>NC_072896.1:92893750-95815000 GCF_027943255.1 Anastrepha obliqua
CAACCACTTAGACAACCGAACCAGTAGATACAAGTTCTTTGAACAAACCACACAGACCACCAAGTCTTTGTAGAAAACCTCATAGCTTAAGGTTCTTGGCAACCACATTGGGAATACACGGTGAATAATATCTAAGTTCAGTAAATAGGAAACGTTTAACACTAAACCTACCGATACTTTATGTATTCCTATTCCTACCAAAGTGGGTCAAATGACCCGCCTTTAAAATGTTATATATATTACTAAGTCTAGCGAAAAATATATCAATTAGGCCAATTTGGTGCATGAATGAAACAATTGTTTTCAATTAATGATTCAAAATAGTTTATATATTATATTAAATTTAAAAAACATAAAAATAGTTTATTCTTTGCTTTGTTTTTGCTCCTGTTGAAAATCTTCTTTCGGCAAGTTCTTCAGCTAATTAAAATAAAAATTGTTATCTAGAGATGTTTTTGTCGATTGTTTCTCTATATAAAACCCTTGAGTTGATTCCAGCCAGGTCAAGAATATTGAAGAAAATCTGCGCAGGCCATCTTTGCGATTTTGATTTCACTGAGTATTTTCTGGCCATCTGATTCGTCATCTCTACACCGTACTTAGTATTATTGTAAAATCGTATCGTTTCTGGTATACGCTTGCCATATGTTTCAATGCTTACAGATTTATGTTTTGCGCTTAGTAAAAGCACTTTTTTGTTTGTCTTACTTTTATAAATGGTAAGTGAATAATGACTCGATTTATATAGTTTTGTTGAGAAGCGTGGCGCACCATCTTTCTTCTACTTGGCTAATTTGGGCAGTTCTCTTATGCTTCCGCGAATCGTTTCCAAAAGAGTGGTCCTCTTTTCTAATAGTTTCGTAGCGAGTGAAGCGCTTGTAAAGAAATTATCTGTAGTGACATATTTTTCACTTTCTGAACTCGATAATGGTATTTTTCTCGTCTTCGCTTTCTTTACCTTCGCTTTCTTTACCTGAGGACTCACATTCATCTGTACTGTCAAATGAATTATTCTATTGTACTATGTTATCTACTTTACTTTCAGACAGTTGCTCCTCACTGAATTCCGAACACTCTTCATCTATGTTATTTGTAACTTCCAATGATTTCAAATATCTTGAATGTTTTGACATTTTTGGGATAAGAATTATATGTAAAATTATCAAATAAGAATTGTTGATTCACAAAATAGCACTATAACTTGAAATTTTTACTGTAACGCTCGCTTGTAGTAGAACGAAATTGGTTACTCATCCGTCAGTCTGCGATAAATATAACTCAATGGAGCGAAATATATCACGTAATAGGAAAAACGGCTCAATCAAGAGACACAATCTGTGCATGGGTCAAATGACCCGTTACGGTAGTTAGAGCAGATCACATATATTTCTCTGTAAAACAATTAGCAAGAGAGGAGTAAATTTTGAAAAATACATTCGATGTATTTTTTAATAAAAGTCGTGAAAGAAAACGGCGACTTAATAATGTTATTTCCAAAATCTTCTGAAAAAAAGTTTAAAATGGGTCATTTGACCCGTCATGGTAGGTTTAGTGTTAAGAGGATTTTGTCTGGTCGTGACTTAATAGATAATAAATTTTAAATTTCCACAAATTTAAATAAATGTTTGTATTTTTTTACATTTTCTTAGAATATCGCGTAGAATAAGACCTTAATTTAAAAAATTTAAAACGAAAACAAAATTACTACTACTTTTACATTTTCTCCAAATATCAATTTTAACGGGTTATGTCTGGCTGTTACTTAAAATGAAAACAATTTACTTTTTTTACATTTTCTTAGAATATAAGGCGTTTATCAATAGGTGCGCTTCAACTTTTTTCCGATAGGGAGGGCGAACGACGCAATATTTTTTATTTTTCGCTTGTCATTTGTAAACTTCATTAGTATACCATCATGGAACGCTACACACTTGAGCAACGATTGCAAATCGTGCAAATTTTTTATGAAAATAATCGTTCTGTTGCTGCTACTTTAAGACTACTTTTTTCCAAAAAATCATCTTCAGTGATGAAGCTCACTTTTGGCTCAATGGCTTTGTCAACAAGCAAAATATGCGTTACTGGGCAGAAAGCAATCCACACGTGATTCATGAGGCACCGTTGCATTCCGAAAAAATCACTGTTTGGTGCGGTTTACATGCCGGCGGCGTAATTGGCCCATATTTTTTCGATGACGAGAACGATCGCCACGTTACTGTGAATGGAAATCGATACCGCGACATGATAAACGATTATTTTTGGCCGCAATTGAATGGTATGGACTTAGACGACATGTGGTTTCAACAGGACGGGGCCATAAGCCACACAGCACACGCTACAATTGATTTGTTGAAGAGTAAGTTCGATGAGCGCATTATTTACAGAAATGGACCGGTCGAATGGCCGCCGCGCTCGTGTGATATGACGCCTCTAGACTATTTTCTTTGGGGTTATGTGAAGTCATTGGTCTACAGTAACAAGCCGGCGACGATTTGTGAGCTCAGAGCCAATATTGAACGCGAAATTTCTGGAATTTCGGCCGATTTATGCAAAAGAGTAGTCGAAAATTGGGTTCAACGATTGGACTTCGTAAAACGTGCACGCGGTGGTCATGCAAAAGAAATCGAATTTCATACTTAAATGTATATGTTCAAACTCGATAATAAAAAAAAAAATAGTTAAAAAAATCAAACCGCTTGTGTTCTATTTAAAAAAAAAGTTGAAGCGCTCTTACTGAAAAACGCTTTACATTTTCAACTACCTTTGAAACAAACCGAATCCCATCTTTTTGCTTCAATCCAAACTCAGAGCAGAATGAAGTGAAAATAGATTTTTTTCGAGACTATTAAGAATATTTGGTGGAAAATTAATAAAAATAAGTAATAATAAAAATATGTATTTTGTTTTTGCTTTTACTAATTTGGAGCCCACTACCAACAACGAAAAGATCAAAGTGCCCCAAGAATACAAATATTACCTTTTTTAATTATTGTATAATAGGTTCTCTTATTACGAATAAAACCCCGATAGAAATCTGAGAAAACACCAAGTCACGTCGTTTGAGATGAAAATATTCAGCAAAAAAAAAAAACACACAAAATAATAATAATAAGAAAAAAAAATTAATTTCCACTATCTAGGGCTAAGCCTGGTAAGCCTGAAAATTTTCAAGTTGAGTCGATCAAATTTTAATAGATATCTGACTTTAAGGAGAGACGCTATAGCTGGTGCCAAAAACAGACAATATTTGCACTTTATAAAAGGCCAATAATAGAATCACTGGCTGCGAACTTAAACATCTACGATTTTGAAAGCTGGGTCCATTGATGGATGGAGCCTTCAAGAACTCACTCGGTTCAGGTTCACATCTATTAGAAAAGTAATATACGCAAGGAAAATCAGGGTTTTGATTTCACCTGCATATTTCGACGAAGTAAAAGAGGTAATGAATCTGGGCATTTATAAACATCTTAATAATTAAGCAAAAACCAATACAATAGGTGATAAGGGGTCCTAAATGGCGATGGAACGAGTACACTGTCAGAAAGGACAGCGAAAGCATAAGCAGAACAGCGTTGAAATGGAACCATCAGGGACACAGGCGATCCCCTCGTCAAGGAAATAAGTGGAGGCGTTCTAGCCTTCGTGATTTAGAGGCAGTTAACTAAAAGTGGGATGTCAAAAAGAGAACAGCAGTTAACATATTTATTTTTTTTTTTAAATTGGAAAAGTAATGAATTACAATCACAATGAATTAAAAAGCATTAGCGGCTAGGCCATCAGCTTAATATAATAAGATATAAATATGTACTTTGTTCAAACCAATTGTCTCAAGTAGAATAATAAGTGAATAAAAAGAAAATATTAAATTATACGAGCCGTGTTTCGATACACTCTACAGATGCTCAACGAACATCAGCACTAAAAATCGCTAGCTACCTAACACAACGGCAACTGAAAGTTTCTCAAGACTCATTTACTTGTTATCATTTCTTAAATACTTTAAAGAGCTTAAATTTTCAAAATGTATCAAACAATTGCGAATATCGCCTCAACAAAAGCCATACAACTTTCGTCAGTCCCCACATAGAATTGCATCAGTATTTCATTTCTTCTTTGCACAAGAGTTTGCTTATTTAAAATTATTGCCATATTTACATATGATTACCTTATATTTATCATATTTGTTCACACATAAGCAATTACGTTTCACGGACTCCAGACTCATTGGTAATAAAATTTTTACAGAGGGCAATACGCCAGACAGAATGTATATAGGAAGTTAATATCATTACTTTGTAAGATATCATTTTATAATTTTTGCTGTTTTTCTTCTTAATGCGTTTTTTTGAATGGTTCCTAGAAAAGTGTGCCTTTCAAATACCTTTCACAAAAATTGCAAAAATACCAGAACTAAAAATTTGATTTAAGAAATTAATTGTCGTCAAAGTATTTGACAACGATTTTTGCAGGTTCCTCGATTCTTATATATGTACATATATAATAAATGTATAATAGTTATAATATAAATATTAATATAAATTTTCTGTAAGCTTTGTTGAGAGAAAACTCATTGATGCATTCCTTGAGATAAAGAGATATAAATGGAACTTCTAGGCGAAGATGACGCGCAAGAAGCTAATTTGCTTTGCAAAAATGGATTGTTTTATCTCTTACAGGTCCTGGTGCAACAAATGTCAGAATTAGTTGAAATTTTTTTTAAGGTGGCACAAAAATAATCATCTAATAAGGCCCTGGGGCAACAAATGCGAGATTTAGCTCAATTTTTTAAGGTGGCGCAAAATTAATCATCCAATTCAGCCCTGGCACAAAAAATTTTAGAATTAGTTGCAAATTTTTTTGAAGGTGGCACGAAATTATTCATCCAATTTAAGCCCTGGTGCAAAAAAAATTGAGAATTAGTTGACATTTTTTTTGAAGGTGGCACAAAATGAATCACCCAATTGGGGCCTGGTGCAACAAATGTCAGAATTTGTTGACATGTTTTTTGAAAGTGGCGCAAAATTAATCATCCAATTTAGGCCCTGATGCAACAAATGCGAGATTTAGCTCAATTTTTTTTTAAGGTGGTGCAAAATTAATCAATTTTGTTTTTAGTAACTTTTTTACTAAATAAAAAAAGTAATTTTGAGGGATGAAAATCTTTTCCTTTTCTCCCACCATTGCTTATCTGTTTGTATAGTGCAGTTGTCCACTTCAAAAGTGTCAAATATGATTTATGTATGACGTCATTTGCAAAAATTATAAATCTTCTGATAGATTGATTAATTTTTCACCCTCTTTTATAAATGTTAAGGCTTGTTTGCTTATTCATCCGAATTCAGCAAAATGTTATTTATCATAGTAGCTGTAAGTAAGTCTAGGAAGTTTACGCGCTCGTTTGGACCTCTGGTGGTGCTGTGGTTGATAAATATGTAATTTTGTATTTATGGCCCAATTTGCCTCATACTCGCCTAAAATATTTATTTAAAAATGAGGTTTTGGATAATATGGATATATGTTTAGACATGCATATGTATTCCTTTGTATTCCTTCATATGTATTAGGTTGTACGTTTCTTCCCCTTTGCTGTATACCTTTTTATTTTGAACATTAAAGTAGCGGCGGTACTATTTATGTCATTTTAATTGTCATTTTGTTCCTTCTCAAACAAATTATTAACTAAAAGTTTCATATTTACTTTATATAAGGTTTTGAAAGGGTTAAAGATCATTGCGTTGTTATTGTTGTAAACACCAATCTGCTTTTTAAATGGCAACCACCCGAGCAGTTTGGGCATATTTTGAAAAACGTCAAACATTGCTTTCTCTCATGTGCAAATTTTTGCCAACTAAAGCACCAAGAGGGACTAAGTATTTTTCGTTTGGACATTTCCAGACCATAGGAGTCCCTTGGTCCCCCTAGGACCCACGGGAATATATGTAAGTAAATAAATATATAGTCGCACACCCATGCTCCCACCACCAACAACACACACTTCCGTAATAATTCTCTCCTTACCTCCTATTACTTAAATTCTCATATCTCCTCTTCAAGTTTCTTAATTTGCTCCCTTACTAACTGATCTTTTCTCTAATGACATTATCGAAACCCATCTCTTTCTCTTTGTTACATAATAACAACAACAATTTAGATTTTGACACTCACTATTAGTTTTTAAGCTCATATTTGTTAACTTTGTTGTAAGAATTGTGTAACCTTGGAATTTATTGATAAAACTACCCTCGAAAAGAATGGATTATTAATATATATTTCCAGCGCAGTGAGGGGCTACTCTGTCCTCCTCTTTCTCTTATACAGTCCGGTCTCTGCACTCTAAAATAGTATTGGAATGATGAGCAACATGTAACTGCCTTCTCAGTTCAAAATAGCAGTTGTTGGCAAGGTGAGTTTCAAGGCTCGTATTGTTGTAAGTGTAAATAATGGCGCGCAAGACCTATTTGTTATATTTTGAATGAGTCTGTATGGTACTTTGTACTTTTAAGTAATTTAAATAAATAAGTAAAATTATTAATTGGGCTACCGGAGCCCACACTTGAATCTTTTGATTGCTTGTTTGACGTTTTATTCTTTGATTTATTCTTTATTTAGCTTATTCCGCTTATTCTCAGCTCATCAACAGTCTCATCGGCTTAGCATCTCTATCCAAATTAGAGAAGGCAAGATAAACAGCTGATAATGTCTTCGGCGTACTGCAGAAATTGTGCTCTCCCTCTCTAATTAAGTGGTCCTAAAAGTTAGAATGGACCCTTAACTCAATGGTAATGACTCATTTAGAGTAACGCAGAGTGAGGCTCTTTCGTTACATTTTCATACAGGCTTTCCTGAATACAAAGAAAGAGCGATAACTTTACACGATAGTAGAGGGTGCTCACAATCACAAGCTGCCGTTCGTTTGTTGCCTGGGCTAATGAAAGTGACTTAAGGTACACTAATTGGTATTTTAGCAGCTTAAACTAGACCTTTCCGGTCAGAAGGTTTTCTCGTGATTATAAATGTTATTAAAAGCATTGCCAGTGCTATAAATAACGTAGATTAGATCACTTTAATTGTGGTAGTTTACTACATGGCGCACGAGAGAAGATAATACAGCTCTAATTATTAATTTTTAAAACGAGACCACCTCGTCATTCAAATTAGAAAAAACGCCAATGCTTCCGTGTGGTTTACGCCATGTATAACTTTTATGTAAATAATGATTACAATGAGTGTGAGGGGCAATGGTAGCAAAGGTGACAGAGGGTTATCAGGTTGGTTACTTTCGCCGATTTTTATGCCTTCCTTATCTCGCCAGCCGTTCTTAGTACGTTTTCAAATTCCTTTTCTTTCTTGTGCCATTCTGCAACTCAACAAAATAGCAAATAAAGTGTTGTTTGGCTTGAGAGTTTACTTTTTAATTCAAATTTACGCCCTTTTTTTCTTCTATATAAATCACAAGTTTGAATGGAAGGAAATGCCCCGTTCACATGGAAGAAAATGCTCAAGATTGTATGCAAAAATAATTGCAAATATCAATGATTTAAAACTTCTACTTTTACTTATATTTGAATTGAATGGACTATAAAACTGCTTACCCAGAAAATTAAATTATAAAGTTGAAAATTGCGATGACTTTTTTTAATTTTGGAAATTTTTTTTGAATTTGGCAAGAAACTTGAAACTCATTCATACTCATACATTTTCCTAAAAAATTCATGAAAAAAATTCAGCACGAAAATTTTGCTATAGGTCTATGAATAAGTTCGTGCGGTTTTTTTCGAAATTTGAATTTCGGATCATTCCCATGGCTTTTAAACGTTTGGAAATGGTTGATTGATCAACTCCCAAAGTTTTTGCAACCTCTTCTTGCGTTTGAGCCGGATCTTGATCGAGCAATTCCTCCAATTCGGTATCCATGAACTTTGGCGGCGCACCCTCGCGTTCTTCGTCTTCCAAGCCAAAATCACCACTTTTAAAGCGTGCAAACCACTTCTGGCACGTTCGCTCAGCTAGAGCATGCTCACCATAAACTTCCACCAAGATACGATGACTTTCGGCTGCTTTTTTCTTCATATTAAAATAATGAAGAAGAATTCCCCGCAAAAACACATTATTTGGCACGAAATTCGACATTTTCAAGTGTGGTAAAAATATTGTTGTTTACGCTTCAAATAAAAAACTTATACTGACGTTTGTGCCTTACGACAGTAGCTCTCCAATGAATGTTTGGAAATGTGGATCGATGGAATAATAATCAAGTTACGCCATCTGTTGTAAAACCGCACGAACTTATCCATAGACCTATATTATTGAAATTATGTGTGCCCAAGGGTTGTAGGTACTTCACGTTACTGGCTGGAGATTAGTCTAACTCTTTATATTAATAGAATGTCGCGATAGCTAACTCAGCCAATATTCAGTCTAGCTACAGTTTCGTGTTTCAGAAATTTGAGACAAACTAATGTTGCGGAGAGAATCCTAAATATGTTGCAAGAGGACCCAGTTCATAGAAGTAATAAATTATCCGGCTCGAAGTAGTCATGTTGCGGGGAGAATCCTTAATATGTTGCAAGAGGACCCAGTTCATAGAAGTAATAAATTATCCGGCTCGAAGGACTAATGATGAACACAAATTCCTGTTGATTATTGTAGCGATGAAGTTGCGGCAAAATTCCCAATTTAAAACTAGTTGTTTCACATTCAAAATTACAATTTTTCTCACACAATTTATTACAAAATATTCCCTATATATACACATTTATTTCAAACAAAACCTACTTATTTTCACAGAAAATTATAACGAATAACAGGAGTTGAAAAACATTAAAGTTTGTCACTAAAAAAGCCTGTCTCAAGCAACTTCTGTGTCGCTATCTTTAATTGCAAAATTCTTGAGTATGGGTTTCTCCGCGTGATCGTAGTTTGGACGCCTGACCATAGCGGTATCGGTTTTTAAGAACAGGATGCTTTGATTGCCAAAAAAGCAGTTGACTGTGGCTCCAACTGTGGCTAACTGTTGGAGAGGCACTGAAAAAGACACGCAATACAATATTCAGGGATTGGTATTCTGGCTTTTTGGAATTTTTCAATTTGGACTCTAGTCTGTTTGCTGGACTTAATGAGGCTCTGCCAGCGAACTAATGATTTTACAAGTGGAAATTTAAAGTTAAAGATATCAAAAAGAATTAAAAGGATTTTGACTGAAAAGACTTATGATGCTGTCAATTTTTGTAAAATAAATGCCAGCGATACCGATCTCTGTTCTTGTGGCGAAATTAACTCTTACATACAACATGTTTTTAACTGTCCTAATTTTGAGAACATACAAAAAAAACACACATTTTTTCAGAACTTTTCGGACATTGATTCTCTTTTCAAAAATAATGAACTTGCGTGTTCAAAAAGTATCACGTAATTTGAATTTTCGCAGGCTACGTATACACGAATTTCGATTTTTTTGTGGCGATATGTTGGTACTCATCTCTCTCACTCATGCCGACGAGTTCGGCCATTTTGAATGTTTAGTTAATTGTGGACAGCTGCTTTGCTCGCACGTGTTTCGGCTTGTCTGCGATTTTTACCTATTCAAAAAGAGGGATCAAAGAACCTGTATCAAATTTCGAGATCCAAATGTTGACTGTGTCATACGGAGAAGCTACTTTGGACCACAGCAACGTTTATCGGTGGTACAAAATGTTTTCAGAAGGCCGAGAAGATGCGAATGCCTGAGCACTTCAACAACAGATGAAAAATTGATGATTGAATCGATCTCAATGGAAGCTGCCGCACGAACCAAAACCGAAAAAAGCGCTCCAAGTTCGGTCGAATGTAAAAGTTTTGCTTATCGTTTTCTTCGATTGCAGGGGCGTTGTGCATCATGAGCTCTTGCCACAGGGTAAAACGGCCAATAAGGAATATTACCTGCAAGTTTGCGCAACTGCGCAAAGCAATCCGCTAGAAACGCTCGGATTTGTGGAAGAACAAAATTTGGCTCTTGCATCACGATAACGCCCCTGCTCACACATCGTTGCTTGTGCGCGACTTTTTGGCCTAAAACAACACACTAATGATACCACAGCCACCGTATGCCCCAGGTCTGGCCCTCTGTGGCATTTTCTTGTTGCCAAAACAGAAGAGGACGACGCTACGCTACGATTGACGAGATAAAGACGGCATCGAAGGAGGAGCTGAGCAAGATAAAGAAAATGATTTTTCGAAGTGCTTCGAAGATTGGAAAAAAGTTGGCACAAGTGCATAATATGTCATAGGGATTACATTGAAGTGGACAAAATAGATATTACAGAATAAATAAATGACTTTTGAAAAAAAAACAAGATTCGTGATTCTTTTTGAGCCCACCTCATATTTTGCTTTAAATTAAGCCAATTTTACTTTTTGAATGTAAGTCATCATTTTTTACCTTTATATGCTGGAGAAAACTACTTTTCAATAGCAAGGAAGAGGTCAAATATCTAGGTTTAACCTTAGATAAAAAACTCACTTGGGAATCACATATAAATAACATAACAAAAAAGCCACGAAATCCTTGTGGACAACCAAACAATTACTAGGGAGATCCTGGGGCCTCAGCCCTAGTATGGCCCTCTGGATATACACCCAAATGGTTAGACCAATCATACAGTATGGGGCACTAGTATGGTGGAGCAAATCTATCCAACAAACAGAGATAACCAAACTGGGAAAAGTACAAAGGCTTGCTTGCCTATGCATCACAGGGGCTATGAGAACTACCCCAACAGCTGGCATGGAAGCACTCCTTAATCTCCCACCATTTCATATAGCAATCCAAGAGGAAGCAGCTACGCAAGCACTCATGCTACATGAAAGAAAATTTCAAATTGGGCAACCTCACCGGTCACCTAAATATCCTAAATAAAATCAAAAACACCATAAGCGTGGCTCAAGTTTCAGACCACATTGACCCAACCCTCTGTTTCACAAAAGGATACACAGTTACCTTTCTTGAGAGGATCGAGTGGAAAACAAACCCGAAATGGATGAATGATGATTCACAAAAATGGTACACTGATGGATCAAAAACACCTTATGGTGTAGGAGCAGGAGTAGTGGGGCTCAGAATCCACAAATCATACACTCTCACCAGGGACACCACTATCTTCCAAGCGGAACTATACGCAATAATGGAAGCAGCAAACATCATGCAACGTAGAAACCACAAGAGAGTAAAGATCAAAATATTCTCGGACAGCCAATCAGTTCTAAAAGCTTTAGATAGCTATACCTACAACTCAAAAACCCTCTTAGAATGCCACAAGGCACTCAATAACCCGGCATCCAAAAACAATGTTTTATTAATTCGGGTACCGGGACATGAGGGATATGACGGCAACGAAAAGGCAGACTTTCAAGCCAAAAAAGGGGCAGATGAAAACTTCATCGGACCTAGTCCTATGTTCGGATTCAACAAAAACAACCTGAAACAAAAAGTAAAATACTGGGCCAAAACTCTATTAAATCAGCATTGGAACAACGTAGAGGGTCTTAGACACTCCAAAAAGTTCCTAAGTTTCAACGCTAAAAGAGTTAACATTGCCCTCACGTTAAACAAAAAGAGCATTCGCACTCTCACAGGCGCCCTCACGGGTCACTTCACCTGCAACAAACACTTAGATAAATTAGGCATAACTAACACCAGCACCTGCAGATTTTGTTGGGAAGATGAGGAGTCTATAGAACATCTCATTATCGAATGTCCGGGGTTAACGCATAGAAGGAAAAGGTTTTTAAACAAGTCCATTCTTACAGATGAAGACCTTCAATCACTCCCTCAGAAGGAGCTGGTACAATTCATAAGCATACTTAACAGTCAATAGACAGCATAGGGTGCACAATAGATCAATATGGTCGCAGTGCTAAAGGGCCATACCTTAACCCTTTACAACCATTAACCATTAACCATTAACCATTCAATAGCAAACGTGTATAACCTGGCGCTTTGTGGACCTACAGTCCCGCAAAACCACATTAAAATAACAAAAAGTTAAGAATGATGAGAAAATCTCAAAAATATATTTCTTTATGACAAAAAACTTCTAGACGTACGCCACAAATGGATGGGAGGAGGAGCTCGGACAAACACCAAAAAAGGGTCTCAGCGCCAATTATATACTTATGAATTCCGAATGGTAGTCACGGACCAAATAAATATAGTTTAATTTTATTTTTTTATTAATATACATTTTTAAATATTTTATTTTGTGTTTATTCTCTCTCATTTTTCCTTATTTTATTTAGTTTCAATTTAAATATTTTAATATTTTTTATTGTATTATTACTTTTTCTTAAGTTTTTTTATTTTATTATTTTATTTCAATATATTTATTAAATTTAATTTAAATATATTTTATATTACGTCTATTCTATATATTTTTTTTATTGCACTCCAGCTGATTGTCTAACAAAAATCGCATAAATACAATTTTCAAGCCTTACTAAAAAATTTAAAACATTCTGCAAACTTGTTTCCCCACAGAACAAATGCACGAATTGTACGGAGAAAATGCGCAACACCGTGAGGGAAATAATTATACATTTTTTTATTTGTTTATTTATTGATTTATTTAAAAAATGCGGCTGTATCTTAAGACTTGCATGCACTTATTTATACATAAATTATAATTATAAAATATAATTTCGGTGAAAAATAGCTGTGTATAATTTTCATGAAACAATTCTATCTAGAAAATGCCCAAAAATTTAGAATTGTTTGTGTGAAATTAAACTCAAGATTGGCGGTTATCAAAATTGGATTCATTGTACTTAGGGGGCCATGAACTAACCCAGCGGGTAGGAAAAAAGAATACACCCGCGGTAAGGTATGCCTGTCGTAAGAGGTTCTAAACAAGTGGAAGTTTTTTAGTCCCATGACATACCATTGCTCTGTCGTTAGCTTTGATGATGCATTAGGCATTTTCAATCCGCAAAAACGAAAGAAAATAAAAGAAAAGGACCATGAACTCCAAGCTGTTCATTTTTAAGCCATTATTAATATTTAATTGAAGAAAAATAAGAACTTAATTCTATTTAAATGTAAAATGGCAATTTTTCATCAACTTTCGTGTAGAAAATTATGTTAACAGCGATTTTATTTCCACAACGGACGGAAAATAACTCGGATGCCACTAATAAAAATATTACATCTAGCATTTTCTTCAAAAAAATATTTACACTTCACAGTGTTCCCGCTAATTTTTGGCCTTTTGTATTGCTTAAACATACAAATGTACATACATACATACAATGTTGTTGTGGTTATTCTTTCGGCTAAACACTGCCCGAAATTAGCGAAGTATTCAAACAACTTCAAAGAGTAGATTATCAAATAGCTTCAATCCTTGACACACTTTCGCTTAGGCACCAACCAGCAACGAATTATGATCGTCTTTTATTACGGTGTTTAAAAATTTTAATGCTGAAGCAGCAATCAAGATAATTAGTTTCGTACAAAGTATATTCGGTTTCTGCGATAAAGCAGCTTATTGTTGGTCACCCATTGGTTACGAAAGGTTTATTTGCACCACAGCAAATATTTAGTAGAGGAATTGTGATTTTATTTATTTACTACTCAAATGAAAAATAATTTCGAGAATATTTTGCAAGTAATAGTTATTTTCCTATTTTAGGCGAATTATAGTCGTTCTGTTTACTAGAAATCGTATTACTTTAACACATTTTTTTTTATTCTATATTAGTCCGTAGATTTTTGCTTGAGAAGCACGTTTGAAAATGCAAAAAAAAAAACGCGAAAAAAAAAAAAAAAAAAAAAATAAAAAATAGAAAGATTTTTACTCTCTTGACAAAAAAAAAATAACTTTAAAAAATAATTACTCTTATTATAATTTTTTTATAATGCTCAGCGCAGACACGTTCGAAAGCACGTTTTAAAATGCACAACTGTTAAGTGATGATCTGCTAATTACAATGAAATATTTAGAGTTTATTTTTGTAATGAAAACTTGCACTTTTCTACGTGATTTCCGCGTTCGAGCGTCAATGCAAACAACCGGCACAAATTTGAAGGTGAATTTGTAGCGGTGGATTCAATTAATTTTATTAGTTAGATCGCGTGCTTTTCAAAAACTATCTCTAACGGATTAGAAATTTGCAAATCATTGATAATTGTTGTTGTTGTTGGAAAAATAATCTGGTTTTCTCTGTTCTTGCTTAGGTGATTGATTTCTTTTTATTTTAAGTTACTTAACTAAATTTCATTTAATCCAAATACATATTTTTAATTTATTACTTAAATTGATTTCATTCAGTAATTTTTATTTATATTTGAAGTTAGTTTAAAATTTTTTTTTTTTTTACTTCCATTCTATTAAATTTTAATTTATATTACTTTATTAACTGATTTAATTTAATTTAATTTAATTTTACTTTATTTTATTTTACTTTATTTTATTTTATTTTACTTTATTTCATTTTATTTTATTTTATTTTATTTTGTTTTATTTTATTTTATTTTATTTTATTTTATTTTATTTTATTTTATTTTATTTTATTTTATTTTATTTTATTTTATTTTATTTTATTTTATTTTATTTTATTTTATTTTATTTTATTTTATTTTACTTTACTTTATTTTATTTTATTTTATTTTATTTTATTTTATTTTATTTTATTTTATTTTATTTTATTTTATTTTATTTTATTTTATTTTATTTTATTTTATTTTATTTTATTTTATTTTACTTTATTTTATTTTATTTTATTTTATTTTATTTTATTTTATTTTATTTTATTTTATTTTATTTTATTTTATTTTATTTTATTTTATTTTATTTTATTTTATTTTATTTTATTTTATTTTATTTTATTTTATTTTATTTTATTTTATTTTATTTTATTTTATTTTATTTTATTTTATTTTATTTTATTTTATTTTATTTTATTTTATTTTATTTTATTTTATTTTATTTTATTTTATTTTATTTTATTTTATTTTATTTTATTTTATTTTATTTTATTTTATTTTATTTTATTTTATTTTATTTTATTTTATTTTATTTTATTTTATTTTATTTTATTTTATTTTATTTTATTTTATTTTATTTTATTTTATTTTATTTTATTTTATTTTATTTTATTTTATTTTATTTTATTTTATTTTATTTTATTTTATTTTATTTTATTTTACTTTACTTTATTTTATTTTATTTTATTTTATTTTATTTTATTTTAATATTATTTTTTTATTATATTATACTTTATTACATTTTTATTTATTATATTTTGTTTAATATTTTCCTCTGTTTTTATTTTATCTAATATAATTTTCTTTATTTTTCATCTAACTGAATTTATTTTATAAGTTTTCAACTATTTACTTTAAATTAATTTAATTTAATTTAAGTTTACTTCTATTCTATTAAATCTTACTTTATATTACTTTATTACTTAATTTAATTTAATTTAATAGGACTATGAATAAGTTCGTGCGGGTTTTTTCGAAATTTGAAACTTTATTGACGTAAAATGGTTACAAATTTAATATTCAAAGTATTGTCCATCGCTTACTACTACTTTTTCCCATCTTTCTGACAATTCACGGATTCCCTTTGTGAAAAATTCGGTCGGTTTTGCCGCAATCCACGAATCGATCCATTTTTTGACTTCATCGTAATTACGGAAGTGCTGGTCAGCCAGGCCATGTTGCATCGATCGGAAGAGATAGTAATCGGATGGCGCAAGGTCTGGACTATACGGCGGGTGGGGTAGGACATCCCATTTGAGCGTTTCTAAGTATGTTTTGACCACTTGTGCAACATGTGGCCGAGCATTGTCATGTTGCAAAATAACTTTGTCGTGTCTATCGGCGTATTGCGGCCGTTTTTCTCGCAGTGCTCGGCTCAAACGCATCAATTGTCGTCGGTAGACATCCCCCGTAATCGTTTCATTCGGTTTCAGTAGCTCATAATACACAACACCCAGCTGGTCCCACCAGATACACAGCATAACCTTCAGGCCATGAATATTCTGCGCCGACGTCGATGTTGAAGCATGGCCAGGGTATCCATACGTTGCCCGACGTTTTGGATTGTCGTAATGGACCCACTTTTCTTTTGTGCCGTTGAAGCAGTTGTTCGCATGCCATAAAACGGCGTTCAACGTCTCTTGGCTTCAATTCATACGGCACCCAATGGCCTACCTTTCGGATCATTCCCATGGCTTTTAAACGTTTGGAAATGGTTGATTGATCAACTCCCAAAGTTTTTGCAACCTCTTCTTGCGTTTGAGCCGGATCTTGATCGAGCAATTCCTCCAATTCGGTATCCATGAACTTTGGCGGCGCACCCTCGCGTTCTTCGTCTTCCAAGCCAAAATCACCACTTTTAAAGCGTGTAAACCACTTCTGGCACGTTCGCTCAGCTAGAGCATGCTCACCATAAACTTCCACCAAGATACGATGACTTTCGGCTGCTTTTTTCTTCATATTAAAATAATGAAGAAGAATTCCCCGCAAAAACACATTATTTGGCACGAAATTCGACATTTTCAAGTGTGGTAAAAATATTGTTGTTTACGCTTCAAATAAAAAACTTATACTGACGTTTGTGCCTTACGACAGTAGCTCTCCAATGAATGTTTGGAAATGTGGATCGATGGAATAATAATCAAGTTACGCCATCTGTTGTAAAACCGCACGAACTTATTCATAGTCCTATTAATTTAAATTAATTTCATTTCATTTAGAGTTATTTTATTTATTTTTATCATATTTTAATACATATTTATTTATTATAATATATTTCTTAATATTTTATTTTATTTTTGTTCTACCAAATTTTTTTATATTTTGTTTTATTGTTTAATTAGTTTTATTTTTTGTTTTCAATTTATAATATATTAATTTAATTTGTTTTACCATATTCCTTATGATATTATTTTATTAATTGCATTTTTATCAACTTAATTTTATTTTATTATATATTATATAATATTAAATTCGTCTATTCTGTTAAATTTTACTTTATCTTATTTCATTTCCTTATTTAATTTAGTTTTATGCATTTTTTTATTATGTTTTAATAAATTTTTATTTATTATATTTTCTTAAATATTTGATTTTGTATTTATTCTTTCCAATTTTCTGTTATTTTATTTTATTATTTAATTCAATTTATTTTATTTGATTTTACTTATATGAAATTTGAAATTTGAATAGGTCGAGCCAAGGAGCACCGAGAGATTTGGTGGCTCCTAAAACACTCAGACTAAGAAACCCACTGTATTTTGAGCTCTGCCGTGATCTAGCAATGGCAGGACACTCACACTATCCGCCTCCTCCAAGTACGACAGACACATTGGGTTCTCAATGATTCCAATGGTGGCCATATGCTGACCCCATGGGTTGTGTCCTGTAATAATACCGGCCATCAACCGAACGTCTTTCCTTCCAAGTTTTAGTTGAAAGTTTGACAGTTTTCTGTTCGGACTTGTCATTAAACTCTATGCAGTTCTGAGCTTTTATTATATTACTTTATTCTCTTTTATTTAAATTTGGTTTAATATCATTTTTTTATTTTTTGTTTTTATTTTTTTTTTTTAATCTTTTTATAATAATAGTACATTTTATATTAAGTATTTTTTCTCTTATTTATTACAATATATTTTATTTTTTTTTTATAATTAAATTTAATTTTACTTATTTGAATTTTCCTTTATATTATTTTACATTTATTTTATATACTATTATTATTTAATTCAATTTATTTTACTTTCATTTCAATTAACTTAATTTGATTTATTTTTTACCTTTTCTTATTTATTTTTTCATCAATTGTTTTTAAAATTTTGTATTCGCCGTAGCCGAATGGGTTGGTGCGTGATTACCATTCGGAATTCACAGAGAGAACGTTGGTTCGAATCTCGGTGAAACAAAAATTAATAAAAAAAACATTTTTCTAATACCGGTCATCCCTTGGCAGGCAATGGCAAACCTCCGAGTGTATTTCTGCCATGAAAAAGCTCCTCATAAAAATATCTGCCGTTCGGAGTCGGCTTGAAACTGTAGGCCCCTCCATTTGTGGAACAACATCAAGACGCACACCACAAATAGGAGGAGGAGTTTGGCCGATCTGGAGGAGTTTAGCCAATCACCCCAAAAAGGGTGTACGCGCCAATTATATATACATATATATTTTAATTTGATTCTACTTTATTTCACTTTTTGCTACCAAATATTGCTTAATTCGTTTTTATTACTTCATTTTATTAAAAAAAAATTTGTTTCATTCAAATGATTGTTTTTTTTTTATATTTTGTTTCATCATACTTAATTGCTCAAATATTTTATTTCAATTAACTTAGTTTGATTAATTTTTCATCTCTTTTTAATTTTTAATTTATTTTCTTAGTTTTATATTTATTTATTGTAATTTAATACTGGTTTATATTAATTATTTTGTTTAATCAATTTTATTACATTGTCTTATTTTTATAAAAACATTTATTTTTTTAATCATTTTTTTATTATATTTTTCTTTATTATAAATAATTGTTTAAATATTTTATTTCAATTAATTTAACTTGTTTAACTTTTTTCATCCCTTTTTTAATTTTTATTGTATTTTCTTAATTTTATATTTATTTAATTTTATTTAATTCTGATTTATTTCAATTATTTTCCAATACATTTTACTTCAATCGATTTTATTACTTTATTTTATTTTAATAAAAACATTTATTTTAATTGAAATTAATTTTTTTTATTGTATTTTTCTTTGCTATATTTTTGTTAATATTTTATTTTAATTCAACTAATTTAATTTATTTTAATGCCTTTTTTATTATCTCATATTAATAACTTTATTTAACTAATCGTATTCTTATCATATTTTATAATATTTTATATTTTATTTCACGTTTTATTTGATATCTTGCCTTTATTTCGTTTTATTAACATTTTTTATATATATGCAACACACCCAACGCACTATTTCTTACGCTTCTATCTGCACATGACAATTAAAAATATAAATATCGTAGCTTATCATAAAACGCCTTTGTGTCTACCAACTTAGCTCAAATCACAAAACTTCCTCTACATAAACAACAAATGAGACCTTCGTAATCACTTGCATTAACTTATGCTTCACCTCTTATGTAATAGTTGTTGTACGCTTCTTGTAATGTATTTTGTAGCGATCGCTTAGTCTCTTGGCCTGTTCGCCTTTTTTAAACGATTAGCACAATTCCAACAAATTAAATTTGAAACGTCCGTTTGATTGCAGGTTGCAGCTGCGACTGTCCAAATCACTTCAACCTACAGCCCACGAAAGTGTTTGCCCACCGTTCGGTTGGTTGATTACATTAACGAATTTGTTGTTGGCTACAAATGTTTTATATTTTTGTAGATTGTAAAAATATTTAAATGCATTCGTTCGCGCTTATCGTCAGAGTTCGTTGTTGGTGCAGTATTAAGAAGTTCGGAAAACACTTTAAGAGGGTTGCCAAGTGAGGATATGTGTGAGAAATGAGAGGAGCTGTTCTCATGCTAATTAAGCTTCTTTGTTTGATTTCTTACAATATATTTGTTTACTCTTCTTATACTTCCGAAAGTCTGATGACAAACAATTTAAATCGGCAGATCATTTGTTAATTAAAATTTTTCGTTTTTATTGGTAGACCAAACTGGTATTGGCCTACTTGAAGTATTTGCAAGTCAAGGGAAGTGGTACTCGTATGCCAGTATTATAATTATTATTATTCATAAATAGAATCTTACATAATTTTTGGATAAATTGGAAATCTAGATTCATTTGACCGAAATGAGATAAAAAGAGATTTAAGAGTGTTTACCTTTTAAATTGAAATTGACTGTAACTTCCTTTCTGTAGAAGTATTATAAAAGCTTTAAAATCTTACATATACACGAACTTATCTTAAATAAATAAATAAAAAAATAAAAAAAATAAAAAAATAAATAAATAAAAATAAATAAATGTGTATACCACACGCCATTGTATTCCGTAGGTGCTGGGAAAGTTGAATGTGGAGGAAACTTCTGCCTGTCCTTTCGTTCATTAAAAGCAAGCTTTTAAGTTTAGAAGCCGGTAAAAAGAATATATACAGTTTGTTCGGGGATCAGGTTTTCAAAATGTACCAACTATAGCTAGAGCTATCCACAAACTAACGCCTTATGCGGAGCACTTACCCAAGTAGCGAAATTAAGGAGACTCTCTTTGAAGTAATTTAACTCAAAATATATTATAATATATTTATAGCTTCAAATAAATTAAATTATTGCCTGTTTGTTGAGGCCCTATGTTCCACCTAGGAACTACGGGAAAATATATGTATATACCGATATATACCTATGAAATGAGCTGTTAGTCCAAAGATGTCGCTAGGAGTATTTTTAAACCTTCCAAAAGTCTTGTTTTTTTCGTCTGTCATCTGTCAACAATATTCAGTTCATTGTTTTTTACGTTTCATGCAACAATGCATTTTTGTCGCTCTTAAAAATGTCGAATTTCGTGTCTTCAAACTGCGATTTGTGAACATAGTGATACCACTTGTGAAATGCTGCTCTCCCGGTCCAAAGGGAAGTCTTTTTTGCATCGAATCGTTACGGGTAATGAAAAATGGGTGTATTTCTTCAATTCCAAGCGTAAACGATCGTATGGTCTACCCAGCCACAAGCCAAAAACAACAGCCAAACCAAATCGCTTCGGCCGCAAGGCAATGCTGTGTGTTTTCTGGGATCAGCGTGGTATGATTTGGTACGAGCAATTAAAACCAGGTGAAACAGTTGATGGTGCACGCTACCAACGACAATTGGACGATTTGAACAGCACTATACACTGAAAACGCCCAGAATATGCCGATCGGCGTCACAAAGTAAGAACAAGAGCGACCCGGGAATTGGTGGAGACATACGATTGGGAACCGCTGGTGCATGTGGCTTACTCACCAGACTTGGCGCCCTCCGATTATGATTTGTTTGCATCGATGGGCCACGCATTTTCCGAGCAGCGCTTCAATTCTCACGAAGAAGCCAAAAAATGGCTCGATGATTGGTTTGCGGCCAAAGACGGCCAATTTTTTTGGCGCGCATCTACAAATTGCCTGAGAGATGGGAAAAATATGTCGCTAGCGAGGGCTATTATTTGAAGATTAAATTTGTTACCAGAAGTCAGTTCAGATGGGTAGTGGTTTTAATATCAATGCTATACATTATTAATTCAAAGGAGTAGAGCATTCGAATTTTTCAATCTTCACAAAGGGTTAATTAAGGCATAAACTAAGAAGTTGCAACAAATGGGGCTTTATCATGTCCTTTCTAGCGTTGGGTGCAAAATCGAGCTCAAACTCTTATGAGTCGGAGAAAGGAGAAATTGTAATGGAACAGATGTAATGGCTTCAAGCGAAATAAATGGGCTTACCTACATCACATTAGGTGAAATTATCGGGTTTTTATTGTTGTTGTTGTTTCATTGGAAATACTTTAGAATAAAGGCATGCGAATTGTGATTGTGATAGCTATAGAGTTTCGTTACACAGTCCTGCGTCAAAGTTTGTTTGAAAATATCATTGGTTAACTTAGCCCTTAAAGGTTCGACTGATTATCTCTAAGCTTTTATAACTCGCCGGGCTGTCGCCGTAGCCGAATTAGTTATAAACACTACCATTCGGGGATGCATAGGTTCGAAGCATCATATAATAAGAAGAGCATAAGCATCATATAATAGAAAAAGTGTTTTCTAATAGCGGTCGCCCCTCGGCAGGCAATGGCAAACCTTCGAGTGTATTTCTGCCATAAAAAAGCTCCTCATTGAAAATCATTTGCTGTTCGAAGTCGGCTTAAAACTGTAGATCCCTACATTTTTGGAATAACAATAAGACGCACACTACAAATAAGAGGAGGAGCTCGGGCAAACGCCTAAGAAAAGTGTACGCGGAAATTATTGCTTTTTTTTATAATTCAGACCACTTGTGACCCCTTTAATATCAAGAAAAATAAGAATTTTATATTGCGAATTCTTCGCAATTTAATTAATTTTTAAAATTGCGAATTATTGCACATTGCAAGCAAATTTTCCCAGCTAACCGAAGTAGCGAAAAAAAAATTACCTGTTTAAAATTTGGCTGAGTGGGCGCACAAACGAGAAAAAGATTTTAAGCACTAAGCTGGCATGTTTTGACGAAGTAAATGTGTTTATGCTTGCATTAGTGAGCTCAAAAGCGTTAATTTTTTTTTACCGTTAATGGGCTAGCATATCTTGTATTATTCTTGATTTACTCGTCTTTTTGCACTTATTAAGGTTTTCGGTTCAAATTTTGCATTATGGCTTTGTGGATGCTATTAAGTGGTGTCTGGCGTACTGGTATTGGTAGTGGCATTGGTATTGGTGTATTGGCAATACCATAAGCGCATAAGTAAATGTGTCTTCGCTGGGGTTTCGGTTGAAAATGAGATGTTGCACAAAATGGCAATTTTTTTTATTCATAAGAGAAATAAAAGATGAACCAATTTAACTTTTTCTGGTTTGGTGTTGCTCATCAAGAATTCATAAATTTGTTAGAAAACAAAAATAATACAATTTTCGACTACTCATTAAAGTTGGCAACTCTGCGCAGGCTATTACAAAAATTAAATATGCGTACGGAAATAGAAATGAATGCTGCCGAGTTCAACCAAATCTAACATAAATAGCCGAGTGCTAGCCTTGGCACTGAAAGAGAGCGACACAATAAATTATAAAAAATCAATCAGTCTAAGAAAGCGTTTTGTTTTCAAATTGTATAATAAACAACAACAAAAACAAAACAAACCGCTGATAATAAAATAAGAAAAAAAATACAGAAATAGCAAAAATTATAACAAAAACAAAAAACGCAGCAACTAATAAAAATACATCACGTGCGAATTTGACTGGCGCTTAGTTAGTTTATAAACAAAGCTAATTTGGGCAATGATAAAAAAGTCTAACAGTAAAAATAGAACAATAACACTAAAAACAAACACAAATGTTCACAGCAGAGAAACAAGTAAATGCAAGCCACACAAACATAACTCGCACGACAGAAAAAAATTGAGAGTGACTTGTACATTTTTTTGCAATACTCTTACACGCATTTGGATTTGCATTTGACCTTGGCAATGAGAAATGTATAGTAGATATGCATGTTTTGTTTTTCTTTTTCCTTTTTTATATAAAAACAAAAAGAGAGAAATCGGGTTAACGTCTGGCTGCTATTTGTATTTGCATTGTCAAACATTTATTGTTGCATTTCGCTGTTGTTGTCAAACATTGTGTTAATCGTTTGCGTTCGGTTGAGTACTGTCGCTGAGACATGAGCATACGCGAGTCAAGCGCTAAAACGAGTCAGAGAATTTTTTTTATTTACACGAATTATCATAAGGTTATTAGCTTTTTGGGAATGAATATATACACACATATACATACATATGTGGAAGCGCTCGTATTTCATGCAGGCGTATGTGTGCAGGTATGTTAAATGTTATACAAATATTATTCGTGCAGGTATTTTAATATATTTTCGAAATTATCTGCAATCGCAGTGAAGATTCAATAAAAGAATTACTAACGGCAAAAGAATTTAATAAGAGAATTAATTAATAAAAATTTAAATAAATAACGCAAATATAAAAAAATCCGGTATATACCGGGTGTTCTATTCATAATAGGCAAATGAGAGCTATCAATAATTTAGTGAAAATGCTTCAGTTGCGATTTATGCGTACTTCAACAAAATTTTAATTTAATTGAACATCATTAATTGGATCAACGAGCATAACCAATTTCGAGTAGATGTTCACTATTTCCAATAACCCACATTTTTCGAAACCAAGTCATCAGTAGTTATGCGTAAGTTATGGGTCCATTTCAGCAAAGCCACAAATATTGAAACAAAATTGTCGTTTGTTGGGAACTAAAAATACTCAAATCGTGATTTGCTAACATTTTTTTGTATTTTAAGGTTACTGTTTCGTTTCGAGGGAGTTGAAGTTTTGAAGGTTTTACGGTATTTACGATTTTTCTTTAAGTATATCCTAATTCGCAACACCAAAAATAATTTTTAAATGGAAACTATTCTGCAAATTGTTTTAAAAACTAATATATCCATTTGTACGTATACAATATTCAGGTACGGCAAACTACATTGGATGATTGGGTGCGGCAATAAGCCCTAAACAAGAAAGTGAGCAACACTTTATTCGGTAAAACACTTTTTCTTATAAAGGGTTTTCCAATAAGAGGTGATATTTCGATAAAAGATCAATGATTTCGTTGTTTGTGTGGCACGTAGCGCAGTCTTGTTAAAAAAATAAACGTTGTCCAGATCAATACCATCCAATTCTGGCCATAAAAAATCGTTAATCATCTCTCGATAGCGCAATCCATTCACCGTAACTGTTGCTCCAGCTTCATTTTCGAAAAAGTATGGTCTAATGGCTCCGCCGGACCATAAACCGCACCAAACCGTCACCGGATAGAGAGGTATTTTAACAATAACTCTTCCGTATTTGGGTTCCGGGACATAGAGATATTGAGGGAAACTGTAAAGCTGATGTGCTAGCCTGAAAAGGTACTGCTCTTCAACTGCTCAGTGATAAAAGCACCATTGGAATACCTTTGGCCACGAGTAAATTAATAGTAAAAAACAACATTATCCAAGAAGCCAATAGGTCATGGGAAGAAGAAGATACATGCGTAACAGCCAGGCTACTATGCCGCAAATAAACAAGAAAAGAACAAAGGAATTGCTTAGCCTCTCAAGAGAAGATATCTCGAAGGTCGTGGCTTGTGTCACCAGCCACTGGCTATTTGAGAGGCATTCCTTGAGACTAGGAGTATTCTTCCATGAATATTGTAGAAACGGCAGATATGAGGAGGAGGAAGAAACAGTAGAGCACTTCCTTTGCCTTAGCTAAAATCAGAACAGGTTGTCTAGGTAAACACTTTTTCAATTCTCTTAGAGAACTATCTGGCGCGGGATTAGACCACTCCTGCGCTTCATAAGAGCCTCAAAATGGTTTCACGAAAGTAAATAAGCAAGGTTCCCGTGTCGCACAGTGGTATCACAACGGACCTGTGAGGCCATACGGACCGACTGCCACCATAACCTAACCTAACAATAACTCTTGGGGTTTCTGAGCCCCAGATCCGACAATTTTGCTTGTTGCCGAAGCCACCGAGTTGGAAATGAGCCTCATCACTCAAGATGGTTTTTCGATGGAATTCCGGATCATTTTCATGCATTTCAACGACCCAATCAACAAAGACACGACTTTGTTGATGATCGGCCGGCTTGAGTTCTAGTGTTAACTGGACTTTATAAGCCTTAAGACCCAAATATTTATGCAAAATACGGTGTAATGAATAATTCCTAATTCCAAAGAACGACGAGGAATGGACAAACCTGGGTCTCCTTCAATACTTTCGGCTGCAACAGCAATATTTTCGGCTGTTCTTGAGCGAAGTGCACGGGTTTTGTTCTTCACATCACTAATTTGTCCCAACAGCTCGAATTTGTTCACCAATTTCTGTATTGCGGTCCGACAAGGTGCGTCACGATGACCCAAAAATGTTCGAGTTTTAAGAACCGTCTCTGCCAAATTTTCACCATTTTTACAGTGAATTTTAATAATTTCAATGCATTGTTTAAGCGTGTATCGTTTCATTTTTATTAATGGCTTAGTTTTTACTTGTCAAATATCAAAAAAGGACAGCTTCAAAAGTGACATCTACCAAAATAGCGGGCTATTCAAAATAACACCTGTTATTGGGAAACTCTCCATATATCTTGTTGTCCTATCACGCATGTTGCCGTACAAGCAGGCCATTGTTGCATCTGATATTTTTTCGATCCGAACGCCTTTTTGCGGAGTTACTCATTCATATTTGTGAGCAAGAAATAGTTGCAAGTTGCCAAATCTAATGAAAGGTAGCAATTCGTAATCCAATCTATACGAATTTTGCAATGCGACGCGTACTTTTGCGTCAGTGCATTTTCACTCCCAACTGCAATCGGTGTAAAATTGATTCAACAACTCTGCAATGCCTCGGTGATTGTTTTACTCTCTTCCCCTTTACCTTGAATCAAGATTAATGACATCACGATTATCACAGAAGGCTGTTGTCATAATATTTGTAGTCTTCTTTGTATGCGTCAGGGGTATAAAGAAGGTTTGACTGTTGCTTGAGCTCTTCCGGTGTATTGTGGTGAGTCCATGCTTCCGCATGAAAATTACCAAACTTTCATTCAAACCAAAAAATATCATTCGGATTACGACTGAATATCATCAAACACGCCTTTGAAGTCATCAAATGATCGCGGTATCCATCTTACGGATAGCTTTTTCATTTCCAAATATTATTTTTATGGAAGTTCCTGCATTTGTTTGTTAAATCTGTAGCCTCTTCAAATTGGCGTACCTTCACTCGCCAAGTATCCAGGTGTGCTTTGGGTCGTTATCGTCTTCGAACCACAATGAGGATGTCATATTGAACTCAGCAGTCTGCTCTTGTACAGGAATCGATTTGTAATGACATTTTTTCGGCCAAAGAATCTTTTACAAAAGTCAAAAAGAAAAAAAATCTTCGTGTGTCTCAACTCTACTTAGATAGTAACAAGAATATAAGCTATAATGTTGTAGTAGGCGCATATTTGAATTTCGTCAGAGTATACCAAATAAAATTTTGAAAATATTTTTGATGCTCCCCAAGGCGCATTCATTAAAGGTAATGACACTAGACCAGCAGCAACGTTTCGGTCATTGGAATGTCACGACAGAAGAAAATAGGAAAGAAAAAGAAGAGGACGAACTGCGTTGAACCGCCGACATTCAATTGAAGTTAGAAGCATACGACGATAGTGCGAATGGGACGACTTTTCATTATTTCATTTTGTCATGAAATCTGAATGTATACGGTTAAAGAAAAAAAGAATTTAGCTGGTCTACTGCTTAATAGGGTCGCTTTTATGCTCACTTAAGGGGACAGATACCTGTAAAATATCGAAAAAAAAATTTTTTTTTTCATAAAATGTTAATATAATCCTTCAGAATATGTCAAACAACTTTTACAACGTAAATTTAAGTATTTCTTATATCATAGATCGTCAACCGTGACGACTATTTGCGTCCGAGCGCTGGGAGAGGAATAGTTACGTTGCCGACTTTACACGCGTTTTTCTCAAAACTATATTTTTCAAATTGGCGTACACGATACCTCGAAAAGATATTCATCGACCTCCCTGAAATTTTGCACACATCTTTTTTATGATATTACTTTCTGTGTGAATTTACAATTCGAAAATTTTTCGAAAAAATAACAAAAAAATTTTTGGTTTTTTGTATTCAGGTCACTGACGCCGATGCTATAATGCCCGCCGATTAAGAAGCCCTGCTGCGACCTTCCTGGCCGAAGTGAGTGTACATCCGCCATTTGAAATGATTAAAATAAAAAAAAAATTGCATATCATTTTAATGTATAAGTAAACTGTAAGCAAATTTTGAAAAAAATATATTTTGACTTCTTCATTTTAAATAATTTTAATGTAAATCAGGGAAAATATGGCCGTTTAAAGGTATCTGTCCCCTTAATGATATTACTATCCACGATTTTGTGTTTTTTTTTTGCGGTAAGGTTGGGTTAAAAATGACTTCCCACCATATAGTCACCTTCGTTACTACGATTTCATGAAAAACAATTTTCCACTTCTCTTGGATTTATCCCTCCACCCCGGAACTGTTCCGCATTGCTTCGAGGTAGAGGTCCAAAAGACGGCGTCCTAAGAAGGAGTAAGTTCACTTACTCACCCTGCGTCCAGGGTCGCCTGTTTTGAAAAATCTATGCTCAATGCTCTTCAGCATAAGTTTTCATTTCACGCCTTTTTTTTGTTTAATATCCTCCACGAAATTTGCGACGGCATTCCATTTTTCTTTGCCTATCATCATTTCTGCGATTATTTCTTCAGATGTTCATACAGCAATAGTTCGCTGCAGAGCTGTTCTCACTGTGTTCCACCTCTCCACCTATCTCTTCATCGTATTCAGTACCTTCATAAATGCAATTTGGTAGCTTCACCTTTCCCATTCGCCACAAATACTTGCGAAAGGACCCGTGTCCGGAAAAAAGTTGTGTGAGGTAATAGTTAATTTCGACGTGCTTTCTTTCTACCCACTTTTTTAAACCGGGTATTTGTCTCGCTGTCTATCTACCGGGCTACTCAGAGTTCCATCTTCTTTGCCAAAGCGTGAGCATTTGAATTCTAATGTCGGATAAGCCTAATCCTGGAATTTCTGAGATTTTTGCCTTCCATCTTCGTTTGCGTTTTTGTGCTAGAAGATCTATAGGGATGGCTGCGCTGATAACTAAATCGGCTGCTTCTGATACTGCTTTGTACTAGTACTGTGACATTTTCATCAGAATATAGCTGCCAGATTGAAAATTGTACTACATTTCTTTTTCTACAACCTACATTGCATTTCGGCCGCCGCAACCGAATGGGTTAATGCGTGACTACCATTCGGATTTCAGAGAGAGAACGTAGGTTCGAATCTCGGCGAAAGACCAAAATGAAGAAAAAAGTTTTTTCTAATAGCGGTCGCCCTTCGGCAGGCAAACCTCCGAGTGTATTTCTGTCATGAAAAAGCTCCTCATAAAGAAATATCAAACTCAATTAAAAAAAAAAAATTAGAAAAATAAAAAAAATAGTTACGTATTTTCAATATGCAGTTTTTTAAATTTCGGAATACCAAAATTTATTTTTAACTATTAAAAATATGGGAACACTGTTTGCAATATGAATGAATTAGGAAACTTCAAACATCCCTGTATCCCGTATAACGCCCAAGTGAAGTGTAGTGAACTTCTACCTCTTTCTTATATTAATCCCGACTGTCGAAAGCCAAGTAAAGATAAATATTTAAAATCGAAAATAGCTGAGCTATGATACATAAAATAAGGTAATTCCTTTTAAAATGACATTGTCCATGTCGACCGAAACACTTTTGCAAGCGTTTTAACCGAGTTTCACGCACAGTTCATACGAGCCTCTCTTTGAGTGATTGCCAAAATTTGCGGCATAAAACGTGAACAAATCTTTTTGACGGCCAAAAATGTGCATGCAATGTGAAATGTGCAACACACTTCGTTTTTTTTATAAATTTCATTTCTTTGCTGCATGAATGTCAAATATCTAAGCTGTAACCTTTAAAATATTCTGGCAGAAATTTCGTATAAAATGCCGAATAGTTGTGATACATTTTTCTTTCAAAATGTTCAGAGGCAGTTGCTTTTATGTATATATTATATGTATGTACATAACACATACTTAGGCACTATATATATACCTCTTGCATCCCCATCTCAAAGGCAATTACCCCTCATGCCGTAAGTAAATTTGTAAAACAACAGATATCATTAATTGTCCGCATCACTGTTAGCAATCACTCGTGAAGTGGGGTGTACTCGTACATTTATACTTCGTATGATGTATGAGGCATATGCTCGTGTGAGTGTGGGAGCAGCTGTCAAATGTCAATTTTAATTTATCGCATTCATTCGACGATTGGTTAAATAACAAAAATTAGGCAACTACTGAGAGCCAAATTGATGAAGTGCTGACAGCTACTGGAAAAGGGTAATGGCCTTAGCTGAGCCGAAGTTGGTGAAAAATAAAATTAAGAACAAAAAATAATTTGTGAAGATTGTATTTATTTAACCCTCTGATTCACAATAATCGCTTAATTCGTTAGTTTTTAAAGTCAATTATTTTAATTACACTAAAAATGTTTTATACATCTTAGCGTTGATAGCTCTCGAGTACACTTCAGCCAATGAAATGAAAATAAATTGAACTAATTCGATGTACAGTTGCTGAGTTATTGACAGTTGAGCTTTAAAAGATATACGCTGCGGTCAAAATCTTAGTAGTGCGCTTTTATAAAAAATTGTATTTTTTCCTCTTCCCAAATGTCAAACAAAACAAATCCCAAAAAACAAATCCAACGTTTATCTTATTTTAGTAAGGTAAAATTGTATTTAGAAAAACTGCAGCGAATTTTGAGCGGTCAAATTGTGAGCAAAATTTTGACAAAACTTTTATATGATGGTGATTTTACTTTTTTGTTTACATGGGGTTTTGTTTAGTACTTACATTAGTATTTTGTTGCATGACCCTTATTCTTTAGAATGGCAGCACAACAAGTTTTTGACATCTTTCAATCGAAACCAACTCCCATGCGCTCTTTATAGCTTCCCATAGTTGCGTATTAGATGTTGGCTTGCGTTGTGCTACTGCCTCCTTGACATCAACCCACAAATTTTCAACGGGGTTTATATCTGGTGACTGTGGCGGCCTTTCCATTACGTTGATCTGACTCTCCTCAAACTGTCTGTTAGCAGCTTTGCACGTGTGTTTGGGGTCGTTGTCTTACTGGAACGTCTAAACAAGCGGCATTTCGTCTCTGGCATGTGGCAGCATGATGTCCTTGAGTAAATCAACATATGAAGCGCCAGTCATCATTTCCTTAACCCAATGAATGGGTCCCACGCCTAGCCAAGGAAAGCTTGCCCAGACCGTAATGGTTCAATCACCATGCTTTATTGTTTTTGTTGTATACTTTAGTTGGTATTCGGTATTAGGTAGTCGTCTTACATATTGGCGCAATTCCTTTCCACCATACAAGACAATCTTCGACTTGTCCGACCATAAAACGTTGCGCCATTTGGTCGAAGGCCAATTTATATGTTCTTTGGCGAATCGAAGTCTCTTTTCTACATGCGTTTTTGTCAACAACGGTACTTTTCTTGGACTTTAGGCACCCAGGTCGAGCACACACAAACGCCGACGAACAGTCTCAACGCTCGAATACGCTTTTAAGCCATATTTTATCTCAGTAGCAGCCGCAAAGGGAAACTGCTTTGAGTATCTGACGATAGACTTAACTTCTCTTGCCGAGATTGCTAGCTTTCTTCCACGCTTTTTGCCACTTGGTTTGTACTTGATGGCATTGCGTACCATTGTTGGTGAGCAACCAATAATATTTTGCACTTCCACATAAGTTTTTCCATCAGCAATCAATTTTTTTATGAAGGCGCGTTTCTCGGATATGCAAAATTAACGAAACCAATAGGTTAAGTTTAACAAGTGATTGCATAACTTGAATCTGACTTCTTAATCTAACGGATTTTACAGTAAATGGCGAAAAATTGTTGTGAGAAAAAAAAACGTGGCCACTTAAATATTATGAGCCATAAGCACTACTAAGATTCTGACCGCAACGTAGAAAATGTGAGATAAATAATTGTGTGAAATGTTGCTTTTCCGTGGAACTCAAAATGTGTGTTAATAATAGTTCTAAAGATTGCATAATTCTAATAAAATTTTTTTTTCAAACACTTCAAAGGACACCTCTTCCGATGTTGTCATCGTCCAAGCCTCTGTGCCATATGTTAGGATGTGCAGGACGAGAGCCTTGTAGAGTGGTACAATAGTTTTGTGCGTCGAGAGAGAACTTTACTACTCAATTGCCTACTTAGTCCAAAGTAGCACTTGTTGGCATGAGAGATTCTCCGTTGGATTTCGAGGCTGATATTATTTTCAGTGTCAATGTTGCTTCATAGATAAATGAACGTTCCAACCTCGAAATCAAAACTGTCAACAGTGACGTGGCTGTCGATACGGGAGCGCGCCTAGTGTTTGTTTGATGACAGGAGGCACTTTGTCTTGCCCTCTTTCACCTCCAGGCTTATTCGCTATGATTCTTTATCCGGCTTAGAAAAGGAAAAACTAACAGCGCGATTGTTAAGACCGATGATAGGTAGGTAGGTGAAATGTTTGAAGTGCCAGTCTGGCACTCCTCAAGTAGCACTAAAGCGCCGTTTTGATACCAATATGAGACCTCAAACAGGCAGATATCTACAGCCTGCCACAGCTGTTGATATAATGGAGGAGATTGATTGGCCCCAGGCTGTCGAAGAAAGGAGCGCCCAATGATTTAGTCGTCTAGCTGCCAAACCCGGACATTTATAGAGAAAATGCTCTACAGTCTCCTTCCTGAGAGGTCCCCACAGTTTCTGCAATGGGGGTTAAATGGTACTCCTAGCTTTTCCACGCGTGTGCCGATCGTCCAGTGATCGGTAACACAGCTACGAGTTTGGAAATTGAATGGCGAGGACTTTCTTAGTCCTTAGTCCTCAGTATATCGTATTGGAGCCAAAGGGCTTTCGAAATAGCACATGAAGAAATAGAACTCCATCTTTTTTGCGCTTTCCTAAGAAATAATAATGCCGATGATGTCAGTTTATTTCACCAGAAAAAAGTTCTAGCTTTTCAGGTGCGAAATTCAGACAGCCAATAACTGCCAATTAGTGCAATGAAATATTTTCGAAAACCCAAAACTAGGCTGTTAAATAAATTTAAATAAAAATAAATATTGAGCTGAACTGTCACGGCAAATTAGTAAGAACCAGTTAAAAAAAGCTCATAAACTAAAAAGTTAGTAATTATTGACACGAGTATTAAACATTTGAAAATATCGCTTAAGCTCGGATGAAATTTTATTTTAAATACCCGGCGCATGTTTTCTTAGTTAAGGGCATAGTTATTTTTGGCTCATATTTATAATTGAAGGAGTGGCGGAAATAAAATGATTTAATGCTTTTTAGTTTTACGAGGTGTGTTCACAAAGTATCGTGAATTTTGTGTTTTTTCAAAAATTATTTATTTATTTATTCATTAATATCTAGTTTGTCCCCTTCAAAGTAGTCCCCAAGAGATATTATGCACTTGTGCCAACGATTTTTCCAATCTTCGAAGCACTTCAAAAAATCATTTTTTATAATTCGATGTAGCCGGCTGCACGCACAAAAAAATGCGTTGTTATCTTGCTCATGCGGCGTTACCTCGCTTGAACTGCAAGCGAGAGCGCGGAACGTACGACAAAGAGGCACAATCGGCCCCCGCGTTCGGCAACGTTCGACATCTGGCGCTCTCATACTTGAGTGAGCATACATAAATATGTATGTATATGCGCATATGTGTATAAATTCACATATTTGTATTTGCATATCCTTTCTTCCTGTGTGCATGGTAATTAACCATTTCTCTGTAGAGAATAGGACGATGATAGGGGGTGTTTCGAGGGTAATGTGTCTTGAAAAAGTCAAATCGATGATGTTGCATCTTAGTGTTGTTGACTTATTAACGTCTGATGCACAGTCGAAATTGAACATATCTTTCATGAATTTGATAAATGTTTCGTAATTTTTCACGTTTGCGTAAATGTAACTTGATCAATTCCAGTACGATTCCATTTACCTCCTTCTCTATATCCATACAAAATATTTATCAAACAAACAAAATTAAAATTTTCTTTTCAAAAATGCAACCATTCCATCAGTATTTTCTTATGACGTTGTCACGTTGAATTATCTTTAGTAAACCGACTTTACAAACAACCTCTTGTTTAGCTCCTTCTTCGATGCCGTCTTTATCTCGTCAGTCGTAGCGTGGGCCTCTTCAGTTTCGGAAACAAGAAAAAGTCACAGGGGGCTAGATCTGGGGAATACGGTGGCTGCCATCATTAGTGTGTTGTTTTTGGCCATAAAGTCGCGCACAAGCAACGATGCGTGAGCAGGGGCGTTAACCTGATGCAAGAGCCAAATTTTGTTCTTCCACAAAACCGAGCGTTTCTGGCGGATTGCTTCGCGCAAATCGCGCATAACTTGCAGGTAAGATTCCTCATTTACCGTTTTACCCTGTGGCAAGAACTCATGATGCACAACGCCCCCGCAATCGAAGAAAACAGTAAGCAAAAATTTTACATTCGACCGAACTTGGTGCGCTTTTTTCGGTCTTAGTTCATGCGGCAGCTTCCATTGAGATGACTGAGCTTTGGTTTCCACGTCATAACCATAAACGTACGATTCGTCACCAGTTATGACCCTCTGGATCAAATTTGGGTCGTCGCGGATAGAGTCGAACATCTCATTAGTAATGTTCATGCGAGGCTGCTTTTGGTCGAAATTGAGCAGTTTTGGTACGAATTTTGCGGCGACCCGCCTCATGCCAAAATCATTGAAAAAAATCGAATGGCACGAGCCAGTCGATATGTCTAGGCCCTCAGCAACTTCTCTAACGGTGATTCGACGATTGGCCAATACCATTTTCTTCACTTCATAAATTTTTTCGTTTGTTGTTGAAGTGCTCGGGCGTCCGGCACGCTTTTCGCCGTTCACATCTTCTCGGCCTTCTGAGAACATTTTTTACTACCGATAAACGTTGCTTTGGTCCAAATAAGTTTCTTCTTATGTCGCAGTCAACATTCGGAATGCACCCGCGCATTTAATTTCGTTTTTCACACAAAATTTGATACAGGTTCTTTGATCCATCTTTTCGAATAGGTAAAAATCGAAGACGTGCCGAAACATGTGCAGGCAAAGCAGCTGTCAACAATTAACTGAACATTAAAAATGGACGAACTCGTCTGCATGAGTGAGAGACATGAGTACCAACATATCGCCACAAAAAAATCGAAATTGGAATATACGGAAACAAAAGTAAGAGCACTCGAACCGCGGGATGCTATATTTGGCTGGAAGCCTTTAAACAGACGATGTGGGATAAGTTGGCGAATAATAAATAAAGTGAAAGAAAAATTGATCAATAAACTCAAATTAGCCAACAGAGAACTGGCAGAGGACTTGAAAATTGCTTAGGAACTGTTCAGGGCATTGGACTTAATGACTTGCGTTTACGCTTTGTTGCTGCAAAATTGATCCCAAAGGACCGGAATTTCATACAAAAAAGGGACCGAGTTCATATCGACAAATACATGATTTTTAAGACGGAATCCGACCCAACATTCATCAAACGCATCATTACTGGAGACCAGATGCGGGTTTATGAGTATGACACGTAATCCAGATATCAGGCGAGTGGGTGAAAAGCTCCAAGTGAGCCGAAACCAAAAAAAAAAAACGCACGTCGATTTCAGTCAAACAAGAAATCTGTGCAGGGGCTTTATGGATTGCAACGGTATTGGATACCACGAATTCTTGTCAGAAGGTCAGACCGTTAATAACGACTATTACTTGGGCATTACGAGATGTTTACGAGAAGAAATTCGCGAAAAAAGAAAGCATTTGTAGGAAAGCAACTCGCGGATTTTGCAGCATTAGAACCCAACGTCGCACAACGCCATCATTATCCGTGAGTTTTTGACCAAGAACGAAACGAATACCATCCAGCAGCCTTTGAATTCACCTGATATGGCTCTCTGCGATTTTTTTTTTCTGTTTGATCGAGTCAGAAAACCACTACGGGCAACGCGTTTTAGCAGCCGAAAGGATGTAATGGAAAAATCGAAAACTATTCCGATGGCTATATCGAAAATAGTGTTCCAGAAATGTTTCGAGAGCTGGATCAAACGCTGGCATAAGCGCGTTGCAGTTGATGCGGAGCACTTTGAAGGTGATAATATTACTTTTGAGGAGTAAACTTGTCTTTTGAATTTTCCGAATATACCCAGGGCACGTTTTGATCAAGGTGGTAAGTCGTTCGTTTGCTGGAAGGAGTCACAAAATTCAAGAAAACCAGCTTCAAGTTGTTTCAATTTACTATGCTTCTTTCTGATTAAAGGTTTTAGTGGCAGTCGGTTTAGAATGGCAACTCACTTAGCCCATGTAGGTCCTCAGTATTTATTCATCCTGGAGCCATTTAGACGCGCTTATGAAGCGTAGTATAGGTTTTATCCCAACACCGGATAGGTCCCTAAGAGAGTTAAAATGACATTTTCCTAACAAATTCGCTCTGCTTGTAGCTAATGCTGGACAATTACAGAGGAACAGTTCTACTGTTTCGTCCTCTTCCTCGTCTCTACAACTTCTGCAGTATTCATTAGAAAGTACTCCTAGAAGATTGCCTGCCTAAGAGCCAATGACCGGTGGCATAAGCCACGACCACACGAGATGTTCTCTCTTGAGAGATTAAGCAATTCTCCTGACCTTTGCGGCCAAATTAGCCTGGTTGTTATGCAAGTATTTCCTTCTCTTCATGATCTATTGGCCTTTTGGAAAATATGTTTTTGATCCTGAATTTGCAAGTCGCCATAGGAATTCCAATATTGCTTCTGCTTTCAAGCAGCGAAAGATTATTCCCCTTTCTGGCTAGCTCATCGGCCGTGCAATTCTCTCCAATATCTTTATGTATCGGAACCCATATAAGACTGACCTTGAAAGCAGCACCGTCATTTAGGCTGCCAGGCATACCTGAGCAACATTTGATCTTAGTATAACTGCCCCCATTGATTTGCTGACCCTGTGGCTGCCCAAGAAGGTATTTATCGCAGTTTTTGTTACGGCGTGTTAAGGTACACAGTTACCAACTTTATGACTAAGACTTCTGCCTGGTAGACGCTACAGTAGTCCGGAAGTCGGACAGATAATTCCAGTCCTAATTCTTTTGAAAAAACTCAATAGTCTACTTGATTTTCTAGCTTGAACCCATCCGTGTAAAAATTTATTTCCCCAGGAGATTTGGTGGCTCCTAAAACACTCAGGCTAAAAAGCCTATTGTATTTAGAGCTCTGCAAAGAGAGTAGATAGTTAAGGAGGGAAGGAAAAAAGTATCAGAGCAAAAGATATGAAAGAATAGAGACAGAGATAGAGATAGAGATAGAGATAGAGATAGAGATAGAGATAGAGATAGAGATAGAGATAGAGATAGAGATAGAGATAGTTAGTCCTGTGAGAATTTTCCAGATTTTTGGCAAACCTGTAAATATCCTCCAGTTTTAGAGAACGAAGATTTCTCATTCTCACGACATAGCAACCCAAAACTCGTAGCCGTGCTCTAGCAAAGGCAGGACACTCACAGAGAAAGTGCTCAGTGCTATCCGCCTCCTCCAAGTACGACAGGCACATTGGGCTCTCAATGATTCCAATGGTGGTCATATGCTGACCCCATGGGTTGTGTCCTGTAATGATACCGATCATCACCCGAACGTCTTTCCTTCCAAGTTTTAGTAGAAAGTTTGACAGTTTTCTGTTCGGACTTGTCACAAATCATTTTGCACATATAAGTACAAGCTTGCTTGGTCTTGTGACAGAATTAAGCTTCTTCTTACATTCTTAAACAATCTTTGAGGTTTGCATCGCGTTCTCCAGGGCCTTCAGTGCAACCTGACTGTCACTGAAAACTCCAATCTGTTTCCTGCTCCATCTCCTCTCGATTATCCATTCGGCATTAGAGTTTGCTCTCTCTTCTTGTCGGGATGCTAGTCTTGAAGAGCCTGTTGAAGGTGGGTTGAGGGAAAGAGTAGTCGATTACTTGATTATAACTACTCATAGTATTTAGTATAGAAGCGTGACCGAACCGTCGGGTCTTCCATAGCGTCATACTGTTAAGTGTGAGAGCTGAAGCGGCGGCCACGTGTTTTCCTACCAGATTTAGAGCAAAAAATTTGATTAGCACCTCGAGCGCTTTATTTGCGGTCGTCCTTAAAGCGCCGGGGACGCATAGAAATGCCCTTGATTAGACCTTCCTCAGCAGCTCCACATAACTTGGCGCTTGAGTTGATGACCATCACACAAGAATTCCATATAGCAAAATAAGCCAAGTTAGTAACTACATAAGTATTTAATATTCTCCTTCAAAGGCATATTCACTCTCTTCAAAATTAGTGGGGGTACTGTAGGTAGTCTATGTTTGCTTGTAAAGAGAATTAGTTCAGTTTTATCGGGGTTTATATCGATTCCCCCACTCTCTGTTCCGTTACTAAGCGAGGCCATGATGGAAAGAATAATGAGATGGCGCCTATCGTGGTCCTGTTACTTTGCGCTCAGCGAATTTGACAACTAGTTACGTGATTTTAGCTCCAGTATGACCAGATTACCATTTTCGTAACTTGATTTAGCATTTTTTTTTTTGTTATTTAGTCTCGGAGTTTTAGTTCTTGCTTCATGACATTTTTCTAGCTGTTCTAATTAAAATGTCATGTTTATAATTTTGTAAAATATACATTTTTTAATAATTATTTAAATAATTCACTCAGTTTATTTAGCTTTACTTTTTTTTAACATCTGGTGGCATTGCCCGCGATTGCAGGTGTTGTTGGTGTTCTTCTGCTTTCGGCAGCCAAATCTCTCTCTCGCTACTGCAGTGTTGCCTAGATTTGGATATAAAAACGCACTAAAATGCCCATTCAAAGAAAATAAACCAACAAATTTTTATTGAATCACTTAAAGAACTTTGTATTCGTGACAAATTGTCTTTAAAATGTGCGTTTTTTTAAATAAACGTGTTATGCTTATGTACAATTTAATTTATGAGGTTTTTTTTTTGTTAAGCGAGACTCTTTTGTTAAGGGAACGACTTTTTTGCTATATTTGAAGTTATGTAACTAGATAAGGTACTCTTTTTGTAAAAATGTCAGTATGGTTTCTTTAGTATTTTCTGGTATTTTCTTGTTTATTTTTACAATGAATATAACTCTTAATGTCCTATGTCTCACTAAGGATTGATGACCGGAAGAAACGATTACACCCCTATGGTTTTAATTCGCATTCAATAAATTCAAAGGCTTTTTAAAATGTGTAAAAAGGTTTTCAATCTTAAGAAGAGTTGAGAGAGGGGCATTTAATATTTTTGCATAAACTTAAATGGAGCCAAAAATTAAATTTGCACTTTCAAATTATCAAATTTTATAAGAGTAAAAAAATTTTCATTAGCACTAAAATCTTCTCAGAGTGACCTTTTTTAACTTTTTTTTGTTTAATAATATAATTTGTTTTTTAACTTAAAGTTTCGGTAGCTTTAAATAAATAAAAAAAGAAACAAACACGAAACTTAAAAATTTTTGCATTTTGTGTATAAAAAAGCACTAAATTTATTGCGAACAGCAAATGGTTGGCAATACTGCACAACTCAGCAAACGTGACGTCACGTACGCTCTGATGGGCGCAATCTTCTTTCTATCATTCTTGAAGCGAGGCCATGTTAGAGCGGAGAATATCCATGAGAGTGCTGGTGTACTTGCCTTTAACAGCGATTGCCAAATCATCAGCGAGTAAAAGTAAAAGATAACATTTTAATCCAATTCGATACTGTTAATAGGTTCCATTTGACTGCCATGTAAATAAAATAAAAATACCCTAGTGGACCAGTGCGCACGGGTATAAAAAACGACAGCAAACACTTTTGCAATACTTAATGCAAAATTTAACTGCGATATTTCCTCTATTTATAAGGTTGAGTTAAGAATATGAATGAGTTATTACAGTTAAGTGCTTAGAATCCTTTAAACTTCCACGCCCGCCCCTTCATATGAAGCAATTAAAATAAAATGAAATTTGAGTACCTACAATTAAACAAAAATAAATATTATAAAATTAAATATTATATACCCATAAATAAGTATTGTATCTAACTTATGTGTGTGTGTAGCAACAACAACATTTCACTTGGTGGTAGGGGTATTATGAAATTTAAAATTTCAAACTTCTCGCTGCCGACGCGTGTCTGTTAGTGGCAGAATCGGTAATTTATTTGGCAGAAACTATGTATATATGTATGTATGTATATGCACACCCACACGTGTAACCCCTGATGTGAGCGAGTAAAATCATCACTTAAGTATAACTGTGCATAAGCGCATACGTACATACGAGTATGAGTAGATTTGTAAATGATTGCGTATGAGATTTTACGCTTCGCTGCATGCATGTAATTTTAAGTTCAATGAAGCAAATCGACTTATTGAAAATTTTGTGGAGTTTGGCTGCTTCGGAGAATTTAGAAGTTTTGTTGACCTCGAACTTTTTTTCACAAAAAAACAAAATAATAAATAAATAAATGATTGAAATTTTATTAATTTCCACGAATCATCGTTTGCAAACAATAACACAGGGTTACAAAAAATTATTTTATTATTATTAGTTTATTTATTATTTGATTATTTTATTACTAATTATTTTTATTATTCAGTTATTATTTATTTTTGATATAAGCCTGGTTTCCAATGTATTTTGGTGCCTTGCACATTAGAGAAAATCGTGTGTGTTTTTGGGTGATTTTACCACCACTAAATGGGGGAACCGTATTTGAGATATCGTAAACATTCAATTTTTTTAAGGGGGGAGCCTGCTTTAGAGAGATGACCGCCTTACAATTTTTGGAATTTTTGTAAAATAATTTAAAAAAAAAAACAAATTCTAAAAAATTATGAAAAATTTTTTAAAGAATTTCAAACTAACACTTTGTGGATTTTTTGCAATTTTCTTAAACAATTCTAACAAATTATGCGTTTCTGGGTGCATTTACCACCACTAAACGGCCGAACCGTATTTGAGATATCGCAAAAATTCAATTTTTTTAAGGGGGGAGCCTGCTTTAAAGGCTTCAAAAATTCGATTTTTTTAATTTATCAGCAAAGATGACCGCCTTACAATTTTTGGAGTTTTTGTAAAATAATTTTTTGAAAAAACAAATTCTAAAAAATTATGAACAATTGTTTAAACAATTTCAAACTTTTGTAATTTTCTGAAAAAATTCTAACAAATTATGTGTTTCTGGGTGCATTTACCACCACTAAACGGCCGAACCGTATTTGAGATATCGTAAAAATTGAATTTTTTTAAGGTGGAGGCTTTAGAGGCTTCAAAAAATCGATTTTTTTTTTTGCATAAATGTCTTTCCAAACTATCCAAGAATGTGTCCTCAAAATTTCAAAAGCAAATTCAAAATATTTTCAGAGTTACAGAAGAAATTGTGAGCAAGCGTCGAGCAGGTATACGAGCGGATTTTTATATACAAAAACTTTGACGCGCGATTTCTCGGTTTTTTATTTTTACGATTTTTCCTAATTGACGGGAAAGATAGGGAAAAAGTTAAACGTCCTATCGAAACGAGATGACATTGATTCTATTCGGAATTAAATTCTCTTCTAGTTGAACCTAAAAAACCTTAAGAAAGTTATGATGAACCCACTTTTTAAACAATATAAAGTGTAACTAGTAGCTATACTATACCAAAATAAAAAATTTTTTGGGTTTTTGGTTTAAGATGCAAATTGCGACCTGCACCTTTCCCGCCGCACGACACAAGCACACTCGAGGCGCCTCGGCAAAATGCCTGTACCAGGCATAATATGGCATATACTTTAATGAAAAAATTTGAGAAGACTACTGAATTATATAACAATAACACCTGAAAGTTTCGTTTCAATCGAATATTTATTTCCTTCCCAAGCAAATCCACAAAAAAATCGATTTTTTGAAGCCTCTAAAGCAAGACCCCCGCTTAATATATCATCCGCCTTACAATTTTTGTAATTAAAAAAAAAAGTAAATAAATAAATTCTAAAAATTATGAAATACATTTTAAAAAATTTCAAACTAACTCTTTTTGGATATTTTGTATTTAATTTTCTTAAAAAAATTCTAACAAATTATGAAACAATTTTTAAAGAAATTTTAATTATGAAACAAATTTCAAACTAAACGAACTTTACTCTACCAACAGTGGTGTAGCAATAAATAAATGATAACGGATGCAAATTTCAATGTAATACTTTGCATATCTTTAGGCGTATATTTATTTTCAATGGCTAAGTCAAATTGACTTTTACACGATTTGCTGTCCTCAAAGCATACCGGTGGCAGCTTTAGCTTGGTTATGCGTTACAACTTTATTATAAAGGGTTGGCCCGATGTTGAATGTGAACCACACCTAAACGTCAAGTTTTTTTCTGCATTTCATTTGAAATTTTGCAATCTCAGACTAACTCAATTTGAACCATGGAAAGATACACAATCAAGCAACGCGTTAAAGTTATTCAGGCTTATTATGAAAACGGGCGTTCAAATCAAAATGCATATTGCGCACTTCATCTGCAGTGATGAGGCACATTTTCATCTCAGTGGATTCGTCAATGAGCAGAACTGCCGCATTTGGGCGAATGATAATCCAAGAGTGGTTGCCGAAAAACCAATGCACCCACAAAGAGTGACTGTTTGGTGCGGTTTATGGGCCGTATTTTTTCCAAAATGAGGCCGGTCAGGCAGTTACTGTGAATAGTGTTCGCTAACGTGAGATGATAACGAACTTTTTATGGCCCAATTTGGAAGATATGGATGTGGACGATATGTGGTTTCAACAGGACGGTGCCACTTGTCACACAGCTAACGAAACAATGGCTCTTTTGCGCGAAAAATTTGATAATCTCACGTCCCGTCGATGTCAATTTGCTGCCAAGATAATGTGACTTGACACCGTTGGACTTCTTTCTTTGGGATTATTTGAAAGAAAAGGTGTACGTCGATAAGCCAGCAATAATTCAAGAGCTAAAGAGATAATTCGGCGCATTAACATAGAACCTCAATTATGCCTCAGCGTCATCGAAAATTTGGACCATCGGATGGAGGTGTGTCGCCGAGATCGCGGCGGCTATTTGGATGATATTTTGTTTTACACGTAATTGAGCCATACGAATATTATCATAATAAATAAAAATGACAATAATTTCCTAAAAAAATTGTACAATATTTTATTCAAAATCAGCACCGGCCCTTGAAACTTAACCATCCATTACTTCTTTCTTCTGTAATTGTTTCTTTTTAATTTCTAGCAGAAATAAATTTCATGCTTCAATTTTATTACAAAGAATGGGGTCATTAACGGATCCACTTTGATTTTTAAGTGCTAGAAGAAGAAACTATATTTCCTACTTCCATCTTTTCATAGAGAATGGGCCATTAACTAATTATTTTTTTAATTTAATTGCTATAATCGTTCACTATTTTTCTATGGATTTTGCTTGTCTCACTCATTTTTTATTTTTAATGAGAATATTTAAGGCCTTTAAAGAGAGTGTCTTATCGCAGTGCGCACCCTCAAATTCCGCTACACAAATATGCAGGAATTACTTGATTGAGTAGGTGAAGATCAGCTAAGGTGTTTCTAGGCAGCCAACAACAAAGAACTAAAAGTACTTCCCTAAAGTGTCAAAGGGCCCTCAATATTCTTCAACATTACGGTGGAGAGAATACAGAAGGTTATGTATATCGCAGTATCGCTACCTGGCGCTCAGTAAATTTGATAGAATCAGCTGTTGAGTTCATGTATTTTTAGAGTTTTCTTTACATTTTTTGTTGTACGAAGAACTTTTCTCTATGTATTATTCCCCTCATAGGGGAAACGCATGTAACACTAGACCTAAAGGCGTATATGCAGTCTATTAGCCAATAAGAATCATTTGTGACAAGTAATCGGGGAGAGTAAGTACCGTTCGGGTAACAAAAACACAACGAAGAGTAATCCGATTTGAGCAGTGAAACAGATCGGTTATTTAACTTTCATTTATGGTAGATTATCCTAACCTAACTTTTATTTGTTGTTTGCATAAACTGACTATTTTGACACTTTCCTCCTGCTTTCCTCACATACCTCATCTACAGTTATGTTGCGGCAAAGTAACTCTCATTTTTCCTCACCAATCTGCGCAATCTTTGACTCTATCTTTCTTGGTTCAACATTACTCCTATTTACCCAAATTGGGCTTCAATGATCTGAATGTTTCTGGTAAAACTATAAACGTTTTGGGTCTATTTGAGGCCTGCCATCTCAATCTAAGCCAATCCACGTAAGTATGTATTGTATGTAAGAAGTACACATGCACCTCTCACTGCATCGCTGACAAGGCGTTTGATTGCTTGTGGTCACTACTTCATGTCTCATTTCCATTTCTTGAAGAATTTCCTGTCACAATTAGTAAAGTAATATTGATTTCCGTTTCACTATGAAGTGCTTGAGTACTTCAACTAACCCTGAATGAGAGCAAAAAATAGCGTACATTTAAATATATGCATTCTTACGTGTATACGTATATGTATACCAACACTTATGTCCATACAATACACACATTTTTACACATCGGCCAGCATTGCTCTATCGATTTCAGGGGGACACACCTCGTTTGGCGGCGAAGCATGAAGAAGATCCCTAACACTTGCATGGGGAATACCTAGTCACATTTATTTGGAAGTGCTTCAAGGTACATCACTTCGCTTTACACACATACATACGCGGCACACGGGCATCATAACACATAGCATCCCTGCAGGGACGTCTGAACGTAGTGGAACAAATTACTGGTTCTGAACTATTGGAACAGTGATAGTGAAATTTAGTACTAATTCAGAATTATCGAGAAAGTAATGTAAATCATACCAGATCTTATCTGTCGAATTTAGTACTACTTCCGCACTATAGAAAAAGTGATTCACAGTAAATTAGATTCCATCTGCAGAATTTAGTACTAGATATAATCTTTGAGCTTTAGTACTAGTTTAGAGTTATCGAAAAAGGGATGCAAATCATTCCAGATCTCATTTCTCGATTTTAGTACTAGTTCCTAATTATAGAAAAAGGGATGCAAACATTTCTAGATCTCATTTTTCGAATTTAGTACTACTTCCACACTATATATAAAATATTATGTAAATCGTACTAGATCCATCTGACAAATTTTAGTACTAGTTCCGAGAAATCGGAAAATGGATGCAGAGTCAATTAGATCTTATTTATCTAGTTTAGTACTACTCTTCTTCAAAAATTAGTACTAGTTCCGAACTATATAAAAAGCGATGTAAAACGTACCAGATCCATATACGAAATTTTAGTACTAGTTTCGAACTATCGAAAAATGCATGCAGAGTGAACTAGATCTCATCTGACTAATTTAGTACTAGCTCAAATTTATTTTAAAAGGGATGCAAATCATACCAGGTCTCACATGTCGAATTTAGTACTAATTACGACCCATAAAAAAATGATTCAAAGGGTACCCGCGCCATCTGCCAAATTTTAGCACTTATAAATTTAGATTCAAATTGTCGAAAAATGGTATAATCTTTGAAATTTAATACTAGAACAGAATAATCGAAAAAGGGATGCAAACCATACCAGATTGCATATGTCGCATTTAGTACTAAATCTCATCTTTGAAATTTAGTACTAGTTCAGAAATAGGGAAACAAGACTGGCGGTCATACTAAACTCTTCCTTCAAATTTAGTACTACATAGTCCAGAGCACAAGGCGATAAATGCCACTTCAGTATCCTCTAGTACTAGTTGATTTCCCTACAGGGTCGACACATGTCGTATATGTATGTATGTACTAACCCATACGAATATTTGTATTTAGAAATGTTTTTGTGTTTTTTTATTTAAAAAATTTCATGTAAATTGAAATGAAATTGTGCGTGCATTCTGAGGGGTGGAAATGGAAATATGTAGGTACGCTTGTTTACCTCTGGGAAAGTGTTGAAAAATATTTGCCTTGAAACCATTTTTTTTGTTCATATTTTTTGGTTGCGCTTTTCACGTTCTACACGCACACACATACAAATATATCCACAATATAAATGCATTCCCTGCATGTTTGTCACTCATAAAGTCCTCCCAGGGGTGGTTGATTCTCGCTCCCTTTCCTCCGCATCGTTTATTGTTTGTGATTTATTGCGGCTTCAATGCTGAGACTGATGGAAATGCTTGAGGAGTTAATTTTTTATGGCATACTTACATATAACGGGTTTTTATGTTTATGGGAGTGTCATTAGTGTTATTTAAGGGTTATTATTGTTAACTAATGAACATTTAATATGCGGTTGATGTTACAGAAAAATATAAATCGAGTGGATTTTTTTTCACATTAACTATTTGGTACCTTTGCAAGATATTTTTGCAGGCATTAGTAGTTTTAAATGGCTTTATTGAGTTAGCCTGTTATGTATTGAAAAAAGGTGTGCTTTTTAATGGCAGTTGACGCACGCAAACATACGTACGCGCATATAATAAATGGCAATTTATGCCCTAATTACAAAATTTTTTTCCATGTAATGGGCAAATATTGGTCTGTAATTGTGGTGAGAACTAAGCACATAAAATATGTCATCAAGCAATAAACCTGAAAAGTAGGGCTCCTTTTTATTTCCGTTGATTGCACGCAAACTAGTACTTCCAGCTCGATTCCTTCTAACTGAAATTTTGCGATGGACCTTATTTGACATTTCAATGATCATTTGCTGGAAATTGTATAGATAAACCTGTGCAATCAGGAATTTATTGGCAACTGAACTTCATAGAGACAAAATAAGTATAATTAGTTGAGGGGGAAAAAATCCATTAGTTTTGCGTAAAATTTTTTCGCAAATTTTTTTAAATTGTTTTAGGTCAATATTTGCCTTCTGGACGATACTACGATTACTGACATGTCGGTCAACTTGGATTATTTCTGTGATTTTATCGACATTTTCCACGACGGGTCTGCCTGTGCGAGATGCATTTTAATATCAAAAATGCCTGAATGGAATCGACGAAACCAAAATTTCACGTAATTAGCTCTTACAATATCGACACCATAAACACCATTCACACTTTCAGCGGCCTGCCTGTAAAATGAACCAAATTTTCATTTTGTTGACTTCGATTGTTAACACCCTGTAACTCACACTTGAATGAAACAAACAAAAAAGTGAAAATGAATTTTTTTATTGTGAAATGTCGCCTTGACAATTAACTTTAAACTTTAAATTGTTTTATCGATATCTCGTACGGTATCGACCACTACAGCTATCCACCGAAAAAATAAGAGATTTAATTTTCCCCTAACCAACAAATAATTGGCGCTTACACCTTTTATTGGGTTGCCGAGTTCCTTTTCCTACTTGTGGCCCTATAGTTTTATGCAGCCTCCAAACGGCAAATAATTTGTATGATGAGGTTTTTAATGGCGAAATACGATCGGAGGTTTTCCATTGTCCAGCAAGTTGAAGTTCCAAAACAAATGTATAAATACGGTTGGGCCATATAGCGTTTGCTTTTTGAACCACCTATTTTTTTGAGAATGGTAACACAAATAACAAGTCAAATGTGTTCATAATTTATTTAAAGGTTTGACAAAATTGGGGAATATTGAAAACCTATTTCCAAAGTGGTGAGTCTTCTACTCAAACTGTGAGAAATCTGAAAAAAAAATTCCAAAAAAAAGATTTGCCAACAAGACAGTTTGTGGATCAATTTGTTAATCGTGTTCGTGAAAATGGATCGTTAATGGATAAAACAACACGTGAACGTGCTCCTACAATGCGTACACCCGAAAACATTGCTGTTGTAGCCGAAAATGTGCGTGAACATCCAAAAACCTCAACTCGTCATCGTTCTCAAGAATTGAACATTTCACGCACTTCTTTGAGGAGAATTTTGCCTAAAGACCTCGATATGAAGGCTTACAAAGTTCAATTGGTGCAAGAACTGAAGCCTAATGACCATCCAATGCGTTTTCGGTTCGCTCAATGGGCAGAAAATCGCTTGACCGAAGATGAGCATTTTTACCGAAAAATCATCTTTTCAGATGTTTCTACTTTTTTTCAAAAATCAATATTTCTTGAACCGTTGGATGGATTTCAATGCAATTTACAGACAATATAGAAACAAATAAGTAGTTTAAATTAGTATTATGTTAAAAAAAAAATTTCGAAATTTTGACCAAAAAAAAGTCAAAAAAATTTTTTGAATCAATTTTTAGTTGATTTGGCCAGTTTTTTAGATTTTCTGTTATACACGTAACGATTCCTTATGATTTAACCTTTATTTTGAAAAAAAAAATTTTATGGTGTCTATAATAGTTCTCGAGATATTGCGATTTTAGTGGAAGCGCCCACGCACGGTTCGCGTACGCACGCACGGTTCGCGCTGCCTTATGTGTTCCTGTATGAGTGACTGGAGCAGACTGCTGCGCATTTTTTCTACTCTACTACGTTTTTCTACTCCCGCGCTGCGTAACCGCGAACTTCACGGTGCGCGCTTCCACTAAAATCGCAATATCTCGAGAACTATTATAGAAGAAATATTGATTTTTGAAAAAAACACGGTCCCGATTTTCAACATGGCGTAGATGACTCAATTTTGAAAATTTTTCAAAATCCTTTTAGGCTCGAATGTATCTTACCTAGAACTAATATTTCCCAAAGTTTCAAAGAAATCGAAAGACCACTTGCAAATCTCATATTTTCTGACGGAGTCTTACCCACACATATTTTTATGATATTATTTTATATGTGTTTCAAGTTTTCGAAAATTTTTCGAAAAAATAATGTTTTCAAAGAAAAATAGTAGGAAAATTCCAAAATTAATTTTTTTAAGCATTTTTTCGCGAACTTTTCTTGTTTTCCTTTTTTTTAATTCATATAGAAATTATGATATTAATAAACAAAAATATTTTTGGTTTTTTGTATTCAGGTCACTGACGCCGATGCTACAGTGCCCGCCGATTGAGAAGCTGCGAACTTCCTGGCAGAATTGAGTGTACATCCGCCATTTTAAATGATTAAATTACAAAAAAAAATTTATATTATTTTAATGTATAAATAAACTGTATGCCATTTAAAAAAAAAATATTATTGACTTCTTCATTTTAAGTAATTTTAATAAAAATCAGGGAAAATAAGGCCGTTTACAGGTATCTGTCGCCTTAAAGGCTAAGTAGAAATCGCGCCAAGCATTTGGAATGAAAGGAAAAAAGAATAAGCCAAAACGGAAGTCGAGTGCAATGCCCAAATTCAAAAATCAAAAGGGCGGCATTTTATGTTATAAAAGTACTTTCTTTAGCAGCTGCCTTGGCATGCTCTTAAATTTAATGAAACAGGCCACGACTATTGAATGAAGGTCAGCATAAATTTTATAACAGAAATCGCTATCGCTAAATCGACAAAGAATTCTAAACGAAGCTTTAGAAACCGGTAACGAAAATGTAATAACAACAAGAATAAAAAGAGATGTAATGCCCATGAATATCTAAGGGTCAAGTTAATTGTTTTAATTTTACTACTTTTTCATAGACTTAGTATTATTAGATATCTGGCAAAACACTACTGATTTGAATAAATTACGAAGAAGAATGGCAAAGTTTTTTCAGTAAAGTGTGAGAAGTCATCATAAATAAATAAAATACAAGAAATAGTAGATACTGTGCGAGTTACTTAATTTTTATCAGGTGTCGTGAAACATACATATTATAACAAACACAGCGAGAACATAATTCTTTGAACTTTTTTTTTCAGTATTCAATATCAGTTAGTATAAAATATTAAATATGGACCTTAGGTATACAGGTGCCTTTCCTATAATTTCTTGTGCCATTTTCTCGCATTGAAAAAAATATAAGAAAAAAATGTGGGCTAAAAGTAAGGCGAATTTGGTTGTAAAATGAAAAATCTTTATTTATTCTTATAAATAAATTTCATGCCCTTCAAAATAATCCTCTCTCGATGAAATACACTTATGCCAATGATTTTTCCAATCCCTGAAACGTGCCAAATAGTCCATTTCCGGTATAGCCATCAGCACCTTCTTCGATTCAGCTTTTATCTCCTCAATCGACTCGAAACGCGTTCCCCAGGATGGTCTCTTGAGTTTTGGGAATAGCCAGAAGTCACATGGAGCCAAATCAGGCGAATACGGTGGTTGCGGAACGATATGTGTGGAATTTTTGGCGAAATGGTCACGAAGAACGAGTGCAGTGTGAGACGGTGCATTATCGTGATGCAAAAACCAAGAATTGTTGGCCCATAATTCTGGTCTTTTTAGATGAATTGCTTCACGTAAACGACGCATAACGCTCAAATATTATTCCTTATTAACAATTTGGCCAGGTGGAAGTAATTCATAGTGCACCACACCACGAAATTCGAAAAAAACTGTCATCATGACCTTTATTTTTGAACGACTTTGACGTGCTCTTTTCCGTCTGGCCTCGCCTTTAGCACGATATTCGCTTGATTGGTCGGTTGTTTCAGGGTCGTAAGCATAAATCCAAGTCTCATCTCCCGTAATGATGCATTTGAGCTTGTCCTGATAGTCTGAAAGCATTGTTTCACACACATCAACGCGACGACTTTTTTCCAAGAAATTGAGAGTTTTCGGTACCAAACGAGATTTGACTTTTCGTAGACCCAAATGGTCTTTCAAAATGATTTTCACAGATCTTTCTGATATTCCGATCATATCAGTAAGGTCTTTAACAGTCAACCGACGATTTTTGAGCACTAACTCCTTCACTTTATTGAAGTGTTGGTCATCTGTTGACGTCGATGGTCGTCCGGAGCGCTCCAAGTCATCAACACGTTCTCGACCCTCTTTGAAGTCTTTGTACCACTTATAAACATTTTTCTGTGACCACCAAATGCCTTCTGAAACATGCTAAACGTTTCCGCAGCCGAAATTTCAATCCGCAAACAAAATTTGATGGTACTTCTCTGCTCAATCAAATCAGACACTGTGAATTGAATTTGAAGAGGTCGAGCCAAGGAGCACCAGGAGATTTGGTGGCTCCTAAAACACTCAGGCTAAAAAGCCCATTGTATTTAAAGCTCTGGAAAGGGGGTAGATAGTCAAGGAGGGAGGGAGAAAAGTATCAGAGAAAGAGATAGGAAAGAATAGAGACAGAGATAGAGATAGTTAGTCCTGTGAGAATTTTCCAGATTCTTTGGCGAATCTGTAAATATCCTCCAGTTTTAGAGAACGAATATCACTCATTCCCATGACATCTGAACCCAATACCCGTAGTCGCGCTCTAGCAAAGGCAGGACACTCACAGAGAAAGTGCTCAGTGCTATCCGCCTCCTCCAAGCAGGACAGGCATACCGGGTCCTCGATGATTCCAATGGTGGCCATATGCTGACCCCATGGGTTGTGTCCCGTAATGATGCCGACCATCAACCGAATGTCTTTCCTTCTAAGTTTTAGTAGAAAGTTTGACAGTTTTCTGTTCGGACTTGTCACAAAACACTTTGCAGTTCTGCAGCGTTCTAGACCGGACCATCGCTCTTTATGTAGATTGCCTACATAATCGTTGGTCCAATTCTTGATTCCTGCGGGACTGATTCCGATTATTGGCTCTGGCCCCTGTGGGGGCACCGCTGATCCACGGTTGGCCAATTCGTCGGCGATTTCGTTTCCTTGAACACCGGAGTGTCCTGGAACCCATATAAGTACAAGCCTGTTTTGTCTTGCGACAGAATTAAGCTTCTTCTTACATTCTTGAACAATCTTTGAGGTTTGCTTCGCGTTCTCCAGGGCCTTCAATGCAGCCTGACTGTCACTGAAGACTCCAATCTGTTTCCCGCTCCATCTCCTCTCGATTATCCATTCGGCTACTTTTAGGATGGCAAAAACTTCTGTTTGAAAAACAGTTGCCATTCCCCCCATAGCATAGTGATACTTATAACTATCGTCTAAGTACCATCCGGCTCCAGACCCTATTTCAGTCTTGGACCCATCGGTAAAGAAAATATCCGTCAAACCTCCCTGCATGCATTCTGGATTGCTCCATTGCTCACGCAATGGAAATCTGACATCAAATTTCCTTCCGAATGAAACTGTGGGTATCAGGTCATCTTTAGGTGCCAAAAACAGTGGATACTGCTCCGACAGCAACTTAAAGATTTCTCTGTGTCCCGTAGTTCCATCTTCGTGCCAGAAACCATATTTATGGAGTCTACACATTGCTTTTATTGCTTCCTGTTGTATCTTAAGATCCAGGGGGAGCAAATTAAGCATAGCATTTAGGGCATCACCAGAGGTTGTACTCATGGCACCCGTGATGCATAAACATACACTTCTTTGCAGCCTGTATAGTTCCCGGATTGTGGACTTAACCATGCTCCGTCGCCACCAGACCACAGAAGCGTAAGTGATGATTGGTCTGATAAGTGCCGTGTATATCCATAGGACCACAGCAGGTTTCAGGCCCCAAGTTTTGCCAAAGGCTCTACGGCATTGCTGAAAAATCTTCAATGCACGATTCACCTTCAGTGAAACGTGTGTCTCCCAAGTCAGCTTCTTATCCAAGATTACTCCTAGATATTTAACTTCGTTGGAGAGACCAAGTGTCACACCTTTCAGTGTTGGAAGACTGAGTCCATCCAATTTCCGTTTTCTCGTAAACAAGACTATGGTTGTTTTGTTCGGATTAACGGAAAGACCTTGTCTCATGCACCAATCATCGATTTTGTCAAGGATCCTCTGCACTTTCGTGCAAAGCCTCCTTAAGGATTTATCCGATGTTAGCGCACAGACGTCGTCCGCATATGCTTGGACGTGAAATCCGAGTTCCTGCATCTCCGCTAATAGGGAGTCTACGACGAAGCACCACAGCAGCGGAGAAAGAACACCCCCTTGGGGACATCCTTGCTTGGCCCTGACTGTGATTTGCTCGTCGCCGCTCCCACCAGCGGTTAACAGCCTCTCAGAGAGCATGGAGTATATCCATTTTATAATGGCTTGATTAACTCCATGTCGTTCGGCGGAAGAACATATCGAGCCGAAAGTGGCATTATCAAAAGCCCCCTCAATGTCCACGAACACGCCCATTGTGTATTCGTCAGCTTCCAGCCCAGCTTCAATCTTGCTAACAAGATCGTGTAAGGCTGATTCACATGATTTTCCACTCTGGTAAGCGTGTTGGTTTCTACTAAGTGGACTTATCGGCAATACCCCCACTCGAATATGTTTCTCCACCACTCGTTCCAGACTTTTCAACATGAACGATGTCAAACTAATTGGTCTGAAACTTTTTGCTAGGGAATAGTCATCTTTTCCTGGTTTTGGAATAAATACTACTCTTACGCGTCGCCATTGGGATGGTATATAACCAAATGCAAGACAGGCTGTGAAGATCCTTTTCAGGGCCTCAATCAGCCTGTCTCCTCCTTTTTTAAGCATTACTGGATATATTCCGTCAGGTCCAGGGGACTTAAAGTTCTCAAAGGAAGATAAGGAAAACCTTATCGATTCCCTTGTCACTATCCGACTAGCAATATACCAGCTGTACCTAGAGGTTCCACCGTTGCCACCGTCATTGTTCATGCCACTCTCAGCTTCAGAGAGAGTTCTACTACCCGGAAAATGGGTTTCGAGTAGAGCATTAAACGTTTCCGATTTGGAAATGGTGTATGAACCATCAGGTTTTCGAATGGAATCCAGCCTTACTGAGCGGTCTAAATGAAGGACCTTACAGAGTCTCGCTGTTTCCCTCATTTCTTCGACGTTACTGCAGAAATTTCTATAGGATTCAAGTTTGGCTTGCCGTACTTTTTTCTTATATTCTCTCTGTGTAAGTCGATGATTGGCCCAGTCCTCTTCTGTTTTGGTCTTCAAGGCCTTATTAAGAAGTTTCCTGGACCGTACACGAAGCTTCGACAGTTCAGGGTTCCACCAAGGAACCGCTTTCCCCTGTCTGCTTTGCCTGAGTGGACACAGTTCCTCAAAGCAATTGATTAAAGTACCTTCTAATTTCTTAGTAGCATCTTCAATCATTTCTGCTGATTTGAGTTTTTTCAGGTTTGGTAACCGCTCTGTTACAAGCTCACCATACCTGTCCCAGTCCACATTTCGAGGATTCCTACCGGAAGGTATTGATATTGTGTCAATTCCCAGTCGGAATTCGATAAGACGATGATCAGAAAGAGAGTCCTCTTCCAAAACTCGCCATCGGTTGATTTGATTTCCAATTGACCTATTGGTAAGTGTTAAATCAATCACCTCTTGTCTCCTTCTGGTCACAAAAGTTGGTTTGTTACCAGTGTTTTGGATGACCAAATCGGATGACAGGATAAAATCCAGTAACTTGAGACCTCTGGGGTTGCATTTGCTGCTTCCCCACACAATGTTCTGTGAATTTGCGTCACAGCCCACTATTAGCCCCAGATTATTGGATTCTGCGTACTTGACCACTTCTCTTAGCTCCCTCGAAGGAGGTGGCTGTAAAGAGTCGTAGGGTAGGTAGGCCGAAACTATGATAGCTTCGACACTGTTCCCACTTTTCAAGTACTTTATTTTTGCAGCAACGATATCTCCAGAGCATAGCTCTTTTAACATCGTGTGTTCGATCAACCTCGGCATGATAATACATGCTCGCGGTCTCACATTCCCTTCACAATGATGTATTTGTCCCCACGACATAGCACTTAGACCACAGATACGCTTGTGACATACCCATGGTTCTTGTATAAGTATTATGTGTGGGTTTGTTTGCAGTTTTGCATGCCTACGGCACAAGAGAGACAATCAGACACTGTAAAAATCGAAAGATGCACTCTTGGTCGTTTGGTAAACACAAGCGTAAATATATTACTGATAATGACATTCACATGAAAGTTGGCTCAGATGTTATTAACAGTGCTGCCAACTCATGAAAAAAATAACTAGAGCGAAATTTTAATCCCGCGAAGTTTGACAAATAAATTCACTTTACTTTTTGCCCACAGTAGTATAGCCTTTCCATTCACCGTGAGTTTGATCTGTCCTATGAGAGGGTTAAGACAATTTCGTAGACAATTTTTTTCCATTTTTTCTTAATATTGCAAAATATCGGATAAACTGATTACTTAAATGAGCAGAAAAACCAGCAAATATGCATTCTGCGCTCAACACCTGCAGTTGTATTTTCTCAAATTCTCCTTTGACTGCTACAACCGGCCAAAACATGTGCACGAGATTTCTCAAGATGATCGATTTAGTAGACTCATAGATGAGCTTCAACATGCATAGTAAACAAGTAAACAGTAAGTAGAACGAATTTAAGCAAGAAAGCATTAAGTCATACATACATACTGATACGTTTGTATGTTTTTGCACCCACATTGTGTTCATTTTGTTGAACAGAGGTGCCTCGATAGGTGCGTAAAATTATATGGATTAAAGTAATTTGTTTTGGGAATACAGGGAAGTAATGCATGTACATTAGGGTACGCCTCCAAAAATAATTTGCTGTTTTTCCGCTTTTCATAAAATTTATTATATATGAAAGCCTCTCTGAAATATGATATTTCGGAAAAGTATTGAGATTTACTTGAGCTGGACGTTTGGAAAAGTTTTTGTATTATTTACAATATATTACTTAAACTAGTTTTTAAAAATACTTTTTCCAAAAAATCATCTCAGATAATACAAGGTGGCGCATGCATTTATTTGTTACCCCTTCTTCAACAATTTTGTTTTTGACTCAATTTTTTACTAAATTAAGAAAAACAATTTTGATGTTTTTATTTTGACCTTTACGCGATCCGTTGCTTATTTGTTTGTGTACTGCAGCTGTCTAGTTCGCTAGTGTAAATTATGATTGACGCGCAACGCTGTTTGCAAAGATTATAGCTCTTCCGATAGGGTGATTAATTTTGCGCCACGCTGTAGAAGAGCTAAGGCTTATAAGGTTTGCTTAAAAAAGTTTCAAAACAGAATCAGCCAAGTCAAAATAATTATGTATGCGAAAAAAAATTCATTGGCGAATAGTTTAATTTTCCAAAAAATTAAAAGGCTAAAAAAATGCCTTTCCTCTGATACCAAACAAGTCTAAGAAGGCCAGGATTTGGCTGAATTAATATTACCTCGGAGTAATACTAGACAGTAAATTGCTGCGGAAGCGCAATGTTGAGGAAAGGATGAAAAAGGCCAGTAATGCGTTGTACGCATGTAAAAGAATGGTGGGCGTTACTTGGGGTCTATCACCCTCTCTGATGCATTGATTCTACACGGCAGTAGTTAGACCGATATTGCGGTATGGGGCGCTAGTATGGTGGACTGCGACAAGAAAACTGACATACTTAATGCCACTGGAAAGGATTCAGCGACTTGCTGCTCTGTGCATAATAGGAGCGATGAAAACCACTCCAACGGCGGCGCTGGAAATGATACTCAGCATTCCACCTATTGATCTTATGGCGGAAAACCTGGCAGGATATCCGCGAGGAGATTAGTGGCTGAGGGAGTATTTACCTGTAGAACCTTCGGACACAGCTTAGTAGGAAAGTTTAGGTTGCACAGACTACATGACTCCGTACTTTAATTGAAGAGGAGTGATGGCACAAAGGCTTGAAGCCTGGCTACACAGACGGCTCTAAAACTTTAGATGGAGTGGGAGCGGGCATTTACAAGTTTTTGTTGTGGCGAAAGCCGCGGAGCTAGCCTACACTAGAACAAGAAAGAACTCAACAATTAATATACCTGTACACGTGGACAGTCAAGCAGCAATAAAAGCAATAAGCTCATATTGTATTAAGTCCAAAAATATTCGACGGAGCAGGGAGGCCATAGAAAGGCTAGCCGCAAACAGTAGGCTGCATATCTACTGGGTACCTGGTCACAAAAGCATTATGGGGAACGAAATATCAGATGAGATAGCAAAAAGTGCTGCTAGACTACAACTACATGAAAAGGCGAGTGGAAGCTAGGTGGACTAATCTGACCACATGCAAAACAGCAAAAGTTATGTGTAGAACTAACGACAAAAAACTGACTCAATTCGTACTTACGCCCTCGCGAAAGGACTGCAGAACCATTATGGGTATGCTAACAGGTCATAATCTATGGCTGCACATGCGTACAAGGTATGAATGAGAAGTGGTTTTAGAGCTGCTTGACGGGCAGAGAAAATGTTAATATTGGCACTGCGCGGGTTACCATCGGGAGCAGGATGGTGTGAGTCTGTGTGTGTGGGTTTTGCCGCTCTACGTAAAACGTCTGCTCAATTCGAATGCAAAAACAGAAGTGATTTTTTATTTCAGTATTTTCAGTTACATACATTTATGTGTGTTTGTGTGTTTTTACAAGGAATCAGTGTATATGTGTTTGTGTGTTGTTGAGTCCCATTCCAGAGAACTGGTGGCAAGGGTGTTGGGTTGGTAACTCGCGTGCCTCTTCGTAGACATTCTTTGCCACACAGCTCTAAGGCGTGGACCTCCGCCTGGAAAATGGAAGTGGTGTTTCTCATTGCAATTGCTGTTTTGAAATGTGGTCCGACAATTCCAGCCCCGGTACTACCGTCTTCCCTTTTGACCCATCAGTAAACCATACCTGTGCGCCCTGTTTTAAGAATATTTGATTGCATAGATTAGGAAGCCTTAGAGCCGCACTGATTGCCGTCCCTTTGGCTACGAGACATAGTGGAATAAGTCCAGTGACCATTCCTAAAGTAGCTGTGGAGCATGTTGGCATTGCTCCCGCAAAGCTCAGACAGGCTATTCTGTATACCTTGTTAAGTGTTATCTGAGTCTTAGTTTGGAATACTTTTGGCCACCATACGAGAGAGGTATACGTGATCATTGGCACTATTATTGTCTTAGAAGACCATACCATCATGTTTGGCCGCAGACCTCATGTTTCACCGTAAAGCCTTTGGCATACGTATACGATTTTTCAAGGTCAAGGTTTTATCAAAGATTACTCCCAGATATTTTATGGCACCAGATAGAGTTAAGTCGGTGTCCCCAAGTTTAAGGGTCCCTATACTTAATTTCCTTCTTTTTCTTTGTTCGGATTTAACGAAAGTCCTTTGCTCCCGACACCAATTTTGTGCTTAATGTCGAGAGCTAGTTGCATGCGATCAGTTATAGTATGTAGAGTCAAATTTGCCTCTGACCTTGATGACTAAATCGTCAGCAAAGCCCGGAACTTTGTATCCCGGATTGTCGAGAATCTGTAGAAGCTCGTTAATGATCAATAGCTAAAGGGGCGGTGATAAAACGCCTTCTTAGGGGCATCCTTTGGTTGACATGACTCATAATCTTTTTGGCCCAGTTTCAAAGATTGTCGTTCTATTCCTCAGCATATTATGATTAGTCTATCTGACCCCAAATACGCCAGTACTGGTCCTAAATGCAGTGTGCCTTTGAGGAAATATCGCGAAAAGAGTACAGAAAAATTACGCTCGACAGGTGAAAGAAGATTTGCATTTATCTTGGCGGCACTGTAGCAGACATTATTTATTTGTTGTTCCATTCTAGAGCACCCCACCATGTATCATCTTGGATGGAAATATGTTTGTATGTATGTATGTACAACCATCCACAGCACGCTCGCTGTTGCTCTTTCCATTTTTTTGGTTTTTTTCGCGCGATCGCAATATTCACAATGGAAGCACCCAATAACTTACACAGTATGAGTGTGTGTGCATGTGTGGCTGTGTATGGTAGCATTTATTTTCAGAGCGATCTACGAAAATTGGGAAAAACGAAAAGAAAATATCGTCGCACAGTCATAGGGAGGGAAGTGACTCGTACTTGATTGCCGCGCGGCACTAGGCGCATGTACACACACACACACACATACACACACAAAACAAAACATATTTACTTACCGCTGGTGCGTGCAACCCCGCCAATGCTCATTACTTCCCTGTGCCAGCTGATGTGCCAGTGCAGAAGACACTCAGCGCGGCGCAGCACCGCAGAAAATGCGCGAGGGCTTGTTTCAAGACGCGGGTGCGCCACTAAGTACAACGCCATGGCGGCGAGCAAGTACGCCCGCCTTGTTTTTGCCTCCACGCCACTCAACGGCTTGCCGGTCTCTGCAACGCAGCCAGTCGGTGCGAGTTGACTTCTTCATTCAGTCTCTGAGTGAACGCGGAATTGAACGGTTTGACGGTGGTGCAGCACTAACGATTTCGTGTAAATATTTTGTTGTGGCGGAAAAGTGTTGTTGTTGTAGTAGTAGTAGTAGTTGTTGTGGGAAAAGCGTGAAAATATAATATTGACAGTGTGGACCCGTTTTTGGGGGCGCAGCCGCTGTTGATGATCGCGACGGAAGAAAAGTACACAAGCGCACATATTTGTATGTATGTATGTATGTACAATATTTGATAGATGCAAACATAGGAGTGTGCCTAGAAAATAGATTTTTCACTATGCGCTGGAAATGTGTCTTTGTTTTTGTGTAGTTCGTTCGTGGACAATGGGAAACCAAACTGAGTGAAGTGTGGAAGTGAATAGTTTGCGCCTTGCCTGCGTACACTCATGCAAACATACATACATACTATGTGGGCGAAATTTTTTTGGTGTGCCTATTGATACATAAAAAAGGCACGGAATTACAAAAGCAAAAAAAGTTTGCTAAAGTGTAAATAAAATAATGGGTTTTTGAATATTTGAAAAGTTGCCCATAGTGGGAATTCAATTTAGTTAAACACTTTAGTTTTGTGCGCCGAACAATAGCTGCCATTCAGTTCAATATAACTTCAAATGTATGTATGTGTGTGCGCACAGTTCAATTCAGTTATTCAGTGCCCCCAATTATCAATAAAGCTGCATCAAGCGGCGCTTAATTAATTTGTTACTTTGCCTCGAATTGCGTGCCACATTGTGACCTCACTCCCGGCCATTTAAGCAGCTCATGTGCGTGTGTGTGTGTGTTTCCGTGCGATCGTGGATAAAAAGATAATTCCAAGAAAAATTGATTACACGCATGCATATGTGCATATGTATGTGTTGATTTTGTCATTAAAAACAGTTGCACAAAAATGTAATGGTAAACTCTCGACTGAGTTGAAGAAACGATCGTGATCTCAAAAACACTAGCAAAGCATAAATCATCGAAAATCATAGAAAATCTTCGAGCATCACTGTGACGATAATTAATTTTTCCTGTGTCTCTTCATTGTTGTGATTAAAATGAAAACAAAAAATTTATAAATAAATCAATAAAAGTTGGGGAAAAAAGCGAAAAAGAAAACAAAAAAAAATATGTCATTTACAAGAGAAGTCCGCAAGTAAAGCCTACACATTTTGATACGGAAATTTTTTAAGGGGCTAGGGGTAGGCAGAGGCCCGAAAAAATTATGACTTTCAATAATTTTTTCGCTAGTCAGTCGCTGTATTTTACAAAAATAAAAACATGTCATTAATACATTCTGTTTCGACTTGACTTTAGCAAAATTTCAACAAAAAAAAAAAAAAAATTTATAATTCTAAAAGTTACCGCTGGTTGTGTGGAGCCCGTTTTTCCAGAAGTCCCTCACGGTGATCATCTCAAGTCCTTGGTGATACATCTATAATCAATCTGCCACTTTCATATGTCGTTTGCTTGCAGCTGCTGCTAGCTCCGGAGCGCCCGATCGCCTTTTGTTAACTGTTGAATAACTCGAAAAGTATTTGACGAATTTACTTTTAATATTCACACAATATTTTTAAGATATTATACTTGAAGAAAATGCAAAAAAAAATAATTTTTTTGAAAATTCTGACTACCCCCAATCCCTTAAAGAAATACACGGCCCTTTAAAAGTGACACCTCGATGACAGTATTGAATAATTCCTAGACGCCACCTTTGACATTTGTCAAGGAGACAAAGATACAATTTTACACGCTAGAACAATGCGTTCAAATTATCGAAACTTATTATGAAAATGGTCGATCTTCAAGAATAACATTCCGCAAAATTTTAATTTTTTTCTGTGAAAATAATCCTCTGAATGAGTCGGCAGTTCAAAGATATATATACATGTATATATAAAATCCTCTGACTCCTAGTTGTCAGGGCGTCAATTCTATAATTCCGTCTTAGTTCTTGTAGGGTAGCCAAATATCGCCGACGATTTTTTGAATTCGTTTTGTCATCTGAGGCTGATTAATTGCCGATTCGTTAGCATTTCGTGTTTTAGGTACGTTAGATTAGGTTATGGTGGTAGTCGATCTGTACACACCAACTAACCTAGACCTTACATGTCCACTTATACCACTGGCCCTTATATTTTTTTTCTCCCTGTTCACTCGTACACGATTCTGTGCTGTTGTTTTTGCACCGTCCCGTGAGATGACGGCATTTGCTAGTTCGCGCATCATCGTCCTTCCCCAAATGTTTTTTGGTCGACGACGACTTCTGCTCCCTTGCAGATTCCAGTCCAGTGCCATTCGCGTGATTCTATCTGGTGATTTTCTCAATGTGTGACCTATCCACCGCCACTTTTTGCGTTTGAATTGTCTTAGGATGGGTTCTTCGTTAATCTCCACAGTGCGTCGGTACTGATGGTGTTTGGCCAGAATATTCTGCAGATAATGCGAAGGCATTTATTGATGAAGGATTGTAGCCCCTGTGTGATGGTGTTAGAGCCCAGCCATGTTTCCCTTTCTTACAACAATGCAGCCTTTACTCATGAGCCGAATATTCGTAGTTTAGTGCGCCTGGAGATTTGCAAACTCCCCCATACTGTATGCATTCGCCCGAATGCCGCCCTAGCTTTGTTGAACCTGCAGTTACCATCTCCATCTGCCCCACCATCTGCCGTGATGATGCAGCCGAGGTAGCAGAAGTTTTCAACAAATTCCACCGGACATCCGTCAACCAATATCTGCCTTGCGTTATTGTGGCCTTGGTCCTGGCGTTGTTGATCTCCAGATATACTGCTATATAGGAACCTCATTTATTTATTTATTTTTCTTTCGTGGCACCATTTTGTGGCTCTTATGAAGCGCAGGATTGGTAAGACAATTGAAAAAAGGTTTTTAAGTAAACTACCTGCTCTGATTTTAGCTAAGGCTGGACAATTGCAAAAGAAGTGCTCAACTGTTTCTTCCTCATCTCTACAACTTGTACAGTATTAATGGGAGAAAACTCGTAGTTTCAAGGATAGCCTGCGAAATAGCCAATGACCGGTTAGATATTCTCTCTTGAGAGGCTAAGCAGTTCCTTTGAATTTTTCTTGTTGATTTGCAGCCATAGTAACCCAGCTGTTTTAGGTATGTAGGTTGCTTGTCTACCTACCTTAGCTTGGTGATAATTGAACTATCCACAACTCCAAGCTGGCGTTTGTCTGTTTTGGTCCGCGAGTGCTATTTTGTTTCCTATTTACCCTATATGAAGCCGAGCCTCCCCCGATTTTCTGTCTTTCGGACGCGTTCTCCGATGGAAGACATACAACTCCACGCGAAAAACAATTCAAAGGTTAACAAATTTCAAGAAACCGATTCTTTCTGGTTCCAACTAGGAGAAAAAACTAGGGTTTTTTGAAAAGTTAAGCCTAAGTGAATAAGCCAACAAGCGGTCTAGAGCTGAAACTCAACGTTCGGATCGAGATTGCTGAACTCAGTGCGATAATTCGTGAGCGAGTCCTTGAAAATTTTAATTTTCATATGAAAGCCTGTAGAAATGATGCCACCTCTAAAATTTAATAATTAAGAGCCGTGAATTTGAATAGGTAGGTAGGTAGGTGAAATGGTTTAAGTGTCAGTGTGGCACTCCTCAAGTAGCACTGAAGCGCCGTTTTGATACCATTATGAGACCACCAACAGGCAGATATCTACAGCCAGCCTGTTGATATAATGAAGAATGATATAATGGGGCGCACTGCCCCACGCTGTCGAGGAGCACCCAGTGATCTTAATCTCTCTGCAGTCTCCTTCTCTGAAACGTCCCCAGAGGGGGTTAAATGATAACCCAAGCTTTTCCGTGTGTATGCCGATCGTCCAGTGACCGGTAACACAGCTACGAGTTTGGAAATTGAGTGGCGAGAAGTCCAAATGACTTTCTGAGTCCTTCGTAGATAGTATTGGGGCCAAAAGGTTATCGAAATAGCATATGAAGAAATGGAGCTCCATCTTTTCTGCGCTTTCCTGAGAAATAATTTGCGCAGTTCCCCTTTAACAACTGTCGAAGGGATGCTGATGATCGGGTAAGAGGTCTCTGAGGCCAATTCAGTCCCCTTCCTGGCAAGCTCATCAGCAATTTCATTTCCCTCTATGTTCCTATGTCCTGGAATCCAGATCAGAGAAATGTTACCTGCACACCCAAGGAATTTGATATCTTCTTTACAGGAGTTTACTAATTTCGTTCTGCACCATGGCGTCGGCAGAGCCTTAACCGCGGCTTGACTATCGGAGAAAATGTTAATATCTCCCTCGTTCCCGCGTTCCCTAAGCATTTTGCATGCCTGTAAGATAAGATTGCAAAGCCTTCTGCTTGAAAAACACTAACAGTGTTCGGAAGTTTAAAGGAGATAGATAAATTGACTGATTTAGAGAAAACCCTTGCTCCGACTCCTGATTCCATCTTGGAACCGTCAGTGAAGACAGAGGTGCAAACTTCGGTGCAGATTTTCCCCTCAATCCAATCCTGCCTATTTGGAAACATTGCTCTAGCACGACCCTGAAACTCTAGTTTGCGGATAGAGAGATCTGTTCGAGGTTCAGAGAAATACGGTATTAACTGCCGGAAAATGCTACCACGTCCCTTGGGAGATTAGCTCCAGAGGCCAACCTCCTTTAACCTGATTGCACTTTGAGCTGTGATGGAAATAACATAAAAGTCAATGGGAAGTAAGTGCAAAACGACATTCAGGGCAGCACTAGGGGGCACGTTCTACACCCTCCCCAGTTTAGTGATGTTATAGCCCTTCCGAAGAGCTTCCCACCAAACCAGGCATATTTGAGTAAAAATAGTGAAACCTGAAAGAATCTAAATGTTACACATATTTTATGTCAAAAAAACATCTAGGCGCGACCCTTTGAAAGGTCTTTTACTACCAATACAGCTCCAAAATTAATTAACTTACATAAATGTGGAATATTTTATAAACACAAAATAATTGCATGTGAAGTTCGGGACAATGGCGTTTTTTAGTATTACTTTGAAGCTCCACTGGCTCCAAACAACGAAAATTTAAGATATGTGTTTAGTTATGGAAAACTTAAAATGTCTTGCGAATCCCTCACACTGCAGGTAGTTCATTGCCAAGCCACAGAAATCACTCCAATAGAAGTGGTGGCTGGTCAATCATCATCAATGATGGCCTTTACAACAATCGACTTTCTCTTTCTTTTCGTAAAGCTTGAAAAGACAATGTGTGAAACACCCAGCAGCATTTGATGCATCAAAACAATGAGTTTCATGAAAAATAATTTTAGAATAAATTTTTTTCTGTTTTTTTGGATATATGCGCTTAGATATAGAGACTTTTATTAAGGGTGCTCAAATTTTGAAATAAAATAAAACAAACATTTTAAGATACCATTTGGAAGTGTACAGAGTCGAATCTTTGGGCGTGAAACACCAAATGATAGACAAAGTTTTTTCTATTAGCGGTCGACCCTGGTAATCAATGGTAAACATGACAAACACCGAATGTATTTCTGCATGAAAAAGCTCTTCATAAAAAACCATTTGCCATTCAGAGTCGACTTAAAATTGTAAGTCCCTCTTTTTTGGGGAACAACATCAAGACGCATACCACAAATAGAAGGAATAACTCGACCAAACACCCAATAAAGGGTGTAAGCACTAGCCTAAGCATGTCGCTTGTGAGTTAAGAGGATGAAAACGAAGTTGTTTGAACATAGCAAATTTTTGTGATTTTCACAAAAGAACTCCTCGCTTAGTGCACAGCGCAATTCTCAGGCCAACATAGAAGTGATGAATCGAAGGTAGCTTTACACTATCAAAGTTCAACCAGACCTATTGAATAGCCCTGCACATGCTTACTTTTTAAGTAGGTTCTATAAGAAATTTTCAATTTCTCTGATGCGCCATTCCAGCGCAATAAATTCAAAGAACTCATAAAAATACTATAAACACACAACCGCTCATATTCATATTTAGAGTTCCCTATTTGTATGTAAAAATAAACGTCAAAAGACATCTGAAACACCATATACCGAATATTAATCAATGTCTCGATTGCAGCAGGCAGCAGCCAGTTGACAACACCAACAGTTGGTGTTACGATCATCAAATGAATAGTAGGTGAGCAATGCAGGGCAGAGCAGAGTGGAGTAGAGTAGAGTATAGAGGGGCAGAGTATCGAAGCGTAGTGTCGTCAAAGCCGCCAAGCAGACATTGAAGACAACAGCAAAACTTCCATCGTAGTCTCTGGCAACAGTGCCCCTCCATACAACTTGCCTTAACTACTTGAGCAGCACCACCACCGACACAGCAAAGGCGGCACTAACTTTTTTCTATGAAAGCAATAGTCGACTTTTCTTCAATACAGCCAACACAGCGACTTCAATTTTAAAGAGGGGGAGTGGTTTATATTTAGAATTCCATCCGTAAATAATTCACTTTCCTGTTTACGGCGAGCAACAGCAACAACTACTACAGCAGCACCAACAGCAGCAGCAGCGGTGTTGTCCCCAAAGCCGTTTGTTATTCTTGTTGTTGCAGTTATTGCTTTTGTTGGCTGGCAAACGCAGTTTTTAGCCGCCAGCTGTTGCTTGCCGTTGCCGTTTGCGTTTGGCATTTGATGCAGTGCGTTGCGAATGGGCAAAGGTGCACATAAATACACACAGACACACACACATAGGGACGCACACACAGTGTCGCTTATTAAGGCAAATCGGAAAAGACAGCGGAAAAGTTGCATTTGCAGTTGCTATTGGAGGCGATGCGTTGCGCTGCACAAAAAATTATGTTTTGATTGCTCCCTTTGCGCTGTGGCATGCCGCATGTTGCATGTTGCACGTTGTGCATTGCTGATTTTGCTTAATTTAAAATGGGCGCAAGCAAATGTTGAAGAGGCGGCAGCAACAATTTTCAAAAATTATTATCATTCATTGTTGTTGTTGTTGCATTTGTATTTGTATTTGTTGTTGTCGGAGCTCTGCTCACAGCGCAACGCCGCCAATGAGGCTTTATTTTGTTACATTTTCACTTATAAAAGATTTGCACATATGCGAGCGCACGTAAATATGTGAGTGTGTGCGTGGTTATGTATGTATGTATATTATTTATGTATATACGCATACTTATGTTCGTATGTAGTCATGTGAGCCAAGTGTTTGCAATGAGCCATTGCCGCGTCTGAAGTAGTTAACTTTAGCCGCTGCGGTGCTGCTGTGCTGCGGTTGATGTTGCTTTTTGTTTTTGTTGTCTTCGTCTACTCCTTTTCTTGTTGTTGTTTTGCTCTTGCATTTCCATCACAATACAGCACATACTTACATATGTACATATATGTAGTTGCGTGTGTATGTGTAAATATGTTGCCATTTGTTGGTCCTTACAGGTCTTTGCCCTTCGCGGCTGTGTGACTTTTGAGTTTCTCTTTACACTTTTGCTGCCGAAGTTTTTTGAAAAGTATGCAGATAAAAATCTGCGTGAATTGAGTTGATAGATGTTAACGGAAAAACTAAAAAAAGCGATGTAATTTATTGATAGTTTCACCTACATCTGTATGTGAATGCATCTCAACTTCCATCGCTTGAGGCTGCTTATCTGACTTGCTCCACTTTATGTTCGTTCTTAGCTGCAAATTGCAAACTATTTCCGCCACTGGCTTTACAGAGCAATCCATTCTACCAACCGAATTTTTCATTACATTTTCCTCAGTCACTTATTGCAAGAATGAGAATTTTTGATTTCGTTTTTAACTCTCAAATCGCCCCTGTCTGTTTGTCACAATATTTATTCCTAAAGGTAGCTTATTCCTAAATTCAAGCTGCACTGAAAGCCCTTGATCACCCACGCTGCTCTTCGAAGTTAGTCGATGAATGTAAGACAAAAGTGAACAGTGTTGCAAAACACAACAAAGTTAGTCTTATTTGGGGGCCTGGACATTGTGGTATTACAAGGAACAAGTATGCCACTAGGCCCTAAACCCTTTCTAGGTGTCAATTCCGCATCGATCTATGGATTGACGACTTCATGAGGTCTACCCATAGAGGATGTTGGTCTGGGTTGAACTCATGCAGAGTAGCCAAGTGCTTTGTGATAGAACCAAAAATGAAAATAGCGACCTTTCTCCTAAAACTCAGCAGAAAGAATCAGTACTCTCAGGTGGGTGTAATCACAGGGCACAACGTCTATGGTCAGCATATGGCTGCCATGGGAGTCGTAGACAGCCCGATATGCCTATCTTGAGAACGACGATACTGCAGAACATTTTCTCTGTACCTGTCCTGCATTTGCCAGAATCAGACTTAGCATATTGGGTTGCGATATACTGAGTATGGATAAAGTTCATACTCTTCCTCTTCCGGATCTCTTAAGATTCATCAAAGAATCCAAGAGATTTGTGGAAGAGTGACCTCAAACTAATTTATCGGTCTTACCACCCACTTTTTATCTTTCCTATTTCTCTTCTTACTACTGAAATCTATCCGGGTGTAGTACAATGGTCTCCTGACTGAGTGCTTGGACTTGTCCAACCCCCCAAAAATCTATTCTAATTTAATCTAAAAGTAGCACTACAAGAAAATATCCAATGAACTCAAATCGTAGCTTCTAAGCGCCCAACTGACATCATTGTTTACGTGCGATAATTTTATGGCAACTCAAGCTAGCCGGAATTGTGTTAATATTTATCTCGTACTTTGTTAATAAGCATCACTATCGAGTAATAAAACACTCGATGAATTTGAAAAAGTTAGGTGGAGTTCTTTTCACAGCCTACTAAAGTTTTCAAGTCCCTACCTAGTTAGGTAGAATTAAGTGATCTCATCCCAAGAGATCCAAGTATTTTGGACATTGTCTTATTTTTTTTTTGTTAAAAACTTGTTTAATTGTAGGCTTAAGTACAATAATTAATAAACTTAAAAAATTAAAATTTATAATTTTGAAATTTATTCAATATTGAAAATTTTGATATAGAGTTTTATAAAATAAACTATTGACTGTTCTTCTCAAGATCAAACTTTTTTATTTTTTAAGTAAAAATATAAGTATTGAGTTTTTCGGAAAGTAATTTCGTTTTTTTGTGGATATATCGAGCTTCGATGTTAAACCCAGGCCTTTCAGGTGGTCATAAACAGTTGAATTCAATAAATTTAACCGCTCACCGATCTTACGTGTTGTTATTCGCCGGTTTGCATCATCTAATGACTCTATGGCGTCTTTATCAGCTTCAACCGGCCTTCCAGAACGTGGTGCAGCTTGGACATAAAAATTGTCGGATCGAAATTTTGCAAATCAATTCTGGCACTGGCGTATTGTCAACACCTCTTCGCCATTCACATCGGTTAATTTATTTCTGGCTTGAACAGCATTTTTACCTTTTCTATAGTAAAAAACTAAAATATGACGAAAATGCTGCTTATTGCTCTCTATATTCAAAGGGCACCGACCGAAAATGACTGCGTTAAATCAATTGAACTTATTGACATACAAGCCTTGCTATATCAGCTATCAAAACATATAATGAAAATGCGACTTAAGTGTGAAGTTAGCTGTGAAAAATACAATTAATTCCGCTGTGGGGAAAAAACGAAATTTCTTTCTGAACAACCCAATATATTAAAGGAATGTTGAAAATCTTGAAATTTTCAATTGACAATTTTGTTATAAATTATTAAATTATAATTATTAATATCTACTCTTTATCTTAGCATAAAAACGTTTTTTTTTGTTTTAGGGGAAAATATGTTAAACAATTTTTTTTTTGAGTACAATAAGAAATAATCTTGAAAAAATTTGCAAAAATACTAACAATTTATTCAGTGTTGAAAATTTTACAGATACAGATTTTTTAAAGTGAAATATCAACCGTTTTTCTTAGCATTAACATTTAAAGAATTTCTTTTTAATTTTTTTTTTTAAGGAAAATATATAAGTATTTCATCAGGGGGAATATGTTACAACTTTTTTTTAATTTTTTTAGGGGAAAATGTGTTAAACAAATTTTTAAAATTTTGACAAAAATGAAAAAAAATTAAAAAAAAAAAATTAAAAAAAGAAACATTTTTAAAAAACACTTCCAAAAATAAAAAAGTAAAAAAAAAACACATTTTCCCCTGGAAAAATTAATTTTTTTTTTTTTTTTTTTCAAAATTTTTAAAATTTTTTTAACACATTTGCCCCTAAAAAAATTAAAAAGAAAGTTGTAATATTTTTTCCCTGATAAAATAAAAAAAATATGTATACTTATATATTTTCCTTAAAAAAAATTAAAATGAAAATTTTTAAATGTTAATGTTAAGAAGAACGGTAGATATTCTATTTTAAAAAATCTGTATCTGTAAAATTTTCGACACTGATTAAATTGTTCAAAAAAAATTGTTTAACATATTTTCCCATAAAACAAAAAAAAAACGTTTTTATGTTAATATAAAGAGTAGATATTAAAAATTATAATTTAATAATTTATAACAAAATTGTGAATGGTAATAAATAAATTAAAAAAGAAAAAATTTAACACATTTTCCCAAAACAAAAATATATTTTTAATATATTTTCGCCAAAGAAAATAAAATCAAATTTTTTCTCTTTAAAATTGAAATTTCAAAATTTTTGGTAAATTTTTTTTTTTGTGATTTTACGGTCAAAATATTGCGTTTCAGCGTACTAATGCACATATTCTCGCTTCTATCGTTTTGAAAAGATACGCAATATACGACTGTTTATGTTAGTGTTTTGCTGCACGACTGTTCTGCACTGATTTTACATTGGTTCACTCTACGTATTTCAATATAACTCGAGAATTTAATGGAATCCCACTATGGAACTTTCAAGGATTACTGGGCATAGTCTGAGCTATTGGTGGAAAACCTAAGAAAAAGTTCCGATATCAAAAATTCCTAAAAATACTGCCTTTATGTCGTTTACTAAACTATGATACAGAGATTATGGAGACCTGTTGCGTAAAATAAAAAAAAAAATACCAGTCTAACGGTTAGACGGGATAGAAGCGAAACCTTCCGTAAGACAAACTGAGAGAGAATGAGACGAAAGCAGCATTAGGGGCGGGATAATTATAGGTTCATTATAATATTGCTATAAAGTTCATATTTTATTTTCTTCATTTTATTATTATTCATCCTCAATGTTTTCAATTTCAACAAATGATACGAGTGGCTTATGATAGCTAAAATATGATACAAATGCTTTGGTTTCGATGTTGTCAACATATCTTTGAAATACCGCGTCAATTGTTGTTTTTGATCGTGTTGTCGGTTCAGTGCGATTGTTACACATTTTTAAATTGAATGTTGTATTGAGAAAGTCAATTGAAGGAACCGCTGTGTCTAATGCAAAATTTACGTTAAAATCGCCACTTAAAATCATTGGAACTTTATCGTAATCTTTTCTAATTAAGTATCCGCGATACTTCTGGTGTATACTTTATTAAATTTTCGTGAATGAATTCCGTGATGCTATTTATTGATTTTTTTTTCTGTCGATATTCACGACACTTTTCTGCATTGTTTTTCGGCATAATTGCGGTAAATATTTAAAAATGAAAATATTTACGAATATAAAAATACACACGTGGTTGCTATTATGAGCGTCCCCAGCAAAACCTGCGTGACCGAAACTCTAACACAATTACATTTTTTTGAATGTTACAAACACATATGCACTCGTATTTGTTTGAAAATCGACTTTTTTTTTGGTTCTCCGTCACCTTTGGAAAATGTGTAAACAGTAAGCAAACTTTATTCAAATATTTTCCCTCATTTTTGCATCAGTAAAATTAAACAAACGCCGTAGCCGAATGGGTTGGTGCGTGACTACTATTCAGAATTCACAGAGAGCACGTCAGTTCGAATCTCGGTGAAAACACCAAAATTAAGGAAAACTATTTTTCTAATAGCGCTCACCCCTCAGCAGGCAATGGCAAAACACCGAGTGTATTTCTGCCATGAAAAAAAGCTCCTCATAAACATATCATAAAATAAAATAAAATATCTGTTTAAAAAAAATTGTTCTCTTGTGATTCGAACCAAGGATTTTGGATCGGAAGCTCACATTGCTAGTCGCTCGGCTACCGCGCTATGCTGTCGACGCTGGCCTAAAAGTTATTTAGTTCGTCGCTATGTTTATATCAACATATAATATAACGCTTCGTAACTAAATAACTTTTAGGCCAGCATTTACAGCATGACGCGGTAGCCGAGCGACTAGCAATGTGAGCTTCCGATCCAAAATCCTTGGTTCGAATCACAAGAAAAAATAAAAGTTATTTTTATTTAGTTCGTCGCTACGTTTATATCAACATATAATATAACGCTTCGTAGCCAAGTTGGTCGCTTTTTTCGTTTCACTTTTTCCCAAATCACTCCCAACGATTCTAAAGAAGTTTTCACTTCAATAAAAACCATATTTTCATTTTTTGAAATAATATTTTTTTTAATGAAATACGGTTTTTGCTTATACAGCGAACGGTTGGCAGAATATCCAGAATATTTGTATTTTTTCCACTTAAAAAATATTTATTTTGAAAAAAAACTTCATCCGAAGTAACTAAGTTCTCGCTGTCATTGAAAGTATTACCCATCGCTGGCTATTACTTTTTCCCATCTTTCTGGTAGATCTCTTATACCGTCGCGGTAAAACTGTTAATCTTTTGAGGCTATCCACGGATCATGCCATTTTTTGATGCCTTCATATGAATGGAACTGCTGGTCAGCTAAACTATGTGCCATCGATCGGAACAGGTGATAATCGGACGGCGCAATATATGGAGAATATAGCGGGTGGGGTAGGATTTTCCATTTCAGTATTTCAGGTAGGTTTTAACGAATTTGGCAACGTGAGGCCGAGCGTTATCATGCTGTAGAATCGCTTTATCATGCCTCTCCGTGTATTGCTGCCGCTTCTCGCGCAGTGCTCAGCTCAATCGCATCAATTGAAGTCGATACCGCTCCTCAGTGATGGTTTCGCTTGATTTTAACAGCTCATAATAAATAACACAAACTTGGTCCCACCAAATACTTAGCATAACCTTCGCAGCGTGTATATTCGGCCGTGGCGATGGCGTTGAAGCATGACCGGGCAGGCCCCATTACTTTCTTTTCTTTGGATTGCTGTAATGAATCCATTTTTCATCACCCGTCACGATGCGATGAAGGAAACCCTTCATTTTTTACCTTTTTTGCCGCTGGAGCAGTTGTTCACAGGCGAAAAAACGACGTTCAACACCCCTTAGCTTTACCTCATAGGGAACCCAATTCCCCTGTTTCTGAATCATTCACAAAGCATGCAATCGCTTGGAAATGGATTAACGGGTAACTCCTAATACTGAAGCTTTTCTTGCGTTTGACACAATTTCAGCGTCTTCTTCGAAGGTTTTTGTCCTTCCTTCACGTGGACGGTCGTCAACATTAAAATCATCGTCTTTGAAGTGACGGAACCAATCTCGGCACGTTGTTTCACTTAAATCAGCATCTCCGCAGCATAAACTTTTTGTAGCTCTCGATGCGCTTCAGCCGTTGAGCCGCCATTTTTTTTGAATGAAAGCGGAAAATTAACACTTCCCGCAAATGACGATTATTCGGCACAAAAACAGACATTTTCACAAAACCAAAAGTAGATGATACCAAAACAAAATCACTAATGTGTCGAAGCAGTTTGTTTACCATGTGTCTAAGCTGGGTTTATGGCGTTTAGTTTATGTTAGAATCGACTAGCACACACTGCTGGCGGCATCTATTGACAAACAGCGAGAACTTAGTTGCGCACCTAATATTTAATAACTTCGCCCCTATTCCTTTTTTTATGAAAAAAAATGATAAAAAATTAGTTGTTTTTCGGTATTAAAAGTTCTATTCACGTGGCTTTCCTATGAAGGCTACACTCATACAAATTAATGTTTTTGTTGTTAATTTTCCATATAAATGAAATAATCGTCTTGGTTAGCCACAATCCTATACATTTTTTTTTAAGAATCATTTTCTGTGCCACTTTTTAACAAAATAACTATTTATTTATTTATTATTAAAAAAATGTTTTAGCTGGCATTTTGAGTATTAAAATATACTTACAAACTTCGGATATCGTTTTTTTTTATTAAAAAAAACGCTCAAAATTCATTAAACTCACAGGTGCTCCTTGTCATCGAACTGCCTTAGGCTAATTGTATCATATTTTTTCATGAACCTTCTGTCTTACTGAATATCTAATTAATTATTAACCCACAGCAACAGATTTTAAAACTATTTTCGTGCTTTAAACTAATAAAAATTTGTTACAAATGCATTAAAATGCCTACACACACTTACACATTTTAATATTTCAAACGATTTTCGACAAGGAAGCAGCGACCATTGCAAGTTTATTGCCGATCAGATGCACTCAAAGTGACAGTGTTTGTTATTGTTTTTGTCTTCATTTTATTATTAATTTTTCCCTCTTATCTCTCTATTTGTTGTTGCACATGTTTCAGTTTAATATTTCTAAAGAGGCGCTTAACATGAAAACTGCATCTGCTGAACATTTGTCGCACTGCACACTGAAGTTGTGGAAGTTTTATAGCTTCGCTTTATGAGTTTGCGACAATTGGGTCTTTTAACAACTTGAAAGTGTATTTTTAATGAAAGCAAAGAGAGAAGTATTGCTGGCTTTTATGTACACTAAAAAAGACATATTGCATGTGCACGACCATAAAACCATAGGCATATAAACATGGAAATAAACTGGTAGAAATCAAGCAAAATTAGGTAGGTAGTATATAATTCTTTTTATTGTTAAATAATGCGATTTTACTATACAAATCAATAATTAATATTTGTGACTATGACAGGCCGGGCTATAAAAAAGCCATAAAAATATTTTCGTATATTTTATTAGTCGAAACCCAACGTGCGTTGGGACGCTTTGCTATCCAAAATACTACTATCATATAGTACTCACTTTTAATAGTTTTTTCACAAAGCTAAGAGTGATGTTTTTTTCAAAAAGGAGGTTCGTGTTTAAATTTGGAAGGTGCAATACACTAAACTGTTTTATTTAACGCCTATACGAGGAGAGACTTTTAGATAGCGAGACTGAAATTGTAAAGAATTTGATTTGGACTTCGTAGATATTTACTTATTGTTACCTTCAATATACACACAACTCTCCTCAATCCTAGCAACGCTCTATGTGAATCTTCCATTGCTCGCATCTTCCATTTTTGGAAGTCTTCTTCTGTGAACTTCTTCAGGACGTTTACCGCTTTGCCTTTTACAGCTTTAATGGTCTCAAATCCTTTTCTTTTCAATGCAGATTTACCTTTAGGAAACAAACAGAAACCCCACAGTTTGAGATCCGGTGAATAGGGCGTATGGTCAAGCACTGGTTTATTGGGCTTACTTGGCTAGAAGCCTCTGAACGGGCAATCAGCGAAAAGCATTAAAAATTGTTGCCCTGGTGGAATTCCCATGAATGGCCTTGTCGCAGATCACGTCGCTTTTGCTTATTATTTTACGAAGTTTAGCAAAATCGCGAAAGGAAAAATGCCAACTAATAGTTTGACTTCCTGGAATTATGTAAGTCTGTGTTCAAAATAATAGTAGCGTGATGAATTACGAAGTTTTAACTATTTTTCTGGATTTCTTTTTATTGGTAGCCGAATGGGTTGGTGTGTGATTACCATTCGGAATTCACAGAGAGAACGCTGGTTCGAATCTCGGTGAGACCAAAATTAATAAAAACATTTTTATAATAGCGGTCGCCCCTCGGCAGGCAATGGAAAACCTCTGAGTGCATTTCTGCCATGAAAAAGCACCTCATAAAAATATCTGCCGTTCGGAGTCGGCTTGAAACTGTAGGTCCCTCCATTAGTGGAACAACATCAAGACGCACACCACAAATTGGAGGAGGAGCTTGCTCAAACACCCAAAAAGGGTGTACGCGCCAATTATATATATTGGGTAGTCGAGAAAGTCTTTTCGTATTAATCAGTATTTCTATCAGTTGAAGTACTCATTTTTTTTTATATTTACAACGAACTTTATTAAACCAAATATGTACCATTTTGGTCGACCACCTTTTGCCATTTTTCTTGTAGAGACATTATTCCATCAGTGTAAAACTTTTGTGGTTTCTCGGCGAAAAACTGCGGCAAGTAATTTTCACAGGCTTCTCTTGAACCCAACTTTACTCCATTAAGGGAGTTCTGCATTGACCGAAACAAATGGTAGTCCGATGGTGCAAGGTCAGGGCTATATGGTGGATCCATCAAAATTTTCCAGCCAAGCTCTCCCAGTTTTTGCCGAGTCATCAAAGATGTATGTGGCCTAACGTTGTCCTGATGGAAGACGACGCCCTTTCTGCTGATCAGTTCTGTCCGTTTTTTTTCGATTGCTTGCTTCAATCTTATCAGTTGTTGACAGTGAAGTGTAGAATCAATCGTTCGAGCAGGCTGGAGCAGCTCATAGTGGATAATTCCCTTCCAATCCCACCAAACACACAGCATAACCTTTCGAGGCGTCAATCCTGGCTTTGCGAGCATTTGTTGAGCTTCACCACCCTTGCACCGTGATCTTTTTCGCAATTGTCGTATTTGATCCACTTTTCGTCTCCTGTTACCATTCGCTTCAGAAAGGGTTCGCTTTCATTTCGTTTCAGCAAAGAATAGCAGATGTTAATTCGGTCCATTAAATTTTTCACAGACAATTCATGTGGTACCCAAACATCGAGCTTCTTTTTGTAACCAGCCTTTTTTCAATGGTTCAAAACCGTTTGATGATGAATGTTTAGTGCCTTGGCGATGTCATGGCAGCTTATGTGAAGGTCTTGGTCAATCTTTTCCATAATTTCATCGACTTTTTCAACGATAGGTCGACCGGAGTGAGGTGCATCTTTCACATCGAAATTTCCAGAACGGAAGCGAGCGAACCATTGTTGTGCTACACGAACTGATACAACATCGTCTCCGTAAACTTCACAAATTTCATTGGTGGCTTGCGTGGCAAGCCCTTTTTTATACAAAAATTTCAAAAAATAGCAAATTTCTTCATTATTTTCACTCATTTTTGAACAGCTATAACTTTTTTCAATTTCTCCGAATTTAATATTTTTTTGGTTAAATGAAGCTTAAAATGTCACCTTTCTAACACCATATGATATGACACAATGTGATTGGTAGCACTGGAGATAGATGACTCCAACGACATCTATTGACAAAATATGAAAAGACTTTTTCGACTACTCAATATATATATAGTTCTTTCTGAGGTACAGTTCTTTAGTCAAAAATAATATAACCCAAAGCTTCAAACTTTATACAAAATTCACAAAAATTTAACAAATTAAGAAGAAAAAAACTTCAGAATCTTAATTTCTTATTCAGAATTATTTTTGGTCTGAGTGTTTAAGCAGTTACCAAATCTCTCAGTGTTTCTTGGCTCGCTTTTTCAAATTAAAAAAAAAAAATCGGCGCTGGACGAATGAGCGGAAATTGGCCCGTTTAAAGAAAGCGTTTTGGAGTTGTGGATTTTCCACGTGGCGAACAAAGCCACTTTTGCTTTTGAGGAGCTAATTTTCAGTTTACAACTTTCTGTCTTTGAATACAATTTCTTCAGAGCACGCTCTGCTAATCTTATTTATGGTGCCAGCACTCGCCGACGTAAACGCAGGTCCCTGTCGGCTGTTACGATGAAACTAATGAGAGCGCCATGTAAATGAAAAATCACCACCCTTCCCTTCCATAGTATCGTAGATTTTATCGTAGAATTTTGGATATTTCCATAGAATCTTGTTAGCTGATTGCTCTCTCCCCACACAGTGTTGCCAAACAGTACATCTCGAAATCATTTACAAAATAAACTTAGAAAAACTTTAATTTTCATTAAAATAACTTCAAAACAATGTTGAATAATGTTAATTATAGATAAATGAACTATTTGCATTTGTTAGTTTTTGGCTTTGGTTTAATAAACAATGAAAAATTGTAACTGATAACGCGGATGTGTGAAAAAGGGTGTATGCAAAAATATTAATGGCAGCATTGTGTCGATACAACCAAACATAAACACACACAAACCGCTGTATTGTGTAAATACTGAGAAAACTAAAAGAACGCAGTTGTTTTCTACGGGATAAGTTTTGCTCAATTTTGTGTTCTCTACGGGCTGCGGTAAGGGACTACGATATGTTGGTCAGTGTGCACACCATTAGACGCACAGCAACAATACTACTCCATTGTCCACACACGCCACCATTTTAACTTGATTTCCGTATAGTCTTTAAAAAAGTGTTAGCTTAATGCTTTGACTTCATTTCGGAGTCTTAGGAACTATAGTTTTCATATTCAGGGCTGTGTATGACAGAGGTGACAAAGCATCATCCCGTGGTTTCTAATTCTTATGGTACCTTAGAATCTCATTGTTACCCTGTTTTGCGCTTTCAATCCTAGTGCGCAAAATCTGTAACATTCCAACTAACATTTGGATATTCAGTGCGTAAACGCATGGGCTTAGCTGACCGCTTTTAGCTAGGCCAGGAGAGATAGGCTTGGCATAGAATCGCCTTCCTTTTTCGATCTTAGGGAAGTAGTTGAAAAAGGGGAATTCAGCTGTATACCGGGCGTAGTTAACTGAGGTAGGCATGAGGATCGCTTATGGATTAAAAGTTTAGGGATAAATAAATAAATAATTGGCGCTTACACTTCTGTTAGGTATGTGGCTGAGCTCGTCCTCCTATTTGCGGTGTGCGTTTTGATTGATTCGATTAGATTAAGGAATTGAAAAGATTAGGGATCTTTGTAGCATTTTATGACCAACGTTTTAATGAAGAATTGTGAACGATATTAACTAAATAAATTAATTTAAGTGCTTTTATGTAGTTAGAATTAAGTACAACAACAACTGATTTGTATACTAGGGTAGGCACATTTTTTCTTTCGATGCCGCTCCAAGCTGATTCGGATTATATATAAAATTATAATAAAAAAGTCAGCAAAAGCATATTCACTTTAGTTTCGAGTGCACAAATTTTAAAAGAAGTTGTCTTTAATTAATAAAAAGTTAATATGAAGATTTATATTCATTAAAATAGTAGGAATGAAATTTGTTTAACACAAACTTTTACTTGGAGATTTTAAGGTATGCGGGATTTATTCCTGATATCAGTTTTTTATTTGGCGCTACAAAGCAAATGACCATGTACAGTGGAAGACTTAAGTCTATGTACATACAGCAACATATTTTTATATTTCCCAGAAGGTGCGCAATAATTAAAAAAAAAAAAACTATTGATGTAGTTTTTTTTCAGAATTCATATTTATTCATAAATTTACAAAAAATATTGTAAATTATTTCACTTGCTGTATAACAAAAAAAAGTAGCAAAACAACAAAAAAGTAACATTTCTTAATCTTGTGAAGGGATGCATGTCAATTTTTTCATCAACTTAGTCCTGCCATAAGTTCTGTTACAAGTTAAGTCCATTATAGCTGTGAAATTATAATACTTTTTTTAATGCAGTTAATTTTATTTCATCGCGTAAATATTAAAAAAATTTAATTTTAGTAGCAGGCACGGTTCCCATGGATATTGACGTCGCTGCTCGATCCAAAAATTGTTTGAGACTCTTCAAATTTCTGTGAGGTCTTCGACAGGCCGTGTTCTCCAATTTCGACCAGCAACTGTAATCCAATGCATTTCGACCTGGACTTACAGATCTTCTGTTGTTTTTTAGCCACTGCTGAGTAATTTTTGCCTTATGGGCTGGAGCGGAATTTTGCTGTAAGATCCAACGCTCTCCATTGAAGAGAGTACTGCTCAACTGCTTCAACATGCCATCTAAGACATCCACCTGGTACACTTTTGCTCCGGTCTTAACCACTTTTTCGCAGAAATTAAGAGATGGGACACCTTTATAAGACACTACGCACCAAACCATTACGGAGGCTTGATGGTGGCCACACTGAACACTTGGCATAACATTGTTTGCGTCTTTAGAAGTTTTAGCATAGATTTTGCCATTTTGCTTATTCAAAACTTCTTCAACAGTGAACATTTTCTCATCTATGAAAAGAATATTTTCATGGCCATTGACCACGTGCCACCGAAAAAGCTGCTTGCATCTGTCAAGTCAAATTTTCTTCATGCGCGTAGTCAAAAGATGACCAGCTGAGCGACGGAAGGCTTCCATGTGGAGATCATCTCTAATTAGTCTTGACATCGATTTGATGGATACATTATTTTCCCTGGTTATGATTTTGTGCTTTCTAAGGGGATTTCTGCGAATTTGTTCTCGCCGTATGCGTTGTAAAATTTGTCACAGAATTTTTGGCAATATTAAGAACAATTTAAGCTTAAATTTGTAAGAAACTAAAAATAATTAAATTTTAAAATATTAAAAAAAATTTTTTTTTTTGTTTTTTTAATTATAATTTTTTCTTACAGTTAGGTTTTAGATCAGATTTACTATTGCGGGTAGCTGTATTTTTTCTACTTTCCATCTTTACGCCATGATTTCCTCTCCATTTTTGCATTAATGAATAGCAGCTGCTTTTTAAGTTTAGATTACTCCAAATTTACTTTAGCGCTATGCTCTCATGGACGTTTTTCTTATAATTTTTATAATTCAAAACTGCAAAATGTCGATACTAATCGCTCCATACTAACTGACCCACCCTAATGTACATAAATAGCTTTCGTATGATGAATTCAAAGAAAAATTACAATTACACAAGAAATAGCTGAAGAAGCCGGAAACGGAGGCGGTGTTTGTATATATGCACATGTCAACGGTAGTGAGTGAAATTCATAAAACGCGCATTTTTCAAAAATTGTGAAAAATTCAAATTATTCGAGTAAAAAGTCATAAACAGACATAAAAAGTGCAACCAAAACTCATTTCTCGTTGCTGAATGTGCGATTTGTGGGTGATATCGAAGACACAACGTTTACAAGAGTACACACATATACATTTAAATATATGAGCTTGCATGTATATATAACACACACGCATACATATGCATGCACATGTGCATGACAACAGATCGACAGGCACAAATATTATAATAACATACAGCATTGTTGTTGTGGTTGTTGTTGTTTTGGGAGGGTTCGCACACATGTCGATCGCGCCTGACATGCAACAGATGTGTGCCATCAACGTCAGCTACAACAGCACAAAGAAACAAGTTGCCACCAACAGCATTTACAGCAATAACAGCCATAGCAATAACAACAGCAACAATCCATTTTGAACAATTCGACGACAGAATTCATGAGGAATATATTGAATATTGCACGAACAATTACGGCAAGCAATAACTCCAGCGATATTATCAGCTGCACTAGAAACCCCGAAGCAAACAAAAAAATTTAAAAAATAGAAGACAACAGAAAACGTAAAATTTAACCAAGCCGGGAAAGCGTGTCACTGAGTAGCAGCAGCAGCGGCAGCAATAAGCGAAGCACCGATAATGATCGCAAATCACTTAATGACACACTCCACCACACATAGCCACATCGCACACACTCCCCTCATCACGCATCAGTCTGACTTTTGGGGTTTGTGCTGCGAAATAATGTAAATTTCGTTGTGGAAGGACACATTTTTGGAGCTAAAAATATAACTACAAATTTTCATTTACTCAATGCTATCAAAGGCTGAATATTGAAAATTTACTATTATTTTCCAACGCACACACACTCACACACATACATACATACGCATAGATTTAGTGTCGGTGTCTGGTGATAAAGTCTTTGGAGCAAAATGTGGCAGCTGCATTGGATTTACGTGTGTTGCACGTTGCTCGTGGCGCAAATGTTCTACCCCAGTGCGGGTGCAATGAAAGGTGAGTATGTCATTTACTTACAACTTACTCTCTTCTTTAGGCTCTTATTATATGTATGTGTTTGTTGTTGTATTTATATATACATATGTAGATCTTTATCATCTGGCAGTCGCATTGAACTCATATCGCTTTTTCCTTTTTGTATGCCCAAATAATTTCGTTGTAGTAGCTGAAGTCATTAAATTTTGTATCGGCGCATAATCTATAAGAATTGCCTTCCGATCTGGCGTAGACTGAAGAAAGGATTTTTAAATGGGATAATTACTGGCGCAGTTGTGGTTAATTGCTTTATTAGAAAAGGCCAAAAAAAAAATTAATTGTAAGAATTTTCGAAATTGACTAAAGAACTGAAAAAGTAGCAGTTGACCTAAGAATACAGTGGCTTCTCGGTTAAATGAACACCCGCTTAAATGAACATACGAAAAAGCAGAGAGCAATATTCAAACAGGATGCAGCCACACTCGTTTATGCTATAACTTAGATGCATTGAAATTTCATCAAAATAATTTTTTCAATGCAGCAATGAAATTAATCCTTACACATTTAATTTTGACTTATTTTTGATGTTTATGTTAAATTTTGAGGGTTAGTGTATTAAGAAACTTATAGTAAAATTTTATGGAAAATCTTTTTTTTGTTACACTTTAACCCTTTATAACCCTCAGATACGCGTATTTTTTGCCCTTTCTCGCAAAAGAGACCAAAAAGTCCCCTCTATTTGGGAGTTAGGGGGTTAAAATGTAAGAATCACATAGTTTTCTCTGATCTATCATAAGAATGTGCAAGACGCTTAATACTAAAATAAAACTTGACCTAAAATTTCGAAACACCGAAAGACGCAAAGTTTTTTTCTCCTTCTATATATATATATTCGACCCAAATTGGGGGACATCAGAATTCGTTTTAGAGGTATGGTTCCTTCGGCAAAGTTTCTTATTTTGATCCCTAGAATACGATTTTCACAGAGCAATGAGCGATTTTTAAATCGACTCGCCCTAATATATATATAATTGGCACGTACACCCTTTTTGGGTGTTTGGCCGAGCTCCTCCTCCTATTTGTGGTGTGCGTCTTGATGTTGTTCCACAAATGGAGGGACCTACAGTTTCAAGCCGACTCCGAACGGCAGATATTTTTATGAGGAGCTTTTTCATGGCAGAAATACACTCGGAGTTTTGCCATTGCCTGCCGAGGGGTGACCGCTATTAGAAAAATGTTTTTCTTAATTTTGGTGTTTTCACCGGGATTCGAACCAACGTTCTCTATGTGAATTCCGAATGATAGTCACGCACCAACCCATTCGGCTACGGCGGCCGCCTTCTTCTCCTTCTTTCTCCTCCTACTTAAATTAATTTCCGCAACTTTGAAAGTATGAGTGTGACTTGTAAGTTTTTCAGGGCTAGTCCGTTTGATATTCGGCATTTATCGAATTTGCTCAATATCTGGTTTTCACTACGCCAATTCTTTTTGACGACAGATTTAATATGGCTGGAAAATGCCAAGATGTGGTAATTTTTACATGGCTTGGCTTCAAAATCAAATCAACGAAAATGACAAATGTTTTCATTACAAACGTACTCTTTATCATAAAAATATCTCAAAAAACAAAAAATCTAAAGCCAGGCTTAAGGCCGAGCCAGCAAAGATTGGTTCGACTGCTGTCGAAGAAATTTTAGGCCTCTTGGGCATTCTTGAACACATTTTGGACTTAGTACTACCAGCCTAAGAACCTTGATCGCAATTTCACCGTCTACAAAGAAAGCAAGTTTTGAAGAAAAAGGGCTCCTTACCTTACCCATTTTACACTCATGACGATTGCACAGCTATAAGCCTCAAAAATGCTACACTGCAACCTTTTAAGCTAAGTAAGCTTCTCTCAACGAGAGTTGTTAGGTGAAGATACCAAATCCATTTCAGAATTGATGGGAAATATTAGTACCTCATCATCATTCATTAAAAAGTTAGCAGTTTTCCAGTCAACATCTAACTCCAACATCGAAATACTTCAATCGATTCCAGTCAAGAACCCTCAGAATGATTTCAAATGCTCCTTATTAAATCTCAAATGCACAAATTCATCGTGACCTCAAAGTACCCATAATGGTTGAAAAAATAAGTAAATATGGCAAATCACACAACACATGACTCCGATCGCACTCAAACCACAGAATCACAGAAATGACAGCAAATCCCATAACCTTCACCAGACTCAAGAGAAAATCTACAAAAGGCCTCATATGATAATAAATGAGTCTAAATTAATATTTATCATAAAATTAGTAACTGGTTGCATCACAGGGTGTATTCCATAAATGTTTTTTCTCTTAAATTAATTAAATAGCTTTAAGTAAAAATGTTGCTTAAGGTTTACAAAACAGATCGCAATAAAGAAATAGATTTAAAAAAAAATTCTGGCGTCGCAAATAAATCTTCGTAGTTTATGGCAAAAGTCAATATCACTGATCTGATAATTGCAGCTCCTAAAGCAGATGCATTTGCGAACCATGACCTGTTCCACATTCCATTACTAATCTGTTAAAAGTCATAGGCCTTTATCTCAATTTTGACTCAGTTACTTACGGAGTGCATTTAATAACTAAAGCACAGGGACTTATTCACAAATTTTGACAGTTTAATTATTACTTACTTAATTTAATTTATTTTCTACTTTATGAAAATTTAGTCCATTCTCCTCCACAAACCACATAAATTCTAGTTCATGCTCTGTGCAAATTTAAGAGAATTTCAATCAATTTTAATCAACATTTCACGTATTTGCTCTATAAGGAATGCTCGACATTTTTCTTATATGGAAGAAAACACCCAACACCGTCAGCAAAAAAAATTGTCAAAAATCAACGCGATTTTTTAGGCATTTTAGACTTGCACCTTGTCACTCCAAAATTCAATAAACTATAACTATGCATACCCGTAATTTATTTGTATAGACTTTGAGAGTTAGATCTCAGCTTTTCTCTATGCCGTAGGTAATTTCTAGACGAAAAATATTATCCCTTCAGTCTGCTCAAATTGTCCATAAACCGTTGACCAGCATTACCAAATCCTACATTGCTGATCACTTGCATATTTGAAGAAGTCACAGAGATGGAATCAATCGTAATCTCCCTAGGAATTTTTACTCACATGCAGACATTCATTCATTCGTTCCTTTCCTATCGTCAGCTTAAAGCCGCTAAACTGCCGAACTTTCTTTCAAACTCGCAACATATAGCGCAGAGAGAGCTCAGTCTAAGTCGAAGACTTTCATTAAATACAATTTTTCAACAAGCATTTGTGCAGGATCAAAGGTCTTCTTGCTCTTTGTGTTAGTTTCCAGCAAAAATTGCACAAAAACTAGGGTAGCAAATGCGTTGTTGAACCACAAAATGTGGCAGCAATTCAATTTCGTGACTTGTTTGCGCGCTTTGTACATAATTCTGCGAGTTTTTCTTTGTGCACTTCGGACATATTTAATACGTAAATATATAAATAAGTGGAACCGCATCCATGCAACTGAATGCTATTGAGAAAAAGTGACTACTTGAGCGCTTATAAGTGGGTACTTCAAAGATTTGAATGAGGCGTAGTGTGTGGAGGGGGCATAGAAACTAAAAACAAAGTGAAATAAAACAAAAAGTTAAAATAAAAAATTAATAATTAAAAAAGTTTTAAATGTGCTTTAAATAAATTCACGATTTTAAATAACAAAAAATAAATAAATTAAAAAATTAATTATTAAATAAATAATATATATAAAATTAAAAAAGAAATACCTTAGATTATAAATTATTATTATAAAAATATATATTAAGTTAAAAAATTAAAAAAACTATTAAATTAAAGAAAAAAAAGTTATAAAATAAAAAATAAAAAAAAACAATTACAAAATTAAAAAAAAATTATAAAAATAAAAACAAAATGTATATTATTATAAAACTAAATATAAATTTGATTATAAACTAAAACAAAGAAAACAAATTAAATTATGAAACTAAAACAAAGTGAATTATAAATTTAAAAAATAAGATTAAATTATAAAATTGAATTACAAAATTAAAGAAAAAATTAAAATAAAAATAAAAAAAAAAAATAAAACTAAAAGAAATTTAATTATAAAATTTAAAAAATTAAATGATAAAATTAAAAAAAAATTGAATTATTAAGTTAAAAAAGTTGAATTATGAAACTAAACATAAATTTTATGCATAATTAAAAAAAGATATTAAATTATAAAATGTAATTATTAAAATTAAAAAAAAATATTATTATAAATTAAAAGGATTAACGAATATATATTCATTTTTAATAATATAAATCTCAATATAAAAAAAAAAAATTTTTATAAAACTGAAAAAAATTTGTCTAATTTAATTTTTTTTATGAATAAAATTGAAAAAATTATAAAAAAAAAATAATTGTAAAATTAAAAAAAAAATATTTTGTCTAACTAAGAGCCGTTTTTGCATTGATGAGTTAATCTGAAGTCAAATTTAACTCAGGTGTGCAATACATTCCAATTCCACACTGTTGAGTTAGAATTAAGTGGGCATCCATATTTCCTACCTCCGGATCGTACTTCATCCTACCAAGCCGGTTAAAACTCTTCCTTGCTTTAAAAATAAATTTCGAAGCTTCCTTTACATAATTATTTATGTTTTGGAGACTCGCCTTCCTCATTTATATATATTTTTACCCCACACAAATCTTGGCACAATCGCTATGGGCAGCACATTGCCATATAGCACTATCCATCAAATTTCGGTCTTTATCTCCGCATTTTTTCTAAAATGTACGAACCTGTTCTAGTGCCTTTAATGGAGCTAGAATGCACTTACAATATACTGTCTTACACTTACTGTCGAAAAGCTGGGGCTGGTGCGAAATGAATCTTGTAAAGACGGTAAATCTAATGATGCACTCGCGCATCATCTACGCCACTTTAGAGTATTTTATAATTCCAGACTCAACTGTCTTGATTCTGCATTTTTAGCCTCATTGAGAATACTGTACTTCGAGCTACAGGTTCAGTAATACGAAACACTACATCACGAGTAGGACCTAAAGTTAGTCGCCAATACCATTTCTTGGCAATACTAGGGATCACACTAATGTTGTTCGGTATCCACGGAACTGATTTTTCTTAAGCAAGCCCCAGATCAGTTCGGTATACATCATGCAGGTCTACGATAGATGAACCACGGAACCGAACTGTGAGACAACTAGATAGGTTTAGACTAGAAAAAATTAAAATAGAACCAGGTTTCTAAGCAATCTATGTCGCACTTTAATTAGTAAAGTAGTTGTACCCTACCCGGGCACACCTAATGGGAATACATGAGAAGCGCATGGAGTTTCTTTCAAAAGACGGCTGGTGCAGCTGCAGGCATTCTAAAGGAATTTCGGAGGTATTGAAAACTTTACTTTCCCTGCTATTGTATCGCTTTTGACAGAATGGTTAATCGCTGTTTAAACTCTTACCTCTTTGGATGTCTGGTAAACTTAAACTCCGCAGCCATCCACAATATTTCATCGTTTATTAGAGAGGCGAAGTAGTTTCACCACATTGGTAATTATAGGGGAAGACTTAGGCGCAAATAAGTGGTGTCGTATGAGCCTCCAGGCCTAAGTGGATACATTCCATTCTCACGGAGATTGGCAAACACCGTAACAAAGCCCAGCTTAGGAACTCTCTCTGGTCTATGTGAGACCACTGTTGATCACAACATCCACGATCCTTACAACCTCAGATCGCTCAATTCACTCAATTATCCACTCTGCTAACTTAAGTTGTACAAAAGCCATAATATGGAAGATTGTCAAATGAGAACAGAAGTCATTGAAGAATGGAAAGCTTTCCTGAAAAAAATAACACTTCCATTTTGGCCGAATACCCCAAAAATAATGTCTAAATTTCTGTATTAGTCACCTGTGGCGTAACTTCTTATGTAGAACATCAAAGGATTTATATTTTTTGGGTGTTAAAATTCCATTTCAAAACTTTAAATAATTTGGTATATTCCAAGAATTTAACAAGTATATTCTAGATCAATAAATATAAAAAAAGATACAAAAATTTTAATTTCAAATTTTCAATTTTTTTTTAGTGATGCAAAAAATGTAAGTTTTTCTAAATACACACATATATTCGTCAGAAATCATACCAAATGAAAATGCACAAATATCTGTTGGAAAATTGAAAAATCTTTTTTCGCAAATAATCAGATCGAGCTACACCCCTGATTATCATACAATTCAAGATTCGCAACGCCAATAACGAGACTGGTTGCGATGAAAGAAAACATGCAGCAGACAACCAACTCAGTGTTGCAGATAGACAGACGTTGCAACAGACAGACAACCTGACGGACGGACAGCCGACAATTTTGCTATCGACTTGAGTGCTGTGACAACGCGTCGTGCGCTAGCGCATTTTTCACGCCTGCCATTTGGCTTGGCTTGGGGTGCGCGCTACTTATCGCAGCTGCAGCAATGAAGACAGCAATAAAAACAGTAACGAGAAAAATGCAACATTAATACTCGCACACACAACTGACAGCAAGCAGCAACGCACATTTGCATGCAAAATTATCCTGAAATAAAGCAGCGCAAATGGACTTTTTACTTCAGTTTTTTAGTCACTTTTTACACTCCTCTTTTTTAATTTCATTGCTTATTTTAATTTTAAAATTTATGCACAGTTGTGTGCGCATGCATGCCGTTTGTCGTGACGTCACTCCTTCTGCTTAGTTGTATTCTATGAGCGATGAATCATCAGCACCAATGTTGGCCGGCAACAACTCGGCCAGTGCGACCATTTCGGCCATCTCTCGATCGTGGTTGCGGCCGGCGTGATTTCGCACGTTTTGCCTGATTTTCATTTTATTTTATTTTTTCCTTTTAAACGACCGCTGAGTTCTATTCTAGTAATATTTTTAATTTTTTGGCAGCTGACTAGTAGTCGTGTGGCTTGGCGCGTTGTTGTGATTTTTCTTGTATTCTCATGAGTGAGTGAGTGAGTGAATGAGTATAGTTTAACTCGTATGTATGTGTGTGTATTTTCGCGTGTTAATTAAACGACTGTGTGCCAATTTCTGTCCAACGATGATGACCAAGCGTACAAGGAAATTTAGTTATCTGTTTATTGTGGTCTAATTTATTTATTTTTTAATATGAATTTAAGAGCTAATAAATATCAATTTAAAAATATTTTGTTTTTATGCCACAAATTTTGTTTTTCTAAAAAATGTAAGCCTTTGTGATGAAATTAACTTGACGGAAAATTTCAATATGCTTTAAATTTTTAAAATTATGATTTTTTTCCTAAAATTTCTTTTTTCTAAAAACTTGGTGGCATTGACTCTGGTGAAATTTGATGAACATTTTGATTATTTTATGCATATTTAATTATTTTAGCAAGCCTTATTTCTCTGAATTGTTGTAAGTCAAATAATTATGGGCCTAAAAAACTAAAATAAATGCCCTCCATATGACTCTTTTTGAATTTCCGATAAAAAATAAAAAAAAAATTAATTCTTTTAAAATTTTTAAATACATTTGTTGGTAAAGAATTTTATTTTAATTAAAAAAAAAAAAAAATTTGTTTCCAACCTGTCGATTGTTCACTTTTTTTTAAATTACGCTATGATGGAAGTTTATGACTTTTTCTTTAAAATGTGACCGAAATTTTTATGGAGATTAAAATTAAAAAAAAAAAAATCATCGTAGTAGTCTTGAGGACGAAAGTTTTCATATTTATTGTATAATTTTAATTAATGATTTAATTAAATTAACAAATTTTAGAAATTAATTCTTTTGAAAAATTAATTCTTTTAATTAATTTAATTTAAAAAATTAATTCTTTTAAATTTTTTGAAATAAATTTGTTGAGAAAGAAATTTTTGTAAAATTAATTCGAACTTAGAAATTTTGGATTTTTTTTAAATTATGCTATGCTGGAAGCTTTGGATTTTTTCTTTAAAATGTGACCAAATTTTTTTTTTTCTAAATTTAAAAAATTAATTCTTCTAATTAATTAAATTTAAAAAATTAGTTCTTCTAATTAATTAATTTAAAAAATTACAATAATTCTTTTAAATTTTTTGAATTAAATTTGTTGAGAAAGAAATTTTGGTTTTAATTAATTCAAACTTAGAAATTTTGGAGTTTTTTTAAATATGCTATGGAAGCTTAAGATTTTTTCTTTAAAATGCAACCTAAATTTTTATAGAGATTAAAATTAAGTTTTTATGAAAATTTGTCGCAGTACTCTTGAGGAGAAAAAATTTCATATTTATTCCATAAATTTAATTAATGGCATAGTTCAATTCAACATCTAAAAACATAAAAATTTGAAATTTTTAAATAAAGTTTGTTGGTAAAGAATTTTTTTCAAATTCAAAATTCAAAAATTTTTTTTTTTCAAACTTAGCGATTTTTAACTTCTTTTAAATAAGATTATGACGAAGGCTTAGAGTTTTTTCTTTAAAATGGTACCTACATTTTTATGGAGATAAAAATTTAGTTTTTATGAACATTTGTCGTAGTAATCTTGAGGAGTCAGCGATTGTGTATGCACTTTACGTAAAGAGCGATAATCCGGTCTAGAACGCTGCAGAACTGCTAAATGTTTTGTGATAAGCCCGAGCAGAAAACTGTCAGACATTTTTCTAAAACATGGAATACTTTCGGTTGATGGTCAGTATTATTACAGGATACAACCCATGCGGTCAACATATGACCACCATTCGAATCATTAGAGGGGCGATTTGCCAGCCTTGCTGAGGATTAATAAAATTCGTTCTCTCAAACTAGAGGTTATTTTCAGATTTGCCAAAGAATCTGGAAAGTTCTCATTTTTCCTTCTGTTACTTCTTTCCTTTCCTCCTTGACTATCTACCATTTTACTTTCCAGAGCTTAAAATCCAATGGTATTTTTAGCCTGAGTGTTTTAGAAGTTAACCAAGAAGCACAGAGACGCGACTTTTCAAATTTCGTTTCAATTTCAGTCTTGACGAGAAAAATGTTCAGGCGTATTATATTATTATATTATAGGTATTACAGGTGGTGGCACTAGACCGACAACAATGTTTTGTGCGTTTGATTGTCAAAACAAAGTATTGGCAAAGTAGAAAACAAAGAGTGAATTCGCCTTGTTTGATTCTGGCCTGACAGCCACATGGACACGGCGAAAGAAACAGAACAAATCAGCTGATTTACCGATATCACATTTAATAGATTCGGCTTGATTTAATATTTTCTAAACTTTGATATTTTTGATTTTTTAATTACCCTCAGATGAATTTTCCTTTCCAAAATTTGTGTGGGAGTTTTTATGGAGTTTACCAGTGTGAAAATTCATTGTAGTAGTTTTGGGAGAAGAAGTTTCATAATAAAACGTATTTTTTCATTAATTAATATTTTCCCAACTTAGATATAATTTATTTTATACTAATTACCCCCAAATGAAAGCTTGGAATTTTCTCTTTAAAATAATACCTAATTTTATGGAGAATGAACCTGAGGTGGCAGTTAAGTATTCATTAAAAACCTTTAATTTTCTTTGCCAACAAATTATTTGGTTTTATCTAACAACTGTACGTTGATCAATTGCACCGCATCACTGCCCAAAAGTGCGTTCATGAACAAATAATAGGACTATGAATAAGTTCGTGCGGTTTTTTTTCGAAATTTGAAACTTTATTGACGTAAAATGGTTACAAATTTAATATTCAAAGTATTGTCCATCGCTTACTACTACTTTTTCCCATCTTTCTGGCAATTCACGGATTCCCTTTGTGAAAAATTCGGTCGGTTTTGCCGCAATCCACGAATCGATCCATTTTTTGACTTCATCGTAATTACGGAAGTGCTGGTCAGCCAGGCCATGTTGCATCGATCGGAAGAGATAGTAATCGGATGGCGCAAGGTCTGGACTATACGGCGGGTGGGGTAGGACATCCCATTTGAGCGTTTCTAAGTATGTTTTGACCACTTGTGCAACATGTGGCCGAGCATTGTCATGTTGCAAAATAACTTTGTCGTGTCTATCGGCGTATTGCGGCCGTTTTTCTCGCAGTGCTCGGCTCAAACGCATCAATTGTCGTCGGTAGACATCCCCCGTAATCGTTTCATTCGGTTTCAGTAGCTCATAATACACAACACCCAGCTGGTCCCACCAGATACACAGCATAACCTTCAGGCCATGAATATTCTGCGCCGACGTCGATGTTGAAGCATGGCCAGGGTATCCATACGTTGCCCGACGTTTTGGATTGTCGTAATGGACCCACTTTTCATCGCCAGTCACAATTCGATGCAAAAAACCCTTTCTTTTGTGCCGTTGAAGCAGTTGTTCGCATGCCATAAAACGGCGTTCAACGTCTCTTGGCTTCAATTCATATGGCACCCAATGGCCTACCTTTCGGATCATTCCCATGGCTTTTAAACGTTTGGAAATGGTTGATTGATCAACTCCCAAAGTTTTTGCAACCTCTTCTTGCGTTTGAGCCGGATCTTGATCGAGCAATTCCTCCAATTCGGTATCCATGAACTTTGGCGGCGCACCCTCGCGTTCTTCGTCTTCCAAGCCAAAATCACCACTTTTAAAGCGTGCAAACCACTTCTGGCACGTTCGCTCAGCTAGAGCATGCTCACCATAAACTTCCACCAAGATACGATGACTTTCGGCTGCTTTTTTCTTCATATTAAAATAATGAAGAAGAATTCCCCGCAAAAACACATTATTTGGCACGAAATTCGACATTTTCAAGTGTGGTAAAAATATTGTTGTTTACGCTTCAAATAAAAAACTTATACTGACGTTTGTGCCTTACGACAGTAGCTCTCCCATGAATGTTTGGAAATGTGGATCGATGGAATAATAATCAAGTTACGCCATCTGTTGTAAAACCGCACGAACTTATTCATAGTCCTATTATTTATCAGGAACTATTTTCTCTCCAAAAGCACCACGACGAATTTGTATGGGGCTGTCACAGGTTTCGTCAAAAATCGGATCTTAGAAAAAAGTGTTACCGCAATTTAACTTTCTACTCAGTCTCAGCCTATGAATAAGGCTTATCGGTTGACTTTGGATTTGAAACCCACTATTTATAGGAGATATCAAATGGTAGAACACATTTTTTTGATAGCATTTGCCCTGCGACGTACAGTGGTAAACCTTCGTGAAATAGCTATTCCACGAATGTTCCACTAAAGGTAGGCCAAGCTTGACCAAGTATCGAACACTGGAATTTAGGATAACTAAAACTTCTGTTGGAAGTACCTCAAACATTAGCACGGATAAATGCATTGCTGTGTTTTCTACAATATTATATTCTCATGCCACATTAGCCTTGAATAAACATTTAAACGTTATAGTCATATTTTTCTTATAATTTCATCGAATATTTTAACCACTTCAACCAAATATGAACTTAAATTGGACCAAAAATATTTTTTTTCCTGAGTGTAAAGCAATCAAGCTGATAACAGAAATATTTATGATTCACTTGTATTCCTTATTAGTTGTAAAACTTTATGAAACTAAACGAATTGAAACTTCATTCAAACTAGAGAAGCTAAAAAGATGTTTTTGGATGGACTCGAACAAAATCGGCTCTAACAAAATCGACAAATTTTTTCATGACACATTATAAGACAAACGAGAGACTTCCACTTCCACTTAAAGGTTTTTTTCCCCCCTACTGATCACAATACCTCATACGAACCCTGTTTCCTCAGTAAACTTAAGGGGGAGCTGGGTTGGGCCGAGCGCATGTGCCTTTCTTATGGCCGTACCAGGGCGAGATGTCTACTTTTTCTTTGCATTGTAATCTAATTAAATTCCATTTCATTTATTAAGTCTCCAAACCTTAAAAACTAGAGGTACCAAGTCACTTCCAAAGTCAGCCCCATTTTAGGCTTAATGAGAGGATATAATATAGATGAATTACTGCGATGGGTAGAGGACGGTATTTTTAGCGGCATCGAAGTGCACACCTAATTTTTAGAGCAAAAAGCAATTTTGAGCTATTCAGCAATACAAAATTTAAATAGTAGCTACACACGCTGGCTATGGTTGGTTTATCATACAAAAATATGTAGGGCAGAAAACAAACATAAGAAAATCAAAATTAAAAAAAAAATGTATATAAAGCATCAGCACCTTAGCAACTTAGTTATTAAATTTGGGAAATGCGAAATCTTCTTTATATTAAATTTATTAAAAATTATAGGTATGTATTTTTTTCTATTAACAAGTAATGCTGGTTTATGTTTTGTCAAATCAGTGAGTGAAAACCACTCCGTTTGGTCTCTAGGCTATAGGGATATATAGGAAAACTGCATGGAGGGTGCGCTTACAAGGCTGGTTAAGGCTAAGTAGATTAATAACAAAATATATATCACTCATTGATCTGCCGTATACCCAGTACAAACTGCTCTACTTAGGGAATTCACTTTTAGACAAAATGGCGAGAGAAGGAACACCAACATCCAGGTTATCGAATTTCGAGGCAAACGTGGCCGTTAGTGATCGGGACCAAAAACAACATGGAAACACTTTAAAAGAAGAAGGCTTACATGCAGCTTACGAAGTGCTTGCGGAACACAATTTAGTAGGTAGACATAGTTGATTAGAAGCGTACCTTTCGAAGATGCCGCAAAAGCTAAAAAAGCGATCTAGCGAAAGAAACGACTTTTTATCTTCTTTGTAAATGCGCCACACTCTGCAAAATTAGTCTGGTTGCGTAATTTTTTGCCACTAACTCAGGTGCTGGATATTGATTTTAAAAAATTGATGAAATTCTTCAGGTGCACAGATCAGTTCAGTAATGGGCATTCTCGAATTAACTGTGTTGGCACAATGGTCCTCCACTTATGCATTGTGGAAAACTTTTAGAAGGTGTGCCTATACCAGACCGTTAACTGACTCTCAGCGAATTTGAAAGAATCTGCTGGTTGGCTAACGTAACAGGGGATGAGACGGCCGTTTGTTTGCGACAAAACTCGCTCAATTTCATTTTTCATTATAGCTGAAGTTTTACCGAGTACTCTATCATCCTTGTCACTTATGACCAATGTAACAACTTCAACCTTATTTATATATAAGTTTCAAGGGCCGGTGTTGATTTTGAATAAAATACAATTTTTTTAGGAAATTATTGTCATTTTTCTTTATTATGATAATATTGGTATGGCTCAATTACGTATGGAACAAAATATTGGTCAAATGGCCGCCGCTAAATTTTCGATGACGCTGAGGCATAATTGAGGTTCTATGCCGTTAATGTGCCGAATTATCTCATCCTTTAGCTCTTGAATTGTTGCTGGCTTATCGACGTACACCTTTTCTTTCAAATAACCCCAAAGAAAGAAGTCCAACGGTGTCGTTGACGTTTAGGTGTGGTTCACATTCAACATCGGCCCTTGAAATTTAACCACCCTTTAGTTGGCGCTTTAACCTTTTTTGAATGTTTGCCAAGCTCCTCCTTCTATTCGGGCGTGACGTTATTCAACAATTGGAGAAACCTTCAACTGCCAACTCCGAACGGCAAATAGTTTTTTATGTGGCGCTTTTTCATGACAGAATACACTCGGATACATTCGGTTTACCATTGCCTGACGAGAGGCGACCGTTTTTAGAAAAAAATGTGTCTACCATTTGGTGTTTCATGCACGGCGATTCAAACCTGTGCACTTCTGAATGGTAGTCACGCATTCGGCTACGGCGGCCAACCTTATCGAATCTAAATTAATCAGTGTACAGATTTTCATGCCGTGACTAATTGTTCTGAAATTCAGATTGTTAAAAGTCAAATCATATTTTCTCAAAAATTATTAACTAGTAGATGCTTTACTTTTTATTGCCAACACATAATTAAAATTAACATATTTATGCTGCCATATAATATCCAATGATGAAAAGAGATTCTCACAACTGCCGACAGCACTAAGCTCATGTTACTGAAAATCTTTATTGACCATAATTTGAGAGTTTGAGTTGAGCGGTGTGAGGGGTGGTCTACGGTATGCCATCAGCGTGACTTGTTCATTAAATTTTATATGTACAACTATAAAAGTTGCACCATATGTTGCACGCATAATAAAAAAGCACAAAAAAGCACACAATTTTCCTAGTAAGCCAATTTAAAATTGGGAGCATTGTTTTTATATTTATTACAATACTATTTTTAGGCAGTCCAAAGTTATACGCGAGATATTGTGACTTTTTCCGCGCCAATGGCTTTGTGGCTGCCGCTCCATTCCATCGTCCATGACTCACTGCATCTATATAAAGTGGATAATTCAATAAATAAACAACTTTATATAAAAGAAACACACCATTTTAGGTGCTTAATTAGAGAGACAAAAAGCTTTGGCTGAACTTTAGTTGCCTACTGACAGCAAAACTGTCAATGCCAACACGTCGTGCCGTGCGCTAAGGAAAAATCAGTGGACATTTAGTAAGACGGGGGAGAATGAAAAAAATAATAATGCCATAACTCACAGCTAAGCAACATTAATTAGCTGCTGCAGGCCAGTAAAATTAAAGAACTGCTGTGGAGTGTACGCGCTGCGTCATTACTAGCGGCTTACTACCGATTTTTGCGGTTTTTGTAGTTGAGTGGTCATACCTTACCTTCGACTTAGCTTACTTACTTCTGTCTTATATGTAAGTAAGTTTCTTTAGAATCAATTTGCAGAAAAATAATTAAGTTATCCAACTCAACTAAGGCGTGACACACTTCAGAGTGAAAAATACAGAATTTTCAACAAAAAAAAATTGTTTTGATGGCCTTTTCCAACTTAAGTGTCATAAACCCGCAAAGTCTATTATTTGGGAACAAAAAAAAAACAAAATGCTTAGAACTAAATTAAAAAGGCAACTGTGGGCTTGTTTTTTTTTTTTTTGGTGGGTGCGGTAGGATTCAAACTGCCTTCGCACTTACAACGACCGTCGTCTACTGCGTCGAGTGGTGCGGCCACTCAAACGATCCCTCCTCCTCTTCTGCGGTGACTCCCATCCCAGGACTACTTTCGGCGCTAGTTGGGTACCCCAAGTGAAGTCAAGTCCTTCTCCATTTGAACTTTTCAATGTCAAGGAGGTCTTCCTCTTTCCCTGCTACCACCAGCTAGTACGGCATCGAATAATTTCAGAGCTGGAGCTTTTGTAGCCCCTAGATCTTTAATGCGCTATGTCTATGTCGTCGTAAAGCTAATACAGCTCATTGTTCCCTTGCCCGCGATATTCGCTGTCGCCAACGTACAGAGGTCAAAAAATCTTTCGCAGAATCTGGAATATGGAGAATGTTTCCATATGCTGAGGTCCACAGGAAAGTGGGGAAAGTCACTTGTTGCCATTAACTTGAGAGTGACCAGGACGATACTTCTACATATGGTCTAAGCAGCTCACAACTTCCTGGCTTAGCCCAAGTATCCTTTGGGTAGCTTCCGAACAGGCGGTTCAAAGCGAGCTAATGTGAAAAGACGAAGCAACCCAGGATAGCTGGTTGTGCGCTCGGTTTGGGACCCGCCGCGGAGCAGATTTCCAATGTAAGCATAAACAAAGCATCGAGAACCTCCTTTGCTAGCACATACACTGCGCTAAAGAACTATAGCACCAGAACTCTTTTACAAATGTTGACAATTTATTTGCTTATTATTTATATAAAAAATTGAAAACATGGGTCATTCTACCACAAAAAAACCATTTAAATCCAAGTTTGAAACTTTGCGTAAAATGAAAAAAGTGCGTGTAGCGTAGTACACATAACAGAAGTGAAACTTTCAAGGCAGACAAAGAAAGAGGGAGAGACCCGAGAGAGAATTAGAGATATATATATATAGAGAGAGATAATAAATTAACAACATTTGCAGAGAATGCAAATAGACAAAATTTACAAAAACGGAGAAGGGTCGACCGGTGTAGGTAAACGCCGGACACAGACCATGACAACAACGCGCACTACTCCGAGCATTTATCACCCGCACTAACGATTCCCGCAGCGATTCCAGGACCGCAGCAACGGCACAAATTACCGCAAGGCAATACCAATGAATTCGACGCCGGAATGGATAGCACTTTATAGTACGCACAAGCACTAGCCAGGAAACGGAAACGGAAATAAGCGCCAAAAAGTAGGCCAAAAAAAAAGCAAACAAAATGGGACCAAAAAACGCATCAAACAGTAGGCACCAAGGAAATATAACGCCAAAAAGTAGGCACCAAAAATATATTTCCTACAAGTTTGCACCAGCAAACAAGCGCCAAAAAGTAGGTAGTGTTATTTCTCACTAGAAATTAGCAACCACAAGGAAAAACTCAGGAAAAATAGCCTAATGTGTACCATATAAAGTACACGTAGTATCTTTTTTTCTCTCTCGCGGAACGAAAATGCTCAAAACGTTGCATGGCCTTGAAATTTTACCCTCAATTCTCGCTCGCCCATCAACGCCTAAGAATTTTCACTTCAAAAAAACGTTCATCAAAACTTCATATTTTCTAAAAAAACATTTAAAAGAAAATTTGTAAATGATAAAAATTTTTCAATTTTTTTTAACTTACACAAGGGGGTTAATGGTTTTTGTAATAGAATGAGCTATAATTTGATTAAAAAATGTGTGTACAAATTCTGATTATGCAGTTATAGCCCATTGAATTTTTGTAAATAAAGTGAAAATCTTATACGACTCAACAATCCCGTTGATATTTGATAATTTTTTTGCTGGTGGCCTTGCGGATTTTCTCCATATAACGAATGTCCAAACTTTTTTTTATTTAGGAAGAAATATGCCAAGGTTTCCGACGCATTTGAAACCTAATTTAAAAATACCTTAAGCCTATCAAGGTGGCCGCCGTAGCCGAATGGGTTGGTGCGAATGGGTTGATGCGTGATAGGTTCGAATCTCGGTGAAACACCAAAATTAAGAAAAACATTTTTCTAATAACGGTCGTCCCTCGGAAGGCAATGGCAAACCTCCGAGTGTATTTCTGCCATGAAAAAGCTCCTCATAAAAATATCTGCCGTTCGGAGTCGGGTTGAAACTGTGGGTCCCTCCGTTTGTGGAACAACATCAAGACGCACACCACAAATAGGAAGAGAAGCACGGCCAAACACCCAAAAAGGGTGTACGCGCCAATTATATACATATGTATATATATTGGAGGGGAAAAATTTACTTTTTTGTGAATGGTCATCTAAATTGTCAACAGCTGTGACACTTTGTTAATACTTTTACGGAATTTGCTGTACTTTTTATTAGAATTACATTATATTTGTGGGGGTTTTGAACTACTCCAAGCACTCAGTCAGGAAGACTATTGTACTACACCCAGATAGATTACAGTGGAAGGTATAGAGAGATAGGATATGTACAGTATGGATGGTAAGACGAAAAAATTGGTTTGAGGTCACTCTTCTACGAATCTTTTGGATTCATTGATGAATCCTAATAGATTCGGAAGAGGAAGTGTATGAATTTTATCCAGAGTCTGTATATCGCACCCCAACAGCCTAAGTCTGATTCTAGAAAGTGCCGTACAGCTACAGGGAAATGCTCTGCAGTGTGCCCATTCTCACGGCAGGATAGGCATATTGGGTCGTCGATGACCACCTACTATGTTTTAAGAGAAATGACGCTAATTTCCTGTTTGGTTCTTTCACAAAGCACTTGGCTACTCTGCAGGAGCTCAACGCAGACCAACGCCTGCTATGGGTATACTTCATGAAGTCGGCAATTTCTGTTTATTACTATGAATCAAATACCTATATTGCGGCCCTACGGCTTATTATAGAGATGCTGGAATATGCAAAATGCTTGGATCTCTATCAAATTTCCTCTTGGTCTTGCTTTTGGAACCTGTTCAAATTCTGTTCATTTGATTTATTAAATCTCAATTAGAATATTTTACCTTCCACCACTTTTTCCATGATCTCACTGATGATCCCAAGCTGTTTAGCTTTGCTGCTATGGATTCCACCTTGTTTTTGCCGGTATCAGATGCCTTTACCTAAATCTTGATGAGCCTGCATTTCGTGGACAATAAGCGATTGAAAACTGTTCACAGTCGCTGATTTATCGAGCGATCGACACTCACAATGGCATCGGTCAATAGTGGTTTATCTACTACCAGTCGACATTCGCAATAGGGGTGTTTGATATCTCCCTATGAATTCATCTTTCATATGCCTTAAGACATTCATGTTACCATATACAGGCCTCATTTCACCTGTGTCGAGGCTGAAAGCTCGAGTTGCATTGAAAAAATTTAGGTGCCACGATAGTAATGTCGCCGAGTGTATGCACTTATAAATGATATACACACAACTACATCATTATTTATTTTGCCTTGCTTTTCACGATCGCCAAATAGTTAAAAAAAATAAGCTTCAATAATAAATATTCTTCTTGGCGTGCCGCACAGTAGATAATAGATATACACACGTATGTATGTAGACAGGCATCTCCACCAAGGCAAGAAAATTGTGGTACGATCATAATGAGATCGGTGAATATCAAAAGCGCCCTCGCTGCGGGAAGCTTTAAATTGGCATTGTGTCTGCAGTTACTGGGAAAATCGACGCATACTACGGTGCTGTTTGGTGTAAAGCAAAAAAAGAGAATAATTGATATAGTGATGCATTGAATTTTCCAGAAATTATTTTTAATTAGTGCACACCTGCACATTATTTTTCAGCTTCTGCTTGACATTTATGCTGTACATCATCGACATTGGTGTTGGATGGGGTATACAATGGTGCCGTAGAAAATGCCTTGAAATTCAGTTCGCTTCATTCACGGTCTTTTTCGTATTAGCTTTAACGTGTTTTATGATCAAAAGGTATTTCTTTGTCATCGCTGTAATCGTTTGCTCTAATCATTTATTAAATGTGTTTAGTTGCAACAGTCTTAGTCAATGGTTTATTACATTTTTTATTGTGTGATGCCCATAGCTTTTTGCCTTCAGCCGATCTTACTAAATTTTTTTCTATGATTTCATTGACTTCTTCGGTGCCTGGTCGACGTTCAGAGCGAGGCTCATCTCGAAGGCTGAAATTTGTAATTTACAATCGATTAAAGTATTTCGCTTATCCAGTTTTTGCTTTTTGTATCTCAAAGTTGCTTAGCCTTCGCCACATGCTGCCACTTTTATATTGAGGGATTCCATGACAAGTGCTCAAAGTATTTTGAACGCAATTGTACATTTTTCTGAGGATTGGTTTTTTTGTGGGTTTGGAGAAGTAAATTAAAAAAATTATGCAAAAAATTAAATAATTTTGATTATTCAATGCAGTGAAATCTCTTCGATTCTTTTTAACATTAAAAAAAAAAATGCTTAGGACAAAACTCAAATTAAAATTTTTTTGACATGAAATATACTTGCAAAAACATTTCACAATATTATTTTGTACGAAATTTTTGTAAACATTTTTCATAAAATTTTTTAAAGCGAAATATCTACGGTTCTTTGTTTTATATAAAAACCCATTTTTAGTATTTAGGACAAAATATACTTAAAAAAAAAAGTGAAATATTTTCTGTGCTTTTTAATATTAAATTTTTTAATTTTTTTAGACAAAATATAATTTCTAACTTTTGAAAAAATTTATTTTATTGGAAAATTTTTTTTAGTTTTTGTTACAAATTTTTCGAAGCATTTTTTATTAAGTGTTTGAAAGTGAAATATATTTGGCTCTTTTTGATATTAAAAACAAATGTTCTGAAATTTGAGGACAAAACTGCTATTACTTAAACTATTTTTTAACTTTTTAGGACAAAATATACTCACTAAAAAAATTTTTTTGGTAAAAAATTTTATGTTTTTATTCAAAATTTTTGGGAATATCTTTTTATAATATTTGTTATAAGGAAATATCAGGCCAGTCCATAAGTTCATGCGTATTTTAATCATAATTTCACTTTTGTACGATTTTTGCATTCAAAATTTATTCGCGGAATATAGCGGAACTATTTATATTTTCTTTGATATATTGTGCATTCGACAAGTGATTTTAATCGCGGATAGAAGCGCATGTTGTTAAAAAATAAATAAAAATTTTTTTGTGTTTTTTTATAAAATTGGTAAAAATGCAACAACTGCTGCTGCAGAAGTAAACACTGTTCACGGAGAGGATACCGTGAGTGTAAGTACTGCGCAAAAGTGGTTTTCAAAATTCCGAAGTGGTAACTGCGACGTGGAGGATGCCCCGCGCGCTGGTCGTCCTGAAGTCTATAACTCCGACGCCTTGCTCGAACTCCTGGAAGCTGAGCCAAATTTGACAGTCGATATGATAGCTCAGAGGTTAAATTCATCGAAGGAACAGTTCACAGGCACCTGGTTCAGTTGGGAAAGATTTCAAAGTGGGAAAATGGGTTCCGCATAGACTTTCCGTCGCCAACCTTCAGCATAGAGTGAATGTGTGTGCTCAGCTGCTGCAACGGCTTGAAAGTGAAAGTTTTTTTGAACCGTATCGTTACTGGTGATGAAAAATGGGTCCTTTACAATAATCCTGTTTGCAGACGCCAATGGTTAGATAAAGATGAATCACCAGAACCAACTGGAGATGGCCGTCACCCCAAAAAGATTCTCTTGTCTATTTGGAGGGATATGGCCGGTATTGTTTATTATGAACTTCTGGAACCAAACCAGACCATAACTGCTGATTATTATTCCCATCAGCTATCAAACCTGAATGAGGCACTTAACAAAAATCGACCGTATTTAGTGAATAGACGCAAAGTTTTGTTTCACCACGACAACGGAAGACCTCATACCGCAAGGCAAACATTAGGCAAGCTGAACGAGCTCGGATGGGAGCCAATGCCGCATCCACCATACTCTCCAGATATTGCACCTTGTGATTATCACCTTTTCCGTGGACTTCAATCCCATATGAGCAACAAGAACTACTCCTCAAAAGAAGCTATAAAAAGGCATATCGAAGCGTATTTTGGCTCCAAGGACAACAAATTTTTTGAGCAGGGAATTAAAAATTTGCCTAAACGTTGGGAGGACATTGTAAATAATGAAAAAAAATATATTATTGATTAATAAATACTTTAAACATATTTTTTATTAATTTTAAAACCACCTTTAAAAAACGCTCGAACTTATGGACTGGCCTGATAATATCTTGCGTTTTTTTAACATTAAAAAACAATTTTTTTTAAGACAAAACTTAATTTCATAAATTCTTTCTTTTGTAAAAATTGTGTTTTCACATTTTTTACAAAATATTTTAAAGCGAAATATGTACGTTTTTTTGTAATTAAAAAAAAAAAAATATTTTCAATTTTGTAGAACAAACTATGCTTTAAAAAATTCTTTTTGGAAAAAAATTTTATGTTTTTGCTCAAAATTTTTGGGAACATTTTTGTATCAAGTAATACAAAAAACAATTAGTTTTCTAGTAATGAATTAGTTTTCTAGAAAAAACTTTCGTACAAAAACATAAATTTTTTTTTTTACAAAATTGAAAATATTTTTTAAATTCTTGAAAATTTTTTGCAAAAATGTTCCTAAAAAGTTTGTACAAAAACATATATTTTTTGTTTCAGTGAAAATTTTGTAAAAACGTATATTTTGTTCCAAAATATTAATAGAAAAAAATTTTTTATGAAAAAAAATGTATATTTTGGTTCAAAATTTTGTACAAAAAATATATTTTTTTTTAAAGAAATTTTTGTAAAAATGCATATTTTTTCCAAATTATTAATATAAAAAAATTTTTCATAAAAAAAAGTTGAAATATTTTTTCATTGAAAAAAAAATATATATACATATATGCTTTTGTACAAAAGTTTTAGGAACATTTTTACAAAAAATTTTGAAGTATTTAAAAAATATTTTTAATTTTTTAGAAAAAAAAAATTATGTTGTTTTACGAAAGTTTTTGGAACATTTTTAAAGTTTTTAAAATGAAATATCTACTGTTCTGTTTAGTATTCAAAAACTATATTTTTAAGTTTTTAGGACAAAATATACTTTGTAAAAATTCTTTCGTCTTTTGTAAAAAAGTTTAAGAGAAATAACTTCGGTTATTTTAACATTAAAAAAGTAATAGTAATGTTTTAGGACAAAACATAGCTTTTAACATTTTGTTTTTTGGAAATAAATTTTATGTTTTTGTTCAAAATTTTTGGGAATAGTTTTTTTGTTAGCGAATCAATGAAATAATGCCGTGTATTTGCGGCCGCCGTAGCCGGATGGGTCGGTGCGTGACTACCATTCGAATCTTCGTGAAACACCAAAACGAAGAAACAAATTTTTCTAATAGTATCATATTTGCTTTTCAAAAATGGCAAATAAAATTTTTCCGAAAATTTAAAAAAAAAATTTTTTCTGAAAATTAAAAAAATATATTTTTTTTCTAACAATTGTTTTTATAAGTTTATGCAACACTAAAAAATTAAAACAAAAATTTTAAAGTAAAAAATAAGAATACATTTTACTTAAAAAAATGTATTTCAAAATATTAAACATTCAATAAATCCCAGAGTTCTAAAATTTTTTTTTATTCTTTCAGTTTACTTCAATCCCACAAAACATAATTTTTTTCCCAACAATTTAAAAAAACCAAAATTGTAGTCCAAAAAACCAAAAAAATATATTATTTCAAAATGTTAAAAATAATCGAAGATATTTCACTTAAAAAACTCTGTACTACAATTTTCAACATTCAATAAATCTCAAAATTAATAATTTTTTCACAATTTCCAATTTTCCTGAACCCTACAAGTAAACTAATTTTCAGAGAAATGTATGACAATGTCCTCAAGACGTTGATCACTTCAAATGGAATCGCTTTACTAACAAAAAAAAAATTCACGAAAATGCAAATTTTTTTTAATTTCAATCTACAAAATTTTACTTTTACTTATTTGGACTTAAAGCCAAATATCAACAATTTGTTATCGAACTTTTTAGTGTACCCAATAAAAGCGTGTTCATATCTAAGGAATGCTGCATCTGTTGCCATATTTTTTCATTGCACCCACGACACCGATCAACAATGGCAAACGACAGAGTGGCCAAAGTCTATTGCTACAACAACAATTTGTTGTAACTTACCAACGTGGCTGCAGTGACTGCTAAGCGCTGTGGTGGTTTTATTGCACACTTCCACACATACATGTGCATGTCTCTATGTCGCATTTTCGTTTGTGTTCCTTGTTGATTGCCGACTTGAACTCCAAGCGTTGCGCTTAGAGGCAGGCTACCAGTCATCCAAGTAGCGACATTTACATACAAACAAATACACTTTGAAATACGCCTAAGCCAGGGCTTTTTTTGAGGTTTGAAAATGTGTTTAAATCAGCTACTCCTCTGCAGGGAGAGACTTTATTTGAACAACGTAAGACACTTTTCTGGTAGAGCACTGGTAAGAATTAGTCAATTTGGAACCACTTTTTTACACACGCCTCAACTGTCTTGAAAGTGGGAGTGTGACAGGGGCTAGAAGTAAAGATAAAAGGTCGTTCTCTTCACAGATAAGCTTCGAGAATTGAAGCTTCGTTTATTAACTACGACTTCTAATACAGAGAGTTGCTGATTCGAGTCGGCATGCAGATTTTTTTGGCTTTTGCGAATTCAATAAATATGCAAATATCAGCTAATGTAAGTGTTGCCTTTTACATTTTGCGCCCAATAATGAAATCTCAGTAAAATGATAATGAAATTGACTTTAATATTTTTTGAAATATTCTCCCTGGAAATCAAAACATTTTCACATTCACTCGAACCAATTTTAGAATTTTTCAATTGTCAATTGGCACTCAGTGCCAAATACCTCCAAAACGAGCTGCTTAAAGACTTCAACAGCTTCTTCAGATGTTGAAAGTCGTTGACCTCGCATTTAATTTTTCTTGTTCGAGAGCAAAGAGAAGTCATTGGGTGTCAAATCAGCGTTATAAGGCATATGCCCCATTAATTAGATCTTCCGAGTTTTGCTTAAGGATGGTGAGAGAGTGAAAATTTGAATCGAAAATTTCTTTTCTACTCCTTTATGTACTTTTTCACGCGTCAGTTCATTAGTTCGGAACTAGTGAATTTCCCTACCGTTCCATGCTTGCCACTCTGTGTACGCCCCAAACCACTTATGCAAATTGAATTTATTGTTTTGCCACTTCAACATTGAGTGGCGCACACATATCACGAAAATATTTCTTTTCTTTCTGTCAACTGCGGCGCGTCCAGCACTTCATTTGCCGCTGCAACATTTTTGTCACCAATAACACTAACGCCAACACCATAGCCGGTGTTGATGTGCACAATGTTAAAGCTGTCATTTCTTATCGTCGCTTCGTGTGGCATACGTGGCATGAGTGCAAGCATGCATGTATGTATGTGTATATATATGTAGGTATGTACATCTGTGCGCATAACAATAGCAGCGCGATTTATTGCAAAGTTTTGACTATAAATAAATTTTCAAATTTTTTTATAAAAATATAGCTCATATAACTTGAATTATCATACTATGAAAAAATAAAAAAATTTCTATTAAAATGTCAAACTTTTTAGTCAGAATTTTTAGAATTGCATTTATATTTTTTCATAAAAATGTGGCTCATACTACAACAAAATTGAATTTTTTAGCAATGAAGTACTACTAAGCAATTTTTCTTCAACATTTCTAACTTTTTGCCAAAATTTAAGGTATGCAGAATTACAGCTCGTTAAATTTTTATATCATAAAGTGCAATTTTAGAGTTTGTCAAAAATCGCGCTGAGTTATGTCAATTTTTTTTCCTTGGTGGTCTTCCATATAAAAAATTCTGAGTTTTCGTTGTATGGAAGTAAGTGCGTAACACCGTCAACAAAAAAATTATCAAAAATCAACGCGAATTTCGAGCCACTTTAAACTTGGACTTTATTATACCAAAATTGAATGGGCTATAAAACTGTATACCCAGAATTTTTCTAAAGATTCTGACTAAAAATTTATATGAACATTTATGCCCGTAATGCTTGGATGATTGAATTGAAAAAACTCTTCGAAATACGTCTTCTTAAAAAATGTGGGGAAAAGCTTTTTGCAGATAGCTTATAATGCAGATAGTGTGAAGGCAGTTACTGTAAAGAATCCAGAGGACGTAATTGAAAAAATAATAATTTTTTCCACGATGCAGTTTTTCAATGCGAATTATTTTGTGTATTATTGGGCATTGCTTTCCAAACTGCTTAGGCGCGACTGCGAAAATGTACTTGAATCGGCATTGACTTTGGCAGCAGCAGTTCTCCCAGGTGTAAGACCAGGGTTTAGTTATAAAAGGTATTTCAAAAGATGCACCTGGATGTTTAAAAATATACATTTTTGTAGGTTTCTCTACTCTTATTCAAAATATGACTCTTAACAATATTTTTGGTACTAAGGGATATGCAAGAAATCGCAGTGCAGAAAAGCTTGGAAGCTATTAAAAGGCACTGAGCGTACAAAACGATTCATTTTGACTTATGGAGCTTTCTTGTAGAGGGAGGCGATGCAGACACAATCCTATTTGAAGAATCGTAAAAAAGTCCAACGATTAGCTTGTGTAGGAATAACAGGTGTGCTCCGACCGACGCCTCGGGCGGCGCTGGAGCTGATCCTACATATTCAACCCATCGATGTTTATGTTAAAGGGATAGCGGCCAAATCTGCTTCCAGGATTAAAGCAGCAGGCAGCTAAAAGAAAACACGCACGGTCATGCATTAGTTTACCATCTGTGGACGCATAAACTATCTGGTTCCTAAGATAGATTTGAAAAAAGATTATAAAATCAGAATAATTCGACAAAAAGGATTGGCAGATCAGAGTGATAGTGATCAGATGATAGCAGTCACCATATTTATACTGACGGCTCAAAGATGGACAATGACACTGGATTGGGAGTGTTCTCGAAATAATTGCTCTTCAATTATTCCTTTAGACTCCCAAACCTATGCAGCGTCTTTCAAGCTGAGATCTACGCTATAGACATTTCTATTAATAGTGAAGCAGCACCTGTTAAGGAATACAGGAAATCGCTTTCCCTCACCCCACAACACAACACCACACTTTGTTATTTCCTCGGCCACTCTGGAGTGGAGGGAAATAAAAGAGCGGAAGAGTCTGCAAGGAACGCTCTGAACTGGACCATCAGTGAGTTGTAGAGGACACTAGAACTTCTCTGAACGAACTGTATACTGCGACTGACTTGAGCGTAATCGCAGTGGTCTCCGACTACTAACTATAGGGCTTCCAAAGCACTCTGGCCAAAACTAAATGTTAAAAGAACAAAATGTCTGCTTGAACTCAACAGATCAAATGCCAGTGTTCTCGCAAGTGTTATAACGGGTCACTGCGCTATTGGCACCTTAGCCACTCGAATCTGTGTACTTCACAATGACTTCTGCAGGAGCTGTGTAGATAAAGAAACAATTGAGTTCGTACAACACCATCTCTGTGAATGTCCTACATTTCAAAGAAGCCGGGTCAAATATCTTGGCGAGTACTTTTTTGAAGACCTGGGAAATTTGCAAAATTTCTCAGTGGTAGGACTAGTTATCTTCTTAAAAATATCCAAGTGGCTTATACAATTTAGTTAGGAGATGGAAATAAAATGCAGGTATCACAAAGGGCATTAGGGCCATAGAGTGTCTTGTATTAGACAAGCTACCTGGCTAACCTAACCTAACCTACTAAAAAGCAGACGCGAATTGAAGATTTTTTCTGTAAAAAATAAAAATATATTCGACAAGGAGGTAAAGGAAAACATATCGCACTTGTTACGTTAAAGCGTAACAACTCAAAATCTGAACATTTTCAGTAGAGACGAAAAACTGTTTCCGTAAATATTAATAATATAGGTATTACAAGGGAAAAAATATGTAATTGCACGAAAATATCATTAAAAACAATATAACGGTTGTTTCATTCTTATTTGTTTAGTAGTTGCGCTAAAATAACAAATTTTTGAGTGGTTACTCTTTTCCTTTTCTTTTTGAGTTGTTACGCTTTAACGTAACAAGTGCGATATCTGTATATATATATATACTTTTTAAAATTAATGCATTTAGATTTTTAATTGAAAAAATAGTGAAATTGTGAGTGAAAAAAAAAAAATAATCGATTTAATGAATTTTTCCCTTTTACGATTTAGGTGCACAATATAAGATTAGTTTTATTGGACGTCCAATATTAAAAAAAAAAACAATTAATTAAATAAAAGGCTACTGCTAAAAATACTGCTATTATTGTGAACACAGCTGTAAATGCATGTACGCAAGTACGAGGATGTGTGAAGTATTTGGAAAGAAACATATTTGCGCCGTGTGGCATACGCCCTGCAATCACTTCCCTAGACATGTGTCCTGCACATGGTTGTGAGGCAACATAGGCTGTCTTTATTTGTTGTGGATTTTAAGAGTAAATAAATAAATGTGCTGATAAGCGGCAAATATGTAAATACTCACTCAAATTGCCGGCTGCAGGTCAAAGTTGCCATGGGCGTTTAGATTTTGTTTATGGCATTACAATAAAGTTAAGTAGGCAATTTATTGCCTAGAGATTTGCGTAAGGGCATTTTTCCAAAACAAAAAAATAGATAAACATAAAAAAAATGTACGCTTATCACAAAAAGTAAACAATGGTCGAGCTCATCCATGGACCATCAACAAAAGTATGGCGTTATATAGGTTAGGATTCCAAGTGATTTAAATACATTCAAACATACACAGTTTCGCACGCCAAGTACCCAGCACATCGCTTAAATCTGCATTTTTTGTTTTGTGTCTTTCAAACACTTACAAATTTCAGTTTTTAAGTAGCAGGGAAATGATTTTTGCTTGATTGCTGTTAATTGCCTACGTAAACAATAAAAATAAAAGCAAAATATTGCACTCGTTTTCATGTTGGCAGCACAACTCGCGAAGGCTTTGTGTGTTTATTTATTTGTTTTCCTAAAATGTGGCATATTCAAGTGTTGCATGCAGCTGTTTCATGCCACTTTTGTTGATGCAGTCACTGCAAATATTGTGATATTCGCTTCTTGCCTATAATAACGGCACTTGAGTGAAGTAGCATGCCACAAAAGCGAAAGTTGCGAAATTTTTGGGGCGATGCATAAAAAGTAGGATTTGATTAGTTGGTTGGTTGGCTTTGTGCAGTTGGTTGGGAAAAATACTGCTGTTGGATATTACGCAATATAACACATTGAGTGTCCAGCGAATTTAATGAAAATCTGCATCGCATCCCATGGTGAAAAAAATAATTTACAAGCTGTGGCAAAGAGCAGACCGTTAACCGGCTCTCGACGAGTTCAAAAGAATCAGCTGATTCACTGACGTCATAACAGCGGTTTGTTTACGAAAGCACTGAGATTATATTGCGTACGCAAAAAAACCAACAGCAGCTCCCTTAAGGGGTCCCGGTGGTCGAGAGCTCGAAAATTTAGGGTAGTTTCAGAATTTTTTTTCACAAAAAAAAAAATATGAAAAACGATATTTAAAATTTTTAGGCTTTTCATTTTACTTCCTTTATATCCAACACTGAAAAATGTATTTTTTTTTTAATAATTTTAAAAATGGCGCAGAAGTTGAGCCTCCCGAAAAATTGGACCTGCACGATGATGTCCATTTTGACTCTTCTATTTATCTGAAACACAAAATGCAAAAAAATTGTTAATCAGTATGATTGTAGCTATGCCCCGAACTAGGATAAAAAAAAATTTATAAAATGGTGCGACTTTGAATTTGATACTCTAAAAATCGGGGGTTTTTCAGTTTTTTAATCAAACAAATACGAAATAATTGAACTAATATATGATTCTAGTACGAGCGAAAGCCATTGATGTTGGGAAAGACATATTAAAATTTCAGACTATTCGGTTGAAAAGTTTTTATTTACTTTTTTTTCAGCATCAGGCCGAAAAAAGTCGTTTCGAGATATATTACATAAATAAGTTTCACGTTTGAGGTACAGGAGCGCGCGGGCCGCTCTCTACCTAGTTAATGGGCTGTAGAAGCTATAATATTGGGAATTTCCGCACGAAAATTTCACAGTATATTCTTAAGATGAAATATCAAAAATAAACAAAAAATCGATTTTTTGAAATTTCTAGACCAGCGGATCCCCTTAACATTGCTTTTTGCTGTTTGAACAACGAATGATTGGACGAGTGTGTGAATTCGTGTGAAACGAGTGGGCAAAATTGTGCTGTTGAGTACCTGATGACGTGACTGCTGAAGTTGCTCGCTCAGTTTCATTTTATGCCATAGAAATTTTGTCAAAGCTGGTAAATCTATCATCCTTGTCGCATCCCAGGTAGATTTTTCATAAGAAAGCGGTGGGGAAGTAGAATATAATGGTTTTTGGGCGGTCCCTGATCTGCTGGTTCTGTTCTTGTTTATTGATTTGATAACTTTTTTTATGTTTGTCGCATGTTTTTGTATGAGATGACACTTTGTCAAGGAACTATAATCGTAAAACTCATCATAGCGCTAAGAAAAGTAGGGAACATTGTTTTATTTTAAAAATCAGTCTACTCTATGTTAAATATATATAAATTTTCTACTCGACTTCTACTCAAAAACACCTGGTCATAGCGTCATTGCGGGAAACTGCAAAGTGGACGAGCTGGCTATACAAGGGACTTGTGAGGTAGTTTCCCTGCGAAAGGAGAGGATTGGTATGCCCTTCACAAATTGCGTTCTACATCTGGAACGTTAGGCTTCGCGTCGACTCAGCGAGCGCTGGGCACAAACTTGTAAGGTCGCGAAATCTCTCTGGCCAAGTGTGGATCGAAGGGGTTCGAGGGATCTTGTGAAGATGACAAAATCTCAGCTCTCAAACCTTGGGGGGTGTCCTCACGGGTCACTATCCGCGAGGTATGCATGCTGCGAGACTTGGAACTACTTCGAGTGCGTATTGCGTCAGCTGTATGGAGGCTGAGGTGGATTAGGTAGATTCATCTCTGCACCTTCTCCTTAGCTACCCCGCTCTCGCGGGACTAAAATTTAGGTACCTTGGTTCTCACTTCTTTCCTACGCCTGCAGGACTTGATATAAAAAATCTGATGAACTTCATCATCAGTATAAAGCGGCTAACCCAACCGCAAATCAGTCACCGTTCGTAATCCACAAATACAATACAGTAGTAGATTTTAACCCGTTATAACCCTCTATTATGCGTATTTTTTGCACTATTCGGCAAAAGAGATAAAAAGCGGTCCATTGTGGTGTTAGAAGGTTAAAATGTTCCGCAAAAATGTTCTCCATGGTTTTTTCGATAGTACTCCAGAATACATCAAGTATCTGGGATGTAAGGATCACATAGTTTGCTATGCCTATTTACATTAAAATGTGCAAAAGTTTGAAAGCTTCGAGGCCGTTAAAAAAATTCAGACGTAAACTGAATGAATCATCAATGCTCACATATTTTTTTATCCTCTCTACAAGAATCCATTGTTAGACACTTTTTTTCTTGTGTTGAACAGTGTAATATCCCACCAAAATTGTCTTTTGTTGTAAATTTTTTTTTTTTTTAATTGAAATTTTAAAATTTTGTTTTTACTTTTATTAAGGTTTTTTAATTATTTTTAATATATTTTATAATGTTTTTTATTTTATTTGTGTTGAGCAGTGTTAAATTGAAATTCTAAAATTTGGCTTTTAATTTTTCTGAGGTTTTTTAATTATTTTTTAATTTTTTTAAACTAAAAATTTTTTCTTATTTTTTTTTCTTTTTTTTTCTATATTAATTTTTTTTCTTTTTTAAATTTTTGACACTCATAAGTTTTGTGGATATGTTTAAGGGCGATTCATGCAAAAAAATCAGTTCTTCAACCCAACACACCAGAAAATACATTTAATGCTTTGCCAAATATTCTAGTCAGACTCTTAATAGGCTAAGGGGGAACGCCACTGTGGGGGTCAAAAAATAGTCGATTTTTGGTATTTTTTTGTAAGTAGGAATGATTATTCGAGGATCGGACAAAAGGCAATTTATTATATATGTTTTAAACTATGTTGATGCAAATTTTTATTAAAAAGTATTGAAAATTTACAAATTTATGTAAATAAACGTAACGAGTCAAAAAAATGGCTTCATCTGGTGGCAGCGATAGAGCAATGAATCATCTGAAATCAAAAAACATTTTATTAATCTACACAATAGTGGCTAACGTTGTACGTAGCCGTTTTTTGTTTTTTGACAAAATGGTGATGATTTGAATTTCGATGTGTGTTTTTCAGAATTTTTTTTGATTTTCAACAGGGCCAAAAAATAGTTATTTTCAAAATTTTGAAAATCGGCTATGTACAACGATAACCAATGCGATAACAAAAATTTTGAAGAAAAGACAATTAAAATCGGTTCATTAGTCTTCGAGAAATCGTTGCAATAAAATAAAGCATCGTATCGTAAGCGCTTCGGGGCCGAACCAACTGGCGCTCACTTAAGTGCACATAGAATCGGAAATAAAGCGAATTTCGCTTTAAAATGTTTACCACATTTTCTTGAGTAGTTATACTAACAATTTATGCATTTACTTTTAAATCCCCATAATCTCCTGCGCACTTTGAGCTCCTGAGTTCTTTAAATTAGTCTCCCATCATAAAATAAAATTTACCAAGCAACATAATAATTTTGTTTTTATTTTTACGAATATTCCACGGTTTCACGGTAATGTTTCTTTTTTTTATTATTTGCACATTTCAGTTTCACTCTTCGGTGATGGCTACATAACGATGCCTCTGCAGGAGGCTAAAATGTCCACAAATATACGCGTAAAATTCCGTACACAACAAGAAAATGCTTTTCTCTTCCTAGCCGCCGGACGCACCGATTACTGCTTGATGCGGCTAGAGGGCGCCACTATTAGCTTTACCTATAAAATTGATCACGAAGTCATACAGGTGGGTTAGCCCATATGAATTTTTCTTTGTCGTTATGTGTTTCTGCGACCTTAATTTTTGCAGCTTCGCTCACCAAAGAAGCAGCGCTTGAACGATTTGGAGTGGCACGATGTGGCCGTGCAACGTTACGAAAATAACATTACGCTGCAGGTGGATGGTAATATAGTGCGCAAGACGTTGCCTGCCGAGATGACAGCATTGAATGTGCATTTCGGCACATTCCTCGGCGGGGTGGGCGACTTTCCCGCTGAGTATCTGAGCGATGTGGTGGGTTTTCGTGGTTGCATATCGGATGTAAGTAGCTGTTGGCTATGAAGCACAATCTGTTTTTAGTGATTTATGTATAATTTGCTTTGGACAGGTATTTTACAACAACATCAATATCATTAAACGCGCCAAAGAGCGCACAGGCCACACAACCAGCATCGGCGTGACCTGGTCGTGCAGCAATGAATTTGATGGCACCGTCAAGGATGCCATTAGCTTTCTCAACGAAGACTCCTTTGCGCTGATGTCGAAAGAGTCTAACGCTGTGGGCGAGTCGTAAGTGGAAACTCATAAGTTTATAAATTTACCATTAAGAAGCTCCTATAAGTAGCAGTAACTAAACTACGCCTCCCTTTCCAGGCTTGCAATGCAATTTCGCACCATGGAGGAGGCTGGTGTGCTATTCTTCAACGGTGGCTATGATTTTGTACTTTTGGAGATTGAAGAAGAAGCTGTGAAGTTAACCTTCAACAAGGCTGGCAGTCTCGTACAACTTTCGCCCAACCAGAGTGTCTCAGATGGCAAATGGCATCGCATTTTGCTGCGCTACAATGCAGCTGTGGCTGAGCTGATACTCGATGATGTTGTGTACAGCGGTACACATGCCAACGACACCAAAACGTCCATCAATTTGGAGAAGAGTATCTTCTTTGGTGGCGTGCAGGAGGATATGCGCAGGCGCTTGCTAAATAAAGGTCTGCTGGTGAATGATCTAAGCTTCAAGGGTTGTATGCGCGGTCTGCAAGTCAACAATTTAGAGTTGGGCTTTCCACAAATGAAGGTCTCACATCATTTGGCGGTTAATTGCGTTTGGAAGTATCCGTGCGTGGAGCACAGACCATGTTTGAAGAGCGGCATCTGCAATCAGTACGGCATAGATGAGTTCATCTGCTATTGCGATCAGTCGTACTGCATTAAAGCCGATTATCAGGGGCCCTTCAAGGTAAGCAAAGTAGCAGCAAGTAATTAGAAAAATTTTTCTAACAGCTCGTCTTGTTACTCCCACAGATCTTCACCGAAACGAGTCCGGAGCTGGAATTGCTCTACGTCTCACCCATGCAGTTACTCGAGGGCGGCACCGTTTTCTTGTCAACCCATTTTATCGACGTACTAATCGATATGCGCAAATTTTCTAGCCTATCCGACTCGTCCATCGTATTCCACGTTGTACAACAGCCTAAATATGGCCAGTTGCTACAATTTTCCGTCGAGAAGAATAATTTTGTGCAGAGTCGCACTTTCAGTTTGGTCGATCTATCCACGGACAAAGTCAAATATGTGCACAACGGCATGGAGAACTTCAACGATCATGCCACGCTGGACATGCAAGTGTATGGCGATATGCACAAAGTGCCGGAGAATATTCTAGGCAAACATCGTTTCCTCTTGCATGCCAATGTAACGCCCATCAATGATCCACCACAACTGCAAATCCCCATCAACAAGATTTTGCGTGTCATTGAAGGCATTGAGCGCGTGCTGGATATGGACTTATTCAATATTGACGATCCCGATAGTGCAGCGACGGCTTTAATTTACACAATACTACCTTCAACAAATCCGACCGAGGCCTTCGGCCGCTTCCTCGTCAATGGCATATCCACTATGACTTTCTCCCAAGCGGATGTCAATGCGGCAAAAGTTAGTTTTCTTTACAATTCAACAACTACCGAGGCATTCAGTTATCAGATATTGCTACACGTCTCCGATGGCATTGAGACGAGTGATACTGTTTATCTGCCGGTATCAGTGCACCCACTGGAACTGCGTTTGGTCAACAATACCGGCTTGATTATGATACACAAGTCAGCCTTGCCTATAAGCCCGGCGAATCTCTCCGTGGGCACCAATACAGCAGATGAGAATATCGATATTCGCTATGATATTGTCAAGCCTCCTCAATATGGCGCTATACAGCGACTGCGACAGATCGATTCGTCTTGGGTGAACGTGGATTGGTTCAGCGATAGTCAGATGCTGCTCGGACACATACGATATGTGCATGGCAGCGAGTTTCCGTGGCAGGATGAGTTTAAGGTGAGTAGTTAATGATTTCTGAGAGAGAGTAGTTTCATTTAAAATAAGTTTTCTTGTGTGTATAAGAGCTGGGCTCCTTTGGCAGAGGTTGTTGTTGTTGTTGTAGCAGCCTTTCTGCTTAGGTCGGTGTTTGAGGAATATTTTCATCGAGGTCATCTAACGTAAGAATCAGGAAGCTATTGCTATTACGAGGGTCGGCCGAAAGCAGAGATATACTAGTTGAGAAGGAGTGGAAGTTTGAGTTGACAAGTGAACATTTTATTAGCAAGATTGGAAGATTGTGCAGTTTTTGCATATATTTGACCTACAGTGGCTCACAGCTTATTTCAACCAGCACCCTGAAAAAAGTTTGTCTTCCTATAAAATCTAAACTAAAAGCGATATAGAAAAAATTTAAATGCAAGTAGTTAATGTAATGTTTCAAAATAAAAAATATGAATTCATTTATTTTTTAAATGTATTTATAACATTTTCAGAACTTAAAAACTAAAAAATCAACCAAAAAGAAGGTCACAGCTTATTTCAACCAGCTAGAAAATTACACTATTTAAACTAATATATGAAAAAATTTTTAAATATTAATATTTGGTGTGACCACCTTTTTGGTCAACTACCATTTTGAGCCTTTTTGGCATCGATTCGACCAACTTTTGGGTCACTTGTGGCGTTATCTTCTCCCATTCCTCGGTTAATGCCGTTTTAAGGTCCGATTTATTCGAAATTTTCCTTTTTCGGATGTTTGTATCCAAAATGGCCCACAAATTTTCAATAACATTCATGTCTGGTGACTGGGCTGGTGGATGGACAACATGAGGACAGTTCCAGATGAGCCACGTCTGCACAATGCCCGCCTTATGCTTCGGGTCATTATCTTGGTAGAACCTAAAGACGTCCGCAATACCAAGTTTTTCTGCGCTTTGAAGCAAATTGGCCTTCAATATCTCGAGATAAGCAGTTTTATCCATAGTCGTTTCAATAAATTGGAGGTTTCCGACGCCGGCTGCCGACATACAGGCCCATACCATAACGCTGCCACCGCCATGCTTTACTGTGGCCTTTAAATTTTTAGCTTGCAGTTCAGTATTGGGCTTACGCCACACATAAGAAGCTCCATCTGATCCGAAAATATTAAATTTCGACTCATCACAGAATAACACTGTATTCCAATAGGCATTGTCCTTGTGCAAATTGTCCTGGGCAAACTTCAGGCGACACTTCCTATTTTTGTCACTTATAAATGGTTTCTTGCGCGCTACTCTGCCATTGAAGTCATGCTCCCGAAGCACCCGGCGAATCGTTTCTGGGTGGCATGACTTGCCCAGCTCTTCCTCAACTTCATTGGCCACTTTTGGAGCCGATAATCTTGGGTTTGCCTTGATTTTGCGAACAATATAGCGCTCGTCTGATGAATTAAAAATTTTGTTGGGAGCACTTCTACCCTTGTCATGGGTTCTATTTTCGCGAACAAATCGGTAAATGATGCTTTGGACTGTGGAATCACTAAGTCCAACCATCTCCCCAATTTTCCTGCGGGAATGACCAGATTTATAGTGGCTGAGGACAAGCTCTCGCTGCTCGATGGTTGTGCGTGGTCCCATTTTGCGTAATGAATTTTTGTGCAAGATCTACTCTCAAAATTCATTAGAAATATATTCTAAAATTCTAAGAATAGAGCGACTAAAGCGTAGAAAAACAAACTACCGTTGCAAAGTAAAATAACGTATCATTGCTCAGCTGCCAAAGTATGTGGTTGAAATAAGCTGTGGCATTCTTTTTGGTTGATTTTTTAGTTTTTAAGTTCTAAAAACGTAATAAATACATTTAAAAAAATAAATGAATTCATATTTTTTATTTTGAAACATTATATTAACTACTTGCATTTAAATTTTTTTGATATCGCTTTTAGTTTAGATTTTATAGGAAGACAAACTTTTTTCAGGGTGCTGGTTGAAATAAGCTGTGAGCCACTGTATATCGGGGTCTTTTCAGGAGAAGTAGGTGCTTAACATGCTAGTTATGCTGGAGTCAAGAGCATCTCACAAACTAATTTGGATTTTTTCACCAGCGATGGGGTGCGTTCGGACGCAGATTACTGCATTCGTTGACAGAGTTGTATATTGCGAACATAAGCTATCAGATCCCCAAATAATGCAGTATTTTTCCGTCCACGAATTTAGTAATCAAAGACCTGCCACATCTCATCTCAGGCTGAACTGATGGCTACGATGGGATGCGGCTGGTCTTTGATTACCGCATTCGTGGAAGGAGATGTATATTCTGAACATCTGGGGATCTTCTTCACCTTTCAGCTCCCCCAGTACTGCAGTATTTTTCAGGTGGTACTGGTACAGTGTGATGCGATACCTGAAGATGATATCTACTTTTCACTGATAGACAGGCGACAATAAAATCCCTCACAAAGTATTCGAAAGCCTCTAAGATGGACATGAGAGGCCACATTTTTCTTAACGAGATGGATGAGTCACTTAACCAAAAAGTAGCACGGGTACTGGCCATTGTGACATCGAGGGGGGCTATACCCATAAACTAGCGAGACTTGGAAGCTAGTTGACTGATAGGTACGCAGACTATAACATAGGTATAGGAAAATTATAAGAGCAGCGAACGAAAGTTGACGTGGCTAACCCCCCTGCAGAACCGCCCGGCAGTTATGGCCAAAGCTCAATGCTAAACGCACAGAATCTCTGCTAACCTAAAATAAGCATAGTCTGAGCATACTGATTTCTCTTATAATGGGACACTGCCTAATAAGAGGGCACTTCTAGAGAATGGACGTGCAGACACATGACTTCTGTAGAAGCTGTCCAGAGGACGAGGACGAGAAAGAAGGACGAATTCTCCTCGTGGCATTTCATTGGGCAATGAGCCTGGCTACCTTCCATATTACACAACCGCTACATTCTACCGTTAACAAATCTGCTGCATTCGTGATGGGAAAGTTTATGAAGATTTTTATTGCCCAGAAGCTCAACTTAATTTCTAAGGCTCGACAACCGCTTTCAATCCCTTATTTAAGAAGGTGGTAAATAGCCTTCACTTCATTTACCCTTTACTTTTGTTATCTACCGCCATTTAGAGTCGGCTTCAATGTCTATGCGAAAACCTCCCGAAAACCAAACAATGAATATTAATGTTTTAGGAGTTATGAATGCTTCTCTTTCTTTGCCTATTCCAACTTTCTGTTTCTCACTTTCAGTTCATTGCATCCTATGGCTTCGTAACTACACAAACTTTTGACTTTCGTATCACTTTTACGCGCCTACGCATCAATGCCGCCAAACCCTCCGCCATTGCAGTTAACGGTACGCGCGAATTTTTGTTAACCAGTGACGTATTGACCTATGAGACAGTGCCAATAGATACCTTTCCGAGAAATATAATTTACAAAATCCTCAAACCCACAAAATATGGTGCCATATACGTCGAGGGCTCGCGTAAATTTGCGAAGGTAAGTTTGGAAATATTTTCAAAAGTAGTCACTCACAGTTAGGTCACATCACCGCTTGATCTCCCTCAGGAAATGGACTCCTTCACCCAGCTGGATATCGATAAAAATCGTATACGCTACAAAACTCATCTCACCAGCTATTCCAGGTTTATTGATTATCTGGAGTTTGTCGTATCTGTGGCAGAGTGCGATGATGTGATGGGCCGTCTGAAAATCCTCTTCACGCCACTCGAGTCGAACACAGATAAACTCACGTATCAGAAACGTGACACCTTGCATGTGCAGGAAGGCGAACGTGCGCTTATCACGAAAAACCATTTTGAGATACGTTTTAATCTCTATGAGAGTTTACAGTTCACGGTGACGGAAGCACCCAAGTATGGTACTCTGTGCCGCTACGATGAGCAGGCGGCTAAAGTCATACCAATTACGGAATTCACATTGGAGCAATTGTTTTTGAACGATGTATACTACTGCCACGATGATACTGAGTCCACAGAGGACTCCTTTGATCTGCTCATACTCTCCACTGATGGCACTGATTTGCAATTTGTAGCCGATATTGATGTGCGCATCAAGTTGATCAACGATAATGCGCCGTATCGCACAGCGGAACGTGTTTTCCATGTGGTGCGTGGCGGTTACCGTACGCTCAATCCGGATGTGCTGCAATACCTGGATGTGGATGTGAATACAAATCGTTCGGATATACTCTTCATACATGTTTCGAGCACGAATGGCGCATTCTTCAAGTCGGCCAATTTTATTGATAGTTTCAGTCAGGATGACATCACCAATAGGCGCATAGCTTTTCAACATAATGGACCAGATGTGGGCACTGCGTCATTCATAGTAACCGATCGTCAGCATGAAGTTAATGGTTTATTGGAAATACACGCGTCGGATCCGTTCGTCTCCATGTTGCCGACGAATGCCTCGATTGTGCAAGAGGGAAAATTCGTTATTTTGCGTAATAAAGACTTTGTGTTAGAGACAAATTTAGACATGAAATTGGATGAGATCTATTATGAGGTAATCAAGCCGCCAGCTTATGGGATTCTCATGTATTTGGGTCGATCGAGAAGTGGCGGGGGCAATGATACCACAGCAGGACAGAGCAAGGCATCGAATCTGACATCGTTGACTAATTTCACGCATTTGGATATCGAACGAGATCGTTTGGTATACTGGAATACGGAGATAGCATCGATGGACAAAGTGCGGTTAGTAGTTACAAGATGAGCGCAGGCCGAGTGCAGAGTAAGATAACTTAGTACTCTTCCATTAATTTCTAGCTATCGCGTGCATATCAAAAACATATCCGCTGAGGGCGAGGTGATCATGCGCATATACCCATCAGCCTACTGGGAACCATTGCAGGTGAAGAAGAATCAAACGCTTTACGTCGAGGAGTCTACTAGCGTGCTGATTTCACGCGACGTGCTGGAGGTATGCGCGATCCCTTTTTAGTAATTTCATTTATTTACTTCCCTAATTTTGTCACCTCATCTTAGGTCGTGCATCCCAATATCTCGCCGGGTGATATCACATTCCTTGTTACTTCCTCACCGCTACATGGTTACTTGGAGATGCAATCCATGTCTTTCGATGATGAATACAATTGCAAGGTCTTCGACCAGTCGGCTATAAATACTGAGAAAATGTTCTATATCCAAGCGGGCGTTAATCAATCCATGGACTATTTTGTGTTTGATGTGACTAATGGCATTACATGGCTGCGAAATTTGATGTTGAAAATCGTCATTATACCGGAGAAGCTTTACATGCACACGAATGTGATTTCCGTGGTTGAAGGTGAGTGGTTTGGGTAGAACTGAGCTCAATTAAATAAATACTCTGTGCAAGTTCAAAATTTGGGTGAAGGATTTACAGGTATTTCTATTTACATAGAATTGGCGCTTATCCCCCTTTTAGAGGTTTGGTTGAGCTCCGTTTCATATTTGTAGTGCGCATCTTCATGTTTTCTACAAGTGGAGAGACCTACAGTTTTACGTCGCCTCTGAATGGCAGATGATTTTTGCGAGTAGCTTTTCCATTACATCAATAACACTGTCTGGTTGTATGATAGATATCTGCCTGTTGGAGGTCTCACCCATTGGACTACAGTAGCTGCTGGTTTTGACAGATATTCTTACTTAATTCTTACTTTTAGTCCAATAGTGTCACCCGTTTTATCACTCGGCTCCGGTTCTCGAAAGATCGGTGTTTGAAAATTTTCTTTGAGCGGCTAAGAGCTCAAAATCAGCTATTAAAAAAACCTTTGCCCCCAAAAAAGTTAGTGCTGTACTTTTTTCTGAACCTAGGGGATGGGTCAATAAGTCTGCGAAAGTTAGAATGGATGGCGTTGCAAACTCAAATTCAAGATTTTCCCTGTCAAAAAGTAACTTTCGAAAGAAGTGACCCTAACTTTCTGACTGATCTGTCCAATTATTTGACTATCGCAGCCATTTGAAACTGGCACCTATGCAAATTATCATAAAAAAGGAGTTTTGTTTATAACTGAGGCAGAAAACATTACGTTGACCACACCATTAGCTGACAAAATATTATTGAGACTCTTCGCCATCGACTGCAAAAGTACAGCTCCAGTGGTACCGAAAGATCTGATCGTTCAGTTGACTTCACCAGACAAAAAGAGTTTGATAAAATCTACTGCGTGATATTGTCAGCTGCACATGATCCGGATATCGTCCAAATCCTCATGACTCATCTCCTTGAATGCAGCGCTAAAGCTCGGAGAAGGTCGAGACATTTTGGCCATTTGCAGCCGTAAGAAATGCACATACGCTTAGTCCAACCCAGCTCTATCTTAAGTTTGATAAGAGAACTGAGTCTGGATGGGGTACTGTGATGAGTAGAGGGCACAAAAGACTATGAAGTCGAAATTCAAACCTCCAATTAATAAAAAAAACCAGCAGTCTCGAACGACCATCATCTTGTCTGAGGCCATTTCTTGATATGAATTCCGCGAATGGCAGCGAATCTCCAATGTTCACGACGTTTCTAACATTTGCTAGTGTTAATTTTGCTGGTCAAATAAGTTTGTGTGGGATTTCAAATTTATCCATAGCAACGGCGAGATGGGGTCGTACTATCGTGTGCAGCTTTGAAGTCAATAAACAAGGATTTTTGGGGTTTTTCAATTATTTGTCTTAGGGTAAAAATTTCATATTAATATCATAGAGTGAGTATGAGTATTTTTCTGCTGGCATGTACAACCCTCAGGCATTATTAAGTCCATTGTACTGCACTCGGGTGCCATTTTCAATTTTCTTTAAATATACTCAACCTCCCAAGAAATCTGAGTAGATCTTGTGGTGTCAAGGAGCCAAGGTGCTCGCGTCTTAACACATCAGTGCCAAAAACTTCAGGCCGGGCAGACGCATAGAAAGTCGTCTCCTCTCCACTTGCTGGGTAGAGTGCACTGTCTGAGATGGGCTTCGTCTACAGAAAGTAACTCGTTTGTTAACCGTGGCTTTGATGGTTGCAAAAGAGAGTGGCAGAACGGGCACCAAAGAAGTTGGCCTCAGAGCCCATCCTAGCTGAAGGATCAGAGGTCTCGTTACTCGGGATACCAATGTGTACCGAGATCATTGTTAAGCATCAGGATATTATGTCTACCGACATAATTCAGCCTGAATGTACTGAACTCAACAACCCTTGAAGTGGTTGGGGGGCTGTCGAAGGCCATGAGCGCAGCTTGGCTGTCACTGCAGACACATACAGATCTGCTTCTCCAACTATTGAGTATGGAAAACCATTGTTTTGAAAATTTAGTTTACTGAAACTTTGAAGTCCTTAAAAAAATTTAATTTAAGAGAAATTCAAAAACTTAGAATGCGAAATTACTACATAGAATCTTAAGCTTCTCTTCTTTTTGGATAACAAAAAAAAATTCATTTTTGCCGCAAGGTTGAAAGTACCGTCCGCGTCATCAAATAATATAATATTTCCTCTTTTATCACCAGGCAAAACGGTCCAACTCAGCTCCTCCGACATTCAACCCTTCTCAGAGTACTATCGTGGGAAGATTCTGGAATACATTGTCACAATAGCACCGACCTCTGGTTACATTATGGCTGCCAACTCGAAAGTGAAACGTTTCACCCAAAAGCAATTGGACCAGGGCAGCATACAGTACATACACAACGGCAACGAGAATGCCACGGATATCATGACTTTGATAGCAACAGCTAGAAACAAGGAGAGCGTACCATTTGAATTGGAATTCACTGTGATACCGGTCAACGACGAACAGCCAATGGTGGTCACGAATACTGGCCTACAAGTGTGGAGTGGCGGCAAATACATCATTAAGTATACGGATCTTAGTAAGCTTCTAATTTGTGTTAATTTTCCTATATTGAAATTTTTACATTGTCAAAATCTCTTTTAGTGGCTCAAGACTATGACACACCCGCTGATAATATCACCTTCATTGTGAATTACATTTATGGCGGCTATCTGGCGAAACGTGACGATACACAGCAGAAGATCGATACTTTTACGCAAGCGCAAATCAATAACGAGGAAATCTACTTCATACACGACTCAACTTCGCGTCGCAACGAAATGTCATTCATGGTCACGGATGGTCTTTTCAATACCACCGATCAGTTGCTGAATATCGCCATCCGGCCTGTAGAAATACTCGAGGAGCGCAATACAAATTTGCATGTATTTCCACTTACTAAAAAACAAATTCTGCGTGATCACTTATACTTCCGTTGTTCCGACGAGGGACGTGATATTTACTACAATGTCACAGTACCACCGAGCTTGGGCCGTATTGTGAATGAGTACCTGGATAATGGTTATGCGAAGGAGGTTTCCGGCTTCACTCAGAATGATATCGATAATGGTCGCATTTTCTATGAACATACTGCCGTTATAATGGAGTTTCGCATTAATGATTCCTTCTACTTCGACGTGGTGGCTGATCGTAGCGATCGTTTGTTAGATCAAAAGTTTAACATAGAAATTTCTGTATCCTCGGGTGGTCTGCTAAGGTTTTTGCCCGTTTCTAAACTGCAAGTAGACGAGGGTGGTTCGGTGCCGATTAAATTGGACTTTTCGAAAATCTTGGAGTACTTGAAGACGCGCGCTGGTATAGTTAATCCAGAATTATATATTGAGTCGACACAGAAACCGATGCATGGCACCATTGGACTGGGACATGAATTCAAAGCGGTGCAAAAGTTTCAGCCAAGCGACTTTTTGACAAAGAAGGTTTACTATATACACGATCACTCGGACACGCTGGAGGATACGATTTTAATGTCGGTGTATTTGTCGCAGTATCTAGCGCAAGGGTGAGTGATTATGGAATTTTTAAGAAGGGAAAACGAAAACTTGGGTTTGAACGGAAATTCTTAGCCAGATTGAACGACAATACCAAACTCGCCAGACTGCAAAGCAAAAGTACACCACTGGGTTTGACCAGTGATAAGATCTAGGTAGCCATCAGTAAACAAGGGCATCGATAGAAATTGGTCCGAATGGTATAAACATGCTGCTTTTGAAAACTAGGAGTCCTAGGAGAGTAGCTTACAGCACTGGAGTATTTAAACTACCAATGGCCACTTTTAAAATCTCTGAATAGTGGAAAACAGGAAGAGTAGTCCCACCACTGAAATCTGCGAAACCCGCCAAACGAGAGTTATCTCTTCTTTCCCTTCTCTTGAATACCTTTTACTTCCGGTCGCCGTGAAACATCTGACCCCATCTATACATTAGCATAGCTTCCGGAAAGTGCACAGCGCCACCACAGCACGTACCTGTAACATTATAAATACGTTTACCAAAACCCACAATGCGTGAGAACAGTGCCAGTAGTGCTGAACCTATCCAAGATTTTAGATACAGTTAGTCATTCCACACTACGAGTTGGCATCGACTGATCTCTCTCTCGCTGGGACTGAAGAGGTTGGTGTGGAAATTACCTAAGTAATCGACAGTCGTCAGTAGCAATTCCAGATCAGATTTCTAAACAGAGCAGGATAAAGTAATGGGTGCCGCAGGGTGATGTCGAATTTTCCCCAACCATCAGAAGGAGTTTTTATGATTTTATACGCCGAAGCTGTACAATAATTGCAATGATATCGATGGTATGTGTTCAAAGTAAAGGGTTATCTTTTCCCCTACTGAATCCATGGCGGCCCTATGTTTCACCTGGAGGAAGGCGGTCAAGCTACCGCGGAAGATCAAAGTCGATGACACACCAATACCGATTGTCAACGACCTCAAGTTACTGAGACTAAAGTCGCTAGCCCGTAGATTTAGACTTAGCTGTAAGTTAATCTCTAATCTGTGCACATAGGCATATGGCATTTCCCTTCGCTTGGAAGATGTTTGGAACACTACTCATCGGCACAGAATGCTTGGTTCGAGAGCCATAAATTCCAGCGCCTATGCCTCCTGGTCTCTTCGAGATCTGTGTACCAGTGCAGGGTCACTCTTGGAGTTTTCTTTTAAATGCAGGTATGCTCCAGTTTACATTTTCGTCCAGTTCCCTTGCTGGTAGACTGCCTTCCAAGTCTTCCAAGGCCTGTAACTACGAAACAAAAGCTCAAGATCGATTGCTTTGGAGAAGCATTGTGAAGGAAGCTTTGACGCTCCCCGTTGCAATGCTGTTAAAGAAGAAGAAGACCTAAGATTTAAAACCTGCCAAAATACTACTATCAGGACAGGATGTCTTCTAATGTCTCCTACAACATTTATACTCCATGCCTCCTTTTGACATTCGTTAGCAGGAACTCCCCCTGGCTGGCTAAGCCAGCTCCTAAACACGTCACGTGGCATCTCCTTGACCTTATTGACGAGATCTTGGACATAATACGACACTCCCTGGACTTCCTAGTGCATACATAGTCCACTGGCGGCATTCATCGTGAGTTCCCTATCAACTTTTTGCCCCCTGAATGCCGTCATTGGAGTCCAACGAGCTCCCATTGGAGATGAAGAGAGACTCGGGCGACTCACTTTACTTTAGCTAAATCAACCTGTCCACAATCGACCGCGCGATACTCAACATATGCTGGTATGATTTTGCCCCACATTGGCACTAAATGCCCATTCACGTGTCCCTTAAACGCCCATCTAATAGCCCTCTCCCTATGATCTCAATCCGCCCAAACAGCATGCTTCTTGGACCTGCCTTTAGATGAGATTGACAATAACAACCATTGACTTCCACTCGCCCATCAGGACTTGATAAACTGCTACAACAACTAGGCCACAGGAAGCACATCTCCAGTTTATTTGCTTAAAACTCTTAACCTACTGACGTTTCAACTATATGAATTTTATTTGATTCAGTCGATAAAGTTAATTTCGTGCGACCGGCTGTAGACTACTCAATGTAAGACTGTTTGCATTAGAAGCTCCATATATCACCGCGGAACATATTATATAATATTTGTCCTAACTGTCGAGAGGATAAATATGGGATTAAAAATAGTTCCTGTACTTGCCTTTATTTTATTAATATTACAAATACTGTACTAACATCTCATTTCTTATTTTACTCTTCTTTTTAGCAACATCTTCCTCTGCAATCTTACAGTGCCGATCTCAGTTAAACCCATCAACGATCAGCCCTTTACGCTCATGACACATTTCCCGCAAATGACCGTCGTCGAGGGTGAGAACCAAACTATCACGCGCAATGTGCTACTCACTGAAGACAAGGATACGCCGCCCGATGAGATCGTCTACGACGTAATGAGCGGTCCCACGCTGGGTGTGCTCAAGAAAGTCAATAGTGAAGGGCACGCTGAAGATTTGCTTGCCTATTCCAACCAGTTTACGCAAGCCGATATCAATAATGGGCGCATTGTGTTCGTGCACTTCGGTACACCACAGTCGACCACCTTCTGCTTCACCGTCTCTGATGGCCAGTTCAATCCAGCCTATGAGGTATTCACTATAAAAATTGCACCCATTAGTTTATTGTCGGCCGATTTCCAGTATCCGGTGCAAGTACCACAAGGCGCCACAACCACCGTCATGAGGTTGGAACATATTTCATTACGCACGAATGTGCAACCCGAGCGCTTGTCGTACAATATAACCAATTCACCATTGTATGGCATCATTGTTTACAAACATCAGCCGACGCTACGTTTTAATCAGCATCAATTGGAGACGGGACAAATCAATTATATGCAAACGGATCTGAACCGCTCGAATGACACGTTCCAAGTGAGCGCCTATGTGCCAGGCACCATTTACACAGCCACGGTAGATGTCGTGGTTGCCGTGGAACCAGTAATAAAAATCTCCAATATTTCTATGGTGAATGAAGTGGGAAAGGTGCGTTTACAATCTTTGCTAGTCGCAGATAATCCGCTCTCGCTGAAATTGAACAAATTCAACCCGAAGTTTGTCATCACACGCATGCCCAGCACCGGCCAGTTGCGAAAGATTATACGCAGCACCGGATTGGCGCCAGAGTCGCAAAATGATCGCACAACCAATATGTTTTCGTACAAGGAACTGCGCAGCGGTGTCGTCTACTTTGTGCCCAATGAAGCAGTTGAGCAAACGGTGGTGGATATGGACAGCTTCGAGTATCAACTGCTCATAAAGACGGTACAACCAGCACAGGGAATGGTGCATATCGAATATCGCGCGCCGAGAGATGTCACTGGGAATAAAGTGACGATGGCTAGCAGCGACTTCAGCTTTAATTACATTGCGCTGTTGGTTGTGCTTATTGTGCTCATCGTTTGCATCCTGGTTGTTATGTTCCTGCTCAAAATACGTTACTTGCGGCGCGATAAGGCGGACATTTCCAAGGATCAGCCACCCGCTTTGCCCTGCCCACCCGACTTGACTTCAGTTAGTCCGCAACATCATCACCACCACCATCATCATCATCACTATGCCAACTCGGAGGCAGATTCGGTGCCCGCTACGGGCGCTTCAACGCCGCTACCCGGTTTCAGTAATATTCCACATTGCAAAATTATACCCGTGGAATCGTATAAGCACGACTATCCCGATTATGATCCCGACGAAGGTGATGAGACAGATGATGCTCAGCAAATGATGTTGCCGCAACGGTACAATCCCTATCACATGGAAAATGACACGTGGAGTTCGTCGTGCGATATGGCCAATGATTTTGGTGGTTATTCAACGGTGCCCCAGAGCAGCGCGCCCACAGCAACACCGCCTTCGGCCCCGGCTAGCAATCCGCTATTGCGAAGAAATCAGTACTGGGTTTAAGTTCGTATGAGGCGCCAATTTAATGTGGGTGAGAGGTAGGGTTTTTGAGGGCAGGGGGGTGAATAGTGTACGCAGTGCAAATGTGCCTTTTGAAACATTTTTCTAAGTGCTTTACTTAAGTTATTTAATTAGGATAGATTTATAGGATAGTTAAAAAGGCAAATAGTTAAGGATTTGTATATTCATAGAGTTCGCTACGCGTAACGAATAAAAGACGAATTTTGTCGAATGGTCAAATAAACAGGTTCAGTGCAAATACAAATTTTGCAGAAATATACCTTCAATGTTAATCAAAGTGCCATATTTGATGCAAACTGAGGTTAAAGTGGCGTTAATGCTCTCGAAGGTTCTTTGGAAGGCTTCGTTTGGATTAATTTTCTATAAAATTTACGCGATCCCTTTAGTACATCGAGGACAGTTTTCTCATTTTGACAATAGATTGCGCTTTCCTATACGAAGACTATTATCATTTTCTCAGCAATTCGACAACAAAAGTTTGGCACTTACGAAACTACAGCAACACACGCGTAATTTTTTTGAAAATTATAATTTGAACTCAAACTTGGCTTCAAAATTTTAAAGGCAATTTCATCTGGTTTTTAATCAAATCGATCCTAGAGTTTAGTACGCTTTTGAGAGAGGGAAAATGTGTAACCGATTTTTTTTTTTGAAGGAGGTTTAAATTAAAATGTCACAAACATCTCAAAGGTACCGTCACACCAATGGTATGTGGGGCACGGTCCGACTAATACTGTAACAATCCTCTCACCTTGGCTATATTCTAACCTGGGACCACAAAAGTATGATATCTGGGTCGAGTCGCGTTTATGTCCAAAGACACAACAGGTACTTGTGGGAACCAAAAGGAACCTTTCCTGCCGATAATAGTCGCAATAACTCCAACTGTTTTCATAGATGTTTCTGAAGCAAAGGAGACATCGAAAAAATTGCAATAGTGTCACTACTGTCTTGTCTTCTCTGGGTGATGGTTGATGACCCAGCGCTTATTAGAGAATAGCTCGTTCCTCTGTGAAGCGGTCGCAATAAAAACTCACGCGCTTTCGTCAGTTTGGACAGAGAGGGCTGTCTTCCAGCCTAAACGGTGCAGATATGCCCGAAAACAGCCGTGTCCGTTGAGCAAGTGCGAAAGCTTCTAGTCGGTGTCTCCATATTTCTTTCTAACCACTCATAAGCACGTGGTATTAGTTGATAGATCCATCGCCCGCTTTGTGACGGATCCCACCGCTGCTGCAACCGGCCAATTGTCAGCAATTGCTCATCTACTTTTTGTACTGATGTGGGCCGTGCTCCTTGTTCGTTTTAGAGCCGATTCATTTCATCTGTAAAGAGGTCCAGAGTGAGCTTTCCAGGTGAGGGAAACTCTGATAATACCCATTAGTATCAGAAATTGCATGCCTTTATCTCAGTTTCTCAAATCGAGGCAGTGACTTTGACTGTACCACCGATAGTTTTTGATACTGTTTTACTACCTTTTAAACCTCTGAAATCATAACTGATAGTAATGACTCATCGAACAACTGTTTCTGAACTGTCTGTGATTGCTTCCAGAAGCTCACCTTCCATAGAAAAGCACCGCCCGAAATTAGTCTTTTTGTTTAAACGGCTTCATTCAGGTTTTAAATTAAGTCGCTCTTGTTTTTATTGTCAATTCGGACAGGTTAAGGTGAGTGCACACGAAAACTTTGTTCAGGATTTTGCTTACACAAGTGGTATAGATATATTGTAATCAAATACATTAGGGAGGATCGATTTGTATGGAAATACATTTTTTGTATTACAGTATCGCATAGGTAGGCAGGTGAAATGTTTGAAGTGCCAGTCTGGCAGTCCCCAAGTAACACTGTAACGTTGCTTTAATACCATTTTTAGACGTCTAACAGACAGATATCTACAACCAACCAGAGCTGTTCATGTAGCAGAAAAGGTTGGTTGGTTTAGTTTTGAGCACTGTCCAGGTTATCAAAGAAAAGAGCACCCAGTGACCTTAATCGCTTAGCTGCCAAATCCGAACATTTACAGAGAAAAAGCTCAACAGTATCATTCTCTGAAAGTTCCCCACAGCTTCTGCAAAGGGGGTTAAATTGTAAACCTAGCTTTTCCGCGTATGAGCCGATCGTTCAAATGACCGGTAAACACAACTACGAGTATGGAAATTGAATGGCATAGGAGTTTTGTGACGGCAAGTAATGTGCCTCTGGAGCCTGATGAGTCTTTTTCTAACTAATATGATATTTTTTCAGTACGAGTTGACAGCAATACGGTCGTGAGTTTCGTGTTTGCTTTTAGAGACTTCGCCTTTGAAAGACACCTGGGACCATAAACAAATTTTATATTGGATGAAAATGGAAATTTTCCAATAAAAAAAAATGTTTGCAACTTCTTTAAAAAATCTCTCTTTCCGCCTTCCACATTGATACTAATAGCGTTTCGGAAGACATGAACCCCATCGAAATATCATTGCATCTCATATTTTGACCAGCCGAATTGTCAAACTAAACTCAATTCAAAACATTGACATTTCTGATACTTAGAGTAGGTGCGCTACGACATCTTGACATCCTAGAATGTCTGTCGGGTTAGCCTCTACATAGCACTTTTTTGTATTCTTAGCCAAATTCGACAAACTTCGCAAATACTCTTTACTTTCTTTTTATGTGTGTGAACATCAAGGACTTTAATGTAGACTAAGTACTTAGAATTTTACTGCATTACTTAGAGGTTAAGTAATTAAGAAAGGAGCCAGAATAAATTACTCTCAAAAATTTATTTATTTCATTAAGGATATTCGATGCGCATATGAATGTATGTGCACCCACACATACATGCATATTTGGATATATATGTATACCATGGACATTTTATTTCAAAGCCAGAAAAGAGAACAAATTTAGTATTTATGTACGTACGTATGTGCATGCGTATGAGTGTGCATATGCATGTAGTGGTGAGTTGTACTTACGTAGCTGTATGCCGGCCATATTTCGATACCAAATTATTTAAAAATAATTTAAGTTATGCACTGATTCAAATTCGCTAATTTATTTGCATACATATTTACACAGTTTATAGACACGTTTGTATGTAGATATGATTGTATATTTACGAGTAATCACTTTTAAGCAATGTGAGCGAGATTTTTCAAATATTTAGAGCAGTAAGTTTTTGACAATAAAATGCATTTCTTCATGTTTTTTTCGAACAAAACTGAATGGTTTAGTGTAGTTTTCAGTCTAAAAACAAAGCGATGGTAACGGTTTTCATGGATTACAACGGTTTTGTACACTACGATATTTTGCCAGAAGGTCAGATATTTAATAAGGACTAATATTTGGGCGTTATGGGATATTTACGAGAATTCGCTACGAGGATTTGTGGGAAAACAACTCGTGGGTTTTGTCGGACCGCCCCACCGTGCCATCACTAACCAAGAATTTTTTACCCAGAACGAAACGAATTCCATCCAACATCCAACCAATTCACCTGATATGACTCCCTGCTTTGTTTTTTTTTGTTTGATTAAGTCAAAAACCACTACGGGGAATGCCTTTTAACAGCCGAAAAAAAGTAATGGAAAAATCGAAGCCGACTCCGATGGCTATACCGAAAATGGAGTTCAAGCAATATTTCGAAAGGTGAATCAAACGCTGGCATAATTGCTGTTAATGGAGAGTACTTTGAAGGCGATAATATCACCTTTGAGTAAGAAACTTTTATTTTGAATTTTGTGAATATATTCCAGAAACTTGAAGCTTCGAATATAAAGGGTTGTTAAGTTTCAAGGGCCGGTGTTGATTTTGAATAAAATACAATTTTTTTAAGAAATTATTGTCATTTCTCTTTATTATGATAATACCGGTATGGCTCAATTACGTATGAAGTAAAATATCGGCCAAATGGCCGCCGCGGGCTCGGCGGCACACCTCCATCCGATGGTCCAAATTTTCGATGACGCTGAGGCATAATTGAGGTTCTATGCCATTAATGTGCCGAATTATCTCATCCTTTAGCTCTTGAATTGTTGATGGCTTATCGACGTACACCTTTTTTCCGTTGTCGATGTCGTTGACGTTTAGGTGTGGTTTACATTCAATATCGGCCCTTGAAATTTAACCACCCTTTATAAAACAGTCATAAGGCCTACACTGACATACGGTTGCGAAGTGTGCGTGCTGAAATTAAATGAAGTCGATCAATTAATTTGTCCGCAACAAAGATTCTCACAAAGATATAGGGTGGGCCATGTAAAATTTCCTTTTTGAATTAGCTATAAAAAAAAACTAATCAATATTTTTTCAAACTTTTGTTTTTATTTTGAAGATTGAACATTGTCATTCATGAATGAAAAATAATATCGTTGAAATGACTGCCACGGCTGGCTTTACAGTAGGCCATTCGATCAACCCAATTTTTAAGCACATTTTCGATTGTTTGGGCTCCAATTCCATGAATGGCAACTTTGATTTCGTGTTTTAAAGCATCAATCGTCTCTGGATGGTTCGCATAGCATTTGTCCTTAACGGCTCCCCACAAAAAATAGTCCAACGGGCCTAAACCGATGTGAAAATGAGCTTCATCAGAAAAGATGATTTTTCGGTAAAAAAACTCAAACGATTTTCTGCCCATTGAGCGAACCGAAAATGCATTGGATGGTCATTAGGCTTCAGTTCTTGCATCAATTGGACTTTGTAAGCCTTCATACCGAGGTCTTTATGCAAAATACTCCTCAAAGAAGTGCGTGAAATGTTCAATTCTTGAGAACGATGACGAGTTGAGGTTGTTGGATGTTCACGAACATTTTCGGCTACAGCAGCAATGTTTTCGGGGGTACGCACTGTAGGAGCACGTTCACGTGTTGTTTTATCCATTAACGATCCACTTTCACGAACACGATTAACAAATTGATTTTTTTTTTCAGATTTCTCACTGTTTGAGTAGAAGACTCACCACTTTGGAAATAGGTTTTCAATATTTCCAAATTTTGTTCAAGCGTATAACGTCCTATTTCGTAAATGTCAAACCTTTAAGTAAATTATGAACATGTGACATGTCATTTGTGTTACCATTCTCAAAAAAATAGGTGGTTCAAAAGCAAACGCTATATAGCCCACCCTGTATATACGGTTCTGTATGACTGGAAGATGATACTTACCGCATTCGGTACAATGACAAGTTAGAGTTGAGAGAAATGAAAAGGTTTTCTGCATCGCATCGTCACTGCCGATGAAAAATGAGTCTATTGTGATAACCATAAGCGTCTAAAAATTTTGATCCTACCTAGTAAATCATGTCCATCGACAGCGAACAAAAATAGGTATTCATGCTTCAAAGGTTATGCTGTGCATCTGGTGGGATCAGAAGGGTGTAATCTATTATGAACTCTTTAAATCATTTGAAACCATCACTGGCGATCGTTACCGACTGCAGCTAATGCGTTTGAATCGAGCTCTTAAAGAAAAGCGGCCGGAATGGGACGGTAGACACGACAAACTGATCTTGCTGCATGACAACGCCAGGCCACACGTTTCTAAATCGGTCTAGAAATATTTAGAGAGACTGACATTGCATCTTCGGATTACCATCTGTTCTGATCAATGCAGTCAGCTCTTATTGGAGAGCCTGCCAGGTGTTCACTTCGTACGAGAGCATCGCAAACTGGCTCAATGAATGGATCAAGTCAAAAGGACTCTAATTTTTGTTCAGAGGAATCCGTATGCTGCTTGAAAGATGAAGTAGAATTGTAGCTTCCAATGGCGCATATTTTACATAATATCATGTATTATTTATTTGTTCAAATAATTCGTAATTTTGGCTAAGAAAGGAGTGACACTTTTTCCCCACCCCATTAAAAAACAACCGATGTCTATAACAATTTCCTTTTAAATTTTTTATTAAATTTTACAGATTTTTTTGTGTCGAGGATTCGACGATATATAAAATTGAATAAACTATCGTCATAATGAATGTATAATAGCCGAATGGGTTGGTGCGCGACTACCATTCGGAAGTGTATGGGTACGAAGCTCTGCTGTCATCTATGGCAGGCAATGGCGAGCCCACCCGTCTGGTTGTCTGGCACGAGTCATTTGCAGTGGCTAAAGCTCTAGACCTGTCAAAATACTGCTACGAAATGCCTCGGCATGTCTCCGTTACAAAACCTTCACAACAAGACTTCAATGCTACCGGTTAAGGAACACAGTCAGATTGTCAGCAAGCAAGTTCTGTTAAGGTGCAACCGTCGGATTCACGCTTGCATTTACGAAAGCCTGATTCAGCTCCCAGATGAGTCAGGAGACATCTACTACTCACCTTACATCCCTCTCCCTTTAGACCCAACCTGTCGAAACAGCATGTTTTCTGGGTTTGCCGTTAGATGAGTTAGACGAAGACAACTAGTGACTACACCGCACTGACAGGGTTTAGTACGCTGCTACAACAACTTACAATTCAACGGAGGTGGTATTTAATGACTAGTGCTATTCAAGTAGCAACTGGCAGTCCAAGCCTCACGAGCTTTCGTATACTTTAAGTAAAATTAATTGTACGTTCTCGGTGGCTTCAGACTAAATCTCTTCAACTCTCTTACTCACCCGTCTATTTAATTCACTCATTACTTGTGAGGTTGCATTAACTACAACGTAAATATCATCAATAATGCGATGCTTTGCCTTCCAAATCAGCAAATCTTTGTCTTATTCGAATGAAATGCTTGGATTTGTCAGAGTTTTAGACTGTTGTGTCCAAAATATTTTAGAATAATAAATTAGATTTTACTTTTCTTACTGCCTATACTTTGTGGCCCTTGTGCTTTACTATGAAGGGGAAGGCAAAAATATACAGTGGCCGACATAACTATGCATACTCTACCTAAGGGAAAATTCAAACACAAATATTTTTTTCTGATATATCGTTCAAATTTTGACTAACTTATTAATTTATTTGTAATATAGTAACATTATAAAAACACAAATCAAAATATTTCAAATCCAAAAACAAAATATTATTTTTATATTTTTTTTTATAAATGCCCAGAAACTTGTAGCGACAAAATTTGCGTATCCTTGTATCCTACTAGTAATAGTAAAAGTAATAACGTTATGCCTCCTAGTACTTAGTGTTGCCGCCTTTTGCGTTAATTACAGCCAAAATGCGGCGTGTCATACAGTGAACTAATCTCTTAAGAAGCTCGTCAGTATTTTATTCCAGGTCTCTTGCAGTTTCTGAAAAAATTCTGCTTTCTTTGAGCGGCAACTTGATCAATCGAATTTTTCGTCTAAATATTGCCATAAGTGCTCGATAGGATTTAAGTCGGGGCTTTGAGCGAGCCATTCTAAAAGTTCTATTGAGTTTTGTCTAAAATATTCCTTTGCTACGCGACTGGTATGTTTGTGGTACGGTTGTGGTCTTGTTGATAGATGAAATTGTGTCCAAGACCCATTCTTTGTGCCGAGGGCTCTAGGAATGTGCTTAGCATATTGACGTAGGACTCCTCAGTCATTTTTCCTTCAATATGTACCAGATCTGATATACCGCTATAGGAAAAACAGCCCCGATAAGCACACTTACCCCGCCAAACTTAATTGTGCCTTGCACGCACTTTGATTGGAGCCTCTCATTACTTTTTCGCCACACTTTTTCTCTTTCTTTTCTTTCTTTTTGTATTTTTAAACTCAAACTTACTTTTATCGCTCCATATAACCCTCTCCCAGAAACTCAACGGCATATTGAAGTACTTTTTGGCAAATGCTAGTCGCGCTTTCATGTTTTTATTGCTGATGAAAGGTTTCCTGATCTTGTAATGACTAGAAAATCCCTCTTCACGAATTCTCCGCTAAATTGTTCGCTCGCTTACATTAATTTGAAGACATCCTTTAATAAACCTTGCCGAAGTTGTCGGGTCTTTCTTAATTTCCCTTACTATTTGCGTGTCATCGCGAGAATTGGTTACCCTCGGCCGACCTGTTCTTGGAGCGCTCGCAAAGCCGCCATTTTCTTTGAAAATTTTTATAACTCTCTGGATTGTTGACTTGCATCTATTATATTTTTTAGCAATTTTGCCATACCCCATTCCATTTTTGTGGTCCTGAATAATTAGTTTTCTTAAATCAATGCTTATTTCCTTTGACTTAGGCATTACAATATGCGAAAAGTATATTTGTTGTAAAATACAAGGTAAAATAAACACCAAAAGATTGTTTCTATTACCTTTTCATCTTTCCATGTGAAGAGATAACGGCACATTTTTAACGGCGCTGGTTTGCTAGCTCACACTTAGAAAAACAATGTGTACAATCTTAAAGCTTCGAGGAGCAGCTTACGCACTTATTTCCATAACAAAATATTTTTTCAAGGGGTATTCATAGTTATGTCGGCCACTGTATACCTTGCGTTAATTTTTTTTCAGCCGTTATTGCTCCAAAAAAATATGCGCTAATTGCCATCTAAGTATTTTACATACTTACTAATAGCTTAAATAAATTTTCAACAAATTGACTGGTAAATACCCATACAAACAACTTTGCTACAATTCAGGTAAGAAGCAGAGCTCGCCGGTTTACTTATTTTGTGGGCTTTTCGGAGCAATCGCATGCAGAGGTTCTTCCTTTCATAGATTTTCATATATAATTACAATAAATTAATCCACTTTTCATCGTAATATCAGATGTATATTTTTTTATTGTAATACATATCAAATGCATACATATAAATATTTAATAAATCGTAAGTACGTAATTTTGTATATGGAAGCATAACTTACAGTCTACTTAAACGAGCAAATATCACTTACAAAATGGACGTGATGTTTTACGGTTTTTGATTTAATCAATGAATATCTTGGACAGTTATAAAAAAATAACTATTTGTCAGCGCTTTTTGCGATTTGCATATTTCTTGTGTTTTTTTCTTAACAAATTTAATTTTTCTAAGTATCTGCTTAGGTGGCTAATAACTTCTTCAATGATGTATTCGTTGCTTATTCAATACATTTTTTTTTTGCTTATTCAATAAATTTTTTTTTTCGTATCCACGGTTTTTCATTAATTTTAAAGCTAAATAAATTACTAATATTAAGTACTGAGTGTGTAATTGACGTTAGCACGCCGGTGTATGAGTCAACTACGATTCAGAAAAAAGTGGAAACTTGTAAATAATATTTCAAATTTTTCTATGAAAGCAACTGACTTGACGCAATCACAATTTCAACGGCATTTCAGCAAATTTCATTGACAGTTATGAGTTTATAAAAAATATTTGCAACCGGTTGATTATTACTTTCACGATTGAAACTTTATGGTGATTACATTTAAATGTTTATCATGACTTCAGAATTTTTCCACTAGTCCACTGCAAGAGTGTCATATTACAAAACGAAGTTTTAAGATAAGTATTGCGTAATGAGAAAAAAAATGTCTTTGCTATTACCTAAGGAGACATAGCGGATTGAGAACTGCAAATCTGGTTTTCTCAATACTTTGGTTCATGACACTCTTCCAGTGAAGACGCGATATGTCGTGCAAACAGTGTTGGGCAAAAGTTTTCGTCCCCACATTATAAACTGGCTACTTTTTATGGGGTCTTTTTGAAAAGAAAAGTTTATATGAATAAGTCAGCAACAATTGCAGAGCTGAATCACAACATTCGGTTTGAGATTGCTGAGCTCAATGCGATAAAGTGTGTGCGAGTCCCTAAATATTTCAATTCTCGTATGACAGCCTGTAGAAGTGCAGACGACGGACATTTAAATGAAGCCATTTTTCACATGTTATTGTTAAGAGCCTTGTATGTATGTATAATTGGCGTGTACACCCTTTTTGGTGTTTGGCCGAGCTCCTCCTCCTATTATATTTGTGGTGTGCGTGTTGATGTTGTTCCACAAATCAAGGGACCTACAGTTTCAAGCCGACTCCGAACGGCAGATATTTTTTTTTATGACGAGCTTTTTATAACAGAAATACACTCGGAGGATTGCCATTGCCTGCCGAGGGGCGACCGCTATTGGAAAAATGTTTTTCTTAATTTTGGTGTTTCAACGAGATTCGAACCAACGTTCTCTCTGTAAATTACGAATGGTAATCACACACCGACTCATTCGGCTATGGCGGCCGTCAGTTAAGAGCCTTATTTTGAATAAAAATAGTTACAAGTTACAAGTTTTATTTTAACACAACATCTAATCTGGGCGCGTCTTATGAAATACCCTTTACTAAGAAAATTTTCGAAAGCGAACGCCAGAAACGCGTTTTATTTTTCTCTATCAAATATTAAATAAAGTAAAAAGTTCTGAATATACGTTTTGGAGATTGTCGCCTCAATACGAAGCAGGTCCACGCTCCTTTGGGATCGGACGACTAAGCTGAGCGCTAAGCTACCGTGGGAGATGGCAGTTTGCGCAAAGCCAGACAGCCAGAAGTAGAAGGGTGTCTCCTCAAAAGACGAGGAGGGATTGTTTTAGTGGCCATACCACTCAACGCAGTAGACGACGGTTGCTGTTAGGGCGAAGGCATTTTGAGAACCTTACTTAACCTTTAGAAAACGTTTCTTGACAGTTTTCTGATGTTAGTGAAGTCAGCTGTGTCTTACAGCGTTTCAAAATGGAGGTAAAAGGGAAGAAAAATCGATACATTCTACTACTACGGCCAAGGTGAAAATTCGGAGCAGGCGGCCAAAAAAAGTGCGTCAAATGCAATAGCAAAGCCGTGACTCCAATGATTCCTTTCTGATATTCTGATATGCGAAAATATCGAGAATGTTCATAATAATAATTATAGAAAACGTCGAGTTCAATCGTCATTCCATTGCTCAAGAAATGAAGATTAGTCCAACAACTATTTTAAACCATTTGTATAAGAAAAATTATTTCTATGAAATATGATAAAAATATCAGCCTTGCAATCCAACGGATAATCTCACTTGCCAACAAGTGCTACTTTGGATTAAGTAAGAAATTCTAGGAAGTAGGTGTTATCCTCCTTCGACGAACAAAACTAACACTTTATAAGTCCCTCTCGATTGTATGGCTCAGAAGGTGAGATGATAAAAACATCCAATCAGGCGTCCCTTGGAGTGTTTGAGCGAAAGATTCAGCGCTTTTAGATTTTAGCGCATTTGCACGTTGGCGACGACGAGTATCGAGGGCGATGGAACAGATACAGCAGCTCCGCTCGCTAGGCCATGCCGCCCAAATGGATACAAAAGATTCGACTCTGAAAGTATTTTATGCGCTACCAACTGGTGGTGGCCAAGGAAAAGAAAGTCCTCTTTTGGGAGAACGGACTCTGTGGAAGATTTTTGGACTGTCAGTGTTTTAGAGCGACATCTATGTCTAGTGCAGCGAATAAAGTTCCAGCGGGTCTGCCGGCTACGTCTGGACGTCCGAATGGTTACTAACGCTCTCGCTCTGGAAATAATCAATACGAAATCAGCTGGTGGTAATCGAGAAAGGGGAAGGCCTCCTTCCCGTTGAAAAGAAGGTGGAAAAGGATTGGATTTCACTTTTCGTGCCCTGCTTAGAGAGCCGGAGAAGCAAGGAAAGCAGTTATCGCGCTCATGAAGAATAAAGAGGAGTATATCTAAGTTATTTGATCCCGATATAAAGCGAAAAAATGTTGTGAACTTTTTACTGCACCTAATATAATGAAAGTCTATTTTACTAAGGAACAAAATGAATGCTTTTAGGGGCTTAAATTAAACTGAGTTAATTTTAAAAAGCTCCTCAATAAAACTATCTGCCGTTCGGAGTCGCCTTAAAATTGTAAAGGGTGTTTTTTTAGAGGTTGGGTTTTCAATTTGGCACTAATTTTTTCGTAAATGGTCTTTTTGACAGCTGTCACTTGATTTATGCTCAGTTTGGTTTGCCATTTCATAATGAATAGACTTACACCTGAACAACGTTTGCAAATCGTGCAAATTTATTACGAAAATAATGGTTCGGTTCGAAAAAAAAAAACAAGAAAATTTTGTTCAACGATGAAGCTCACTTTTGGTTGTCACTGTTTGGTGTGCTCTATGGGCAGAGGGAATCATTGGTCCATATTTCTTTAAAAATGAAGCCGGCCATAATGTTACAGTCAATGGAGAGCGCTATAGAGCCATGATTAATGACTTTTTCGTGCCTGAATTGGACGATGTTGATGTGGACGACCTTTGGTTCCAACAAGACGGCGCTACATGCCATACAGCCAACGCAACAATCGATTTATTGAAGGAAACTTTTGGTGAGCGCATTATCTCGCGCCGTGGACCTGTGGCGTGGCCTCCAAGATCGTGCGATATAACACCGCTGGACTATTTCTTGTGGGGCTATGTGAAGTCGCTTGTCTACGCAGATAAGCCCGAGACGATTGACGTCTTAGAAGAGAATATTCGGTGCGTTATTGCTGACATACGGCCCCAATTGCTGTAAAAAGTGGTCGAAAATTGGGCCTCTTGGCTGGAATTTATTCGAGCCAGCCGCGGCGGTCACTTGCCCGAAATCATTTTTAAAACATAATGGCAAACCCTTATCTTTATAATAAAGCTAAATTATTAGCCATAACATTAAATTATATACGTTTTATTTCATCTTGAAAACCTAACCTCTAAAAAAAAACACCCTTTAGGTCCCTCCATTTGAGGAAAAATACCGAGACGCATACTATAAATTGGAGGGGAGCTCGCCCAAACAGCGAAATTTTAAGCCAATCAGAGAAAAGCTGAGGAAGTTACACCACTTTTACTGGAAGGTCATATGTCAAAGTTTAAGTGCAATCAGAGCAAAATTGCGGGAGTTACAGCACTTTTTCCGAGCAGATTTGACAGTTTAGCTGGTGCGACATTTTAAACTATTTTGGGATTTTTTTGAGATTTATGCGTCAGATTTACTGCATTGGAGCAAAGTAAATACAACACTTCATATTGTCGAATAGGAAGAGTCTTCAAAAACTAATGTAAGAATTATTTTATGAAAATCAATATTATACGGGTGAAAAATAGAACCAAAGTTTATAAAGAAGACGGCTGGTGAAGTTAGAAAACTTTTTGCGAAATAAGAAAAGCTTTACTTTGTTTTTGTCCACCAAATGAAATAAATAATAAATAAATTAATAACAAATATTATTAACAATAAATTGAGCTCAAGGTCGAAATTTCAATAAAGCATACTCTTTTATTTAGTTGATCAATGCATATTTTGACTGCAAAAGTTATACTCAAAATCTCAAGCTCGAACTCCATACCAACAGCCCCAGGCGAAAGAGTTTTAAGTGCTTTATTCAACGGCCAAATATTATAGCTGACTAAAGCGCATCAAGCCACAGCGGCTGAAACCCTTGATATGAAGTTCTAGCTTTACGGTTATGCCTGATCGACTCGATAATATAAAATTGTGTGTTAGCTTTGAATTTCGGATTTAAGCTTAGTGTGAATAAAAATTATAATTCGATGGAAATAATTAAATAAAATTAACAAAAATTAACCATAAGTTATCCTACTTCAGCAGCTCTATAAAGGCTCTGATGCAATTTTTCACTCGTATTCCATTTGTTTTTTTCTAATAATTCTAAAACAATTTTTTTGGCGATTTTTCCCATCAAACATTATGAAGTTTTCGGCTTTTAGCTCAACTCAGTGTCAAAAATATTTCCAATTTGACGGCCGAAAACAAAATAAAATTAAAAAAAAAAAAAAATTAACGATAAGTTTTCTAACTTCAGCAGTCGCGTTCTTCATACACTCTGGTGCGATTTTTCACTCGAGTTCTATTATTATTATTATTTTTTAATAATTCTAGCAATAATTTTTTGATGAATTTACCCATCAAACATTATGAAATGTTCGTGCTTGAGTAAAAGAATGGAGCGCTTTTTTTTTGCCCAGTACTGTGTGCATACAGTAGCCCAGTAGCGTTAATATAACTTTCATGACCACCTAACCTATTATTATTTACATCACTTAGCGATTCTCATTAAATTGAGTACCATTATGACTTCTATCATTAACAGTTACTACTGCAGTTACTACAAATCTTTAAATACATTTTCGCACATCATCACTTCTAACTTCCCCCCTCTGACATGCTTTTCTTCGTTCCTCTTGCCAACTCCAGGGCGTGTGATCAGAAGGCATGGGTAACGCCACCATTTGGTTTCTCTGATACAGGCGTTACTGCCAGCGCTTGATTATCATACGAATATTCTGTCGCTACTGTTGTTGGTGTTGTACTGTTCTCTGCTGGATAGCGTGTGCTTACTGGTGTAGTCATTGTCATTACTGAACCTTCGGCCCCTGAAAAGAGATAGATAATCAAAATTTATATGGTAAGTCAAACTGACACCTCTCCATTTCCAAACCTTTCTTGCTTGCGCCTTACCTGTTACGCTGTAGATCTGAGATGGCGCCCGTTCCATATCACCGTTTATTGCCATAACATTCGGTATTGTCGCACCGATTACTAAATCCTTGCCGTTGGCCTCCACTCCCGCGGCTTCGTGCTGTTTATGCAGCTTCTTTAGCATCAACGTGCAGAAGCGCTTGCATCGTAGCCAGCGCACGCATTTGTAGATGTAGCGGATTGCGATGAGTGCGAGTAGTACGACCAGTAGAATCAGTATTGTATTTTGTTGCTCGTGAATGCTGTGTAATTCGGCTTTGAGTGGATCGTATTTGTTGTAGTCTGAAAGAGAGTTTAAGAGGATGGAGATGAGTGCGAGTATCCTGGGGTGAAATTATTAGTTGATTTATTAATCATTTAATTTTTATATGAGGAGACGATGTGAAAACAAAAATAGTAAACACAGAATTTTTATCAATGAAAATATCTCTACAAAGCTTTGTATAGCGTCTGTAATGCTACAAGCTGGCGCAAAATTAATCAAAATTTGTTTATGAGCAACTTTTCTACTAAATAAAAAAATTATTTTCGGTTATGAAAATCTTTATTTTGACTTTAACCTGGAATAGGAGCGCTCGTCTGGTTTTGCAGCCTTACTACGCCATTTGGAAAAAAATACAAAAGTCTTTCGATAGGGTGATTAATTTTGTGCCACCTTGCAGACGCTTCGATTTTCTAGAGGAGATTTCCTATTGGTAAAATATGGCTATCAACGTGAACGATTTCAACTTTTATTGTTTTTTAGCGAAATCCTGCGAATGAGATGAAGTTTCGCATAAGAGTTACACTTTATACTAAATGGAAGAGGAAGAGTGTCTTCTGGAGTAAAACTCTCAAGAAAGTGAAAAAAGTAGTGAAAATATACCTACAATTTATAAAAAGTACTAAACTAAGTTCCCGCTGTTGTCAATAGATGCCGCCAGCGGTGTGTGCTAGTCGATTCTAACATAACCTAAACGTCGTAAACCAAGCTTAGACATATGGTAAACAAACTGCTTCGACACATTAGTGATTTTGTTTTGGTTTTGTGAAAAAGTCTGATTTTGTGCCGAATAATCCTCATTTGCGCGAAGTGTTGATTTTCCTCTTTCATTCGAAAAAAAACGGCGGCGCAACGGCTGAAGCGCATCGAGAGCTAAAAGTTTATGGAGATGCTGCTTTAAGTGAAACAACGTGCCGAGATTGGTTCCGTCACTTCAAAGACGGCGATTTTAATGTTGATGACCGTCCACGTGAAGGAAGGCCAAAAACCTTCGAAGAAGACGCTGAATTGGAGGCTTTGCTCAAGGAGGGTCCGTGTCAAACGCAAGAAGAGCTTGCTTCAGTGTTAGGAGTTACCCGCCAATCCATTTCCAAGCGATTGCATGCTTTGGGAATGATCCAGGAATAGGGGAATTGGGTTCCCTATGAGGTAAAACCAAGGGGTGTTGAACGTCGTTTTTTCGCCTGTGAACAACTGCGGAAAAAAGGAAGGGTCTTCTTCATCGCATCGTGACGGGTGATGAAAAATGGATTCATTACAGCAATTCAAAGAAGAGAAAGTCATGGCGACTGCCCGGTCATGCTTCTACGCCATCGCCACGGCCGAATATACACGCTGCTAAGGTTATGCTACGTATTTGGTAGGACGAAGTTGGTGTTATTTATTATGAACTGTCAATCGGTATCGACTTCAATTGATGTCGACTTCAATTGATTGAGTCGAGCACTGCGCGACAAGCGGCCGCAATACGCAGAGAGGCATGAAATGCTCGGCCTCACGTTGCCAAACCCGTTAAAACCTACCTGAAATACTGAAATGGGAAATCCTACCCCGCCCACCATATTCTCCAGATATTGCGCCGTCCGATTATCACCTGTTCCGATCGATGGCACATGGCCTAGCTGACCAGCAGTTCCATTCATATGAAGACATCAAAAAATGGCTTGATCCGCGGATAGCTTCAAAAGATGAACAGGTTTACCGCAACGGTATACGAGATCTACCAGAAAGATGGGAAAAAGTAGTTGCCGGCGATGGGCAATACTTTCAATGATTCACTTGTAACCATTTTTTCAGAATAAAGTTATATTTTCATCAAAAAAAAAAAACAGAGAACTTAGTTGCGCAACTAATAAAATTTGAAAAATATAAAAGATTAAAATGGCGTAATAATAGTTGTGGACCGTTTTTTAAAGATATATAAAATAAAAAGTGTTTTTTTAAGAGCTTGAAAACTTAAAATGATAATACAAAACAGAATTATTATTGGATTGATTGCTCTTTATTATAATTTGGTAGAAATTTCATAGCATTTATTTTTTGAAGTGATATCCGGTATATGTCCGCCATGACTACGAGTTACATGGTCCATTCGATCGGCACAATTTTTGACTACTTTTTCCAATAAATCTAAATGAATCCAGTCACCAAAAATTCGACACAAACGAGGATCATTTGGCTTCAATTCTTGCATGAGCTGTATTTTATGGGAACGCAAACCAAGTTCCTTACGTGAAGTTTTCCATCTAGTCTTAGGATAAAGACCAACAAGCAAAGAGCGGCGATGAGTCGACATTTCAGCGTCTCCTTCAACACTTCGCGCACAAGAAGCGTTATTCTGGCGTTAAACGATTCAAGATGGCTTGCAATACTTTAGTCAACAGAAATGTCAACACAGTTTGCATTCTTAACTGTCAAAACACAGTTAACGATATCTATGTATAGTTCTCATGTTTGAACTGTTTCCGGATTTTTTTATTACGATATTCTTAGAAACAAATCAGTTTCTTCTTAAGTTTGTTTGACGACGAGACGCTGGCTGGATTAGGGTTGGGTTAACCGCTTCATGCTACTGATGAAATTCATTAGAAAACAAGCTAAGGAGAAACTAAGCTAATCTAAGGAAAAGGTGCCGCTACGATTCCACCTCATCCTATAGGCAATTGGCGAAGAAAAACTCGAAGTAATGCCTAGTCTCACAGCATGCACTCCTCGCGGGCAAAGTCAAATAGGATCACCCTCAAAATTCTAGAGCTGAAGCTTTATTAACCTTAGAAGCTACCTCGAATGCATCCGATCCGCATGTGACCAGAAGTATTTCGTGAACTTGTAAGTTTGTACATACACTTGCCCAGTAAGAGTTATCCGCTGAGTTGCCAAGAAGCTCAACTTTCTAGGCACAGACCACAAGTACCCCTAATTCTTTTACTTTGCGGACCTCACATGTCCACTGTCTAGATAACTCAAACACTCAGCATGTTTTTTGCAACGTCTCTCTGATCAAGTAACCAGATGACCTAATGGTGACCAGATGAACCTAATATCAAATAATTCGGATGCGATCGAAGGAAAAGTCAGGTATTCGCCGTTCATTTTTAATCCCTGTACATCTAATCAAGTATTTTTGACAATATTAGCTTGCCTGCCAGTTATTACTCAAGTTAGAAGTCAATCAGTTGCTTCTTTGATTGCAGCTACTTCCACTTGGAACACATTGCGGGGGCCCGGTAGACTGATCTTGAGTTTGATAGGCAGATTCTCCCATAATATGAACTTCTCCGTCAAAGCTTCCATCCAACTACAAGCCATCCGGAAACAGGTCCACTAGATTCTAACAGTAAGTAGGACGTACAAATTTTAGATGTGTATTGGTTCGATTTTAGTAGGTGATTTAAGTATATGAATCGAGGATCTAGCATCAACTAGGCTCAGTTTCTCACCACAGCGATGATCCGTACTCGCTGTGACTTGCGACTTGGAAATGTTAAATACTGAAATTCAGTTTTAACAGTCGTTTTTGATGTTCAAGGACAGAAACAAATCATTTCATTCCAAATCAGGGCTCTAAGGTGGATGACCCATTAATTTGAACTTTTAAGTGCTCAAAAACTGTCTTTTGTGAGGCGATACGTGAGAGCTCGCACTACCTTGATTCGATTTCAGTTAGTTTTCCCTAATTCTCCGAAAACTACTGCCAAATAAATATTTATGTATCACTCAGAATTGCCTATTTTAAGTTTCTCTAGTGGCAAAGTAGCGACATGACCAGATTTCCCTAAAAAAACAGGGGACCATTGGCTTTGAGGTGCACTCGTACTACCGATTGCTGCTTTGTTTCTGACGCATATTCATAGATCAAAGATTCGTCATCTATTACGATGTCATAGATGTGCTTTGCGCCACCACAGCTGAATTTCTTTAACATTTCTTTACGTCAATCGACACGAGTCCTTTTTTGGGAGATTGTCAAATTATGCGTTATCTAGCGAGACAACCAAATATTCATGCAGTTTTGAATATATGCTGTTTCCACTAATACCCAAGGACGCCTCACGAGATGTGATATGTTACAAGATAATTTTGCATTATCAATTGTTGTGGCACATTGTTTCTAGCACAACAACCGTTTTTCGACGGCCTTTACGAAATTCATGATCGACCGCCATGTGGGCCTCTTTGTACCAGCGTTCCACAGTGGCAAAGTGTCGTGCTGCTACGCCAAAAGTCGAAGTAAGTTGATCAGTGTTCTCCTATCTCGATGGAAAATCGTAATAAATTGTCGCATGAAAATTTGTCCTTTCTATTTTTCTATTTTTTTGGCGAGATGCATTTTCAACTTACGAAAACAAAACAAAAATAAAGCTCCTAACTAAAAATGTTATATGCAAGTTTTGACTAAAAATATCAAAGTTTTCGATAAAAATACCAAATTATGGCTCGTCACACGGGCAAAGGCGTGAAATATTCTATAAAAGGCAACCCTCGTATTAAATATGGTGCCTAAGTGATTGAGTTCTGTAACTCAAATAATCTTTTCCATCATCAGGGTAAAGAAGTCACCCAGTCTGAGGCCTAGTTTGCTATCAAACAGCTCGCAGAGGTCCTTTCCAATTCTGACGGAACCTTGGTATTGCTCAATGCCATTTTACAGAGCTGTATTGGTGTGGCGGGGATATAAAATATAGACAAGGCAGTCTATTGGAAACTAATTCTCGTGCTTTTGATGCTTCAAAATGATCGAGCCACTATACTGAAGTCACTGCGCCAAATATTATAGACATTTTATTTCTGCATATTTTCGTTATTAAATTTAAGACTATTTTCCAATGCTCCCTGGAGGTTATTAGCATTGAATTACCGATAATGTACTCAAAATTCCTATTAATCTAATTAAATTTAACACGCGAAAAAATGCAAGCGGCACTTCTCATTTTCCTAATTTTCGTATTCATGCGCAAAGTAATTGAATGTGACTTGATAAAAAAGCAGAAAAATAAAAGAAAAAAAATGAAAAGCAAAAAAAGAAACAAAAAATGAAAAGCAAATAAAAACGTTTTGTTGAAAAAAGAAATCACAACAGTAATGCAAACAAATCGCCGCCTGGTGTGTAATGCAATTCGAGCTGCCGTTAACAGCGAAAATTTGTAGGTAAATGTGAGTAGAAAAAATAAATAGTTGCTGTGTTTTATGCAACTTTTTTCTGTAGTTTTGTGGAGAGTAAAATAAGTAGAATTGCCGCTATTGCATGATTTTACTGAAAGGCCATTGGAAAATGAATAGTGAAGCTGTTTGAGGTGTGTGAAACATTGAATGCTAATATTTCCGTTTATCTTTGTTCGATAGTATAAGCAAATTCTGTTTACTAACTTGCATGAATGATATTGAATTATAAGGAGACATCTTATAGAGAAAAAATATAACTTCAAAGCGTATGTGCAAAGCTGCTACACGTAGAGGAAATGACGTGATGATAGAAAAATTTGCAAGTTCAGAAGGAAAAAAGTCTACAAAAATGTAGTACTAACTGATAAACAATTAGTAAATGGAGAAAACTATATTTCTAAATAAATAGTTGTAGGAGTTTTTACATATATTTATTTATTCTTCAGGTACTCAACTGATAGCAGGGTTGGGTTGTGAAGTTTTGTCATATTCCTATACCTTAAAACAGGCTAGCTCCAGCACAATCGACTTAATTTCATTACAATATAAGGGGTGTTTTTTAAGAGCTTGAGAACTTGAAATTATAATAAAAAACAGAAATATTGTCAAGATGAATTTATTTATTATAATCTGGTAAATAATTTCATGGAAATTATTTTGATATCCGGCATATGGCCACCGGGACTTTGTCCATAAGTTTTCCAATAACTCTAAATGAGCCCAATGAGCAAAAATGCAATGCAAGAGGTGATTATTTGACCTCAATTCTTGCACGGGCTGTATTTCATAGGCACGTAAGCCAAGATCCTTGCGTAAAATTGTCCACGTAGTCGAAGGGCAAAGGCCAACAAAGTGAGGCGCCACATGCATTTCACGAAGATAAAGTAAATTTTCACAATTTGGAAGCGTTAAACGATTCATGATGACTGGCCAAACGGAATAGAAATGTCAAATGTCAGTTTATCGGCTGTCAAACCACAGTTATTAATATCGAGAGGTCTCATGAATTAAAAAAGACACCCAATATATCTTCCAAAATTATTATAAAAGCACACAATATTGAAAAATATTGTCCATTATACTTATTTATTGAGTAAGGGAATAAGTTTCCGTCCTCTCTTAGCCAAAGTTACGATTTATTTAAACAATTAACTAATAAAGGGTGGTTACGTTTCAAGGGCCGGTGTTGATTTTGATTTGAAAATACAATTTTTTTAGGAAATTATTGTCATTGCTCTTTACTATGATAATATTGGTATGGCTCAATTACGTATGGAACAAAATATCGACCAAATGGCGTCGGGGGCACACCTCCATTCGATGGTCCAAATTTTCGATGACGCTGAGGCATAATTGAGGTTCTATGCCGTTAATGTGCCGAATTATCTCATCCTTCAGCTCTTGAATTATTACTGGCTTATCGTCGTACGCCTTTTCTTTCAAATAACCCCAAAGAAAGAAGTCCAACGGTGTCAAATCACATGATCTTGGCGGCCAATTGACATCACCGCGACGTGAGATTATTCGGCCATCAAATTTTTCGCGCAAAAGAGCAATTGTTTCGTTAGCTGTGTGACAAATGGCACCGTCCTGTTGAAACCACATATCGTCCACATCCATATCTTCCAATTCGGGCCATAAAAAGTTCGTTATCATCTCACGTTAGCGAACACTATTCACAGTAACTGCCTGACCGGCCTCATTTTGGAAAAAATTATGCACCCGGCCCATAAACCGCACCAAACAGTCACTCTTTACAGGAGCATTGGTTTTTCGGAAATCACTCTTGGATTATCATTTGCCCAAATGCGGCAATTCTGCTTATTGACGAATCCACTATAGTGAAAATGTGCCTCATCACTGAAGATGATTTTCTTCGAAAATTGGTCATTCACTGTTGCCATTTTCTGCCACCACTTTAACGCGTTGCTTGATTGTGTATCTTTCCATGGTTCAAATTGAATTAGTCTAAAATTAAAAAATGTCAAATGAAATGCAGAAAAAACTTGACGTTTAGGTGTGGTTCACATTCAACATCGGCCCTTCAAATTTAGCGACCCCTTACCTGATATTATGTGAAGTATGTGCCATTGGAAGCTACCACTGTACTCCATCCTTCAGGCAGCATACGGATTCCTCTGACGAAAAATTCGAGCTCTTTTGACTTGATTCATTCATTGAGCCAGTTTGCGATGCTCTCGTAAGAAGTGAACACCTGGCAGGCTCTCCAATAAGGTCTGACTGCATTGATCGTCATCGTCCACGCTTCTGCGCCATACGTTAGGACGGGCATGATGAGAGTCTTGTAGAGTGTTAGTTTTGTTCGTCGAGAGAGGACTTTACTGCTCAATTGCCTACTTAGTCCAAAGTAGCACTTGTTGGCAAGAGAGATTCTACGTTGGATTTCCAGACTGCCATTGTTATCGGCGTTAATGCTGGTTCCCAAAGTCTTTTACAACCTCAAAATCATGACTGACAACAGTGTGACGAGGGTGCTGATACGCAAGTGCGCCGACTGTTTGTTTGAAGACAGGAGGTACTTCGTTTTGTCCTCGTTCTCCACCAGATCCATTCGCTTTGCCTCTTTATCCAGTTTGGAGAAGGCAGAACTAACACCGCGGTTGTTAAGGTTGATGATGTCAACATCATCGGCCTACGCCAACAATTGTATGCTCTTATAAAATATTGTCCCTGAGGGATTAAGTTCTGCGGCTCTCCAACATCAGGTTAAAGAAGTCACACGACAGCGAGTCACCCTGTCTGAAACCTCGTTTGGTATCAAAATTCTCGGAGAGGTCCTTCCCAATTCTGACGACGCTGCTCGTATTGAGCAACGTCATCTTGCATAGCCGTATTAGTTTTGCGGGGATACCAAATTCAGACATCGCAGCATAAAGGAAACTGCTTTCCGCACTGTCGAATGCAACTTTGAAATCGACGAACAGATGGGTCTTTTCCAAGATTTGGCGAATTGTAAATATTTGGTCGATGGTAGACTTTCCAGGTCTAAAGCCATACTGATAAGGTCCAATCAGTTGATTGACGGTGGGCTTCAGCCTTTCACACAATACGCTCTCTGGAAACTTTTAGCGATATTTAGAAGACTAATCCCGCTATAACTGGCGCACTTAAACTCCAATCGGCAGGCATGTTTTCATTCGACCATATTGGAAAAGGGACAGGAAGTTGCAATGTCAGCCCCTCTAAATATTTCAGGACCGATTTAGCAACGTGTGGTCTGGCGTTGTCATGCACCAAATTAGTTTATCATGTCTACCATCCCATTCCGCCCGCTTTTCTTTGAGAGCTCGATTCAAACGCATGAACTGCAGTCGATAATGCCAATGATGGTTTCAGACGGTTTAAGGAGTTCATAATAGATGACACCTTTCTAATCCCGCCAGATACACGACATAACCTTTCAAGCATGAATTTTTTTTTTTCGCTGCCGATGGACCTGGTTCACCTGGCAGGCTCCAACTTTTTCGACGCTTGGGGTTATCATAATAGATCCATTTTTCATCGCCAGTGACGATGCGATGCAGAAAACCTTTACTTTTCTGCCGTTCAAGGAGGATCTCAAACGTCACCAAACGTCTCTCGATATACCTTTCATTCAATTGGTGTGTCACCCAGTTGCCTGCTTTCTACTACTGCTACCGACGGTTGATCTGTCAACATCAAACTCTTAAGACATATCATCAAGGGTTCGACATGCGTCTTCATCCAATAATTGTTGCAGTCGAAATTTTTCGGTATCGCCTCGCGATCTTTATCACTCATATCGAAATTGCCACTTTGGAAGCGTCGAACCCACTCTTTAAAGTTGTATTTAATGGAAAGTTGTATTTAATGGAGCATAATTAGCGTAAATATCAATCAATAAACGACACATTTCAGCTGCACTTTTCTTTAAAAGGTAATAATGAAGCATGACTTCCCGCAAATGCTGTTTTTTCGGAACGAACGTAGAAATTTTTTTGGTTGGATAAAAAATGATCTTTACGCTTCAAAAGAATATCCACTACTGCATCGAGACTTTACATATATCCCTTCAAACCACCAGCATTTTACTTGAGTGAATACAAAAATAGTATTAGCAGCGAGGGCGGAAACTTATTCCCATACCCAATATATTTTAATTTTAATTATTTTTTTTTTTAATTTTAATAGTTTCAAAACTTTCCTTGCACAAAGATGTATTAAAATTGGAAAACGTTCCATTAAAATTTCAAAATGTTCTATCAGAATTAAAAAAAATTGGGTACGCAGTTTTAGAATCCATTAAATTTTAGTATAACAAAGTGAAAGCTTAAACCGCCTCAAAATTCGCGTTGATTTTTGATAATTTTTCCGCTGAAGATGTTGCGCATTTTCTCTAGGTCAGGTTAGGTTAGCCTAGTAGGCAATAAGCCACGCATAGACCTTTTGATCCCCAGCGATACCAGATGGACCGACCTCTATGAATACCGAAAGTAGACATCATGTAGGATGGATGTGAGGACTTTTGGCGAATTTAAGCACAGCTGGGAGATCCGCTTTTGCGACGTCCTCCAGACTCTGAAACAATGGGGCTCCCGGCATTTTAGAAGCGTTTTTAATAATGCCGTACCGGACAAACGCTCAGAAGGTGTTCTAAAGTTTCCTTAACCTCCTCGCTGCATTTCCTGCATTTGTCCGTGTTAGCAATCCCTATCTTGTACGCATGTGCAGCCAATAGATTATTACCTGTAAGCAAACCTATGATAGATCTGCTAGCCTTTCTATGGCCTCCCTGCTCCGTCGAACATTTTTGGACTTAATACAATATGAGATTTTTGCTTTTATTGCTGCTTGACTGTCCACGTATATATTAATTGTTGAGTTCTTTCTTGTTCTAGAGTAGGCTAGCTCCGCGGCTTTCCCCACAGCAAAAACTTCCGCTTGAAAAATACTGCTGTGGTCTGGCAGCTTGATAGGCTGCCTTATACCTAGTTTTGAGCAGTAAATACCCGCTCCCACTCCGTCTAAAGTTTTAGAGCCGTCTGTATAGATGTGAAAAGTTCTATGGCCAGGCTCCGTGCCTTTGTGCCATCCCTCCTCTTCAATTGTAGAGCGAAATCTTCTCTCCCAATTAAAGTACGGAGTCAAGTAGTGTGTGCAACTTGAGCTCCACTTTCCTATTGAGCTGTGTCCGAAGGTTCTGCAGGTGAATACCCCAGCAGCCACTAGCCTCCTCGCGGATTTCGCTGCCAGGTTTTCCGCCATGAGGTCAATAGGTGGCATGCTGAGTATCATTTCCAGCGACGCCGTTGGAGTGGTTTTCATCGCTCCTGTTATGCACAGAGCAGCGAGTCGTTGAATCCTTTCCAGTGGCATTAAGTATGTCAGTTTTCTTGTCGCAGCCCCATACAGCAATATCGGCCTAACTACTGCCGTGAAGCACCAATGCATCAGAGAGGGTGATAGACCATATAATAATGCAAGATTTTTTATTTACTTACGGTGTACTTAACTGAAAAACTAGCTAAGCTGCGTCCATAAATAGATATATCGGTCAAGAGTGTCATATTACAATTTTTTTTAGTTAAAACCTCTTTGCATTAAATGAATAAATACCTAGTGAAGAGGGACTTGGCTGGGTTAGCAAAGAAAAAAACCACTAATACTTCGTTGAACTGGTATAAAAACAAATAGTCAATTAAATAATTATTCAATGAAGCTACAAATTTGAAAGTTTTATTAATGTGAAACTTTTGTTTCTTGAACTTTTCCGATATAACCCTCTACAATTTACAAAGTGCTTTACTAAACGGCGACATTCACTTTAATTCAAGATAATTCAAGGTATATAAAAACACCTATGTCCCAATGTTTTTTTTTTCGAATTACTCCAATATCTAGGCATTTTGGATTTCCGTTACCTTTCAATTTGGTCAGCCTGATCGATAACTCACTTACCGGCACATTCTCTCGCGCACAAATCCGGTTGAAAATTGTGCGATTCTGGATCACAAATACGCTCACACTGATCACAACCTTCGAGAAAAACCGAGCAGTACTCCTCAATGGGTTTGCAAATCTTGCCCTGACAATCGTGCGCTGCAGCGGCTTTGGCACTAGAAGCTGCCTTGGCGACGACCAGCGTAGTAGGCAGCAGCAGTGATGCAAAGCGTAGGGCCATGGCTGTAGAACCTGACGCGATAGTCATAGTGAGGGTTTTCTTGTGATGCTGTTCGTTGATATTTTTAACAAAATATTTAACTTGAAATTAGGGCACTTTCGTATTTGATTTGTCAATTTAATTGGTTTCACTGCTGGTGCTAAGATTTTTTTGTTTTGTAATTTTTTGTTTATTTTGCTTTTTATTTTTGTTTTGATAATTTTTTTTTGTAATTTTTCTTGAATTTTTATTTGTATTTTTTCTTTACAAAAATGGAATAGAAAACAGCTTTTATGATTTGTTTACTCGCACCTGACTTCCAAATAAATATTTAATAAAATTAGTTGTTGCGTGTTTTGTCGCTTGATTACACACCTACACATGCATAGCAGAGTTTTTTATTTTTTTGGTAAGCAAATGTGTGAATGTGTGGTTAATTGTTTGGCTAATTGGTGGCTGTTGGTTGGTAGCGATGCGAGGTTGATGTTGATGATTCATTCAAACTGATCAGCGGTGTATAAAAGGTTTGACTTATACAGGTACACGAGCACATGCATATATTATGCGTTGGTATTCATGTGTGTGAAATCATGCGTTGGAGCGCGACTGCTTGCTTGTAGACGGTTTCTGATTTATATGCAGGTGACTTCTTCAGGAGCAATTTTTTTTAATAAATTTTATTTTTTTAATTTTTCTTTTTAAATTTTTAAACAATCAGTGCAATAACAGTTTTTCACCTCTTGTTTCAGAATTCTATAGTAAATAGTGAATTTGTTAAATATAAAAGGCGCGAAAACGAGACGTTTCAAGAACGGGTCAAAAGTGACCATTTAAGTAAGAGTTAGAGGGTTAAAATCTACTACAAAAAGATTCCCCATTAAATTCTACTACACATTTTTGTAAAATTATTGACAATTTTTTTGTTGCTTATTAGGTGAAGCAAAACGTTCTCGACTTTTCCCGCTTCGCTTTGACGATGAAATTAATATAGTCCTAATTATATATATAATTGGCGTGCATACCCTTTCTGGGTGTTTGGCCGAGCTTCTCTTCCTATTTGTGGGAGGGATCTACAGTTTCGAGTCGACTCCGAACGACAGATATTTTTATGATGAGCTTTTTTCATGGTAGAAATACACTCGGAGGTTAGCCATTGCCTGTCGAGGGGGGACCGCTATTAGAAAAATGTTTTTATTAATTTTGGTTTCACCGAGATTCGAACCAACGTTCTCTCTGTGAATTCCGAATGGTAGTCACGCACCAACCCATTCGGCTACGGCGGCCGAAAAAACGCTTCGTCATCTGGAGGCGGTACTACATGGGGACTGCAAGTGCTATTAGTGGATCTTCATCGGTCTTCTGTCCCAGATCTATCTTGATATGGCAGAGAGGATACAAGCAGTGCGAGAAACCGCTGAGAAAGCCGGTCTGAAGATCAATATCCAGAAAACCAAAGTCATGACTATAAACACAGGAAATACGCAAAATTTCTCAATTGATGGCATCGATCCCGAAGATGTACGATCTTTCTCCTAGTTAGGTAGTCATTATATCGATCTCTAGACGTATGAGCGATGATATCAAAAGCCGAATAAAGAAAGCTGTGGTGGCATTTGGCTCTCTGCAAGCAATTTGGAACGCATCACAAATTTCACCCCGCACAAAACTGCGACTTAGTCGACTTTACTTTATGCATGTGAAACTTGGAAGACGACGTCAGCTGACACAAACTCATTACAAATATTTGTAAACAGATGCCTTCCAAAAATTCTCAAAATATTCTGGCCAAATATTATCGCGAAGGCCAGGCAAGGGCGTGGCAAACATATTTACGGATGGCTTGAAGTTGATCGCAAGAGTTGGTGGCGGAGTATTGGGCAAGGAGCTCCCCATCAAGCTCAAATTTAGACTTCCGGACCATTGTAGTGTTTTCCGAGCGCAGGTAGCCACAATTAAGAGCTTAAGCAGTAGGCTGGTTGCTCACTGCGGTAATTACTGTAAAAGATGTAGATATTTGCTCCGACAGCTAGATGGCAATTAGTACCTTGCGCTTGTTGTTTGTGCGTTCGAAATTAGTTGGGGAATGCCTAGCTTTTCTCTCGATTGCATCCGAATACTTCGATATCAGACTCATTTAGATTCCCGGTCACAGCGGCATAGAAGGAAGCTGCTGGACTGATGAGCTTGCTAAACGGGGAACCCGGGAGACGGTCTCATCGCAAAATGAGAAGACCGGAGTTCCCTTGAGTACCTATGGTCTGCTCCGCGTCAACTCAGCGAACGCTGGACAACTGGGTAAACTTGCAAAGTCGCGAGATCCTTCTGACCGCAGATGGATCGGGGGCACTCGAGGGAATTTCTAAGGCTAACAAAGTTGTAGCTCTCGAATTTCACGGGTATCCTTACCGGACATTGTCCGTTAGGTGTCCATACGACGAGACTTGGAAATACCTCAAGTCCGTTCTGCAGAAGCCGTCTGGTGGACTAGGTGGAATCATCTCCTCAGTACCTTCTTCTCAGCTGCCCTGCTCTCGTAGGGCAGAGATTTAGACATCTGAGCTCTCACTTTTTTGCTACACCTGCGGATATTGCGGGTTTAAATAACGCAAATCTGGTGAAATTCATAAGTAGCTTGCAGCGGCTAATTACGAACGTAAGGCCGTCGTAAGTGCATGCTCATCTTCCTCTATTTCCAAAGTTCCTTCTTCCCTCCCTTCTCCTTTCCCCTGTATGGTATCCGAACGGACGAATTTTGAATATTTGTTCAAGAGAGCCGCCGCTAGTGCAGAAATTTATCTTAACGTAACGGTATTAGGTGCATAGAAAACGCAAACTTTTTTGGTTGCCTGCCACGTCTTTCGCCGCTGTCATAGTGGTACTAAAGAATATATTGAATATTCAATTTTTTACTATTATTTTGAAACAGTACACAGCTGACTTCATCAACATCACAATTCCCAGAGAAAATTTTCTTTTTTCGGAATCCTAATGTCACCTCTACATCACCGGAAAGCTTGACCGGATACAATGTGTAAAGTGGCCTGAAATTTTTTCCCTTGTTCACTCCGCTCGGGAGCACAGAGCCTTGACAATTTTCTTTCATCGTACGCTGTTATTTGTGCACCGTCCCTTGTGATGCCGGGATCTGCTAGCTCGCGCAACATCGAGCTTATCCAAGTATTTTTGGCCGACCGCGACCTCTACTCCCTTCCGAGTTCTAGTTCAGTGCCAATCGCTCGATACTATCTGGTGGTTTTCTAAGCCTGTGATCTATCCATTTTCTCGTTGATGGTGTTGGATACCAGCCATGCTTCACTTCCGTACAACAATACTAACTTCACAATCGAGCTGAATATTCGCAGTTTAGAGCGCCAGGAGATTTGCGGGCGAGTTCGTCCTGTTCATCCTGAGATATGGGTCAGTAAATAAATCTAGCGGAGAACATTGAGAACTTTTTACTTCACCTACGAGTATTATCGTGGGTAATATTTCTTGTTCACCGAGCATGTTTTAACGCATTACTTTTGATTTTTTGGTTAACTCTTTTGTGTTTTTTTTTATTTTTATGTATAATAATTTTTAATAAATATATTATATATTATATAATAGGACTATGAATAAGTTCGTGCGGTTTTACAACAGATGGCGTAACTTGATTATTATTCCATCGATCCACATTTCCAAACATTCATTGGAGAGCTACTGTCGTAAGGCACAAACGTCAGTATAAGTTTTTTATTTGAAGCGTAAACAACAATATTTTTACCACACTTGAAAATGTCGAATTTCGTGCCAAATAATGTGTTTTTGCGGGGAATTTTTTAATATGAAGAAAAAAGCAGCCGAAAGTCATCGTATCTTGGTGGAAGTTTATGGTGAGCATGCTCTAGCTGAGCGAACGTGCCAGAAGTGGTTTGCACGCTTTAAAAGTGGTGATTTTGGCTTGGAAGACGAAGAACGCGAGGGTGCGCCGCCAAAGCTCATGGATACCGAATTGGAGGAATTGCTCGATCAAGATCCGGCTCAAACGCAAGAAGAGGTTGCAAAAACTTTGGGAGTTGATCAATCAACCATTTCCAAACGTTTAAAAGCCATGGGAATGATCCGAAAGGTAGGCCATTGGGTGCCGTATGAATTGAAGCCAAGAGACGTTGAACGCCGTTTTATGGCATGCGAACAACTGCTTCAACGGCACAAAAGAAAGGGTTTTTTGCATCGAATTGTGACTGGCGATGAAAAGTGGGTCCATTACGACAATCCAAAACGTCGGGCAACGTATGGATACCCTGGCCATGCTTCAACATCGACGTCGGCGCAGAATATTCATGGCCTGAAGGTTATGCTGTGTATCTGGTGGGACCAGCTGGGTGTTGTGTATTATGAGCTACTGAAACCGAATGAAACGATTACGGGGGATGTCTACCGACGACAATTGATGCGTTTGAGCCGAGCACTGCGAGAAAAACGGCCGCAATACGCCGATAGACACGACAAAGTTATTTTGCAACATGACAATGCTCGGCCACATGTTGCACAAGTGGTCAAAACATACTTAGAAACGCTCAAATGGGATGTCCTACCCCACCCGCCGTATAGTCCAGACCTTGCGCCATCCGATTACTATCTCTTCCGATCGATGCAACATGGCCTGGCTGACCAGCACTTCCGTAATTACGATGAAGTCAAAAAATGGATCGATTCGTGGATTGCGGCAAAACCGACCGAATTTTTCACAAAGGGAATCCGTGAATTGCCAGAAAGATGGGAAAAAGTAGTAGTAAGCGATGGACAATACTTTGAATATTAAATTTGTAACCATTTTACGTCAATAAAGTTTCAAATTTCGAAAAAAACCGCACGAACTTATTCATAGTCCTATTATTTTTCTTAATTTTTTTTATTTTAAATTTTTTTTTTCACGATTTGTCTTAATTTTTTTTTACATGTAACCTTTTTTTGTATTTCTTTGTTAATTTTACCAAAAAAATAAATATATTTTTTTCTTAATTTTTTTTCTTATTTAAATTTGTTTTTGTATTTCTTTGTTAATTTTACTAAAAAATTTACGTGTTTTGTTTTTGTTTTTTGGCCTTTCCAACTTCACGCGCGGCTACCACTTCACACATACACAAGTAAATGCCTTGCAGAAACTGGTTTATGCGGTTAGTGGCTGGCTCAAACGCATTGCCAACATAGCGAGCCAACTTGCATGCCACACAAAAGCCTCATATGTGAGTCGGGTATTATATTAAAAAAAATTGATGAAAAACCAAAATTTATGATTCACCAACTTTGAAATGCCGCATCAAGCCAACTTTCTTGAGATTTATTTAACATTCATTTGCTTATTTTATTATTTCTTTTTTTGAGAAAAAGTTTTAGAAACTCTTCAAATCCGACATTTATTTCATCAAAATTAATTACAATACAACTCGCATTATTTTCTTCAAAGGCACTTCACTTTCACACATTTACCCGCTACCAGTGCCCGATTTGAGCCAAACTCAGCCAATAACTAAAGGTGTCGTATTTAAACAACAAAACTTCACCTCTCTACTGACTTTTTTGAGCCAATACTTGGTCGCACATACTAACATACGTACACATCTACATGCATACATACATATACAACAACTTTATCACTCAACGATCGTTTGCTGCTTTGTTGATTTTTTTCTACTTTTTCCCATAATATAAATGTAAATATATACAAACCTTAGTGCCCTGCAGGAAATTCAATTTGAAATAAGTAACGGAATATAGACAGGTACATATGTACGAGTAAGTAGGTATAAAAGTATATACATTGCGTACGCTACATTGACCAGTTTTAACTATTTATTTGTTTCTCAGTTAATTTTAATATTTTTTTTTTGCGAAATTACAAAAAAAATTTTTTTTTAAATTTTCATCAAAACCGACAATTACGCCAATGAATCGTAGCGGCTTCGTTGGCTGGGTCATGTCGTCCGAATGGGAACACATGCCGCGGCTCTGAAAGTATTCAATGCGGTACCAACTAGTGATAGCAGAGGAAGAAGAAAGGCCTTCTCTGTGTTGGAAATATCAGATGGAAAAGGACTTGACTTCATTTGGTGTATCCAACTGGCGCCGGTTAGCACAAGAAAGAAACGACTGGCGCGCATTGTTAAACTCGGCTCGCTTAACCCTGCATGCCCACTGTTAGTCATTTCGACTAACATCACTGCTTTTTACATTTGTAATTTCTTTTTCTTTCATTGTATCAATTTCATTTTTAACGTTGAGAGAGTTTATTCAGTTGCAAAGGTGCTCCTGATCAGTAGGGACTTGTTGTTTGGCTGGCTTAAGTGGTATGTATGTATTTGTAGAAACTGCGTAGTCGAAACGACTAACATTGGGCTTAGTGCAACTTTTTTAGCATTGAAAATGAGGCCGACTAAAATATGTGAGGAAGAAATTGAAAAAATTTTGGCTATGTCGGATGAGGATGAAGAGGATTTCAGTATTTCCGAAAGCGAATTCGAAACGAATTTACTAGAAGAGGGTATGAATTCTTCGGAGGATGATTCTTCGGACAATTCGGAGGACTGGAATGAAGAACCACCACCTCAGGCGCCGCAGGATAATATAATACCATTTTCCAAAAGATTTTTGCGTGGTATAAATAAATATAAATGGGCGACAACTAAAGGAAAACGGCGTCGGTATGCAATTAACATAGTGCATCATGATAAAGGTCCAACAGGAGCAGCAAAGAATGTTACGGATTGCGCTGAAGTGTTTAAATTATTTATCACTGATGAAATTTTAAGTATTATAGTTCATTACACCAACATCGAAATTGAAAAAAGGAACGGAGATTTTCCAACTGAAAAGCCGGTGAACAAAACAGAACTTGAAGCACTGATTGGTATCTTAATATTGAGCGCTGTTATGAAAGACAATCATTTGACCTCTCTTGATCAAATGTGTAGTGTTATGTCGTGCTCAAGGAAAACGAAGAGATGGCGAATGTGCATGTTCTATGGCATACTTAATATCGCGTTTGTTAATAGTTATGTGATATAGGTATGTTCATAACGCATTAAGCGCGAAAACGAAACCTCTTTCACGTCGGGAATTCATGAAAAAACTTCATTGAGATCTAGTTAAACCGCACACGGCAAACCGCCTAAAGAATCCTAATCTGCACTCGGAATTACAGCAGAATATCCGAGATATTTTATCCCTGCCAGTTGAGGAGGCAAGTGTTAAGAATGTACCCTCAAAAAAGAAAAACAAATGAAAAATTTGTTCTATCTGTCCTTACAAAAACACCGAATGACGAAGAGTGTATGCTCAAAATGCATGAAACATGTATGTATGTGGTGAGCACAAGGTCGAGATTTGTGCCTATTGTGCAAAACTTTAATGTACAATTAACATTTCTTATCAACTTTATATTTAATGAAATTACTTAAACTTTATAACGGCAGGAAGCCTTGTTACTTTTTATGTTCTTTTTAATTTATTTTTAATTTTTTCTCAACATCATGTGTTGAGCAATAAATAAATGTTAAGCTTTCAAGCTAAAAGTTGAGACTTGTGCCTAATGTACAAAACTTTTATTTTGAACTCTTTTTATGCTTAAATAATATAAAATAATTCTTTAACTTTATATCGGCAGTGAAATGTTTTTTAATTTTAAGGTTTTTTAATTTTTAATTTTTTTTTTTGTAACCCTAAGTAAGATATCTAAGACTGAAGAGTAACAAAATGTGATAATAATAAAAATAAATGAAAAACAGAAACAATTGAAAATGTTGTTTTACTTTTGAATAGAGAAAGGAATAATAATTAAATTTTTCAGTAACTTTTAAAAATTATGAGCATAGGTAGTTCTGCAGCATCGATATTTTGAGTATGTTAGTCGAATCGACTAACATTGGTAACAACGTACAAAAAATCACGGTGGGCATGCAGGGTTAAGCGGTTATCGCGCCAATCAAGAAGAAGAAGGAAACGCATATTTTTTTATTAAAAGTTTAAACATTTTCCGATGAATTCCATACTCTTTTAAAATAGGGAGAATCATTTTTGATTTCTAATTCAACAGCAATAATTTAGTCGCCTAATTTTTTGGCCTATATTTACATTAATTTTTTCCTTATTCTTGCTTTTGTTTACAATTGAAATAATCTGATCATATTTTTAAAAATTTACTTCAATTAAAAATGGAAAAATTTTTCCTACAGGGGAAAGTTTTTCCCGCAGGGATGTTGGGTCAACAATCACACTCGGGCAATACAATCGGTTTGCTGCCAATTCAAGTCGGTTAGAAAACCTTTTTCAAGTGGCTGTAAATGTCGGTCTATTGCCTTCGCTGGCCAAGTGTTTCACATATGCGAATTTGTATGTGTGTTTGTTGGCAGTTGTGTACACCAAAGTGCCAGTACATTTGAGTGACTTCCGATGGGCTGAGTTGCTTTTGCTCTCTCGCAGCATTGGGTGACTGACTACCTGTTGCGCAGTTGATGGGAGTCTGAAGTGCTTGGAATAAGCAGGCGAGTTGAATCATTAAAATTCAGTTGAAAGTTGTTTGTTTTCATAGATGACTTTTATGACAGGAAATAAAGTGAAAAAACATTTTATTTTAATAGTAAAATAAGGAATGCGGCAATAAAATATATGTATGTCAGGTTAATAATTCAGTATTTATTTATTAAATCATTTGCTTTATATTATTTTGGAACTGGTATATTATTTTTGAATCAAACAAGATATTGCACCCATGTATTTTTCTCTTCTCTTTTTTATGTTATTAATTATGCCATAATCATCCGCAGCAGTGTGCGTTATGTGCCATTGCAACTCTTTTCATTCTCCGCTAGCAAAAGAGTAGAGTTCTTCATGCAACTCAGAACTGGTTTTCATTCAAAAAATAGGAAAAATTAAAAATTCATTTTGAATACAGGTATTATTGTTGCGCTGGCTTGATCACACATACATACGCATATACACGGCCATAAGTGAAGTGCGGGCCATTATGAAAACAAATAGGAAATGTAGACAAAATCATTAAGAGCCACAACTACAAATACAAACACACATACACCACTACTATGGCTGTGCTGCCAAATCAAATAACTAAATGATGACTTACTAGGCACCATTGCACTAAATATTATTTGAATGCCAATGTAGTGTTGACGGGAAATTGAATTAATTTCCAGCAAACCGTTGCCACTGCGGCAGAGCTTTTTAGCTCTCTATGGCATGATTTACAAATAACCGAATGAGACAAATTTTTTGCTCATGGATTTATGTGGTACGAGTGCTATGTAAAAATTTTTATTTATGAAGCAGGTATCATTAACGCGAGCGGTTACTTGGCGAAGAGTACCAGCGCTTTTCAAACTGTACAATTATTTATTCCATTGCGACACAGTGCTGCCACATGGTTTTTGTAGTTATCCTTTTTTAGTTGAACCATAATGCAATTTAGACTTTTACGTTTTTTAATTGACTATAATTGGCGCTTACACTCTTTTTGGGTGTTTAGTCGAGTTCTTCCTTGTGGTGTGCATTTTGATGTTGTTCTAAATATGAAGGGGCCTACAGTTTTAAGCCGACTCCGAATGGCAGATATATTTTATGAGTTTTTTCATGGCATATATCCACCGAAGGTTTGCCATCTTTTTATATCTCAAAATAAAACTAGTTTGAAGATTTATATTTATTGTTTCTGTTATATTAGAAATACTTAATTTTTAAAAAGCGCTCAAAGAAATAGTTTAATATAATAACGGTACTTATATTGAGTTCGGTTATATCGCAATTCCAAATTCGAGAGCCCGGTGACCTTTCTGTAGCCGCTTATTTTTCTTTCTTTATTGGTAACCCACTTAACATTAAATACTTTCTTAACGTTCCTGCCTCTTAGTCTATCCCAACATAAATTTCCCTGAAATCAACATCTCTCTCACGTAGGTGCAAGCACACTATTTTTAAATCGCACATTCGACCCGTGCTGATCTACGGCGCAGAAATTCTGAGTATTAATCTTGAATATTTGAACGCATAATATTGCGTAAAGTATTTGGCCCAATACGCGAAGAAGATGTCACATTACAATAAGAAGTTAAGTCTCTACAATGGCGAAGGTATTGTAAAGTTTATTAAGTCGCAATCCATCAGCTGGGATGATGGCAGGCCACAAAAGCTTCTGTCGGACTACAATCCTTTACGCTGAAGACCCCATGGCAGACAAAGAATAACTTGGCTGTATAACGTCACCAAGGCTCTGAAAGAATTAAGCGTCAAAACAGGAAATCTCTAGTATTGGATCGTGCTGAATGGAGGGAGATTGCTTAGATGATGATGAATGTTCCTGCCACAATTAATTTTTATTTCTCATTATGATCAAAATAATTAAAAAAATTGAAATAAACGAATACTTAATTGTAACTTTAACGGGCTAAGTCTAATAGTTATAAAGTCACTGTTAAAAGAAAGAATATAAAAAAATGTAAATATATTGTGTTTCCTTTATTTATTGTAACTGCTGATAGTAATCATGGCATCTAGTATACGAGGGATATATGAATCCAATCATTTCAATTTTGCCCATTCTTGTCGATCAGCTTTCTTCAGCTAGAAATCAAATCATCAAAATTGGCGGCCACTCTTGTAAACTTGCTTGCAAATAATTCAACACAGGTTATTCATTCCTCATTATCCGCCAATCGCTTCATTATCGAAATATTTTGAGAGAGAAAAAATCTTCCATGTACTTGGCGCTACGGATAGGTGCTTTATCCTGCTAATATGTTCAAGATTCATTATGAAATTCTTCGCAACAATTTAATAAATGGCCTTCAAGATTGCTATATAATCTCCGGTGTTCATCTTAGGTGAACCCAAATGAAGTATTGCCATGGTGGCCAAAGGCAACCACGTTTATAATATTGAAATTTTCGGTGGTGACGATTTTGAGGTGGTTCGCTGGTGTCTCTCCAATACTTTCGCAAACCATAAGATCCGTCCTAGTAAAATAGATTGTCATTCATCTTTTCATAGTTCTCTGCGAATTCGCTGCTTTGTGTTGTCGCATAAGCTTCCGTTTCATGGTGAAAAGAATTGAGAAGGTATGGTTAATAACAGAGCGTTATCCGGCTCTCAGCGAATTTGACAGAATCAGCTAATAGGCTAAGGTAACTGGGATCACGAAGCGATTTGTTTAAGAAAAAACTAAGTTTGCGCTAGTGATATAGGAAAAAACGCAACACAGTGTCACTTCATTGCCGTCTGAATAACGACTGATTGGCGAAATGTGAATTCTGCTGAATCTCCCAAGTAACGTGGGAACTTCCCCCCATAATTTTTTTTCATCTTAGTTATTGGCCAAACCTTGTAAATCATCTTTGCTTCGGTTTAATTTGTCGAGTTTAATATTTTAAATGAAAGTCTTCGCTAAAAATTTGTCAGATTCTTCGGTTCATGGTATGGAAAGCATTTTGACTCATAATTTGTTTAGAGCTAATATTTTTATTGACCACATTAACCCTGTTTTATCCCTTTCTGCACTTTTTATCAATTCTTCCTTTTGGACCATTAGCAAATTATCTTAAGTGGCAGGATTTAAAAAAAGGGTAATTTTCTTGTTCAACATAAGCTTAGATACTATTGGATGAATTGAAATAAAGTTAAGGAATTTCTAGCAGCAGAAAACTGCTGAAAGAAGACTTACTTATGCCATTTAAAGAACGAATTATTAATGATGATGAGAGATGTATCACTTACCATAATCTAAGTGAGCAGTTTCTTAAAGCAGTTGAAAGGAAGGGATTGACATCAAAATGTACTGCTTTGCATTTGGAGAAATGTGAAGGTATCAAAGAGAATATTATGAGCTGTGATTATGTTTGAGTAAATGTTTTTGTTTTCTACTATAAACAATTAACGAGGTTGAAGAAATCAATGTTGCTAATTTAAGCGTCCTGAATTTTTAGTAGACGCTTACACCCTTTATTGTGGGTTTGGCCGAGCTCCTCCTTCTATTTATGGCATGAGTCTTGTTGTTGTTCCTCAAAAATGGACTGACCTACACTTTCAAGCCTGCTCCGAATGGCAGATATTTTTTACGAAGTTTTTTCATGATAGAAATGCACTCGGGGGTATGACCGCTATTATTCGCCTTCCGAGGTGCGTCTGCTATTAGAAAGCACAATTTTTCTTTCTATAATTTGATGCTTCTTGCACGGAGACTCGAACCTACGCACTTCCGAATGGTAGGCGAATCAGTAGTAGGCGGACGCTTATTTTTGTTATTATGACAGCATAAAACATTACGCCTTAATTTTGGATAAATGCTGTTAAAATTACGGATATACCTAATTTGGCCGGATATGATTCCGAATGGTTCCAGTACCGATTGTCGAAGGGAAGGAAGAGAACTTGGCTATGCATTTTGTATGCGTTTTATCCGTATTTGCTTCGTTACATTGTTCCGGCCATAGTAGAACCTTAACCGTATGAATAAAAAATGCATATTTTGTCTAATGACGTTCATTAAAATACATATATCTTAAAGAGAATTTAACGTTCACAGAAAACACATTTATATTTAAGAAAAAGTTGTAGGTAACTCTGTTCTGTTTCCAGAGCAAAATCAATCTCTCTGTACGCTCTTTATGCCTTTACTATACTAAGCACGACAACAACACACTTTCCAACAAGTCACTACACACACACTCATACAAATACAAAATTTGTAGTTGATGTTTTCATGTAGATTTGTTTTTGTTTTGTTTATAACAACACTTTGGCAATGTACGAGTAGTGTTTGCTGAGTTAGGTATTCGTTTACGATAGATGATGTTAGTGCAGAAGGTGTGCAGCGGAGGAAAGCCAGAAAGCAAGCGAGCAATTGTTAAATGCGACACATTCGTGTTGAGTAGACCGGCCAACCAACCAACCAGCCAGCTATCCATCGTCGACCATTGATTTGCGAACGTGTGAGTGAAGTGGCAGCAAGGCAGCAAGGCAGCACGGCAGCAATAGTAGCGCGCTAGCTGACGAGTAAAACAAAGTGCATTTTAGCATCGGACGACACACGGCGAGGAATGCAGCTGCTGCGTTGCAGCTGTAAAGAAAATAGTGATTTCGTTTGAGTTTAAAGAAAACTCTATTGAAATAAATGCATTTATTGTGAGTGTAGTTTTTAAAGTAAATATTTTAGGTGTTTTTTTTTTCTTTGTGTTTGTAGAAGTCTGGCGTGAGTTAAAAGTTCAGTGGTGAAATTAAAATTAATTGCGAACCAAATACAGCTGATTGAATGAATTGCTGTGGAGGAGCGACACAAGTGTTTTCTTGTTGTTTTTGAGATATTTTTCCAATCAGTTTTGGCTGAGATGGCGAGTTTGCACGACCGCTTGGAATTGGCACCGGGAAAAAAGTAAAAAGAAAATAGAGTACCGTTACGCGAATAAACAAAACGAAAAGGAGAAAAGTACAACACAAAATTAAACGAAAAAAAAATGTAATAAAACTAAAAAATTTTAGTGAGCACGAAATTGGGTGGCGAAAGTGCAAGAAGCGTGAAGTGCAAAGAAACCGACGGGCGTGGACCGAAAGAGCTCTATGTATATGTATAGGTGTGTGTATGTACATATGTATATACTAGAAATATATACATACATATGGACATATTTGAAATAGAAGCGCATGCAATTTATGAAAGAGAACACCTATTATTTTGTTTTTGTTTTTTGTTTTAAGTGCGCCATTAAAGCCAAATCAACGCAACATAATTGCCGCACAAGCGACTAGGCAATAATAAACACTTTTTTTTCGTGCAAGTGCATATGCACGTATTCACGCTTATGTGTATGTATGTATGTACATACACACATACCCAACTACAGCATTCAAGTAGCGATTTAGATGAAGCGCAGTTCTAGCGTCGCTTCCAATTTTCAGTTGTTTTCAAATAGAAAAAAAAAAACTAAATAACACTTGAGTTACTACTTCCAGCAAACACCTGGCTGGCTGCGAAGCAGCACATATGTATGTATGTATGCCCAAAACGATGTATCGAAAGCAAAAAACAAAAACAATCCTGCTACAGCTTCACGCTCAAGCCGCCCTCCTTTTGCATTTGCTTTACTTTGCTTGTGAGTGATAGCTTTCAACAAGTCGGAAATCTTCACTCTTATAAACATCCAATGCTGGAAGTGTGTTCTCGTGCGATTAGCATCTAAGCGTACGGAGCGCCGCACATTTCATTCGTCCTTGAGCCAATCCGCTCTCCAACACATTTCAGCTACGAGCTGCCGCCTTATAAAAAACTTCTTAATGAATGTGTTTATGTGTTTTTTCTTGCTGTTTTTTGAATTTTCCATCGTCAACATTTACATTGGTTTTTTTTTTACTATTCCAGTTTTTAACCTGTTTTTCTATATAATACTACGATAGTAACTCGAATATTTGTGGTGGTTTTTGTGCAATCATTAATTTGTTTTTATTGCTCAACGCCGGCGAAATTGTGTGTGGAATATAAAAGTGAAATAGAAGAGAAAATGAATAATCTTACGAAAACTGAAGCATTACCAAAGACTGGACATGTCAACGAAGGTGAGTGAATAGTCATAGAATTTTAAATACTGAAATGTTTTGTTTGTGTATACCTACAGTGGTGGTCACAAATTTAGCACTCTTTGCCAAGGCAACATTCACAAAAATTATTAATATTCTAAATGACTAGCAACATTTTTCTAGAAAAGCTATTTACTAAGTAGGGAACAATTACGCATCGGTGTTTGATATTTTTTTTCCTTCGCCATGAAACTCCTTTACTCATGAAACTCATTTTTCAAGTATTGCGTTGGGGAATAAGTTCGCAGCGTTTTTACGGAAGACTTTTACTACTTAAACAAAATACAATATTTATATGAATAAGTTAAACAATTATATATTCGCCGTTGCGGTTTACAACTTCTTCCCACTTCTCGTCCAATTTTTTGATGCCGTTCTGCCAAAAATTGCCTGGTCTGAAATCAAATAAGTTGGTGAGCCAGTTTTTAAGGACCTCTTTGTTATCGATAGTATCGCCCTTCATATAGTTTGACAGGGAGCGGAAAAGATGGTAATCGTTCGGTGCAAGGTTCGTGGAATACGACGGATGCTGAAGGATCTCCCATTCCACCTCTGGGAGTGCGGCTTTGACGCACTTGGAAATACACGAAAAGAATGCCACGGTCAACAAGGACCTCTACGTTACCCAGCTACACCGCGTCAATGAGGATATTCCACTGCAACGTGGAGCGTGGTGTTGTCGTGAAGAAGTATGGTTTGTCCATGTCGATCAGGTCTTTTTAGTTGAATAGCCTCTTTCAAGCGGTTTGGCAAGGCAATGTAGAGCTCCTTGTTGACCCTGGCATTCTTTTCGTGTATTTTCCAGTGCACCATGCGCTCCCAGTCCCACCAAGGTAGGTAGGTAGGTAGGGTGGTCGTCGTAAGACACACTTAGACCTTCGGCAGGTCCATTGTGATACCACTGGAGCTTATCCTTACTCTACGTGTTCCCTTTCAAACCATCCGGTTGCTTTAATAAACGAGCAGAGCTTCGTTAGCTTTAGATGGGCTATATCCGCTACATCGGTTAGAAATGCTGTATCGAGGGTGCGCAGCCTTCTCCTAGCTAGGCTTTCACACTCACATAAAAGGTGTCTGACTGTTTCCTCTTCTTCTGTATTTAGACAGCTTCTACAGAAATCGAAGTAGGGTAGTCCTAACCTTCTAGCGTGGCTGCCTATTAAACAATGACCTGTTAAAACACCTATCATTTTTCTTATAGATTCCCTGTTGAATCTTAGCAAGATCTTCGATCGACCGCTGTTCCAGTTCGGCCATGTCTGTCTGCTTAGTTCGCATGTTGTGAGGTTTTGCCAGATTGTATTTACCTTTTTGATGGTTTCCCTGTCTATAAGTAATTTACAAGTGGCTATAGGTATGGGTAGCAGCGCCTTATCCGGTTCGAGATCGAGCGTTGTACCGGCTCTTGCAAGTTCATCCGCCTTACAATTTCCTGGAATGTCCCTGTGGCCCGGTACCCAGATAAGGTGCACCTTGTAGCACTTAGATACATCATCTAGTAGTTTAAAACATTCTAGAACTGTTATTGACGAGTGTGTTTTTGATTCCAGCGCTTTTATTGCTGCTTGACTGTCCGAGTAAATGAAGACTTCATTTGTGGATAATACTCTCGTTTTTATCTCTTTAAGCCCCTCTTTTATGGCAGTGACTTCCGCCTGAAATACACTGCAATGATCAGGTAAGCGGAATGATTGGCATACTCCGAGTTTGTCGGAGTAGACCCCTCCACCTACTTTGTTATCCAGTTTTGAGCCATCTGTGTAGATGTTTACTTTATTTATCTTAACAATGAGCCCGTTATCCCATTCCTCTTTGGAAGGAAATACTGTGACGAAGGATTTATACAAATTGATGTCCTTGGTCCTACAGAAATCCGTTGTGTTGGGAATGCAGGGGAATTGTTCTAAAATTGAGGAGTGTCCTCTTTGGTTCGTTCTGAGTAGGCCGATTTCTCTTAGTCTGAGAGTTGCTTTGGCAGCTGTTTGCTTACCGTACTGCTCTATTGGTAAAATGTTAAGCATGATATTTAGTCCCACCAAACACATATCATAAACTTCTTTGAATGAAGATCCGGCTTGACTCTCGGCTTTGGTATATCTCATGGAGCCATCCACTCCTTTCTATACTTCATATTGATGTATAGCCACCATTTTTCATCTCTCGTGACGATTCGGTACAAAAAGTGCTGTTTATCACTGCGTGTTGCTCGATGGAGGGCGAGATGCTGAGAAACAATTTGGAGGTGACTTTCTGTATTATTTTCGTAGAGCTCGTGAGGCACGAAGACTGCCAAATTTTTCTTTAACTCTCTTTCAATGAAGAGAGTTGATAATCGCTTTATGATCGCAGTTCATTTTTTCCGTCAATTCACGACTGGTTTGGTGCTCTGGCAACAGTGCAATCTCGAACCTGTGTGTTGAGCAGTAGAGAAAAAGATTTCTTACCTGAAGATCAATACTCATTTAGATCTCAACATATCAGGAAAAGAGTCTGATCGAAAATAAATGGTTATGAGTCCTGAGAGCGGACACTAAGTTTATTGAAAAACTTTGCTGAAAAAGTTTCTGTGTAGGCAGACGAGTTTCGCAACATTATTTTTTCTGATGACAAATAAATTTCCCATAAACGAAATCACGTTGGCGGATCGCTACTAATTTATGTAGCCTTTCAATATTCGGCAAAGCTTTCGATTTGCTTCATATGTTAATCTGCCGAATGATGTACCAGTCGAATTTTTCCGCAACTCTTCGAAGATTTCTGGATCTTCTAGTAAGACAATACACCAATTCACTCTGCGCTCAGCACAAAGAAGTTCCTTCCATCCGAAAAAATACAGATTTTAGAATGGCTAACGTTCAGTCCTGAGCATAGCCCACTTAAAGACTTCTGCGGTTAGGTTAGGCTGGAGCGCTTGCCCACTGAGGGGCACACTCAGGCTCATGCCCGTTGTGATGCAGCGTAGGGAACTTGTTCTTATCTCTCCTAAAACCTAAATTTGCCATAAACGAAGTCACGTTGGCGGATTGCTCCTAATTTATGTAGCCTTTCAATATTAGGCAAAGCCGTCGATTTGCTTCATACGTTAATCTGCCGGATGATGAGCCAGTCGAATTTTTCCGGAACTCTTCGCAGATTTCTGGATCTTCTAGTAAAACAATACACCAATTCACTCTGCGCTCAGCACAAAGAAGTTCCTTCCATCCAGAGAAGTTCAGATTTTAGAATAGCCAACGTTCAGTCCTGAGCATAGCCCACTTGAAGACTTCTGCGGTTAGGTTAGGCTGGAGCGCTTGCCCACTGAGGGGCACACTCAGGCTCATGACTATGGTGATGTCGCGTGGGGAACTTGTTCTTAACTCTCCTAAAACCAATGTGTACTTTTCAAAAATTGTATAATATAAGACCTTGATTTCAATAGAACTAAGATATTCCAATTTATTAAAGAATTATCAACCTAAAAATGTCTAAGTCTACGTCTAGATATAGCAGGACAGTGGCACTAAAGGTGCGGGACCGTCTCTTCCCCTTCCTCATCTAGACAACTTCTGCAGAAGTCATGTGTTTGCACTCTGGGCGTGCCTGCCTATTGGGCAATGTTCCGTTATAACTGATATCGATATACTAACACTGTGCTTATGGCGTCTTAGCAGATATTCTATGAGTTTAGCATTGAGAGTGGCGGCAATTGTTGGACGATTCTGCTGGTGGGTTCATTATCGTTCGACGCTGACTCGGGCATGTCGTTAAGGCATTTGCGGTATTTCAAGACTGCCTTGGAGATTTCCGAATGCTTTGTGAGGGATTTTATCGCCATCTTGTTATCAGTGAAAATGTAGATATCATCTTTAGGTATCGCATCATACTGTATCAGTGTCACGGCTTTCATTATTGCCATCAGCTGAGCCTGAAAGATACTATAGTAGTCGGGAAGCCGAAAACTGAAAGAGATCCCCAAATGTTCGGAATACACATCTCCGCCCACCCTACCCTCGAGATTTCATTCTGTATATGCATGAAGGGACCCACCCTTTCTTAAAACATTACTGGGGGTTACTTTTGGGTAAAATTTATAAAAATAATTGGCAGCACGTAAAAGCTTTTCAGTTGAGTGGAATAAAACGCAAGAACAACTTTACTGGCTTAGCCTAGTGAAGTCTTCTTTTTTTCTATGCAATGCTTTTAAAATCATAAAGGAAATCAATATTGTCTTCATTTTGGATTTTGCCTGACAAAGAATAATTGCGGTTTTCAAATTTCATGGATTTTTAAATTTATTGCTTTCCAACTTCGCGATGCCTTTGCTTAATGAGTTCGAATAAAAAATTAGCACAAATAAAAAAAATATCGATGACTAAAAACTAACAAACCGCTGCTAACAAAATCTCAAAATAATTAATTCAAATTACTGGTTTTCGCTTGGACTTTGAATGGTGCGAAAAGTTGCATGGCTGCGTCCATAAAAATACCTCCATAGTTCACCACATTAAGACCATAACTTTTAGATATTATCATATAAAAGTGTAATCACCAGAAGAAACCAAAACTAATCATAATTACATACACCCATAAGCAAATTTTGCAGCAAAAGCAAGCAAAACTAACACAAATTTCTGTTAGCACAGCAAGCGACTTTCACACAACGAACAATAAATTAATTGATACTGAAGTCTGCATATGTATGTGTGTGTCTATTGAAAAGAAATATAGACAAGCAGTAGCAAGCTGCAAGAGATGGGGTCAAAAAGAAGTACCCGTTGTTTAGTTAGCAGGCAAAAGGCGAGTAATTCATATCGCCAATAGCAACAATTCCACTGAAAATGTATTTTATCACTGCACCTCTTTGCCCTGCGGGGACTTCGTTCGCTGATATACCGTTTTTCATACTTATTGTTTAACCTAAAATCAGCTGAGAAGAAAAGTGAAAAGCAAAGCGTGAATATTTGCAGTAAAGATTCATTTACCTCGCTGGTGTTGGCAGAATATACATAAACAGAATACACACATATAACTACAAATACACACTTAAATACACACAAACTTGCCATTTCGCTGGCAGCTGTCAAGTTGGCTCTGCAAAACTCCCAAAAAGAGGCTTTAAAAAAAAGAGATAAAAAGCGGCATCGACAACGCAACTTTCCATTTAAGCATTCGCACATTTAGACGTAGATTTACACACACACACACATACATAGCTGCAAATACTATAAGTATATATATTTGGATGCTTATTAATTTTTTGTATTATGCTAAAACAAACAAATTCACTGTCGGCAGATTTCGCTGAATTTTTTGTTAACTCTTCGTGCTTCTTTCGACTTGACATTCCACGGCTAGAGACACAAAGTTGCGGGAAGAAGGTGCATACGCATACGCACAGATGATGATGTACATAGATGGAGATACAGTTGCAGGAGCAGATTCGGTTAAAACCACAGATGCAGATTACTTAGATCGCACTACAACCGTCTGACGGTTTTATCCGAATCTAAAACATCGCGCCATCCAAATCGGTTCGCTGCTTGCTGTCGTCAGTTGGTGACACCCAGTGCTGTCGGTTATGCCTCACTTGATCTCCTCAACGTAAATTAGGTATACCTCTTCCTCGTCGTCCATCAGTGGATTACCTTTCATAGCACTGCCATGCCGGAGCACTTTCGATCATCCTCGAGACATGACCAAGCACGCAACACAAGTACACAACCGCTGTATTTTTTTCCTATTCATTATGTTCACATCTCGGTATAGCTCAGTGGATCAGCAGGTGTATGTGGGTATTTTGGAAAATGTAATGGTGCCATACGCTGAATGTAATATGCCATTGAAGTGGTTGTTCCAGCAAAGTAACGACCTAAACACAAGTAAATTTGCTAAGTAGTGGTTTTGGATTAAGGGAGTTAAGGTCATGTCCGTGGCCTGCTCAGTCGCCTGACCTCAACCCTATAAAAAATCTATGGACGGGTAGAACAACGAGTGTTGCCGATCGTAAACTATCAAACTGTGGATACATGGAAAATAGTCCAGAAAGCATGGATGCAAATCCCAATGAAAGCCATCGTGATCTCAACGATTCCAAGCCACGCCGATGCGCGGCAATAATACAAAATCGAGGTTATTCAACTAAATATTAGAAAAACTAACGCAAAAACTATTAAGACTACAACCAACTACAATAAGTTCTCGCTGTTCTTTTTGATGAAAATACAACTTTATTCTGAAAAAATGGTTGCAAGTGAATCATTGAAAGTATTGTCCATAGCTGGCTACTACTTTTTCCCATCTTTTTGGTAAATCTCGTATACCGTCGCGGTAAAACTGTTCATCTTTTGAGGCTATCCACGGATCAAGCCATTTTTTGATGTGTGTGCCATGTGGAATATTATTTATCAGCCTCCATTTTTTTCGAATGAAAGAGGAAAGTCAACACTTCCCGCAAATGACGATTATTTGGCACAAAACCATACATTTTCAGAAAACCAAAAGTATATGATACCAAAACAAAAACACTAATGTGTCGAAGCAGTTTGTTTTGGTAAACAAAGTCTAAGCTTGGTTTATGGCGTTTAGGTTATGTTAGAACTGACTAGCACATACTGTTGGCGGCATCTATTGGCAAACAGCGAGAACTTAGTTGCGCACCTAATATAATAATCATAAAAATTTGTGGTAAAAAAATTACTGTACTAAGCTTTATTTTCAATAAATAGAACTTTTTGTTTTATGTTGAGGTCACTCCTATTAATTTGAACACAACTGTAGATACAAATCCAGAGATATATACGCATAAAGGCGCACAAAACTGCGGAAGGATTAAAGTACCTGCAACTTTTGACGGACTGCATGTGGAGAGTAACTGTCGTAAAGCCTAATGCCCAACTGTCTCCCTAAGATTTACTTAACGGTAGTACCGGAAGGGGATCGGTACATTGTCATAAGGACGTTTAGTTCGGGTTAAAGTCTCTCACTGCCAGAGTTAAGTCTCTCGATGCTTCCTCCTTGTAAATAAATAGAAAAAAGACGCATGTACAGAGACCCAGATAAAGATCACAGATGTAGAAACAGAGATAAAGATACAGATACAGAGTTCCAAATACACAAAAATTACATCCATATACAGATGCGGATATCTCACTCAGCTACCCAGTACGTTTTCATGGGGCTCATTCGCTGCCGTATGTGGAATGTTATTTTTAAACTAATGAAGTCGTGCAATGAAGGCGCCAATCAACTGCATGCGGCACATGTACGCATACTTACGTTGCAGTATGTGTGGATATGTGGCTGCGTGCTGGCATTTTCTGCCTCATTTTATTTTAATGCAACAGTTTTGTGCACGTTACTCACCGCTGCCGTTGCTATTACCGCTACTGCCACAAAACGCTACCCGTATAAAGTGCAGTGGCACGAGATGATGTGTTCGCAGCTGCCTCGGTTGTTGTTGATGGGTTTGTCGTAGTCATCATCGTTGTTGTCGTTATTGTTGTTGTTTTTGTTTTTGCGAAAATTGCAAGTTGAATGTCGCGGCAACAAATGCTTGATTTGCTGCCAAGCTGGCGTGCACACCGCCAAGCGTTTGGCTGACGGTTGGTTGCTACAAACAATGCCAATAATTGCAGTTTCCACCAACAGCGGCACATAAGAAAAAACGATGCCCGCATTATACAGTTGTTGCTACAGCATCTGCTGTTATTTGCTGCAGCTACTGCTGCTGCTGCTGCCGCAATTACGGTTGTACTTTTTTCTTGTTCCCTATTATTTTGTGGTAAAATTCGTTTTTTTTTCTCCTCTTCTTACTTTGTCTGCCACAAGTGTATTGCACTGCCGTTGCTGTTGCAGTGTTGCAGTCTTTCAGTGGCTGCTGTATTTCCTAGTCAGTGTCGTTTTAGTTTTATTGTTGCATGCAACGGCCAACTGCATTGGCTTAGCGCTTGATTGACAGTCCCTCTTGCTCGTAAACGTCCATCCAGTGGAGGCAGCTAGCGATGGCAGTGCAACATGTTTAGCTTATGCATGTTGCCAACGAATGATTCATTTCAACACTCCAGTTTAGGGTGTTGTTTTAGGAAATTTTTTCCATTTATTTTTCCTTCGGTTACAACAAAGAGAATTTTACATTTTGCTGCACTTTAGTATGCCACAAAAGACATTAATCACGTTGCTTTGATTTTTATTTCGGGGAATTATTTTATATGTACATATATGTAACGGGTGTTTCTTTTTTTTTTTGCTCACGCATAGAACTTTCAATAATACAATTACTAATTCAGCCTTTTAAGCAAAGTTGTGGCTTTGAAATTTCTGTTCAGTATACGCTGAAAAATCGCCATAGAAAGCCATGTTAGAAAGAAGCTTTTCCCAATAATGGCGTTCGAAATCGGTCACCTTATCAGTGGGTTTTGCCTACTTTCAAGCTTATTGATAGTCAAGCAGCGATCAAGGCACTAACCTCAGCGCGCATCAATTTAAGATGTCTTAAAGATTGCAGGAGGTCGCGCTCGCTCATCCAACGACCCAACATCACACATTCTGGAGTTCGTTCCTGGCCACTCTAGAGTTGGGGGAAATGAAAAAGCGGATGTGTTTGGAAGCAAAGGCTCTGAACTGGACCTCCAGCGAGTGGTAGAGTACTTTAGCTTTTCTTTAAACGAACTGTACGAGGGAGGTTCAATAAGTTCGTTCTTCCGTTTTCTAAAAAATCTATGAGAATGACGCCATTCGTATCCCAAAAAATCCTCGCTATGACCTTTCCGGCCGATGGTACTGTCTTCGCCATCTTCACCGGGAGAAATTCATTGTTTAACATCAACTTCCTTCAGGAATGTTCACTGTCATCAAACACGTCATCAACATCCCTCGTACACTGAGATTGACTTGAGCGTAATCGCGGAAATCAGTAGAAGGTGCACGGCCTCTGCCTAGATTCAACAGTTCAACTACCAACGTTCTCACAGGTGTTATACTGGGTCATTGCGCTTTGGCACCCTATCTAGTCTAATTAGTGTACTTCACAATGACTTCTGCAGGATTTGTGGGGATGAGGAAGAAACTGAATCGGTACAACACCTCCTCTGTGAATGTGCTGCACTTCAAAGTAGGCATGCCAAATGTCGTGGCGATTATCTCTTTGAAAATCTGGGAAATTTGCAAAATGTATCACTTTAGGGGCAAGTTACCTTCTTAAAAGGATCTAATTGGTTTAAGCAACTTAGTTAGGGTAAGGAAATCAAATGTAAATGGGTCTGAAAGCCACCGAGTGTCTAGTATTAGACAAGAATCCTGGCTAACCAAAACTGATCTAAGATTATTGATACATCGATGTGCTTAATCACTCATCCACTCCATTGAAGATTTTGAGCAAGATTGAGATTTGACAATCTACGCTCACACGCTTATGAGATCAAACTGCTGTAGAAATTAGAATCAATTAGGAAATCATTTGAGTACTACTGTGAGTAAGCAAAATTCGACATATTTGAAGCAGAGTGCGTAGAGCGCTCAAAATTCGCTCCTACTCTTTCAAGCTATCACCAAAAGAAATACAACTCATACAAAATATTCTCTGAGTAAATCATTGAGAGGATCTATTTTGCGTAAACTCCTCAAACACTTTTATTACTCATTTGTTTGTATACAAAGAGTGCTCGTCGTTCTGTGAGTACTCGCTTTGTTTTCATCCCCCGAGTTTTGTAAATGATGCGCTCTTTATTTGAGCTCAAGTTTATATGAATTTATCAATGATAAGTAATTTGATATTCAATATTGTCCCTTTTTGCATTGCATTTCGAGCATACCCTAACCAATTTCTGCTTTATTTAATGAAAGCAATACATTTGCGAGAATAGTGAAGTTTATTTCATTTATTTTTTTAAATATATTATAAATAATAAATAAAACTTATATAAAAATAAAAATTTCAAAGAAAAAAAGTAAAAGAAAATTCATTAAAGGTGAGGTTCATTGAATTTAATGAAAGTCGATTAAATATATTGTTTAAGTTTGATCGTCGTTCGGTTCGTCAAAATCTGTACTTTTGAACAATTTTTCATTCAATTTGATAAACAGCAAGTTATTCAGATTTTCAGAGCTCATCCTGGAACGATGTTTGGTTAATATCAAAGATAGAGCGCTAAATGCTCGTTCTACAGAAGTTTGGCTGCTTGGTACAGACAAAATTATTTGCGAAAGCTTACTAAGAGTTGGTTCAGCGATTCGCAAATTCATCTAGTACTTTAGTATGTCAGAGTTGAATGGCATTTTACTTTGATGAGCCAAACTTTGAAGTTTTTGTCGAAGTGATTGTATGTTTTGTGGCAAGTGAAAACTCTGTTGTGTTATTGAATTGGCTTTTTGTTCAAGTAAATCATACTTATCATCGAAAACTTGGGTCTGCCCACCAAGATCAATTTCTGAATCTCTACCGATTTGAGTGCATCCCTCCAAAATATCTAAATTTGCGCTTGTGTTAAGTATATGTGTCTGTAAATATATTAATTACGCAAACTAGTCACAAAAATGCTTTAATAAAAACAAACGGCGATAGAAATTCAGGTAGGAAAATGTGTCAATATAAAAGAGTGATAAAAAATGATGCTTTCAAAGAAAACTCACTGAGGATACAAAATGATTGCTACTGTTGAAGAGAGTTTATCATTTTTAAATAATCTGAGAGGAGAGAATAAGCGAGCGAACACTCAATTCGGTTGATGCTTTCAAAGAGCGCATGTTAAAAGAATGTCGAAAGAGGAATGTTAATAAATGATTTTTTCGTTCTTTCAAAAAATAACTGATGCTCTCTTGTTTGGTTTTAAGCAGAAATGAAAAACTCAAAACAAAATGCACTGAATTGAGTTTTTATCAGCTGAATGAGGGATATTTTACTCCTCAATGATAAGTATTTACGAACTCTGATTTGAAGTGAAAAGATCTGCGCGAGCACCTCAAGTTCGCAATACACGTACATCAAGAAAAAGTCTCTCTCAAGAAGTCCCTCTCTCTCCAGTAAGTAGGCCCAAAGTGTTGTCAAAAATCTGATAAAGTTCATCAGTAGCATAAATCGGCGAACATTTCAGCAAATTAGTCACCGCTCGTAATCCACAAACACTCAACACTCACCCTCTTCCTTCAAATTCCAAACTAAAATTCTTCTTCGAAATGGACCCACTTTCTGGGCAACCAGTATAACCTAACCTAATCTAATCCAAAGTGTTGTGAAAGGTCACGGCTACAGGATAATTAAGCGCCACGTCAGTGTTACTGGCTACAGCAAGACCATTATATGAACTTTATCGGTGTGACTTGTCGTAATTGCGCCACTTAAAGGGGCCCATCCCTTAAGCGATTTGACTCCTCTGGTGCGGTTTTAGTGAGAGTACTTCAAACCAGTGGCCTATGCCAATAAATCAATTCACAAATGCAAAATCAACATTTGGCGTGTTACTAACGACATAATCCAGTTGTTTTTTTTTAGAAAAAGTAGCACAAAATTTTGCCAACCGAGGGGTTGATATAATATGGAGTCAACAAACTAACTCATATTTGAATGGTGCCTAATGTTTACTAGTAACTATTGACAACTACTTAGATTTGTTTTTTTTTTCTTATTTTTAAACCATTCTGTATTTCTGAAGAATCACCCATTACGTTATTCAGACTTGATTGAAAGAAATTACAAATTATTTTAATTTGCTATGTCTGATTTGAAGCAAACATCAAACAAATAAAGAACATTTTCTGAAGAACTTAAAATGAATATGAGAAAATGATACCATAAAGGAAGTGGTGCGGTTTGTAGTTTTTTGATTAAAAAGTAAATTTCTGGAATTGGTGAAATACCGAATTAACCATCTGGCATTGAATTTTCGAATTAGCTCTATGTTTCACACTGGAACTACAGGAATTTATGATGATTGAATTTTTTCGGATGAGTGGACTCTCTAATGTAGTTATCTATGCAACTATTTGCAAAAAGTTGGTTCCTTGTAGTTGCGTTTCACTACATGCCCTATGATCAAAAAGCACGGGGAAGGTAATGTTGACTGTTTTCTTCGATTGCTAAGGCGTAGTGCACCATGAGTACCTTCCATCAGGCCAGACAGTCAATATAGAATATTAGTTAGTTTTGAAGCGTTTGAGATATGCTGCAAGTCGCAAACGCCCGGAAATGTGGCCAAACAATTCTTGGATTTTGCTTGATGATAACGCACCATCGAACCGAGCCCAAATTGTGCTGGATTATTTGATCAAACACCAAGTAAATACCATCGTGCAAGCACCGTATTCATCTGATATGGCCCCGTGCGACTTCTTTTTGTTTCCCAAACTGAAGTTACAACTTCGTGGAAGGAGATTTCAGTCGATAGAGGAGATCAAAGAGAATGCGACGAAGGCGCTAAAGGCCATATAATGGGATGAATGGAGGACTGGGTTAAACGTTGGCAAATGTGTGTTGCATCAGACGGGTCATATTTTGAAGGAGATAAAATAAATTTGCCTCAAATTTAACTCTGTTTTGTTTTATTTAAGCATTCCCGGTACTTTCTGATCATAGGGTATATACATATATATAGTTTAAAATAAAGGGTATTTCAAAAGAAGCGCCTAGATGTTATTTTAAAATAAATATGAAAACATTTCGATTATTTAAAGTCTTAGTATTTTTATTTAAAATTCGGCTCTTAAGAATTTTATGTGAAAAATGGTATCTTTTAAATGCCCACCATGATCACCCACGTATACAGGTCAAATGCGCCAAACAGTCAATGCATGAATGCCTGATTGCTTAGAACGACGAGATATCGATGTGAAAGGTGGTTCAGCAACCCTTTGCGCTAAAGCAGCAATATTCTCAACAGAACGTCCAGTCTTGGTGTTTGGTCTGCCAGTCCCTTTTCTATCCTCGACAGAAACAGTTTCATGAAATTTTCTCACCAACCTCTGAATTATCGACACATTCTGACGATTAGTTCCTCCAAAAAAATCACGAATTTTGCGACATGTTGCTCTTGAAGATCAACCATTTTCATAATAAGTTTCAATAATTTTAATACGTTGTTCTATCGTGTAAAATTGAAGATCCGTCTACTAGACAAATATTGAAGATGCAATAAAAAGAGGTACCATCTAAGAAAGACTCTTTACTTTCGTTTTCTTCGACCGAAAGTACGATACAGTTATGTGCATTAAGGTGTGTTCAAAGTTGCTGCTGAACTTATAAAATTTATTATATTTTAGCACTTTCACCGAAAAATTTCGGAAAAATTTAAAAATTTACCTGAGCTTGAGCGAGTTGAAAATACCTCCAAAAATCTGATGTTAGAATTAATATTTTTTTATTTTTTTATTTATGTATTTTGTTCAAAATTTTTCTTGAGGGCAGATATAGAAGAGTTTAAGCTTAAAGAGTCTGCAAAACAATTTTCCAGATTTTATTTACACAATCAAAATAATGAGATTTTTGATGCCATTATTTTTATGTAATTTTTTTGTTGATTGCATTTGTCACTTTTTAGGCCAAAGTAAAAGGGATACTAACTAGAATAACTCAGGCAAAATTGGGCTGACTTAGATTTCTAAGGCAATATTAGGAATATATTTCCTCATTCCTTTCATTTCTTCAATAATTAACGTCCCAACTTTTTTTCTCGATTATCATTATTTTGGTTCGGTTGATACATTTTTTTTTTTTTTTAATTTTTATGCACACATTTAAGCTTAAGCTCTTCTATCATCTGAGGTGATTTTTTGCAAAAAATATTTTTAAAACCAATTTTACTTATAGAAACCCCAATTTTTGGAGGTACTTTTAAATCGATCCGGCTTGGGGAAATCTTAATGTTTTTTCGAAATATTTGCTCATAAGACGTGAATTCGGCATATGTTTTCTCGTCACCTTTCTTTCGTTAAAAATTAACCCATTCACGACCCCATTTCTTTTTCTCAATTATGATTATTTTGATTCTGTTGATAAAAGTTTTTATTATTTTTATGCAGATATTTTAGCTTAAACTCTTCCATCATCAGAGGTGATATTTTTGAAAATAAATTAAAAAAAAAATTGTTTATAAATAGCTTAATTTTTTGGGGGATAGATACTTTCAAATCGGTCCAGCTCAAGTAAGTCTTAAAATTTTTCCGAAATATTTACTCATAAGTCTTAAATTACAAATATTTTCTCTTATCACTTTTAATACTTCAAAACTTAACCTATTCACGACCCCATTTCTTTTTCTCAATTATCATTATTTTAAGTTTATTGATAATATTTTTTACTTGTAGCTTAAACTTCTTATTATTGGAGGTGTTTTTTTTCGAAAAATGTTTAAAAAAAATCAATTTTACTTATAAAAAGTTCAATTTTTCGAGGTATTTCCAAGTCGATTTAGCTCACTTGATATTTTTTCGAAATGTTTAGGTGGAAGTCGTAGAATTTAATCAATTTTATAGTTTCGACGGAAAACAGTACCAAATTTCGTATGGAGTGAGGCAAGCTTACAAACCTTCGAATTTTTTTTGGTAGTTTCATTTGAACCCGTTTTGTGTTATTCTGAAAACGAGAAGATGAACTTTGCTGTGAGCTGTCATAGTAAATTCGGTTCCAAAGGCTGAATTTTCAAAAATTTTAATAAAATTCTTATCATAAAATATTTATCTAATGTTTATTTTTGATACGCTGGAAAGTATGAACAGAAATTAGTATTTACAAAACTACCAAAAAGCTGAAGGAAACATCCTCATCTTAATATAAGAAAAACCTAAAACTAATATTTTTTACCAGATCAAGTTTTCAATGGATTTCAATATGTAACCTCACTAAAAAAATTATTGCTCAGTAACAGTGAATAATATTGCATCGAAACTAATCGTAATAAAAGAACTAAAAATTACTTAAAAAATATTTCTCTCTTCTGAATATGCAGCCAATTTTTTTCTTCTCTTGTAAAGTAACAAAAATATGAGCTCCGGCCTTCCTCAGTTGAACTAACGATAAGCTTTTTTAGCATTCGAAACCCATATAACCCACTAACAGCTCCTTTAAAAATATATCTGTGATTTCCTTAAAGTAATTCATCTCAATAATATTTCTAGTCATGCCAAACTTAAAGACCTTACACAATTTTTGAAGCAATGTTTTTATTTCGTCTAAAAAACGAACTTGAAAGAAATGGCGTTGGTAGGTTTTCCACATTCCAGTCGTGCCTACAAACATACACATGTATATACGTATGTGCTGTTATAAAATTGCATAGAAGAAAGTTGAAGCACAGCAAAAAAATATCTTTAGTGCATTGAAAATGAGCGTAAATCATTTACCATTAACCCATTTCATTGAAATTCTTGCCATGGCTGTCACGCCACACTTGACAGCTGCCCCTTTCGCATTGTGCGGCATTAAAACTAAAGCTGAATTCAAGCTAAAGTATTTACGTGAATATCTTCTGTCTTTGTTCATTTATTTTTCACAACTTTATAAGTTTGTTGCAACGTCGTGTGCTGAATAGCAGAAGGACACATTATCGACCACATAAAGATAAGAATGAAGGAAAATAACAATAACATAAATAAACTGCTATGGAACCGCAACAAAAAAGGTACTTCTTGCCACCACACATGCCACTCGCGCCATCACCCATCGCCCATTGCCCGTCGCTCATTATCCGGCTGATTCAGCGCCATACGCCATGCGACATGCAGTCATGTCATAGCCAACACTAATTTTAGAAGTTTTATGCGCCTACTGCCTGCATCAACATTTTTAGAAATTTATTTTATGAAAACATTTGTGTGCAATAAAACTCTAAGGCGGCGACATTGGCGTAAAGGCAGTCAGTCAGCAAGGCAGCGAGTTTGCTATTGCACTGAATCCAACGCGTCATAGTAAGTCCGCTGTCCTCATCATGGCTAAGGTCATTGTTAACCAGCCAACGTACAATACAATTCAAATGCACATATTTTTATGCACTTTAATGTATGCATAAATTAATATACGTGCGTACGTATGCATGTATGCATGTGTTTATGTATTTTTCAACTCTTTGCTAGCTGCACTTTGGCTCACATTGCAGCTTCTTCGGTCGGCCGAATGCCAATGCGCATTGGCACTGTTAGCCGGTTTTTCGGCGTTCATTGTGAGTGTAAAATATTTGTATGCGTGTGTGTTTGTTTTGTGTATCAACGTGATTTTCAGCACTCTTACATCAGCCTTGAGTCAGGTTTTTCCACTTTCGTTGTTTGACAACAAAGTCCACAACGGCGTCGACGGCAATGACTCCAAACAATTCATCTGCTAATTTTTACATGTTTCTTCTTCTTGCCACTTTGTTTTGTTTTCAGCACCTGCTGCGTTCCATGCTTTCCACTGATTTTCTATTGAATAGCTGCTAGTGTTGCAATCAAGTGCAACTTTCTAATGTTTCAAGCCTCATACATTCATACATTCAAATACGTACACTTTTACTCATATAATATTTAAAATGCTTTGGCGCTCCGATAAAAAGTTTTTATTATAATAATTTTACGCGGAAAATTTGATAGCTGCGCTATGTCGAAACATGTAGAGCATTCAAGCGTTAATATTAATGTATGCATGTTACGGGCATTAGGGTGGGCCAGTTTGCCAAGAGAAGGAGTAAGTGGCAAATTGTTTGGTAAATGTAATTTTGCAATTTTTTTCCATGGGATTGCGTGCATAAAATGAATTTGAAATCTACAGCTCAATTTTTGGGGATTAAATCAGATTTTTAGTAATGATAATTTTGATTAAGTTGCTTAAAAAACTCGTTATATATCCCGTTCCAAATTATAAAGCACCACATTTTGACAATTTTTGACTATTTCTTAATGACTTTTTAATTCCAATTGTTTTCATACAAATATTATTATTTTTTTAATAATTTTTTACAAAAATGTTGAATTTTTCAATATTTCTTTATAAACATTTTTATTATGAAATATATTATTTTGTTTTCATTTTTTTCTATAAATTTTTAAAGTTTTTTTTAAATCTACTTCATGTATGATAAACCTCTTACAAGTAATAATAATTGCCTACACAAATATATTTCTTTCAATAACGTTTATATAATCATTATGTAGTTTCTATTCATTTTTTATAAAAATATTTTTCTTTTCTAATTTCTTTTACAAGAATCTAATTAATATATGAAAAACCTCTTAATAATAATAATTTTTTATAAAAATTTTTTTTTTCAATAATTTTTTTTTTAATATTTTTTGTTTGACTATTTCTGAATTTTTCTTTATCGACTTTTTAATTTCAAATAGTTTTTTATGAGACTCTTTTCTTATTTTTAAATTATTTTCTACAAATTTTTTACAAAAATTTTGTATTTTTTTCAATATTTCCTTATAAAAATTTTTATTAGTAAATCTTTTTTTCTAAAAATACTTTGTTTTCGAAATGTTTTTTTTAATTTCTTTCATACAAATCTGCTTCATGTATGAAAAACCTCTTACAAGTAATAACAATTGTTTGCCAAAATATATTTTTTTCAATAACTTTTATATAAAAATTGTTTACCCAAATATATTTTTTTCAATAACTTTTATATAAATATTTTGTTTTTAGTATTATTTTTTTATAAAAATGTTTTTCTTTTTTAATTTTTTTTTTTAAATATAATTCATGTATGACAAACCTCTTACAAATAATAAAATTTTTTACAAATTTCATTAATTTTTATAGAGATTTTTACTATTAATTATTATTTTTTAATTAAAAAAAATAGTTCTTATACGAAAAACCTCTTACTAATAATAATTATTGTTTATAAATTTTTTTTTTTCAATAATTTTTTACAAACATTTTTTTTTTTAAATATATTTTATTTCACATTTTTTGACAATTTCTTTACTCACATTTAATTTAATTTATTTTTTAATGGTATTATTTCCTTTTCTCAAGTAATTTTTTACAAAAATATTTTTTTGTTCAATAACTGTTTTTAAACATTGTTACTATTAATATTTAATTTTTTTTAAATCCATTTCATATATGGAAAACCTCTCAATGATAATCATTTTTTATAAAAATATTTACTTTTTTTAAATATTTTTTGTTTAACAATCTTTCTTTATTGACTTTCTTATTTCAATTATTTTTTATTTAAGAGATTATTTTCTTTTGTTTTAATAATTTTTTATAAAAATATGTTTTTTCAATAACATTTTATACAAAATTTTTATTATTCTTTTTTTCATTTTTTTTATAAAAATCTAATTCATTTATCATATATGTACTAGTAATAACAATTGTTTAGAATGTTTTTTTGAATAATTTTTTATAATCTTTTTTTTCTTTGTATATATTTTTCTAGCTTGTTTTAGCAAAATCTAAGACATATGATAAACCTCTTATAAAAAGAATGTTTTTTAAATATTTTTTTTTTTTATTTTTTATGAAAATCTAATTCATGTATAACAAACCTCTTATAAATAATAATAATTTTTTGTAAAAATATTGAATAATTGTTTATAAATATTTTTATTTAGAAATTTTGTTTCTTAATGTTTTTTATAACAATCTCATTCACATATGAAAAATCTCTTACTAATGGTAAGCCAAATTTATACAAAAATATATTATTCAATCATTTTTTAAAAACATTTATATTTTAAATTTGACACTTGCGAATTAAACAGCTGCAATAGACAAACTGATAAACAAAGGAGCGCATGACAGCCAAAATAAAGATTTCCATCATTGAAAACATTCTTTTGTTTTACTTACTAAAAAATTATTCAAAAACGAAAATGGATGATTAATTAAAAATTATTAAAATTAAAAAATTATTCAAAAACAAAATTGGATGATTAATTTTGCGCCACCTTGTATACGTACTTTGTGTAAACGACTAAATATTTCATAAACAAGTTGCTATTTCTGGCCTATGCATGCCTTTAAATTCATGCGCCATCCGTAAAGCGCTACATATTTCGAACAAAAGCTACCCACTGTTTCCATAGTCATTTGATATTTCTATTTTGCCCCCACCTATTCACAATGGTGCCGCACCAATACACTTGTTGTTCGGTTACACTCCACATACAATAAGTAGCTGTAAAGTTTTTGATTATTATTTTAGTTTCAATTTTCATTATTCGAAACTCGAAAGCATCCATCAGCACGGCTCGAATGAATGCGGCGGATGTAGCGCATAAAAAGTGGAAACTATTGCATAAACAAGAGATAAAAATTTCAATGCAAAATAATGGAAAAAGAGTGTGAACAAAAAAATCGTGTAGCGAAAAATCATTCATGGAAGCCTCTCAAGTGGTGCCGGTTTTTGACCGATTATGTGGAATCAAGCTTTTGAAGCAAGCACAAGTAAACGGGTATAGGCAATACTCGTACAAATATTTTTTGTTTGAAAATTATTTTTTATGTAAGTTGTACACTTATTAGTATATGAAAATGTATGTATGCAAGTATGTAAGAAAATTGCATGCTGCACATTGGTTGATGTGGAAAAAACAAAAAACACAAAATGCGGCATTTCCGGTAACAATTTGAGTTCAGTACCAAGTTTGGCTTCATTGCTACCTTAGCTGCTTTACTGGCAACGTGGCTGGGTTGGATAAATTGTTTACCCAGTTACTCGTTTCGTATCAGCAGCTGCCTGTTCCCACGCTGACCACTCCAATTGCCGCATGTCTCAGATAAAATGCTCAAGTTCGAACTAAGTATGCGCCATGACGGTACAAATAAACAATCGTGTAAACTTTTGCTACACAAAGCGAAAGAAGCACACACACACACACACATGTGTGAAAATAATCTGAGGTTTATATGTTGTAAAAACAAACAAATGTGCATACCTACATACGAGCCTACCCTGCAGAGAAAGCAGCCTGTTTATAGTTAATTGGGCTGCACACAAAAGACTTATAGAGTCCTGCCTGTCACGTGCCACAATTTTAAAAGATGGCTTGCTGGCTGCATTTTGCCAGGAGGTTTTACATCAACAGCCAAACTGCACTTAAAGTGGCGCCATCTGCTGGGTGCCACAATATAAAATACTAAAGGAAATGAACCAGTCGAGGTACTGGTCAAATTTGGTACAAAGTCATTATTAGTCAAGGTATGTGAACTATCTATCGCCCTCTCTTTCAATCATTTGACCACTGAGTTAAACACCTCAGTGATATCAGACGGGTGTTCAAAATTCCTGAACAACAAATGTTAACAAGAGTTGAAAGACAAAGAAGTTCACTCTTCTCTTTTAAAACATGAGTACAGAGCGAGACAAGAAATGTCATAAGCAAAACGATTGAATCACTGTTTGTGCTCTGAATATTGTTTCTACGACGAAAAGGCTCCTCATAAAAAAGCATAGATGTGTAGGCCCCTCCATTTGTGAAAAAACAAAGGAGAAAATATAGCTCGGCCAAACACTCGAGTAGCTCATTACGACTGGGTGATGCTCATAGTATCATTGAACGCTTCGTTCATGAAAATCGAATAAATAATAAAGGTCAAAAAGCACAAAATTAAGTATTCAATGAACGTTTAATAGTGCAAAAAATATAAAAAAAACCAAAGCTATCGGCTCCCAAACTGCCAAAAAAATGTAAAATGAATTGGGGAATTTATTTTGCGTTGAAACAGTGCGGCGAGTGCGCGTCGACAGGACTTCAATGGTCGAGTAGCATAAAAGAGGTCCTTAAAAAAAAACGCCAAGTTGTCTTTGCCTGGGTGCTAGAAATTAAGGGGGGACCCCCATTTATCGGGTCAAAAAAATCGATTTTTTGGAAATAATTTTAATCTATTCTACAACTATTTAAGAATATACTTTCAAAATTTCAAGTCGATATCTGTATTTTTGAAGGAGTGACAAAATTTTTAACAGGACGCGACGGGTGGCCTGATCGCCTGTATCCAAAACTTTAAACGCGTTTTTCTCGAAACATCATTTTTCGATTTTGTGTACACAATTGAGAACGCTGTATTGAACCAATCAGGCTTTACAATAGCTCATTTTAAAGATAATTAAATTGTTTTCAATGTGACATTAAGTGTTTTTAAAAAAAAAAAGATTTTCATATTTTTTTGTAATTTTAAAGTCAATTTTTATGCATGAAAAATCACTTTTAACATAAAACTGGGTAAAAAATATCAATTTCGACATTTTTTTTTTAAATCAAAATGTCACATCGAAGGTATTATCCTAAAGGTTTAAAAAAAATTTGGTTTTTTTATTTCAGAAAAAAATTCAGAGCGCTAGAATGTACACAGATAGAATGAGGTGCCATGGACGAGGTGTATATTTCCATACTTAAAATGGTTTTTTTCTTCTCCGAAAATTTTTGTAGACAGTCAAGACATTTATTAAAGTACTTTATGAATTACAAAACGTTTGAAGTTATTTTACCTGAGAAAAAAATTCCCAAAAATGATGCATTTTTCGACCGTCTAAATGAGGGTCCCCCCTTAAGGATTGCAGTTTTTGGAGTGCAGTCAGTTTTTGTGACGATTCAAAACTCAATCTCACCGAATTTGAGTCATCGATTGGCCACCAGGAGGCAGCACCCACCACAGGTAATGGTTTGGACCGCTATAACCGCAGATGGGCGCTCTTCAATCGTTTTCATCAAGCCTGGCGTCAAGGTAAATATTATCGGGTAGGTATTCTGGAGGTTGCTTTGAAGCCATTGGCAGACAAATATTTTGGGGGCAGACCATTGACGTTTCAATAGGACTCGGCACCGAGTGAACCAAGAATGGCTAAAAAACAACGTTCCGAACTTCATAACGTCCACAAAATGGCTCTCAAATTTACCAAAAGCGAATCTCATTGATTATTATCTTTAGGCAGCTTTGGATACCAAGATGCGAATTAAAAGATTCACCAGTCGCGAGGCGCTGAAAAACGTCATTGTCCGCGAGTGGGCCAAAATACCAGCAAGTCACATTCGGGCACCTTGCGATTCGTTTCTGGACCATCTCAAGGCCATAGTCACGGCAAAAGGTGGTCGTATCGAGCAAAAGTAGATTCATTCTTAATTTTGTATTATTTTCACACATTTTTTATTTTGAATTGAATGAAAGTAATTTTCCAAACAAAATTTATGGCCTTTTCAATTGGTTACACTTCGAGTGTCGGACCCTGTAGAGTAGGCCTTTTTAGTTGCTTTTCTCATGTAAAGGCCAAAAATGGTGATATTTTGAAATGATTGTATGGGGAACCCCCCAGGGGAGTTCCAGGGAGTGTGCCACTGGCATGGATGGATCGGCCGTCCAAAGTTAGTGGGGTTCGGTCATACATTTGGACTCGATTTGAGCACTCTAAATGGGTTAAAGTGGGATTTTTCGTTCGACCCAAATTGGGGGACATCAGAATTCGTTTTAGAGGTATGGTTCCTTCGGCAAAGTTTCTTATTTTGATCCCTAGAATACGATTTTCACAGAGCAATGAGCGATTTTTAAATCGACCCGCCCTACTGTAGAGCTACATTGTACTCGGAGGTAGTCTACTGATATTAGGTTCAGTGTTCGATATTTTTTTTTCGATATTCCAAGTGTATAAAAAGTCGAAACCCAGTGATCCAATTTCTCGCTGGTCCTACGGGGCATACGAGTATACAGATGATGGCTTTTGTGGCAATCACAATCGCGTTTCTCAGCTGACCATTGGCCTGCATTAATGTTTATTGTGTTTGCATTATAGGCGCATAAACAAGTCAACATACACACATACACACACACATGCATGAATGTGTGCTTATAAGCATATTGAATGCGTAATTTTCACAACATTGGAATTTATGCAATTTTCTGTTATTTTCTCGAGACGTCACGGCGCTGCCACACTCGCACTTTTCAACTCACCTTTTCATTGTTTCCTTTCGAAGTGGCTGTTCACAGGCATGCACTGACATGCGTGCTTATACCTAACCTTATAAATACCTACATACATACTTAGTGGCACAGGCATGTACATATGTAACTATGTGATATTTATATCCACTGCAATTGCAGAAAAATTATAAACAAATCTACAATGCTGTCTTTCTGCATACCTTTGCATGTATGTATGAATGTATGTTGGTATGTAAGCGCACACAGTCTTAACTGACCTGTTAGCATTTGTGTATGTTTTTCTGGTGGTTAAGAATGCAAAATTGCAAAAATTACAGCAAAGCTAAATTTTTATTTTCTCTTCTCTTGAACTATTTTGTATGTAAACTGCATGGCGCAGGCGTTGGCGCACATTTCAATTTCGGGTTATTGTACGCACTAACCGTGCACAGTGAAGGCCGCGAAAAGAGTGTTTGAATATAATTGGTTGTATGTAGCAGGTCTACGAATAAAACTAAACCAACTGGTAAAATAATAGTTACGCATGCGACATCACGCGAAAAAACTATAAAACCAAACTGGTTGTGATGGCATCTGATAAAACATCAGACCAATAAAGTGGTTATATAATTTCATTGAGTGTATGCCCCGAATTTATAGTCACTTATTCTGTAAAGCGAGGGACTTATAAGACCCACAGCGCTTATCTTTAATTGAAAAGTGGTCAGGGTAAGCTATTGCATCGAAATTATTACGGGGTGCATACTGCAGTTGAGGATATGCATATATGTGGCTATAACTTTCCACAAGCAACTATTTTTATTTCTGCTGTTTTTATGATTAGACTTGAAGGACTTCAATTGAACTCAAAAAATGAAGAGACATGCAGTTACCGTCGCTATTTGTGTCGAGTTATCTTTGTAGATCTGCGGTATAAATCCTGTATTATGCGCAGAAGACAGTTTATGTCGAAGCAAATACGAGAACAGCGAGTTATCCGATGGCGGTGTGTTGTCATACTAGATGATGTTCAATCTGCACCTTTTTTCCCCACCTCTGGCATATCACAAGATAGCATTCTGGGTTCATTGCTGATTATTCTGTTCATAAATGACATCGTTTCTTGCTTTTCTTTCGCCAACTTTCTATTATACGCCGGCGGTCTGAAGATTTATTCAGTCGTTAAGAATACTGCAGATATAATGAAACTCCAATCCGAATTCGATAAATTATATTTTTGCTGCTTGAGATCACATCTTTCCTTAAATATTAAAAAATGTTTCCATGTTTCTTTTAAAAAATCACTCAACTTATTAAAAACTCAGTACAGCTTTTCTGGAGGAATCTTGCAATCCCTACCAGAATTTAAGGATCTCAGAGTTATTTGTGATATCAAATTTTCATTAATCAATCTTATTAATTTTGTCGTTTCAAAGGCATGCGCTAAGCTTGGTTTTATACCACTGAATTTACCGATCCGTACGCCATAAAACTGCTTCATATCTCTTAATTTCGCTGCAATAATCTGGCTCCCTTTCCACCAGTTCTCCACTATGCCTTCGTATAGTGCATATTTAACGCAATAGACTAAATATGCAAATGAATAATAAATAAAATGCCTTCTAAACATAATTAAATAGACTGCCGCGACTGAGATGTAATAGAATTTTTCTGGAAAAAAACATGGACGAACACTAAGAGGCCAACCGTAAAAATGATATATGGGAATCGGTTCTAATCTTTTTTATACAGATGGTTCCAAGCTAGCCGATACGGTTCACTATGGAGTTTTCTCGAAGGAATTAGGACTGGAACTATCCGTTCGACTACCAGACTACTGCAGCGTCTATCAGGCAAAGGTTCTAGCTATAAAAGAAGTGGCTACATATCTAAATACGCACGCCGTAACAAAAACGTCTATAAATATATTCTCCGATAGCCAGGCGGCCATCAAATCAATGAATGCGGCTTTACTAAGATCGAAGGTTGCACAGGAATACCGGGCGGCTCTAAATGATATTAGTGACGTATTCAAGGTCAGCCTTATTTGGGTTCCGGGACATAGAGGTATTGAGGGAAACTATAAAGCTGATGAGCTAGCCAGAAAAGGTACTGCTCTTCAAATGTTTAGCGATAAAAGTACCATTGGACAACCCATGGCCACGAGTAAACTAATAATAAAAAACCACATTAACCAAGAGGACAATAGGTCATGGAGAAATGAAGATATGTGTCTAACAGCTAGCCTACTATGGCCGCAAATAAACAAGAAAAGAACAAAGGAATTGCTTAGTCTCTCAAGATACAATATCTCGAAGGTCGTGGCTTGTTTAACCGATCACTCGCTCTTTGGCAGGCATTCCTCGAGACTAGGAGTTTTCTCTCATGAATATTGCAGAAGTTGTAGAGATGAGGAAGAGGAAGAAACAGTCGAGCACTTCCTTTGCACTTGGCCAGCCTTAGCTCAAATTAGAGCAGGTTGTCTAGGTAAATACTTTTTTAGTTCTCTCTGTCTGGCGTGGGGTTGGGATCAATACTACGTTTCATAAGAGCCACAAAATGGTTCCACGAAGGAAAATAAATGAGGTTGCCGTCTAGCACAGTGGTATCACAACGGACCTGTAAGGTCTAAGTGAGTTGGTCGTGCAGACCGACTACCACCATAACCTAACCTAACCTAACCATGGGTTCTAATCCTACGGAGGTTCCTGTTGTCATGCACACGGAGTTCCCAGCCACTATAATGCACAAAAATGAATTGGATTTTTTTTTTTGACAAATACAACGCAATGCACGTAAGTGATACTAGTTGAATAGGAAGAAGGACCTCGGCATACTCATAATTAATCGATCTTCTCATTCCTATGCTTGATGATGCCAATTGTTCGTATCGGTTGCGATTTAACCAAGTTTGTTTTCTGTTTTTGTCCTTAACACTAGATTTACCAGACCAGTCAAAATGACATGACCCTTTGCTTCAACATATTTTTTAGGCTCTGAAAATGGCAAATGGAATGAAACGAATGCAATGCAGCATATTTGGAAAATCGAGTACTGGTTTTGGTAGAAATAGAAATTTATTCAAACAGCTGATGAATTTAGTGTTAAAGATCGATGTTATGCGAATAATTCAAAAACTTGTCTGACCCTTAAAATGATTTTCAATCGAAACAGTTGCTGACACGGGCTGGGAATCATTTACTCTTCCTAATAAAATATTATAAAATTCCAAGAGAAATATTGAATGGCATTTCTTGACATCGACACACCGCTGGTTTAAAGCATTTCAATTTCAGATTGTCTAAGAAGAAGCTTTCTTTGATAGTCTGGCTGCGCTCAGCATGATCGGTTGGAATTGTTCTGCATTTACTTAGTTAACAAATATATTTTATTCTCGCTTTGGGAGCTACCGCATACATACTTGACACACCCACGACTGTAACTTGGCTGATCCTTCAAATGGAATAACAAGACTTCAGTGATTTTCTTTACACTTTCCACTTACTTCCGCACTACTCGAAGAAGGGCGCACAATTTAGCGCTTCAAGTTATTGCAGTCACGCTCTGCATAAATATGAATGCATGTTCGTTATTTCGTTTGTGCACACTAGGGTGATCAGGCTGCGTTTTTCAATTCGAGGCGGATACTACGGTCAGATATTTTTAGTTCTTTCGCCATTTGATTGGTCAAGTTGCTTCTTCACTTTTTGAACGGTTTCACGTGACGTTGCAGTCTTTTGATGACCACCTCCATGACGTTTTACGATGCTACCAATATCATTGTAATGCCCGAGCATCAGCACGAGTGCCGAACAATGTATGTGTCTGCTCAAGGGCTTCTCAGATTTTTTGTTAATTTATTTCTTTGCAAAAATATTTACCAGTACATTCATCCGATCAAATTGACTGAATTATACTACGATTTGTTCAGCATCCTACATATTCTACAAATTGGCTGCCCAGCGACTGGTATTTATTTCAAAATATGAAGAGATAGCTGCATATCGAATGACTAGCTCACCGCCAAAAGAGGGGGCGAATTCGGTGCATTTTTAAGTGCATTGCTCAGAATAAATCCCATTTCGAAGACCGGGAATGATTTTGAGAAATAAATTTATATTTTCCTTTCCAGATGCCGAACTTTTTTCGGGAATCTAAAAATGTCTTTAATCTGGTAGATGAGCTTGATTGTTGCCCTATTTAATTCATTTTCAAAACATATACAAATTTTGATTTTTTTAGGTTGTACTATTTTTATTAAGCAAAACTTTGGGCTACAACAGCAATATTCTCAACAGAACATCCAGTTTTCGGTCTACCAGTTATTTTTCTATACGCGACAGAACTCTTTCTTGATATTTTTTCATCAACCTTTGTGTTGACAACTCATTCGGACGATTATTTCCATCAAAAAGGTCATGAGTTTCACGATGTGTTGTTCTTAAAGATCGGCCATTTTCCTAAATAGTTTGAATAATTTAGCGCGTTGTAAGCATATAAAATTGTACCTCTGCATACTTTACAAATGTTAAAGATGGCATAAAAAAGGTAACATCTAGGAATTATTCACTGCTGTCATCTAGACGTCACTTTCGAAAGAGCCTTTGCATAATTAAAAAAATTCAGACAAAATAGTATTTTGAAAAATGTTGTTGGGAATACAAATATTTATTCAAAAATGAGTCGTGATTGGCCCACTTGAAAAAAATATTTAAAAAAAATTAAATGTCCTTGAGTTCCTCCATTTTCTTTCAGATCTTCGTAGCTGCGTCTAATCAAATGGTTCGAAATTCTCAATTCGAAAAAATTCGAACGATCGACCACCCTAGCCTACACTCATCGCTTATGTGTGCATATGCACGCACACACTTGCAAATATTAACACTCGTACGAAATTTATTCGTTTATTAAGATTTCAAGCCAGGCAAACGGATTCGTGTGTTGTAATCGATTTCTGTTTACCTTCGCATTTGAGCTTCTCATTGCCCAAAGTAACTTTTACGACGACAGCGATGATTTTTATGGCTGCCGCGTTTGTTGGTTCTTAGTGACTTATTTTTATGCTTTTTAATAATTATTTATTTTTCAACATTTGCGTTTTGTTTGTTTGCTTCCCTTCTCAATTTTGTTCGCCTGAATGTACGAGTTGTGTTTTTAAATGTGCGAGCCTACCCACAGAACCAAATCGTTAAGTGCATGGGACTAAGGGAAGTGAAGTAATAATATCTTTTGTTTGAGTTTTGCTTTCATATATAAAATATGGGTATTTTTAGTCATTTTTATGGCTATTTTTTTATGGTTCTATGCTAATGTTTATTAGCTTCAATAGCTGGGATATGTTGGGCAATAAAGTTTAATGCGAGATTTTTGTACGCAGAAAATTCCAAACAAACAAAAAATTATAATAATAACCAAATATTTTTTTTTTTTAATTTGCTCACATTGAAGAACGGAAGACGGAAAAGACTAAACATTAAAATGTGAAAACTAGGTATGAAAATAATTTCCACCAGAAGTGTGATGATAATATTTAGTTTGTAGAAGGTTGTATAAACACACATACATACATATATAAAAATAAAAACATATGCTATATTTACTTCTGTGGCTGACAGGAAGGTATAATTGGTTTCGCTATGTGTTCAAATGTTGAGGTGATAAAATGGCGAGTAAATGCTGATAATTTTTGATGTAAGCGTGGCACGAAATAAATCATTTTTGCTGGTTTACTTTTTAAGTGCGTGAAATTTTTATTAGACATTTTGTAGAACAGCACTTGCTGAATCAGAATCTTTTTGCAGAATTCGTCTAAAGAACTTTGAACAAATTTTTTTCTGCTTTGAATTATAACTAATTAAGAATTCATAGCCCTGAAAGGGCGGTTTTTTAAATGAAAAAGCGTTAATGAATAGCTTATCTAAACTACAGACGTTAAATGTATACTTATGTTCAAAATAAGAGGAGCGAGATGAATTATTAAACTTTGACTATTTAAAAAAAATGTAAATAAAAAAGAAATTGTTTAAATTTAAAAATTATAAAAATTAAAATATTCTTTAAATTAAAAAACAAAATTTTAATATATTTTTTTTTTATAAAATAATAGCCCATTCTTCAACAAAAACCATATAGTATCATATATACCATATTTCAAACCATTACATTAGGTTTTTCTTATCGCACCGTAAAACTTATTGATCAACCTAGTAACTCCATGCTACAAACTATGTACGAAATTCACAAAAATTTCAAATTTTTTAAAAATTTAGATCAAAATATTCAACTTTTTTAATCAGAATATTTAGAAAACTTTAAGGTGGGGAGTATAAATGTAAGTTTAATTTTAAAAAGGTCGATTTTTTCCGATATTTCGAAAGTATAGTATCTTAAGAATATGCTGTGAAATTTTCATGCGGAAATACGCAATATTATAGCTTCCACAGCCCATTAACTATGGAAGAGAGCGGTCCGCGTGCTTCTGTGCCACAAACTTTAAACTCATTTTTCTCGAAACTACTGTTTCCGGCAACTCATACAGTTTTTCATATTTTTTTATGCAGTTTTTTTTTTAATGTTCGAAAGTGTTTTCTCTATAAATTTCATTTTTTATTTTTTTATAAAAAACTTCTATAAACATAACAAAAGTGTGACATTTATAAACGCACACTTTTTTTTAAAACGCCGTAAATTGCAAAATTTTTTGAAATTCAAAAATCCGGCTCGACAGGTTATAATTAAAACTTTATTCTACAAAATTTTTACTTTTTACAGATCCATCAACATTTCAAAGAGAAATGAAGCAGAGCGTGGATAAAATCTTTTTCATTGCACTTTGGGTCACGTAATTTTTTATGTACTAATTTTTGTTAAGAAAAATTAAAATAATTTTTTTTATAAAGTTTAAGTATTAATAAACAATGCATACATTTTTTTTATATTTCTTTGTATTGTTGTCCCTTCTAAAAACAGTTTTTCTTTTAGCGCATTTTTGGCGCTGCTGGACGTACATATTTGACCCCTTAAGTTGAGAAAATGCACTCAAAATCTGAGCGGAAAAAATTAAAAAAAATCAACTAGAATTTTGAGACGCTTTACAATTCTACTTTGTTATACTAATATTAAATGAATAAAAAATGCATACCCAGCATTTTTCTAAAAATTCCGAAGAAAAAGTTGGAAATGTTGATGCATTTCTTTACAAAACTGTTTAAAATTTTTGTGAATTTCGCAAAAAGTTAGGGGTTTAAGTCTTTTGGTTTTTCTTATAGAATGCGCTATAGTTTTAATAAAAAACAATAAAAATAAAAAATTAGTTAAAACTTGGTAATTAGTCGCGCTCCTACTATTTTGAACACAAGTGTATATAGCCTATATAAAGGGTGATTTTTTAAGAGCTATAGGAAAGTTTTTCAAAAAAACACATGTAAAATTCAGAAAAATGCACGAAACTTATATTTAAATCTATAGTACAGTCCATATAATTTAATGTTTGAAGATTATTTCATGCAAATGTAGACCGCGACTGCGCTTCAAATGGTCCATCCGCTTAGTCGAATTTTGGCATACTCTTTCCAATGTTTCTTCCAGTATCTCATATATAAATGCTTTAATGTTGTCTTCCAATGCGTTAATTGAAGCAGGCTTGTCTGAATAGACATGAGCTTTAACATGGCCCCACAAAAAATGACCTAAAGGCGTTATACCGCACGATCTGGGTGGCCAATTGACTCGTCCCGAAAGTGAAATAAAATGTTCACCAAACTCGCCTCTCAACAAGTGCATTGTTACGGTGCTGTGCGGCATGTGGATATCATTTCACGGTAGCGCTCACCATTCACAGTTCCGTTACGATTAGCAGCATCTTTGAAGAAGTACGGTCCAGTGATACCTCCAACCCATAAACCGCACCAAATTGTGACCTTTTCTGGATACATTGGTAGCTCTTGCAATTCTTCTGGCTGATCTTCACTCCAAAATCGACAATTCTGCCTATTTACGTATCCATTGATCCAAAAATGAGCTTCGTCGCTGAACACAATTTTTCGATAAAAAAAGTGGATCTTCGGCCAACTTTCCAAGAGCCCATTCACCAAAAATTCTGCGCTGCGGTAGGTCGTTCGGCTTCAATTCTTGCACCAGCTGTATTTTGAAAGGCTTCACACCTAAATCCTTTCGCAAAATTTTCTACGCTGTTGAGTAACAGAGGCCCAATTGCTGCGAACGGCGACGAATCGATAATTGATGGTCATTATTAACACTGGCCGATACAGCTGCGATATTTTCTTCAGTTCGCACTCTACGTAAGCGTAGAACGGTGGTTTGATGTCCAATAATGTAAATTTGGTTCTAAATTTAGTCACAATTCATAATAGTTCGAATAGCCGCTTCAGTGGGTCGATTGAACTGACCATAAAATGGAAGAAGCGCGCGATAAACTTTCTTGACGGAACACGCACTTGTGTAATACAATTCAATGATTTGCAAGCGTTCTTCGTTTGTAAGACGATTCATGGTTAAATTATAGACCAAACTGAAGATGTTTGACAGTGATACAAAACACGAAACGTGCGTCAGCTATTTAAACCAACTTTCTAAAAATATAATAGCTAAAAAATCACCCGTTAGTATATGGTGCATAAGTATGTATATATTTAGTATATAGTATATATGTACATACATCGAGTGTGATGAGCCAAAATCATGAACAAAATGCAGCAATTTGTAATTTAACCTGAAGCAAATTGAAAGAAAGTAATCCAGGGAGATCTTTCCTTGTCTTACCGGATTATAGACTATACAGCTAAACAAAGCTTAAATGTAGTTAAATAGCTTGGAAGAACCAAGGAAAGGCGTATCAAGTGCTAAGCCAACACTTCTTAAAAAAAGGTAAATTGGACGATGCATGAAAATGTTTCCCCCTAGAGGGTAAATTTATTTTTCCATGCAAGTAATACTTATTCCGAAAATATATCGAATGAGTTGCGATGGTTGGCGCGATGGAAAACTTTTATTTTCTAAGCCATCTGTTCCAACAGGAGCAATGCGACCAGCAAAGGACTTTGCACGAAACATGACCACGCGAAACATGAAAGTTTCGAAATTAGTCGAAACGAATCCACGGGAATACCTCATGTCGGGGATACGCTTGAGCTTGTGTAATGCTGGAAAACGAATTGAGCCAGTGCTGGACTGTGATCCGAATCCATTTACAAAAATTATGAAATGCCTTGGATCGAACCCGCAACTTTCTATTCTGTACACACCTGAGGAAGCTTCAGCTCTGTATATTTATTTAGGCTACACGAAGAACTTCCACAAGCTTATGCATACCCGCTTGCCGAAAAGGCGAAAAGTCAAAACTTATCCATCTTCACTAGGCGCCCTGATAAGAGTAACTGAATCTTCTGCTGGGATGCCGTTGCAACTATTAATTGATCACACAATTACCCTATCCCGCCTTTAAAAAAAGAACATACAAATGGCTATAGTTGTTTAAACTTTCGTCTTAATCGTGGAATCAGAATTTTCGGTTGTGAGTGTAGTCATATTCGCAAAAGAAGAATTAAAAAATAAATCACAAAAATTTTATTTGAAATTTTTTTTTTTTTAAATTTGACTGAAAAAAAAGTTCCTAAACAAAAATATTGAAATGATTCTTTGATTAATTATCATTAAAAAAACTGCTAAAATAAAACTTTATTAATTTGGGAAATATTAATTTTATTCCGCTAAATACGTCCTTTCGCCCACTGTATGACGGGACGACTTGAAGTTTTGTGTAGATACTTCTAAATAGAATAAATATAATACAATTATAAATGAAAAAAAAAAAAAATTTTAAATTCAAGTCTAAGAAAAAAATAGCCGATTAGAAAGGATTAAGGATACGACAATTTCTGTGTTAAAATGAATTTTTGTTTAATATAAACTGAATAATAAATAGCAACCAAAATTGATATTCGTACACATTTATCAACAATTTCTGCAGCTTTGCCATATTTTTATAAAGTTTTTAAGCAACGCGAATCTTTCTGATTACTCTCTAGAGTCACTGTATGCAAATATTCCTTATTTGCTGAATATTTTCGCACATTGTGATACAGAATCAATAGACACCGGCTTTTCTTAAAATTTGTTTGATGAGCCTCTTTTGAACTTTAATAAACAAGTGTGTATGCACATACATATATACATATGTGTGTGTGTGAGTAGGAGATTATCGCTTACTTGTGGTCTTCTTTAGTTTCACCGAATAATTTATTGCAAAAGCCAACTGCTACACGGTTGACCCATATCGCGACCCAAACAAAGCTCTGGCGTTCACAGCAGCTTGCACACTAATATGCACACATGCACGCACATTTGTATATCTTTATATGGAAGAACAAGCAAGCGTTAATCACACATGCTTCGAGTGCCAATGAAATTTTGTTTCATTTATTATATAATATTTAACGGGTATGCACGCTATATTTTTCCCCTTTTTTAAGTGTCATCGTTGCGACAGCACCTACACTAAAAAGGGGTTAACGGTAACTGCACTAATAACGGGTGTTATAGAGTGAGTTGGTAACCTTTTTTTTCTAATTGAAACCCAAATAAATGAGAATAGCATATTTTTGACGCATTAGATTCTGATTTTTGTAGTATTAGTATTTAGTATTTAAAATTTATTAGTATTTAAAAATAGTTTCGGGTCTTAACACTTTCGTACCTAGCGGTTCACATATGTATCAGCGCTTTGTTAAATACTCGGAAAGCTTTTCATGAACCGAGCAGCGTAGAATTATACTGCTTGGCTGCCCTGACTGTTGCTGAAAGCCTAGGTACCTAGTGACAGCTTAACGGCTGAGCCTTTTCCATTCAGCTGATTGTTTCAACATTAAATACTTCCGTAGATAGATAGCAGATGACGTATTCGTTGAGCGCAAGCGAAAGTTCAAATATGTACAAAACCACTTTCGAAGAAATTGTGTAACGATTCTTTTAAATTATTAAATTCTAAAGGGTCACGGTTGACGATCTGTAATACAAGAAATACTTAAATTTACGTTCTAAAATTTTTTTTTGACATATTCTTAAAGGATTTAACATTTTATGAAAAAAAAGTTGCTCCACGATCTGCACCATTTCTCTTTGAAATGTTGATGGAACTCTAAACAAAAACAAAAATTCTGGTAAAATAAAGTTGTAATTATAGTCTGTCGAGCAGGATTTTTGAATTTCAAAAAAACGAGTTTAAACTTTGAAGTGCATTTCGCTCGAGGTCGCGCGAGTTAAATATACAAACAGTTACATTGATTTCAAATTCAATGTACCTGATAAATTCGAGGAATTTTTAAATAAAATCAGTTTCTGGCACATGTCGCAATCCATAAAATTTCCAGAGAATAAACAATTTTTTTATTAAAGCAGAATCAGCAATTTTATTAAACCAATATAATTTAGCAAGTAAGAAAACCAGATTTGTAAAATATACCGAGTAAGCAAATATGTACACATATGGAAGCTTTGATTGAACCTTAAGTTAAATAATAAAATTAGTCTGTTTCTCGATCTCGACTTGATCGGTTTAATTTTTGTATTAATTTTAAAAAGAAAAACTAAATTTTAATTAGTTATAAAATTCGCGCATTTAAAGCAAGAACTTAAAATGAAATTTTTAATTTAGCATACCGACCCTACACATAATCTCATAATGTTTTATAGATGTCCCTATACATACTTTAGAATAACAAAAGGACCGATAGGCTGAAACGCGCGGAAAGCAACGGCCAGCTGCCTCAAACGAAGGACAGCTACCTGTGCGCATCAAGCTCTCGTCGGGCAGTTACATTTTTTAACATAACTTTGTATCTATGGGAAATTTTTACAATCGACTTCCCCAGAAATACGCCTAAAACTGTAAATATTAATAATCTGTAAAAAAAACGATTTTTTGGACGTATGTAAAGCCTTTCTTAATTAATTTACATTATTAACAATCTGCTTTAGAATCGGTACCAAACAAAAAACCTACATGTAAAACTCTTCTTCCCCTCTTTCACTTCCCCACTCATTTCTTTCATTGAAAATGTTTTACATCTATAAAATGAAAATAGTTATTCTTAAGCGAGTCAAATTCTCATTCAGGAACGAGAGATTTAAGTAAAACTACTATACAGTCGTTGGCCTATTTCTAAAAAAACTGGTCTTGTCTTGCTAACAACGCGCCTTTTGACGGCCTCAAACTTGTCAGTTGTGGCTACTTCATTAGCTCTGATTAGTCAAATTAATCATTTAGTCAGCCGCGGATAAACCAATTGACAGTCGTATTTTTTAAGTAACTCACTGGCCAAAAGTTCATCCGAAAAAAAGACGGCACGAAAATTTTTCACCTATTTTCACGATTTTTTTTGTCATTAAAAATTAAAAAAACGATAACTCAACTTTTCGTGTTTATTACTATATCTATGGAACATACAAAAAAAAGTTTATTTGAAAAACAATATTTATTATATTATTATAAAATGTCGCTGAAGATGATGACACTCTCGACAAATCGGACCCGGACGGTGTAGGTGATTTCGAGACTTCTACTCATCTGAAACACAAAATTCAAGAAGATTGCTAATCAGAAAGAGTGCAGTTATGGTCTGAACTAGAACAAATCGAAAAAATTAAAAATTGACAAAATTGCGCGCTTTTGAAAAAAAAGTTCGTAAAGTCGGGTATTTTTTACTAGTTTTTTAGTGTAAAAAGTAGGAAATTATTTAAAGAAATTTATGATACTAGTTCCGACGATAGCCATACATGTTATGAACAACTTATTAAAATTTCAGTATTTCAGATTTCAATATTTCAAATTTCGATCCGGCTGAATATTTTTTTTCATCCCCGCCGTGCCGACAAAGTCGTTTTGAAATAAATGAGTTTAAAGTTTGAGGTACAGGAACGCGTGGACAACTCGCTACCTAGTTAATGTGCTGTAGAAGCTATACTATTTTGGCATAAAATTTCACAGTATATTCTTAAGGTACTTTACTTTCGAAATATAAAAAAAAAAATCGATTTTTGTTTTAATTTTTAGACCACCGGGTCTCCTTAAATCATTTCGCTGGAAATATTTAGCGCTTATACGATGGCCATTGAAGGAATGAAACAACTGCAAATAATTGCACATAAAGCTCATCATGGGCAGCGAATGGCTCCATCTCAGTTTCAAAAAAGATGGGACCAGTGAGAATTCTAGCGTTAAAACTACACCAGTCAGTGACTCGTACGGAGAGTCCTCACTCCAAATTTGGCAATTTCATTATTTACAAATCCATTGGGGGCCAACATGGGGTCTCATCACTGAACACAATTTCACATGAACTTGATGAAGTTTTTGTTTTTTTTGAACATGGAATTTGGAAATAATTTTCCACACTTTCGAATCTAAGGCAATATTTAAGTGGCAATTCGCCTTACTATAAAAATTAATAAATTTTGACTCAGTATATTGAGCAGAAATATCAGAAAAATGTGATTACTCATAATTAATGATCACCTGCTTGAAGCTTCCGAAAGTTCTAGATACTAAAAAAACACCCTTTACATATAATATATGCACGTACATATGCACAAACATTTATCTGCATACCTGCCAATTCCTTCGCTTGCGGTCTAACCATTTTATTGTTGTTTCCAGTAGAGGTTAGCGGGTAGCCCTTGGCAAATGGTTCTTACTCATCCCCCCAGCAAATTTTCTCGTTATTGTTGTTTGCTGTAGTTTTACGTGAACCTTAGTTATGATTTTTGAATTTTTTTAATCTTGCGTATTATATGCGCACATATGAGTGTGTATGTAGTGTGCCATATATATGTATGTACAAATACACATTCATGGGGATATGCGTATAAATGTATCATTGGCGTTATTTTGTTATGTGATTTTTTTGTGTTTGGTTTTTATTTACTGTTTGCAGCATTTGGCGATAAGTCACGTTTCAAATATATTTTACTTGCATACATACATATATACACATATGTATGTATATAAGTATGTGCGTGAGCTTAGAGAATTTAAATTTGGAAAGAAATGATTTGTTCAGTCTTTTGTAGGCAGTTAGAAAATTTTACAGTTTATACTCGCATAAATTTGTATAGTATATGTTATATAATTATATATATAATAATTTGCATAGTAGCTTCAAGCCAAATCGAACAGCATAGCAAAACATTTTTCTCGCGAAAAATATTCCAACTAAAGCAAGCAAATGAGAGTTTAAAATAGTTTTTCAAGAACTTATTTAGAAGTTCAATAACACTGTGCGACAGCAATTTTCAGGCCCAAACCAAACTAATTGCAAATAAAAGTACTCATGTAGAATAGTAAAACCCCAACTAGGTTTTGGTCTACCTGGTTACAATTTTTTACAGTATATTAAAGTTCGCAATATTGATCAAATGCCATATTAAATAATATGGTAAATCCAGTACAAATATTGAAGTTTCTTAAATTTCGTCTTAGAAGACTTTTAGTAAAATTCAATGATACATTTTTTGTAGAACATTTTAACCCGTTGAATCCCACCGTTATGTGACTATTCAACCCAGTTTTTCAAAAATTGTTGCATGCATTCATTTTAACTATACCAAGCCTCTATACATATGATTACCTGTGTTTATACACGTAAGTATATATTTATATGCATGTATGTATGTATATGTATGATTATAACCAGAAAAATTATCAGAAAGGAAAAAATATAAATTAGTTGATACAAATTAATTCAGCAAAATTCATATTAGACACAAATTTTTATGAAAATTGATTTTTTTTATAATAGTTCTCTTCTATATGCCACTTCCCTGCTCGCTATCTCTTTGCTCTGCTCACTTGACGAAACATCTGCATTTAAAAGGAACAAACTATCGAGTTACATTCGCCACTAGCGAGTATGTCTATAATTCATAAAACTGGTATAAAATAAAAATATAAATATTATTTTAGGCAGCTCTATTTCAGCGCTGCCAAGATATGTTTATTTTTACCAATTGCTTCATCTATTTACAACTTGCTGACGCTTGGCGAATCGAAGAAGCCAGATTTAAAATGCATTTTCTTACTTGTGGATGCTCACCAAAAAAATAAGAAAAAGTCGGCTAAGGAAAACATGGAAGAAATCATTGGGAGTTCCTCATGATCCGCATGTTCAATTTCGACTGAGTCTTTAGGTTTTGATGAGCTTAATTTTAGATTTTTGCATCACTATCTTAGAAACGACTAAAAAAACATTCCACCAGTCATGAGTTGTGGGTGAATTTTTGATCAAAATGCGAACTATGTATTTCGTTGCACCATTGGCCATATTCACCTTATTTGGCTTCCTGCGACTTATATACATACATGAAAGTATACAGAAAATTATGAGTCACAATTACTCAATAAACCGTGTAGTTTCCATCTTCATCTTCTTCATGCTTTGAACCAGCTTTTCTGCGTAGCTCGTCGACAAAGAGGACCAGATTTTGCGAACTTGACGCATGAGTTGCTTCAAATCATGGACAAGATGTGTTTTCATAGTTCTCCAAACACTTTCAATGGTCAGGTCAGTCCAATACTGTGACGCCATTTTCTTGTTTCTCAATGTGTTTTTCTGAGAGCAGTGATTTTGATGATGTGGGACGGTGGGATATGTTCGCCTCTTTCAGTCGACGTTCGATGGTGTTGATATTCACATCTATTCCCTTTTTAGCAAGATCTGATTGTGCTCGGCGTAGTCACAAAGAAGGGTCCCGCTTACAAAGTTGGACGATCACTTTATCCTGCTTTTTTATCATCACTCGCTTTAAGCCGGACTCGGAAAAGTCATCAACATTTTTGAACACCTTATACCGCTGGTTCCACATCACAAAAAATTTTTTCATCTTTTAATTACTTTTGCAACCGCGACGCAAGATAATTTCGGCTTTTTCGAATGCGTGCATAAAAATACCGCCTCAAAATGCTTCACGTACTTCTCACTCATTTTTGTTTGGTTGCGTTTACGGGAAAGTTTCGAACGACACTAACCCGAGCTCGCGCTGGCGTCGTAGCTCTTCAGTGGGTCTATTATGTAGCAAAAAGCAGAAAAAAATATATCTTGAAGTTACAAGAAAAAAACCGGTTCTTTTCTTCTGACACAGACTGTATTTTATAGCAACTACATTTGACGATAAAAGCGAATCACCAGGAATTCATGGAAGCCATTCCAGCCTCTGTGAAAAACATCCTAAGCGAAATTCCTAAAACGGGCTCAAAATAGACTATGGCTGTTCCGGTTTGCAAAAAGTTTGAAATTTTTTCGGAATAGAGGATATACGAGTATTGGGTCCAAGTTACTTTGTACTTCATTTTTGCTGCATAGCAGTCCTCCTAGCCTCTTAGTCGCCTTTATTTGGAGGCCATACTTAATTGATTGATCAACAAGCTCGAATGTTTACAAAAGTTGTCTCTGAAAGGTATACTAAGATCAGTAAAGTTGTCTATCCTATCCCATCTTACATATCACATTTGCTTTTGATCAACTTGAAGTCCTTAGAGAGTAGAAGATTGATTCTTGCTCTCTCATTTGTTTTCAATGTTATTAAAGGCGGCATCGATTTACCATTTCTGCTTCAAAGTATTAATTTTCTTACACCTCCCAGAATTCTTCGTAATGCTCTTTCTTTTCCTTAAATAAGTTCAAGTAAAATTATGCTCTTCGTGTTTTTAAAGAGATCTCTGATTCCAACTTTTTATATTTCTCAATTTCCAAGAAATAATTTTCCATTTTATTGAACTCTATCTTTTATGTATTATAGTAACTGCAATTGACGATAAAAGCAAAGCGTCTGTGACTACCATCCTAAGAAACATTACCAAAACGGGCACAGAGGCGCGTTTGATAACTTGGAAAAATGCACAAAATTCTGTAAATATTTGCTACAAAGTAGACGCCAGTTGTTTTTGTTTGTAAAAAGTTCGAACATTTTTTGGAATAGAGGGTGAATTGATACTAAGTTCTTCTTCTTCTTTATTGGCGCTATAATTGCTAACGCGATTTTGGCCGAATTTAACAAAGCGTGCCAGTCGTTTCTTTCTCGTGCTAACCGGCGCCAGTTGGACGCTCTAAGTGAAGCCAAGTCCTTCTCCACCCAATCTTTTCAACGCAGAGGAGGCCTTCCTCTTCCTCTGATACCTTGCTACTAAGTTACTTTGTGCTTTATTTTTACTGCATAGCAGTCCTCCTAGCCTAAACTTATTCTAGTCTGGAACCTTTTACCAGTTCCGTCCTGTCAGTCTTTACTCTCAAGTACGCATTTAAGATAGATAATATGACTCGATTTTAGAAATTCATATTTATTTACAAACCATACATACAGACAATAAATAACGCAAAGTTAACCTCATAATTGAGGACACAACTGTTCAAGCTTTCCAGCAGTCCATTTGTGTAAATTTCGCCACCGTTCTAAGCCAAGCATTAGTGAAAATGTATCCAGTGCGCACGAATGTTCATAATTGCGTTTAAAACTGACCGTTTGTCTGCTGTTCAGAGTAGATGCTTGATCACACGTACACACACACTTAGTATTAAATGTCATCACATCCTGTTACTCATCAGTAAACGGTTAACGTTTTTTTCGTGCCTTCACTTCATGCCACTAAACGCTGTTGCGGTAGCTTACGAGTATGTTGCAAGACGAAGCGGTAAACTTTCAACAGAACAACTCAACTCAAGCGCATAAGAATTAAGAAAAACTTGAAACTGAAAGCAAGAATGCCGCTAAAAGGGCAGCAAGAAGTAATCATCAGATGAAGTGTCATACAAGTCAAGAATCACAAAAAGACACAAAGTCACATACAGACGTACGTAGGTAAGCATTTACATATGCATGTAGGTATGTAAGTGTGTGTATAAAAAGAAAATATATGTAAGCTGAAGATAATTGAGTCTGAAGAAATGTGGAAAATATGTGCCTACTTATGTATGTAGATAGCGTGACTAATGATAAATGACATGAACATCGATCGGTCACATATTTACACAGCGAGCAAACGCAATTATCTGCTATCAAAATGAAGCGGTGCGGGAGAGTTGCTGCTTATTTGCTGTTGGTCGTAATTATCAAATGCAATAAGAATTTGACACGTTGCAGCAGCATTACGGAGCAAATAGCTGGTAGGACATTCCACGGGCAATGAGCTGATGCGCTGCTAGTGAATTTAGAATGAGAAACGTGACTAGTTCGCGTGCCTATTACTCCTCCTGTAAACAGGTAGGTAGGTAGGTAGGTAGGTAGGTAGGTAGGTAGGTAGGTGAAGGTAGTAGTCGGTCTTTAAACCAACTTACTTAAATCGTACCTGTTCTTCTTCTAAATGGACATGATAACCACTTAAGCGATTTTGGCCAAGTTTAATTGAGACATGCCTGGTCTCTAACTTCATCACACAGAGGCTACAATCTTTCTTCAACAAATGCCTCCTCATTATCTGCAGAATATTCTGGCAAAACATCATCAGCAATGACGTACTGTGGAGATCTATGAATGAGGAATCGATCCTAAGGCAAATCCAATGCATAAAGTGGCGATCGAAGGTCACACGCTTAAAAAACTACCAGATGGCATCACGAAAATTACACTGAATTGACATTCGCAAAGGAGCAGAGCTCGCGGTCGGCCAAACATCACTTGGCGATGTGCACAAACTAAGAGATGCTGACATCACATGGGACGACGCAAAAAAACATCCCGTGATTGGCGCGATAGCCGCTTACACGATTTTGTCCAGCTCATGTTCCATCGCCTACCATACTCGCCGTCGCCAACGTGAAAAGGTACAAAAATCTTCCGCAGAATCTTTCTTTCAAACACTCCAAGAGACGCTGCATCGGAAGATGTTTACCTGTTACTTTGCGTTAACCCTCAGTTGGTAAACTTTTTTAAAATCTTCGGTTTATCACCCGGATCTGGCCTTTTTTCGTCCTTTTCAAAGATCATTTTTAAAAGGTTATATCCATAAATCGCTAGAAAATTAAATTTTAGAAAGCTCCAGTTGGTAGCTAGAATAGAAATACGTTAAATTCAGGTCCAAAGCCGAAAAAATCTGGACGGAAAAGTCTAACGGGGGCCCAACGGAGCGTTAAATTGTATATCCCTAAGTGCATCAGTATCATTCAAGAACGATAAGCCAGAGTATCTCAACACCCCAAAGGGCATTGGGAAGAAGATATCCGACACATTCTTGCAGTTTCTGCATAGTCGAAATGAGATACATTCAGTCTTCGAGCATGTCGACTTAGAAGACACTGGCCTGTGATCAAAGCAACTAACATAGGGACGTTTTTTCTTGACCTATAGAGTAACGCCTCTGAGCGCCTGACGTCACGTTCTAGCAAAATTATTTTTATAGCATTTAAAACCATGTCTAAATATAAGGATCACTTAAAATTCTTTAAAAGATTTACTAAATGGCACTCCGAAGAAACTCATTAATCCCCCTCTCCAAAATACGAATTTATGAAGTGATCGCTCGAACTCCGTGATACCTTTTGCTTAGAATGTGTGTGAACTCGTATTTCAATGGATTTATTGGAGCCAAGTACTTCTCTACCTGATCTTTCTAATGTAGAAGGCTTTCCTCTTCCTCTGCTAACACCAGCAGGTACCGCATCGAATACTTTTAGAAACCTATCTGAAACTTTGTTTGGTGTCGAATAGCTCGGAGAGGCCCTTCGCAATTCTAACGGAACTGTTTTCCACAGCTGTATTAGTTTTGCAGGGATACCAAATTCAGGCATCGCTCCATAGGCACCTTCTGGTGCTGTCGTTGGTTGATAGTGGGCTTCAGTACTTCGCCCAATACTCACGATAAGACCTTGTGCGCGATGTGTGGAAGACTAATTCTGTACGGAAGACTAATCCGCCCTAGTCGAAAGAGTTGGTGCATGACTACCATTCGGAAGTGCTAATATTCGAATCTCCGGGCATGAAACAAAAATGATAGAAAATGTTTTTTTTTTATTCACGGAAATCCCTCGACAGGTAATGGCAACCCCCAAGTGTATTTCTGCCACGAAGAAGTCCTCATAACAACCATTGGTCGTTCGAAGTCGGCTTAAAAATGTAGGTCCTTCCATTTCTGGAACAATTCGCACGCGACAAATCGGAGAAAGATCTTGGAGGAGCCCAAATACCTAACAGAACTGTACCCACCAATTATTTATTTATTTATATAATTCCACACAAGCAACGAAACCATTGATATTTTACGGTAAAAGTTTCCGGACCGTATTATCTCTCGAAGAGGTGATCACAATTGGCCACTAGGATCTTGTGATCTAACACCTTGTGACTTTTTTCTTTGGGGCCACATCAAAGAGAAGGTCTACGCCAACACACCAACAGCCCAAGGTCGATTCAATACCTCAAAGATGGAATTCGTGAGGTTATCGAGGACATAGGGCAGCCACTTTGCAACTCGATTATGGAAAATTTCATGAGAGGAATATTGTCCTGTAAGCGTGGTCGTGGTGGTCATTTGCCTGATGTTATTTTCCACTATTAACAGCATACCTTCATTTTTATATTGAAATAAACATCCGTTAATTTATAACATTTTTCTTTGAATATCAAAATAACACCTCTTATTAAAAACCCCTTAGTTCCAAACCAAATTTTCCAAGTTAAACTTGAAACTCGGCATTTCCCTCAAAGTGAGCTACTTATTTTACGCTACATTTTATTTAACACAATAAAATTTACTGCTGGGTTATGACACACTTTTAAACGCACAACCGATTGCACGCGATGTTTTCGATAGATAGCATCTCAACGTTCTCCACTCATTTTTCCTGTTTAAATAGCACTAACTAGTGCCTGCCACACTGATCGTCATTACCCAGGAATTTCTTTGTTTGATTTACTGCCCTCATTTACCTTTCGTATGGCTTTTTTTACAAACATACAGACATACCTTCATCCTCATCATCTATGCTTTGCTGCACACGCATGACTCATAAATTGGTCATCTTACCAGAATCGCTTGGTAATCGGATGCAACCACATACTTAACAATTTCTCTTTTTTTCTCCACCACTTAAAATTCAAGAATGTAACAATCATGTAAAGTTCGGCTTTAAAAATTCTACACATCCATCCGCCCCTCACATTTTTTGATTGAAATTTGTTGTAACCGTCCGATGGCCGGCCAGTGTATCAGCATTGTTACGCATTTTACTTCGAGTGTCGCTAACGTCAAGCAACTTTGTATGTGGGCAGAGAGCCTGGTCAGCCAGCTTCGATGTGTCTTCTAATTTATCATATTTGAGTTTGTCTTTTAATGCCTTTTTTTTGCTTTTTCCTTTGTTTTGATGTTCTATTGCTTGTAGACGAGCTCACTCGAAAATAATGTGGCGTAATTTCATCATTTTATGTGAAAATCGGATTTACATCTACCCATTTAAGTATGCAAGTGTGCATTTGTTTGTTTGCGTATAAAGAAATTCGAAAATTCTGTGAAGCATTTTGAGTCTCTAAATTACCATAATCAGCTCTTGGGAATTTATTGAAGACCTTGTAAGTGAAAATAGCTTTATTGACCATTGTTGGGTTGGTTAATTCTGAGCTAATGAATTTGTATGCAGCAAAATGCGCCCTCGATACGACGTAAAAGCAATAAATAACAATAATAATAATGAATTTGTATCGACATTTTATTGGCGATTTGAACTTCAACAATAAAGAAAAATTACTTTCAGTCTCATGGGACAAACTATTTCATATTTTCATAAAGACTTTTACTGGCTCAAATTAAATTCTGTACGCTTCAAAATGTTAATAACTTCTGAAGGAAAACTAAAATTTGAGAAGTTTATATCTTCAAAGAAATGATACTCATATTTGTTATGTGCTCGCCGTAGCTGAATCGGTTGGCATCTATTGGTCGATCATCCGCGGTCCATCTGCAGGTGACCTTTGCGATGTAGATCATCCTGATACAAAGCTTGCCTGAGGATGAAGGGATGCCCAGAGATTGGGCTAAATTGAGTGATTTAAGTGCAATTCCCTCCTAGCTATCTCATGCGCGAAGTAGTTTTCAAGATTTTTTTTTTTTGCAGGAACCCAGACAAATGTTCGTTGTGCACCGCTTAACCGGTCCATTTAGAATTAACACTAAACTACATTCAAAAGCAAGTTAGGAGAAGACATTTAAGGGCTGTCGAGATTTAAAGGTAACCAGTATAGATAGTGATCTGTTAGGGACGAGTTCTGACCCATAATGCATTTTCCTTTATATCTAATAAACTCAGCTTGGAAGACACTGCAGTAGTCAGATATCCGTGTGCTTAATTTCAGCTGCAGCTCTTCTGAGTGGATGCCACTACAGATTATCTTATCTAGTCTTGAGTCGTCAGTAAATACTGTCTTATATTTATCATTCTCGAATCTTTCTGGGATTCTTGTAGAAAAATAATAATTTTTTTACAGTTATTAACTTAATTGAATTTGGAAGATTTTTGAGTAATTGGTAGGATACTTTATTTATTCTGTTTTTATTGTGTTTTCTCTACTACCGATGAAAGACTACATTCGAAAATATTTCTATTGAATAGTTGCTTAAAAACAAGATCAGGAAGCATCTTATGATACAGGGTGATTCAATAAGACCACAAGTGTTCTTCTATAAATAAAACACAACAAAATTTGTGGAATGGGTTTTTTCAATTTCCTCATATTTTTTAAAAAATGACATTTATGTTTTAAGTACAATCAATACCCGTTAAATCCCTACCACGAGTCCTCTGGTAACTCGAAGCTTTCATTGATTTTTTTTTGGCATTGTGCGGGCGGTATATCATTTATAACTGTATGATTTTGTTCTTCTGCTCTGGAATCATCTTGGCTTTATTGACATAGACCATTATTTTTACGTAGACCCAGGTAAAGAAGTCCAATGGCGTTAAATAGCAAAATCCATGTGGTAATTTCCCGTTGTTTCGTGAGTTGAGCGTTCTGGGAACTTCGTTCGCAATAGCGCCATTGTTTCTTGCGCTGGGTGGCAAGTGACACCGTCCTGTTGAATCCAAATAAACGTCATTCAGGTGACACAAATTTCGTTTCAGCGTTCACCATATCAGCCTTAGGCTGTGTTCAGGCATCTAATGAGTTACATTTGGCCTTCTTAAACTTTGAAGAATTAGCAAGCTGCCTTTAGTTTTTTCTGAACAAAGGCAGGTTGCAACCAAAACTCACAAACATTTATCTTTTATACAGGGTGCGCCATCTTTTATGTCTGTATGTAAATGTTGAATAACTTTGTCATTTACCAACCGATCGACTTCAACATACATGTTTCCGCGCTGAAATAGTGACGCTATGCATCGAAAATAGTCGTTCTATTGTTCTAACTTCTGGCGGTCGCCGTAGCCGAATGGGTTGGTGCGTGATTACCATTCGAAATTTACAGAGGGAACGTTGGTTCAAATCTCGGTGAAACACCAAAATTAAGACAAATATTTTTTTAATAGCGGTCACCCCTCGGCAGGAAATGGCAAGCCTTCGAGTGTATTTCTGCTTTGAAAAAGCTCCTCATATAAAAATCTGCCGTTCGGAGTCGGCTTGAAACTGTAGGTCCCTCCATTTGTGGAACAACATCAAGACGCACGCCACAAATAGGAGGAGGAGCTCGGCCAAACACCCAAAAAGGGTGTACGCATCAATTGACCAGCTTAAATCAAACATGTGTGCCGAAATCGACGCTATAAAACCCGAAATGCTTGGCAGGGTGATGACAAACGCAGAAAAAAGATCGCAGTTTGTGATTGCTAATAAAGATGGCCACTTGATTGATATTGTATTCAAAAAATAGTTAATAACCAAACCAAATAAAAATACAGCACTTATATAAATCAGTAGTTTTTCTTCAAAGTTATTCAATGTTTTCATACCGACATAGAAGATGGCGCACCCTGTAAACTAATAAAATTCACTCTAAAGTTAATTTTCTTTCCATTTTTTCTCACACGGAAACATTTTACAAACAACATCAAAATACTAATATAATTGTGTAAGCTAAATTGTATAAGTGTGAACACTTAACTCAAAGCCGCAATCTAAAGTTTAATTGCTTGAACGATTTTCTGCTTGAACATAGTCTTACCGGCAAAGTTTTCGAGGAAGGACGAAAAGTCTGATAAATCCGCCAGCCCGAAAACTACACAAAAAAGGGGGTCACTGTGAATGCATAGTTTGGTTTTTAATGACATGAGGACTTTCAGTACCCCAAATATGCCAATATTTTCATAAAACGTTTGGATCACTTGCTCTATGACTAAGTTTGCCAAAGACTGTAGTAACAATTGTCTGAACAAATTGTCTTGAACAAATTGTCTATCAAAGGTCTGCTTAACTCTTGAATCACCCCATATAATAAGCATTAGCTGCCCTTCACAGGCAATAGTAAACCTCGGCGTGTGTTTCAGTCATTAGTTAAACTTTCATAAAACTATCTGCTCGGCAGGAATGGGTTAAAATTGTGGTTGAATCTATTGGTAGCACGGCGACAAGATGCGTACATTAATTAGAGAAGATACTTGGTTAAACACCTGATGAAGGATATGTGAGCCAATTAATTAAAAAAAGTATTGTAATAAATAATTGGCGCGTACCCATCTGTTAGGTGTTTGTCCTAGCTCTTCCTCCTATTTGTGGTGTGCGTCTTGTCGTGGTTCCGCAAATTAAGGGACCTATAGTTTTCAGCCAACTCCGAACAGCAAATGGTTTTATATGAGAAGCTTGTTTATGACAGAAATACACTCAGAGTGGCAAACCTCTGCCTGTTGAGGGGCGATCGCTATTAGAAAAAAACTTTTACTAGATGTTATTTTAGTGCTTCATGCACGGAGACTCGAACCGAATGGGAGTCACGCATCAACTCATTCGGCTACGTCAACTGTCAACTATACCTTCCTATGAAAAAAATAAAATAAAATTAATTCCTCAACCTTAACAACCTGATCCTTCCAATCCTTACTCCCACACAAAAAGTCAGCGCATACCTCCATTGTGGCTGCTAAAACAAGCAAAAACACAAAGAAAAAGACACAGTTACACATTGCATCAGTAGCGCCAGCAAGAGGAAGCGGGAAATCGCGGTAATAGCGCAGACACATAAAATTTAGCGAAGTCCTCAACCATCTGTGCGATCCTTCTGCCAAAAAAATTTGACACACAGATGGCGCTTCAAGCAGTAAGAAGGCGTTGTTCCTAAGCAACGACAGGTGGGCATTCCCACTACTTAGGACTGGTAGCGGCAGGCTAATAACCTACCCTGTCAGAAAGCAAAATAGATTAACGAAACCAACGCAAGACTGAGTCTTGTCGACGCCCTATGCTCCCGAGTGGAGTGAACTAGGAAATAATAATAATAATAATAATATAAAAATAGTTTATATGAGGGTCGTTTAAAAAGTCGGCGCAAAAATAAAAACTACTTCATTCTTTGGGGTAAACCTTTTTAATTGTTCAACATAGTCTCCTTTTATGCTTATACACTTCATCCAATGCTGTTCTAGTTTGTTCTGTCCTAGTTCTCTTCCGAGTAATCGGACTGGTTCAAGTCTGAAAAATAGCCATTCGTCTCTGCAATCACCTCCTCGTTTAAATAAAATCTTTTTCCGGCCAGCTATTTCTAATTCAAATTAGGAAACAAATATTTGTCCGAGGGATCCGAGGAAGTCAAGTGTGAATAATAGGAGCGTAGGAAAACGAGTTGGAACCCTATTTCTATTAATTTTGCGACCACAACTGCTGAGGCGGGAACTGGTGCGTTGTTGTGACGGATAAGGGAGATCACACGACTTCCTCGATTCAAAAGAATACCAAACACAAAAAAATAAACCGATCTGGCTGAAACATAGTGTATGTTCTTCCAAGAGGTGATACTAACAAAACATAAACTCGAGGCGCACCAGTAGTGCCGTGTCTCTGACTTTGCACGTACTTCTCAAACGACTCCCGTAGAGTATAGAATTGCAAACAAAGTTTGAATTTTATTATTATAAATTGTTTTATATTTTTAATGGCATAATTTTTAATTTTGTATTTTTCCAATTTCATTGCAGTGTGCAAAGAATGGCTGGTACGTGAAGACAGCGCACTCGCCTATAAATTGCAGTCACAAGAAAGTAAGATATATCCAACGCCAAAAGGCAAAATTAACAACCGGAGCTAAAGTTTATAACCTGTGCACACATACATATATATGTACGCACATTAATTCCTTTGCAATTTTTTTCCAACAGTAAATGACTTCTATAAGGGCAACCGGCAGCGCAATGCAGTGGTACGCGAGGATTTTCCCACTGCACTGAATGAGCAAATCAAGGAGAAGGAACAGGCAGAGAAGCAAGTGGAAATGTATAGACGTCGACTGTTGGAACAGTAAGTGCAATAAAATTACCTACAACGGGCGCTAATGCGAAATTTTTATGTGTCCACAGGGAAGCGCATGACAAGCGAGTAGCGAAGGAGATTGCGGACAAATTGGAACGTGACTTGCAGGAGCAGAGGCATAGGGAGCTGCTCGAGAGCGAAGAGATGGCGCAACAGATGCAGGTAAACACACACACACACATACATTGGTGTACACATAGAAATATTTATCTATGCATGCCATATAAAATATTTACAACCTGCGTCGCATTAACTTTTTGGCTCTTCTTGCAGGAGCTCTACGTGAATCTGCCACCACCGACGCGCGGAAAGACGCATCCGCCACCGCCACGTCCAGCTAAAGCAAGTATCTTGCAACAGAATCCAAATGAACCCTCAACATCGAACGGTAGATATTTTGGTAGTAGCAGTAGTAGTAGTAGCCAGCATTCGAATCATCAACAACAACAACAATCATCATCACAATCATCACAAATATCACAAATGCCACAACAGCAACAACCATCCGCTCATCAGCAACAGCATCAACAACAATTGTCGCCCGCCTCATTTTTGTTGCAGCAAAAACATTTCTCACAAACCGACTGGTATGTAGGCATAACGGTACAAAAGACACCCTCACCTACAACCGCATCGGTGGTAAATGCAGCAGATTCATCATTTCCACCAACATCCAGCACACGTCAACAGTCCAGATCACAGACAATTGCAGCGAGCGGCAGCAATTCAACCGCTAACGGTCACTTGTTGGTGAGTTATGATGAAATACGTGCCACTAACCAATATGGGCCATAAGCTCTTTGAACTCACTAACAACAAACTAACGACTTCATTTCATTCACATCAGCAACAACACCAACATCAGCATCAACACTCATTGTCATCCATTTCAACGGGCTCGGCTGCATCAACATCCTCAGCAGCAGTAGCAGCAGTGGCAGGAGCAGCAGTAACAGCGGTAGCGGCAGTAGCAGCGGGATCCTCATCGGTATTGGCATCATCCTCATTTGCACATCAACACCAACACCCCCATCAGCACAACCACTTTCACTCACCAACAGCACAACAACAAAAGCGCAATGCACTCGATACGCATCCAACACACGCACCCTACACCAAACATTCACCAACAAAACCATCAACACCACCAAGCGGACACCAGCAGCCGCTGCACCAACGCCAGCACTCAGTTGAAGAACTGATTGAGTACTCGGATGTGGTGGACAGCATACGTCTTCTAGGTGCGAGTGCTGCTGCTGCTGGTGCTGAAAGTGGTGGCGTTAGTGATGCTGGCTTCCCACCCGAATCACCCTTACACAACACTTTCAGTAACAATAGTAAAACCACCAATCCACCAACTGCTGCTTTGAGCAACCGATTGCATTCGGTGTCGAATGAAAATTTGCTTAGAAATGAACACAAATTTCAGAAACTCTCGCCGGAAAAGTACGATCAGCTGGTGGGCAATGATGGCGGTGGGCGTGGTGCGAGCAATGTTACAGCCGCTGAACGACATATGCAGGCTCACGCAGATGATATTGAACTGTACGTGGATCCGTGTGATTACGCGAGCTTGAAGGAGATTGGCCTGCCCATGGAAGAGATTAAGGAAATGAGCAAAAAACTAAAGCAAGAGCAGAAGGATGAGGTAAGTAATCGTGGGCTAATTAAATATTACCTGGGAAAAGGAGAGCAGTTAAACAGATAAACATATCGAGACGTTTATAAATAGTTACGAAAGTTAGTTAGCTCGATCTTACATTACTACAGTGGTTTTATCATTCGGCACTGCCAAATGGGAACTGCCAATGCATTTTTTATCGCAGCTATAAGAACCAGGAGGAGGTTGAACACTTTCTCTGCACTTACTTCGCTGTCTAAACTCATGCTTCTTTGGATGTGTGGCGAACATAAGGCCTCTTCTATTCGCAACTTCTCTGCTCGCTAGAGAGACTGCTCGGCTCACTTAACGAAAAACTTGCATGTGAAAGCAACAACAAAGTTAACAACATGCAATTTTGGCAGCTGTACTCCAGCGGTACGCGAATGGCACTTTTTGCAGAGCGATAATTTTCATAAAACGTTTGCATGACTGGCTCTATGACTAAGTTTGCCAAAGCCTGTAGTAACAATTGTCTTGTTTTTACTCTTGAATCACTCTATAAAAAATTATTAGATGTCCTCCGCGTGTGTTTGTTACATAAGAAAAACTCTCATAAAACCATCTGCTCTACGGGAATGGCTTAAAATTGTAGTTCAATCGATTGGTAGGACAGCGACAAAACGCGTACCATAAATTCGAGAGGAGGTTTGCCAAGGCATGTTCATTTATACCAGTTGCTTCATCTATACGCCACTTGCTAACGCTTGGCGAAAAGAAGAGGCCTATAGAATCAGCAGACATCCAAAATATTCCATTGTTTGTTAGACAGACGAAGAGGTTTCATAACATTTCAAATTAGAGGTGGAAACTTGAGCCCAAGAAATTGCTATTGCAATGGGCCTTCAGGCCTAAGTTCGGACATCTATCTCCCCATTAATGGAGAATGACAACCATCGTAACCTAACCAAACCTAACCTAGTTGGTCTATACTCAGTGGACTCAAGGTAATGCCCTTATAGTGCTTTTCTTGGCTTGATATCCAGAAGCCATTTGGAGCATCAGATGAATGTCGTATCATCGATCCACTCTTGTAACTGATTTTTTGACCAGAAATCGCATTTTAACCATCAATCACTCACCGTATTCGCCTGATATGGCTCCCTGTGACTTCTGCCTGTACCGACATGCTGAAGGACATTCCGTTCAATGACACTCTTTCGAAAAGCTTTTAGATCGCGCAAATAGTGTATCGACTAGACGCTAGACTAAAGTGTCGAGGGACTATTTTGAATAAATTAACCCGAAGTTGTCAGAACAAAGCTCCTGTCGTTTCTAGTTTAGCTCAGTCTTGTTTATTTTGGACTTCATCTTGTATACTGGGTTGCCCATATTCGACAGACCCATGTGTTTTTTTTTTTTTTAATCAAAGAAAAACAAAATTTGTTTGATGTTGACAATAATAATCATTTTATTTGGATCAAGTAGATTTATTGACATCACGTTTTGAATATGATATCTCTCAAATGGCCGCCTCGAGCCTGTACGGCGTATTGTGCCCGTTTTGCAGCATTTTCCATAGTTTTAGCTAACATTTCGGCTGGAATAGCGGCTATTTCCTCACGGATGTTGTTCTTGAGCTCTTCTATGGTCTTTGGCTTATTAATATAATCCTTTGATTTTAAATATCCCCACAAGAAGAAGTCAGGTGGCGCTAAATCGGGCGAACGCGGTGGCCAATCAAAATCGCCATTTTTCTACATCAAACGACGAGGAAACAATTTCTTCAAAACATCGATTGTGGTGCGAGCTGTCATCACAAAAGTGGTTATCATATCGCGATAACGCTCCTGATTGTCGCTAACAGCTTGACCATCTTCATTTTCGAAGAAAAACGGCCCAATAATCGTTTTCGCACTAACGCCGCACCAAATAGTGACTTTTTCGTCGTAAAGAGGTACCTCTTGAATTTCGTGAGTATTTTTGGTGGTGTAAATATGGCAGTTTTGCTTGTTTACCGTCCCATTCAATAAGAAATGAGCCTCATCGGACATGATGATTTTGTTCTTCTTCTTCTTTTGACTTCTTTTGTTGAATGTAAATTTCAACAATTTGGGAGCGCTAGCGGGGCGTGTACTGTTCCATGGTAAAAATCTGCTTAGACTGACACTTCCAACGCGGTATGTCATCAAGCGATCTGACGTCTCTGTCAAAAGATGCAGGGGATACAGAGGTTTACCATTGCCTACCGATTGGCGACCGCTATTAGAAAACACGACGGCAGTACTAGTAACTTAAAAGAATTACTTTTCCGAATCGGTATACTCACGAAATGTATATTAATCGTGTTCGTTAACACAAAAATAAGTAATAATTATTTGTGATATGTGAAGATATTGGCATCATCGGCCTTAACACCCGCGCTGTTAGTTCTGCCTTTTTCAAACTGGATAAAGAAGCAAAGCGCAGTGACTCACGTCACTGTTGACAGTTATGATTTCGAGGTTCTCGACGATGACAACATCCGATGAGGCGTCCCTAGTAGTGTTTGAAAGAAACATTTTGCGAAAGATGTTTGGACCTTTCGTTAGCTGGGTCATGTCGTCGGCTTGAGGGCTGATAATGGCTAAAGGTGCTAGCTCAATGCAAGCTGGCTTTGCTTGCTTTTCTTAGATAACTGTCAAAAATGAATGGAACAATACTAAAATATGTATATAAAATGAGAGCAAATGTCAGCTTTGCTGGAAACGCTAGAAGTACGACAAAGTTGCAAATTCCTGTCGTTCATTTATTTTGTTTTGGTTTACCTTCACTTGAGAATTGTAGGCAGATTATATACATATAGTTGGCGCGTACACCCTTTTTGGGTGTTTGGCCGAGCTCCTCCTCCTATTTATGGTGTACGTCTTGATGTTGTTCCACAAATAGAGGGACCTACAGTTTCAAGCCGACTCCGAACGGCAGATATTTTTATGAGGAGCTTTTTCATGGCAGAGCAGTAGATTAGAGAGGTTGTTTATTTATGTTTGAAGAAAATTTAATAAACGCCATTAAAAAGCATATACGAGGGGTGCCTTTTATATGTCGGGATTAGAGAAAAAAAAAACAAATTTTAATCATCGAAAATCACTTTATTGATTTTCAAAGTATTCTCCATGAAGATCTATACACTTTTGCATGCGTTTGAACCAATTGTCGAAGCACTTTTGCCACTCTGAATGAGGTACCTCCAAAACATGCATTCTGAATGCCGCAACCGCTTCTTCAGGTGTCGAAAAACGTTGACCTCTCAGTTTGTTTTTTACGTACGGGAATAAAAAGAAGTCATTCGGTGCCAAGTCAGGACTAAGTCAGGACCCATTAATTCGATGTTTTGGGTGCTCAGTTGTTTGAGCCGATGTGTGAGAGCTCGCATTGTCCTGGTGAAGAGTGATCCGTCTTTGGCGATTGGTTTTCTTAATTTCTTGGAAGACAATTGGCAAACAAATGGTTGTGTACTACTCAGAATTTAGTGTTCTGCGTTGTTCTAGTGGTACGGTTGCGACATGTCCAGTTTTTCCGACAAAACAGGCGACCATTTGCTTGGAAGTGTTTCGTGCGCGAACATCTTTTGTTGGATTTGGCTCATCTTGAAACACCCATACAGTCGACTGCTGTTTACTTTCGGGCTCATACGCGTAAATCCATGATTCATCACCTGTCACGATGTCATAGACGTATTTCGAAGCCCCGCGATCGTATTTTTTGAGCATTTCCTTCGACCAATCGATACGAGCCTTTTTTTGAACGATTGACAAATTGTGTGGGATCCAACGCGAAACAAATTTTTTTGACAGTCAAATGTTTATGCAATATTGAATGTATGCTGGTTCCACTAATGCCTAAGATTGTCTCAATCTCACGATAGGTCACAAGACGATTTGGAATATCAGTTCGCGCACAGCATCAATGGTTTTGGGAACAACAACTGATTTTGGACGACCTTCACGAAATTCGTCTTGGAGTGAACTACGACCACGATTGAGTTCACCATACCATCGATAAACACTGGTCCTTGATGGAGCTTCATCGCCAAAAAATAAATTAAGTTCATCCATGCAATGTTGCTGAGTTAATCCACGTCGAAAGTTGTAAAAAATAATCGCACGAAAATGTTCACGATTTAATTTCATTTTTGGACCGAGATGAATCTTTTAAGTTACTGTAAACAACACAAATAGCGCTGACATTTCAAAAAACGTTCTGAGTACATAAAAAAAATGTCAAACTTTGCGATGCAGCTGTAGTTGCCAGATTGCAACACCAGGGTTGCCAAATCCCGACATATATAAGGCACCCCTCGTATTTGCTCACCCAAAACTTACAGTCGTTGGCATGATTGACGTCGTATCTTTACATTTTTACTATTCAAAGTAAATATGTTTTCACAGCTTCTAGTTATGATTTCATGATACAAAAATGTATTATGGATTATTTTATATGACTTACATCTCTCTTTCATTTCCATCCTTTTGCGGGTCATCTGATTGTTATGGCAGCATTCAAAGCGCCAATTTGATCATAAAAGTTTCCAAAGCCAAGCAAAGTCAGCCTGCATTCGGCCAGCAGTGTAACTTCGTTGAATATTATTATTACTATTATTATTAGAAGGCCATTACGCACTGCGACCAGAGCTGATTTATTGTGAAAGGCCTATTTTTGTAACCCTAGAGTTCTAGGCTTTTTAAAAATTTTAGCACAATTTTAGGTTTGTTGTTCCAAAGATTGGATGGAGATACTACGATACCACCAAGGTGATGAAGTCTCTGTCTGCCCAACGCAGGACAATCACAAAGCACATATTCTGAGCTTTCTATGTCCATTTCGCAAAAGCGGCAGACATTGGTCTCAGATAGACCAATATTATTTAGATGATACCTCAGGCTGCAGTGACCTGTAAGATATCCTGTTAAAAGACGCAGATCTACTCTGCTTAGTAGAGTAGCTTGTCAGTTATTCCTTTGTTGGGACTTAGGAATAGTTTGGCTTGACGCTGACCAGCTCAGTTTAGCCAGTGTGCAGCAAATTTTCTTTCTTCCCATTTCCTAAGGAGTTCATTAATGTGGCTTTTTGTGAGTCCACAGAAAGGCTCAGGACCAGTAAGTTGCATATTTGCTCCTTGTTTTACAAGGTCATCAGTCATTTCATTTCCCTCATGTCCTTCATGTCCCGGGATCCAGCGTAGTGTTACTATGTTGAAGTTGAATATATCGCATTTAGTTGTATTTCCCCCCCTTTTTAATGCCCATAATCATTCATTATGTTCCACTACTTTTAGTTGCTTGCACGTCGTCTACAGCAGATGGAGGTGAATGACGGGCTGACACTAGAACAACGCGATCGTCTGCTAGCAATCGAAGCGCAAGACAAGGAACTCGCCAAAATGCTGCAAGATCGCGTGAGTATTAAAACACACAAAAAAAGAAAAAATAAATAAGTAACTACGGATGCATATAAAATTTGATTCACTCAGGAACGCGCCAAAGCAAAACGTGCCAAAGAAAAAGCGCGCCTACGCAAGCATCAGCAGAAGGACGCAGTGGCTGCTGCGGGCAGCACCACACTATGCTCCTCAAGCGGCAGCTCCTCGAACGGGCTGCACTGTGGACCACTGTTGCCGCTGCCACAGGACTGCCTCTCTTTTGGCAAACATGCAACACACGCCGCCGCGCCTTCAACAACAGTCACGTGCGTCAGCACTTCAAAAGCGTCAAGCGGCTTGAACGAGGCGGAAGAGGAGGATATCATCGACGTGGAGGCCTATTCGAATCCCATTGATGTGCTGCATAGTCAGCAGCAGCGTCAACATCAGAACGGCACGCTAACCAATGGCAGTTTGACGCGTGAGGGTGGACGACGCAACAACAATAGTCAGCAACACAATAGCATTGGCGCCAACAACAATAGTGCGCTCAATCGTATCGATGATGATATTTACACACTGCCAGTGGATAGTTGTAGGCCCGGCCAGCGACCCGCTTCGTTGAATATCAGCCCAACTGGCGAAGCGCAGCTGTTGCAGCACAATTCGATGACAAGGTGGGTGCGATGGAGAGGATGTAAATCGAATTTTTTAATTTACTTGTATGTGGGTGGTTTAATTGCCGTTTCACTTCACGCTTAACTTGCAGATCTGAAAACTACTCCACTGATTCGCATGATTCACTGAGCCGGCATGAGTTGGCGCCACGCATGAACTACTCTCAGTCGAGCACTTTTGGTATATATGTATTTGACGGTCAGCGAACAGCCTGTGCATGCTTGTGCTAACTTTCTCCTTATAATTTGCAGATAAGAGCTCAAGTCCCACACCGCCTTATATGCCGATTCAAGGTACGCGCCGATCGAATTCAAGCGACGATCGTAAAAAGAAGTCCAAGGACAAGTGCACGCATCAGTGAAATGGCCACAAATTAGCCGAATTGCTCATTGAAATACCTATAATGCATACATACATACATACATACACGCATACTTACCCATATGAGTGTGTTTGTGTAGAAATGAAACTGCATACCTACATATATATAACTTATACATATTTATAGTATATATTTATTAGTGCATAGCTGCATCTCAACTTTGTCATCACTCACATCGTTCGTACTAACTAAACGCCTACAAATGTAAATTAGACTACACCAACACGCATGCCCACCGTTGGCGTGTGTGTGTGTACTCGTACTACAATCAAAAGTTAGCCACGCAACGTAACATATGAACTCATATCAAAAATTTTTGCACTCTTTTCCTCTTAAGAAATGTACTTATTTAGTAAATAAATTATTAAAAAGGGCTTAAAAAATGTTTGATAAGCTGAAGGTTAACAAATTTGTATGAAAATAAAGAGTAAAGTGTATGCTTTATACACGCAAATAGGCTCTGTAATAGGAAGCAATAACAACAATTTGTCTGCATACTCATTTATTGAATATTTACACATACACACACATATATTCATGTATATGTAACATACACATACAAGTCTTTATGTAACTAGTAATGTAATTAAAACTACCTACAAATATATATATACACATACATATAAACATATATATAAATATACAGCATATATACAGCTATTGTGAAGTGTTTTTTCGTTTATTCTACAGATTTATGTATTTGCAAAATTTAAAAAAGTGAATTAAAATTTTTGATCCTTTGCAATTTTATTGTTGCTTGTGTTTCGATTTGGAAGGCTTTGTAGAGGTTCCATTGAAAAAGTTAGGAATATTATTTTTTAATACAATTTTGTATTATCAACCTGGGTCGGAAAATCTACGAAACCTCAAAGTGGGTAAAAAATACAAACAAACCAAAAAATACTTGTACGAGGTGCTCCATAAATTATATCGCACACGATAAATACTATAGAAAGGAATCCCATCTCGAAAATTCCAAATTTTCGAGAGAGCCTAAAAATAGTTTCTGTAAAATCTATATCTATATATATAAAAGGGAGTCATGTTAGTTACACTATTTATAACTCGAGAACGGCTGAACCGATTTGGCTGAAAATTGGTGGAGAGGTAGCTTAGAACCAGGAGACGGACATAAGATACTTTTTATCCCATTCGAACGCGTTTCCGTGAAGGCACTATAAAATGTGGTATAACAAAAACGCATCTGATTTGGAATAACAAAACGCAAATGATAGCTAAACGTAATTTTGTCTATGGTTAAGTAGAAAATTTGATAATATAAATTTTGTCAGAAATATATAATCACAGTAATTTGTATTCTCTTTGAATCATCTTTATCAATGCCGCGACCAATACGATCGAATCTCTCCCGACGAAGCCGTAATGCAAGAAGGATACGAAACATTGCGAATGAATGAAACGACTGAAGAAGCACAAGGAATTGGCCGTGAAGAGCGCCGCGTTAGTATGGCTAGATTTCGTGCTTCTCAATCACAAGAGCAAAGCGAGGCAGCCCGTGAAACGGCTCGGTTGGCAATGCGAAATCGTCGAGCGAATAACAAAGATCAACAAGTAGATCATTTTCGACGCACAAGAAGAGAATTATCAAGTGCTGATTTGAATCGAGCAGCGTTTCGATATGATTGCAACACTGATTACTGCTTGCATCCTAGCGTTTGCATTGGGCCAATGAACGTTGTTTGCGAGTATTGTGGCGCATTGAAGTTTTCCGAAGAAACGCTCGGATTGTGCTGCCTTAGTGGAAGAGTGAAATTGCCATTTTTTGGAGGCGCAATGATTTTACTGTGTGGCGACTTCCGCCAAACACTGCCAGTACTTCCAAGATCAGCTGCTGCTGCCATTAACAAATCACAAGGCCAATCCTTGGAAAGTTTGTGTTCACGGGTCGGAAAACCATCTGCGTTGTTTGTTCTTGCACCTGATAATAAAAAAATGTCGTGCATCACAAGGTGTTTAACTCAAGAGTGCAATCTATTAAAGCTTCATTGAAATTCTTGATTAATAAAAAAAATAACTTAATAAAATCCAAAATCTGCTTTTTTAATGCCTCTATGGCTGAACAAAGTTCGCCGGGTTAGCTAGTTGATTATAATATTAGGCGTCTTCGTGAGGTGGGGACCCCTGTGGCATACTCCTGGAAAGATCTAGCACTGGGCTAGTGCGCAAACGTGCAAAGTCGCGACATCCTTCTGACCACTGGTAGATCGGGGGCGCTGGAGGGAACTTCTACGGCTAACAAAGCTGCAGCCACCGAGTTTGGTAAGTATACTTAGCAGACATTGTCCATTAGGTGAGACTTGTGATGACATCAAATCCTTTCTGCGTAAGCGGAAGCTTCCTGGAGGATGAGGTGGAGTCATCTCAGCCACTTCTTTTCAGCTCTCAACTGCCCTGCTCTCGGCGGGCAAAGATTCAGACATCTGGGCTTTCTCTTGGGCCCCTCACATGGGCAGCCATTTATCCCTGGACGTGTTCGATTCGCTACTCTCTGCTCGTTATTTGTGAGGTCTGCTAAATTGACGACAAATTTGCACCTTAAACCAACAAAATAGTTATCGAGCCAGATTCACGAGTATGGTTAGCCTCATAAAACTGATATAACTCATTACCTTTAATGAAGCAACAAATGTTTACCTGTATGAACACGGTCTTACTAATACACATTAAGAAGAGCGTGGTCTGATTAAAGGGCTAAGTGAAAGTGGCAAAAGTATTCATGAAATTGCTCCTAGAGTAAATCGGCATAGGAATACCATGAGTAATTTTCTTAAAAATCCAGAAACATATGGTCAACTCAAACGAAGTGCCAGACCAACTAACATAGACAGCGGAGCAGAGCAGCAAACGAGAAATTCGTCATCTGGCTGCTCAAAAAGAAATGTCCTACAAGGAAATCAAACACCATTTAAGTCTTAAGGTCCCCGCTTAAAATTTGAATATTGAATATTTGAACACTTAAATATTGTTTGCGGGAGCCGGTACCAAGACTATTAACACGCCACATTAAGGCTGGTTTAGAATTTGCCGGAAAATATAAATTTTGGACTAACGAATCCCGAAACGTAGTATTTTTGGACGAAAAAAAGTTCAACTTAGATGGTCCAGATGGTTGCCAAAAATATTGGCGGGACCTTAGGCAACCACGCCAAACGCGCCATAACCGGAACCACTGTGGCGGGTCTTTGATGATTTGGGCCACTTTCGGACATGGTGGAAAGTCTCGAATTTGTTTTATTCCGGCAAGAACCAACGCAGTATTCTATGTTCAAATATTTGAGGAAGTTCTCATTGAGTTTGCGGAAAACATATACGGAAACGACTGGGTTTTCCAGCAATACAACCAAGGCCTTCCTATCATCAAGAAAAATTTCAGTTCACTAAGTCCCGATTTAAACTCAATTGAAGACCTCTGGGGAATATTGTCGGCCCGTATTTATAAAAATTTTCACCAGTTTGAGATAATCAAACACCCTTAACTTTATATTTGTGTTTAGCTTTATGTTTACAATTTCAAAATTAAAAGATTTATTTTAGCATCTACAGACAGCCCAGGAACTGTTATTAACGCACATCACTGCAAGCACAGCTACGTGTTGCCCCTGCGCGTAGGCTTCGATTTTGTGCATTGGGTGTTCTGTGTTCATATGAAGAAGAGGTAAGTCGACTTCAAAACCATATTTTCATTTTTTCGGCGCATTTTATAAGAAATTTTACTTTCATTTAATTCTTCATGCGATTAGCTTTCATGGCAGGGAATTTGAGAACTATGCTCATGGAAAGAAAAACTCTTGAAGCACCGGATGTATGTAGTAGTTGTGGGTAGTTTGTCGAAATTCCAGATACCTACCCTTCCTGATTTAATTTTACTACTTATTTTTCCATTACCTATAAGAGTTTCAAGATTTTTCTGCTCAAAACTGTAAGTATGAAAAATATTAGTAATATAAGTTGGCATATTAATTTACTTACTTATCGTTTTTTCTCACCTTATGGTTCGGCTAATGAAAAGTAGTTGTCTGCTATAAAACTTTGGTCTTGACTTTTGCAGAGTCTGTACATAAAATGCGCGTATGTTATACCTAAAAAGAGGCTGAAATATCTCGTGTAATGGTATTGCGATTTATAAATGAGCGAGTATGTACAAGGTGGCGCAAAATTAATCATCCAGTTTTTTTCATCACTTTTTTACCAAACAAAAAAGTGTTTTCGAGTGATGGAAATCTTTATTTCAACCGTTACGCGCTCCATTGCTTCTCTGTTTGTATACTGCAGCTATTTAGTTCACAAATGTCAAATATGATTGAGGTACGACGCCATTTGCAGAAATTATATATCTCCCGGTAGGGTGATTAATTTTGCGCCACCTTGTATGTATTGTAATATGTGTAGATGTGAACACCATGAATAATCGTATAGGGCTAACCATAAATTAAAAAAAAATTACAAACTGAATTAAATATCACAATTCGAAAGTTATTTTTGACAGTTATCAGAGATTTTTTTAATAAGGTTGCCAAATTAATTATTTAAAAAACATTTAATTAAATGTGGCGATTTATATGTGTAAAATGTGAATCCCAATATTTTTTTTTTATTTCATAATTTTTTCTTAAATTGCTTAAATTGAAAGTTTTTGAATCGACTGATTTCCTAGAATTTTCGGGAACGGATGCGTGTTAAGGCCTTCGCCTCATTTGGAATGTTGTTTTCTGGGTGTTTCTTTAAAAGCGTGTAAACGGAAACAGAAAAAAAATTTTTGTTCTTGTTTTCAGTATTTTATTTTGTGATTTATTATTAAAAAATAAAAATGTTTGTTTGTTCCTAAAAGGTTCGTTCAAAAAGTTGTCAGCCTTCAAAAAATGGTCTTCGCGTGGACAATGGACACAGATATAGCCAGTTCTACTGAACCGCTTTTGATGAGCTAAAATTTAAATGATGTAGAATTGATGTCGTTGTCGTGTGAATTACGATCATTCGGAAAAAAAGTTTCTTAGTAGTTTTTTCGGACTTTTAAAGTCAAAAAAGTGTCAAAACACGGTTTTTCATCTTTGAACGTACGCCATTTTGTCAAATTTTTTATTGTTTTTTAAAGTAGTTCACACTCATTTATACTGAACAAGAACCTTTTTGTCTTTTTGCTTTCAGAATCTTTTTGATTGAGTCCCGAGATTCGTGTCGCCAGCGACATACCTTTTTGTAAATGGCCATTTTTTCAAGGCTGACAACTTTTTGAACGAACCTCGTATGGCCAAAAAAAAGTTGTTGTTTTTCAACAATGGATTATAATATAAAATTAAATAAAAAAGGAAATTAAAATCTTTTTTCTTTTCCGTTTTGCGCTCTTTTAAGTGATTAGGGGTAGTCAGGAAAAATGCTGATTTAAAAAAAATTTTTTTTGTTAGTCAATTGCTTTATTTTACAAAAATAAAAACATAGCATTAATACACCATTTGTCAACTTGACTTTAGCAAAATTTCCAAAAAAAAAATTATTAATTGTAAAAGTTATCGCTGTTTATGTGGAACCCGTTTCTCCAGAAGTCCCTTGCGGTGATTATCACAAGTCCTTGGAGATTCATTTAAAATCAATCGGACAAGAGAAATTAGTTTTATTAATAGACAATCTTGTGCCTTATAGAACCTTTTTTTTTTGGTAAAAATTAACAATATGGCGGCCTCAGTAAATGTTTTTCAGATTTTCGAGAAAAAAACCGATCAGATTAAAACAAAAAATTGAAATTTTTGTAAAACAAAATATTCGATCAGGAACGAGTTTTTTCTGTTTTTCAGAGTTTTTTATGTTTTTCACAAGCAGTTTACATTTTATTGAAATTCACCAAGTTGTTTTTAAGTTACACTGATCACCAGTTCAAAAAAAAAAAAAACGCTCGAGCGTCCCTTGTTAATTGCTGAATAACTCGAAAAGTATTTATCGGATTCACTTAAAATTTGCATACAATATTTTTAAGGTATTATTCTTTAAGAAAATGCAAAAAATTCAATTTTTTGAAAATTCTGATTTCCTTTAACCCCTTAAAGAAATATACAAAAAACAACATTTCAAATGAGGCGAGCTCCTTAAGGGGGTTTCGTAGGGTAAAAAAACGCCTATTTTCAATATTTTTTTTTTCTATTTAAAAAATTATTTATTTAATTCAAACTTTCTTCTGTCATATAGATACATATATAAAGAATAATTTCTGAAAATTTCAAAAAAAAATTAAAACTCCTCCATTGTGACGTCATTTCCGGTGACCCTTCGAAAAAAAGGTGCGCCCGCGTTGTCAGCATAACTTCTAACAGGATCATCAAAACTGAAAAAACAAAATCAAGTGTTTTAGTTAAGACCACAAACTCGCGCTTGAACGATGGAAAGAAAAAACAAGTAAAAATTGGAATTTTAGCAGACATTTTTCCAAAAAAAAGATAATTTCGGTCAAATTTGCTTGACATTTTGTTTTTTTTTTAATTGTTCTAATTGAAAAAAACCAAAATCCTTCGTTCAAGCGCTAGTAAATTGTATCTCGAACACCTGTGTAAAATTTCATCAAGATCGGTTGAGTAGTTTGCGAGAACGTTTGACAACCGACTTTGAAAACACGGTTCCGAGAAAAACGCGTTTAAAGTTTTCAGTAACAATAAAAGTGGCGCACATATTCCAAAGTCTGTATCTCCGAAACTATTATTCGGATCGACTTGAAAATTTAGGATAATAATCTTGAGATGTTGTAGAAATTAATATGCAAAAAAAAATCGATTTTGTAAACCCACGAAACCCATGTAACCCCTTAAGTATTTAAATTTATCTTCAACTTTGTTTATCACAATGGACCTGCGAAAGGTTAAAGAGTGTCGTTGCGACAGCCACCCTACCTATCTACCTACCTGCCTTGTGTTTAACTCTACGTTTCTTTATTTTTATCTTTGTCTTTATTAATTTCTTCATATCCACCTTTACCTTCTTCAGTGTATGAATCTTAATCTAAATCAGAGGTCGGCAAAAATTACTAAGAAGAGCAATCCAATTAGTGGATGTTCCGATGTTATTCATGGTTATGATTGCAACGAAGCTAAATGAGTACTGACTGTGTTGATTTTTTTTTATATCAACAACACAATTTCGGTTATTCTGCGTTCACTAATACAATCACACTTTCAATTTCGCCGACCTCTGATCTAAACATTATTAAGCCTCTGCTATTCGCCACTTTTCTGTTCTCTATCTCTCTGCTCGCACTCACTTGACGAAAAGTTTATTGTGAAAGCAGCAACAAAGTAATCGAGCAAGATTTGAATTGTTGGATCGCTGCTTGGCACGTCTCTTTAACGCACTAATAATATGAAAGCATACATTTAGGAGGCATATATAAAGTAAATGATATTCATCAGGATATTAGTATTATTATTAAGGGGGGATCCTGGTTTATAAGGTCAAAAAAATCAATTTTTTTTTTCGTTTTAAGCGATTCCTAATATATTTCAGAATATTCACACAAAGTTACAGAGCCTAATTCTCAATTGATCTCAATGATTGAACAGCTATAGTACAAACTGTATCTTCTTTTCTCGGCTTTTCATTTTTATGATTTCTTTGAATTGGCGTACATGAATGAAGAAAAACTAATGAACCTTTTGAAATGAATCATAGCTTGTTCCCTTCAGTATTAAATTCTCTTCTATTTGAACTAACAAAATAGATTAAAAAAAAATTTTCGAGATTTTTATACCAAGTTGAAGTGAATTTTTTTTTATAGAAAGGCATTTTTTTCTTTAAAACCTCCAAAAAGTTGAAATTTTGGAATTTCTCTCAATTTTCTTAGTTCATCTAGAATAAAAAATCATGATAATTAGAAATCCATTTGAATTTTTTGCTTTAGATAATAATTACGAGCTGTATCTTGTACGCCAGTTGGAAACTCCAGCGTTGCAGCGCTCTACTAATTTCTATGTTAAACATTGTTTTCAACTTATTTTAACCAGTACAAAAATTTTTTATACTTTTTAAATGTTCAGAAGATAGAAAAAACTTTGCAGTGCTAAATTAATTTTTTCCTTAAAAAAACGCAAAGAGATGCAATTTTGAAACCTCATAAACCAGGCTCCCCCCTTAATTAATTTCATTGCATTAAATTAAACTAATTTTACATTTGACTAATTTTTTTCGCTTCAGCATTAAAGGGCCTTTCGAATGATACATAATTTTTTAAACCTTAGAAATAGCTGTAAAGGGATGGGTATAAAGAAAATAAAAGTGCCTGCTTATACCTATGCATAGATGTAAGAGGGCATAAAATTTGAGCCCTATTCATGAAACGCGAATTGATTTAAACAACTTCATACTCAAAAATATTTCATGGACATGGATTTGCAAAAAAAAATTATTTCTATAAAACATTGCATTTTTATTATTGCTAAGAATATGGCGTCTAAAGAATACACATGACACACTTTTTCTCCTTAATTATTAGTAAATTTTAGTATGAATGAATAAAACTATTTTGCATTCGCCACAAAACTTACTTGTCTTACATAAATACTTCAATAGTTACATACATAAATATGAGTACAGTTATGTTTATGCGAGGTTAGATGACATGAAACAATGTATGAACGCATGATTTGCTAATGTAGATATGTAATGTATTACGAATTTCACACAAAAACAGCAAGTTTGCGGCCAATACCGGAGATCAAAACTTGTGAAACTGATGTAAAAAGTCACAAGTTAGGGTCTCAGGGAATCAGCCATACAAACACATCTTAACGTAAAACAAAAAAAACTTATACATATACATACATACATATGTATGTGTGACAACTCAAATACAACACAATACGAGCTTTACATACAAATTGATTTGCACTTGGAAGAGTAATAAGAATTATTTTCTTTTTTGTAATTTTTTTTGTATTTTTTTTTTTTGTATTTTTTTTATATTTTCTTTCGCAATTTAAAAAAACATTTTGCAGCACTTGATAGCCATACGTGCGTGTATATGTATCACAATTTTGCACTTTTTCTAGTTTCTTTGCTTAGTTTTCAATTTTTTAAGGCACTTCAAATCGCTGCTTGGTGTCAAGCAAAGAAAGCTAGCACGTTGTATAGCATGCCATTAATACTACTATACAACCTACTACCTCAATTTGCCAGAGAAATGTTGCACTACTGTTGCTGGAACCAACCAACCAACCCGCCCGTACCCCAGTAGCAGAAAGTCTCGCTAGTTGCCTCTAACTTGTGGAGATATTTTTCTTGCGTTTGATTTGATTTTTTTTTGTTTTCTTCTCTCTTTTTGGTTCCATTAACACGTTGTTTACATTGACAGACTCCCATAATGCCGGTCTTGCAACACAAACAACAGCACAAGTTCGGATTTACGGGTTTCTGTTAATGGTCCATAGACAAGTATGCACCATTCAATCGTAATCGTAGTCGTAATCGTTATCGATGGCGTATTTGCAGATTTCCTGTTATGAATTTGGCCTTATTTCCTCCGAGCAGCTGGTGCGAAGTTTGGCGATTGCATTGCTGGAATTGAATTGGCACAGAGTTAGAATTCTTCCAATATTTGGACAGACCCAGCCGGAAAAACGTTTGATTAATAGACTTTTTGGCTAGTTGTATATTATACATATAAATACTGCTCAAGAATGGAAAGAAGAAATGCTGTTGTTTGAATGAAAAAAAAATAAAATCAAAATGAATTTGCCCTAACAGGGCTAATAAATCCACTTAAATAGGAAAAGGAAGGAAGGAAAGTAGTATGAAGTGGCATTGGGTGTGTTCGAGCTTGAATAATTGGACCAGGGACCGCTTTCATTATGAGTTTTATATAAAAAATTCATATTTAATCGTTATTTTTGGGATTGGGAAAATTTCCAATCTATGGTAATAATAAATTTTAGAGTTTTATTTTTTTTTTTTTTTTTACTTTTTAATAAAAAAAAATTAAATTTTTCGAGTGTTATTTTTTGGATCTGAAATAATGATTATTTCTTGAGTTGTTATTTCTTTGATCAGAAATAATCATTATTGTCAGAAATAATTATTATAATCGTCATATCAAAATATTGATTATTTATAATCAAATAATAATAAATAATTATATAACAATCATTATTTTTTTAAGTTTATTTTTTTTTTGATCGATTATGAAACCCATTTCTGGATTGTTATTTTTTATATCAGGCGTAAAAATGATTTGGTTTTTAACAGACCGAAAAACTCAAAACGCCACGCACGGTGGAAAGATTTTTAGAGGTGTACTATCTAGCAGACCATTATTCGGCTCTGAGCAAAATTGGCAGATATGCCGACGTCGAATTATAAGACGTTATCACGTCAAAAGTTTCAATATTTCGTGGCCCGAACCCACTTTTTGTTATATATGAAAGAATATGAGAATAATTAGCAATTAGGGTGACCAGTTAGGTATTATACTTTTTCCAATTATCAAGTTTCCGCACCTGTCAAAGTTACCAATAACATCTACCTGTCAAAATATTCAGTAAGGTTTGTTATGACTTCACCTTTCGTGGGCCACTTTTGGTACGTAGAACTGGCGCTGTGGGATGAACTAAACGTAATGTTACAGTGCCTAAATATTAACTATTTACCACACATCGTTTAAGGCTGGTCGATTGCCGGGAAATTATTAAAAAAATATTATCAGAATTCCGGCTCAGTTCTTAATATGCAATATGAATTTCCTCGTGAATTTCATTCGCCATCATAACTTCAGTGTATAGGTATTTCATCACACCATGGAAAAGTTTGCGCGTGAGTATATACCTACTATTGGATCTTAAGCCACCAACAAGGTAGAGATTGATTCAGAATTGATTTCTTTAATTGAGCAGTGGAAATTTTGCCCGGAGATCCGAATTTTGGCCAAAAAATTATCATCTCATAAGCTGGCCTATTTTTAACTCAGCGGCTATGTCAACAAGCAAACACAATTGACAAATTTTCTATGAAGCAGCAATGGATTTACAAAAATTGATTACTTCTTGAAATCAGAAAGCAGACACCGTAACCGCCAATGGTTTCCGATATAGAGCGATGTAAAGACGTTACTGTGCTAAGAGCTCGACAGCCTCGATATGTGCCAATTGTGGGTCCAACAAGACAACGCTACATGACATACAAGGGACGCAGAGCTCAAAGTTGTGAAGTAGAAATTTGTCAACTGGTTTATCTCTCGACGAGTGCTCATCAATTGTCTGTAGCGATCTTGCGACTTGATCATTTGTATCTAAGGACGAAGAAGAGAGTGTACAAATTTCGAACATCTGCAAAGCAGAGTTTTAAAAATTTGGTTTGGGATGATATGAACAGTAGTGAAAAGAGTAAAGAAAGAAAAAAGATGATTATAAAAAAAAATTCCAACAAAGCTCCGCAATTGCGTTAGCTTAGGAAGTGATGCTGTCAAATTCACTGAGAGCTAGGTGTTGGTACCGCGATATGCGCAACTTTCGCTTAACTATGCCACTTAAATATTCATAACTCGCATCCTCAGCTTTCTTCTTTTTTTCAATATACATCAGTAAGCAAGGCGAAGCTTCGTCTTGAAATAGTTGTATCTGTCTTATTGTCCTTCTACCAGTGAAGTGAGCTACAGAAATGCCTTTTTCGAAGATTTTTTTTCAATAATTTTGCCTGATAAGTGACAGCCTCAGCTAGAATGAAATTTCTTTGAGTAATACTCACATTTAAAACAAAGACATCCAAAGCACTGACAGCCTTCTGGCAGTACAAGAGTGTTTTTGGGAAAACGTGGGGTCTTTCTGCGAGCAAGGTCGTATGGATCTATACGGCTATGATAAGACCTATTATCACCTATCAGTGGTCTGGATGAGTAGACCCCTCTCATGGGGATCAGGACCCCCTTATCGAAACTACAACGCACTGTGGCACTGTGAGACTTCAACGTCTGTTGCGTCGGACCTTTTCCGATTACTTTAGGCCCGGCGTTAGATGCTCTGAATGGTCTACCTCCATTGGCTGTTTTCATCCAAGGAGAAGCCTTGAAGGCCATCTGCAGGCTGAAACACAATGGGAATTGGTACGGCCTCTGTCCGGTATTGCACAACAGAGTAGGCATCGGCTTCGATCCAACGATCCTCGCCATGCCCCTTAGCTCCATGACATATAGAGTCGTGCTTGACAAGAGATACAGTGTGGTGCTGCCAGAGGCTCAACTGTGGCCCAACTTCCTTGGCACGGAGCCCGTTCGGCCACTCCCTTCTGCGGCCATTAAAACCACGGTTAGCAAACGGATTACTCTAACCCACAAGCGAGCTTGGCAGGTTGAGTGAGAGGCTGCAGATGGACAAAACTTATGTTACCTGTCATGTCCGACAGACGGTCGCAGCTCCTCCTGCCATAAGCCGAGGCGACTTTAGGCAGCTGGTTAGACTGATGACGGATCACTTTCTATGGGCAAATCACATGGAAAAAGTAGGCATGTAGGTATCTCAGACAGTGCACTTTGCCCAGCATTTGGAGAAGAGGATGAGACAGCGGACCACTTTCTGTGCATCTGCCCAGCCTTCGCTCGGATTAGGCTTGAGGCCTTTGGTTGGCCTAATGTGTTAAGAAGCGACCAACAAGATCTACTCAGATTTCTGCAGAGGTCGAGAAGATTTAAAGAAAATTAAAAAGGGAACCCGAGTGCAGTACAATGGACTTAAGGGGTCTGAGTGCTGTACCTGCTAGTCTGTCCCGACAAAAAAAAAATACCCCACTTAGTGCCCGAATCTTAGCCCGACGAGAGCAGGGCAGCTGAAAAGAAGGAAATGAGATGTCTCCACCTCATCCTCTGGACAGCGTCTGCAGAAAGGACTTGAAGATATCCCAAGTCTCCCCGCGGACAATGCCCAACAAATTCGAGAGCTGTGGCTTTGTAAGCCTTTGAAATTCCTCCGAGTGCCACCAATCTAGACATGGATAGTAAGATCTTGCCAGTTTGTACATTTGGGCACTAACCCAACGCTCGCTACGTTGACTAGTGCCCCATCTTTCTAGAAGTCGACCACACAGCCACCTGGTGCTTGGATAGCATATGGGTATCCTTTTCTGCACAGATGTGAATGGGCAATAACTTGACCTCAATTTATCGGGAAGTTTTACGGCAGAAAATGTTTGCTTTAACCAAAATCGAAGAGAGTTGACTATTAGAAGGCCAATTAAATTGCAATTTTTGCTCGTTTCTGAATGCGGGCATCATCACATCCGTGTGGTACGCTGGAAGTACTCTTCAACTGGAAAGAAATGCATATTGATTAAAAATCTTTGATGGAATAAGAATTTATTTAAGAATACCTATTGAAACTTGTGGCACATCTTGTGTGCCATTCTCCGGCCGCGTAATAAACAAAATTTGGAGATTGTTGCTGGTGAGCCAATCGTCGAACATTTTCGTCAATTGATCTGTCTCACTCTAGTACCATAGAGCCGAATGTTGCGTTCTATCCTCTACGAAACATTTGGTGAATATCTTTGTGAAAATTTCTGGAAAGAATTAAAGAAATTTTTATAATTATATATACATTTAAGTATGTTGAAAGGTGCTGTATAAAATAAGATAAGTAAAATAAGATTAGTTTATAAGATGCAGTGCCTTTAATGGCTGTAGCAGAGGAGCTTAAGTGGGGCCTGTTGTTGTAGCAGCATAAGCATTCCCCATACTTACATACGGTGAATGCTGCTGTAGTGACAGTCCTTGGCCGGATGTAAATCCGGGTCGTTTCGGTAACGTAGAACCGACTGTCGTGGAAACGGGGCGGGGGGCCTCTTATCAGTCGGCTTTAAAAAATCGACTTTTTTTTACTTTAATCGAATGATATATTATAGGAGAATATGCACTCAAAATTTTAAAGCGAAATTCGAAGTGATTTTGGAGTTACAGGTCTATGTACCGTCCATCGTTAGGCGAGCTCGAGTCGGGCCACTCACTTTGAAACACGTTTTCTCAAAACTATGTTTTTGAAAATAGCGTGTAAGATTAAAAAAAACGACGGAAGTTATCGTTTCATACCGATAATCTATATAAAGATAATTAAAATGCGCAACTAATTAACTAACAAAATACAAAAAAAATCATTTTTTATTATTATTTAACACCTTTTTTGAAAAAAAATAGCGAAAAAGCCCTTTTTTCAATAATTTATTGTGTGCTCATTTTTTCATATTTTTATACAAGACTAATCTATTATATGCGAGAAAGCCTTCTGAATAAGACAACATTTTTCTTTTGTGTTTCAGGTGAAAACTACGACCGCAATCTTACACGCCGTTTTACTAGCGCGCAACGAGAAGCTGTGCGAGATCCCTCATATGTCCGCCATTTTATTTTTTTATTTATGTTAAAGAACTGTTTATTACTCTTCAAATAAATGCATAAGATTATTCCTGTGTGCCGCTTTTTCGCCCCTTTAACGACTAATTTTGGCAATTAATTTATTTCTTATTTAATTTTAATATTTATTGTTTTCAAATATAGTTCATTATCCCAGAAAAACCTTGATTTATATGGTCAAACTTACAAAAATAAATATAAAAAAATTCAACAAATTTGAAGAAAAATGTCCAAGTTTTTTAAACAATTTTAAATTTTATTGCTCATTGAATTTTGATATAATAAAGCGCGTGTTTGACCAAAATCGCGTTAGCGGTTATCGCGCCAATGAAGAAGAAGATACCGCGAATTTGAAATGGTTCAAAATTTGTATTAGTTTTTGACATTTTTTTGCTGATCGTCTGTGTTTTCTTTCACATACAAAGTTCTTTTTTTAATTTACTTATAAATATTTTTTTTACACAGACATAGGTATATACAATACAAAAATACATAACAATGCTTGTTGGCACGGCAACTAGTACAAAGTGGCGCAGAATTAGTCATCCCATCGGAAGATTTATAGTTTTCGTATATTTTCATATTTGACTTGTGAACTACACAGCTGTAGTATACAAAAAAACATATAAGCAATGAAAAGAGTAAAAGTCGAAATTAAAATTTTCTTCGCTCAAAATATTTTTTTTTATCAAAAAATTAAATAAAATTTGTTTAGTGACAAAATTATTCGAAAACAAAAAATGCATTGTTGGCAGCTTGGAACTGTCGCTAAAACATAAGAAATCCAATGCAAGGTCTTTCTTAGGCTTAGTGAGGCGCACTTAATAAATATTCAATACATAACTTGAATATTTTTGGAATTAAAAAGAAATATGAGGCAACTAACCAACAGCTTTAACAAAGTGGAGTGCCACATTCAACCCGTTATAAGGGTTTTCCAATAACAGGTATTACAGGTGAATGGATTGCGCTAACGAGAGATGATTAACGATTTTTTATGGCCGGAATTGGATGGTATTGAACTGGACAACATTTATTTTCAACAAGATGGCGCTACGTGCCACACAAGCAAAGAAACCATTGATATTTTACGGTAAAAGTTTCCGGACCGTATTATCTCTCGAAGAGGTGATCACAATTGGCCACTAGGATCTTGTGATCTAACACCTTGTGACTTTTTTCTTTGGGGCCACGTCAAAGAGAAGGTCTACGCCAACACACCAACAGCCCAGAGTCGATTCAAGACCTCAAAGATGGAATTCGTGAGGTTATCGACGACATAGGGCAGCCACTTTGCAATTCGGTTATGGAAAATTTCATGAAAAGGATATTGTCTTGTAAGTGTGGTCGTGGTGGTCATTTGCCTGATGTTATTTTCTACTATTAACGGCATACTTTAATCTTTGTAATGAAATAAACATCCGATCATTTATATTAAAAGAATCATTTTTCTTTGAATATCAAAATAACACCTCTTATTAGATAACCCTATATTAGTATAACAAAATATTTCTTATATTAAATTTACACTAGCGGGATATCAATCATAGCCAGAGTGGTTCAAATTCACAAAAATACTCCATTTTTTTTAATTTAGGAGGCAAAATCTGAAAAATTCAACAATTCAAAATTTTTAAATTTTTTAATAAAAAAAATTAATTTAAATAAAATAAAATTGAAAAAAAAAAATAAAACTGAAGAAAACAAAAACATTTTTGTGAAAAAATTATCTACAATGAATTAATCAACAAAAAGACTTTGAAACATCCTCCAGGCAAAAAGAAGAGTCATTAAAGCCAAGAGACTCGCACACATTTTTAATACTACCGCTGTGCCTTCCATATTTCCCAAATGTCACACAACCACATCTAATATCTACCAACATGCATATGTACCACTATATATATACAGGGAAACTCAGCACCAAATTCTTTCTACTCCCCAACTTTCCTTAACAGCACACACACACACACACACACACACCATCAACATCAGCACGTTCGTATGACTGCACGTTTGTTTGAAATGCTCGTGATTGTGGCTGTAGCTCGCCGTTAGCAGCTATATTAGCAACATTGTTTAGCAACATTTGATGGGAACAGAATTTTTATGTGTCTGCAACAAAGTCACTAAATGCACAGTAAGCGGATAAGTAAATACGAATTTGAGGATATACGCTTTTTATTGTTATGCCGGCAAATGGCTAACAACAACAAACGCCAACAAAGACAACCAAATTAAGAACAAAAACAGCAACAACACAAATACATCTTGGCTGGGAAAAGAACAAAGCAACTATTATTTACACACTGTCGGTGAAGGCAAATAAAAGCGTAAAATAAAATGTGAATGAGGCGATTTCATGAAAAAAAGCTTTTAAATATAAAACACATATATATATAGTATCTGGTAATTTTTGTATTTTACTTATCGATAATTAAGTGCGAATTTTGTAAAGGTTGAAAACTTTCTATAAATGTTTGGGTAGAAGTGAGTTCTAATCTACTCTAAAATTTATTTAATGAAAATTATTTTTTACCGAATTTTAGTGATTTATTTAGTTATGGTATATTTTATAGTGCAGAATATTTAAGAAAAAGCATGAGGACATCGGCTTACTACTAAGCAAATGAGGATATGAGATACCCTAAGCGTAATAGGGAAGGGCGGCTTGAAGGGCGAATGGGTTGGTGCGCGACTACCATTCGGAATTCACAGAGAGAACGTCGGTTCGAATCTCGGTGAAAACACCAAAAAATTAAGAAAAAACATTTTTCTAATAGCGTGTTCGAAAATAAAATAGGTGTTCGAAAAAAGGAAAAAGATTTAATTAAAAAAAATATCTTTTTGGCGTTGCCACTTAACTTTTAATGGAAATACAGAAATTAATTTATTTTAATTAGAGAAATAAATTTTAGTCCATGGGTATCAAAGAGAACGTATTTCCAAAAATTTTATATTTTACGCACAATTTTTTGAATGTCATTGCCAATTAATTTTTAATAGAAATACAAAAATTACAATACATACAAAACTGAAGGGAATTTTAGGATGTGCTTATGTGGAAACATGTTCGAAAAAAAGAGATATTTAATTAAATTTTATCTTATAGCGTTGCCACTTAACTTTTTATGTAAATATAGAATTTAATTGCAAATAAATATTAGAATATGGACATCAAAGGAAACGTGTTTTAGGAAACCTTTAAGGAAAAAAATTTTTTATGACTTTGCCACCTAATTTCAATGGAAATAGAGAAATTGCCACTTAACTTTCAATAGAAAAATAGAAATTACTTATAATACCGAAATAGGTATTAGAACACGTACCTTATTTCAGAAAAATCTGTGCAAAAATATTTTTGAACAACATTGCCACGTAATTTTTGAGAAATTTAATTACAAAACTTAATTAAACATTAGGATGAACATTACAGGCTGAAAATGGTTAAAATACCGCCTAAAGCTTTAAGAAAAACAAAATATCTTTGTATGGTGTTGCCACATAACTTTCAATAGAAAAATAGAAGTTTGAAATTTATTATAATACTGAAATCAATAATAGCAAACGGTTACCACATTTCAGAAAAAGTTGTGCAAAAAAATTTTCAATCGAGATTGCCACCTAATTTTCAATGAAAATACTGAAATTAGTTACAATACTGAATTGAATATTAAGGTAGGACTATCGAACGGAAGGTATTAGACAGAAAGAAGACATATTGAATTAAGAAATAATATTGTTTTTTTTTTTTGTGCTGCCACTTTTTTGATACCATTATGAGACCTCCAACAGGCAGATATCTACAGCCAGCAAGAGCTGTTGATAAAATGGAGAAGATTGATGGGAATTAGGTTGGCACACTACCCCAGGCTGGCGAAGAAAGGAACACCTTGTGATCTTAATCGTCTACATGCCAAACCCGGACATTTACAGGGAATGTGTACAACAGTCTCCTTCTCTGAAAGGTCCCCACAGCTTCTGCAAAGGGGGTTAAATGGTAACCCTAGCTTTTCTGCGTGTGTGCCGATCATCCAGTGACCGGTAACATAGCTACGGGTTTGGAAATTGAATGGCGAGGAGTCCAAAGGACTTTCTGATTCCTATAGGTATTTCAAACATATTTTTTAATGGCAATGTCACCCAATTTTTAAAAGACCTGCGATTACATCTTTATGATGTGCATTCAAATCGGGGAAAGGTTAAAATAAAGAAAAGAACTTAAAAAATTATTAAAATTAAAAAAGCTTTTGGCATTGCCACTTAACTTTTAAGGGAAAAATATAAATAAAGTTCATCTGAAAAAATCTCAGTCAACAGTTTTCCAACAGAATGAGCAAGGCTTCAACTATATTAGAATATTTTAGTATGAGTTGCAATCTAACTTATAATATCAAAATGGAAATTAATTACACAATTGACTTAAATATTATGTTATGAGTATCACAGAAAGAGCGTTTACAATTGCTTCGATAAAAAATAGTTCCAACTAGATGGCTGTATTGATCGATATCTCGTAAAGTATCGTTCAAAAAATTCAAAGTTCATGCTCGTTGTCAAGGTGATATTTCACACTAACAAAACTTCTTTTGCTGTTTTTTTGTTTATTCCATTCAGTTGCGAGTCACAGGGTGTTAGCAATGGAAGTCAACAAAAAGAAAATTCGGTATATTTTACAGTTTTTCTTTTATAAAGGCGAAAATGCAAGCCAGGCCGCTGGCTAAAAATAATTGATTTCTTTTTTCCCAAACTAATATTTACTAAATGTGTGCTTTTTGAATATGAAATTTTTTAGAATATATTTTATACTAGCACTAGCTAAGTACAATGACTCACAGCTTATTCGATGCAGGTAATACTTTTTTAGAAAAAAGAAAATTACTCGATGTTTATTAAATGTAATAAAAAAATGTATACAACTTGTAATGAGATATGTCTGTACTATTTACCACTGCAGAAAGAACAATAACAAAAGCACAGCTTGCTGGGTTTCTCATCAAAAATGCTCACAGCTTAAATGATGCAGTGTATTTTATTATATATTTTTTTTGGGAATGCAATAACGGTGAAGTGCATTGTTTTTCATTTAGCTTAGCGTCTTAAGTCATTCTCAAAAAATTTGTGTAAAGAAAAGTTGTAAAAATTTAAATTTTTTAAAATGGGAAAACGGACCTCACTTGAAAAAAGGGAAGACGTTATTCGTCATTAAAAGAGGGCAAAAGCCAACGAAAAATTGCAGAAATTGTTGCTATTAATTTCTCACCAGTCCAGCATATTATAGAAAGGTTTCACCACGAAAACACGATAGAAGACAAGGACAGATCTGCGCCAAGTGAAATATTTAATGATGCAGATAAGAGGCGGATTGTTCGCAAAGTTAAAGAAAACCCCGTTTTAAGCGCACCAAAATTAACGAACGAAGTCGAAAAATACTTAGGCAAGATCTGTAACCCTGAATCTGTTCCAAGAGTTCTACGCGAAGAAAATTTTCATGGAAGGACTGCCCGAAATAAGCCGTTGATTGATGCTCGTAATAGAAAACAAAGAATAGAGTTTTGCAGACAACATTTGTTCAAAGACATTTCGTTCTAGAAGTCCGTTGTTTATGCCGATGAAACTAAATTTAACCTTTTCAGGTCTGATGGGAAGTCTTGCGTTTGGAAAAAACCAAACACCGCTCTCTAACCATATAATTTGCGCTCAACAGTTAAACTCGGCGGGGGCAGTGTGATGGTATAGGGTTGCATGTCCTATTCAGGCGTCAAAAATTGAATATTTATCGAAGGAAACATGAATAAAGAGATGTATCTGGATTTGCTAAAAGATAATTAAGTACAAAGTGCGGATAAAATGGGCATTAGGGATTCGTTGAGGTTCTACCAAGACAACGAGCCCAAGCATACATCTGGTATTGTAAAAACTTGGCTTATCTGGAACTGCTCACATGTAGTACAGACACCTACACAGAGTCCAGATCTCAACGTTATTGAGAATTTGTGGTCAGTGGTGGAAAATAAAATAAGAAACCACAATATTTCTAATGCTTCTGAACTGAAACGGGCAGTACAGGAAGAATGGGATAAAATTAGTTCCGATACAGCAAAACTTGTATAACTTAAGAATTCCCGGTTAAAAGCTGTTCTGAATCAAAAGGGATACCCCACTAAGTATCATGAAATCGAAATATTAATGTGTTTATGTTTTTTAAATACTTTTGATTTAGTGCATCATTTAAGCTGTGACCTCGAAACCGTAACTGAATTACTTTAATTTGCTATATCTTTCTTATGAAGAAACATTTTTTTTATTTTTTGGTTTTAAGTAAAACATGTTATTTAGCAATAAAAAATGTATAAAATTTTTTTCTGTTATGGAAATACCATAAAATATATTTGATATTTTAATCATTTTTTTTTGGCTGCATCAAATAAGCTGTGAGTCACTGTGTATATAGTACGTATGTATCAGGTCAGTCCATAAGTTCGTGCGTATTTTACCCATAATTTCACTTTTGTACGATTTTTACATACAAAAAATTATTCGCGGAATATAAAGGAACTATTTATATTTTCTTTGATATATTGTGCATTAAACAAGTGATTTTAATCGCGGATAGAAGCACATGTTATTAAAAAATAAAATGGAATCTTTGAACGCGTATAAGAGGCATATTTTGTATTTTTTTTATAAAAGTGGTTAACATGCAACAACTGCTGCTGAAGAAATAAACACTGTTCACGGAGAGGAGGATACCGTGAGTGTAAGGACTGCGCAAAAGGGGTTTTCAAAATTCCGAAGTGGTAACTGCGACGTGGAGGATGCCCCGTGCGCTGGTCGTCCTGAAGTCTTTAACTCCGACGCCTTGCTCGAACTCGTGGAAGCTGAGCCAAATTCGACAGTCGATATGATAGCTCAGAGGTTAAATTCATCGCATGCAACAGTTCACAGGCACCTGGTTCATTTGGGAAAGGTTTTAAAGCTGGAAAAATGGGTTCTGCATAGACTTTCCGTCGCCAACCTTCAGCAGAGAGTGAATGTGTGTTCTCAGCTGCTGCAACGGCTTGAAAGTGAAAGTTTTTGTGAACCTTATCGTTACTGGTGATGAAAAATGGGTCCTTTACAATAATCCTGTTCTCAAACGTCAATGATTAGATAAAGATGAAACACCAGAAACACCGACCCCTAGAGATGGCCTTCACTCCAAGAAGATTCTCCTGTCTATTTGGTGGGATATGGCCGGTATTGTATATTATGAACTTCTGGAACCAAACCTCACGATAACTGCTGATTATTATTCCCATCAGCTATCAAACCTGAATGAGGCACTTAAAAAAAATCGACCGTATCGACCGTCTTTAGTGAATAGACGCAAAGTTTTGTTTCATTACGACAACGCAAAACCTCATACCGCAAGGCAAACATTGGGCAAGCTGCACGAGCTCGGATGGGAGCTAATGCCGCATCCACCATACTCTTCAGATATTGCACCTTGTGATTATCACCTTTTCCGTGGACTTCAATCCCAGATGAGTAACATGAACTACTCCTCAAAAGAAGCTATAAAAAGGGATATCGAAGCGTATTTTGGCTTGAAGGACAAACAATTTTTTGAGCAGGGAATGAAAAATTAGCTTAACGTTGGGAAGACATTGCAAATAATGAAGGAAAATATATTATTGATTAATAAATACTTTAAACATCTTTTTTATTAATTTTAAACCACCTTTAAAAAACGCACAAACTTATGGACTGCCCTGATACTACTACGATCTTCCAAAGCAGTTGAATATAAACTTAGCAAAAGTTCTGGAAATCTTATTATACCAGACATGTGTCGAGAAAATCCTCTCAGGTTTGTCAAAAATCAAAAAGAAAAAAAAAATTAAAAAAAAAAAAAAAAAATCTCAATGCTGCATCAGTCGTGATAGACATAATTCGCTTCTATTCCATTCGCTAAAATTGTGAAATATTCATTACTATTATATATTTTACTTGTAGTTAAACAAAGTATGGCATCCTGCTGAACAGCTGGAAGTGTTTACAAACACACACACATACATACATGTACATATGTATATGAACATCTGCGAACGTCGGTCGGGTGATGTTTTGCAATTTATGAATTAGCTTTTTATTTGCCCACACTTGTGCATACATATAAAAGCATGCACACATCTACATATGCATATTTATGGAAAAACATTAGCACGAGTATGCAAATGAGTTCATTGATTTGTTTTTAGTGAATCTGCTTCTACATAAATGGGTATCACTACGTATGTACATACATATATACGCATGGCTATATATATTTTAGTATATTATGTGTTTCACTACATATATGTATATGTATATGTATTTTTATATATGCAAGTAGCCACTTCGTTTACTACACACACACACACACACACAGAATACGTTTTTAACAGTTTCATTTTGCATTGTTATTGTAGCATTTTACAATTGTTGCACACTCACAAATACACGAATATACTACAAAAACTCTGTTTTCCAATTGACAGCACTTTTTCCAACTTTTTCTATATTTACATATACAGATGCACATATATACATATCAATATGTATGCTTCCAATAGAATTTTTTTATACACGTTTTTTTCTAAATTTATTTATTTTTTTTTTGCATTTAATGACGTTTGCGTTTTTCAATTGCCAAAAGCATCTTTGGCCACACATTGCTCGCGGATGACTAAAAGTGTTGCAAGTCTACGGTGGCTGCTGTTGCTGCTGTCGCTCGCTCGCCAAGTAACGTTTATGCTTCCAACGCGTTCTTCATACATACATACATACATATATACATACAAACATACGTGACGTGCATTGCAACAACAATAAACACAAACTTATATGCATGTATTTATATATAGTAACTACGAACAGATGAAATAAGTATTGTAACTATGTTCATATGTATATATGTATGTACATATATATAATTATGTACAGCGCTGTATATTGTAAATATGTTTGTGCATATCCTGCAAGCGGCGGCTTTGACTGATTGTTGCTCAATTTCACCGTGAAATGTAACAAATGCCACACTGTCTCACTGTCTCACCACACCGCCTCAGTACGGCGCTCACTCACCTTTTCCCCACTTACTGGACTGTCGCACCAATGGTTTTTTTTCCATTGATTGGCTGTCTGTCACCCAAATGACGTATCGTCTGACTATCTGTCTAACTGTTGGCCAGTTTGTTTGTCCGCCAGCTAGTCGACTGTCTATCAAGCAGTCGGCCTTACTATAAAATTTGCGCATATTTATGTTTCACAATTTTCTGGCCATTTACATACAAGTGCCTTCTCACATATGTGTGTATGTATATGTGTATGTGCATTTCATTGTATTTGCATACATACGCACCTAACTTATTTATAATAGCAAAATGTAACATTGTATTGCATGCAAGTACCGATCCTAAAGGGGTGACAAAGGGGTGTTGAGCAATAAGCCAGTATATAAGAGTAAATGCCGGCCGGCTGGCTGCCTGACTGTATATATATCTGCATATGTACCAAAATGCTTATGTGCAAATCATAAATACATAGACATATATCGACGACATACGTACACACAACGTTCATGTTGCTGCCATGTCTGGCAGGCTATGCCTGCTTGATAGCTTGCCTCTTGTTTGGTTATGTGTGTGCTGTTGGTGCGCTGACTGTGTTGGCTGCTTTGAGTTCGTTGGCTGTACCTATTTTTCGTTTGGCCAGGACCTGCCTCAACATATTCGCAATGCCACAGACACAAATATATGTATATCCACCTATACGTACAAATGTCATACACTACGTATGCTTCGCACAAATACTACATATTTTTTTCTTCACTTGCTTCCTTCCTTTCTGACGCTGCTTCGTTCGCTGCTAATGCCTCTGCCACTGCTGCTATGCGCTGCTATTGTGCGCTGTCTGCCATCTCAGCCGCTCAGTTATTTTGCTTTTGTTATTTTGTTATTGTTGCTGCTATCGTTGGCTTTTTCATTGCATGGCTCGCATTTAACGTGAGACGACGTTTTCGTCGTTCTCGCCGCTCTTGCTGTTCATTGTTTTTGCAATAGTGCTATTTTTGCTGTCGGCAATATTGTTGCTATATTTGGAGTGCTTTTCGCCTTTGCTCATCTTGTTTGCTGTTGCCTACTTATTTATGCTTTGTCATGCTGATTGTTGTTTTTTATGTTGCACTTCCACTTTGCCGTTTTGCAATTCCGCTGTCTCCAAAAAAGTTAAGCCTGCTTATGAGTGTGTTATTATTTTTGTTTCTTCGTGCACTGCTCAGCTGAATGAGCAGTTGCATATTTTTCGCTTGCGTACTAAAGCGCTCACTCTCTCTCACTTATGCTCTTCCTCTTTCTCTCATGCTCTCAATAGCTTTTCTGCTCCTAGCATAGATAAAAGCCGGAAACGGGTTCTCAAATATATCGGCATTATTTCAATGTATTTTTCTACATACACCAATAACAACTAACACTATTGCATGTACAAAGGAATAGGGTTATCATTTTGGTGGATTTCTACCAAAGTTAGTAGCGTGAGAATTGATTCGGCAGAAATGTAAAATCTATTTATCCATTTGTAATATGAAAGTCTTTAACTTCAGGATAGTTCACATACTCCAACTTTCGCTAGCTTTTGTAGGAAATATTACCATTTAGTGCAATTGTAAAGCACTTGTAAACATATGGACTTCATCTTCAAAGCGAGCAGTTGCGCTGTATTCCTTTGGATGTTATACAATTTATGAAATATCTTCTTATCTCGAATATTTCAATGTTTAAAAAAATGTTTTTTCGCAGAATTTTTCCACATTAGAGCGATTCCGTGCCAAGCGGTCCAAGTAGTTTGGACATTGTCGTAAATTTTTATGAAAATTGGTTTATTAAGCGTGCAACTTGGACACGGTATCGACCTGAATATTGTAAAAACTTAACTGAAAAATTTTTGAAAAAAAATTTAATTTTAAGATTTTCTCAGTGTTTAAAAGTTTGGTGTGGAGTATTTTTAAAGTGGAATAACTTCGGTTCTTTTTAACATTTTTATATATATTTTTTTTTAATTTTTTATGATAAAGTAAATATTCATTTAAATAAATTTTGTTTTGGAGACCTAGCACACTTGGATTCAGGGCCTTTTGCAATGCTACAGAGGGACTTTTAAATTACTTCATTGCATCTACACTACAAGAACTGCTCAGATTGAAATTCATCATGTCCCGAAATTCATCGTACTGAGATTATTGAGCTACTACTCGTATAGTTATTTGTGCAGGTGGCTAGGCTAATTGGTTACCCGGAAAATGGTGCATTTGAACGAGAAAAAAAATCGTCTCTTCATCATAAATTCCTAGAGTTCCAGTGTAGAATATAGGGCCCACAACGAATTCCTTCAGTTGGGGTATGCCATTTTTTTTTATTTCATTTTGCGCCTATCTCTAACTTCATTCTAGTTAAGGTTTCCGACTCCAGCAGTCGTCTTCAGGTATTCGCTGGTCTTTCACATCCGCGGCTTCCTTGGGGGTTCCAGACAATGGCGGACATAGCCAATCCAGCCGCAGCTTCTGCTGGGTTCGGGCCCATATGTCAGAATTCGAGATAATATTTGCCCAGAATTTCTAATGGTCCCTTCCTGTGGAGAAAGCTGGAAAGAATAGAGGAAAGAGAGATAATTGGGTTGATAATGTTGATTTTAGGATTATGACAAGTACACAAAGAGGACCAAATGCTGTTTTGACCACTCCCAACTCTTAGCTCCATTAGGTCAAGATAGATAAAGAATAAGGTGCTGAGATGATTTCAACTAATTCTCCAGAGAGTTGGCGCAAAGAGCACTCGGAAGCATTGCGGAATATGGGTTGGTGCTTGACTACCAATCGGAAATGCACAGGTTCGAAACCTCACGCATGAAATACCAAATGATAGAAAAAGTGTATCTCTGCCATAAAAGACGATTTATTAAAAACTGTTTGCCTTTCAAAGTTGGCTTAAAATTGTGAGCACCTCTATTTGTGGAGCCACAGCAAGACACAAATTCAATTCGAAAATCATCAGGCAAAGCGAAGAAGAACTCAATGCTTTAGCGCGCATAGGCCATAGAAACGTAGAAGGAAATGAGAAAGCTGACGAACTGGTAAGACAGGGTAGCGGTAGAAATAGGCTGTCCCCTAGGCGTGCGCAAAAGCGAGATCTTCTCGCTATTCCAGAAGCAGGACGTTGACAGACGGATTAACGGAGATACCTGCAAAATAATTAAACTAGCGTGGCCCAATTTCAACAACTTCAGAACTGACGAGTTGTTAAGAAAGCCACAAGCAGACATACGAGTATTCAGAATTTCGTCAACAATAACCGGCCACTGGCCTTTGGGAGACCATGCCAGGCAGATGGGGTGGTCATACAACGATAGATGTGGGAGCTGCAATCTAAGAAACAGTCTTTCACTGCGAAGAATCTAAGGAAACGGTCTTGCACTATCTATGTGCGCGCCCAAGTCTGGCTGCTTGACAACATATAATGCTGGGGATGTTCTTGCTGGTTAACTTGAAAGAAATTGCAATTGATTCATAGTCAAATCAAGATGGTTCGACTAATAAAAAGCAGTGATTCTACCAGTGGTGCATCAAAATGACATATTTTGTGTTAATTGGTTCTGGGCTGTGTGGCTAAGACAACATTTCCCCCCCCACCCCCACCATAATGGTATCATATATAGTATAATCCAGATAAGATCTGCGCTGAGATTTTAAACGCGACGCGAAATGCTTAGAATATCCGCGAGACAACAAATTTCAATAGCGAAATATTTAGATAAGACCTTTTCATTTTTCCTGTGTTGTTGTAATGTGAAATGCAATACGTATATACAAATATCATAGGTGCAAGTAAATACTACAAATTTTGTTTGCTAATTTATTTTCATCTACATTCGCCGACAAAATTGTGCGCTACTCAAACTGCCAACGGGCATTCGTTTTTTTGGTTTTGGTTGTCATATCTTCATGTGCACAAACATATATAACATAGCCTATTATATTACGTATGTACATACAGGGTTCGGCACTCGAAGTATAACCAACTTCAGACCGCTCGCGCAGCTCATGCACGGGAATCAGCTGTCTGTTATTTCACTAAATGATGGTCCAGATTATTGTTTACAAGCGCGCGGAAGTATTTTGCAGTAATGGACTCCAAATGTAATAGTCTGATTGCATTGTATTGGGTTGGATATTAGCGATTATTCGTGAGCTTGAGCACCTTGAAGTAAATGAAGTTTTTGTTTATTGAACCATTACTCATTACAATAGTACTGGTAGCATCGCGAAACGTCATGGAGGTGGTCATCAAAAGACTGCAACGTCACTTGCAATAGTTCAAAAAGTGAAGAAGCGAAATCCTCGACGAAGTGCCAATCAAATGGCGAAAGAACTGACCCCAGCATCCACCGCATACTGAAAAATCATCTCAAAGTCAAGCCTCACAAGTTCCAAAAGGCGCATGATCTCACATCAAAGCAGCAACACGTCAGTCTTAAGAGAGCAAAGTAGTTCCTGCGCTTGGCCGAAAGCGGTCAATTTCCGAACATTGTATTTTCTGACGAGAAAATGTTTCGAATTGAGCAATTCGTAAACTCTCAAAACGATAGGGTTTATTTGACCGACCATTCACACGAGAATTTGAGTCATCGATTGGCCACCAGGAGGCAGCACCCGCCACAGGTAATGATTTGAGCCGTTGCAACCGCAGATGTGCGCTCTCCAATCGTTTTCCTCGAGCCTGGCGTCAAGGTAAATGCGCAATATTATCGGAAAAGTATTCTGGATGTTTCTTTGAAGCCGTGGGCAGACAAACAGACTTTTCGGTAGCAGACCATGGACGTTTCAACAGGACATGGCACCATCTCGCAAAGCTCGAGTGAATAGCTCGCAAGAATGGCTAAAAATCAATGTTCCGAACTTCATGACGCCCACACAATGGCTCTCAAATTCACCAGACGCAAATATGGTGGATTATTCCCTTTGGGACATTTTGGCGAGCAGGACCCGAACTAAAAGATTCACCAGTCTCGATATACCTGTAAGTCACATTCGAGCAGCTTGCGATTCGGTGACAGACGTTTCAAGGCCATAGTTAAGGGAAAAGGTGGTCATATCGAGCAAAAGTAAAATGATTCTTAATTTTGTATTATTTTCACACATTTTTTACTTTGAATTAGATAAAAGTAATTTTCCAAACAAAATGTATGGCCTTTTTAATTGGTTACACTTCGAGTGCCGGACCTTGTACAAGGTGGGCCATATAGCGTTTGCTTTTTGAACAACCTATTTTTTTGAGAATGGTAACACAAATGACATGTCAAATGTGTTCATAATTTACTTCAAGGCTTGAACAAAATTGGGAAATATTGAAAACCTATTTCCAAAGTGCTGAGTCTTCTTCTTCTCTCTGATTTTCACATCGCTGGCTGCGTCAATAAGCAAAATTGTCGGATTTGGGGCTCAGAAAATCCACACGTTACTGTAGAGAAGCAAATGCATCCACAACGAGTCACTGTTTGGTGCGGTTTTTGGTCTGGCGTCATCATCGGGCCATTTTTTTCGAAAATGAGCGAGGAGCCGCGGATACAGTAAATGGCGAGCGTAACCGTGACATGCTCAACGAGTTTTTGTTTCCAAAAATAGAAGAGGATGACATTGACGATATTTGGTTTCAACAGGAGGGTGCAACTTGTCACACTGCCAAAGTTACACTCGAACTTTTGGCTACCGTTTTTGAAAATCGAATAATCAGCCGAAATTCCGATATCAATTGGCCGCCTCGGAGCTGTGATTTAAGCCCGTTGGACTATTTTTTGTGGGGAGCCGTTAAGGACAAATGCTATGCGAACCATCCAGAGACGATTGATGCTTTAAAACACGAAGTCGAAGTTGCCATTCACGAAATTGGAGCCCAAACAATCGAAAATGTGCTTAAAAATTGGGTTGATCGAATGGCCTACTGTAAAGCCAGTCGTGGCAGTCGTTTGAACGATATTATTTTTCATTCATAAATGACAATGTTCAATCTTCAAAATAAAAAAAAAGTTTGAAAAAAATTGATTAGTTTTTGTTTTATAGACTATTCAAAAAGCAAGTTTTACATGGCCCACCCTATATATGTTTGTTGCAATGTTGTAGCTGCAAAACAGAAGTTCTTGTTAGTTCTTCTGGTTTCTTGTTGAGTAATACCTCGATCAAGTCTCTTCACTCCTATGCCTCACCTGCACCATCCGCAACCACTTTAGTGGCTCATTACTTGCTGCTGGCATATTCAACTCGCGAGTGTACATAATTATGGGTTAACCAATGTACTTATATATGTGTATATGTGTACATATATATAATGTATATGCATATAAAATTTATGTACATCGACTTACAAACAAATACACTTTGAGAAGTGCCTACTTGTGGTTGGATTTTTTTCTTGCTCTAAGTTGCAATTAAATGCGGATTTTCTAAGAATGATTCATTGTAAATGTAATTGCGGTATTCTGAATACATTATTCTACTTATAAGTTATACTTAACCGCTACACACACAAATGGCTTCAAATGAAAATTTAAAAAGTATTTTGCATTTCTTCTCTACTATTTAATTATTATGTGTCTGTGTTGATGTTTATTTCACCCTGCTGAAAGTGTACTAAATTGAAATATTAACTGTTTATTAGGAGACTGAATATGTGTAAAGATATATGAATGCTAAATACTTATATATATTTTCCCTTGTCCTTATTTTCTTCGTGGGGCAATCAATCAATTATTGACTCTGCGGTTTCTGACGTAAAGCTTTTACAGTTGAATTCAAGTGAAGATAGTGAAAGAGTATCTACAATTGGAAAGTGAGTGGAGTCCAGTTGCTATTTTACATGACAGCTTTGACGTCTTCAACAAATACGTAAATGGTTAATACACGAAATTTCTATTCACTCTCCGTAGATATGATATTCACTCCGCAAGCGCAATTCGATTTCAAGGTACCACACCACTCTACCAGACCAGACCACTCTACCAGACAAGACCACTCTACCAGACCAGACCAGACCACCAATATGCTCCCAGTAGAGTAGTAGTAGCCACAAACTGAGGAGCAGCTGATTGGCCGTTCACTTGTTTAACAGCTGTCAGACGAGTAAAGAGCTACTTCGACAACTAGGCTATGCCAACTAGGGAGGCGTACTTGAAAATGGTCCGGAAATGCAGAGCTTCCCTTTTGATCGCATCCAAATTTCTTCAATTTACGTTTTTTCGGGTATATGAAAAGGTACTGAAAGCCCTTGCTAACCCACGCTGCTCTTCGAAGTTAGTCGGCGAATGTAAGACAAAACTGGACAGTGTTGCAAAACACAACAAAGTTAGTCTTATTTGGGTGCCTGGACATTGTGGTATTACAGGGAACGACTTAGCTGACAAACTGGCTAATGAAGGCTCTGCAAGTATGCGCTGAACCCTTTTTAGTGGCCGATTCCACATGGATTCAACTATGGATTGACGACTTCATGAGGTCATGACGACTCCCATAAAGGATGTTGGTCTGGTTTGAACTCGTGCAGAGTAGCCAACTGCTTTGTTAAAGAACCAAACAGGAAAATAGCGACCTTCTCCTAAAACTCAGAAGAAAGGATCAGTACTCTCAGGTGGGTGTAATCACAGGGCACAACGTCTATGGCTGCCATGGGGGTCGTAGTTAGCTCGATATGCCTATCCTGTCTTGAGAATGACGGCACTGTAGAGCATTTTCTCTGTAGCTGTCCGGCGTTTGCTAGAGTTAGACTTAGGATATTGGGTTGCGATATACTGAGTATGGATAAAGTTCCTCTTCCGGATCTCTTAAGATTCATCAATGAATCCAATAGATTTGTGGAAGAGTGACCTCAAACTAATTTATCTGTCTCATCACCCACTTTTTATCTTACCTATCTCTCTTCTCCCTACTGAAATCTATCCGTGTGTAGTACAATGGTCTCCAGACTGAGTGCTTGGACTTGTCCAACCCCTCACAAATCTAATCTAATCTAATCTAATCTAATCTAATCTAATCTAATCTAATCTAATCTAATCTAATCTAATCTAATCTAATCTAATCTAATCTAATCTAATCTAATCTAATCTAATCTAATCTAATCTAATCTAATCTAATCTAATCTAATCTAATCTAATCTAATCTAACCTAATCCAGGGTATCTGATCACTGGAACTTTGCTGGAAACTGCTGGGAAGATAAGCAAGTTGGACAACGGAACCTGTGAGGTTGTTTTCTAGTAAAATTAGAGAATTCGCATACCTTTGATTACGTGTGGTCTGCTTTTGGAAAGGTGGGTTTCGCGTCAACTTAGTAAGCGCTTGGCAAGCGCACAAACACCGAAGGTCTTGACATTATTCTGGCCACGGATGAATCGGACACGCTCGAGGCAGCTTCTCAGTTTAACAAAATCTCTACTCTTTTGTGGATACCCGTACTGGACATTGCCCGGCACAAATGGCTCAAAGCTTGAGCCCAGGGTGGGTGGAGGTGTATATTGCCAACATCTGGTGACTTCCCTTAGTTTTGGACTACTGTAGTGCCTTCCAAGCTGAACTGATGACAAAATTTGTGGCGTACGTCTTGATGTTGTTCCACAAATGGAGGCATTTACAGTTTTAAGCCCACTCCGAACGGCAAAGGATTTTTTATGGCACAAATACACTCGGAGGTTTGTCATTTTTGCCTGCAGAGCATCGACCGCTATTAGAAAAAACTTTTTCTACCATTTTGGTGTTTTATGCTTGGAGATTCGAACCTAAGCACTTCTGAGTGGTAGTCACACATCAACTCATTCGGCTACGGCGCCCGCCAAATGTAAAAAAAATCATCGGGCTCTCAGTTATGCTCGCCGCAGTAGGTACTTCAATCGCATCAGGCGCGTAGAGTACGATGAATCCCTAAAGTTTACCAAATAATGAAGCCTGGTATTGCAAAGGCAAAATAATAGTAATGAAATGATCTCGCTGCCACGATAGACAGGTTAACTTCTGCCTTACCTCTTATTAAAAATATTGTTTTTTGATATTTCGAAATACGAGGTGTGTTCCAAAAGGTTACGTATATTCGAATTTCGTTTTTTTTTGTGGCGATATGTTGGTACTCATGTCTTTCACTCATGCCGACGAGTTAAGACATTTTGGTTCAGTTAATTGTTTGACAGCTGCTTTGCTTGCACATGTTTCGGCTCGTCTTCGATTTTTACCTATTCAAAAAGATGGATCAAAGAACCTGTATCAAATTTCGAGATCCGAATATTCACTGTGTCATACGGAGAAGCTACTTTGGAATACAGCAACGTTTATCGGTGGTACAAAATGTTCTCAGAAGGCTGAGAAGGTGCGAACGCCTGAGCACTTCAACAACAGACGAAAAAATTGATGATTGAATTGATCTCAATGGAAGCTGCCGCACGAACCAAGACCGATAAAAGCGCGCCAAGTTCGGTCGAATGTAAAATTTTTTCTTATCGTTTCCTTAAGTTGCAGGGGCGTTGTGCGTCATGAGCTCTTGCCATAGGGTAAAACGGCCAATAAGGCATATTACCTGCAAGTTATGTGCAAGTTGCGCGAAGCAATCCGCCAAAAACGATCGGACGCTTGTGGAAGAACAAAATTTGGCTCTTGCATCAAGATAATGCCCCTGCTCACACATCGTTGCTTGTGCGCGACTTTTTGGCCAAAAGCAACACACTAATGATGCCACAACCACCGTACGAGTATTCCGCAGATCTGGCCCCCTGTGACTTGTTATTTCAATTTTGTATTTTTTTGATTAAACAACTGAAAAAAAATCCACTTTTTAGAGTGTCAAATTCAAAATTTTGTAAAAGTTTTTTTTTCTAATATAGTACGGCACATAGCTACATGCCGATTAGTAATTTGTTTGGTGTTTTGTTTCAGATAAATAGAATAGCCAAAAAAGACAACACCGTCCAGGTCCAATTTTTCGAGAGGGTCAACTTCAGCGTCATTTTTAAAATTATTAATATTTAAACAGAAACAAAATTGTTTTTTCATTTTTTTACGTACAAAAGTTAAAGAAAAGAAGTTAAATAAAATACTTAAAAATTTAAATATTGTTTATCATTTCTTTTTATTGTAAAAAACAATTCTTGAAAATACCCTAAATTTTCGTTGTCTAGACCAGCGGGACCCCTTAATTTATTTTTGACGATGAGGTTCATAACCTTGCGAATTGACTTTTAAAATAGAATCATACTTCTGTATAAAAATCTAAACCCAGAATAGGTGCTTGCAATACTTAACAGAAAATTCTGCAAGTCAAATTTCATAAGCATTCCAAAGTTTTTAAACAGAATTTTTAAAAAGATTTTTTGTATGCGGTTTTATAGCGGAGAAAGTTGAGACATCTCGGCCAACTGCAGCCAGAAGAAAGGCCCAAGCCAGTTCAAGTTTAAGTACTATGAAGAGTAGAGGGAAATACCATGAGCTTGGATTACAAACCTCAAATCTATCTATTCTATTCCATGCAGTTTTATAGCTCATTTAATTTTATAACAACCGTTTAAATATGCAAAAAATCCAAAAATCGGATGTGAAAAAAAATAAAATCGGTGAAATGATCTTAAAGCCTGTCTAATACCAAGCTACCCTGGCTGATTTCTTTCAGTCGAAGTTCTACAACTCCCTCAGCTTACACCTTCAAGCGGCTCAAATTCCCGTTAATTTAATATAATTTTTGTTTTTTCGTTGAGGTGTTGCATATTTTCTCCTTGTGGAGAAGAGCGATATTTATTTTTATTTACTTTTTTATAACTTTTGTTGCGTCATATCGTTTTTGTTGTAATATAAAGTGTATTTAAAAAAAATAAAAAATTAATAAATAAATAATCGAAACTTGTCAATTTGTGGTGTGCACATTCTTTTGACATTGACGGCGATGTATTCCCACCCTGCACCAATAACAGTAATTTATTTGCTTATGTAGTAGCACCCAATTTGCAAATGGAGCATGAAAATACATCTGTGGTCAGCGCATTGCCCGTTTTGCAGATAAGTGGTCGCTCGCCTCTCCCAACATAGACTAAATGCCCTCATCATGCGGCTCGCCGATGCAAAACGATGAGTAAATAAACACAATTGCACAGCTTGACATACTTACATGCATGCACACATATGAAATGCAATGTACAGCGACTCAAATATGGCATGTGTATGTGTGTAAGTACAAAGGCAAGCTATCGGAAATGCGTGCTCACATACAGCAACAATTGCGAACCGGAGCGGTTTACTCTGAATTTCGCCCTTGGCCAACGCGAAAAATGCCGCCATATTAATTAAAGTATACATGAAATGCCTTAAAATAGTGAATTTCATGGTTTTCAAATAAATAAAAAAATATTTTATTTCAATGAATCGTCCTCACAGGTACTCGAAGAAGCTAGAACCACTTTACGGTTTTTAGAACTTCTTAAGCGCCAAATCTGAAACACAAAATATTACAAAAAAAACCACCTTTGAAAAATTTTTTACAAAGAACACCGCCTCGAATTTGCAAGGGAACGCATGTCTTGGTGCTCTGTTACAAATAACGATTCCGGTGAATGGAAAAAATTAGTATTTAATGACGAAAATAACTTCAAGGATGTGCGGGATGTATACAATTACTATTTCCATGACTTAAGAAAGGAGGAAAGGTACTTGAGTCGACATCACAGCCGTGAAGATGATATTATGGTATGGGGAGCAATACCGTACTATGGCGCATTCGAATTGAATAATAGAATAAATTACGGGAAACAGCTATAAAGCTTTCTTGGAATCATCTTTTCTTAAGGTTCATGAAATATTTGGACCTAATAATTGGATTTTTCAACAGGATAATGCAGCTGTACACACTTGGAGTGTGGCCAAAGCTTAGATTGCAGCTCAAAATGTTGAAACTTTAGCATGGCCACCGTATTCATCAGATCTCAATATTATTGAAAATTTGGGGTTGATCAGGTTTAGAGTTAGGATCGAGTTGCGGGTAGGGATTACATTTTTTCAGATTTTTTTATCAGACTCAATGAAACTGAAAAGAAAAGTATAGGAACAAATTTGCTGATTGGATAGCCTAAGTTATTATCTTTAAGTTTTCAAGTAACTCAAATTAATTTTACGTCTGGGGTAAATACACTAACAGAAATTATTTGAAAAGAATATAAGCTTGAAACTTTAATTTATAAAGTTTTTATTATACGATAAAGTATATTTTTATAATATATTCGATTGTCGTAGCCGGATGGGTTGGAGCGAGACTACCATTTGGGCGTGCGTAGGTTCGAATCTCCGTGCATGAACATTAAATAATAGAAACATTTTTTTTTATGTCGATTGCCCCTCGGCAGGCTGCTTATATAAAAAATATCTGCCATTCGGAGTCGGTAAAAATTGTAGGTCTCACCATTCGTGGAACAATATCAAGACGCACACCACAAATAGGAGGAGGAGTTCGGTCACACAAAAGTGTACGCGCCAATTATCTTTTATTTTTTTTATTTTTATAAAAATTTTACGAAAGAAATTTGGCATAAAAACATTTCGAATATTCTAAAAGTATAAAGTGACTAAAATATGTAAGCGCAAGCGTAAAATGAAGAAACAATATGAACGAAATTTAAAAAAAAAAATATTTCTTGCTTACAAATTATCTTTTTTTAAACTTGATGATAATCATCAATCACATCAAGCTTCCTATTAAGGACGCACTAATCAGTTCTGCAAATCAAAGATGGATTAGCGCTAATACCTGTGAAATTGCTAGGCAAACACGGCCAAGCTAAATCTACGTCTGGCCAAGAGTATTATAAAATTGAGTAGACTTCAAATTAGGACCTTAGTAGGAGTCCTCACAGGACATTGTCTCATAGGAAATCATGCAAGGAGATTACGCGTTTACACGCAAGATTTCTGACGCAGCTGCAGAAATGAGGAGGAGTTGGAAACAATTCAACACCTTTTTTGCACATGCCCAGCTCTAGCCAGCAGCAGGAACCCAAATTTAAGATCCTACTTTTTAACGAATATAGATAACACTGCGTAACAAAAAAAAAAACTCAATATACTTTTATGTATACCTATATAAACTATAATATATAAATATACTTTACTTTAAAAACTAAAAAAAATGGTAAAGGAGAAATTTCCAATACACCCCCAAAATCTCATTTTATGGCCAAACAAACGTTTTTCAGTAGGTTGATAGGAACTCCTAACTTCGCCAATTTCCATCCGATTTCTAATTTTGTTTTTTAATTCGAAAGAACAAAAACAAGCCTTTTTGACACTGTACTCAAATTTTTTTTTTAATTGAAAACTAACGGGACTGTATCCGATATTGAGAATTCTGTTTGGTATATTCTTATTATAGTAAATTTAATTTTGCGTCGATTAATATATTTTATTGTAATTGGATGAAAATGCATAGAGTTGTGTGAGTTTTAAGATTTTATTTGTTTTTTACTAATTTTGTATTTAGCTCACGCTAAATGGGAATAAGGGCGCATTTCGAAGCATGAAAATTATAACAAGTGTCATTATATACACATAATATTTATTGGAGTATAGATATACAGTACAGTGCAGCACTGTCCTCAACATAATCAGAGCTCTTGTTGTTTCCAAGGAACTTCTCACACAATGATTTAAAACCATCCCATGTTCTTTTTTCCACTGCACTGAGCTTACTCGTAAATTCCTCATCTCGCATGAATTTTCGAATCTGAGGCCTGACAAGGATCCCTAAAATTGTCAACACCTTTCTTAAGTATACCACCTTTGACCTTTGGTATGAACCGCAATTCACGCTTTGTCAAAAGCTCAGGATGGTTCAATATGGAAAGGGAATTGTAGCCCAGGACCCACGGCTCACAACGGACCCATTTCGTGGTCTAAGTTGCATCGTTGTCTCTATGTGCGATGCAACTGCCAAACCTAACCCAACCTATCAATCACATCAACTATGAAACAGTCTTTAGCTGACTGCATTGAAATTTGAGCGCGAAAAATTCCAAGGTAAGTATTTGCATAAATACTATTACTGTACTCGCTTTCCAAATTTTATGGCCTCTGAAACTCTGCTACTCTATATTCAACTTTGTTTATAGGCGAAAATATTTACCTTCCAAATAGGCCCCCTCACACCCAGTTGATTTGGCCATGGAAAATTAATTAAGGTACAGATAAGCAAAGCAGCCAGAGAGATGAATTCAGTATACAGAGAGCATAAAAAAGTGAGAAATCACAGCACAAAAAAAAAAAAGTTTAATAAGTAAACAAATGTAACCGCATAAAGGTGCAATCAATTTCTACATGTTTACATATGAATGTAAGCGACTGCAACTGTGTGTGTGCACAAATGTGCTTCCGCCATAATTTTTTTGCAAGTTCATTTAAACGCAATAATAATTTCACCTTAGGTATGGGCGTAAGTAAGTGAATATTTATTTAATGAAGGCCCAGCTAAAAATTAAACTGGTTCAAAAAAGCGAAAAAGAGTCCAGTTTCGGGCGCATATTTTTAGTACAGTGTACCGAGTATGACCATTTAAATATTATGCTTTGAACACCTGGCATGCGAAGAAACTATAAACTGGTTAATCATTTTTACGATTCTTCAAGTCTACGAGGGAAAGTAAGTGCAATAGACAAAAAGCTGGCCCTGCTGGCACGTATAAAGGATAAGTTTATTGAGTAGCATCTCTTAGAAGAACACACACTAAGTTTCAGCCAGATAGGTCCTTTTCTTCGTGTTTGGCATTCGTTTGATTCGAGGAAGTCCAATGATTTTCCTTTTTCTTCATGAGAATGCATCAGCTCATGCCTCAGCAGTTGTGGTCACAAAATTAATGGATATAGGGTTTCATATCCCCCCACATTCACCAGACTTGGCTCTTTCAGATCACTCGGACTACTATTTGTTACCCAATTTGAAGAAATGGCAGGCGGGAGAAACATTTTATTCAAATGAGGATGTGATTGCAGAAACGAATGGCTATTTTCCAGACTAGGACAAATTCTATTATTCGAAAGGGGTCAACAAACTAGATCAGCGTTGGACGAAGGGTATAAGCCTGAAGTGAGACTATATCGAAAAATGAAAAAAACAATTACATAATTTTTATTTTTGCATGCACTTTTCAAAGGGCCGTCGTACTATCAATTTGAGGTGAAGTTGTGGAATAATGAACTTCTCAAAGTTCCAAATTTGATTCAGTGCATTGTTTTTTTTATAAAAACGTCAAGACTTCTGGACACATTTTGAGTGAATGCCTGCACAATTTTGGGCAAACCTATCTAAAATAATTACAGTCTGTTACATAAGAGCGTGGTCACTGTTACACCTAGATAAAAAATCAGAGCGTCCTTTTTCTTTTTCTATGACATAGAGGGCACTTCAGTCCCTCATGCTTTTTGTAAAAAGTTATCTGTCTGTCAAATTTAGTCTTCAATCGAGTGGTTTTTCGAAATGAGTGCTTTTTACGCCTCTCGCTTTGATGCAATTTTTCTATGTTTGCATGAAAAAGGATCCAAATGAACGCAATGGGAAAGTCGAAGCAGTTCGATAGCAAGTGGATAAATCGCTATAAAAAGGTCGGTAAAGTTGATGATTTTCCTGATCGCGAAAGTGCAAGCAAAGTCTCAAAAAGAGGCGAAGAAAAGATGCTCGCATTGTTCTCGACAGATCCAACTTTGACTTTACGTGGAGCTGCTGTGAAATTGAAAGTAAAAGGTGTTGACATATCTTACGGAACGATTCGCTGGCACTTGCTTGCCAATAAACTGAAATATCGCAGTACTTTGGAAAAACCAATGTTGAGTGCAAAACGCGTTGAACGAGTGCGCAAAACGAAGGCGCAAAACGGAATTGTCACTTTAGATTGTCCATCTCAGTCACCGGATGCAAATCCCATAGAAAATGTGTGGGCTCTGATAAAAATGCAGCTTCGCAGACACAAGCCATGTAATTTAGATCAACTTTCTCGACAAATTCGGAAAATTTGTAGGTCTTCTCCGGTAGAATATGCAGAAGAACTAGTGGAAAGTATGCTCCGACAGCGCCAAGCCATAATTGAGAATGCAGGAGATTGGACTTGCTACTGAGGTATTTGCATTGAGTATTGACGACAAAATTGACAATAAATTTGCGAATTTTCCAAAAATCAATTGTTGTTATTATTTAACAGTGACCAAGCTCTTATGTAACAGACTGCATGACGGTCATTTTCAAGGTATTTTTTTTTAAATATGAAAAAAAATTATTGGAAAATAAGTTTGGCGGCAGTAAAATTAACTAATTATTGTAAAACTCACGATTGCTCTTCGTGAATAATCTCTGTGAGTGTAGCAAGCAGAAGCTTCTCATCAAAGAGGGTTCCTCAATTTAAGAAGAAGTACGATCTCATATTTTTAGATACTTCTCTGACTTAAATGGAAATATTGAAGCAATTACACCTTGTTCATGTTGATACCTCCTAGAGAAAACTGGTATCTAAACAACAACAAAAAAAATAAATAAAAAATATATAATCACGTATCGTTGACATTTTTCTACCACTATAAATCGTCCTTTGTTGACCCTCATTAGCTATACGAACGCTTACGTATTTTAATTGTATATAATGCATCATTAAAATTAATCGATTAGCTTATTAGTCAAGCTAATTTACCAAATGCTTGATATTTTATAGTCAACAAATTAGATAAATAAGAATATAATGAATGTACAGTTAAAAAAGCAATACACATTCAAGTATGCCACCAATATACACATACACATCCAAACATGTGCTCATATAATACATTGCCAGGTACTACTAGTGAGTATAAGCGCTCCTACAGCTGTGAAGAAATGCGTAACAACAGCACCAAAAACAGCAAGAAGAATTTCAAATTATGACAACAACGAACAAATAACACATAGTAATGACCTTCCCCTCCGATAGGGTGCAAGTGCACCTAGATTGTGAAATTGATGCAATACTTATGCGTATCTACGTAAATGTGAGCTGTGAAACTGTGTATGGGAGTGGGTATGCATACATGTATGCAACAGCTAAATCCCTGCTTGACAGGTACTACCCCAATTGAGAGGTAAGTTGATACGCACACTAGTGCGTATACGTAACATGTGCATATGCTTGTATGTATGCGTAGTAGCGAGATGACGACTCATGGAGTTTCCTATAGTGGCGGTGGGCTACTAGAGTGCAAAACTCCACTGAACGAGGAGCTTGATTGTGTGTAGTTGTAGAGTTCGTGGAGCGCGCTGAGCGCCACTCCAAATAAGTAAACACACAAACACACGCACACAGAAGTTGATAGAGAGAGAATTATCTAAACTCCCAAAGGGGTAAGCAACCAGTATTGCTGCAGTTAATTTGCTACTCAAAAATTAAAAAAAAAAAGATATAAAAAATAATAGCTGAAGCTGCATGAGTGTGGCTCTTAGAGCGCCAAACTCTCAATCGAATTTTTATACACACTAGCGCATATATTTACTTCTTAGCATATTGCTTGGCAGCGCAGTAGTTACAATTGCAGCTGCTAAGAATGCGAAGTTTGATATTGCTGCTTCACCTCAACTCAATGCCATTGTCATGTCCCCCTGAACTCCTTTTTGGGAGTCAATGTTATCCCCTCCCTACACACAATACAAGAGCACACACACACACACGCATGCACACTCCTTCGCACGAGCACTTCACTGAAGTTGTGCAGCGCGTCCCTTTGGAGCCATGTCGTTGTTTTACCGCTGCTACTGCTTTTGCTTCTGCTGCGACTGCTGCTGCTGCTGTGGCTGTGGCTGCTGCTGTTGCTGTTGCTATTTTGATTGTTTGTTGTTTCCATACATATTCGCGTGCTCATTCGTTCATCCATTTACTATTTATTCCATCAGTTGTATGCCCGGTTATTCGCAACTTTGCTTACTTGCTGCCTTTACCTCGTTCATTTCGCTTTGCAGAGTTGATTAACCTTTGGTCGTTATATTTTGCCTTGCCGTTCGTGACTCCGTTTGTGCCGCGCTGCATAGCTCCATCGCGTTCATGGTTGCTCCGATTTAAAGTTGTGGTTTCGTGGGATAGGACGATTTCGGTTGGTTCGCTGGTTCACTGGTTGGCTGATTGGTGCTGTGAGTGATTGTTTGATTATGTTTGACTGAGTTGTTGCTTTTCATTGTTATTGTTATTGTAATTTTTTGTTTGTTTTGGAGTCTTGCCTGTATATCGAGTATATACTTATTATTATGTTGTACGTGTATCTTCTCTCTACCACTATGCCCCTTAATGACCCACACCATTTCTGCTCCATAGATTTTTCTTCGTTGTTCATGACGTTGTACATACGTTTGTATGTGTTTCATCATTTTTACATTGTTTTTGTTTGAAATATTTCTCTTTGCTTTGTACCTCTCACTTTACTTGTGCTCTTTGCATATGTTTTGTGCACTGAGTGGTGAGTAGAATGTATAATTATGTATACACATACACATACATATTGAATGAATACACTATACTCATCCATGTCGATCACAGTGGGATTGTAGATTTTTTAATGTATTTTCCTTAGCGGATCGTCAAATTCACTTTTTTTTTAAATATAAATGCATAAATTTGTTCAGATTAGTACAAATCAACTTTAAATTATTTTTTTTTTTTCATTTTTCTTTATTTATTGAATCTTTCTTGTATAAGAAACTAACAATAAGTTTACAAATCTTATATATATTACTATTGTAGAAAATTATTTGAAAAAATTTTATACACAGTTTTTTTGATTCATGCATTTAAATACGACCAAAAAAGAGATTGGAATGTCAAGCGGGGCATGGTACTAAAATGTATTTAAACTGAAGCCTTATAACGGCTTATGATGCCACAAAATTGACATCGGGTCAAATTTAATTACGCTTGGACTCGCTCGACAAATTTTTTTCCAGTTTTTAAATTTTGCTGAGCTTTATGGAGGAGCTTTATGACTAATCCGCACATACTTAGAAATGCAGTTGTGAGAGACCAAAATGCCATTATTATACGTTTAAAGATTATAAAAAAGCGTATGGTATGGATTTGTCAATTTCTGAAGTTAGCCGAAAAAAAGAAATCCATTATTTTTGCGTAAAATGTTTGCGCAATTGGTTCAAAACTGTTTCAAGGTCGATTTTTAACTCCTGTGCTACGACTACTGCCAAGAAGGTCAACTTCGATTATTACTGTTATTTTATCAACATTTTTGACATTAACGAAATTTTCTTTAACATCAAAAATGTCTGAACGAGATCGAAGAAACCAAAATTGCACATAGTTAGCTATTCGGCTGTTTCAGTATCGGCACCATGAACACCGCTCACAAATTCAGCGGTCTAACTTGCATTTTCGTCATTCGTTTTTATCACAGAAAAACTGTAAAATGTTTCAAATTCTCTCTTTGTGACTTCTTAAAATCCTGTAACTCACAACAAAAAAAAAAAAAAAAAAAAAAAAAAAACAACTTTAAAAATGTTTGAACGATTATTTACGAGATATCGATCACTACAGTCATCTACCGAGAAAATAATGGATTTACTTTTAGCATCCACTTCTATTCAGCCATTCTAATCTATCCAAGAGTGATTTACATTTACTTAATCTTCTGCGTTCTTTTTAGTGCAAAATTTTTAAAAACCCTTCCCTATCGATTGCTAAGTCATCTCAATTGGTACAGCCGTGCGTGTAAACGCCTAATCTCCTTGCATGATTTCCTATGAGGAAATGTCCTGTGAGGGCCCCTACTAAGGTCCTTATTTGAAGTCTACTCAGTTTTATAATACTCTTGGCCATATTTGCGTGGCAATTTCACAGGTGTTAGCGCTAATCCATCTTTGATTTGCAGAACTGATTAGTGCGTCGTTAATGAGAAGCTTACATGTTGCGATAGGTATCTCTACCTGGTATACAGGTACCTTCTCTGGCAAATTGGTCTGCCCTACATTTCCCTGGTATATCTCTGTGGCCTGGAATCCATCATAAGACTATACGATATTGTTTCGCCATCTCATTTAGAGATTGGCGACAACGTAAGACACTCCTTGATATTGTTTGGAAAGCATCCATTTTAAGGCTTCATGAATAGCATTTATTTCCGCTTGAAAAACATTACAGTGATCCGGTAGTTTAAAGGATTCACTAATAGAAAGCTCTTCGCAAAATAATCCTGTCCGGTGTCCATTTTAGATCCGTCCGTGTAGATCTTAATGGGTGTTGGATCTTCTTCAAGCCATTCCAGTCTAGAAGGGATTTTCATTAGGAAATTCCTTTCAAAGCAGAGAATGGTAGGGTGATAATCACAGCCACTGGGTATATCCGTGTAGGAGTCTAAGATGGTTGAATGTCCATGTGTGACAGCCCTCCATTGTGAGCTCGCTTTGAACCTTAAAGCGGAGCAGGCCGCTGAGTATCTGTAGAAGAGATCTAGGGGTAGCAGATGTAGCATGATGTCCAAAGCCATGGATGGCGTGGTTTCCATGACGCCACATATTGCTAATTCCGCAGATCTCTGCACCTTGTTCAATCAATTATAATAGGTTTTTTTCTGAATAGCACACCACCAGACAACATTTCCATATAGGAGAAGGGGTCTGACGACAGCAATGTAAAGCCAATGAGCAACCTTAGGTTTGATTCCCCAAGTCTTACCTAAAGCTCTCTTACAGGCATAAAAAGCTAGGTCATAGGTACACAACCAATGGTCCAGTGACCCATTCATAAATATGCCTATACACATCTTCTTTCCCATAAGCTTCAGTATTTCTCACACTATTCGCTTAACAAGGGCTAGATATTTTGGGAAGTAAACGCAATATTTTTGGAGTTATCGCGCCTTATTCTTATATGTTCTCGGCTATTGTGCATACATGAATATACAATGAACAGAAAGTTAGCCACCATCATGGCAATATAAAAGTTTTCGTTTTATGGGACTATACACATTTTGGCTGCTGGGTGTTTATGTATTCAAATATATACATTTTTAAGTATCAAGCCACATGCCTGCCCTGCTGGAAAATCCTAAAATGTGAAACTCGCTCATTTGTAGTTAATTTCGGACAATTACTAGCTTCATTTGCGGAACAACATCAAGACAAATAGAAGGAGAGCTCGACCAAATACCCAAAGAGGGTATGAGCGCAAATGTCTTCCATTTTTTATATAATATAAGATACTGATGAGTTTCATGTCACAATGCTATAAGGAGTATTATCTATCTCCTGCTGCATTCCTTTTTCGATAGTTCTAAAGAAGTATTTAGTTCCAAATCATTTAAAGATGTTTAATGATTTATATTTATACAAAAAATCATTTTGACAATATTCTCTAGCATAAGGCACTGGACTACCATGCACGAGGTGCTTACCAACAACTCCACTTGGAGAAGGAGCACAAATCACTTTGAAGCACAATTTCGTTTTTTTTTTTAAATCAGGTTTCTAGACAGTTTTTTCTTGAATCAGGTTTTCTAGACAGGATTATAGTAGCTTAATAGTAAGTATCTTTAATTTTTAAATTTATTTTTTAATTTTATTATTATTACTATTATCAATTTTATTAATAGTATCATTATTATTATTTTTCACGCCGCTCTCACCCCGCATACCACGCGAGGCGGGCCCATTTTCACCGAACACGACGACAGGTTTGTTAAAACCTGTACCACTACTGTTAAAACAACAACAACAACAACCAGGTTTGGGCAGCAAGTCGTGTCGGTACAATTTTTTTGTGTGTTACGTTTTGTATTATTTTCTTGGTATATATATATATTTTTATTATAGATATTATATTATTATAATAATTAATAAGATTATTTTTATAACTATTATTAATATTATTGTTAATCGTTATCTTTTATTGTGTTAGGGTAGTAAAAGAAAACAAAAACCCTCATATTCAATGAACCACTACCAACAAGGATCGCTGTACCAGTTCTGAATCAGTAATTTGCTTCACTAGTTTAGATAATCCCTGCAGGGTGATGACAGTTTGGTAATTGTAATTGAAATTCGGCGATGAACCGAGTAAATTTTATAGAATATTATTACCGCGATGCACCCATTCTCCCACAATGCACCCATTACCCTCATATTTACGCCTACAAGTATGTAGAATACAATGAGTGTATAAGTAGTATGCATGGGAGTTATGTACGTACATACATACGTGTATGTGTAAGTCAGTCAAGTGTTGTTGTTACCATTTTCGCCTTATTTGAAGTTGAGTTTACTGCTGCATTTGTACGTACGCTCACCGCTCTCACTCCACAAAAGTTACTGTTGTTTTTATAGCTTATGATATTGTTTTTGCCTTTGTCACGGTGCTGCTCTATGGTTCACTTTTATGTAGTACGTAGCAGTTTATTGACGAAAAAATGTAGCCGACGTGAAGGGGAGTAGTATAGTTGAGTATTCGAGTAGTCGAGTATAGTTGCTATAGCATTTCCGAATTCGCATGCGGTCGGTCGGTTGGTTGGCATTGGTGTGGGTCATGGTCTGCATGCGGAAAAATGTCAGCTGAATATTTGATGGTAGGTAGTAAAAGAAAAGACAAATGCACAAACACGCATGCACACATATATATAAAAAAAAGTGAAGCATACATATATATTTTAGTGTACTCACATACATATGAGCTCATTTTGAACTATGTACGAATGGAGTTTGTATAAACATACATAAGTATGTATGTATGAGTGTAATGTGGTTCTACTACATAGCACAAACAACTGACAATTGCGGAGAATTTTAATAGTTTTTTCTAGTGTTGTAGTCTTGCGTACTTTTTTATTGTTGTTTTCCGCTATGCAGAAAATAGTATTTCTTTGTTTTATGACTTTTCAAGTTGGTAGCATTTTTATTGATTTAAAATTGTCTTTATACATAAAAGCAATATATGTATGTACATATGTATAGTGAGGCAACAAGAAAAAAAAATAACATTTCCTTCACAGAGAGGAGTGACACCCATGCCATTTTTGGTATATACTTAAAATGAATGTGCATATGTTGAGCAGTTCATGTGTATGTATGTATGTATATGTATGCTCACCTTTTTTTGCGGAGCTGATATTTTGCGGTTTTCAATTTTAAATTTGGCTGTTTTGTAGGTAGTTCGTTATCGGCTTGCCAAAATCTTGCAGCAATGCCAATTAAAATTTATTTGTTATTCGATAAAAAATCAACAAAAACTGTTTATACGAATAAATAAAGAAGTAAAAAAAAAATAAGAAAGTTCTATAAAAAAAAAAATTATATAAATAAATAAAAAAATAAGGAAATTCGTTAAAAAATAAAAAAATAAATCTATATAAATAAATAAAAAAATAAATATATACAAAAATAAGGAAATTCGATAAAAAATCAAAAAAATACTTACATGAATAAATAAAAAATAAATAAATAAATAAATAAATAAGAAAATTCGATAAAAAAAAAAAAATAAAAATTATATGAATAAAAAAGAAATAATAAAAAATAAAAAAATTATAAGTAAATATTGTACGAAAAATGCAAAAACATAAGTATCCATTTCATGTTTTGCACATTTCACATTTCTCATCTATACATAAAAATAATTTTTAGTTATTTTGGTTACTTCTTTTTAGTTCTTTTGGTTTCTTCTTCTAGGTCCTGATCCCTTTGAGGAGATCAACGTAACCAATTTTCAACGCTGGTGTTTCCCATAGTCAATACTAAGTTTTAGAAGGTAGCTCGTAGTATTTTTTCTACTTGGTCACCCTAGTAAAGAATAGACACGAAAAATATTGCTCGGCCGAAAATCGTTTATAACATCAAGTTTATATATTTATAAGCTATCAAGACAATTTGTATTTTATTTTCTCTTTATTGCGATCTGTTTTTTAAACATTAAGCAGTATTTTTACTTAAAAAAAAAATCCATATCGATTGTCTTTGTTGTTAACAAAAAGAATGGAATAAGGGATTCTCTCTAAACAACTTCGATACCACAGTCTATACAGATGGCAGTAAAATGGATTGTGGTGTTGGAGCTGGTATATATTCTCATAGACTTGGAATTGAAAAACCTGTGCGTCTCCCTAATACCAGCAGAGTCTTCCAAGCGGAAATACTAGCAATTGGGGAAGCCTGTGGGTTACTATTCGCAGATTTCTCTTTTAGGGGCAATATCGCTATTCTTTCGGATAGCCAAGCCGCAATCCAGGCGCTGGACGCGACTATAACAACCTCTAAAGTGGTGGAGCAAAGTAGGAACAGCCTCACCAACTTGAGTGAAAACCATAGAGTAACCTTAATTTGGGTCCCGGGACACCGGAACATAGAAGGTAACGAAAAAGCTGATGAACTGGCAAGAGGGGGATCTGCCATGAATAGCGCTCTTGCAGTACCACTATTCACTCCACTAGGTGCGGTCAAGAATGCAATTTCCCTAAAATACCTTCGAATTGCAGATTGTAGATGGAGAGACCAGACGAAATGCAAAATTAGCAGAACGCTATGGCCCACCTACAACCTCAAGCAATCGTTGACATTAATAAACATGAAACGACGGGACACCTGTAGACTTACGGCAGTCATAACTGGCTTCTGGTCTATCGGAGAACAAGCCGCCAAAATGGGCATCCCTCCCTAACAGAATGTTAACCCTGGGCAAACCGCTGTTCGAGAGTCTCGAGCAACTGTCTGGCTTAGACGTCAACAACCTAATAAGGTTCCTAAACCACACAGACTGGATATAGTCCTGCTGCAAATAACTGTTAAACAATTTGGTAACGAGGATGTGGCAACAAAATGGTGTGGAAGCGCTAGTTGGATTCAGGATGAATCACCACTCTAACCAACCAACCAACCAACAAAATGGCGGTGATTGAAATTTGACTTCTCTCATTGACTCTCCTCCATCACGGACATCAGTTTTTGTTACGGTCTTTGCTGCTCTCTGCCAATTCATTTTAAACTGCTGCTCATTTTTAATTTCTTTCTTCGTCTTTAGCAATTTTCAATTACAACAACAATTGCCCGATATCTTTCAATGGCTCGCAGTTATGGACAGTTCACAGTTTGGTGGGTTCATACCAGTTCATATCAAGACGGCTATGATGGTACGTTGCTAAATCGGGCCAACACACAGCTGAGCCTTTATGTTGTGTTTTATGAATGGCAGCAAACGTTTTTCAAAAAAATGTCTTGATTTTCAGAGCCAGTGGTAATGAACGTTTGGCTTTTCATAGCACACTGGCAGATGGCTTTCCAAACGAAATATTTTTTGAGAAACTTGTCCAAGATTTTTAGCTGAATGGCATCTGGGACTCCTTCTCTCTTCACTGCAGTATAAAACTCAGCGCCCTGAACCTACTCAAAGTCTACTTTGACGTATATTAATAGTTAATGGTTAATGGTAGTAAAGGGTTAAGGTATGGGCCTTTAGCACTGCGACCATATTTATGAATTGTGCCAGCTCCTTCTGAGAGAGTGATTGTAGCTCTTCATCTATTAGCATGAACTTGTTTAAAAACTTTTTCCTTCTATGCGTCAATCCCGGACATTCGATGATGAGATGTTCTATAGACTCCTCATTTTCGCAGCAACATCTGAAGGTGCTGCTGTTAGTTATGCCTAATTTATGTAAGTGTTTGTTGCAGGTGAAGTGAGCCGTGAGGGCGCCTGTGAGAGTGCAAATGCTCTTTTTGTTTAACGTGAGGGCAATGTTAGCTCTTTTAGCATTGAAACTTAAGAACTTTTTGAAGTGTCTAAGACCCTCTACGTTGTTCCAATGCTAATTTAATAGAGTTTTAGCCCAGTATTTTACTTTTTGTTTTAAGCTGTTTTTGTTAAATCCAAACATGGGACTAGGTCCGATGAAATTTACATCTGCCCCTTTTTTGGCTTGAAAGTCTGCCTTTTCGTTAGCGTCATATCCCTCATGTCCTATTACCCAAAATAATGAGACATTGTTTTTGGATGCCAGCTTATTGAGTGCCTTGTGGCATTCTAAGAGAGTTTTTGAGTTGTAGGTATAGCTATCTAAAGCTTTTAGAACTGATTGGCTGTCCGAGAGTATTTTGATCTTTACTCCCTTGTGGTTTCTACGTTGCATGATGTTTGCTGCTTCCATTATTGCGTATAACTCCGCTTGGAAGATGGTTGTGTCCCTGGTGAGAGTGAATGATTTGTGGATTCTGGGCCCCACTACTCCTGCTCCTACACCATAAGGTGTTTTTAATCCATCAGTGTACCATTTTTGTGAATCATCATCCATTTTGGGTTTGTTTTCTACTCGTTCCTCTCAGGAAAGGTAACTGTATATCCTTTATTTCATCGTACAGCCATATTTATAGATGTCTTGACTGCATAATTTTCGTGCCCATATTGTACAACTTTTATTTGGTTTATCATTTCGTTTGTTCATCACTTTATATGATCGTAAACTCTCACTTTTGCGCACTTTTTGGACATGACCTTTCTTCACATAGACCTGTTTTGGAGCAACTCGAAATGAAAGGCAAGATTTTTTCGAAAAAATGGCACCACTCCTTTGGCTTTTGACTGCGACAGAAATACTTACTTTCTTCCATTTTCACACCTCCGTGCCACCGACAAGGTTTTTTTAACTTTCCTAACATATAAGTTACTAGCAAACCCGGCCCCCTTCGCTGGGCACACTAAAATAGAATAGATATGGTTTAGAACAGAAAATATATGATTTTCATATTATTTATTTCTTTATTCTTTATTCAAGCGCTTTGACATAAACAATATTTTTTGTTTTTCTATTTGTTTTTGAGTAAATATAAAATATAAAAATGAAAATCAGGAAAAAAGAAGATTGTTTTTAAATTTCAAATCAACGCATATGAATAAACAATCGTCTTTTTTCCTGATCATCCATGAATTTTTCGTTTCAATTTATATGTTTTATTAAGCATTGGAGCTTTTTTAACCATTATCCATTTATATTTTTCAAAAAAAAAAAAACGAAAAAAATTGTTTTTTCCACGAACACATAATTTCATTCGGATTTCACATAAAATTCTCAAATTTCGTAAGAAATTATTCACTGTTCCAAAATCCACTCCGAAAAAATTCACAAACAATTTTTACATGTTGCACTTACGTTTTTTCCTTATGGCATCCAAATCAGAAAGAAATATTGACACATTGTAACTCACACTGTCAATTCGACAGTTCAGTTCCGCCCCAAGCGTTAAAAAAGTAAGCGACATTATGGCTGGCTCAAAAGAACGCTGTACCCGTTGCCACTGCTCCGAATTACAACCAAACTTTACGAAACCCATTTTCAATACTTACTTAACAATGTGCATAAGTTTGGTTTAATTCGGTGCAAAGACACGGCGGGTCCACGTTTTGGCATATATTTCGAGACCCTAGTCATCAATAGGTATGAAAATTACCCCGTATTAAAGCACTTATCAACAGCTTCGATTTGATATCCATATTGTACAAACACATTCTAGGGTCCACGTTTTGGTCTCTATCTCGAGACCCTAGTCACGGAGCGGATGGAAATACTCTGAACTAAAGCATTCACCAACAGCTTCCATTTGATACCCATATTGTACATATACATCCGAAGGTTACCCGGGTCCACGTTTTGACCTATATCTCGAGCCCTATCCACCAATAGGTATCCAAACTATACGGAAACCATCTTCAATACCTTCTTAACAATGTGTGTAAGTTTGGTTTAATTCGGTGCAGACACGGCCGGTTAGCGAACACACACAAAAAGTTGACTTTATTTTATATATAAGATTTTTTTCAGTTTGTGTCCGAAAAATCCAAATATCTTCCGGAACCATATTTTTTTCCAAAATAAAATGTAATCCATGTTACTCGTGGATAATGTAGTTTTCGAATGGTGAAAGAATTTTTAAAATCGGTCCAGTAGTTTTTGAGCCTATTCGTTACAAACAAACAAACAAACAAACAAACAAACAAACAAACAAACAAAGTTTTCCTCTTTATAATATTAGTATAGATCACACTTTTCGGACAATTCATAATGGCAAAATGCGATAAATGACATTTTTCTTGTTTTTTGCGTATAATTTTTTGCGAACACATTTTGAAGAATACGCAGAAGTTGCAAAAAGTGAAAACCCCAAATTAGTAGAGGCAACAAATACTATGAATATGTAAAACTATTTTTTATTTACAGTTAATTTTACGCAAGTGATGAGTAATCACACCCGACTTGTTTTCTTCGTGTCCTTTATTTATGTATTTAGGGGCGATTATACCCTTTGTTAGGTGTTTGGCCGAGCGTCTCCCTCAATTTGTACGAGCTCTCTATCCCCAGGCAGATGGCTAAGCAAAATGTCTCTTATCATATAAATGGAACTTAAACTCGAAAATACTTTTAAAGACCTACGAAATATTAATTACTTCTTCATTTCCCATAATCTTACAAATATCTCATTTATTGGTTCTTCATACCTAAAATTTTATTATGGAAGTGAACTGCTGGCCTCCTATATAAACCAGGAGTTAGGCTCAGAAAGTCAAGAAGGAAGGAGTTCATCATTGCATCTGCATCGGGACCTGCCTTGCATTTAGGACAGTTCCTAGTATCTTCTTTTGTTTGTTCAATAACGTCAACGATGTTTCACCATCAGAGACTTGCAAAGCATTCAGAAAATACATAGGCTAAAAATAGTACAGAGGTGCCCTTTCTCAGAGAAGCGATTCCATGTCAAGTTTTCCAAGTATGTTGGGTACTGTTGTATATTTTTTAGAAAATTCATTTATTTGTAGGTTAAATTATAGAAATTACAAAACTGCAAGAAATTTGAAAATAATTTATCAAGCTTGAGATTTATTTAATGTTTAACATTTTGGTACAAAGTTTTTGATGTGAAATATTCATCATAGAGGGAAATGAAATTGCTGCTGAGCTTGCCAGGAAGGGGACTGAATTAGCCTCAGATATCTCCTACCCGGTCATCGGCATCCCCCTGACAGTTGTTAAAGGGAAACGGCACAAATTGTTCCTCAGGAAAGTGCAGAAAAGATGGAGCTCCAATTCTTCATGTGCTATTTCCTCGTCATTAAATTTCCAAACTCGTAGCTGTGTTTCCTAAACGGTCAAACGGATCAAACGGAGAATCACTCTTGCTAAAAGGTGTTACTATAAGTAAGCTAAGTAAGCAATTGAGTAGTCGAGCCCTCTCTCGCATGACCAATCTGACACTTTACAAGACGCTCATCATACCCGTGTTGCTTTATGGCGCAGAGGCATGGGTAGTGTCACAACGCGATGCAGCCGCTCTTGGGGTGTTCGAGAGAAAAGTTCTTCGTAACATCTTCGATCCTGTGCGCGTTGGCGAAGACTACCGTTCAAGAATCAACCACGAGCTGTATGAGCTCTACGCCGACATTGACGAAGTTCAACGCATCGCCATCCAACGCCTGCGTTGGCTAGGGCAAGTCGTGCGTATGGATGAAGAAGCTCTAGCAAAGAAGGTGTTCGAGGGCGAAGTCCAAGGAAGCCGACGCAGAGGAAGACCATTGCTCTGGTGGAAATACCAGGTGGAGGAAACCCTATGCTCGCTTGGTGTACAGAATTGGAGAAGGCGCGCGGAGCAGAGGTGCCTGGAGAGAGCTAGTGAGATCGGCCGTAACTCGGTAACGGGTTGTTATGGCCACCTAAGCAAGTAATTAAGTAAGCTGTGTTTACCAGTCACTGCAGGATCGGCACACACGCGGAAAAGCTAGGTCTACCATTTAACCCCCATTGTAGAAGCTGTGGGGACCTTTCGGAGAAAGAGACTGTAGAGCAAATTCTCTGGGTTTGGCAGCTAGACGACTAAGGTCACTGGGTGCTCCTTTCTTCGACAGCCTGGGGCAGTGCACCAACCTAAATCCCATCAATCTTCTCCATTATTTCAACAGCACTGGCACTTAAACCATTTCACCTACCTACCCAGCTATCTTCGGTTATTTTTATCATTTTTGCGTATTCCCTTCCTAATTTCTTGGTCTAGAAATGAAATAAAATGAAGAGAAACTGTTTTTCGCAAAATCAAAAACAAAGAAATCATTTATATAGATTTATAATTTTTTTCCAAAAACAATTATTCCTCAATATCAAAAAAAAAAAAAGAAACTAAATAAATTTATATTCCTTTTTGCAATTTTTTGTTTGTTTTTAATATAAAACAATTATTCCCCCAAATAAAAAAAAATTATTTAAAATTAAAACAAAAAAAATTATTTAAATATATTATAAATAATAATATAAAAATAATATTATATAAAATAATAAAAATAAAGTTTTTTTAATTTTGTGCAAAATTTTTTCTAAAAAGATTTTTTTCTTAATTTTTTCAGAAGCAAATTTTTTTATATAACTTTTAGTATATTTCTCCAAATAAAAAAAGCAAATATTTTGGAAATTGTTGTAAGAAATAAAAAAATATTGAAATAAAGTAAAAATTAAAACTAAATTTTTTTTTAATTTGTTCTCAAAATTTTTGTTTATGTTTTTAATTAAAGAGAAAGTTTTTTTGCAAATTATTTCTCAAAATCCAAAAAAATGTATATCAATTTATATATGTTTTTGCAAGATTATTTTTTTATTTATTTTATTTATTTTATTTTTACAATTAAAAAAAAAAAAATATTTTCAAAATTAAAAAAAGAACAACTCAGTTTTCTTCAAAATGTTTCATACAGAATTTTTTTAATTTTTTCAAAAACAATTTTTTTATATATTATATTTCCCAAAAAAAAAACTTAATTCGAAATATTTTGAAAATTGTTGTAAGAAATGAAATAAAAATTAAAAATTAAAAAAAAAATTTGTTTATGTTTTTAATTAAAAAGAAAGTTTTTTTTTGAAAATTATTTCTCAAAATCCAAAAAAAATTGACTTGAAAAAATTAAAAAAAGATTTTTTAGATTTTGATTTCTAATATTTTCAAAAAAATGTTTGGATTTTAAAAAATAAAAAAAAAAACAGTTTTTTAATTTCCTGAATACTGGTAAACGACAAAAAGGACAAACTTTTGGCGGATTAAAGCTACAAATACAACAAGCAGAGAACACTAAAAAACCAACCATGTCAGCACGTAGTTATTTAAAAAAAAAGATCTCATAAATTACCCAAACTGCAATATTTTGCGTACCTCGGCTGATGCTTTCCATGAATGAAACCAAATAATGCAAAAAAAACTAAATAAGAATCCCGAGCGCTCATGCAGATGTGTGCAAGTATGTACATATGTGCATATGTTGTGTGTTCCATGCACGCACATAATATGCGTTAATTAAAATTAAAGCTCATAAATTACATTGCATTAAAAGACCTAACAAAGGCATTGTGATCTGCGAAGTAGCCGAAGAAACCAAATAAGAAAAGGAAGTAAACGAGTAAAAAGAGACAAACTGCGAGTGAGTGGGAAGACGGCTGGATTTGCAAGGAAGCATTGCGCGGATGTACACATTTCACAACAAATTATTAGCACAACCAAAGTGGTTGCATGAAAGGAAGAATGCGCGGAAGCAAGAAGAAGAACAAAAGAAGCGCACAGCACAATTTGGGTGACAAGCGCTAGCGGGGCTAGGGAAATGAATAAAGGAGCAGTTATGTGTAAGAAAAATTAAATTAAAAGATAGTAGTAAGAAAACAAAAACCAAAAAAAAAAAAACGAAATCAAATAAATAAAAAAAAATTACAAAGGCTTGTTTGGTAAGCAATCGAATTTTCATATTTTGAACAGGAAAAGCAGTGGCAGTGGCGTAAGTCATGAGACACTGTGCGTAAATAAGTCACTGTATGCAAATATTACTGCATTGATTTGCAGCTAAGTACATTTGTACATATGAGTGTACTTTAGAGTTGAGGTCATATTAATAGCACCTGATGGAAATAATAATGAGCTGATTTTGGAAGAAAAACTTATTAAGGAAATTTTTCTAGTAAGTGATGGCCTAACATAAAATATACTTTTATTCTGGAGTGAAGATGAGGTATTTAATTTTTTTGGCATTTTTTTACACTTTTTAATATTTTTTTGTGAATTCTTAATATCTCCCATCGCATATAGCATCAAATAGTCCTTCGGAGCAAATTATTAAAGTTATGAGTATTTAAGCACCCGTGGCTCCTGCTCGAAGCTATTTTTTTTTAATTAATTATTTTTCTTAAAAATAAAAATAAATAAATACTTCACGGGCACACTTCTGTTAGGTGTTTGGCCGAGCTCCTCTTCATATTCAGCGGCGGGTGTTTTGATGTTTTTCCACAAATGGAGGGACCTACAGTTTAAGCCAACTCCGAACGGCAAATGGTTTTTAAAGAGGAGCTTTTTCGTGACAGGAAATACACTCGAAGGTTTGCCATTGCCTGCCGAGGATTGACCACTATTAGAAAAACTTTTGCTAGCATTTGATGAATTCCGCATTGTAGTCACGCACCAACCCATTCGGCTACAGCGGCCACTTATAACTGCTTGACTTTAAAGCGTTTTACCAGTTATACCCCAATAAACATTTCAACAACTCCTTTAACAAATTCATATTGATTTCTTTGTTTCAGAAGTTGCGAGTTATGACGTACTCTTTTTTCCAATCGCCTTCGGAGATTCATATCACTCGTTCAATCCTTTATATTTTGCAATGCAAATTTAAGAAAATATTGTCAAATGCTGAATTAATATATGAAAATTTACGGAAAAACCAAAACTGATTTTCCAAAAAAATGCTTCAAATGCTCTCATCCTTATTAGTTGATTAGATTAAAACGTAGAATTGATTCATTTCTGCAATTATATTTGTCCGACCTAAATAAGATATTTATTCGAGCAATTAGTCATCTACCCGACTACCGTAGCGCACTTAAAGCTGAACTGCCCGCAATAAAATATGCTGATTTTTAGCTCATACCCTTTGGCGCTACTCAAATACTCATTGCCATTTAATCTAATAGCCAAAGGTGGTGTAATATTAAATCTCTAAAGAGCTTTACAATTAAAATCTTTCGTTTAACTTTTTTATTCCGGACTCTAGTTGCCGATTATAACGACCGAAAATATCAGCAATTTGGCGCTAAGTCAAGAATTTTTACGGATTTATTGTAGCATTTTGAGAGTAGATTTAAGTTATATTTGTATAGAAAATTATATATTTTCTCCTTAGTATTTGTCAAGAGACCATCAAACTCTGACAGCTTTTCCCATATCGAAAGTACAGGGTTTGATTGAAAAGTAATGAGCCTTCCCGCGCGGAGCGTCTGCCAAGCGATCAACCGAATCGCCTGGTGGGGAAAAATGATGGTTGGACCTTCCCCTTCCACTAGAAACCGGTCCCAGTTCGCTGGCAACAGCGGTGCAGTCAACATCGCTCCGCGCGTGAAAGCTATTTTAAAAGTGTGTGGATTTTCCAGTGACAAAAATGCAGCGATCGTTGGAGCAACGTTAATCGATCAAATTTTGCGTAAAGCTAAACAAAACGAGTACCGAAACCATTGGGCTACTCAAGGACGCTTACGGGGACCAATCTCTGTCCAGTGCCCAAGTAAAACGGTGGCACAAGTCGTTCAAAGAAGGCCGGGAGGACGTCGGAGACGAACTGCGATCTGGAAGGCCTTCGACGACGCAAACAGACGAAGATGTGAACCGGGTTCGTGAATTTTTGAACATTGACCCTCGTGCTAGTCTACGTGAGATCAGTAAAGAGTTAAATTTAACTTATTATTGTACAATGTGCGGAAAATCGTGACCTCGCCAACAATTGGACCCTTCATCACGACAATGCGCCGGCGCACACCGCCTTCCTCTGCACCTCTGCATTGGCCAAGATGGGGGTTCCGGTGCTTCCCCACCCTCCCTACAGCCCAGACCTGTCCCCTCCGGACTTCTTCTTGTTCCCGCGCCTGAAACGCAACCTGAAGGGGAGGCGTTTCAACTCCATCGAGGCGATCCAAGAAACTGTGACAGCCGAATTGAATGCGATTCCGGCGGATGAGTTTAAAAAATGTTTCCTGCAGTGGAAGGACCGCTACCAGCGGTGTATTGACGCTCGAGGGTCCTATTTTGAAGAACATTAGTTGTATAAGCCAAAAGGTTTAATAAAACTGCTTAAAAAAATAAGGCTCATTACTTTTCAATCAAACCCTGTAAAATAGTCCATAACGAGCAGACCTCGCATTGCAACAAAAGCGTAGTCTGGTCACAAGAATATTCTGGGTATTGCACTGTGAATGTGAGGAAGGAGATTTATTTTAATTTGTGGCTTAGTTGGATTTTGTTTGAATGTCGTAGAATTTAGAAAGCAAATCTGACAGAAACTCGATTAGAAAAGGTACGAGAGCGTAGAATGCACCACATTTAAATACAGAAAAACTTGTAGATTTATAACCAACTGTTCTATCAGTTTATTTTTTTGATCACTTGATGAAACATGTTGTGACATTTTTTTATTTTATCTTCAAAAGGCTGCAAAGCCAATGCTCAGCAGCTAACGAGTATTTCGCAATGGTTAGAAATTCTGAGCATGCGACATAAAAGTAACGATGGGGTAGGGCAAAATTGGGCTTTTGATTTTGTTTTTTTTAATGCTGAATTTGAAAACTATCCACGCTAAATCAGTGTCAAACCTAACATAAAATTAGTAAATATCTTTTGTAAAATTTGTATGAAACATCCCTATTCATATGAACGCGACTGTATGCGTACATGCATATTCGCAAACAAATGCATTTGTTTATATGAAAAAAAATGGCAAAAGCTGGCAAAGAAAGCCAGCAGCAGATACAGCATACGAGTATATTGCGGAGGCTGTCAGCCAAATAATACGTTTGAATATTTGTTTGCTTCTTTTTGCCTTCTTTCTTATTTCTTAAGCTTTGTGTATGTATTGAATGTCGAAGAACAGCGAACGCCCTTGCCAACCGTCACTGCGGGCCAGTTGCATTTCGCTTTGAAGCAGGAACAGTAGAATATTTACCAAAGCATGCAAGAACAGAAGCTGCGTTAAATAGAAGGCTTTGAAAGGGGTACGAGAGAGATAGAGAGAGAGAGAGAGAGAGCGTAAACTTGGTGCGAATAGAGGCGTGCAAAATCATATAAGCGAGCGTAAATACATACAAACATAAGCATCCTAAAATATACACAAGCGCACAAACATAAACACGGCTGTGAGCATTCTGAACGCAAAGTGCCAAAGCAGCTACTCTCTGTTTTGCATATGTATATCAGTGTATTTATGTAGGAAGCTTTCATACATGCTACATACGTATATGTGTGTATGTGTGCATGTATGTAGACCTGGCTGGTAGGTAGTTGTGTGCTGTAGACAAGATGCAATTTCAAAGGTCAATGACACAAACGTGCTGCAGCACAGTAGCAGCATCCGCACAGCAGCGAGAATAAGCATAAAAACAACAACAACAATAGCAATGTGCTTGCACAGCAGCCGTAATCAGTGAGAGACTTCTGAGCGGCCAAAGTCAAAGCGACGCAACGGCAGTGAAAGAGATCAAGAGTACGTACGTGACTGAGTGAGCACCGTTAGAACTCTGCGCAAACAGTATCTCTTCCATTACTCGCTCACCTATGAGTATTTGTAGAAGGCAGCTAAGTGAGCCAAACTTGCAGATATTTTCGCACTCACGCAACGACCGACAACAAATCTATAAGTACAAATACTTTGGCAGCAAAGTGGTACAGGTATGCAATTATATCGCAGCTGCGCCATTTCCCCTCCACCATACAGGGGCGAAAACTACATAAAAACACACACATACATGCGCGCATAAAAAGCACTAACAAACACATGCAGCAGTTGCAATGCATTTATGATTGCTACAAATGCGAATATATACGTATGAAGAAAATTGCATATATGCACATACACACACACATACATGCTATATGTATGAACGTGTATCCGTAAATAAGCTGCCGATACCTCTGTTTGTTATTGCTGACGTTTTCTTATTGCTGTTGCTGTTGTTGTTATCGCTTATTGCTTTTGTTATCGCAGCTTCCTCTCTAGGGTGCATGTTTATGACTGTGCACAGCTCCGAGCTGCATCGGCATGCGCTGCCGTCAATGTTTGCGAGCGGAATAATCTTCAATGGATCGATGTGCGGCGAGGAGTGGGGGAACACATGGGCGCAAGTGCTTAAATATTCCCCTTCAATGCTGATTTCATCCCTGCTGCCTATCTATTTTTTGCCATTTATATTAGTACAATTTCCTCTTCATAGTTTTTAAGTATTGATAGTTTATGTCTTACATTCAAATACATACAGACATATGGGTATCCAGGGTGTTGTGGGATGCAGTAGTTACACCGGTTAAGCAATTCGAGTTTTCGACTATTACACCCACGTTCGCGCGACGAGGGAATTGAGAGTAACACCTGAGCGTATCAATAAGATAAGTAATACATCAGCCTTGCATTACTCTGGAGTGAGAGGTACCACTAATCTAGTAGGGATTCTCGACAGTTCTACCCATGGATTTATCTAAAATTATTGAACTAGTTAACTGTGGGTTAAATTGATACGAGGTTCAGGATACGCAATAACTCTTTTGGGTTAAGTTTGGCTAACAGTACTTACCGCCGAAGATAGCAACATGTTTAGGCCTACCACTGCTTGGCTGGGTAGTCCACCTCGCTACCTCTGATGAAATTCACAATGTATGTATTTTAAAACAATGTTGGCCACTTGATTTAAAAGGCATAAGCGGGTATTTGCAGATGACTTACATGTTGGTAGCACTGAAGTGGAAGTTTGAAGTAAGATAGCCATAGCGTATTAACATCTGTCCTACGGAAGCTTACATCTTCTCAGTTCCTTGGATGGTAGTATTAGGAAAGACCTTCAAACTATGTCTAAATTAACTTCAAAAAGAGCGGAGCTGGACTTCATCTTAAGATGAGCCGGCAGCAGCGTCCTGCCTTTGTGTATGTCTGGTGCTTTCTTAAATGGTTGCTCACTGGCTGCTCAAATTGGAGCTGTTGTATCGACTTAATGGCAATTTGAACCAGATACCAAGTTCTTTTCTGCCATAAAAACGCATACGCGCACAAGTCACAGACGCAGTGACAAGGCCATGTGAATTGGGTTACGTAGTTCTCCCTGATCCAGCATATTGTTGGCGGTAAGACATTTGGGTTATATAAAAATGGTCATTCATAAAAACAAAAACACATCTCTTCTGCTGTCCCCCTCGAAAAATCGTTTTATTTTGAGGTAATAACAAATTAGAGAAACTTTGTTGTTAAACAAAACATTTTTTATTTCCTGAATAGACGCTCAATCGCTTTGAATTCGTCGATCCACTAAGTTCCATCAATCGTGAGCTATGTACGAATAAGTGGATCAAAATGTGAGGACAATGAAAGACTTAAATATACATATTTTCAGTGAATTGCCCACTTTTTTCAGAAAAGGAACGAAAGTTTGAAAGCTTGCTTAGACGATCACTTAATTATCGAGAACTCGGCTAAGTAATTAATATAATACTTACGATATATCTCTTGGTCCGTATGATGCCCGAACAAGACCATCAAGGTATATCCAGAAAATATTAAGGTAGATTTTTTTTTTTTTTTTTTCAGGAGGTTAAAATCAAAATATTAGAAACATCTCCAAGGTGCCGTCACACCAATGGTATGTGGCGCACGCTCCCACTAATACTATAACAACCCTCCACCTCGGCTAGTTCTACCCTGGGACCACAAAAGTATAACTTCTGGGTAGAGCCGCGTTTATGTCCGAAGACACAACAGGTACCCACGTTCAGGTTGCTCTCCTGTAGGCGTATGAAGGCTATACACCGTCGATAGTCTCAATTACTTCCACTATGTTTATAGGTGGTCCAAAGTAAAGGAGGCATCGGAAAGCTTGCAGTAGTGTTATCTTAATTCACTACCGTCTTGTCTTCTATATGATACTGTATTGAGGTAGATGTTGGGTCTAATAGAGAGCAGAGTGCTAAAACAGGTGCTAGTGCAACAGAAGTGCCACGATACTCGAATGGCTACGCGCCGTAAAGAGCCACATGAAGATAATTGACTGATTTGGTTAAAAAACAGACACAGGCATGTGACCTCTATTGACCGCTTGGTGACAATATATATTTCAGGAGGTCTCAGTAACTGGTCACAAGTCAAGATTGGCTCCGCAGCAACCTTCCCACGATTGCTTCCCAGATTTGAGGCCACTTTTACACGTGAACTGCAACTTCTTTGACTTTTTTCTAGTGAGGCATAGTCGGAGCAAAGTTAATTGCAATGTACTATAAGACTACGGGCTCTCTGAAGACCAGCATTAAGGAAGTTATGACCCCAAAAGGCAAAGAAGAGTTTGCTCGTTCATGCCTCGTGAGATGCTTCAGGTTCTAACAGGGGCAGAATATTGCAGCTGACGGAGGTTACATAGCTAGGTAACATTGGTAAGTAACTACAGCACAGGGAGTTATTCAAAAGTTTTGACAATTTATTTGTTTCTTATTTAATTTTAATAACTTTTTAATGAAAATATTGTTCGTTTTCCTCCTTCGACAATCACCATCAGTCAATTTTGGTCCGCTCAAGGGAGTTGACCGCTCAAAGTGAGGGTAGCTTATTTTAGAACTTTTTAATTTTTGAATAAATTGATTACACAGGCCAACAAAATCTCGCTTTTTTACAGCTTTTAAAACGGCTATGGGTGTTTCTTGAAGGTTTTTTTATGCTGACAACGAATATGACCTTGAAAATGCTCCAGCACGTCAGGATTTTTGGCAATTTGAGGTTAAAAAGTCAAAAAGTGCAGATTTTGGCCATTTTTTTAATTTTTTTTTGGGCAAGGTAAAGTTTTTTTTTAATTTTCCACAACGGCATCGCAAAATACTAGTCTTCAGCTTTAAAATCCATTTTTAAAAATATTTTTGCGATAAATATAAAAAAAGTTATACTATTTTGAATTCGCCCTTTACAGGGGCGTTAGAGAGTTAGAAAGGTTGAATTTGCATATCTAAAAGTCTCCAATTCAAAATAGAATAACTTTTCTTATATTAATCGTAAAAATATTAAAAAAAATGGATTTTAAAGCTGAAGACTAGTACTTTGCGATGCCGTTGTGGAAAATTAAAAAAAAACTTTACCTTGCCCAAACAAAAATTTAAAAAATGGCCAAAATCTGCATTTTTTACCTTTTTAACCTCAAATTGCCAAAAATCCTGACGTGCTGGAGCATTTTCAAGGTCATATTCGTTTTCAGCATAAAAAAACCTTAAAACCTTAGTTAAAATTATCGAAAAAGTTTTTTGGTTGTTGGCCTGTGTTATTATTTCTTATTCTAATAAAAAAGTTTAATATTATTTCATTAAAAAAAAAAATGTATATGTATTTACTCAAAGTAATAACGAAATTAAGAATAAATATTTCGGAGTAGATGGTCATTGTGGCTTGCTTATATGCAATTAAGTTTAATATCTATACATTTTTCCTAATAAATAATAATATTAAGTGCGCAACTAAGTTCCCGCTGTTTGTCAATAGATGCCGCCAGCAGTAAGTGCTAGTCGATTCTAGCATAACCTAAACGCCATAAACCAAGCGTGGATACATGGTAAACAAACTGTTTCGACACATTAGTGATTTTGTTTTGGTATCATATACTTTTGGTTTTGTGAAAATGTCTGATTTTGTGCCGAATAATCGTAATTTGTGGGAAGTTTTGGTTTTCCTCTTTCATTCGAAAAAAAAAACGGCGGCTGAAGCGCATCGAGAGCTACAAAAAGTGCATGAAGATGCTGCTTTGAGTGAAACAACGAGCTGAGATTAGTTCCGTCGCTTCAAAGACGGTGATTTTAATGTTGACGACCGTCCGCGTGAAGGAAGGCCAAAAACTTTCGAAGACGCTGAATTGGAGGCATTTCTCAAGGAGGATCCGTGTCAAATGCAAAAAGAGCTTGCTTCAGTACTAGGAGTTGTCCTCCAATCCATTTCCAAGCGATTGCATGCTTTGGGAATGACTCTGAAACAGGCTACTTGGGTGCCTTATGAGTTAAAACAAAGGGATGTTGAACGTCGTTTTTTCGCCTGTGAACAATTGCGCCAGCGGCAAAAAAGGAAGGGTTTCCTTCATCGCATCGTGACGGGTGATGAAAAATGGATTCATTACAGCAACCCAATGAAGAGAAAGTCATGGGGACTGCCCGGTCATGCTTCTACGTCGTCGCCTCGGCCGAGTATTCACGCTGCGAAGGTTATGCTATGTATTTGGTGGCACCAAGTTGGTGTTGTTTATTATGAACTGTTAAAACCAAGCGAAACCATCACTGGGGATCGGTATCGACTTCAATTGATGCGATTGAGTCGAGCACTGCACGAGAAGCGGCCGCAATACGCCAAGAGGCATGAAAAAGTGATTCTACAGCATGTCAACGCTCGGTCTCACGTTGCCAAACCAGTTGAAACCTACCGGGAAACACTGAAATGGGAAATCCTACCCAAATCCTATCCAAAGTCCAATTATCATCTGTTTCGACCGATGGCACATGGTCTAGCTGGCCAGCAGTTCCATTTATATGAAGACATCAAAAAATGGCTTGATCCGTGGATAGTCTCGAAAGATGAACAGTTTTACCGCGACGGTATACGAGATCTACCAGAAAGATGGGAAAAAGTAATAGCCAGCGATGGGCAATACTTTCAATGATTCACTTGCAACCATTAAATATTACAAAATACTCATATTTTAGTCTTGAATTAATCCCTTAAATGTCTGTTCTGAATTTCTTTTGACACTAATAAATATATATATATATAAATAAATAAATAAATAAATAAATATATAAATAAATAAATAAACGCAGCTAAAATCCACTTGCCATTGAAATTTGCAAAGTCGCTAACTTCGGTTGTTGTTTTTTTTTTTTTGCTTTGGTCTATTTGCATTTTCACTTTGTTTTTATTGCTGCTATTTAGATAAGTACTTTGCCTTTTCTTAAATAGTTGTTTTTGCTTTGCTATTCTTCTTATTTCTGCTCTTTCACTACACTTTCGCGTGAGTCTTTGTTCTCACTCGTCATCGTTTTGCCTATTTCGTTCATACTTCAATTCCATGCATTTCGTTCACTTTACAGTTGGCTGCTGCCTTATTGCATTTTTAATAATATTTTCGTTTTGCTATAATAGTTGTTGTAAGTAGTTGATTTTTTGTTTGTGTTCCTTGCTTATAGTTGACGGTGTGCTTTTGACTTCTCATTCGGATATAATTGGCAAGTTTAAGTGATAGCAGCGAATGTTTCTGGAAATGAGTTGCCGGAAATGGCGGAATACGGCGATGGTGGGTGGCAGAGTATGTATGTATGCATGTACTTATATATATATATATGTCTGTGTGTGTGCATATACAAATCTGATATACTGCTATTTATACATATGTCCATATAAAAATATTCATATGCTTGACGAGCTACCTCGTCTCGTACCTCCTGTGCACTTCCGCCTGTTGTGTCGTCTTATTTCGCCAGTCCTCGTTCTTATTCATATTGGCATCTTATATAATATTATTCGCCTTTTTTCTTATTCATCAGCCAAGATGGGTGTGTGTGTATCTACTAGGGAAGCTAATCCCGAAATACCGCAAAAATGCGGTTATAGTGAAATTACGTTTTTTCTGTATCATAGAAAATCTTAATTTAAGGTAATGAAAAATCTTGTTGATATTAATATAAAAGCAAAAAATGAAATAAAAATATATTCGTACAAGATTGGCAATTCGACAGCAATGGGAATTTATATAGGTTAGGTTAGGTTGAAGCGGTTGTCCTGTAGGACACACTCAGGCTCATAGCCCATTGTGATGCCGCGTGGTGAGCTTGTCCCTATCTCTCCTAAAACCAGTGTGGGTTTTTCAAAAATTTTAAAATATCTCTGATTTCTATGGTACTGAGGTCCTCTAGCTCATTAAAAAATTGTCTGCCCAGAATAGTAAACCTGCGTCTGGATAGAGCAGGGCAGTGGTAGAGTAGGTGCGAGATTGTCTCTTCCTCGTCCTCATCTAGACAACTTCTACAGAAGTCATGTGTTTGCACACCCATCCTTTGGGCGTGTCTGCCTATTAGGCAGTGCCCCGTTATGACTGAGATCAATGTGCTAAGACTGTGATTATTTTGGCTTAGCAGAGATTCTGTGCGTTTAGCATTTAGAGTCGGCCAAAGTTGACGGGCGATTTTGCAGGTTGCTTCATTTCGCCATCTTTCGTTTGCTTTCTTTACAATTTCTTCAAGGATGTGTAGCTTACATGTTTGTAAGGGTATCCCTATGTCATTATCTATGTGCTCGTCAGACAATTTAGTGCCGAGTCTTACTAGTTCATCGGCTGTACAGTTACCCGCAATGTCGCGATGGCCAGGAACCCATGTTACCTTTAGGTGAAATGACTCAGCCATCTCGTTAAGAGATGTGCGGCATTTCATGGCTACCTTGGAGGTTGTCAACTGTTTTGTGAGGGATTTTATCGCCGCTTGGCTATCAGTGAAAATGTAGATATCATTTCCGGATATCGCATCACACTGTATCAGTGTCGCGGCTTTTATTATTGCCATCAGTTCAGCCTGAAAGACACTACAGTAGTCGGGGAGCCGAAAACTGAAGGAGATCCCCAGATGTTCAGAATATACCATACAACTCCGCCCACCCTGCCCTTGAGCTTTGAGCCATCTGTGTAAACATGGATGGACTCGCCCTGTCTCTCATCGTCCCGTTCCCACTCTTCCCTTGAGGGTAGGAGGGTCGTAAACGATGTAATGGCATGTATAGGCGGGAGTGCATAGTTCACCAGTCTGGGAAGCCCCAAAGTGCCAGCCAGGATTTTACCGTGACCATAATCTGTGTTTGACCACTTGTTTAGAGTGTTCAGCCTTATTGCCGCACTGCGTGCGTTATATATTGCCTGCAGATCTACCGGAAGGAGGTTTAATGTCGCATATAATGCTTTCGATGGTGTGGTTGACATGGCGCCGGTTATCAGAACAGATGCTAGTCTTTGCACCTTGTCAAGTTTCTTGATGTTCACACCCTTCTGAAGGGCATCCCACCATATTACTATACCGTAGTAGAGAATTGGCCTAACCACTGCTGTGTAGAGCCAATATATCATTCTGGGTTCCAATCCCCATTTCTTCCCAATAAGCCTTCCGCAGGAGTACATTGCGGTCATAGCTTTTCGTTCTCTGTCTGCGACTGTGAGCCCCCAATTTAGCTTCCTATCTAGTATAAGTCCTAGATATTTTGCCCTTTCTATTACTCTAAGTGGTTTCCCTCCTAGGAATATTTGTTGAAGAGTAGGTGTTTTGTGTTTCCTACTAAAAAGTATCAGATCCGTTTTTTCCGGATTTACCTCTAGTCCTCGACTTTTACACCAAAGTGAACCAAAGTCTGTTGAGAGATCTTTGTTGGAGGTCACATATTGTTGGAAGGTGTTTCCCCGAGATTGCTATTACAATATCATCGGCATATGATATTATTTTACCTCCAATTTTTTCCAGTTCTTGTAGAAGATTGTTGACAGTTAGGTTCCACAGAAGTGGAGAAATTACCCCAACTTGGGGTGTACCCCTGATCGGAAATTTTTTAACAAATGTGTCACCCAAATTTGCGTTTATCGTTCGCCCAGTTAGCATTCGTTCTATAAACGAGACTATTGCATTGCTTACTCCCATTTCCGTTAGCGAAGTGGTAATTGCTTCCGGATAAATGTTATTGAAAACACCCTCGCTGTCTAGAAAGGCAGCGAGGGTAAATTCTTTGTAGTGAAGTGATTTCTCGACTGTGTGAACTAGCTCATGGAGCGCTGTTTCCACTGATTTGCCTTTGCTGTATGCATGTTGGGAAGGTGATAGTTTGTCGCTAATCCTTCCTTTGATATGCACATCTAGCAACCGCTCTAAAGATTTTAACAAAAAGGATGATAGGCAAATTGGCCTGAAGTCCTTCGGTTTCGTATGTGTGGTTTTCCCCCCTTTGGGAATGAATACCACTTTTACTTCTGCCCATTTCTTGGGGATATAGTTAAGACGTATCGCTGCCTCAAAAATTAAGGCGAGTGTAGGTGCAATCATATCTTTTGTGTGTTGCAAATCAGCGGGAATGATTCCATCGGGTCCCGGTGATTTGTAAGGTTTGAAGCTGCCAATGGCAAATTTTATGTTGTCCTTCGTTATGAAATCTGTTGGGGAATTCTCGTAGTGAACTATAGGGTGGGTTCTACTGTCTTCGTTGCAGAGACAACCTGGAAAGTGTGTCTGCATTAGTAATTCTAGTGTTTCTTCACTGCTGGTTGTCCAGTTGCCATTCTCTTTTATGAGGTAGCTAGGGTTACTGGGACTTGTTGATACTACTTTCCGGAGTCTACTGGTCTCCGAAAGGCTTTCTATCTTTTGACAGAAGTCTCTCCAAGACGCCGTTTTTGCTGCCCTTATGGCATACTTAAATCTACGCTGGCATTCTTTGTATCTGTCCCACGAGTTGGTTCTACTCGCTTCGTTATACATAGTTCTGCATTCCCTTCTGAGGTTTGCTATATATAAGTTGATAGAAAATCGGTCAACATTGCTTAAGCGGTTATTCGCAAAATCTTACAATACATTAATTTTGAAATTTTTATTATTTTCATAATTTGTTTAATTTTCACTTTATCAATAACTATGAAGAATTTTCCAATGAAAATGGGGCCAAATTTTTTGGTTTTTCGTTTTATTGTACGTAAGAAATCGCTTCAAATCACCAATTGTATAAGTACGTACGAGGGGGTTTCAATAAGTACCCGAGATAGAAATGAAGACACCATTTTTTTTTTAATTTTTAAATTTTCAGTATAGTCCCCTTTTAGAAAGCTAGACTCCTCTTAACGCTCCGCCCATTTTTTTACTCCTCCAAAAAATAATATTTAGCCAACACTCCAGAGGCGTATTTCTCAGTCTCGGCGATGACTTTCTCGTTAGAACTATTTTTTCCCCTCCGCGAACCATTTCTTCATGTTAGTGAACAAGAAAAAGTTCCAGGGAGCCAGATCGGGTGAACAAGGAGGAAGCGGCAGCAATTTATAACACAATTCATGCAGTCTGACGGCGACAAGTCCGATTGAATGTGCCGGTGCGTTATCGTGGTGAAAGAGCACCTTTTTTTCGCCAAATGCGGCCGTGCACCTTTCAATTTTTGGTGAAAGCGGTCCAATAGCTCACTGAAGTATTGTCCAGTGATCGTTCTTTCTTTTTCTAAAAAATCCGTGAGTGGGCCCATTCGCATACCAAAAAATCGCCGCCATGACCTTTCCGGCCGGTGGGACTGTCTTCGCGTTCTTTGGAGAAATCCATTTCTCCTTCACAGGGAGAAATCCATTATTTTGATTGTTGCTTAGTTTCTAAATCCAGGTTTCATCAACGGTGACAACTCGGCGCAAAAATTACTTCGAATCTCGACTAAATTGCTGTAGACGCTGCTGCGAAGTTAACAGCCGCATCCGCTTGTAGTCTACCGTGAGCAATCGCGGCACCCATCGGGCCGAGAATTTGTTCATCGCCTACTTATCATCTAAAATATTAATTGTCGTTCCGATCGACACAGCTATGATCTCTCTTACTTCGCGCACTTTCGTTCGTCGGTCAGCGAGAATCATGTCGTGGACTTTCTGAATGATTTCCGCGGCAACCGCATCTGCCGGGCGTCCTGGTCGCTTGTCATCAGAAACGGATGTTTGCCCACGTTTAAATTCGATGAACCGTTGTGATCATAGATGGCGAAGCGTCCCCATAGACAGCATCCTACTTTGCTTTTATCTCCTCGCATTTTTCACCATCCAAAAACAAAAAGCGAATTACCGAACGATACAGCTCTTTATCCATCTTAGCGATAATCACGAAATACGTCTAACTCGAATAGCTGCCAACTGCAAACTAATCTATCAATCAGTTTAAAATTTGTTTTGCTGTCGTTTGATAGATGGCAGCACACGATGCTAATACCAACTTCCCTGAGGGACGCCCGCTGTCAACAAACACGGGTACTTATTGCACCACCCTCGTATGTATAGGCACACTTTTTGGCGGTTTTCCTTTAAAGAATTGGATTTAACAAACCGTCAATGCACGCGGCCTATTTTCTAGTATTTTTTTATGCATTCAGTAATGTTTAAAAGTTCAGAACAGGCATTTAAAAGATTATTTCAAAACTACATCCAAGCAAGGCGCAATCATTAAAGGTGGTGGCAATAGACCAGTAGCAATGTTCTGTACGTTTGATTGTCAAAACAAAGTATTGGGAAACTAGAAAACAAATAATGAATTCGCTTTGTTTCTCTCTGAGCTGGCAGCCACATGGACACGGCGAAAGAAACAAAACAAATCAGCTGACTTACCAACACCACCTTTAATAGATTCGCCTTGAATAAAAGTATTTTAAAATATTTAAGTTAAAAAAAGTGTAGTAAAATTAAATTAAAAATTTAAAACTCAAGCCCGTCAAGGAACCCCGACGTCTCGAGATTAACAATCGCCGCTAATATTGGCATCCCTAGCACCTGCGGTGTGTATGTGTGCTTAGGGTGGTCCAAAAAAAATTTGTATGCTGCCGCCCCCCAAAATAGTAAAGAATGAAAAATAAAAAGACCCGTATTTTTTTTTTTTTTAATCAGACCATATTTAATGGTGCCGCCGGGGCTTTGAAATATCCCATGTATTTTGCATGGGAAAAAAATACTTTTTCGTAGATTTCATGTAAAAACCTGGAAAATGAATATATTTTAACCGGATAACTCAGTTTCTCTTCATAATTGGTCAACAATTGGTCAACCAATTATGAAATAATTAATTTTTTTTGTATTAACTATTTTCATAAAAGTAATATAAAATATTGTTTTTCGATTTTTTCTTAGATTTTCGTTTTATGGGGGCTTTTTGGGGTTCTATAAAAAATAGTTAATACAAAAAAATTAATTATTTCATAATTGGTCGTTATTCCCTGACCAATTATGAAGAGAAACTGAGGTATCCGGTTAAAATATATTCATTTTCCTGGTTTTTACATGAAATCTACGAAAAAGTATTTATTTCCCATGCAAAATACATGGGATATTTCAAAGCCCCGGCGGCACCATTAAATATGGTCTGATTAAAAAAAAAAAAAATACGGGTCTTTTTATTTTTCATTCTTTACCATTATGGGGGGCGGCAGCATAAAAATTTTAATATAAATTTTTTCCCATGCATTTTTGGACCACCCTAATGTGTGCTTTTATGCTGATTTATTTACTTATTATTTACTAAAAAAAAATACATATCACCAATTCACCTTGTATGTTTTCGCATTTATTTTTTTATGAGAGGGCGAAGGTGTAACCCTCTCTGCCCCACCTACTTTTTCCATTCATATGCACGTATTTACGCTTTGCTTTCGCCTTATCTCTCCCTTTCTCTTGATATCAAATTTGTATGTCTTTTTGCCTGCCTTCATGCCTTTGCAACTGGCAATCTGTCTATCTGCTCTTTAGCCATTATCTTCCCATTGTTGATGTCTGCCTTTGCATTGTTCAATAATTTATTTTGCATCGTTGCATCGTTTGGCATCTTAATTATACAAATTAAATATGCAGAAGTTTGCCACTCAGTGGTATTGCTTATTTTTGTGCACGTGTGACGTGAAGGCAGACTACATTGGCCATTAGGACGCCTCTGTTAGGAATAAGAAAAAGGGCCCTGCGCAATACAAATTAACTGCAATTTTAATTTGTATAAGGGAACAGTAAGGAGAAAAATATTTTTTTACTATAAAGTGTGTAGCTACTTGCAAGCCTTTTCTGTGATAATAACCTAAATTTTGTGTCTCGAAAATAGAGTCTAAAATTATTAAAATTTATCAATGCCGTTAAATTTTCCCTTATTACTTGGTTTTAAAACGCTGCTTACACCGCCTTTTCCCACAAAATTTAAGGCGTTAGCTTATAGAATTTATTACATACATATTTATATTTCGCAGCACTCATCCGTCATTAACCACTACTTTTCCCCATCTAACGGCCAAAAGCACGAATTGCGCACCCGAAGAACTCCTTGTCGGTTGAGACGATTCATAAATCAATACATTTTTCTGCTTCTCGATAAGAGTTAAGATGCTTATCGGCTAGAGCTGATCGAAACAAACGATAGTCGGAAGTATGAAATATCTATAAAGTACAGCGGCTGAGACATGAACGACTTCCAGTGCTACTAAGATTATATTCACCCCATTTGAAACACTTTGTCGGGTCTCTCTTGCTACCGTGCCCATTCTGCTCTCAGTGCTCGAGTCAGATACACCAATGGCGTTCGATAGCTTTCCCCTGTGATGCTTTCACTCCATACTGATATTGTGTTATATCACAACGAGTTGGTCCCACACAAGGTGAAAAGATTTTTAGTGCTTTTGAGGAGTCCGTTATTCGGCTCTCAGCGTTTACAAAACAACTTAGATTGTGTTGCTAATATACGAAGAAAATCAACCAATAACTTTTCATTACCGTCTGAACAACGATTGATTGGACGAGTAAGTGAATACGAGAACATGTGAAATTATCGTGTAGATTTCGGCTGGCAATAAGATTGTGTTAGTGATATACGAAAACACATCAAAACATGTTGCTTCGTCGCTATCGGTGGACGAGTGTGTGAATGCATGTAAATGATCGTGCAGAATTCGGCTATTGCAACCTCAAGTAACATTGTAACCAAAGTTCCCCTCACAATTTTCTTTTTCGTCACAGTTAAAGAGCAAACCTGGTAAATCTATCATCCTTGACAGAATTTATCATCCGTTACAGATCATAACCTTAGTGCCATTCATTATGAGTTTTAGCGCCCTCGAAGCACTCATACCCACTCAGCTTATGATCTTTCACCATTTGAAATCTCACCGTAGGTATAGCCCGCGAAAGACTGTAGTACTTCAACATTTTGAACAGTTTTGACTATTTTCCTTTTACTTGTTTTTTCCCCATTTATAAATTTTTTAATAAAGTAGAGCAACAGACACCATATAAATATAAATTTCAAACTTTATACAAAAATTAAAAAAATAAATCAACAAAAACTAAATATAGTTTCTAGCATTTTAACTAGAATTTCTAGAAGAAATTTGAAAAAGCAATTTTATAGCTAATTAATTTCTTGTAATACCTATAAAATACTATTTCGAAGTTGCTAGAAAATTCGTTGGATTTTTTATACTTTTTTTCCTTGATGGTGTACCGAATTTTTTTTCCATCTACAATAATAAAAAATGTCGTGCATTTGCAATTTTTTAATTAAGGAAATCATACCCTATGATAGCATTAAAAAACGCGATGAAGTTGGCGATATCAGTATAAGGTATAGTTGCTGGGGATACAAGATTTGTTCGGAAGGTGTCCATTAAGAATTTAGGTAGCGTAGGTCGTAGCGTATTGATAATAAAATAAATATAACAGGTGGCATACGTCCAAGCCCAATATATAATATTTATTTGTTCTCATCTCTTACTAAACCTAATGAGAACTAAGATGTCTAACTCTTCATGTAATATAGAAAATTTGAGTTCGATCCCGACACTATATATTTTTTAAACTTCTCAAAATTTAATAAAAAAAGGATAACAAATAAATACTAATAATCAAGAGATTTCGACAATTTTCGGAGCAATCCCGCAATTTCCGTATCGGCCCAGGTATTAAGTTTGTCAAAGGTTCCTTTGTCTCCTATCAAGCTGCTCACAAAGTAAGAACAAAGATGCCTAAATCTTAATGTGATTCCGAAAATTCGAGTTTGGACCCGACATTAAATTTTTTTTAACTTCTCAAAATTTAATTAAAAAAAAAAAACAGGAGAAGGTTTAAATTACTAATAATCGCGTGATTTCGATTCTTTTTCCGATAGGCCCAGGAATTCAATTAACTCAAACTTTTCAAATTTGAATAAAAAAAGAGAAATTTAATTTTACAAGTACATAATTTTGTGATTCTATTTTTTTCAGGTAATCGCGAGTTTTCGCCATCGGCCTAAATATCCAATAGTCAAATTTTCTCAGAGTTAAATAAAGAAAAGGAATAATTCTATATTAAAAATAATTTTGTCATTCTACTTTTTTCATATTATCCCGAGTTTTCCAAACTTCTTAAACATAAATAAAGAAAAGGAAAAATTTTATATGAAAAATAATTTTGTGATTATGTATATTTTTTTCATGTAATCCCGCGTCTTCGGGATCGGCCAAATATTAAATTTTTCAAACTTCTTTAACTTAAATAAAAAAAAGTAAAAATTTTATATTAAAAATAATTTTGTCATTCTACCTTTTTCATATAATCCCGAGTTTTCGGGATCGGCGAAGTATTAAATTTTCCAAACTTCTTAAACTTAAATAAAGAAAAGTTTTATATGAAAAATAATTTTGTGATTATATTTTTTTCATGTAATCCCGAGTCTTCGGGATCGGCCAAATATTAAAAGTTCCAAACTTCTTAAACTTGAATAAAGAAAAGGAAAAATTTTATATGAAAAATAATTTTGTGATTATATTTTTTTTCATGTAGTCGCGAGTTTTCGGGATCGGCACAAATATTAAATTTTATCAAACTTGTCAACAATAAATAAATAAAAGGAACAGTCTCATATTACTAGTAATTATGTATGTGGTTTCATTTTTTTTTTTTTTCATATAATCCTGAGTTTTCGGGATCGGTCCAAACATTAAATTTTACAAACTTCTTAAAAATAAATAATGAAAAGGAAAAAATTTGGATAAAAAATAATTTTGTGATTCTAATATTTTTCATATACATATATAAGCCCGTGTTTTCGAGTCGGTCCATATATGAAATGTTGTTCAACTTCTCAATTAATATATAGAATATAAAAAAAAAAATATTGAAATCTTAAATTGCTAAAAATCAATGTTATTCCTCATTTTCACGGGTATCTGTCCAGATACTAGTTTTGTAAAAATTTTCAAAATTCTCTAAACAAAGTTATATTTATAAGAAAACCTACTATTTCATATAATCAATAAATTCAGATTTTTAAACTACAATTCACTTTTAAAATAAAAATGTATATCACGGGATGTATAATAATTTAATACTTAGAAAACCCGAGATCTCGGGACTGATCTCCTTGTTTTGACCAAAATTTTAAAAACAAATTAAAACTCATAAAAGAAATAGTACAAATTTAGAGGACGCTGTTATCATTTGGAGACCTTATGACCAACTTCCAATTAATAGAATATAGTGCGTTCAAAAAATTTTCCTTAAGGAAACGTTAAGTTCGTTACGATTTGAGTCCCCTGTTCCATCCTGTAATTATCGGCTAAAGTTAATTAATTTAGAGTCTCTAGAAAAGAGAAAGACAGTTCTCTTACTTTCGTTTCTACAAGTATTCAGTGTTGTTAATGGCATCGTCGACTGTCCAGATCTATTTGAGCGGATAAGCTTTAATGTTCCCCAAGGAAGTCTTCGCAGTTTTTGTTACGTGAAGAACTTTAAGATAAAATGTACGAGTAATGCACCTGCATCGAGACTATAATTCATTATCTAACACCAGTCTGCTTGATTTTTTGTAAAAATATAAATTTAGTTAATTAATATTTTATTAATATTTACATTTCTTTACATTTGTGTCTAGTCTGTAAGGTAATTTGCCCTGTAGGTTATTAGAATAAATAAATAAATAAAATAAATTAAACTTGCATCAAAACGGCGCTTTAGTGCTACTTAAGGAGTGCCAGTCTGATACTTTAACCATTTCACCAAATTAAATTTGAACTATTCATTACGTCATGTCATAGACAGGAGTTAATTTATAAATTTCTTTCTTTCTTAATATACTATTTTTTTTATTAAAATATATTTATTTGCTTTGTTTATGTACGTACCATTCTAGGCTGCTTTGGGTTTTATGCTGTAAGAGAAAATAAAATCTGTCATTATTAAGTAAAACAAGAAAAAATAAATAAATAAATAAAGGCAAATACAATTTGAACATTTGCACATTTTATAAAATATAACATTTACATATAAGCATATACACATACATATATGTGAATTTGAAATAAATGATTGAATAAATAAATTAAGAAGTACATATGTAGATTTAAATTTTATTTTTGAAGCAAAAGTTTTTTGGGTGATTTAACCAATTTTTATTCAGCTAGAAGGCTTCCATTTGATGCCAACTGACTTTGTCTAGATTGATGCTTTGCGGAGTATCGGAGTAAGCTTTCGGTGACGTTGAAATCATTCCTTAAAGGGATCTATAGATACATTTTTTTCATACACATACATATATATTAGGTAGGCCCTTCTTCCGACGAATGTGTTGCCTTAACCCTTTCGATCCGAAAAGCCGCTGAGGTAAAGGGAACTTGTTTTACGTGTTCAATCGTTACAATAGGGAAAATAAAAGCATTCCATCACTTCAGGATTTGAATCGGGTAAAAAGTGATGGTGGGAGGGGATGGGACATAGGTATATGTCCCGTCAGTGTTTTTGAATGGGACTTATGTATATGTCCCGATTAGTATTTTATGATCCGGTACCTCATATATAATTGCACTTTGGTTTTATATGAAACTAATTTTATTTCGAATTCAATTAATTGTTTCGGTAAAGAATATAATAGAAAATAATACAAAACCAATATATTTAACATAAAGAAGTTTGGTCTTTATTTATGGTACGGAGCGAAGCAATCTTTGCAGACATTCTTCGCAAATCGATTTTGTTCTTCTCTCTTTTTTTTTTGATCTGCACAGCTTGTGCAACGTCTTCAATTGGGAATCGGAATGGATAGGTGGCCTGGGGCTAGCTTCCTTTTTCTTCCTGACGTGCCACTGCTTTGAACAGCTGCTCTTTCCTTCCCTTCAGCAATCATGTGTTCCGCCAGCTCTATCATAAAGTCTATAAGTGGCTTTTGTTTCCATGAAAGTTGCGAACTGATTACCCAACAATTTCCTACTGACATCATTAACAATCGGTAAAAAACTTTTTTCCAGCATTTATTAGACTTCCAACTCATATTGCCATGCAGCTAACTGATTTACCACGCGCTCGCCTAGAGTTCCTTCAACATTTCCATCTTCTCTCTCACAATAGATATTAAAATCGTAAGTATAACCCGTAAGAGCATCACATCTGAGCCACATTTTGCTACCACGTTTAGTGGGCTTCAATGGTAAGTATTGTTTCATAGAGGAGCGTCCGTTGAATTTCGTCATGCTTTCATCGATACTTTGGTAAGCACTTTCTTTCCGTGCACTTGCAAATCGAGACTTTAGGCGCTCAACCATATCTTCCACAATAAAGTTTGGATGGTCACTGGCATCTTTAGCTTTTTAGGCATTATGAGTATGTACAAAGAATGTGAGTTTATAATTGAAAAAAAAATATCAGTACCTACATTTTAATAAATTTCCAAAGAATGATCAATACTAACTGTGACACCATGAATACTGGTTCGACACATACGTCCCAGTAAAATGAAAATGCTAATGATTTTTAAAATAAACAAAAGAGCGAATACTTACTTACCTCAGTATATAACGAAACCACTAACACAATAAATTACTATACTTTTGGTTGGTTCTAAAACTCAAAAACCACGAATAATTGCAAAAAACAGTGTCACTTACGGAATTCGCGTCCAAACTTGCGATCTTTTTTCAACTTATGAGCCCGTGTTTACCATTAAATATCAAATAACTGAAAGAAATACTGCTAAAAATACCATAAACTACGAAATGGGATAAGCTAAACCCATTTTAGTCTCTTAATTTCCAGGCTAGGCATCCGCGAACATATACCGGGACACATAGGATCCGTTCGGATCGAAAGGGTTAAAACTCTTTTCGGATACATTTGGGGATGGTCAATGTACTGCACTCTGCAGGTTCCACTGGTTGAAAATTGAAATTTGAAAAAGGCGAGCCAAGAAGCGCCGTGCGATTTGGTAACTCCTAAAACACTCAGGCTAAAAAGCCCATTGTACTCGAAGCTCTGGAAAGTAAAAGGGTAGATAGTCAAGCTGGAAAGGACAGAAGTAACACAAAGGAAGAGATAGGATAGAATAGAAACAGAGACAGAGATAGCTAGCCCTATGAGAATTTTCCAGATTCTTTGGAAAATTAGAATCCCTGAACAATATGACGTTTCGGAAAATAAAGAAGTTGACGTTTCCGCGAGGAAAGAATCTGAGAGAGGCTTAGAGAAACACGTTCAAACATACAAACCTCACTGGGGTTCCACTTTTTACCAGTTGTGTAGGGGGCTAGAAGAGCTTCTAACAGTAAGTGGACTAATTTGCTAATCACGATAGCTTTGGCCAACATTTGACGAACAAAGAACAGGAAGTTACGGAGTCACAAAATGAATAATGTAAACAATGTACTAACATTAGCAGATTACTAGATCACTAGACTATGGGCCATATGTTCATAAGATTCGGAACCGCCAGATTCTATAAAAGCTGTAGAGATTAAGCAAAGGTAGATCCAATCCAGCATTTCGGCTGGAAATCCCACCCCCTTCAAGAATTGCTCTTAAAATTGCAGCGGAACTATTTTATCGATCTAGACAGTTAGGCACAATCTCCAGTTTGAGAGAACGAATTTTACTCGTTCTCATCACATCGGAACTCAAAATTCGTAGCCTTGCACTAGCAAATGCAGGACACTCATAGAGAAAATGTTCAGTGCTATCCGCCTCTCCTAAGCAAGACAGGCAAGTTTTCTGTTCGGGCTTTTCACAAAACACTTTGCAGTTCTGCAGCGTTTTAGCCTGCTGATCCAATTCATGATTCCTGTAGAACTGCTTCCGATTATTGACACTGGTCTCTGTGAGGTTACCACTGATCCGCAGTTGGCAAGTTCATCGGGAATTCCATTTCCTTGAACATCCCGCTCTTCTGAAACCCTTCATTAAGACAAGCTCATTCCGTATTGCCACAGAATTAAGCTTCTTCTTACATGCTTGAACAATCTTTGAGGTTTGCTTTGGTTTGGTTTTGCCACTGGTTGACTGGGTTAGAAGTCCACCAATGTTGCGCAACATTTGTGATATCTCATTGTGCACACTTAAGATGCTTTGAAATACATATTTTGCTTAGGGACCGAAGTTATATATATGCTCTACTATGCAATAACATCTGAGCATAGTCCCGCAATAAAAAAGGATGCACCTTCCGAAATTGTGCGAAATCCGCTCAACACTCATTAGCCAATAGGAGATCAATAGATAAAATAGGATAAATGGTTGCCCACGCGAGAGCCCCATTCGGACAAAGAATCAAAATTCATTCATTTTGATGCCATGCAGTGGAAAAAACAGAGGGAAAAGAGCCAGACGGGGGGAAAAGGGAAGAAGCGGCTTTGAATTGGAGGATGACTACCAACGGCGGCTTAACCTCTTAAAGCTATGATTAAATTCACCAGGTGTAGGGTCCTTAAACCTGCTATATCCGCGGGTGTAGCAAAAAAAATGAGAGCCCATGTACCTAAATCTTAACTTGACGAGAGCAGGCCAGCTGAGATGCTAATAAGTTTCCACCTCATCCTCCAGACAACCGATGCGCCGTTGCCAATTTTGACCCTAAGCGGTAGCTGCTTCGCATCACTCACTCACTCATTACACGAATGAATATTATTCTGTTCTAAAATAATGACTCCATTTACCCTCATTTCGATAGCAGTCCACCTCATCAACTACTGAGTAGCTTCACACAGGGGTTTAGATTTAATGAACTTATCGCAATTATGACGCCCTGGCAACAGCTTTTTTACGTAGGACACCTGCCACTTTTTAATGTGTGTCATTCACTTACATACGTACGTATGTTTGTATGTATGCAGTTTTGCAGAAATATTTAATGAGATATTATTTATAATTTAGTAAGTACGAAATGCTCGAAAGAAGCACCTGTTTAATCGCCTTAAAGTATGCTAAGTGTTTATGTGTAAGTTGCTTTTCGACTTTTGGATTTTTTTAATATACTTTTATGTCTACTTGCAGACACATCACGTAAATGCTGACGGCTCACATCAATTAAGAAAAAGAAACCGCATAAAAATAACGAACAGCAAAATTATGGCAAAAGTAATACAAAAATAAAAAATGGGAAAAACAAACACTAACCGGCAGTTAAAAACAAAGCAAAAAATATCACAAAACAATAAAACTCATTTTTTATCGTTGGCATTATTTTTTGAATTTTTTTTTCGCTTGGCACAAATGCAGCACAAAGCTAAAATCGCAAAGGCTAAAGTGTTGAAGTTGTGAAGTTGTGTTAGGTTATGGTCGGTTGCGCCGGCACCCAAACACACGGCGGCAGACGGATAGACACTGAGGCACAAATGATTGTGCGCCATACGTACGTACGTATGTATGTATGAAAGTATGTAGAAATATGCGCATATTCAATAGTAGTATGCACACACATACATACGTACGTACGTGCATGCAAAAATATGTGTATTCGCGAGTAGGCAAGTGAAACAGACCACAACAACGACGAAAAGTTCAAAAGCCTATGCGCAGGCTGGCGGCGAATGAGTCTGTTGAGCTATAAAATCGCAACATAAAAGCGGGGTGGACGAACCCAAGCACAACAGCAGACATACACACACATACACACATACATATGTGCACTAAAAACATGCACGTTCGCAGCCATGTGTGCCGGTTTTGTTTGTGTATTTTGTGCATGCTTACAGCGCATACTTACTATGAATCATACATATGTATGTATGTATGTATGTATGTATGTATGTATGCATATATGCACGTATTCGCCTTTCTTTTGCATGTCGCATTTGGATATGTGACGCAAAAGCCGACATACCAGACAAGGCAACACAACAGCGAGTAGCTGACTCAAGGCGATCACCGACTGGCCGACCTACCAGCAAGCCAGACTTTCGAGGGCAAACACACCAAATGATAAAGCCGACTAGAGTGATGACGACGCCAAACCCGACGTCGACGCAAGCCCGAACGTTGACGTCAACGTCACAAACGTCATGCAACAAAGCGGCTGAGTGTGTGCTTTTTGGTTAGGCCTTTTGGCTCAAGTTCTCACTTTGGAACGAGCTGAGTTGGCATTGTAAAGAATCAAAATAGGTGCGACTTCTTGCCGCGTCGCCTCTAATAGAGCGCAACGGGGGCAAATTGTATGGGAGGTGTGGCTGTAGTATAGCATATTTGCGTTCATCTCTGCAATCGCTCAGCAAAATAGCAAAGTAATGACAGTGCAACAAATAATGCAGTGTAGTCTTATTGCAGAAGGGCAACAATTATAGACTACACCAGTTTGGTTGCGACCGAATCTGACCAGACCAGTCCCAGCCAGTTCATGCAGACAGAGCTAATAGAGTACATACACACACACATACATATGCATGAGACAAAGAGTTGTAGGTAAGGAATAAGAAGAACAATCAACAATAAGAAAGGAATGTTCTAAATACAAAAGTATTGAATAAATCTAGCAACGAGTATTAAAAGAATATGAGCGAGATATAAAGGGGATGCGTGTATGATAGGTCATGTAAGAAATTTATTTATTTTTTTTTTGCAGACGAGATCTTGGTCAATTGTCTGACATCATCTGGAGAAACAATTTAGCTAGAAAACATGAAATATACGCAACATCAAATATAACAAATAATATAGTTCCCAAGGCATATTGTGCAAAGTATGAGTATTTCAAGAAAGCGAATAAGTTGATTGGCCATATTAGGGTGGTCCAAAAAAAAATTTTTAATGATTTTTAATGATTTTTTTTTTTGCTAGAAGGTCAAAAAAATTGGGACTTGGAACCAAAAGTTGATGGCCATATTAAGGTGGTCCAAAAATTTTTTTTTCACATTTTTTTAAATTTCTATTCTATGGCTTAAAAAATTTACCATATTAGGGTGCTCCAAAAAAAATTTTTTTTTAATGAGTTGTTTTTTAATAGGACTATGAATAAGTTCGTGCGGTTTTACAACAGATGGCGTAACTTGATTATTATTCCATCAATCCACATTTCCAAACATTCATTGGAGAGCTACTGTCGTAAGGCACAAACGTCAGTATAAGTTTTTTATTTGAAGCGTAAACAACAATATTTTTACCACACTTGAAAATGTCGAATTTCGTGCCAAATAATGTGTTTTTGCGGGGAATTCTTCTTCATTATTTTAATATGAAGAAAAAAGCAGCCGAAAGTCATCGTATCTTGGTGGAAGTTTATGGTGAGCATGCTCTAGCTGAGCGAACGTGCCAGAAGTGGTTTGCACGCTTTAAAAGTAGTGATTTTGGCTTGGAAGACGAAGAACGCGAGGGTGCGCCGCCAAAGTTCATGGATACCGAATTGGAGGAATTGCTCGATCAAGATCCGGCTCAAACGCAAGAAGAGGTTGCAAAAACTTTGGGAGTTGATCAATCAAACATTTCCAAACGTTTAAAAGCCATGGGAATGATCCGAAAGGTAGGCCATTGGGTGCCGTATGAATTGAAGCCAAGAGACGTTGAACGCCGTTTTATGGCATGCGAACAACTGCTTCAACGGCACAAAAGAAAGGGTTTTTTGCATCGAATTGTGACTGGCGATGAAAAGTGGGTCCATTACGACAATCCAAAACGTCGGGCAACGTATGGATACCCTGGCCATGCTTCAACATCGACGTCGGCGCAGAATATTCATGGCCTGAAGGTTATGCTGTGTATCTGGTGGGACCAGCTGGGTGTTGTGTATTATGAGCTACTGAAACCGAATGAAACGATTACGGGGGATGTCTACCGACGACAATTGATGCGTTTGAGCCGAGCACTGCGAGAAAAACGGCCGCAATACGCCGATAGACACGACAAAGTTATTTTGCAACATGACAATGCTCGGCCACATGTTGCACAAGTGGTCAAAACATACTTAGAAACGCTCAAATGGGATGTCCTACCCCACCCGCTGTATAGTCCAGACCTTGCGCCATCCGATTACTATCTCTTCCGATCGATGCAACATGGCCTGGCTGACCAGCACTTCCGTAATTACGATGAAGTCAAAAAATGGATCGATTCGTGGATTGCGGCAAAACCGACCGAATTTTTCACAAAGGGAATCCGTGAATTGCCAGAAAGATGGGAAAAAGTAGTAGTAAGCGATGGACAATACTTTGAATATTAAATTTGTAACCATTTTACGTCAATAAAGTTTCAAATTTCGAAAAAAAACCGCACGAACTTATTCATAGTCCTATTAAATTTTTGTTCCATGGCCCAAAAATTTGGAAACCTTGAACCAAAAGGTTGATTGCCATAGTAGGGTTGAGCAAAAAAATTTTTTTTGATGATATATTTTTTTTAATTTTTGTTCTATGGCCTCAAAAATAGGACAATTAGAACAAAAAGGTTGATTGGCCATATTAGAGTGGTCCAAAAACAATTTTTTTTATTGATTATTTTTTTAATTTTTGATCTATGGCCAAAAAATTGGACACCTGTAGGCAAAATGTTAATTGGCCACATTAGGATGGTGCAAAAAAAGTTGTATGACTTTTTTAAATTTCTGTTCTATGGCCCAAAAAATACAATAGAACACTTGGAACCAAAAGGTATTAGGATGGTGCAAACAAATTTTTTTTAATGATTTGTTTTTTTTTTTCATTTTTGTTCTATGGCCCAAAAAATTGGACACCTGGAACCAAAAAGTTGATTAGCTAATATATATTCGGGGGGTCGAAAGAAAGAAGATTGTTTCATGATTTTTTTTTTAATTTTTGTTCTATGGCCCAATGAATTAGACACCTGGAACCAAAGCTGGAGTAGCCATATTAGGGTAGTTAAAAAAAAAAATTATTTAATGATTTTTTTTACCAGTTTGTTCTGTGGCCCAAAAAATTGGGCATCTGGAACCAAACGGTTGATTGGGCATATTAGGGCGGTTCAAAAAAAAATGTTTTGATTTATGATGCGACCCTCCTACAATTGTTCTAGAGCCCATAAAATGAGGCACCTATTGAAAAAAAAATTTTAATATTTACCTATGGTAAATAACTTTAAATTTCCATGCGAAAGATTAATTTTTCAGTCAATTTGGAGTAAAATGGTTACAGATCGATATTATTTAGTTCACCTCTAAAATATCCTCAGAAATATCAAAATATGTATATATATATGTATATCATATATACATATATAAATGGTGCTTAGCCCCTTTTTGGATGTTTGGTCGAGCTCCTCCTCCTATTTGTGCTGTGCGTCTTGATGTTGTTCCACAAATGGAGGGACATACAGTTTTAAGCCGGCTACGAACGGCTGATAGTTGTTATGAGTTGCTTTTTCACTGCAGAAATACACTCGGAGGTTTTCCATTGCCTGCCGAGAGGCGACCACTATTAGCAAAAACATTTTCTTGATTTTAGAGTTTCACTGAGATTCAAACCAACGCTTTCAGAATTCCGAATAGCCATTTGGCTTCGGCAGCCGCTAATGATGAAACTTTGGCACAGCTTGCTTCGATTTACCATGAAGATAACTGTCCTATTATCCAAACATATGATACCATGTGTTTTATTAGAAAAAAAAGTGTTAACTATTGTAGTTTTTCATAGGGACCTTAAAGTCTTACAAAATTAAGAAAAAAGATTTATTAATGAAACATTTCATTTTTGTATTATTTATCCAGGAATTTTATTTCATTATTATTTATTTATTTGACTTACCCTAGACTATATAATATGTTACGTATTTTCCTTATTTAATTACGAGGAATCACACCTCTTTTTCTTCATTCAGGGATTTTTTTTACCTACCTCGTTGCTGCAGAAAGCATTTTTTAAACAGATAAAAAAAAAACTAAATATTCGTTTGCTAGATTACATTCGTTTAATTATGAGCAATCGCACAAAAAAAGGCGGCAATTAATAAATTTATTTAACCCTAATTGGGTGAGAAAACGAATTTCTATTTAATTTTTTACAATTAGCCACAATCAATTAAGTTTAAGTTGACGCCGTGTAGTGCTTGATTATTTTTAATTATAAAAAAAATTCTATACTAATATTGCAACTTTGCAAAAAAGTCACTTAATCGCTCTTAAAGCAAAATGCATTACAAGCCACTGGCAAATCTAGAAATGTTTTTTCTCCACAGTAGCCGATTCAGATCTACGCCACAATACAAAGGTAAATGTGATAGAAATGATTAAAGAAACGGCGATAAGTTGAAATTATACCACTACTTGTTGTTGTGAATATGCTTTACTCTGTATGGGCAGTCCATACAATTGACACATTAAGAGCGAACAAAAGCAGGGAATTGAAAATATTGACTTAGTTGAAAAAAAATGAGTACAAAATCCAGTGAGTGCCAACAAAAGGCTACAATGAAGTACTGAATAATTGCGCAATCATTAAGCAAATAAACAAATGTGAAAAATTGAATGACTTCTTAGTGAAGGGTGAACCGACGTTGACTGGAAGGCAGTCGCATTTTTAATGTGAAGGTAGAGCAGAAAATTCAAGACACATAAATAAAAAATGCAACACAACACAAAATGCCCTATGCAGACAGGCAAAAGCAAGAAGGAGTTCAACTGTGAGAACGTAAAATAGCAGCAGAAATTAAATAAATAAATAAGTGCCTCATATGTTTCGAATGAGCAAATAAGTGAAACATATGGCATGTATTACAATGCAGCAATTATCAGGTTATGAAGCGAAGCGAATGGGTGCTGCTCAGGTACTATTCTATTAGATACTATTCTCCATTCATATTAATCTACTATAGAAGGGTCTAGAGAAAAGAAATTTCTGAATCCGTACTACACTTTTTTTATTTCTGGAAAATATGTAAAGGGTGTTTTTTAGAGATTAGGTTTTCAAGATGAAATAAAACGTATATAATTTAATGTTATGGCCAAGAATTTAGCTTTATTATAAAGATAAGGGTTTGCCATTATGTTTTAAAAATGATTTCGGGCAAGTGGCCGCCGCGGCTGGCTCGAATAAATTCCAGCCGAGAGGCCCAATTTTCGACCACTTTTTGCAGCAATTGGGGCCGTATGTCAGCAATAACGCGCCGAATATTCTCTTCCAAGACGTCAATCGTCTCGGGCTTATCTGCGTAGACAAGCGACTTCACATAGCCCCACAAGAAATAGTCCAGCGGTGTTATATCGCACGATCCTAGAGGCCACGCCACAGGTCCACGGCGCGAGATAATGCGCTCACCAAAAGTTTCCTTCAATAAATCGATTGTTGCGTTGGCTGTATGGCATGTAGCGCCGTCTTGTTGGAACCAAAGGTCGTCCACATCAACATCGTCCAATTCAGGCACGAAAAAGTCATTAATCATGGCTCTATAGCGCTCTCCATTGACTGTAACATTATGGCCGGCTTCATTTTTAAAGAAATATGGACCAATGATTCCCTCTGCCCATAGAGCACACCAAACAGTGACGTTTTGAGGATGTAACGGTGTCTCAGCAATGGCTTGTGGATTATGTTCACTCCAAATGCGACAATTTTGCTTATTGACATACCCATTCAACCAAAAATGAGCTTCATCGCTGAACAAAATTTTCTTGTGAAAATCGGAATCGGTGGCCATCTCGTTTTGGGCCCATTCACCGAACGTGCGACGCGCTTGATGGTCGTTCGGCTTCAATTCTTGCACGAGTTGGATTTTGTAAGCCCGCAAACCAAGATCCTTCCGCAAAATCTTCCATAAAGATGGGCACATTTCCAATTGCTGCGCGCGATGGCGGATGGACTCATTCGGGTCTTCTTCGATACTCTGCTCCACAGCAGCAATAGCGACTTCGGTGCTCACGGTACGACATCTCTGAGGATGCGTATTATCCACTAGAGCAAACGTGGTGCGAAACCGATCCATGGTTAATCGACTTATTGACTCTGATGGACGATTATGTCGACCGAATATTGGACGCAGCGCGCGATGCGTCGCGCGAACCTAACCATTATTTTCGTAATAAATTTGCACGATTTGCAAACGTTGTTCAGGTGTAAGTCTATTCATTATGAAATGGCAAACCAAACTGAGCATAAATCAAGTGACAGCCGTTGCAAAATTAAAAAAAAAACCCAACATATTGACAAGTTTTGAATAAAAATTTCGAGTATCAGTTTATGGCCCATTAAATTTTGATATAAAATATTTGGATTGAAGTGGCTCAAAATTTGGGCCAATCTTTTTTACTGACCAAAAATTTTTGATAAAAAAATTTAATTTTTTAGGTATATATTTTTCTTAAAAAAATAAAAGCAAAGAATAGATAAAATTAAGGAATTTAAGATAAGGATTTGTAATAAAATTTGTAATAATAAATTGAATTTTTTCCCCAATTTTTTTTAACTATGTTATATCCAAAAAATTAAAATCAATGTATTTATAAAATTAAAGAAATTAAATAAAAAATTTATTACTGACCAAACATTTTAACTAAAAAAAATAGAACTTTTTCATCACAAATTTTTGAATAGAATTTTTCTCCCAAACAATTTTTTTTAAGTAAATATTATTCCAAAAAATTAAATAAACTAGATAAAATACTAAAAAATAGATTTTTGCCAAACAAAATTCTTTCTTTATTTATAAAATTAAAGAATTTAAATCAAAAATTTATGACTGACTAAAAATTTTTAATTAAAAAGTTTAATTTTTTCGCCAAAAGGTTTTTTTCTAGGATATTTTATCCTAAGAACTTAAAAAAAAGTTTATAAAACTAAAGAGTTCAAATAAAAAATTTATTAATTAATATTATTTATGTTTTTCTGAAAAAAATTTTTTTAAAAGTATATTTTGTCCTAAAAAATTAAAAAAAACGTATTTATAAAATTAAAGACTTTTAACCAAAAATTTATTACTGACCAAAACTTTGTAATAAAAAAATTAATTAAAAAACTGTAAAAAGGAATATATAAAATTAAAGAATTTAAAAAATAAAATTGAATTCTTTCTTCCAAATTGAGTTCTTTCTTCCTTTTTACTAAAAACACTAAAAAAAGAATGTTTAAAATTAAAGAATTTAAATAAATAATTTATTACTGACCAAACATTTTCACTAAAGAAATTTTAGTTTTTCCATACAAATTTTTAATTGAATTTTTCCCCCAAACATTTTTATTTGAAAAGTATATCTATCCCATTAAAAAATTTAATTTTTTCTCCAAAATTTTTTTTCAAAAAGAGAGTTTTAAAAAAAAAAATAATTTATAAAATTAAAGAATTTATTACTGAAAAAAATTTTTAGTAAAAAAATTTAATTCCTCCCACAAAAAAACTGTTTAAAAAGCTTTTTTTATCCTAAAAAAAATTTTTTTTTAAATGTTGAACAAGACCGAGAATATTTCCTTTTGAAAATTTGAAACAAAATTTTCAACATTGAATAATTCACTGAATTATACCATTTTTCAAATTTTTTTCAGTTCACTTTTTATTATGGGTTGGTGTCGAAATTCTGTATGTACAAAATTCTAAAAACAAAATTCTGCTTTTTAAAAGTCTGCTTTTTAAAATTCTGTATTAAAATATAATGTTAACAATGTTAAAGAGGTAATGTAATTATTTAATTTATTATTATTATTATTTTTTATTATTATTCGAGATATTAAATAAAAAAAAAAAATAATAATAATAATAATAATTTTTTCTTCAGTTTCGATAGAATCCACAGTATTTTTGCGTAGAACTTTTTTCGCGTGGGCGGCCTTCGGCCGCGCTTCAAAAAAATAACCCTCATCAGTCCAACTCTGGCTACGCAATCCACAGTATTTTTGCGTAGAACTCCTTTCCGTGTTAAAACCATTGAGGCCTTCCAGCCTTTTTTTTATTCAATATCTCGAAAACTAAGCGAGATATCAAAAAATTTTACTCCTTCATTTCGTTTTCTTTGGTCGAGTTCTATAAGAATCCGCCATAAGATTGCGGCGCCACGGAAACAGCAGAATCCCCTCGTACATATGTACCTACATTAATTATAGTTGATAACAGTTATACATTGGTATGTACATATGTTTGCAATCAAATATTACCTGGAGATGAGAACTTTGACTCTCTTCTTGTATGACGAAAATCACAAAACTTGAATAAAGCAGAATTTTTCGCATTAAACATGCAGAATTTTGAAAAAGCAGAATTTTAGAAAGCAGAATTTTAAAAGGCAAAATTTTAAAAAAGCAGAATTTTAAAAAGTAGAATTTTTTTGCAATTTACAGAATTTTGTCATCCAGAATTTTGTAATACAGAATAATGACACGCTCCCTTTGTAATACTCAGACATACAAATGAACCAATTTTTAAAAAATTTACAAAAATGTACAAACTACTTGGATTGTTTGGCATGGCGTGCATGCGATTTTTTATAATTTCTTTCCTTGATAATGCGGCTCATTTTCTCCATATAACAAATCCACGAATTTTATCTTTTATGGTAGTAGCCCGGTGTGACGGGTTCAAAAAATCGAACTTTTTTTACATTTTTCGGAAGAAAAACATCTTTAAAATATACTATAAAAATTTCAGACAGAAATTTCAATTATTTTTAAAGTTATAGCTAAAATAAGAGTGCGCGACGTAGTGTGTATGAAAGCGTGTGACCCGCCAGCAGCAGCTGCTCTGAAAACTTTAACGCGTTTTTCTCAAAACCAAGTTTTCGAAATTTCGGTGAATCATTGACTCAAAACTATTCAACCGATTTGGCTAAAATTTAACCCGTTTTTCTAGACACACATATCTAGATCCCGGACCTTTAAAACATTTAATTTTTTAATAATAAACTATTTAATTTAAACAATTTATGAAGAAAAAAAATTAGATTTTGAGACTTTTTTCACAAGTCCGCCATTTTGTTTTTTTATTTTTATGTATATTTTAGGTTCGGGACCTAAACTAAAGTCTACAGAATAATAATCTCTTTGAATTTTTTATTTCAGATGCCTTTGGAAGGCTGTGTGTTTCCCCGAACGTCAAAAATTTTAAACAAATGAATATAAAATTAACTTTAAAAAAATTTTTTATATACTTCAAAACACCAATAAAAACATGTAAAAACTTTAAAACGATCGCATTTTATTTTCTTTTTAAAAAAGATTCATGAAGAAACGTCGAAATTTCGGTCGTTACACCGGACTACTACCTTATATGGAGAGACCGTCAGGTTGTTGCATGTCAATGTGAATAAACTGCAATCGACCGTTATTCTTAGAGTCATTCAAGCCAAGCATGCTTCTCAAATTAAGCCAGAGTTATTTAAAATTCAATTTCAGCCGGTTCTATGCAGCAGAGTTTTCGAAAATTTGGCATCTCGAATTCGCGGCGCCAAGCGGCGCTCAATTCAACGCTATCAAGTAAGTTGAAGAATCATTGTTGTTGTTGTTGTTATTGTAGCAGCATAAAAATTCTCCATGCATGTACGGGGAATGCTGCTGGAGTGACAGTCCTTGGCCGAATATAAATCCGGGTCATTCCTAAGATTACCTTCGCCAGTGGAGCCTCACATGAGCTTTCAATATCATATGATTAATCATCTCTGAGAACCTATTTAAAGATACCGGTCTTCTCTGTAAGTTCTTCCTTAACAGGTGTCCAAATAAATAATCCTAAAGCTCCTGAAAACACCCTTTATACTTCACCGCTATATGCAGGCTCTTCACCACCAAAGGCAATAGCAAATGGTAATAATAATAACAAGAAGAAGTTCCGTGGTCCGTGAAACCCACAGGTACGACGCAAATCACACTCATTGTGGCAGGGTATGAACTGGGAGTTTGAAATGGAATGCAACACATTAACAGTAAATGCATGTACATATATGTATGTGTTAGTAAATACAAGCCCATGTAAACACTTCTAGCAAATACTTTGGAGAGAGGAAAAAAGAGTGCGAGCTTCCAAAGGTACAGCTTGATTTTTCAATATGTGGCATGTTGCAAGCAGTTACAGAGATGGGTACCTAGCGAGCAAATGAAATTTTCGCCTATGACAGGCACTTTTCGATTGAATTCTGGTTGTGCCGCGAGGTATGTCTGTAGTTATGTATCTCTGTGTTTGTGTGTACAGTGAGTGAACTACAGCGGCTTTATGAAATTTTAAATAAGTGCAATGCAGCTAATGGGGTTGTGGTTGCAACAGTCGCACATCTACCTACCTCCCTACAATATTTAACGCTGCTCTGATCAAACAAATAAAAATTTAATCCAAATTGAATGCAGGACTGGGCTAATATTAGACTGGAATTCGTTAAGTGGAAGAGCTTGTATTATATATTTATTTTATATTACATTTTTTTTGTTTTAAACGTTATACGGAAAAAGTAATAACTATTGACGAGGTTAAGTGAGCTTGTTCTTCAATTTGTTGTGTAAGAATTGATTGTGATTGATTTGACTACTCAATAAAGGTTCAACAGTTATACCTATTCTGCAACCAGAAAGGAGATAGATTTTTTCAGAAGCTTTTTAAGGCATAAACGCATTTTGAGTTTTGCGAACGTCCGGTGAGGCTTTTTATGGACATATTATAATTTCTTCCTTTTAAAATGTACACCTAAGGAGGATTCATTAGAGATGTAAAAAGGTAAGAAGCAGAGAAAGAAGAAATTCTGTGAGTTTAAAATTAATTAGTGATGACAGCGCCAATTGGTTACGCCCCATACCCGCCCTTACAAAAACACGACATCTTCATCTCAGCAAATATGATATTTCCTTTGAATACCTAGCAGACTTACAGTTAAAAGACGTTCGGAATTTCCAACTTTTCTAAAGGAAACGCACATATGGGTATGCTACCGAACATAGAAGGACCACAGGGCGCCAGGAGAAAAATTCTTTCCACTATGACAGACTCCATAATGCTGTACGCCTCTCCAATCTGCGCTGGAGCAAAAAACTGTCATTTTAAAGAAGTACCGCAGGTTAGTTGAATAAGTGTGTTGAGGACCGCATGTGCCTATAGAATGCTGTCGGGCGATGCAATCTGCGTCATAGCTAGCAAAATGCCTATAACCAACCGGAAAAACTTACAGAAGAGGTTGTACTGCTCGCAAGGTACGAAGCCGGCAGAACAGAACTCAAACAAGCAGAACGTTCTGCCTCGATAGCTCACTGGCAATCAACCAGTTATCCACCAGTCATCAAAAGGTCGGTGGATGCAAAAGTTAATCCCACGGATTAACGAGTAGACCTGTCGAAAACACGGAGACGTTGATTTCTTCCTAACGCAGCTATTAAGTGGATACGGATGTTTCCAAAAATATCTGCATCGCCTAGACTTGGCTGGTAGTCCTTATTGTCCAGAATGCTTGGACGAAGAGGAGACGTTCGAACATGTGGCTTTTTATTGCAGCAGGTTTGTTAAGCAACGCGATGACCTAGCAAGAACAACTGGTGTATTTCTGACACCCAATAACCTACCAATTGCTTGAGTCGAATGAAAAATAGAGGGCGGTACAAGCTTTAGCAACACGAATTATCGTGGAACTTCACAACATTGATTGGAGGCGTAGGTATGATGCGAGACGAACGCGGTAGCAACCACAACTGTCGAATTAATAAAATGCACCAAGACGAACAGCAGACGAATATAACTGACGATTGAGCTTATCACTCACGACGGCCTCCAGATATAATTACCAAAACAGGATCCCTGTAGGATGAACCGTCGAACTTAAAGTCTCACAGTGATTAAGGCTTTCGAATGCTTTTATAACTCGTTAAAATATTAGGTATTGATTACATCACATAAGAACGGAATTGATCATCCACTAGCATTGCACCACAATGGGCTACTCAGCTTAAATATACCTCCATACGCACTGTGGAGACCAGAAGCTACAAAAAACTTGTCTAACCTAAACTTCTACTAATTAGAAACAATGGACTAGACTTATTCCTTCCACAAGTTATGTTACAAGTTAAGTCCGTTATAGAAATGAAATTCTAATACTTCTTTTAATGAAGTTAGTTTTTTGTTTAATCATATAAAAATTAAAAAAAAAATTTAATTTTCATTCGAAATGGTCACCATTTGCTTTTACACAAGCCTTCAAACGATTAGGCCATTCAGCTTTTGCAGCACGCACGGTTTTCATGGATGTTGACAGCGCTGTTCGAACCAAAGATTGAGGGTCTCACTCAACAAATTTCTGTTATGTCTTTGATAGGCCATGTTCTCCAATTTTCACCACTAACTGTAGTCCAATGCATTCAAATCTGTACTTCCAGACAGCCAATCTTCTACGGCTATGAACTCAGGAATTTAATTTTTTAGCCACTGCTGGGTGGTTTTTGCCTCATGGGCTGGAGCGGAATCTTGCTGGAAGATCCAACGCTCTCCATTGGAGAGAGTACTGCTCAACTGCTTCAATACGCCTTCTAAGACATCCTTCTAGTACACTTTTTCTCCAGTCTTAACCCCTTTTTCGCAGAAATTAGGAGCTGTAATGCCTTTATAAGACAGAAACCATTGTGGAGGGTGGACCCTTCGAGTAACATTTTTTGCGTCTTCAAAGGTTTAGAATAGATTTTGTCGTTTTGCTTATTAAGCACTTTTTCAACAGTGAACATTTTCTCATCTATGAAAAGAATATTCACATGACCGTTGACTAATTTTCTTCAAGCGCGTGCTTTCTTGTGGAGATCATCTTTAATTAGTCTTGACATGGATCTGGTCGATATATTCATTTCCCTGGACATGATTTTCTGCTTTCTAAAGGGATTCTGCGAACTCTTTATCGAACGGCTTTTATGGCTGCACTGGTTGGAACCACGCGAGGACGACCACTTCTTTTTCTGTCTGCCACTTAAGTCGTTTGAGTAAAACGATTGATCGCACGGTAAACAAACATTCTCGAAATATTAAAGTTTTTTCAGCAATTCGTAAGTCTCACTTGCACTTTTACCACATTTTTGTAATGCGATTTTTCTTAGCTCTCCATTCCATTGTTAACAAGCGAAATTTGCCACGAAACGGAGTATAATTTATGAGCAGACAAAGCATACGAACAAGAGCAAAAATAACGAAACTTTTTTCTGCGAATTCGGTCTCGACGTATGAATCATAAAATTGGCCACAGAATTTACGGCCAGATAATACATCGATTAGAAAATTCCACATGTGCCTAAAACTCACTCTCAAGTGTGTGCATGAAGTAAAGACTAAAAAGTTTCTATATTGACCACGCAAAAGCTGAATAGATGAGAGCAGGTTACCAAGATCATTCCGCTTCATTCTCCTTCAAATCGATCCTATAGTAGCGGCAATGTAGTAATACTGAATCTCGTGGCCCCCATCGTTTTCCATCGCACAGTACTCTGTCAGGAATCCCACCCTAAACGATTACGGCTTGGCCAGCTTACGAAGTCCTCTGCACCGCCTTCGAACCACCCTTAGCTTGGCAAGACATGCAACATTGCACGTTTTAGTATTCGCTCACGAGTTACGGACTGGAACTAAGGCCGATGGATCTTAAAGCAATCTTCCGACAGCTAAAGAACGCCCAAAAGGAGCTCTTTCTTTTCTCGAAAAAATATCATATATTATAGTCAAATTTTATGATTTTGCTGTCAGACATATATATTTGTAATATACATATACATATAGCTGCTATGCAATGTAACTGCCACACCATCGAGGACTAGAGGCATCATCGTCAGACTTCCGAAGAAAGGTTTGGCGTCGACTAAGCAAACACGCTACGCGTCATAGTCGAGCAATCGGTCGAGTGGCGCTATACTTGCCGTTAATGACTTCAAGAAGACATTCGACAACATTAAACGCAGCGGAATTTGGCTAGTATTGAGTACCGAGGAATCCCACTGAAAATAATTCGTCTGATCAAGGCGCTGTTTTAAAGTTCTAAACTACCAGTACTGCACAATGGCACCATAACTGACCCATTCTCAACGAACGCTAGAGCGAAACAAGGCTGTTCCCTCTCACCGCTCCTTTTCGCCTTCGTCCTGGATGAGGTCATGTGCCAACTCACCACGCGCCCGAGGGTCCTTACATGGTTTCTCACCAGGCAGCTGGAGGATTTGGGCTTTGCTGATGATATTCGCTTACTCTCACACAAGTTCACCGCAAGTGTAAGCGTAGGTGGACGAACTAGTAATTCTCGTTTCCACGACTGTCGGTTCTACGTAACCGAAGCGAATCGGATTTATATCCGGCCAAGGACTGTCACTCCAGCAGCATTCCCCGTATGTAAGTATGGTTAATTTTTATGCTGCTACACCAACAGCAACAGCTAGTAATACTGCCACACAAAGTCGGAAAAAAAGTAAACGTCGCAACCAATAACCACGAAAAGATGAATGGCAAAGAAGAAGAGTTCGTTGATAGGTTCTTCTACCTGAGCTTGACCCTAACAACTGATTGAGCCAGCAAAGAGCTGCATTCGGACGTTTATGGTAAGTTTGGGCAAAGTCGCGAATTTCCAGTACTATTAAGCTCAGGATATTCAATGAATGTGTCAAGTCGATGCTGCTTTATGAAAGTGAAACGTGGTTTGTTTCGAAAACGATCATTCAGAAACTTCAATGCCCCACCAACAAATATATATATATTAGGCCGGGTCGATTTGTGGGGAGGCAAAAAAATCGGCCATTGCTCTGTGAAAATCATATTCTAAGGATCAAAATAAGAAACTTTGCCGAAGGAACCATACCTCTAAAATGAATTCTGATGTCCCCCAATTTGGGTCGAACTTTTTAGTTTCTTTTCTCATGTAAAGGCCAAAAATGGTGATATTTTGAAATGATTGTATGGGGAACCCCCCAGGAAAGTTCCAGGGGTGTGCCACTGGCATGGGTGGATCGGCCGTCCAAAGTTAGTGGGCGTCGGTCATACATTTGGATTCGATTGGAGCACTCTAAATGGGTCAAAGTGGGATTTTTCGTTCGATTGGCGCGTACACACTTTTTGGGTGTTTGGCCGAGCTCCTCCTCCTATTTGTGGTATGCGTCTTGATGTTGTTCCACAAATGGAGGGACCTCCAGTTTCAAGCCGACTCCGAACGGCAGATATTTTTATGAGGAGCTTTTTCATGGCAGAAATACACTCGGAGGTTTGCCATTGCCTGCCGAGGGGCGACCGCTATTAGAAAAATGTTTTTCTTAATTTTTTGGTGTTTCACCGAGATTCGAACCAACGTTCACTCTGTGAATTCCGAATGGTAGTCACGCACCAACTCATTCGGCTACGGCGGAACGTAATATGTAACGGAGAGCTCGTGAAACAAACGAGCGAGAAGCCCAACTTACGCCAGCCAACACGCAGGAATTGAAGTTGGATAAGCCACGCTCTTAGAAAACTACCCCACAGCATCACAGGAATGGCCCTAGATGGGAATTCACAGAGAAGAAGAAGCCGCGGTCGGTCAAAGAACAGCTAGAAAAGATCCATCCTGTATGACTTGTCTTTCATAAACACAAGCTGGGGCAATGCTAAGACGTTAGCATCTTACGCGATTAGAGCTGGAGTAGCTGAAGCTTTAAAAAGTTTAAAAAATTTGTGTATTTTGACAGTTTATACGATGTAAAACTTTATCTCTTTCGATTTCACTGTAAAAATGGAAAACACGCGCAGAGGTTGATTCACTCAAGGCGGTGTAACTTTTACAGATGTCAAGCAAGAGCGATAAAATTTTAGCAGGAATGTTAGTTGCAGTTGTGACAACCTCACGAAAATAACAAAAACAGAACTCAAATCTCTTGACTTGGAACGTCACCTGGCGGTTGTTCTGGGAACTTTTTGATCAAGATGCTGCATACACACACACACACACATATGCAAATATTATCCTCCTTTCAAATTCACCTGAGCAACTGATTCCACAATTTAATTGAAATCTTCAGATAAACGCTTCCCCAACTAGCGGTTCTCACACTTCAGTAAAGAAATAAAACCAAAAAATAGTCGTAAAACTCGTCACTTGTCGACACGAATCCATCGGAAAACCGCATTTATGAGAACAATAAAATGCATTCCAAAAACAACAAGCGCATCATTATTGCACACAGTTGCACGTTGAAAATTGAGCAACCGAACAAGAACTGGTTGAAAGCAATTCGAACGCTTTTAGCTGCCACTTAGCAATAACGGTGCAGCACAGTGCAATTTTTTGTGGTCGCCAGCGGCCAAGGCAACACAACAAGCAGCAGTTGAAATAATACCACAAGAAAACTAAAACTTAGCCAACAAAGTTATCAACGCAAAACGCAAAACCAAAAAAGAAACAAAGAAAAAAAAATAATTTAAACACGAATTTCCTGCTCAACAGCAACCGCTTTAGCTGCCGCACCACGTTGCAGCTGCAGTCAATTGAGTGCAGCAGTGGCAATACAGCAAACTTAATAAGCCAGTAAAGCAACAACAAGCCAACTAAATGCATTGCAATGGCAAAAAGAGAAAACTCACAGCGCAAATGCATAGCAACACCGAAATGTTTCGCTGCAACAGCACGGCACAAATTCCAACATGCAGCTTGCAGTGCACGCACCAGCGCAGGGTAGGGGGAGCGCGAGTGGAAATGCCTCTGAAGACAGGTTGCTGCAATGCTGCAGCCAGTCTGATTTGGTGGCCAAGGCAACGCGACCAGACTTTGCAGCAGAGACCAGGCACAGCAACAGCAACAGCATAGTTGCCGTAATATGTCAGCGGTGGCAACAACGGTGGCGGTGGGTAAGTTTTGGCCCGCATGTTGCACTTGATGTCGTTTAATTGCAGGTTTGACTGCATTTGCATTGCCAAGCGAACTGCCTGCGTCCGTTGCATGCCACCAACTCGTTTTTCCAGCACTTTTTGCTGGCGCACCACCATTCGCCGCATTTGGCCATGGACCTGACTGTGGCCACCACTTTTGCGCTTGGAAGCTGCAGCTGCACCAACTTATGCCGCCGCTACCGTATTGCGACGAGTTGTCAGCGCCGCTGCCATTACTGTGGTTGCGGGCAAATTTTGTTTGTGCCACATTTTTAGCTGCGGCCGATGGCTGGCTTTGAGTGCAATTTGTTGCGTGCAAAATTAATTGAATTCCGTTATTATTTCTCGTGCATATGCGAGAATTTGATTTACGTATGCCACATGTTGCCGCCGTCATTTTAACTGCAACATTAAGCAAATTATAATATTTTAATTATAACTAAAACAAATCGGGTGTGCGTGTGTGTTTGAGTTATGGTTGCAGATTTAGAATCAGCTTTGGTATTTTATTGCTTTTCGAAGGTTATTTATAGGTTTGCATCAAAATTGTCTGACTACGGAGAATGGGTAAACCAGATGTTTCGTACATAATTCTAAAACCAACCATTTCGATAGAATAAAATCGTTCCCTACAAGGAAAAAAAAGGATTCACAATACATTCAGCAACTTTTGAGAATGCGTTTGCGGAAATTCCTCACTTTGATTCTATGAATCTGATTTGTATGAATATCGTGACGAATTTAGGTAAGATATTCTAATGAGAAATACATACCTCCACATGGGAGCATCCGATTGGGGTAAAAATAGAAAAATGCAGCATCACTGCTAGCCAAAAGATTGTTTATACAGATAAGATAGATAAGATAAGATAAGAGTTTATTAAGTAAAGGGTGTTTTTTTTAGAGGTTAGGTTTTCAAGTTGGCACTACTTTTTTCGTAGATGGTCTTTTTGACAGCTGTCACTTGATTTATGCTCAGTTTGGTTTGCCATTTCATAATGAATAGACTTACACCTAAACAACGTTTGAAAATCGTGCAAATTTGGGCCCAAAACGAGATGGCCACCGATCCCGATTTTCACAAGAAAATTTTGTTCAGCGATGAAGCTCACTTTTGGTTGAATGGGTATGTCAATAAGCAAAATTGTCGCATTTGGAGTGAACATAATCCACAAGCCATTGCTGAGACGCCGTTACATCCTCAAAAAGTCACTGTTTGGTGTGCTCTATGGGCAGAGGGAATCATTGGTCCATATTTCTTTAAAAATGAAGCCGGCCATAATGTTACAGTCAATGGAGAGCGCTATAGAGCCATGATTAATGACTTTTTCGTGCCTGAATTGGACGATGTTGATGTGGACGACCTTTGGTTCCAACAAGACGGCGCTACATGCCATACAGCCAACGCAACAATCGATTTATTGAAGGAAACTTTTGGTGAGCGCATTATCTCGCGCCGTGGACCTGTGGCGTGGCCTCCAAGATCGTGCGATATAACACCGCTGGACTATTTCTTGTGGGGCTATGTGAAGTCGCTTGTCTACGCAGATAAGCCCGAGACGATTGACGTCTTGGAAGAGAATATTCGGCGCGTTATTGCTGACATACGGCCCCAATTGCTGCAAAAAGTGGTCGAAAATTGGGCCTCTCGGCTGGAATTTATTCGAGCCAGCCGCGGCGGCCACTTGCCCAAAATCATTTTTAAAATATAATGGCAAACCCTTATCTTTATAATAAAGCTAAATTCTTGGCCATAACATTAAATTATATACGTTTTATTTCATCTTGAAAACCTAACCTCTAAAAAAAACACCCCTTTTTTTCGAAGGAAAAAACTACTATGAAAAACCTCCGCTTTACATCTTACAAGCTAGGGTTAATCTATCTAAGCATTTAAGTACCACGGCCTAATTGAACATTAAGAAAGTTCAGTTATTAGCAGATTGTCCGAAAAACTGGAACGAATTTTGAACCTTTTAGTCAAATTTTGTATTTGATTTGACAAAATCTTAGTTTTTGATTCATCATGAAGCTTTCTGGTGGAGAAATGCCATGGGAGTCGTAGCATCATTTTGAGTACCTTATTTTGGCAGATTTGCAGTTTTTTAACATGTGACTTTGCGATATTACTCCAGGCTGGACAGGCATATAATATTATTGGCTGAAATATAGACTTATAAATTATTAGTTTATTTTCATCACTTAAGCCTGAGCGTCTATTTATAAGGGGATATAACATTTTAATCGCCAAATTTACTTTCTCCTGTATGTACTTTACATGATCGCAAAAAGATACTTTTTTATCAAAAATCACCCCCAGATATCGTACGGCATTGGCCCACGGGATATCATAACTACCTAGTTTCAAACCTGTACTTGGTATAAAGCAATGACTTCTTTTTCTAGTGAAAAAGATAGCTTGCGTCTTACCAATGTTTAATTTTATTTTCCAAGTACACAAGTAGTCTGCCATGTTTGGTAGTGCATCTTGAAGTTTGGTTACGATTTGGTTACCATACGCATGCGACTAAAATATGCCAATGTCGTCTGCATACATAGCATATGAACAATTGGCAATTTGGGAAAATCAGAGCAATAAATAATGTACAGTAAAGGACCAAGTACCGATCCCTGGGAAACTCCAGCGGGTAATTCGATCATGTCAGAGTATTCGTCATTCAGAAACACGCAAAAGTAACGATTTTTTAAAAAGCAATTTATGATTTTTACTAGTGGTAACGAAAATTTTAAATTTATTAATTTGTAAATAAGACCATCATGCCATATCGAATCAAAAGCTTTCTCAACATCAAGAAACATTAAGCCGGTTGATTTCTTGTGATCGAAGTTAGATTTGACGTGATTATAGATTCGTTTAATGTGATGAGTCGTACCATGATGTTGTCTAAATCCAAATTGCTCGTTTGGTATAATCTTATGGGTGTCTAGGAACAGGGATATTTTATTTTTGATAATTTTTTCAAAAACCTTGCTTAAGCTGCTTAGAAGACTAATAGGGCGGTAACTATCAGCTGCGTTTGCTGGCTTGCCCGGCTTGCGAATTGGAATTATTTTAGCTGTTTTCCACGCATTAGGGAAATATTGCAATTTGATGCAAGAGTTTATCAAAAAAGTAAAATATATCACGGCCTCTTTAGGTAGGTGTCTGAGCATAATATTTTTTATGTCATCATGCCCTGCAGATTTCCTCAGTGGTGCATCATGTAGAAGATCCAGAACATAATCTGAATCCACGTATTCAGATAGTGGAGTGTCTACTTTTTGCGAATTTAGTTGGTTTATAGCTGTATCAACTAAATTTGAGACGAGTGGAAATCCTAGTTGATTGGCCACCTTATGATTTTCTAAAAAGTTATATGCAAACAAATTTGCTTTTTCGTGACTTAAGATTAATGTCTTATTTGACTCACGCAGACTCACTCGCATTATTTTACAAATGTTCCAGAATGGCTTACTTCTCTTTTCAATTGAACTAAGTTTCTTATTCCAGCTGGCATTTCTATACTGAAAGATCTGTTTGCGGATTTGCACAGAGTAATGTTTTACTGCTTCGTAGTCAGAGAGCTGTCTGTAATGACTCCATTGTCTACGAAAATAGATTGTTTGTATAAGAGTCAGATTTTTCGTAGATTATTTATGTATACAGGGTTATACATTAGGAATGGAAGGTCGACGACCGACCAAAGCTTTGTAGTTTGCCAAGTATTTGCAAAGTTTCATGAGTATAAAATCAACCTCCTACATACTCTCTTTATAGATTTTCTGAAAGCGTTCGATAGTATTGAAAGAGGCAGCATTGAATACGTGCCACGCATTCCGAAAAATAGCTTTGCCAGCAAGTCTAACCTTCGTTGAGACCTATTCGAAAGTGCTTATACAAGGCAAAGCATTTGATTTATTCAGAGTTGAATCAGGAGTAAAGCAAGGAGATGCGCTGTCTACGCTTGTCTTCAATCTGATCCGAGACCATATAATTAAAGAGGTTGATGCATCAGGCACTATATTCAATAAAGCTTCGCAAATATGTGACTTTGCTAATGACCTGGTCATCTTCGCGAGAAATAGAAATGTTCTCAGAGAAGTATTTCAGGCACTCCAATCAAAAACAACATTTTTCGGTTTAAAGATTAACAAAAACAAAACGAAGTATCTCTCAAGGCCACTTTCGGCTCAATATGTTCTTCTGCCAAACGACACGGAGTTAATCAAACCATTGCAAATTGGATGCATTCCATGCACTCTAAGTGGCTGTTAACCGCTGGTGAGAACAATGACGAACTAATCACCGTCAGGGCCAAGCAAGGATGTCTACAAAGGGGTGTTCTTTCTCCGCTGCTGTAGTGCTAAGAAATCCCTAAGAAGGCTTTACACGAAAGTGCAGAGGATTCTGGACAAAATCGATGACTGGTGCATGAGACAAGGTCTTTCCGTTAATTCGAACAAAACAACCGTAGTCTTGTTTACGAGAAAACGGAAATTGGATGGACTCAGTCTTCTAAAACTGAAAGGTGTGACACTTGGTCATTCCGATGAAGTTAAATATCTAGAAGTAATCTTGGATAAGAAGCTGACTTGGGAGACATACGTTTCAATGAATATGAATTGCGCATTGAGGATTTTTCAGCAATGCCGCAGAGTCGTTGGTAAAACCTGGGGTCTGAAACCTGGTGTGGTCCTATGGATATACACAGCGCTTATCAGAATTACGCTTCTGTAGTCTGTGACGGAGCATGGTTAAGTCCACAATCTGGGAACTATAAAGGCTGCGAAGAAGTGTATGTTTATGCATCACCTCTGGTGATGCCCTACCATAAATGCTATGCTTGATTTGCTCCCCCTGGATCTTGAGATACAACAGGAAGCAATAAAAGTAATGTGTAGACTCCATAAATATGGTTTCTGGCACCAAGACGGAACTTCGGGACACAGAGAAACCTTTAAGTTGCTATCTAAGCAGCATCCACAGCCTTTAGCACCTAAAGACGACCTAATACCCACAGTTTCATTTGAAAGGAAATTTTATGTCAGATTTCCATTGCGTGAGCAATGGAGCAATCCAGAATGCATGCAGGGAGGCTTGACGGATATTTTCTTTACCGATGGGTCCAATAATGAAATAGGGTCTGGAGTCGGATGGTACTTAAACGATAGTAATAAGGGTCACTATGCTATGGGGAAAATGGCAACTGTTTTCCAAACGGAAGTTTTTGCCATCCTGAAAGTAGCCGAATGGCGGCACTGAAGGCCTTGGAGAATGCGAAGCAAACCTCAAATATTTTTCAAGAATGTAAGACGAAGCTTAATTCTGTCGCAAGACAAAACAGGCTTGTATTTGTATGGGTTCCAGGGCAGGTGTTCAAATAAACGAAATTGCCGATGAATTCGCCAACCGTGGATCAGCGGTTCCCCCACAAGGGTCAGAGCCAATAATCGGAATCAATTCCGCAGGAATCATGAATTGGATCAGCGATTATGTAGGCAATCTACATAAAATGTGATGGCCCAGTCTAGAACGCTGCAGAACTGCAAAGTGTTTTGTGACAAGTCCGAACAGAAAACGGTCAAACTTTCTATTAAAACTTGGAAGGAAAGGCGTTCGGTTACTGGTCGGTATCATTACAGGACACAGCCCATGGGGTCAGCATATGACCACCATTGGAATCATTGAGAACCCGATGTGCCTGTCGTACTTGGAGGAGGCGGATAGCACTGAGCACTTTCTCTGTGAGTGTCCTGCCTTTGCTAGAGCACGGCTACGAGTTTTGGGTTCCGATATCGTGAGAATGAGTAATATTCCTTCTCTAAAACTGGAGGATATTTACAGATTTGCCAAAGAATCTGGAAAATTCTCACAGACTAACTATCTCTATCTCTGTCTCTATTCCTATCTCTCTCTCTGATACTTTTCTCCTTCTCTCCTTGACTATCTACCCTCTTTCCAGGGCTTTAAATACAATGGGCTTTTTAACCTAAGTGTTTGAGGAGCCACCAAATCTCCTGGTGCTCCTTGGCTCGACCTTTTCAAATTTGAATTTCATCTCGCAAGGCTTAACATGTTGAGAAAAGTGCCAGATCTTAGAACTAGAGATCACGAATTTGAAAGCGTGGAGAACAGATGATATGATTGCTATCCAAGACTGACTACAGGCTGCAAACAGAACATTATTTGCCCACGTTAAACCATTAAAAAGCAAACTCCTGAGTAGGAAAACGAAAATCAAAATATATATAAAGCACTGATTCTACCAATGGCAACGTAAGGATGCGAAACGTTAGCATTGAAAGAGAATACAATTAAACAATCTGCAAAGAAGAATACTGAGAAGAATATTGGGTCCAGTACGCGGCCACTCTGGAGTGGATGGAAGTTTGAGAGCGGATGAGTTTACAAAGGAAGGCTCTGAGCTTGCCCTTCACCGTGTGGTGTTGGACATAAGCATACAATTATACAATTATATAAGCATATAATTATACACCACAAGTGACTTGAGCGTAATCGCGGAAACCAACTGAAGCTGGTATCTGGCTACCAACTGCAGGGCCTCCAAAGCGCTCCGGCCAAAACTGAATCTTAAAAGGACAAAATGTCTATTTGGTTTCAATAGATCAACTACAATCATCCTCACAGGTGTTATAACGGATCACTGCGCTATAAGCACCCCAGTAGAATGGGTGTACCTCACACTGACTTCTGCAGGAGCTATGGAGCTGCAACAGAAACTGAGTAGAGGCAGCACCTCTTCTATGAATGTCCTGCACTTCAAAGCAGCAAAGCAAAGAAGCAATTATCTTGGCGATTATTTCTTTGAATACCTCGAAAATTTGCAAAACGTCTCACTGGAGGTACTCGTTATCTTCTCAAAAGGATCTAAGTGGTTTAAACAACTTAGTTGAGGAGAGAAATCAAATGCGAATATCACAGTGGACCTTAGGGCCCCCGAGTGTCTTCTCTTAGACAAACAACCTTACTAACCTAATCTTACATAGTTGTCCATTTAAGAGCGAGTGTGCACTGTAGTTATGATGAAAGCAGTTAAACTTCTCACAATTCTTCTCCGAGTCCTCGGTACGAAGTCGGAATGTCGCTCTGTTTTTAAGCCCTTCACTCATACAAACTTCATTGAGGTAGACAAAAAACAAAGATCCCATAAACAACACAGAAAAGTGGAAAGCGAAATGCAACTTTCAATCTCCCGTCGTGTGTAGCTGAGCAGATTTATTACATGCCGCTTACATGCCGTGATATGAGAAAAGAAATGCACAAAAACAAAATTTAATAAATCTCCATTATTTGATATTGAGCCGCCAACATAGCCAATAACACTAACAACGGCTATTCATCCTTTCATATCTGCCTGCAATCTGCGATCGGTTCATTATTGCTGCGCTACTGTCCTCGCCCCGCAACCAACCAACCAACCGACCGACCAACCGACCAGCTTGCCTTCTTTCTCCTCTGCGAACTTTCATTTGCCTGCTGTTTGAGAAATTCACAAGGTACCCATGGCACTCCTACTCTAACTCTCCGCTACTCCCCCTCTACCCCGCCACCTTTTTCGAATTTCATGTTACCAAGTCGATGTGAATTTTATTTGTGAATTAAATGTATGCAGCAGCAACACACGTTTGCATAACTGCAATTTAAGTACAGTTATAAAGATTAAAGCGTACCACGAAAAAATTGCGAAAAGTAACACACAAAAAAAGAAGCAAACAAAAAAAAATACCTCCAAGACGCGCCGAATGCAACTTGCTTCCCGTTGCTGTTGTTGTTGCTTACTTATTGCATTACATCTCGTGGATTTCAGTAGGGAGAAACTGATATAATACGAAAGTAGCAACAATGCGAAATTAATGCAAATAAAGGACTAAAAAGTTAAAGAAATGCGCGTGGGTATATAAAAAGATAAATCAAGCAAAAAAAAACAACACGAAAAATAATGAAAAAACAAATTGTTGGTCAGGCAATGCACCACGACTATAAGGCAACGGTACGTCAAGTGACGCACAAAAAAAAATAAATAAAAAGGCACAAAAAGAAGCACAGGGAAACACACAGCCAACAGCAAGTAGCAGAATGTGACCCGCTGCGCCGTTCGTCACCTCCACTGCTACCCAGCGCATGCAAAGAACCCGAAAGTAAGCAACCAATTTGCCCAACTGTGGATATACGGGCTCGCCTTCCAAATATACAGCGGATTGGTTTAAAGTATGCGATGTGCCTGCCTGCCCGGTTCCTCCAGCGCTGCACATTGCGCTTCGACAATTTTGTGAACCATCTTTCATTTTCTCTCAATTTTTGATACTGCATATTTACATATGCAGATATGTTGGTATTTCTCGTAATTATTTTCTTATTTTTAATTTTAATTTTTTATTTTTTTGTGCAAGAATGACGCTACATTTCGCCATTGACTGCGACTTGGGCTGCGCGCGCATTTTCACTTTTCGTGTAATGTTAAACGGCGCACTGGCATTTTTACGTACTCACTTACGCACACACATTCAGGTATACTTATACAAATATATGTACTTATATGTGTTCACATGTATGCTTGTATGTTTGTAGACTTCGTTTTTCGAGCGCGCAGTGTTGCATAGCTTCTTGCAAGTCATTCAGGTAATATCGCCGCTGAGGCTATTTAATCGATTTTTGCCATTTATTAAAAAATGTATAATTTTGGTGAATACCAACTGATTGACAGCCGTGTCAGTAGTGACAGCAGACTGTCAAAACAATGCCAAAATTTAAAATTTAGGTATGCCAATTTATAAATCAAACCAAGGCGAATTCATTAAAGGTGGTGGCACTAGACTAACAACAATATTTTATACGTTTGATTGTCAAAGCAAGGTATTGGCAAAGTAGAAAACAAAGAATGAATTCGCCTTATTTTATTCTGGGCTTTCAGCCACATGGACATGTCGAAAGAAAAAACTAAGTCAGCTGATTTAACGATACCACCTTTAATAGATTCGCCTTGACTCAAACAGAAACGAACAAAAAATGTATTCCTTATAGTTCATGTTTGATTTTCATTCCATATTTTAAATGAGTGACGGTTACTGCGAGTATGCCTGTCAGTACACTGAGGTCATAAAAATTTAGAAACAAATTTCAAGTATTCTTTTTTTAATTGATTGAGCTCAAGGCCAGATAAAAAATCAACCAGGAACAGCCCAGAGTTCCGGAAGATGACTTCTAATTGAGCTAAAAACATTGATTAATTTATTAAAAAATAAATCTCAGCAATTATTTAATTTGCTGACAAATTACCTTGAGTTCACAAAATAAAAATATAAAAACTAAATATTTGGATGCCATTAAAACAATTGCAATTATGAGAAATATCTACATCAAATGATCACATCTTGCAATTATTGCAGCACAGAAATTTCTTTTATATTAAACTAGAAAATACCCAGCATACGCTGCTCTCCGTTAAGATAAAATGTTTTATATTGTATATCTTCTTCTTCTTCTTATTCGTAACACCACAATTCTTGTGAACCAATGCTTCATTCACAACCTATCGCCCTCTGTCTCTATCTAAGGCTTCCTCCTTCCACCGCCGCACGTTTTGCTTTTCAAGGTCAACTTCCACGTCTTCGTGTCATCTCCTTCGGGGCGTTTTCTTCGTCGTCCAACAGAGTGTAATACTTCTGCCTATCGAGTTGTTCTCTCCTTGGGCATTCTAAACACGCCATCTTATTCGCAGAAATTTTATAAATCTTATCGCCGTTTCGTTTTTTGTTAATAGTTCCAGCTCATGATTGTGGTAAAGGAACGCAAATTCGGTGTTGGATTCATTGTGGGAGAGAGACTTCGTCGCCAATAATCCGCATCAAAGCACGATTTTTCAACATCCACGCCCCGATGGAAGAGAAGGACGATTGGACCAAAGATTCCTTCTATGAGCGCTGCCCCCGACTAGGGGCGACTTCAAAGCCAGGGAGGACAAGAAGTGAATTTTTAATCCCACAGTCGGAAAATTTAGCCTGCACAATGAAACATCCGATAACGGATAGAGGCTGAGATTCCAGCGTAAGAAAATACTCCAAGCAACGTTGCTGCCTCCTGATCGAAAAACGCGAAACCAAATCGATCATGTTGTGATAGATGGAAGACACGCTTTTAGTGTTTTAGATGTATGTACGATCCGAGGACCCAACATCGACTCGGATCCCTACCTTGTTGCAGCCCAACTGCGCACACGACTCTGTGCAGCTAAAAACGTACATCTAACTACGCAAAGAATGTTCGACATCGAAAAGCTGCAATCACAACAGACAGCCAGAAGATTGTCCACTCGAATCTCACTCCTGCTCTCAGAGAGTACTGCCAACAATTCCGCCTGCACGAGCAATGGAGTAACATTTCTTGTTCTTTACGTACTGCCGCAGAAGAAGGAATCGGATTTGGGCGAGCCCGAAAAACAGTTGGTACAACGAGGAAAGTCGTGCTGCCGCAGAAAAAAAGGATACTGTCTATAGAGCCACGCCATGGGCGCAACGCGAACCATGTGGGACCGCTACCGGAAGCTAAGAAAAGAAGAGATACGTATTATCCGAAAGAAGAAACGAGAGGGCGAAATACGTGCGTGCGTGGAGCTTAAGATGCTCCTTGCAAAAGGTTTTAAGACCGGGGTGCTTTCTTGTTAGAACGATCGACTAGCACACACTGCTGGCGGCATCTATTGACAAACAGCGAGAACTTAGTTGCGCACCTAACAAAAATTGGGGGTTCGAAACTGTCTTTAGAACTGTGCTTCTTTTTTTCTTCGAATTTCACTTTGAATTCGAAACGATGTCGAAAAAAATTGACCCACCCGAATGCATATGTACATATATAAACGGCGCTCGAAGGGAATAACAACCTCAATATTTCTTTCCTCCGAGAACAATGACAAGTGATGCGACAACTCCCATCGAACCTTTCATTAATGATCAATTTGCAGCTTGGGTAGCAAAACGATACTTCCCTCATTGGAATTAAGTTGATAAATAAGCGTATCAATTTGCCAACCTCGAAAACACATTTCATTTATTGCTTTCTATGACAGCATTAGCGCCATTCCAATCCTCACCAAAAGCTGCTAATTGTTTTTTATCTGTAAGCAAATCTGTATTCGCCATAAATTTCACCTAAACATTTCGCGGTTATTAAAAAATAAGCAACAGCTTGCCGTTAAGCCACTTGAAATGCATTAAATGACCAAAAGTCATTCACAGCATTCCGCCAGGCCATGCAAATATAAATACACACACATACAAATATATGAATTTAAATATACTTGTGTTTGTGTGTGTGTATGCACGTATTTATACTACACAATAGTGAAAAATGCATTACAATGCGAGCACTGTTGGTGTTGTTGTTGTTGTTGTAGCGGAAATATTTCATCGCACATTCACGTTCATTGTCTATGCTGCTGTCAGCCGAATAATCAACAGCAACAGCAACATTATGAGCAGCAACAGCAGCAGCAGCGGCGGCGGCGGCAAACAAATGCAACAGCAATAACTGCAATTCCAAGCTGCTGTTCGTCATTTTATGAGTGTTGCAATTTTTATTAAAAGAGTTCGTGGGTAGTGGTCAATGGGCTGTAGATATGTAGATGTATTATTTTGTATATGTGTGTATGTATAAGTATGCACTTTAGACATACAAACAAATCTATATATATTTTCACATACATATATTACATACATACATACACACATAAAACGAATCTAAGTACATGACTATATAGGCTATATGGTCATATAAATAACTTGCACTACGCTATACACTATATATACCAGTTATATATACCTATACACGTATATATACATATATGTAAGTGTGTAACTATGTATGCACTTCCGAAGGCTCCTGTGCATGCCTACACTAAATATAGACGCATGGCTTTTGCTCTAGTTTTTACTATGCGCATATGCAAATACATAAGTTCATACATACCTACATATGTATATGTATATGTGTGTGTGAGTATGTAGCAATTCTTGCATTGTGATGACATAATTTAAATTAAACGGATGACAACCATTAAAAGTAGTTAGTTTGTTAGGACATTATGACACAGCCACGTAATGCGGATATGAACAAGCACAGACACATTTACATGTGCATACATAGATATATGCATGTATATGTAGGTATGCATTTGTATGTGCAACATTTCTTCGATTTAAAGATTTTGGAAAAAAGTGCGATTTTTATTACTATTGGGTTGGGAAATAAGTTTATAGTGTTTTTATATTTTCTTTTATTTTACAGCGATTTATTTGCTGTTTGACAAAGGCTAAATATTCACTCGATAGAAGTCTTTCTGCTCTACAAAACTATGTTAATTGTATTTTTGAGCTATTTAATTTTTTACTAGTTTTGAGGCTTAGAAATGGAATTCCCAAGAGGCAAAAATCAACATTTTCGACAGCTGCTCTTCTTTACTTTTCATCGAGGTCAAAAAGCTGCCGAAGTAGCCCGGAACATTTGCGACGTGTTCGGAGAAGATGTCACTGGCGAGTCTACAGCACGGAAATGGTTTGCAAAGTTCAAAAATGACGACTTTAATGTCGATGACACGTCCCGCAGCGGAAGGCTTTCTGAATTCGATGAAGTACGTCTCAAAACACTTTTGAAGGAGACCAGTCGCCAAACCAGTCGTGAATGGGCGGAAAAAACGAACTGCGATGATAAAACGATTCTCAATCGTCTTCATTCAATGGGATTTACCGAAAAATAGGGAGCCTGGATGCCTCAAGAATTCAATAAAAAAAAACAAAGAAAATCGCGTTCAAATTGCTTCGCAGTATCTCGCCCACCATCGAGAAACACGACGTCATAAACAATGCTTTTTGTACCGAATCTTCACGGGAGCTGAGAAATGGTACCCATACATCACTATGAAGCAAAGAAAGGAGTGGGTGGCTCCAGGAGATACGTCAAAGCCGAGAGTCAAGCCGGATCTTCCTCCAAAGAGGACCATAATATGTGTTTGGAGAGACTGTGAGCGCATGGTGCACTGGGAATGCTCGAAAAGAACGCCACGGTTAACAAGGAGCTCTACCTTACCCAACTACATCGCGTGAATGAGGCTATTGGACTGAAACGACCCAATCGACATGGTCAAACCATACTCTTTCACGACAACGCCAGGCCTCATGCGGCACAAGTCGTCAAATCCGCACTCCAAGAGCTCGAATGGGAGATCCTTGAGCATCCGTCGTATTCTCTGAACCTTACACTTACCTTGGATGACAAAGAGGTTCTTAAAAACTGGCTCAACAACTACTTTGACACCAGACCTGGCGATTTTTGGCGGAATGGCATTAACAAAATGGTCGAGAGGTGGGGAGAAGTTGTAAACAACAAGTGATGATATTGGATGATGCTCGACCGATTAGAAGAATCGATTCTGTAGCGATCTCAATCTCCACAACTTGGCCTATCTTATGGCACTATTTGGCGACTCTACGCAAAGATATTGGTTTGAAAGCGCATAAAATACAGCTAGCCCAAGATTTTTCATAATTTCAGTCGTTGGGCTCTTGAAAAACTCGTCGTAGATCCGCATTTTGGGAGTCGAGTTTTGTTAAGCGATGAATGGCGAACTCTATCGCGCCATCATAAACGACTTATTGATGCCGGAAATTGAAGCCTATTATCTGGACAACATTTGGTTTCAACAGGACGGCGCTACTTGCCATACAGCTTGTGAAACTATAGATTTACTGCGTCAACGTTTCGGTGAGCAAAATTTATCTCCCGACTCGGACCAGTGGATTGGCCAACAAGATCGAGTAATATCACACCTTGGGACTTTTATTTGTGAGGGTATGTAAAGTCTAAATGCTTAGTGGATAAGCCAGCATCGATGGAGGTATTGGAAGAAAACATTACTACAGTTATTCGCGAGATATCGACCGAAGTCCTCCAACGAATAATTCAAAATTTGTGTTTACGGATAGCCGAATTACGACGCAGTTGCGGCCAACATTTGAAAGGATTTATTTTTAGAAAATAAACGTCATGAATGGTTCTACATAAAAATAATAAAGATTACCCAATCAATTTGAATTTTCGTTATTTTATTTCAATTTAAAATCTGATACCACTAAATTGGTCACTTTTTATAATCGATTTTAAATCAATATAGTATGTACAGAACATGCCTTGTCCACCTAAATAACGAGATAGCGATTTCCATTGAACAATTATTTGCATGGCTGGAAAATGCGGGGAATCCACACAGCGCACAGTGCGGCCGATTCCCGAAAAGCTGGCCAAAACTCAAAAAATTAAGTAATTGATTCAAAATTTCTTATTCGGGGGTTGCCGGGGTCGCTGATTACGAATTTGGTCTTAAAATTTTGAAAATCCACCCCCTTCCACCCCTATTGGACACCCCCTCACGTGAAAAAGCGTATATTCTAGAACATAATCAAGATGCATGTAAATTTATATGTTTTCGGGGTCGCAAGGTAGCAAGTGGTAGCAGCTGAATCTTGTTTTATTCAGTAACCATTACTTTTTTGAGTAACCTTTAATAGGTTTCAAAGCAGCATATGACGGCGTTGTATTACTATACAGTTTGAAAACTCAAATTTTATAAAAAAAATTGCAAAAAATGTATCTACGTATTGCTACAGCTAAAAATTTTGTGTCGAGGTATTTATATGTACTAAAGATTTCTCGTATTTTACTAACCTTCCGAAGATGATTCCATTTGGTTTTGTTCAATTTACTCCATTACAAAATCTTTCAAATGTGTACAACTTTCACTATTCATCGACAGTAATGCGATGCTCAAACGAAGGCCACGTTGCGACTGAAAATACAGAGGATACTTAGGGTACAGGGCGTTGCTATGAACGGTTTTCACTACTCAAGGCATTACTGTAGCCAACCCAAAGACAAAAAACTCTATCTAGAAACTTTTTTTTCGACTTTTGGCCAGATTTTTGGGAATCGGCCGCACTGCGCAGCGCGGTCGTAGTGGTTAGAATGAAGCTTCTAGCAGACCATCTGGGTTTTTTTTTGCTATAAGTAAAGTATATTTTGCCCACTGTGAAAACCACGAGGCCAACAACAAGCTTCATCACTAAAGATGAATTTTTTATGAAATTCTAGATTTTTTTCAAACTTTTTCAAAGCTTAATAAGAGAAGATTCTGTGCTAGTAATGATTCAGATAATTCACTTCTTGAGTCAGTTTGAATTAGTTAGAGGTGAACGCTGTAACTGAGTGCGTTTGTAGAGGACTACCATGCAGTTGTATCTGGTTCAAAGTCAATATCAGATGTGATTGCAATACGGGATTTCTAGTTACCGAAATGGCGCAGAAACCTATTTTGGCTCATATTGAATTAAGTATAGAGGGTCAAATCAAATTTTCCAGGCACTGTGGTTTCTCGCGCTTTATTAAGTCGAAATATTATCGTATTTTGAGTAAAAAGAAATCCTTCATTTTTGCGTAAAATTCAAAACTTTATTTAAGGTGTTTCAGATTGACCCAAATGGGTCTAATAGGCACCGTTTTGTTATATAACGGGTTGCCATTTTAAAGGTAGCTTCATAATACCTCTAGAAGTTTTGGTCCTTTGGCTAGCTTCAAACGGTCCAGTTGTTGACAGTAGAGATCTAAATTTAGTGTTAGGCTACACGGAAGCAACTCATAATGAATTAGTCCTTTCAAGTCCCACCAAATGCACAGTAGAACCTGTCCTGGTTTGGCACCGTTTGAACTGCGTGATCACGCTTTGACCACGATTGTTTTCGCACTCTGAATAGTCCGCTATTTCGGTAGATGTGACTTTTAAAGCTGTCATTTTTTGACATTTGACTAGTAGAAACTACGCCATTAATAAAAATGGAACGATACACTCTTAAACAATGCACTGAAATTATTAAAATTTACTAAAAAATGGTGAAAATTTGGCAGAGACGGTTCGTGAAATTCGAACATTCTTGGGTCATCGTGAAGCACCTTGTCGCACCAAAATACAGAAATTGGTGAAAAAATTCGAGCTGCTGGGATAAGTTACTGATGTGAAGAACAAAACCCGTGCACGTCGCTCAAGAACACCCGAAAATATTGCTGTTGTAGCCGAAAGTGTTGCAGAAAACTCAGGTTTGTCCACTCCTCGTCGTTCTTTGGAATTAGGCATTCCACAAACGTCATTACACCGTATTTTGCATAAAAATTTGGGTCTTAAGGCTTATAAGTCCAGTTAACACAAGAACTCAAGCCGGCTAATAATCAACAACGTCGTGCCTTTACTAATTGGGTCGTTAAAATGCATGAAAATGATCCGGAATTTCTACGAAAAATCCTCTTGTCTGATGAGGCCGATTTCCACCTCGGTGGCTTCGTCAGCAAGCAAAATTGCGGAATATGGAGCTCAGAAAATCCAAGAGTTGTTGTTGAAAAGCCTCTCTATCCTCAAAGTGTGACTGTTTGGTGCAGTTAATGGTCCGGTGGAGTCATTGGACCTTACTTAAATGAAGCTGGAGCGGTGAATGGATTGCGCTATCGAGAGATGATTAATGATTTTTTGTGGCCGGAATTGGATGGTATTCATCTGGACAACGTTTATTTTCAACAAGACGGCGCTACGTGCCACACAAGCAACGAAACCATTAATCTTTTACGGGAATAAGACCTCATATTGCAAAAACCCTTTATTAGAGCTGTAGCGTTGGGTATTGAGTTCTAGCTTTAAATTTTCAAGACTGCCACATTTTCGAAATTCCGAGCGGGCGAAGAAATTTGTATGTTTATGGTGAATTGAATGTATGCACTATAGCACATTTGGTGATTCTTGCATCTGGCTTTGGCGACTCGAATTGCGATTACTGCAAATTTTGATCAAAATATGTCGAATTTTAAAAAAATTTCTTCAAAGTTGGAAATTTAAATTATTATGGTGAAAAAGACTTGGTCCCCTTTTAGATTTATATACTAACAGATCGCGCTAAAGTAATCCTCCTATAAGAAAATCCTATAAATTTTGCGATTGGCCCCTAATGTCAGTTCTGCTTTGACATTTGTGTAGTAAACACATGCGAAATACACTTTAATAAACAATATTACGCTACACTGCTCCAGAACGCGGAATATTGCTGACTATTTATTTGACCAATAATCGGTCGGTGACTTTGGCGCAACGTGAATTTCGTCGCAGATTTCCTCGCCGTCCAACGCCTACTGGTGAAACACTGCGACGTTTAGCCGCTCGCCTCGAGGAGACTGGTACAACACGAGATGCTGCCAGGCGTGGCAGACCCCGGAGTAGCCGTTCTGCAGAGAATATTGCTGCTGTAGCCGAGGATGTCATGGAAGCGCCGTCGACATCGACCAGACGACGTGCCACGCAAATGGGTATCAGTCGACGGTCTTTACAGCGAATTTTGGTACAAGATTTGAAGATGTTTACGTACAAAGTCCAGACGGTGCATCAGCTGTTAGCTGCTGACCGCCAATCGCGTCTAACATACGCTCAAGCCATCCTTAATCACCACCAAGAGGAAGATGATTTTTCATAAAAAATAATCATGAGTGATGAGGCCCATTTCCATCTTAGCGGGTACGTAAATAAGCAAAATTTACGCTTCTGGGGCACTGCATGTAACTCACAAAGGGCCATTACACCCGCTCAAAGTCACTGTATGGTGTGCTGTTTTCGCTGGAGGAGTCATCGGACCTTTTTTCTTCGAAGACGTCGCGGGCCAAACGGTCAAGAATGTGACGACCTATCGCCGGAAGTTTTGGCCAAAGTGATGGAAAATGCCATAAAAAGGGCTCAAATGGCAATCAACTGTGGCGGCGGCCATTTACATGACATCATATTCTCGACTTGATGTAAGAAAAATTAAAAGACCAAATAAAAGTAATCCACAAGAAGAATTAAAATTTTTCATTTTTTTTTTAAATTACAGCCAAAAAACATCGCAAGGTTACTTTTGCGCCACCTGTACAAGTAAACACATTTTTTACGTATATGAAATGGCTGGTAGTTTTTCATTATTCACTAAAAATATTTTCAAATTTTCCACAAAAAACAGACTTTTCTTGAAACATGCAAACATTCAACATTGAAATATGTCAAATACCATACGTTTCAGCCGCCGTGGAATACCCTCGATGCAGTCGTAACATACGCATACACATACACACATACATATACATGCAAGTATGATTATGCATAAAATCCAATTGCATATCTATGACTCCAGTAAAAGCGTTTGCACTGTCATTGGTTCACTTTTAGTGGTGTCTATTTTTTTGCCACTTCGTTCGTAGATTTGTGTGTGCGCACTTTTCCAGCAACCGCAGCCTATTTTTTGCCTGCACTTCCTATTATTAATTCTGCCATTGCAACATTTATACATATTTTTTGTTGTTGCTGTTGGTATTGTCGCTTAATAGCGGCAGACAATGAATTAAAATAAAAAAAAAGAATGGAAATACACGTCTAACGGATGCATTTCATTTCATTCATTTGTGCCACAATCAACCTACCAGACAGACAGCCAGGCCTAGCGACAGCGACAGTTGTGTTTGCTCTAAATACATATAAAGATATGCATAGATATTTAAGCACACACGCATACACACACATGCATAGATGCAAGTAAAAAGATAGTATGTCATTAGTCAGTCAGTGAGTTAGCCAGTTAGTCAATCAGGCTGACATTTATTAAGTGTGACTGTGTCAAGGGATGTCAATACAGTTAGTTGTAAAAAGGCAAAGAGAAAAAAGAAGGCCTCACACATACAGCATGACGAAAAAAGTAGAAGTGCATGCATGTGTATACATAAGTGTATGTGTGTGTGTTTTTTGTATGCCCATTTTGCATTTTTCCATATTTCTAGTCATCTACAATTTCTATTTGCGTTTGTATGGGTCATAAATGTTTGTTAGTATGTGTGTGTGTGTGTTCATATAATTTAGTAGATTTTTGCACTCTTTGCACTCAGTCATCGCTTTGCCCCCTCCCTTTCACCCTTTTCACTTGCTCATCACATAATCGTTCGACATAATTCGAATCACCCATTTTTAATGAGCGCTGCATTTCGCCAAACACAAACTCAATGCATTCAGATCAAAGATGATGTCATCGCTATCATTCGCTTCAGTGTCAGCGCTGTCAGTTGCGGTGCACATATTGCGTGAAGGCGTAGAGAAACAACCTTCGGAACTTCTATTGCTGCCAATTCTATTTTATTTTGCAAATTCGCTTGTTTAAGCGCTAAAAATTTGTAGGAAACAATAATGGGCAACAGTAGCGGACACAGTAAGCTGGGCACTGTAAGATCCACACAATTTTTATTGTAAAATAATTTTGCACACCTAAGGTTAGGTCGGACTTTTGTGGAAGTCGGTTTCAAGTAGCCAACTCACTTAGACTAAGTAGGTCCGTTGTGGTACCACTGTGTAACACGGGAACCTTACTGTTCATGTTTTCTTCATGGAACCAGTTAGACTCTCTTATGAAGCGTAGGATAGATTTTATCCAAACACCTGGAACTATCCATAAGAGAGTCAAAATGGTATTTTCCTAACAACCTTTATCTACTCCTACCTAAGGCTGGATAAGTACAGAGGTAGTGTTCTACTGTTTCTTCCTCTACACATACATACGCCTTAGCCGTTTTAAAACAAAACTTCAAAAAAATTTAGAGCATTTTCTGAAAAATTGTATTTATTTATTAAACCAGTTTATTTGAACTTTGGAAAGGTCTTCAATTAGCACATTTTTATAGCAATATTTTTACTGCTTGGCAGTTGAAATTAGTTTCATGAAAAATTGTAACCTTGCTAGATTTAGCTTTAACTTTAATTTCACGGAGGAAGTAGCCTTTTTGTGCCGTAAAGTTATATAATATATTCTTATCACATTGGCTCATTTTTTATTGCTCGGCTTTGTTCACTTTTTTCATGACTTGTCAATTGCACACTCAAATAATGGCAAACAAATGAAACAAAAATGGCACAAATGAAAAACTATGAAAAAATATGAACTAAGTGGCAAAACAAAAATGTTGAAAAAATTCAGAACACTTCGCTTCGCAAGTGTCCAAATTTTAGTGTCTGCTACTGTATGATTGGAATTGTCGAAAACCGATTATGCAATGCGATTTAAATAGTTCGGGAGTAGTAAATATGCATAATGATTCAAAGTTGAATATAAAAAAAAATTACACTGTGGTACAAAATTTTCACTTCAAAAAAATATCGTAATTTCGCATAGTTGAATATAAAAAAAAATTACACTATGCTACAAAATTTTCTTCCCAAGAAAAATGTCGTAATTTCTCATAGTTGAATATAAAAAAATTACACTGAACTACAAAATTTTCACCCAAAAAAAAATATCTTAATTTCGCATAGTTGAATAAAAAAATTACACTGTTCTCCAAAATGTTCCCCCCAAGAAAAATAACGTAATTTCGCATAGTTGAATATAAAAAAAATTACACTGTGCTACAAAATTTTCAGCCCAAGAAAAATATCTTAATTTCGCATAGTTGAATATAAAAAAATTAGACTGTGCTAAAAAAATTTTAACGCAAGAAAAATATCGTAATTTCGCATAGTTGTGGAAGAAAAGGTTACACAATTATAAAATATTGTTAGTCTTCTCTTTAAATTTCGCTTCACAAATGTCTAAAAAATGGTATCTTCCGATTTATTTAAGAAAAAATATGTATATAAATTTAACTATTTTTTTATGGGTTCTGAAAAAAAACTGCAACTTTCTAGGTAAGATAAATAATAAATTTAAAAACGGCACAATAATGCATTATTAGATACAAATCCAAAAAAAAACTTGAATTTTACTTTTTTAATTTTAAAATTTTTTTCTGGTTTGGGGGTTTCAAAGGTCTTATGACTCATATAATATCGATCTGTTATTATTTTGTATCAAATTTAGGGAAAATAGCCTTTTCTCACGAGAATGCAATGATAATTTTCAAAGAATTGCCGGCGCAGGTATATATTGCAAAAACAAAAATAGCAAAATACAAAACACACCAAATTTAGCAAAGTCCTCAACCATCTGTGCGAACCTTTTGGGTGAAAAATGTGAAACACAGATGGCGCTCCAAGCAATAAGAAGGCGTGGTTCCTAAGCGACGACAGGTGGGCATTCCCTCTATTTAGGACTAGTAGCGGCAGGCTAATCGCCTACCCTGTCAGAAATCAAAATAGATTAACGAAACCAACGCAAACCAACAAGGAAAAAAACACACACAAAAAAAAATGTGGCTAGCCTTAGAACACTAAAAACGAAAATTTTCTTGGGCCCTCTTAATCACCTATCTAGACAATTTTAAGACAAGCTTTCAAGACTTAACTCTTTATTGAAGTGTCGTCAACTGGATACGAATTATCACGAAATGTATGAGCCAACTCTTCATCTTCAGACTCCTATTATTGAAAACTTGCTGAATATTTAATCTGTTGCCCACCATGAATGTCATTTCAACTAGTCTAGCAAGCTAGGTTGAAATTACACTTTCAAATAGCGAAAACCACGTAAAACTTATTGAACAACTATCCGACCTTGTAGTCAGTAGCACAGAACTGAAACGGGGTGAACCATTTGCCTCAACTTCATTCGTATTTGCTCTGGAAAAGATACGCGAATGTCTGGGATATGCTTGAATCGCATTATAATGGTGAAATCACTGCAAATTCTAGCTTTCGCAGATGATATCACAGAAACTTGGGTCTCCGCATAACCGAATCGAAAACAAAATTTTCGTGTACTGGAAACGTTCAAATATCTTGGATCTGTTGTCTCTGCGGACGCAATATCCAAACAAGAAGTTAGTATGAGACTTCAGGCGGTGAGCGTGGCCTTCTTTTCATTGTACACGGCTCTATGTTCCTCGTTTCTTTTTAAATAAACGAAGCTGAAACTTTGTAAAACAATAATTAGGTCTTGCGTTACTTATGCTTCGCAAACCTGGCGGATGTACATATAAGACTGAATGAAGAAAAGTTTAGCATATTTGATTGAAAAATCCTACGCCACATGCGTGAATCAGTGCGGACAGATCACGTCAAATATCGTCTACGTTAAAACGATGAAAGCCTAGCTGAGCTAAACGACTTGCAATTTGGCGACTAGATCGAGCTTCAGCATTTAAAGTGGGTTGGATATGTTCTAAAGATGGACCCAAACGAAATTGCAAACAGATCTACAATAGTAAGCTGTATGTGGCTTGTATGATAAAAGGAGTCGCACAAAGAAAACCTGGAGTAACAGAGCTAAGAAAGACGCCAAGATCCTTGATCACTTAACCAAAAATAAGCTTCGAGAAAAAAATTTACTGATGATGATGAAGTGAAATTGGCTAACTCGTAAGCAAATTTTTACTTTTATAAAGTGAGGTTGGCTGGCTCGTAGGCAAATTTTTACTTTTATGAAAGAAACATTTGTATGAAAGCTCTGTGTGGTCTATTGAAGTTTTGAAGAAGGTATAGGCGAATTAGAAAAACATAATTTAGAAAAATATAATTTAATTTCACACCCCTTCCTCTTCATCTCACAAACTGTTTGACCAGTATGGCCCTTAGCTGCAATGAGTGTGCTTAACCTTTGACTGGTCGAGGAAGATAAATGCAATAATTTTATTACACCTGTCAATCATTTTTAGTGTGTAGAAAAGTGGAGAGTAATCAAATGTCATAATTTAAAAAGTTTCAAACATTCATAATAGCTTCGGGAGTATTGCCATATTGGAAAAAAATAGCAATGGAAAATAAAAATTATCATTATCGGTTGCAAGTCGGAAATGTCAATAAAATTTAAACAAAACACTAAGCAAAAATGCTGTAAAAAAACCTCTATGCACAAATAAATTTTTGGAATTCAGTAGCCTACACGTAATTTATTGCTTTATCGTTCATATCAACAATTTTCCCACATTCAAATTTTAATTACAAATTGATATGCTTACAAAACTGTTTTTTATTATTTATTTATAAAAATGAGAAAAATCAATAGAAATTATTTTTATACGAAATAAGGAGCACTGCCTGCAAGGGCCTTTTTTGTATATTACTATTTTATTTGTTTTTGCCTTTCTATTGTATGACAATCACAAATTCTATAATTTCCACGCTTTCCGTATTTTTAACGCTTCCATGGAAGATAACCGATTTCAATCAAATTCAATTATTCACTGCTAAGTACTTCGTTCCTTAGTTCGCGCGTTCCTTTTTGCACTGTTGTGTCTTTTTAAAACCATCTATGCAATTCTCCACACAATTTTGCATGACTCAGCCACAAGTAATGCGCAACCAAATGATTGAGATTGGCAAATGAAATGAATGATGCGATGCAGTAGAAGGGTGTTTGAGGGGCATTCGCAAATTGTGCAAAGAGAGGGTAAACGGTAAATCTTTGAAGGCTGGAGAGCAATAAAGTGATAAGTGGTCGTATGCCGAGGGGTAAACGTAAAGAGCGCAGAAGATGAGGTGCAGCAGGAGAGACTGCATGGCAAGAAATTTTATGATCTAAAGCGCTCACGGCTGAATAGTTAACGGCTAGAGCTGCATAGAGGAAAAAAGTGCAACTATAAAACTAGAAAATAGAGAGAATACAGAAAGTGGGATACGGAGTAGGAGAAAGAGCATACCGATTACTTGTAGGCACTTTTGTTGTTGTTGCATTTGAACTTGATTTCTTCAGAGCGCTCTAATGACTGAGTTACTGTACTGCTGCACTTTTTCTTCTTCATAGATTTGGTTTTTCTCTTTTCAGCTATCGCCCGCTTTTTCTTGCCATTTTGCTAAACTTCAACGCCGTCGCCAGGCACTTGTTGGCCTATAACTGCTGTAAGGCACTCGACAGCCTACTCACACATGAACAATGGCGCTGGCTGATCGTGCAGCTAAGCTACGAACGATCGACTGACTGCTGGTTGTGGATGAGTGATAGAGAATAGAAAATATAAAAAATTGAATGTGTGTGTGTGTGTGTGTGTGTGTATGAGTGTATGTAAAAGTGTGGCGTCATGCAACAAGGCGCTTGTTTGAAACTAAAAAAATAGCAGAAAATAAAAGAAAACCAACTACAACGTTTGGTAAGCGAAACGTGCTTTTTGTCTACTTCTTCTTTGGTTTGGTAGCTCAGCAGCAATTTGTGGCATAGCAACAGCAGTTGTGATGTAGCAAATATTAGAGCATCAAAGCGACTAGCAAAGTTGGCGCAAAAGGCTCTCTGCATGCGCGTACCTTATTCGTATATATGTATGTATATATGTATGTATGTATGTGTGTGGGCATACGTGTGAGCCAGAATATAACAAGTTGCAGATCTGGCTGTGAAATTGGCCGCATTGGTATATTTTGCAAGTGTATGCTTGTATGTGTGTATATGCTGGAATCTGTGTCTATGCTGCTAGACTCTTTTAGCGCTTTTTACATGTTCCAGGCCTTGAATTTTCAGCGCTGCGCTTACTTGCATGCCCACAAATACATGTAAATTTATCCATTCAACTGTAAATGTATTTGTTAATGCCTGTCCGCTAGCAGCACTACGCTTATGGGATAGAGAAAGCTGTTAAAATTTGAAAATTTGCTAATGTGGAACACTGCCAACATGGAATGGCAGAACTTATTGGTCAATAAATTGGTAGCGCAAGCAGTGAAGTTGATAATAACTACCGCTTTTTGGGCGCTCGACAATTCCCATGGAAATTTGATTATTGGCGTGAATTGCTGAGAAATAATGTTATTAGGAATATAAAGAAGAAAGGAGAATGATTTAATGGGATAAAATCGCGCGAATAGTTACGAAAAATGGAAAAAAAGTAAAATAAAAAAATTTGCAACCAATTTATTTGCACAACGAGTTTTTCAGCCTACTAACTTCGAGTTATGACTTTCGTAAAAGTAAAAACAAAAAAAAAACAAAAAATGATTTCCCATCGTATTTTTCTGCCGATCCTTTTGAAGTTGCTATTAAAACTGTAGCTTAATCGTTAAAGTAAAAATAAAAACAAAAACAAAATAGTTGAGCACCAAAAGCACTGGCGCATTCCAGTGCATTTGCTTTGCTACCGTGCAAGTAGTGAGGAATGCTTGGGGTCACGAAGAAATTGTCACCACGTCATTGTCGCCATTCACCTCTTAGAAATGATGAGCAACAATGAAGCGACTGTCAACGGTGACATGGCTAAAAATTAGAAATATCCTGTCACAGTAATCAATAAACTAATCTAATGAATTGCCAGATGAAGCATAATTTCTCATAATCCATGCAAAAATGAATATTTGTTTGTTTGTATGTATTTTAAAAGCTGCCAAACTAATCATCGGATTGCAATCAAACTTCATCAACCTATTACTTGAAATTGCCGAAAGGATATAGGCATAAAAAATAATTTAAAAAAATAGTACATGGCACCTGCCATACAAACCGATTTTTTGATATTACATTTTTTCGGCACCATTCGCGCCTGAAGGCTTTATAGAGAAAAACAAAATATTAATATCATCACTATTCAGAAAAACGGCCAGCTTTAGTAAAGGAGGCATGGCATTCCCCATATAAATCAATTCATTATTGTTGTATAGTTTCGATACCATTCACGGTAGAGTAAGAGGATTTAGCATAGATGCTTAATATATAAATGTCTTAGGAATTAGTTGGCGGTATTGATAAAGAAAGTGGGGCACCTGCCATACAACCAATTTTTAAATATTACTTGATTTCGAAAAGTGATCGGGAAATGGTAAAGGGGGCACAACAAACAAAAACTAAGTACTGAAAGAAGATAACCCACAAAGAATATAACGACCTGCATACTCATTTCACTGGCTTTTCAAATGACATGTAATATCCTTAAGAAATGGAAGCGAACTAAGGTAAGACCAAAGAAAAGATGGACAGATTCGGTTATCGATGACCTCAAAGAGATAGACATACAAAACTGGTGGCGATTGACAGCGAAACGAGAAATCTGAAGAAAGATAGTTGTGGAAGCAGTGGTCAAGCCAGGACTCTCATAATAAGAAAGAATACTAATATCTGGTTGGACTGATGACGGGCCACTTTCTATGAGCAGAGCATATGGAAAGGTGGACATCTCATACAGTGCACTCTGTCCAGCATGCGCCTGGGGCTTGAGCTCTTTGGCACTGATGTGTTAAGAAGTGACCACCTTGGCTCCTTGGTACCACAAGATCTACTCAGATTTCTTCGAAGGTCGAGTAGATTTAAAGAAAATGAAAAAGGGAATCCGACTGCAATACAATGGACTTAATTGTGTCTGAGTGCTGCACATGCTAGTCTGTCCCGACAAAAAAAAAAAAAAAAAAAAAAATCTTTAAATTCCTTGGATCTTCCTGCTGTACCGCCGTCCAAACTGTCACTCAATGTCGGCTTGCCTTAGACCGGCTTTGAAAGTATTCGATGCGGTACCAGCTGGTGGTAGCAGAGGAAGAGGAAGGCCTCCTCTGCGTTGGAAAGATCAGGTGGAGAAGGGCTTGGCTTCACTTGGTGTGTCCAATTGGTGCCGGTTAGCACGAGAAAGAAACGACTGGCGCGCTTTGTTAAGCTCGGCCAAAATCGCGTAAGCGGTTATCGCGTCAATTAAGAAGAAGAAGATTAGACCACTACGATTAGGTAATGGAACAAAACTCGCTTGATGTTGAATATCATCGAGCAACTATTTTTAATAAAAAATCTAAGGGAGATGATGTGCTAGTTCCACATATCCCCATCATGTCTCTAGCCTGCAGATACAGACTGCCGACAAACGACGAAAAAATTTATTTGTGTTTGCTAAAAACGGAACAGCAAAAAACATTATATATAACTCATATAATAACCAAATAAGTCTTTCCATAAAATTATTGGGTATGGGAATAGGTTTCCGCTCTCATAAAAGAGGCATCGCTGCTAATACTATTTTCGTGTTCGTTCAAGTAAGGTGGTTTGAAGGTGTATATGTGAGGTCTCGATCGCAGTACTTGACATTCGTTTGAAGCGTAAAGATCCTTTTTTAAATGGCGTCAAAAATGTCTGTGTTCGTCTCGAAAAACATTTGCGGGAAGTCAAATTTCCTTATTACCTTTTAAAGAAAAGTGCAGCTGAAACGAGTCGAATATTGGCCAATATTTACCGTAATCACGCTCCATGAAGTACAACTTGAAAAGAGTGGTTTCGACGCTTCCAAAGTGGCAATTCGACGTGAGCGATAAAGATCGCAAAAGGCACCGAAAAAATTTGAAGATACTTAACTACAACAATTATTGGTTGAAGACGCATGTCGAGCCCTTGATGATATGCCTAAAGAGGTGAATGTTAACAGATCAACCGTCGGTAAATGTTTGCACGTGATGGGAATGGTCCAGAAAGCAGGTAACTGGGAGCCACATCAATTGAAGAAGAGAGATATCGAGAGACGTTTGGTGACGTGTGAGATGCTTCATGAACGGCAGAAAAAAAAAAGGTTTTCTGCGTCGCCTCGTCACTGGTGTTGAAAAATGGATCTATTGTGATAACCCTAAGCATCGAAAATGCTGGAACCTGCCCGTTGAACCAGGTGCATCGACAGCGAAAAAAAATATTCATACTGCAAAGGTTATGTTGCGCATCAGGTGGGATCATAAAGGTGTCATCTATTATGAACTCCTTAAATCATCTGAAACGATCACTGGCGATCGAACCATCACCGACTGTAGCTAATGTGTTTGAATCGAGCTCTCAAAGAAAATCGGCCGGAATGGGACGGTCGACATGATAAACTGATTTTGCTGCATGACAACGCCAGGCCACACGTTGCTAAATCGGTCCTGAAATATTTAGAGGGGCTGAGTGGGGAAATCTTGCCTCACCTGCCATATTCCCCAGACTTTGCACCTTCGGATTACCATTTGTTCCGATGATCCGGGCAATGCAGTCAGCCCTTATTGGAGAGCAGTTCACTTCGTATGAGAGCATCGCAAACTGGCTCAATGAATGGATCAAGTCGAAATAACTCGAATTTTTTGTCAGAGAAATCCGTAACCTGTCTGAAAGATGGAATAAAGTGGTAGCTTTCAGTGGCACGTACTTCACATAATATCATGTATTATTTATTTCTTTATATAATATAATTCGTAACTTTGGCTAAGAAAGGACGGAAACTTTTTCCCATATGCATACCATAGATGTGCGCTAAAAACTGAACAATAAAACTGAAAAAAAGATATAAAATAGTGAATGGCCTCACTCCGAAGCAAAAGTAATCATACGGCTCTCCTCGCCACTCACCTTAGTCCAAACAGTAACTTTGCTCAAGGTTACTCAAAATCTGCATGCGTTCGCAGTCAAAAGTGAAAAATGAATTTATCTGTTTGTATTTGGTCAAGCAATGAAAAATTTCTCTTCTCCTATGAAAAAAGCCGATTATACGTCAATATCAGATTACCGTGCGACAAAGGATACTTTTGATTTATTTATTTATTTCATTTATTTATTTATTTTTTGGCCAATAAATAAAATAAACACACAAATTTACATCAGCTGACTTCTGCTGCTAACCGCAGAAGCAAACCTCAAACTAGGCTACTAAAGTTTTCATGGAACTCATTTAGAAATTCAAAGAACCGATATATGTAAGTGTATTTATGAGGCCTGGTTCAGTAGGTAAAACTAAGTAGGTAGATGACTGAGCACGCCATCCTTTTCACCAGCCACCAGCCGCTAATCATTTTCAACCAAAGCGCAATAGGAATAAGCATTGTTTGTGTTAATCCGAAGTTTGGAAATCTCAAACTGCAAACTGCAAACTGCAAATTACAACGTACATACATGCATACATGCACACACATACATACACACATCCATACATGCGAACTAAGCTAAGCTTCCGCACACTGAAGCAGCCGATTTCATTGGAAATCTCTCTATTTTGAGGAATAGATATTGGTTTACGCACATCTAAACATGCAAACATGCACACACGCACACACACACACATGCCGACAATAGACAATTTAGTGCTAAAAACATATTGCCGAATGCTTTGAAAACCAAGGCAACGTCATCGATGGCATTAGCCAGCAACCAGTTGGCTCTATTGGCTCCACGAGAATGATGCATGCTTTCAAACAGCCAAACGGCATACATATGTGTGTGTGTGGGTATGCGCCACTATACAATATCAATATGTATGTGTAATAAATACAAACTTATATACTGACATAAAACATATTATGTGGATGCCATTGAATTGGCAGCAACGAGCGCTGCCCGCCCCATTGGTAGTAGCAGCGATGTGATTAGTAAATACATATCGGGGCTTAGCGCTCACGTCGGAGCCTTCTGTGCACCAACTTCTTGTTGCTGGATATTTCTAACGCTTCTAACAATCTACAAGTTGTACGTCAGCAAAGCTGGATGGTTAGCTTAGCAGCAAGGTGGCAACTGTACAACGATATTGCCGTGCATAGTGCACCTATGTGTGTATGTGGGAATGTACATAGATGCTGCAACTATGCTAATTATTGTGAGGCTCCATTGCTAGTTACTAAATTTTCTGTGAAAATAATTTGACTGCAATAAAATGTGAAATACGCTAGATTCGTTGAGAAAAAGCGCATTTAAGGATTTTATAACACAATATTATGATGTGAAATATACTTGATTATTCAGTGCAGTCTCCCTGAACATCAATACACTTATTCTACCGCCCGACTAGAAATTTTGGTAAGGCGGTGATTAGGCGCAAATTAGGCAGACCGCATTCCAAATTTGCGCCTCATAAGCCAGCCAAACTAGGCCCAACTCCCGAAAGGTATCGCCACACATCTGTCTCATTAGGCGCTGGCTCGAAATACCGAACTTCGGTAATACTCCGGATGTCCTTCTACAAATCAGTTAGGGATTCGTATTTATGCCTAAGTGAGACACTGCTACAGATTCTCGTGACCACAACCAAATTTGGTATTGTTCTGGCATGCCAATCTTTGCCTTCCCTAACGTGGGACTGGTAAGGTAATAGTGAGACGTGCCTCAGTAAGACCTGCCTAATTCGGGCCTAACTGATTCTTCGGCATGCCTCACTGTAATTCTAGTCGGGCCAAATTGCAATTTATGAATTCCATCCCTGATGGGGGAATCTGGAAGGGCTGCAAAATATGCCTCCGCAGCTGTTATGACCTCATTGTTTGATGAAAACCGCTTTCCAGGCATGCCTTTTCTTAGGTCTGGAAACTAGGTACCAAATCTGGTGAATACGGTGAATCCTCCAACGATTTGAAATTTAGTTCATGGATTTTAGTCATTGTGAAAATGCTCTTGTGGCACGGTGCATTGCCCTGTTGAAAGAGATTTTTTTCTTTCACAAACTGTGTCATTTTTAACGATTTTTTCTCTTACCTGATCTAAGAGGTTTCATTAATATTCAGAATTTATTTTTTTACCAGTTTGCAAGTAATTCACCAACAAAATTCCTTTCGCATACCAAAAAACTGATGCTAACACCTTCTTGCGCGATTTTTGGACACGAACTCGTTTCAGAGCCGAAGAGCCAGGTTCACACCACTCTTTAACTCTCTTGTTTTGATTTCGAATCATGGTGATAGACCCTAGTTTCATCCATAGTGATGAGTCGACGCACTAACTTCACTTTATCCTTTCGAAAATGCTCTAAATGTTGCTGAGAAAGTCGCATTCGAATGTGTTTCTGTTCCATTGCTAGAGAATGCGGCACACAGCTTTCTGAAACCCAATACTTCAGTCAAAATATTCCTTACACTGCCCAATGAGATGCCTAAAGCTTCTACTAAATCTCTTTCAGTCACTCAACGACTATTCATTACCATACCCTGTATTTTTTCTATCATACTATTTTTGGTGTTGTTGCTGTTTTTGGACGTCCTTGACGTGGATCGTCTTGAAGGCTTGTACGACCACGTTAAAATTCAACAACCTATCTTTCGACTGTACTACGTGATGACGAAAAGTCCTTATACATCTTCAACATTCGTTCCAAAATTTCCATAGCTTTTAAACCTTCCGAAAATAATAATTCAATCTGTGTGACCCATCGATACTAAATAACTTGTAAACAAAGAATGAATTGACGGATTGAAATAAAACTTCACTTGCGTAACAACATAACAAAAACAAAAAGTATAGGCTAATAGCAACTTTAGCTCTTATCGAAGCGCAAAACTTATTGAACAACCTAATATAATCTGTGTAGCTAAAACCATGCAATTTGAAACACTGAAAGTTTATTAATTCAATTTTTAAAGCAATTTACCGTGATGAAAGAGTGCCGCCCTGAGTCTATGCGTGGGAGTAATAATGCGTGGCTTGTATGAAAAAAATAATAATAAATATCAGGTTAGTTGACCTCAAAATAAACTATTTACAGATACTCATGAAATGAGACTTTCAGCTATTAGTCCATAGATGTCGCTAGGAGTATTTTTCAACCTTCCCAAATGTCTTGTTTTATTCGTCTGTCATCTGTCAACAAGGCTCAGTTCATTGTCGCTCTTAAAAATGTCAAATTTCGCGCCTTCAAACTACGATTTGCGGTCATCGTTGATTTTCTGTTATCAATTGAAGAAAAACGCTTCTCAAGCTCATCAAATGCTTATAAATAAAAACTTATGGTGCACATGCTCTAAGTAGAGCACAGTGCTTCAGGTGGTTTGAAAAATTCCGAAGAGGTGATTTTAGCGTGGAGAACGAGGACCGTGGCCGGCTACCGAAAAAGTTTGAGGACGCCGAATTGCAAGCATTGTTGGATGAAGATGATGGTCAGATGCAAGAAATGATGGCAGAGAAGTTGAGAGTGACCCAAAAAACGATTTCCAAACGTTTGAAAGGCATGGGCATGATTTTAAAGGTCGGAAGATGGGTGCCGCATAAACTGACTGAAAGGCAGCAAGAGAACCGAAAAACCACTTGTGAAATGCTGCTCTCCCGGTGCAAAAGCAAATCTGTTTTGCATCGAATCGTTACGGGTGATGAAAAATGGGTGTATTTCTCCAATCTCAAGCGCAAACGATTGTATGGTCCGCGCGGTCACAAGCCAAAAACAATGGCCAAACCAAATTGCTTCGGCCGCAAGGCAAAGCTGTGTGTTTTCTGGGATCAGCGTGCTATGATTTGGTACGAGCTATTAAATGGCAGTTGATGGCGCACGCTACCAACGACAATTGGCCGATTTGAACAGCGCTATACACCGCAAACGTCCAGAACATACCGATCGGCGTCACAAAGTAATTTTTCTTGATGACAATGCACCGCCACATCGAACAAGAGCGACCCGGGAATTGGTGGAGACGTACGATTGGGAACCGCTGCTGCATGTGGCTTACTCACCAGACTTGGCGCCTTCCGATTATCATTTGTTTGCATCGATGGGCTACACACTTTCCGAGCAGGGCTTCAATTCTCACGAAGAAGCCAAAAAATGGCTCGATGATTGGTTTGCGGCCAAAGATGGCCAATTTTCTTGGCGCGCATCCACAAATTGCCTGAGAGATGGGAAAAATGTGTCGCTATCGATGGCTATTATTTTTAAGATTAAATTTGTTACCATTTTTTGTTAATAAACGTTTAAAATTGAAAAAAGGCTCATTTCTTAGGTATCAGCCATGGTAGGTATAGGTATCTAATCTTAGTGGAGTTTCATACACTTGACTTTTATGGTAGTAAAATCAGAGCGCGAAATTTTAGTTTTCGTTTTGATTCTAATGCAGTTTTTCGCTATTCCATTATTTTCTATTCCTTGGAACATCCTAAATATATACAAAGAGCAAGAAATCAAGAATACATGCATAAATGTAGAAGATGCGCCATTCTTAATTGGAGCATAAGGCGGAAATTAATCTCTTCCAACGGCTTCTATCAAACGCATAGTTTCTAATTTGTCTGCGTGAGCCGAATTGCTCACTTCCAGTGCGTATGGTCACATCACCCACGTCATCTTTGGGCAGCCAAGACCTCGCTTTCCTTGTGGATTCTATTCAAAAGCCATTTTTGCTTTGTTGATGCTGTATTTACTTTTGTCTGTTGTGTTAAGCTTTTCATTTAACACGCCATCATTCTCCAAATAAAGATTTTCCTGTGGACTGTTCGAGCTACGAAAATTTTTGGATCACATCTGATTATCATCTACACATCTGATCATTTAAATTATTAAAGTGCCAACACCAGCAACACGAATTTGAAGATCTGTCTTTGTTGTACTGGCCCTCTCTCCATATATAATTCGCATTTTTTACTACTAAATTTTAATTCTTAATTTCTCTACAACTTAACTACATAACCTACCTACATAACCACCGTGAAAATCAATACAAATAGTTTTTTCAGTGCCTGACAACGACATATCTAATTATCTGGCTAACATTCTCGAGAGGGGTACATATGCGTTTCCTTACATCATATGTGCAGACATGACACCTGGAAGAAAGCTCAAGTGATGTACAGCATTCAGCTTTGGTCACTTTCTCATAGATCATTCCAATCACACACAACTCCTCGACTACTTTAAATCCTGACACAATTTTTTCAGCGCTGCAACTCAGGTGATTGTGTTGAAAAGAATAATTTTCACTACCACTGAGTGTGGAGCACACATCTGTAAAGTTCAGCTAGACGAAAGGCGCATTGCTGTTAGTAGCCAAGGTTAGGTGTACGCTGCTTGTGACCAAAAAGCAGGTCCTGAAGTTTTCTACGAAAAGGATTAAAAACTAAGTACAAGTGCTTTCAGAAGACTCTAAGGAAGACTACTTCATAATCTACTAGAAATTCCAGGGTGTTCGATATATATATACGTATACGCGAGGCTGGCAAACTTATATCAGTTCTCACTAAATAATATCTAATTTTCTTCAGAGCAGAGATACCCCCTTGGTTGGCATTAGTGAAACAGACTGACAGTACTAATTGCTGTAACATTTTTAAAACCTTTTACCAAGCAAAAAAATATGATTTCTTTAGAATTTGGCTAGGTTTTCTCGCTGTCGAGTGTTAGTTTCGCTGAGAGACTTTCAAATGTTACTCATACGTACTGGCAAACTTATTTCAAGAGATTTGCTACTTCTGGCATTTTATACACAAAGTTACTGTTTGTGTATAAAATTGAAAAAAAAAAAATTGTTTTTCTGTGATTAGCCTAACAGATTGCATTATTTTTATATGCGGCACATCGTTAGCGGCGGAAAATAAACAAAGTTCAACGATATTTTTAACGAGTTCAAAGTTACACTTTATTTTTCTAAAATTTAATGGATTAAAAATAACATATGTTCGTATAAATATTATCATTATTATATAATAAATATTAGTAAAAAAATTCTTATTAAAATCTAAGGTGGCGCATCACAAATAATATTTTATACCACAAATTAAATCTTCTAACATTTTTTCGCAACATTTTGATTTTAACTCACTCATAAAGGGGACGATATGACAAAAGTAACGAGACGTGCTCGAGTAAACGCGTACAAAATGGGATAAGGTCTATGATAAGAACTTCTTAAACATATTCCAGACACAAATTGCGTAGATGAAAGGTTGAAGATTTAAAAATATGGCTAATTGGCAAGACTATCAGTCACACAAATTTCGTAGGATCGATTATGAAAGATATTTGCCAGTTGAATAAGAATTTTGAGTTACCAATTTTATTAGAAAATATTTGAAAATATCCTTAAATTTAAATACTTGGTTTTTAAACTATCAGCAGACAAAGACTCGGCGGTAGCTATAAATGACAGAATCCCAGCTGCAAATAAGGTATATTATATTTGGTTCGAAAGGTGTGTCACAAGGAAAATATGTGGTCTGATTATGACAATAGATGGCACCTACCGCATTCGCTTCAACAATGAAATCGAAGAAATTCTTGAGAGACAAACTGTAATACTTTTAATCAAAACCCCACGGCTTAGATGGATTAGACACGCACTGCGCAAGCCGAAAGAAGGAGAGCTAGGAGAGCTTTTATTTTAACTCCGTTTGGAGGAAAAAGAAAAAGAGTGCGCCCACGAAAGAGATGGGTAGTTGACATCGAATTAGATCTTAAGGAAACGAACGTGCACAACTGGAGAGATGAAGCAATGGATTGAATAAAGTGGAGCAACATTGCTGACAAAGCCACCACGAATTGTGAAGCTAAGAAAAAAAAAGAATTTTATGCCAAAAACAATTGGCTACGAAAATTTTCAATATTTTTCACTCTGATTATCTTTGTGTTGAAAGGATTTTAAAATTGAAAAACGAGCTGAAATTACATATTTTTCTCTTATGCGATTCAAAAGAGAGTTAATATTTTATTTTTACCAAAGTGATTTACCATAAAATGTATCTTATTCGAATCTGAGTAGCATTTTTTACACTTGAACTTCTTGTTCATTGAAAAAAAAATTGTTTTTGTACACTATTTGATGTCAATAATAACATACTATAAAATCAAAACGATCGATTTTATTTTCTTAAAAATCAAAATTCCTAAAAAATATCTACATATACAAAATGAGCATTTGACCAGACTACTACCTCAATTTATGAAGGTCGTTTGAAAGGTCCACGCAAAGTCAGAGAAATGGCACTACTGGCAAACACTACTGACACGTATCGAGGTTATGTTTTGTAAGTATCACCTCTTGGAAGAACATACACCAAGTTTCAGCAAGATCGGCCCAATCTTTGTGCTTGGCATTCAATTGATTGCTCGATTCAAGTCCAGTGAGTTTCCTTTTTCATCACAAGAACGCACTCAGCAGTTATGGTCGCAAAGTTAGTGGAAATCATTTCAAATCCCCGCTATTATCCAGGTTTGGCTCTCTCGGAAACCTCGGACTACTATTTGTTCCCCAATTCGAAGATATGGCTCAGAGAAAAAAGGTTTTATTCAAACGAGGAGGTGATTGCAGAAACGAATGGCTATTTTTCAGACTTAGACAAATCCTATTATTCGGAACGGTTCAACAAACTGGCAAAGCGTTGTACGTTAGCTTGTATACGCCTAAAAGGGCCTATATCGAAAAAAAGCTACTTTACTTTTTCTGGGACTTAAAAGAAAAAAAATCAATATATTATCTCAAACTCGTTTCAGCATATGGTATTTTGCATAAAAGCTGCATATCTAAAGAGCTACAAGTACAGACAGCAAAGCCGAGCTTCCCATATTTCCCCTAAAAATCAGACCGCAATTCTCCTGCTTGTACAGTTTTTCGACCTACGCAAAAAATGCAGTTTTTATTTTCTTCATGTTCAAAAAAAAAAAGAAACAAAAACAAAAAAAAAACACAAAAACTTGCAATCCAGTTCGAAATCAGCGGCAAGGACAATAAATTCCGTCACCTTGGCAGCGCAGAATATGAAACTCATCAATATCAATGCCAATAGCAATTCGCTTACAGCAGTGCATACACACACACGCATACATACACGCATAGCTACAACTTAATATTTTATAACAAGCAGTGTTTGTGTTTGTGTATGCTTTGTGACGCTTACATCGAGCAATTGCATATGCACAAGTATTTTCTGTAAGCATTTTATTTTTCTGCTTTTAGAGTACCAATGTCAAAGAGTATGTAGTGCAAGGATAATACAAAATATACTATAGGAGTGCCATAAAAAATAAGACATGGCAACACTTTGAATTTGTCGCAGCAGGCAGCTGATGGTTGTTGGGTGTTGCAAGTGTGGGCTTACCGCGGCGATTGCGTTGGCGTTCGCCACAGACGACTCACAGTGGGTTCTCATAAGCGGCGACTGATGACATTGAAATGGTGAATATTTGCGTTTAAAAAAATATTTAAATGATAAAATTGGAATTTAAGTTGGAGGGAGAAACAATTATTTACAGCTGGTGGGAAATAAAGCATAAATGACGAGGAAGAAAATATTTTTATAATATAATTAAATAATTTGTATCAATTTTTTTTTGTTTTGGCTTGTAAAACACCTTTATGTACTCTTTTAATGCAAATGTAGTAGTTTATAAAATTTTTTTTTTCACAATTTAGTTAGCAGTACTTTTAATACAATAGAATTTTGATACAATAGAATTTTTTTGTCTGCATAAAATTTCGTTTTTACACACTTACCTACCTCAACATGTCCTTATTGTTTGAAATGCTGATATTATTTAATTAGTGTTTCGTTCCGGCCTCTACCCCATTGTTGTTGCATACATATTTTGAGTTGAATTTCATTTGCATTTCCCCGCCAACTGCACACAGTTGCATTCGCATATAACGTTTATGTGTGTGTTTACTACATACTTATATATTAGTGTTAGTGTGCTTGTGAGCTCATCATCTCTCGACCAACAACCAAAAGCACATACATACGCACGAACATACACGTTCGTTGACGGCATCCTCTTTGCACTTGAACTATTATCCTTTGAGGCCATCCTTTTTCGCTTAAAAGTGTACACAGTGTACTTACCGAGGCCTTGTCCTCGGCCAACGTACGAGTCATGGCATGCACGAATAGTGAAAATACAACGAACCCACGAAACATCCAAGCAAGGGAACTAGCAGCAACGTATAGTTCAACGAGCTAACGAAACGAGCATCCATATTCGGCTGCCGAACGATGTGCTAATGCTGTTAGTTGTTGGCGGTGGGGTGAGAGAGTCTCCATGTGTTTCGTTCACTTCCTGGTGGTATAAAAATCATTGAACTGTCAGTAGTATTCTCTACCTTTCGTATTGTAGCTTTCGGTTGTGCTTGTTATAGTTTTGCCGCGCAGTTCGTCGTTCGTTGTTCGACTATTCGCTGGTTCACTGCTCGTTGCGAGTTGAGGTCTGCTTTTTGATTTTTAATTTTTTTTTTTTTTGTGTTTTTTTTTCGTATACCTATGTACACTGTTAAGGAGTGGATGGGGGTAGCATGTTAATATTCTCCAAGTACATTCTGAAATCAGCATTTTGTTTTGCATTTCGCATTCAGGTGTACTGCGCATGTGCAAAGTTTTTGTTGCAATTTGTGTTGGTAGGGTCAGTTTTTTTGTTGCACTTTTGCAGATAGGTACATATCGTTTTTTCTTTCTTCTACCATTGAATCAAATATTTGATGCACATACACTTTTAATTGTTTTATCGTAATTGCGTAGTAGTTTTTACTTTAAAGCACTCTTTTCTATTTCGAGGTTAGGAGTCTTTAGTAAAGTTCTCTTTTTTCTTTAAAGTGAATAGTTGTTGTATTAAACTTTTATTTTTAGGCATAAATGCGCGCTTTATTAACTAATTTCATTAATTAAATTTATTTTCCTTCTATGTATTTAGAGTTTGCGAAGTTAAATAGATGACCCGAAGAGTTGCAATTGAGGAACTAAGTAAAAAGTCGTTGATTGCGGCACCATTAAAGCACAAATTTGGCGAGGATAAGGAAAGGAGACCAAACAGATAATCGAGTGATGACGATTAGCAATTATGGATGGGAAATATGAATGGAAAATACGAATAGAATTTATGGCGTACAAGCCAAATAGCTGTCCAGTAGGAGATAAAGAGTTAGAATCAGGGACCAGAGCAAGATAAAAGTTTAGACAAGACAACTGAGATGTGGCTACTGTCGAGCTTCCACATCAGCATCTTTCATACAGCTGGGTTTCAGTGGATGGCAGCAGAGGAAGAGAAAGGCCTCTCTGCGTTGGAACGATCAGTTGGAAAAGAACCTGGCTACAATTGATATGTCCAACTGGTGCCGGTTAGCATGAGATAGAAACGAAGCGCGCGCTTTGTTGAGCTCGCCCAAAATCGCTTAAGTTATCGCGCCAATCAAGAAGAAGATCATTCATTCAGCCACTGTAGTAGGGCACCGAAAGTCATTTTAAGCCCTCTCGCATGCATTCTTATTGTAGTGTCCCGCTGAGACCTTCACTAACATTGGTAAGCGCGGTGTGAGCCCCCAAAACTCTGTGAACCATCAACAGTTCACCCTTTCTCTTTTTTATAAGATTTTATACTATTTGTAGTAATTTATTTAGATCTTATACAGGTAACGTACTTCGCAGTATTGGGCTTTCGAAAAAAAGCGTATTGGATTTTTCTACAGAAATAATTTTATGGTAATTCAAATCTGAAGGTCTTATGACGAAGCGTACAGCGTTCAAAATGCAAAGCTTGAACTCCAAGTTGTCGTAGCTGAGTCAGGATTTGTGTGGCATACTCTTAATAGTAAATGCAATATTCAGTGGTAGTGGATCTTTTTGGTGAGCATAAGACTATAAAAAAAATTTAGAGACAAAGTAGAAAAAGCTCTTTTTTTGAGTGATCGTTCTTTAGCTGACAATAGCAAAGCTCAAATTTGGTATTTTCTCACAGTGATGAAACGTTTGTCTCGTGAAAAAGAGAAGCCATTTGCAGGGAGCTCGCAAATAAAGACAGTAAGAGATGAAAATATTAACATAGGAGAAAACGTTAAGAGATACGTGAAGGAAAATCGCAGTCATTGCGTTAGTGCTCTGAACTTTTTACGTCATCTAATAAAATTATAAGATAAACCGGAGTTTCAGCAGCTCGTCCGCTACTAGCCTTAGCTCTCTCTTTCTTTGACTTGTGAATATAGGAAACTATTTTTTATTCATTTATTTTTCATATATTTATACGAAAAATAATTATAAATAACTATTTTACAGGAGTAGATCAACTAGCAGCTGGGGTCATCGGTCTGAGATATAGGAGGCTAGAAGGCAAACCGTATTCATTAAAGGTGGTGGCACTAGACCAACAACATTGTTCTGTTCGTTTGATTGTCAAAGCAAAGTTTTGGGAAACTAAAAAACAAATAATGAATTCGCCTTGTTTCAAGGCGAGCTGACAGCCACATGAACTTGGCGAAAGAAAAAAAAAACAAATCTGCCGGTTTACCAAAATCACCTTTACTAGATTTGCCTTGCTAGAAGGTATTTGATTACTGACATGAAGGCTTGACAATAGATGAAAAAAAGGATTGGAAGAGAAAATTGCATTTTGTTTGCTTGGCAATTCTAAGTCACATTGGGTCTTATTATTTCTGAAATAAACTGTCCATTTAACTTAATTCTTAAATTATCGTTATGTTAGCCTGTAAATCTAATAATATAAATAAAAATAACAACAAAAAATTTGCCAAAAGCTCCATCCATTATAGCTCGTCGTAGTAGTGTATAGTTTCAATGCTTGGTACTCCAGTCTTAGAATCAAAATTGGTCAAGAGTTGAGTTTTAAGGTAATTATCGTTGCACTCGCCATAGCTAAAGTGAAGTATGTATATTCGCCTCTGATGGTTCAAATAAATTTAAGAAATTAATCAAAGCTTCCATTTTTTATATTTATATTTTTATTTTTTACTTATTAAATAATGCACTATATTCAGATGAATTGTTGCCATGAATTCTTTATTAAAATTATGAAAATCAACGCATGCATTGATTTCATCTGCGGCACAATAGAAATCGAAAATAATATCTTCTGAAATGCAGAAATCAGACTGAAAATTCTACGATGTTTTTACGGTATCTTATTGAGCACGCACTCCATATTTTAGACGAGGAATTAAATACACAGAAAGGTAGTTCGAAATTTTAGTGAAAATAATAATAATTCCGAGTGATTCAATAAAAAGCTCTGGAGCAATATTTTGCAGAGCTTGTCGAAAATCATTACGAAGATCTGTACAGAGATGGTACAGAATTATGAAAGAATCATTAGAATTAGTATAGTAAAATTGAGAAAGAATATGAGAATGAGCAACTAATTTCATCTAAAAATACAAATTCTTTTGCTTTTGCCTTTTTACTCGTCATCCAATCTGTATTTACCCCAAATTTTCACTTGGTTACCCGCGATGCCTCCTTGTTTTGAAACAAGTATGCATTTTCATTATACTGTTGAAGAATTAAAACAGAAATGCGATGATCTCTCACACTTTCAAACTGATGAATACATAAATAAGGCTATTATCACTGCTTGAGTGTTCACCATAAAGTTTGAGTTTAGATCGCCGACGACACATAAAGAGCTTCGCTGTTATGTCAGTTGCATAGATTTCGGTCTGGCTAGCAGTAAAGTAATATGTAGGCCTATGTTATAAGCTTTTCTCAGTGAAAAATGTTGTATGAATATATAAAAGTAGGTTAGGTTAAACTGATTGAATTACAGTCACGCATAGACCGATTTAGTCTATAGCGTCACCAGCTGGAATTCATTAGTTTGATGTTTTGAAAAAGTAAAAACGCATGGTGCCTGATTCTTTTACGAATTCAAGGACTCATTTCCCACTTACTGCTGAGATATCTTCGAATCCATCAAACTTTGTTGCCTCCAGATATTTTAAGCGTGTTTTTGAATAACGCAGGACATTCGCAAAGGAGATGCTCTACAGTTTTCCTTGAGCCCTGCTTCTTACATTTCCTGCATTCCTCGCTTATAAGCAAACTTTTCTACTGGACTATGTTTTGCCAGCATGCCTGTCATTAGTTCTACAATCTCTTCGTGTTAGCGATAGTGTAAATCGAGTACGACTGTGATCGATATGAACTTTGCATTCCATTGAGTGGACAGACTCTCTCATCTTATCCTGAATTTTCTGATAATGTTTTCCTGTACTTCATTATATACGTATAGCAATAGACTTCGTTATTTCTTTGACAACATCCAAGGATAGACAGACCCCGTTTTTCGCTATATCGTCTACTATCTCGTTCTCTTCAATGACCTTATGGACTGGAACTCAATAGAAATTTATTTATTTATTTATTAAGCCAATGAATATAATAGAATATTATAGGCTAAGTGGACAGTGGACAGTGGACTAGTAATAGGAGCGTTCTGACGAGTTTAAAGGAGCAACATAGAAGAACTCCGAACTACACAGAGCTCTGGCCGGAATATTCAAGAAAATCCTCTCAAAAAGCTCCGGACAGTCAACAGCACCACGGATTAAGTAAGAAATGAAAGATAAAGATGGGATTATTCTCCTGATCTGCAATGATTTTAAGCATCGCGCTTCAAATGTAGGGATAGGATCCAAAAAGCGTAAATTACGCAGCGTGAAATGTGAGAATACTTTTTGGATTCATTCAATATATGTAGCTTACAATTCGCCGCCAACAATGTATTTTATATTCCTATTATATTCCTATTTATAAATAAATTCCTTTACAAATTTTATTTATTTATTTATTTAAAGAGAAACAATTATAAATAATTGCTCCACTTACATCTAAAGCACTGGCTGCCAGGGCCGTCGGCTAGAAACATTTTTTTTTTTTTTTTTTTTTTTTTTTTTGGTTTTTACATACTTAGGTGATAATATTTAGTAATTTAGTACAGAAAGATGTATAAATGTGTATATTTATAGCTGATGTGAGGATATTAAATTATATGCTTATTTTACATAAGGATACGAATTGCGATAGAATATTAACATTGGTGGTATTAATAAACTTAAGATGGTCAGATGGTTTAGTGTTAGTAAATAGAGCTGTCCTGATGTGTTGTTTCTCTGGGCAGTCATCGAGCAGGTGAGATACCGTGAGGTTGCTGTCGCCGCAAGAGGGGCATGGTGGCGCCGAATCGCCGTTAAGTAGATGCGTGTGTGTGGTAATCGTGTGTCCAATTCTTAGCCTAACAAAATTTTTTATATTTTTGATTGGCAGGTTTACAGGAAAGGTCGATCGTGCACCATCGGGGTTGCAGTTTTTATAGAAATGCTTGTATTTACTCCATTCTGTTTGCCATCTAACGTGCTGCTGTTTTTTGCAGAGTTTACGAATATCTGCATTTGTGAGGTAATCGAAAAAAAGAAGAGGTTCAGTGCCAGCTTCTTTGGCTCTTTTATCCGCAATCTCATTACCTCTAATACCTGTATGTCCAGGTACCCACATTACTTTTATGGAGCTATACTGAAGTAGATTTTGGCGGATTTCGTTTATGAGATGGCATTCGTTTGATGAGTTAAGAATGGCGTCTATTGCAGACTTACTGTCTGTGCATATAATATGCTTGGCATCTTTACGAGAGGAGTACAGTACTGCTTCATGCAGAGCAGCTACTTCAGCTGTAAAAGCTGAGCAGTATGTGGGCAGAGCACCGACGGTAATGGTGGCACCAAGTGAGTTTGTGACAGCAAACGTTGTACTGGTATCAGATTTCGATCCATCGGTGTATATGATTTCCCAGCCCTCGTTGTATGGTTGTAAGGCTTCACAAAATATTTGCTGGTATTCGTTAGAACTGGTTTTATTTTTTTGGTGATTCTGAACATGGGAAATGAATGAAGATTGAGGAATCATGAAAGGTGGATTACACCCTGTTTTTACTAATGTTGGTGTCGATATTATGTCCATTTCCTGTACTAATGATAGGCACCGTGTTAATGTAGATTTCTTCCTAGTTTTGCGTGCATGGAGCAAAATCGAGTTAATTTGAGTGAATAACAGCTGATTCCGGCAATGGAGAATCTTAGGTAATAGCATCATAGTATTGTACTCAGCCCTGTACGAGATATCAGGTAGACCGGCTTCGGTTAGAACTGCTCTGACTGGTGACGTTGGGAACGCACGTATACTCCTTCTTGCGGCAGCATGGTATGGTGCATGTAAGAGTCTGATATGCGATTTAGCACAATTACCGTATATTGAAAGACCATAATCGATTTTTGATAGTATTAGTGATTTGGTTATGCTTATAAGAGTATTGGTGTGAACAAAACAGTGTTTAGATGAGAGAAATTTAATTATATTTAGCCTAGATAATATACTATTTCTTACATACTGACAATGTTGCTTAAAGCTAAGTCTCTTATCAAATATTAAGCCAAGAATCTTTAATGTGTCAGAGTGGGGAATTTGAATGTTATGTAGGGAAAGGGGAGGAAAGGAGCAGCTATGTTTCCTACATATATGAAATGAGGAGCACTTATTAAGAGCAATGTTGGAACCAGAGATTTGGCTCCAATTGTTTATGCTTCTTAGGATTTCTATGAAGGTTTGTTCAATCTGCCTCAAGTCAATGATCTTGGAGAAGATAAGGACATCGTCGGCGTAAATGACATGCTCTACGTTACTAAAAGAAGCAATTACTGAGCTTAGTTCGTTAAAAGCAATTGTGAACAGGGTAACCGAGAGTGGGGATCCTTGTGGTATTCCGTTATAGAGATTGTGGATACTTGACTTGTGGTTATTAACTCTAACAATGAACTTACGATTTTGTAGGAAAGACTTTACAAAGTTATAGATTTTTTTGCCGATCTTCCAACGCTTTAGTTCTCTGAGTACAAGGTGAACCCCGATTCTGTCAAAAGCTTTCTCAAAGTCTAAGCTCAATACAGAGACATGGTTTCCAGTTGCTAAGGCTGTAGAGGCAAAGTGTTCGAAATATAACAAAGGTTCTATAACACCTATGCCTTTTTGGAACCCAAATTGGTGGGGAGATAACAAATTATTTGTTTTAGCGAACCACATAATGCGCGTTGAGATTATCTTCTCCAAGATTTTTGACATGCAAGGAAGGAGGGATATCGGTCTATAGCTAGTTATAAGGGAAGTAGGCTTATTGGGTTTAGGGATAGGGATGATAGATGACATCTTCCAATCTTGGGGATATACCCCGCAGCTAAAGATTTCGTTGTATAACTTAATGAGTCTTGTTTTTAAGGTATCAGGAAGGTTTTTGAGGATGGGGTAGGAAATTTTATCTTCACCAGGAGTTTTTCCAGACATTTTGAACACCGTGGATTCGAACTCATCGGGAGTAATGGGAGCTTCTATCGCTAGAACGCTGGGAGAAGGAGAGCGATTATCATAGATTTCTCCTGTAATTTTTTCTTTAAGTACATTGAAGTGTTTGTGGAAATTGGAGGGGTGGGAGTATGTTGACCAAGAAGAAGCAAATTCTTCCGCTATTTCCTTAGGTGGGTATTTCGGGCCTTGAGGTGAGTGAATAAAAGGGATGGAGGAAGGTGATACAGAGCCAGTAAGGATTTTTATGTCTGCCCAGATCTGCTTAGGGCTTGAGCGAGGATTAATATTTGCGGTAATCCTTTCCAGTGATTTATATTTGGCGATCTTCAGTTCTTTTCTAAATGCCGCATTTGCTTTTTTATAGTTGACAAAGTTTATGTCAGTCCTATCTTTTTTGTATTTAGCCCACAAAAGTTTCTTATTGTTTCTAAGCACGGTAAGGAGGTTAGACCAATACGGAAGTTTTGCTCGAAATTTTTTGTAATGTTTTGAGGTATGGCTATATGAGCAGCTGTACGAATGATAGTTTTTATCGCCGCGGCTTCAGCGTTAATATTTTTTAAGCTAGCGTTATTGTTAGATAGGGATGTGGCAATCGAACGAAATTCGGGCCAATCCGCCTTGTGGGTAAGGAATTTTGATTTTGGTTTGATTTGGGACCAACCGGGGCAGGATAGTGAGGTGATAAGGGGAAAATGGTCGCTGTTGTGGAGTTCATCTAGAGTACGAGATGAAAGCTTGGGGGCGATAGAGGGGGATGATAAGATGATGTCTGGATGGGAAAAGGTCTTGTGGGTAGAAAAATGGGTGGGTGAACCATCGTTAAGGACTATAAGGTTATGAGAAAGGACTATGTCTTCTATAATCTGGCCTCTACTGTTTGTAGAAGGGGAACCCCAAAGGGGGCTCCAGGCGTTAAAGTCTCCAAGCAAAATAATCGGAGTATTGAAAATATTAAGGATATTTATAAGTTCCCTGGTTGTGAAATTTTGGTGTGGTGGAATGTAACAATTGATTATTGTTAGTTTGTAACCAATATCAACTTCGATCGCCAAACAGGAAATACAAGACACTATGGGGATTTGTTTATGTATCACGGACTTTTTTATAAACATAGCAATACCTTGTTTGTGCGTTACGATGTGGTTGTTATTGTGGTAGTAGCTTATGTAATTGTTAGGCGGGTGGGCTGTATTATTGTGAGGAAGATGGGTCTCTTGTAAGGCAATGATATCTGGATAGAATTCGTTAATCAATATATTGAGGTCTGGATAATTATTAAACAGACCGTTTAAGTTCCACTGTAGGATACGAAGCATTTATTGTAACATTTCGTCTTGTGAGGAAAAGGAGCTAGGAAGTACAGTGGGAGTGTTTGGGGTGGTAAGATGTGAAAGCAATGCTGATACCATTACGCTTGTTGTTGGGTCATCGACTGATAACATTGTTGTAATTGAATTCATATCGTATTCTCTATTTTCTTTTGCTTCTGAGTTTGAACTGTTATTATATGCACGGTGTGTTTGTACAGTGCTTGGGTTTTCTTGCGTTGTGCTTGCGTGGGTATTGTGTTGTTGTATATTAATAATTGAGGTTTGTTGTTGTAAATTGTTATCATTTATGTTTGGTAAGCCGGTTTTATTGAAGGTGGGAGTAGTTTTGTTATTTTCGTATATGTTGTTTTGTGATTGATTTGTTTCATTTAGAATAGTGAATTCATTTGGAGGGCTTTGTTGTTGCGAATTGATAATATTAGCTGTATTTTTTGTAACATTGGAAAAAGTGTTAGAATGAGAGTTGAAGGTAGGAGGATTTTGCATGCGGTGTAACTTGATAGCTTCGCGCATAGAGCATTTTTTGTCGGTCTTTATTATTATCACTTCTTTCATTTGTGTGAATTTAGGACATGAACGATTGGAAGCGGGGTGAGGCCCGGAGCAGTTGACACAGCACGATCGAGTGCACGGTTGAGGTATGTGGGGAGGAAGACCGCATGAGTCACATACAGGGAGTTTACTACACCGTTTTGCTGTATGCCCAAGAATCTGACAATTCTTGCATCTCATGGGATTTGCGTAATATGGCCGAACTTTGGTGGTATACCAAGAGATATCCACTTTTTCTGGTAAATGATACGAGTCAAATGTTAATAAGACTACACCACTCGGAGTTGATTTACCGTCAACAAATTTCGGGAACTTAAATACAGAGACAACACCCTGTTCGCTTAAATTTTCAATGATTTCGCTCTCTGATACTTCATTCAGGCAAGGTGCGTAAATAGTGCCTTTAGTGCAATTGAGGTTATTATGAAGCTCTATTTTTACATTGCAGACTCCTATAAGATGTGTAGTGGCGATAAATTTTTTTGCAATGTTGTTGTTTTTTACTAGCAACAACAAATTACCGTCCCTAAGTTCCGAAATACTTACAATTTCTGTACTTATGTTTTTTAGGGCTTTGTGAACCGCGAAGCATGAATATTTGTTAAGTGGCCGGTTGGAATTTATGGCGCTTGCAATCAAGTATTTGGGGTTATCTTTTTTAATGGCTGGTAATGTGGGAAAGTTTTCACTAATAACGTTTTGAGTCTTTTTCCTTTTAGTTTTTGGGCTTGCTGATAACAGGGAAAACCTGTTATCACCAAGAGGGTGTCCCCCGGGGGACATAATGAATAAACACTACACTACACTTTGCACAACGATACACGTGGCTGTTCGAATTGGTTAGAAAATAGTATGAGTGTATAAAAATGCAGAATACGCTTTGAAAATAAAGAGCACAAAATAAATCACCAGAAACACTGTACGCACAACCTTCCGCGTTGAGTATCAGTCGATGACGCTTTACAAATTTATATGAGCTAATACTTAGTGGCGCAAAATTAATCACCCAATAGGAAGATTTATAATTTTTGCAAATGACGTCGCACGTCAATCATATTTGACACTTGTAAACTAGAAAGCTGCAGTATAAAAAAAGACAAGTGGTAGAGCGCGTAAAGGTAAAAATAAAGACTTCCAGCACTTCGTTTTATTCATTTTATGATTTTATTATTTTATTTACTTTTTAATTTTTTTTTTTAATTTCCTTTTTTTTTTTGTTCTTTTTTTATTTGTTTTTTTTTTTACTTTTTTTTTTATTCAGTAAACAAGTTACTCAAATATAAAATTGGATGATTAATTTTGCGCCACCTTGTATTACTGCTTGAATGAGAGCCATATCATTTGTTTACAAATTTTACTGTATATTTTTCCTGCACTTCATATACTGCTGGTAAAATTTTAATAAAAATATAAAAATCCAAAAAATCAAAAAATTCGTACCCATAAAACCCACTGCTCTGTCCCAATAACAAAAGCTTATAAAAAATTTATGATTCTTTACTCAAGCCGCAAATCATCAAATTCCTATGCAAAATCCGCCGCTGAATACGAATAATCACATAACTTTTGTTCAGTCATTTTTTGATTGAAGAAAAAAGGTGGGCTATAAAAATCAAGAATATCTAGAGAATGCGTTAACCGTTCAAAACGAGTAATATCTCAAATTAAAGGTAATTAAATTTGCTATCTTTTGTGCATGCTTTAATTTTCATAAGAGGTAAACATTTCCAAGATATTTACAAGGTTAAGAAACAAAAAAAAACTTTTTTTTTCAAACACATAAAAATCTTCGATTTCTATTGTAAGAAATGTCCAATAAAAACGATTTTCGAAATTTGTTTTTACTCAGAAAAAATTTAAGATTATTATTATTAATTGCTAAAGCGCCGGCTGGGAGCGCAAAGTGTCGAATATTCAGAAAAAATGTAAGATATAAATTAAAAAATGCTTCTTATTCGAATGAGAATAAAACTACACAATTTTACATTCACCGTCTTAAGTAAAATCTAATTAGTGGCCAACTCAAAAATGATTTTTTATATCATTACTTAGTTCTTGGGTGTTTTTGGCTGCAAACTGGTGAAATAATTACACAGCTATGCAACGTGAGTGCCATTTAAGACTTAGGCGCTATAACTTTCCTTTACACTCAGCGTCAATAAACCTGCGTTTCGCCACACAAAGTTTAAAGCTATTAAAAATGTCATCCTTCCAGCGCTCTGCACATTTGAGGCATCCTAACAGCTGAGTCTATTCTCCACATAATTTCGTTAAGGTACGAGTTCTACTCTTAAATTTTGTAGCTTCTCTTAAAAAATTTTACACATGAATGAAAATATTGTTCCATTTTACTGCATAAGTTTCGCCTTGAAAAAAAAAATACTTATGCGTTACTAACTTTTTTTAATATTTGCTTACAGCATCCATTTGTAGACAAAATCCATTTGCAGACAATCTGCTACAAATTTCATTGCTAATGGCTTCAATTCTAGTTTGAACATTATTATATATTTTAGTAACTTCTTCTTATGTGGTTGCTTTTATTCCTTCTAAACATTTTTTATTACAGCAAAGCAATGAAAATTGATTTTTCTAAGTTTTGCACGACTTTGTGAGAACTAGAATTTCTTGCCCCTTCTTTTCCACAAAAGCATAACATATTGCCATAAAATCTAGAACGAATTTGTATTTATAACTTCCTGTCTTTCTTGGTGCACTTAAACTGACAATACTGAAAATTACGGACCATGAAGTTTCAAAGCGTTCGCTATAATTGCAAATAAAGTATAGAAAATACCAACAAAAGCCAATGGAGTGTCAAATTTCTGATAGCTAATTTACGAGTCTTGAGATTTGAGACGCTGGCTCCAGACTAGTCAAGTGCACCGGTCTAGCCGGCTTTAGTAACCGGTGCCGCAAAATTTATGGAAATGTCAAAAAATTTAAGACAATAATTGCACATCTATACAATTTTCAGTTAAAATAGCGCATAATACTTTAATATTTTTATAGAAAATATATATGAAAGTGTAGCCAGTTGAGTGCGATCATTAGATGCAGTTCAAAATTAAATATTTTGCTTTCTATTTGAACAAATAAAATTAAGAAAAATTCTTGAATTCTTTCTTATATTGGAAGGGAGCAATGAATTCGTATACGAATCAATATATTTATATGTACATATAATTGGAGGATGGTTTCCTGTGTAGAACTCCACGCAAGTGAGGAAAGTCCCTGATTGTCATTCACTTGGGAGTGGCCAGGACGTTCTTCTGCTTATGTTCCCAGCAGTTCACAGCTTCCGGACTCCGCCCAAGTATCCTCTGGGTAGCCTCCAAACATCCGTTTGAGAGCGAGTTAAAGTGAGGACGCCACCCAGGATATCTCGTTGTGCGCAGGGTTTTGGGATCCACCACATAAAAACACCGATTCCAGTGAAGACCAACAATAAAGCCTCTGATGAAACCCCCCTTAATGTTGACGATAACCACAAAACATTTCTCTAAATTACTGGCTGGTGATAGTGCTACCAATACTGCCGCTAGAGAAATGAACCGTGTACCACCAATTGAAGACGACGGCGTGGATCTTCCCCCACCTAGCTATGACGAGGTTAATGTCCCAATTCAGCGACTTAAGAACATTAAATCAGCCGGAGCAAATGGACTCCTAGTAGAACTGTTCAAGGCCGGCGGCAGTGGGCTGATTGGGGGCAGGCATCAGCTTATGAGTAAAATATGGCTACAGACTAAAATTTGACCGGCTTGACATTACTAAGCTAATGTGACTAGAGAAAGACCGAATATCGTGTCATAAGGTCAAACCGAACGAACTTAGGCTAATTTCAGCCGAAGCCAGACCCAAACCGAAACAAACATTTTAACCGATCCAAGTAATAAACAAGCAATGAATTTTTTAAAAACAGGAATTTTCATTAATAAAAAATGGAAAAGGTGCATAATACTCCTATTTTTGTGAAAAATAAGAAAAACAATATATTTTTACATTTATGCTTAAGGTAAGTATTTGATAATCATACTTGAGTAATTTTACGTATATTGTAATGTAACAACATTCGGGCAGGTTCAATGCAATGCTAGAAAATTTCAGCGAAATTCACTCGAAAGTAAATTACAGAACCTGCCCGTTTAGGTTATTGACATTTTCACTTTATAAGCCTCCCCTTATACCGCGGACCTGCCGCACTGAATACTTACTTACTAGCCACCAGACTGCCCGATGGAGGACCAGGTGGATCTTTTAAAGCGAAATAAAGAAATTAATAATGTGGACTTTGATATCAGCATTCGAAAATTTTTGCAAAACTAATAGTTGATACGACTTTTGAGTAAAAAAAATTGTAAGAAATGCTCGGCCGGAATTCGCTCTGTTTTGGGCCGAAGCCGTAGTTTGGTCTTTTTCGAGATTTGAGTATTACTAACTTAACCAATAATTCTTGGAAAATCTAGTAGACTTGAACTCCATGGATATTCGGAATTTGCAACGATTCATTGAGAAAATTCAGCACTTTTTCTACGCTCGAGGAAGTAAAAATATATCAGTATTCTCACACCATTCACAAAAGTCCATTACACAACCAAAGAGTGACTCGATGAGTGAGAATGAAAGTTTGAACCGGTATTTTCTAACAAGTTAATTGTGTCATTCGTCTTACAATGAAGTGAAGTAAAGGGAAATTTGTTGAGTTGATGCGAGTAACGAACATAAATAATGAGCAGCTGATCGTGACATTACGCGACTTGAAAATAATTCTACAAAATAATAGATTTTTACTACAGTTTTACTATGGTTTCGAAAGTAGCGAATTGGTCTCTGCCAGAAGTTTTTCAAAGTTAGTAATGGTTCATCATCAGATTTAGTAAAACTCACTTAATTGATTAGCTGAGAGTGAGACGTTGAGAATTATTAATATTTTTTTCCCCCCGAAACCCAATTTCACCCTTCCCAGCCGCTTCTGTTGAATCGATAACTCTAATAACTAAGTTCCTTAAACAATTCTGCAAGAATCATTCGATCAGCGATTATGTATGCAATTTATATAAAGAGCGATGGTCTGGGATAGAACGCTGCTGAACTGCAAAGTGTTTTGTGATAAGCCCGAATAGAAAACTGTCAAACTTTCTTCTAAAACTTGGCAGAAAAAAATGTTCGGTTGATGGTCGGTACTCGTATTTTTACAGGACACAATCCATGGGGTCAGCAAATGACCATCGTTGGAATCATTGAGGTCGCGATTTGCCTGTCTTGCTTAGAGGAGGTGGATAGCACTGCGCATTTTCTCTATAAGTGTCCTGCATTTGCTAGAGCAAGGCTACGGTTTTTTGGTTCCGATGTGATGAGAACGAGTAAAATTAGGTCTGTCAAACTGGAGGATATTTTCAGATTTGCCAAAGAATCTGGGAAGTTCTCACAGAACTAGCCACCTCTGTCTCTGTTTCTATTCTGTCCTGTCTCTTTTTTTCTGTTACTTCTCTCCTTTCCAGCTTAACTGTCTACCCTTTTACTTTCCAGAGCTTCGTGTACAATACGCTTTTTAGCCTGAGTGTTTTAGAAGTTACTAAATTCATAGTGTTTCTTGGCTCGCTTTTTTCAAATTTCCATTTCAAGTTACTTAAAAGAACTAATCTTTGGCATATGATTTAAAATAAATTTTTCTTTATTTTATCTACAATTAAGAGGACAGATACCTGTAAAATTTCGAAATTTTTTTTTCATTAAATTTTTAATTTTTTTTTTTTTTTTTTAATTTTTTCATATAATAAAATGTTAATATAATCCTTTAAGAATATGTCAAAAAATTTTAAGAACGTAAATTTAAGTATTTTATATTATAGATCGTCAACCGTGACGACTCTATTCTTTGCGTTCGAGCACTAGGAGAGGTATAGTTACGTTGTATTCAAACTTTACACGCGTTTTTCTCAAAACTATATTTTTCGAATTGGCGTACACGACAACTCGAAAAGTTATTGACGGATTTTTCTGAAATTTTGCACACACCCATTTTATGATATTACTTTCTATGTGTTTCAATTTTTCGAAAAAATTATTTTTTCGAAGCAAAAATAGTAGAAAAATTCGCCATAACTCTTTTTTTTACGAAGCATTTTATTCCGCGATTTTTTTTTCCATTTTTTTTAATTTATATAGGAATTATGACAAAAAAAATTTGGGTTTTTTGTATTCAGGTCACTGACGCCGATGCTATAATGCCCGCCGATTGAGAAGCCCCGCTGCGACCTTCCTGGAAGAATTGAGTGTACATTCGCCATTTTAAATGATTAAAATAAAAAAAAAGAAAATTTATATTATTTTAATGTATAAATAAACTGTATGCCAATTTTGAAAAAAATATATTGACTTCTTCATTTTAAATAATTTTAATGAAAATCAGGGAAAATATGACCGCCCTTAAGCATGGAAATTCGTATGAAATTACGGAGATTAAGGCTTAGCTCCTGTGGCTCCTAATGGCTAATAAGATTTATGTTGTAAACTTAATTTATATAAATAAATACATTTTTTTTTTTGTTTTTTTGCCTAAGTAGAGCTTATTCACACGAGTTAATAATATTTATCCTGGCTCCTAGCGTCTTATGCTGACTTTCATGAAAAAGTTTTTCGGGGCGAAACTGCGCGCAGCTATTTTCTATTGCCTTTCGAAGTGGCAAAACCACAGCCAACGATATGCTACCACCACCACAACAGTTTAGTAATGAGAAATAATTATTTTTTCAATTTTTTCCTTTCGCTTTTGCACCAATCATCTAACTTGAATCATATAAAAGGCAAATTAATATAGATGTAAGGAGAAATTTTTTTATTGAGTCATTCGACAATTATGGAAACAAAAATATAGTAGTCTGTTGGCTGTTAACTTTTTTTCATTAGTTTTTATGATCTAACGGCATAAAAGCAATCAAATATCTAGCGATAATATTTTTTTAATTACCATAGCCAAATGGGTTTGAAAGAATTTTTTGCAATTTGAATTGGATTGCCGTTTATTGAGCTGCACTTTTTAGGTTTTCTACAGCATTTCATTTTAATAGCGCTTTTGTTTTTTGCAAATTATTAAATTATAATTCAAATGAAAAACCAAATTTAAAATTAATTAAATTAAATAATGATTTTTTTTATAAAATTAAATGAATTCAACAAATATTATTTTTTAAACTGTTTTTTTTTCTCTCTGGAAAACAGCAGCAATGCTCACGAATGCAAGAAACAAACAAACAAATATGCCACTCCACTCGCCATCAACATAATTATCCGCACAACCAGCAACCCTTTCGCCCGCCAACCGCCAACGGGTCACCGCTTTGGTCAAATGCCGCCGCCAATGTTCATGCGCGTTGACAGCCGTGGCGGCGGTGTGTATACGCGAATAATTTTGTTATATCTATATGTATGTGTGTGTGTGTATGCTCTTTCGGCTTCCAATTTTGTTGTGCGGCTTTTTCATGTTGTTCTTGTTGTTGTTGTTGTTGTTGTTGTGACTATTTCTGTATTTGTTGTTATTGTTGTTGCAACGGCAAGTGCAACATTTACGTTTACGCTGCCACGCTTCTGTGTGCGTGTATTTGTAATATATTTGTATTTGCACATCACCCTTTGGCAAATGTATGGGTGCGCATCTATGGCGTTTGCCTATGTATTTTATAATATCTGCACAAAATTGTGTATGTATTAGTAAGCTTGTTTGTAGTAGTATATTGAGCATTTGCATTGGTGTGTTAGCAATGTGTATTTGTATATGTATTTGTGTATGTGCAATTGTGTGTGTGTATGCGTTGCTTTGGCTTGCAACTGACTTCATTTCCTTTGTCGTAGGTCAACGAAAAAATTCTTTCACTTCTTCCGATTCGATTGGAGTCGAAGCGATGGAAAAAATTAAAGAAATTCTGTACCAAGCAGCAGTTTGAACACACGAACATACATACATACAAACATATGCATGTGTGGGCACAACCAGGCTTTGCCACTTTGGCAAAATGAAGAAAATATGGATTAGCGAGAATTTGAATATTTATTTTAGTTTTATTTTAATTAACTTTTATTTTATTTTAATTTTGTTTTATTTTACGCACACGTTTTTAAATACTGAGTCTACAAGTTTTAGTGAAAAAAAAAATGTTAATACTTCATAAACCGTTATGGATACCTCCATTTATAATTATTTTTAAATAATTCAAATTTTTGTTAATGTTTTTATTTTTTATTTTTTTCTAAGCAAGCTCAGTTTTTATTATTTATTTTCTTCTACATTTTTAATATTTTTTTCTACCAATTTAACACCAAATAATTTTTCAACTGTTTTTTCTTTCTTTTCTTTTACATTTTCAGTACTTTTTTCCACCAAATTTAACAGCAAACACTTTTGCAACTCTTCGTCAACATTTTCCAACTTTTCACAAAATTATTTATCCTTAAAAATGCTTGGTTTTCGCAGTTTTCGACGCAAAAAATGTGTCTATTAACTCAGCACATTTGCGTTGCACTATTTTTTTTTATTTCAGTTCACAAATTTTCTTTTTTCAGTCCATTGCTCACTTTTGCACGCGTCTATTTATACTTGTAAATTTATTTTTTCGCCACACTGTTTTTTTCATATTTTTTTCTTTTTGTTTTTTGTTTGCATTTATTATACAAAGTATTTTTATTCAATGGTAGGTACATGCACTGGTTTACAATCACTTTATGCAAAAAAAACACAAAAAAAAATTACAAAAATAATTTGCAACACTCATGCATACACACACATTCGCAGAAGGTATGCATATCTAGAAATATTCAATCAACAGCAAATCGACCTTTCAGTCTGTCAGCCAACCAACCAACCGCTAGTTTATAAAGTTTATAGAAGAGAGAGTCAGTCGTCAGTCATACGGACACTTAGTCATTTAATCGGTCGGTCGATCAATTCGTCAATGCGTCAGCCAGTCAGGCAGTCAGGCAGTAAACCATACAGCGAGTTAGTTAGTTTGTCGAGCAGCTGCTGCAGCACAATGCGTTGCACTTTCGTGTTATTTCAGTGCCAACGTTGCAAACGTTTCAAAGTCGCGCTCCATACTGAAAAAGGGTAGAGAAATTTTTCGTATTCGTCTCCAGGTTTGTCAGCCAACAAACTCACTAGAGACCCAGTGACAGCGCCTGTGCTGGTGTCAGGGACGACGACAACGATTGCGGCGACGTAAGCGGCGGAGACGGAGACGGAAACAGAGCTATTGGATGGACGTGGATGGTCGGGGAGGCGGAGCAAAGGCGGCAATGAGTAGCAAACATTATTTGAGGCCGCACAGTGGGCAGACCGGTAAATGCATTAATTGCAAAGATTTTGCGAAGAAATGCAGTGCATTTAGCTTGAAGTTATTGCAAACAAGTTCGCTCGGACTGCGAAGTTTTTGTGTATCTTTTACTTACTTTTAGTCATTAACTGACCTTAGTAAATAATTTGTTTTACTGCGTGAATTAAGTAATGTTCAATTCAGCGAAGATCTGCAAAATCTAAAAAATGTTCAACTACTTTTTTGCAATTGTTTCTACATGAAGTTGCTTGTGTAAGTAATGACGATCATTTTGAACCCACAATCATTAAAATCGGTTCATTTTTGACTAAGTTATGAGCGTTTAAAAAAAAAATTCTTATATAATTAAAAAAAATTGATTTTGAGCCGAAAAACAAAATTACCGATAAATCTTGAAGAAAAGTTTTTTCGGGCGAACAAAAAAATACGTGTCTCATTATTTTGACCAGAGAGCAACATATTTGAGTTACATCGAAATCGAAGAACATGACCCGAATAGCCCGGTTGAATTGAAATGGAAAGCATCATCAGCTTTTCACAGAAGGTCGAGACGATGTGAACGACGACGCTCGCTCTGGACGCCCCAACACATCAACAAGTGAAGAAAATTATTATGGAGAATCGTCGAATCACAATTGGAGAGGTTTCTGAGGATGTCGACATATCGGCATATCGGTTGGCTTATGCCATGCAATCTTTTCGGAAATTTTGGGCATGAAGAGTGTGACAGGAAAGTTCGTTCCAAAATTGCTGAACTTTAATCGAAAATAACGTCGCATGAGCATTGCTCAGGAATTGTTGAATAACATCAACAATGATCCAGATTTGCTTAAACGGATCAGAACTGGTGGGTATACCCCATAGATAGATATGACGTCAAAGCCAAAGCCCAATCGGCTCAATGGAAGAGTCCAGAGGAGCCAAGAGCAAAAAAAGCCCGCCAAGTTCGATCAACGATTACCATGGCATACTGCATTAGGAGTTCTTACCACGAGATCGTACTGTAAAGGAGTATTACCTTGAAGTTATGTGCGTTTGCGTGAAGCAATACGAAAAAAATGCCCGGAGTTGTGCAAAAAAAAATTCATCCCTTTTGCATCATGATTTTGCTCCTGCTCACTCATCTTTGCTTGTGAAGGATTATTTGGCCAAAAACAACACCGTATTCACCAGAGTTGGCTCCCTTCGACTTTTCCTGTTCTCAAGATTGAAGAGACCCATGAAAGGACGGCGTTTTGCAACGATTGAGGAGATAAAAACCGAATCGCTGAGAGAGCACAAGGACATACCAAAAAGTGCATATCAGAACTACTTCGAGGATTGGAAAAAACGCTGGCACAAGTGTATCATATCTGAATGGGACTACTTTGAAGGAGATAAAATAGAAATTATTGAATAAATAAATATTTTTTGAGAAAAATGAAAATTCGCCTTGTTTTTTGAACATACCTCGTATATAGCAGTGACCTACTTGTTAGCCGAGGAATAATAATCCTAAAGGCTTTAAATCTTTTTAAACTTTTTTCCAAGAGTCACTAATATTTTATCGATATTTTAGCAGTTAAAGCTTAGCTTTTGAATTCAGTAATTTTTTATCGATATTTTTTATTGATATTTTTAACAGTTATAGCGTAACTTTTGAATTCTGTAATTTTGTACCGATATTTTTTCAATCAAAAATAACAATTAAAGCTTAACTCTAATTTTTTCGGTCGCATATAAAAGTAAAGATCTGACTTATTTTTTTTTCCTTTATTCTCTTTTGTTTAAATTTTGACCGATTTAACAAACCGCTTTAACTTTTACTTTTGACTGAAAAAATACAAATGGAATTTCAACTTCTTTTATCGAAAAAATAAGGGTAATTTTTTTACTTTTATTTTTGACCGAAAACATAACGTTGAAAAAATACGTTTCCAGGAAAGTTTTGACCCACCCAAAAGATAAGAAACCACAAGAATTGTACAACTTAAGATTAGCCCATTTCCATTTAGACACTACGCAATTAGTTCGCATATGGTGAAACAACAAAAATACTGAAAAAGAATTTCATTTCACTAGTTCAATACTGTTCTGAGCCTATTAAATTGGTAATCCTTTAACTAACATAGGCTAAACATTATCAATTCTATATTCTTCAAATCGGTACAAATCCTGGCATATGCAGATGATTTGGACTTTATAGTGACATCCCTTGATGAACTCAAAGAAGCCTCTATAAAAATGTATATAGCGGCAAGAAGAATGCGATTATCACTCAATGCAAACAAGAGGAAGGCAATGGTGCCATCACCACAAAGAGAAGAAGTGAAGCAGATCGGGAAAAGTCCTAAATCACGAGCTTCAAAGACTATATAACCACCCGGATATTGTCACGACAATAAAGCTTAACATTCTACGAAGGGCTGGTCACATTATAGGTTCAGACGAAGCATACCCACTAAAGAAAGTCTTACTGGGTATGTGCGGAAGAAATTGAGGCAAAGGAAGGCCAAAACTCTGATGGTTGGATGGCCCAGACCGCCACGCTCAACTACTTGGTATACGTTGTTGGAGAACTCAAGCGATGGGCAAATCAAACTGTAGACAATGATGATGATGAAACCTTATCGCTTACAAGATCCTACCAATAGTTATGTGTGAAAGCCTCAAATGCTCTAAGAGTCAGCTGCTTAAGGCTTGTCAGCACACTTTCATATTTAACAAATACACCATAGACCAGATTTTCACGGAACAGGGAAAATTACATTTGACAAACAATTGCAAAACAAATATACTCTCAACCACTTGAAAGCTGTCATTTATAGCACTGAGAGTAACTATTTATCTCTATAACAGCCATGACTAAATTTAGTAGTTATGTGATGTGGAAACTCATACGTCCCCTCTTACAAGAGGACTTTCGGCTTTCTAGAAGTCTTGATCTGGATTTTGCGAAGCCAAGGTCGCTATTCCAGTCACTCAAGTCATGTGACAAAAAAAAATATATAAGTCTTATTTGACCGAATGTGACCGCGCCGGGGAAAAGGGCACTATAGTCCCAAAAATCGATTTTGAATTTTTGACAGTTGCTTATAGCTTACGAGCCTTACACTGCAATGACATTAATACAAAATGAAGCAATTGTTTTTTTTTTCAATTGTTCAAGCAAATTAAAAAAAAATTAAGTTGGAAGAAAAATGTTTACAGTTGCTTAAATTGACTTCGAAAAAAATTTTCTGCACTTACTTCAACAAATTAAAAAAAAATTAACTTTCAAACAAAAAAAAATTATATAAAGGTTTTATTTCTTAAGGGTCTCAAAATGCGTTTTCATTTCAAATGTATCAATTTCTTTCAAGTGTTTAAAAAAATTAAAAAAAAAAGTTACTTCGCTACAAAAATGAAGCAGCTGCTTTAACAAATTAAAACAAATTTACTCCGAAAAAATGTTTACAGTCGCTAAATCAAATTAAAAAAAGATTTACTACGAAAAAAATTGTTTCCCTTAAATATTGGTATTAGGTTGAGGAGTATGTTCAGAGAATTTTTTTTTTTTTTTTTCTATTATACAACGATTTGTTTGCTGTTTGCCAAAGGGTAAGTATTCACTCGACAGAACTCTTTCTGTTCTACAAAACTATGATACTTGTATTTTTGAGCTATTTAATTTTTTACTAGTTTTGAGGCTTAGAAATGGAATTCCCAAGAGGCAAAAATCAACATTTTCGACGTTTGCTCTTATGTGCTTTTCATCGAGGTCAAGAAGCTGCCGAAGCAGCCCGGGACATTTGCGAGGTGTACGGAGAAGATGTCACTGGCGAGTCTACGGCACGGAAATGGTTTGCAAAGTTCAAAAATTACGACTTTAATGTCGATGGCACGTCCTGCAGCGGGAGGCCTTCTGAATTCGATGAAGATCGTCTCAAATCACTTTTGAAGGGGAAAAGTCGCCAAACCAGACTCAAATTGGCGGAATGAACTGCGATCATAAAAGGATCCTCAAACACCTTCATTCAATGGGATTTACCGAAAAATTTGGAGCCGGGGTGTCTTACGAGCTCAACGAAAAAAAAAACAAAGAAAGTCGCCTTCAAATTACTTCGCAGCAACTCGCCCGCCATCGAACCACACGCGATCATAATCAAACCGAATCGTCACGGGAACTGAGGAGTGGTACCCATACATCAATATGAAGCAAATAAAGGAATGGGTGGATCCAGGACATACGTCAAAGCCGAGAGTCAAGCCGGATCTTCATCCAAAAAAAGTCGTGATATGTGTTTGGGGGGACTGGGACGGCTTGGTTCACTGGGAAATGCTCGAATAGAATGCCACAGTCAACAAGGAGCTCTACGTTACCCAGCAGCACCGCCTGAATGAGGCTATTCTACTGAAAAGACCTGATCGACATGGTCAAACTATACTCCTTCACGACAATAATATAATAATTGTTTTTTTTTTTTTTGTTTTTGATAAAAGTCTTCGGTAACAATGCTACAAACTTATTTTCTAACCTACTATTTTATTTTTTATACAAACAATGTACCAATTTTTTTCTAATTGTTTAAACATATTAAAAATATTTACTTCAAAAGAAAATTATTGCAGTTGCTTAAAAAATTTACTTCGTAAACAAATTTAAAAAAAACTTTAGTTCGAAAAAAAATTTTTAACTACGAAAAAAAGTTTTTACTACGAAATTTTTTTACTTTCTTACTTCGAAAATATTTTTTTTTATACTTATGAGTTGATTTAAGACAAAAGTGACTCTTGGCATGTTTGCTCAAACTTTGATGGGAAACTTTAAACGCATTTTTATCGAAAAGTTGATTTTGATGGAGTTGATTTGATCCAGACGCGGTCACATATGTATGCACCGATTTTATACATAAAGTATATCAATTGGAAATAATCCTGTGCAAGTTATATGCGCTACATGATAACTCCTATACTCTATTCAAATTTTAGGAGACATCATTTACAACATAAAATTATAATAAAATTTATTTTCAAATTCAGTCAAGTTTTTTTAAAATCAAATCAAATCTACTGCAATTAACGAACATTTTTAACAATTTTTTATGCCAACAAAACATTAACTGTACACCACTGTTAGACGCAATTGCAAGCAGCACAACAACGATAACAACAACAACACGAGAGGTACACATCCACAGAGGCAGCGAAGAGTCGTTGACGCTCGAGACCGAGTGAGTTTCAAGCAATACGACTATCCCCAGAGTCAGAAATGATGAACGGTATAGAAGGGTTGAAGGGGTGGCAAGGGAGGAGAATAGGTGGGCAAACTGAGAAATGCATGGATGAACAGGCGGATAGATTTACGGAAAGACAGACGAACGAGCGAACTAAATGAACGGATATATGGTTTTATGCTTTATTAGAAAGGTGGGCAGTAGTAGTAGTGCGAGTAGTTGTGAGATAGAGCGAGGCGTAGTAGTCTAGGTGGTTTTGATAGGTATGCCGACTCTCATACAGGTTGAAGAAAATTGAATTCTTTTAGCTTTGGTATGTTGTTGGTGTAAATATGAGCTTAATACCATTCCATATTGGCAAGTAAATGCTGGTGTGTTTGTGTGTGTGTGAATGCAATCTAAGTCAGCGCATAGCAAACACTTTACAAATAGGCACACATATGTATGTATGTATGCATAAGTATGTATGTATGTATATGAAGAAGGTAACTTTTTATTATGCATAGGTATGTGTAAGTAGATAAAGCGAAACTATTACCAGTTCTAGTGTGCCCGTGCACGGTAATCGAGAGCGTCAGAAAGAAATTACGTATAAGTGCAGAAAACAAAAAAAAAAGCCAACAACAAAATGTGCATATGCGAATGTCGTGGAAATGAAATCAAAGTAAATGCAGCGAAGCACCAAGTGCAATTACACACACACGCATACCGCGGTTCATCTACTCGTTAAAGTTAGCACACATATACACACAAACACATATGCGAATCGCTTTGCCGCTTTGTGGGTGCATTGCTCCGCTCCACACACGTTCGTTCGCATTACAATAGAGGCTAGCAAAGCGACTACGCTTCCCCTCACCGCTCCAGCTTTCTCCACTGTGCCTCACCTCACTTCAGCCCCGTTACATTCTATGCAATTTCGTTCGCTACTCGCACGATTTTTCTCTCGCAACGAATCGAGTGCGCATCTTGAAATTCATCGCCATACTATAGCCAACCCCTCGCCGCATACCGCACTGCAGCCTTGGCCAATCGCGTGTGCCTCCATCGCAATTTGCCCACTGCGCCCAGTTTGTTACTTGCACGGATGCATCGCATAACACACACAAACGCATCGCACATTCAAAGAATATATGCGCGCCTGCACTTCGGCGCCCGGTAGCCATCATGGCAGAAATGGCAATGTCGCTCGCTCGGCCGCCGTGTACTCGTCGCTTGGCGTTTATGGCTCGTTGATAGCGCTCCCGCTTGGGCTCCATAAACGGTAGTGCAGATGTTGTTGTTGGTGTTTTTTCGTTTCATATATTTGTGTTGTTGCTGCTACGTTCAGATCCACACCGCCATTGCGCAGTTGGCGTTCACCAGCAATGTTGTTGGCTGAATTTTTGCTATTTTTTTATTTTTGGTTTTTTGTTTTTGTTTGTCACTGTCGATTGTCAGTTGTAGCTTGTTCGTTGCATTGTCGTTGCTGTTGCTTTGTACTTATATAGTTGTTGTTTGTTATTTTAGTTAATTTTTTTCTTGTTCTTAATGCATTCACGTTTTCTGTCATTGTTGTTGTTGTGCTTCGCTTGTTGTTCTTGTCGAACAGACACTTTTTAGTTGTTGCTTTACATCTAGTTTATTTACATACATCCATATTCTCTACGTACGAATCTTTGTATGTATGTATGTATGAATGTATGTATGTATGTGTGTGTATGTAAGTAATTTGTTTTATGCATTCGCGAGCGCGTGTACAATAAATATATTCAACATACGCCGACAATGAAATCACCATTGACGACAAACACCAGTGTTGCATTTTCAATTGCACGAATTGCAATCGCATTACGGCCCAAGTGCGCGTCTACTCTCATTAAAACTAATCACAAGATTAAATGTGTGCGTTCTAGTAAATCGAAAAATATTTCGTAAGACATTTGGTATAAATTTTAGAAGGGAACCCCCCTTTTTACACTATAACTAATGCAAGGAGTAAATCGAAATTGGTTTCCTTGCTCGCATGGCGGGTCTTAGCACCTCTTTTGTGCATCTGCTTTTAAAGTTCCACAGATATGTAATTAAAATGGTGGCATATCTGGATTGTAGGCCAGTATGATCAGTGATATTTTACCCACAATTCTAAGGGATTTGAGTTCATGAAAGGCAAACTGCTGGTTTAAAATTTTTCAAGAACTGAAATACTTCTACTCACCACTCAAAGGATACAACATCCAGTCTTGCTGACGCCTAAGTGAAACCAGAAATGGCTTATTAACATCACCATTCGGTTCTGTTGTGCGCCAATCTCTTAACTTCATTCCAGCTAAGCTGCAAGGCGCGGGTGTCAAACTCTCCAAGTATTCGCTGCTCTTCCACGTCTGCGGATTCCTTAGGGTTTCTAGTCGAAGGTAGCCCCTGCTAAGTCACCATTTCCTCTGCGTTGAACATAGCCCATCGGTGCCATTTTCTCTTTCAGATCTCTACTAGTTTTGGTTCTGCTGGGTTTCATAAGCCAGCAGAGATGTAATATGGTCCGGCGTTAAAGACTCGTATGATGGCGCCGTATCCTTGCAAGAAAACTTTAAGCAAAACTGGAAATCCGTCAATAATCCTTCCAATTGTTTTTTGCAATTCGTGCATTTCATGAAATACCTTTGAGACTATCTTTGATATCTCCACAATGACCAATAAAATGAGCAATCATCAAAAAACCGCTTCCCAGAGTGCCCTAAGGCTAATGGAACGGGCTATCGACATTGAAAACTGACGAAACATAAATAAAATGAAAGAAAAGGTGATCAATCACCGCAAATTACCCATCACACCATCAGAGAGCTGACAAAAGACGCCAACATTGCTTATTGATCCATTCAGGAGATTACAGTTTATGGTTTCTGTTTGCGCCGTCTTGCTGTAAATTTGGTTCGCAAGGACTTGAGTTTCATGCAAAAAAAGGTAGCATTGATATTTCCAAAGGCATGATTCCCAAGGCTGAATCGGACGCAACATTCATCAAACACATCATTACTGAAAACGAAACGTTTTCGACAAACAATCCAAATATTAGCTGAGTGAGCGGAGAGCTCCGAATGAGCCAAGACCAAACAAACCAATCCATTTTCAGTCAAGAAATAAAGCTATGCTTATGATTGTAATGGATTACAACGATATTCTACACCACGAATTTTTGCAAGAAGGTCAGCCAGTTAATAGATTTCATTATTTGGGCGTCATGAAACGTTTACGTGAAGCAATTCGGAATGAAAGATTTTTATGAATGTATTCCGGAAACTTTTTGATCAAGGTGATATTCCCCAACAATCATGTTTTCTGACTTTTAATGAAACTTATCGCATTTTCATGATGCAGCAATGCAACGAGCTCGCCATTATATATGATTCGATATGTTTCCGTCATTCTAGCGGCAGGTTTATCACTTACTCTGTCAGAAATCAAAATAGATTAACGCAACCAACGCAATACTGAGTATTGTCGAGACTCTATGCGAAGAGTGAACAAGGAAAAAAAAATGTTCCGTCATCCAGCCGCAAGGGATCATATATTTTTGGTAGGTTTTTATATTATAGATTAAAATAAGGTTGAAATATAATGCAATTTTATCACCCTTCTCGTTCTAATCGAATCAAACATATTTATTAAAACAATAAAAAATATTTTAGCTACATTGCCAATAGCCGTCGATACTACAGAGCAAACATTTTCTAGCTTACAACGGATAAAAACTATCCAATGGAACATTAACAAAGACGCGAATTTTTCTATTGTTGGTATAATTTAAATTATATTGAATAATTGAAAATCTATATTTGTCTGATACTTTCAGGATTCAACGAAATTCAATCTCCCTCATTCGCACTTTGCTATATAAATATGAAGCAAATAAAGGAGTGGGTGGCTTCAGGAGATACGCCAGTCGTGATATGTGTTTGGTGGACTGGGAGTGAATGGTGCATTGGGAAATGTCCGAAAATAATGGCACGGTCAACAAGGGGCTCTACGCTGCCCAGCTACATCGCGTGAATGAGGCTACTCGACTGAAGAAACCTGTTTGAAATGGTCAAACCAAAGTCCTTCACGACATCGCCGGGCCCTGTGTTGCACAAGTCGTCAAAGCCCCACTCCAAGAGCTTCTGTCAAACCATATGAAGCGACAACAAAGAGGTCCTAAAAAATTAGCTCAACAATTTCTTTGACTCCAGACCAGGCGGTTTTTGGCGGAACGGCATGAACGAATTGGCCGAGAGGTGGGAAGAGGTGGTAAGCAGCAAAGGCGAATATATAATTGATTAATTTACTCATATAATTATTCTTTTTTATTTAAATAAATGTTTCAAAAAAGTCGTAAAAACGGTACGAACTTATTCCCAACCCAATATATTGACTAAGCGTGAAATTGCTGATAACATTTGTATCTCAGCACCCGAGACTGCCGTAGCCGAATCGGTTAGTGCGTGACTACCATTCGGAATTGCGAACATTTTCTAACTTGTGCTTCACGCACGAAAGACCAATTAATAGAACAAGTTTTTTCTAATGGTAGTCGCGCCTCGGCAGACAATGGCATAACTCTGAGTGTATTTCTGCCATGAAAAATCTCTTATAAATAAATAAAAAAACATCTGCTATTCGGAAGCGGCATAAAACTGCAGAACTCTCCATTTGTGAAAAAAATAAAGACGCACACCACAAATAGGACGAGGAGCTCGGCTAAACACACAAATAGGTTGGAAGCGCCAATTATATAGATAGACATTTGTATATTTAGGTATCTCAGACGAATCAGATATGTAAAAGCTGTTCAGAAAATTAGTGCCGCATTCTTCAACAGTAAGGCAAAGAGCTGTGTGGAACAGTATTTTGCAGAAATTTCGGAAAATCATTACGGAAATCCTATAAAGTTATTGGAGATCATTGGAATAAGTGTACTGAAGTTGGGGGAGATTTAATTGAATTAAAGGAATTAATTTCAGCTACAAATGCATTTCCTTGTGTTTTAACATCGAATACTTTTCAAGCAACCTGTACCTATTTTTGAGTTTTAAAGTTGTTCAAAGGGAAAATAAATACTTTAGAAATTATTTTTCCAGCGTTAAGTTATCCCTTACTAATTTATTATTATTTAATTAATTAATAAATTTAAAATTGTACACAGATTTTTGCCAGTTAAGTTCCACACTTAAGTAAATATAGAATAGGCGCCGTTTTGGTTCATTTAACAGAAATTGTTACCTTTTACAATTCTTAAAACCTGTAAATTTCGTGTAAAATAATGCCATGTATACATATATTTGCGTTAAAAAGTTTGATTCTTTTCCCCACCGAGGGCCTCTTTTATGAGACCCTTTGAAATTGTTTAACTATAACTCCCATTTTTTCGGGAGCGTAGGGCCTCAACAAGACTCTTCCAGCGTATACACGGTTCTGCACCTTGCATTAGTTACGATAAGAAGATATATTACTACGAGAGTAAGTGAAGCATTGACTATGACGACACCTGATGAGAGAGCACTGGGAACGTTCGAAAGAAAAATTCTCCGAAAAATCGCGTAAGCGAGAGTGAGTTCCATATCCGTTGGAACAACGAGCTGTATGAGCTATACCGAGATGTGGGCATAATAAAGCGTACTAAAATACAGCGGCTACGCTCGCTTGGCCATGTCTCGAGGAGGAACGAAAGTGCTCCGCCATGGCAGTCCTTCGAGAGGGAACCACTGGTGGACGACGAGGAAGCGGAAGACCTAATCTACGTTAGGGAGATCAAGTGAGGCATAACCTGACACCACTCGGTGTCACCAACTGGCGCCATCATGCAGCGAACCGAGTTAGATAGCGCAATGTTTTAGATTTGGCCAAAACCGTCAGATGGTTGTAGAGCCATTTAAGTATATAAGTAAGTAGGTAATTAGCCTGATGCTAATAACTCATTTAATCAGGCATAGAATTGGCAATCGACTGATCGGCTTACCATATATAGGGTTTTCCAATAACAGGTGTTATCTATCGCTATCGCGAAATGATTAACGTTTTTTTATGGTCGGAATTGGATGGTATTGATCTGGTGGGCAACATTTATTTTCAACAAGAAGGCACTACGTGTCACACAAGCAACAAAACCATTGATCTTTTACGGGTAAAGTTTCCGTACCGTGTTATCTCTCGAAGAGGTGATCACAATTAGCCACCGAGATCTTGTGATTTAACACCTTGTGACTTTTTTCTTTTGGGTCACGTAAAAGAGAAGGTCTACGCCAACACACCAACAGCCCAGGGTCGATTCAAGACCTCAAAGATGGAATTCGTGAGGCTATCGAGAACATAGGGCAGCCACGTTGCAATTCGGTTATGGAAAATTTCATGAAAGGGATATTGTCCTGTAAGCGTGGTAGTGGTGGTCATTTGCCTGATGTTATTTTCCACTATTAGCGGCGTACCTTCCTCTCTTCCCTATGAAACTAGTGATCCCGGGTAGAGACACTCACCATATCATCGCTTAAACACTTCAGTGGCCAGTGCCACCTACAGATGTCGAGAGTTTGGAAAAATTATTTTTTTTTTGCAAATTGATGCGGTAGAGTAACGAAGGCATTAGATACACCTTGCTTTAATAAAAAAAATCTTTTTATTTTACGGCCGCCAAAGCCAAAGTGGCTTCTGTGACAAATCTCCGTGCATGAAATACCAAAATGATAGATTCAGCTTTTTTCTAATAGTGGTCGCCACTTAGTAGGCAATAAGAAACCTACAAGTGTATTTTTGCCACGAAAAAGGTACTCATAAAAAAGGAAGCAAACAAAAATTAAAAATAAAATAAAAACATAAAAGAAAACAATTATCTGCCGTTCGGAGACGGCTTAAAACTGTAGGCCCCTCCATTTGAGAAACTCGACCAAACACCCAAAAAGGGTGTAAGCTCTAATTAATATTCCTAATATTTTTTGTTAAATTTTTCATAAAAAAAGTGGTGCCCAAATTCCTTCAAAAGGTATTGCCACTGATATTATTGAACAAAAATGGTGAATGTGTGGTAAACCATTGCTTGTTCTTCTACGAGGGGTGCCTTTTATATTTCGGGATTTGGCAACCCTGGTGTTGCAATCTAGCAACTGACAGCTGTATCGCAAAGTTTGACATTTTTTGGCTTTTACGTACTCAGAACGTTTTGAAATACCAGCGTGGTCGTAGTTCACTCCAAGACGAATTTCGTGAAGGTCGTCCAACAAAATCAGTTGTTGTTCCGAAAACCATTGATGCTGTGCGCGAACTGATATTGCAAGATCGTCATGTGATCTATCGTGAGATTGAGACAATCTTAGGCATTAGTGGGGCCAGCATACATTCAATATTGCATAAACATTTGACTGTCAAAAAAATTTGTTCGCGTTGGATCCCACACAATTTGTCAATCGCTCAAAAAAAGGCTCGTGTCGATTGGTCGAAGGAAATGCTCAAAAAATACGATCGCGGGGCTTCGAAACACGTCTATGACATCGTGCCAGGTGATGAATCATGGATTTACGCGTATGAGCCCGAAAGTAAACAGCAGTCGACTGTATGGGTGTTTCAAGATGAGCCAAATCCAACAAAAGTTGCTCGCGCACGAAGCACTTCCAAGCAAATGGTCGCCTGTTTTTTCGGAAAAACTGGACATGTCGCAACCGTACCACTAGAACAACACAGAACAGTAAATTCTGAGTGGTACACAACCATTTGTTTGCCAGTTGTCTTCCAAGAAATTAGGAAAACCAATCGCCAAAGACAGATCACTCTTCGCCAGGACAATGCGAGCTCTCACACATCGGCTCAAACAACTGCATTTTTGAGCACCCAAAATATCGAATGAATGGGTCATCCGCCGTATAGTCCTGATTTGGCACCGAATGACTTCTTTTTATTCCCGTACGTAAAAAACAAACTGAGAGGTCAACGTTTTTCGACACCTGAAGAAGCGGTTGCGGCATTCAGAATGCATGTTTTGGAGGTACCTCATTCAGAGTGGCAAAAGTGCCTCGACAATTGGTTCAAACGCATGCAAGAGTGTATAGATCTTCATGGAGAATATTTTGAAAAAGAATAAAGTGATTTTCGATGATTAAAACTTGTTTTTGTTCTCTAATCCCGACATATAAAAGGCACCCCTCGTATATGTGAAAAATGGCCTTCATGTGTAAGTAAAATTTTTACAAAATTCAGTAAAAGCTATTTTATAACAAAATTTCTTTAAAAAAATTTAAGTTCAAGATTAGGATAGGCTGTAGCTGCTGACTACTATGGGACACACTTAAGCTCAGCTAGGCTACTATGGCCGCAAATAAACAAGAAAAGGGCAAACGAATTGCTTAGCCTCTCAAGAGATGATATCTCGAAGATCGTGGCTTGTGTCACCGGTCATTGGCTATTTGGCAGACATTCCTTGAGACTAGAAGTATTCTCCCATGAATATTGTAGAAGTTGTAGAGATGAGAAAGAAGAAGAAACAGTTGAGCACTTCCTTTGCAATTGTACAGCCTTAGCAAAATCAGAGCACGTAGTCTAGTTAAACACTTTTTTCAATTATCTTACAGAACTGTCTGGCGTGCGGATGAGACCAATCCTGCGCTTCATAAGAGCCTCAAAATGGTTTCATGAAGACAAATAAACAAGGCTCCCGAGTTGCACGGTGGTATCACGTAAGCTCTAGTGGGCCTGTAAGGTCTAAGTGAGTTGATCATACGGACCGACTACCACCATAACCTAACCTAACCTAGGCTCATAGCCCATTGTGATGCCGTGTGGAGAACTTGCTCTTATCTCTCCTAAAACCAGTGTGAATTTTCCGAAAATTTTAGAAGTTCGCCGATTTCCACAGTGCTGAGATCTTTCAACTCATTCAAAAATTATCTGCATAAAGTGGTGAATCTACGTCTGCATAGAGCAAGAAAATTGCACAGAAGTTGCGATATCGATTCTTCCTCTTCTTCATATACACAGCTTAATTTCACAAAAATTTGAAATTTATTTCATTTTCGCCTTCAAATGCACACATACAAGGAATTAAACTGAAAAACAAAAAAAAAAAAAATACAATTTTTTTTTCAACCCAGTTTGACTTTAGAATTGGAGCGTTAATTGCCACCTGTATCGATTCTAAATAGAGAAAAGACGTCACTCATCTTGTTAAGCGCACAAAATAAAGCTCGCATGCCAGAGTTACATTAGCAATTACATATAACCTTTAACAATAATAAATAGCGCTAAATCTATCTATACCGTTTTGTGCTTATGCACGTGGATATGTAAAACATGCGCCGTTAAGTGCAGCACAAATATTGCAAGCGATCATTAAGATTTAATAGCTGTCGTAAATAAATGTACTTAATTACAAAAAAAAATGCAATTTACGTACCTGTTTTTGTTTCTTTTTTATACATTGCATTACCCGCTTGCCGACGGCGCTGCATAGTTCACTTGCGTTCTTACAGAGAAGACGACGCCCGTTGACGATTACCGAATGCCGTCGCTTTTCATTCAATGCAGTCAAAAAAAACAAAAAACAATAAACAAAAAAAACTGCTGTATATGAAAACACGTATGGACATGTGCGTATACACCAGACCCTTTGGCCATTTCAGTACAAAAAGTTAGCAAATTATGCACTTGCCAAAAATCCAAAAATTCAGGTGGAAAATTATCAAAGTCCCAGCGGCAGCAATATTTCAAAAAGCATACATACGTATGTGTGTATATTACGATAATTTTTCGAAAAGTTTGTACACATTTTTAAACACATTTTTTTAACAAAATTTTTTTTTTTTTTCATTATTTTGCAGTTAAAACTTGCTAGGTACAGGCTTTCATATTTGTATGTAAACATAAAAAATGCGTATGTATGTACATACATATTTACATGTGTTTTTTCTGTATACAGTTTATTTGTATGAGCTGCTTTCGTTGAGGTAGGGTCCGAAAACGTCGAAGCGTCGATCGATGAACAACTGCAATTTTTCTTTTTCGCTCACATACTTCCACTGTTTTGCCGACTTTTCTTTTGATCAATTGTTTATTGCACTTCGTTTTCGAGTTTTTCTTAAACGTAATAAAATTATCTACACTAAGATTTTTCATTCACATTGCATTACTTTTTTTGCTGAATGATTATTTTTTATTCAATTTAAAAGTGACTGCAAGCGTCGTGGACAGCGTTTGTCCGCTAATTTTTGCCGAAATGTTTGCGTTTGCAATACGGAGTTCCATGGGGAAGTGAGATGTTCAAACTGTATTTAATTTTTTTCTTACATTTTAATTGAATAGTGTTTTTTCCGATAGTATTTTCTCATTTAATATTAGTTTTTTTTTATTGTTCAGTTTGCCATTTAAGTTTGCTGCAACTTAGCGCTAGCGCTGCTTCTACGAACGCCGCGTCGAGTGCATTGCTACCAGACGACAAAGCGGCCAAGAACTTCAAATTCGCCAACAAGAGTAAAGCAGCGCAGCAGTGCGGTTGAGCGCGGCGCTGAAGGTGTGGTGGATAAATGTGTGTATGTATGTTTGTGTATAGTTGCCTACCGCTCGGTTGACTGCCTGACTGACTAACTGCTTGCCTGCCTGCCTGCGTGCCTGCCTCGGCTAGCTGGTTGTGTTGAGTGGGGTGTGTGAGCACCTATAACGTTGCGCTGCTTATGTGGTGGTGCTCGTGCTGATGGCGGCGACAGCGGCAGCATCAGCCGTAATGGCGGAATGCGGCCTATTCGAGTGCAGTAGTGATAGTCGCGCGCTTGTCTGATGGTGGCTGTCGTGCGCTGCAAATGTCTGAGAAATGCAGGCAACTCTAAATAAAAAAAATCCAAAAAACACCAATCGACTGCAAGTCAAGCGGTGGCAGTGCAAGCGGATGTAGTGCAGGCGCATAAATGTGCAGCGCGCCATTGTTCTCACCATTGAATTGTGCAAAATATTATGAGTATCTATACACTGCAGCGGAAAGCGCTTGAACGCAATCGTATGATTAACTCACAATGGCGAGCGCAAGACGTAACTTTGTTGTTGGCGTTGAGTGCAGTGTAGTGCAATTGTAAGTGAGCACGGCGGATGAGCGTTGGTTTATGCCGTTGCAAATTTTTGCACTACCACTGAGTCTCAGCACTAAATATTCTCTCACTCTCACTCTCTTTCTCTATGCCGCTCACTGTCTTTCTACAAGTTCGCTCCTCAATGCAATTGAGGCGCGCACCAGCTCCGACCGCCCCCTCCGCGACTGCATCGAGGCGCCCAGCACTTCTCACAAATAAAAAATAATAAATAAATAACTGTATAACTCCAATCTGCAACTTCTCAATCATATGTACATATGTATGTATAATATATATATTCGAAATATTTTAACCCGAATATTAATATGTAATTGTACGCAAGAAATACGTTTCTTTTTTAATTAAATAAATATCACGAACCCGCAGAACGTTCGACCTCAACGTGCGATTGCGAATGTGACGCATCGTACGTTGTTGGTTGGCGCATTGCTGTTGCTGTTGCTGCTGCTGCTGGTTATCGGATGGTGCGCTAGTGAAAGCCGCGCTAGCAAGTCAAAGAACAGTGGCAATGACTGCAGCGGCGCCAACCAAGGCAACGTCAACGGCAGCAGCAACGACGATGACGATGGCGCTGGCGACGTGACGGCGTTGGCGATGGTGACTTTTGCAAACAGCACCGCTCTCAAGCAGGCGCAATGAACTGCAACGCAAAACATACTCGTACATTCGCAAGCGCACACATTAAAACTTATGTACATATTCAAGTTTACATACAAACGTATGAATTAAAAAACAAATATACGCACACAAACAAAAGCGCTCTTACTAGCGCACACACATACCTCTTCTAAAGCACGTTGATATTAGTGAGCGCGTTGCATGCAGTTTTGCAGCTGCTCTGAAAAAAATGTAAAGCAGCTTAGCTTTGAGTTTTGCATTGGAACACATACACACATGCATGCACTTGCATTTATTCACTAGTTTAGGTGCGAGTGTAAAAAAATTGCAGAAAGACGCTGAGCGCAAGTTGTGAAAAATATATTAGGGGCCTTCAGACTGAACTGGTTAATGTAGCAAGTCATTACTGGGTATTACTTTTCAAGTATTTTATTTTTGTATTATAAAAATTTTCCAATACTCAATAATTTAATACTGAGGTGCCGAAGTGGCAGGCGTGATAAAATTGCAAAGCACTTCGTTGGTGTAACAACTGCTTTGAGTTAAAATTTACTTTATCCATCTAATGCTTCACTGAAACTTGAGCGAAATCTTTAATTTAACGGGTTTCTGGTGCTTTTTTAACTGCATGAGAAGTATCGATATCGATAACATTCGTGAACGGCGAGCGCTATCGAGCATTGCTGGCCCAATTTTTGTTTCAAAAATTAATCAACTAAATATCGACTACATTTAGTTTCAACAAGACGGCGCAACTTGCCATACAGCGCGTTTAACGATCATATTAACGATAACGATTTATTGCAATACTCAAGCCACCATTGACGCCATACGGTCAGATTTATTGGAAAAAGTAGTCAAAAATGGGACTGATCGTTTGGATCATATAACTCGTAGTCGCAGCGGGTATCTCTCTCTCTCTCTCTCTCTCTCTCTCTCTGTCTTAGCTTCACAGTCTGTTGTGGCCCATAGCTTCAACAATCCTCCTCCAATTCAGTATATCTCTTGCCTCAATTCTCCAATTCATCGCTTTTAAGTCTACATAGACCACATCAAGCCATCTCTTTCTTAGTCGGCCTCTCCTTCTTCCTTGGACGCGGCGGATATCATTTTCAAAAAATAAATGCCAGAAAAGAATCTACCAGATCATAATAAAAAAAAATTCATTCCAAAAATATTTCTGTTTTGTATTTCATTTTAAGTTCTCCATCTTTAAAAAAAATACCCGATATTGAACTTAGTTTATGTAATGAAAACTTGTTAAGAAATACTTAATAAACATTAGGGAAATTGTTTTCAAGTGGACAATGAAATAAATCAGAATTCTTAATAACTCCTTTTTTTATATATGTCATAAACCATTTATATAGATTATAATATTAATAATTATATATTTTTTTTGCATAAAAGCAAGCGACCGCAGCACAGTATTCAAACTACAGTCGGTTGTATGTTACCGGACTGATCCGGATTTATGTCTAGTCAATGACTATCACTCCAGCAGCATGCCCCAAACATTTATAGGGAATCTTTATGCTGTTACAAGAACACCTGAATGTATTTCATTTCGACTACTGCAGAAGCTGCAAAAATGAGGAGGAGAAAAAATCTGTCAGACATCTTCTTTGTCACTGTCCTGCGTGGCATGCCACTAGGCTTAGATACTTCGACTCATTGTTCTTGAATGATTCCAATGGCTTTAGAGATATATGTAAGTGTCAGCCAGATCAATGGTTTCACACTTAAAATAAAATTATTTAACGAGGAGTAGTAGGTGAACTGCCACTATGGTATCACAATGAATTGGTAACGGTCTACGTCAGTTGGTTTAAAGGCCAACTGTTGCAAAAGCCAACAAAAAATTGCTGAAATTGTTGCTATTAGTTTATCAACTGTCCAGCACATTATAAAAAGGTTTCGCCACGAAAACAGGATAGACGATAAGGTCAGATCTGAGCCAAATAAAATATTTAATGATTCGAATAAGAGGTGGATTGTTCGCAAAGTTAAAGAAAACCCCGATTTAAGCGCTCCAAAATTAACGAACGAAGTCGAAAAATACTTAGGCAAGATCTGTAACCATGCAACTGTTCCTAGAGTTCTGCGCGAGGAAAATTTACATGGAAGGACTGCCCGAAATAAGCCGAAAACAAAGAATAGAGTTTTGCAGACAACATTTGTTCAAAGACATTTCGTTCTAGAAGTCCGTTGTTTTTGCGGATGAAACTAAATTTAACCTTTTCAGGGCTGATGGGAAGGCTTGCGTTTGGAGAAAACCAAACACCGCGCTCTAACCATATAATTTGCGCCCAACAGTTAAACTCGGCGGGGGCAAAGTGATGGTATGGGGTTGCATGTCCTATTCAGGCGTCGAAAATTGAACATTTATCGAAGGAAACATGAATAAAGAGATTAATCTGGATTTGCTAAAATATAATTTAGTACAAAGTGCGGATAAAATGGTCATTAGGGATTCGTTTAGGTTCTACCAAGACAACGAGCCCAAGCATACGTCTGGTATTGTAAAAACTTGGTTTATCTGGAACTGCCCACATGTAGTACAGACACCTACACAAAGGCCTACACAATATTGAGAATTTGTGGTCAGTGCTGGAAAATAAAATAAGAAATCACAAAAAAAAAAATGACTTCAGGCTTATACCATTTACCAGGTCACTGCATACCCAATTGTAATGTTACCGAACTCGATTTGAAGGCCCCTAATGTATTTTTGTGCCCAAGTATATGTGCATGTACGGCAAGTTGAGTGCGTCGGCGTTTTACCCCTTTTTATCTTGTGCGACGTATGTGTGAGTTTGTGATGAACACATTCTCAACTTTGTATGCACCCATCTTTGTTTGCATGAGAATATGTGTATGTATATGTATGCCTCTGCGCTGCAACATATGTATGCATGTATGTGTCTTTTGTTGGAGGAGAGAAGCTTTCAACGCTACTGCGCAGGGGTATATTTTTTCGCAAATAACAGAAAGAAACAAATAAAGCAGGTTTGCGTGTAGCACAGGGTGCTTCGGGGAATTTGTATTTCCAATAATATTAGTGTATTTTAAACGGAAGTTTATTTTCTGTTATAAAGTCTCTTCTTGTCGCCAAGTGTTAAGTAACGAATAGATGAAGCGACTGTTATACTTACACATATCTTGGTAGCGCTGGAAGAGTGGTGCCTCAAATTACATTTGTTTATAAAATAGTGAGTTACACAACTTTAATGAGCCATAACCGTACTCGCTAGTGTCGAATCTTGCTTGTTAACTTCGTTGCTGCTTTCACATACAAATTTTTTGTCAAGTGATCCGAGCAAGGAGATAACGAGCACAGAAGTGACGAATAGAAGAGGCCTATAATTGAATAAGGAATTTCGAAAACAGCACATCTCTAATTACACAGTCCAACAGCGTTTTTGGAACAGAATAGTGACCATATAACCCTGAAATACTATACAGCGCGAATATAAACTTTAGCTGAGTTCCAGTAAACCTCAAAATTTTTGCAGTGAATTTAACTTTTGTCATTTCGACATAGAAATCTTTATATTACGTGTAAAAGCGTTGTAAGTCGGCTTATGCTAAGAACATTCAATATTTTACTTAGTGAAACTTCGAACTTGAATAATTGAAAAACCCAATGAAACCAAATTTTTTAAGTTCTCTTTTTAAAAGGACTTTTTTGAAAACAGGATTAAATTAGCCTATACAAAGAGAAGCTAGGGATAAACCGAGATTCGAACCAGTGTACTTCCAACGTGGTAGTCACGCACCAATCCACTCAACTGTGGTGGCCGACTTACTTTGAAAACAAAAAACATTAGAAGTGCTTGTTCTACAAAAATTATTTAATGTATTTCAATGTAGCATCTTAAATTAAATATTTTAGAACTTGGAAAAGAAGTTCTGAAAATTAATATTTTAATTAGACGGCGACATATTATGTAGTTATATACAATTAATGAATTATCGTAATATAAATGATGCAAAAAAAGAGAAATGTCAATAAAAGTCACAGGCGCAAACCTCTCCTGTGATATTTTTCATGTTAACTAGTAAATCCGTAGTGATGACATTTTATAAAGAAACTTGTGTTCAGTTTGGTAATTTTTTGTCAACCGACAGTGTCCCTCAGCTATTTGCATTTGGTGTATGTACTCGCTATTTTACAGCGTGTCAGAGCTAAAAAATTATGCACAGAGTGCAACGTAAATTTTCAAATTATCTTGGATGTAAAAGGAAAGCAACAATATTTTAATCGTGAAAATATTTCGTATGGCTTAGTTCATCTTACGCACCCTGTGCGATATATCAGTGTTCTCTGCTGCCACCAAAGAGTATTGATTTAGTAACGTTCTCTGGCGCCGTTTCTACATCTCCTTTTGTTCCCTCTCCCCTGTGAAAAATCACTGAAGAAATAACCCATTTGCGGGTGCACAAAGAATTACTTAAAAGTAAACACTTACCCTGCATCAAACAAGTTGGCGACCGAATATCATGTGATATGATGTGATGTGATGAAAAGTCATGCTTTAGATGTAATATCGTATGTTATGAAATGTCATGTTATATTATGTTGTACCATATTATATGGTGTGATGGGATGTGATAAAAAATACTGTTATGTGAAATGAAATGATGTCATGTGTGTTGAAACTGCACGTCATAAAAAGTAAAATTTTTTGGTGTGATATGATGTGATGTTAAAAAAAGTCATGTCATAACATGTGGTATCATGTGAGCTGATATGATGTGATGTGATGAAAAGCCATGTCATAAGGTGTGATATCATGTGAGCTGATATAATCTGATGTAGTGAAAAGTCATGTCATAAGATGTGGTATCATGTGAGCTGATATGATGTGATGTGATGAAAAGCCATGTCATAAGGTGTGATATCATGTGAGTTGATACGATTTGATGTGATGAAAAGCCATGTCATAAGGTGTGATATCATGTGAGCTGATATGATATGATGTGAAGCAAAGGCATTCTCATAAGATGTGATATCATGTGAGCTGATATGGCCTGATGTAGTGAAAAGTCCTGTCATAAGATGAAATGATGTGATGTGATGACTGGTATTTACACCCTTTTTGGGTGTTTGGCCGAGCTCCTCCTTCTCCACAAATGGAGGGATCTACAACTTTAAGCCGACTCCGAACGGCCGATATATTTTTATGAGGAGCCTGCCAAGGGGTGATCGCTAGTAGAAGAAAATTTTATTTATTTTGGTGTTTCACGCAGATTCGAACCTACGTTCTCCGGATTTTCTCACACCAACACACTCGGCTACGGCGGCCGCCGATCATACAATATAATATATTACCATGTGCTGTGATATGATGCGATGTGATAAAAAGTCACATCATACGATGTGATATCATGCGATATGATATTGCGTCATATGATGAAAAGTTATGTTATACAATCTAAAATTATGTGGTGCGATAGGTCTGAGGACATAAAAAGTCATGCCATAAGATGTGATATGATGAGATCGGATTAAATGTGAAAAAGCAAAGATCAATGATATGCGGTTAAAGAGACGGCGGTTAAGTTAGGTAGTAATGGTTGCCCAGAGAGTGGGCCCACTTGGGCGAAAGAAGTTTGGTTCATCCTTTGTGATACCATTGCAAGAGGAGAAAAGAGGTGAAGGAAAAAGGAAGTTAGGACGAAAGGGAAAGGGGTGGGGAGGGTTGAGTGTTTGTGGACTATGAACGGTGACTAGTCTGCGGTTGTGTTAGCCTCTTTATGCTGCTGATGAAGTTCACAGGATTTCTGTTATCAAGGCCTGCTATATCAGCAGGCGCAGAAAAGAAGTGAGAGCCAAGATGCTTGAATCTTAGTTCCGCGAATCTGGGCAGCTAAGGAGCAGATGCTGAGATGATTCCACCTCATCCCCCATACAGCTGACGCAAGAAGGACTCGAAGTAATTCCGATTCTCACTTCAAGAGCAATCCACCGCTAATCAAGCAAATCCCTACACTTCTTTTGCCCTGAGAAATCACACACTGCTTAACCAACTCATTAGCCATACAGTTTTTCGCAAAGTTTCTGAGATCTGTTCCTCTTCTTTTAGATTGGTCGAGTTTAAAAAAGCGCGTCTTTTTCGTACTAACCAGCGCCAGTTAGAAACACCAAGTGAAACCAGGTTCTTCTCCACCTGATGTCTCCAACGCAGAAGAGGCCTTCTCTTCCCCTGCTACCACCAGCTGATACTACTTTCAGAGCCGGAGCGTTTGTGTCCAGTTGGACGGCAGGACCCAGCCAACTAAGCCGAAGGGAAGATGGTTCCGTTTGTAGAAGCCCACACAAGTGGAGAAAGTCTCTGATTGCCATTCACTTGGTTGTGGCCAGGACGATTCTTCTGCATGCGGGCCAAGCAGCTCACAACTTCCCAAGTATCCTCTGGGTAGCCCCCAATCATCCGTTTGAGAGCGAACTAATGTGAGAAGGTGAAGCAACCCAGGATAACTGGTTGTGCGATGGGTTTGGGGCCCGATATGTAAAAATTCTGCCTTGAATGAAAAACAAAACAAAGTCTGTGCTCTGTTCTGTGAAAGACAAGTAAGGCATGCTCCGAGGCAAGTAACCTCTTGATTGCCGCCTCGCTATCAAAGTAACTCTTTATCTCCTTTCAGACAGACCTTTGCTCTTTTTAAGTGAATTTATTTACCTCTTTGCACCGAGACGATACAACTTTACGACTTGCCTCCGCCTTTGATGAAGTTATGTCAGTTCATACTGTCCTTTCTCATCTTTATTCCTGCACTGTGTTTACGGATACTTGCTTTCATTTTCATGGTTGCTGCGTCGAAAGATCTTTTCATCGAAACTTCATCTTACACGCGTACAAAATGACACTCCAAAGCAGCCGTTCAGTTTGTCCTGCCATCTTATCTGGTCTTAAGCCTATCTCTTTTTCAAGTTCGTCGAACTTAAAAAATATATGTATGTGTGCGTGGGGTGAAAACCCACAGGTATTAGTATAATGATTACATATCAGTGAACATATTTTTTATAAAGAATTTTGTAATTACGATTAGAGCTCCATTACGTTTCGTTGATTATGTGCTTAGACATCTTGCAGTGGGAATCGAAGATCAATAAACCCGACAAATTATATTTTCGACAATTATGCCAAAATGTCAAAAAAGTTACTTCTAGACAAAACAAAAAACTTTGTTAAGACTTTTTTTTTAAACAACAGTATTCCTTTCGCTGTTCCAAAAACTATTGAAATGATCGATGGGCGTTGATAATACGCTAGTTTATGTATTTTGGTTATCTCAGACAAATGCGTAAATATTTAGAACCTGAACTATGTAACAGTAAACAAATCATACGAAGAGCTTCAAGTGCGAATGAAACAACCGTAAATGTTTTCACTAACTAGCGGCCTCTGGATCTCTTCTTCAAGAATTTGCAATATCTGCACCCCCTCTCCTGTGACTAATTTCTTTCTACTAACGTGTCAATTTGGAAATATATCTGTTTTATTATTATTATTGATAAGAAATTATGCGAATGTACCTCGGTACCTTGTGAGTAGAGGGCAGTATATAAATGGCTTGCACGGTACACCAAAGCAAGTTATTCTTTCGAGTTCTCTTGAGTTACGATATTACCACAAAGTTTGCTGCCTAGTTCGAACCGCCGCCAAATTCTTTAAAAATGTTCAAGTTGGCCGTAGCCATTTTGTGTTTGGCCTTGGTCGCCGACGCTGCACTCGTACGCATACCGTTAAAAAAGAGCGGCAAGCGTAATTCCGTTAAGGATAGAAAAGCTCAGGGAGCTATGCTACGTAGCAAATATAATTCAACATTTTTTGCCACATCCGAGCAATTGAGCAACGCTTACAACGATGCCTACTATGGACCCATCACCATTGGCACGCCACCACAGAACTTTCTCGTTCTCTTCGATACTGGCTCGTCGAACTTATGGGTACCCGGCGCACCCTGTGCGGACAGCGATCTAGCTTGCCTATATCACAATACCTACAATGCGAGCGCCTCCTCCACTTATCAGGCAAATGGTGAGGCTTTCGCCATCCAATACGGCAGCGGCAGCCTTTCGGGTTACTTGGTTGAAGACACAGTAACGATTAGCGGCATGAACATTACTGGACAAACGTTTGCAGTAGCTACCTCCGAACCTGGTGACACTTTCGTCTACTCGGACTTTGATGGCATTCTTGGCATGGGCTATCAACAAATCTCTGTTGATAATGTGGAACCACCATTCTATAATTTGTATACAGAAGGTTGGATCGAGTCCCCGGTCTTCGGTTTCTACCTAGCACGTGATCCATCAGACACCGATGGTGGTGAACTTACACTTGGTGGCATTGATTCAAGCCATTATGTTGGTGAACTCACCTATGTGCCGGTCTCGAGTGAAGGCTATTGGCAATTCCTGATGGGCTGGGTCAGCATTAGCGACACTTTGGCATGCGTCTATTGCTCAGCCATTGCCGACACCGGCACCAGTTTGATTGGTGTTCCCACTGAGTTGTATATCAACATTCAAAGCGGCATTGGTGCTCAACTCAATGATGATGGTGAATACGTTGTGAATTGCTCTCAGGTGGCTAGCTTGCCGAATGTTTACTTCTATATGGGTGGCACAATGTTCAACCTCACCAGTTCTGATTACATAATCGAAGCAGAAAATTATTATGGTGACACAGTTTGTATGTCTGTCTTCGAGGATTCCGGCTCGTCTTTGTGGATCCTTGGCGATGTCTTCATTGGAAAGTATTACACCGTTTTCGATTGGGGCAACAACCGAGTTGGTTTTGCCCGAGCTGCAATCAATAGTACGGCTTCCAGTTCCAGCTCCAGTTGCGTCTGCGCCTGACTTAAAAGAAACACATGGAAAACCAAGGACTGGCTAAAGGAGTTTAAACTAATTGTGTTATTTAACCTCTTTTACTATTTGATTTCATAAATATTAGAAAAAAAGCACTTCTTCTTTGTTATGTTTGAAATTTTTCATACTACCGACTTTTGAAGGATACATTTTGAGGTGATCATAGAGTTTGATTGATAAATGAATTTAGCGAAAGTACAATAAATTCAGGTAATAATTAAATTAACGTTGAGAAGTCATTACCTGGAAAGGTTTTTCTGGCTGGAGGCCAACTGAGTTCGGGCTTGTGTCTCCTCTCAATAATTGTTTGATTTGTGTGCCCTGATGGCAGAAGGTAATTTTAAAACTATTAATTGTCATAAAAACCAAACAGACTCCAGAGGTCAACGAGATATATATAGATGGCTGAAATGAGGTCTTTGAATACGACTTGGAATGAACTTAGAGCCCTTGTACAAAAGCGCAGAGGAGTTGTCGACGCCAAAGACCTCATTTCAGGCTCCGTTGAACGGCGCCAGGTAGTTTGTGGTCTGCCTACCTTTCGTCCTGGCTGTTGATAGTGGTTCCATCGCAGCGCCTGTTTGGTGACGTCATTGTCACTCTTCCCCATTGCCATTTCCTTCTGCGGATTTCAGTCACCACATCGAATTAATTAGTCTTCCTCAGTAATTCGGAGTTAGGTATAGTACGAGGGCAGAAAATTCGCATTATGCGGCGCAAGTAGCGATTAATGAATGTTTGGAGATGCCTTGTGATCATTACAGTGACCTTCCACGTTGTGCAGCCGTGTATAGCAGGACCGACTTGACGCATGCGTTAGAAATTCGCAGTTATGTTATTATTTTGCGAGAGCGGTGCAAGCGTGCCGAACGGCGCTTTGGCTTTATGCAATTCTGCTTTCAAAGTCAGTCTCACTTCCTGCATCTGCGGCGATCATAGATACTCAATATATATATGCGCCCTAGCAAATTCACCACTGATGGGAGATTCAGAGTAGCATTTAAAGCGGCTTAAAGGCTGCACTTAACAGAAACCTGCTAGGCATTACTTCTCGTAGTGAAAGCGCTGCCAATCTTCGGTTGAAGAGAGGGAAGCGTTTAGAAGCAATCCTTTTAAATACTGAGTCTAAAACCGAGCATACGACTACTCACGAAAACACTATCGAGGCACGAGACTATTAGTCGCACGCCTACCAGGGTCGAAGCAACGCCAAACGATTTCTAAAGTAGCTGAAAAGTAATATATGAAGTGGGAGGCATCGTATATTTGAAACTTCCATTGCGACTGCTTTGCGCTTTGAAGAATGCGCTTCAGATTTTTGCCAGAGCACTTCATCGTGGAAGGAAACAGTTAAGGCACAGACTGGTGGGTAGAGTTGGCTAGATTCGGCAGAAGATCGGTATGGGATCGGAATGTAAAGATAGAATTTGGGAAGTCATTATTTCCTGGCATCACAATGCACCTCTTTGACTATGGATTGCACATCTTAAAACACACACAATCTAACCTGAATATGCGTTACGTTTGCTAATGTCTTTCACTATTTATTATATGCCAAGTTTTGTAATGAGGTTCCAAGCAGCTAGGTACAACTTGACCCACCACTTCCTTACGCTCTTATTAACATGAATCAGAGTCATTTATGTTAGGAAAGGAAAGGAGGAACATTGAGATTATTCCCAGATACCCTCTCGGAATATGTGTAAACCCTTGTAGAGCGCAAGTTGTCAAGGGTATCCCGATCCTCTCCTTTCGCGGGCACACTACCTCACAGGTCCCATGTCTGCACAGCTCGTAGGCTTCGCAGTTTCCAGCAATGTCACTGTGAGCAGGTACCCAAATTATCTTTATATCGAAGCATTCTGATGCAATCGAGAGAGAGACCAGGCATTCCTTGACCAGTTTCGAATGCACCATAATGTAGCCTAGGGCCCTAATTGTCGCTTGGCTATCGGAGTAAATATTTACCTTCTTAACAGTTATTACACAAGTAAGTAGCCAGTCAGTTGCTTTTTTAATTGCGGCCACCTCTGCTTGGAACACACTGCAGTGATCCGGTAACCTGAATTTGAGTTTGATGGGGAGCTCTTTGCAGAATACTCCTCCTCCAATCCTACCGTCCAACTTCGAGCCATCCGTTAACAGGTTAACCAGGCCCTGTCCCCAGGTGTGGCTCCCGGTCCATCCTCCCTTGATGGAATATGGGTGGAGAAAGAGATGGCGGGCTAGAGCCACAAATATTTCTTTTGTCCATTATTCCGCGGCAGCCATTAGGTAAAGTTTAAAGAAAGACTTCAGACCGCTAATAGATAAAAAGACCCCAGCAAGTAAAAAAAATTTTTCTTTTGCCAATTTAAGATACAATCAAAATCAGGGTAAAAACGTCCAATGCAGACATCCACCAGAACCCAAACCTAATCTAGGAAAAAGCATTTGGAAAACATTTACTATAAGAGTGTAACCGCTTGGAAAAATAAGCAATCACTTGGTGCAGACGATCATTCGTCATTATCGATCATGGTGGCAGCCGATTTGCTATTCGCCACAACGCCGTTCGTCGTACTGTTACACATTTTATAACGATGATTGTTGGGGCACCCCGCCAGTTGCATGTAGTACCATGAAGTGGAGAAAGGAGTCAAAGAAAGATAGGATAGGCAGATATAATATCGAGCACGATCTCCTGTTCGTAAATGAGAAAATTCCGAGCGCGGCTGATATGTCAGTCAGATGCCCTCTCATAGCTGTTGAAAAGTAAGTGGCTGCCGCAAAAAGAACTCGAAATTATATTAAGTGACATCGCGGAACTACTGACTTTGTTGGCCTTAGAAGCTCCTTTGAGCGCACCAAATACAACCATGTAAAAAGTGGTCGCCACAGTTTCTCCCACCACTCGCTAAACTCTGACCCTAGGGCCACGTATTCAAGAGTAATCCACCGCTAATCAAGTAAATCGCTACAACTTAAGCTTATCTATATTAATTCATAAGCGATACAGTTTTTCGCAAAGTTTCTGTGATCTGTTACCCATATACAGGGCCGTCGAGGTAAATCCGGAATGTTGAACTTAAAAACAAAACTATTGGATATTTACTCAAAAATAGTTTTATTTGCACTTAACTTTGTATAATGGGAGTACACATATCATAGTTGAAAATTATTCAATGTAATCTCCATCTCGTGCAATTACCTGCTCCAGCCGGGACCTGAAGCGCTCACATGCGCGAGCTACCTCCTCTTTGTCCATTGTGGTCATCACTTCCTCGATGGTTGTCTTGAGAGCGTCCTTAGTGTTATGAGGCTTCGCGTTAACTTTTGCTTCAACTGGGCCCCACAAGTAATAATCAAGAGGATTGCAGTCTGGGCTTGAAGGTGGCCAAAAATCTGGTGACCAGTGGTAGGGTAGGTTATTCTGGAGCCAAGCCTGAGTCTTTGTATGACTTGCTCGATCAAAAAAGACATCATCCTTGCAGTCGGCTTCACGAAAAACTTTTGCAATTTCGTAAACTTGCGTTTTTTTGTAGCCAAACTACTCAATTATCTCTTTAGGGCTTTTTCCGGCTCTTCTGTCCTGCTCTCGACTCATCGTTTCCATAGCACTTACTCCGGCACTCCAATGTCAATCAGGAAACGATACACTAAAAATATGTCTCTTTATCAGCGGTTTTAGACTTAAAGGCTACAAACAACATATCAGTTTACCTCTAGATCCTTTGCACATAGCTCTTTTACTGGGAATGCCACGCTCAATTATTTATAGGGTACCAGTTTCGTCTTTTGGAAAACCCGTAAAGACCGTTATTCAAGACAATGGATGGCGCAAAGGCTAAGTTCTGAGATGTAGCAACATCAGTGTATTTACCGAAGAATTAAGCATCAAAAAGTCATTTAAGCTCCCTAACTATTGCAATGTGTTTCAAGCAGAGATATTTGCTGTAAAAAAGCAGCAGAGCTTGTATGATATGTCCAGAAGCAACAATTAACTACGCAATAAGCTTCTACGTGGATAGCCAAACAGCTATAAAAGCGATGAAAGCATCATCCAAAAATTTCCATGAATGCAAGGAAGCAATTAACAAAATCGCTCGTAACAGCAGACTGTGTGTATGTTCGGTTCCGTGGCATAAAAGCATAGAGGGAAATGAGGTAGTGGATGGAACAGCTAAAGAAGGCGCGAGACTTGCAGGAGATCAAAGAAGCCAGATACTTAAACTCCTACGCTCAATTCAAATACTAAACTGGTTCGATAGAAGGAATTGTTGATCTTTAGTTGGTGTACTGACGGGGTGCTGCCTAGTTACAGCGCATGCTTTCAAGCTAAATCTAACTCTTAACGATGCTTGGGGAAAATATTATGAGCCGGGTACAAAAGAAATACTGTGGCATCTCCTATGCTGCTGTCCGGCTCTCTCGAAAGCTAGACTAACTAACTAACTAAACTATGATACCTGGGTGCTCTCAGTTTTGAAAGACTTGAATCTATCCCTGAACTGGAGCTTGAACGACTCCTTAAATTCGCGAGCAGTACGCGTATCTTGAATGATGCATATTTTCGCTAAAAAAAGGGGCCGTTATTTGGTATCGCTATAGACTAAAATGGTATCTGCATGGCTTCTAGCCTAACCTAACCTAACCTACCCATATACTTATCAGCTCCTTTAAATATTGTAGTGATCAGTTGCTATTGTAAATCTAAGTTTATAGACGATAAATTTTGATAAAACATGGAATCTAGACATGCTGTAAGTATATATAATCTATTTTTTTTTTCTAAATTCATACTAGTATTTATACGGTAAAATTCGTTGTTGTATTTACTTGGCCATAATGTCAGCGTGAACAAATGACTGAGCATGACATTGGTGCATTTTTGAGTGACCTTGAAGACGATGCAAGTGATGATTGTGATGCTAATTTTGTACTTGAGGAAGACGAATGTTTATCTTCAGAACAATCCATTACCAGTGGCACAGAAGCCTTCACTTCATTGACCGTAACTAATAGCACCAAAGTTTTTGATAAAGATCGGATGATAAAGTGGACAACAATACCTTCTTTGCAATGTTTAAGTCGTGCGGCAAGTGAAAATATTCTTCACGGAAAACCTGGAGTGACTTCTTATGTTATTCATCGTATTTCAAAAATTCGTGATACTTTTGATGTATGCCTTACAGAAGCTATGAAAAGGGATATAATTCACTACAGCAATTTGCAAGGAAGTGCTGTTTTCGAAAATTTTCAAGCTATAGATGCTACTGAGTTCGATGCTTACCTGGGACTTCTTATACTTATTGGTATTTATTTACAATGTATTTTTCCTATTATAATTGTATAACGGACATATTATTATTTTAGGAGTCTACCGGTCATACGGTGAAAGTCTTAACTCCCTGTGGGACGAGTTGCATGGACGTCCGTTTTTGAGAGCAATCATGTCTTTGGAGCGATTTAGCAATATTTCTCGTGTACTAGCATTTGACGATAGGCAAAGAAGAAGATCAAAACAAAGAGGAGATAAACTTGCTCCTATTCGCACATTTTATGAGCAATGGACTCAAAACTTGCAGCTGCTTTACGTTCCAAGTGCTAACATAACGATTGACGAACAGCTTATTCCGTTCCGAGGTAGATGTCCTTTCAAAGTATGCTTTCCAAGTAAACCTGGGAAATATGGCATGAAAGCATGGATAGCAGCGGATTCTGATACCGCATTTTGCTTACAGTTCCAAATATACTTGGGCAAAGTAGGAGGCAATGCTGAAAGGAATCAAGGCGAACGGGTTGTTCTACACTTAGGCTAATGTCAATTTGGTATTATGAGCGGTGCAACCCTATCGAAATTTTCGTTGTTTACCGAATTTAGAGTCGAATGCAATTTTGCTTTCGATCGTGTAGCGTATTGTGAGAAAACTTGTTAAAGTGTAAGTTGTTTGCGATTATTTATGGTTTTATAGTAAACAAATAATAAATATATACTAGTTTTGTTAATTTTATGCAGGTCGAAAGTCGTGAGTACCAAACAATAATTAGAAAGGCGAATCCACAATTCGCAAAAGGGATTTGCACCAAAGTTCAAGCAGCAAAAAATGGGAGGAATTTACAACGGAGCTGAATTGCTTGGGAGCACCAGTGAGAACGGCAACAAAATGGATTAAGCTTAATAATGGTTTTGTTTTTGTGATGTTTATAGAAATAAATTTTTATTTTCCCTTGGTAGGTATGGGCTGAAATAGGAAGAGGAACTGAAATACATATTTTTTTCGAATGTCGAATAATTTAATAAAGAAAATTTATAACAAAAATAAAACAGAAACTGTGGCGTAAAGGTTTCTATTTAATACTTTTTAGATTTTTCTATAATATTCTCAAAATTTAATTTCTTATGTTTTCTACTTCTCCGTTATTTGACTCCACTTCAATATCTTCAGCATCATCGTACACAGTGGGTTGAGCAAGTCCTAGCATACCTTCATTACCAATACTCAATTGGTACGATCCCTGAGCACAAAATCGCAGAACTGTGGCTAGCTTTAACATATTTGGAATGGATTTGGCTCGGGTGCTTTGCTGCAACTGGTTTTCTGTACTGGACAGTAGGTTCATAAACGCCTCTTTAGATAATCTAAAGTTCTATAAAAATTTGTAAGGAAATTTCTGTAATATTAAGTACGTCAACACATTTTGAAAATTCTAAACTTACTCAGTGGAAGCCATTTCTAGGGAGTTGGATGCGCCCCTCAACTGTTTTCTACTTCTGGCTAGTTCACTAATCTTTCAACGTCCGATGAATCGTCGAACCACAACTCCGTTGTACTCATTTTCACAAAAAATACCTTTTTTAACTTTTAAAAATGTTGTTAGCAAAGAATTTAAACACAATCGGTTTTTCTTTTACTTTGATTTGCTGTATCAGCTGAGAAAAATTATCTATTGTAAATGCGTCGAGCGATCGAAATTCACAATAGTCCTATTCATCAACGAATGAGCACCATAATACCAAATGAAAATTCGTTCGATCAGCACTTTCGACTACAGTCGAAGATCGAACGTTGCTCATAATAAGGGCCTTAGCGTCTTCATACCGTGGACGAAATGTGATTACCGATAATTTTTTTACGAGTCATAACCTTGTATTAGAACTGCTAAAGCAGAAAATTACTATTATTGGCACAGTAAGGAACAACACACGTTTTCTGCCGGTTCATGCAACATCACAAGAATTGCGTAAGCTTCCAATACACTCAAGTAAATTTTTTTTCCATGAAAAAGTAACTGTAGTTTTGTATGTGCCTAAAAAATACAGAATGATTTATTTGCTTAGCACCCTTCACCATAATAGCAACATTTTTGAAGAAATAATTGAATACTACAACTTTGTGATATTTCCGCTCTAAACGCTTTTATAAAATGGACCGAAATATATCCTGAATGGCAAAAAAATAAATTGCACAAAAGGCGCCTATTTTTAGAGCATGTTAGGTTAGGTTAGTATGGTTGCCCAGGGAGTGAGCACACTTGGACGAAGAAGGATTCGTTCTTTGTGATACCATTGTCAAGGAAGTGAGGAGAGGGGAAGGACCGATGAGGTGCAGGGAGAGGGCGGGGAGAGGTGGTGATGGAAAGGTTAGGAGCGTGCGGATTATGAACGATGACTATGTTTGCGTCAACCGCTTTGTGCTGTTGATGAAACTCATCAGATTTTTAATGTCAGCGCCAGCTATATCAGCAGGCGTGGCAAAGAAGTAAGAGCCAAGATGCCTGAATCTTAGCCCCGCCAGAGCAGGGCAGCTAAGGAGAAGGTGCTGAGATGATTCCACCTCATCCTCCATACATCCAGCACAGAAAGGACTCGAGGTGATTCCAAGTCTCACAGCATGCATTCCTCGTGCATTGTGTCCTGTGAGAGAGCCCACTAGATTGGAGAGCTGATATTTTGACAGCCTCAGAAGCTCACCCGAGCTACCTTCTTGACTGTTAGTACACATTTGAGCAGCCAATCAGCTGCCTCCTTGATTGCGGCTACCTCTGCCTGGAACACACTGCAGTGGTCCGGTAACCTGAATTTTCGTCTGATGGGGAGCCCTTCGCAAAAGTCTCCTCCGCGAACCTTTCCTTCCAACTTCGATCCATCCGTGAACAAGTTCACCAGGCCCTGCTCCCAAGTGTAGCCCTCCGTCCACTCTTCCCTTGACGGGATGTGAGTGGAGAATGTTCCCGTTGGACTAAACGAGGGTATACACTGGTCTGTTGACAGAGGGATGAACTCAAAGTTTCCAAGGATGATTGAGTGCCCATAAGGGAGGTTGAGCTTATAGCTCCAGCCCCTCAGTCTGATTGCGGTACGTGTAGCGGCAATTCTGCCTGCCATATCTACGGGTACCACATTTAACATTGCGTTGAGCGCCATAGCAACTCGGTGAAGTTTTAGCTCAAGAACATATCAAGGAATGCAAGGAACCGTTATGTTGTGCTACATAAGTAAGCATTTCACTGACATGAATATATTTACATACGAACATACATAGATTCATGTAAGCCAATTACTAGAAAATACGAAACAAAACATGTTGAGTTTTGCAAACCGACAGTTAAGTTTTAAAAGTCTAATTAAAAAGATACCTTGAAAAAATAAGAAGTTTTCTCTCTTTTCATTTTTCCCCATTTTTTCTCAGAAATTTTGAAAGGAAATGAGAAGATTTTCGTATAAATAACACATTCAAAAAGAATTGCTACAAAATTAAGAAGAAATTGCACTTAATAATATCAATAAGAATTTCTTAATCAAACCAAAGAGAATTTCACATGATATTTGTTTCGTTTCACACGTTTTGACTACCCCCGAGTCCAGAAACTGCTCATGAAGACAATCTTATTAACTTTATTAGGTACTTTTTGCTCTGTGTAACCTCTCGATTGCCACCTCGCTATCAAGGTAACTCTTTATCTCCTTTTAGACAGACCTTTACTTTTTTTACGTGAATTTATTAGCCTCCTTGGAGCGAGACGATACAACTTTACGACTTGGCTCCGCCTTTGATGAAGTTATGTCAGCACATACTGGCCTTTCTCATCTTTATTCCTGCACTGTGTTTACGGATACAGTAGAAGCCCGATAAGTGCAATACCGATAACTGCAATTTCGCGGAAAGTACAATTCGATTTTGAGTCCATAGAAAACTCGAAAAGAGCAATAAAAAATTGCCATTTTCCGGCGCAAAAGAATTCTTGTTCGAAGAAATTTTTTACTTAATACGGCAATGTATTTGCGTTCATCACGCGCGAAGACACAGCTTTATAGCTATGCGCAGTTATGGTTCTCGGACCAAAAACACTGTTCTCACGCTTTGTGATTTTTGATTTTTACAAATAACTGTAAAATTGTAGCGCTGATATCATAAAATATGGCATCGAATCGTTTGTGACATTCAACACGCGTTAGTTTCAAGCTGGTTCTTGAGAGTAAAACAATCGTTCGGAGTTTGAATCATTTTTTTTTTGCTTTCATCAAATAAAATCATGGGAAAAGTGAAAAAGAATCTACATTTTCTTACATTGAAAGAAAGAGATGAGATTCTCCAAAAAATTGAAAAAGGCGTTAAACAACGAGATCTTACATTCGAGTACAAAGTTGATTGCGCAACGATTTGCCGAATAAAAAAACAGTCCCGTTCATTAAAAGAAAATGCATACAATTCATTTTCACTTGGAAATAAACGGAAAACTTTGCGGTTTGGCAATCATCCAAAGCTCGAGAAGCGTTTGTACCAGTTTTTCATGAATCAGCGGCGACGAAATGCTCCTGTTTCTAGCTTGATATTGAAAAGCAAAGCATTAAAAATATTTGATGAAATAAAAAAGGATGGAGAACAATTCAATGCAAGTGATGGATGGTTTTCGCGATTCAAGAAACGCTTCGGACTTCGCTATTTGACTGTGACTGGTGAATCAGTATCTTGTGATCCAGAAACCATTGAGCCATTTAAGGAAAAATTGACGGCGAAAATCGCTGAAAAAGGATATGTAACATCACAAATATATAATGCTGATGAAACGGGGCTCTTTTGGAAACTTTTGCCAAATAAAACCTACGTTTCGAAAGATGAAAAGAGTGCTCCAGGCAACAAAGTTTCAAAAGATCGAATCAGTGTTCTTTTGTGTGCAAATGGTGATGGCAGCCACAAAATAAAACCATTAACGACCGGCAAATCTATGAATCCGCGTTGTTTTAAAAATTTTCGTTTACCGGTGAATTATGCTAGCAACAAGACTGCTTGGATGACGCAGGATATTTTCAAAAACTGGTTCTTTGATAATTTTGTCGAAGAAGTGAAAAAATTCGGCAAAGAAAATGATGTTCCACCCAAAGCATTACTCTTCCTGGATCAAGCCCCATCTCATCCGCTCGAAGAAGAATTAGTTTGTGGTGAGATCGAAGTGATGTATTTTCCGGCCAATTGCACAGCGATTTTACAGCCAATGGATCAAGGTATTATTAACTTGACAAAAATTCAATACAAAACATTGCTAATGGAAACCATAATTAGTGAAAAAGATTTTTCATTACATGAACTATTGAAGAAAATTGATTTGAAAACCGCCGTGATCATGTTGAGCCCAGCCTGGGGGAAATTGCTCCCTGAAACGATCGCTAAATGCTGGAAAAGCGTATTGGGTACAAGCCCAACAGTTGACGCGATTATTGAATCTAATCCAGACGATATGCCATTGGATATCGAAATTGACGACCCCCTTCTTGTTGGAGGATTACAACGGTTAAATGAGATGGTCGAAAACTATGTGGGTGAAGCAGACACAGATGAAATCCGCAATTGGCTTTTGGAATTAGGAATAGATGAAGGTGATAGTGAAGCCAATGAACCCGAAGATACTACTCAAGAAGAAACAGCCGAAAAAGTCCAACATGAATCGATTTTTGGCTGTGTCAATACAATTTTGAAATGGGGTGAACAGAACGATGTACTGTCATTCAATCAGATCGCTTGTTTGCATGATATCCGATCAAAAGCACTTGAAAAGTGTTACGAGAAAACGCAATCGAAAATAACAAAGTTTTTCCAAAAAAAATAATTGAATTTTGGAGCACACACTCATATGTCCTTCCGCATTGATCTCTTTGTATTAATTTCAATAAATATGTGTTCATATTTCTTGAATATCGACCTTTTGAGCTCATTAATTGCATTTAATAGAGTTAAAATATTTTTCCCTAGGTATTCCTCGATCCACAGGAGAAATTCGCAAAAGTGCAATTTTTCGCTAAGTGCAATCATTGCTGAAATTTTCCAATTGTACTTATCGGGCTTCTACTGTACTTGCTTTCGTTTTCATGGTTGCTGCCTCGAAAGATCTTTTCGTCGAAACAAAGTGGCACTGCAACGCAGCTGTTCAGGGTGTCCTGCCATCTTATCTGGTCTTAAGCCTATCTCTTTTTCAAGTTCGTCGAACTTAAAAAATATGTGTATGTGTGTGTGGGGGGAAAACCCACAGGTATTAGTATAATAATTACATATCAGTGAACACATTTTTTATAAAGAATTTTGTAATTACGATTAGAGCTCCATTACGTTTCGTTGATTATGTGCTTAGATATCTTGCAGTGGGAATCGAACGATAAATAAACCCGATAAATCATATTTTCGACAATTATGCCAAAATGTCAAAAAAGTTACTTTCAGACAAAACAAAAAACTTTGTTAAGACTTTTTTTAAACAACAGTATTCCTTTCGCTGTTCCAAAAATTATCGAAATGATCGATGGGTGCTGATAAGAGGCGTATTTATGTATTTTGGTTATCTCAGACAAATGCGTAAATATTTTGAACCTGAACTATGTAACAGTAGACAAATCATACGAAGAGCTTCAAGTGCGAATGAAACAACCGTAAAGGTGTTCACTAACTAGCGGCCACTGGATCTCTTCTTCAAGAATTTGCAATATCTGCACCCCCTCTCCTATGACTAATTTCTTTCTACTATCGTGTCAATTTGGAAATATATCTGTTTTATTATTATTATTGATAAGAAATTATGCGAATGTACCTCGGTATCTTGTGAGTAGAGGGCAGTATATAAATGGCTTGCACGGTACACCAAAGCAAGTTATTCTTTCGAGTTCTCTTGAGTTACAATATTACCACAAAGTTTGCTGCTTAGTTCGAACCGCCGCCAAATTCTTTAAAAATGTTCAAGTTGGCTGTAGCCATTTTGTGTTTGGCCTTGGTCGCCGACGCTGCACTCGTACGCGTACCGTTAAAAAAGAGCGGCAAGCGTAATTCCGTTAAGGATAGAAAAGCTCAGGGAGCTATGCTACGTAGCAAATATAATTCAACATTATTTGCCACATCCGAACAATTGAGCAACGCTTACAACGATGCCTACTATGGACCCATTACCATTGGCACGCCACCACAGAACTTTCTCGTTCTCTTCGATACCGGTTCGTCGAACTTATGGGTACCCGGCGCACCCTGTGCGGACAGCGATCTAGCTTGCCTATATCACAATACCTACAATGCGAGCGCCTCCTCCACTTATCGGGCAAATGGTGAGGCTTTCGCCATCCAATACGGCAGCGGCAGCCTTTCGGGTTACTTGGCTCAAGACACGGTAACGATTAGCGGCATGAACATTACCGGACAAACGTTTGCAGTAGCTACCTCCGAACCTGGTGACACTTTCGTCTACTCGGACTTTGATGGCATTCTTGGCATGGGCTATCAACAAATCTCTGTTGATAATGTGGAACCACCATTCTATAATTTGTATACAGAAGGTTGGATCGAGTCCCCGGTCTTCGGTTTCTACCTAACACGTAATGGATCAGCCAGCGATGGCACCGATGGTGGTGAACTTACACTTGGTGGCATTGATTCAAGCCATTATGTTGGTGAACTCACCTATGTGCCGGTCCAGAGTGAAGGCTATTGGCAATTCCAGATGGGCTGGGTCAGCATTAGCGAAACTTTGGCATGCGTCTATTGCTCAGCCATTGCCGACACCGGCACCAGTTTGATTGGTGTCCCCACTGAGTTGTATACCAACATTCAAAGCGGCATTGGTGCTCAACTCAATGATGATGGTGAATACGTTGTGAATTGCTCTCAGGTGGCTAGCTTGCCGAATGTTTACTTCTATATGGGTGGCACAATGTTCCACCTCACCAGTTCTGATTACATAATCGAAGCAGAAAATTATTATGGTGACACAGTTTGTATGTCTGTCTTCGAGGATTCCGGCTCGTCTTTGTGGATCCTTGGCGATGTCTTCATTGGAAAGTATTACACCGTTTTCGATTGGGGCAACAACCGAGTTGGTTTTGCCCCAGCTGCAATCAATAGTACGGCTTCCAGTTCCAGCTCCAGTTGCGTCTGCGCCTGACTCAAAAGAAATACATGGAAAACCAAAGACTGGCTAAAGGAGTTTAAACTAATTGTGTTATTTAACCTCTTTTACTATTTGATTTCATAAATATTAGAAAAAAAAGAGGTTGTCTGTAAAGTCGGTTTACTGACGATAGTTTAACGTAACAACGTCATAAGAAAATATTGATGGAATGGTTGCAATTTTTAAAACAAAATTTTAATTTTATTTGTTTGATAGATATTTTGTATGGATATAGAGGAGGAGGTAAATGGAATTGCAATGGAATAGGTCAAGTTACATTTACACAAACGTGAAAAATGACGAAACATTTATCAAATTCATGAAAGATCTGTTCAATTTCGATTGTGCATCAGACGTTAATAAGTCAACAACACTAAGAGGCACCATCATCGATTTGCCTTTTTCAAGACACTTTACACTCGAAATACTCCCTTTCATTTCCTACTTTTCCTATCATCGTCCTATTCTCAACAGAGAATGGATTCATTACCATGCACACAGGAAGAAGGCATATGCAAATATAAGTATGTGAGTTTATATACAAATGCGCATATACATACATATATATGCTCACTCAAGTGGGACAGAGCAAGATGTCGAACGTTGCCGAACGCGGGGGCCGATTGTGCTCTTTGTCGTTCGTTCCGCGCTCTCGCTGGCAGTTCAAGCACATTAGCTTACATTTGCTTGCGTACGGAATAGATTCGTATATTTGATATGTCCTTATGACTTGTATGCATCTTTACATATAGATTTCTTCTTTTTGAACATTGCGCGAAATTGTATATGTATATGTATGTTTATATACATATATTAGTATACAACTTATCTTATAAGGTATGTGGTAAATATTACCATACATTTGTTCCTTCATATATAATAAAAAAATTAATAATAATAACATTAAAACAACAGATATTATTAACAAACTTGGTTTTATTTTAAATTCTTCAAGTAAATCAAATTAATAATAATCAATAAGAAGGCATATGCAAATACAAATACGTGAATTTATATATGTACATATGCGCATATACATACATATATACGCTCACTTAAGTAGGAGATAGCAAGATGTCGAACGTTGCCGTTCGTTTGCTTTGTCATTCGTTCCGCGCTTTCGCTTGCAGTTCATTCAAGGTAACAGCAATGAGCAAGGTAACGACAAATGAGCAAGGTAACGGCAATGAGCAAGGTAACGACAAATGAGCAAGGTAACGATAAATGAGCAAGGTAACGACACATTTTTTCGTGCGTGCAGCCGGCTAAATCGAATTATAAGACGTTATCACGTCAAAAAGCACTTCTTCTTTGTTATGTTTGAAATTTTTCGTACTACCGACTTTTGAAGGATACATTTTGAGGTGATCATAGAGTTTGATTGATAAATGAATTTAGCGAAAGTACAATAAATTCAGGTAATAATTAAATTAACGTTGAGAAGTCATTACATGGAAAGAGGAGTTGTCGACGCCAAAGACCTCATTTCAGGCTCCGTTGAACGGCGCCAGGTAGTTTGTGGTCTGCCTACCTTTCGTCCCTTTACCTGGCTGTTGATAGTGGTTCCATCGCAGCGTCTGTTTGGTGACGTCATTGTCACTCTTCCCCATTGCCATTTCCTTCTGCGGATTTCAGTCACCACATCGAATTAATTAGTCTTCCTCAGTAATTCGGAGTTAGGTATAGTACGAGGGCAGAAAATTCGCATTATGCGGCGCAAGTAGCGATTAATGAATGTTTGGAGATGCCTTGTGATCATTACAGTGACCTTCCAGGACCTAGCAGGATCGACTTGACGCATGCGTTGGAAATTCGCAGTTATGTTATTATTTTGCGAGAGCGGTGCAAGCGTGCCGAACGGCACTTTGGCTTTGGTAATTCTGCTTTCAAAGTCAGTCTCACTTCCTGCATCTGCGGCGATCATAGATACTCAATATACATATGCGCCCTAGCAAATTCACCACTGATGGGAGATTCAGAGTAGCATTTAAAGCGGCTTAAAGGCTGCACTTAACATAAACCTGCTAGGCATTCCTTCTCGTAGTGAAAGCGCTGCCAATCTTCGGTTGAAGAGAGGGAAGCGTTTAGAAGCAATCCTTTTAAATACTGAGTCTAAAACCGAGCATACGACTACTCACGAAAACACTATCGAGGCACGAGACTATTAGTCGCACGCCTACCAGGGTCGAAGCAACGCCAAACGATTTCTAAAGTAGCTGAAAAGTATGAAGTGGGAGGCATCGTATATTTGAAACTTCCATTGCGACTGCTTTGCGCTTTGAAGAATGCGCTTCAGATTTTTGCCAGAGCACTTCATCGCGGAAGGAAACAGTTAAGGCACAGACTGGTGGGTAGGGTTGGCTAGATTCGGCAGAAGATCGGTATGGGATCGGAATGTAAAGATAGAATTTGGGAAGTCATTATTTCCTGGCATCACAATGCACCTCTTTGACTATGGATTGCACATCTTAAAACACACACAATCTAACCTGAATATGCGTTACGTTTGCTAATGTCTTTCACTATTTATTATATGCCAAGTTTTGTACCCTCTCGGAATATGTGTACACCCTTTCTACCCCTCTCAGTAGCCTATTACCGTTTGCCATTTGTTTGTCTGCTACGAGGGCGGAGCGATAAGTCCGTGACTTTTTGTATTTCTGACCTCTTTACTGAAAAAGAAATACTGCTCCTGTCAACAGGCATCTGTCAGTTGACTCCTGTCAAAATTTGAACGTGCTGCGTCAGTTAGTTTGTGTTTTACAGCTACCTTTATCAGACTACCCAGTAATTTGAGGAGAAAATGGAAAAAACTGAATTTCGTGTGCTTATTAAGCATTATTTTTTGCGAAAAAAAAACATTACCGAGACCAAAGCTAAGCTTAATAAAAACTATAGGGACTCTGCACCATCGATTCAATGGTAAAAAAGTGGTTTACTGAATTTCGTTGTGGCCGTACAAGCACTGAAGATGCCGAACGTCCTGGACGCCCAGTTGAGGTCTCTATACCCGAAACAATCGAAAAAATTCACGATATGGTGTTGTCCGACCGAAGATTGAAAGTGCGAGAGATTGTGGAAGCCGTAGGGATCTCGCATGGTTCACTGGTTCCAATTTTGAATGATCACTTGGGCATTAGAAAGCTTTCCGCAAGATGGGTGCCGCGTTTGCCCACAGTCGACCACAAACGCAATCGTGTAGCAACTTCACAGGAAGGTTTGGCGTTGTTTAATCTCAATATGGAGGAGTTTTTGCGCCGTTTTGTAACCGTGGACGAAACATGGATCTATCACCACACACCAGATTTGGTCTCTGGATCTCAACAGTCAAAAAAGTGGGTTTCTAAGGGTGAATCGGCGCCAAAAAAGGCCAAGGTGGGTTTGTCAGCCAATAAAGTTATGGCGACTGTTTTTTGGGATGCACGTGGGATAATCCACATTGACTACCTTCAAAAGGGAAAAACAATCAATGGGGAATATTATGCCAACTTATTGGACCGATTCAATAACGATTTGAAAAAAACCGACCTCATTTGGCCAAGAAAAAAGTGCTTTTCCACCAAGACAATGCAAGGGTGCACACTTGTGCAGTTGCCATGGCAAAAATCCATGAATTGGGCTATGCATTGCTCCCTCATCCGCACTATTCTCCAGATTTGGCTCCGAGTGACTACTTCTTGTTCCCAAATCTGAAGAAATGGCTTGGTGGAAAAAGATTTGACTCCAATGATGATGTCATCTCGCAAACAAAGGCCTATTTTGAGGACCTCGATAAATCATATTTTTTGGAAGGGATAAAAAAATTGGAGAAGCGTTGGGCAAAGTGTATAGAACTCAAAGGAGACTACGTTGAAAAATAAAATGATTTATTTATCAAAAAGTCTATGTTTTATTCCAAAAGTCACGGACTTATTGACCCGCCCTCGTACCATTCAACTTCACAAAGAAGGTGTATGTGTTAAAATACTATCGCCCATGACGCGCACTGCAATTGAACGATAGCGCAAGAGCAGAAGAACGAGCTGTATCAAAAAAGTAAGTTGGAGGCCAAAAATGTTAGTATAAAAAGTAGAGGTACCAGAAAATAAGATTACAGCCATATACATTTACCTTCAGGAACTATGGCAGAGGAAAGTTATTTCAAGCACATGGAAAGTAATCTGGAAGTTTTTCCTGCTGACATTTGATCGTGCCGCGATGATACGTTTTAAGTATCAGCTTTGCTCCAATGTGTAGACTGTACTGTCATATTCTGAATGTAAAGAGACTTGAGACTTGAAATGGTAGCAGTTCGCCTCAAAGAAGGTTCATTAATGCACAGAGCAGCGAGTCGTTGAATCCTTTCTAGTGGCTTTATTTATGTCAGTTTTCTTGTCGCTGTCCACCATTTCCATTCAATTAAAGCGTTACTAATATCCTCAGGAGAGAGGCAAAGACCTCCAAAGTTCAGGGCATAAACTAAGTCAGAAGAAAAGTCGGACGGAGGATCAACTGCGGCATTTTTGTTTTTCATATTATTGATTTTATACTTATTGGATTTTATTTACATTTATGTTTATTTTCATATTTATTTATAGATATAATTTTCGTACATAGTAAAAGTAAGCCCTATAGGACTATTTGATCTTATAATTATAACATTTGATCAAAGAGCAACTTACAAGTGAAATAACAATTTCTGTATTTCATGCATTTGTATACAATTTAGTTTCTGATGAGAAATGTGAGAACAAATTAGAAAGAAAATAATATCAGCGGTAGCTAAATACAGCAATATTGAAATTCCATGCTTGAGCTGAAAAGTCAATCACTCTTAAAATTACAGTTTGTGCGCTCTCACTCTCTTATATTAAAGTACATCGTATAATGGGATTGGGACTTCTCTCTAACGCATCGCGTATTTTTCTATCAAATGAGGAGGCTTTTTTGCTTTCTTTTTATTTATATTTCTATTTAGTTTTTAAATAAATGTATAATATTTACTTTTTTCAAATAAATTTCACATTTATTTTGCACTGCGCAATAAAGAATTCAATGAAAATTCGCGCATAATTTTAAAAAATTGCTTACGAAAATACAACAGTAATTTTATGTTTTATAGAAAACTAGTCAAAATTTGTATCAAAAGCTTGCAGATATCACAAATGGCGCTTGCTTAATTGCACTCCAATTTATATTTTGTTACATCTTCTATATTTCAATACTTCAGAGTTGTGCTTTATGCAGCCCGCGAAAAAAATAGCGCCTGAACAGTTTGACAAATTTGAGCAATTTATTTATTTATTTTTTATTTTAAATTATTTTTCTATAAAAACATAGTTCATGCTGTAATAAACACCTTATTAAGCAGGGCTTCAAACTTTGTACAAAATTTAGAAAAACTCGACAGATTATTTTCAAAATTTTAAAATTATAAAAAAAATTAGGATTTAAAAACAGAAAATTTGGGAAAGCAGCCCATTAAATTTAAGTGTTATAAAGCGCATGTTTTAAGTTGCTAGAATAGCCTGTTGATTTTTTATACTTTTTTCCTTGTTAGGCTGGCACATTTTCTCTATAAAAAAATTCACGAAGAAAATACGAAGCACCGCCAAGAATAAAATATATAAAAAATCCACGATTTTTTTTCATATGGAGAAAATATTCAACAGCTTCGGGGGAAATAATTATCAGAAATCAACAAGAATTTTGAGCCACATCAAACTTGCACTTTATTATGCTAAAATTTAAGGGACTATAAAACTGTGTACTAAATTTTTTTTTTAATTCCGAGCAAACATTTTGTTGCAAATTTTACGAATTTTGTAAATGTTGTACTAAGTTTGAAATTTAGACTAAAATTGGATTAAAAAAGAACCATTTTTAGAAAAAAAATATTTTAGAAAAAAATATAAAAATACAGCGCACGCGCGATAACGTGAACGCTCTAAAGCGTGAACACCCCAAAACGTGAACAGACATTTTTGTGCATTGACTACTCTAAAACGTGAACAAACCCAAAAAGCTCTATAACATGAACAATAAACGTTACAATTATTTGAATGTACTTACTTTACATTGATCTCAAGTAATTCTGAAATTGGCGAATCCCCTAATTATAAAATAGGCATTTTTTTCGTAATTGCATGTAAGGAGTAAAATAGTTCAGTCGCTGCTTTCGCAACCTCAGATAGTGGATCTGTTTAAAGAAAAACTTAAAGCTAAAATGGCCGAATTGGAGTTGTGCAACGATCAGTTATATAATACTGATCAGTCAGGGTTATTCTGGAGACTTTTGCCAGAGAAAACGTACGCGTCCAGTTTGGAGAAGAGAGCCCCAGGGGCAAAGTTCGAGAAGCAGCGAATCACGTTTTTATGCTTTTCAAACGCCACTGGATCCCACAAGCTTAAGCTTTTGGTAATTGGAAAGGCGAAGAATCCACGCTGCTCTAAAAACTTTCAGTGTCTCACCGACTATAAGAGCTCGAAATTCGCCTGGATGACGTCGGCTATTTTCAAACAATGGTTTCATGAGTCATTTGTTCCAAAGATAAATATTCCTTTTAAGTTTTGTCCGATTTTTATGGTTAACTGGTTGTTTTTTAAGGTTACATCGTTTTTAAAGGAGAAAGCCCTACCAATTAAAGCTCTCCTCCTAATCGACAACGCTCCTTCTCACCCAAATGAAGCTGAACTGGCAACGGAGAATGGGCAAATTTCGGCAATGTTTATGCCACCAAACGTTACTCCCGTCATTCAACCGATGGAACAGAATGCAATAAAAATCACTAAGTTGCATTACAGAAACAGGCTTCTAGCCTTAGCTTCAATAGCAGCGCCAAAGTCTGATTTGCTCGAGTCGTTGAAAAAAATTAACTTAAAAACAGCTATAAATCTTTTGGATGCGGCTTGGTTTCTTGTTGGTGAACTAACATTAGCTAAATGCTGGAACAGTATTTTAAATTTTGCGGTAAACAATGATGAACCCGAACATAATGTTCCGTTGGCGGTTTTAAAAGAAAAATGGGAAGCTGAACTTCGCACCTCGTTCGTGTTCGTAGATATGCTCAAAGATAGCATGAAAAAACTTTTTTATTAAAAATTTCAGATTGAATTCACGTTACCAGCCATTCATGAATTGAACGAAGATATCAAGGAGGGCAATGCAGATGACGATCATCAGCAAGAGGACGAAACCGATAACGACAGCGTATCAGAGCAACTGGAGAAAATTAAGCCGACTGAAGTAGTTGAAATTTTCAACAAGGCGTTAAAATGGGCTGGTCATGAAGACGTCGATCTAGATGATATGATTGTGCTAAGACGATTAAGGGAGAACGCTGTGCTTCAAATTTTAGAAAAACAGAAGATGCGAAAAAAGATAACTGATTTTTTTTAAATAAAACCATCGTACGACTTAATTCTCAATTAATATATATGTAACGAAAACAAGAATAAAATGTGAATTTAAATGTGAAAAAATATATTTACTTAGTCTTTTTGGGCATTCCAAAACGTGGTTTGAGTTAGTTCACGTTATCGAGCGTGCGCTGTATACAATTTTTTATAAATATTTTTTTAATATTTTTTTATAAAAAAATAAACACATAAATAGTCGGAACTGATCAAAATATTGAGATGTATACGTAATTATTATAATATACCGCTAAATTTCTCTTCAACACTCCTATTTGATATTTTGTTAAATATCTTTAAAAAATGTCTTCCTTACCCACAAACTACACATACTCGCACACACCCACAATAATGGGCAATATAACTCCGAGACAGGTGGCACTCCAAACTGAAGTGCCACCTTTTTCGTTTCATGCGGCCAAACCAAAACCAACTCGGTTGTTGCCCCAATCGAAAACGGTGTAATACTTTCCAATAAAGACATCACCAAGAATCCAGAAATTTGTGCCGCCATCTTCGAAGGCCGACATACACACAATTTCACCATTTTTATTTTCGAGTTCAACAATATATTCAGCACTGCTGAGAGTAAACGTAGTGCCAGCAATTTGGAACGAAATCGGCGGCAGAATATCCACATTGGCGCATTCCACCAAGTATTCACCCGTTTTATTGGGCAAAGCACCAATAGAGTTTTGTATATTCTTATGAAGGTGAGTTGGCACAGCAATCAAGCTGGTGCCAGTATCAGCAATGGCGGAGCAATTGTAACAGGTTTTAGTCAAACCTACGCTTACCCATTCCATCTGGAATTCCCAATACATCTGTCGTGAGACTGGCACATACGTGAGTTTGCCAACAAAGTGTTTCGGATCCACACCGCCGAGTGTAAGTTCGCCACCTTTCCGCGATGTACCATTACGGGCCAAGTAGAAAGCAAAGACAGGCGAGTCGATTAAACCCTGCTTGTATAAATTATAAAATGGTGGCACTACATTATCAATAGCTAAATGTTGATAGGCCATGCCAAGTATGCCATCGAATTTCGTATCGGCGAAGGTGGTATCAGGCTCTGCGGTTGCTACGGCGAAAGTTTGACCGCTTATGGCCAAACCAGCAACGCTCACGGTGTCCTCAACTAAGTAACCCGTAAGATTGCCGCTGCCATATTTTATGCGGAAAGCTTTACCATTTGGCCGATATGTACTGGATGCGTTCGCGTTGTAGGTATTGTGTTTTTGGCAAGCCTTATTGGTGGCATCGCACGGTGCTCTGGGTACCCATAAGTTCGATGAGCCAGTATCGAAAAGAACGTTAAAAGTCTGCGGTGGTGTGCCAATTGTGATAGGTCCATAGTACTCATCGTCGACGTAATTGCTCAGTTGTTCTGAGGATATAGAATGACTTGAATTGTACTTCCCACGCAATACAGCTAGCATCGTGCCGCGATTCTCTAGACTCCTCATTTTGCAGGGCTTTAACAATGGAATACGTAGGATATCGGCAACGACGGCCAACCCCAAACACAACACGACTACTATTAGTTTTAACATTTTAACTGACCAGCCCGAAATGCGAGCAACACATGAGGTAAGTTGGAATATTAAATGTTAAATTTCGTCGGTTTGGCGTCAAAGCTCTTTATATACTATTCAACACTTTTTACTTACTGTGTGTCATACCTTACCGATACGTGTCATTTCTCATTTCTTATCGACGGTAGTGGACAAAGCGCTTTTTAAGCTTCTAAGTGTGCATATAGTTAGTATGTACAGTATGCAAAATTTATATTAGTACACCCCCTTATAAATAAAAAAACACGTATATTTTCAAATTAATTTTAAAACAAATGCTTGAAACCGTTTTATTTTATAGATAATTAACTATAGGTCTATCGATAAGTTCGTGCGGTTTTACAACAGATGGCGTAACTTGATTATTATTCCATCGATCCACATTTCCAAACATTCATTGGAGAGCTACTGTCGTAAGGCACAAACGTCAGTATAAGTTTTTTATTTGAAGCGTAAACAACAATATTTTTACCACACTTGAAAATGTCGAATTTCGTGCCAAATAATGTGTTTTTGCGGGGAATTTTTTAATATAATATGAAGAAAAAAGCAGCCGAAAGTCATCGTATCTTGGTGGAAGTTTATGGTGAGCATGCTCTAGCTGAGCGAACGTGCCAGAAGTGGTTTGCACGCTTTAAAAGTGGTGATTTTGGCTTGGAAGACGAAGAACGCGAGGGTGCGCCGCCAAAGTTCATGGATACCGAATTGGAGGAATTGCTCGATCAAGATCCGGCTCAAACGCAAGAAGAGGTTGCAAAAACTTTGGGAGTTGATCAATCAACCATTTCCAAACGTTTAAAAGCCATGGGAATGATCCGAAAGGTAGGCCATTGGGTGCCGTATGAATTGAAGCCAAGAGACGTTGAACGCCGTTTTATGGCATGCGAACAACTGCTTCAACGGCACAAAAGAAAGGGTTTTTTGCATCGAATTGTGACTGCCGATGAAAAGTGGGTCCATTACGACAATCCAAAACGTCGGGCAACGTATGGATACCCTGGCCATGCTTCAACATCGACGTCGGCGCAGAATATTCATGGCCTGAAGGTTATGCTGTGTATCTGGTGGGACCAGCTGGGTGTTGTGTATTATGAGCTACTGAAACCGAATGAAACGATTACGGGGGATGTCTACCGACGACAATTGATGCGTTTGAGCCGAGCACTGCGAGAAAAACGGCCGCAATACGCCGATAGACACGACAAAGTTATTTTGCAACATGACAATGCTCGGCCACATGTTGCACAAGTGGTCAAAACATACTTAGAAACGCTCAAATGGGATGTCCTACCCCACCCGCCGTATAGTCCAGACCTTGCGCCATCCGATTACTATCTCTTCCGATCGATGCAACATGGCCTGGCTGACCAGCACTTCCGTAATTACGATGAAGTCAAAAAATGGATCGATTCGTGGATTGCGGCAAAACCGACCGAATTTTTCACAAAGGGAATCCGTGAATTGCCAGAAAGATGGGAAAAAGTAGTAGTAAGCGATGGACAATACTTTGAATATTAAATTTGTAACCATTTTACGTCAATAAAGTTTCAAATTTCGAAAAAAAACCGCACGAACTTAAACATAGTCCTATAAATAAGGCCAAATAACAAAACCGTTCACAAAGTGTATTGAATTGCAAAAAAAAAAAAATAAGAAAGAAAAAAATTAACACTTTTCACAGAAGCAAAATTCGTATTAGTGCACATGTATTTTTAATGATTTAAAGAGGAAATAAAAGATAGTTCAGAAAATTAATATTTTGTAGGATACCCTCGTTGCCTTAGAACAGCAGACAATCTCTTCGGCATAGATTCCACCAATTTTTTTGTGAGATTTGGAGAAATCTTCTTCCACTCTGATTTTAGGACTTTTTTTAAATGTTCTCGCTTCCTTATTTGATGATGTTTCAGTTGCTTTTTGAAAATCGACCATAAATTTTCTATGGGATTAATATCCGGGCTTTATGGTGGTGTTTTGAGATAATTTGGACAGTTATAAAGGATCCATAACCTTGTATCCAACGCCGTGTGCTTAGGGTCGTTATCTTGTTGGAATATACATTTTTTTTTGCAACCGAATTTTTTGGCACTTTTGCGTAGATTCTTTTTTTAAATATCAATATATTGCCTCGCAGTCATAATTCCATCAATAAAATGCAACTTTCCTACTCCGTTTGCCCCGAAACATCCCCATACCAACAGAGAACCACCACCGTGCTTGAAAGAAGGCTGCAGATTTCGTTTTTGAAGGCAAGTATTACAGTCTCTCCAAATTTTTATGCGTCCATCGGACATTTTTATATTAAATTTACACTCGTCCGAAAAAATTACCCTTTTCCAAAATCGCATATTTTTGTTTAAATATTGCCTGGCGAATATTGCCACGCTTTCTTCTATTGACTGAGCTTACATACGGTTTTCTAACCGCAGTTCTGCTTCTAAATCCCAATTTACATAATTGCGCACTGTTTGAGGTGTAACTTTGATAGAAACGTATTTTTCTAGTTCTGCAGCTAGTGAAACTCCACTGACGGTGGGATCTTTCCTGATAAGGCGTTTCAAATAAGTCTTGTGCCTCTGTCCAAGCTTTGCCCTGTTCACATTTCGAAGCTTTTTGTCAATCCTTCCACTGTCTCTATAAATTTTTACTACGTTTTGTCTTGTAGACACTCTTTTCTGCAATGTTCTCGCAATTTCGCGTAAAGACTTTCCGTTTTTGTTAATATTTATTATTAATCTCCTAGTTTCGTTTGATAATTCACTTACTTTAGGCGACATTGCAAACTAACTCTGCGAACTTCAACAAATGGCTACTAAAACGCAACTGCCAAAGGTTAAACATTGAATGTTTAACACAATCGTTTCGAAAATAACGGTAAATACCAACAAATTGTTTACAAATTCAACGCATACTAAGTGTACTAATACGAATTTTGCCTGCAGTAGAAATAGCTACACTGCTACTAAACCTATTTTTTTCAATTCTATGCAAATGTTTCGGAGTTTTTGTTATTATTCTATTTTTTTATGAATTATATTGTACAATACCGCACTACGATTGAAATCAATTGCTTTAAAGTAAATTTGAAAATATACGTGGTATTTTTATTTTTAAGAGGGTGTACTAATACGAACTTTGCATACTGTACATATTTTTAAGCATAACATTTGCATGCACAGACATGTAAGTATGTAGGTAGTGTTTTAATAAAAATGCGAACAATTTAAGGCCCGTCATCACAGCTGGCGTTTACCCCAAATTGTCACACCTACTATTATCCGCCATTTTCTCGAGTATTTGTAGTAAATGTTGCTACAAATGTTAATATATAAAAAAAATAGACATCCACTAATATTTTGTTGTAATATGATAGCGTGCACAACGATCACAACTTGTAGAGAGAGTATGCATAGATGAGACTGAGACTGTTTCGTGTGGGTCGCTCGAAGTGTTGGTGGCTCCATTTAGACCAGATTTCGACAAAGCTTACTAGTGCGAGCAGTACACTCAACACACGCATTCTTACGCTCTCAAAATCAAAGGATGATAGATTTACCAGGTTTGCTCTTTAACTATGCTCAAAAAGAAAAGTGTGCGGGGAACTTTGCCTGCCACGTTACTTGAGAATTCGGTAGTCGAATTCTGCACGATCATTTCACATGTATTCATACACTCGCCCAATCAGTCGTTGTTCAGATGGCAACGAAATGTCTTTGGTTGATTTTGTTCGTATATCAGCAACACAATTTCAGTTTTTTGTAAACGCTGAGAGCTGAATAACGGTCTGCTTAACAGCACTCCTCTAAAAATCTTTTCATCATGGTGATCCGCTAATATTTTATTCCTATATGAAGACGTGCACAGCCGTGATGGAAAGAATAATGAGATGGTGCCTATCGTGGTACCGTTACTTTGGTCTCAGCAAATTTGACAGTGACATTTCCTCGTATGGCCAGATTAACATTTTCTTTACTTGATTTAGCATTTTTTTCGTTATTTAGCCTCGGAGTTTTAGTTCTCTCTTCATGACATTTTTCTAGCCTGTTCTAATTAAAATGTAATGTTTATAATTTTGTAAAATATACATTTTTTTAAATTAGTTCAATATTTTCTCTCAGTTTTATTTAACTTTACTTTTTTTCAACATCTGGTCGCATTGCCCGCGATTGCGGTTATTGTTGGTGTTCTTCTCCTTTCAGCAGTCAAATCTCTCTCCCGTTACTGCAGTGTTATCTAGTTTTGGATATAAAAACGCACCAAAATGCTCATTTAAAGTAAATAAAATACCAACTTTTTGTATGAATTTTGTATGCGTGCCAAATTGTCTTCTTGTCTTCTGCGTTTTTTTTTTAAATAAAAGTGTTATGCTTATGTATAATTTAATTTATGAGTTTTTTTTGTTAAGCGAGACTCTTTTATTAAGGGAACGACTTTTTTGCTATATTTGAGGTTATGTAACTGATAAGGTACTCTTTTCGTAAAACTGTCAGTATGGTTTCTTTAGTATTTTCTGGTATTTTATGGCTTATTTTTACGATGAGTACAACTCTTGAAGCTCTATGTCCCACTAAGGATTGAGGACCGCAAAAAACGATAACACCTCTGTGGTTTCAATTCGCATTCAGTAAATTCAAACGCTTTTTAAAATATGTAAAAAGGTTTTCAATATTAAGAAGAGTTGAAAGAAATTTTAATAATTTAATATTCAAACATAACCTTAAATGGAACAAAAAATTCAATTTTCCCTTTCAAAATATCAAATTTTATAAGAACCAACAAATTTTCATTAACACTAAAGTCTTCGCAGAGTGGCCTTTTTTAACCGTCTTTTGTATAATAATACAGTTTTATTATTATTATTAATTTGGTTTACTTGAAGAATTTAAAATAAAACCAAGTTTGTTAATAATACCTGTTGTTTTAATGTTATTATTAATTTTTTTATTATATATGAAGGAAAAAATGTATAGTAATATTTACCACATACCTTATAAGATATGTTGTATACTAATATATGTATATAAACATGCATGTACATATACAATTTCGCGCAATTTTCAAAAAGAATAAATCTATTGTATATGTAAAGATGCATACAAATCATATGGACATATCAATTATACGAATCTATTCCGTACGCAAGCAAATGTAAGCTAATGTGCTTGAACTGCCAGCGAGAGCGCGGAACGAACGACAAAGAGCACAATCGGCCCCCGCGTTCGGTAACGTTCGACATCTGGCTCTGTCCTACTTGAGTGAGCATATATATGTATGTATATGTATGTATATGCGCATTTGTATATAAATTCACATACTTGTATTTGCATATGCCTTCTTCCTGTGTGCATGGTAATGAATATCTTTCATGAATTTGATAAATGTTTCGTCATTTTTCACGTTTGTGTAAATGTAACTTGATCAATTCCATTACGATTCCATTTACCTCCTCCTCTATATCCATACAAAATATCTATCAAACAAATAAAATTAAAATTTTGTTTTGAAAATTGCAACCATTCCATCAATATTTTCTTATGACGTTGTCACGTTAAACTATCGTCAGTAAACCGACTTTACAGACAACCTCTTTTTTTAACTTAAAGTTTCGGTAGCTTTTTGGGTATAAAAAAGCACTAAATTTATTGTGGAGAGCAAATGGTGGGCAACACTGCACAACTCGGAAAAACGTGACGTCACGCACTCTTGATGGGCGCAAACTTCTTTCTATCATTCTTGCAAGAACTCTATGTAGGCTGATTACGGTCAGATGTTCGCATTCAAATCCGTAACGGGTAAATTTTTTTCACTTATCTTCTGTCTAAGAGTTTATAGCATTTCAATACAAAAAATATGTGGCGCATTTATAAGAATTTCAGTGTGTCTAGTCCGTTGAAGAATGTGTCTCAGTAGAAATTGAATATGCTGATAAATTTATAAATAAAACAGGCAATGCCGCTGAAGTTTGTACTTTATAATCGCCTTTCAGTATTGCTTAGATTAAAAATTTTAAAAATTCGTGCAAAATTGCATTACTCTACCTGAGTACCTACGTACAGCAAACTACAGTAATTAAGTTTATTTTAAAATGCAGAATTTGCCATTGAAAAGTGAATACTTTATGCCTCACGAACTCATAAATCAAATTGCTAATTGAAAATATATTCACTTGACTGCAAGCCTTGAAAAAAGTAAATGTTACTATAATTTTTTTATCTAAATCGCTTTACTTACAATACTGTGATTATATTTATATCTAACTACTTATTCATATGTTCATATGTACATACATACATACATACATACATACATACTTACATATATCTAAATAAAGAAAATTCTGTTCAGCAGAAACTGATAAAGAAGAGCTTATGGGCATGAGTAGTTTTAGTTATCTACATTACTTTTTATATCGAAATATTTAAAAAAATCAGTTGTACATACATATAAATGTATATGTATGTATCTTACATAGCTACGTAACATTTTTAGCGAACTTTTATTAAGTTAGTAATGCCTTGTATCTCCTCTCTCTCTTACCAATTACCTCATTATATTTACATACGTCTATTCATTGAGTCAACAAGGGGCTGAAAAAAAACAAACAAAAAAACCAAAAATGATATAAAAATTGTTTGCCTTTTTTTTGTATATCTGATTTTAAGTGAATTTTTTGATACTCTATAATATTTTTAACCCTATTTGGTATTGAGTTTACTAACTTTTCTGTTTCCTCAGTTGCAATCTTCGCAAATTTTGGCTGCATAACACTTTGCAAAAACTCCATACACGGGTGACTATGGGGTGTTTTGAGCTGTATTGAAGCTTTGTACAAGAGCCAAGTCTTAACCAATTCGGCTGTGTGTTTTGGGTCGTTATCTTGCTAGAACCAAAGCGTTGATAAGTCAAGACTTTCGTCACTCTGTTTCAAATGCATTTTTAAAATGTTCAAATACCCCCCTTTTCTCCATTGGCGATTCAATAAATTCTAACTGACCCACCGCACTTGTCGCCATGCATTCCCACACCATAACTAGCACCACCGCCGCCGTGTTTGGCTGTATGAAAAATCTATTTGTTTCCAAAACTCTGGCGGCTTATTTATAAAAAGTAACTAAAGGGTGTTTTTTTTAGAGTAAGTTTTTTCGTAGATCGTCTTTTTGACAGCTGTCACTTGATTTATGCTCAGTTTGGTTTGCCATTTCATAATGAATAGACTTACACCTGAACAACCTTTGCAAATCGTGCAAATTTATTACGAAAATAATGGTTCGGTTCGCGCGACGCATCACAAGAAAATTTTGTTCAGCGATGAAGCTCACTTTTGGTTGAATGCGTATGTCAATAAGCAAACTTGTCGCATTTGGAGTGAACATACTCCACAAGCCATTGCTGAGACGCCGTTACATCCTCAAAAAGTCACTGTTTGGTGTGCTCTATGGGCAGAGGGAATCATAGGTCCATATTTCTTTAAAAATGAAGCCGGCCATAATGTTACAGTCAACGGAGAGCGCTATAGAGCCATGATTAATGACTTTTTCGTGCCTGAATTGGACGATGTTGATGTGGACGACCTTTGGTTCCAACAAGACGGCGCTACATGCCATACAGCCAACGCAACAATCGATTTATTGAAGGAAACTTTTGGTGAGCGCATTATCTCGCGCCGTGGACCTGTGGCGTGGCCTCAAAGATCGTGCGATATAACACCGCTGGACTATTTCTTGTGGGGCTATGTGAAGTCGCTTGTCTACGCAGATAAGCCCGAGACGATTGACGTCTTGGAAGAGAATATTCGGCGCGTTATTGCTGACATACGGCTCCAATTGCTGCAAAAAGTGGTCGAAAATTGGGCCTCTCGGCTGGAATTTATTCGAGCCAGCCGCGGCGGCCACTTGCCCGAAATCATTTTTAAAACATAATGACAAACCCTTATCTCTATAATAAAGCTAAATTCTTGGCCATAACATTAAATTATATAAGTTTTATTTCATCTTGAAAACCTAACCTCTAAAAAAAACACCCTTTATTAGCCATGTTCTGTTCGAAAGTGATACAAACGGCTTTCATGGTGTCCACGTAAAAGAGCAATAAACATAAATAAAATAGAACGCAAAAAATTCCATCGAAAAAAAAATCGCTAAATTCCTCGCATAAATCTAAGCTTAATAACGGTAATGAATGTAAACAAACAAATTTATTTGATCAAAGCAGAGTTCGTACTAAAAACTTGACTTAACATATAAGGTTCACATTTGAGCTATTTATCTGTCAATGGCATTGATGCTTATTCTCTTTATGAGGTATTTAACCTACCTCCATCTCTAATTTGGAGTCTGCGTTCACAAATGGAGGGTCCAACAATTAGTTTTACACCACCTCCGAAGGGCGAATGGTTTTTAGTTTTTAATGAGAAGCTTTTTTTCATAGCAGAAATGCACTCAGAGGCTTGACTTTACCTACCGAGGGGCGACCGCTATTAGAAAAAATAGTTTATATAAGTTGATGTTTCTTACCCACAATGGGTTTCGAACTCAAGCTCCACCGAATGGTAGTCCCGCACAAATAATTCTACTACAGTGGCCAACATTACAATTTTGAAAAACAAATTTGGGAGTGCAGTTCGACAGCCTGATATTATAGGTATGCCATCAACCCCCTCTAACCGGAAAAGCGGAAATCGGTTACTTCTAAAATTGAACCAAATTAATCCCACTGCGTATATTCTATCATATTATATATAATTATCATTGTGCAGCATGGAGCTAGTAAAGTGTCTGAAGTCGTGCACGTGCCCACAAATTCGTATGCCTTAATAAGCCTAATGCACATTTTTTTTTTTTTTTGTTTTTTTGAATCCACTCTTACAAGTCTGCTTCCTTATCGGTAATGACTACTTCCATTACCGATAAATAATTACGCAAGGAAGCGTCTCTAAACCCGACACTTGCTTAATTTATGCATTTCCAGTAGTATAAAAGGCCGCCCAAACCATCAACGCTCATCACAGTACAGAGATCCCTTCTGTGTTTGAAAACAAATTTACCTTTAAAATCGTCCTAAAACTCAAAATGCTAAAGTTAGCAGTGGTGGTGTTGTGCTTGGCTTTGGTCGTAGAAGCGACTATCGTTCGCATTCCTTTGAACAGGCCCAGCAAGAAGCGTGCCTTGAAGAATGTCGCCGCACAATTGGCCGTACTTCGTAGCAAATATCACTCCGACATCACCGTCTCAACGGAACAATTGAGTAACTACTTGGATGATTCGTACTACGGCCCTATTACTATTGGCACACCCCCACAGGATTTCCAAGTGCTCTTCGATACCGGTTCGTCAAATTTGTGGGTACCAGCTGGCCCTTGCAGCGCCTCAAATCAGGCATGTCAAAATCACAATTCCTACGATGCCAGCAAATCGAGCACATACCAGCCGAACGGTGAAAGTTTCGCCATCCAATATGGCAGTGGCAGTCTTTCGGGTTACTTAGTTGAGGACACCGTGAGCGTTGCTGGTTTGGCCATAAGCGGTCAAACTTTCGCCGTAGCAACCGCAGAGCCTGGTACTACCTTCGTCGATTCGGAATTCGATGGCATCCTTGGCATGGGTTATCAACAAATCTCTAATGATAATGTGGTGCCACCATTCTACAACCTCTTCAATCAAGGCCTAGTTGAGTCGAATGTTTTCGCTTTCTATTTGACTCGTGACGGCACCTCCAGTCAGGGTGGTGAATTGACTTTGGGTGGCATTGATCCCAATCACTATACTGGTGAAATCACCTACGTACCCGTCTCAGAGCAAGGCTATTGGCAATTTAACGTTGACGCAGTAACCATTGAAGGTGTTGTGGCATTCACCCAATTCTCAGCTATCGCCGATACTGGCACCAGTCTGGTGGCCGTGCCGTACTACATCTATGAAGAGGTGCAAAGCGCTATTGGTGCTGAACCCGACGAGTATGGTAATTACTTCGTGGATTGTTCACAAATATCCAGCTTACCAACGGTTACGTTCAGCATTGGCGGCACTACTTTTGAGCTGGAGGGTAAGGACTACATCGTTGATATCGAAAGTGAGAGTGGTGAGACATTGTGCATGTCTGCTTTCGAGAATGGGGGCACACCTTTCTGGATTTTGGGTGATGTCTTTATTGGTAAGTACTACACCGTCTTCGATTTTGAAAACAACCAGGTTGGTTTCGCTACGGCGACGTAAACCTTCGAAGCTCGAGACTTCCCCATCGATATATTGTAAAATGTTCAAATAAATTTGTAAATGTATTTGGCAAATTCCTTGTTTTTTTATTAAGGGAAGGTACACGGTACGCTTGATATATGCAGATAATGCTTTCAAATACACCAAGGGCCCACCCATCGGTTGTTAGGAAGAAAAGTGAATTTTACCTGTTTTTTTGTACAATGACTACATCCCTCCCGTTAACTGCACCTTTTAACTGCAGTTAAAGTTTCTGTGGAAATCGACTAAGTTAATTCACATATTTGTTTAATTATTTTCGTTAGATTTTTATTTTGACGTATTAATTTTTTCTAATTCAAGTAAGTTTTAAAGTAATAGAGACAAATGTTAACAATGAAAAGAGAAGATTATAAGTCTACAACAAGAAAGTTCATGAAAGCCATTCAAATTCCACTAGTCGTTCAATGAAGCCACATTGTCCTCATTGCCATTGGCAGTAATCGGCGTTGCAGCTGGTGGTAGTTTCGCCAGCATGTCAGTGGTATTTGTGGCCATTGCTGTTTGACGTCCGCAAATATTAAGCCCTGGTATATTATTTGGTGGAGGCATATTTTGTGTTGCAGAATTGGGAGCACCTGAATAGTAGAGAAATGGAAATATCAAGAACAGGGTTTTCAAGTTCTGGTTTTATATTTAATTCTAATTGAAAACGAGTTTTGCATGGGAGTTTTCTGCCTACTTATTGGCACACATACATATGTGGTAGAGGGTCTACAATTCATGAATGGCAAATGATATATTCCAAATGCTGGACTTGAACACGCTTACAGAAGCCAATTCGTCCATTATAAGTGGCCTTTCAAAAGTGACGTCAGCGAGTGTTAGTAGTGAGTAATTTCTAGATGGTCCCTTTTTTGTGTCATCTTTAACGTTTTTCAAGTGGACAGATGCACAGTTTTACACGATAGAACAAGGCGTTAAAATTATTGAAACTTATTATAAAAATAATCGATTTCTACGAACAACATACCGCAAAATACGTAATTTTTTTGGTGGAAATAATCATCCGAGTAAATCGACAATTCAAAGATTGGTAAAAAATTTCAAGAAACTGGTTCTGTCGAGCATAGAAAAAGGACTGTCAGCCAAAAATTTGGACGTTCTATTGAAAATATTGCTACTGTAGCGCAAGGTGTTGCTGAACAACCTCCAGCATTGATATCCGATATCTCGACATTCTCAATAATTAGGCATGTGATGCACCCTTTACCCAGCTAACTGACTCGATAACATATCACTCAATTTCTCTTACGTTTTATGCTGTATACTGTTAATATTCGATGCTCATTTCTCTCTTGCTTAATTCATTTGTTCGTAGCATTTACATTTCTAGTACATAAGCCAACGGTAATAGTATTTTCCGTTACTATATTTTAACAAAGCGTAAGCCTATCATTAATTCACTTGAATTTTGTAACGCCACTTACGTTTAGTCTCTCGTTGTGTTAACAGCTATTTATCGCGATCATTGGTTTTTGTTATAAAATAAAGTTACAATTAGGCAAGAGGAAATGAGTATCGAATATTAACAGTATACAGTATAAAACGTAAGAAAAGTTGAGTGAGTCGTCAAGTCAGTTAGCTGGGTAAAGGGTGCTCCAGAGGCATTAATGAATGGACTGTTTGGCGAATTTTACCTGTAAAAAAATTGAGTGAGTCGCCAGGTCAGTTAGCTGGGTAAAGGGTGCTCCACAGGCATTTATGAATGGACTGTTTGGCGAATTTTACCTGTACTCGTGCGCTTTGTGGACATTTAAGTGATGCAATTTTTCATATACAGGGTGGGCCATATAGCATTTGCTTTTTGAACCACCTATTTTTTTGAGAATAGTAACACAAATGACATGCCAAATGTGTTCATAATTTACTTAAAGGTTTGACATTTACGAAATGGGACGATATAAGCATGAACAAAATTGGGAAATATTGAAAACTTATTCCCAAAGTGGTGAGTCTGCTTCTTCTTTTCTGATTTTCACATCAGTGGCTACGTCAATAAGCAAAATTGTCGGATTTGGGGCTCAGAAAATCCACAGGTTACTGTAGAAAAGCAAATGAATCCACAACGAGTCACTGTTTGGTGCGATTTTTGGTCTGGCGGCATCATCGGGCCATTTTTTTTCGAAAATGAGCGAGGAGCCGCGGTTATAGTAAATGGCGAGCGTTACCGTGACATGCTCAACGAGTTGTTTCCAAAAATTGAAGAGGATGACATGGACGACATTTGGTTTCAACAGGATGGTGCAACTTGTCATACTGCCAAAGTTACACTCGAACTTTTGGCTATCGTTTTTGAAAACCGAATAATCAGCCGAAATTCCGATATCCATTGGCCGCCTCGGAGCTGTGATTTAAGCCCGTTGGACTATTTTTTGTGGGGAGCCGTTAAGGACAAATGCTGTGCGAACCATCTAGAGACGATTGATGCTTTCAAACACGAAATCGAAGTTGCCATTCATGAAATTGGAGCCCAAACAATCGGAAATGTGCTTAAAAATTGGGTTGATCGAATGGCCTACTGTAAAGCCAGTCGTGGCAGTCATTTGAACGATATTATTTTTTATTCATAAATGACAATGTTCAATCGTCAAAATAAAAAAAAAGTTTGAAAAAATATTGATTAGTTTTTTTTATCGCCGATTCAAAAAGCAAATTTTACATGACCCACCCTGTAATATAATTGCTGTCGTATTTTGAATAAAAATTGTGAAATCTAAATTTTTACGTATTTAATTTTAAAACAACATTTAGGCGCATCTTTTGAAATACCCTTTATGTATATTAACTAATTGAAAATATCCAAAACGGATAAACTACTTTCATAATAGATTTTAACTACTTTTATGCGGCTCCGTAACTCAAACTCATTTCATAAATTGTAGCTTTTCTACTTCAGATCTGTCAAAACAGACAACTCCGAATTGTAAAAGCTGTCAGTACAAAAGTTAGGTTAGGTTAACCCCGCCACGCATACTCCTTTTGATCCCTAGTGATACCAGCTGGAGTTTGACCTCTATTAAGATTTAAAGTAGACATCACGTAGGATGCGAAGTACAAAACACTGCTAAAAAAAACTTGAACATGGAAGACCCTGTTTAGTACGGCGCATTATTGGCAGCTGTGGCAACGCTACTCTAGTCAGAACAGCTGATTTTGTTTACATTTTATAAACTAAGGAAACACTTTTCATGTTTACTCACAAGCAACTGGCGATGCTCCCCCACCGTTGGTGGCACGTGCGGGACGGGTTTTATGGAACATTGCTGCGACAGCGGCAGCCTGCTGCTGTGTTTGATGGTAGATTTGCTGCTGCAGCATCTGTGCGTAGACAAGCCGCTCATAAATACCTGTAGTGGTACCCACTGTGTTAGCCTGTGAGGTGGCGCCGCTCAAATACTGCGTTTCCTTAAAAAATGTATTCAGATATTGCTGAGTTGTCGTGGTCAACATGGGATTCGAGTAAAGAATAGTGGGCGAAGAGGCAAGTGCGGCATTGGCCAAACTATTCGATATAAAACTCGTAGTAGTGGACGAATGTTGATTGTAGACAAGTGGCGGTGCCGCGGGAGCAGCGGCGACGTAGGTGACTTTGTTGCCAAGGAACATGCCATATGCAGCGTTGCCAGTAGCTGGACGCACGGAAGCAGGCTGCAAGCCGTTACACAATTGATAATAAGCCGCTGCAGCAGTGGACGAAGCAGCCGATGATTGCTTCTGAAAGTAATGCACAATTCTGCTTAAGCAATGGGGAAAAATATAACTTTTGTGCTTAGACTTACATTGAAATTTGAAAAGCCAATGCCAGTAGTTGTCTCCGGCACTGGTGGTGTGGGATACAAACCATTACCATAGCCGGCAACAAATGGCACTGCTTCCGGTGGTGTCAATGCGCCTTTCTCATTGAGTAGTGGCGTTAAATTTTCAGGAAAGTCGAGAAAATCTTTACCGTATATGGCATAGTTTTGTGCTGCTTGGAAATACTCGTCGGTGTCTTTTGGCGGGTGACCGGTGGTGTCACCGTAAATAGCGCGATTCACTTCTTGTACGTACGTATTGCTGCTGCGACGGCAATTCGATTCCAGTTTTTTATTCCAATCGTTTTCCACATCTAATGGCTCACATTTCCCAGCGGAAGTGTAGGTTTGATGCCAAATCGGATCCGTAAGCTTTTTGGATGTGGGCGCTGTGAAGGAATGTGACAAGTAGGATTGATTGGATTGAGTGGTTTTATGTAGATTTTAGATTTTAGCTTACAAAGCTCCTTGGCATTCCAAACGGGAAATTCATTTTTAATTTTTGTTAATTCCTTTGCAATTGAACTTTTCAATTTTCTTTCCTTTTTGTTTCGCCCTACCAAAGGGTTTTCCGTTTCCTCCTCAAGTCGCAAAAAATCTTCATGAACATTGGCGTACGACTCTTCAAGGCTATTCGATTCCGCTTTCATGTTGTTGCTGTCGTCTTCGTCCTCACTCGTTGCTGAAAAAATTAAGCTGACATGAAATTTTTTTTTTGAAGTTTAATTTTTCACATTATGCTGGACAAAGAAATACTTAAGTTGTTGTTGCGTTCGAATTTATAAATTACATTGGTATATTTTAGCATTTGACCGCGTTTATTTGTTATAAATGTAATTTGTAATTACAGTCTAAAAATCCCAGCATATTCTCAATGAGTTTTTCGGTTTGTTGAGGCTGTTGCGTTTCCATACTTCCGATCGTCTTTGATAGTCGCTTTTCGCACTTATGAAGTGCAAAATAAAATAACAACTGAGGTGCACCAACAGTAATGTGTTTATAACGGTTACTTTCTCAGCTGTCCGTTGTAATTCAAACCTTAATGTTTTTTTTACAACAATTTTCTATTATCTTCAAAGTTTTCGGTTTTTTCTATAAATTTTCGCTGCGGGTACTTTCGTAATTGTCTTTAATATATTTTCTATTGAAAATTTAGAATTTTGTTATCTTTTTCAGTAGCTTTTTACGAATTTGGCCAACTTAAACCATTTGCTACACAAAAGGTCAAGTGTTTTTGAGGTTAATCGCAATGCAATTCCCTATAGCCGTCAAAACTCACTGCAGGAGTTATTTGCAAAGGCCAAAGTGTTCTTTGCTCTTGGTACAAAATTATAGCATATATTTTGGCGCTTCTTATGAAAAAAGTGCGTAGGTTGACGTCGAAAAGGGATTCAACTAAATTTGCGGTTTTACTTTTTATTGGTATTTAAATAATCTTTCGTCCTTTTTATAAATATATTTTTTCATAATATAAACAATTTGCTTTTTTAATAATAAACGGTTCACTAGACAGGGCTAGTTTACTGGGGCGGCAGCCCTTGGTCGGGAAAACCCCCGAGGTGTTCCGGCAACGTAGAACCGGCTGCCATGGGAATTTGCATTTTTTTCTTAGTCGCTTTTCTTAGACGTGTCGTCGCAGATCGCATAGCAAAATCCTGCGCCAGCGCCAGCAACTTTGCAATGCCCTGGGAGTAGAACCTGCGTAGGCGCACATCTGAAAATAAAATCCTTATTTGAATTGTATTTAGCTCACTTTAAATTGGATTGCACTTACAAATTATCCGTTGCATCATTGCCGCAATTGCCATGCTCGTTCCATCCCCAGGTGTATATGTCACCATCAGTGCTACGTATAAGGCCATGCTCTGAGCCCAAGGCTAAATATGCCGGCACAATCGAACTGCGCAAATCAATCTCTTGTGGCGTTGCTTGATTTTGGGTTATGCTGCCAATACCCAACTGTCCATAGCAGTTGCGTCCCCAAGTTAAAACTCGTTTATCATTTAACATCACGGCATTGTGCGTCCAACCGGTAGCTATTTGTTTAATTTCATCCTCGAATTGAAAAGAATTCGCTTGACCGAATTTATTGTCACCCAGCGCAATAACACGCTTAGCACCACTACCGTATTGCAGGTCAACCACTTTAAGCAAAATATGATTTTGACCACTTGCCACACCAGTGATACGCACCTCACTGGGTTCGTTTACTTGAATTTTTATTACGGGCGCACAATTGAGCGTTGTCGCTGTTATGCATAAATCCGACGGCGGCTCATCACTAATACGCAGACGCCCGAAAACATACACCTTATGATCCTCGGTGAGAATTGCACAATGCCGTAGTCCGAAACTTATGCGTGCAGGTGCATCATGGCGAGGCAAAATCACAGGCAGTGGACGTCGTACTGCATTGAATTCGCGTTGACACAGCCCTAGCTGTTGAAAGCAATTAGAACCCCAAACGTAAAGCTTTTTCGTCACAGTTATGCAGCCAGATATATCCCAACCGCAAGCAATACTTTCCACAGGTACATCCTAAAAATCAATGAAGCAGCATGAATTTATCTGACGAGTTAGACGACAACGAAATCAGTGATAAATACCCCAAAATATTCACCAGGTATATTTTGAAATTCATTAAAGCACTCTTCGCGCGAGTCTAAACCTAACTGGCCGCGTCCATTCCAGCCACAGGCATGTATCCGTCCGTTGGTGTCGAGCACAAGCACATGACCGCCACCGCCACGGATACGGCGCACGCTAGCCGGATTAAACGAATACGCCCGCACTAGTTGTGGTGTCGTGCACAACTCCGATTCAAAGCCAAGGCTGAGTTGTCCGTGCGAGTTGGCGCCCTGGTACGAAAATTGTAAAAACAAAAAAACAACAACACTTTCCACATTAATTGTACGGAAGTACAAAGTGCCAAATAATTTGCAATGCAAATTTCTTGCTTACCCAGGCATATACCGACATTATAACTCGTATATACTGCGCTATGCTTGCAACTACCAGTTGCTATTTCCGGCGCACGCCAATTTCAACAATGTATTTACAACAGTTGCGCCCAATGTCGTAGGCCGTAAATGTATTTTGTGTTGTCCTGTGTGCTTGCTTGTCAGTTACCGACTGTCGTATGGCAATTGCCTTCGCCTACCTTTTAACTTATTTCTCTGCGAATTAGCTTTCTTTATGTGCTCGATTTGCTTTTTGGCTGATTGCATGTTTTAGCCAAATTAAATGTATTCTACAAGGAGGCGTATGTGTTTTTGTTCTACTTCGTCACAGAAATAAGTGTGGCGCACAGCTGCTTGCATCAGCTGTTTTGATTGAACACAGGGTGTTACAGAGGAATAGTAGTTGCTGCATGAGTATTTCAAGCGATTTTTGGGAACAAAACGAATGGTTTTTGCTTTGAATAGTTTGTTAGGTCACCGTTGTAATAAAAACATTATAATGGATTCATTTTGATACTGAAAGGAGGACGCAAACTTCAAAAATGTATAAGGCTGCTGCAAAATTATTCACGTTTTTATAGTACGAAATCACTTGGGATGCCAATATTAGTGGAGATTTTTGCAATAGAGGTTTCGGTATATTTTTCAAGTAATCCCTCGGTTAGTGGTCACGGGAACGCCATCCCTAGAATACACACATAAAGGGTTTTTCAATAAGGTCGGGTAGATGTTGAAATGGAATGTCGTGGCGTTTGCTGTGTGGCACGTAGCGCCGTCCTGCTGGAACCACATGTCGTCTAGGTCCATATGGTTCAATATGAGACATAAGAAATTGGTTATCATCGTTGTGTGGCGCTCGCTGTTGACGGTGACCGCCTCACCAACGTCGTTTTCAAAAAGAGGTTGTCTGTAAAGTCGGTTTACTGACGATAGTTTAACGTGATAACGTCATAAGAAAACACTGATTGAATGGTTGCATTTTTCAAAAGAAAATTTTAATTTTATTTGTTTGATAGATATTTTGTATGGATATAGAGAATGAGTTAACATTAACATAACATTATATAACATAACATAACATAACATAACACAACACAACATAACATAACATAACATAACATAACATAACATAACATAACATAACATAACATAACATAACATAACATAACATAACATAACATAACATAACATAACATAACATAACATAACATAACATAACATAACATAACATAACATAACATGACATAACATAACATAACATAACATAACATAACATAACATAACATAACATAAAGCATTCACCAACAGCTTTCATTTGATACCCATATTGTACATACACGTCCGAAGGTTACCCGGGTCCACGTTTTGACCTATATATCGAGACCCTATCTACCAATAGGTATTCAAACTATGCAGAAATCATCTTCAATACCTACTTAACAATGTGTGTAAGTTTGGTTTAATTCGGTTCAAAGACACGGCGGGTCCACGTTTTGGCATATATTTTGAGACCCTAGTCATCAATAGGTATGAAAATTACCCCGTATTAAAGCACTTATCAACAGCTTTCATTTGATATCCATATTGTACAAACACATTCTAGAGTCCACGTTTTGGTCTCTATCTCGAGACCCTAGTCACGGAGCGGATGGAAATACTCTCAACTAAAGCATTCACCAACAGTTTCCATTTGATACCCATATTGTACATACACATCCGAAGGTTACCCGGGTCCACGTTTTGACCTATATCTCGAGCCCTATTTCCAAAATAAAATATAATTCATGTTACTCGTGGAGGATGTAGCTTTCGAATGGTGAAAGAATTTTTAAAATTGGCCCAGTAGTTTTTGAGCCTCTTCATTACAAACAAACAAAGTTTTCCTCTTTATAATATTAGTATAGACAAAACATATCTTATAAGGTATATGGTAAATATTACCATAAATTTTTTCCTTCATATATAATAAAAAAATTAATAATAATAACATTAAAACAACAGGTATTATTAACAAACTTGGTTTTATTTTAAATTCTTCAAATGAATCAAATTAATAATAATCAATAAGAAGGCATATGCCAATACAAATACGTGAATTTATATATGTACATATGCGCATATACATACATATATACGCTCACTTAAGTAGGAGAGAGCAAGATGTCGAACGTTGCCGTTCGTTTGCTTTGTCGTTCGTTCCGTGCTTTCGCTTGCAGTTCATTCAATGCAATGAGCAAGGTAACACTAATGAGCAAGGTAACACTAAAGAGCAAGGTAACACTAATGAGCAAGGTAACACTAATGAGCAAGGTAACACTAAAGAGCAAGGTAACACTAATGAGCAAGGTAACACTAATGAGCAAGGTAACACTAAAGAGCAAGGTAACACTAAAGAGCAAGGTAACACTAATGAGCAAGGTAACACTAAAGAGCAAGGTAACACTAATGAGCAAAGTAACTACATATGAGCAAGGTAACACTAATGAGCAAGGTAACACTAATGAGCAAGGTAACGACACATTTTTTCGTGCGTGCAGCCTGTTAAATCGAATTATAAGACGTTATCACGTCAAAAAGTACGGACAAATGACGCCGCCGGCCCATCAAACGGTAACTTTTTGAGGATGCATTATCACCTGGTGAACCTCGTGTGGATTGGTGTCGTCCCATATACGGCAATTTTGTTTGTTAACAAAGCCATTCATCCAAAAATGCGCCTCGTCACTAAAGATGATTTTTCGCCCAAAACTGGGGTTCTCTTCCAAACGATTCGAAGCCAGTCAGCGAACAAACGGCGTTGTCTATGGTCATCAACTTTGAGCTCCTGGGTCAGTTGGATCTTGTACGGGTGTAGGCCCAAGTCCCGGCGCAAAATTCGCCAAGTTGAAGTCTGCGAAAGGCCAAGTTCTTGTGCACGGCGAGGAATAGACTGCCTCGGGTTCTGCTGTACACTTTCACGGACCGCGGCAATGTTCTCGGCTGATCTTGCGTTCCTTGAACGTACCGGTGTTGGCTGATTGTTTACTGACCCGGTCGTCTCAAATTTGGCCACCAAACGTTAAAGAGTCGGCTTTGAAGGGCCACCACGTCTACCGAAAAATGGGCGCAATGCGTGCAACGTTTGCGTTAATGAACACTCATTTTGATAATAAAGTTTTATCATTTGAACGTTCTGTTCAATCGTGTCACTTGCCATGATGATTTGGCATAAACAACTGAATAATAAACAAAAGATTTGACAGATGTCACTAAAACAAAATGGCTGCCACAGGACGCCAAAATCGAACCGCGCCAATTGAAAAACTCTTTATTTGCTCATATAAAAATGTTGATGGATATAGTATTCAATGATCAGCCTTCTTCTGCTAAGTCCGCAGATCTCATTCTTTTATCTCCGTTTTCACTGGCCGTGAGACTTTCAGCAGGAAAAATGACGCATAAAAAGTGCGCAGTCCTTCGTGTAAATATATATTATACATATGTATAATATGTCCTTCTTCGTATTCTTCTTGATTGACGCGATAGCCGCTTACGCGATTTTGGCCGAGTTTAACAAAGCGTGCCAGTCGTTTTTTTCTTATGCAAACGGGCGCCAGTAGGGAACACCAAGTGGCACCTTTCCACCTGATATCTCCAACGCAGAGGAGACCTTCCTCTTTCTCTACTACCACCAGCTGGTACCGCATCGAATACATTCAAAGCCGGAGCGTTTGTATCCATTCGGACGACATGACCCAGCCAACGTAGCCGCTGGATCTTTATCCGTTGCACTATGCCCACATAGTCGTAAAGCTTATACAGCTCACCAAGTCGCAAAAGGTCTAAATATCTTCCGCAGAATCTTTCTCTTAAACACTCCGAGGGACGCTTCATCGGATGATGTTGTCTAAGCTTCTGCGCCATACGTTGGGACGAGCATGATGAGAGCCTTTGTAGATGGTATTTATGTTAGTAGATAATATTTAGTTTTTTCAATACTTCACAGAGGTATTCTATGGTGTTGAGGTCCGGCGACCGAGAGGACCACATCATAACGCCAACTTAATTGCTTGGAATCATGGCTTTACTATTTTCGACAAATATTTCGGGTCGTTATCAGGCATCAGACATCTTGAGAAAATGGACTTCGTCGATGACAACTGCCTCCCTCCCACACACATCCTAGTCACGCAAGCACGCACTGTCAGACTGGAGGTCTACATCGCCAAGACCAAAACCTTAAGAGTCAACCTCAATAAATCAAATGGTTGAGGGTTGTTCGATGATATTTGTCGAAAGCTTCTGCTACCTCGGCTGTACTATCACGGCATGCGGCGGAGCAGATGAAGATGTCAACTGCAGACTAAACAAAGCAAGGTCGACGTTCGGGTTAATGCATACAGTATGGGTGAGTTCGCAAATCTCCAGGCGCTTAAAACTGCGAATATTCAGCTCGATTGTGAAGTCGGCATTGTTGTACGGAAGTGAAACATGGCTGTTCTCCAACATCATCACACAGAGTCTACAATCTTTCGACAAATGCCTCCGCATCAATTGCAGAATATACTGGCCGAACGCTGCGCTGTAAGATCGACGAATGAGAAACTCATCCCATGTCAAATTAAATGCAGAAAATTGAGGTGGATAGGTCACATGCTTAGAAAATCCCCAGATTACATCAAAATAATGGCACTCGACTGGAACCCGCAAGGGAGCAGAAGTTGGGTCGGCCGATATTGGAGAAGGTCGATGTTGCGAGAGCTAGCAAATGTCGACATCACGTGCGACCGCGCTAGAATAACAGCCCAGAATCGTCTACGATGGGAGAGGCTTGCCGAGGCCCTATGCTCACGAGCCGAGTGAATAAAGAAAAAAAACATACATAAATGACAATTTAAGTGGCATGTGCTGCTCTGTATAGTGGAAACATTACCGTATTAAGAATATTGGAATAATAAATTGGCACATTAAAGCCTTTCTGCTGTACATATCATCGAATTCGGAAGGAAATTTTGCCATCGGAGCTGAATAAATTTACTTTGGTCATATCAGACCAAAGCACATTCTTTTAGCTTCTTCGTAATATGTCCCTGTTTCGACAGGATTGGGTCAAGAGGGAAAGGGGTGTTAGGTGAGTGAGTTTAAGAGGGCACGTGAATAGGTGGTAAGTATCGTGTGATGTTCCTTCACAAGAGGGAAAGGGGTGTTAGGTGAGTGGGTTTAAGAGGGCACGTGAATAGGTGGTAAGTATCGTGCGATGTTCCTTCACATGGGGGGTATATATTAAGTATGTCGTGGTCGATTCTAGATAAGTGGGCGTTTAACCTGCTACAATATCTATTACGCGGGTTTTACGAAGCAGAGTCTCCTGATGAATGTTGCTTAATGTCTGTCTAAAAACTGTCCGGTTCAGTAGTAGTAGTTGTGTTTAGTCTTGGATCTCTTCGGTGTAAACGTCTCGTAAATGTCTCCTGATTCGCCTGGGAGGTGGCTCAGGCTCTAGCAAATGTATATAGAGATGATTCCTATGGTAACACAAAAGCAAGAATTGAGTATTTCCCTAAAAGAAGTATTTTTCTGTGTTGCAGGCGGGGCATCAGGAGGCATCCCGTAGCTGTCTTGCTAGCGGAATTTTGACAGGTCTGGAGCTTGGTCCACTGCGAATCACTAGTAGCAGGCGACAAGACGGACGCAGCATAATTTAGTACCAGCCGTCCAATTGCTTTAAATGTCCTAGCGAGATTTCCACCCATTGCACAGTGGTTCCGCCATAGGACATTGGATGAAAAGAGTCATGTTAAAATTATGCAACAATATTTAGCTAAATGTTAGTTCATTAGTCATAGTAACTTAGAGTATAAAAGAAATTTCAACTGCACAAACAATTCACTTATAATTGTGCCTCCAAAGTAAGAGAATTTGAAAAGTGATAATTAGCGTGGTCTCCGCTCCGTACTTACGCAGTTCCGGGAAGTGTTATTTTTCTAGGCATTACTGTGTTTATGACCTGTTGTACAATGGAAATTGAAGTTGAAGGTATGTACGACATGTTAAACGTTTTGTTATCTTTTTTAATTATTATTTAATAGGTTTTCAGACTGTACGAAATACGTACTTTAAAATTAGCCGTTTATTTTTTTTTATAAGAAGTTTGTAAAGTTTTAACTAAGTTCGCACGAATCTGCACAAATGAAACATACATTAAAATATTCTTACGTATGTCCTCTTTAAGGACAAATAATTTTCAGCTGCGATGACCTGCGATTGCGCTTGATATAGGGTCTAATCTGTACCTATGTGACTCATCTACGAGTAAATGTTATACAGGGTGGCTGATGAAAGCCGCTACCAAAAAAAAAATTGAATAACTTTTTTTCTTTTTAAGTTATCTGTTCCATTTTTATTTTAATTTGCAGATTGATCTTTAAAATTTATTAAAATGGATAACTGGGACACGCAAACAAGAATTTGGATAGTCCGCCGCTATCACGCACTGGAGTCCGTAGTTTTGGTACAGAGAGAGTACAGGCGGATGTTTGGCGGCGATCCCCCGAGCAGATGGACCATAATGAGGCTGGTGAATAATTTTGCTGAGCAAGGAACAGTCGCAAGAAGGCCTTATCATCGAAACCCACCAGTTCGGACGGAGGAAACGATCGCTGCTGTAGCTGCAGCTATACAAAGCAATCCAAGGGTTTCAACAAGAAGCTTATCTGCTCAACTTGGTGTCAGCCGACAGTCTTTGCAAACAATAATGCACAAAGATTTAGACTTATTTCCCTACAAAATTCAAATGGTTAACAAACTGAATGCAGCAGACTTGCCGATTCGCTTGGACTTTTGCCAGAAGATCCTGCAAATGGTGGAAGAAGACCAAAACATGTTAAACTGCCTTTTCATGTCTGATGAGGCCCATTTCGATTTAAACGGCAATGTGAACAAACAAAATTGTCGAATATGGAGTACTTCTATCCCACAGATACTCCACGAGACGGAATTGCATCCTCTTCGCGTGACAGTGTGGTGTGCGGTTTCTTCACGCTGTATTGTCGGGCCTTATTTTTTTGAAGAAAATGGTCACACCGTTACGGTTACTGGAGACCGTTATTTGAAAATGCTGAAAGAATTTTTCTATCCAGAACTACGCCGAAAGAGAATTCCTTTCAACTCTGTGTGATTTCAACAAGATGGGGCAACGTCTCACATAGCCCAGACTGTTATGACAGAGTTGCGACGAAAATTTCCCAATAAACTGATTTCAGGAAACTCCGAATTTCGTTGGCCCCCCAAGTCGCCTGACCTTACTGCACCTGACTTTTTTTTGTGGGGTTTATGTAAACAAGAAGTTTATAAAACAAAGCCAACAAATTTGGATGAACTAAAACAATCCATTCGGGCAACAATTGCGGCTATTCCTGTCGCAACTCTCAAAGCAGCAATGAACAACTTTTTACTAAGATGCCGCACTTGTGTCAACGAGCATGGGGGGCATTTAAATTCAATTATTTTTAAAACTAATATAGTTAAGCTACATTTAATAAAATTTAATGACCTTCAACTTGAAAAAAAATAAATGAATTCCATACACTAAAAAAAAAAGTTATTTGAGTTTCTTAATGTAGCAAAATTCATCAGCCACCCTGTATTTGTGGTGCGACACCTAAAGAAATGAATGACTTAGAAAAGTGTAGAAACAAACAAGTAAATTGAATACTTTATTCATGTTTCTTATAGAATCGAATTTAAAAGGTGGCAAGCACGTTCATCTGAGGAAAAAGCACTTTTAGCTAAGAGAAAGGAATTTGTTCAGAGGGAGTTTAGAGAACAATTAGGCTTGATAGTTGACAAACCGCGAATTGGAGGAAGTGGCACCTCTAATGATGGAAATACAGCACGAAAATGTTTCCTTCATTCAACCATATCATCCGAAATCACAGGAATAGACAAACACGTTATAGACAGATGTAGTTATCTCCTACAATGTCTTTCATCTGGTTTCAAAATTAATTCGAATAAATTCAAAATATACGCACTAGACACTGCTTAAATTCTAGTTAGTAAATATTCATGGCATAATTTACCTGCATCAGTTCATAAAGTGCTCATTCATGGGTCGGAGGTGATCGATCATTGTTTATTATCAATTGGAGAATTATCAGAGGAGGCAGCTGAATCATGTAATAAATTAGTGAAACAATTCAGACGTGACAATACCAGAAAGCACTCAAGAACTGTAACTAACACGGATCTTTTGCACAGGCTTCTTCTCAATTCCGATCCATTTATATCTAGTCTACGAAAATTACCATGAAAAAAGAAATCTATGATGTCAAGAGAAGTGTTAGATTTAATGAGTTAAAAGTTTTGTATTTCTAAGTACATTAACTTTTTTTGAAGTGAATGTTTTATTGTTTTCATAAATAAGAATAAGTTAACTGGCATCCAAGTATACTTTATGCTCATCCTTCCGGAATTCAATGTTTTTTTCTATTATTGTTTATATTTTAAGATTTATGCAAAACTTTAAACGAAACAAAAAAATTTTATATAAAAAATGTGTGTACCTAATTTTCCTTTGACTTTTTATATTAATTATATATTACTTTATTATATATTATTATTATATTATTATATCTTATATATATTCTTATTATATATATATTACTTTTTATATGTCTTAATGTTTTTTTTAACAAATAAAAACATTTCTCAACTTAAAAACGTACTAATAAGTCATTTATCACGCCAAAAGTTCTTATGACCGCTCTCCCTACGCGGCGGGACCACTGTGCATTGGCTTGAATTTTTCTTGCTAAAAAGTGGCATCGCTCTCCGGTGGCTAACGGAAATAACTTAGAGTTATGCTGCGATTAGGGCGAATTCCCTGTTTTCCATAATCAACCGTTATTTGCAGTTGATCGTCGTATTTTTATTACGACTAATAAAGCAAGTAATTTGAAAATCATTATTCCACTTGCATAAATAAAAAAGATACTCGTAACGACAACACCCACCAATGCAGTAAACGAAAATTCCAGAAAATTAAAAAAAAAAAGAAATTGTACAATTACGGAAAACGACCGCCAACGAGCTCAGATAGCGATTGAAATGCACCTGAGCAGTAGTTAATAGGAAAAACCACACAGAAAAAAAAAAAAAATCGCGGACGAATTAAAATACCAAACAAAATTCGCTTAGCGCAAAACGAAAATTCAGGAAAAGCGCACAGCACGAGCGCGGAACCTGTCGCTCTGTCTGGCTGTCCTCAATATTGACTATTTAACATAGCCAGCCAGCTTTGCTATGCTAGTTGACTGCCTAAATGCCAGCGAAATGTAGCGACCAAGTGGCGCGCTGCAATTGCAATTGGAAATGGAGTTATCTGCCATCATTCCAGCGCTTTGTGAAAACAACTGTCCGATCTGTCCGAGGCTGTCTAACATTGCGAAGTTAATATCAAAATATTGCAGGTATGCCGCCAAATCGTTGCACTTTGCTGCCGTTGCAAGTTCGTCTAACAACAACAAAATGCACGCCATTATAATCCAGCAGCAACAGAAACCCCATAGTTACTCCACAATTGCCTTGTCATTGTAATTATCGAATTGTTTTGTTGCTTTCCAACGACTATTTTAATTTTTTATTTTCTTCAAACCAGCTGCTGGTCGCTTCCAAAGCACAAAGCGCAAGGCGCAAGGCGCAAGGCATTTGCAGTGCAACCAAAGTTCGTATATTCCATAAACGATGGAGAAATAACAACAACCAAAAGGAAAGAAAAAATATTTTTCGTTAGTTTTTCATGCAGATTTTTTGCAAACGATCTACTGATGCGGCGAGCAGATGAGCTGCAGCCGTAATGGACCGACTAACCGTTTAAGCAGAGGAGTACGACGTCGACGTTGCATCTTAGTAGCACAAGTGCAGCTTGCACGAAAAATAATCTTCTGTTGACATTTCCGAAATGGATTGTTAGATTTAGTAAAATATTTGTAGCAATTTTTTATCCGAAAATCGTGAAAATGTTATTAGTTCACGTACGTATTTCCTGTGATTCATTCAAATTTGAATTTGTTAATAACAATAATACGAGGGTTCATACATAAGTTTTGGGACATCGCTATATCTGCGTGAAAATATGAAATTCGGCATTGCCACCATAGAGTTTATGATTTTTAAAGGTATTCATTCTCAGAAAGTTTTGTCATACGAAAGCTATTTGGGTTATTTGAAGCTACTTGAAACGTTCGGGTTGGTAAAAAAAAATTGAATTAAATCGTCAACATTTTTTGCGATGATTTTCTATGACTTTCGAAATGAATTTTCTACCAATAACAGTTTGAGGATCAATTCACATTTTACATGAACATTTGGCCGATTTGAAATTGGCCCATAATAAGGCTCGTGTCGATTGATGTACATAAGTCGGTTCGATTGAATGTATGTTGATAAAATTCAAACGTCGAGCATAAAAAGATGTCCTAAAGTTTGTACAAGCGACGACTCGTGAATCTATACATATACGAGGGTTGCTATTTATATTTCTGGTATTGGGCACTTCTGGTGTATCCCGGCGCCATCTGATGTTTCTATTGGAATGTTTGACATTATTATAATCATTGTTGCCTCGAATCACTAGCGGGACTAAGTGCACCAACAACACCTATTTGCGACCTCGACGGATTACTGGGTAACGCCTTCACCTTCTTCCACCTTCAGGGGTTACCCCTAACTCCTTCACCCGAGTTGAGCTGTATCGCCATCCACAGTTCTTTTCCAGGTTTCCCTTGGCCTGCCAGGCGGTCTTCCTCTCGCTATGAGAGGGTTCTATTTCATTGCCTGCTCCACTATGTTAACGTTTTCCGTGCGTAAAATGTGGCAAATGCACTTCCATTTCTGTCTTCTAATCCAAATGTCTAGCGGCTCCAGTTTGCTTTATTGAGTAATTCCTTGTTTGGCATTATTTTTGGCCAGAAAGTGCAGAATATAGTCCTTAGACAACGGTTGACAAAAACTTGTGAGCGACTGGTTGCAGCGGTGGTAATTTTCCAGGTAGAACTACGATACAGTAGTACCGTTAGCACAATCGAGTTGAAGAGCCAAATCTCTAAACTGGAGCTCAGGTTGTTATTTCGCCGTACAGATCACAACATTCCGAATGCGCTTCTGGATTTTTCGATTCAGGAGCGTACGTCTACATCCGTGTCCGCCCGGGGCAATTTTGCTGCCGAGGTAAGTAAATTCCTCCACTGTTTCGATAGGGTTACCTACAATCTCCATCCACCTACCCATCTTATTTGCCTATCTCATCACTTTCGTCCTGTCCAAATTGATTTTAAGGCCGGCACATTTAGCTTCCCTATGAAGCACGGAACCCACTTCTTTAAGTTCGGTGAGGCGATGTGCCAGGAGGCATCCGTCATTACCATAATAAATAGATGTGTTGTAGCGTGCTAGTCATCGTCCATTTAAAACTGCAGTTGTGAGGGCTTAAGGCTGCTTCGAGGACACCTCCTATTGCTAAGAGGAATAACACATGCCTGGCATACTCCGCTTCGAACTTCGATTGGCACCGATAGCTTACCTTTGAGCAGCACACGGCATTTTAACGCCATCATAATTGGTTTTAATTATTGAAATGATTTTTTCGGAAACGCGTCAAAAGCCTTTTCAAAATCGATGAACATCAAATTAAGGTCAGAAGTGGTCGAAAAAATGAGAGTAACCAATCGCTGAAAATGAAACCATCGCGGCTCATTTGCATTTTTGAGTAGAAGGGTTATCCGCCAGATAGTCCAGATTCGACACAAAATGATTTTTACGTATATTATTTCCGCAGATTTCAAAAAACAAAAAAAAAAAAAACAGGCGAAGTCTTCTCTACTTGAAAAAGCTGTTGTTGCTTTCAAATCACATGCAAGAGTTACCTAAGCGGGAGTGAGAAAAGTGCTTCGAAAATTGGCCCAAGCGCTTACTCCAACAGATACTTTTTTGACCTCAGCTGACATTTGAAAAGTAATGCCTTGAAAAGCAGCCAAAAATTGCATTCTAAATATCTTTGATTACAACACTCTTTTTACATGTAAAGGGTTTTCCAATAAGAGGTGTTATTTTGATATTCAAACAAAAATGCTATTTTTTAATATAAATGATCGGATGTTTATTTTATTATAAAGAGGAAGGTATGCCGTTAATAGTGGAAAATAACATCCGGAAAATGACCACCACGACCACGCCTACAGGACAATATCCTTTTCTTAAAATTTTCCATAACCGAATTGCAAAGTGGCTGCCCTATGTCCTCGATAGCCTCACGAATTCCATCTTTGAGGTCTTGAATAGACCCTGGGCTGTTGGCGTAGACTTCTTCTTTCACGTGGCCCCAAAGAAAAATTGACGACAATTGTGATCACTTCTTCGAGAGATAACACGGTCCGGAAACTTTTACCGTAAAGGACCAATGGTTTCGTTGCTTGTGTGGCACGTAGCGCCGTCTTGTTGCAAATAAACGTTGTCCAGATCAATCAGTCATCCAATTTCGGCCATACAAAATCGTTAATCATCTTTCGATAGCGATAGATAACACCTGCTATTGGAAAACCCTTTATATGTCATTATCATTTTAAGTTCTCAAGCTCTTAAAAAACGGGCGCTACTAAAAGCCTCATTCTGCGCAGCCAGTTGGTTGAGACTAGGAGAGGTGGTTTGGTTAAAAGAGATATTTGAAAGCATTTATTAAGAGGCTTTAGGGGTTACATACATACGTCCTTTTTTTACAGATTATTATTCTTTATGGTTTTAGGTGTATTTCTGTGGAAGTCGATTGTAAAAATTCCCCATAGATAAAAAGTTATAGTAGAAAATGTAACTGCTCGACAAGAGTTTGATGCGCACAGGTAGCTAGCTGCCCTTCGTTAGCGCGTGACCTCGAGCGAAATCCACTCCAAAGTTTAAACTCGTTTTTCTCGAAACTATAATACTTTTTCCGGCACGGTCTGCATGATAACTCATGCAGTTTTTAATATTATATTTTTTGATACGGTTTTCTTTTTAATATTTGAAAGTTTTTTTTTCTAGACATTTGATTTTTAATAGTTTTATTAAACAATTTTATAAACATAATTAAAGTGTGCCATTTATGACGTAAAACGCACACTTACAAAAAAAAAATCCGTTTCGACAGACTATAACTGCAACTTTATTTTACAAGGATTTCTTTACTTCTTACAGATCCATCAACATTTCAAGGAGAAATGATGCAGACTGTGGAGCAACTTTTCTCCCATTGTATGTACTTTGGGTCACGTGATTTTTCATATAGTAATTTTAGTAAAGAAAAATTATAACAAAATTTTTTATGAAGTTTAGGCACTAAAAAACAATCTATACAATTTTTTTATATTTATTTTTATTGTTATGCCTTCTAAAATCAGTTTTTCTTTAAGGGGGGAGCCTGCTTTAGAGGCTTCAAAAAATCGAATTTGTTTTGCATAAATGTCTTCCCAAACTATCCAAGAATGTGTCCTCAAAATTTCAGAAGCAAATTCAAAATATTTTCGGAGTTACAGAAGAAATTGTGGGCAAGCGTCGAGTAGGTATACGAGCGGTCGGATCGCTCGAAGTGCGATTTCTCGGTTTTTTATTTTTACGATTTTTATGTTTTTAATTTAATATGTTTTTCCAAAAAAATGATTTATTTTTCTAATTAGCGAAAAATTGTTTAATTTCTCATTTTTTGTTTAATTTTCTGGTGCGGCCGCCGTAGCCGAATGGGTTGGTGCGTGATTACCATTCGGAATTCACAGAGAGGTCGTTGGTTCGAATCTCGGTGAAAGCAAAATTAATAAAAACATTTTTCTAATAGCGGTCGCCCCTCGGCAGGCAATGGCAAACCTCCGAGTGTATTTCTGTCACGAAAAAGCTCCTCATAAAAAAATATCTGCCTTTTTTTATTTTTTATTTTTTTTTTTTATACTATACTAAAATAAAAATTTCATTGGGTTTTTGGTTTCAGATGAAAATTGCGACCTGCATCTTTCCCGCCGCACGACACATGCACACTCGAGGCGCCTCGGCAAAATGCTTGTACCAGGCATAATATGACGTATATTGTAATGAAAAAAATTGAGAAGACTGCTGAAATATATATCAATAAAACTTGAAAGTTTCGTTTAAATCGAATATCTCTTTACTTCCCAAAAAAAAATAACAAAAAAATCGATTTTTTGAAGCCTCTAAAGCAGGCTCCCCCGTTAAGGTAGTAGTCCGGTGTAACGACCGAAATTTCGACGTTTTTTCAGGAATCTTTTTTAAAAAGAAAATAAAATGCGATCTTTTTAAAGTTTTTACTTGTGTTTTTATTGGTGTTTTGAAGTATATAAAATTTTTTTTTTTAATTTTTGACGTCAAAGTGGAGTCCTTAAAAAACAGATGAGTTGGTTCGGGGAAACACACAGCCTTCCAAAGTCATCTGAAATAAAAAAATCAAAGAAATTATTATTCTGTTGACTTTATTTTAGGTCCCGAACCTAAAATATACATAAAAATAAAAAAAATAAAACAAAATTGCGGACTTGTGAAAAAAGTTCTCAAAATCTAATTGTTTTTCTTCATAAATTGTTTAAATTAAATAGTTTATTATTAAAAAATAAATGTTTTAAAGGTCCGGAATCCAGATATGTGTGTCTAGAATAACGGGTTAAATTTTTAGCCAAATCGGTTGAATAGTTTTGAGTCAGTGATTCCCCGAAATTTCGAAAACATGGGTTTGAGAAAAACGCGTTTAAAGTTTCGACAACAGCTGCTGCTGGCGTGTCACACGCTTTCATACACACTACGGCGCGCTCTCTTATTTTAGCTATAACTTTAAAAATAATTAAAATTTCTGTCTGAAATTTTTATAGTATATTTTTAAGATGTTTTTCTTCCGAAAAATGTAAAAAATAAAAAAATTCGATTTTTTGAACTCGTCACACCGGGCTACTATCTTAAGCGCATTTTTGGCGCTGCTGGACGTACAGTGGCTCAATAAAGAACTCGGACAAACCTTAGTTAAAACTTTGTATAAAAAACTCTGCTAAAATAAAGGCAATTTGAAACAATATTTTTCGATTTCTAAATGCTTTATTTATATAATTTAAGAAATAACAAAAACAAAAGATAAGTCGTGTGCACTTCTTTTACAATAACAAAAAACTTTCAAAATGAGGAGAATTCACGCCAAAAAAGAACTCGGACATCTGGCATCACTTCGTAATTTCTGACAGTTTAAATGGGGGAATCCCATTTTTTAAATTATATATAGTTAATTGAGGAACGATCGACAGTTTTGGAAGTAAATTGTGTCAATAAAATTGTGTCAAGTACGCATTTTCTTTTTTGTAAAATGAGTCGACAACGTGGCCAAACTTCGGTGGAAGTGCGAAAAATAATTATTGAGCAACATAAAAATGGAAAAACCATGCGTGAAATCGGCAAACTTGTAAATCGACCGCGATCAACTGTATGTGACACCATAAAACGCTTTAAAGAAACAAAATCTGTAGAAAACAAAGTGAAATCAGGACGGCCAAAGCTTTTTACGGACGCTAACGAGCGGTGGATAGTAAACCAAGTCAGAGCAAATTCTCATTTAAGTGCTTCAAAACTTACAACACAAGTTAAAGAACATCTTGAAAGTGACTGCAATCCAGAAAGTTTGCAATTAGTTCTAAGAAAAAACTACCTCAATGGCAGAGTCGCAAGAAAAAAACCCTACATTAGTAAGGAAAATAAAAACAAACGAATTAATTTTCCAAAAACCTATAAAAATAAGGACATTGAATTTTGGAAAGATGTGATATTTTGCGACGAAAGCAAATACAACATATTCAGATCAGATGGGCAGTCGTATGTATGGAGGAAGCCAAATGAGGAGCTGAAAGAGAAAAACCTGCGTGACACTGTTAAACACGGTGGCGGTTCAGTGATGGTTTGGGAATGTATGTCCGCCTCCGGACCCGGAAATCTTTTTTTTGTTGATGGCATAATGGATCACAAGCAATATCTTTCAATTTTAAAAAGAAATTTAATTCAAAGTGCTTAAAAATTGGGCATAAAGGAACAATTTTATTTTTACCAAGACAATGACCCCAAGCATAAGGCGCTTGAAGTTCGCTTGTGGTTGATGTATAACTGCCCGAAAGTGCTTGAAACTCCACCACAGTCCCCTGATATAAACGTCATTGAGCATTTATGGGCGCATTTGGAGAATAAACTCAAAAATCACAAAATTTCAAACAATAAGGACCTCGAAGCTGCTCTTAAGGACGAATGGCCTAAAATTGATCCTTCCGTTTGCAGAAATTTGGTGGAGTCAATGCCGAAACGACTAAATGCTGTTATTAAATCCAAAGGGTTTCCCACAAAATATTATTTTTTATTTTTATTGGCTTTTAAAGTAAAATTAATTTCCATGTCCGAGTTCTTTTTTGGCGTGAATTCTCCTCATTTTGAAAGTTTTTTGTTATTGTAAAAGAAGTGCACACGACTTATCTTATGTTTTTGTTATTTCTTAAATTATATAAATAAAGCATATAGAAATCGAAAAATATTGTTTCAAATTGCCTTTATTTTAGCAGAGTTTTTTATACAAAGTTTTAACTAAGGTTTGTCCGAGTTCTTTATTGAGCCACTGTATGTACGTACCCCTTAATTAATTTCTCTCTTTCCATTTATGTAGTCAAATTATTTATATAATTTTTTCCAAAAAATTTGGCTTCATAAAAACTCAAACTATTTCTTTACTTAATAAGTAAACTTTTTTTAATTTTTTTTCTCTTGGGAAAATGCAGAACTCCTGATTAATACTCGTACTTCTATGTATGTATGTGTGTCCGTAGAAAAATTACTGAAAATAAGCACCGGCATAGTAAGGCGCACAAGTTCATGATTGCATCATGGTAACCTCAATAGGCATACCTTTCGCACACACACGAGCTTTGGACTACCGTTAACCTTACACCCAAAAGTAGAACACTGAGCATGCGAGTATAAGCGCAAAAGTGGCAAAAATGCTAAAGAGGGCACATGTGGGGCAATTTTATATATCAACTGCGAGATGTGTTTTTCACCAGTGTTAAGAATATAACTATAAACATATGCACTTATATATGTGTGTATGTATATTCTAATGCTGTCCGTAGTGGTTACATGTTGCTGGGTGAAGCCACATTATTTGCAATTGAATACGAATGATGTTGCAAAAAAACACAAACAAGATTAACCGACTAACCGACAACGAAATTTGTTCGTTGAATAAGAAGCGTTGAAATTTTACCCAAAATGGCCCAGCAAAATGGCCAGTGAGGTCACATTTAGGGCGCTCCAACTTGAGCTTAGGCGTTTACCTCACTTGCCTGTTCTAATGGCAGCCACTGCTTTCTTACTCTACTAACGTTGCATACTGGTTCCATGAGCTGACACTTCCGCGAAATCGACTACAGTTACACACGCCATTATAACTAAAAATTGTTGCATATACAAATTGACTCATTTTATTAAAACCGATTTTGCCAACTTTTCTTCCGCTTACACAACAAAAACATGGAAAATTGGCCCAACCATGAACTTTGGCATGTCGTCGCAAGCTAATGTTTTTTTGCCACAGAATGGCAACGTGCCGCATAATAGTGTCAACAGCTAAAGCAACAACACGGCTGTAAATTTGGTAGAGAAAAGAAAATTAATGGTAAGGGCAAAAAAGTAGCAATGCAAATATGTAAAAAATTCACTTTAAATTGAAAAAAAAGGTAAATAAAAAAATTACATTAAATCTAAAAAAAAAAAAAATAATAATAAGATTACAAAAAAAAAAATATTAGAAACATTTTATATTATTAAAAATAAAGTGCTTGTGAAAATTTGTCAAAATAGCAAACACCATTTTGGCAAATGAAATAATTCAATTGGCTTTGGCACAGCAGGCGATCTGACCTCGGACGAGCCTTGCATTGCACAGATTCATTTACATGTAAAGGGTCTTTCAAAAGACGCTCATAGATGTTGTTTTAAACCATTTAATACGGAAGGCTCACAAATATATTTATGACAATATTATTTTGTTTCAATGTTATAAAGGGTGATCAATTTAGAGGTATCGAATTTAAATTGACATAAAATAACGAAAATTCAAATTGATTGGGCAAACCTTATTATTTTTGGGCAGCACCATTCATGACATTTTTTTTATAGATAATTCCTTGTAAATATGAGCTGTTGGTTGCACCTACGCCGTAATTCGGCCATTTTGAATGACTACCTGGGGGACTTCGAGCGGTATCTCGTGAACAACTTTACTAATGTTGGCTTCCAATGCCTCGATCGAAGCTGTTTTATCAACAAAGCACTTAGAATTTACATATATATAGGGTTTTTCAATAAGGGCGGGTAGATGTTGAAATGGAATGAAATGGCGTTTGCTGAATGGCACGTAGCGCCGTCCTGATGGAACCACATGTCGTCTAGGTCCATATGGTTCAATATGGGCCATAAGAAATTGGAAGGGCCACCACGTCTACTGAAAAATGGGCGCAATGCGCGCAACGTTTGCGTTAATGAACACTAATTTTGGTAATAAAGTTTTATCATTTGAACGTGCTGTTCAATCGTGTAACTTGCCATGATGATTTGGCATAAACAACTGAATAATAAACAAAAGATTTGACAGATGTCACCAAAACAAAATGGCTGCCACAGGGCGCCAAAATCGGCCCGCGCCAATTGAAAAACCCTTTATATATAATATAATTGGCGCGTACATCTTTTTTGGGTGTTTGGCCGAGCTCCTCCTCCTATTTGTGGTGTGCGTCTTGATGTTGTTCCACAAATGGAGCGACCTACAGTTTGAATCCGACTCCGAACGGCAGATATTTTTTTTTCTGAGAAGCTTTTCCATGGCAGAAATACACTCGGAGGTTTGCCATTGCCTGCCGAGAGCCGACCGCTATTAGAAAAAAGTTTTTCTTAATTTTGATCTTTCACCGAGATTCGAACCGACGTTTTCTCTCTGAGTTCCGAATGGTAGTCACGCACCAACCCATTCGGCTACGGCGGCCGTCTTAGAATTTACATACCCTTGCAAATAAAAGTCCATAGGTGTGATATTACACGCTCTTGGTGGCCAATCCACTGGTGCGAGCCGAGAGTTAAATTACTCATCGAAACGACGACGCAGCAAATCCATTGTTTCACGTGCTTAAGTTGAAACCAAATGTTGTGTTCATCATCAATTTCCGACATCAAAAAGTCATTTATTATGGCGCTATAGCGTTTCGCCATTCACTGCTACATTGACGCCAGCCTAGTCTTAGAAGAAATATGAGCCGATGATTCCTTCAGCCTATAGGCCGCACCAAGCGGTTGTTTTCAATGAATGTAATGGCCGATCTTGAATAGCTTCGGGCTTCCGGTTGCTCTTCAGACCAAATATGGCAATTTTGCTTATTGACGTAGCCATTAAGACAAAAATAGGGCTCATCGCTGAACAAAATTCTCTCTTCTTCTTAATTGGCGCGATAACCGCTTACGCGATTTTGGCCGAGATTAACAAAGCGCGCCAGTTGTTTCTTTCTCGTGCTAACCGGCGCCAATTGGACACACCAAGTGAAGCCAAGTCCTTCTCCACCTGATCTTTCCAACGCAGAGGAGGCCTTCCTCTTCCTCTGCTACCACCAGCTGGTACCGCATCGAATACTTTCAAAGCCGGAGCGTTTGTATCCATTCGGACGACATGACCCAGCCAACGAAGCCGCTGGATCTTTATTCGTTGCGCTATGCCTATGTCGTCGTAAAGCTCATACAGCTCATCGTTCCATCGTCTGCGATATTCGCCGTTGCCAACGTGCAAAGGTCCAAAAATCTTACGCAGAATCTTTCTCTCGAACACTCCAAGCGTCGCTTCATCGGATGTTGTCATCGTCCAAGCTTCTGCACCATACGTGAGGACGGGCATGATGAGAGTCTTGTAGAGTGTTAGTTTTGTTCGTCGAGAGAGGACTTTACTACTCAATTGCCTACTTAGTCCAAAGTAGCACTTGTTGGCAAGAGAGATTCTACGTTGGATTTCAAGGCTGACATTGTTATCGGTGTTAATGCTGGTTCCTAAATAAACGAAGTCTTTTACAACCTCAAAATTATAACTGTCAACAGTGACGTGGGTGCCGATACGCGAGTGCGCCGACTGTTTGTTTGAAGACAGGAGGTACTTCGTTTTGTCCTCGTTCACCACCAAACCCATTCGCTTTGCCTCTTTATCCAGTTTGGAGAAGGCAGAACTAACAGCGCGGTTGTTAAGGCCGATGATGTCAATATCATCGGCATACGCCAGCAATTGTACGCTCTTATAAAAAATTGTGCCTGAGCGATTAAGTTCTGCGGCTCGTACGATGCTCTCCAACATCAGGTTAAAGAAGTCACACGACAGCGAGTCACCCTGTCTGAAACCTCGTTTGGTATCAAACGGCTCGGAGAGGTCCTTCCCAATTCTGACGGCGCTGCTGGTGTTGAGCAACGTCATCTTACATAGCCGTATTAGTTTTGTGGGGATACCAAATTCAGACATAGCGGCATACAGGTAACTCCTTTCCGTACTGTCGAATGCAGCTTTGAAGTCGACGAAAAGATGGTGTGTGTCGATTCTCCTTTCGTGGGTCTTTTCCAAGATTTGGCGTATTGTGAATATTTGGTCGATGGTAGACTGAACAAAATTAGAGAGCGAAAATACGGATGAATACTTTTCACAGAGCATAGATTTTCGTAATACAATTCCATGCTCCGAAACTAACACTTTATAAGGCTCTCATCATGTCCGTTCTATCGTATGGCGCAGCAGCTTGGACGATGACAACATCCGATGAGGCGTCCCTTGGAGTATTTGAGAGAAATATTCTGCGGTAGATTTTTGGACCATAGCAACATGTCGACGGTGAATATCGCAAGCGATGGAACGATGAGCTGTATAAGGCTTACGACGACATGAACATAGCACAGCGAATAAGACTCTACCGGATTCGTTGGCTGGGTTATGTCGTCCGAATGAATACAAACGATCCGGCTCTGAAAGTATTCGACGCGGCACCAGCTGGTGGTAGCAGTGGAAGAGGCTTTCCCTACATTGAAAAGATCAGATGGAGAAGGACTTGGCTTCACTTGGTGTGTGCAACTGGCGCGGTTTGTTAAACTCGGCCAAAATCGCTTAAGCAGTTATCGCGCCAATCAAGAAGATTTATTTTGTTTCATTTCTGGAGTAAAATGAATAATTTGGTATGTAGGTAGCAATTGAAAGTGCAAGTCGGTCTCTAAACTAACTCACTTAGACCGTTCTAATATTTTGTGATATGATATTAGCAGTTGAATCCTCGTTAAACCACTTTGTTTTAAGTGCAAATCCATTGATCTGGCTGATACTAAAGCCTGCAGTATCATTAAAGAAGCAAGCGCGAAAGTATCTAAACCTAGGGGCATGCCACGCAGGGCAGTTCCGAAGAAGATTTCTGACAGACTGTCCCTCCTCCTCATTCTTGTTGCTTCTGCAATAGTTGAAGTGAGCATGTCGATCTAGAATACAGTGGACAAAGCAATTAGGCTGAGTGGGTGTCATCCGACACACTAAGTTCATTCTGAATCAACCTGTGGATTTAATGAATTTTGTTAGTTGCGGCAACCCTATTGGAGAGAGCTCTTCAAGGCGAGTCCGAGCGTGGAAAAACTTTTTTCTGTATAGAGCAATGCATGCACAAAGAGGTGTTGCTCTTCTTCAATACATTGACAGCTTCGACAGCTTTTTGAATCGGCTATAAAGAAAAACTAATCAATATTTTTTCAAACTTTTTTTTTTATTTTGAAGACCGAACATTGTCAGTTATAAATGAAAAATAATATCGTTCAAATGACTGCCACGACTGGCTTTACAGTAGGCCATTCGATCAACCCAATTTTTATGCACATTTTCGATTGTTTGGGCTCCAATTTCGTGAATGGCAACTTCGACTTCGTGTTTTAAAGCATCAATCGTCTCTGGATGGTTCGCATAGCATTTGTCTTTAACGGCTCCCCACAAAAAATAGTCTAACGGGCTTAAATCACAGCTCCGAGGCCGCCAATTGATATCGGAATTTCGGCTGATTATTCGGTTTTCAAAAACGGTAGCCAAAAGTTCGAGTGTAACTTCGGCAGTGTGACAAGTTGCACCGTCCTGTTGAAACCAAATGTCGTCCATGTCATCCTCTTCAATTGTTGGAAACAAAAACTCGTTGAGCACGTCACGGTAACGCTCGCCATTTACTGTAACCGCGGAAGAAGAAGAAGACTCGCCACTTTGGAAATAGGTTTTCAATATTTCCCAATTTTGTTCAAGCGTATAGCGTCCCATTTCGTAAATGTCAAACCTTTAAGTAAATTATGAACACATTTGACATGTCATTTGTGTTACCATTCTCAAAAAAATAGGTGGTTCAAAAGGCAAACGCTATATGGCCCACCCTGTATTATGTGCTACCTTCTATATTTCTATGGCTTGCCGCCCAGATCAGGTATATTTTAAAATATTGCGACACTTCGAATAATAGTTTGTGGCATTAAATTACTGTTTTTGACGAGTGTTTCACTGACTCTACCAATTTTAGAGCTTCCTGACTATCCGAGTAGACATACATATTAAAACTTCCTTTGTAGTTAGGGTCCTCTTCTTTTAGAGCAATAAGTATTCTTTAATGGCGATAACTTCTGCTTGAAAGACACTACAGTGACCTGATTGTCAAGCCTAGATCCGTTAGTAAATATAATATATTGACTCCATTTTAATCATCTCCGTACCAACGTCCCGGTCCTTTTTAGAAGGGAATATTGAGTTAAAAACTTTATTCAAATAGAGCTCTTCGCTGTTACAGAAATCTGTAGTAGGTGGAATAGTGGAAAATTTTTCTAATATAGTCGATCTTTATTGAACGCTTTTAGGACGGCGGGTTCCCGCTGACTTGACAGCTAACGAGTGATTTTTTAGCTATTATCTTTTTAAACAGCTGGTTTAAACAGCTGACGCACGCTTCGTGTTTTGTTTCACTGTCAAACATCTTCAGTTTGGTCTATAATTTAACCATGAATCGTCTTACAATCGCGCGCTTCTTCCATTTTATGGTCGGTTTAATCGACGCTTCAGTGGGCTTTTCGAGCTATTGTGACTAAATTTAGAACCACCAACTCGCTTACATAGAGTGGCAACTGGCGAAAATATCGCAGCTGTATCGGCCAGTGCTAATGATGACCATCAATTATCGATTCGTCGCCGTTCGCAGCAATTGGGCCTCTGTTACTCAACAGTGTGGAAAATTTTGCGAAAGGATTTAGGTGTGAAGCCTTTCAAAATATAGCTGGTGCAAGAATTGAAGCCAAACGACCTACCGCAACGCAGAATTTTTGGTGAATGGGCCCTTGGAAAGTTGGCCGAAGATACACTTTTTTATCGAAAAATAGTGTTCAGCGACGAAGCTCATTTAGGGTCAATGGGTACGTAAATAAGCAGAATTGTCGATTTTGGATTGAAGATCAGCCAGAAGAATTGCAAGTGCTTCCAATGTATCCAGAAATGGTCACAGTTTGGTGCGGTTTATGAGCTGGAGGTATCATTGGACCGTACTTCTTCAAAGATGCTGCGAATCGAACGTAACTGTGAATGGTGAGCGCTACCGTGGAATGATATCCAACTTGTTTTGCCCAAAATACAAGAACTTGACTTGCATGACATGTGGTTTCAGCAAGACGGAGCCACATGCCACACAGCACGCGTAACAATGAACTTCTTGGGAGGCGAGTCCGGTGAACATTTTATTTCACGTTCGGGACCTGTCAATTGGCCACCCAGATCGTGCGATATAACGCCTTTAGATTATTTTTTGTGGGGCTATGTTAAAGCTCATGTCTATTCAGACAAGCCTGCTTCAATTAACGCATTGGAAGACAACATTAAAGCATTTATATGTGAGATACCGGCCGAAACATTGGAAAGAGTATGCCAAAATTGGACTAAGTGGATGGACCATTTGAAGCGCAGTCGCGGTCAACATTTGCATGAAATAATCTTCAAACATTAAATTATATGGACTGTACTATCGATGCCAATAAAAATTACTTGCGGTTTTCAGAATTTTACGTGTGTTTTTTTGAAAAACTTTCCTATAGCTCTTAAAAAATCACCCTTTATTTTTAGCAAGTGGCGGGCACCATATTAATATTATATTCCGGACAGTACAATCGGTCTTGCAACTGCTGAATACAACCAACTATTTTCGGAGAAAACCCCCAAGTGGACCCTATGGCTTTCTTGCATCGTTAAAATGCTGTTGAGGCTTTCCTCACATTGTTTTCAACATTTAAATTCCAATTTAACTTTTTATCTCGTATCAAGCCTAGGTAGCGCGCACTTTCGCTGAACGACAAGTAGACTCCATTCAATATCGGGTTTCTTACATACGACAAGTGATGTTGCCTAGTAAATAAAATATTAATCAAATCAATTAACATAGAAACGTTTTTCCTTGACAGATTGAGTAGCGCCTGATGTCCCGTTCTGGTAAAATTCTTTTTGTAGCCGTACATGTCAGGCTATCAACCTATCTTGTGTTGGCTGAAGTAACGTTGCTGCTTATGGCACACAGTTTGAAGGTTGAGAAGGATATGCCTACAATCCATGATGAAAAGAATTGAGAAGGTGAGACCAATAACAGACCGTTATGCGGCTGACAGAATCAGCTGAGGGGCTTACGTAACTGGGGTCACGAAGCGGTTTGTTTACGAAAAAAACTAAGACTGTGTTAGTGATATACGAAAAAATTAACACAAGGTTCCTTGAATGCCGTCTGAACAACAACTGATTGAACGAGAGTGTGAATAAGTGTGAAATGTTCGTGCAGATTTCGGCTGGCGAATCCTCTGTGACGTGGCAGCTGAAGTTCCCCTCACAATTCTGTTTTTCACCATAGTTATTGGCCAAGCCTGGTAAAGCTATCATCCTTGTCCATATTCCTCATATCAAGTGGGAGTAGAACTCTCTCTGAAGTAGAGTGTGGCATGAACAATAACGGTAGCAACGGTGGAACCTCTAGGTACAGCTGGTATATTGCTAGTCGGATAGTGACAAGGGAATCGATAAGGTTTTCCTTGTCTTCCTTTGAGAACTTTAAGTCCCCTGGACCTGACGGAATATATCCAGCAATGCTTAAAAAAGAAGGAGACAGGCTGATTAAGGCCCTGAAAAGAATCTTCACAGGCTGTCTTGCATTTGGTTATATACCATCCCAATGGCGACGCGTAAGAGTAGTATTTATACCGAAACCAGGAAAAGATGACTATTCCCGAGTGGGGGTATTGCCGAAAAGTCCACTTAGTAGAAATCAACATGCTTACCAGAGTGGAAAATCATGTGAATCGGCCTTACACGATCTTGTTAGCAAGATTGAAGCCGGGCTGGAAGCTGACGAATACACAATGGGCGTGTTCGTGGACATTGAGGGGGCTTTTGATAATGCCACTTTCGGCTGGATATGTTCTTCTGCCGAACGACACGGAGTTAATGAAGCCATTATAAAATGGATACATTCCAAGCTCTCTGAGAGGCTGTTAACCGCTGGTGGGAGCAGTGACGAACAAATCACAGTTAGGGCCAAGCAAGGATGTCCCCAGGGCGGTGTTCTTTCTCCGCTGCTGTGGTGCTTCGTCGTAGACTCTCTATTAGTGGAGATGCAGGAACTCGGGTTTCACGTCCAAGCATATGCGGACGACGTCTGTGCGCTAACATCGGATAAATCCTTAAGGAGGCTTTGCACGAAAGTGCAGAGGATTCTTGATAAAATCGATGACTGGTGCATGAGACAAGGTCTTTCCGTTAATCCGAACAAAACAATCGTAGTCTTGTTTACGAGAAAACGGAAATTGGATGGACTCAGTCTTCCAACACTGAAAGGTGTGACACTTGGTCATTCCGATGAAGTTAAATATCTAGGAGTAATCTTGGATAAGAAACTGACTTGGGTACACGCACGTTTCAATGAATATGAATTGCGCATTGAAGATTTTTCAGCAATGCCGTAGAGCCTTTGGCAAAACCTGGGTTCTGAAACCTGCTGTGGTCCTATGGATATACACGGCACTTATCAGACCAATCATTACTTACGCTTCTGTGGTCTGGTGGCGACGGAGCATGGTTAAGTCCACAATCCGGGGACTATACAGGCTGCGAAGAAGTGTATGTTTATGCATCACGGGTGCCATTAGTACAACCTCTGGTGATGCCCTAAATGCTATGCTTGATTTGCTCCCCCTGGATCTTAAGATACAACAGGAAGCAATAAAAGTAATGTGTAGACTCCATAAATATGGTTTCTGACACGAAGATGGATCTTCGGGACACAGAGAAATCTTTAAGTTGCTGTCGGAGCAGTATCCACTGTTTTTGGCACCTAAAGATGACCTGATACCCACAGTTTCATTTGGAAGGAAATTTGATGTCAGATTTCCATTGCGTGAGCAAAGGAGCAATCCAGAATGCATGCAGGGAGGTTTGACGGATATTTTCTTTACCGATGGGTCCAAGAATGAAATAGGGTCTGGAGCCGGATGGTACTTAAACGATAGTAATAAGTATCACTATGCTATGGGGGGAATGGCAACTGCTTTCCAAACAGAAGTTTTTTCCATCCTAAAAGTAGCCGAATGGATAGTCGAGAGGATATGGAGCGGTAAACAGATTGGAGTCTTCAGTGACAGTCAGGCTGCATTGAAGACCCAGGAGAACGCGAAGCAAACCTCAAAGATTGTTCAAGAATGTAAGAAGAAGCTTAATTCTGTCGCAAGATAAAACAGGCTTGTACTTATATGGGTTCCGGGACACTCCGGTGTTCAAGGAAACGAAATTGCCGACGAATTGGCCAACCGTGCCCCCACAGGGCCCAGAGCCAATAATCGGAATCAGTTCCGCAGGAATCAAGAACTGGATCAGCGATTATGTAGGTAATCTACATAAAGAGCGATGGTTCGGTCTAGAACGCTGCAGAACTGCAAAGGGTTTTGTGACAAGTCCGAACAGAAAACTGTTCTACTAAAACTTGGAAGGAAAGGCGTTCGGTTGCTGGTTGGTATCATTACAGGACACAGCCCATGGGGTCAGCATATGACCACCATTGGAATCATTGAGAACCCAATTTGTCTGTCGTACTTGGAGGAGGCGGATAACACTGAGCACTTTCTCTGTGAGTGTCCAGCCTTTGCTAGAGCACGACTACGAGTTTTGGGTTCCGATGTCATGAGAATGAGTAATATTCGTTCTCTAAAACTGGAGGATATTTACAGATTTGCCAAAGAATCTGGAAAATTCTCACAGACTAACTATCTCTATCTCTGCCTCTATTCCTGTCTCTCTCTCTGATACTTTTCTCCTTCTCTCCTTGACTATCTACCCTCTTTCCAGAGCTTTAAATACAATGGGCTCTTTAGCCTGAGTGTTTTAGGAGCCACCAAATCTCCTGGTGCTCCTTGGCTCGACCTTTTCAAATTTCAATTTCAAGTGGGAGGCGAGTAGCAGTGCCCTCGCTCTCTAATCCTCTGCCTTACAAAATTTATAAATAAATATGTGCAAAATTTTCAAATTCTCTATGCAAATTTATTTAACACCCACCTGCAGAAAAAAATGCCTACCTGGCATCAGTGCACTCTCTCCTCCGGGGAGTCGTATGCCCAGATGACACCCATATCAGTATTTCCTTGGCAATAAATCGTATTTCCAATATAATAAAATGAGAAACAGTGCAATATAAAAAATGCAAGTTTTATTTGCAACATAACAAAAAGAAAAAAAAATAAAATAAGAAAAATAAAAAAAGGAAATGCAGAATAGCAAAAACATATTGGCTAAAAAACGTCAAATCCTCACTGATCAAAGCGACAACGAACAAAAGCTCACGCCAAAACATTGAGCTGAACGAGCAGCACCTACCACTGGCACTTACATACGAGATTTTCGTTTGTTTGTTTGCGTGTGTGTGTGTGTGTGTGTGTTAGAAAAGTAAGAAGGTGGCTGAATTTTCTCCCAATTTTGGTAGCTTGATTTGTCACGAAATTCACAAAGCGAAAGAGCGCGCAACAAATTGGTCTGTAGTTGAAAATTGACAAGAATTTCGTGACTTTGTCACCTTTGTCTCGGTGGCACCACAGTGCCAACACAAACAACAGCAGTCAGTGCTAGCAACAGACAGACATATTTTACATAGCGCTGCAGCTGAATGATTGAGTGCGGTTTGTGGTTGGTCGGTCGGTGGATCGATGGCTCAGCTGCCCGCTTGATGTCGTTTGTTGCGCGTGCGCAGCAGCACCAGCACCAACACCAGCGGCAATGGTGGTAGTAGCGGCTGCGAGCGCGCGCGCGCTTCTTTCGCTTTGATTTCTGCACCCAGCGAATTCAAATTCAAATTCAATGTAGTACTCGTCGCTGTACAAACAAACAATGGTAAGAGTTGATTTTTTTTTATTTTGATTTTTTCGATTCAAAAAAGCAATGCACAAGAACCAATTGAATGAGTTAAAGAAATGCTTACAAGCATTGGAAATAAACGACAAACGACATCACTTCATCATCATGACTTTAACGCTTCGAGGCAGTTCTAATGTTGATTTTAATGGCCTACAACAAATGAAATGGTACTTCCTAAATGTTTTTGCTTTTGTTTCTGTTTTTTTTTTTAATTTCATTTATTTTTAATTCACTTTCTTGGTTCGATTTGGTTTTTGCCGCCCTCAACTGCACTTTGTGCCGCATGTTTGCGTCGTGCCTGCAACGCGGAGGTGGGCAGCCAGGCAACAAGTTAGCCAGCAACTTTGTACCTGTAACCTTTTGCACTTGGAAATTGTGTCTACATTTCGTAGCGGTCGCATTGACAGTTACTCGACAGTAACAAACAGTGCAACAACAGCAACAGTAACAGTAATAGGCAGAAGAATTGAAGGAAATACACCAGCAACACGCTTTGAACACGAGACAACGGTAACGTGCCACCTATTTTACATGATTCCATTGCAGCGCACCAAACCATTTGAATACATCGCACACACACACACACATTTGGTAATATATATGTTTGTGTATATGTAAACTTTACACCAGTGGTCGGCAAGTAATCCCAAATGAGTCCTGATACCATTAAAAAATTAGGTGCAAATGTAGAAAAAGTAAGTATCCGAACGAAATTTTGTGCACAGAACCAAATTGACTTCAGTAGCAAAAAATAAAGAATTAAAATTGACGAAGCCACTTCAGGAATCGACCAATACGACTTAAGTATCAAAAGCAAAAAAAAAAATTAAAATAGAGGAGCCCAGTTCAGAAATCGTCCGACAGTTCGACAGTCAGTTCTATGTTACCAGCACGACCTGGAACCTGGTTTTATGCAAGGTGGCGCAAATTTAATCATCCCACCTTATTTTTGCATTTTGGCCTCAGAACCATGCCGCCTGGTCATCGGCATCCCCCTGCCTCTTGTTAAGGGGGAATTTGCAAAACTTATTTCTCAGGAAAGCGCAGAAGACAGGGAGCTTCATGTATTCATGTGCTATCTCGAAAACCCTTTAGCGCCAATACAATAAACGGAAGACTCAGAAAGTCCTGGGTACTCGACGCCATTCAATTTTCTAACTTTCTAGCTGTATTTACCGGCCATTGCACGATCGGCACACACGCAAAAAAGCCCGGTTTTCCACTTAATCTCCATTGCAGAAGCTTTGGTCACCTTTCAGAAAAGAAGGCTGTCGAGCGCTTTCTCTGTAAATGTCCGGATTTGGCAGCTAGATGATTGAGATTACTCGGTGCTCATTTCGTTGACCGCCTGTGATCCAACCTAAAACTCGTCAACCTTCTCCGTTACATCAACAGTTCTAGTTGGCTGTGGAAATCTGTCCGTTGGAGGTCTCATAATGATATCAAAACGTGGTATTGGGAAGTGCCTGACTGATATTTTAACTACATTCTGTCGAAAAAGTATCGATAATTGTTCAATAAAACCCAAAATAATTGTTTAATCTTCAAAATTTAGTTTGCCGCCTTCAAAATAGGCTCCATTCGATGCAATACAAAAATGCCAACGATTAGTCCAGTCATCAAAGCACCTTTTTAACGCATTTGAAGAGATCTTCTTCTGCTCCTTCAGCGAATTCTCCTTAATGGCGAATTATCCTTAATGGCGAATTCTCCTTAATGGCATCTAACGATCTTCTTCTGTTCCTTCAGCGAATTCTCCTTAATGGCATCTAACGACTCAAAGCGGCCATCCGCGGAGTGACAATTTAAGTTTTGGGAAAAGGAAAAAGTCACAGGAGGCTAAATCCGGTGAATACAGTAGTTGTTCGTTGATATTTGTCGAGTTTTTCGTCAAAAAAGTGTGCACCATATGAGCCTTGTGAGACGGTGCGTTATCATGGTGCAAGAGCCATGAGTTTTCTCTCCACAAATTGGGCTGTTTCCTACGCACATTCCCTCTCAAGCGTCGCATAACTTCCAAATAATATTCTTTCTTTTTAACGTAGAACCATGTGGAATGAATTCCAAGTGCGCAACGCCATGACAATCAAATAAAACGAGTAGTGTGACTTTCACTTTTGACCGACCTTGACGTGGTTTTTTCGGTTTCGGCTCATGTGGATAGCGCCATTCAGTCGCCTGTTGACTGGTTTGCATGTCAAACTCAAATACCCACGTCTCATCACCTGTTATGGTGCGCTGGATAAACGTTGGGTCCGAATTCACTTGCTCAGCCACCTTCATGTCTCCAGCCACCTTCTTCTGATCAATTTTTTGAAAGAATTTCAAGTCTCTTGGAACGAGTCGAGCAGCCACGCGTGTCATGCCCAATTGATGGTGTAAAATGTTGGGAATTGATTCATAAGACACGCTAAGGTCACGAGATTCCTTCCTCAAACTTAAATGGTGGTTTTCCAGAACCATTTCCTTGATTTTGTCGACGTTTTCATCCGTTGACGGGCGACCAGATCGGAGCAAATCGGCCCTCTTCCACGACTTCTCGGCTCCCTGCAAAAGCCTTATACCACTCGTAGACCCGTGTTTTTGATGAAGCACATTCGCCATAGGCTTTCTGCAACATATTCAACGATTCGGCACAATAAATCTCGCTCAGAACAAAAAATTTAAGACAAACTCTTTGTTCGATATTTCTATCCATAGTGAAATCGCAGAGCCCACCTGCGGTTGACTGATATAATTAAATGCCAAAAACAAGCTAATTGACAGATCACCTTCAAACTCTGCGACACTATAGAGAACAGTTGTACCAATATTCCAAAAAAAAAAATTTACTTTTCCTATAGGCTGATTAATTTTGCGCCACTTTGTATCTGATCCAAAAAATATGTCGAGCTCATTTAATATCAATAGCGGTGTAAAATAAGGTGATGCCCTTTCAACAGCCCTCTTCAATCTAGTTTTGCATTGTGATATTAAAGACTTCACAAGATCGTGACATCTAAGTAATTGAAGAAAATTTTTTCATGCAACTAAATAACTTTATTCTGTAAAGTATTGCCCATTTTGATCAATGACCCTTTGCCATCTTTCAGGCAGCATCATAATCCCACGTTCATAAAACTTCTGGTTTTTATTAGCAAAAAACTGAATCAAGTACAATTTGACATCATCATCCTTACTGATATTTTTACCATTCAAGGAGTTTTGTAAAGATCGAAGCAAAAAGTAATCAGATGATGCAAGGTCAGGACTATATGGTGGATATGGCAAAACAACCCGACCAAGCTCCAATAATTTTCACCGAGTGGCCAAGGATGTGTATGGCCTTGCATTGTCATGATGGAATACAAATATTTTTCGATTTGTCAATTTGGTCCGCTTTTTTTCAACTGCATTGTTTAATTTCATTAGTTGTTCAATGTAGACATCAGAGTTGATCATTCGATTGGGTGGTAAGCGTTTAAAGCAGACAATTCCTTTGTAATCCCAGCGAACTGATAACACAACCTTCTTTTGATGACTGTCAGTTTTTGATGTTGTTTGAGTTGGTTCACTAGGACTGCTTCACGATCTTTTCCGCTTGATATTGTTGTAAACAATCCGTTTTTCATCGTCAGTTAGCAGTCGTTTTAAAAATGGATCATTTTCGTTGAGTCTCTTTAGCAAATCGCAGCTGTTAATGCGTTTCTTTCAGTTCGTGAGGAACCCATGTATCGAGTTTTTGAACATAGCCAAGTTGTTTTAAGTGATTTTCAATGCATGTACCTATGTGATACACGAAGCTTCTCTGCAACCTCGCGTGTTGTACTGTGACGATTCGAATCGATTATTGCTTTGATTAGGGCGTCATCAGCTTCAACTGGGCGACCAGAGCGTTTTTCATCTTTGAGTGAAAAATCACCAGAACGAAATTTGACAATCCAATTTTGACACTGCCGTACTTTTAAGGCTTCGTTACCATAAACAGCCTATAACTTTTTATGAGCTTGCGATGCGGTTTTCTCTTTGCGGAAATAAAAAACAAAATATGACGAAAAAATTCAACTGAAGCCAATCTATGAGTGAAATCTATGTGTGAAATCCGCATTTACTTAGTTGCCAACCCAATATTTTTCAGGTCCGCTCTGACTATAGCATAAACGAACGATAAAGCCATTGTAGCCCGTAGTAGAGGCTACCAAGACGTAATCTTACTAGCGATAGAAAAAAATGCGAGATTGGTAGGATTGGCAATAAACATAAACAAAACCAAATATATGAGGATCTAAAAAGTGAAAAGGAACACGTCTGGCATTATTGACATCGAAGACTTCAGTTTTGAGAGCAGGTCAAAATTTACATATCTCAGCGTACTAATAAGTAACCACAGCAGCAATCAAAATTGCACATCTGACATGATAATGGCGGCGAATCGTGTTTACTACGGTAACATAACTCTCCTAAAATCAAGATCTCTCTCACGTAGGAGCCAACTCGCTATTTATAAATCGCTCATTCGACTCGTGAATGAATGAATCTTGCAGCCGAGGAGCGCCTAAGAATATTTTAGCGCAAAATATTGCATAAAGTATTTGACCAAATGTGCGAAGAAGATGGCGAATACAGAATGAGGCACAATAAGGAGCTCCTATGTCTCTGTAATGGCGCAAAACATCAGACGGGCAGGACACATCATCTGCATGGCTGACGGTAGGCCACAAAAACTTCTGCTGACCTACAATCCTTTATGCTCAGGGCCCCGTGGCAGACCAAAAACAATTTGGCTGCATAAAGTCACCGAGGACTGAAAGAAATTAGGCGTCAAAAATAGGGAATTTCTAGCGGTGGATCATGTTGAATGGAGGAAGATTGCTGAGACAGGTAAAGCCCGCACCGGGCAGTAACGCTAATAGATGATGATGATGATGATGATTGCATCTGACCAAAGACAATCACTTTAGCAGTATTCCCAAAAAATATTGAAAAACTCTGAAAGGGCATTATTTTGAAATTATCGATTTCCAAAAAATATTGAAAAACTCTGAAAGGCCATTATTTTGAAATTATCGCGTTAAGGTCATTTTCCCCACTAAAAGTAATTTTTCGAAATGAAGATTTCAATATAAAAACGAGTGAAAATTTGCTATTAATTTCTCAGTAGTCGAATGCTGAACGCCCGTTGCCGATCACTGGCTAGTGCTATCTATCACCTTTAGCTAATACAATTGTACATACATACATACATACATATGTAGTCTACATGCTCTCGAATATCTTTTGTGCCCATTGCTATGTACAAAAGTATGTATGTGCATGAGTTTGTATAGATATTTAGCCAATTTGGCCACATCAAGTGTTGGCGCACTTGGGAGGTATGAATTAGAGATGTAAGAGCAATAATAAAAAAATCGATTTTTTCCTTGATTCGAAGTGAAATAAAATATATCGACCTATTAGGTTGGGGAATAAGTTCGTAGCGTTTTTAGCGAAGGGTTTTATTTAAACAGAAAACAATAATTCTATAAATAAGTTAATCAATTATATATTCATCGTTGCTGTTTATAACCTCTTCCCACCTCTCGACCGAATTCTTGATGCCGTTCCGCCATTTGGTGTCAAAAAAATGTTTGTTGAGTCAGGTTTAAGGATCTCTTTTTAATCGAAGGCAACACCCTTCATATAGTTTGAAAGGAAGCGGAAAATATGGTAATCGGTTGATGCAAGGTCCGGAGAATACGGCGGATGTTGAAGGACCTCCCATTCGAGTTCTTCGAGCGCGGTTTTTACGACTTGTGTAATGTGGGGCCTGGCGTTGTCGTGAAGGAGTATGGTTTGGTCGAATAGGCTCTTCCAGGCTCCCAATTTTTTGGTAAATCCTATTGAATGAAGGTGATTGAGAAATGAGAAAAATGTTGATTTTTGCCTTCATAGTATTCCATTTCTAAGCCTCAAAACTAATAAAATATTAAATAACCAAAAATTCAATTAACATAGTTTTGTAGAGCAGAAAGAGTTCTACCGAATGAATACTTGCCCTTTGCCAAACAGCAAACAAATCGTTGTAAAAAAAAAGAAAATATAAAAACGCTACGAACTTATTCCCCAATCCAATATGAATACATTTACAGTCTTCAAGATACATTTTTTTGACAAATAGTGTTGCACAAAAATGTTTCAAGAAAAAAAACCACTCAAGTTACCGCAACAAATATTTATTAATATGAAGATACTCTTAAAAAATTGGAATAAATTAAATAAAGTTTATTATTCTAAAAAAAAAAAAAAAAAAAAAAAGATTCAGTTAGTGGCAGAAGAGGTCACAAAGGCGATATATATATTTATTTGGGTGCTTGGCCGAGCTCCTCCTCCTATTTGTAGTGTGCGTCTTGATGTTGTTCCACAAATGGAGGGACCTACAGTCGACTCCGAACGGCGAATATATTTATGAGGAGATTTTTGATGGCAGAAATACATTCGGAGGTGTGTCATTGCCTGCCGAGGTTCGACCGCTCTGAATTCCGAATGGTAATCGCATAAAAAATCTTACACGCATAGCAACCAATTGTCGCATTCATCCTACTTCAAAAAAAGTATTTTCTTGGGAATCATGAAACGATGGCGTTTATCTGTTTAAAAGCTCATTGAATGTAATATTTTTTTATATTTTACTTCAAAAATGGAATTATCATTGAAAATTCTCTTAAATTTTGACAAAAACGTCATCAATGTCTTTCTTCATTGTTTTTGAAGGCTCCTCGTCAACGACACTTGTTGAGAGAAATTCATTACTTTCTTGGTAGATGGCTGTAGTGATCGATATCTCGATCCTTCATAAATAATTTAAAGTTTATGCTCGTTGTCGAGGTGGCATTTCACATTAAAAAAACAGGACATTTTTGTTTGTTCAATTACATGGTATTAACGATGGAAGTGAAAAAAGAGAAAATTCGGTACATTTTACAGTTTTTCTTTGATAAAGGCGAAAATGCAAGCCAGGTCGCTGAAATTGTGAATGGTGCAATTTGGTTTCGCCGATTTTATTCAGGCATTTTTGTTGTTAAAAAAAAGGTCGATAATAGCGAAAATGTCGATAAAATCACAGAAATAATCGAAGGTGATCGGCAGTCGTAGTAGTCGTAGGATCGCCATAAAACAGTTTTAAACCATTTGCGAAAAATTTTTACACGCAAAAACTATAATATACATATTATGAATATATCGACTAATCGATCTTCGATCTTATCGATTAAAAGTTCTTAAAATTTTTTTCGATTTTACAACTTTTATTCGATCTTCTTCGAAACCTGTGGAAGATATAGACAAAATACTTTAAATTAACTTTATTTTACTTTACGAGAAAATTATCAAATCCGCAATTCTTTATTTATTTAAACTGATTGCTGAATTGAATTGCAACTAAAATACTGCAAACAGGTTTATTTAATTTTATCCATTAAAGATTCTTAAAATTTGTATTCAATCTTCTTCGAAATCCGCGCAAAATATTAACAAATTTAGTTTCACTAACTCGGAAGAAATATAGAAATTTTCCACTTTTTTAATCGATTCATGAATTAAATCGTTAATAAAAATTGTAAAATAAAAAAATCGTAAACTAAAAAATCGATTAAGAAAACCTTGATTAATCCACCTTCGATTCCATCGATTAAAATACGACATCTGTAGTACGAATCCTCCTGTGTGCCGCTACTAACAGCGGCCTTCCGATCCACTTTACGATCCCAGCATTTTCTCTGCAAGTGAGTACGTGTGTAGCGTGCTTGTTTTTGTTGCTGTGTAAAAAAATTGACACCAAATACCGTTGTGCACTGCTCACGCCACAACGTCAAATCCATCAACTGGGCACACCAGCTTTAGGCAGCAGAGAATGCAAGAACTAGGCAACGGCTGGTAGGCGACAAGCGACAGACGACTTCGACAAATCGTGCATCAAAACCCTCTTTGATTGGCTTTAATTATACAAATGTGTCCGAGTAAACACAAATCGACTGTTGAATTTTAATGATTTGAGACCAAAATAAAATAGCAAAAAACAGAAAAAAATTGTTCTTCATTGTAAAATCAATCGGTCATTAGCTTTGGTAGAGTAAATTCATTTTTTTTACTGTTACTTGTATTTTTTGGTATGAGGAGTGTTGATTGCAAACATTTGTATGAGTATTTGTTTTAGATTATTCACTGAAATTAAAAAAGTTCAAGCAAAAATTCTTGCCTAAACTTAATAAAAGAATAAAAAAAATATGTATTTAAAAAAATAAATTTCTGTTGAGTTCTGCTGATAAAAGTTCGATCACCTCCATCGCGACATAACTCGCCAAGAGTTGAAACCTATTGCCGAATAATACAAGAGAAGGCGAGGAGCTATTTTTGATGACATATGTTTTATTTTGTATAAAAATACTTGCCCTCTTTTCCTGTAGTGAACTTCGGCTTAGATTCACAATGAGAAGCCTTTTCTCTCGATTTTTTTTTAGCCTCTGATGCAATGTAGACAGGACAAACGCAATTGGATAAATGGGCTGGTGTAAGAGGCCGAATAAGCAGCTCAAGCTCAGAACACTCGTATGCTGTATGAAATAACAAGAAAATAAACAACTCGCGCAATCAGAGCGAAAGATGGAAGTCTATTAACAACTGAAGATGAGCAATTGCAAAGATGGAAAGAACACTTTAGTGAAATTCTTATCCAACAAAATGACTCAAATGGCCCCCTGCTGTGATCTTGAAACCATAATTCCTCCTCGTCAACGAAAATATCTTTTTCCCCACCATCCAACCAGGAGATACTCGCTGCAATAAAACCCGTCAAAAATAATCAAGCCGCCGGCTGTGACCGTCTACCAGCTGAAATTTTTATGGCTTACCCAGAACAGTCTGCAAATCTTCTTCAGCCTATTTTCAATGCAATCTGGGACGAAGAAGAGCTCCCTGATGACTGGTTACAAGGTATATTAGCCGTCCTGCCGAAGAAAGGTGACTTATCGCTCCGCAAAAACTACATAGGGATTATGTTGTTGTCAGTAGCGTCTAAGATCCTGTCCAGCGTGCTGTTAAATCGTATTAAAATCGCTATACACAGCTTCCTGGAAAACAGTAAGCAGGTTTCAGAAGCAAGAGTTCCTGTGTAGATCAAATTAACACCCTACGTCTCATTGTGAAGCAAGTACAAGAGTGGCAGGCAACCTTCCAACTAACCTTTGTTGATTATAGTACAGCTTTTTGTTGCATTTCTCGTAACAGCATATGCGACGCGTTACACACTCGAAGGATCCAGGCGAAACTAATATCTCTCGTATACGCTCACTACAACAACTTTAAATGCAGGATTTTGCACAATGGTTATCTGTCGGAAAGCATTCCCAGCAGTGCTGGTGTACGGCAAGGCTGCCTGCTGTCTCCTTTATTATTTTGAATTGTTATTGATGATATAATATAAAGCTGTATTGAGGGGAAAAGAAGAGGTATTTATTGGAACTTCTATGAACATCTGGAAGACCTTGCCTACGCTCATGATATATGCCTTCTCTCCGTCAAACCGACATGAAGAACAAAATTTACGATCTGTCCTCAACCTCATTGAATGCAGGGCTAAAAATAAATCACGAGAAATTGAAAGCCGTGAAAATTCGATCCACTATCAGCCGCCCGTTCCTCTTAAATGGTGATCAAATTGAGAACGTTGACACCTTAACCTACTTGGGTAGTATCATTGCCGCTGAAGACAATGCGGAACTAGACGTAATCGCCAGAATAAATAAAGCAAAAGGCGCCTATTCACAGCTCCGAGCTATCTGGTCTCCGAGCATCCTCAGCGTAAAACAAAATTACGGATTTTTAAGACAAATGTACTATCAGTACTCTTGTATGGATCGGAAACCTGGCTCACAAATAATTGGATCGAAAACAAAATTCAAAGCTGTATGAACAGATGTTTACGCAGGATATTGAAGATCTGGTGGCCCAATATCATAAGTAACGACGATCTATACGAGAGGTGCAAAATCCAGCTCGTAGCTCACATGATAAAATTGTGAAAGTGGAGGTGGATTGGGCATACGATTTGCAAGGGCGCAAATGAAATCTGCCGTCAAGCACTGGATTGGAATCTACAAGATGCTCGCAAAAATATCTTGGAGGAGAACTGTCCAGAAGGAAGTTGAAACGTCAGGAAAAACGTGGAACGAAATCAAGCTTATTGCAAAAAATAGAATCAGATGGAGTTGTTTACTGAGACCCTATGCTCCAGTGAGAGAAACAGGAACCGATGATGATGATGATGATACGAATACAATGTGATATGTATCGAATCTAATCGAACATCACTAAACAACACTCCTATGAAGTTGTCTAAAGATTGCGCTGCTTGGCACGAGCAAAGGCCCATCTTGTGGATAGCTTTTTCATATGGAAATTTTTATGCAGAAATGAAGTCACTGATCTTTGGACTCTTTATAATGTCGCATTATCACTTGTCAATTGTCAAATATCACACCGTGAAGCGACATTTTCTGGTATGGTGACCTCAAATGGGCAATCGGGTAGTTTGGTGTCGCTTGAGTATGTATGACTGCACCGATAGTATGTAGATGGACTCAAGAGAGCTTTCGAGTTTGTTTATGTGAGGTGTATTTCGCGCAAAAAATAGTATTTAATTAGTGCAAGAAACAATTTTTTTTTCTCTTTCTATGAAAGTAGGTACCTGAAATATCAAATGAGAGAAAGAGTTACAGCTGAATTTTTTATCTGTTAAGTAAGTGACTCTATAAAGCTCTCATCATGAGCGTCCTATCGTATGGCGCAGAAGCTTGGACAATAACAATATCCGGAGAGGCGTCCCTTGGAACATTTTGAACCTTGCACGTTGGCGACGGCGAGTGTCGCGAGGTCCAGTAGCTACGTCGGCTGAGTCATGTCGTTTGAATGAATACGGCTTCGGCTTCGGCTCTGAAAGTATTCGATGTGGCACCAGCTAATGGTAGCAGAGGAAGAGGAAGGCCTCCTCTGCGTTGGAAAAATCAGTTGAATAAGGACTTGACTTCCCTTGATGTGTCCAACGACTGGCGCTCTTTGTTAAACTCGGCCGATTAATTCAACTCGCTTAAGCGATTATAGCGCCAATCACGAAGAAGTAGGTGTGGAACAGCAGTAGCATTTTTTTGCAATAAAAGCAAAAAGTCAGTTCAAAATTTCTCTCATGTCAGACAACAAATTTAATCAAATAAAAATATAAAATAAACAAAAAAAATGTGTGAAGTTGCATTTATTGGAAAATGGGGCATTGCACACATGCAAGCTAAAAACTATTTTATAATAATTTTTAAAAATGACGCAAAAAGCTACAAATTGAACGAGCAAAGGTCAAGGTTAAATTAATCGGACGAAAATTCCAAGTAAATAATAGTCGCAAAAAACAGATTAAAAAATAAAAAATGTGCCAGTAAAATTAAGTTAGTAAGCAAATTAAATAGAGTGCAACGCACATGGCGATGGCAGTAGTCGAGTTAGTTAGTGTATGGCTATATTTCAGTTCGTTTCGAGTTCGATACTTATGTTGGCACTTAGGTAAAACCTTTATTGGGTGTTTGGCTGAGGTCTTCCTTCTATTTGTGTTGTGTGTCTTCTTGTTTTTCCACAAATGGAGACACCTACAGTTTTAAGCCGCCTACGAACGGCAGATGGTTCTTCATGAGGATATTTTCTGGGCAGAAATACACTCGGAGATTTGCCATTGCCTGCCGAGGGGCGACGGCTTTTAAATGAAACCTTTTTTGCAAATAACAACTACACCTCAGCAGGTAATACCAATCCGGGTGCTGTTTTTATTATAGAAAATGTTCGCGTAAAAATCTCCCGCCATTCAGAGGCGGAATAAAACTGTAAGTCAATCGAGCCCAAACTAACAATTGAATGAGAAGCTTGGCCGAAAAACCCCAAGAAGGCATGTCGGCTCATACAATAGGCACAAGTAGGCTGTGTGGCAGGATGTCACCTTTGTGATTGTGTGACACGCACACGAGCTGTACTTTGTTATTAAAAAAGAATTAAGTAACAAGAAAAGTGTGAATAAATGAATAATGAGCTCGTGTGTGTGTGTGTGTGCATGGCTAGTAATTATGGATAACCTTGACAAGGGAAAGTATTCATACATTAAATGGAGAAAATCAGATTTTCTTATTTGTTACGCTTACAAGTAAATGGATTCATGCGGCACATGTGAGTGCACTTTAATGCCGCGCTGCACTTATAATCGCCGTGGAACATGCAATTTTCTGTAGTACGAGCGATAATTTTTCAATGCAAAAAAAAAAAAAAACAAAAAATGTTTCTAATATAAACATTAAATGATAAGAAAGCAGGGCATAAGGAATCCGAGTAAAGTGGCGAAGTGCACTTTTGCAAGCCATAAAAGCCTAAGCTTATGCGCTTACTGCCTTTGCTGGCCAACAAATGAAAACTAATGATTTGCACTTAAACCACCATCGGTGTCGCGCTGTGCCGGCGGCGGTATGGACGAAGGACCACCAGGGCACATAGTGCACGCGATTTGGCAACAACCAAGCCATGGCAAGAAACATGAGAACCACTGGCATTAACTGGAGGCGGGCGCAGTACGGAAGCATACAAGTTACCAAGCTCGTTTCCTGCACAGCGAAAGCACCTTGCGCCGTCTGTGCTCTGCGCTGCTGCGCTGTGTGGAGAGATGGCGTGCGACGTTTGCTTTGTGGAAAATGGCTAGCCTAAAAAAACATTTGAGGTTTTAAGTTAAATTCAAGTGACTTTTTTCAAACAATTAGTCGGGCAAAAAAGAAAACAATTTATGTAAAAAAAATTACGGCAAAAAAAAAAATTAATAAAAAAGTTGAGGCAAAAAAAAATTTAAACAAAAACAAAAAAAATTGAAAGCAAAAGGCGCCCCAATGTGCCGCGCAAAGACCAGGTGAGTAAGAAGAAACAGAACTTAAAATACAAAATGTAAGCAAAGGCGCAATTTGTGGTAGCTCACTAAGGCAGTAAGTCGCATATGTTTGCCCTGGCGCTTTCAAATGTCAACATACATACATACAAACATATGCTTGTGCTATATAGAAGTTAAGGTATTGACAACCTGCCACCGGCAGCGTCTATCTATTGTTGGCTATAATATTGTGGCGGCGATTGTTGAACAACTGCCACCCGCTGGGCGGCGCATACGACCGCATTGTCCACCTGTGTGCTGATAGTCTGGCAGCGGCGTTTGAGCGCTTGTGTGGTCGCGCACATGCAATGCGGTAGCAAATGGACGCTGTGAAGAAGCGCTCTGATGAGTGGTTAAAATTGGAGCGCCGTATGCCACATGCACGGCTACTGAGCGATACAGGGAGTATCAATATCGAAAATTACATTAACGTATTTAGGCTTTTAATCGGGCTAAGAAACTACGGTAAAGGCTAAATGAACTGAGTTGAATTGAAGTGACTAAGGAACTGAGTTGATGTGAGGTGACTATTGTTTTTTGTAATAATGGGTCATAAAGTTGATAATTATCGTTCGGTGAATATTAATTAAAGGAGGGGGCGGGGTGGTTAATTTTTTCAAATCCAACTGAGAATCTTTCTTGGCAACAAGTGCTACTTTGGACTAAGTAGTCGATTGAGTAGTAAAGTCCTCTCACGACGAACAAAACAAACACACTAGAAGGCTCTCATCATGCCCATCCCAACGTATGGCGCAGAAGCTTGGACGAAGTAAATATACGATGAGGCGTCACTTGGGGTGTTTGCGAGAAAGATTCTGCGAAAGATTTTTGGACCATTGCACGTTGCCGATGGAACGATGAGCTGTATGAGTCTTAAGACGACAAGGACATAGCACAGCGAATAAAGATCCAGCGGTTTCGTTGCCTAGGTCATTTCGTCCGAAAGGAAGCAAACGCTCCGGCGTAGAAAATATCAGGTGGATAACGACTTGGCTTCAATTGGTGTGTCCAACTGGCGGCGGTTAGCACGTGAAAGAAACGAATGGCGCGCCTGGCAGAAATCGGGTAATCGTGCCAAGTAAGAAGAAGAAGATTTTTATAATTAATAAAAAAAAATAAATAATTGTAATAATAATAATCACTAGAGTGCCAAGTGATCCAAGTATTTTGGGCATTGTCATCAATTTGAAAATTAGTTTATTTGTAGGTTTGATAATAAGAAGTAAATTTAAAAAATTAAAAAAAAGAAAAGTTTTCAACATTCAAAATTTTAGTATGGATTTTTTTAAAGCGTGCTTAGAATATGTAGTATTTTTTATTTTCTTAGGACAACATTTGGTTTTAATTTTTTTTTTTTGTTAAAATTTTTTGTTTCCAAATTTTTAAATAACTTCTATTTTGAAAATGTAGATGAAAGTAAAAAATACTCGATTCTTTTAAATAGTTCTAAAAACAATTTTTTTTTGTTTTTCTGGGATGAAATGCACTTTTTGAAAAATATTTCTTTTTTTAATTTTTAAGAAGTCGTTTTTGTAAATTTTGAATAACTTCAGTAATGAAAACTTTGGCTTAGAATTTTAATTCGTTTTAACATTTTATTTCGTTCTAAAATTAAAAGTTTTTTTATGCCTTAACAATTTTTTGTTTGTTAAAATTTTTGGAGAACAATTTTTGTTTTGAAATTTTTAAATAATTTCTATGTTGAAAATGTGAGCGAAAGTCAAAAATACTCGGTTCTTTAAAATAGTGTTAAAAACTTTTTTTCTGTTTTTCTGGGATGAAATTTACTTGCTGAAAACACTTTTTGATAACAATTTTTGGGAAGTTGTTTTTGTAATTTTTGAATAACTGCAGTGTTGATAATTATTGTTTAGAATTTTTAAATGGAAGATCTTCGGCTCATTTTAAAATTTATTTTTTTTTATTCTTTAGGGTAAAATATACTTAAAAAACTTTTTTTGTTAAAATTTTTTGACAAAAATTTTGGTTTTGAAATTTTTAAATAACTTTTATGTTGAAAACGTGTGTGAAAGTGAAAAGTACTCGGTTTTTTTAAATATTTTTTAATTTAATTATTTTTTTGGGATAAAATGTATTTCTTCAAAAAACACTTTTTGTTATAAATTTGTGAGTAGTTTTTTTGTACATTTTAAATAACTTCAGTGTTGAAAGTTATATTATAGTTTAAAAAGTTTAAATGGAAGATATTCGACTCATTTTAAAATTGAACATTTTGTTTTGTATTTTTTAGGATAAAATACTTTCAAAATTTTTTTGGTAAACTTATTTGGTTTAAATTATAAAAAAACTTTGTTTTTGGAAATTTTAAATAACTCCGATGTTGAAAATGTCTGTGAAAGTGAAAAAATTCTTGGTTGCTTAATATTTTTTGTTGGTTTATTTTTTTCGGGGTTAAAATAATTTTTTTTAAAACCAATTCTTATAACAAATTTGTGAATAGTGGTTTTTGTGATTTTTAAATAGCTACATCAATGAAAATTTTGGTTTAGAATTTTAAAATGAAAGACCTTCGGCTCATTTTAATTTTCTTCTATTTTTTAGGTTAAAATTTATTAAAAAAAAAATAGTTTGTTAAAAGTTCTTTCACCTTTTTGGAATTTTAAAATGAAAAATTTTCAAGTTTTTGAAAAAAAGTTTTAGTTTTGTAATTTTTAAATATCTCCGATATTGAAAATGTGGGTGAAAGTCAAAAATACTCGGTTCTTTAAGGGTTTTAGTTTATTTTTATTACTTTATTTTCTTAAGATAAAATGTACTTAAAAAAAAACATTTGTGAGAATTTTCTAAATAACTTCGTTGTTGAAAGATTTGGTTTAGAATTTTAAAATGAAAAATCTTCAGCTTAAGTTTTCAAATTTAATTTCTTCGATTTAAAACAAAAAAAAAAATATATTTTTATTTATTAGTATTTATTTAGTAAAATTTACTTTAAAAAATTTTTTTTTGTAATTTTTAGTATAAAATTTACTTTGAAAAAAAAATTGTTTAATATATTTTTTTGTTAAAAATTTAAAGAAAAGATTTTTTGTAACTTCCCAAATTCTTTCTTAATTTTTTTTCTTATTTTTTATTAGCAGCTGAGGCTATACTTAGTAATCCCTGAATGTTTGATAGTGGTGTTTCCATAGCAGACCGTTTGCAAATAGATCAAAGCATCGCTATGTATATTAGTAAGCAGATACACGCTCATTTTCGTATTAATATTCGTATTTTTATCCATATTCGCACTCGTATTCGTATTCCTCTTCATATTCGTATTCGTATTAGGATTCGCATTCATATTCGTATTCGTATTTATATTCATATTAGGACTCGTATTCATTTTCGCATTCGCATTCATATTCGTATTCGTATTAGGATTCGCATTCATATTTGTATTCGTATTCATATTTGGGTTTGTAAATATAAATAATCGTAATCGTTTTCTTATTCATACTCGTGTTCCTCTTCGTAGTCGTAACCGTATTCATATTCGTATTCGTTTTCATATTCGTATTTGTGTGAGTACTCGTATTTGCGTTCGTATTCACACTCATATTCCTATATGAGTTCGTATTTATATTTGCCTTCGCATCCGTACTCATATTCTTACTTCTATTCTTATTTCTTTTCCCTGCAAAAACACCCTGTATATCACTTATATCACCCTATTGCAGAATCGACAGCTTCTCCGTTGAAATGTGAAAAATTAACAAGTATGAAATGTGTAATTAAAGCGCATAATTTCTTTCAATGTTGTCGTTGTTCTTTTATTTTGCACGACAGGGAATTTTGTAGGCAATTACAGAAATTTCATTTCAGTTGCATAAGTGCGGTGAGACGGCGTGCGCAAGTTCCCAGATATACGATTTCACACAACCACACAATCAACTAAGTCCGTACACATACGCACACATACACACACACATACATTAAGGCAATGGTCCAGCATTCGCTTCTTAGTATTTGGTTGCAGCCAAGAAAGCGCCAGCAATTCATTTTTAGCAACACTGACACCCCACTTTTCCATGCATTGCTGCCACCGCCCAACCGAGCGAGTGTCTCTCCTGTGCAAGGCAATGAAGATCAATTGTCGTACAAATGTGGCGACATGCCACATGCAACGTGCCACAGCCGTAGGTACATATCATGGCAGCAATGTTACGCTTTCTGCCACAGTTGTTGTTGTTTTCTACTCCCTGCACACGCACACACATACGCCGGCACATTTATTGATTGCTGCTGCCACAGCCACTGGCCTGCTTGTTGCTGGTGGCTCAGGTTATGTGGTGCGGTGCAGTCGCCATCCAGTCAGTCAGTTGGTCGGTCGGCTATTGCTGCGCCAGCGGCGTGTCTAATTAATCTCGCTTTAATTGTGCGCTTTTTTCGTGATCATTTACCCCCCCTAATATATGAGCCAGCAGCGAGTACGCGCCCATTCCGCATGTGTGCCTGTGTGTGTGTGTGTGTGTATGTGCAAGAAGGTATGCATGTGTGTGGTATCCGTGGCATAGGGAACTTGTTGCAAAGTCATTGGTTTACATATTTAGTTGCTGCCTGACACTGCCACTTGTCAGTGCAACATACACATTCTGGCTGCAACAAAATGCACTGAAAAGTGAAATATTACTGAGAGCGTGGAAAATAAATGAGTTGTTGATATTTTTTGAGTGTTGCCATTTTTAATTGAATTATGGCCTCAAGTGGAAATCGGATATGCAATTGCAGTGTGTGGCGGTGCTGGTGGTCGTTGCGATCAGGTGTGGGCTCATGGCTATTAATTTGAGTAACTGTTTGTGCCACAACAAAGGCAAACAAGAAATGAAAAGAAAGAGGCGAAAGATGAAGGGCTTCTTACGAGAAGTATATAAAAGTGAATCTTAGCTCAGAAGGAATTGAAAGTATTCCCTTTTATAAATATAAATTTATATAAATATTTGAGTAGCCGAGTTAATAAGCCACTATCAGTTGTTCTGGAGAAATTCGAATGCTCAATAACGAGCACTTAACTTCGCGATGTGCTACTAGCACAGACAGCAGTTAGGTCTTCCTTAAAGAAAAACAATTTTTTTTGAGATATTTGGGCTTCTTTAATTTTAAGCAAAACTTAATTCGTGTTTTCTCAACTTTATTTATTTTGAGTTTTCATACGCACCTCATTATTAAAAATAAAAAAATATATAATTGAGTCGTACACTTCCTCAAATTTGTGGTGTGCGTCTAAATGTTGTTCCCTAAATGGAGGGACCTACTGTTTTAAGCCGACCTCGGACAGCAGATATTTTTTATGAGGAGCTTTTTCACGGCAGAAATACACTCGAAGGCTTGCCATTGCCTGCTGATGGTCGATCACTACTATAAAAACCTGTTTCTATTATTTGATGTTCATGAACGGGGATTCAAACCTACGCACTCCCGCATCGTAGTAACGCACCAACCCATTTGGCTACGGTGGCCTCATAACTAGGAGTTCTTTATCATTTGAAGATGTCAAACAGATGTCAGTTCATTTTTTTCACGATTCCCCTCATCAAACACTTTCATCCTTCCGACTAAGTACCTTGACAAAGTTCGATTGAACGTAGATCAGTTCGTTGATCGCATTTGATAGAACCATTTGTACACAATTCACTGGCTCAAATAGGCTTCTAAGCCTGGATAGAAAGGATTTGCGATCTGCCACTCGATATTATACGAGACACTGTAGTCTTCGTTATCATTTCAGGAAAGTATAATTAGTAAAATCAATCCACTGCCGATTTTGATGAAACGTCCGGGCACATCCTCTGTTAATATGCACCTCTCGCAAGACGAAAACTCGCACGACTAGCTGGTGCGCCCACTATCGATTACAACGTTCACGACTCTCCTAACTTCAAGGGAAGTCTGTGAACGGGGCTATGAAAGACCGGACGAGTCCACCCATGATGGCTCAATGTACGGGGGCAGATTGGGCGGATGTGTATATTTCGAACATCTGATGATTTCTTTTAGTTTACGGTATCCCGACTACTGTAGTGTCTTTCAGGCTAAACTGATGACAATAATAAAAACTGTGACTCTGGTTCAGCGTGGTACGTTACGATATCTACATTTTCACTGATTGTCAGGCGGCGATAAAATTCCTTACAAGGCAGTCGACATCCTCCAAGGTAACCATGAAATGCCGCACATCTCTTAACGCGATGGGTGACATTTTAGCTGAGGTAACATGTGCTCCTGGCCATTGTGACAAGGTAACTGCAGGGCCGATGAACTAGCGAGGCACTTGACTAATGAATACACAGACAATGACATAGACATACTCTTATAGGCATGTAAGCTTCTTAACTTTAGGGATATTGTAAGATCAGCGAATGAAAGATGGCGTAATGAAATCGCCTGCAGAAACGCCCGACTCTAAACACGCAGAATATCCGCTAAGACAAAGGAAGTACACTGATTTTTATGTGCGTGCAAACACGCAAACTGTCTAAATGAGGAAGAGAAAGAAACAATCTCTGACCTTCTGTGCGATTGCCTTATTCTTAGACGTAGATTCACCATTTTAGGTAGACAATTTTTTAATGAATTGGAAGATCTCTATACTATGGGAATCATTGATATTTTAAAATTTTTAAAAAGAAGACACTGACTTTAGGAGAGATAAGGACAAGTTCCCACACGGCATCTCAATGGGTAATGAGGTATGTCCCACAGTTAACAATCGCTTCAACCGAACCGAATACAGGCGGTTCAAATCCAAATCTATTGGCAATAAACAATAAACTATATTAGAGCTCGCACTTGAGTATGACCGAATAATAATAAAAATAATAATAACATAATTGACTCACCAACAGACATCATGCAAGCTGGAGCCAAGATAGTTTAACTGCCAAGGTTAATCGGACACACGATGTCACAAGAGTTGTGCTGTAGAGACATCGTTGTTGCAAAAATCATGTACTGAAATATTGGGCATTGTGTCGAATCTATCGTCGTTTCGGCCTACCTAGCCTACCACTCTTTTCAACCGACCACCTTCGAGGGAGCTAAGAGAAGTAAAAGAGTATGCAAAATCCAGTAATCTGGGGTTAATATTAGGCTGTGATGCAAACTCCTAGAACATAGTATGGGGATGCAGCCAATGTAACCCCAGAGGTCTCAAGTTACTCAACTTTATTCTGTTGACTGATTTGGTTATTCAAAACATTGGTGACAAACCAACTTTTGTGGTCAAAAGGAAACAAAAAGTGATTGGTTTAACATTTACCAACACGTTAGTTGGGCGGGACTCAGAATTACCTCAGCCTACCGCACTGTCTCAGGCGCAACAATTTTTGTGATTAGTGGGCAGATACCCGTCGACCTCATGGTCTGGGAACGAATGGATGCGTGGGATTCCAAGAAGAAACACGTCCCCACTAACTTTTCAAAACGGAAATGCCAAGCCATGTTGCTGTGGCAAAGCCGATGGGACGCTGAACCGAATGGCAGATGGACGACGAAAATTATTCCATCAGTTAACAAATGGGTCCAAAGGAACATCGAGCCACGGATACTTCCGGAGATTCCCATACCGCATGGGAAAGGCAAGTAATTCCAAGTGCATATTCTGTGAAGTGCTGAGTGATGACGCTGAATACACGTTTTTTAGTTGTGACAGATGGCTCGCGGAAAGAAATGCTCTGAGGGAGCAGTTTGGCGACATCGCGCCGAGCAACATAATCAGCAAAATACTTGAACGCGAGGACAGCTGGAACGCGGTAAAGAATTATATTGAGAACGTACTACGAAAAAAAAATTGACCTCCACACAGTGCTACAAAGCGAAGCCGCACAGATAGAGGCACAAAAGGACGAGCCTATAGCATGATAGTTGGCTACAAATATGGTAGACCCAGGCGTAGGTGAGTAGAATTGGTCCTTTATGGATGCCATTCTGGTCCCTCCCAAAGTAATATAGAAAGTAGTCCCGGGAAGGGTGTCTCCCCAAAACGAGAGAAGGAATCGTTTAGTGGCCACACCACACGACGCAGTAGACGACCGTCGTTGTAAGTGCGAAGGCATTTGAACCCTACCTCACCAAAAAATATGTTAGTAGGAAATCAAATTAACCAATGGTGAGTTTTAAAAGAAGACTCTCTTTAAGATAATCGTCTTATCGAATTCCGATTAAGAATTGATACCATATCAATACTTTCTAGTAGGAATCCTCGAAATGTGGACTGGGACAGGTATGATGAGGTTGTAACAGAGCGGATACCAAACCTGAAAACAAAAAACAAAAAAACGGATACAAAAAACTGAAATCAATAGAAATGATGCTTATGATAATAGAAAGTACTTTAATCAATTGCTTTGAGGAACTGGTCCCACTCAGTTTAAGCAGGCATTGGAAGGCGGTCCCTTGGTGGAACGCTGAACTCTCGAAGCTTCGTGTACAATTCAGAAAACAGAGAGAATACAAGAAAAAAGTGAGGCAAGCCAAAATTGAATCTTATAGAAATTTCTGTAGTGTAGTCGACGAAATGAGTAAACAGCTAGACTTTGTAAGGTCCTTCAACTAGACAGCTCAGTAAGATTGCATTCCATTCGAAAACCTAACGGTCCATATACCATTTCCAAATCGGAAACGTTTAATGCTCTAATTGCAGTCCCATTTCTGGGTAGTGGAACGCTTTCTGAAGTAGAAAGCAGCAGTAAAATTAACGATAGCGCTGGTGGAACCTCTAGGTATAGCTGGTTTATTGCTAATCATATAGTGACAGAGGAATCGATAAGCTTTTCCTTATTTTCATCTGAAAACTTGAAGTCCTCTGAATCTGAATCTGATGGAATATATCCAGCAATGCTAAAGAAAGGAAGAAACAGGCTGATTGAGACCCTGAAGGGCATCTTCCCAGCCTGTCTTGCACTTGGTCACATACCATCCTAATGGCGAGGCGTAAGAGTAGTATTTACTTCGAAATCAGGAAAAGACGACTATTCCCTAACATAACGTTTTAGACCAATCAGATTGACATCGTTCATGTTGAAAAGTCTAGAACGAGTGGTAGAGAAACACACTCGAGTGAGGGTATTGCTGAAAAGTTCAGTTAGTAAAAGTCAACATGGGTATCAGAGTGAAAAATCATGTGAATCAGCATTACACGATCTTGCTGGCGAGATTGAAGCCGGGCTGGAGGCTGACGAGTAGGCCATGGGTGTGTTGGTGAACATTTGAGGGGCTTTTGGTAATGTCACTTTTGACTCCATATGTTCCTCTGTCAAATGACATGCAAATTCATCAAATCATTGTAAATTGGATGCATTCCATGCTCTCTGAGAGGCTGCTAACCGCTGTTGAGAACAGTGGCGAACTAATTACCGTCAGGGGCAAGCAAGGATGTCGCAAGGGAATGTTCTTTCTTTGCTGTTGTGGTGCTTCGCCGTAGACTCTCTGCTAACGGAGATGCAGGAACTCGGATTTCATGTTCAAGCACCTGGGGACGATGTCTGTGCACTAGCAATGGATAAATCCTAAGAGAGGGCATTGTATGAAGGTGCAGAGAATTCTGGATAAAATTCTCGATGATTGGGGCACGAGGCAAGGCCTTTCCGTCAATCCGTACGAAACTACTTTAGTCTTGTTCACGAGAAAACGGAAATTGAATGGAGTTAGACTTCCATTTCATTTCTCTTTGCGAATTGAAAAAGCAACATTCAAACATCTGCCAAGAAAAAATTGCAATTTACAAATACAAGAGAAGTCAGAAAACTTTCGAATGCCTTTTTTACCAAAAATGGAAACAATTTAATGATAAAAATTCTTAAAAATTTACATTTTTCAACATTTTTGTTAAAAAATTTCACTTGCCGCCAATAACAAGCATTCTGTCGCAACTTAATTCCAATAATTTGTTATTTTGAAACTAGATCCCTTAATTCGCATAAACAAAACGCCTACTTCAGCTACCTCTTTTACTGCCACATGGATTTCGTTTCGTTTGCTCGCCTCTTTGTGCGTTGGGAGTTACCTTTGGCTCACCACTCGCGCGTTGCTCTTATTTTTCCACCTCTTGGATGGCATTTTAAAATCTTGCAAATCTCGCAAGCGTTGCCCAACTCATTGTGTCTAGTGCAAATAAATTATTTTCTAAATAAGCGAAAGGAATCGGTGCAATCACTGCCACATTCATTGACCACTATAATTACCGGCTTAATAAAAATTGCAGCGCAAACTGAAGGTGCCCATTAAATAAGGTTAGCGAACGAAAAAAAAAAAATAAATAAAAAAAAATTAAATAGCAACTGAAAAGACTACCAACCAACTAAAGCAGCGCCGTGTGAAGTCAGAAGAAAAAAATGATGTTTAGGTTTTCTGCTTGCAACCTTGCCTGCGCTGCATGTGCCCTGCCAGAGCGCGCGATGGAAATGTGCCAGAAATTATTTAACAATCGAATCGGCAATAAAAATCTTTGAACTTGTGCATTTAACTATAGGTACTCGCCTATAATTGTATGCAGATGTATGTGTGAGTGTATATATATATATATACATATTTAAGTGCTTCGCTTGCATATGTATGTATGTATGATATGTTTGCCTTTGCTTTACAATCCCCAACGGCCACCACAGACACATGACTTTGCCGCTCAACTCTTTTCCACATTCAGTTTTTCAGTTTGGATGAGTTTACCGCAGTATGTTGCAATGTTGCAGTGGCAAGCTTTTACCAATTGCCAACAAATTAAGCGCAAAACTATTGAATGGTGTAAGGTTCAAATTGAAATAACAAAAACAAGTGGCATAACAATAAAAATGTCTTAATTTCTTTTGGGCTTTATTGACCGACCAATCAACTTGATAACAGGCCTTGAGTGTGGCAAGCAACAACTCCTCTCGTACGCTGCTACGCTAGCTAGTCGCCTGCAGTCTAGTATTTGCCAGTGTTGCGCTGCATATTATAAATTTAGACACACAGTTTTTGTTTTTGCTCTACTGTAATGCAATCCCTATAATTTGCATGCAGTTTTTATGACCTCAAAATGGTATTGGCTTTCAGGTGATTTTTCACACTGAATTATTTGATTTGATTATAATTTGCTACTGTACGCCATTGCGCGCCTATTTATGGATAAGTGCAAACATATTTACCGTACTTTTACCGGCCTAGGTGCGCGCGTGTTGCATGTACATAAGTAATTGATGGCTTTTAGACTTTATTAACGGCTATTAAAAAGCTATTTTCGAGCGCATCGTAACTATTTAGTAGGCTTGTTTGCCACATGAAATACGACGGCTTGTGGTAAGCAACGCTTGGAATGTTAGTGAATAAGTAAAGATGAAATAAGTAGTGCGATTACTGGAATTGACGCCAAGGAATTGTAAAGTAGTTTACATAAATTTTTGGTTTTGTTTTTGTAAACATAAAAAGTAAAACAAATTTGATTGAATTTTTAGGTAAGTAAATTCCTCCACCGCCGTAGCGAATGGGTTGGTGCGTGACTACCATTCGGAATTCACAGAGAGAACATTGGTTCGAATCTCGGTGAAACACCAAAATTAAGAAAAACATTTTTCTAATAGCGGTCGCCCCTCGGCAGGCAATGGCAAACCTCCGAGTGTATTTCTGCCATGAAAAAGCTCCTCATAAAAGTATCTGCCGCTCGGAGTCGGCTTGAAACTGTAGGTCCCTCCATTTGGGGAACAACATCAAGGCGCGCACCACAAATAGGAGGAAGAGCTCGGCCAAACATCCAAAAATGGTGTAGGCGCCAATTATCTATCTATCTAAATCCCTCCACTGTTTCGATAGGGTAAATTTAAGCATACCTTTTTTATTTTTAATCTTCATAATTTTTTATCTACTCCATTAAGCTCAAAACATTTTTTTAGTCTGCAAATCCACATTTGAAAACAGTCCTCCAAAATGATGTTTAGGTTTTCTGCTTGCAACCTTGCCTGCGCTGCATGTGCCCTGCCAGAGCGCGCGATGGAAATGTGCCAGAAATTATTTAACAATCGAATCGGCAATAAAAATCTTTGAACTTGTGCATTTAACTATAGGTACTCGCCTATAATTGTATGCAGATGTATGTGTGAGCTTCTTAAGTTCAGCATTAACTGCATTTATTATCTCTTGACTGCTATCATAGAATTTTCCTCTTAAATTTTACTTAAATTTTTTAGAAATAACCAGAAATCACACGGTGCCAGATCCGAAGACATAGCCATATCCTTCAGTTAGTTAGCACAAACAAATTTCTTCAGTTAGCACAGAGCGCAATGAAGTCACTTGCCATATCAGCATTATCGTGGCGTAAGCAGTAGTGGCACAGTTCCTCGTTTTTTTCTATTTTCCAAGTAAAATTTTAAACATTTTTGGTAAGCAGTTTTCCGTATGCCATTAGGCAGTTACTGTGTGACAAGAATCTAACGGAATTTAACAGCAATAATTTTTGCCGAGATCATCATTTTTGTTGCTGACTTTTGCTACCTGGCCTTCACAGGTGGAAATGCTCCATACCACGGACTGTTGTTTGGCTTCCGGGTCATACTTAAAAAGCAAGCTTAGTCACCTGTCATGATCTGTTTTACGGCAGTCGGTTCTACTTTACCGAAACGACCCGGATTTATATCCGGCCAAGGACTGTCGCTCTAGCAGCATTCCGTGTATGTATGGGGAGTGTTTATTTTGCTACAACAACAACAACAACTACAACCTTTTACGATCATACCAAAGTTGATAGACTTTCTGTTAGCAAATTTTCTTAACAAATATTAAAAAAAATTTATTCTAGCTTCTTTTTGACTCTCATTAAAAATTCGTGGAACCCATTGTGAGGACTTCTTTGTGTATTACAAATCATTATGCTGCCATAGCATTGAAGTCACATACTATATATCATCACAAGATAACATTTCCTGTGTCTTTCGTGTGCCGATTTTTCGTCGTGTGCCCTCGATTTTGGCCGCACTCTTCGAGACTCATTCTTGACAGAAATAAGACCAGTCTGCTATCTGGAATCTTTGATATGACTTACAAATAGTCTTAAGAGATAGAGTGCCCATTTTATGGTATATGCAGTTTGGAACTAATTTAAAGTTTTGACAGGTTTGAGTTGACTTCGAAAGCCGTAAAACATTGAGTAACGAATTTTCAGCTGCGCCGCTGGCCGAACTTCCACTGACATTGCTTTAATTATTTCTTTTATGTTTTCTCGTCTCTATTCTAACCGATTTTTTTTATATATAATGCAACATTGTAAGACCATAACAAAATGGCATTTTAAAATAAATTAAAAAAAAGTTAAAATACCATTGACTTACCGAACTTTTGTTAGTACCTCTACATTGAGTATATCTACACTTTATAAAAGAAAGTTATAAAATATATACATACATACATACGCGAATAACTACGAACAGAATGCAGCGAATTATGTAGGATTTTTTGTATTTTTCAACTAATTCGGTTTTCAAAAACGGTAGCCAAAAGTTCGAGTGTACTTTGGTAGTGTGACAAGTTGCACCGTCCTGTTGAAACCAAATGTCGCCCATGTCATCCTCTTCAATTTTTGGAAAGAACTCGTTGAGCATGTCACGGTAACGCTGTAACCGCGGCTCCTCGCTCATTTTCGAAAAAAAAAATGGCCCGATGATGCCGCCAGACCAAAAACCTCACCAAACAGTGACTCGTGGTGGATTCATTTGCTTCTCTACAGTAACGTGTGGATTTTCTGAGCCCCAAATCCGACAATTTTGCTTATTGACGTAGCCACCGATGTGAAAATGAGCTTCACCAGAAAAGAAGAAGAATACTCACCACTTTGGAAATAGGGTTTGAATATTTCCCAATATTGTTCAAGCGTATAGCGTCCCATTTCGTAAATGTTAAACCTTTAAGTAAATTATGAACTCATTTGACATGTCATTTGTGTTACCATTCTCAAAAACATAGGTGGTTCAAAAAGCAAACTCTATATGGCCCACCCTTTATAAGCCAAAATGTGCTAAAAAAAAGAGGTTGTCTGCAAAGTCGGTTTACTGACGATAGTTTAACGTGATAACGTCATAAGAAAATACTGATTGAATGGTTGCATTTTTCAAAAGAAAATTTTAATTTTATTTGTTTGATACATATTTTGTATGGATATAGAGAATGAGTTAACATTAACATAACATATACTTTAACATAACATAACATAACATAACATAACATAACATAACATAACATAACATAACATAACATAACATAACATAACATAACATAACATAACATAACATAACATAACATAACATAACATAACATAACATAACATAACATAACATAACATAACATAACATAACATAACATAACATGACATAACACAACACAACACAACACAACACAACACAACACAACACAACATAACATAACATAACATAACATAACATAACATAACATAACATAACATAACATAACATAACATAACATAACATAACATAACATAACATAACATAACATAACATAACATAACATAACATAACATAACATAACATAACATAACATAACATAACATAACATAACATAACATAACATAACAAATTACCCCGTATTAAAGCACTTATCAACAGCTTTCATTTGATACCCATATTGTACATACACAACCAAAGGTTACCCGGGTCCACGTTTTGACCTATATCTCGAGACCATATCTACCAATATGTACCCAAACAATACGGAAACCATCTTCAATACCTCCTTAACAATGTGTGTAAGTTTGGTTTAATTCGGTGCAAAGACCCGGCGGGTCCACGTTTTGGCATATATTTCCAGACCCTAGTCATCAATAGGTATGAAAATTACCCCCTATTAAAGCACTTATCAACAGCTTTCATTTGATATCCATATTGTACAAACACATTCTAGGGTCCACGTTTTGGTCTCTATCTCGAGACCCTAGTCACGGAGCGGATGGAAATACTCTGAACTAAAGCATTCACCAACAGCTTCCATTTGATACCCATATTGTACATACACATCCGAAGGTTACCCGGGTCAACGTTTTGACCTATATCTCGAGACCCTATCTACCAATAGGTATTCAAACTATACGGAAATCATCTTCAATACCTACTTAACAATGTGTGTAAGTTTGGTTTAATTCGGTGCAAAGACACGGCGGGTCCACGTTTTGGCATATATTTCCAGACCCTAGTCATCAATAGGTATGAAAATTACCCCGTATTAAAGCACTTATCAACAGCTTTCATTTGATACCCATATTGTACATACACATCCGAAGGTTACCCGGGTCCACGTTTTGACCTATATCTCGAGCCCTATTTCCAAAATAAAATATAATCCATGTTACTCGTGATGTAGCTTTCGAATGGTGAAAGAATTTTTAAAATCGGTCCAGTAGTTTTTGAGCCTATTCATTACAACCAAACAAACAAAGTTTTCCTCTTTATAATATTAGTATAGATATGGTAAATATTACCATACATTTTTTCCTTCAGATATAATAAAAAAATAATAATAATAACATTAAAACAACAGGTATTATTAACAAACTTGGTTTTATTTGAAATTCTTCAAGTAAATCAAAATAATAATAATCAATAAGAAGGCATATGCCAATACAAATACGTGAATTTATATATGTACATATGCGCATATACATACATACATATATACGCTCACTTAAGTAGGGGAGAGCAAGATGTCGAACGTTGCCGTTCGTTTGCTTTGTTTGCTTTGTCGTTCCTTCCGCTCTTTCGCTTGCAGTTCATTCAATGCAATGAGCAAGGTAACTACATATGAGCAAGGTAACTACATATGAGCAAGGTAACTACATATGAGCAAGGTAACTACATATGAGCAAGGTAACACTAATATGAGCAAGGTAACTACATATGAGCAAGGTAACTACATATGAGCAAGGTAACTACATATGAGCAAGGTAACTACATATGAGCAAGGTAACTACATATGAGCAAGGTAACACTAATATGAGCAAGGTAACTACATATGAGCAAGGTAACTACATATGAGCAAGGTAACTACATATGAACAGTAATGAGCAAGGTAACACTAGTATGAGCAAGGTAACGGCAATGAACAGTAATGAGCAAGGTAACGACACATTTTTTCGTGCGTGCAGCCTGTTAAATCGAATTATAAGACGTTATCACGTCAAAAATCATAAAATTAATTTTCGAACTGCAAAAAATCAAAAATGGCTCAACCAAATGGAGTTCGGTTTTTTTGCTAAAACACTCTAAAATGTTTACCAACATTTAGCTGATCAATTCTTTGTTATTGCCCTAGGCAAAAATAAGCAGACAAAACAAGGGTAAAGAATGTAAGCTATGTTCCTACATCTACCGATTTTTTCATGTTTTGAATGGTGCAAGCCCGAATCATTAACTACAATGTCCTGAACAGATCCATAAGCATTGCACAAGGAAACTAGGAGGTCCTTTTTAGATCCCAGAAGTCTCGAATGGTTCACAGACGGTTCGAAAACAAATACTTGAGTCGGTGCGGGAATCTATGGTCCAAACAATGGGCAAATGGCCTAGCGTCCTTTAGGCTGCAATTCAAGCAATTTCATTCTGTGCGAGATTAAATTATATGAGGGGAAACACGGGTGCACGCATTGCTATGTAGTCGGACAGTCAAGCTGCACTAAAAGCACTAGCTTCACATTCTGTGGAATCGAAACTAGTGCACAAATGCCTTAACAGCCTAAATCAACTTGGTGTAACAAATGAAATTGTACTTTGCTGGCTTCCGGTTCACTCTGGAATAAAAGGTAATGAAATTGCTGATGAACTCATTAGGGCGCGGTTGGCAGCAGATTTTCAACGTGCAGAACCAACTATCATATCAACTGGGCAGAAGCTAAGTGTAGGCCTCTCTGTGCTGAAGCACTAGAAAGTGCAAGGTACGTTCTATTTATTTGCCCACGTGTTGACAACGAAAGAAATGAGCTCTTCAAGGCTTTCGGTAAATTCTCAATAGAAGTGAACTTCATTGCACAAATGTCCGATAATGCAGAAAAAATGGCGTGCTTTTAGCGTAGCTGCAGCGCGTATAACAAAAATGTTGCGTGAAAGGAATTCGGCCCAAAAGGCGGACTTCAGCGAAACCGCGAAGAGCCGTCGCAGGTTGAACATCGGACAGTTGCCAGCACTGATATAGACATGGACTGACGATTTGAGTAAAAGTAATCGTTAACGGCTTCCCCACGCATTACTTAATGGGAAGGAACCATTCGGACGAGAGGAGGTTTCAGTTAGAGTTAAAGTCGCACACCGACGGTCAACTGGCCAAGTAGGCTTTTGACGCTTTCCTTCAATTAGAAAAAAAGTGCAGAGCAAATTGTTGGAAGAATACTGAAAGAATTATCCTTTGCCTAAAGTAGACAGAATGAAAATAGTTGGTTTTCTGACAGGCCACCATCTCTCAAAAACTCACATTGGGAATGAGACAGAGTGTAGACTTCAATTTGTCCGCAAGGCGGAACATTTACTGAAAGAATTTGGCTTTCAGCAAATTCCCAACCCAAGGCAAGGAACATCTAGGTTAACTAGAATCTAATGTAATACATTTAATTGTAGTAGTGCCAGTCAATAGGACTAGTATTGACTGCTCCTAAAATATGTAGTAGGACACAAAAGAACTTTTGGGTCGAAGTGGTCGAATGCTATTGGACACAACACTACAGACACAAAATTATTATTATATTGCTGTTCAAGTCCTCTGCCAGTTCTCTGATTGTCAGAGGGTTAATTTGCGGTTATACGAGGTGTGTTCAAAAAGTATCGCGAACTTTCGCAGGTTACGCATATTCGAATTTCGATTTCTTTGTGGCGATATGTTGGCACTCATGTCTCTCACTCATGCCGACGAGTTCGGCCATTTTGAATGTTCAGTTCATTGTTGACAGCTGCTTTGCTTGCACGTGTTTCGGCTCGGCTTAGATTTTTACCTATTCCAAAACATAGATCAAAAAACCTGTATCAAATTTTGTATGATAAACGAAATTAAGTGCGCGGATGCATTCCGAATGTTGACTGTGTCATACGGAGAAGCTACTTTGGACCAACGCAACATTTATCGATGGTACAAAATGTTCTCAGAAGGTCGAGAAGATGTGAACGACGAAAAGGACGCCCGAGTACTTCAACAACAGACGAAAAAATTGATGAAGTGAAGAAAATGGTATTGGCCAATCGTCGAATCATCGTTAGAGAAGTTGCTGAGGACCCAAACATATCGATTGGCCACCAATCGTGCCATTCGATTGTTTTCAATGATTTGGGCATGAGGCGGGTCACCGCCAAATTCGTACCAAAACTGCTCAATTTCGACCAAAAGCAGGCTCGCATGAACATTGCTAATGAGATGTTGGACTCTGCCCTCGACGATCCAAATTTGCTCCAGAGGGTCATAACTGGTGACAAATCATGGGTTTATGGTTATGAAGTGGAATCCAAAGCTCAATCATCTCAATGGATGCTGCCGCACGAACCAAGAGCGAAAAAAGCGCGTCAAGTTCGATCGAATGTAAAAGTGTTGCTTATCGTTTTCTTCGATTGCAGGGGCGTTGTGCATCATGAGTTCTTGCCACAGGGAAAGAATAAGGAATATTACCTGCAAGTTATGCTCAATTTGCGGGAAGCAATCCGCCAGAAACGCCCGGATTTGTGGAAGAACAAAAATTGGCTCTTGCATCAAGATAATGTCCCTGCTCACCTGCTAACACATCGTTGCTTGTGCGCGACTTTTTGGCCAAAAAAACACACTAATGATATCACATGCCATAGCCACCGTATTCCCCAGATCTGGCCCCCTGTGACTTTTTCTTGTTTCCGAAACTGAAGAGGCCCATAAAAGGACGACGCTACGCTACGATTGACAAGATAAAGACGGCATCGAAATGGGGGGGCTGAAGAAGAAATGAAAAAAAATGATTTTTTCAAGTGTTTCGAAGATTGGAAAAAACGTTGGCACAAGTGCACAATATCTCATGGGGATTACTTTGAAGGGGACAAAGTAGATATTAATGAATAAATAAATAATTTTTGAAAAAACACAAAATTCGCAATACTTTTTGAATACACCTCGTAGATAAACTTTTCTTTCACTTTACGAGGGGTGTCTTTTATTTGGCAGGATTTGGCAACACTGGTGTTGCAATCTGGCAACTGACAGCTGTATCGCAAAGTTTGACATTTTTTGGCTTTTACGTACTCAGAACGTTTTGAAATACCAGCGCTATTTGTGTTGTTTACAGTAACTTAAAAGATTCATCTCGGTCCAAAAATGTAATTAAATCGTGAACATTTTCGTGCGATTATTTTTTACAACTTTCGACGTGGATTAACTCAGAAACATTGCATGGATGAACTTAATTCATTTTTTGGCGATGAAGCTCCATCAAGGACCAGTGTTTATCGATGGTATGGTGAATTCACTCGTGGTCGTAGTTCACTCCAAGACGAATTTCGTGAAGGTCGTCCAAAATCAGTTGCTGTTCCGAAAACCATTGATGCTGTGCGCGAACTGATATTGCAAAATCGTCAGATTGAGGCAATCTTAGGCATTAGTGGGACCAGTATACATTCAATATTGCATAAACATTTGACTGTCAAAAAAATTTGTTCGCGTTGGATCCCACACAATTTGTCAATCGCTCAAAAAAGGCTCGTGTCCATTAGTCGAAGGAAATGCTCAAAAAATACGATCGCGGGGCTTCGAAACACGTCTGTGACATCGTGACAGGTGATGAATCATGGATTTACGCGTATGAGCCCGAAAGTAAACAGCAGTCGACTGTATGGGTGTTTTAAGATGAGCCAAATCCGAATGAATGACTTCTTTTTATTCCCGTACGTAAAATACAAACTGAGAGGTCAACGTTTTTCGACACCTGAAGAAGCGGTTGCGGCATTCAGAATGCATGTTTTGGAAGTACTTCATTCAGAGTGGCAAAAGCGCTTCGAAAATTGGTTCAAATGCATGCAAAAGTGTATAGATCTTCATAGAGAATATTTTGAAAAACAATAAAGTGATTTTCGATGATTAAAATTTGTTTTTGTTCTCTAATCCCGAAATATAAAAGGCACCCCTCGTATCGATGTTTTCTTCACTTTTCAACATCAACGGCCTGTCACTATGTTCGTCATCCTTAAAGGACTTACGATCTCCTAAAAATAATTTCCTAAGATTTTTAAGGTTTTCGCACCATCGAATCTATTTTTAACGCAAAATTTAATACAAACTCGTTGTTGCAAATTCAAACACATTTTTAAAACAGTAAAAAATTGAAAATACGTGGAGAGTTTGATTTACTCAAGATGGCGAAACTTTTACAAATGCCAAGCAATGGCGATACAATTTTGGTGGGAATGCTAATCACAGAAGTGGCAACCTAATGAACAACACAGAACTCAAATCAGTTGACTTAAAGCATCAACTGGTGGTTTTTCTGGGGAAATTTTGATCAAGGTGGTTTTTACAAATAACGCAGCTTTGGTACCTCGCCAGTTATAACTATATTCCGATTTATTTTAATGCCTTAGATATTTTCATGGTCGACATCTCCTGCTATGCTTTCCACGAGTAACCAATAAAAAATGGAGTGAGGAGCGCCAATGACTCAAATTTTAATACATATTTTTCTAACACTCTAATATTCACGAATCGAGGCAGTGCTTTTAAGAGACAATCTCCAATACAACCGAGTAGGTTTTTCAGTAAAAATTTCACAGCAATTTTGTAGCATTGCGTTAGCTTCATGTTGCCACAGCCTACATGACAGGAACTCTACAGCCCAACACGTCAAATGCAGAAGGTTTGAAGGAAGAAAAATTAATACCACCACTTGAAATTATTTACATTTCCCTTTGATGCGAGTACTTTTGACAAACACCTACACACAAATTTTACTATGCACACATACAAGTGCAAGAAATATACCGACACACATACCTAACTTAATTCATACATATTTATATGGGCAAGTCCAACTCTTTTCACTGTTCGTGCGTGTTTTTTTTTTATTCGTTCACTGTCTGCAATGAGCTGAGCTCTCGAAATGATATCTTTAATCCTAAATAATGCACAACATTTCCGCGCATCAAATTCGCTTGATTACACCCCCACAATGTAGTAATATAACAACAACAAACGAAAAGAAAGACAAAAATAACAACTCATTCACTACCTACAAGCACCCGTTGGCCGCGTTGAATTGATGTTGCATGCAACAGTGATGCGCCCATTCGTTTAAGCCGCAAAATGCAACGCTGTTAGTTTGACTTTGATGTGGCTGTTTGCAGGCTCAACGATTTCTGCAGCTTCAGTTCTGCATTTTTTTTTAACTTTATTTTTTCGTAGCCTTTTCTACTTTTTCTCGTTTTTTTTTTCATTTTCTTTTTCATTCTCTGCTTGCATTTTAAATCCAATGCTTTCACGCTTAAATGATTTAATTTCGTCTTTGCCATTGTCGTCGCACGATCCGTCGCCTGATCCGCTGCATGCATGGATGCAGGCAGGCACGCACGCACTCACGCACGCTTGCGCTCATACATGAGCTTTTAATTTATCCTTTTTACCGCTGGCAGGTAAAATACTCGTAAAATACGAAATGAGGCCGCCGTCGCCTGTGCGCAATGTGACTTGTGCGCGTGTGTGTGTGTGTGTTCAAGTATATTTTCGAGTGGCGAACCCTTCAGGATGATCATTCTTCAGCGCTTGATGAAATGCATCCTCATATAAAGTAATTAATTCGCAAAAATGCGACACCCAGCGACGACTTGCAGCAATACATACAAATGCGATGCATTTAGTACAAAAATAAATGAATAAAAAGTGGAAGAAGCGCAAGTGCGGCGGGGTGAGTAGTTGCCGCAATGGATTTGGAGAAATTGTAGGATGTTCAGGAAATGCGTTACACTAACTGAACGCTGTTCAAAGAGCCTTCAGAGGAGATGCATTGGACACTGAGAAAAATATTTTTGAGCAAATAAGTGACAGGTCGTAACTTGGGTGCGGCTTGGTTGGGTTTGGATGCTGCTCTAAACGGTTCATTTAAAATAACTGGCAGCATTTAGAAGACCACTTGATTTGATCATAGATCCGTTGGGCATTCAAAGAAATAGTTTTGTGCCAAAGAATATCACGTCAATGGAGGAGATACGCGTGAAACACAGCCACTACTTTCCAGCCGTCAACCTCACCTGTACATGGGGCATTCTGCTAAGAAAAACGAGGCTCTGACTGACGATACTAGACGGTACTACAAACGCACAGAGGAAATGCTGAAGCAAAGCCTCTCTGAGGGCACAGCTGGCAGCCAAAACATAGGTGCGCAACTAAGTTCTCGCTGTTTTTCTTTTTGATGAAAATACAACTTTATTCTGAAAAAAATGGTTACAAGTGAATCATTGAAAGTATTGCCCATCGCTAGCTACTCCCTTCTCCCATTTTTCTGGTAGATCTCCTATACCGTCGCGGTAAAACTGTTCATCATTTGAAGCCATTTTTGATGTCTTCATATGAATGAAACTGCTGGTCAGCTAGACCATGTGCCATCGATAGGAACAGGTGATAATCGGACGGTGCAATATCTGGAAAAAATGGCGGGTGTTTTCAGGTAGGTTTTAAGGGGTTTGGCAACGTGAGACCGAGCGTTGTCATGCTGTAGAATCACTCTCTTTCTTGCCTCTTCGCATATTGCGGCCGCTTCTCGCGCAGTGCTTGGCTCAATCGCATTAATTGAAGTCGATACCGATCCACAGTGATGGTTTCGGTTAGTTTTAACAGTTCATAATAAATAACACCTACTTGGCCCCACCAAATACATAGCACAACCTTCGGAGCGTGAATATTCGGCCGAGGCGACGACGTAGAAGCATGACCGGGCAGTTCCCATGACTTTCTTTTCTTTGGATTGCTATACTGAATCCATTTTTCATCAGCCGTCACGATGCGATGAAGAAAACCCTTTCTTTTTTGCCAATGGAGCAGTTGGAACAGGCGGAAAAACGACGTTCAACATCTCTTGGTTTTAACTCATAAGGAACCCAAGTCCCCTGATTCTGAATCATTCCCAAAGCACGCAACCGCTTGAAAATGGATTGGCGGGTAACTCTTAATACTGAAGCAAGCTTTTCTTGCGTTTGACACGGATCCTCAATGAGCAATGCCTCCAATTCAGCGTCTTCGAAGCTTTTTGGCCTTCCTTCACGTGGCGGACGTTCGTCAACATTAAAATCACCGTCTTTGAAGCGACGGAACCAATCTCGGCACGTTGCTTCACTTAAAGCAACATCTCCATAAACTTTTTGTAGCTCTTGATGCGCTTCAGTCGTTGCGCCGCTGTTTTTTCGCATGAAAGAGGAAAATCAACACTTCCCGCAAATGACGACTAATCGCAAAAAATCAGACATTTTCACAAAACCAGAAGTACGAGTATATGATACCAAAAGAAAATCACTAATGTGTCGAAGCAGTTTGTTTACTATATGTCTAAGCTTGGTTTATGACGTTTAGGTTATGTTAGAATCGACTAGCACACACTGCTGCTGGCATCTATTGGCAAACAGCGACAACATAGTTGCGCACCTAATATATATTTTTATATCAAGAGGCGTTGCGCGAGGCCCTATGTTCCATATAGTAATAAAACTTGAGCGTACCAAAGGCAAGTTTAGTATTCTTCGTTTATCCAGTCAAGGCTCAAGTGAGTGCGTTACTCTGCTAGTCTCTCCGATTAGTCACACTTTTATTGGAAGTTTCTCTAGACTACTCCTCAATTTGTGAATACCTGAAACTTGCACTCGGTTCGTCTAGTCCTAGCTCAGATCTTTATTTGTGCCCTCGTCTACTTCTTTGGAGCCTTACAGGGTCTTGTATACTTGGATTCGGTTCGTCTATTTCATTCTTAGTTCTTTCGTCCACTTTTCTTCGTGTACTCCTTCTCAGTAATTGCTGTGAGGAAGTCAATTTCGTAGTTATAGCTAAAGTGGGGCAACTTTCGTAGACCACCCATTCAGATTCTGTCGTCTAAGAGGGCGGCATGACTTTTGTAAGTTTTTCATTACCGTTGAGACACTCTAAGTTCTCGTCCTATCGAGATGCCTAGCAACGCTTGTGAGAAAACTTAGCAAGGGCATTACTAAGAAGAAATTTGCTTGAGCAATTTTTGTAGGATATGTTTAGTAATGTCTGTGCAACTCATCTGGTGGGGACTCAGTATATTTTATACTGTATTTTATAGACACGTAAGTCAAGATTCATCCTTAAGTAGAATTTTTCACATAGTTAAAAGACAAGGACCAATAAGTTGAGAACGACGATGAGTCGACCTTTCGGCGTCTTCTTCACTAGTTCATAGTGGCGAACAGATTTTGTTTTGTTTTTTTTTTCCAAAGTAAATTTCCACTTCTACCAATTCAAAATTTTCAATTTCTTTAAATTACCGAATAATGCTGATGTTTTTCAAGCAGAACTCTTTGCGATTCTACAGGCATGCAAAATGTTTAGCGAGCGTGGAAGTGAGGGAGATATTAACTTTTTTTCCGATAGCCAAGCCGCGGTCAACGCTTTGACGATGCCACGGTGCAGATCCAAACTGGTCAATTCCTGTACGGAGGAGATCAAATCTCTTGGGTGTGCAGGTAAAATTCCACTGATCTGGGTTCCAGGGCGATGAGTTTGCTAGGAAAGGGTCTTACCATGATTGGTCTCATAGACCTCCTACCCGGTCATCGGCATCGCCCTGACAGTTGTTAAAGGATAATTTCACCACTTATTTCTCAGGAAAGCGTAGAAAAAATGGAGCTCCATTTCTTCATGTGCTCTTTCGAAAACTCTTTCGTCGCAGTACAGTTGTCGCAGCTCTCAGGAAGTCCTAGAGACTTCTCACCATTCAATTTCCAAACTTATTGATGTGCTTAGCGCTGTTGCTGAGGCTGTTGGCACTTTTCAGGGAAGGAAACTGTTGAGCATTTTCTCTATAAATGTCCGGGTTTGGCAGCTAGACGATTAAGGTCACTGGGTGCTTTCGTTACATCAACAGCTCTGTATGGATGTAAATATTTACCTGTTGGAGGTCTCATAATGACATTAAAACGGCACTTTCGTGCTACTTGGGGAGAGCCAAAGTGGTACTTATACCATTTCACCTACCCACCAACCTAAATTTTCGTAATTTTGATGTGTCGTTCTAGAGTTAAACAATTTAGGATGACTTATCAAAGTTTACTAAACAGAAATGTAAGCACAGTTTGCCATTCTCAGCTGTCAAACCGTCATAGTTCACGATATCGATAGTTCGCATGCACCTAAAAAACACCCTATATATTGTATTATATATTTTTTTTTGTAGGCGAGAATAAGTCTACTTAATGATGGAGTTCTGAAACTGTATAGGTATATTTGATATCATCCCAGGATTATAAGACAATTTCAGTTTGTGAGAGACTGACCATTCTTTCCTATTCCCTTGGACAGCCATTCAGTTTAAATTTTTAGTAATTCGAATGACCGAAATAACTGCACAGATCACCAACAACCATGTCGTCTTTCGAATGCACACTCGCACTTTCTTTTCTTACGGTGCATTTACGCCCATAAAAGTGCGTGGTCGCCGCTTCAAGACACATTTGTATGCCACATATTACACCTCTCTCCATTACCCACTTACGAGTATTTATTTTTGCCACATGCCACACAACACCAACCATCATGGCACACTGCACTAAGCTGGCGTTGCAGAACAAAAGCACTTGCAACTGCTCTTGCGCCTACGTCAGCGATAGTCCATCACCACCACCACCGGTCATGTTCGCGTGTTGTACCTGTTGTACGTTGCTTCGCGTTGCATGCTTTAAATGATTTTTTATTTATTTTTTGAATTATTTTATTTTTCAACTTTTTTTTTACTGGGTGTGTTTCATCGCCGCAGTCAGTCAGTCAGACTTTTTACGAGTATTGTGGCATTACTTATGTGTATTCCGCATTATTCGTTTCACCTACGCCCACTGACCGACCGACAGATCAGGCCAGACGTGGCATTGCTAAGTAAACGCGCAATCGATCCGAACGTGTAAAGGTGGTGCCGGTGGTTGTGGTGGTGGTGGTACTGTAGTTGGTGGCGTTACTGTCAGTTGCAACGTTGCGTCGTTGATTCGAGTTGTCGTTTTGTTTGTCTTTAATTTTTCAATTTTTATACGCAAACACTGCGAATGTTTTTTATTTGTTTTGCTTTTAAATGCCTGATTTCATTGCAGTTATTGAGTGGATTTTGCTTTTGTTTTCTTAAGCAACGTCACAGGCTGCCAACATGTAATTATTTTATTTTGTTTGAATTTGGGAATTTTATATGGCATCGTCTGACATGCTCAATTGCCAAATAATAAATAATTAGTCTTCTGCAACGTTGAGAATCCAAAATCCGAAATCTAAAAAAAAAATAAAAATAAAAAATGCTGCGCATATATTTTTGTTGTTTTCGATGACTTGGTCATAGGGGCGTCTGTGTGTTGACGTGATGTTTACTTTAGAGAGCAGCAAGCGGATAAGGAATAATAAAAAAAAAATCGTGCTGAAGGAGACAGTTTAACAGTGGGTTGGAACGACTTAACCGCAGAATATTTTTTTAGCTATCGATTTATTCTTGGTAGAGATATGATATAATTTCACTGGCACTTTAGCCAATATTTTTAGTTGTAACTGTTTCATTGCGTTTAGGGTTTTTTTCGTGTTTTTAAATATTTTTTTTGCCGGGAAAGGCTAACAAATACAGCGCTCAGACAACGTTAAGTCCATTGTAACGCACTCGGGTTCCCTTTTTTAGTTTCTTTCAATCTACGCGACCTCCGAAGGCATCTGAGTAGATCTTGTGGTGCCAAGGAGCCAAGGTAGACGCTTATTAATGCATCAGTGCTAAATACACATCGAGCGAGGGCCGGGCAGATGCACAGAAAATGGATCGCAGTCTCGTCCTCCTCTGTACATGCTGGGTAGAGTGCACTGCCTGAGATGTCCACCTTTTCCATGTGCTTTGTCAATAGAAAGTGGCCCGTCCCCAGTCCAACCAGCTGCCTACAGTCCCTTCTGCTTAATGACAAGAGCAGCTGCATCTAAGATAGTTAACATGGAAACGATGAGGTTCGCTTTCTCGTCATTCGAATCCCCAGGATCCGATGGCAATTACGCAACCATGCTCAAGCGTGTCGGAGAACAACTTATGAAGGTTCTGAAAAGAATCTTTATGGCAGATTTTGCGCACGCTTATGTTTCACAATCGTGACGTTTGGGTAAAATTGACTTGGTCACAAAGCCAGGCAAAGTTAACTGTGCTTTAGCAAAAAGTTTCAGACCTATAAGCCTGACATCGTTTTTGCTTAAACTCTAGAATGTGTGGTCGAGAAACACATTAGGACGAGGGTTCAAAGTCGAAACCCTATCAATGGCAGAGAACACGTTTATCAAAGTAAAAAAAATTGGTGAATCGGCTCTGAACGAGTGCGTTAGTATAATCGAAAAAGGGTTGGAAACGAGAGAGTAAACTCTTGATGCGTTTATGTACATTGAAGGAGCTTTCGTCAATGTTACCTCTGACTCAATGTGCGCTCTTCGAGCAAAAGGTATGGAATAGAAGAAATCAAGTTCAGATAGATTCACTCTATGATGGATTCACTCACAGATGGAGGAAGCGAAGAAGGAGTAAAGGTTGAGGCTAAAAAGGGCTGACCACAAGGCGGTGCACTTTTTCTCCTACTTTGGTGCTTCATTGTCGACTCTCTTTTTAATGATCTGCAGGAAATTGGACACAGCCAAGCTTATGCGGGCGATGTCTGCGTACTAATTTCAGATTGAGCATTGCTTCGGATTGCATGCTCCTTTGGTGTATCCTACAAAAAGTACCTAGATACTAGGAAACATAATATAGAAGGCATGTTACTATCCCTATTGAAAGGAGTAACATTGCATTTGTCTTCCGAGGTCAAATACTTAGGAGTAATCCTAGTTAGTAAGCTGACATAGAAGGCGCATGTCAAACAGAAGGTTTCTCGAACACTAAAACTCTTCTGGTAGTGTAAGAAAACCTTTGGCAAGACATGGGGTCTACGACAGGCGATAGTGCACTGGTTGTACATTACCCTAATTAGACCTTATGGTTAATTTCAGGGTAAAATCCCTAACAAGACTACAGAGAAGTGTGTGCTTGGTTCAATGCCATCATGAACTTGCAGATCTTCAAATTCGAAAGGAAGCGATACAGGCTCAAATTTAACTGAGTTTTTGGAGCGGTGCACACTGTTCTCATTGCCAGCGGACAATCGGGTGCTTTACGTTAGCTTCAGTAGGAAATATGATGTTTTTATCCCAGATAAAGGTCATTGGTTAAGTTCAGAGAACCTACTAATGAGAGTTTAGCACACGTTCTACACTGACGGATCCAAAACCAGTGATGATAGCGGGTCTGAATGGTACTTAGACGAAGACACTAAGTAATCCCATGCTACTGGACTACGGTGTTTTTAAGTGAAGTATATCCCACCTTGAATGTGGCATACTGGCTAGTTGAGAAAAAGCGGTGTGGCAGTACATAGTATTGAAATTTTCAGTGACAGTCAATCTGCATAGAAAGCCCTTGCTAACCCATGCTGCTCTTCGACATTAATCGGTGAATATGAGGTAAAACCGAAAAATGTTGCAAAACACAACAAAACGTGTCTTCTATGCGTGCCTGGACATTGTAGTATTACAGGGAACGAGTTGGTTAATAAACTCGCTAATGTAGCCTCTGCGATCACACACTGGGCCCAACACTTCCTAGGTGTCCATTCTGCATCGATTCAACTATGGATTGACGACTTCGTAAGGTCTACTCATAGCAGGCGTTGGTCTGAGTTGAGCTCCTGCAGTGTAGCTACGTTTGTTTTCAATGGATGTAATGGCTGTTCTTGAATGTCCTCGGGCTTCGGGTTTCTCTTCAACCCAAATACGGAAATTTTGCTTAATGACGTAGCCATTAACCCAAAAATGGGCCTCATCGCTGGCCACCTTAAGTAGCCCTGAGCGTGCGAGGAGCACTTTTCGCAAACACACTTTTCGAACGCAAAGGTTTTTAAACCTACGTTGGACAGCTTTTTTAAAACCTTCGTCTGGGTACCCGGTTCTAGCCATTTTCGTCCTACTCGATAGAAATTGATAGTAAATTTAATTTAGGAAGCTACCTGGAAGCTCAATTGTTAGCTCAAATAGAAATATATGAAACTCACGTCCAGAGTTGCAAAAGTCTGAACAGAAAAGTCTGGATTACTGGATTCCGACCGAGAGTTTTCTAGCTTTGTAGATTGATATTATAAAAGCCTAATCAATTTAATCAAATCCAGGAAATCGTTTTAGACGTCTCTTCATTCTCGGTCCAGCTAACACTAATTTGAAACACCAATACAGAAGACTGCCCCTGCTATAATCAGCAAACATCTATAACAACTTTTCAAGCCGTGGTGTAAAAGATTTTTGGAGGTGAGCTCTTTAATATATATTACCATTATTCGGCTCTGAGTGAATTTGATAGAGCCAGCTAATGGGTTGGCGACACTTGGGCTGTCTTTGCATAAAAAAAAGCTGAGATTGTGTTGGTGATATGCGAAAAAATCAACCACTTACACTTCGTTGGTATCTAAACAACGACTGATTGGACGAGTGTGTGAATGCATGTGAAATGATTCTGAATCTCCCAAGTGACGTGGCAGCTGAAGTTCTACTCACAATTTTCTTTTTCACCCTATTTAAAAAGCAAACTTTCATCCTTGCTTTCAAGCGGCTTCTGTTGTCAAAACTTGAGAGTTTAATCTCTCCATGTGTCCTCTGCATGAGCTCTCACTATTTTCCAGTTTGGCGAGATGTGCTTAAAAAACAAGATTCCGGCACAAGCAACTGTCGGCTGATCGGCTTCTCCCACAGCTCGCGGAAAACCGACAGTTGCTTGTGCCGGAATCTTGTTTTTTAAGCACCTTAGATTATTGCTCTTACGACAAAATACAAAGTTGGAATTTGTAAGCTGCTTAAACCTTGTAGAAAAGTAATGTGTCTGGCTAATCGCAGGTAAAAAAAATTAACAACTTTTCAATTAATGCAATGGAAACATGCTTCTGTTGTTGTTGAGTGGTTGGGCTCCGAATGGAAGCCAGCTCCCACACCACAGTTCATCTTAGAACCGCCTGTAGGAGGATCTTGCTGAGACCTTCTTGTCCAGCTTCCTATTAAATTTCCAGTATTAATAGCTTCGTCACTGTTCGAAGGCAATAAAGAATTTTCTATAACTGGTACCCACCACCACCACTATACGTCCAAATAAGTAGTACCTCCACCTTTTCATTCCGCCGTGAAGATCTGCTGTGACTAACAAAGGCTTACTTCTCTGTTTCTGCTCCAATTCGTACGTTTGTACGGTCTCTTATTATAGCAACCGATGAGTTGGTCCTTGGTGTATTTGAAAGCACTCTCTGCATATATCAAGCGTAACGTGTACCTTCCCTTAATAACAAAAACAAGGTATTTGCCAAATACATTTACAAATTTATTTGAACATTTTTCAATATATCGATGGGGAAGTCTCGAGCTTCGAAGGCTTACGTCGCCGTAGCGAAACCAACCTGGTTGTTTTCAAAATCGAAGACGGTGTAGTACTTGCCAATAAAGACATCACCCAAAATCCAGAAAGGTGTGCCGATATTCTCGAAAGCAGACATGCACAATGTCTCACCACTCTCACTTTCGATATCAACGATGTAGTCCTTACCCTCCAGCTCAAAAGTAGTGCCGCCAATGCTGAATGCAACCGTTGGTAAGCTGGATATTTGTGAACAATCCACGAAGTAATTACCATACTGGTCGGGTTCAGCACCAATAGCGCTTTGCACCTCTTCATAGATGTAGTACGGCACGGCCACCAGACTGGTGCCAGTATCGGCGATAGCTGAGCATTGGGTGAATGCCACTTCACCTTCAATGGTTACTGCGTCAACGTTAAATTGCCAATAGCCTTGCTCTGAGACGGGTACGTAGGTGATTTCACCAGTATAGTGATTGGGATCAATGCCACCCAAAGTCAATTCACCACCCTGACTGGAGGTGCCGTCACGAGTCAAATAGAAAGCGAAAACATTCGACTCAACTAGGCCTTGATTGAAGAGGTTGTAGAATGGTGGCACCACATTATCATTAGAGATTTGTTGATAACCCATGCCGAGGATGCCATCGAATTCCGAATCGACGAAGGTAGTACCAGGCTCTGCGGTTGCTACGGCGAAAGTTTGACCGCTTATGGCCAAACCAGCAACGCTCACGGTGTCCTCAACTAAGTAACCCGAAAGACTGCCACTGCCATATTGGATGGCGAAACTTTCACCGTTCGGCTGGTATGTGCTCGATTTGCTGGCATCGTAGGAATTGTGATTTTGACATGCCTGATTTGATGCGCTGCAAGGGCCAGCTGGTACCCACAAATTCGACGAACCGGTATCGAAGAGCACTTGGAAATCCTGTGGGGGTGTGCCAATAGTAATAGGGCCGTAGTACGAATCATCCAAGTAGTTACTCAATTGTTCCGTAGTGAGGGTGATGTCGGAGTGATATTTGCTACGAAGTACGGCCAATTGTGTGGCGACATTCTTCAAGGCGCGCTTCTTGCTGGGCCTGTTCAAAGGAATGCGAACGATAGTCGCTTCTACGACCAAAGCCAAGCACAACACCACCACTGCTAACTTTAGCATTTTGAGTTTTAGGACGATTTGAAAGGTAAATTTGTTTTCAAACACAGAAGGGATCTCTGTACTGTGATGAGCGTTGATGGTTTGGGCGACCTTTTATACTACTGGAAATGCATAAATTAAGCAAGTGTCGGGCTTAGAGATGCTTCCTTGCGTAATTACTTATCGGTAATGGAAGTAGTCATTACCGATAAGGAAGCAGACTTGTAAGAGTGGATTCAAACACTCGCAAGTTTGTATGCAGTCTGTGGTATTGGAAAAATTATGCTAATATCTAAAAAACAAAAACAAAAATGTGCATTAGGCTTGTTACTGCATACGAACTTGTGAGCACGTGCATGCTATCTGATGAACATTTTGAATTATGTGTTTAGTTTGACAGTAGTCACGCGTGAGCTGTCATAAACACCCTATAGGAAAAAGTACCTCCAATCTGATCGTCGTTTATATAAAGTTTGAGGCTGGAAAAAAAATTAAAAATTTTTAAAACAAGCCATCAACTTGCAAGCAAATAATAACAAATTTATATAAAACATGTTTTTATTAAAAAAAAGAACGGATTGGAATCAGACCCAAAATTTATGTACTCACATACAATTGGTCGATAGTGAAACACTGTGCGGCGTTTATGGTGTTTTTTAAACCACCAACACTGACGGCTTCAACGTAAAAGAGCTGTAAATCAAATATTTGCGCTTGAGTTGAAGAAGTAAAGCATTTTTTGGGAATGAAATAATTATTTGCTTTCTACGCTAACTCCTTCCAAGTTGCCTGCGACTAAAAGCCAGAGGATTGAAGGATTGCGTGTGTTCAAAAAACAAAAACAAAAAATGCAAAAATAAAAAAATTAAGTGTTTTTGTAAAATTTTGGCAGAGAAAGCGTCGCTGACCCATAAACTGCATTTATAATCACGAAAACTCAAAAAAAAAAACAAAAAATAAAAAAAAATAGTGAACAAAAGATTAGCATAAAAAAATTTTCGTAGAATAACAAAAAAAAAAAAAAAAAATTGGAAAATTCAAATCAATTGCTCTGCGCAACTTAGTTAAAAACAAATGACTCCAACTGCTGCAACTGTAATTCTCCAAATGCTCGTCTCTCCGCCAACAATTCACCATGACCGTGTCAGTTTGACACACAACACCACAAATCGAGCATCAAGTAATTAAATGAAAATCGCATTATGCAATAAAAACAGCTTAGCAGCAGCGGTAATAAAATGCTGCAGGAATTCGCAACATGACAATTGACAACCAGCAACATTTGTTGCTAGGCGCAAAGAATGTATTTATGGTCATGCGCCATAACGCCGAGTGTAGGTGTATGTGTGCATATGTACATATGTGTGTACGTTTGAATATATTATTGTGTGACCTTAAGTCGTAATAAATTGCTCACAGTACCCACAGTGCCCCTCTCGGCTACCGCATCTTATGTTTATAAACATTTAACGCCACTTATTACAAGTTGCCGGGATAATAGATGCCACGTAACAGCGAATAAAAACAATATGTGCAGCTACAAAAACAAAAAACAAGCGTGCAACAAATAGATGATATTTGCTACACTCATCGTAACAGCAACCAAGCAAGCAAGTAAGTAAGTGTTGCAAGTGTTGTACGAATATGTTGCCTACAAATGGCGAGTGCCATTGAGAAGAAGAGAAAGAACAGGAGGTGGTGGGCCGCATGGGTCTGCCAAAGTTTAGGAGGTGTGTGTCCTCATTGTTGTCGTACAAGCAAACAGCAAAAAGCAACAACAACAAATAACAATAATAACAACAATAAAAACAACAACAAGAACAACTAAACAGCAATATTAACAACACCAGCAACACACAGCCATATTCTTTAGCTGGCAACATTTTTGCAAACTCCTTCATTGCGCTAGCAGTGTATGTGCATGTGTGTATGTGTGTGTGTGTATTTATGTGCGTCTTTATAGCCTAACAAATGACAACAGCAAAAATCTATTGTACTACAACTCGTGTCGTTTACCAGTTGCCAGCTTGTTGCTATTGTTATACTTGCTACTGTTGTTGTTGTTATTGTTGCTATTGTTGCTATTGTTGTTGCCGTATTTATATTACTGTTTTATTGTTGCTATATGCTGCTGTTGTCATTCCACCGCCATCGCTTCAGCTCCCAACTCACATTGCTTACCAGCTCCATAGTGTTGGGCATTGTTGCAACATTATGTTGCACACAATTATGCGCTCATATATGTAAATTTGCAGCGCGCATTGCCTTTAACATGGCTCAACATGGCGGTTGGCTGGCCGGGCAGACGAACGACGTGCATATTCCACTCTCTGCCGCATTTGCATAATTTTTTGTTTGTCTGCGAACTTTTGTAGTTATTTATTTTACGCTATTTTTTTCTTGTTGTTGTTGTTGTAACAACTTACAGGTTGATACTTGCATACATACATATATACGAGTATAAGTATGTATGTAGTGGGCATGTGCTTTGTTGTTGTCTGTTGTTTAATGGGCAGACATTATTTAGAAAATGCGGCAATTTGACTTCGAGGCAGGATTTGGCCTTGAGGAATTTATAAACTCATTTTGATTGTAACTGGAAACACTATAAAGGATTATGAGGCACCTTTATGCGGCACTGGATGTAGGAACAAAATTGTGAAGAATTACTTTTGTGCTCTTCACATATTCTGTGAACGCAAAGAATTCTTCAATAAACATTTACCTGCAACTGGTGGACCAATCAGCGCCTATCAGACGAATCATTACTTTTGCTTCTGTGGTTTGATGGAGACGGACTATTTTTAAGTCAATACTTCGGGAACTATACAGATTGCAAAGGTTAAGTTAGGTTAACCTGGCTGACTGAAAGCCATCATAGAGACCTGTTGGCCCTTAGTGTTACCAGATGGAGTTGGACCTTTACGTTTCCTTATAGTAGACATCTTGTAATACGTATGCATCTTTTGCGAATCTCAGTAAACACTGAAGCTCTAACCCCGAGAGACATTCTAACTGCTCATATTGTAAAGCTCCTAAGCATTTTAGCTAACACAAGGCAAGAACATACAGGGTTGCCCATATTCGACGGACCCATGTGTTTTTTTTTTAAATCAAAGAAAAACACAATTTTTTTGATGTTGACTATAATAATCATTTTACTTGATTCAAGTAGATTTGTTGATATCACTTTTTGAATATGATATCTCTCAAATGGCCCCCTTGAGCCTGTACGGCGTATTGTGTCCATTTTGCAGCATTTTCCATAGTTTTAGCTAACATTTCGGCTGGAGTAGCGGCTATTTCCTCACGGATGTTGTTCTTGAGCTCTTCTATGGTCTCTGGCTTATTAATATAAACCTTTGATTTTAAATATCCCCACAAGAAGAAGTCAGGTGGCGTGAAATCGGGCGAACGCGGTGGCCAGTCAAAATCGCCATTTTTCGACATCAAACAACGAGGAAACAATTTCTTCAAAAAATCGATTGTGGTGCGAGCTGCGTGGGGTGGAGCGCCGTCTTGTTGAAACCAGAACTGCCTCGTATGCTTTCGACGAATAATTGACATCACAAAAGAGGTTATCATATCGCGATAACGCTATTTCTTCTTCTTATTCTGCTGACTTCTTTTGTTGAATGTAAATTTCAACAATTCGGGAGCGCTCGCGTGGCGTGTACTGTTCCGTGGTAAAAATCTACTTAGACTGACGCTTCCAACGCGGTATGTCATTAAGCGATCTGACGTCTCTGTCAAAATATACAGGATTGCCAGATTGGTCCGTCGAATATGGGCAACCCTGTAGAAGGTGTTCTAGCGTTTCCCTCTCTTCCAGTTCATTGCAAAATCTGCAGCTATCGTTGTTTGTAATTGCTATCTTGTAAGCGTGCGTCGCTAGCAAGTTGTGGCCTGTCATACGATAGTGCTGCTTTCTTTTCTGAACAGAGCTAGTACTCGTACGAATCGGGCAAATTCATCAGCATTCTTTATACACATGATTTTCGCGGTTTTGCAAGTGGCTAGATTATTGCACCTCCTGTCTATGTCTGTCTCCTGTCTTTCATGTCCGCAGCGATGTCATTGTATATCGTGTTTAAATGTTTCAGCAAGTCGTTTTCTTGTTCAAATGGTATGTAAACAGCGCTCTTGGCAATTTCATCTTCAATTTTGTTTCCTGCTTGCGGCTAGTCTCTCTATGGTTTCCCTGCTTTTTAGAACAGTTTTAGATGAAATTTCATATGAGTTTATTGCCTTTATCGCCACTTGGCTGTCAACGTACATATTTATTTTGGAGTTGCTTGATGTCTCTGCGAATGCTATTTCCGCAGCCTTACCTACAGCAAGGTCTTCTGTTTGAAAGATACTGCAATGGTCAGGAAGCTTAAATGGCTGTCTGATGCCTAGCTCTGCGCAATAGATCCCTGCCCTTACTCCGTCTAACATTTTCGAGCTATCAGTAAATATATTATGAGTATTTGGGTTAGGTTTCATTCCTGTTTTTCATCCCTCTTCTTCTATTGTTGTTCGGAATTTCTTCACCCAATTGCATTTTGGAGTCATATAGTCAGTCTGGACTGTGTAACTCATGCCTGTTGAGCTATGCCCGAATGTTTTACAAGTGAATTCGCCTGCCGCGCTGAGTCTTACGGCAGATTTTGCAGCTAGACATTCTGCTGCAATAGCAATCGGTGACAAGTTGAGTATTCTTTCCAGCGCTGTCGTTGGAGTAGTTCTCAATGCACCTGTTGTGCAGAGTGCACCAAAACGTCGAATACTTTCCATAGGTTTTTATGGGCGCTTTTTTTAGCGCAGTCTACCACAACAGAGCACCGTTTAGTAATACTAGCTTTACTATAGCTGAGTAGCACCAAGCATTTTCTTACATGCGTCCATATGGGGCGTTGTTGGCCTTTTTCTTCCTCTCTAATATATTGTACTTCCATAATAGTTTACTATCCAAAATTACTCCAAGATACTTTGTGTGGTTTTTAAGAGTTAGTTTCATGTAGCTTAGGTGCGGGGGTTGCCAATAGGCGATCTTGTACCATCTAGTAAACAGCATCATACCCTTTTCATCAGCATTTATCACTAGGCCTGCCTGTGTTGCCCATTCGCGCACTGCTACTACATAGTTTCGATGCCGTACCTTAAAATTTCTGTAGTAACTGATAAACTGCGAGTAGCCAGAGAAGTAACGATACAACACCATCTTGTGGCGTAACCTCGCATGCTATTTTAGTGAGTTTAACTAAGGTCTAGAAATACTCCTAAAGCGTATTCCTTGCACTCTAGAGCTTTCTCTAAAATTAACACTAGTGAGTGTAACGGAGACTCAGTGGATCTGCCTTTAGTATATGTGTGTTGTGCCTTAGACATAAAGTCTGATATCCTATTTTCTCTAATGTAGGCGTCAAGGATTTTCTCAAGCGTTTTCAGGAGGAATGAGTTCAAACTGATTGGCCTACATTCCTTTGAGAGTATCGGGTTGCTTTTACCTGCTTTCGCTTTTACTTTGCTTCCTTCCAGAGTACTGGCTCATAGTTACACCTCAGACATCCTGTGTATATCGCTTTTAGTCATGGTACCAAAAGATCGTTCATCCTTGAGAACATGCCTGGAAAAATTCTGTCTATGCCTGGCAATTTAGATGGGTCAAAAGTGTTTAATGCCCATTCTATTTTTTGCGTTGTAATAAACTCTTCCGTAAGGTTTGCTACGTTATCTTTCAAGGGTTCGTGATCTAAGTAGTCTATGCATCGTGAAAAATGCGTAATGACTATATCTTGTAGTGATTCTTCACAACTATCAGCCCAGTCTCCGTTAGTTTTCCGAATTAGATTGGGTGAGTTGGAATTTTTCGATAAAAGTTTACAGATTGCAAAGAAGTGTATGTTTATGCATTACGAGTGCGCTGAGTACAACCTCCGGCGATGCCCTAAATGCTATGCTTGATTTGCTGCCCTTTGATCTGAAGATGCAGCAGGAAGCAATAAAAGTAATGTGTAGACTCCATAAATATGGTTTCTGGCACGAAGGCGGACTTCGGCACACAGAGAAATCTTTAAGTTGCTATCTGAGCAGTATGCACTGTTTTTCGCACCTAAGGACGATCTTATGCCCATAGAGTCATTTGGATAGAAATGTGATGATCCCAATTTTTATTGCTCATGCATTTGAGTAATCCACAGTGCATTTTCAGACGTTTGACGGATATTTTCTTTAGCTGAATGGAGCTGGATGGTACTTAAACGATAGTACCGCTATGGGAATGGTAGCAGTTTTCTAAATGGAAATTTTTGGCATTCTGAAAATAGACCGCCAGACTGCGCTGAAGGACCTGGAGAACGCAAAGCAAACTTCAAAGTTTATTTAAGAATGTAAGCAGAAGGTTAATTCTGTTGCAAGACGGTATAAGGTTGTACTTATACGGGACACCGCAGTGTGCAAGAAAATTAAATTGCCGATGAATTGTCCAACTGCGGATCAGCGGTTATCAGATAGGGGCCAGAGCCAATTATCAGTTATACAGGAATAATGAATTTGATCGGCCATTATGTCTGCGATTTTCATTAAGAGCAATGATCCGGTCTCGAACGCTGGAGAACTGCAAAATATTTTGTCACAAGCCCGAACAGAAATCTGGCCAAATTGCTTCTAAAACTTGGTAGCAAAGACGTTCGTTTGATGGTCGGTAATTATTAAAGAACACAAACCATGGGGTCAGCATATGTCGGATCCAAGGGAATCAAATCAACTCGTATGCGAAGATTTCAACTCTCTGTCCAATACCTTTGATATATCGTGATCGATTTTTACCGTTAAGCAGACGATATACTCTAAATTTTCATAAGTCTGAGGAATTCTTTGCATAGCTCAAAAGTTTTAGATCTCGACGCCGAAAAACTTTGTGCCTTACTTGGTTCGACGCTACGTACTGATCAAAGAAAATTTAAAACACACAACTTGTTTTTTTTCTATTAAGTGTAAGTTGATCAATTCAGCGCGCCAAGGGACGCGTAATCTTGTCCCTCAATCATGCAATTTTGTCTTTCCAAATATAGTCAGGTATCATTTTAATGGAAAAATTCGAAACTTTCATTTGATCAATTAAAAAAATCAAATATGCAGAAATTTGAAAAACGAATTTCGGAAATTTTGTTTTCTACATATATAAATTTGGTTAGCTTAAAAAAATCCAATTCAAACAAATTCAAAAATGGTTCCAAATCCCTTCTTTAGCATGATTAAAAAAAAATTTAGAAATTTGAAAAAAAAAAAATTTGCCGAAATTTTGTTTTTCTAAAACAAGGTTAGGTATCATTTTAAAGGTGAAATTCATAACTCGTTTCATTTGAGCATAATTAAAAAAAATCAAATTTAAAAAAAAAGTTAAAAAAATGCTAATTAAAATTCAATCCAATCCAAAAATGGTTTTAAAGCTCTCATTTGAGCATAATTAAAAAAATATTTTAAAATAAAAAAAATGTATTCTTAATAAATTTATTCTTAATAAATTTTTTCAATTTGTACTTTTTTAATTTGCTTATCGAAAGGAAAGTGGTCCAATGGTGCTGCTTCGGATAGCAGGAACAGGCCAAAGATCAAACCCGATAAGGAGAAGCTGAAGGCCAAAGCTCGGTATAAGGCCGCGGTCAAAGTCTGTGACCGATTTGGCAGCAAGTCCAACCTGACGAAGCAAGAGGAGGAACGGTTGGCTTGAGCCAGGGAGTAGATAGAAAATGGCCGGGCATTCTACGCAGCAAATCTAAAGTTCGCAGCCTCCAATCCGAAGTATGCGAACAAAATCGAAGAAGAGCTAGCCATCAAGAGGCAGCGTTCTGCGGATAGCTAGGCCTAAGCGCCATCGAAAAAGCAGACGCATAGGCACGAGATGGCTAAACCGAAAAACGGATACGAGGAAAGACCTACGACGTCGAAAGCAGCGGCAGCGGCCAGTGAAATTGCCAAGAAACATCTGATAGTGGCACTCACTGACCGTAGTGACAAGCTGGGGGAATGTCGCAGGAACGGTGGAAGGTAGTGGAAATGAAGCTGCAAACCCTATTTACAAAAATGGACGCAGAGCCGAACGCACCCATGCCAGCATTTGACGGAGCAGGGTGGTTCAGCGGCGTCAAAATAATAAAATGTAAGGATGACGCTCACGTGGCTAAAGGAAGCAGTTAAAACACTTCAAGACCTGTGGGAGGGGGCATCACTTGAAACTGTAGATCGCAGCTGCATTCCCTCAATACCGAAGGCAAAGGTTTTCATTCCGCGAGTGGTTAAATCGGAAAATGCACTGCGGCTGCTTCAAAGACAAAACACGGACGTGCCGACAGACGACTGAAAAGTGAGCGTGACAAAACCAGCAACTCATGGAGGCCAAGACTACATTATCGAGATCAACAAGCCGGCAGAGGACCTGCTTCACGCGCGATTCGGGAGGATGGCTTGGGGAGTTGGTAGCGTGCACCTTCGCCTCAAAAAGCGCAACCCGGCAGATGACAACCACAACACGCTCGCTGCGGGTGAGGTGGAAAAGGATCTCGGTATAGAAGAGATCTTGGAAGCCTCCCTCAATATACAGGAAGCGGAGAAGGGTGAGCTGGAGGAAGTATCCAACCCCGAGAAGGTAGTGAGGCCAGATGCTGAAGGTCCCCCACAAAAGTAAGAACGGCTCAGCTGAGCTGCTGCTCAACATAGAGGGAGTCGGCTACGATGTGGCTCTAGTCCAGGAACCATGGATAGTATCGGACAACATAGTCTCTGGCCTAAAGTCACATAACTACAACACCTATATCCCGATTGCAAAGAATAAGGTAAGAACAGCGATAATGGTTAAAAAAAGTATATGTTCTTATATTGATCATAATCTCTCTTCAGACGATCTGACAGTGGTGGCGCTGGAGGGCTGTAAGGATGAGACGTTACTCTTTGGGTCTTGCTAGGTGAGTCACTATTTAACTATATTCTTCAGAGTAGCCCAGAAATAGCTAAAAGAGGTGAAGAACCTACATACGTTGGACCAACCTCGAAGAACGTACTTGATTTAACATTCTACGCAACCAAGAATGTTATGGTGCAGGAATGGGAAGTGTTGAGAAAAACACTCCAACAGCGGCACTGGAGATGATACTCAGCATGCCACCTATTCATCTTATGGCGGAAAACCTGGCAGCGAAATCCGCGAGGAGATTATTGGCTGCGGGACTATTCACCTGCAGAACCTTCGGACACAGCTCAATAGGAAAGTGGAGTTCAGGTTGCACGGATTACAAGACTCCGTACTTTAATTGGGAGCGAAGGTTTCGTACTACAATTGAAGAGGAGGGATGGCACAAAGACATGAAGCCTGGCCATAGGACTTTTCACATTTATATAGACGGCTCTAAAACTTTAAACGGAGTGGGAGTGGGCATTTACTGCTCAAAACTAGGGATAAGGCAGCCTATGAAGCTACCAGACCACAGCAGTATTTCCCATGCGTTGGTTTTTGCTGTAGGGAAAGCCGCGGAACTAGAGCAATAAGCTCATATTGTATTAAGTCCAAAAATGTTCGACGGAGCATGGAGGCCATAGAAAGGCTAGCCGCAACCAATAGGCTGCATATCTACTGGGTACCTGGTCACAAAGGCATTATGGGGAACGACTACCATTGGAACAAGAGAACGACATACCAAAACCGCTTAACACAATATACAATGAAATGGACGACCACATGAAAAGCGAGTGGAAGCTAGGTGGACTAATCTGACCACATGCAAAACATCAAAAGTTATGTGTAGAACTAACGACAAAAAACTGACTCAATTCGTACTTACGCTCTCGCGAAAGGACTGCAGGACTATCATAGGTATGCTGACAGGTCATAATCTATTGGCTGCACACGCGTACAAGATAGTTATTGCTAACACGGACAAATACAGGAAATGCAAGAGGGTGTTGAGGAAAATGCCTGGGAGCCCCATTGTTTGAGGGTCTGGAGGACGTCTTAAAAGCGGATCTCCCAGCTCTGCTTAGATTCGCCAAAAGCACTGCATCCTACATGATGTCTACTTTCAGAATTCATAGAGTTCGGCCTACATCTGATATCGCTAGGGACCAAAAGGTATATGCCAACCAGGCTAACCTAACCTAACCTAGGGAAAAAAATAAAGGAAATAAAAAATATTTGCCTTGCTTTTTCTTAGACCGACAATTATTTGCACTACAATTAAAAGTAATTTCCATAAAAATAATCAAACATTTTTGGAATCTTTATATCTCGACAGTCACTCAATTCCACTTCAAAATGTCATTAAAATTGAAGCTAAAGGGTTTTCCAATAACAGTATTATCTATCGCTATCGCGAGATGATTAACGATTTTTTATGGCCGGAATTGGATGGTATTGATCTGGACAACGTTTATTTTCAACAAGACGAACAACGGAGCCATTGATCTTTTACGGGAAAAGTTTCTGGACCGTGTTATCTCTCGAAGAGGTGATCACAATTGGCTACCGAGATATTGTGATTTAACACCTTGTGACTTTTTTCTTTGGGGCCACATGAAAGAGAAGGTCTATGCCAACAGCCCAGAATCGCTTCAAGACCTCAAAGATGGAATTCGGCTATCGAGGACATAGGGCAGCCACTTTGCAATTCGGTTATGGAATACCTTCCTCTTTATAAAGAAATAAACATCCGATCATTTATATTAAAAAATAGCATTTTTCTTTGAATTCCAAAATAACACCTTTGTTTGGAAAACCCTTTATATATTTTTTGGGGGGCACACTTGACGTGTTTTTCTCCTTACAAATAAATATTAAAAATAAGAACTTAAGTGTTTGCACTAGATTCGGCAACAGATAGCCCCAGCTGCTATTAAAGAAAAATAAAACATCTGCACACTCATAGGCACATGAACTTGAGTGCTATAACCTGCTGGCTAGAACACGACTTATCAGTAAAATGTTCACCAGCGTAGCGACTATCGCTGAGCGCTGATAAACAGTGAGCGAGTATTAATAACTGCAAAAACAACCATAATAGAGTATAAGCTTTAACGCCAACAGAGAGCATTAGTGAGAATTATGAAGAGCGAACAAAAATATATTGTTAACAAAAACAAAAATGAATATGAAAACACGTCAACAACAATGACCTTTGCGTATACATGCAGATAAATGGACTCCACCGTTGCTCACATCAGCTGGGTATCAGCTACTATATATATTTAAAGAAGCGCAAGCAAACAAGTGATCACTAATTCCAGCCGCTGATTTAGTCAGTACTCAACGTTTGACAAGTGCAGAGCGCCAAGTCTCCAAGTTTTATTAGCAAAAAAATACAAACATGTCTAGAATTGTGAGAAAATTGATCAGCACCAACAACGCTGCAAAGCCAGTAGCGCCATACAAGTATGTAAATATATATGTATATATATGAGTATATGAGTATATACGAGTAATATATAAAAAGAACACTATTACAAAATACAAATGAACTTCGAACGATCATTAAGAACAAATTGACACTTGTCAAAATAGGCCATTAAAATTATTAGTCTTGCAAGTCAAAACCACTGACCACCAGCATTCTCAGCTTTTATTTATTGTCCACCATACAATTTTTGTTCTTTATATTATATTTGTGCATATTTATGCTTGTATATTTATTTTATATTTAATAGTCTAGCTGTTGTTGCCGATCGCACAGTCTATGTATCCGGCTGTGTGGGCGTGGACAAAGACACTCTGAAGCTGGTGTCAGGCGGCATAACGGAGCAAACAGAGATGGCCTTGAAGAACTTGGTTGCCGTACTGGAGGCTGCCGGTTCTGGCGTTGACAAAGTGCTCAAAAATACAATATACGTAAAGGATCTGAATGACTTTGGTGCGGTCAACGAGGCTTACAAGAAAGGTGAGTAGCGCACGTGTAATTTGTTTTTGTTTTCTTTATCAAAATAATATTGAATAATCGTTAATTGTGCGGTAATTGTCAATAAGAGACTTGAAAAAATGAGTAATAAATTGCTTATCAGTTGGTAGTACGAGCAAAACAATTAATTATAGCCGGTTGATAAGTGAGTATTTTAACTGTTTATTGCAAAGGAAAGTTTTACATATATGCTCGCTGCCGGTATGAGCTTTTGATTCTGCTATCTTTATTATAAGCACACAAAAATGCTATGAACAAGATTACGTCCATCAGAGAATGCGTGATGTCTCATTGGTACAATTGCCTGAGAGAGATTTGAAAGTGCGAGCAAAAATGCAGGAAGAAGAAGAAGAAATAAATCAAACCACACACGAATAAATTACACAAGTGCGACGTCACACAAACAGCGCTTCTGCCGAATTTGATGAGAGCAGAGTAGTGGTACCATTTATTATTCCCTTCATCGTGATTCTCTCCACGCTGGAGAGAATTCTATCATTCTATTCTGCTATCATTATTGGATTTCTCTCTGTCTCTGCTCGCTCTAAAAAAATGTCTCCACAAATATAATAACAAATTTTTATTTATTTTTTTTTTTACAGTCTTCCACAAAGATTTTCCCGCACGTGTCTGTATTCAAGCAGCCCATCTACCTCTGAATGCCTTAGTGGAGATTGAGAGCATCGCTTTGACCGGTGATGTGGTGACTGAAACTAATTAATTTAAAGTTTGTTAATTTTTTCAATAAAAAAACTGATACGAATTTATTTGAAATTACTTTCGATTTTTATTTATTATCACTTATTTGTTACAGTTGTGTATATATGTACATATGTATATACAGGGAATGTTGCTGAAGTGACAGTCATTAGACCGGATATAAATCCGGGTCATTCCGGTTATGTAGAACCGACTGTCGTGGCAACGAGCTCTAAATTCTCAATTCAAGCAAAATCACTCAAAATTATTGTTTTTTATTCAGTGAAAAATATATTCAAAAACAAAATTTGATGATTAATTTTACGCCACCTGCAAATATTTATACATATGTCGCTTTGTCTAATTCAATTATGATCTTATGATTAACTAATTTTTTATGGGAACAACATTTCTTAAATTCTTGTATGGTAAATATTTTGTTGCAAGCGCATTACTCCGCAGTTATAATCGTAAAATACCTTCTCATTAAAACCAAGCTTTAGTAGCTAAAGTAGGTCTTCAATTTTAATCAATAACAGACACTCTAAAGCAGGCTTTAGCTGATAAGAGGCTGGACAGAGTCATCCATATGAAATGAAAAAATTAACTAAGCCCTAAGAAATCAAGTGAATATTTTAACAAAGTTCACCCTGTAGCGGCAGCGAAATCTTTGACTTTTTTCTATTTATTTGGTCTCTAAGTTGTCAAATTTTGTTTAAAATGCTATAAACTGTCAATCTTTCCTTATATATTTTGGTATTCGAGGGGACAAAAGCAAAAATGAAATAGATTGCACTTATCGTTTTTGCTCTAGTGCTAATACCGTTGCGTTGTTCTTTTTGTATTTTTTCTTTATTTAAATGATGTACAGCCTAAATCAGGCGCCAAGCGATTATCACCCTTTCATTCATCTCGTCGGTGTAGTTGCAGAGAGCAACCATTCCCATGACAGCTGGTTCTATGTACCGGAATGATTCGAGTTTTTCCCGACCAAGGGTTGCCGCTCCAGTAAACTAGCTCCGTCTAGTGCGCTGAATGAATTGGTCCCTCTAAACCCTTACGTCACCCTAAACAGCCACTTTTTCTAAATGTATTCTTCCTATACTAAGATACATATATGCATGTACATATACACATACACAACATCGTCATATTGGCATTACAGTCCGGAGTGGACCATTGACACCTCTATAATACGCCTCCATTCCCTCTATGTTGTGAGATTCTCATCTTTCGTATCGTCTTCTATGTCTTGCAACCATCGTCGCCTTGGCCGACTTCTCCTTCTTTCTCCTTAAGGATTTGCTTGAAAAATTTTGCGTGAACTTCGGTGGCGCGTAGCAACTATAGAAATAGATGCCACATATTTTTGCTCGGGTATAATAATCACTGTCGGTGTGCGGTTTGTCCTGCAGGGTATTTCTTCTACAGGCCCATACTTTTCCTGTCCACAATGGTTCATATTGATCTGCTTAATCCTAATTTTTTTAATGTACGCCGCTTGGTCCAATCTTTTGACTTGCATCCGCAGAAGGGCTTTTTCTTGCGTACTTTCGCTTGGTGACCCTTATCGTCACATTTGAGAAAGTTCTGGCTTCTGTCGTCTACGTTTGTACACGGCCTCGCCAGTTGTCCATACTCCAGGCATCTATAGTATCACCTGAAGTCAGGCTTTTCTCTTATTCGGCATACCACCCTGTCGATTTTGATGTGTTGCTTATCAAACCGCTGTTTGCATGCCTGCATACGCTGCTCTAACACTTTTTATTGCGCTTCCACTAAATAGGTTAAGCTCGGTAACTTGCGTGTCTTTGGTTGTGAATTCATCTGCTCTAGATCAGGGATCTCCACCAACATTTCACGGGTTGATTTGCACCTGGCCACCTTGCCAATCTTCTTCTGGTACACTCCTGTATTTGCCATCTGCTCTTTTTTCAACTGAAGCAGGATTTCGCCTTTGGGCGTCTTTCTTATGCGCGTAACGTTCTCGCAAAGTACAGATATGAAGTTTTAGCAACTTCACACTGCTTGTATCTGTAAAACAGCTCATGACATCAACGTCAAAATTGTTGTAATGACAGTTCAATATATTTTTTATAAGCCATCAAAAGGATTTGCGTCTCAGTTGTGTTGATTTTTTTTTTCTGTGATGGAATTCAAACGTAATAGGGTGATTGCGTTATATTTGGCTGGAAAATCACAACTAGCAATTGTTCGTGAGCTCTGTCACCTCAAAATGAATAAAATGTTTGTGTATCGCACTATAAAACGTTACAATGATACTGGTAGCATTGCAAAACGCTATGGAGGTGGATCAAAAAACCGCAACAGCGCCATTTGGTTCGGAAAGTGAAGGCTCGACTTGAACGAAATCCACATCGAAGTGGAAGAAAAATGGTCAAAGAATTGAAAATATCGCAATATAGCATTCGACGCATATTGAAAAATAAACTCAAGGTCAAGGCTTACAAGTTCCAAAAAGCACGCGATCTTTCACCCCAGCAAAAAAAAGTTCGGTGCGAAAGAGCAAAGGAGCGCAAGCGCAACAAGCATGAACGGGGCGAATTTCCTAACATTGTGTTTTCTGATAAAAAAAATCTCCCAATTGAGCAGTTCATAAACACTCAAAACGATCGTGTTTACTTGACCGAACGCTCATACGAGAATTTGAGCCTACGGAATTTCCCATCGCAACTAATGGTTTGAGCCGCAGTGACCGCTGACGGACGCTCTCCAATCGTTTTTATCGAGTCTGGTGTCAAAGTGAATGTGACTTATTATCGGGAAAATGTTTTAGAAGCTGCTTTAGAGCCGTGGACACGTAAACACTTCGGTCGTAGACCATGGACGTTCCAACAGGACTCGGTTTTGCTTTTCTTGGGTGGCGTATTTTTGCTCACTACCCGATAGTGCCACTTTCTCATTGTTTTTTTTGCAATGTAGGTGGCGAAGATTTTGCTCTCTCAGGCCTTTCTACACTGAGCGTGTTGGTAAGACTCCGACTCCTTAAAAGGATCAGCCCCCTCGGTTAGGTCCGCTAGTAGATCACTCGATCCACTTGCACCTGGTGCCTTTCTGATAGCCTCTTCCAGGCTTTCATTATTGCTACCGATAATGGCTCCATATATGTTGCTGCTGTTGTTTGTTATGGCTCTCAGCACTGCCCACTATCACATATACCACCAGTTGTTGGAGCGGTGCACACTGTTCTCGATGCCGGTGGACAATCGGGTGCCTGTCGTTAGCTGGTCGTGGGAAGTATGATGTTTTGATTCCAGATAGAGATCAATGGTTAAGTCCAGAGAAATTATTAACGGGATACTAGCACACTTTCTACACCGACGGATCCAAAACCAGCGATGGAAGCGGATCTGGATGGTACTTAGACGACATTAAGACATTAAGTACTCCTATACCACAGGACAGATGACCACGGTATTCCTTACGAAGGTCTGTGCCATCTTAAATGTGGCGTACTGGCTGATTGAGAAAAAGTGGCGGGGCAACAGTATTGGAATTTGTAGTGACAGTCAAGCTACACTGAAAGCCCTTGCTAACCCACGCTGCTCTTCGAAGTTAGTCGGTGAATGTAAGACAAAACTGAAGTGTGTTGCAAAACACAACAAAGTAAGTCTTATTTGGGTGCCTGGACATTGTGGTATTGCAGGGAACGAGTTAACTGATAAATTGGCAAATAAAGGCTCTGCAAGTATGCCACTAGGCCCTGAGGTCGTTGGTCTGAGTTGTGAAAGAACCAAACAGGAAAATAGCGATCTTCCTCCTAAAACTCAGCAGGAAGGACCTGAGAGTACTGGTGGGTGTAATCACAGGATACAACGTCTGTGGTCAGCATATGGCTACCATGGGGGTCGTAGACAGCCCGATATGCCTATGCTGTCTTGAGAATGACCACACTGCAGAGCATTTTCTCTGTAGCTGTCCTGCATTTTCCAGAATCAGACTTAGGATATTGAGTTGCGATACACTGAGTATGGACAAAGTTCATACTCCTCCTTTTCCGGATCTCTTAAAATTCATCAATGAATCCAAGAGATTTGTGGAAGAGTGACCCCAACCTAATTTATCCGTTTTTACCATCTACCTTTTATCTTCCCTATCACTATTCTTTCTACTGATTTCTATCCGGGTGTAGTACAATGGTCTACCGACTGAGTGCTTGGACTCGTCCAACCCCCCACAAATCTAATCTAATCTAATCTAATTTATGGTTCTCATTTTATTTTCCATTCTTTGTTTTGTTTACCAGCGCAGCGTGTGTAGGGGGAGAGCCGAAATAAACAGGAACGGGTATACCCTTGGAGACAGTTTCTAGTTCCCTTATGCCTGTTCTTCACTTCACCGGTCTCGGAAAGCACGGATGGTCTGGAGCTCACCTGGGGCATCGCATAGTACTACCTTTGCGTCCAACACACACTCCCTGACTTGGGCCCGAAGGCGCTGGTCACTGATACAAACCGTGGCTAACACCTCGGCAGAGCAAGTTCACATCATACTCTTTACTTCAATAACAGAGATGGTTCTTAAAGTGATGAGAGACTCGCAGTGCGCCACGGCATATACCGGTCAGTTAGCAGGCGCACCTAACATGGTGAACAGACGTTGACCAGGAAGCCGTCTATTATGGAAACCGCCGCGCCTGGATTCATATTGATCAAATTTATGTAGTTATTTTTGTGGTATACGCAGTATTTTAGGTGATAATCCAAATATTTTCTGCTGAGTTTATCAAACGCATGTTTAAAGTCTGTAAATGGACAGTGCAAATTAATGTTGAACTCATAGCATTTTTCGAATATCTGCGACATAATAATGCATATACGCATACATACATATGCATAAACGCTTAATCGCTATGCGCCTCGACAACATGCGACTGAGATGATCAAAATTTCTCATTCACTTCACCCAAAAGAAACTTTCACAGCTTAATGCCGCCTCCAAAATTATGGCATGACACATTAAACTGAATGTTGAAAAATGCGGATGAAGCTAAAATATGCATTTTAATGTTGTAATTAACAAAACTGTTTACAAGCGCACAATATACAATGTAATTAATTTAAATCACCGCTTTAACTTGCAATTATGTTTCATAAATAAGCGAAAAAACAAGCGAGTTGCATTTAACGAAAAACCAAAAAAGCGAGAAAAAGGAAATTTCAGCACAGGAAGCCCAAATACGCATATGTCATGCATGTATGTATGTGTGGGTGTGTGTCGATGGGTGAGTATGTTGGGGCATGCAAGTACATGCCGGATGGATGCCTTAAAGCGCCCACACAGTGGGTGATCGCACAGCAAAAAAAAAAAAAATAAATAAAAAATAAAAATAAACCGAAAGCACAAATGAAGAGGACTCAAAGGCAAGAGCGTGGCTAACGAAATGAAGGTTGCACCTTCAGTGAAACTGATGCAACATGCTGTTACTGTTGTGGCTGTGGCACTTTCATTTAAAAAATGAATGCGTAAACAGCGACAAACACTTGCGTGATGTTAACGAAAATTTTATTTATTAAAAAAAAAAAATTAAAAAAAATAAAAAATAAATACTCAAAACAGCAAACAGCTTAACGCTTTTGAGAGCAAGTTAAGATTTTCGGTAATGGTATTACATATTTTTCCTTCATTTAATTTGGTATTCACTTTTTCATTATTTAAAAAATTCCTCTTTTTTTTGTTTTTGGTGACTTTTGCGTGATATATGACACATGGCAAACGTTGACAATGATGATCTCTTCACCCACAAGCAATTAATTTGATCATTATATTGATATAGTGGACAGGCAAAAGGATATGACAGAGCGGTATACACACACACACACATGCAAGTACTTGCAGTTTCCAGTAGATTTGTATGCATATTTTTATGTCCGCTGCAGACGAAGAATGAGAAGCAACTTGGCCGACTTGCGAGCCGACTATAACTACTACGCATCTACATGAACACATACACACTTACATATATGTATGTGTGTATGCATGTTTATGCTTTTGCATGCATGCAATCAATGGGCCATTGGGTTAACCATGCCGAGGCTGCCAGATATCCATGGAATTTTTATGATTATGCTGGCTGGTGAAAGTGCACATAATTTACAAGAATAACAGCTGTGAGTAAGACAAACAACAATCCCACAATACGTACATAAACATGCGTGTGTGTGTGTGTGTGCGAGCACAAATGAAATGTGAAGCCCTTGTAGCAAACAAACTTATTTACAAGTGTATGCGTGTGCTTGTCTACATGAAAAGTTTATACACACACACACGCGCTCACACACAAATGCGATAAAGTGTCTTATCATTGCGCATAAATTGGCGAATTGTATTTACTGACATTCGAGCGAGAATATTCGCCAAATTAATATTGAATTAAATTTTATCGGCGTTTACGATCCGTTTAAAAAAACAACAACACCCAAACATTCACTGGCACTGGCACACTCATGCTTACTCACTTATAAGCATTCATGTATGTGTGTATGTATGCGTGTAGGTGCGTGCAATAATATTCGCATTTAATGCTCGAGAGTATCACCGAAACATAAGCGCGAATCTGTAATAAAATAAAATCCGAACGCAAGCCTTGGCACTGCCCGGTAGCTTCAACGTTTTTCTGCTATCACATCAGCCGATCTGAATTTCAGCTCTGTTGCAGCGGCACAGTGTGCAGGTGAAAGCAAGATTTGGGGGAAAAATGTTTGATAGGAGTTTTTAGAGTAAGGGGCAGTACTAACTTCACAGGCTTAAGTACAAGGAAGCACAGCACTCAGACAACATTAAGTTTATTGTACTGCACTAGGGTTCCCTTTTTAATTTTATTTAAATCTACCCAACTCACGAAGAAATCTGAGTAGACCTTGTGGTGCCCCGAAGCCATGGAGCTAAGGAGGTCGCTTCTTAACACATCAGTGCCAAAGATCTCAAGCCTGATTCTAGTGAAGACCAGACAGACGCACAGAAATTGGTTCGCTGCCTCATTCTCCTCTCCACATGCTGTGCAGAGTGCACTGTCTGAGATGCCTACCTTTTCCATGTGCTTTGCCCATAGAAAGTGGCCCGTCATCAGTCCAACCAGCTGTCTACAGTCGCTTTTGTTTAATGACAGGAGGATCTGACACAGTCGGCCGGACATCATAGGTAACATCAGTTCTGTCCATCTGCAGCCGCTCTCAGCGTAAAAGGCTCGCTTGTGGGTTGAAGTAAACCGTTGGTTAACCGCGGCTTTGATAGCTGCATAAAGGAGAGACAGCACGTTTCGCTAAAGAGTCAGAGGTCGCGTTACCCGCGATACCCACGTGTCTCGGGACCCATACTAGTATCAGGACATTATGTCTACCGACATAGTTCAGTATGGATTTACAGGACTCAACTACCCTTCAAGTGGTTGGAGCGCTATCGAAGGCCATGAGCGCAGCTTTGCTGTTGCTGCAGACACAATGAGATCTACCTTTCCATCTGTTTTCCACAACAAAGTTCATGGCTTCTTAAATAGCATACACCGCAGCTTGAAACAAAGATGCGTACATTCTAAGAGCAAAATGTAGTTTGGTCCTGTTGAATTCCACGTAGATACCAGAGCCGGTACCATGCTCGGTCCTGGAGTCATCCGTGGAAATGCGAATACTGTGTTTGCCTCGCTCATTTTCTGAGTTTGACCACAATTGAGCCTCTGACAGCCCCCCCACTGTATCTATTTTCAGGTACGACTGCTGATGGCATGGAGTCAAGGGGTATGGAGAGAATCGTTGCATCGAAGACCATGCGTTCTTTGTTTTCCAATGCCAGACAGGGGCCGTACCAGTTTCCATTCCTCTCCTTAGATGATAGCATCAAGTGATGGCAAATCAACCAGAGCATCTAATTCCGGGCCTGGAGTAGTCGGAAAAGTTCCACAGTGCGTTCTAGTCTCGATAAGGTTCTCCTGACTCCCATGAGAGAGAGTCTACTTATCCAGACCACTGAAGCATTGGTGATAATAGGACTTATCATAGGCATGTAGATTCATAAGATCTTGCAGCGCCAGAAAGCTGTCAGTGCTTTGGATGTTTCAACGTGTGACTTCCAAAGAAGTTTCCCATAGAGGATTACTCCAAGTTATTTGATTTCTTTGGATAGCTGAATTGTGACTCCTTTTAGCTTAGGCAGAACGAGTTCATCAAGCTTCCTTCTTCTGGTAAAGAGGACAATACCAGTTTTGGTAGGGTTTGACGATGGCCCATTCGCTCAGCACCAAGTGTTAATCATATCCAGAGTTTACTGCACTTTTCTACAGTTGTTTATAAGCGAAGGACCTGTTACGAAACAGGCAATTTCATCCGCATGTGCTTGCGCATAGACTCCCGAGTCGTTTAAGGTGGTGAGCAGAGGATCGATCACCATGCACCAGAGCAATAGAGATAGCACATCACCTTGGGGACAACCTCTATTAACCCCGGATGGCACCAGCAGTTCTATCTCTGCTCGCATTGTGACGATTCTTTGGACTGGCAATGAACGAATCCAATTCACTAGCACCCGGTTTACGCCATGCCTACTGACGGAGCTGCAAATACTGTCGAAAGTGGCATTATCAAACGCCTCCTCTATGTCCAAAAATATGCCCATAGCGTAGTCCCTCCGGTCGATGGCCTGCTCTACCCAAGCAACAAGCTTTTGCAGTACCGACTCGCAGGATTTTCCACTTTAATAGGCATGTTGAAATGGCGAAAGAGGGTGATAGCTTTAAGTTAAGCCTGGATTAACTGTACAAATTTAAAAAGAAGATATGTTGGTGGAAAAAACCCTATTTTTATGCAGCGCTGCGCCACTGTGCCTCTTGACCTGACTTTTGCTTAGCCCTCGAACTCTTTACATGCCTTTTCTTACTGTTCCACTACCGCTTTTGATTTTGATTTTGTCTTTCTCTGCTTTGTTTTTGCCAGATCTCTGAGGTTTCACTGTTTTCTCTTATTTTGGCAATTTATTTATTTGCACGCAACTCTTTCGCGTATTAATTTACAATTCACCAGCAACGGGCCGCCGCCGTTTGTCATAATTAAATTATTATTAATAATTTGTGGAGATTACGTGAAGGCTGCTCAGGTGCGCGCAACACCGTTGCAGAGATGGCGGCCGCAGCAAGTGTGCCGCGTTTTTAGGCCAATATGAGGGCATTGTGAGGTTTCTGTGTATGTGTGTGTGTGTGAGGTATGCAGATGCATGCGAGAGTGTGTCGCAGATATCGATGTCCACAATCGGAGGCTGGCGAACCACGCCACCGATATGAATATTTAAAGCTGACAGATGACAATGAACATTTTTTTTGGTTGAACAATCACAAGTTAATCGCTTTTATTAATTTCGCTTAATTGATTTTTTCAATATGCAACATTGCGCAAAAACATTGACTGCTATGTCGGCTAACATTGTAGCGGCAATAAATTGCGGAAACTGAATGCAAAGCTTATGTATTCCACATAAAGAAAGAAAAAAAATAAAAAATAAAATAATAAAAATTTGTTTTCCAATATTTATATCACAGCAGCGCAGTAGGCAAAAAACAAACCAACTTTGTTTCGCAAATCAGTAGAAACCAAATAGAGTGAATGTTGGCGCTGCTATCGACACTTGTGTGCGCGGCACCACCAATATGGGGCAATGGTAAAATCGTGCAACTGGCAACTTGCAGGCCCAGCGAGATCTGCCGCAGTGAGGGATTTGTGAAAAATGCATTGCAAGCACCAGCACCAGCAGCAGCAGCACGATTGGCGGCTACCGTTACACTATGATGCATGATGCCACAGCGGCCTCCGCGGTGGTGGTGGCGCGTCAGCGCGCAAATGTTCGCAACAACTAGACAACCAGAGAGTTGCGGCAGCAGCAGCGGCAGCGGCAGTGGCAATAATAGCAAACACCGGCAACAATCGCTTTGCTGCTTTGCCAACGCTTAGGTGATGATGATTTATGCAATGGCATCGTTGAAATTTAATATCAAAAACGTTTAACAGCTTCCTGTTGCAGCGTGAACAGGAGCCGGCGGTGGCAATGATGATGGCATCGCTACTGCTGCCTGCTGTTGCTTGGTGCAATTGTTTGGCCGCTTCTCAGGCAAAGTGTTGAACTGATGATTTTTCATTTCACCGCGCTGATTTTGAGTGGGAATATTGGAAAAGCGTGATGACGCGTAACGATTTGATAAACCTATGTGAAAAGTGTGCAAGTGTAGGCATGTGTGTGTGTGTGTGTGTGTGTATGTGAAAGCATCTTATTTGTTGTTACTATGGTGCAAAGCGGGGTCTGCGCAAGCAATATGGAAAATTTGATTTACAAGTTGCTTATAAAATGGTTATGTATGTACACTTGGCAACAAAAGTCTGTATACGAAATGGAGTTAAGTGAATGTGGCGTGAAAAACCGCCTTTTGTGAAGTTAATTTTAATAATATTGGCGTGATTTAATAAACTAAAAATAGCAGACCACTAATTTTTTTTCAAATTCGCTACTTAATCTCATTGCATGAAACACCGAATGATAGAAAAAGTTTTTTCTACTAGTCGTCGGTAGGTCACCCCTCCTAGCGTACAGGGTCCGGCACTTGAAGAGTAACCAACTAAAAAGGCCACAAATTAAGTTTGGAAAATTACGTTTATTCAATTCAAAGTAAAAATTGTGGGAAAATAATAAAAAATTAAGAATCAATTTACTCTTGCTCGATATAACCACCTTTTGCCTTGACTATGGCCTTTAGACGGTTCAGAAACGACTTGTGAATGTGACTTGCAGGTAAAGGGTGTTTTTTTTAGAGGTTAGGTTTTCAAGATGAAATAAAACGTATATAATTTAATGTTATGGCCAAGAATTTGGCTTTATTATAAAGATAAGGGTTTGCCATTATGTTTTAAAAATGATTTCGGGCAAGTGGCCGCCGCGGCAGATTCGCGTCAGGTGAATTTGAGAGCCATTGTGTGGACGTTATGAAGTTCGGAAAGTTTTTTTTTAGCCATTCTTGGTTCACTCGTGCTATGTGAGATGGTGCCGAGTTCTGTTGAAACGTCTATAGTCTGTCACCAAAATGTTTGTCTGCCCACGGTTTCAAAGCAACCTCCAGAGTACTTTCCCGATAATATTTTGAATTTACCTTGACGCCAAGCTCGATGAAACCCATCTACGGTTACAGCGGTACAAACCATTACCTGTGGCGGGTGCTGCCTCCTGGTGGCCAATCATTGACTCAAATTCTCGTATGAACGATCGGGCAAATAACACAGGCCAACAACCAAAAAACTTTTTCGATAATTTTAACTAAGGTTTTAAGGTAATTTGAGGTTAAAAAGTCAAAAAATGCAGATTTTGCCCATTTTTTTAATTTTTTTTTGGGCAAGGTAAAGTTTTTTTTTAATTTTCCACAACGGCATCGCAAAGTAATAGTCTTCAGCTTTAAAATCCATTTTTTTAAATATTTTTACGATTAATATAAAAAAAGTTATTCTATTTTGAATAGGAGACTTTTAGATATGCAAATTCAACCTTTCTAACTCTCTAACGCCCCTGTAAAGGGCGAATTCAAAATAGTATAACTTTTTTTATATTAATCGCAAAAATATTTTTAAAAATGGATTTTAAAGCTGAAGACTAGTACTGTGCGATGCCGTTGTGGAAAATTAAAAAAAAACTTTACCTTGCCCAAAAAAAAAAAAGGCCAAAATCTGCATTTTTTGACTTTTTAACCTCAAATTGCCAAAAATCCTGACGTGCTGGAGCATTTTCAAGGTCATATTCGTTGTCAGCATAAAAAAACCTTCAAGAAACACTCATAGCCGTTTTAAAAGCTGTAAAAAAGCGAGATTTTGTTGGCCTGTGTAATCTCTATCGTTTTGAGAGTTTACGAATTCCACAATTTGAAAACATTTCTCGTCAGAAATCGCAATGTTCGGAAATTGACCGCTTTCGGCCAAGGAAGCAACTACTTCGCTCTCTCAAGTCTGACTTGTTGCTGCTTTGATGTGAGATCATGCGCCTTTTGGAACTTGTAAGGCTTGACTTTGAGATCATTTTTCAGTATCCGGCGGGGGCTACGGTCAGATACTTTCAGTTCTTTCGCTACTTGATTGGCACTTCGTCGGGGATTTCGCTCAAGTCGCTTCTTCACTTTTTGAACCATTTCACGCGACGTTGCAGTCTTTTGATGTCCACCCCCATGACATTTCGCGATGCTACCAGCATCATTGTAACGAGTAATGGTGAAATAGACAAAAACTGTGTTCACTTTAAGGTGGTGCTCGAGCTCACGAACAACTAACAGACAGTTGATGCCCGTGCATCGAGCGCCTCGCAATAATCTACGTCAAAGCCCGATGTTTTAACATCTCGCTCAATCGCGCCCACACCCTGAGAAGAGAAGGACGATGCGTTCAAAGGTTCCTTCTATGAGCGCTTAGAAGGTTCCTATGAGCGCTACCATCGCCACGACATAAAAATCGTGCTTGGCGACTTCAACGCCAGAGTGGGCAAGGAGGGAATTTTTGGTCCCACAGTCGGAAAATTCAGCCTGCACAACGAAACATCCGGTAACGGACAGAGGCTGACCGATTCGCCGGAAACATGGTAGTCTGCAGCACCAGATTCCAGCATAAGAAGATACATCAAGCTGCCTGGCTGTCTGCTGATCGAAACACGCCAAACTAGATGGATCATGGAAGACATGCTTCTAGCGTATTAGATGTATGTTTGATCCGAGGATCAATGCAAGTTGCAAATAGCTTCTTCGGTGACACGCGGTCAGCCGCCATGAAAATATAATTTTCACAGATCAGGTTAGCACTGTTGCAAAGGGTTTTAATAAGAAGGAAGACAAAAAATGTTATTCCAGGTGTTTAGCGCAGTGTGAAATAGTGTTTCGGGTCATTGATCGGAATGTCCCTCAGAATGTCGGTATAAGGTTTTTGGATGGACTCTACGGACGCAAAACCTTTTCCTTTCTTGGTCAAATACAATTTTCCGAATAGATAGTCACATATCAGGCGAATACGGTGATTGATTGATGGTTAAAATGCGATTTGTAGTCAAAAAATCAGTCAAAAGAGTGGATCGATGAGATGGTGTATTATCATGCAATAAGCGCTGACTTCCTCCTTCGCGGTATTCGGCGAATGCGATGCAACAAACGTTTCAAAACGCCAAGATAGAAAATTGCACTCACAGCTGGGCCCGTTGGTATGAACTGCTTGTGGACAATCCCCTTGGAATCGTAAAAATAAATGAGCATAGACTTGATTTTTGACTTCTGCAAACGCGAGTTTAGGGTGGTGGCTCGTCTCGGGCCTTCCATTTGGCACTTTGACGCTTAGTTTCAGGTGAGATCTTTAATGAGATCTTTCGAATGTTGAATTCTGCGCAATTTTTATCCTCAGTTAACTTGTGCGGAATGCAACGTGCACATATCTTTCGTAAGCCCAAATGATCAGTTAAAATGCGAAAAATCGATGTTTTAGAGATATTCAACTTTCAATCATCGCCGATTCCATGAATTTCAACGATAATTTCGTTTCAGTTTTGATAAATTTACGAACAATTTCGATAGAGTTTTTGGTGATTACTGATTTTGAGTGGCCCGTATGTTCATTGTCATTTATGTCCTCCCAACCATCTCTGAAACGTGTAAACCACTCATGAACTCTGGAACAATTCAAATGTTTCGGTAAATGTTTTACCGATTTTATAACAAAATTTGATATTAGCTCTCTGTTCGAAACTCACTTTTGTACCGATGACACAAACATACTGACACCTAAGACGCAATAACTTCGCTTCCACTGAACCGAATGTCACCAAGCTTTCATTGGAAGTCAGCTGGGGTAACTTCCCAAGCACTAACTCTTTACATTTTTGTGACGTCAGTTTACTTTATTTTGGACTTCACCTTTTAAATTGCGTTGCTAGTTTTTTTTCATCTGTAGTCTACGGTACCAAAAAGGCCACTTAATTGCCACCAGGGTGATGAATTCTGACCTAATTTTCATTTCGTTTGACTTAACTTTTACTCATTATTTGCTCATTATATTTGAAATTATTTATTTCATTGTATGATCATTTTTAATGCCGAATTTCGTTGCAATCAAAAATAGAGAAAAGAAATTTCAATTCGAATTCCAATATCTGTTACAAATCACACCCAAAAAATGTTGATTACCTGTGAGTATGTCAAACAATCAGGCGTTACGCCTTGAAGAAAGTCATGCATTTCTACATTGTTTATAATTTTTTCTTTTATTATTTTCCATTACATCTCACTCGTGATGAGCGTCATGATTTTCATGCTGCACAGTTTTCTAATCACGTCGAAAAAATGTTGCTTACAATTAAGCCATATGCAGCTCAAAATGTTTTGAAATCTCTTACAAATCTACAACTAGCAGCCAATGAGACAACCCTGCCGGCTATGGTGCCGCCTTTCTACAGCAAACAGCAAACAGCAAATAACAAACAACAAGCAACGACACTAACAAACCAAACCCAATACAACCTGCAGCGATTGCTACACCTGAAACGCTTGAGCTAATTAACGTGCAACACTGACAAGCAGCTCAACTCCCCGCGCACCACTTCATGTACGAGTGCATACATACGGACACACATCCCTACCTATTTTCACCGCAACAGTTTTGCTGCCATTAAATTGAGCAGACAACCATAATCAAGCATTATTTGTAAATGGGTAGGAGGAGCAGAGCAGTGGTGGAGGTGCGCGGTGGTGCAAGTAATCGCTCGCATCAAGTGCAACCACGAAATTATACAAATCACCTCAAACAAATTTTTTCAAATGAAATGAAGAATTAGATTAAATCATTTAAACCACAAATCACGATTTTATATTCTCGTCCATTCCATTACAAGCAACAGCAAAAACGAGTACGAAACAACAATAGCAACAACAGCAATAAGAAATAAGTGAGCTCATAGCAAATCTAACAACCTGTGCAATTGTCTTTACAGCCCTCCGTCTGCCGTCTGCCGTCTGCCGACCGCTGTCTGCGGTCTGCCGTTCGTCGTTCGCAGCCGTCTTTGTCTTCTCCTACTGCCTGACGCAGCAATGACGGCGCTTCAAATTACGCGCGGCAGGTGAGACTGACTGCTTGATGGATTGATGGTGAGTTTTGGGCGTAATGCCTGCCAGAGAGCAGTTTTGCAAGTTAGTGGGCTAGAAAAATATAATACGAGTTTACGTGTGCCCATGGAGAGACCGACTACTTGGCTAGCCAATTGTGAAATTTCTTAGTTATAATAAAACACCTTTTAGTTATTAATGTAAGAAGGTGGAGCGCCTGAATTCCCGCTTCAGAACCAACATAGAGTCAAGTCCTTTAGCCGAGCTCCTTCTCCTATCTGTGGGGTTGGGATAAATGGTTGCGCACGCGAGGATCCCACTTAAACAAAGAATCAAATTTCGTCCATTGTGATGCCATACAAAGGAAAAACAGAGCGAAAATCACCAACAGGCGCTGAAAAAAAGTAGGAGGGGCTTTGGATTGAATGACGATAACCAACGGTTGCCGGTACATTTGCCCGAACAATGCTTGGAAAGGATACTCACCAAATTCAAGAGTTGCGGCTTTCTTGCAATAGAAGCTTCCTCGATTGCTTTCAATCTGCCCGTGGCCAGAAAGAGCTCGCGACTTTGCACATTTATTTGTTCAGTAACCCAGCGCTTGCTGAGTTAACGCGAGCCCCATCTTTTGAGGAGTAGACCTCAAGTTCTCAAGGGTTCCTCAATCTTCTCATTTCGCAATGAAGCTATCTCCAGGGTTCCCTATCTAGCCAGCTCATCAGCTCAGCAATTTTCCTCTATGGGGCTGTGACCGGGAACTCAAATGAATCTAATATCGAAGTGTTTGAATGCAGTCGAGGGAAAAGCCCCCGACTAATTTCGAACGCACAAACAACGAGCTCAAGGCCCTACTGGCCACTTGGCTATCGGAATAGATATTTACGTCGTTTACTGTAATTAGAGAACTAAGAAATCAATCCACTGCTTCTTTAATTGCGGCTACGTCCGCTTGCACTACAGTAGTCCGGAAACCTAAATTTAAGCTTCATGGGGAGTTCCTATTTGTGGTGTGCGTCTTGCTGTGGGGTGTTCGCATTTCCCTATTTTGAACAGGTATTTCGCGAAAGCATTTGGGTTGTATAAAAATTGACTTCACCGAAGTTACTGCTGCATCTTGTGGCGACGGCTTTTATAAGCCTAGCCGTCCATCTGCCGCGTGTTTCTTTAATCCGTAGCCTTAGCGTTTCATCCCTTAATTAGCGCGCTGCAGGTTTGCCAACTCTTTCTTCCATTTCCTCTTTCTTTAAAGACCACAACTTTTTCATTTCAAAGGCTAGTAAATCAGTCGGTATTGAACCGCTTATCACTTAAACAGCTGACCCTGATACTGTGCGGTAAGCGGACACAACTCTCACGGCTGGCGTTCGTTGAACCGATGCTAGAATCTTACATCGGTGGTTTGCCTTTAGCGCCTAACCCCGCAGCTCCGTATAAGAGAACGGAGAGCGTGGTAGCCATCACTATTTCGCATTCTCTATGGGTTGGTCCACCTATGTTTGCCATCAGTGTACTGAGCAGGGATACCATCTTGGCGGCTTTCTCTGCTTCGTGTTTCATTTGGGCCCAGAAAGTTAATCACGGGTCCAGTCTTATGCTTAGGCACTTTAGAACCTTTTTTGTGTAAAAAAGAATAGAACAGAATAAAACTAATTAATAAAATGAAACAAAATGAAGTAAAAAAAGTATCGAAAAAAATTTGTAAAGTAAAACAAAAAAAATTATATAAGAATTTTTATCTAAAACATCAAACAAAATATAAAATTTAGTAAAGTTTAAATAAATAAAATAAAATCAAATGAAAATAAATTAAATAAAAATAGATAAAATAAAATAAAATAAAACAAAGTAGAATAAAATAAAATAAAATAAAATAAAATAAAATAAAATAAAATAAAATAAAATAAAATAAAATAAAATATATTAAAATAAAATAAAATAAAATAAAATAAAATAAAATAAAATAAAATAAAATAAAATAAAATAAAATAAAATAACCCTTTGGTTGGGCACCTATTGCGGCGCGTCCCAGGTGGTGGATAGGGTACGCCACAGTTATCTTCTGTGGTTAAGTAGGTCATAGCCTTGGTAAAAGCCTACTCGCGAACCAGCCTAGTTCTCGTCAACCAACAACTATGGTAGGGGGAACAACATGTAGTGCAGTGTTACTGCACGCGTGCCGTAACTGCCATAATTGCTGGCAGTGACCCATATCCACTTCGGTGGAAGGCGAGAAGCCACTCGTATTAGTAGGTCATGTCTCTGCTAATACGAATGGAGTAAACATGGACTCACGGGGAGAAGGCCACTTCCTTATATCAAAGGCTACCAATCCAAGGTGGAACAGCATACGCCGAGGGATGCATGGCTTAGGGTGAGCTAAGTCGCTAGTATGCGGACTCTGGGGCACCTGTCGCACCCCAGTTTAAATTAGACTTACCACGGCATAGGGCTCTGGCGTGGCGAACCCCATTATTTCCCTACTAAAATCTCTGGTTACGACTGCTGATTCGTCAGCTGAGTGACCGCCCCGCAAAAATGAACAAAAATAACTTAAAACAAACAACAAAACAAAAAATTCCTTCCCGACGCGGAAGACCTGTTGGCTCCACCAAACTAATGGCGGAGTCAAAAACCACCCCTTCGGTGGCTAAAGTGCTCACTAAGAGCAAGACCGTCAGGGAGACACCACCGCACTCCCAGGTGGCTTCTACTTCCTCCAAAACCGACTCGGCTGCGGAGAACCCATTGAACACCAAACCTGTTTTGCCAGAAACTGGGAAAACAAGTCGGACAGAAGTCTCCAGGAAACCCATCCCTCCTCATCTCCGTCGATACAGAGATCGAAGACGCGCCACCTTCCTTACGGAAAAGTTCGGCAAAACCCCTGAGGAGGAGCTGTCCGACCAACAAAGGTCAACTCTCGGTTGGGCCCGGGAGTTTCTTCGGAAGTATGAGGCGTCCAAAGAGAAACCGAGTGCAGCTAAGCGGCAGCGGTCTTCAGAGGATCCTCATAGCTCCAACGACCCCAAGAAGCACAAAGCTTCCTCTGAGGTCAAAATACGCAAGTTCTGCGAAGTTGCCAGAGATAGTCTGGTCATGGCGGTGGTGGATAAAAGCCACCCTGACGGTTTCATCTCTCCATCAAACTGGAAGATTGTGGAGAGAAAACTTCAGTTGGGATACCTGGACGTTCTGAAACAGAACCCAGGGCCTCCTCCTTTCTGCTCTGACGCGGGATGGTTCCAGGCAAGGGTCAAGTTGATCGCGTGCTCGGATCAACGTTCGGTCAGCCTGTACGGCAAGGCCCTCGACCGACTCGGCGAGGTATGGGCCGGAGCGAATCTCCAACTCATCAAAAAGAGTGAAATTCCTAACAAACCCCGCGGCAGAGCAAGGATACCTGTAGAGCCATCCGATCCGGAAACCATCCTGGAGCTACTGAAGATCGGAAACCCGAACCTACCCACCGAAAACTGGAGGGTAGTTAAAGTGGAAGAGCCTTCAGGAAACTCCAGACATGTCACGCTGCTCCTGGACCAGGAAAGCGTTCAAGCACTGGACGACCGCAAGGGGATTGTGGCATTCGGGTTCACTACCACTACCATTTGGACCTATCAGCCGAAAAATCTCCTCGCACCCAGCGAAGAGAGTACGGCGGCCCCAGAGATGGATGTCGATAAGCCTCTCTCACAAGATTCGACGATTGAGTCCGACTCGGAATCAAACAGCGAACTTGTGGGAAACTTATTTAACATTCAACTCGAGGACGAGGATAGTCTTTTAGACAGCGGTGATGACGCGAACGCCACAGTCATCGAATGCCCCTCTAAAAGTGCTGCAGATTAATCTGCACCACTCTAAGGCTGCCTCGGCAGCCCTCATTCTTCGTCTCTCTGACCTCAGAGAAGACATCATTCTCATCCAAGAACCTTGGATATCAAACAACAAGATATGCGGCCTGAAAGATAGGCACTACACCTTGTTTCAAGGTGAGGCTAACGGTAGATCGCGCTCTTGTATTCTCATTCGAAAACATATTAATGCTTTTCTTCTTCCCCTTAGCAATGCTGACACCACTGCCATAGAGGTTGAAGCAGTCCACGGCCCGATCTGGATTGTGTCGGCTTACATGCCTTACGACGCAGCGGAGGCGCCTCCTCCTGAAGCAGTGAGGAGGCTCGTCAATACGGCGCATCTGATCCAGAAACGCGTCATTATTGGAGCAGACGCTAATGCACATAATACTGTTTGGGGCAGTACAAACAACAACACACGAGGTGAGCAACTTTTTGATTATATTCTAGCAAATAAGCTTGATATATGTAATAGAGGGGATGTCCCTACGTTTCTTAACTCGTCTAGAAGAGAGGTACTCGATATTACTCTTGCTAGCGAATCATGTACACAACTGGTGCAGGACTGGAGCGTTGATAAACAGCACTCTTTTTCCGACCACCAATATATAACATTCACTTTAAAAGCCGAAACGGCAAAACCCATGAAGTACCTTAACAAAAAACGTATGAATTGGATCAAATATAAAGAACATCTTGCCAATGGACTTCCTGATATCAGGCAGTTTGAAATGGCAAATAAAAACGATATCGAAAACGCTGTCAACATAATAACGAAGACGTGTCAAAGCGCAGCACGACAATCTTGCCCCCTGACGAAAACAGGAGGTAAGCATAAACCTTTTTGGTGGACTCCAGAAATCTCTGAACTTCGCAATCGAACTCGGAAACTCTTTAACCAATCTAAAATAACAGACGAATGGGAAGAATATCGACAATGTCTCAAAGACTTTAAGAAAGCCGTCAGAAGTGCAAAACGCACATCCTGGCGATCATACACTCAAGAATTAGAGAACACCTCAGAAGTAAGCAGACTACGCAAGATTCTTGCTTCAAACCCAGTCTCTCCCAGTTTTATCATGACTCAAGATGGAACTTGGACTACTTCAACTGACCACACTCTTAGAATACTTCTAGAATCTCACTTTCCAGGCTGTGTTGCCAACTTACCTGCACTTCCCAGCACTTTTCAGAGTAATTATGGGAATAGATCAGATCTAATCAGCTCTAATAGCATCTCTACAGCAATACTAAGCTTTAAAAAATTTAAATCACCAGGTCCTGACAACATCATTCCAGCAGAACTTCAAGAAGGACTAGAAATTCTACTGCCTTGGTTAACCAGGATCTTTAACAAGTGTTTAAATCTGTCTTATCTTCCGACAATTTGGAAGAAATCGAAGGTAGTATTCATTCCGAAAACGGGGAAGCCTTCACACTGTAAACCAAACGACTTCAGGCCCATTAGCCTAACCTCTTTTTGCTTAAAAGCTTTTGAAAAAGTCTTAGATGAGCAAATCAAAACCCAACTTGATACTAAGTTGATCTCAGAGGCACAACATGCCTACACTAAAGGGAAATCGACTGAAACGGCACTTCATTCACTGGTGCAAACAGTGGAAACTTCCCTTCACAATAAGGAGTACTCTCTTGTTGCATTTATGGACATAGAAGGTGCTTTCAATAATATTGAACCCAACGCTATTTTGTCTGAAATTGCCAAATTGGGTATCAATTACTCCATCCGAAAGATGATCGAACAAATGCTCCAAAGTAGAATAATCACTGCAGAGCTTGGGTTAAGCCGCATGAGAATGTACGCCGTCAAAGGCACCCCTCAAGGCGGAGTACTTTCACCCCTTCTCTGGAATCTCGCTGTAAACAGTTTGCTCCGAAATCTCGAAAAAGCAGGCTGCAAGGTTGTAGCCTATGCAGATGATATTGCTCTCTGCGTGTCAGGCAAACACCTGAATACTCTTACTGAGCTCATGCAACGCTCAATCAATATTCTGTCAAAATGGTGCACCGAATGCGGACTAAATGCGAATCCAGCAAAGACAGATCTTGTTCTCTTCAATAGGAAACAACAATCTCCTCCACTGCAAACAATAACCTTAAAAGGGGAATCATTACTCCTATCTGACTCAGCTAAATATCTAGGAGTTATTCTAGATAGGAAGTTGAGTTGGAAATTGAACATCGAAAACAGATGCAAAAAAGCCTTCATAGCTCTTTATACTTGTAAGAAAGCTATAGGCAAAACCTGGGGTTTTTCACCTCGGATCATTTATTGGATATATACCTCGATCATCAAACCGATACTCTTCTACGGTGTGGTTGTATGGTGGACAGCACTCGAAAAACGGTGTAGAGTAGCCACAATTGATCGAGTTCAAAGAACAGCCTGCCTCCTGATAACAGGATGCTTAAGTACAACACCTACTAAGGCTCTAAATACGTTGCTTCACTTGCTCCCTATCGATCTGGCTGGCAAAGCGATTGCAGCGAAAGCAGCGACACGCATGAATGCTATATCGAAATGGAATAAGTATCTTGGCCATTCGGCCATACTGAACAGGAACACTGTTATCTCTTCCGACATAGACTATCATGTAAGTCTCCCATCACCACCCTTGCTATTCTCCTGTTCACTCCCAACTAGGGAAGAATGGAAGACAAATCTTACCGAAAGCGATGGCCCTCTGACTATATATACAGATGGTTCAAAACAAGACGGCAAAGTGGGATTTGGAATCTTTTCCAATTCCCCTCACATTAATCTATCATTTAGATTACCCGACTACTGTAGCGTATTCCAAGCGGAAGTATGCGCTATCTGGTATGCTGCGAAAACTCTCTTAGAAAATAGAATATCACTAGAGGATATCCGCTTTTTCACCGACAGTCAAGCGGCCGTTCGAGCACTCAGCTCCTCTTATACCCACTCAGATGTGGTTCGATCCTGTCTCTTATCTCTTAACGAGATAAGTGTTCAGAATTCTGTCCAAGTTATCTGGATACCGGGTCACAGTGGATTCGAAGGTAACTGCAAAGCTGATGAGCTCGCAAGAGCTGGAGCTGCGCAATCATATGTCAGTAACTTACCCACAATCCACATTCCGCTCTCAACATGTAAATTACTCATTGATCGAGAATTTCACAGCGTTGCTGATCGGAGGTGGCGAGTGGAAACTACTTGCGTTACGACCAGACAAATCTGGCCATCCTACAATCTGAAACAGACAAAAACCCTTATAAGTCTTTCGAAACACGAACTAAGGCATATAACATCTCTTATCACCGGCCACTGCCTTTTGGGCACTCACGCACGTCGGCTCGGGGTTCCTCAAAACGACCTGTGCAGATACTGCGAGGACGAAGATGAGGAAGTATCGAGCAGACATTTGCTGTGCAGTTGTCCGGGTCTAGCCAGAAGTCGACTCGCTCTTCTAGGCTCTCCAACTATTGACAATCTTTCAGTACTCTCGGACCTGAAAATCGAATCTCTCATCAATTTTTCGAAACGAATTAATATCTTTGACCAAAATCTACAATAAAAATCTCGGTTAGGTGGGGAAATCATTTAAAATAATGAGCTCTAGGGCAACACAACGGACCCAACTTGCGGTCTATGTGGCACTCCGATGCGGGGTCACCCTTAAACCAACCAACCAACCAAAATAAAATAAAATAAAATAAAATAAAATAAAATGAAAAAAATAAAATTATATTAAAAAAAATTAAATAAAATAAAAAAAAATAAAATTATATTAAATAAAAAAAAAATTGTAATAAAAAAAAATAAAATAAATTAAAATAAAATATAATACAAAAAAAATAAAGTTAAATAAAATAAAATAAGAAAAAAAAAATAAATCGATTAAAAAAAAGTCAAACAAAAATTAAGAAAGTAAAGTTTTGCTCAAACAAAGAAAAAAAGGAACACCAAAATTAAGAAAAACATTTTTCTAATAGCGGTCGCCCTCGGCAGGCAATGGCAAACCTCCGAGTGTATTTCTGCCACGAAAAAGCTCCTCACAAAAATATCTGCCTTTCGGAGTCGGCTTGAAACTCTAGGTCGCTCTATTTGTGGAACATCATCAAGACGCACACCACAAATAGAAGGAGGAGCTCGGCCAAACACCCAAAAAGGGTGTACGCGCCAATTATATATATATATAATTAAAATATAATCAAATAAACAAAGCGAAATAGAAGTAAGCTAAATGAAAATAAAGTAAACTAAATTCAGATAAAATAAAAGAGTTTTTTACATTTTCCCTAAGTGATCGCTCCCATTCACACGCCTTAAAATTTTGCCTACTCCCATTTCACTTCCTCGTAATCTCTGAGTTTATCAAAGCATCTATCGCATATCAGATATTTCCCACCAAAGTGGTGATAAGTGAAACCTTAGCCAAATATTTACAAAATTAAATTAAAAAAGAACAGCAATGCGAACCAGCACGCAACCCACCCAGCAATTCGCCATTAATACTGCAACACAATTTTCCAGAAACGCCAACAGCAGTAAAATAGAAACCTCGATGCAAAAGAAAAGAGAAAAAAGTGACGAAAGCAAATCAAGTGAAAAAAACAAAAAACTAAGTGAATGTCCCATATTAGGCGATGTAAAGTAAGTAGAACAAATAAACATGCGTACGAGCAGCACAAAAAAAATAGTAACAAATACATCAAAAATCGCAGCAGCATCAACTCAATGCCGGTTAGCACTGCTCACTTGCCCACAAACATACACTCAGCGTCGGTAACACAGCAATGCATCAACAACTACATTTAATAACACTACAGCGCAATAAATTTCAATTACACTTTATTGCACTTTTACTCCACTTTTTCGCATACCAAAATTGGTAGTAGGCATGTGCACAAATGTGTGTGTGTGTGTGTGGCTGAAGGTTAGTTTCACTACTCAAAGTGTGGTGCATCAATTGATTTATTGATCTATTGGTTGTTGTTGTTGTTTTTGTTATTTTTGTTGTTGTTCGTATATGGTTACTGTTGTTTTAATTTAATAGCCGAATTGCAAATTCCTCCAAAAAGAAACTAAAATTGAGGCTTTCATCCATCCATCCATCCATCCATCCGTCCACCCATTCCGCCAGACGCTGATCCATCCAACCATCACTGCATTACCACGCGCAACATCCACTGTTGACCCCTTCAACGAAATTTTATTGTTATATTGGTTGTTTTTATTGTTGCATGTATTTGGGGGTATCAACATATTCACTTTTCCATAGTGCTAGGAGCGGGTGTCCCTACCAATTCCGCCAACTGCGTACATCGAAAGGAAATTTTACATGGACGACCGAAGAGGAATTCTTTTTTCTTATAATTTTGTACGATTGATGGACTAAATAAAAATAAAATTAAATATTTTCAGGGAGGGAAAAAGAGAGAGAAAGAGAGGGACAGGCAGAGAAAGAATGGCAGAGAGAAAGAAAGAGGGGCAGAGAGAGTGCCAGAGAGAGTGAGATAGACAGAGAGAGAACTATGAGCCCAATGATTATTTTAATAAACTATTCACAAGAAAAATGAGCAGTACTTTTTGTATGAGCGAATGAGAGAAGTTACCGAAGGCACTATAAAACGGGATTCTGACAAGTAGCAAATTTAATAACAAAAGCGAAGTCAAAGACAAATGAGTAAGTAAATGGGCTCGTAGAAGTAAATGCATAGGCGTATTTGGAACTACTCTATTCTGAATATTATCAACATAAATCACAGGATTCAGACACTTCTGCAGGGTGGTCCACATAGATTATTTTTTAATCGTATCTTATTTTGGCAGTGGCAATTACTTCCCACTGAAAGTCTTCACAGAAAATCCGTGTTTTACCTCCGACTAAGTTTAGTTTCTTCATCTTTCCGCTGTTTTAGGGTTTTATCTTGTCTCTCTGGCAGGCTTTTTTGCTAGAAATCTTTATGAAATTTAGTGTCATATCTTCACAGAACGAAAATAAGCGCTTTACGCTTGATTAGAGTTGGAAAATATTGCAAACTTATTTCCGAAATGAATTTGGTGTAGACCAAACAGTACGTTTATCGAGAAGAAGTTTTGCCTGAAATGAGGCTCCTACCGCGGCTGTAGTTCGCTATTTTGTGCAAAAAGTTCATGAGTTTGGCATGCTCATGGTATCTGTCGTCGTCCGGTGTACACTGACGAGGAAGTAGCTGTGGGCACTGTAGACCTAGCACAACGACTTTCCACCGATCTCAACATTTCATGCACCAGCCACCGCTCTCTAAAGCGTTCGAGAATTTGAGAAATGCTGTATGGTCTCAGAAACAGGGACAGAAAAATTCCAGTCAACACCTCCATGTGGTAGAAAGTGTTAACGGCTAACGTTGATAAGGGTGCCGAATGATCATCGGAATAAGTGATCCAACCAGTAAGCTGGTCAGGGCACTCTATTATTCTGAAGGTGAGAAATTACTTTCGAAGGTGGAGAAACCGATTCGAGCTGTCAGCGTTATTTTAGCACATTGGAATATATGTAGCCAGAACAGAAGGTTAGGTTGGGTTATGGTGGTAGTTAGTCTATACGACCAACTCACTTAGAACTTGCAGGTCCGTTGTGATACCACTGTGCTGCACGGGAACCTCATTTACTTTCCTTCGTGGAAACAAAACAGAAAATTGCATAATAATTTAATTGAACTGGGCACTATCCGCTTGAAAGCCATATGCTCAAAGAACAACAATTTCCTCGGAAGAAGTTTGGTTCCTCGAGCTGCTCGAAATAGAGATCAATTTTGTCGGAAAACCCATCTTTTCTAACCAAGCGCATTTTCATCTTGGCGGCTATGTTAACAAGCAAAACTGCCACTTCGGGATCGGAAAAGTCGCACGTGATCAATGACAAGCGAGGAACAGCTTGGTGTGGATTTTGGAGTGGTGACATCATTTACCCATTACCCATTTTTCTTTGAAGGTGTGGCTGGAATTGCGATTTTGGTCAACAGTGAGCACTACAGAGGTATTGTGAATAATTTTATGTGGCCGACAATTGAGGCCATGGAAATAACGTGAGAAAGTGAACCTTGTAAATCGATCGGAGTACATCTTAGAAACAAATGAAAAGCTCTTAAATATGAAAATGTTTTTAGAAGTGCGAAAATATGTCTAGTTGTATTTCCAAATACTTTACAACAATTTGAGAAAGTTTCTGACCTTCCCACATAACCTCAAATACAACCAAAAGTTGTGGTTTTATCACTGTCAAGCTAGAATATGAGGGGAACTAGACGTGGTTAGGCTATTCTGAAATCGGATATTATGAAGTTGTCTTGTTCTCGAAACCAAATGGTTCTGAAAGTCAATTAGATTGTGTCGGTTTGCCTACCTTTACACTGATTTAGCATAAGATTACCACCAAATAGCTGAGATCAGATTAGTACATCTGAATTTATTGGCTGCAATATTATAAAATTATTGCCGATATCTGTGATATTAGTATCAATTGGATGAAAGGGAGTTATACGAGGTATGGCTATTAAATTACGAGACGCAGACGAAAATATCAAGCAAGGAAGCATAGAAGAGATACGAAACTACCAAAAGTCAGCGACAATCTGTTTGGCAATCTTCTCTTTCGAATTCAGAACCTCTCGCATTTGTAATTTGTTTGGGTTTGGTTTTACTTCCCGCAGATCAAAGCTTCGCTATTCTAAAGTCCAGCAAACAGATCACGACTGAAATCATTCACATATTTCCAATTCCAATTTGTGGAGGCTGGGGCTTTCAGCTTGGAGTTTGGGACAATTCACCCCACACTAATACCGTCAGGAGGTCATCTTTGAGAGACCCAGTTTCATTTAAGGAAGAGACGGTATACAGTAGATGCGGCAAAGCTGGTGAAGCAAATGACAAAGGAGGCGATCAGCTGAGTTCGATGGAAAGCGGGCACAAAATAATACGGCTTAATGATTACCTTAGACGTTAAAAACGCTTCAATACCGTAAATTGGGGAAAAATGGCCAAAGCTCTTAGTGGCATTGAAATTTCAACGTTTTTATAAGCAGCTACTTAGACTATGGAGCGCGTTCCGAACTACAATACATCAAAACAAGCAGCGCTTGTGATATTTGGGCTTTGCCCAATAGGTAACTATTTTGGCGAGGGAGGTGGCCGAATCCTCAAAAAGTAAGGTGGATTGAGAAGCAGTGAAGGAGAGTTGCTGGCGAAAATGAGAGAGTCGGTGGAGCAGTTCGCCGAGCGGACGTTTTAAGAGCTATTGTTTGATTCCCTCTTTACGAAGTTGGCTAGAAAGACGAAACGGCGATGTCAAAATTTTTTTTACATAAATTCGGACATGAAGACAACCCATCCTGCACCTTCTGTGCAAATGACGTTGTTGAAGACGCATACCACTGCTTTTTGTTTGAAACCAAAAGGGTTGACTTGAGAAATAAGGTGGGGAAACCAATTAAGGTTAACAACCTGGTTGATACTTTGCTTGAGTCAAAAGAAAACTGGTCCGCTGTTTGCAACGTAGCAAATAAAATCATCACAAGTTACGTTGCGCGGAAATTTTCATGGAAAGGCAATAGGCTGCTCCCTCTCCATAAAGTAATACCTAACGGTAGTTCCAATGGGTCTGGTGGTGAACGACGACAAAACGAAGTACCTCCTATCTTCAAACAAACAGTCGACGCAATCGCGTTGACACCACCGAAACTGTTGACAGTTATGATTTCGAGATTGTAAAAGTCTTCGTTTATTTAGGAACCAGCATTAATACCGATAACAATGTCAACCTTGAAATCCAACGGATAATCTCCCTTGCCAACAAGTGCTACTCTCATCATGCCCGTCCTAACGTCTGGCGCAGAAGCTTGTACTTTGACAATATCCGATGAGGTGTCCTTTGGAGTGTTTGAGAGAAAGATTTTGCGGAAGATTTTTGAACCTTAGCAATGGCGAGTATCAAAGGCGATGCAACAATGAGCTGTATGAGCTATATGATGACATAGACGTAGCGCAGCGAATGAAGATCTAGCAGCTATGTTGGCAGGGTCATGTCGTCCGGATGCATACAAACGCTCCGGCTCTGAAAGTATTCGATGCGGTACCAGCTGGTGGTAGCAGCGGAAGGGGAGAGATTTCCTCTACATTAGAAAGATCAGGTGGAGAAGGACTTGCCTTCACTTGGTGTGTCCAACTGGCGCGTGGTAAAACATGAGAAAGAAACGACTGCCGCGCTTTGTTAAACTCGGCCAAAATCGCGTAAGCGAGTATCGCGTTAATTAAGAAGAAGGAGTTCCACGGATAAAGCAATGAGCGGTAAGCGGAAAGGCAATTCCCACACTTCGGTTTTCAACGCTTTGTGCCACCTCTACAACAAAAAAGAAACACTAATGTCAATGCCAGTATGTTTCAGGCGGTCGCCCAATAGTGAATCAGCGCCACTGGCCTTCCCTTTCTGTATCCTATCAGCAAACAATGATGATTCCTGCTGGGTAGCGCTCTGTGCTTTAAAGCGCAGCTCCTCATCAACCTACAAACGGCAGCCTACCTGGGCGCGTTTGTGTGTGACTGCTGGACGCCTTTGAAGCGGCGCCGATATTGGGTCAACATGAGAAGTACGAGAAGTAGCAGCAAAAAAACAAACGCAAAAAAAAAAAAGACTGTAGGCTTGCCTATAAAAGCTGCGCGTTGCAAAACAGGCGAATGACGAGACACCGTGGCAGCAACTGGCTGACGCTGAAGTTCGAGCTTATGGCCAATGGCAGGCCAGTCAGCTAGCTGGACATGCGCATTCAAGCGATGAGAATGAACGCTGATGGATCACGCTGAAGGAAAATGAACTTACATACCTCCACATACGTACATATGTTTGTATATAAGCCATTTATATGAGTGTACATAGAACACACAGAAATACAGGAGAAGAAACCATGCTTTGTATGCCGTGTATGTGTGTGTGTACACTTGCGTATGGCTGAAGAATGTGGCGATTATATTGAGTGAAATATTTTAGAAAGTCTTGGTGCGATGACTGTGTCGGCGGCAATGTGTCTTGACATGGAAAATCAATCATGTCACAATTTCTCAAATAAGATGTTGACAACATTTCGGATGCCAGAAAGCAATAATGTTGCACAGCTATGTTTGTGGTGCCTGTGGTGTGTGCTGTGGCACTGTAAACTGCCCGTGTACATTCAGATTTCCCGGAACGCGAGCGCCAATGACGGCGAGAATGACTCACCGGCCGAGCAGCAGTTGTACTATTTTTCGTGCTTCTATTTCTTTTCTGGGTATTGATTTCGCACTTTGCTGAACCAACCAGAAACAATCAACAGGCAGTGGCGTGGCTAGCATTTGGCAACATGTTACTGCGTGTGTTGACAATGCGCACGTGTGCCGCAGCTATTGCTGTTGTTGTTGGATTGCTGACGAGAGACAAATGTCAATTACATGGAAGTGGAAAATTAAGCCAGATACCGCAAAAGTGGAGTAGCAGGAGAATTGTGTTGCAGGGCAGCAGCAGCAGCAGCCACCGGTGGCCACACCCAAAAAGCGCCGGTGCGCCACTTGATCCTGGCGCTTGCTGTTAAAACAACAAGTTTGGCTATTCTAATGCATACACAGCCATGCATGTACATATGTATGTGTATATGTATGAGTGTGAGTGTCTATGAAGTTGCTCTATTTTTAGCAGGCTGTTTGTGTTTTTGCAGTCTTTGCCATGATTTAGTTTTCAGCGATTATTTATTGTGGCTGTGGCACCCCATTGCGTCATCCTGGTGGCAGTGGCACTCCACGCGAAACTAAGGAAACGGTGACTGAGCAGCCAAATAACCACCAGCTCCTAGCCCGTCACACTCAGCGGTGGGTGGTTTCTTTTTGTTGAAATCTTTTTTTTATGAACAACTTTTTTTGTTTGTTTTACAATCTCAATGTGCCACTTGCAAACGTAATGCTGCAACGGCTGTTGCATGCAGCGTTCAACTGACCACTTTTTTAATTTAACGAAAATTGTAACTTTAAAATTTTGTTGTTGTTAAAGTTGAATAATGCGCGCGGAAACTTTTAGTTCGCAAATATACGATACACACACACGTGCGCACACATACACACACATAAACAAAGCAATCTAAATATTGAAGTGTGCATATTTGTATGTCGGTGGAAAACCACTCTGACACAGCCTGCCAGGTAGCAGCGTAAACAAAGATGTTGAAGACCACCCACTGCCGAAAATCTCAACAAATTTGCACTGCAACCGCAGCAGCGTACAGCTGGGTGGTAAAGGGCAACTATTGTGTCTGCACATATAAGATCAGTAAGTGTGTATGGGTACTTATAGAAAATCAGAAAAAAATGCATATATATTTGTCTCTACGATTTAAATGCCTTACAAAAAAAAGAAAATTATGCCGCACGCTATCACTTCCAAAATTTTAGGCATCGAGCGCTAAAATAGCAGAGGTTTATGTGAAGATCATTGCAGACCAGCATATCCTGATCTATGTTTTTGCTTCACATTTCTGCCAAAGCCCACCTGATATATTTTAAGCTACAGTCAATATTTAAAATATATAAAATATTACCAGACTATACTGATACAGTAAAAACTTAAGCTGCTTTCAAGGCACTCGACTTTCTCACGTTTGATTGGAAAACTCAAGCGATCTCTTAGAGATCAACTAACATGACGCCTGAACAGCTCACTTTTTATCTTTTATGACTACTGGGCAACTCTGTAGCTGTTAAGTTCCGCGAATTTTGTTATAACTAAGGAACTGGCAACTCATTTATTTCGAAGGAGATTTCCCTTTTTTGAACCTTGAATGAACCTTAAGTAGTTTTACCTATTGTAAAGGCACCATTTTTACTGTTTTCCATTTTTGTACAACAGAAAGCCCTTGTCTCATGCTCCAGTCATCGATTTCTCCAGAATCCTCTGCACTTTCGCGCAAAGCCTCCTTAGGGATTTACGCGCACAGACATCGGTGCCATTTGCTTGAACATGAAATCTGAGTTCCTACATATCCGCTAGTAGAGAGTCTATGATCTGCGGTGCTTGGTAAAAGAACACCCCCTTGGGGACATCCTTGCATGGCCCTGATTCTGATTAGTTCGTCACTGTTCTCAACAGCGGTTAGTAGCCTCTCACAGAGCATGGAATATATCCACTTTACAATGGTTTGATTAGCTCCATGTCGTTCGGCAGAAGAACATATTTACCGATAGTGGCATTATCAAAAGCCCCCTCAATGTACACGAACACGCCCATTGTGTACTAGTCAGCTTCCATGCCTTTTTATGACCTTTTAAAGCGTTTGAGGTTAGGCTCGTATAGAAAGTGTGTGTTCAAATTAACCGATTACAGACATTTAACGGGTGTTTACTCATATTGTTGTTGCAAGTATATTTAGAAAATTTCGAAGTCGTACATTCATCGCTGCGTTTTTATTTTTAAGCATTTTTGAGGTTAGGTTTGTATGGGAGGTATACGTAAAAATAAACCTATTAGCTATCTTCCGATTGTTTATTTATATTATTCTTATAGATATATGGACAAAATTATATAGTCCTGCGTGCATCAGTGCCCTTTGAAAAACATTTTTAAAGCATTTTTGAGGTTAGGTTTGTATGGGAGGTATGCGTAAAAATAAACCGTTTACAGCTATTTTAAAAGTATTTAATTCCATTAATACTATAAATATGTTGTCCAAATTTCGAAGTTGTATATTCATCAATGCATTTTCTATATTAAGACATTTTTAAACGTTTTTGAGGTTAGGTTTCTATGGTAGGTAAGCGTTAAAATGAATCCATTTGACCAATTTTCTGTAAGTCAACTTACTATGCCATTGAAAATATAATATATGAACAAAATCTTGGACGCCTACATTCATCAGTATCCTTTGAATGGCATTTTTAAGCCACTTTTGAGGTTAGGTTTGTATGGGATGTGTGCGTAAAAATAAACCGATTGAAGCCATTTCACGAGTGTTTACTTATATCATTGTTTTAAATATAATATATAAACAAAGTTTCAGAGTCACACATTGATCCGTGCGGTTTTTATGACATTTTTAAACGTTATTGAGGTTAGGTTTGTGTGGGGGAAATGCTTTAAAATAAACTAATCATAACATCTTTTTCGTTTTTACGTGCTTTATAGGTATGTGTAAAAGTTAAATACGAAAACTGTATGTTTTTCCTCCAATTTTCTACAAAAAATGTGCCGCCTGCGATGAGTAAGCAGATACAGGGTATTTGAATATAACTCGGAGGTAAGGGGAATCTCACTATGAAATTTTCAGAAATTACTAAGTTTAGTATCAGCTATTAACTTAAAAAATAAAAATAAGCTTGAGACAAAGTTTTTGTTTAAACTACAAATAAAGTTTTCCCAAAAATTGTGCACAAAAAATAAATTTGTATTTTAAACCATTTTCTTAAAAAGTATATTTTGAATATAACTCGGAAAGTGAGGAAACTTTCAGGCATTACTGAGTGCAGTCTCAGTTATTAACTAAAAAAATTCACAAAATCTGTAGCCCATCTTTTTTATAAAGGGCAAAAACAAAAATCCTAAAAATTTTGAATAAAACAAATATTTTTTTTTTCCAAAGACAAGTTTTTTTAAGAAGTAGGTATATTTTAACCGAGGCAATTACAAAAGCAAAATTTTTTGTGTCATTCCTAGAACAATAAATAAACAAATAAAGACACTGCAATTTTTTCTGTTTGAAATTTTGTCCAATTATAAAAAAATTGTTTTCGAAAAAAAAATTATTTATTAGGAGATTTCAGATTTCTCAAAAATTTTTAACAAACTTTTTTTTCAAAATTTTATTTCCTGAAATTTCTGAGCAAAAACTTTTTTTCCGAAAACATTTTTTTTAAGAAGTAGGTATATTCTATACTAAGCAATTGCAAAAACAAATTTTTTCGTGTCTAAAATTTTGAACAAAAGAAATATTACTCCAAAAATAATTTAATTAAGAGAAATGTATATTTTATTCTAAACAATATATTTAAAATAAATATTTAAAACAGGGTTTTTCAAAATTTTCTTAAATTTTCCTTTAAAATGTTCAAATCAAATTTATTTCTCTAAAAGTGTGAACAAAACCTAAATGTTTCTTCCAAAAAAACTTTTTTTAAATAGTATATCTTATTCTGAACAATTTTAAAACCCAAAAAAAATTTGTGTATAAATTAAAAAATAAAAAAATTCCAAAAATATTTTTTTTAGGTAGTAGATGTATTTTATTTTATGCTAAAAATATACCAACAATTTTTTTTATTCTAAACAATTCTAAAAAAAAAAGAATTTTTGGGTCTAAAATTAAATTTAAAAAAAATTTTCCAAAATAATTTTTAAGTAGTAGATATATTATTTAGCATAAAATAATTTTTTTCCCCTAAAATTTTCGACAAAATAATTCTATTTCCCTAAAATTTTGAACAAAAAATAAACTTATTTCCAAAACAATTTTTTGTAAAAAGTCTGTGTTAGTCTAAACAATTAAAACAACAAACAATTGTGTGTAAAAATTTGAGCAAATAAAATTTTATTTCAAAAACGATTTTTTTAAGTATTTCGAATCGAAATAATGTTTACTGTTCAAAATTTTAGATACATAAATTTTTGTTTTTGTACTTGTTTTGGATAAAATATACTTCGTTAAAATAAAGTTTTAGAGGAAAAAGTCTATTTATTGTCCAAATAGAGAGAAAAAAATTTTTTTGTAGTTTTTTAATCTAGAAAATAATCTGTTTTTTGTTCAAAAATTTAGAAAAATCAAATTTTTTTCTTGAAAATTTTAGAGAAAAAAACTTTTTTTGTAACTTTTTGGCATAAAATTTGGCAGTAAACAATTACAGTAAACAATTACTGCCAAATTTTATGCCAAAAAGCTACAAAAAAAGTTTTTTTTCTCTTTCAAGAAAAAATTTTTATTTCTTTAATATTTTGAACAAAAAAACACATTATTTTCTAGATTAAAAAACTACAAAAAAATTTTTGTTCCGTAAAATTTTCAAAAAAAAATTTTGTCTCTCTCTATTTGGACAATAAATAGATTTTTTCCTCTAAAACTTTATTTTAACGAATTATATTTTATCCAAAACAAGTACAAAAACAAAAATTTATGTGTCTAAAATTTTGAACAGTAAAAATTTTTTCGAAACAGGTAGTACACATATTTATTTTATACAAAAAATGATAAAAATTTTTTTTCTCTAAAATTTTCAACAAAATATTTTTTTTTTTGTAGTTGTTTTGGATAAAATATACTTCTTTTTTAAGTAGTACATACATTCATAATTTATTTTTACATTACAATACATTTTATCCAAAAATAAAAAACAATTTTTTCCTAAAAAAAATTAGAAAGAAAAAAAAACAATTTTTTTAGGAAGTCCAGTTTATCCTAAAATATTTCAAAACAAAATTTATAAAAAATGCTATGCCGAGTTTTCAATATTTCACTTCTGATTACTTCTCAAAATTATATTGTACAATTTTTTAACAAATTTTTCCAGTTTAATTTCAGAAAAATTTTCGACAACATCCAAAATACTTGGATCAGTTGACATGGAATCGCTGTTATATAAATAAGCTCCAATATTATCCGCCCTCTTCCCAAAAATGCCAATGACCAATAATCACAAAATAATCCGCCCTCATCCCAAAAGTGCCAATGGGCAACACTGCGCATGGAAAACATCTACATTTGGCCAACTGTCAGAAAATTTGTTTTCTTTTTCTAGTCAAAGCCAAGTAAAAATGCAACTGCGTTATTTTCTGTGTCATGATTGCGTTCGAAGCAAAATATGGATGTATGCGCCTCCAGAGAGGTTTTAATTAGCGTTTGAGAATTTAAAATGTTTAACTACGAAAAAAGTTAATTGTATGTACGAGTGCAAGCGCTTAACAGCACACAAAACGAATCAATTGCTTACAAGCGGCGATTAATTGACTCATTGCTGTGCTGACTATTGACTAACAGCAAATTCGTAGCATTAAATAGAAATTCTTCGAATATGAGGATGTTTTGTGTCAATAGGTATTCACTATATCTGTATGCGCTCCCTTTGTAACTGCTACCACAAATTAGTGGTACAACACCTGACTGGGGCTGGCTGCCAAAATCTCATAGTGGTGGGCGTTTCATGTTTGTCAGCGTAACATCCGAAAGAAAGCTGGCCAACGGCATGTTAAATTGTTGACTATAAAAATAGAAAAACAGCCAGATGGGCGTTGCAGCAGTCCAGTGCGAAGAAATAGCATTTTAAAGGTCAAAAAAGAATAATATTTAAGCAACTGATATTTGAAGCAATTCTTTTTGTCATTTTATCAAAAATGTCCTAGAAATTAAATTAGTTCACTTTAGCATTAACTATTCTCGCATTTACTCTAGAAATGAAAATAAGCAAAAACCGAAATGAAATTTCCTTATTCAAACTCCTTCCATTTTTGGTAGCGCATGATTTGACTGCGAATGGCAATGCGCTCTCACGCTCACGCTGCCATCAGCAGCATAGCGGCACATGCACGTGATCTTGACCGGCAAACGTAAACGACAAATGGACAAATGAATGTGCAAACAATGCGAGCTTCAGGCCAACAAAAACAAATAAAAAGCCACATGAAACACATGAAAGTTAAGGTGCGCGCTCTGCAAACCCTTTTTATGGCAAAGTCACGTGTGTGATCCGAGTGCTGTTTCAAGCTCAATTCCTACTTGCATTCATTGACTTTTTGTTTTTAATTTTTTTTGTTTTGGTTTTTCTGTTTGTTTTTTTTTTTTGCCTGCCTTCTTGACCTCGGCATCATTGTGTCACTCAAATGCGCGCAATTTCATAGCTGGGAGGTTTATGGCTGGTGATGAACAATGTGCTAGAAAAATTATTGCAATTGTTGTTTTCGTTGTTCGTATTGCGAAATATGAAAATATTACACGTGTAAATTTGTATTATTTCTTGTGATGCTCCTGTCACCAGATGTAAATTTGTCGATAAAAACAGTTGGAAATTATCAGTTATTGCTCCAAAGCCAACTACCGGATGTTGTTTGAGAGTTTGAGTACTTCAAATGATAATGCCAAATAGAAATATTTTTGGGCTGCATTTTTTTTGTTATAATCTGGCTTTTAATTTCTAGGCACTTATTTTTTGTATATAATATTCGGCATTTGTCCGCCGAGACTACGAGTTACATGGCCCAATCGATCAGCCTAACATTTCACTCCTTTTTCCAAAAGACCTGAGCGCGTGTCATCAATGGCGGCTGGAATATTGCAAAAAATAGATTGCTACGCGTTTTGTGGCAATTTGCGCCATCGCGTTGTACACAAATGTCGTCTATGCTTAGCTCATAAATTTTTTGAAACAGAATTTCAGTCAGCATGTCTTGATAGCGCTCACCTTTCACCGCAACAGCAGCTCCTTCCTCATTTCGAATGAAATAATGGGAAGTGATCCAAGTATTTTGGAAATTCAATTTGTCAATTTGTCAGTTCATCTAAAGCTTGGTTTATTTGTAGTCTTCATTATAATTAGAAGTTAACTGAAAAATTTTTAAGAAAAAGTTTATAATTTTGTTGAAAATTTTGGTATAAAAGTACTTAAAGTTAAATTTTTAAATGTCTGCGGTTGTTTTTAACATTTATGTAATTTTTTTAATTTTTTAGGAAAAAAAATTTTTGGAAATCGAAATTTTGAGAAAAATTTTTCTTGCTCTTTCTTTTCATCGGTTCTGTACGCCTTTGAATATAACTCGAAAAGTTATGGCAATTCCAGTACGAAATTTGCACAGATTACTGAGAATATTTTTCCCGCATGTTTCCCACAAGAAAAACACAAAAAAAGATACATATGAGCCAAAACTACAAAAATATTAATATAATATTCCCTAGCGTAAGGTGAAGATATTAGTTAGTAAGTCGAAAGCAAAATTAGCTCTTTTGCTCCCTATAATAGGATCTACGTTAACGAAGCGGCGAGAACTATTGTAATATTCAGTCAAAGATTATCAAGCAGCGTTCCCCAAGACGATTTGCTGAATTTTATGAGCAATTGTAACAGTAAAAAAAATTTGTTTCGATTTAACGAAAAAGTGACAGCTTGAAATCATAATATGATAACGAACATCTCTATAAAACTAAAAAATCTAATAGTCAATGGTCCAGCTCCGAGAGTATTTCTCATATGGAAAAGCTCCTCATAAAAATTATCTGTCATTTCGAGGCGACATGAAAATGTCCAGCCTCCTATTTTCCAGTCAATACAAAGTGAAGTTCCAAGTCTTAAATAGTTCTCAAGAATGTAAGAATGTATGTATCCCTACTATCCTTCTTACATGTTAGGTAACTCATACGTCCCGCTGATTTTCTCCCTTACCTTCGCAGTAATGGTGACTACTTAGTAAATGTTCTGGCCCATGTGATTTTTTAGTTCATATCTTGACTGCTTGTATTCATAAAAGATTTTTTAATTAAATAATTTTTAGGTGTCGGCAATGTATTCCGAAAGTGCCAAACATTTTTTTGCTCAGAGTTTGTTTTTATTTTGCTTCATATTTTCTACTGTGGTTATTACTTTTGTTTGGCCAACCCGGCCTCTATTATATGGAGAAAATGCACAACAGCTTCAGGGAAAAAATTATAACAAGTCAATCGGATTTTTTAGCAACTGAAAACTTGAACTTTATTGTATTCGATTTTAATAGGCTATATAACTGCATGTAAAAAATCTTTTTAGAAATTCTAAATAAAAACTGAGGAATTGGTATGTAAAGTCTATGGATTTTTCTACATTTTATATAAAACGTGAAACTGGACTTATGTAGTGATTGTTAGAGAATGGCCTCTCTTTTTATGCAAAAATAATAAACAATCAAATCCGAGTATGAAAAATAGGCAAAACTGTCCAAAATATGGAGATGCTGTCGTTTCGTGGCGAGGTGTATATACGAAAATTTGGAAAAAACTAAAGAAATTTTAACTTATGTTAATTTGTGGAAGATAAATTCCTTCAATTTTGATATACATATTCGTAAATAGCTAACAAATCGACTGTTTGATTGACAAGAATTTCACAAACTTTGGATATAAACATGATTAATAATGAAAGGTGATGTAAGATGTTTAATTTTCACCTACTGCCAACCAGCTTCAGCTACTTAAGGGGAGCCGGAAATTTCGAAAAACCTTTTTTGTTTTTGTTCGATATTTGGAAAGTATGTATATCATCTTAAGATCTTAAAAAGTGTCTGTGAAATTTTCATGAGGAAATTCCCAATATTATAACTTCTACAGCCCATTTACTAGTTAGAGAGCGATCCGCGCGCCTCTGTGCCTCAAACTTTCAACTCATTTACCTCGAAACGACTTTTTTCGGCATGGCGGGGATGGAAAAAAACAAAAAAAAAAACATTCAACCGAATCACTTGAAATTTGAATATGTTGTTCACAACATGTACGGCTATCGTCGGAAGTAGAATCATAATAATTTCCTATTTTTTACACTAAAAACCTAGTGAAAAAACACTCGATTTTACGAACTTTTTTTCAAAAGTGCGTCATTTTGTGAATTTTTAAGTTTTTCTAGTTCCAACTATAACTGCACTCTTTCTGATTAAGAATCTTCTTGAGTTTTGTGTCTCAGATGAGTAAAAGTCTCGAAACCACCTACGCCGTGCGGGACCGATTTTTTTAGAGGGTCATCTTAAGCGGTATTTTTATAATAATACATATTGTTTTTAAAATAAAATAAAAATGTTTTTGTGTGCTCAAAAGATGCAGTAATAAACACAAAAAGTTAAAATATAATTTTTTCAATTTTTAATGGCAAAAAAAAATAAAATAAATAGTGAAAATTGGTCAAAGTTTCGTGCTCTAGACCACCGGGCCTCTTTAATAAGTCAGTGCAGTCCTTTTGGAAAAGCTACTTTCAAGAGCAAATTCTAAAGCAAACGTACTGAAACGAATAGAAATGAATAATTTTGCAATACTTTTTTTAATCTGCCACAAAACGGGGGCAAAAGAAACTAAATGGGGTGGGCCAATGAAACTAAATGAAAAAAAGTTTACGCGTATTACTTTTGCCAACGGATTTGGAGATCGGGTAAAATTGGAAGAGGACAAAGCTGTCTAGTAAGGCCCTCTCAATAACTATCGAAATTTTGTATTGTTGGAATAGGACATTCTGAGATGGACATTCATCAGTTGACGCTCCTACGCAAACAGAGTAAAGTAAAAAGTGTAGTTTTATCTAAAAGAATTTTGGTTTAGTTTATACGTTGATTGTTGTGTGTTTCACCTGGAAAAGAATTATCCCAGTTTTAGGAACGACTTGTGAAATTGGATAAAGTCAAGTCCCACAATAGTAAAATACTTTCTGAGGGAGAGACTAAAAAGTTGGAAGTCCCAACTAAAACAATTCATTGGGTTTGGGACGATATGGCACAGTCAGTATCGAAAATTACTACATGGATTAATGGTATAGGTCTTCTTAGAATGTGGAAAATATATAATAATATAACTTATAGTTTTTAGGATTTGGGCTATCAAAGATTTTATGAAATGTATCGAAAGTTATCAACGCCTTCTTTTTGCATGAATTTCAAGTTCTTTGGGATCAACTTTGCAGCAACACGGAACGGACCCAAAAGCCATGTTTAGGTCCTTTGGAGATGGAAGCACTGATGGGTAATTTGCCGTTATTGATCAACTTTTCTTTTACTTTATTGATATTTTCATCAGTTTTCGATGTTGACGGCCTGCCATTAAGTTCATCATACTTAATGGACTCCAAATCTCTTCTAAAGCGTTCATGCCACTCATAAACGGCTTGCTTTTCGGTAGCGTGACATTTTCGAAAAAAAATTTCAACATTTCTTAGGTTAATGGTATCACCTGGTGGTCTCGTTGTTGCAAATTTAAATCCATTTTAAAAACTGAAAAAAAAACGAAAACACGGTGTTACTTTTTAAAATATTAAGCAGTGACGATCTACGCTATAGTAGATCGTTTAAAAGATTTTGGAGTTGAACCACACGTTGTTGCCTTGATAGAAGGTATACTCGTCAAAAGAAAGGTACTGGCTAAATTAGGCAGCGCTACTCTAAGCAGACAGGTGGAGTCCTCACCGCAGGTGGAATCCTCTCCCCTCTTTTTTGGATTTTGGCGGTAAGCTCCCTATCGCTGACGCTGGAAAGAGGGGGTTGCCATGTCACTGCTTACGCAGATGACCTAGCAATTGGCGTTAAAGGCAAATATTCCAAACCCTTATGGATATTTAACGCTCTAACATGGCCACAATTAGAAGCTGGACTGAGAGCAGAGGGCTTGGTATAAGCCCCGCAAAAACTGAAATAATCCTCCTTACAAAGAAACATAGGCTCACTATAATCCCCCCGCTAATTTTTAAGTATGTGAAGATACTTCCGAAAGAGAATGTCAAGTACCTAGGACTCATATTAGGTAGGAAACTCACGTGGAAATCTAATATTGAGGAAAGAGCAAAGAAGGTCAACATTGCATTATATACTTTCAAAAAAAGCGGTCGGTATCAAATGGGGACTAACACCTCGTGTTACGCACTGGCTCTATACTTCTGTAGTTAGGCCAATCTTAATGTATGGAATACTTGTATGGTGGCCACCTGCTCAAAAGGCGAGTTACGCTAAAATCATGAGTAAGGTCCAAAGAAAAGCTCTTTTATGCATCTCTGGTGCTTTAAGGACTACCCCAAACAAAGCTCTGAAAGAGCCAATCAATTTACCTGCACTAAATTTATAGAAAAACACGTGGCCGCCGCCTCGGCGCTAAGATTCAAAAGTATGGCGCTATGGAAAGAACGGCGGTTTGGCCACGCCTGTATTTTGCACACTCTGAACCGTCACAAGCAACAAATAGACTATTCTATCCCTAAACTCACCTTCGAAAGGCTCTTCAAGACGAGTGTACCGTCAACAAGGGAGTGGCAGACACTAAGGCGATGGAGAAGGGGGGAGTTAAACTTTTATACAGATGGTTCCAAGCTAGACGATAAGGTTGGGTATGGAGTATTTTTGACGGAATCAGGACCCCAACTATCCGTACGACTACCAGAGTACTACAGCGTCTAGCAGGCAGAGGTTCTAGCTATAAAACAAGTGGCTACATACCTAAATATGCACGCCGTAACAAAAACGACTATAAATATATTCTCGGATAGCCAGGCGGCCATCAAATCAATGAATGCGGTTAGAGTAAGATCGAAGGTTGCACAGGAATGCCGAGCGGCCCTAAATGATATTAGTGACATATTCAATGTCAGCCTTATTTGGGTTCCGAGGCATAGAGATATTGAGGGAAACTGTAAGCCGATGAGCTAGCTAGGAAAAACACTGCTTTTCAACTGCCCACTGATAAAAGTGCCATTGGGATACCTTCGGCCACAAGTAAACAAATAATCAAAAACAACATTATCCCAGAGGCCAATAGATCATTGAGAGATGAAGATACATACGTAACAGCCAGACTGCTATGGCCGCAAATAAACAAGAAAAGGACAAAGGAATTGCTTAGCCTCTCAAGAGAAGATATCTCGAAGGTAGTGGCTTGTATAACCGCTCATTGGCTATTTGGCAGGCATTCCTCGAGGTTAGGAGTTTTCTCCCATGAATATTGCAGAAGTTGTAGAGATAAGGAAGAGGAAGAAACAGTTGAGCACTTCCTTTGCGATTGTCCAGCCTTAGCTAAAATCAAAGCAGGTTGTCTAGGTAAATACTTTTTCAACTCTCTTACAGAGCTGTCTGGCGGGACGATGGCATCAATTCTACGTTTCATAAGAGCCACAAAATGGTTCCACGAAGGAATGTAAATGAGGTTCCCGTGCAGCACAGTGGTATCACAACGGACCTGTAGGGCTAAGGGAGTTGGTCGTACAGACCGACTACCACTATAACCTAAACTAACCTAAGCAATGGCAATAAAATTTGATGGGAGTGTTAATCGCAGATGTGGCAACCTAACAAAAAAAAAAAACTCAAATCAGTTGCCTTGGAGCAACACCTGGTGGTTGCTCCGGGGACTTTGCGATCAAGGTGGAATGTCTCGAATACAATTTTTTTGGTCTAATTTCATAACTGCATTTAGTGGGAAATATTTTCATAAGAAATGTTGCGTTTTACTCCGCTTTTCAGTCGTAAAGTTGCAAGTAAAAACTTTTCTTTTAATATAAAGGGTGGTTAAGTTTTAAGGGCCGGGGCTGATTTTGAATAAAATGTAATTTTTTTAGGAAACTATTATCATTTCTCTTTATTATGATAATATTGGTATAGCTCAATTACGTATAGAACAAAATATCTGCCAAATGGCCTCGGTGGCACACCTCCTTCCGATGGTCCAAATTTTCGATGACGCTGAGACATAATTGAGGTTCTATGCCGTTAATGTGCCGAATTATCTCATCCTTAAACTCTTGAATTGTTGCTGGCTTATCGACGTACACCTTTTCTTTCAAATAACTCCAAAGAAAGAAGTCCAACGGTGTCGTTGACGTTTAGGTGTGGTTCACATTCAACATCGGCCCTTGAAATTTAACCTCTCTTTATAAACGTTATATCCTTAATTTTAATTATTATAAACACAGGCGAAATATTTTTAAAATATTCTCTTGCAAAAATAATAGCCTAATTTGTGCGCAACAATTATTACACATTTTTTTAATTAACCCATTCTTTACCTCCCAACCTGCACCATATCATGCCGCACATTTCAATCTTATCCTGATAAAGTGTATTTGACACTAATTCACACTTACACACGAACTAAGTGTAAATATGTATGTTTGATAAGCGCCAATGTGTGGTAAAGCAATCAGACAAAATGCCCAAAATATCCGAAATACCAAAAAGATCAGACAACCAGCCGATCAACTAAACGGAAAATGCCTGCCTGGCGGACTGACTGACTGAGCGCCGAGGCCTAGAAAACTAATGGTGAAGCGTGCATGGAAACATGTCAACACCAGTTGTCAACAGCAATTACAGCACCAATAGCGGTTGCAATGTGAAAATGCGCCCGCAACAGGAGCTGCAACAGAAGCTGCAAGTCGACAGGAAGCAAAGAAAAAAAAATGTAAGAAAAAAAAACACAAAAAACCTCGCTAATAATACAGTCACAAAAAGCCAAAGCGAGTGCTCAAATGGTCGACTGACTGACAGACAGTCTGCCAGCCAACGGTGACACTGAGATATGCCGACTTGGCGCTTGAGTGGCGGCTGAGTGACGATGTAGCGCATTGTTGCAAGCAAAAAAAAAAAAGGCCATATAAAATGGGACACTCGTTGGACAAATGGACTTTGCGGCGACACTCGCTAACATGTTGCATGTAAGCCAAGTTGCTGATGCTGATGCGGATGCTAATGGTGGTCGCTTGATGTTAATGGTGATGGTGATGACGATGCCGCTGGCGCTGGCGCTGGTGCTGGCACTGGTGGGCGCCGTCACTCAGTACCAGGTGACAATTATTGGTCATAGTGCATGCGGAGGAGGAGGTGGAGGAGGAGCAGAACGCAGAGGCAGCGTGGAGTACTTTCAACACTCGTTCTTGTTGCTGCCACTGCCACTGCTGTTGGCTGGTAGTCGGGTATTAATTAAAGTGAAATGGTCGTGGCCGCCTTCTGAGTGTTGTTTGGCAGTTCGTCGGTTGTCGCTTATATGGCAGGAGCAGCCCTGCCGAGTGTTGGCGTTAATGGCAAATGCACCATGAATTGTGCCTCACTTGCGCTAATTTAAGCAGGCCGATGGACTGCGCGTTGCCAGTGGCCGCATTTGTCGCCCGCTAAGCCATTCGTACATTCAGTAGCATTTGGCCGTAACAAATCATTCAAACTGATCGTTCGCCTTTGTCAAATTTATTTTTATTACAAGCAGCACACATACATGCTCAGATTTATGTATATATGTGTGACCTAGGCATGGGCAGCATCTACTCTACATATGTTTGTGGTGTGTTTGTAGGCAGCTCCGCTTGTGATGCCGGCTGGTGATATTGTGAAAGGTTTGCCATAGCAATCGATTTTTCGTATTTTCGCTTCAAATTATTGCATTTGTTTAATTTTTTACTAATGCGCACAACATGGCTGTGGCATGCAACATGCCATATGCCACATGCCACATGCCACATACAGTAAGTGGCATGCAATCGGTGCATTCCATTTAGAAAGTCTTTCCTATTTCACTTGTTAGGCATTCGGGTGTCAGTTTGTTTTGCTGCGCTGGTTGGCTGGTTGGCTGTTTGGCTGATTCGTTGGTGGGTTTGGGTGGAGCTGTTGCTCCGGCCGCAACTTGCCACACTTGTGCGGCAACTATTCATACGTGCATGCATAGTTGGCTTGACGTTGACGTTCAATCTGCCAATGTCAATTTACATTCCAAATCAGCAGCAGCCCGCGCGATATGGCACGCAACGGTGATACGCCTGAATGCACACAAACACACACACAAACACACACATATTTACATGCAGATCTTACAGGAATCCCACATTGTTGATGAACGCTGCGGCACGTGAATAACTGGGTCATCTAATAAACTCATGCGTAGTAGTGATTTTATTATTCTAATTCCGTCATTCAAACGAGCGGCGGCCCCCGCACGCACACACCCATGCACACGCGCATGCACTTGCCGGGGCATAAATGAATGTGATTTCATTTATTTATTAGAGGCATAAACGCCTTTCTCTCTTTGTTTGCGGCTGTACGCATTTTCACTGCACTTTTTCTTTCACAATTTGTAAAGTATTTGCCGCAGTGACTTCGATTTCTCCGCAGATATGAAATTTTTTATTGGATTTTTGCTAGAATTCGAGTAAATAAGTGAATGGGTAAAGTACTTTGTTGCAATTGTGCGATGAGATGTCAACTGAGCCAAGTAGTTTGGACATAATCGTAAATTTTTCAGAAAATTGCTTGCTTTGTAGGCTAAAGCATGATTCAATTATTAAAGGTTTGTTCACTTGTGACATTAGAATTTTGACACTCCCTTACAAAAATTCGCATTTAAGAAGGGCGTAGAAGGTGGAAAAATTAAATACCTTTTTGGTAAAAATGGTAGCCAAAAACGTTTTCTTTTTACTTAAATTATAACTGGTACAAACAGAAATTGCCAGGAATGATATTAAAAAAAATGTTATTAAGTTAAACCCATATTGATATTTTGTGAATTAATTTTTAAATTGAAAACTGATCACGAAGTTGGGAAGTTTTACCAATACGAAGCTTTATATTACGAGGGGTGCCTTTTATATTTCGGGATTTGGCAACCCTGGTGTTGCAATCTAGCAACTGACAGCTGTATCGCAAAGTTTGATATTTTTTGGCTTTTACGTACTCAGCACGTTTTGAAATACCAGCGCTATTTGTGTTGCTTACAGTAACTTAAAAGATTCATCTCGGTCCAAAAATGGAATTAAATCGTGAACATTTTCGCGCGATTATTTTTTACAACTTTCGACGTGAATTAACTCAGCAACATTGCATAGATGAACATAAATCATTTTTTGGCGATGAAGCTCCATCAAGGACCAGTGTTTATCGATGGTATGGTGAATTCAATCGTGGTCGTAGTTCACTCCAAGACAAATTTCGTGGAGGTCGTCCGAAATCAGTTGTTGTTCCGTAAACCATTGATGCTGTGCACGAACTGATATTGCAAGATCGTCATGAGACTTATCGTGAGATTGAGACAATCTTAGGCATTAGTGGGACCAGCATACATTCAATATTGCATAAACATTTGACTGTCAAAAAAATTTGTTCGCGTTGGATCCCACACAATTTATCAATCGCTCAAGAAAAAGGCTCGTGTCGATTGGTCGAAGGGAATGCTCAAAAAATACGATTGCGGGGCTTCGAAACACGTCTATGACATCGTGGCAGGTGATGAATCATGGATTTACGCGTATGAGCCCGAAAGTAAACAGCAGTCGACTGTATGGGTGTTTCAAGATGAGCCGAATCCAACAAAAGTTGTTCGCGCACGAAGCACTTCCAAGCAAATGGTCGCCTGTTTCTTCGGAAAAACTGGACATGTCGCAACCGTACGACTAGAACAACGCAGAACAGTAAATTCTGAGTGGTACACAACCATTTGTTTGCCAGTGGTCTTCCAAGAAATTAGGAAAACCAATCGCCAAAGACGGATCACTCTTCACCAGGACAATGCGAGCTCTCACACATCGGCTCAAACAACTGCATTTTTGAGCACCCAAAACATCGAATTAATGTGTCATATAGTCGTATAGTCCTGACTTGGCACCGAATGACTTCTTTTTATTCCCGTACGTAAAAAACTAACTGAGAGGTCAACGTTTTTCGACACCTGAAGAAGCAGTTGCGGCATTCAGAATGCATGTTTTGGAGGTATCTCATTCAGAGTAGCAAAAGTGCTTCGACAATTTGTTCAAACGCATGCAAAAGTGTATAGATCTTCATGGAGAATATTTTGAAAAACAATAAAGTGATTTTCGATGATTAAAATTTGTTTTTGTTCTCTAATCCCGACATATAAAAGGCACCCCTTGTACCTAAGCAGTATGGCCCTTATGAATTCCTTGCGCCTTGCTTTACTATGCTATGCCCTCGTAAGTTTGGAGTTTTGACCCCCAAGTCGCGATTATTCATTCCTAACTCCTTGACAAACTACCACGGGCATGAAACACCAAATGGTAGAAAATGTTGTTTGTAATAGCAGAGGCTCCTCGACAGGCAATGGCACACCTCCGAGTGTATCTCTGCCACGAAAAAACTCCTCATAAAAAGCCATGTGCCATCAGTAGGCTATGATTAGTTACATATTGCTAAATGAGCTCTTGTTGGTAGCTTATGTATCTTTAAAGTAACGTAATAAGTACTTCCCCCACCTGTATTTGAAAGGCATTGGACTCAAATTGTCAAAACGTTCATCTTTCACGTTCATTGCCCCAAAAAGATGGTTTGTGATATCCTGATTTAAGCTGTATGTCAGTATGTTTTCCATATCGCCTTGGTTATTCACATACCGAGCAAGTGTTCATACACCCTTTTGAAAACGAAATGTTTTTCCTACAAATTTTACATTTCTTCCACTTTTGCTAAACATTTCTAGAGTTAACAACCCAGTGCCTTGCTAAGGGAGCCGACTTGTCAATAGGGAATGAGAAAGCTGCTTACTGAGCAAACCTTTTATTATTGAATAGTAGGTATAATAAGAAATTGACTGAAAATATGGTGAAAAATTGTGAAAAAAGGTTTATAATTCTTGAAAATTTCTGTTTGGAGTTTTGTAAAGTGAAATAAGTTCGGTTCTTTTTTACAAGTTAACAATTTAATTTTTTGGCTTTTTAGGAACAGGTAATCTGCTGGAGTTTTTCCAGGTTTCCCAGCCGATAGAAAAATTGCTGCTCAAATAGATGCACGGAAATCATAAACATCAATAAATGCTTTGCCAGGCACACCCCAAGGAGCGCATCTCGGCCCACTTCTCTTTTCATTATTTATTACTGATCTACCCACAAAAATTTAGAACCACGGAAGGCCTTTCGCATGCAGATGACGTGAAGCTATTGAGGATTTAGTGTTCCTCAAATAATTTGCACTTGAATGTTGGTAAGTGCTGCGTCGTGACTTTTGCTAAAAAATCTAAAACAATAATTATTGGGAATGCACTAAATGACCAGAAGTTGTGTCGCAATAACACAAGTAAGAATTTGGGCTTAATTTTTGATTCAAAACTTACATTTTCCAGTCTTATTGACTACGCTGTGCCCAAAGCATTCACTATTTTCTGTTTCATACGTAGAAATAATGTTAATTTTATTGATCTGTTAACTCTCAAGACCTCAGTAGTCTAGCGTGAGTGCACTAGCCTGCCATTCCAGAGGTTATGAGTTCGAATCCCACGTGAAGCACGTGCACGCACTTTTCCAAATCTACTTTCCCTCTTTCTAATAATTTTTCATTCCAAAAACATTTTCAAAACTCACTTCACAAACCCAAGCTTATTCTTTCCACCCTCACTTCCGCACAATAGTCAGCGCATTATTTGCATTGTGGCTACCAAGTAAAATAAGCAAAAACAAAGAAACACACACAGTTACACATCGCATCAGTGGCGCCAGCAAGAGAAAGCGGGCAACCGCCGTAAAAGCGCAGACACACCAGATTTAGCGAAGTCCTCAACCATCTGTGCGATCTTTCTGGCAGAAATATGTGAAACACAGATGGCGCTCCAAGCGGTAAGAAGGCATTGTTCCTTAGCAACGACAGGTGGGCATTCCCACTATTTAGGTAGCTGCAGGCTAATCACCTACCCTGTCAGAAATCTAAATAGATTAACGAAACCAACGCAAGACTGAGTATTTTTAAGGGCCTATGCTCCCGAGAGGAGTGAGCAAGGAAAAAAACAAAAAAAAAAAACAAACAAACAAAACAAAGAAAGAAAGAATCCTTGAGCATTCTTGCATCTAGCGTTGTATCTATGCTCCGTGCGTAGTCACTTCGCGCACACGCTTTTGGGTGTTTGGCCGAGCAACTCCTCCTATTTGTGGCATACGTCTTGATGTTGTTCCACAAATGAAGGGACTTACAGTTTCAAGCCAACTCTGAATGGCAGATATTTTTTATGAGGAGGTTTTTCATGGCAGAAATACACTCAAAGGTTTGCCATTGCTTGCCGAGGGGCGACGGACAACTATTAGAAAAAGCTTTTTCTTCATTTTGGTCTTTTATCGAGATTCGAACATACGTTTTCTCTCCCAACTACTGTTGCATTATCTTCAATCCTTATTAATAACTGTACACTAATAAAATTGAAATACCTACAAGAATTTGTACAAAAATTGGCCGAATGGTCTCTCAAACTATATTGGGACCTGACACAAAAAAACTCCAAAGTGCAGCGGCAGTTCTGCCGGTGTACCTATACTCTTTCTCTAGCGTCTTCGCCGATGTCGTCCTCTCCAGCGAGTTTCAACCAACAATGACTCCATATAACAAAATTGACTGTATAATGGTATTATAGAGCCAAAACACAACTCTAGGCGGGAGGTCCCATCTTTTGTCAATAACGTCCTTGCATCCATACAGGGTTATTGTTGCCTTCCTAATCCCATTCTCAGTGTTAGGCTTTCCCGTTAGTTTACTGTCAAGGATTAGCCCTTTGGGGACGACGCCGCTCGACGGGCGAGCGTCGTTGAGGACGAGAGGTATTGGAGCACGGAGTAAATAAAATCAATACATTGAACGTTATAAAAACTAAGGCTTTATTTGACACAAGAAAACTTTTTCATAAAATCATAATAAATCAAAAAATAGTTGTAAACAAACTGCTATCACTACTAATGTTGAAATGCCTGAGTGGATTCCTTATTGCACGGATTTCACTTCCCTTTGACGAATAAGTAATGCCGTCATCTTCCGTCTTATCAGATTCAAAGCAATATTCGTCAGAACTGTCACCATCTAACGTATCATCTCTAAAACGCTTAGCCATCGTGCGTAGGATAAAATATATAAAAAACCTGCTGATTCCTCTGGCAGATAGCCTGAGAGACTGAATGGAAGAACTGAAATTCTTTCTGATTTTACCGTCATCTCACATCGTAAATTTTCATTACAAGGAAGTTAAGACGCGAAGAAGCGATGAATGGCCCCTTTGAATGAAAACGGGACTCTTTTACTATACCTATGCGTATCTTCTTGCTCAAAACGACAGACGACGCAATCTTTGCAGCTACGAACTAATTTGGACCGCTTTATGCCGACACTCGTCCCCAGAGGGTTAGACCTAGATACTTCACTTTGTCATAAAGCACCAACAGAGCGCCTACTACTGAGGGGAGTTGAGCTCTGGATATTTTATATTTCCTCGTGAATAGGGCAAGCTCTGTCTTAGGAGGATTCACCAACAAGCCGCAATCTGCTGCCCAACTACGTTCAGTTATCCCTGTTTCAAATCGTACAGAGTACCTAAAAACTTTCCTCTAACAGTTAGGGCCCCGTCGTTCGCGTAGGCAACCACCCTGCAGCCTCTTCGCACCAGCTCCTCCAGCAAGTCATTGATAACGATAACCCAGGGAAATGCTCATCACAACGTCTGCTCGAAAAGTATCAGAAATATGCCAATAAATCGAAAGCTTCTCATTATTCATTGATATTCCCCTCCCGTCAATGTAACTTCCATGGTAGCCAATCTTTAGACCCCTTCACATTTGCCGATTTTGGGATCGTTTTCAGATTTTTCAGCTGCTTCTGCGAATTCTCCTGCATCGCTTCAGTTGCCCGAAAATGAGTCCGTGAAATTTTAATCGGAGTGGTTGGTGCATACGGCGTTTGCGAAAAGTAGAAGGTTGAAGAAGATATAGAAGATGATTTGTGGAGCCGATTATTTTCCCTGTACCAAAGACAAGTTTTGTTTTTTTGTATGTAAAATATACATAAAGTTCCCTTACACCGCCCTGTGTCAGAATTCTGTGATCGAATTCTTGCTACGCAAATTTCGGAGAGCTTAATAGTGCTTGCTTCGCTTTCCTAACTTTGTTGTTAAAAAATGAAAAGTTTTAAATAGGGAAAAAGAAAGATTTTTAACTGGAAAAAATGAAGATTTTGAAGGAAAATGGGAGTTAACTTAAAAGGTTTCGACGGACTCAAGAATCTAACTTTCTGTATGTTTTTTTAAGTTTTAAACCCTTTTACCTTCTTTAAATAAACTGCGTTTCAGACTCCGTCGAACCGAGATATACTCCAAAATTCCAATTTAAGGCGTGAACTTGATCGATGACTCAGCTGATATAAAAAAAACCACAAAATTACTCTGTTCAAGCGGCGAGATCTCTTGCAAAACATTCCAAGCCGCCTTTTGTTTGCGCATTAGTCTCATCTCGTTAACTGCAGCTTTCAGAGCCTAATACGAGCTCATTGTTGTTGCACATACTCGTAAATCAGTGCGCGGCAAGTTACTTTACGTGCTGCGGTCACACTGTCAAGCTGCCGTGCGCAATGGGCTAATGTTGGCTGATGTTGTCTTCAGATGGTTTTGCCCGAGACTTCTTTGAAACCATCTCATTTCGCAGCGATTCGTTACAGCTCATTTGGGAGGAGTGCACAGCCCAGACATCAGCTGCTAAATGCTACAGCTTCTAAGTGCGAGTGGGTATAATAAGAGCAACACTAAATATTTGCTTGGTTTAATTTTTATTGTTTTCAAAGCGAAACCATGACTCTTTTTAGTCGCACTTACGAGCGCACAGCAAATAGGCGAACGCAAACGTTGATTTTGGTGTGGCCGTACTTAAATACGCTACGAATTGGTTGAGATGGACTAGCCATTATCAGGTGTTTTGTGTGCCGCACGAATTGTGGCAACATAAATATAGGTGGACGGCTATGAGTGCATGTGTGTAACTACAAGTAAGTATGTATTGGAGATGTAATTTTTTCGAATTTTCGGGATCGCGATATTACATTTTCGGTATTCCGGGAATAGTCAAGGAGAGACTCTTAATTTTCTTTAAATCTACCAGATCTCCGAAGAAATCTGAGTAGATCTTGTGGTGCCAAGGAGCCAAGGTCATCAGCGCCAAAGACCTCAAGCCTGATTCGAGCGAAAGTCGGGCAGACGCACAGCAAGTGGTGCACCGTCGCATCCTTCTCTCCACATGCTGGACAGAGTGCACTGCGTGATGTACTTCGCACCTCTGCTTCGCTCATAGAAAGTGGCCCGTCATCAGTGCAACCAACTGCCAAAAGTCCCTTTTGTTTAATGACAGGAGTATCTGACACAGTCGGCCGGACATCATAGGTAACATCAGGTTTGTTCATCTGCAGCATCTCTTAGCCTGCCAAGCTCGCTTGTGGGTTGAAGTAACCCGTTTGATAACCGTGGCTTTGATGGCTCCATAAGGAAGGGGCAGAACGGAGTCCGAGCCATAGAAGTTAGGTAGCATTGCTATGGCTGCAGACACATACAGATCTGTCTCTCCATCTGTTTTCCACAACAAAGTTCATCGCTTCTTGAACAGCATTCACCTCAGCTGTGCTTAAAACAGATGCGTACTTTCCCAGAGAAAAGTGTAGTTTTGTCCTGTTGGATTCCATATAGACACCAGTACCGGAACCATGCTCGGTCCGGTGCAACAGATAGGCACATCACATTGTAGTCTCGACTCCCAAGAGAGAGTCTACTCATCCAGACCACTGATGCATAGGAGATAATAAGTCTTATTATAGCTGTGTAGATCCATAGAATATTGCATTGAGAAAGATCCCACATTTTTCCAAAGACACCTTTGCACTGCCAGACGGCTGTCAGTGCTTTGGATGTTTTTGTTTCAACGTGTGACTTCCAAAGGAGTTTACTAGAAGTACGAGAATTACTCCAAGATTTCTTTCTTGATTTCTTAGGCTTCCCTTTTAGCTTAGGCAGAACGTAGTAACTTAAGTTATGCCGAAAAAAGTTCGATGCAAAAATAAAGGGTGGTTAAATTTTAAGGGCCGATGTTGAATGTAAACCATACCTAAACGCTAAGCTTCTTTCTGCATTTCATTCGCTATTTTTCAATTTCAGACTAATTCAATTTGAACCATCGAAAGATACGTAATCGATCCCCAGTAGTGAAGACACTTGAGGCCCTCCTACTCCCACTCTTCACGACACACCTGGCCCCAGCCCCACATCAGCACGGATTCCGACGAGTGCACAGCACCACCACGGCACTCACCGCCATAAACGCCCAGATAAATCGCGGGCTTAACCAAAACCGCCCCTGCGAGAGGACTGTCCTAGTAGCGTTGGACCTAAAGAAGGCTTTCGATACAGTCAGCCATTCCACGTTACTAGATGATATTTATCAGTCGACACTCCCGCCAGGGCTGAAGAGGTGGTCCGCGAACTACCTGAGCGGTCGGCACTCGTCAGTGATTTTTCGAGATCAAATGTCAAAGCAGAGGAAGATTAAGCAAGGCGTACCGCAGGGTGGTGTCCTTTCACCCTTGCTTTTTAACTTCTACATCTCGAAGCTCCCCCAACCACCAGCGGGAGTTTCCCTGATCTCATACGCTGACGATTGCACGATAATGGCGTCGGGCAATGACATCGATGGCCTGTGTTCCAAAGTGAACAACTACCTCACCGACCTTTCTCGCTTTTTCACTGCGAGGAATCTCCAACTTTCCCCCACCAAGTCCACGGCGACCCTTTTCACCACCTGGACAAAGGAGGTCAAGCTGTCCCTTAAGGTAAAAGTCGATGACACACCAATTCCGACTGTGAATAACCCCAAAATTTTGGGTGTAACCTTCGACAGCTTGCTCTCCTTCTCTGCGCATACAACCGCAATTGCCACTAAAGTCCAAAATCGCAACAAGGTCCTCAAATCGCTGGCCGGCAGCACTTGGGGCAAGGACAAAGAACTGTTGCTTTCGACATTTAAGGCAATTGGCCGGCCGGTTCTAAACTATGCTGCGCCTGTCTGGTCGCCTGGTACTAGTGATTCGCAGTGGACAAAGCTGCAGACATGTCAGAATACCGCCATTCGGACAGCGACCGGGTGCCTCCTGATGTCACCCATACAACACCTGCACAACGAGGCACAAATGCTCCCAGTTGCGGAGCACAACAAATTGCTCAGCAAGCAGTTCCTGCTGGGGTGTTACCGCAGGTTTCACCCCTGCAGACACCTGCTTGAGCCCGAGCCGCCTCCCAGGCACGTCAGGAGACATCTCCTCGACTACGCTGACGAACTCCAGGACAAAACTAACCGAGACCTACTGGACAGGACAGTATTCAGACAGTCAATAAACGACATTCACCGGGAGACCGTTACCACCTTCATGAACTCCCGTCCTGTGAATGCCGTAATCGGAGTCCAACCACCACCCATTGCAGATGAAGAGCTCCAGCTTCCCCGTGAGACTCGTGTAACATTGGCACAATTACGTTCTGGATATTGTAGCAGGTTAAACTCCTACCTATCCAGAATTGACCCCGACATACCAAACACATGTCCGGCATGTGAAGGGACCCCGCACGACACTAACCACCTCTTCACATGCCCCCTCAAACAGACTCATCTAACCCCCCTCTCCCTCTGGACCCAACCTGTCGAAACAGCATGTTTCCTGGGTCTACCCCTAGATGAGCTAGACGAAGATGACAGATGATATACCTACACTGACAGGGCTAGCTACGCTGTTAAAAACAACAACAAACAACAACAACAACGTAATCGAGCAAACGCGATAAAGTTTTTCAGGCTTATTATGAAAACGGGCGTTCAAATCAAAATGCATATCGCGCACTTCGTGAAGAAAATCATCTTCATTGATGAGGCACATTTTCACCTCAGTAGATTCGTCAATAAGCAGAATTGCCGCATTTGGGCGAATGATAATCCAAGAGTGATTATCGAAAAACCAACGCACCCACAAAGTGTGACTGTTTGGTGCGGGTTTTTCCAAAATGAGGTCGGTCAGGCAGTTACTGTGAATAGTGTTCGCTATCGTGAGATTATAACGAACTTTTTATGGCCCGAATTGGAAGATATGGATGTGGACGATATGTGGTTTGAACAGGACGGTGCCACTTGTCACACAGCTAACGAAATAATGGCTCTTTTGCGCGAAAAATTTCATGGCCGAATAATCTCACTTCGCGGCGATGTCAATTGACCGCCAAAATCATGTGATTTGACGTCGATAAGCCAGCAACAATTTAAGAGCTAAAGGATGACATAATTCGGCACATTAACGGCATAGAGCCTCAATTATGCCTCAGCGTAATCGAAAATTTGGACCATCGGATGGAGGTGTGCCGCCGAGGCCGCGGGGGCCATTTGGCCGATATTTTATTCAATACGTAATTGAGCCATACCAATATTATCATAATCAAGAGAAATTACAATAATTTCCTAAAAAAGTTGTATTTTATTCAAAATCAACACCGGCCCTTAAAACTTAACCACCCTTTACTTAAAAATAGAAGATTCTTACTTCGGCTTATGCGGGACAAAGGTTGTGTAAATTGGCTGGAACTTAAAATGATAAAGTCGGAAACTTAGTTTTATTATTTATAAGCATACATACCTGAGGTGGATGGCCGTTCCCTCAAATTATTTTATTATTAATTGATATAATGCGCATTTTAATATTGAAGTCCGTTGAAGAGTTGAACTTTGAACGCGAATAACGCAGCTGAGTTTTGCCACTACAGTGTTGCAAAGGCAAAGTGCTTTCCAATGCTGCGTTTTAGCTATAAATGGAGACTTTTTTTTAAAAATTACAAATTTTGAAAATTCTGGGAATGTAAAAGTACCGGCATCCCGAAGTCCCGGGATCGACATCCCCCGTCTGCATGTATGTACATATGTATATGTAAGTGCCATTCGTTCGCTATTCATTTATACGCGACGTGTCACCGATTAACTGCGCCGCTACGCTTGTTCAAATCTCCTGGTCATTTGTTGTTTTTATTTACTACTCATAGCCGATGTATTTAGGTTGTGGTGCAGCCAGGTCGACTGCTCGCCTGCGCGCTTGCTTGCCTGATTCGCTACCGATTTGGCTATTCGGCAGGCATGAAAATCTCCTTTTGCCCAACAAAATTTTATTTTATTTTTGCCTATTTTTGCTGCTATGCTGCTGTTTCCTCTCCTTCCGCTTTACTTTTGTTCTACCGCATCTGATGGTGGGTGATAAATGTGGTCGAGTCCAGTGTGTGTATGTGTGTACGTGCTCTCATAGCTCTTTTTGCCTAAATAGCAACTTGCCATGTTGCTATGTTGCAAGTTGCAAGTTACACTGGCTTCCGTTGAAATTAGTTATTCACGCGCGCCTCGTTTAGGGGACAAAATCCTTAAATACAATACTTAAAAGCGCGCTGCATATCGCGTTGCGGAGCGCTTTTATTGTTGCCTGCTTTTGTTTTAATGACCATCAGCCTCATTGGCGCTGGTGCTGGTGCTGATGCTGCTGCTGATGCTGGTGGTGGCACATGTGGCACCCATTGTTGCCTCAGCCACATATGCATACCAACTAAACGCTGCACGTGCATGCGCTTGTGCCTCAAGATTTTGCTCATTTGCTCATGCTGACGATGATGATCGTGCCGCTGATGCTGCCTGCCTACTGCTTAGCTGCCGTCCTGCTGCCACTGGCACTGCTGTCTTATCAGCGTCTCCATGCGCTACCCACCACTGGTGGTGCCTTCCAATCGCTCTACTTGCCATATGTTGCATGAAGTGCCGCACAGCGCACAGCGCACATGCCCACTCTCACTCCGTGTGTGCGCCCACCATTTTGCTGCCTTTTTGGCCACTTTTGGGCCGCTTTTGCTTAATGGCTAATGGCTTATTTCCTTGAAATGTGCCTCTCATGCGACCGAAAATGCCAGGTAATTAACCTGAGCCATGTTAATGAACTTAACAAAACATTTATGCAGATTTAACTGCTGCTGCTGCTGCTGCTGGTGCTATTGCCGCTGTAGCCGCTGGTTTGTCGCAACGTTTTGTCTGCTATTTCGCTTTGATAGTTGTTGCTGTTGGGCCTCATTTTATTGTAGCTTTTACGTTCCTTTTTTTGATTGTTTTTGTATGTTTGTTTTGTTGTTGTTTTGCTAATGTGCAGACACATTTGTTGGAAATGAGGTTGTTTTCGTGTTGTTGACAATCTAATTAGAATACGTAGAGCACTAGTTGTTTTAGTTGTTATTGTTGCTATTGTGTTGAGTGCTTTAAATAAGGTTATTTTTGTTGTTGCTGCTTAATTATTATTGTTGTTGGTCTATTGCCTGTTACTGTTCCATTTGCGATTTCAGGTTCATGGTGTTGACACATGTCCGCATCCTAAGTCTATCGTTTGTCGGCAGTTCGTTGCGCCAATCTGTTGTGTTGCTGGTTGGTGTTTGGTGTTGTCATCACCATCAGTTATTGCGACTACTGTTGCTGTTAGTAGCTGTGTTTTGAAATTTTCGACAAGAAAAATTGAGGCTTTTGTATTAGTTGAGAGATTTTTTAATGTATTCCGCTTTCGGGGAGTAAACTGCCTAGGAATCCGTAGGTCATATTAAAGCTTTCCAGTAGCCGGATGTAGAGAACTGATTGCTTCGAAAATGATGTATGAAGAGGTAAAAGATAAAGGGATAAAAGCTTAAGAATAGAACCTACAGACCGAAAAACAGAAATTCATTTCTCGATATCAAAGTTTGAGAACTAAATTTGCGGAATCTGAGAATTAAACTTTTAGAATTCCAATTGTATGCTTAAGATCAGAATTAAGATTTGATTTTTCAAACCCTTAAATGGAAAGGCAATCGAGTTCAAAGCTAGAGGAGTTGCTAAAAGTGAAGCAGAGAAAGCAGAGAGCAAATTCTATACACCATATAAACGCCCTGGACTAGAACTACCTGAGCGTGAAATGGAATGCCAGTTTTATATTTAAGATCCAAATTAAGAATTGAATTCCCAGATTCTTATATAGAAAGGCAATTGAGTTCAAAGTGCGACGAGTTCCTAAAAGTAAACCAGGGAGCAAATTCTGTATACCAGATAAACGCTTAGGAATTGAAATGTCTGAGCAAGAACTGAAAACTGTTTGGGAAGCAAATTAATTACTCCAGATCAGAGCCTGAGAAATTAATTCCCAGAATCTTGAAAAAATAGTAACTTCTTTACTCTAGTTCGAAGTTCGAGAACTGAATTCTAATAGTCTTAAGCAGGAATCCAACTCAATATACTAAATAAACGTCCAGATTTGAACTATTATACTTAAGCTTGAAATTGAGACAAATTGTGTACTCCAGATCAAAGTTTTAGAAATGAACTCCCAGAACCTTACAGAGATATACAATCTTGTACTCGGTTCAAAGATCGAAAACTGAATTCTGAATACTGAAGTTTGCAAATTCTTTACTCGAGCTCGAAGTTTGAGAACTTAGTTTTCAGTATTTCAAATGCTTATTTGGTACTCGAAATCGTAGCCTAACATTTGAACTCCCAGAGTTTTAAAGTGAAAATCTATTATTATATATATTATATTTAGTTCAAAATTCGCGAGTCGAATCGTCGAAAAGTGAAATAGAAAATCAATTCTATACACGAGATAAAATCTTGAGATAATTCTCACAGAAAGTAAAATATAAATCCAGTTGCATACACGAAATCAAAGCGTGAAAATTGAGCTCCTAAAGCGCAATAAAAAAGTCAGGCTTTCACTCGGGTTAAAAGTACGAGAACTGAGTTCCCAGAAAAAGAAATAATTAAAAATAAAATAATAAAAGCTAATTCTACAGGGTGAACGATATGAAGTGTTACCAACTTCACACTGCTTGCATCTGTAAAACAGCTCATGACATCAACGTCAAAAGTGTTCTAATGACAGTTCAATATATTGTTTATAAGCCATCAAAAGCATTTGCGTCTCAGTTTTGTTGAATCTTTTTTTCTGTGATGGAATTCAAACGTAATAGTGTGATTGCATTATATTTGGCTGAAAAATCACAACCAGCCATTGTTCGTGAGCTCAGTCACCTCAAAGTGAATAAAATGTTTGTGTGTCGCACTATAAAACGTTACAATGATACTGGTAGCATTGCAAACTGCTTTGGAGGTGGACCAAAAAAAAACCGCAACAACGCCAGAAATGGTTCGAAAAGTGAAGGCTCGACTTGAAATAAATCCACGTCGAAGTGGAAGAAAAATGGCCAAAGAACTGAAAATATCGCAAGACAGCATTCGACGCATATTGAAAAATGAGCTCAAGGTCAATGCTTACAATTTCCAAAAAGCACACGATCTTTCACTCCAGCAAAAAAAAAGTTCGGTGCGAAAGAGCAAAGGAGTTGTTGCGCTTGCACAAACATGGCGAATTTCCTAACATTGTGTTTTCATATGAAAAAAATGTCCCAATTGAGCAGTTCATAAACACTCAAAATGATCGTTTTTATTTGACCGAACGCTCATACGAGAATTTGAGCCTACGTATGGCCACTTGAAGCAATTTCCCATCGCAGTGACCGCTGATGGATGCTCTCCAATCGTTTTTATCGATCCTGGTGTCAAAGTGAATGCGACTTATTATCGGGAAAATGTTTTAGAAGCTGCTTTAGAGCCGTGGACAAGCAAACATTTCGGTCGTAGACCATGGACGTTCCAACAGGACTCGGCACCATCTCATAAAGCTCGTGTGAACTAAGAATGGTTAAAAAATCAGGTTCCACACTTCATTTCGTCCACACAATGGCTTTCGAATTCGCCAGACGCAAATCCGATGGACTATTCCATCTAGTCCATTATGGAGAGCAAGGTGAGGACTAAAAAATATGCCAGTATGGATGCGCTGAAAAAAACGACTATACGTGAGAGGGGCCAAAATACCTCAAGATCACATTCGTGCAGCATGCAACTCATTTTTTGACCGTTTGAAGGCTATAGTCAAGGCAAAAGGTGATCATATCGAGCTAAAGTGAATATATGTTAAAATTGTAATCATTTTTGAACAATTTTGTCGTTGAAATCAATATAAACTAATTTCACATAAAAAAGTTATGGGGTTTTGAAATACTTCATATCGTTCACCCTGTATACTCGAGATAAAAGCTTGTGATTCAAACTCGCAGAACGTGAAGTAGAAATCCAGTTCCATGATGGATTGCGCCGGAGGTTATTCAAAAGCGTTGAGAAGTGAAATCGATTTGACCATTGGTGATATAAATGAGCGATTCAATGTTAAGTGATCTAAGTATTTTCGACATTGCCATCAATTCTTGTAAAAATTGGTTTATTTGCAGACTTTGTGCATGATAAGAAGTTAACTGAAAAAATGGTGAAAAAAATTTTATAATTTTTTTTAGATTTTTTCAATGATGAACATTTTTGTATATATATACTAGCTGTACCCGGCGCCCGTTGCTACGCCAACTACTAAAACAAATTTAAGAAAAATAACTTTAAAGAAAAATCAGTACACAAATATTCAATTCATTCCAAACTATTTTATTGATTTTGTATATTTCGAAAAAATTGTGACATTACAAAGTTTAGTTGCAATTAGATGCTTATTGAAGTGCTGTGGGATACACAATATTTCTTGTTTTTCCATCTGGTGCGTAGACGAATAAATCAGAAGTTTTTCCGACACGTGGGCAAGCCACATAGAGCTGTCCATGTGAGAAGCATGGATTGTCTAAATTTAATCCCCACACTTGTAACGAATGTCCTTGTGCTTTATTAATAGTCATTCCGAAAGCGAGTCGCACCGGGAACTGTAAAAGTTTGAATTCGAATGGCACATCTGTCGGGATCATTAAGATACGTGGCAACAGTACATCTTCCCCTTTGAATTTTCCAGTCAAAATTGTTGCCTCGATAACATTGTTCATCATTTTCTTGACTGGGACTCTGGTTCCGTTGCAAAGTCGTGGTGGATTTATGTTTCGAAGAAGAATGATGGGTACACCAATTTTCAATGTAAGAACGTGCAGCGGCATGCTTGGGAAATCAAGCGATGGATGGATAGTTGACAACCTCGGCTTGATTTTCCACAGAATCGATGGACTTGTATGTATGTTGTTGTTTCAGTGGGTATTTTATGCTGAATGGTGAAGTTGATGGTATTGCCATTGATATTTTTGGCTGCTAATATATGTAGCACACGTACTGAGCCACTGATGGTTTTTGTAGTTTTGTGCAATGTTTGGGAAAACTTTTTGCACCAATTCGTCGATGCTTTCTGTGATCTTACAGAAGTTTGCTGGCAGGGTGATACATTGTGTAGATTCATCAATTTGCATTCGCCCATTTTCAATATCCAATAATTATTTTGAAAAATTTCCAGCCGATGCATCCCGTTGTAGTTGTACACGCATTTTAGTTTTCAAAGTCAATTTCTGTAAATGATGCCACATAACTGATGATTTAAGACATGCATAAAGCTCATCAGCGGGTGTTGAACGTGGTATAATGGAATGGGCAGTGTTTGTCGAAAATCACCAGACAATAAAATGAGTGGCCACCGAAGATCCGTCTGTTTCCTCTCAAATCTCGCAGTGTACGATCAAGCGCTTCCAATGCTTTCTTGTGAGACATTTTACATTCGTCCCATATGATAATTTGACACATTTGGAGTACTTTTCCCATTCCAGAGTTTTTGCTGATGTTGCATGTTGGTGCCTCTATGCCTGTGAAAAACAGTCCACCGCTTTGTTCTGTGATTCACGCATAATTCTGTCAAACGCAATGCGTTGTTCTAACGAATGCCCCCAGTTGATCAGAATTATGGTGTGTTTCTCGTAGCAAATCATGATCGAAAAGATTGTTTGCAGGTGGGTTTGAAGCAGGCATTCCCAGTTCCACCAGTGCCTTGTTAGAGATTGTCAAACATATGTCTTCAATCAAAATCTATGTTACATCTATGAACATGTCATATTCGTTTCCTCTGTGTACAAGAACTTGGTCATACTAATTTTTATGACAATCGGTTGAACGGGACAGAAGTTGTTACTCTGTAGCGCCACCTGGTGACGAGTGGCATTAATGAGCATATTCTATAAGCCTACTCCGTGGAAAAATACATATATATACCAATTTTTATAATAATCGGTCCCGTAGCTTTTGAGTTCATCGATTACATACAGACAAACATTCATTTTTATATATTGGGTTGGGGAAAAAGTAATGTCGTATTTTGTCAATTGAGCGCGACATTTAAACATATCTTGCGTTGTACTTATTGCATCGGGTCACACTAAACGGCGATTTGAAGGCGACAATCTGTACTACAAGTGTTTCTTTGACAGTGCTGTGATCGTACGTTTCAGTCTTAAGTTATAGCGCGTCAAAGATGGAGTCCACCAAGCAAGAAATTCGTCATATTTTACGTTTTTACTACCCTAAAGGTAAAAATGCAACGAAGGCGGTGGCAAAAATTTGTGAAGTTTATGGGTCTGATACTGTAACGATTCGCACAGCACAGCATTGGTTCGATCGATTTCGTTCAGGTGTAGTAGATGTCGAAGATGCACCTCCTACTGGTAGGCCAATCGTCGTAAAGACTGATAAAATCGTTGAAATTATCCAAAGAGATCGGCATGTGAGCATTCGCTCGATTAGTTAGGAACTAGGTGTAGACCACAAAACCGTTTGGAACCATTTGCAGAAGATTTGATTCCAAAAAAAGCTGGATGTTTGGGTGCCACACGTGTTGACGCAAAAAAATCTCTTGGACCGAATCAACGCTTGCGATTCTCTGCTAAAACGGAACCACTTGACCCATTTTTGAAGCGGATGGTGACTGGCGATGAAAAGTGAATCACGTCCGACAACACCAAGTGAAAAAGATCGTGGTCGAGAAGCGGCGAGCCGGCCCAACCCATCGCCAAGCCCGGATTGACCGCCAGAGAGGTTTTGCTGTGTGTTTGGAAGGGAATTATCCACTATGAGCTGCTTAACTATGGCCAGACCCTTAATTCAGTCCTCTACTGTGAGCAGCTTGACCGTTTGAAGCAGGCGATTGACCAGAAGCGGCCAGAATTGGTCAATAGGAATGGCGTTGTGTTCCACCAGGACAACGCTCGTCCTCACACATCTTTGATGACCCGCCAGAAGCTACGGGAGCTCGGATGGGATGTCGTATCGCACCTACCATATTGTCCGGACCTGGCACCAAGTGACTATCATCTCTTCCGGTCCATGCAAAACGCCCTTGGTGATACCAAGTTGGCCTCAAAAGAGGCTAGCGAAAACTGGTTGTCTGACTTTTTGCAAATAGGGAGGAGGGGTTTTATAAAGGGGGGATAATGAAGTTGCCTTCTAAATGGCAACAAGTTTGCGAACAAAACGGGGCATATTTGACTTGAATCGGATAATTCTAAGTATGTTAAATAAAGCGTCAAATTTCGATCACAAATACAACATTTCTTTTTCCCCAACCCAATATAAAGAAGATATAATTAACACTTACACCTTTTTTGGGTGTTTGGCTGAGCATCTCCTCGTATTTTTGGTGTGCGTCTTAATGTTGTTCCACAAATGGAGGGTCCTATAGTTTCAAGCCGACTCCGAACGGCAGATATTTTTATGAGGAGCTTTTTTCATGGCAGAAAACACTTGGAGGTTTGCCATTTCCTGCCAAGGGAGGACCGCTATTAGAACATTCTTTTTCTTCATGTTGGTCTTTCACCGAGATTCGATCCTACGTCTTCCGAATGGTAGTCATGCACCAACCATTCGGCTAAGGCGGCTGTTGGTATGGAGTTATTTAAAATGAAATATTTGCAGCTTCATTTTAGCATTTACATACATAATTTTTTTATATAATATATTATGAAAATTTTATATTCTTTGAAAATAAGTTTGGGAAAAAATTATCTGAAAATTTTGAGTATTTTTTTGGCATTTTTAAAAATATTTCAGTTCAGATTTGTTTCTTTTTTTTTTTTTATTTAAGTAGAGACTATGCTCATTAATGCCTGTAATTTGCATAATGGAAACTCCATAATTTTTCGAGTTATATGCAAATACATGCAGCGAACCAGTGATTAGTGTAAAATTCTAATCCCGCTAAGCTCGAGCATATAACTGTAAGGACGTGGGGACGATTCAGCCAACTTGCAAAGACTTTTTTGTACAATGCTAATTATTATTTTTGTTTTTTCATTTATTAAAAAAATTTAAATCTTCATGTATTCACTTCAAATAGCCTTACGTTCTCCTTTTTGGTATCTCGAATACTCCTCACACGTAAATCTATTTATATCCTGTTAATTTCAATTTACAACTCTTTGTCGCATGATAAGTGATGATTAGCCAGTCCAGCTCCAAATTTCATAGTTGTTTGCAGCCATATTAGCCGCATAACGACGCAGCACTTACAAGCACTAATATGCACACAAACATCCACTAATACATAAATATGCCCCTATGCACTCGTATGCTGGTAGATAAGTATTTATGTTAGCAACATTTTCACTCATGAACTTTCGCTCAGCTTACAGTGGCCTTTTCGAAGATATCCGTACATACATACGGTCTGTTATGCCCACAGCTGCTTGTATGCCAAGGGTACTCGGATGCGAAGTAGCAAATGCCACCGCCAATCGAAATTTATGACAATTTCGTCTCAATGCAGGCGACAGTGATCCGCCTTCACTCGATCGTTGCCTGAGTGGCAAGCAGCCGCCTGCGAGATATACAATAATATTTGTCGAAAATGGAGAAAAGACATTAGCCCAAAAATCTCAAACTCGGCTTATCCGTTAAGGCGAACGAGTATGCACACACACACATACATATACGGGGTAATAATATAATTTACAAGTGACTGCTGTGAATATGGCGAAAAAATAAATAGCGAGAAAGTAAAGCAAGGCGGGTAAACCGTGACAGAGAGAGAACGAGGGAGGGTGTGAGAGCGCGAGAGTAATCAACAAAAAAAAAATCATCAAAGTCAAGTCAACGTTTGACGCCTCTACAGTCACATACAGTCAACCACTGACAGTCATTTGTATGACATACCGACAACGCAACACCGACTGACAGTCAAAAATGCCATGCCAACGCCTGCGCTGCTGCGTCTCAGTTGCATATTCCCAATGCCAATGTCAGGGGCGAGATATTACTTCGATTTTTTTACTGTTGTTGTCATCAGTTGTTGGCCACAGACAAATGCTGTCGTTCATATTGTCCGTCTGTTGGTCGCGCGGGCAGAGCTGCATATGGCTGTAAGTGTGTACCTACACCTTGCCACACATGCAATTTTGATTGCATTGTTTGTCAACACAGCCTGACGCGGTTGCCTCGCGCAGTGTCATTGCGGTGGCGCTCTGATCGACAAGCAACAATAGCGAAATTGTTGTCAAATGCCAAATAAAAATGGTAAAAGTTTTTTTACGACTATTGTCATTGTTGTCATTGACATGAATTGCCGCATGCCAATTGCAGCTCTGGTGTGGACCAGCCAGCGGACGCGTCTGTTAGCTGCTTTTTCCACAGACTGCTGCTTGCGTTTAGCGATTTAAGTTGGTTGGAAAAAATTTGTGATATCATCAATTGGCTCATTTTGTGTGCAAATTGCTTTTCTACAATAACTAAATTATTTAATGTGACTGCATTTAATACTGACATGAAATTTTGATGGGATAATGAATTTCAACTGACTACGGATGTGGCTCTTCGTGGGGCTACTCGATTCATCGAAATTTCGGATGTAAGAGTATCACAGTCGAGAGGGTTCATTTACCATCATAATTCGGTTTAGGGAGGATTAGAAGTGCATTAAGCCTTCGTGGCTGCCCATATGAGGGGCGCACTGGACAAAGAATCAAAAATCGTCCAATGCGATGCCATACAGAAGAAAAAAAGAAGAAAAAGAACCAGAAAGGGGAATAAAGGAAAAAAGAGCAGTGGATTGTAGGATAACAATCAACGATGGTCAAGTACATTTGTATTAACCGTTTCAAGCTACTGATGAAATTCACCTGGTGTCCACAGGGGTAGCAAAAAAGTGAGAGCCTAGACATCTGAATCTGAGCCCGACGATAGCAGGGACTGAGAAGAGGGTGCTGAGATGGTTTCACCTCATTCTCCAGACAGCTTCTGTAGAAAGAACTTGAAGCAATCCCAAGTGGCACCACAGGAATACCTAAGGAACAATGGCCGATAAGCACACCCTCAAAATACGAGAGATGTGACTTTGTTAGTCTTAGAAGCTCTCCCGAGCACCCCAGATCTACCCGTGGCTAGAAAGATCTCGCGACTTTGCACGTTTGCGCATTAACACAGCGCTCGTTGAGTTGACGTGAGGCCCATCTTTCCATGAGTAGACCACAGGTTATCAAGCCAATTGCAATCCGCTCATTTTGCGGTGAAACCGTTTCCAGGGTTCTCTATCTAGCCAGCTCATCAGCCCAGCAGTTTCCCTCTATGGCGCTGTGACCGGGAACCCAAATCAGCCTAATATCGAAGTATTCGAATGCAGTCGAGAGAAAAATCAGGCATTCCTCGACTATTGCCGAATGCACAAACAACGAGCCCAGAGTCCTAATTGCCACCTGGTTGTTGGAGTAGCTATTTTAGCTCACTCGTAGAATACACACCCATTAACCCTTCCGTCAAGGTTCCAGCCATTCGTAAACATGTTAGTCATGTCCTGTCTCCAAATGTTACACCCCATCCGCTCCTCCTTCTTGAGGGAATATGAATAGAAAAAGTACCGCTCGGACCTAGCGAGAATATACACTAATCAAGCGATTTATTTCTTAGAGCGTCTTTTGGGCTGAGATGAAAGGGCTTTTCCATTCCTCCCTTTTTACTCGTTCATCCGTTGCTCTTGCCGATAGTCGAATGTGAAAAATCTAGTTTGCTTGAAGTGATTTTTGTTTTTACTGCAATTTTGCTATCAGTGAAAGGTCCCCAATCATGCTCGCCATCCGGCTTTCGCTGTATTGGCTGGAGAAGATTTTTTAATGTGCAGAAGTCCATGTGTGCCCTACCTGTGGCTTAATAGAGATCCCAGGTATGTTGACTACTCGAATCGAACTGCGCCTCGAATACTCTTCTTCTGCCATCCATGTTTTGGTCGGTTTGGTCGGAGGTATTCTTATTAAATATTAATTTCTCAACCAAAAGAATCTTCTTTTCCTACCCCACCCAAGTTTTGACAAAGCCAGTCTCACTTGCGCCTTTTAGCTTTTTTTGAATTTATTTTTCATTCAAATTATCGTTAACTGGGGAGTTTTTTTGCTAAGCCAAAGAGAAAGTTCTGGGTTGGGGAAACTACTGCAACCGTATGCAAATTTAAGCGCTTATTTCCATGACATTTGCTGGAAATGACGCCAGATCTTGCATTTATGAATGCCCTTTTTTCAGCCGCTTCTGAAAATGAGAGATTCATCATCGCATAGAACGATATCATATTTCAAGTAACCTCCTGATAGGGACGATCTGATAGCGAGATGTATAGGGGATAAAGGAATTCTACAGCTGCCGGTTTTATACAAGTATCGTCTACTGCTTAGGACTGGTTTATACATATTATAAGCGAATAACTGTTAGGTAAGTATTCCCGTCCTAACGTTTGGCGCAGAAGCTGGGACGATGACAACATCCGATGAAGCGACGCTTGGAGTGTTCGAGAGAAAGATTCTGCGTAAGATTTTTGGGTATTTGCACGTTGGCAACGGCGAATATCGCAAGCGATGGAACGATGAGCTGTATGAGCCTTACGATGACATAGACACAGCGCAGCGAATAAAGATCCAGCGGCTACGTTGGCTGGGTCATGTTCTTCGAATGGATACAAACGCTCCGGCTTTGAAAGTATTCGATTCGGTACCAGCTGGTAGCAGAGGAAAAGGAAAGCCTTCTCTGCGTTGGAAAGATCAAGTGGAGCAGGACTTGGCTTCACTTGGTGGGCCCAATTGGCACCGGTTAGCACGTGAAAGAAACGACTGACGCGCTTTGTTAAACTCGGCCAACATCGCGTAAGCGGTTATCGCGTCAATTAAGAATAGGAAGAAGAAGTATTTCCTATCTAAGTGGATATATCCTTATGTACAGCTTACGTTATTTTCTAACAGTCAAGGTGAATCTCGCTATCATAAGCATAACTATATCATCTTACCTTGTTGCCTTTCGGGGATTACTTTTTTTAATTTGGAATTAGCAAAGACGTATTGTGAGGCTAAGAAATACTTTTTAAAAACAAGTGGAGTAGAAGTATAAAGGCGATTCCGTTAATACATAGCTTAAGCTGCATAAGGTATATTAAATAAGAATGCGAAATGTTTATATCTAGCGCTAGTGAGATCCTCACGATCATCTCTTTCTCTCTTTTCACATGCTAACTTTGTAATAAACCTGCTCTGGGTGCCGGATCATAGAGACATAGAAGGCAACTGCAAAGCAGATGAACTGGCGAGATTGGGTACCACATTACCGATCCAATCAGACAAAGCAAACATACCTATACCTTTAGCAACTTGCAAGATGCTTATAGAGAAACACACTATCAGTGCTGCCAACAGACTATGGTCTCAGTCCCTGACCTGTGCAACTAGTAGGAGTCCGTGGCCGGAATGGAACAGGGGCCGCACAAACCGACTGTTGAAACTAAACAGGAAAAACATGAGAAATCTTTTCGTGCTCCTAACAGGGCATACCAGTAGACTGGGAGCGCCCTATAACGACTATTGCAGCAGCTGTAACGACATTGAAGAAGAAGAGACTATAGAACACTTTCTATGCGGGTGCATGGCTCTGGATAGAAGAAGGTTCAATATTCTAGGAAAAAGCTCCCTGAATAACTTGGCAGAAGTAGCCACTATAAAAATAACAAGTCTTGTTAGATATATCAAAGCCACAGGTTGGTTCAATGAGAACGATGAAGAGTGAGGAGAGGGGATAGCCCCGGTGGTATCACAATGGGTCTACAGCAGGCCTAGGTGTGTCAAACGACAACCACCACTATACCTACCTACCTACCTTTCGCATGCTATCGTTCCTCGTTTCTAAGGGTTCGTAGGCAGTTTTAGAGCTTTGGGAAAAGGTGGCGGCGTAGTTTTGATAAGACCTCATTTAATCATCTTTCTAGGATATATTTGTAGCAATCCTGACAAGAAGAAATTACTTAACGCTTTACTTGTAGTTGTTCCTTACCCTTAAATCTGCTTTAAGAAATTCCGTGTACCTGATTGTCAAATAATTGTAGGTTTAAGAGTAAAGTGGCGCACCTTACATGAGCTAAAATGCTTCTTGGGGCTATTGGACGTCTAACACATTAACCAATCAACAAAAAAAAAATGTCTGAAAATAGAAAAAAAAAATACAGGAAGAAAAAAAATAATGCGCTCAACTGGCATTCCACTGCTTTCTCTGAGCTAACCTAGAAAGTTTTTGATTAATTGCGCCTGGTTGTTAAAAAAAAAAGAATTGAAATCTCGCTGATGAGCAACCTGAAAGCTCCCACTCAGCTAATTTCCATTCCCACACTGTCACTCAAATGTATAACATCTATCAAGTGGCAGTTAGAAGCACACAAACACACGCAAAGACACATACGAACGCATATGAACACTCAAGTTTACAAGAAAGTAAAAAGCACACACTAATGTTAAACTATTAAAGCCCTACAGCAGTGGAAATTCTAACCTGAAAACATCGACGAGCCTCAAGTAAAAAAGCAACGTTTATAAAACCATTTATTTGTGCATCATTTAAGGCACTAACGGTGTTAACACCTTTTCTATGCCTTGTACTAATTAATATCACGAAAAATGGTTGGTGAAGAGAATAGCAAGCAAGCGAAAGAGCAAGCGGAGGGCGCCTATTGTGGGACGTGGCACGCATGTGCGTTATGTGGATAACTCTCCTAACCCGCGGCGCATAACAACAACAATACCGATAACTATAAAAAAAATAAACAAAATTGTTTAGTCGATTTTTAGGTGCAATACTTGCAATGAACAGTTGGAAGCATCAAGTTGTACAACAAAAACCATACAAAAAACGATCGATGAAGCCCCGAAAGAGAAAGAATTTCTTTGCCTGAAGGGTAGAATGAGGAAAAGCGCGTTGCACGATAACCGTAAACCAAATATATTTTTAAAACGAAAATTGTGTTTTTCTTCAAGTTATGTGTTTTTTTTTTCTTCAAACATTATTTAAAAAAAGAAGAAAAAAAAACACAAAAACCACGTAATGCTACAGCAAAAACTATAACGGTAAGAAAGTGCATCCCGCATAATTGACGGTTTTGTCCGCTGATTGACTCACTGCCTCAGTGATCAGCTTCGTTAAAGCTCGTTTGTGTGTATGTATGAATTTAACCGAACAACAGCCAGGCGCATGACGTGAGTGTACCATTGATTGACTGGCTTTCACATATTTAGTATTAACTGTGCAAGTGTGCTTGTGTGTTATGTACATCATCTTTTCCAGCATCAATGAATGCTTTGATGCATAAATGCAATCACAGTCGAAAACGATTAATCAATCAAATGCTCATTGCTGCCAAATGGACCCAAACAATAGGCATTACATTTATATTTGAATTGTTTCAAAAAATTTGTTTTAAAACCTGAAGACATTTCAAGTTTGTAACCAGTGCTTGAAAACGTAAGGGTTCAGGCAAGCGTGGATGGAAAAGAAACAGCGTGGAAATGAATGATGCGTTATCTTGATTCTGCATGAGTTTCTTTCATGCTGCCAGTTGGTACTTGTACTTGTGGTAAAATATGTAATATAGTTGCATCAGTTTTTTGATATTAGGTTACATTCAGGGTAATACATTCAGGTAATACAGTTTTCCAGCAAGTATAACTTTTGAAGTTATCTTATATCCTCCTTTTTTAATTTACTCGAAATTTAAGTATTTCATTTAACATTAAATGCACACAGTTTTCATTTAATATTTGAAATCTTTATACTTTTAACGGAAGTTTTCTTAAAAATTTAAATTGTTTTATTTTTCTTAAGTTATTTTTTGGAGACTTTTTTGGAGACTTTAAAATTAAGTGAGTATTTTAAGAGCTTAATTCTTGTATTGGTATACGTATTAAGAAACAATTTTCTGACTGTATTTGAGGGTGGAGACTTTTTGGAGACTTTGGAATTAAACGGCTTTTTGCTATATCTATTTGTAGTATTGTATATTAGTAAACAAAAAAGCTAAAAAAATACCAATGCTAGCTTTTTGATTTTGGAGACTTAATAAAATCTCAAGGAAGATCATCATTCCACGAGCTAAAGAGTTACTATGCGATTTGCATACATCCATATATTGTACAATTAGTAACGAGATGACCACCTCCATAAATAAATTCTCTACAAGTCTATTTACAGAGGTATGGTGCAAGAATATGGACAATGTGGAAAGTAAACTCCAATGCTGTATCTTGAACGGGTTTTTTGCTACTACTTTTGCTATATCTATGTTTAGTAGCAAAAAAAAAATGAGAAAACAAATAAAATTAGCTTTCTAATTTTGGAGACTTAGTAAAATCTGAAGAAACAGCATAATATTACGCACTAAAGTGTTACTAAGCAATATAAAGTATCCAAAATTGGCAGTTAACAAAAAAAAAATTGGCATTTAGTGACGAGATCAGCATCTTTGCGAACAAAGGCTCTCCAAGGCTACTACCATTGATGTCGTGCAAAAATATGGACAATGCTGAAAGCAAACTCCAAGAGTGTATCTTGCATGGGTATACAGATGCACCGAAAACATCCGAAGACGATGGGCCAGAGAGGAGGCAGGAGAGGCTGCGGCCTCGTCACTAATAAGACCCAAGTTCTTCCTTGTCTTGAGACAACATATCATCAAAAAAGAACTTAGAAGCGGAGAACTAAGGCTACGAGATATAAGCTGGCGCCCACTCTTGGGCTTCGCCAGGCTATGCTTTTATTAGAGTGTAGCCATAAAGGATTCATGCAGCTCAGAAACCTCTTTAAGGATAAGCTGGGAGTGTGCACTGTCATTTTCATAGCTCACTGCAGATTATGCAGCCATCTGCACAGGATCGGAAAATGTATCACAGACTACTCTCGTTTTTGTGACTAGCCCAGGAAATTCCACTCCACCTTTTTATCGAATGCGATGCCTAAGCAAGCAGGAGGAATAGAGTTTTCGGCTTAGTATAGCCAGAAGACAGGCAAATACGCCCAGTCCAACTCAGCTCCGTGTTAGGTTTACTGAGGGAAATTTGTTTGGAGGGGCGAGGTGCAAACCTCTGTTTGGTTATATTTTATTCTGTTCTAATAAGCTTGCGAAGAGTTAAGGAATATTCGATATTTCTATGAAACAGTCTGCGTAGTCGATGGATGCGGAAGAACCAGGCCAAGCAGTTATTATTGATGAGATTTATAGAAGTGTTATAGATATATTCTAAGTTGGTTTAGCTTTAAAATGTACGAGTACGACCATTTATTCAATAAAATGTTGGATATCGCATCCTAAGATATTTGATTTCATCGCAGATCTGTGTTTATATCCTTCAGGCATTGAGTAAAAGCGAATAGTGAAGCATCTATCTCCTGCAAGGGCTTACTCATCTTCACATTTGTCGATAAAATCAACTTAGAATACAGGTCGCACTTCTTTTGCTGGTCTAAAATTCAAAGATCTTGATCTCGATTGCTTCTCATGGCTCTCATGGCTCATGGCTTGTCATTCATCCCTTCATGCTATGCATTCCCATATGATTTCCATCAGCTGACCCAAATGATCAAAAAGTACTTTGCGGATTTGCAGAATTCGGCCATATATCTTAGATAATAAAAGAACCAATTAAGAAGAATGACTGCTGACATGCAAACTTTCACGCGCATTGGGCATAAAAACTTCGATTCCAACCGAACTTAGACTCCCCTACTTTTCCTTGCGTCTTCCATTAGCTCGCACTGTCATGTACGGCATAATCCGCCTCCCTGCAATGTAGGCAATTTTGTGCGGCCAGCGGGTGTGCTGTAGCCGCTCATTGCATTGCACTTGCTGCCACAACAACGCCAACTCACAACTCATTAATTGCAGAGGTGCAGCATGACAATTGAACGCATCAATTTTACAGAAATAATAAAATGATGCGTTAATGAATTGGGCGTCAAATTGTTGCTTGGCGCTTTTGTACTGCGAGAAAATGTGTGCCGCCTCGTTATGTGGATATGCTTGTGACCCATTGATTTGTGGTCTGGCTGCAGGTGTTTGGAAAATGAGTGAATGCTTTGTTGAAATGTGCCACTTTTCCTTTGAGCATTGCATGTGCACTATTCATATATAAATAACTAAATATAAAAAGAATAACTGACGACTTGGAAATAATGATTTGGAAAGCAAAAAAACAAAAAAAAACGAACGACTATATTAGCTAATATGGAGAATAAATGAAAACTCGATTGCTGCAAGTCTAAGCCCTTCAAAATTTTAATATGATACAAGACTTTCGTACAAGGCACAAAAGACCGTGAGATCGAAGTGCACACCTCTTATTGAATCTAATCTTCGTACATCTGTTTCAAATTGGTGATGATCCAAGTGATTTTTTTTTTTTGCGGTGACGTTGGATTAAAAATGCCCTCGCACCATATAGTAACCGGCGCTACTACGTGTGTGGTGATTCCACTAATAATATCCCTACTCTTCTCTTGGATTTTTCCCTCCACCCCAGGAGTGCTTCCGCATTGCTCGAGGTAGACGGCCAAGACGGCGTCCTAAGAAGGACATTTACTTACTCACCCTGCGTCCAGGGTCGCCTGTTTTGAGAAACCTATGCTCAATGCTCTTCAGCATAACTTTCCATTTCACGCTTCTTTTTTTGGATAATATCCTCCACGAAATTTGTGACAACATTCCATTTTTCCTTCGTCTATCATCATTTTCTCGATCAGGTATAAAAAATCACCAATAGTGCGTTGCAGACCTTTTCTCTCTATGTTCAACCTCTCGCATTTAAAGAAGGTGCGTTCTGCATCATCATACTCAGTATCTCCACACATATGCAGTTTGGTAGGCTCACTTTTCCCACTCGCCACAAATACTTGCGAAAGGTCCCATGTCCGGACAAAAACTGTGTGAGGTAATCGTTATTCTCGCCGTGCTTACTTTCTATCCACTTTTTTAGATCGGGCATTAGTCTCGCTGTCCATCTACCGTACCTTTCAGAGTTCCATCTTGCCTGCCAAAGTGTGAGCGTTGGAACTCTAATATCGGAGTAGCGGATCCGAGGTGATGAGACTGCGTTCATTTGATGTAACTAATATTTGGCGTATATTGCAACTTTAGGTATTCGAATTTTAAAGGCGAATCGTTATGGTTGTCAACTCTACTTGCTTTTAGTGCCAAGTCAAAATATCGAAACAAATCTATCAATTTGGGTTCTCTTAGATGCAAATTCATTGGGATTTCTGTGATAAAGAATGTCTCATCGATACCGAAGCGAAATGAATACATGAAATGTCCCTGGGAACATCTTGTCCTCGATGTAGTCATTGCACTTGTACCCACTAGATTTTTTAATAGCATTCCAATGGTTTACAACTCTTTTGTAATTTTGATCTCTAAATAGCCCACTAGTTTCTAAAAGTCCCTAAGTTAAAACCCCTTTCCCACCTAACTACATAAGAGTTCCACGATAGTTGCCTTTTTAGTAAACGAATGTGAAAATTGTGACCGGCAAAGTTTTACTGAGTCCAGTGGACCAAACCGCTATAACTAGTAGTTGAGTCTAAAACTGATAATGTTAAGCCAAAGCTAGAAGATCGTGAGTGGCTTTAACTGCAACTAAGTGGACTTTCAAGAAGGGTTTCGCATAGATCAACATACGATACCTATCTCTCTTTTTAATCACCGTTATTCATATCAAGTGCAAACAACTTTGCACCTCTGGCCTTAGAGCCGAGGCCCCCTTAGTTTTATTCTTACTTACTTTTTACGCTGAATAGCAGGATATTTTTATTCTTTTATTTATTTATTTAAAAGAAAAACAATTATAAATAATTATTCCACTTAAATACTAAAGCACTGGCTGCCAGGACCTTCGGCTTGGGAGGATATATTTTTCGGAATATAAAAGTCAATACATAATGAAGCAGAAGTAATGCCCTGCACCATGACGATCCGTCATCATCATTATCATTCCTTCGTCTCCATTGCGGAGCATAGGGACAAAGTAAAATTTTTACATTTCTGGATATATTTTTCAGTTGCTTTCACTTTTGCGATTCCTGAATATATTTTTCACTTGCTGCCAGGTCATTGTTTGTCCACGGTTTTGTATTCCTCTTCGATGCAGCGTCGCCAAGAGCCCCTAGGCCTGCTTTTTATGCGCTGTCCTTGGGGGTTCCAGTCCAGCGCTTGTCTGCTGATTTTAGTGCCTAGCCATCTCTATTTACGTTCTCTTATTTCAGTTGCGATTGGTTTTTGATGGCTTCATCGATGCAATTCGGTGATAGATATCAATGACGATTAGGAGGCAGTAATTGGTGATCGCCTTGCACGTTGTAAAGGAACATCTTTAGATCTTTCTCTAAAATTCAACACTGTGCACAACCATCTGCTTTATAGCTCGGGGTGAGTTCAGCTTACTCAACGATCTCCATCCATATTTAACTTGGTCGAGAGCTTCCATCTTCCAGGTTTTCACCTTTCATTTCTTCGAGTCTTGTGTGATATTTTGTAGCCATGTCAGTTTGGGTCTGCCTGTGCCTGTCACAATGATTGTATTATAGTTTATAATATTTTCCATGGCCGCGATTTGTCCTTACGCAGCGAATATCGAATGCTGTTAAGTCGTTATTTGTGGACACTCTCGGACGTTCTTGGGCCCAGCAGTAATCTTTTTAGACGGACGAACAATTTGTTTTTCTTGTTCACTCCTTTCGGGAGCATAGGGCCTCCGAGACGCAGTTTTGCTTTGGTTTCGTTAATCTGTTTTGATTTCTGACAGGGTAGGTGATTAGCCTGCCGCTACCAGTCCTAAATAGTGGGAATGCCCACTTGTCGTTGCTTAGGAACAACGCCTTCTTACTGCTTGGAGCACCATCCGTGTTTCGCATTTTTGTGTCAGAAGGATCGCACAGATGGTTGAGGACTTCGCTATTATCGCGGGTTTTGTTTTTTGTTTTTTTTTTTTTAGAAAGAGGGAAAGTAGGTAAATTTGGAAAAGTGCGAGGACCGTGGGACTCGAATCCAACCTCTGGGAAGGCAGGCTACTGTACTTACGCTAGAATACCGAGGCCAAACAATACAGGGTAGGATATTTTTTCAGACATCTCTGATTTGCCCAATTAGTATGATATATTATGCTCAGTCAAATGTTTAATTAATTGTGGAAACGATCAGACGGTATTTTGCTGAGTTAAAACAGCAGAAAGTTTACAAAATTAATTAAAAATTCTTTTCTCGTTATATTATAGTATTTTAGTACATCTCATATTCACGTTACTATAGATATTTTAGCACAAGAGCGCAAACGGTGATGGGAGGCAAAAATCACAGGAATCCCAGTACCACGACTCTCCGATATTAAAGTTCAAACGCTCACACTTTGGCAGGCAAGATGGAACTCTGAACGGTATGGTAGATGGACAGCGAGACTAATACACGATCTAAAAAAGTGGGTAGAAAGAAACACGGTGAGGTTTACTATTACCTCACACAGTTTTTGTCCGGACATGGGTGGTGAATGGGAAAAGTGAGCCTACCAAACTGCATATATGAAGATACTGAATGTGATGATGCAGAGGGCACCTTCTTTAAATGCGAGAGGTCGTACATAGAGATAACAGGTCTGCAACGAGCTATTGGTGCATTTATACCTGATCGAGAAAATGATGATAAACGAAGAAAAATGGAATGTCGTCTCAAATTTCGTGGAGGATATTATTTGAAAATAGAAGCGTGAAATGGAAAGTTATGCTGAAGAGCATTGAGCACAGGTTTCTCAAAATAGGCGACCCTGGACGCAGGGTGAGTAAGTAAGTGTCCTTCTTAGGACGCCGAGACTAGGCCAAAACCCTCTACTTCGAAGCAATGTAGAAGTAGTCCCGGGGTGGAGGGAAAAATCCATAGCGATGGTTACTATATGGTGCGTAGGCATTTGTAACCCAACCTCACCACCAAAAAAAAAAACAACGCTGCTTTTTAAGTGCTTCTTCCTCTTAATTGGCGCGATAACCGCTCAAGCGACTTTGACCGAGTTTAACAACGCCAGTCGTTTCATTCTCAGACTAACTGACACCAGTTGAAAACACCAAGTGAGGCCAAGTTCTTTTCTACCTGATGTTTCCAACGCAGAGCAGCACTTCCTCCTCCTCTGCTACCACCAGCTAGTACCGCAACGCATACTTTCAGAGCCGGAGCTTTTGTACCCATTCGCACAATAAGACGCAGCTAACAGAGCCGCTGGATCTTTAATCGCTGGACTATGTCTATGTCGCCGTTAAAAAATTCTTAAAAATCAACGCAATTTTTGACCGACGTGATTCTGATTAAAAATTGTTAAATCAATTTAAATTTTGTTAAAATTTTCACAAAGTTTGAAACTTGGATTTTCTTAATTTTCGTGGAAAAATAAATTATATTTTCATAAACAATTTTTTAAATTAAATCAAAAATAAATTAATTGTCAGCTATTGTCAACAAATGTTTTTGTTAAAAAGTTTAAAATTTATATGGAAATTATATTAGTATTGTTTTTTTTTTTAATTTTGAAGCTTGGATTTGTATGGCGTTGTAAAAAATTTCTATTTTCATGTTATTGTTAATGTACGCACAGTATTGCATACAAATATACATACATATGTATGTTGGTCTAAATTTCTGATTTCAATCGCGTCGCTTTCCATTTCGCCCCAAACGCAAAGCATTTCTCAAAACTTTTATCGCCCAGTTTCGCAATGATAACTTAATTAAGAAAAAGTATGTCAACTAACTTTAACTAAAATTAAGGCGAACACCAAATAATCTCAGTGGTACCACAAACAACCAGGAAACAACACCAAATATCAATGATACGAAAGTGAGGTTATGTCAACTGGGTTGGCTAATCTGTAAACAGTAGCAAATAGCGTGAAATGAAATGTTTGAAAAAAACAGCGTCCAAAAAAATATAGAGCAAATATGTAGTACAATTCGCCAAAGAGACGAGATAGCAAAAACAACAACAGCAACAAAAAAGCTGCGAAATTTTGGTGACATTTTCCAAAAACACCCGCTGATTATAAGCCTTCGCGCTATCCACCAAAAGTGCAGTGCATGTTGCACGCGTGTGCTTAGAAGTAGCTGTAGTTGTTGTTATTGTTGTCAGCTGCTGTTGCGATAATTAGTCGAACGTACAGCGGCGCAACAAGACGCATGCGTATGTGCAACATGTTTAAGCTTCGAGTTTGTGGCAAGTTGCTAGCTGGCTGTTGCTTTGCGTGTTTCGCTGAGGTGTGTGTGTGTAATCACAGATTTTAACTGCGCACATTTCGTTTACTTATTTTACATCTTTATTATTCATATGCACATACACGCACGTACATATGTATGTCCATTTGTAAAAATATTATTTTTTTTAATTTTTTTTAGATTTTTTTTTGTTTTTGATTTTGCTAATTTGGCCGCATTAGTTTGCTAATAAATTTACATTGTCAACGGCGTGTTGCATAAAAGCGCATGCGCATGCGCTAAATACACGATAACTCTGCGCCACACTAATTTAACTGGCAGCCGACAGTGTCGAGCGTTGTTGAGTTCAAACGCAGTTGGCAACTTGATTAATTTATTTTGTATAGTTGCTTTTTTTTTAGTATTTTTCGTGATTTCGCTGAAGTTTACTATATGTACGCCAATATGATTCAAAAATATTTTACTATTTTCATTTGTTTATTTTTGTGGCTGTGTGTGTGTACAATTAACCAAAACATATGCAAGGTCTCACTGTTTATTTTTCTTTTTCCTGTTTTTTTATCATTAAATAATGAATCAAAATGATAAGCAGATGTAGGATAAGTTGTAGCCAACTGGCCGAAAATGCGAAACAAAATATAAAAGATATATTTACCCTGCTCTTTCCTATTCACCTTTCAAATGTCCATCCAAAGTCTGAGTATATTCATTCTTTTGATTTTTTTTCATACTTTAGAAACTATGACCGATTTCTTCAAAGCCATTCAGTCTCGTTCTATCTCAGCTTAGCTTATGTCGGCTGCTATCCAAGTATGAAAGGTCCTTCTATTCGCCATTTCCCCACTCGCTATCTCTATGATCGATGAACTTGACGAAAAATTTGCATGCGAAAGCAACAACAAAGTTATCGAGTAAGATTCGCCGCTAACGAGTATGACTATACCCTACAAGACAGCTGACTATCGTATTAGCACTCATATTATCATCATCACTATCATCATCCAACTACACATTTTTGTTCTAGCCATGGGAAAGTTCTGATAGTTTCCCCTTGTCGGTGTGATATTCTATCTCTCTTTTACCAATAGAAATTTCTTATAACTGAAAAATATATCTGCTTTGCTCTAAACTACTCATTTTCGTCATCAAAAAGGAATCAGCACAAACTCCTCAATAACTCCTCATTAAAAAGTAATCAGGCTGATGAGTTTCGTTAAATTGTTTTATTTAGAAATTATAAAATTTATATTATTGTGTTTTCATTGAGATTCGAATTCACGAATTTTCAATATTTTTTTGTTTTCATTAAAAAAAGTTTTTTCACACCAATTCGGTGTTTAGTCCGCAGAGATTCGAACTGACAAATTCTCAAGTCTTAGCCAAGCATCTACTCACTCGGCTATAACAAGTATGAAACAAAGACAGCTAAATCTCACAGTAGAACTGTTTTCAGAGCAGCCACATTATTTCGTTAAAATTAATCAACACTGATGCCTTGGCGTTTAAAGTACAGTAGATATATTTTTCACTTATATAAAATTGCTATTGGTAAAAGAGAGATAGAAGTCACACCGAACAGGGGAAAAGAATATCAAATGAAATATTTGATTTCCCCATTAAAAAATGTATTATATATGCTATTTTTATAATGAGCATGTATTAGAGACTAATAAAATACTTGTAAATGTGTTGGAATTTTTGTCAAAAGTGCTCAGCACTGTCTTGTAGGGTAGCTCATTAGACTGGTATACCGTACTGACTCACCAACACATGCAATTTAAGGCAACTCTCTTCCCGCGTTGCCGACATATGTATGTTCATTTGCACCAGTTGTTTCAGCTATTCGCCACTTGCTAACTATTGGCGTAAAGAAAAGGCCTCAAATTTTTCTTAATGGGCATTCTATGGTAGATCGAAATTCAAATTATGGAATCCGCCTACGGGTGCGTGTATGTTGGAGCTGCGTTAATAGCCGAGACAATTGTAAATGGGTATGTCATGCTTACGTGAGAGCTGGGCTGTGAGTAAAAAAAGTTATTGATAAACGACAGGGGCAAAGAACACTAGAAGACCGATTTTCTTCCCTTTTGTCACTTTAGACAAAATGGACACTGAAGTCTTTATAAGTGAAATTTCCCTCAAAACTTCAAAATACAAATATCAAAAAGGTCACGCGTTATAAAATGACGAATGGATGCCAAAACTTACATTTATTTAGAAGAACTTCATGAGTATTAGTAAGACCGCATTAATTTTTTGTTACTTGTCGTACTCGTGCTCCTCCAACACCCTCTGTGTTCTCGTTCTTGTCAATGTCGTTATTGACTGTATAAGTAGAATAAAAACTAACATTTGCAAGGTGTGTGAACAGGACGGGAACATCAAAGGATAATTCGGAGAGTTAAAGCAACGAAAGTCTCCCTGTTGCAACGCAGTCTAATGAATCTCTCTTGAGAGTATAAAAAAATAGTACTCACTCGCATAAAAATAGTACTCACTAGCGGCGAATCTTGCTCGATAACTTTGTTGTTGCTTTCATATGCACATTTTTCGGCAAATAAGCAGAGCCCAGATATAGTGAGCAGAGCCCAGATATAGTGAGCAGAGAGGTGGCCCCTATATAAGAAAAAAAATTTTAATTTAAATTTAAATTTTAATTTTAATTTAAATTTTTTTTATTTATTATTTTTTTTTTAATTTTTCAAAATTTTTTTGGAAAATGTTTTTCTTTTTAGTTTTCAACAATTTTTGAATATGGTTTTATTTATTTATATTAAAAATTTTTTTTTGTTGTTCTTTTTTTATTTTAATTTTTTTAATTTTTTTTTTTTGATTTATTTTACTTTTTTTTTAATTTTCGGTGATTTTTTGTTTTCTTTTACTTTAATTTTCAACCACTTTTATTTAAGTTTTTTAAATTTGTTCTTATTTTTGTTTTTAATGTTTTTGATTGTTTTTAAAGTTTTTTAATTTTGATTTTAGTATTTTTAAAACCGTTTAAATTTTTTTTTTCTTTTTTTAATTTTCTAAAACTTTTTGTTTTATTTTTTTTTTTAATTTTCAACAATATTTAAAATTTGCTTTTTCTTAACTTTTCAAAATTGGTTTTAATTTAAATTTTTTGTTTTAATTTTTCTAATGTTTTTTGATTATTTTTTAAGTTTTTTAATACCTGTTTACTTAATTTTTATTTTAATTTGTTTTTTTTTTTTATTTTCTTACATCTTAACATTAATCGTGTTTTAGTGAAATATTTATACTATGACTATGCGATTGTCTTCTTCTTGTTATAAAATTTAACGGTATTTAATTTTAAGTTTCGTACAAATTATGAAATTCGACGAATGTTTGTTTTTCTTTTGCAACAGGATGTGTAGAAAATTTGCAGTTCCTTTTGGATTTTTAGCTAAATTATAAATGGTACTTGAAGACAGCAACAATATTCCTTCATCAGAGTCACTAATTTTTCCGATGTATTTTATCTGCGAACGAATATTGTACTGAAATCTATACTCTTATCACAGACTTAACGTAAATACCACATTAAAAAAGGAGGATGCTTACTTAGTGCGGTCACTATACTCGGCTCCCAGCGAATTTGTTGCTAACGTAACAGGAGCTATTTCAGTGGCTTGTACACAACAGAGATCGACAAAAATTGAAATTGTGTTGGTGATATACGAAAAAATCAACGCAGCCACTGTTCATGTCAATTCGTTGCCATCTGAAAATGCCTGATTGGATGGCCGTAAGAAGTGAAATGAACGGCCACAATTCTTCTGACAAACCCCCCGAGACATTATAGCCAAAGTTACTTCCACAAGTTACTTTGAATGGCCAAACCTTGTATTCTACTAACCTTGCACTGCGGTCAGGGTCAGCCCACGATGTGCAGAATACAAAAGTTGCGCCCATCTTCCAACGCTATTTTGCTCTCAGTGAATTTGACAGAATCGCTGTGTGTGTGACGTAAATTGCGTAAATTATTTGCATGTTGATTGTGTAGTGTAGTTACGTCACGTCACTTTAATCGGCGCAATCTTGTATTCTACGTTTCCTCAGTTCAGCCTTTGTTCATCACACCATTTCTTCTCTGAAGGCTGCAATTGTTCGTAAATCCTGATTAATAAGTTTACTGCAGCTAATCGAAATTTGATTGAAAGAGTTTATAGATGTATATAATAGTATATAGTATAAGGTAATGTTGTGTAAACATTCGAGAATTTTCATTAAATTTTGTTCAAAATAAAAGCTAATTAGTTTTACTCTCAAGTTTTCCTCAAATATCATACGCATAGATAGACACTGTCCCATATTTAACCTTTTGGTTAGCTTAACAGAAAGGGGACAAAAAAAAACCCTTAATAAAGATTAGGCCAAGCTCTATATGGAGTAAAGACTTTACAATTGATTTCAATAAAATCACTTTAATATAAAATAAATATACCTAGTGTCATTTCATTGAGAGTCAGGGCGTTTTCGGCAGCAATCTGAAAGAATGAAATTGACGATGAAGTTAATGCCGATAAATGTCGTTTAATGTCTGTTTGTATACCATCCGATCTAATAGCTGCAGTTGTGTCTGGTTCTGTATTTCATTAGTATAAGCGAAGAGATGTCTCCTCACTCTTCTGGGAGGTGGCTCATCCTCTAGCAAGTGTGTGCATGTGCAGCGGTGGTCCTTGCGGTAGCACCCAAGCAGAGAATTGCCTACTCAGCATTTTATTGTGCTCCTTAACTGGGAGCAGGAAGGCCTCATTGTGAAGATGTTGTTGGGGAGGCATCAGGCAACGTTACCGCTACTTGAATATACACTGGAAGATCTGTTATTTCTGAGGACAGCCAAATAACGCCCAGACAATGAGTCTATCGCTTTTTAGAATATTCTCCCAAGAAGCCTTCACAAGTGATCATACCTCAATCTTATTGAATGGATTTTTACCCTTTTAGAGGTATTTTTATTTATCGCTACAAGTTCTCAATTTCTCTATAGGGTTTAAGCCTGCTAAAAATTGTAGAGGTCACTAAGATATTACTTGATCTACGATATTAGTCCGATTTTTCTGGTAATTTTTAGAGAGTACAATTTATGCTAACAATTCAAAGGCATAGAAAAACTCAAAGACTACAGATCTACTTTTCATAAATAGTTGTTGGCAATTTGACTGTCGATTCAGGTTTAAGTTCTGCCAAGTGTGTGACAACAGTCTCTGAAGAACTTCGAGGAGAATGCATTAGGCTTGTCGGTTGAAATATGTTGGGTTTTAAGTGGAACATAAAATTTTTCATGCCGCTTGAAGAGAAAGAAAGGCATATTGCTAAGCGATTTTGAAATATGGTAAATCTCACTACCGATTAGTGAAAGACCCTTGAATCGAGCCTATAAGGTATGAAAAATCACAGTGTACCATTTCTTAAAATCAACGCGATGAAGAGTTCGAGTTGTTGTTATGCCTTATTCGACTTGAGATTGGAGGAGCGAAGAGATTATCCTCTTATCTGCTGACATATCTGTAGGCTCAGCTACGGTGCTAACTTAGATTAGTGGAGTATGAAATAACTTAACTTCTTAAATTTCTTCCTTTTCGTTTTTATTTTGTCTTCGAATCTCCTTTGGAATTTATTTATATCTTCTTTTAACATTCGCTGCCTATCTTTGTCAATTTGGTTGCGGCTATTGTGTTTTTAAGTCGCTACGCTCATTTTTGTTTCTACTATAAATTTTTGCTGTTGTTGCTGGTTTTTTTTATATCATTCAAAGTTGTTGTCACCATCGCCTTTACAACACATTTTACAAGCAATAAAGTTGTTCCACATTTGCGAATCTACATCGTAAACTTTAGTTGATATCTCACTCAGCTTACTTACAACACTTGGCCACATGCAACATGCCACATGCCACATACATACAATACACAGATGATGCCAGCAGCAAATGCAGCAACAGCTAGCACCATTGCAGCCAACAGTCTGCAGCCTGCAGCCAACACCGATGACTCTTAGCCAGAAAATAAGGTGCGCTACAGGGAAAAAAGCGCAACAGCAAAAGCAGAATCGCATAGCAACATGTCACATAAACATTAGTTCACCTTTTTGGCTTTCAGCAGCAGAGTCAGCAGCAGCAACAACAAGAACGATGTCTGCTCATATGGGTGTATGCACATTAGGGTGGTTCACTTTGTATACAAAAAAAATTGGTACTGCTTTTCCAACGGAATTATAAAATTTATTATATTTTAAGGCTGTTGCTAAAAAATTTCGTGAAAATATTAAGAAATGCCTGGTCTATACCACTTTGAAAGTGGCTCTAAAAAACAAAATAAAATTTTTTCTTTGTTAAAATTGTTTAACATTTTTATGCAGACATTTAAGATGAACACCTCTATCACCTGATGAAATTTTTTCAAAAAAAAAAAAAAATTTAAAAAATTTAAAAGTCAGTTGATTTTTTAATTTTTAATTATTTGTTTTTATTATTTTTTTTTAATTATTATTATTTTTTCTTTTATAAGAAAAAAACTCACTCTTTGCAGATATTTGAGATTCGCTCCAGCTCACAGAAGTCTTAATATTTTTCGTTAATATTTTGACAAAAATCCGTTGAAAAAACCGCAATTTTTTTGGGTGTGCCACCCTAATGTACACACATACTCGCTTGTGGCAGCAACAACGAGTGTAGCGATTTTTTAACAGCTAAGCCAAATACGAAAAACTACAATTGTCCACATATTGGCGCACGAGTGAAGGAGATGTGGGGGTGTTGGCGGCGATGCTGGTAAGTGAAGTTACCTGCGTTGCTGCCACGGGACGCTCGCCGTTCGCCGATCGCCACTGAAACAACGCAACGTAAAAAGCGGCGGCAGCATATTGGACGCTTAAAAAATATGTCAGACAGTGTTGCATAAATTGTATGCGCACACACAAACACACGCACACATGTGCGCATTGACAGAAGGCTCGCTTGCAGCCGAGAGTCTACGCCCGCTGCCGCACGAAAATAATTGCAAACGTCTTTTCTGCGAACGCACCAAATTTTATTTAATTTCAACTTTTTGTCTTCTGTCTCTTCAGAGTTTTTCTTTTATTTAGAGCACAAATATAATATCAACTTGCGCAACAACAAAAAAACAAAACAAAAAAAAATGGCTTCGAAAAGCGCAAAAGATGTCAACAAAATTGCGATAAGCGCTAATATCGCTCGACTGACACAATAAATTTGTTAATTCGTTTGCATTACAGCGGCGGTACGAAGTGCATGGAACGAATAGCGGGATTATGTTTGCAGACGGCGAGCGTGTGGCACTCAGCAGTGCGTAAGTGTGTGATTCCTTCGGAAAGTGTCTAAAGTGCTTCAATGGCATGTGTATGTTGTTGTCTATGTATTTGTGTGATGTGTGTTTGTGTGCGTATAGGTGTAAGTGCCTATTGTTATGCGTCGGTTATTGTTGCAGGCTATGGTGCGTAGGCAGCGCAGGCGAATGGGTGTTCGCTCGCTTACTACGGCAGAATTTACCGTTTGAAGCAATATGTCTATAGAGTTCGTTGGAGCGCTGAAACCGCAGCCATTTATCGGGTATAACCCGAGCTTATTCGGTACGTATTACTATCACCTGTCTTACCAGAGAGAATTTCCTTCGATGCCTTAATCACTCTTTTACGGGCATACAGCCACGACATGGCCACAGTTATCATCATCATTGTTTCCTTGAATCCCCAGCGGAGCATAGGGCACCAGCGTGCTTCTTCGCCGACTTTACCTGCCTATCGTGGGAATGGAGCATCCATCCTTAAGGCATCCAGGCGTGCCAACAGGTTACCCTAAGCGGGGTAAGGGCTAATACTGTTGACCACAGGTGAGTTCCTCCGCGATCAACCACGACCGCAGCCCAGTCTCAGAAGCCGATACGGCAGTAGCGGCCCAAGATTGATACCTATAAATAGATCAGAATGCTCCTTCGCCGTATTTGCCTTACCAGTCCATCTGATCTCAGCCATCTCCGTCGTTGGAACTCACCGCACGATGTTTAAGTTGTACATTATGCTCCTCTCTCATTAGGTACTACTTCCGGCTCCTAACCGTTGCTTCCCTACTCTCGGCAAGATACAACGTCGTTCCTTGCCATAGCATTGCCCGGGGTGCGCCCGCCCCATATGAATTGTGCTACTAAGAGGATGAGTGTAGGTTTTTGCACCGGCCACAGAACAGAGGAGGAAAAGAGAAGGGTAGCTAACAAAGAAGGGATGTAATATTTTCAGGATTTCCGGTATCTTATTTTGTAATCCCGGACTGCCCCGAAATTAAATGAAGTATAAAGTTTATTCTCGCCGCGGCTGCCATAGCCGAAAGGGTTGGTGCGTGACTACATTCAGAAATCAGAGGTAACATAGGTCAAACACCAAAATTAAGAAAAAGTTTTTTCTAAAGTGGTCGCCCCTCGGCAGGCAATATCAAACCCTCCACTATATTTCTGCCATGAAAAAGCTCCTCATCAAAACGAATTTCCTTTCGGAGTGCGGCTTAAAACTGTAGGTCCAACAACATACACAACGCATACCACAAATAGGAGGAGGAGCACAGCCAAACACCTAACAGAAGTGTACGCTCCCATTATTTATTATTTTATTATTATTATTATTTAAAGAGTTTGTTGTACGTAAAACATATTAGCGAATTACTGTTTCAGATTAAATTACTGTTTTTTCTAGGGAAGGTTTCGATAAAGGAAAAGTGGCGCCATCTATGAACATACAATTGCTGAGTCTGCAGCTTCCACTTGCCCAGCTACCCAGAGAGGATATCACAAAAGTTAGGAATTTTTCAAAGGCGTTCCGAATTGAACTGAACAAGAAGGTAAACTCGAGTACAATTGCATTTGAAATAAAACTTAAAAAGTGTACCCTGCACTGGTATGCAGATGGCTCCAAGACACCAGAAGGCATACGCGCTGGAATATATGGCCCCAGAACCAAGCGTTTTCTGCCATTGGGTAGTTTACCAAACATCTTCCAAGCGGTGGTGTGTGCCATCTGTCTATGTGTAGAGATCAAATTAGGCAAGAATCTCCGGAATGAGCGAATTGCCATTCTGAGCGACAGTCAGGTGAAGCTCGAAGCACTGCCCTCCTATGAGGTTTAGCCCTTACTGGTCCTTGAGTGTATCGAGAAACTAAATTTGTTTGGAACGCACAATCGTTTACGGCTAATTTGAGTTCAAGGACACAGGACTATAACCGGATAGCGAACGCATTGGCAAGAGAAGCTGCGGCCTCGTTACTAATAAGACCCAAGCCTTTCCTTGCTATGGGACAACACACCAACAAAGAGATGCTTAGGAGTGAAGAGCTAAGGCTAAGGGAGATTAGCTGGTATCAAATTATGGGGCTACGCCAGACGAGGAGGTAGAGTCAAAAGATGTGAAGGAAACTTATAATTATCCCTAAGGAAAAACTGAAAAAGCTCACGGGAATTCCCGCAAGCTATTGCAGATTGTGCAGTCTTCTTCATAGGAGTGGGATATAGTCCATTGAATCCTGTCATTTGTGGGACCTATTCGTGGATAGCGCGGAAAGTTGAGACTTCGTGGTCAATTGCAGCTAGAAGAAAGGCACATACGCTCAGTCCAACTCAGTTCTATCATAAGTTTAATATGGGAACTGGGTTGGATGAGGCACTGTAATGAGTAGAGGACACCAAAGACGATGAAGTTGAAGTGAAAACCTCAAATCAAATCTTATTGGATCAACTAGTCCCGGGATTTTGGGATTCAAAAAAAGCCAGGATCTAGGGATCCTGCACTGGAGGCAGCTACACACTTTCGTATTTAACACAGTGACATGACGCTATTTGATGACTGCAGAGCATCATCTTAGGATCTTTTGGTTCGAATTCTTTTTACCAAATTTAGATTAAACCCTTTTGAATTTTGAATAAGAAATTTTTATATAGGGTTTTTCAGTAAGAGCGCTTCAACTTTTGAACTTTTTTGAATAAAACACAAACGGTTTGACTTTTTTAACTAATTTTTTTTTTATTATCGAGTTTGAACATATACGCTTAAGTATGAAATTCGATTTCTTTTGCATGGCCACCGCGTACACGTTTTACGAAGTCCAATCGTTGAACCCAATTTTCGACCACTCTTTTGCATAAATCGGCCGAAATTCCAGCAATTTCGCGTTCAATATTGGCTCTGAGCTCACAAATCGTCGCCGGCTTGTTACTGTAGACCAATGACTTCACATAACCCCAAAACGGGACGGCTTGTTAAATGGACCGTAAAATGGCCGTAACGCTCTTAAAGTAGCAGCAACAGAACGATTATTTTCATAAAAAATTTGCACATGAAATGTATACATGCATGATGAAATGTATACTAATGAAGTTTACAAATGACAAGCGAAAAATAAAAAATATTGCGTCGTTCGCCCTCCCTATCGGAAAAAAGTTGAAGCGCACCTATTTAATAACCCTATATGTCTAAATCAATAGTCAGTTAGAACTTTTCTTTCTTTCTCCAAAATTATTCTTCTTGAATATTACATTCCACATTTCTTGCACAAATCACCATTATAGTGAAGAATCTGGTTAAAATTTCAGCCATTTCATAACCATTTAAGGTTTTTTAGGGATTTATAAGGAGTTCAAAAGAGAATTTTCTTGTCTCTTGAGCAAACGAACTAATTTTTTACCTTGTATGAGGGAATGCAACCACTAAGCAAAGTCTGTTTGTTGGCATTGCGCACGCGCCCAACCAGACATCAGTTCCAGTGATAAACATCGCACAATTAATACAAAAGAATATCGATTATGGCATCAGTTGCGAAAAGTCGAAAAAAGCGACTAAATATAATAAATTTGATTATATGGAGGCATTACTCATTAGGCATATGTATGTGTTTGTATATAATTACAATGTATTTGCCTTCATATTTACTCATGCATTCACCTACACTTAACCACCGAGATAACCACTTCGTCAACTGGGTTCATTTGTTACTCTGCCGCTCGTTGGCTTCATCGATACGGCGGCTAAAGTGAATGCGAATACGGCTGCTGCAGTGATTGTAGTGGTAGCAGATACTTATCGTTGTAGATTACTTCAAGTCACAAAAACAACAACGGAATAAGGAATAACTATGAGTTCTACGAGTAGACTTTCACTTCGATATTTATACCCTGCACCTAGAAAATAGGGCCTGTCGGAGAAGATTAAGGATTGATTAAGGGAAAAAGGTTTTTCTGGGGTACGGCCATCACAGCCACGGTTAGCAAATGGGTAACTACCACCCACAAGCGAGCTTGGCAGGCTGAGAGAGGCTGCAGATGGACTACCTGCTACCTGTCATGTCCGATCGACTGTCGCAAATCCTTCTGTCATTAAGCAGAGGGGAGTGCAGACGGCTGGTTGGACTAATGACGGGCCACTTTCTGTGGGCAAAGCACATGGAAAGGTTGGGCATTTCAGACAGTGTAATCTGCCCAGCTTGTGAAGAAGAGGAAGAGACGGCGGACCACTTCCTGTGTGTCTGCCCCGCCTTCGCTCGAATCATGTTTGAGGTCTTTGGCACTGATGTGTTAAGAAGCGACCATCTTGGCTCCTTGGCACCACAAGATCTACTCAGATTTCTTCGGAAATCGGGTAGATTTAAAGAAAATTAAAAGGGAATCCAAGAGTAGTACAATGGACCTAATTAATGTCTGAGTGCTGCACTTGCTAGTTGTCCCGACAAAAAACAAAAAAAGGTGGTGGTTTTTAAACATAAGCAGTGGAAGTCTAAGGTGAATTCAGGCTTCCTTGCTTCTCCATGTCTTCCTTGCTTCTTTGAATGACACTCAAGGCTTTATTTTGCATTGATAGAATAACCAAATTTGCGGCAAAATTGCAGCCACTGTTCGATAATTTGTTGCCATTTGGAATATTATTCCATACAGTTTTTCTTAAAAACCGTAGAGCCAATTTTCACAAGCTTCCCTAGAGGCGAATTTTTCAACAACAAATTCATTCATCATACACAAAAACTGTAAAATGAGGTATATTTTTGTTTTGCTGGTGCCCATCTTTCACGCCCGCTTAACCAACGCTGATACACAAAATTTGATCAGCTTTGGTTGCTTTGCGGTGAACTTGCATAACGCTCCCCGGGTGCCGAAAGCTTGCTACTGGAAAAAATTCAACTGAAAAATTTTTATTTTTACTCCGCAGTCTGTGTTTATTTTTCAGTGATTCTGTCAATATCATGGCGAAAATAGGTGTATTACCTAGCAGACCGCTATTCGGCTCTGAGCGAATTTGACAGATATGCCGACGTCATTCGTTTTGTATTTCACTAAGCTAAAGGTACACTTTTTGAAACACAAAATGAATGACGTAGAATCCAAAGTTCCCCTCAACATTTTTTTTTCACCATATCAAACGAGCAAACCTGGGATCCGTCAACATCAAATAATTAAATGCTCACATCAAAGAATCACTTATTGTAATGCTTGTAGGCTTTACCGTCGGACATCTTTTCACTCTCCGCCTTTTATAGCTGTCTCTATTACTGATAAAAACTATGCTCCCAAGTGACATTTAAGTGATTAATTCAATAGTCAACCCATAACAGCGCGCAATATTGCTAAAACTTTGTATGGTCTGCGCTCTGAAAATACGCAACTGTGGTAAATGCTCTAAGAGGTATTCATTCTCAGGTATCCTAAAAGTGTGATATCTTGTTTGCAGAAGTTCACTCTCTATATGCAATAAACAATGAATGTCATCTCTCCGTTAACTTCGGAACTTACAAGTTTACGCATGTTTATGCTTGTTCACGCAGTTAGCCACCTGCGCAAACAAAACCAATCCCAGTGCAGCTAATACAGATAACAGCAAGCATTTGATTGCAAATACGAAACAGCAAGTCTCTATAAGCAAAGACACCAACAAAGGCAATACTGCAATAACAGAACAGCCTCTCTTGGTTAATTTGTCTCCATCTTCGTCTATCATCGCATCGTCCAATGAGAATTCCACTGTACTCACTGTGTTGAGTTCTAATGCTGATGACTTCAATAATATAGTGTGAGCGAAGTCGACGTCAACGTCGGCGTCGAAAGTAACTCCTGCTGTGCCTACTAATACAGCTTATGCACCTGTTGGTAATGTTGAGTATGCAAGCTTTCTGCTGTAAGGGATTCTTCGACTATTTCGTATGCTGACGTCGCTGCTTCTGCTGGTCTGAACTCTGCTTCAAATAACAATGAGAGTAATCTAAACAAATCTAATAAAGCGCTTTTAATTGTTGTTGGAAGTAACTTAAATGCAAAACTCGATGTATAATAGCATCTATCAACAAAAAAAAATTTGATTTTTGTTGCACTGTGTTGCCATTAAATTCTTAATAATTATAATTTCTGCGATATTCATAAAACTTTTACACAGCTTCGTGTAATACTCTATGCCTCGGTGATCAGATATACATAGGTGTTATCATCAATCATGTGCCGCTACTGCATAGTCCTGCGCTAAGAAGCATCACTGCTGCAAAGAAAAGAACTATTTCGATTACTTGTAGGGTATTTTCTCTTATCGCGCATTTGCGAATATGTACATACACCGACTGCCACGGTCATACATCTATGCGTGCATACAACAGTATCGCTTGTCGAGCTGCTACAGCGCACCAAATCGCAGACTTGTCGCAACTATGTAGCGAAGCGACGCAACACAAAGCTCGATACCCCGATTCTACGTAGGTGGCAAATAATATAATGTCAAAATTTTTAATCACATTTTACGGCTGCTCCTGCTGCTGCTGTTGCTGCTCCATTTCATTTGCTCTCCTTTTTACATAGTTTTCTACTCGCCTCATTTCTGTTGCTTTATGTTTTTGCTGCTGTTATAAGTGGCTGTTGCTGCGCCCCCCTCGTCACATCGCCATATCGCATGCAACAACTATAACTGTAGAAAATTTCACTTGGCTTTTTAGAGCAGTTTTGCATTTTATGACACTTCCCTGTTTGCAGTCTGTCGGCCCATGTCTTGGCTCAATGTTGGCCCTGCCATTATTTTTTCGGTTATTATTGTTGCTGTTGCTTTCGTTGTTGTTGTTATTATGCTTGTTGCCAACAACAATTTGCAATTGTATTTATGAGTGCTGTCAATCCGAAATGTAGTTCGAAGATACCAGTTACAATACCCAGCCGCTGTGCATAAATAATTCCAATATGAAGGTGCAGCTGCAACAGTCGTTTGCTGCAGATATAACAAACAACAAACAACACCAACAACAGCAAATAAAGATTAAAAATCACGGAAGCAGATACTTGCAGTATAGCAAAAAGAATTTCAATTTAACAGGTAGGCAGAGTTGTGGCAAAGTGGAAATGAGCAAAAAGAATTTGCTTTATGATATGAAAATGAAATTGAATTTGAATGGCAGGCAGCAGCAGTTGATTTGCATGCGAAGCGCAATTGTGCGCTATGCTAGACGCAGCAGATATACTTGCGCTAACCACTGTTAATTCGTACCTACACACTTTTGCAAAATTACAAGCACACTAAGCTTTTTTTTGTATCAAACCTTGTAAACAAATTTTATAACCTTCATCAAAATTTTCAACTTTTTCACTGGCTATACAATTTTTTAACCCGTTGAATTTTAGTGCAAAGTTGCAAGTCCAAGTTTTAAGTGACTTTTGTAGTTCATTTTTTTGCTGTTCATTTTTGAAATTTTTTTTTTTTTGACGGTAAACAGCCTTTTTTGAATATATAAAAAAAATCGTATGTATCGAATTGAATGCATTTTGTTTCCTACAACTGACTATACCCACACCTTTAAGGCACAGAAAGACACTTACAAATTTGCCAGTGCCTACAGAGATGCGACCGGTATTTAAAGAAGCTTTACATTCCCTTTACCTTTATCATTTGATGTGGAAGAGCTATAATGAACAAGTCTTCAACCCACCGATTTATAAAACAGCACTTTTTATGTTAATAACGCAGCGGAATATCAGTTTTAGAACTTCAGCTAAGTTAGTTCCATAAGTAGTTTAGAGAGCTCAGTCGTTCTTGTTTTCAATGATTCTGTCCCAGAAGCTTCATAACTAACCCCAGCGGCTCAGTGCACAGTGAGTTTCCTACCTTAGAAACCAGCCAATATAGGAGGTTGGGTAGTTGAATTTAAATTCGATGTCCATTTAATTGCTCTTACGCAGGATTTTTCAAAACTTCACAAAAGGAATCCATATTTTTTTATTTTCATTTATTTATTTTTTATTACTTTTTGTTTTTTCGAACATGCGATTCTGAACTATTAAACAATTAAAATATATGACCTTATGGCTCAATCCTCCAAGCCTAAAACAACGTTAGCCTAAACGTTTAACTCATTGATCTACGAACCTAACACAGCAATGGATCTAACTAAAACCTTTTAACCCAATAAGCCCGCAATACTATTTATAAGACCAAGGCGAGGAAATCTTCATCAGTGTCCGATTTCAAATTTAAAATAAATAAATGTTGGAGGTAGGTTAGGTTAGGTTTTGCAGCCGCATCGTACATAGGTACAGCGATGCCACTTATGTCACGACATGGGTCCGTTCTGAGCCGCAGGAGCTGGGCTACATTCCCCCTGTCAGATTGAACCATCCTGAGCTTCGAACAAAGCGTAAAAGGTTGTTGATACCTAAAGTGTATAGATCATCCATATTCATTAAGAAGTAGGATCTGAAATATCGGTTACTGTTTTTGGATCGAGCCGGGCGTGAGCAAAAAAGGTGTTGAAATGTTTCCAACTCCTCCACATTCCTGCAGCTACGACAGAAATCATGCGTGTAAATGCCTAATCTCCTTGCGTGATTTCTTATGAGACAATGTCCTGTGCGGGCTCCTACTAAGGCCCTAATTTGAAGTCTTTTCAATTTTATAATATTGTTGAGTAGATGTAACTTTGTCCTTGACCATGTTTGCCTAGCAATTTTACAGGTATTGGCACTAATCCATCCTTGATATACAAAATTGATGAGTGCGTCCATAACGTAGAAGCTTACAAGCTGCGAGAGGTACGCTCATAAAATTATTCATGTTTGCCATACAGGTACTTTCTCTTGCAGCCCTACAGTTCCCTGGTATATCTCTGTAGCCTGGAACCCAGCATAAGATACAGGGTGGCTGATGAAAGCCGCTACCAAAAAAAAAATGAATAACTTTTTTTCTTTTTAAGTTATCTGTTCCATTTTTGTTTCAATTTGCAGATTGATCTTTAAAATTTATTAAAATGGATAACTGGAACACGCAAACAAGAATTTGGATAGTCCGCCGCTATCACGCACTGGAGTCCGTAGTTTTGGTACAGAGAGAGTACAGGCGGATGTTTGGCGGCGATCCCCCGAGCAGATGGACCATAATGAGACTGGTGAATAATTTTGCTGAGCAAGGAACAGTCGCAAGAAGGCCTTATCATCGAAACCCACCAGTTCGGACGGAGGAAACGATCGCTGCTGTAGCTGCAGCTATACAAAGCAATCCAAGGGTTTCAACAAGAAGCTTATCTGCTCAACTTGGTGTCAGCCGACAGTCTTTGCAAACAATAATGCACAAAGATTTAGACTTATTTCCCTACAAAATTCAAATGGTTAACAAACTGAATGCAGCAGACTTGCCGATTCGCTTGGAATTTTGCCAGAAGATCCTGCAAATGGTGGAAGAAGACCAAAACATGTTAAACTGCCTTTTCATGTCTGATGAGGCCCATTTCGATTTAAACGGCAATGTGAACAAACAAAATTGTCGAATATGGAGTACTTCTAACCCACAGATACTTCACGAGACGGAATTGCATCCTCTTCGCGTGACAGTGTGGTGTGCGGTTTCTTCTTCATTTTTGAAGAAAATGGTCACACCGTTACGGTTACTGGAGACCGTTATTTGAAAATGCTGAAAGAATTTTTCTATCCAGAACCACGCCGAAAGAGAATTCCTTTCAACTCTGTGTGGTTTCAACAAGATGGGGCAACGTCTCACATAGCCCAGACTGTTATGACAGAAAAGCGACGAAAATTTCCCAATAAACTGATTTCAAGAAACTCCGAATTTCGTTGGCCCCCCAGTTCGCCTGACCTTACTGCACCTGACTTTTTCTTGTGGGGTTTATGTAAACAAGAAGTTTATAAAACAAAGCCAACAAATTTGGATGAACTAAAACAATCCATTCGGGCAACAATTGCGGCTATTCCTGTCGCAACTCTCAAAGCAGCAATGAACAACTTTTTACTAAGATGCCGCACTTGTGTCAACGAGCATGGGAGGCATTTAAATTCAATTATTTTTAAAACTAGTTAAGCTACATTTAATAAAATTTAATGACCTTCAACTTGAAAAAAAATAAATGAATTCCATACACTAAAAAAAAGTTATTTGAGTTTCTTAATGTAGCAAAATTCATCAGCCATAAGAAGAAATTGGCGACAATGTAAGACCCTCCTTGATGTTATTTGGAATGCATCTAGCGTCCGTAGGGCAGCTTGACGGTCTGCTAGAATGCAGATATCTGTGGATGCAATTCTGTCCATCTCTAATCATCTTAAGGTTCCATGAATAGCGTTGATTTCCACTTGGAAACCCTACACGGATCCGGTAGTTTAAAGGATTCACTGATAAAAAGCTCTTCGCAATATAATCCTGATCCTGCACCGTTATCCATTTTAAATCCCTCCGTGTAGATCCTAACGGGTGTGTTGGGTGAGGCACCTACTTCAAGCCATTGGGCTTTTTAGGAAGAAATTCCTGTCGAAGCAGAGGATGGGAGGGTTTTAATCCCAATCACTGGGTATATCCGTATAGGAGTCTAAGATGGTTGAATGTCTTTGTGTGCCATTCTTTCATTGTGAGCTCTCTCTGAACTTTAAAGCAGAACATGTCGCATATGCAGAATAGATCCAGGGGGGGGCAGATGTAACATGATGTCAAAAGCTGATATGTTTTACTCTCTATCTATTCAGATCATCCAACGATTTTGAATGCATAAACTCCTGTCTCATCGCTAAGAGAGTTGAATATTCGCAATGCAGTCTCCTGCAGGCTTGTGACTTCCATGCATTCCCGCCGCTTCCACAGAAATCGTGGTGGGGAACCCTTAACCTTTCCGCAAATCTACCGATAGTGATGTGGCCTGGTAGCATCCGCTCGATTGTAGATTAATTTTTTCTGCTGAGCTTTAGGTCGTTTCTCGGAAAGAGTTTCATATTCTTCTGTGCTGGTCCCAAGGTGCCTCCCTCTCATTTGTCGAATTTTTATAGATTTTGTATGTTGCAGGTGTTTTGTTTTAGTTGCATGAGAAGTATCGATATCGATAACTATGGGTTGAGAGCTTAGAATGGAAATATGTGCTGACATTTCTGCTCAGTAAGAATTGGTATGTTCGCGAAGTTCACATAGGGAAGTGCTGAAGAAGACGCTGAAATGTTCATTCGTCGTCATTCTTAACCTGTTGGCTCTTGGCCTGTGACTATCTGGAAAATTTTTCGTAGATATCTTGACTTACGTGCCAATAAAATACAGCCTTTGAAATACATTGAAGATAAATGACCATCGTTTGCGTCACATATTTGTTGATTGTACTCATTTAGATTTAATATCCCGATGCATTGGAAAAATTAGTCAAACAGCGGACGAATGGATTATGCAACTCGCAACTACGACGGACATATGCCGGATTTTATGTTCAAAAAACAAATGCCTTAAAATTATCAACCAGATTATGAAAAAAATGCATGCCAAAAATTTTCTGTTTTGTATTATCATTTTAATTTCTCAAGCTCTTAAAAAATCACCCATTATGCATCATCAGTGAACACATTTGATGTGTTGAAATATGTGCTAAGTTTTTCCAAACAGTATAATGCCTCTAGGCGGCCGCCGTAGCCGAATGGGTTGGTGCGTGACTGCCATTCGGGAGTGCGTAAGTTCGAATCTTCGTGCATGAAAAACCAAAATGAAGAAGAAGTCTTTTCAAACTGCGGTCACCCTTCGGCAATGGCAAACGCTCCTCATAATGATGACGATTGAAAGATTGAAATTGTGCTGAAAATTTGTCGATTTTTTTTATCATAAATCTTGTACGAAGTTTGAAACTTCAATTTATATGATTTTTGTTGCGAAGGAAGCATATTTTTACAAAAAACTAGCGAAAACCCGCCCGTTCCGCTGGTCGTCTTTAAAAAAATCTAGATTAATTAATTAAACGTGGTTTTCTCTGGAGAAAAAATACTCACTTGTTGTTTGCTTGAAAATCAGATCAGAAAGAAAGTTTGAGCGCGTCGTTGTTCCGTTCTGCATTTGCATAGATGCGCTCCCCTTTACACATAAACAACAACATCAATCGTATGATACATACACTTCGTCGTGTACGAAAAAGCGGAGAAGGAGAAGAGAACTGTTCTATTCCCCTCCGCTTTAACCCAGCGATGTGTTCAGGTGCAAATGACTTTTTTGCGTGAAGTCTTATATAAAATAAGTTCTATTTACTCTTCTTAAATTTATATAAGCTTTTCCAGGCGAAGTAAAAGAACTGACATATACAGGGTGGCGCACGAATCGTGCTACAAAAACAAAACGTAATAACTTTTTTTCTGTGTGAGTAATCGGCTTTTTTTTTTTATTTTGCAGATTAGTATTTAGATTTACAAAAAATGGAGGCTTGGGATACCGAAAAGAGGATTTGGATAGTGCAGCGGTACCATGCTTTGCAGTCCATCATTTCCGTCCAAAGGGAATTTAGGCGGGAGTTTGGCGGCAATCCCCCGAGCAGATGGACCATTATGAGGCTGGTGAACATGTTTGCTGAATCTGGAAGCATCGCACGCAGACCGTACCATCGAGATCCCCATGTTCGGGTCGAAGCCATAATCGCGGCTGTAGCATCGTCAATTCAGGCAAATCCAAGAGTTTCGACTCGTATCTTGTCGGCGCAAATTGGAGTTAGCAGACGGTCATTGCAGCGGATAGTTCATGATGAATTAAACTTGTTTCCGTACAAAGTTCAAATCACAAGCAAATTAAACCCTCTGGATTTGCCTATTCGCCTGGAATTTTGCCAAAAAATTATTGAAATGGCCGAAGAAGACTACAACTTCATAAATTGCTTGTTTATGTCTGATGAGGCCCATTTTGATCTAAACGGCAATGTAAACAAGCAAAATTGCCGTATATGGAGTCAATCAAATCCGCAAATACTCCATGAGATGGAACTGTACCCAGAACGAGTCACAGTGTGGTGCGCAGTTTCATCAAGGTGCATTGTCGGGCCATACTTCTTCGAAGAAAACGTTGTAACAGCGACTGTAAATGGGGACCGTTATTTAAACATGTTGAAGGAGTTTTTTTATCCAGAACTGCGGCGAAGACGTATCCCTTTTAACAGCATTTGGTTCCAGCAAGATGGAGCAACTGCACATATAGCCAGACCGGTTATGGAGGAGCTCCAACGAAAATTTAGAAATAAATTGATATCCAGAAATTCCACTTTCCGCTGGCCCCCAAGGTCACCTGCACCAGATTTTTTTTATGGGGTTATCTCAAACAAGAGGTGTATAAAGCAAAACCAAGTAATTTGACTGAATTGAAGCAGTCCATCACAACAATAATTGAGGCGATCCCGACTTCAACCCTTCAGTGCGCAATGAACAATTTTCTCATCAGGTGTCGCATATGCGTGAATGAGCATGGAGGTCATTTACATTCTTTTATTTTCAAAACTAATTAGTTACATAAAATAAAATTGAATTATCTATACAATAAAAAAACAAAAAGTTAAATACATTGATTAGAAAAAAAGTTATTACGTTTTGTTTTTGTAGCACGATTCGTGCGCCACCCTGTATTTGCTTCAACCGTATATTTGTGAGTACACAGGTAATACGTAAATATATGAATGATATACATAGGTAATATCTCATATTAGCATAACCTTTCTGCAAAAAATTAAGGAAACGATCACCAATCACGCCGGCAATGATACAATGAATTTTTCACTATAACTGACTTCAGATTAACGTTTATATAATAAGCGTATATGTAACATTTTAAAATTTTTTTTAGATTTTTTTTTAATTTTTAATAATAAGTGGTCTTCCTCTTCCTCCTCCTCTTCCTCTTCCTGTAGCTACTCCTTTTCCTCTTCCATCTCCAGTTCCATCTCCTTTCTTTATCCCGGAAACGGGCAGTAAAAATTACTTCACTTAAAATCTTTCATCAACAGCTTCCATCTGATACCCATATTGTACAAACACATCCAAGGGTACCTTGGTCCACCTTTTCGACTATATATCGAGTCCCAGGTCACTCAGAGATCTAAAAAATACTCTGTATTAAAGCACTCATCAGTAGCTTTGATTTGATACCCACAATGTAAAAACACATCCTAGGGTTACGCGGGTCCTCGTTTTGGCCTTCGGCAGCGCCACCTGGTGGCGAGTGGAATCAATAAGCATATTATACCAACCTCCTCCGTGGAAAAATATATATATACCAAATTTCATAATAATCGGTCCAGACACACACGAACAAAATGTATTCAATTCTAATGAATGCTATGTGCGGTACAAAAAATACGTGCGGCAAATAGCAAAAACACACTCACTTAACCGACGCACCGCACACACACGCGCTATCAGATTTCAACCAAGCTTCACAGAAACCTTTGCCAAAGCAACACAAACAATGTGTGAAACTTTCATTGTGTTCCTTACACGCGTTGCTGAGATTACCACGGACAAACGCACACTTTTTTCGGCTTAATTTTTTATATAGGTATAGATTACAAAAAATTAATGGAAATTTGTGAGCAAGAGGAAAGTAGTCTATATTGGTCGAAATGTTGTTGATTCATGATTCTTCACGAGTTGTCTTAGAGAGGTCTTCCCTCGATTCTTCAGGTTCTGCTTCAAACCTTTTCTCACGCGCTCATCTGATTTCCATTTTCCGGAACTCCATTACGACCCGCGAAACAGCATGCAGTGGCGCTGTGCTGTAGAAGAGTTTGCCGACAGCCTCGGTATTTTTTGGTTAACTCATTGATTTTTTACATTTGATTTGAAAAAAAAAGAGGTCCACATACTCCCGTAAAAAACACCCGCTACTTACTACCTCTCTGCATATTGCACTCACACACGCATGCCGTTATAGGCCTACATATTTTTGCCTGCCAGCAAAATAATAAAATCAAAAATAAAATTCCACTGTGCCCCACATGTCAAACGCAACAAATTTATGTGTTGACAAGCACAGGTCAAGTGAAAGCCTAAAAATGTTGTCTGGCAGAAGCAACACGCTTCCAATTTCGACTCAGCCAAATCCCAACAATTGGCTTAAAGCTTTAAAACTCAACTTGCCATTTCGGCTTCCACAGCTTGACTGCACACAGCCTTCATCTGAGCGCTCATTGCCAGTACAGTGCGGCGCTTTTAAGCAGCCACTCTCATTATTCTGCGGCTTAAGCCAATTGTGCTGCTGCCTGCTGCCTTGTGCCATCATTTAATTTTTTCCCCTTCCACTTTTTGTAGCTTCTGATGCTGCAACATTTCTGTTGGCAATTGAACCTTCAAAATTGAATTTACGCATAAACATTCTATAACTGGGTAATACAAAATGCGAATGCGAACAAAAATTGTCTCGAAAAATGTAATTGAATGAGTATGAATGTGAGTGTGTGTGTGTGTGTGTGTGGGTGTGTATGGAGTTACATATGCGTAAGGCGGCAATAAAAACTTGGTCAGCAATAACATAACTGATGGGCGTAGGGCGGCTACCCTGACATGCTGCCATATTTTAAATGGTCCTGCATTAAAGATCATGGCAAATGTACGGAAGGTACACAGAGAAAAATTAATAAAATCAACGTCGTTGTAGAAAGTGAAAGTGGAGGAGTATTTAGACCGATGATGAAATTATTATCAAGTTTTATTAGGCGTAATCGCATGTGGACGCAGAGGCAGCTCCTTAAATTTATTGGCCATAGTCGCCAAATGCTGCATAAATTTATTTTTTTGAAGTGAAAACTTCTTTAGAATCGTTGGGAGTGATTTGAGACTCGATGAAACGAAAAAGCGACACTACGAAGCGGTATATGTTGATGTACGTATATGTGTGTGGCTGCGTACTGCTGAGCCACGCTAGTATACTGAGTATTGTAGTATGTATACTACACTGCCTATTACTTGCTTTGATGTTTAGTTCAAGCGTCGGTGAGCACGGTGAGCACTGTGAGCGAGAAGGCATTATGTATACCTATACCACACTACCTAATACTTGCTTAGACCAAGCGTCCTACGAATGTTTGTGTGTATGTTAGTACGTCTGTGTAATATACGCGTTACGACGCTCATAATAGCAACCGCGAGTGCTGTATTGCGTCCGTATTTTTGTATTCGCAAATATTTTCATTTTTAAATATTTACCGCAATTGTAGGCGGTGTTGCAATATACCACAATCAAAATGACGGTGCTCGTATTGTAACTCCACAGATAGATCTGAATGCACAGCAACTAGAATCACTGTCTGTTCAGCTCTCTAAAGTGGGAAAAATATGTGCATGCGAAACCAGATTGAGCAATGGAAAAACAGTTTTGATTATGGCAATTTATATTTCACCGAATCAATCAGTAAATAGCATCACGGAATTCATTCACGAAAATTTAATAAAGTATACACCAGAAGTATCGCGGATACTTAAAAAAGATTACGATAAAGTTCCAATCATTTTAAGTGGCGATTTTAACGTAAATTTTGCATTGGACACAGCGGTTCCTTTAATTGACGTTCTCAATACAACATTAAATTTAAAAATGTGTAACAATCGCACTGAATCGACAACACGACCAAAAACAACAATTGACGCGGTATTTCAAAGATATGTTGACAACATCGAAACCAAAGCATTTGTATCATATTTTAGCTATCATAAGCCACTCGTATCATTTGTTGAAATTGAAAACATTGAGGATGAATAAAATATGAATGCTGCTTTCGTCTCATTCTCTCTCAGTTTGTTTTACGGAAGGTTTCACTTCTATCGCGTCTAACCGTTAGACTGGTATTTTTTTCAGTGCACGCTTGCTAAAAATTTTGCTAACTGATTTTCGGCCTCACTATGACCCTGGAGCGATACTTCTTTTTGCATTAACAATTCCATAAAATATCATTAAAAATGCATTGCCGCAGTGGCGCGCACCTTCCACACATGTTTCCCTACGTTGCATAGTCACACTGGCTGAGGCTTGTGCAACATTGTGGCAGTCCATTGTTTAAAAATGTATTTAATGTCATTTTACGGCAGTAAGTCACATAAGGAAATTAATTTTAAAATTTCCAAAAAGATAAAATATTGAGCTATTCACATTTTATTTCCTCTTTCATCGCATGCTTCCGCAGGTCAGAGTGGCGCTGTGTAGTAGAAGCGATTGGTAGGATCTTCATTGTTCTTCTTCAAATTTGTAATGGCAAAATATTGGAAAGTTCGTTCATTTGTTACATTTCATTTGAAAAAAAGATATACTTTCATATATCCCTCTAAAAAGTTGGTTTTCATTAGTCCGAAGTTATCTGTATGTGGCTGATTGAAATGATGATCAAATAGATCTTCGTTTGAGCGTACCAATTGGCCGAAAGATTCTATTTTAATGTAATTCCAAAAGCAATAGAACAATTTTATTGTTTATTTCTAGAAATGTTGATTCCTTTGAGTTCGAAAGCGTCGGCGTGCAATGAAGAAAGTTGTCGGTCAAGGCAATGAAAGCGTGACTTCGAGAGGTTGGAGTCATAATGGACAGCCTAGAATTTTCTTTGACGCTTAATTTTGCTTTGTCCCTCGTTTGCAGCCATGTAGTAGGGCTCCATCTGTCTATCGCTTAGGAAAAGGTGGCTGAATGAACTACTACTGTTATTTACGAGGGGGGTTCAATAAGTACCCGTATTGGGAATGAAGACACCATTTTCAACATAGTCCCCTTTTAAAAAGATACACTTCTCCCAAAGCTCTGGTCATTTTTTTAACACTTCCAAAAATAATATAGGATTTGTCGAACTCTCCAAGATACGCCTCCGTTTTATCCGCCAGCCATTTCTTCAAGTTAGGGAACCAGAAAAAGTTGCAGGGAGCCAGATCGGGTGAAAACGGCTGGTATGGCAGCAATTTATAACGCAATTTATGCAGTACGGTGGCGACAACTCCGGATAAAAGTGCTGATGCGTTATCGTGGCAAAGCAGCACTTTCTTTTTCGCCAAATGCGGCCGCGTCTCCTTGAATTTTTTGTGTAAGCGGTCCAATCACTCAGTGTAGTATTGTCCAGTGATAGTTGTTCTTTTTTCTAAAAAATTCATGGGGATGACGCCGTTCGCATCGCAAAAAAAATCGTCGCTATGGCTTTTCCGGCCGATGGGACTGTCTTCACCTTTTTTGGAGCAGATTCAGCGGGAGCAGTCCATTGTTTTGATTGTTGCTTAGTTTCTGGTCCATAATGATGAATCCAGGTTTCATCAACGGTGGCACGTCAGCCCAAAAACTCCTTCGAATATTGCTTAAATTGCTCCAAACACTACTTTGAAGTTAACAGCCGATCAGCTTGTTATCCACCGTGAGTAATCGCGGAACCCATCGGGATGGCAATTTTTTCAGCGCCAACTTATCATATATGTAAAAACGGCTATGCTACTTCGAACATTTTCGTTCGTCGATCAGCGAGAATCATGTTGTAGACTTTTTGAATGATTTCCCCGATAACCATGTTTGTCGGGCGTCCTAGACGCTCCTCATCAAAAACGGATGTTTGCCCACGTTTAAATTCATTGAGCCAACATTTAAATGGCGAGGTGCCCCCATTGACAGCTTGCAACTTTGCTTTTATCTCCTCGCATTTTCCCCCATCCAACGATACTGCTCTTCTTCCGTCTTATTGAAAATCACGAAACACGTCTTACTCGAATAGCTGCCAAATCCAAGCTAACCTATCAATTAGTCTGATTTTGTGTTTTGCCGGCGTTTGATAGATGGCAGCACACGATGCTTATACCAACATCCCTCAGGGACGCGAGAGAGGTCTCTGCTACAGCGAGAGAGGTCTCTGCTACACATTTGTTTACTGAGGTTAGATACACCTATTAGCAAGCGTAACTCGTCGGTTTATCTACAGGCTGGCATCGTTTATTGTTGTGACTGCGGGGCCAAGATATATAAATTCTTTGACAATTTCAAAAGTATATTTCTAGTGGACAGCATTTATTTCGCCATCTCTCGTTACCCGTCCGACCCACTCTGGTTGACTGTCGTTTTTTTTTTTGGTGAAAATAGTGTCATTTCGAGAAACACCAGCTCTCCGTAGTAGCTCTTCTATGAGGAAGTTGGAGAGGTAGCTCGATAGTGGATCGCATTGTCTGAAACCTCGCTCGGTGTTGAAAGGTTCGAAGAGGTATTTTTCTACCTTGAGAGAGCTGGACGTGTTGCTCGATGTCATTTTGCAAAGTCGAATCAGTTTTGCGGGAATACCGAACTCAGACATTGTGGCGTATAAGTGATCCCTTATCGAGCTATCAAAAGCAGCCCGTAATGGCGTAATGTAAAGATTTGGTCGATGGTGGACTTTCCAGGTCTAAAACCATGCTGATAAGGTCCAATCAGTCAGCTGGCATGTGGCTTTAGTCTTTAACACAATACGCTCGACAGAACCTTATATGAGACGGTGACAAGACTGATCCCCCTATGGTTGGCTCATATAGTAGGATCGCCTTTCTTCAATACAGGACAAAGCACACTGAGATTCCAAGCACTGGGCATGCTTTCTCCTAGCCATATTTTACTCATTAGCTGATACATGCACCCGATCAGCTGCTCCGGCTGCCTTGTTGTTCTTTCGTCCCTGAATAGCGACACTGACTTCGTCTAGGCGGGGGAATATCCACCTTGTCGTTTTCAGTACCCTGCTCATTTCCCCAGCGGCAGTATTGATAGCATTATCGCCAGCCAGCAATTTAGTGAAATGTTCCTTCCATAATCTCAGTGCCAGCTTCGTATCTCTAACCATATTCCCATTTTCATCTCTACAAGAAGATACTCTGGGATTGTAACCTTCCGTCAGACGCTTGTCTTATTGCTAAAATTTTTTGGCATAATTATTGTCCCGTTACACTTCGAATACCTCTCGCTCGCGCTTTTCCTGCTCGTCTTTTTTACGTCTGAAAAGGTCTATCTCTTCTTTCCCGATAGTTTTCACGCACGGCTTGCGTTACAGCCGACTGCACAGTTCGTTGGTACGCGGTGTTTTTAGCCGCAGCAGCTTCGTGGCACTTCTAGTCGTACCATTGGTTCTCTGGTGTCGGGCGCTTGTGACCAATGGTTCGTTCAGTGGCACTGGACAAGGAGCGGGAGATGTGCACCCAGAGACCGCTGGCTTCGCCGTTTAGGGAGCCAGGTTAGAGGAGCAACTCCGAGAGTTGAGCGGTGTACGTCTCAGCTATCTAGTAAGGATTTCCTATCTACTATGTGGCGTAAAATTATAGGCCCCTCTAATTGCGGAAAAACGTCAGGACGCGCACCTACACGCACGCAAATTAATTTTATTACAGATTTACCTCGATGATCCTGTAGATTCGTCATTTATTTGATATTCGTACATCGATTAGCTCCAAATTTGTACCAATATTTTAAAGATTGCAAACATAAGCAAATTTCAGCAAGAAGGAATGTTTCATTAACTTTTTATGCTATTTTTTTACAGATAGATCCTGCCTCAAATACCTCCCGCATATGTCACTGCTACTCATAAGTACTTTACGCGCAACACCTCACGAGGCTGCAGTCACATGCCCATTTGTTGCTAATTACTCAGCCAGTGGCTCGCCCATTCTCGGCGGCTGTTTGCTGCTCCTGTTGTGCATCTTCAAGCTCTACAGCTTTACAACTTTACAAAGCCATAAAACTAATTATTATTACCACACTAATAGCGCTGCTGTAACAGCAATAAAAATTTGTGAGCGCCGCCTCACTCGGCTCGCCAAGGCGGTCGCTCGATTGTTCGCTCAATCGGTTGGTTGCTTATTGCGTAGAGTAGTCGAATGCGGGTATTCTATGACAGAAGCTAGCAAGGAGCACAGGCTGCTGTTGCTGGTACTTGGCCAAGCACAAGGTTAGTTGGTCGGTTGCTCAATTTTTCATTTGCTGTCTTTCATTTTGTCGCTGCTTATTTGTGGCAGGCGACGCCAATAACAACAAACCGAATATAAGCCCATTCACATGCTACGTTTGTTTGCCGTTTGTCTGTTTGTCTGTTTGTTGGTCTGTCATAAATAAGCAATTTTCGAGCGCTGCTGGCAGCAAATGCCGGCAAGAAAAGAAATGAAATGAAAATAAATACATAAAGAAAAATAACGCGCGCTCAGTAGTCCAGCAGCAAACGATCGTCGGTGGCTAAAGATGACTTGCCGCTGCCATATTTTTAACCTGGTTGTGCCACATTAAATGTGTTAGACATAAAATGTTTCATTGTGCAAACGCAACTTTTGCAATTTCTACTTCAAACAACGCGCCTGCGCAGTCGCAAACGCACAGATGCTGCTGCTCACACACCAACAATTGTGCGTGTGCGGTCGGCCGTAGAGTTCTCCGTAGTTGGCTACTCCTTGGCGCAACATGGCTGTTGTTGGTGCTGACTTGCACCCAGCGGTGTCTTAGATGAATAGGCTAAGTTGGTCATTAGCTGTTCATATTTAGTGGCTATGCGTCAGTGGCCACCGATGCGTCTTGCCGCTTTTAAGTTGCATCTTGCACAGGTGAATAATGACTGTCGGGTCATTTATGTCAGCTTTTGGCATAAAAGGCGAAGTAATTCTTATTTTTCATACGCAGGCTGGGTGATGGTGGAGTTGTAATATTAAAGTCAGCCATGGTGGGGGATGGGGGCGCAAGTGGGGGTGGCACGAATTGCTTAAATTATATGAATTTGTTTATTTTTATTTTCGTGCTTACGTTGATGGTGTCTTCAAAGACATTACATATTTGGCTCACCTAAATATTATTATACCAAGACAGGTTGATGTTGCAACAACGCTTTCTAATTCTCGAAGAAGAATTGTTTGTTCAGGTAGGGGATTCTTGACTGTTATTGCTGCTATATACTTCTATATTTGCATTTGAACCTATGACTGAAAACTAAACTTCTATTTGCACCATCATGAACAAATCACATTAGTATATACTTTACTCAACCTTTCTTGTTGGGTGAGGTAGGGTTCAAAATGCCTTCGCACTTACAGCGACCGTCGTCGTCGTCTACTGCGTCGTGTGGTGCGGCCACTAACACGATCCTTCTTCTACTTCTGGGGAGACACCTTTCCCGGGACTACTTTCTATATTACTCCGGGTGGGCCCAGACCGACACCCATAAAGGATCAATTCTATTCACCCACGTCTGGGTCCGCCATATTTGAGGCCAGCTTTCATGCTATATTCTCGCCTTCTTGTGCCGCTATCTGTGCGGCTTCGCTTTGTCGCACTGTGTTGAGATCAATCTTTTTTTTTTCGTAATGCGTTTTTCGAGAACGTGTATTTCTTTATCGCGTTCCAGCTGTCCTCGCGTTCGAGCATTTTCCTGATTATCTTGTTATGACAACCTTACTACAAATAGTTTTAACGTCACTCCAGCGGACTAGGATCTATAACTTTGCTCGAGATGCTTCAAAAATGAAATTTAAAATTGAAAAAACGCGAGTCAAGAAGCACAGAGAGATTTAGTAACTGCTAAAACACTCATGCTAGAAAGCCCATTGTACTCGAAGCTCTGGAAAGTAAAAGGGTAGATACACAAGGTGGAAAGGAGAGAAGTAACAGAAAGAAGGAGTAGGATAGAATAGAAACAGAGACAGAGATAGTTAGTCCTTTGAGAATTTTCCAGATTCTTTGGTAAATCTGTAAATATCCTCCAGTTTGTGAGAACAAATATTACTTATTCTCATGACATCGGAATCCAAAATTTGTAGCCTTGCTCTAGCAAAAGCAAGACACTAACAGAGAAAATGCTCAACGTTATCCGCCTCCTCTAAGCAGAACAGGCAAATCAGATCCTCAATCAGTTCAGTGGTGGTCATTTGCTGAACACATGGATTGTGTCCTGTAATATTAGCGACCATCAACCGAACGTCTTCTCTACCAAGTTTTAAAAGAAAGTTCGACAGTTTTCTGTGTGGGGTTATCACAAAACACTTTGCAGTTTTGCAGTGTTTTAGACTACACCATCACTCTTTATGTATGTAACTGATTTCGATTATTCGCTCTGATCTCTGTGGAGTAACCGCTAATCTGAAGTTGACCAATTCAATGGAAATTTCATTTCCTTGAAAACCGCAATGTTGTGGAAGCCATAAAAGTACAAAGTTTTTCCGTCCAGCAACACAATTAAGCTTCTTCATACATTCTCGAACAATCTTTGAGGTTTACTTTGCGTTATTCAGGGCCTTCAGTGCAGCTTACTTGTCACTAAAGACTCCAATCTAATTTCCGCTCCATCTCCTCTCAATTATCCATTCTGCTACTTCCAAATTTACATTCCGCCCATATCGTTTAAGTACCATCCGGTTCCAGAGCTTATTTCATTCTTTGACCCATCGGTAAAAGAAATATCCATCAAATTTGTTTAAATGCACTCTGGATTACTCCATTCCCCACGCACCAAGTGTCCTTTCAAATGAAACTATGGCCATAAGATCGTCCTTAGATGCCTAAAACAGTGGATTGGCATTTTATTTATAGTTGTTGGCGTGCCGTGACTCCCAGCTTTGATCTCAACTGTTTCTTGACTATAGACCAAGATTTCACCTCTGAGGGAGTCCTAATCTTCTTCAGTTCGGTCTTCTACATACATCTTGTCTCTTGTTTAGTCTGTCCGTCTGGCTGTTTGCTCTGTCTGTCCGTTTGTAGTCTTGTCGTCTTCTCTTGTGTCCGTTTGTATGAATGTGTGTGCTATCAACGCGTCTGCCTGTGTTCACGTCGTTTTGTCCGTCTGTTTCTTTTTTGCTCTTTGGTTTAGAGTTCATTTACTCTGTTTCGTACGGTGACCTGCCTCACCCAGGGAGCTGCGCTTGTCGCTATGCGTGGTGAGGAAGATTAAGGGAAAATAAGGCAAGGAATCCGTTATAACGTAAGGCGGTCTGATATCAGGAAGGCTTCGTTGGAAGAAAACCTTATTTAAATCCGCGGCTGCTAAAAATAAAACAGAAAAAAAGAACTTTTTTACTGCTCAACAGCCAATTTATATTGGTTTTTAAGGGATCGAGATTGATTACTTTTCACATCAATTCAAGTCTATTGCACGCGCTTCACGTTTGGCCGAGCTCTTTCACCTATTTGTGGTGAGCGTCTTGATGTTATTGCATAGACTAGAGGACCGATGTATGGCGGAAGAACGAGCGAGAGTGTACGTGCAAAGAAGCAGTATCACCTGAACGTATCAGCGATTATACTCGTAGAAAAAGAGAATCCTTACTAAAATGGCAGGTGACTTGTGAAAAAGAAGGTAGGCAAAAGAAACGTCGATCTATACGCTAATCCCAAACATCGAAAGATGGTTTCATCGGGGGCTTTGGTGAGCTTAATTTCTAGTTAATACAATTTGACCTGCCAGGAATGGTTACTACCAGAAGTACCTACAACGCTCTCGCGTAAGTTAATACTCTAACCTTAAACATGATAACACCATCCCTATCTCTGGCTCAACAACAAGTACAACATACTTTTGTAGCATGACATCATGCCACAACTATTGTAGCTTCACTTTATCTTTAACTTAGCATTAGTATAAATAACCAAGCCAACATAACATACAACGTCTTTTGTCACTATATATTCTTAGCAGTAAGTTGTTGAAGAAAAAATAAATAAAAGAACGTTCTGATCCAATATACGGACAGAACTAAAAAATATATTTTTTGTATTTTTCAGTACGAAGAGTATTAATTCGTACGTGAGACGCCTTTACGTCTAGTATGCCATGAGGAGGAAGATGCAATGTATGTGGTTTTTTGTATGCCCACGATTTGCGACTATCAGACCTGATTTAGGCACACTATCAAAAGATCCGATAATACCAGAACACATAGTCGACATTGTGATGACTTCAAAGTATGGCGGGATAAGATTTCGCCAGTAATTGGAGATGTGCAACATGCATTAAAGCACGCAGGTGTCGAGGAGGTCAGGGGCAGTTAAACAAGTAAAATTTGACAAAGAAACAGGCTCTTAAGTTGACGTGAGACAAGTATGGTGGTAGTCGCTGGACAGGCCCAACTGGGGGTGGTTTCCTTCAAAAATATTTAAACTGTGGGAAGATTAAAGTACATCCAACTTCTGATGGACTGCAAGTGAAGAGTAACTGACGTTGAGTCTAGTGCTCAACCGCCTAACGACGATTTACTCAACGGTGGGGGATCGGTACTTTACGTACGAAACGGTAGGAGGTTTAAATGAAAATTATTGGCGCGTTCACTTCTGTTAGATGTTTGGCCGAGCTTTTCCTCCTATTTGTGGCGTGCGTCTTGATGTTGTTCAACAAATGGAGGGACCTACAGTTTCAAGCCGACTTCGAAAGGCAGATATTTTTATGAGGAGCTTTTTCATGGCAGAAATACACTCGGAGGTTTGCCATTCCTACCGAGGGGCGAAGGCTATTAGAAAACAACTTTTTTTTATCATTTTGCTCTTTAATGCACGGAGATTCGAGGTTACGCACTCCCGAATGATACTCACGCACCAACCCATTCTGCTACGATGACCAACATTAATTCGGGTTCAAGTCCAACACTGACGGGGTAAAGACGTTGGATATCTCCTCCTCGTAAAAAAAAGTAAAAACATAAAAGACAGTTTAATACTACCTCCGACCAGCCTATAGCGAGAAGCCAAGAAGCTGTTGAGAGGAACTTTTGAATATTTTATGTCCATTGTAATGACGTCATCTGCCCTACTGCCCTTGCATATATAAGTACATACATATCTACCTTCATCCTTCCTTCCAAACCTACGTGGCTTTAGATACGTACATCTCGTCTTACGGGCAATTGGCCTGCATTACAGCCAACACATTAGTTGGTCAGCAGCAAGTGCATTGCGTCACATACACGCATACACACACATACACATACATACAACACATAGCTTGCAAGCTATGGCTCGCGACTATGTGAACCTCATCTATCATTTTTACCTACTCCTATTACCCAGAGCAGCATAGCACATCTCCTCTCACTACCCAAAAGGCACCGGCCGCACTGACCGCGGCGTTGACCAAGAAATCGACCAAGAAATGCACCAAATGCTGCAAATTTGCGCTAAATGTGCCAGTGTGGCATGCAGATGATGTTGCCCCCAACAACCCAGAGCAATTATTGCTGCAATATGTTTTTAGGACAGATCAGGGGGAGCCAACGAGTGCAGTGTCTGACTGTCGCTGTTTTAAGCGCAAACATTAATGGCGCAATGTTAAGGCCATTTTGTGTGGCTGTGAGCTTTTGAGTTGGCCGCCATCGACGCTGTACGTGGCGTGGACGACGATCGTTCGTTGTGGCAGCTAGACTGCCGACAAAAGCGCTCCTATCGGCCGCTTAATGGTGCGGGTGATAGCTGGCGGTGGCCCTGCAGCTGACTCTTATGCACCGGCTCCTTAGTTGAGTTGCAGCCTTTGACTAAATAGTAAAAATATTTCCATTCGTATTTTTTCTATTGCTTTTCATCATTGGTTTTTGTTCTTTTCGCCGTTTGCTGTTGCTGTTGTTGATGTTCGTGGTGGGAGCGCAACCTGAGCATGATTTATTACCGCTCACTAGTTGTTTGAGTATTTTATGCTGTACTCCCCTGCTTGTATGATTTGCCTCATCCAGTGTCTAAGGCTGGGATTTTTTTTCTTTTTTATGTTTTAGTTGCTTTTTTGTGGCACTTAATGGAATTTCAAGATGAGCTTCATTGCAATACAAGCGCTGGTTAAATTGCGGCTACGTTAATTTGTGAACCTGCACTTTGGACTTGAATAAATCATTTCTTGTTGGGGTTTTATAGGAAAAAATAATTGGTATTCTTAAGACAAAAAAAAAACACAAAAAAAAAAAATGAAAACAATAAAGAAAAACAATAAAAACCCGTAAAAAAGTAAAAAAATAAAAAAAAAAACAATTTTCATTTTCTTGTTGATTTTTTGCATTACATTTGAAGCAATTTTCCGTTCGCTGTTTGTGTAGAAATCATGCCAAATATGCATTGAAAAATTCCTTAAATTTCCTTAAAGCAGCAAAATGTACTAGGAATTCTCTAAGCTTACATGCTGTCAAATGCAACACAATTTTGTAACGAAAGGACTTGATTATTAATGATAATAAAGTATACAGTCAGCGTCAACAGAAAGTGCACGCCGAATATTAACAATTTTGACTACTTATTTATTAACTTCTTTAATTTTAGTTAATTCTGTACAAAAATATAGTTAATTTTGCTGCAAAACCATATAAAACAAATTTTCAAATTTTGCAGAAAATTTATGAAAAATCGGCAAATTTCCAACAAAATTTCAAACTTGTTAATACAACTTTTTCGCACTACTGTAGCGTCTACCAGGCAGAAGTCTTAGGCATAAAGGAGGTAACTTCTAGATGTACCTAGGAGGTGTACCTTAACACACACACCTATAAAAAACTACGATAAATATCTTCTCGAACAGCCAGATGGCCATGAAATCAATGGGCGCAGTTATACTAAGATCAAAAGTTAGGCAGGTATGCCTGGCAGCTCTAAATGTTATCAGCACTGTGTTCAAGGTCAGTCTTTTATGCGTTTCTGAACATAGAGATAATTGAAGGAAGTTACAAGCCCGATGAGCTAACCAGAAAGCGTACTAATCTTGCACTGCTTGAAAGCAGAGCCAATATGGGGATTTCTATGGCAACTTGCAATTAAGGATAAAAATAAATAAATAATATTCTCTAAGAGTCCATAAGGCCATGGTAGAAAAAAAGAGGCTGTCTGTAAAGTCGGCTTACTGACGATAGTTTAACGTGACAACGTCATAAGAAAATATTTATGGAATGGTTGCAATTTTCAAAACAAAATTTTAATTTTATTTGTTTGATAGATATTTTGTATGGATATAGAGGAGGAGGTAAATGGAATTGCAATGGAATAGGTCAAGTTACATTTACACAAACGTGAAAAATGACGAAACATTTATCAAATTCATGAAAGATATCTTCAATTTCGATTGTGCATCAGACGTTAATAAGTCAACAACACTAAGAGGCACCATCATCGATTTGCCTTTTTCAAAACACTTTACACTCGAAACACTCCCTTTCATTTCCTACTTTTTCTATCAATGTCCTTTCCTCAACAGAGAAATGGTTCATTACCATGCACACACGAAGAAGGCATATGCAAACACAAATATGTGAATTTATATACAAATGCGCATATACATACATATATATGCTCACTCAAGTAGGACAGAGCCAGATGTCGAACGTTGCCGAACGCGGGGGCCGATTGTGCTCTTTGTCGTTCGTTCCGCGCTCTCGCTTGCAGTTCAAACACATTAGCTTACATTGCGTTCGGAAAAGATTCGTATATTTGATATGTCCATATGACTTGTATGCATCTTTATATATAGATTTGTTCTTTTTGAAAATTGCGCGAAATTGTATATGTATATGCATGTTTATATACATATATTAGTATACAACATATAATATCTTATAAGGTATATGGTAAATATTACCATACATTTTTTCTTTCATATATAATAAAAAAATTAATAATAATAACATTAAAACAACAGGTATTATTAACAAACTTGGTTTTATTTTAAATTCTTCAAGTAAATAAATTAATAATAATCAATAAGAAGGCATATGCAATTACAAATACGTGAATTTATATATGTACATATGCGCATATACATACATATATACGCTCACTTAAGTAGGAGAGAGCAAGATGTCGAACGTTGCCGTTCATTCAAGTTCATTCAAGGTAACGACAATGAGCAAGGTAACGGCAAATGAGCAAGGTAACGGCAAATGAGCAAAGTAACGGCAAATGAGCAAGGTAAGGACAAATGAGCAAGGTAACGAAAATTAGCAAGGTAATGGCAAATGAGCAAGGTAACGACACATTTTTTCGTGCGTGCAGCCGGCTAAGTCAAAACGTCAAAAACTTGTGCTACAACTTGGCTAAGTTGGCCGCAAATAGATAAGAAAATATCAGAAGAATTGCTCCATCTCTAAAAAGAGAACATCTCGAAGGTAACGGTTTGTGTTACCGGTCATTAGCTCTGTTAGGTGAATACTGCAGAAGTTGTAGAGACGAAGAAGAGGAAGAAACTGTAGAACCCTTCGTTTGCAATTGCCCAGCCTTGGATGGGAGTAGGGCAGCAAGGTTGCTAGGAAAATACTTGTTTGACTCTCTTACGGAACTATCCGATGTTGGAATAATATATAAACGTGTAAATGGTTTCGTGCTGAATAAACACTGAGGCTCTCGTGTTACGCAGTGGTACTACAACGGATCTTCATGGTCTAAGTAAGTTGGCTACTCTAGTCGACTGTCGCACAAATCAAACCTAACCTGATAAGAATTTCCGGTAAAACTTCAAGTATGTCATTTTATAGCTCATTAAATTTTTGTATAAAATGCAAGTTTCAAGTAGGTAAACAATCGCACCGATTTTTGAGAATTTTATTCGGTCGTGGTCCTGTGCATTTTTTCCATTTAACGCCCCCTCCACATTTTGTTTATATGGAAGAGAGCACCCTACACTGATAGCAGAAAAAACTTAAAAAAATCGCGCGATTTAGGAACCACTTGAAACTTGTATTTTAATGGAACAAAATTCAATGATCTATACAACTGCGTACTCGAAAAATTTACTAAAATTCTATTATCTCTAAAAGCGCATATCTGAAATTTTTCTAAAAATTCTGTGTGAAAAGTAAAGAAGGTAGAGTAAAAATAAATTTTGATGAAATATTGTCGAATATCCCGGCCGACGTAGCCGAATGGGTTGGTGCGTGACTACCATTCGGAATTCACAGAACATCAGAATTCGTTTTAGAGGTATGGTTCCTCGGGAAAGTTTCTTATTTTGATCCCTAGAATACGATTTTCACAGAGCAATGAGCGATTTTTAAATCAACTTGCCCTAGTACTCACGCATCAACCCATTCGGCTACGGAGGCCGCAGGAATCTTTTCAGTGCTCAAGAGATGTCTTTTGTGGTTTTCACGAAGTATTCGAGAACTTCTGGCAAACAAATGGTGGTACATGTAAAACTGCCGGGCGACCATTTCCTTTGAACAACTCCTTCTGCGAACAACTTTTGTGGAATGTAGCTCGTCTTGGGATACACGCACTGTCCATTGCTGTTTTGTCTCCGGCTCGCATTCATAGATCCAAAGATGCGTCATCTATTACAATGTCATAGACATAGACGAAGTACCAGCGTTTCACAGTGACTAAGTCTGATGCTTTAATACCCAAAGTGGAACCAAATTCATAAATGTACTCCTTTTTCAATAATCCACTTCGAAAATCGTAATAAATCATCGCACAAAAATGTACGCGATTTATCTCCATTTTTTGAGGGAGATGCATTTTTCAAGTCACTGAAAAAAGAACGAATAAAGTTCATAAGTGAAAACGTTATATGTAAGTCTAAGCTAAAAAAGTACGAAATTTTCGATAAAAATATCGAATTACAGCTAATAACGGTGTTGCAAAGGCGCTAAATACAAAAAGGGCAAAAAATGTTAAATGAACAGGATGATTAAAGTTTATGGCCCCTATTATGAGCAACATTCGATCTTCGACTGTAGTCGAAAGTGCTGATCGAACGAATTTTCATTTGGTATTATGGTGCTCATTCGTTGAAGAATAGGACTATTGTGAATTTCGATCGCTCGACGCATTTACAATAGATAATTTTTTCTCAGCTGATACAGCAAATCAAAATAAAAGAAAAACCGATTATGTTGAAATTCTTTGCTAACATTATTTTTAAAAGTTAGAAAAAGTATTTTTTGTGAAAATGAGTACAACGGAGTTGTGGTTCGACGATTCATCGGACGATGAAAGATTAGTGGAACTAGCTAGAAGTAGAAAACAGTTGAGGGACGCATTCAACCCCCTAGAAATGGCTTCCACTGAGTAAGTTTAGAATTTTCAAAATGTGTTGACGTACTTAATATTACAGAAATTTCCTTACAGATTTTTAAAGAACTTTAGATTATCTAAAGAGGCGTTGGTGAACCTACTGTCCAGTACAGAAAACCAGTTGCAGCAGTGCACCCGAGCCAAATTGATTCCAAATATTTTAAAGCTAGCCACAGTTCTGCGATTTTATGCTCAGGGATCGTACCAATTGAGTATTAGTAATCAAGGTATGCTAGGACTTGCTCAGCCCACTGTGTACGATGATGCTGAAGATATTGAAGTGGGGCCAAATAACGGAGAAGTAGAAAACATAACAAATGAAATTTTGAGAATATTATAGAAAAATCTAAAAAGTATTAAATAGAAACCTTTACGCCACAGTTTCTGTTTTATTTTTGTTATAAATTTTCTTTATTCAATTATTCGTCATTCGAAAAAATATGTATTTCAGTTCCTCTACGTATTTCAGCCCATACCTACCAAGGGAAAATAAAAATGTATTTCTATAAACATCACAAAAAAAACCATTATTAAGCTTAATCCATTTTGCTGCCGTTCTCACTGCTGGTCCCAAGCAATTCAGCTCCGTTGTAAATTCCTCCCATTTTTTTGCTGCTTGAACTTTGGTGCAAATCCCTTTTGCGAATTGTGGATGCGCCTTTCTAATTGTTGTTTGGTACTCACGACTTTCGACCTGCATAAAATTAACAAAATTAGTATATATTTATTATATGGTTACTATAAAACCATAAATAATCGCAAACAACTTGCACTTTAACAAGTTTTCCCACAATACGCTACACAATCGAAAGCAAAATTGCATTCGACTCTTAATTCGGTAAACAACGAAAATTTCGATAGGGTTGCACCGCTCATAATACCAAATTGACATTCGATTTTCGATCTTCGACAACCAGCGAATATCGAAGATCGAATGCAACTCATAATAGGGGCCTATGTTTTGATCATAAATACACTTATATGTGCCTCTGAGAAATTAAATTGATATCTTTATAAAAATTAACATAAGGAAATGGCAAAACTACTTTCCAAAATGAGAGCTGGCAGGCTAAACTGTGCGCTTATAAAAAAAAACAGTCTACCGAAGTTAAACAACCGCCAGTCCTCCTGACCCTTGCATGCTTTGCTGATGATGTGGCCAATGCACTATGGTCTGGAAATTGCTGGCTGCTGTCCAAAAGTCATTGTTTAAAGTATCAACAAATCGATTTTTTCCCTATCACAAACTTATATCTGCAGAGTAAGAAAGGGTATTTTCTGAAAGAGTTTTCTCCTTGAGATATCTACTGTAAAAGTTTGCAGTTCTAAAACAAAAATTCCAAGTTGCATTTTTTCGATTATAGTCAGCATCTTCGTGCTTCGAATTCAACTAATTCTTTGAGTAATAAAGCTATTTCAAATGAAAATATGAAAATAGAGTTTGATAAAGATACAAATGTATATTTAACTCCCTAAATAAAAAAAAAATCTTTGTGAACATGGACTCTAATTTTGGTAAAAATATTCCACTTTAATTCGAACTTCAACGACTACGACTGCGACAGCCCCATATTGGATCAGCCTTTTTAAATTTCAAAAGTTAATAATGAGATTCGGAATCGGCGTCCCTGAAAAGCCTCAAATGCCAAGTTTCAACCCAATTTGATTACTTCTCGGCAGGGTTTGGCATAGTGCATTAAATAATTAATGCAATAAGCGGATAGTTAAAAGACTGAAAAACTGAAGATTTAGTGATAATGAAACCTTTGTTTTAACTATCACATAGAAAATTAGTGGTAGCGCAAAATGCTCAACCCTGTTTCTCGGCCAGCAAATGGTACCACCAGATGATAGACCGATGGTGCTCAATACAATGATGACATTGCGCTTCGTCGGAAACTTCTTAATTCTAATAAAATAGGAAAGCAGAAAAGTCTCACAGATCGCGAAAACAGACAAATCGATATCTTGACCTCAGAGGTACTTTCGAGTCACCAACTGGCCAAAAAGATGAGTAGAAGTCCCAATGTTGTGGATCGTTACGTGAACCAAGGTGCTTCCTGCGGTAAGAGTTACAAAAGCAGAAAAGCGAAGGCTTTGACACTGAAGGAAACTCGCAAAATCTTTAGGATTGCATCAAACTCCGACCTTTCAATAGCAAAAATTAAAGAAATGGCAATGCAGCCAACAAATTCACCATGTGAAGGGCTATTCTAAAAGCACCACATTTGCGGCATAAAAAACTACAAAAACACCTTTGAATAAATATCACAAAGAACGCCGCCTCGATTTGCAAGGGACCATCTGGTTTGGAGTTATTTTACAAATAACGATCCTGGTGAATGGAAAACGTAGTATTTAAAAACGAAAAGAAGTTTAATCTGGATGGGCCGGATGCATTGAATTACTATTTCCATGACTTAAGGAGGAAAGGTACGTGAAGCGGTGAAAGGTACGTGAGTCGACTTCACACCAAAACGTAGAAACATGGCCACCGCATTCCCACCACCCAGATCTGAACATTATTGAAAATCCATAGGTATGGTTGGCTCGTAAAGCTTATGAGAAAGGGCAACAATTTGAAGACAAAAATGCCTTAATTTGAAGCATTAAAAAGAATTTATACTGAAGAATTTATACAAACCCATACATTAATACTTACGAAGTAATTTATAAACAAGATGGAAGCACAAACCATTAAGCTTTAAATCTATATATATAAAAATTAAGCCGAAAAAAAGTGTGCATTTGTCAGGGGTAATCTCAGCAACGCGTGTAAGGAAAACAATGAAAGTTTCACACATTGTTGGTGTTGCTTTGGCAAAGGTTTCTGTGAAGTTTGGTTGAAATCCGAAAACGCGTGTGTGTGCGGTGCGTTGGTTAAGTGAGTGTGTCTTTGCTTATTATGCAATTTGGTATATATATGTATTTTTCCACGTAGAAGGTTAGTATAATATGCTTATTGATTCCACTCGCCACCAGGTGGCGCTGCTGAAGGCCAAAACGAGGACCCGGGTAACCCTACGATGTGTTTTTACATTGTGGGTACCAAATCAAAGCTACTGATGAGTGCTTTAATACAGAGTATTTTTTAGATCTCTGAGTGACCTGGGACTCGATATATAGTCGAAAAGGTGGACCAAGGTACCCTTGGATGTGTTTGTACAATATGGGTATCAGATGGAAGCTGTTGATGAAAGCTTTTAAGTGAAGTAATTTTTACTGCCCGTTTCCGGGATAAAGAAAGGAGATGGAGCTGGAGATGGAAGAGGAAAAGGAATAGCTACAGGAAGAGGAAGAGGAGGAGGAAGAGAAAGAGGAAGACCACTTATTATTAAAAATTAAAAAAAATCTAAAAACAAATTTAAAATGTTACATATACGCTTATTATATAAACGTTAATCTGAAGTCAGTTATAGTGAAAAATTCATTGTATCATTGCCGGCGTGATTGGTGATCGTTTCCTTAATTTTTTGCAGAAAGATTATGCTAATATGAGATATTACCTATATCATTCATATATTTACGTATTACCTGTGTACTCACAAATATACGGTTGAAGCAAGTATATGTCAGCTTTTTTACTTCGCCTGGAAAAGTTTATATAAATTTAAGAAGAGTAAATAGAACTTATTTTATTTCAGACTTCACGCAAAAAAGTCATTTGCACCTGAACACATCGCTGGGTTAAAGCGGGGGCGGGAATAGAACAGTTCTCTTCTCCTTCTCCGCTTTTTTGCACACGTAATTGTATGGGATGAGTGCACGATGGCACATAAAAAGTCACTAGAAGCGCTTGATAGGACATTACGAGATTTACGTAGTAAAAATGAAATGTTTGGTCGTGCCTTAGTGCTGCTGGCAGGTGATTTTAGATTATTCCTCGAGCAACTGTAGCAGATGAATTGGCTGCATGCTTGAAATCATCATATTTGTGGAGACATGTTCAAACACTCGAACTAACTACAAATGTACGTGTTCTAATGCAAAATGATCCATCAGCTGCTGAATTTTCACAGCAATTATTGGATATTGGAAATGGCAAAGTTCCTGTCGATAATTTAACTGGCTTAATAACTTTACAACCAAACTTTTGACAAATAAGTCAAACAAAAGAACAGTTAATTCAAAGTATTTTCCCAAATTTGCCTCAAAATTACAAAAATCATGATTGGCTTAGTGAACGAGCCATCATGGCTGGCAAAAATAAAGATGTGAATGAAATGAATCCGGCTATTTTGGCTAACATACCAAGTCCAGAACAAACATATCGATCCGTTGACACTGTTACAAATCAAGATGATATTGTAAATTATCCCACTAAATTTTTGAATTCCTTTGATTTACCTGCATTACCGCCACACATGCTAAACTTGAAAATAGGAGCACCGATTATTATGTTGAGAAACATAAATCAACCGAGACTATGTAATGGCACTCGATTAACAGTTAAGAGATTGATGAATAACGTCATTGAAGCAACAATTTTGAATGGAAAATACTCTGGTGAAGACGTTTTAATACCGCGAATACCAGTGATACCATCAATTTCCTGTTCGCCTTGCATTCGCGATTACCATTAATAAGTCACAAGGCCAAACTTTATCAATTTGTGGTTTGATTTAGAATACCCATGTTTTTCTTATGGCCAACTTTATGTTTCATGCTCAAGAGTTGGTAAGCCATCGGTATTGTTCATTTATTCAACAACGCATGGAAAAACGAAGAATATTGTATACCAAAGAGCATTACAATAAAAAAAGTAGTAAAGTAAATCACATCAAACGTTTTTTAATTGCTACTACTATTTAAAACTTCTTTCATCACTATTCATGCGCGAGAATTTTTATAAAAAACACACAGTATTTTTCGTCTTAATTTAATTAATTAATCTAGATTTTTTTAAAGACGACCATGGGAACGGGCGGGTTTTCGCTAGTAATAAATACAAAAAAAGTGCGTGTAGCGTAGTACACATAACAGAAGTGAAACTTTCAAGGCAGACAAAGAAAGAGGGAGAGACCCGAGAGAGAATGAGAGAGAGAGAGAGAAAGAATATATATCTAAATAAATTCACAACATTTGCAGAGAATATGAATAGACAAAATTTTCAAAAAACGGAGAAGGTGGACCGGTGTAGCTAAACGCGGGACACAAACCATGGCAACAATGCGCACTACTCCAAGCCTTTGTCACCCGTACAAACGCAGCGAATCCACGACCGCAGCAATGGCACAAATTACCGCAAGGCAATACCAATAAATCCGACGCCGGAATGGATAGCACTTTATAGTGCGCACAAGCACTAGCCAGAAAACGGAAATAAGTGCCAAAAAGTAGGCAACAAAAAAAACCGCCAAAAAAATTGGGATCAAAAAACGCCCCAAACAGTAGGCACCAAAGAAATATAACGCCAAAAAGTAGGCACCAAAAATATATTTCCTACAAGTTTGCACCAACAAACAAGCGCCAAAAAGTAGGCAGTGTTATTTCTCACTAAAAATTAGCAACCACAAGGAAAAACTCAGGAAAAATAGCCTAAAAAGTATCTAAGATATCTCTCGGCTTTTCCTCTACGTTACATCTTTTTTCTCTATCGCGGAGCGAAAATGCCCAAAACGTTGCATGGCCTTGCAATTTTACTCTCCATTCTTGCTCATCCATCGACGCCTAAGAAGTTTCACTTCAAAAAAAAAAAAGAAAATGTCCTGTATTTATTAATATTTTTTCTTATTTGGTTAGGCCTCTATTCAAGTGAACCAATAAATCAAGCACAGCATTACAAGTGCTGAAATTTTACTGTTGCTAAATACCGTTAGATGGAGTAATATCATATTTTGATGCTTGCTTATTTTCGGGCATTTGAATTATCACAAAATCGTGGATTACTGGATCAAATACGGTTGCGTTAATAACGGTTTTTTTCATAAAAATTATTATATTAGCTCGAATAAAGTGAACCGGGCTAAATCTAAATGGCCCGAACGCCACTTCCGAACGGCAGATGGTTTTTTATGAGAAGCTTTTTGCATGGCAGAAATACACTCGGGGGCTTGTTTTTGCCTGTCGAAGGGCGACTGCCAATAGAAAATATATTTTTCTAGCATTTGATGTTCCACGCACACCAAAGGCTGCGAATCTGCCACCTGAAAAAATAATTAAAAATTAACTATTAATATTTTCAAAATTTTCTAAAAGTTTTAAAATTTCAAAACCACTTTTGTGCTGATGTTTGAGCCACACTGTATCTTCGGCTTCCGTCTGCTCTTCCTTCGCCAATATCCTTCGTCTCATATACGGGCGCGATATATATGCCAATCACCTCTCGACGTACCTTGACGGAGTTCAACGCTGCCGTTTGTAGTTTTTCACATTCAATCAATAACAGAAATAAAATTATTCTCGAGATCAATCACTTTTATGCAAATGGACTTACATAATTCTGAAGTAGACACAAGTAGTTGGGCGTTGGACGGGCCACAGCGAAAATTTCCTTAAACCCTTGCATGCGTGACAAGGCAACACACAACGTCAACAACAACAAATGCTCGGCGAGTACTGGAAAAAGCTAGTTCTGTGAAAACAACAGCGACAGCAACAACAACAACGACAACCAAATAGCGCAGCTTCGATTGTGGGTAAATAAATAATTTGTATTGTTTGAATTTATGTTGGAAACATTTAAAAAATACTAATTTAAAATGCAACGCAGCGATAAAAAGTAAATTGAGAAAAACAATATTTAGCTCACAAGTTAGATAACATTGACACGGCAAAAATGCAAATGCGCGCCAGCTACGAGCGGTAGCTGCTGTGAAATGCCGGTACCATGGCTTCACTGCTTTCCGCTCTCTCTCTCCGCTGGCACAGTAGCGGCTCGGCGATCGAGCGATAGGAGTATGTGCCGATGTATGTGTGTGTGTTGCTACGTGGCCAGTGCGTAGTAGTCTGTATAGCGCAGGCGCGCGGTCAGCGTCCGCCCAGCGCACCAGAATGACCATTCAGCGGTCACTCAACGACAGTCCACACACATTTTTGACATATTCCCCGCTCACACGCGCCTACACCGCTGCTCGGCAAGTCACATCCACAAGCTGCGTTCGCATTTGCATCTGCACTGATATGTATTGACTGCAGTGCTAGCCAGCTATCGGTGATCGCGCGCTGATTGACTAGCTCCACGCTGACTCCGAATGACAAGCAGAGTGTGTCTGTCTGACGACTAACTGTTGGCGCATATCGATCTACATATCTACATCTGTATCTGTGCGCTTATAAGCAGTTGCACTGATGCCATAACCATCGAGGGCAAACAAGAGGGCCGGCAATAAGCATCCAAATGCACGCGCAGGCAAACATAGGCACAGATGTCTGTATGTATGTATGTATGGGTATGTACAGTTGTATGTGCGCGTATATTTAAGTACTCGACTTTATCGCACAAATGTGATCAACTAGAAATTCTGATGTTTTTATGCACTCAGATCTTTGTGTTGCTGTGTTGGAGTTTTTGTTAAAAGTTGCTTGGCGTATGGCCTCCCGTAGCTGTTTCGCCGCACAAACATACATTCATACAATCTTCTAGATTTTTATTTTTTCCCCCGTTCATTTCATTTCATTGCATTTCGCCTGCATTGCAATTGAGTTGCAATTTCGTTTGTTACGATTTTCGTTTTTGGGTTGCCAGAGTTCAGTATCCTTTTGTGTTTGCGTACGTACCGTTAAAGTGACTCTACACATACGCATGCACTCGCCCATAGTGCCGCGTTCTGCGTTCTGTTGCACGCACGCATTTCTGCAACAGCTCGCCCCTCTGCGTGCTTACGTCTCATGAGCTGGACTCGATAGTTATTTGTCATTGTTTTCAAAATAGAATTGCAAATGTTTTGAGATTTTAAGGTGGACTCAATAGGCTGCTAAGGTGCATTCACCTCGTTTGCCGTGTATTGACATCTCCAAGCGCGGCTCTTTAGTGTCGGTAAAATTCTGTTGTGCGTTTGTGTGTAATTTTTTCGCCTACGTTAGCGACTTAGTAAAAAAAATAACGTTTCTTTGAGAGTGAATTGTACTAAATGCATTCTAGGTTTTTTCGGCAACAAAGTTTAGTTACATTTTTGTTATTTTTTCTCAGGGCTGAGGTTTGGTGAAGCGACACTTTTTGGACGAGCATCTGCAAAAATTAATAATTTGCTTATGTAAGAGTGGTTGAATAGAGAAAAATTAAAAAAAAATCTGCATAATTAGTTTTCCAAATTTATTTTTTAAAATAATTTTTCGAATTTAACCAAGACGCTTTTCTGACGCTTCCAAAAATCAGTTAAAAAGTTTTCATAAATGCTTAAAAAGGATTAGTTGGGTATTGACTAGGACGGGTCGATTTGTGGGGAGGCAAAAAAATCGCCCATTGCTCTGTGAAAATCATATTCTAGGGATCAAAATAAGAAACTTTACCGAAGGAACCATACCTCTAAAACAAATTCTGATATCCCCCAATTTGGGTCGAACTTTTTAGTTTATTTTCTCATGTAAAGGCCAAAAATGGTGATATTTTGAAATGATTGTATGGGGAACCTCCCAGGGGAGTTCCAGGGAGTGTGCCACTGGCATGGGTGGATCGGCCGTCCAAAGTTAGTGGGGGTCGGTCATACATTTGGACTCTACTGGAGCACTCTAAAGGGGTCAAAGTGGGATTTTTCGTTCGATTTGAACAGCGCTATGCACCGAAAACACCCACAATATGCCGATCGGCGTCACAAAGTAATTTTTCTTGATGACAGTGCACGGCCGCAGCGAACAAGAGCGACCCGGGACTTGGTGGAGACGTACGATTGGGAACCGCTGGTGCATGTGGCTTACTCACCAGACTTGGCGCCTTCCGATTATCATTTGTTTGCGTCGATAGGCCACGCACTTTCCGGGCAGCGCTTCAATTCTCACGAAGAAGCCAAAAAATGGCTCGATGATTGGTTTTTGGCGCGGCATCTACAAATTGCCTGAGAGATGGGAAAAGTGTGTCGCTAGCGATGACTATTATTTTAAAGATTAAATTTGTAACCATTTTTTGTTAATAAACGTTGGAAATTGAAAAAAAGTCTCATTTCATAGGTATATATCGTACATAAATGACCAAGAATATTAAATATGGTTTTATTTAAATTTAATCGGAGGAAGTGTTTGTTTTCATAAAATATTTAGGTGATGTAATTGAGCACTGAAGAACAGGGTCGCAAATGTTATTACAGCTGCACTGGAAGAGAAAAAATACTGTTCCGCAGCCTTTTTAAATGTTGAACAAGCATTTGACAGGGTATGGCACCAGGGACTTCTGTTCAAAGTTTAAGTGACAGACACTTCTATGTAAGGCACGGGGATGCCTCATCTGAAACTTATAACATTAATGCGGGTGTACCCAAAGGTAGTGTCTTAGGTCCTGTCCTGTATAATATATTTACAGCTGATATGCCCAATTCAGAAAAAGTAGAAGTAGCAACTTTTACTGATGATACAGCATTTATCGCTTATAACGAGTCCCTTGTAAAAGCTTCATATCTTTTGCAAAATCAACTCCAAATTTTGGAGTCTTGACTTAATAAATGGAAAATAAAAGTTAATTCGGAAAAATCTACACATGTCACTTTTACATTAAGAAGAGAGCAATGTCCTGCTGTATTTTTAAATAATAAACAAATTCCCACTAGTGACAGAGTCAAATATTTAGGGATGCATCTTGATCGACGCCTCACGTGGAAAAGTCACATTCAGGCTAAGCAACAACAACTAAAAATTAAAACAACACGTATGCACTGGCTGCTTGGTCGTAACTCTCAACTTAGTCTAGAAAACAAAATACGGATCTACAAAGCTATTCTGAAGCCCATTTGGACCTACGGAATACAGCTTTGGGGAACTGCTAGCAACTCCAATGTGGAGATCTTGCAACGTTATCGTTGTTAATGCCCATTGGTTTATTACCAATGAATCTATTCATAACGACTTAGGTATTCCTTTTATAAAGAATGAAATTCGAAAAAATAGTACTAGATATCTGAAACGATTATCTAATCACATAAATCCAGCTGCTATTTGTTTATTAGACACAACCAATGAAACTATACGGTTAAAACGCAATCATATCTTAGACTTGCCATTCCTCTAGTATGAAACTACTCAACCTATAAACTTTAAGGTAATTAAAATTAAGTAAGTTAATCTTAAGTGGTAATATTAACAAATAATGAATTTAAGCAATCTTGAAGTACTATTGAATTTTAATAATTTAAGAACGAACTGTACAAGTTAACAAGCTGTTGTAATTTCTATGTAGATTTGCACAAAAGCAAAACTACCGCTGCCATTATCTTATAAGATCTAATATGCTGAATGACTTATAGTAGATAGATTGCAAATAAAGTAAGTTATAATAAAAAAAAAAAATAAAATAAAATATTTAGGTGATGTAATTGAGCACTGAAAAACGGAAATTTAACAATGACAAAAATACAATTTTTTATTTTTCATCTTACAGGAATTAAAAAAAATCATCTAAAAACGACAAAGAATCTTAAATGTCATAATTGGGGTAATTAATGAATTGATATGCTGTTGCACATCACTCGAATGACGCTATTCGCACAAGATGAAGTCTCAAATTTAATTTCGAAATTTTTCAACCAATATAAAAGCTCCGAGCACTGAGAAAGCCACCAGATAGCATCACGTGGATGGCACTGGACTGGAACCCGCAAGGGAGCAAAGGTTGCGGTTGGCCAAAAAACATTTGGAGAAGGTCGATGTTGCGCGAACTAGCAGATGCCAACATCTTATGGGACGTTGCAAAAACAACAGCACAGGATCATGTACGATGGAAGAATCTTGTCGAGGCCCTATGCTACCGAGCGGAGTGAACAAGGAAAAAAATAAAGCTATAATAAATAATAAAATAAATGGACCTCCTTATAAACGCAACCTTCGAAAATATTACAACTTTTTTAATCAGCTTAAAATATTCTGATGTTAGCTTCGGGAGAAATAAATCCATTATTTTCTAGGTAGAGGCTGTAGTGATCGATATCACGTAAAGTTTCAAACAAACAATTTAAAGTTTATGCTCGTTTTAAATACTTATGATATCTCACACTAAAAAAATCGTTTGCAGTTTTTGGTTTGTTGCACTCAGTTGTGAGTTACAAGGTGTAGACAATGGAAGTGAATAAAGAGAAAATTCAGTATATTTTACAGTTTCTCACTGATAAAGGCGAAAAAGTTATTCTTCTTCTTAATTGGCGCGATAACTGCTTACGTGATTTTGGCCGAGTTTAACAAATCACGCCAGTCGTTTCTTTCTCGTGCTAACCGGCGCCAATTGGACACACCAAGTGAAGCCAAGTCCTTCTCAACCTGATCTTTCCAACGCAGAGGAGGCCGCCCTCTTCCTCTGCTACCACCAGCTGGTACCACATCGAATACTTTCAAAGCCGGAGCGTTTGTATCCATTCGGACGACATGACCCAGCCAACGTAGCCGCTGGATCTTTATTCGCTGCGCTATGTCTATGTCGTCGTAAAGCTCCTACAGCTTGTCGTTCCATCGCCTGCGATATTCGCCGTTGCCAACGTGCAAAGGTCCAAAAATCTTACGCAGAATCTTTCTCCCAAACACTCCAAGCGTCGCTTCATCGGATGTTGTTCTGCGCCATACGTTAGGACGGGCATGATGAGAGCCTTGTAGAGTTTTGTTCATCGAGAGAGGACTTTACTGCTCAGTTGCCTACTTAGTCCAAAGTAGCACTTGTTGGCAAGAGAGATTCTACGTTGGATTTCAAGGCTGACATTGTTATCGATGTTAATGCTGGTTCCTAAATAAACGAAGTCTTTTACAACCTCGAAATTATAACTGTCTACAATGACGTGAGTGCCGATACGCGGGTGTGCCGACAATTTGTTTGATGACAGGAGGTACTTCGTTTTGTCCTCGTTCACCACCAGTCCCATTCGCTTTGCTTCTTTATCCAGTTTGGAGAAGGCAGAACTAACAGCGCGGTTGTTAAGGCCGATGTTATCGATATCATCGGCATACGCCAGCAATTGTACGCTCTTATAAAAAACTGTGCCGGAGCGATTGAGCTCTGCGGCTCGTACGATGCTCTCCAACATCAGGCAAAAGAAGTCACACGACAGCGAGTCACCCTGTGTGAAACCTCGTATGATATCAAACGGCTCGGAGAGGTCCTTCCCAATTCTGACAGCGCTGCTGGTGTTGGGCAACGTCATCTTTCATAGCCGTATTAGTTTTGCGGGGATACCAAATTCAGACATCGCGGCATGCAGGTAACGAAAAGATGGTGTGTGTCGATTCACCTTTCATGGGTCTTTTCCAAGATTTGGCGTATTGTGAATATTTGGTCGATGGTAGACTTTCCAGGTCTGAAGCCACACTGATAAGGTCCAATCAGTTGGTTGACGGTGGGCTTCAGCTTTCCACACAATACGCTCGCTAGAACCTTTTAGGCGATATTTAGAAGACTAATCCCGCCGTAATTGGCACAGATTGCAGGATCGCCCTTCTTATGGATTGGGCAGAGCACACTTAAATTCCAATCGGTAGGCATGCTTTCATCCGACCATATTTTGCATAGAAGCTGATGCATGCTTTGAAAAGCTCATGTCGCCGTGTTTGAATAGCCCAGCCGGCAGTCCGTCGGCGCCCTCGGCTGTGTTGCTCTTAAGCCGCGTTATCGCTATTCTCACCTCGTCATGGTCGGCTAGCGAAACGTCAATTCCGTCGACGACGATTGGGATATCGGAATCTTGACATTCTCTGTGTGTATTTTACAGTTTTTCTCTGATAAAAGCGAAAAAGTTAATTACATGCAATTTTGGTTTCGCCGATTCGATTCAAGCATTTTTGATATTAAAGATGCACCTCCCACAGGCAAGCTCGTTATCGAAAATGTCGATGAAATCACAGAAATAACTGAATTTTACCGGCATGTTAGTAGTCGTAGCATCGCCCAGGAGATAAAGTTCGACCACACGAATAATAGTAATAGAAAATAATACTAATAATGGATTTCTTTTTCCCTATATTGTACGCAGTACTCCAAGACCCAAGATACCACTATCCAATCATAGTCTGGCCTGTTTTAGTATTTATTCCGAAACCAGGAAAAGTTGACTATTCCCTAGCGAAAAGTTTTAGACCAATCAGTCAAATCATCGTTCTTGTTGAAAAGCTTAGAACGAGTGGTAGGGAAACACATTCGAGTTGGTACACGATTTTGTTAGAAAGATGGAAGCCGGACTGGAAGCTGACGATTACACCATTGGCGTGTTCGTGGACAATAACTTCCTCTGCCGAACGACAGGGAATTCATCAAACCGTTGGTAAATGGATATATTTCATGCTCTCTAAGTCCTTCTCTAACCGCTGGTGACGGACTAATTACCGTTAGGCCCAACCAAGATGTTTTTAAATGTTTTCTTTTCTTCTCCGCTGTTGTGGTGCTGCGTCGTAGACTCTCTGCTAACAGATCGGATTTCATGTCCTAATGGACGATATCTGTGCGCTAACATCGGTTAAGTCCCTAAGAAGGCTTTGCATGATAGTACAGAGAATTCTGTATAAAATCGATGACTGGTGCATGAGACAAGGTCTTTTCGTCAATCCGTACAAAACTACCTTAATCTTGTTTCCGAGGAAACGGATATTAGATGGATTTAGTTTACCAGCACTGAAAGGTGTGGCACTGAGTTTTGCTAACAAAGTTAAATATAATATATGTATAAACTGACCTCGAAGACAAATGTTTCGCTGAAGGTGGACCGCGCATTAAGGATTTATCAACAATTTCGCAGAGTCTTTGGTAAAACCTGGTGTTTTGCTCTGGTCTTGTGGATATATATACACAGCACTTATGCCACTGTGGTTTGGTGGCGACAGACCATGGTTAAGTCTATACTTCGGGAACTATATAGGCTACAAAGAAGTGTACGCTTATGCATTACGGGTGCCATGAGAACAACCTCTGGCGTTGTACTAAATGCTATGCTTGATTTGCTGACCTTGGATCTTAAGATACAACAGGAAGCAATAAAAGCAATGTGTAGACTTCATAAATATGGTTTCTGTCACGAAAACGGAATTTCGGAACACAGAGAAGTCTTTAAGTTGCTATCTGAGCAGTATCCACTGTTTTTCGCACCAAAGGATGATCTTATGCCCATAGTGCATTCAAAGAAATTTGACGTAATAAGCTTTATTACACCATGGAAGGAGCGGCAACTGCTTTCCAAATGGAAATGACTATCTACTCTTTCGCTTTCTAAAGCTTTAAGGGTAAGACTCCGTCAGAAAATATGAGATTTGCAAGTGGTCTTTCGATTTCTTTGAAACTTTGGGAAATATTAGTTCTAGGTAAGATACATTCGAGCCTAAAAGGATTTTGAAAAATTTTCAAAATTGAGTCATCTACGCCATGTTGAAAATCGGGACCATGTTTTTTTCAAAAATCAATATTTCTTGAACCGTTGGATGGATTTCAATGCAATTTACAGACAATATAGAAACAAATAAGTAGTTTAAATTAGTATTATGTTAAAAAAAAAATTTCGAAATTTTGACCAAAAAAAAGTCAAAAAAATTTTTTGAATCAATTTTTAGTTGATTTGGCCAGTTTTTTAGATTTTCTGTTATACACGTAACGATTCCTTATGATTTAACCTTTATTTTGAAAAAAAAAATTTTATGGTGTCTATAATAGTTCTCGAGATATTGCGATTTTAGTGGAAGCGCGCACGCACGGTTCGCGTACGCACGCACGGTTCGCGCTGCGTTATGTGTTCCTGTATGAAGTGACTGGAGCAGACTGCTGCAGGTCTGTGCGCGTTTTTCTACTCCCGCGCTGCGTAACCGCGAACTTCACGGTGCGCGCTTCCACTAAAATCGCAATATCTCGAGAACTATTATAGACACCATAAAATTTTTTTTTTCAAAATAAAGGTTAAATCATAAGGAATCGTTACGTGTATAACAGAAAATCTAAAAAACTGGCCAAATCAACTAAAAATTGATTCAAAAAATTTTTTTGACTTTTTTTTGGTCAAAATTTCGAAATTTTTTTTTTAACATAATACTAATTTAAACTACTTATTTGTTTCTATATTGTCTGTAAATTGCATTGAAATCCATCCAACGGTTCAAGAAATATTGATTTTTGAAAAAAACATGGTCCCGATTTTCAACATGGCGTAGATGACTCAATTTTGAAAATTTTTCAAAATCCTTTTAGGCTCGAATGTATCTTACCTAGAACTAATATTTCCCAAAGTTTCAAAGAAATCGAAAGACCACTTGCAAATCTCATATTTTCTGACGGAGTCTTACCCTTAAGTATTCATACAATGGGCCTTTTAGCCTGAGGGTTTTATTAGTTATTAAATCTCTCGGAGCTTTTTGGCTCGACTTTTGTTTTCAAATTCCAATTTCATAGTGTGTCCAGCAGTACCTTATACACTATGAATAGGGTGCACCCGTTATCACGACGTTAGTAAACATACAACTTTCGAAAATCACGCATGCAACACAAACCAATAACCTCAAGCTCCGATTGGAGTTACAGAGAAGTTCTCTCTTTTTAAACATATCTTACAAGCTACTTAGTATAGACATTTCTTGAGTTATAGCTAAATTTCCAAATCTGCATTGCCATATCTCGTGCTGTTTACTGTTCCGTTGTGTGATGTGTGCCGTCGTCAATGCGGAAAGTTCTAAAAATCGTTCGCAGTATCTTGCTCTTGAATACCTTTAACCCTCCATTGGATGCCTTTTTTAAAACCTTCGGTTGGGGTCTCGGGTCTGGCCTTTTTTGTCCTATGCTTTTTAAAAGGGTATATCCATAAATCGATATAAAATTAATTGTTATGAAGCTACTTGGAAGCTGATGTTAAATTCATGTCCAAAGTCGAAAAGGCCAATCTAGCTAGACCCGGCTGTCCAACGGAGGGTTAAGGTAGCTTCAACAGATGTTGTCATCTTTCTCGCTTCTACGCGATGGAATTGGACGGGTATATTGAGGGATGTACAAAGAGTGATTTTCCGTCGTGCTTTATTTTATAAAAATTCTTGGGTGGCGGACCCAATTGAAGGCCGAGTACTTATTTCTAACGCACAGTTTGGCTGCTGAATAGCCAGAATTCTATAGATTTCACGGCAGACTTCTAAAGAAACGGCTTTCACATAACTTAAGTTGTCACTCACTCGCCTTTTCTTGCCTTTGTCTTTGCGAAGTGATGAAGACAATCGAGCGTTTTCACCGTTTTTTTCTCGCAGAGCTCCAATTTTTGCCAGACTTTCAGGCCAATCAACCCCTCTAAGACCTCTCCGATTATTTCTTGTATCGCCTGTGGGAATTTTACTGGAGTAAACCGCCTAAAATGGTATACAAATGTGCGAATACGAAAATAGGCAAAAGTGTAGAGCCAAATGCAAGCAGCACGCAAATACCGCCAATGCGCGAGACAAGTGGGAAGGCAACAAACAGACAGTTGTATAGGTTCGACAAAGAGGCAGTCGGAGAAAATCTCATTTGCTTATTGGCAAGTAATAAACTAAAATCGTATAGCCACAATACATCAATACATACCAAAGTTGGTAATTTTACAGTGAGATCATAAATTTTGTTGGTCTGCCATCACGACATCCTGCCGCACAGAGGTGCCATAGCGAGTAGTGGGAGTAGAAGGGGGCAAGAACCAGGAGAGAAGGCAGTTATACTTGAGGCAGTAAAACTATAAATGTATCCATTCGCGTATTCTACATTGAACCATAATAAAATCCACCTGTGCTTAGGAAATGCAAATGCTGGAAATGTAGAGAAGAGGCAAAAAGTAACTCGGTTTTTTTTTGTTGGAGTTTTGTTCTTGGCCGTTGGCCTGTCAGAGTGATCAATAATAAATTAAGGCTGCTAAACTTGTGGCAAGTGGATGAGATGTTGGCTGTGGCCGGTGGATTTCAACAGGCCTATGCAAAATGAGTGCGAAACGGCAACACACAATGAAGTGAATAGGTGGTGGGGTGTAGATATGTATGCATATTTTTATGTACATATGTATTTTTATAACTATACGAGTAGTGAAGATGGCACAGCCACTGAGAAGCAGGAGGCAAGGTGCGCTTCGCAGATTTCGACGATGAAGTATCAAAGGGGGGCAGGAATAAATCGGCAAATAACCCATTAACTTCAAATGACACCAACGAGGCATAAATCTTTTTCGTGTGGCATCATTGCCGCGCTTCATCCCTGCCTTGGCATAATCTTATAATGCGCGCACACACACACACACACCATAAATGTAGTTTTTCAAGTGCAACTCGATTTCAAACTTTGGGTTGGGCTAAAATCACTCGTCGTTGGCACTACGAACTACAAATACTGGCACTATGGCAAACTAATAACTGCAACCCACAACAACGGTAACAAGAACACCGCACAACATAAACAGTGTTGGCAAATAAGAACAACAATAGGAAGTAAGCAGCATTCAGCTCATTCAGCTGGCATATAAACATTTATGAGCAATGAGTTGACGATGACGATGAGGATCTTAGTAGATGTAGCTGTGGCTGTGGCTGTGGCTGTGCGGATGAGACTGAGACTGAGGCTGTGGCTGAGGCTGTGGCTGTTCGGATGAGGTTGAGGCTAGGGCTGAGGCTGTGGCTGTGCGGATGAAGCTGAGGCTGAGGCTGTGGCTGTGCCTGTGTCTGTGGCTGTGTCTGTAGCAGTGTCTATGGCTCAGGTTGAGGTTAAGGACGACAAAGACGACGACGAAATTGCAATGAGACACAATCAAATTAACGATCTTGTCGTTAGTGTACAAGAGCTCGATCCATGATCATGACCAGCAGAATGTTCATCATTGAGATCATTATGTTGATAATGACGTTGCTGTGAAATAAAATCTTGGTTTATATTTTTTTGTTTTCTAGTTTAAGTTGTTGCTGTTGCCTCCCACTTCATCACTACAGAGAATTGTAAACAAATTCTTTGCAAATCTCGTACTTTTTCGTTTTGTTTTTAGGTTCTTTCCAACTTGGCTTCACAGAAAAGTTTGTCAGTCTGTCTGTCTGTGAGTCTTTGATACTAGAAAACGCTTGCACGCCCGCTCGCTCTTGTGTTTGTTGTGGTTTGTTGGCTTGTTGTAAACATTTTACGATCCATTTTATTCCATTGAACTTGTTCGTCTGCAATGTTGATCGCTTTGATTAACAACAAATAAAGTGCATTCACTTCAATTTATTGCTGGCATAGTTCGCTGATGGTTTACAAATTTCGTCAAACTTGTAAAAATTCAAAACCGCAAAGCACTAACTATTTACGTTCTGAGGAAAAAGATTAGCTGTGCAATAATTCTTGGAGGTCTTGGAGGCGGATGATGCCTTGAAATTTTCTTAATGAATACTCGCCTTTGCGATCCTGCAGGCATGCAGAATGCTTAAGGAACATGGAACTGCGATCAAGGCGCTGATGACGACATGGTACAGATTCAAACTGGTCAATTCCTGTAAGGAGGCGATCAAATTTCTTGGATGTGCGGATAACTTTTCTCTGATCCGGTTTTCAGGACATAGGCACATAGACAGAAATGGAATTGCTGATGAGCTTGCCAGGTAGAGGTAGACTGAATTGGTCTGAGAGGTCTCCCACCCAGACATTGGCATCCACTTGACTGTTGTTAAAGCGGAATTGCACAACTTAGTCCTCAGAAAGTCGCAAGACACATTCTTCGTGCGCTATTTTTAATAGCGGTCGCCCCTCGGCAGGCAATGATAAACTTCCGACTGTATCTTTGCCATAAAAAAGGTCGTCATAAAACCCATTCTCCATTCGGAGCCGGTTTAAAATTGTGGGTTCCTCCATTTGTGGAACAACATCAAGAAGCACACCTCAAAAAGGAGAAGGAGCTCGGCTAAACACCTAACAGAAGCGCTAGTTACTAATTTATTTATTCTTATTTCGAAAACCCTTCGGCACCAGTGCAATAGACGCAGGACGCAGATAGCTCTGGGTACTCATCGCAATTCAACTTACAAACTTGTAGCTGTGTTTACCGGTCGGTACACTCGCAGAAAAGCTAAGATTCTCAATTAATCTCCATTGCAGAAACTGTGGGGATCTTGCGGAAAAGGAGACTATTAAGCACTTTCTCTGTAAATGTTCAAGTTTGGATCCAACTAGATGATTAAGGCCACTGGGTGCTCCGTTCTTCAACCGCCTAGGGCAAATGCGTCAACCCAAATCCCATCCAACTTCTCCATTACATCAACAACTCTGGTTGTTTTTAGGTATCTGTACGTTGGAGATCTCAAAATGATATCAACATGGCACTTTAGTGCTTCTTAGGGAGTGCCAGACTGGTACTTCAACCATTTCACCTACTTACCTACACGTGTAACTAGCTTTTAATTATGATTTTAGTTAAAATGCGACACATCTAAGAATTTGGTGAAAATATTTTTCATAAAAAATCGAAATTTTCTATTGAAACTTATGTTTTTTTGTTTCTTTCGTACATCTCACGATCCTCTCAAGCAGCCCAAGATGCCTGGAAGGCGTACTAACGTAAAAGCTGTTCGGCTGATATCCGTGAAGAGTGGCAACCCGCTGAACTGCTCGGTAAGCTCGCCGTGTCACTCCGGAAAGGAAGAATTTGCATTGGCCTTACGTTAAGCCTCATAACTCCTGCAAGCACATCAGCTCATGCAAGAACCCTCGTCCGCGAGTTCTTGTGCGACTCTTTTTTTTATTTCCTTGTTCATTCCACTCGGGAGCATAGGGCTTCGATAAGACACTTCTATCGTACACGGTTCTGGGTTGTTGTATTTGCGTCATCCCATGTGATGTCGCTCGCGCAACATCGATTTTCGCCAAGTGATCTTTGGCCAAACGTGACCTCTGCTCCTTTGAGGTTTCGAATCCAGTGTAATTCTCGTGATGCTATCTGGTGGTTTTCTAAGCATGTGACCCTTCTATTGCCACTTTCTGCCTTTTATTTGTCACTGAATGGGTTCCTCATTCCTTGATCTCCACATCGCGTCGTTGGTGATGGTGTTCGGCCAGAATATTTTAGAGATGATGCGGAGGCAAATGTTGACGAAAGAATGCAGCCTCTGTGTGATGCTGTTAGAGACAAGCCATGTTTCACTTCCGTACAACAATACTGACTTCACACATGAGCTGAATACTCGTAGTTGAGAGCGCCTGGAGATTTGCGAACTCACCCATCCTATATGCATTGCATTGTTGCTTTGTTTAGCCTGCAGTTGACATCTTCATCTGCTCCACCGTCGGTCGCGATAGTGAGGCCGAGGTAGCAGAAGCTTTCGACAAATTCCCCTGGGCAAGCGTCAACCATTATAGGCTTACTTTCTTGCGGTTGAGTAGCATAGCATCCGTCTTGGCGATGTTGACCTCCAGTCCGACAATGCGTACTAGCGTGACTAATCTGTCCGCTTTCGCTTGCACGTGAGTGAGTTTGTGAGAGCGGAAGCAATTGTCATCGGCGAAATTCAGGTCCGCAAGATGTCTGGTGAAACTCCATACGATGCCTCTTTTTTGCAGGGTCACTTGGCTCATGAAGTAGTCTGGGGCCGACTATTGACTCATGAAAAGAGGTGATGGCGAAGAGAAGGGTCGAAAAGGTGCGACTTCTAACTGTTTGTTTAATACCCATTTCTAACAATTAACCCGCCATGCACGTGAAAATCCACCTCAATATATAAAGCTTACCGCCTATGCTTCATACGAGTTCCCTGCCTTAATTAAATCTCCTGCTGTTGGTTTTAATTCATTCTACTTGCTTCCACTCCATTGCGAGTTGATTCAAAAAATAAGTCGTCTCACTCAATGGGCCCAAATCAAATGTTTCGAAATGCAGCGTAAAAGCGCACATAACACTAGGAATTAAATCCTGTTGCAAAACCAAGAGTTACGTGCACACATCCCCCGCACTCAGTTCATAAAACGAAATTTTCTTCAAATGAAATATATGCAAATTATTTTGGCAAACTACTTTAACGAAATTTAGCATTTGCCAGTATTTGTTGCTACTGCCGCTGCTGTTATTGCAGTTGCAGTGTTCACACACAGGAAAAAAGCGAATAGCAGTCTCAGGAAATTTTCGCACAGTCACATGCACTCGTACGCAAAGGCGAAGCTACAAAATGAAATTGGCTCAATAGTTCAAACAACAGTAACAGAAATCATATAAACTCACGGGCAAGGCACATCCCGACGAACATGTGAGCAAAACACACACACCAACATACACGAAAGCTTGTCGTACTCTTTGCCATCGTTACGAATGCAAGTACCAACATACATACACACGAACAATGCAAGCCTTGCATACAACAATAGTTAGCAGAAAACAACAACTGACGACACACCCGAACAAATGTATCGACGTAACTAAATATACGTACAAAAATACCGCTCGTATGTGTAGCGAAAATTCGTGAGTAGTTCGTAGATATGTACGAGTATAAGTGCACGTCTATCTATGAGTGAGTCGCAACTCGGCGAAAAGGCAATGGCCTGCAATTGGGAAATCTCGATCGCATTGTGGTGAAAACGCTTTCACGCCTAACCTAACGCCTTATATCATCAGAATGAATTAGCGCGATTTATTTCGCCCGGCATATTTGTTATTCGATTTTCGCTTGAAGTGTTGAAGCGAAGGCATTTGAATGAAATGCAACGTCAACAACAGAACTCGGTACTCCACATAACAATAGCAACAATAACTGCCACTATGCAAATTCTAAAGTGCACTTTCGTTTGTTGTGCCACTAAAAGTTCAATCGCTTTTGGCAAATACTTATATTATATATTCTTATTCATATGTGCATACATATATACGCACTTACAAGATTGCTGAAATATTTTGGTTTAGTTCGTTGTTTATTTTATTTTTAATTTTATTTTTATCTAATTTAAACAAGTATCCTTCCATTTTATTTCAGTTTATTTTATTTTATTTTATTTTATTTTATTTTATTTTATTTTATTTTATTTTATTTTATTTTATTTTATTTTATTTTATTTTATTTTATTTTATTTTATTTTATTTTATTTTATTTTATTTTATTTTATTTTACTTTATTTTATTTTATTTTATTTTATTTTATTTTATTTTATTTTATTTTATTTTATTTTATTTTATTTTATTTTATTTTATTTTATTTTATTTTATTTTATTTTATTTTATTTTATTTTATTTTATTTTATTTTATTTTATTTTATTTTATTTTATTTTATTTTATTTTATTTTATTTTATTTTATTTTATTTTATTTTATTTTATTTTATTTTATTTTATTTTATTTTATTTTATTTTATTTTATTTTATTTTATTTTATTTTATTTTATTTTATTTTATTTTATTTTATTTGAGCTTAATCCATCTCGGCTATCGCCGGACATTACACATCCCGGATAAATTTTCAAGGGATTATGCTCTGGTGGAGCGTAGTCCAAGTTCTACGCCCATGCGATTAAATAAAAAAAAAATAAATAATTGGCGCGTACACTTCTGTTAGGTGTTTGGCCGAGCTCCTCCTCCTATTTGTGGTGTGCGTCTTGATGTTGTTCCACAAATGGAGGGACCTACAGTTTCAAGCCGACTCCGAAAGGCAGATATTTTTATGAGGAGCTTTTTCATGGCAGAAATACACTCGGAGGTTTGCCATTGCCTGCCGAGGGGCGACCGCTATTAGAAAAATGTTTTTTTATTAATTTTGCTTTCACCGAGATTCGAACCAACGACCTCTCAGTGAATTCCGAATGGTGATCACGCACCAACCCATTCGGCTACGGCGGTCGCCCATGCGATTACTATTGTTTAAATATTTAAAAATCTATGAACTATTGCACATGTGTCCAGTACGGTCGACTTCTGCATGTCTTCTAAGAGGTGTTGGCAATCATACTTCTTCAAGTTTTTTATTAAATGCTTAAGCACTAATCCAGTGGACGATATAATTATTGGCACTATATTAACTTCCCTCGTTTTGTACATCCGTTTAAGTTCTATGGCCAAAACTGCATACTTCGATATTTTAGTGGAGTATGTGCTTTGGATATTGCGATTAAGGGGCACCGCTATATCGATTACTTCGATCGTTTTATTTATCTTGTCGAACAAGATGATGCCAGGTTTGTTGGCAGCCGCTGTTTGATCTGTGGATATAAATCTGTCCCAGTACAGTTTAATTATATTATTTTATTTTATTTTATTATTAGTATATTTAAAATTGATTTAATTTAAATACAATTTTTTTGATTTTGTTTTATTTTACTGTAGGTAGGTTTTTATTTTAATTAATTTTATCAAATTTGAATTTAATTTTAACCTACTTTTTTCACTATGTGTTAATTTGTTATATTCTATTTACTTAAATTTAATAAAAAATTATTTTGTTATATATTTTATTTTATCTACTTTTTTTAATTTGTTTTTTAATTTAATTTTGTTTTATTTTATACTGCTAGTAGGTACCTGATTTTAATTTAAATGTACTCTATTTTGTTTTATTTATTAAACTGAATTTCATTTTATTTTCAATTATTTTATTTTAATTTATTTTTTTATTTTACGTTATTTTTTATGTGATTTACATTAATTTAGTAATAAATCCTTTTTATTTTTATTTATACGTTTTCTTAAATTTAAAATTTTTTATTTATTTCTTATCTAATTCATTTCAGTTTCTTATGCTGTTTTACTTTAGTTAATTCAAATTATTTTTTTACGAACATGTGAATCCAACCCTGGCCCTTCCCGTGAAGTAGCACCTAGTAATACTTAAAGGTATAAGGAATCACCAAATTGCGTCACGCTGAACAGCAGCGCAGATTTTCAATTAGAGGCAATAGGCCGTTCCCCTCCCAGAACTAATACTTAACGATAAGTAAATACCAAACTGCGATGTGCTGAACATCAGCGCAGATTTTCATGAAGAGGCAATAGGCCGCTCCCCCTCCCGTGAAGTACTACTTAACGGTTGTCCCGCGGGAGGGAAACGGAGCTGGGGTGGGTTTTTAGTGGGTGAGCCGAAAGGCAAGTCTCACACTTTTCGGCTTTCAATGCTTTGTGCCACCTCCATAAAAAAAAAAAAAAAAAAAAAAAAAAAAAAAAAAAAAAAACCCTGGCCGATGGTTAAATCGAAACAGGTTACCTTTATTGCGATATATCCTTTTCCGTTTTTTCAATACTTTTCTCCAATTTTCTTTCACTAAATTATAAATATGAGGAGCTTTTTCATGGCAGAAATACACTCGGAGGTTTGCCATTGCCTGCCGAGGGGCGACCGCTATTAGAAAAATGTTTTTATTAATTTTGCTTTCACCGAGATTCGAACCAACTACCTCTCTGTGAATTCCGAATGGTAATCACGCACCAACCCATTCGGCTACGGCGGCCGCAATTTGTGGAACAACATCAAGACGCACACCACAAATAGGAGGAGGAGCTCGGCCAAACACCTAACAGAAGTGTACGCGCCAATTATTTATTTATTTAAATTATAAATAAGTTTCAGTAACGGCTTTCCAAGTTTCAAGTAAAACTTCATAGCAATTCGTTGCTCTATTGCAATACTTAACATTTTTCCAGCGGAGGTACAGCTAGGTTAGGTTGTAGCGGGATACGGTATGCGGAGACTCATATCACATTGCTATGCTGCATGGGAGACTTCTCCTCAGCTCTCTTAGAACCTTTTTGAACTGATAAAAAACTTTAAAAGATCACAGTGCTGAGGTCTTCCAACTTATTAAAGAATTGTTTAACTACAATGGTGACTCTCTCCATGCCCCTTGACTACATGTCATCAAGAGTCTTTCTTGAAAAGAGATACAGTGTAGTGCTGCCAGAGGCTTAATTGGGGTCAAACTCGGAAATTGAGCCAGGCAAATATAGTTTTCGCATGTTCACGGATGGCTCCAGGACCGAGCATGGTTCCGGCACTGGTGTCTACGTGGAATCCAGCGGAACAAAACCGTTATTTTCTCTGGGAATGTATGCATCTGTGTTTCAAGCGGAGGTGTATGCAGTTCACGAAGCTATGAACTTTGTTGGGGAAAACCGATGGAGAGGCAGACCTCTATGTGTCTGCAGCGACAGCCAAGCTGCGCTTATGGCCTTATACAGTCCCCCAACCACATCAGGGGTAGTCGAGTGATGTAAATCCAGGCTGAACTATGTCGGTAGACATAATAGCCTGATGCAAAACATGGGTCCCGGGATACGTGGGTATCGTGGGTAACGGGACCTCTGACTTCTTAGCTAAGATGGGCTCTGAGGCTAACTTCTTTGGCCCAGAGCCCGTTTTGCCACTCCTTTCTGCGGCCATCAAAGTCACGGTTAGCAAATGGGTAACTACAACCCACAAGTGTGCTTGGCAGGCTGAGAGAGCCTGCAGATGGCTGAACTATTGCTACCTGTCATGTCCGGTCTTCTGTCGCAAACCCTCCTGTCATTAAGCAGAAGGGAGTGCAGATGGCTGGTTGGACTGATGACGGGCCGAAGCACATGGAAAGGGTGGGCATCACAGACAGTGTACTCTGCCCAGCTTGTGAAGAGGAGGATGAGACGGCGGACCACTTCCTGTGCGTCTGCCTTCGCTCAAATCAGGTTTGAGGTCTTTGACACTGATGTGTTGAGAAGCGTCAATCTTGGCTCCTTGCCACCACAAGATCTACTCAGATTAAAAGGGAAACCAAGTGTAGTACAATGGACTTAATTGTGGCTGAGTGCTGCACATGCTAGTTGTCCGGACAAAAAAAAAACAAAAAACACAATGGTGCAGGACAGTATAGCACAGACGGTGCTAAACTGTTTTTAGCTTTTTCATAATCTAGGCAGGTTATGTAGAATGCGTGCGTTTGTGCGCTCATTCTCAGAGCGGGTTTGTCTTCTTATACATTTCCCCGTTATAACTGAAATCAGTGCACTAAGACTATACTTATTTTGGCTTTGCAGAGCTTCTTTGCGTTTAGCATTAGGAGTTGACCACAATTGTCGGGCGATTCTACAGGTGGGTTCGTAACGCAAACTCTCTTTCGCTGCTCTTACAATTTTCTCCAAAATAAGTAGCTATAACATTCTTTAGAGTATAACTATGCCAGTTACTGTGTATTCATTAGTCAGTTTGGTGCCGAGCCTCATTCGCAGCACAGTTTTCCTCAATGTCGCGATAGCCAGGAACCAATGCCACTTTTGGGTGAAATGATTCTGTCATATCCATCATCCATCAGGAGCTGGCCTGTGAAGTCAACTTCCCCTGTGTCGTCTTCCCCTGGGTTCGCATCGCCTCGGTAGATCTTCATTTTGGTCATTCGAATACCAAAGCGGATTTTGTTGATCGCCGTGGGCAGTTCTACCAATGATTCTTCACTGATAGCCAAACTAGTGAACCTTTATTAGATGCCATTCGTTGCAGCTATCGTGCTATTCTGCAGCTTTGAGGACCGAAGCAATTTCTTCCTAAGTTGGTTCACTAGCGGCAACCGAATGCGGACTCTGGGTCTTCTCGAGATGTCGCTCGCCGCACAGTGGTCAAGTAGCCCGACGTTTTGGTCAGAAAACAATAAGTCAAAGAGAAATAGTACGATTTTGATGAAATTTTTACATATAAGGTTCTTTGTGTCGCTGATTCTGAAAATGAAATCAGAATGTCAAAATTCAAAATGGCGGACCCAAAATGGCGGACAGTTTTCGCGAAAAGTGTTCAGATTTTACTAAAATTCACATTACCAAGGTTTTTGGGGTCGCTGATTGTGAATATGAGATCAGAATTTCAAAATTCAAAATGGCGGACCCAAAATGGCGGACAGTTTTTGCGAAAAGTTTTCAGTTTTTACTGAAGTTCACATTACCAAGGTTTTTGGAGTCTTTGATTTCGACAGTAGACGTACGATTTTCAAAAGAATATGCCACATTAAAAGGGGGGAAAATATGTCGTGAAAAATAATACACTTGAACTGAAAGTTACTATCATACATTTATTTATGAAATGAACTTAAATTTTAATAGGAAGAACATACATTTATTCATATCTCCTCGTCATTGTTCACATCAAGGATGCTGTCTGAAAACTTCATTAATGTATATAAATTAATATAAATATATTTATATTAATGTAAATTTATGTAAACTATTCACCGTTACGCTCGTTGAATCGTCCAACCAGCTTTTATTATTCTCCAGGAAACGATTTTTCGTACTGCGAGCATTTTTCCATTTCTTTTTCAAAACAGAAATAACTTTTATCAAAGCCATTTTTGATTTTTCTTCGATAACATATGAAGGTGTTGCGTCGTCCACTAGTTTATTACAGATAATTTGTATTAAATTATCAAATTTTTTTGACAGAAAAACATCATGGATGGCATCGAATATTTTCCTCCTTGTCCATGAAAAAATTTTTCTCTTGAATCTTATTCAAAAAAAAAAAAAAATTACTTTAAAACAATAATTTAATTACCATTTAAAAATACTTATTATATTAATTATTTTATTATTATTATTATATGATTTTTTAATATTATCAAAACATGATTTTTACCACTCTTTTGCATTTATTAATAATTATTTATTGTTTTAATAACAATATTCACTAAAGAAATTGAGATAAAAGTAGAAATAAGCACTCTGCATATATTACATTCATTCCTAACATTTCCCAGGCATACACACAAATAAAATCAGTTTCGATCACCCCCCTCGGCTCAAATGTCCCAACACGCGCTTCAAGCTCGGCAGCGACCTTCTGCAAAGAAAGCGTATTTTTGACGAGCGGGGATAGCGCGGGAGCAAGATCTAAACGGATTCGAAATCTGTATACTTTTCTGCACTAGGAAACGTAAATATCTCCGTGGCAATTCGTGGCAATAAAAATAATTATCTACGAGAAAAAGTGCAATTGAAAAAAAGGGGAAAAAAGGCTTGTACTGCGTCATTAATATTGCCTCTAAAAATACAGCAATATGGTTACAGTAAAGTATTTTCGTAATGTACATACCTTTCCGAACAACATCCATTTTAGTTTGCCCTTTTTCGTTAAAAAATGGTGAATCTGCAACTATTTTTGTGTGGCGCTCGAAAACGTGCACGCGTACTGTCTCGCGCGAGTCCCGACAAATGGCACTTTTGAGCGTTCACCACGAAACATCTGTTCAATGTAAACATCTGTCCCTTTGGATTTTAATGCTCCAGTGCCATCTGTTGACGAATATATGAAGCTTTACCTCACACGGTAACTTTCAATTTTGGGATTTTTGGCCAAAACGTCGGGCTACTTGACCACTGTGCGCCGTGGTCAGCTTGAGCTTTAATACCGACACCGTGTCGCTGAGCTTAGTAACACTGTCGGTGAGGAAATCACAAAAAAAAAATGGTCTGCAGATTTGATTACCTTTTAACTCCTAAAGGTTTCTGATGAATTAAACTTCGAGGCGACTGCACCAGAGACCGCCTTGGAGGCATATATTTCAACTACAGCAGGTGTACGCTCCTTAATACTTTCTTGCATTCTACTTGTAGCCGATTTTGGTTTTAGATCTGCTTGCGATTCAGGCGTACGATATGTACGGATCGATCCTGAACGCTAGTTGAGGAGTCTTGACTGGAGGCCGAAAGTCTGTCTTCGTCCGAGTTGAAGAAAATCTTTATCGGTGTACGGCATTTCGGTTCTCTTTTGTCCGTCGTCATAGCAGTGTCGTGAACTAATTTGGCGCGCACTTTCTTTTTTATGTCTTGTTTTTTTTTTTTTTTTTCTGTGCCATTCAAATTTTTCGTCCCACGACTATGTTCGGAAGGCGTTGCACTATGGGCTGGCATCAAGGAAAAGCGGCCATAAATCGAAATCAAAACATTTTTTCGTGAAACTTGGTATATAAATGTTTTTGGGGTCGCTGATGTCGAATCTGAAATCAGATTTTAGAAATTCAATATGGCGGATCCAATATGGCGACCGAAAATTTAAAAAATCCATATTTTTATACAAATATTTGCATACAGGGGTTTTCGAGGTCGCTGATTTCGAATCTGGATTCAGAATTTAAAAATTCAATATGGCGGATCCAATATGGCGGCCGAAATTAAAAAAAATCAATTTTTTATACAAATATTTGCATAAAGGGGTTTTCGAGGTCGCTGATTTCGAATCTGGACTCAGAATTTGAAAAATCTTTATACCAAGCGCCTAAGTTGAAAATTCCAGCACTTTCATAAGCCTGTTATTAGCCTGCAAAGTTTGGTGAACATTTGCAGTTTCCAGAGCCTACCACGAGGAGGTTACAGGTTTAGAAGACTCCACTTTTATTTTTTTTTTATTTTTTTTAATTTTTTTTTTATTTTTTTTTATTTTTTCTTTATTTTTTAAATTTTTTTTTACGGTTTTTTGGTTTTTTTTTATTAAAACGATTTTTTTTTAAGATTTTTTTATTTTATATTTTTCTTAATTTGAAAATTAAAGATATTTTAGGAAAATAAAATTGATTTCAACTGAAAATATTTTTTTTTGCTTTTTTAAGATTTTTTTTTTTTAATTTTTTTATATTTTTATATTTTTTTTATGATTTACTTTTTTTTTATCTCTTTTGAGGAGTGGCCGTTACTCTTCACTTTGCGGAACCTCTGGTAATGCGAGTAATGCAATTACTGCAGATGGAAGAGGCAATTTTTTTCGTTTTTGTAGTCGTGAACTCAAGCTATGAGACGCTATTAGTGGATCTGAGGAATCCATAGAACGCAAGAACATATCTTGCATTGTAGCTTCTCGACTACATTTCCGACTGTGCCGCTCACGGTAACACTTATAATTTTTATTGCGGGCTTCAGAAGCTTCTTCTGCAAACATTCCTACAGGTAAAATACTATTTTCTATAATCGCAGAGCCGTGAATTAATATTTTATGAACCGTCGCAGGCATAAAATACCAATTGTAGTTCGCAACATAAATTCTTGCAGTCTGATGGCACAGTATATTGAATTTATTAGGATCTATCGGCAGATGGCAGGATAAAGCCATTAATATTATTGAAAAGTTGGTTACTAATTCTGTATTCAACTCTAAACAATTTGCAAAGACTTCTGAATTTTGAAAAGCCCGACGAGCTGAATTGCCATCATTACTGTTTCCGCAACCTCTATCCTTGGGCATGTCCACTTTCAATCCCAATTTCTTCCACAAAATATCTTGTATTTCTGCTTTTCTGCGCGAATATTCTTTTTTATCAACTTCGTTTGAGACTCTCCACTTTCTTATATTTTTCCTGTATGAAATATTTAAACAGCATTCCAAAATTTTAATCCAAGCGTGCAATGGACTTATGCCATGCTGCAGGGAGCCAGTAATTGGTAAGAAAACATCTGTCGCAATATTGGAAAGATCATTGAATTGTTTTGGTGTCGCGTGGCAAATTGGACATGACTGTGATGATGTTGTGTCAGTAAGTGCATTTAAAACTTTACCATCTATTAGAGTCATATGCAAAGAAAAATGTAAACGTATACGAAAATGTTGTACCTCAATTTCCAAGCACTCGAGCTTATTAATTTGTTCGTCCATTATTTGCTTTTGTGATTTAATAATTTCAGTAGTTTCTTTTATCCATTTAAGTGAAATTGGGCGACAAAATTTTTCAGATTGAGAAATAGCGTTGTTCCACAAAATGGTCCCATTTGACGTTACTAATCTTAAAGGAATGCATGTACAAGCAAGTAAATTTGTATCAACTTTTTCTACACTTGATTCAGAATAAGGTTGTTTGAATGATGGAAATCCACTGGTTCCATCAAACCCCCAAGAAAAAATAAAAACAGCTTCAATGTCGCAAAAATTAGACTTCTGTGCATATAAAAGTACTACTTCTTGCTGCAACTCGGCAATTCTTCTGGCAGTATGATTTAAAAGCGCTTGAAGATCGCACTTAGCTTCATTCTCATTTATTTGAATGAATTCTTTTAGAGGTCTACATTGCTCTTTAGCTTCCTTTAATCGATCGTAAGGAGGCCAAACATCAGCTCCGCTTAATTTTGTTGCTAACCTTATATTTGTATAAACTGATTTTGAAAGCCCATTATCGATCAAAAAAGCCAGAGCTTCTTCAGGAGATTTCACAATAAGTGAAAGCGTGGCTTTACTGGATTGCTTTATTTTCACGCAATACTCTGGGTTTTCTATGATTTTCTTCAAAACCGAACTTAATTCGCACTCCTGAGACTTTATTGCAGCTTGTCGTGCCGCCAATAATATTTTTAGAGGATCGTTTTCACATTGCTGGCTTATTTTTGCAATTGCCCGCCGCTTCGATCGATCTGACATTTTTTCAAATTCAACACATGGGCGACCACGTTTCAAGGAAGAAGAATCGGAACTAGACTTTATTCTTAATTCTGGAATGAGAAACTGTGAATTAATCCATTCGACATTTTTCTCTGTAAATGATTTATTATTTTTTTTGGTTTTTTTGTATTTAACCTTTCTTTTAGAAATAAGAGACGCAACCATCTTAACTAAACGCTTAAGATCCTCAGAATGTACCTTATTTTCTTCAATTAGTAATTTATTTAAAATATATTTTACACCGCTTCCTTTTTCAGCATCATTGGCATCTAAAATTTCCTTCTTCGTGAATGTCGCCATTATAATGAAACAGCTTTGATTAAATTGCATTTAACAATGAGCCGACCAACTAAGTTTCGAATTTTCTGAAATTTATTTTTGATTTAATGCCTACTATGTTGTTAGAAGCAAAATTCTAGACATTTAAAAAAACCTTCCCCCAATCAGAATTACGTTCTCCCAACGATTTTTTTAATTTATCATGGCTACTTTGTTACTTTTGTTATGTAAACAAAAAAAACATTTCTATTGGCTGTGTAACGATTTTTTAAAAATATTTTTAATATATCAAAAATGACTCAAATCTGTCAATTCAGTAAAACGTTATGGGCATTTGAACATAGACACAGTACAAAAGCTGTTCAGAGCGCACATACGTTTTTACCGTTATCTCTGAAAATACTAAAAAGCGCACATTTGCGCATTAATAGGTAATAATAGATACTTCAAAGAATATTTTCATATTGAAATTTTGTTAATATCATGGAGTGCCAAAAGTTGCCAGCATTCGACGGCTAAAACTTTTTGGTAAAAAACAACATTTTAAGAATAAAATTAATTTTTTTTCGTCAAGTTCCTTTATTTCAAAGCTTTTTCAGTATAATCTGTGTTGGAATATTCTAACTGAATACAAAAACGTAAAATTTACCAAAAATATTTTGAGCGATATTCGAATTTCGCACTGTTTTTAACTATATGACCAAGTGCAAAAAAAGCCGAAGTATGAATGGTTATCGCCCTTTAATGGCAAAACTACTAAACGAAATTCTCTGAAATTTTGCTCATAGCTGCTCTAAAGTGTATAGATATCAAAAATATACTCCATTGGTCCCAGTTCCAAAACCGACTTTTGGCCACCTTTCTTGATGCCAGCCCATAGTGCGTTGGTTGCCCGTCCGCAGAGTCAGCAAGCGTAGAAAAGTCACTCAGTACAACCTACCTTGGCCGGGCGTCGAACGATGTTCATTCTGCCGACATAGTCTAACCCCTCGTTGATGCACACAAAAGTCCTTCTACCACCGCAAGGTTGTGGTACCCAAGAAGGGTAGAAACAGATGGAATGCACTGAATCCAATTCAGGAAAGTTATCCTGGTAATACTCCACTTAATATTGCTGAGAAATTTTATACCTCAGATTCACCTCAGAATCTTATTATTTCGTATGCTATTGCAACCCATTCAAGAAAATTACCTTAACACTGGTGGATGCGAGGCAACACTCCTTGATACTTTTTACCATCAGTTTTTGTCAGAACGTGGTATTTGTCAGTATTGTACAGTTAAATAAGCCCGATTAAATACAATACTAAAAAAAAAAAAAAAAAAAAAAACAAAAAACTAAATTAAGAAAGGAAAAAAACCAAAGTGAAAATCGAAAGTGACAGTAATCAATCATTGTCGAGTCAAAACATAATTGAAAACCAATGCGATTTGTCTGCCTTCCACCAACCAGCCAGCCAGCCAGCTGGGTCGAGTTGTGTGTGTTTGATGCGAAGCGTCGATAAGAAACTCCAAACTTCAATAGCAACAACAAAAACACACTCTACGGTACATACCTTCACAATGTCCCGAAAAAGATTAGCATAAGCAATAAAAATCTTTCACTCTTTCTGTCTGCATAAATATGTATTTTGTATCTGTAGCTGTACCGCAACTGCTGTCGCTGCCTGCCCACCTCCTCGCTATTTCCAACATATCCATATGTACGTACATAAATGTGTACATAGGTGTAGGTACAGCTGAGCACTGATTTGCAGCTCACTTTGCAATTCAATGTGACAACAAAAACGGCTGTCTAAGCAAAACGCCTGCATGCGCTTTTTGTTGTTTCAGGGGACAGACAAGCGTTGTTCATCCAACCAGCCATTCCCTCCAAAGTATGTACGTACATGTGTATGTATGTGTGTAGATAAACTAAAGCAATGAGCTGAACAACAATCAACCAAACAAGTCAGCATTAATGCGTTGGTGTTGTAGCTGCTACAAAGTTGTTGTTGTTGCATATAACAGACAAATTTCTCTAAGAAAGTTCGCCGCTGATGGCGTCGATCACATTTCACCATTTCTACAGGCCTTACAAACGCCTAAATTATAATTCTTGGGGACTCATACACACACACTCATGCATATAGACCTATACATACACACATACATATGCACGAGTATTTGTATCATTTCCAGCTCCCGTGTCTGCATTCACCTCCGAGCGTTGTGGCAATTGTTGCAAGCGCTTGCGCATACGCACCATCAGCTGTCTGCAGTGCACCATCGTGTGGTAATCATGCCAAACCCAGTACATTCACGTCATTTCGCGCCAAAGTTGAATGACCCAAGTCGAGAGCGTCAAGACTCTGCGCGGTGCGGTTCAGAGTCCGGGAATCTTCTTCATAATTGATTTACATGCAGAGAAATGGGCTTCAAGCGGCACTGATGCCAATGGCCTCGGTGGCAGTGATGCATCACTACGTGTCATCAACTATGAGTGGCAACCCTGGTGGGCCATGCGACAATCGGTTGCTTGGTAACAGCGTAGATCGTGTGAGGCGCTGTAGGTGCACTGACTCCCACTGCAACAAATTCTTAGAAATCCAGAGCGAAAGTGCGAAAAGCCATTGAACGAACGTATGCGATAAACTCAAGGATTTCACGCCGACAGCAATGACCGTTACTCTGCAACAACAACAAGAACATAGAGCGCCTGCAGTGGGTAGCGTGTGATGCGGCACACGAGCCTCAAAAGTGTAAATGAGAAACGACCACAACAGAATGCAATACTTAATTTCCTACTCATGCTAATTGCGGCCGAGCAGATGATAATGGGCAGTGAGGGAGAATCAAGTTGAAAAGGGAAAACCAGGAAGAATTAACCAATAAAAAAAAACAGTAAAAGAGAGGAGAAGTAAATGAACGTTTTGTTAGGCCTGCAATAAGAAATGCCCGTTTTTCACATCAGATAGACTTTCATGTGGAGCTTTTTCATGGTAGAAATACACTCGGAGATTTGGCATTGCCTCTTGAGTGGCGACCGCTGTTAGAAAAAATCTTTTCCATCATTTGGCGTTTCATGCGCGAGCCCTATTGAATGGTAGTCACACCTCAAACCTTTCGTCTTTGGCGGATTTAGTTGTAGAGGGCTCGGTGACATCGAAGCTTGGACAGATATCATCAAGAAAAGGTTATTTTTATTAACGGTCACATCTCGACAGACATTGGAAATCCTCCAAGCGTATTTCTTCCACGAAAAAGCTTCTCTGCAAAAAACCATCTGCCAATCGGGTGAGCCATACACAAGTTGAAGCAGAAGTTCGGTCAAAGCCCTATTAAAAATAGTGAAAGCCTACGTCCATAAGGGTATAAAATTTGTTTCTTCAGAGCATCAGAACTCATTTTAACGCTAAGGCAGTCTATTTAATTTCTATTGAAAAGCCAGCCCTTATAAATTTTCAAATAGAGGGGTTTCCAATAAGAGTTGTTATTCCCGTAAAAGATGAATGGTTTCGTTGCTTGTGTGGCACGCAGCGCCGTCTTGTTGAAAATAAATACCAGATAAATACCATCCAATTCCGGCCATGAAAAATCGTTAATCATCTCTCGATAGCGCAATGCATTCATCGTAACTGCCGCTCCAGCTTCATTTTCGAAAAAGTAAGGTTCAATGTCTCCGCCGGACCATAAACCGCACCAAACAGTCGCACATTGAGGATAGAGAGACTTTTCAACAATAACTCCAGGATTTTCTAAGGCCAAGATCCAACAATTCTGCTTGTTGACGAAGCCTTCGCGGTAAATGGGCCTCATCACTCAAGATGATTTTTCGATGGAATTCCGGATCATTTTCATGCATTTCAACGACCAATCAACAAAGATCGGCCGGCTTGAGTTCTTGTGTTAACTGGACTTTATAAGGCTTAAGACCCAAATCTTTATGCAAAATAAGGTGTAATGACGTTTGTGGAATGCCCAATTCCAAAGAATGACGAGGACTGGACGAACCTGGGGTTTCTTCAACACTTTCGGCTACAACAGCAATATTTTCGGCTGTTCTTGAGTGACGTGCACGGGTTTTATTCTCCACATCACTAATTTGTCCCAACAGCTCGAATTTGTTCACCAATTTCTGTATTGCGGTCCGACAAGGCGCTTCACGATACCCAAAAATGTTCAAGTTTTACGAACCGTCTGTGCCAAATTTTCACCATTTTTATAGTGAATTTTAATAATTTGAATGCGTTGTTTAAGCCATTTTTATTAATGGCGTAGTTGCTACTTGTCAAATATCAAAAAATGACGGCTTCAGAAGTGACATCTACCGAAATATCGGGCTATTCAAAAGAACACCTGTTATTGGAACACCCTTTACTATACCTGATACAATTTAAGGAAGGGGTCCCCGCTCTAGCATGAAGTAAAGCAATTAAGCCGTTGCGTTGGTCAAATAATTTTCAAAGTAGATATTTTAAGTTCGAAACTGAACCCAGGGATCTTCCTCCAAAACCGCCTTATAACGACGGCCTGCGATCCGAAGTAGAGTGGAATCCAATTTTATGGTTAGTATTAGTTGCCATCGCGCCGGCTTTAGGAGCATAGTGCCGATCAGTTTCAGTAAAAAAGTTTTATCAGAGGCGATAGATCGTTAGTCAAGGGTTCCTATTTGCACGATGGGCTGCCATCTTATTATTAGCTGGTGAGAGCATTATTTTTTTCAATCTGCTACATTTGTATTCACCATCCGCTACTTGCCCGGGGCTGCTTATTTGTTAGGAAAAGCTTATTCGCAGCTAACCTCCATATCTGAAGGCAGTTCACAATCCGCAACTTGTGACTCCTTCAATAGCCTGCAGCTCGGGAACTGAGTGAAATCCAATCGACAACTATTACACGGTGCAACACTGAAAATACACCTGACAAATTACACACTGTAGGTTGTTTATATGGTCGAATAATGCATAAAAATATTTTTGTTATTTTTGTTGTACCCTCCAATTTTTATTTATTTATAAAAAACCGTTTTTTCAGACTTTGCGCGGTAATCTACGGATATCTCGGTCATTTTTTCATCGATTTTCAATATTTTATATGTTTTGAAAATGATATTGTCAGACCTTTCAAATGATGTACAACAAGTAATTATTCAAACTAGTTAGTTCTGATTTTTATTTGATTAAACCTGGAGAAAGTGTTTTTTTATCATTTTTTTAACTTTAACAATTTTTTATTGCATAATTTTACTACAAAATTAAAGATGTTTGTTAATATTCTTTGAGTGCATTTATTAACGAAGAAATTAATGTATTACTTTCAATAATCGGACAAAAATTGCGTAAACTACGCTAGTTTTCTGTAAATAGAAAAAAATGCCTTGAATATCTATCCATTTGTGGAACCATAGTTTTTGTCTTTAATGATTATTTACTTGGAAAAATCACTGCATTCTTTATGTATTGACAATAAATGTTTGACAATGACAATTTATCATAAATTACAAATGAAAGGTTTACGTGTTTCTATATAATTTTGCGACATAATTTTCGCGCGATTTCTGAGGCGCAGAGACCCTCCTCCTCCCACGCAATAATTTTACCTCTCTCTAATTCGGAAAGTTTTGAACCGTGTGGCATATTGATATTTATTTACTTAAAAAACGATTTAAATTAATTAAGAAGAATAACGGTATTATTCCATATATTCCATAGTAAAGATTAAATATTCATGTTATGTGTCCTATAGTTATGAAACGCACCATAGTCTGAAACAGCTATTAGACCAGTCTTTGATTGGCAGTGCCTTTTTATCTCCTTCTTCCAAAATCGCGTTTTTCTCAAGTGTGTTTTTTTGTTCAAATTGTTTATAAGTTAGTTAAAGATGTGTGACAAACGCAATAATTTCTGCTACGTTTGCGGTTTATTTGTTGAAGCATACAATCTTCACTTTGAGCGCAATTATAGTGAAAGTCGCTGGTATGAACCAGAATATATATGTTCCACGTGCTCCATATCACTAAAAAAGTGGAAATCTAGTCAGTGTTTTAAGATCGTTTGCCATTTTCGAGCCCAATGGTTTGGCATCATCAAGTCATTCACAGACCAGAAGACTGCTACTTTTGCCAAACCAACCTCCAAGGTCAGCGCTTCAAAACACGTAACAGTATAAAGTATCCCGAAGTGCTAACTGCTACGAAACCATCTTTAAGAGAAAATGAAAACAAGCTAACTGAAGTAAAAAAAGTAGATGATTCAAGAAGCGGTGATAACAGTTCATCTAATATAATAGTTCATATAGTGATGAATCTTTTATCACAGCTGCGTTAGAATCGAAAGAGCGGCATTTTGTTTCGAATTCAGATATGAACGATTTAGTACGTGATCTAGAACTCTCATACAAACATGCTGAGGTTTTGGCATCACGGTTAAAACAATGAAATCTTGTAGAAAATGATTTCAAAATAACATTAACAAGGAACCACTCTGAGCGGACTATTTTCAATAACAATTTTGAAATTGATGGCGATGACCAAAACCTTGCTTATTGTAAAGATGTTGAAAAATTGTTTCAATGCTTTAACACGGAACATCAATCGAAAAATTGGCGATTATTCATCGATGGATCGTACAAAAGTGAGTATTTCATTGATTTTACGAAAGAATGCAGTGATTTTTCCAAGTAAATAATCATTAAAGACAAAAACTATGGTTCCACAAATGGATAGATATTCAAGGCATTTTTTTCTATTTACAGAAAACTAGCGTAGTTTACGCAATTTTTGTCCGATTATTGAAAGTAATACATTAATTTCTTCGTTAATAAATGCACTCAAAGAATATTAACAAACATCTTTAATTTTGTAGTAAAATTATGCAATAAAAAATTGTTAAAGTTAAAAAAATGATAAAAAAAAACACTTTCTCCAGGTTTAATCAAATAAAAATCAGAACTAACTAGTTTGAATAATTACTTGTTGTACATCATTTGAAAGGTCTGACAATATCATTTTCAAAACATATAAAATATTGAAAATCGATGAAAAAATGACCGAGATATCCGTAGATTACCGCGCAAAGTCTGAAAAAACGGTTTTTTATAAATAAATAAAGATTGGAGGGTACAACAAAAATAACAAAAATATTTTTATGCATTATTCGACCATATAAACAACCTACAGTGTGTAATATGTCAGGTGTATTTCGTTTTTTTTTTTTTTTTGTAGCACTGTGTTATTTGTATGCAATTTGGTACTACTGGCGAGAGTCACATTCTAGAACTAGCCGAAGTAAAGATATCGGAAATGAGGGTAGAGTCAAACTGCTGTTAGAGTGTGTGAAATTATTTCTCAGTATTTCTAAAACTTTAAAGAATGTTGACCTTTCCGACTGATACATTATAAGTTGGGAATTTTTGGAATTTTTTGTTTTACCGGTTGCAAAAATTTTGTGAATATCCTTGAGAAGTTAAGTTTTAGTGCACCTCACCATCATATCTAACAAACTTACTAGAGCCAATGATTAAAATTTTTCTCCTACCAGAAGATCTCATACCGGAGTTACAGAGACATCCCCCCTGGCTTCGGGACTACCTTCTCGAAACCATAAGTGATGATCCCTTTAGTTTCAGCGAGAGACCCGAGGGACTCTGCATTTAGCAGAATCAGCGCTTGCCGAAAATGTCCTTCGGACTTCTCCACCTTGACTACCTTCCAGTTGTGCGTGTAAAGTTTGGGGTTGCAATAACGGAGGATTTGCCCCATATCCTCTGGAGCAGAGGGCTCAGATGGGGGCCAGACCTGGGCGCGAGGACGAAGAGGTAGGTCCACAGCTTCCAGCTTGGCTCCCTTCCAGACCTCCCCCTCCAGAGCTACTGTCGCTCTGTACATTATGGGCGACCACGCATCGGCGCACACAATACTCTTAAAGGTACCGTTTTACCACCCGGCACTCTCACAGCACGATGGAGGTCCAGGGTTTTCTCTTTCCACCTTCATAAATATCGCAGAGACGGCTGATGCCACTATTTTCCACTCATCCCTGGAATTGGCGCCATCTTCCATGTCGACCGTTCCCAGAGCGATGGATCCCGCCCGCTTAGTGACTTCGCTAAAAGATTTCGGCGGGCCACTCAGCGCAGCTTAAAAATCACAAGAAGAAGTTGACAGGTATGAAGCCAGCTACAGTGAACTAACTGGATTTTATCAGTCTGAATTTAGGACTAGTAAATTAATACTGGCTATGTTGAATATTGGAAAAACTCTAAAAAAAATTATCGACACATACGATCTCTTCCTATCTTTTCATCTATTTTAAAGCCACTTGACCAAAAGAAAAGGACTTACACAAGTTATCAATCCCCTCGGTACCACGGATAAGTAAGTCGCAAGAAGTGGTTTGAGCACTGGCCCCCACATCTGTTACTGTTCGTTCACATCAAATCCGTTGAACGCTGCATACACTTGGCTCATCCCACTGTTTGCCATATTAAATACCCATCGCTTCTCAGCCCCACTCACGATATTTGTCGCGTTTTACCTTCTAACGCCTGTTTCTATGGACTAGTCTTGTCTGTTTAGTAGCCCCTTACCTCGTAGCCTCATTTTTTCTGCTCCATTCTATTAGCCTCAACATCTCAAGTATCTCACGATGTTGACTGCAGAAATCGCCTTCGACGGCGTCATGATGTCTACTAAATCCTTTGGATTCAATGTATCTTCTGAGAGCGCTGCTGTTCTACCTGTAGTAGCCTTGACTCGTGGACAAAGAAATAATACGCGCTTCGCATCTGTGTCCTCATGACAAACTGCGCTTAATGGAGAGTCGCACAGCCCAAAGTGGTGAAGGTACTTACGGGAGCAGCCATCGTTCATCAGGAGTTGCTCATGAGGGATCTTTCTGCATTAGCAATGACGAATATCGCCGATAACAGAGCGATGAATTATATGGATTTTACAACGGCATACCTGGAGAATGTTCACAATCGACGCAGGATTGAAAGTACTCGGTTTGGTATTAGCTGTTGCTGTCAGCAGAAGAGAAAGAAGTGCTATGCGTTTAAAGAACATCTTGGAGAAGAACTTGCCCTCACTTCATAGAAGGAAGAAGCGACTGTTGTCATTTAGGTTAAGTTAGGTTGAAGCGGTTGAAGCGGTTGTCTTGTGGGACACACTCAGACTCATAGCGCATTGTGATCCCGCGTAGAGAACTTGTCCCTATTTCTCCTAAAACCAATGTGTGCTTTTCAAAAATTTTAGAATATCCCTGATTCTGCTGAACTGAGATCTTCCAATTCATTAAAAAATTGTCTACCTCTTATTGTCTAAAATAGAAAATCTACGTCCGGATAGAGCAGGGCAATGGCAGAGAAGGTGCGAGATCGTCTTTTCCTCTGCCTCATCTAGACAACTTCTGCAGAAGTAGTCAGTTTCTGAAGTTGTCTACTGATTTGTGAGGGATTTTATTGCCACCTGGCTGTGAGCGCAAAATGTAATAGAAGTTCCAAAATGGCAGCCAGGATTTTACCGCGACAGTAGTCCGTCTTTGATCACTTATATAGATTTTATATATGCGCTTACACCCTTTTTGGGTGTTTGGCCGAGCTCCTCCTCCTATTTGTGGTGTGCGTCTTGATGTTGTTCCACCAATGGACGGACCTACAGTGTTAAGCCGATTCCGAACGGCAGATATTTTATGAGGAGCTTTTTCATGGCTGAAATACACTCGGAGGTTTGCCATTGCCTGCCGAGGGGCGACCGCTATTGAAAAAATGATTTTCTTAATTTTGGTGTTTCAGCGAGATTCGAACCAACGACCTCTCTGTGAATTCCGAATGGTAGTCACGCACCAACCCATTCGGCTACGGCGGCCGCCAACATAATAAAAATGAAATGAAAATGTAATAATAGCTCCAAAATGCCAGCCAAGATTTTACCGCGACAGTAGTCCATGACCCCCTAGACTTTGCCGTCATAGCTTTGTGTACTCTATCTGCGACGGTGAGTCCCCAATTTAGCTTCGTACCCAGTACAAGTCCTAGATATTTAGCTCTTTCTGTTACTCTAAACGGATTTCCTTTAGGAATATTTCTTTAAGGGAAGTTGACTTTTGTTTCCTGCTAAACATTATCAGATCCGTTTTTAAGGATTTACTTCTAATTCTCGACCTTTGCTCCAAAGTGGCAGTCTGTTGAAAGATCTTTGTTGACGATCACACAGTGTTGGAAGGTGTTCACCCGAGATTGTTATTACAAAAACATCGGCACATGAAATAATCCTACCTCCCATTTTTTCAAGTTCGTGAAGAAGATTAAGATTGCCGTCATGCATCCATAACTAATCCTGTTGTACATTAATTAAAGCAAAATTATTCAAATAAATATTAATTTTTTCAAATTCAAAGTGAAATAAAGCATAAAAATATTTAAACATTTATAATCCACTCCCAATTCAGAAGACTTGAATCACTTGAAAGTTACAGCATATTTTTTGTTTCATCAACAGACTTTTAACTTTTCCATCGCAAGCGGCACGCCACAAATTTGCAAGCCTAATTTGTTTGCTCTTCGCATTTTTTTTACCATTTTCTTCACATTTGTTCTGAAGTTTGGGTATCATCCTTTTTTTTTGGCATACATTAAACACACTGCATTTTTCCCGTTACTAACGGCTGCATTGTTTCATTTCGTTCGCTACCGTCCAGGTTGCTAACCCACGCCATAGACACTTGTGGCCTCCGCCAGCTCAATGCCTTCGATGGGCAAAAAGAAATAAATCGATAAATAAACTTTAAGAGTGTAGGCGGGCTATTGACCAGACCAGTCAGTCTGTCGTCTGCTTGTCTGCTTGGTTCTACGAGTTCAATGAGCCTTCAGGTGCATGCGTACGTTAGCACCGAAATCATATGGCTGCGGGATTTTTTCATGCGACAGCAGACAGCTTCAATACTTTGTGTGGTTTCGCCGAGAGCTTGAAGCGAATTTATTTCCTGTTTGTTTATTTGAAACGAATTTATCTTCGCATTGAAGTGCATTGATCTGGTGTGATTGGTGAAGAATAAATGGATAGCTACTTTTCTGTATTAAAGGAGTATATTTTGGGAAATTCGGGGTTTGTATTTCTGGGCATAATATCCATATTTTTCAGAGAAGGAACCTAAATAAGCGATGGGATAGAAAAGCTATGATGTGAAAATGAGCATGCGAAAATGATCGTGAAAGAGAACAAAGGGCAGAGTAGCATAAGTTAGAGGAGCAGCTTCTGAAGAGAGTTCACTCGGAGGCTTCAGCGGACAATTGAAACACAAAGGGCAGAAGAATTTGCCTACACTTACTTATTTTAATCTCTAAGCGCACTTGATGTTTTGGCAGATCTGGTCAGTCCCCTTAAAAATCTGGTCAGCCCCTTCAAAACCTACTCCACTCTAATTGTTGTGCGTTCAGTCTGATACCTGTAATTTTTTTCACATAGAGACTACATTCAAAACAAATATTATACCAACTTCTCACAAGAATCTCGTTGTTTTTGTTTAAAATCTATAGAACTTACGAGAGGTGTATTAACGATCCGTGACCAGTCAAATCTCGAGACTTTTACGTTGATGCATTTGTCCAGCGGTCGCTGAGTTGATGGGAAGCCAACTTCTGCAGAGGAACGTAACAGATTTTCACCGAAATATATATATAAGTAATGGGCGCGTACACTCTTTTTGGTTATTTGGTTCCACAGTTTCAAGCCGACCCCGAACGGCAGATATTTTTATGAGGAGCTTTTTCATGGCAGAAATACACTCGGAGGTTTGCCAATGCCTGCCTAGGCGCGACCGCTATTGGAAAAATGTTTTTCTTCGTTTTGGTGTTTCACCAAGACTCGAACCTATGTTCTCTCTGTGAGTTCCGAATGGTAGTCACGCACCAACCCATTCGGCTGCGACGGCCACCAAATACCAATCCTCTTATTGCGCGGGTAGACTTCCTCGCGGGTGCTTTGTCCAGTTAACTCATTTACGCTGCAGTTTTCTACAAAATCCCTGTAACCAGACACTCATATGAGCTTAATGTCGAGGTATTCGAATACGTTCGAAAGCGAAATCAGGCACTCTCCGACTAGTTCGAGTGCACAAACATCGAGCCGCATGTGGCTACTTTCACCTAGAACAGACTGCAGTGGTTCGATAAGACGAAATCGAGCTTTAAGGAAAGCTCCTCGCAGAATACACTTCCGTGCACTTCAATCCATTGATGAAGAGATTCATCATATCCTGAGGGATGGCGACGCAGTTGTAATGAGTAAATGTGGTTCCTCCACGGTCGCTCCGATGATATTTTTACGGAAAGAAGAAAGTGTTAGTGTCTTGTGAATTGAGCATATGATACAATGGCTGTTCGCGACCCACTCCCGCCTTGAGGAAATATGAACGGAGAATGTCCCGCCATGAACACAGCGAGAGTGTGCATTGCGCAGTCACCATCCTCTTGAACTGAAAGTTTCTAAGGCTACTGCAGAGCTTAAGTCTTCAAAGGCTTAAAAGTCTGATTCCGGCAGGTGCAGTGCCAGTTTTGCCTGCAATGTCTATGGATACTACTTTCAGCTTTCCATTAAGCGATGGTGCAGGAGTACTCCAAAACGACTTTCTAATTACAACGAAGGCAGATCTTTAGACTTTCTTCATCTTTTTAATCGATGACGCCTTATCCTGACAGTTCCACTAGGTGAGGACTCTAGAAGGTACAGAGATTGCTAACAAAACATATCTTTCATGCAGTCACGGACAAAGGAGGCTCCCTCATTAACTCGGGATAATTTTCTTCGGCAAGAGGCGAACAGATTTAAAAAAATGAGGGTAAGTGGAATGATGAGCGTTATTTAATTATAAAGGATGATCAGATAGGAGGTACTTTCTCCAATAGGGTGGTTTTGACAGATCACGCGTGACTATTGTCAAACTAAATACATAATTGTTTTCAGTATTCCTTGACATTTCATCATGGATGGACTTACGCCTTGACAACAGTTACAAATCGTACAATTCTATTGTGCAAAATCGACCCTCTGTGAATAGTGTTCATCCTGCCTTCAGGCCAAGTTATGGTACTCAACGAAGAGACCCATTTCTGGCTTAATGGCTACGTTAATAAGCAAAATTGCCGTATTTGGACTGAAGAGCAACCCGAAGCTCGAATCAAGAACAGCCATTACATCCAATCAAAACAATCGTTTGATGCAGCCTATGGGCTGGAAGAATCATCGGCCCATATTTCTTCGAAGACGAGTCTGCGATGTTGGCGCCAATGTATCAGTGAAGGCGAACTCTATCGCGCCATGATAAACGACTTTTTTATGCTGGAAGTTGAAGCCCGTAATCTCCACAACATTCGGTTCATTGGTTCCAACAAGACGGCCTATTTACCATACAACTCGTGCAACAACGGATTTACTGTGTCGTCGTTTCGGTGAGCAAAATTTATCTCGCGTCTCGAACCAGTGGATTGGTCACCAAGATCGTGTGATGTGACACCTTTAGACTTATATTTGTAGGGTATATAAAGTGGATAAACCAGCTTCGTTTGAGGTTTTGGAAGTCAACATTACTACTGAAGTTGTTCACGAGATACCGACCGAAGTCCTCCAACGAGTTATTCGAAATTTGTGATTACAGCGCAGTTGCGGCCAACATTTGAAAGAGATTATCTTTAAAAACTAAATGTCCTTAATGGTTTTTCACAAAAATAATAAAGATTTCCCAATCAATTTGAATTTTCGAATGCATGTTTGCAAATATGTATGTATGCACTAAACCCTTGAACTCCGTCTCCTCCACCACTCTCCCTGCGGAACTGCTTCAACGTATTACTTCGCAGGGCTGGTTAACTATATAGCTTCGTCAATGTCTATCGGCTAATGCGTCTCATTTGCTCAATGTATCTGAGTTCTTTTTGAATTCTAGTAGCGTATGCAGCTACCTCCTCTCACTTTTCTTCCGATTGCAACATGAACTCGACTATGTCAGTTGCATTTGGAATTATTCTTCCTATTCTAAAGCGTGGGCAGTGGAAACTGGCATGTTCCACGTCTTCTTCTACATTGATGCACACAGGGCAGTAGGGGCTGTCATCATGCCCGAACCTATGCAGATATTTCCTAAAACCTCCATGTCCAGAAAGGAACTGTGTCACATGGTAGCTTATATCTCCATGGTCGATTTAGCCATGGTCGCAAGTGGGGAATCAGTTTATAGGTCCGTCGCCCTATACTGGAGGTATTCCATCGGTCTTGCCACCTTGTTAGTGACACAAGCCGCTCTTCTTCTCTCACCGCTTTTTTATTTATTTCGGCATCCGCTGCACATCTGTCATAGACTAGCTTCATTTCACTCGCGAGAGTATACGCTGGTATCATACCAGCTATGACAAACGCCGCGTCATCCGATATTGTTCTGTAGCCGCAACATGCCCTTAGGGCACTTAGCCTTTATACAGAAAATAGCTTCCTTTTGTTATCCTTCAGTTTCACCGCATTTGCCCAAACTGGGGCTGCATACAGGAGGACTGAAGTGGCCACATTTGCAAGCAATTTTCTCCTAGTTGACTTAGGACCACCTATGTTAGGTAAGATCCTTGAGAGTGCCGCTTGTATGCTAGCGGTTTTCTCTACCACGTAGTCAATATGGGCCTTAAAATTTAACCTACAATCGATCATAATTCCTAGGTATTTCAGAGCCGGTTGTAAGTGAACAATTTGCTCTCCCACTATGATTATAATATGCTCGCCTTTTTTCCGACTTGTTATCAGAACCGTCTCCGTTTTTTGCTCTGTCAATTTGAGTCCCGCGTGTTCGATCGTCGAACGGTTTCTCCGGAAGCCAAACTACATGGTACTCAGTGCTCCCTTCCCCTCTAGTATAGGCAATAGTCTACTGCAAATAATACGCTCGAGTATTTTGCCTGTTGTGTCCAGTAGGCAAATCAGCCGGTACGAGGACGGATCATCGGCTGCTTCTTTTCTTTTTGGTATCAACACAAGTCATTGCAATTTCCACTGTGTAAAATATGTATGTATGTATGTATGTATGTATGTATGTATGTATGTATGTATGTATGTATGTGTGTATGTATGTAAATATGTAAAGATGTGGTGCTTGTCGCTTGTAACTCAACCCCACCCAGTAACCTTCCGCGTGTGCGCCTAATGAACGCTTAACCCCATGTCGAAATGTACAAATTTCTGCTGGCGTGTTAAGTTGTAAATTCGCGAGAGTAGCAGCTGAGCAACAACAAAGATGAATTGAAGAAGAAAAAAAAAAAAAACGTGGCAACAACAGCGGAGAATAGCATGCGCAGGCGCAGAAGTCGCCCATGTTGCACCGGCAGCTGAGTGGCAATTGTATGAAAATCCCGCAATAATAACATGAAAACACGACAACAACAGCAGCAACAACAACAACAAAAATAATAATAATAAGCGTGAGCAAATGATACTTACCACAATGGCAACGATGCAGTAGCGGCAACATTGTGTCTCCAGCACACACACGCGCACACACTTGCGTGCGCCACATCCGCAACAGTCGAATCCGCTGAGTTGACACACGCTCGTAATTTGCAATCAACTTAAGATGACAAGAGAAATGAAGCATTGACACCCAGCACGGGAACCAAACCAGCCACTCAGGCAGCCAAGCTGCCAACCAGCCAACCAACAACCGGGATCAGGCGGAGCAACAGTTAGCAACAAAAACAACAGTACAGCCGCCCAATAGCAACAATGCGGCAAGTTGCACAGAGCTGCTGAGGTGGACCTGTTGTGTTCAACAACTGCCACGCACGCACTGTTGCAGCTGCTGTTATTGTTGCTCTTGTTATTGCTGCTGCTACTCGGGCATGTGCGGCAGCAAACAAACGAAGAAGAAAATAGTTAAAAACAAAAAACAGAAAAAAGTGACAAACTCACTGAGCGCAGTAGGAGGGGTGAGGGGGAAAGGAGGAGCGCAACAAAGAGTTGATGACAATAATTTCACCAACGCATGCCAAAAAGTTGTTGCTGACAGACAGTGTGTTGGTCGTAAATGTTGTTGTTGTTGTTGTTATTGTTGTTGTTATTGTTATTGTTGTTGTTGTTATTATTGTTGTTGTTGTTTTCGATTTTCTTGTTGTTGTTTTTGTTGTTGCCGGCATTGTTGTTGTTGTCTTTCTTTGTTGTTGTTGGTTTTCTGATTTTCGCCACTGCCACAGCAATCAGAGTCTTTGTCATTGCTGCTCTGAAATGATTGCCATGTACGAACTTTGTTGTTTGCGTTGCCATTGTCGCTAAAGCTGGTGGCGGCAAATTTCAATTCTCCAACAGCGTGCCGGTGTCGCCAGCAAACCGAGGCAACATGAGCAGAGCCAGCAACATGTTGCTTGAAATTAGACACATTTTATTATGAAAATCCACTTGTGACGAAATAAAACACGACTTTCGGTGTCGTCCATAATGAAAATATATGGCAAGTTAATGCCAGAATTTATTTATCACATCGATGTGGCAGCAATGTCGACAAGCAAGAGGCAGTCGGACATGCGGCAGGAGCAGAACAGCGCTGGTGAACACCGACAACGGGATAGCGGGACAACGGCTTGGTGCAATCAAGTGGAGAGCTTTTGTCTAAAGTCACAGTGACACGCACACACATACACACATGCGCAGCTTACGCCAAAGTCACAGTCTTATGCGGCAGGTATTTTTATTTTTATATGCACAGGTATGTGTGTATGTATGTGTGAGTGCAAAAATATCCATGTGATGCCGACATTCTCCTACAACAACAAGAAAGACTCCAACCTTTTTTCTTGTCCCTCCGCAACATTTAAGCAAATTATAGTTATTGTTGTGTATATTTAACTCAAATGAACCGTTATTGTTGCAACAACAATGTTAAATGTTACAAAGTACAAAGTAAAAAGTACAATTTGTAGTTACATGGATACGCTCGCATATTTATTTGTGTGTATGTGTGTGTGTGTGTGCATTAGCAGCATGCGGAAATGCAATCAAATTAGCTGTAACATGCAATAATACTGAAATGTGGCATTGCCAAGTGTGAAATGAAGAGGTGCATCTTCGCACATGAATTTCGTGTAAATAGTGAATTATAAGTGATAAATTTTTATTTGTATAATAAAAAACAAAAACATTTATCAGCTTCATTAGAATGCATGGGTCCGCACTAATGGCGAGTTCACACCTAAAACATTGCAAGGGGATGCAGACACTATTTTTCTGCTATTCCTTTTACACATTCTGTCAAAAACGTACCGGAAATTGTGTCATAAAACGCTAAATAATTGTTTAAGCATCAAAATTTATTTTGTCGCCTTTCAGTCCAGTCATCAAAGCACCTTTTAAACGCATTTGAAGCGATCTTCTTCAGCTCCTTCAGCGAATTCTCCTTAACGGCCTCTATCGCCCCAAGCGGCGTCCGCGGAGTGGCAGTTTAAGTTTTGTGAAAAGAAAAAAAGTGACAGGGGGCTAAATCCAGTGAATACGGAGAAAAATGTTCACAATATTAGCCTTGTGAGACGGTGCGTTGAAATCTGAAATTTGAAAAGGTCGAGCCAAGGAGCACAAAGAGATTTGGTGGCTCCTAAAACACTCAGGTGCGACACTCAGACGGTGCGTTATCCTGGTGCAAGATCCATGAGTTTTCTTTCCACAAGTTGGGCCGTTTCCCACGCACATTCTCTCTTAAACGGCGCATAACTTCAAAATAATTTTATTTATCGTAGAACCATTTGGAACGAATTCCGAGTGCACAATGCCATGACAATCAAATTAAACGAGTAGTGTGACTTTCACTTTTGACCGACCTTGACGTGGTTTTTTGGGTTTCGGCTCATGTGGATAGCGCCATTCAGCCGTCTGTTGACTGGTTTGCATGTCAAATTCATATAACCACGTCCCACCACCTGTTATGAAGCGCTGGATAAACGTTGGCTCCGAATTCAGTTACTCAGGCATGTCTTCAGCCACCTTCTTCCGATGAATTTTTTGAAAGAAATTCCACTCTCTTGGAGCGAGTCGAGCAGCCATGCGTGTCATGCCCAATTGCTGGTGGTAAATGTTACGAATTCATTCGTGAGACACGCTAAGGTTACGAGCTACCTCCCTCAAACTTAAATGATGGGTTTTCATCACCATTTCCTTGGCTTTGTCGACGTTTTCATCCGTTAAAGACCTTGAAGACGTTGATGGGCGACCAGATCAGGTAAATTTTCCACTACTTCTCGGCCCTCTGCAAAAGCCTCATACCACTCGTTGACCCCTGTTTTGGATAAAGTACACTCGCCACAGACTTTCGGCAACATTTTCAACGATTCGGCACACGAAATCCCGTTCAAAACTCAAAATTTAAGACAAATTCTTTGTTCGATATTTTTATCCATTGTGAAAATCGCAGAGCAGACCTGCGATTGACTGATATAATTTAATGCCAAAAACAAGTTAATTAACAGATCACCCTCAAACTCAACGAGGACGAAGTATAGAGGAGAGTCGTACCAACATTCCTGCAAAAAAAATAGCGAAAACTGAAATTGATTGGACAACCTTTATTATTTTTGTGTATAACCATTCATGACATTTATTTATTTAAAATAATTCCTTTCAAATGTTGGCCGCAAATGGGCCGCTGAAAGATATCGGACGGTAGCTCGTGAATAACTTTACTAATGTTGGCTTCCAATGCCTCAATCGAAGCTGGTTTACCCACAAAACATTTGGACTTTACAAACCCCTACAAATAAACATCGAAATGTGTGATATTACACGATACTGGTGGCCAATCCACTGATCCGAGACGAGAGATAAATTGCTCACCGAAGCGACAGCAAATGAAGCAGTAAATCCATTGTTTCACGGGTTGTATGGCAGGTAGCGCCGTCTTGTTTGAACCAAATGTTGTGAAGATTACGGGCTTCAATTTCCGGCATCAAAACGTCATATATGATGCCGCGATAGCGTTCATCATTCACTGTTACATTGTCGCCAGCCTCGGCCCTCGGCCCATAGGCCGCACCAAACGATTGTTTCCAGTGGATATAATTCCTGTTCTTGAATGGCTTCTGCGGGTTGCTCTTCAGCCCAAATACGGCAATTTTGCTTATTAGCGTAGCCAGAAATGGACCTCATCGCTGATCAACATAAGTCGACCTCAGCGCGCGATGAACACTTTTCATAGAGCGTCGATTTTCGTAATACATTTGAACTATTTGTCAGCGTTGTTGAGGCGTAAGTCTTTTGTAGATGAAATGACAATAAATATTGAAAAAAAAACATGTTTATAGTTCGACAGTAGTCATGCGTCATCTCTCAAATAACCTCTATTGAAAAAGTACCACCAATATGATCACTCTTTATTAGTCTTGTACCTTTGGATACAGTGGGCGCTACCCGGTTTTCTGTCGTTTGAGTCAATTAAACATGTTACCATTAAGCTACGCAGCCGATGTGAAGTTGATATACCAAAACTATCCAATGAGCTTCTTAGGTGCATTCCAAAAGCATTTCAAAAGTTTTTAGAAAGAAGAACGAAAGACTAATTGATCTAAAATTCTTCGCTGATTCATGTCCCCTTCTACCTACTTTTGATGTAAAGACGACCTTACCTAGCCTCTAACTATCTTTAATATGTTGTGTTGAAAATAAACATTGTCCAGATAAATGCTATCCAATTCCGGCCATAAAAAATCGTTAATCATCTCTCGAAAGCGCAATCCATTTACCGTAACTGTTGCTCCAGCTTCATTTTCGAAAAAGTAAGGTCCAATAACTCCGTCGGACCATCAACCGCACCCAACAGTCACACGTTGAGGATAGAGAGACTTTTCACCAATAACTCTTCGATTTTCTGAGCCCCAGATCCGCCAATTTTGCTTGTTCACGAAGCCACTGAGGTGGAAATGGGCTTCATTACTCAAGATGATTTTTCAATGGAATTCCAGATCATTTTCTTGCATTTCAACTACCCAGTCAGCTCCCACTAACACTTTAACTACACTCCCCTCTTTGCTGATTCCAAAGCTGATTCTAAAGCATTTCCTCAAGATGAAGATGTTTGTGCCTTTTAGATACACCTGAAACCTGCGTCCGGGTTCCGCGTTGTTGCGAATGGGCGTTATACGCAATCAGTAGCCTCCATTACTTTGGGATTAATATGGCATCGGAAAGTTTTAATATCGTTGCTCAATATCTGTCTGTTTGGGTTTGAGACTTACTTCAGGCGTTCGTTGTTGTTGTTGTAGCTGCAATACATCACCTAACTCATCTAAAGGTAGGCCCAGGAGACATGCTATTTCGACAGGTTGGGTCCAGAGGGAGAGGGGTTTAGAGGAGAATGTGAAAAGGAGCTTAGTGTCGTGCGGGGTGCCTTCACATGCAGGGCATATGTTTGGTATGTCGAGGTCAATTCCGGATAAGTAGGAGTTTAACCTGCTACAATATCCACGGAGAAGCTGGATCTCTTCATCTGCTGTACGTGGTGGTTGGACTCCGATTACGGCATTCGATGGTCGGAAGCTTAAGAAGGTGGTGATGGTCTCCCGATGAATGTCGTTTATTGTCTGTCTAAACACTGTCAGACCCAGTAGAAGTCTGTTCGTTTTGTCCTGGATCTCTTCGGTGAATTGAGGAGGTGTCTCCTGACGTGCCTGGGAGGAGGCTCTGGTTCAAGCAGGTGTCTGCAAGGGTGCAACCTGCGGTAGCACGCAAGGGGAAACTGTTTGCTGAGTAGTTTATTGTGCTCTTTACTGGGAGCATCTGTGCCTCGTTGTGAAGGCGTTGAAGAGGGGACATCAGGTGGCAACCCGTCGCTGTCCGTATAGCAGTGTTTTGGCAAGCCTGGAGCTTTATCCAGTCCGTGTCACTAGTTCCAGGCGACGAGACAGGCGCAGCATAGTTTAGAACCGGCCGGCCAATTGCCTTAAATGTCGATAGCAGCAATTCTTTGTCTTTGCCCCAAGTGCTATCGGCAAGCGATTTAAGTATCTTGTTGCGGTTTTGGACTTTAGTCATCGGACTTTCGTGTCATCGATTTTTACCTTGAGTTGCAATTTAACCTCCTTTGTCCAGGTGAGAAAGAGGGTCGCTGTGGATTTTGTGGGGGAAAACTGGAGATTACTCGCACTGAAAAAGCGAGAAAGGGCTGTGAGGGAAACGTTCACTTGGGCGCACAGTTCATCAATGTCAATGATCGTAAATACAATCACCCGCACAGGAGATCTGCTTCAAAACGGCTTCTTTCGATGAAGCAACTCTTGGATATTCTTGCTCGGTTGCATGCATCTCTACTAATATCTGATGCTACCGCTTCTGTGCCATAGTCTCCGTTTCGGGTAATCGGACAATGAGGAAATGAAATATTTGGTTCGAATAAGAAACCCAATCGCAGTAATGGCTCCCATACTTGGGTGTTAGTGGTAAAGAATTTAGCTTTGCTTCGCTTTTTAATACATACTTATATACGTAATATGTATGTGCATATGTATGCCCATTCACTGAAACAGCCGTGGAAAAAAATTATCCACCAAGTGATTGTCATAACTCACGACTTTGTCACCTTCAAAAGAATGGGATTTATGCAGCTTTATCCCTTCTTCGTTGACTTCATTGAAGAAGATGTTTTCCCGAATACTATAAAGCCATACCTGCATATGGATGCATATGACTGCTACACAAATACATAGAAATAATCATTGAGATTATGATTGTCATGCGCAATTGGCAGACAAAACGAAGTAATTTCTGTTTACTTGGTCGGCTGCAGCAATCAAAGTGGAAGAAAATCAACAAATGCGCCTAAATAGAAACAGTTGCGGCAGGCGTTGATCAGCTATGTATGTAAGTGTGTGTGTGTGTATGTATGTGTACGCGCGCATGATTGAGTGACAGTGCTGGCGTGCACATGCAACATGTTGCTTGCAACGCTACTCATATAAGTACATATCTGCGGGGCTGCACACTTGTGGTGGTTGGTGCATCTGCTTTTTGTCAATTCCCCGACTACTCTCTAAGTGTCTTTGCGCACCTTAAGCAACACGCCGCAGTGTGGGTTGAAAAATTTCCAATTCGTTTCTTTCTCAGGATTGTCAACTCGAATTCGATTGAGTTGGAGTTTCTGTTGGCTGCAAGTCAATAATTCATTTCCCTTTTCCATCTCATTTTGAAATATGAAAGTCGAGATTGTCTTACTTTACTTTGTTTGTGGGTTCATCTGTATGTATGGCTGTGCAAGTGTGTAGGCCACTTTGTGCTTTCCTTAGCTTAACTATACAACGGGGATTGGTGAAATTTTTGTGTGTACACAAATTGGGAAAACCTATTTCATGTCAAGTAGCGTTTGAAAATTATATTCCAATTGGAATAATTAGTACTTCCGATGCAGTAACAAACTTATCGATTTCGAAATCAATGCCAGATGTAGTGGCTTTCTGCCGTGTGTGGTGAGGCTTGGGAAAAGTATTAATTAGTTGGAGGTTGTGAGAAACAATTTCCAACAGTTCGATTTTCGTTCGGTTAGTAGGTGTTTTTCTTGCTGATTTGTGCTCGATAATTTAAAAATTATTTTATTTAGAAAGATTTTGGTTCATTTATTTTAATTAAAGAAATGTTTTTAGTTGTTAGTTTCTGGTTGCCAGCTATTGCCCATTTAATATGGATTGGTAATTTCTATATTTTCAAAGCCTAATTTTTATGCGATAATAAAGCATTTTCTGTAATATATATCATCAGTAACAACTATCACTATGCTAAGGGGGATATGTCAATTGTTTTCCAAACGGAAATTTTGCCATGCTGAAAGTAGCCGAATGGATAATTGAGAGGAGATGCAGCGGGAAAGAGATTGGAGTTTTCAGTGGCAGTCAGGTGACACTGAAGGCCCTGGAGAACGCGAAGCAAACTTCAAAGATTGTTCAAGAATGTAAGAAGAAGCTTAACTCTGTCGCAAGACAAAACAGGCTTGTATTTATATGGGTTCCGGGACACTCTGGTGTTTTAAGGAAATGAAATTGCCGACGAATTGGCCAACCGTGCATCAGCGGTGCCCCCACAAGGGTAAGAGACAATAATCGGAATCTGTTCCGCAGCAATCATGAAGTGGATCAGCGATTATGTAGGCAATCTACATAAAGAGCGCTGCAAAACTGCAAAGTATTTTGTGACAAGTCCGAACAGAAAACTGTCAAACTTTCTACTAAAACTTAGAAGGAAAGACCTTCGGTTGATGGTCGGTATCATTACAAGACACAACCCATGGGGTCAGCATATGACCTCCATTGGAATCATTGACGACCCGAATTGCCTGTCTTGCTTGAAGGAGGCGGATAGCACTAAGCCCTTTCTCTCTTAGTGTCTTGCCTTTGCTAGAGCAAGTCTACGAATCTTGGGCTCCGATGTCATGAGAATGAGTAATATTCGTTCTCTAAAACTGGCAGATATTTACATATTTACCAAAAAATCTGAAAAAGTCTCACAGAACTAACTTTCTTTGTCTGTGTCTCTATTCTTTCCTCTCTCTTTTTCTGATACTTTCTTCTATCCTCCTTCATTATCTACCCTGATAAGACCTGGGTGTTTATTTTGGCTTCAAGCTCAACTTCACCTCTCATATAAACTATATGGTTTCTAAATCGTTCACAATGTTGGCTTTTATTCGTCGAAATAGTTCTTCGTTTTCTCATCCGTATACTCTCAAACTGTTGGATTCGTTCTTAGTTCGGTACAGGTTAGACTACGCAGGAGTAAGAAAAAGGAGAAGAAAATGTTAGCTCGTAAAGTTTTTATTTTATGTTTTTTTTTCGTAATATAATTTTATGTTGAGGAATAAGTTCGTAACGTTTTTACAGAAGACTTTTATTTAAACAAAAAACAATAATTATATAAATAAGTTAATCCACTGTATATTCGCCGTTGCTGTTTACAACCGTTTCCCACCTTTCGATCAAATTTTGATGCCGTACCGCCAAAAATCGCCTGATCTGGTGTCAAAGAAGTTGTTGAGCCAGTTTTTAAGGGCCTCTTTGTAATCGAAGGCAATCATATGGTTTGACAGGGAGTGGAAAGGATGGTAATCGGCCGGTGCAGGGCCCGGAGAATACGGCGGATGCTGAAGGGCTTCCCATCCGAGCTCTTGGAGTGCGGCTTTGACGAATTGTGCAACATGGGTGTTGGCGTTATCGTGCAGGAGTATGATTTGACCATGTCGATCAGGTCTTTTCAGTCGAACAGTCTCAATCACGTGATGTAGCTGGGCAATGTTGACCGTGACATTCTTTTAGAGCATTCCCCAGTACACCATGCCCTCCCAGTCCCACCAAACACATATCATGATATTTTTTGGATGAAGATTCAGCTTGACTCTCGGCTTTGGCATATCTCCTGTATCCATCCACTCCTTTCTTTGCTTCATATTGCTGTGTGGGCACCATTTTTCATCTCCCGTGACGATTCGGTACAAGAAGCGCTGTTTATGACCGTGTGTTGCTCGACGGCGGGCGAGATGCTGAGAACCAATTTGAAGGCAACTTCCTTTGTTTTTTTTTGTTGATCTCGTGAGACACCCAGGCTCCCTCCCTTTGAATGAAGGTGATTGAGAATCGTTTCATGATCGCAGTTCATTTTTCTTCGCCAATTCATGGCTGATTTGGTGACCTTTCTCCTTCAAAAGAGATTTGAGCTGTTCTTCATCGAATTCAGAAGGCCTTCCGCTGCGAGACGAGTCATCGACGTCAAAGTCGCCATTTTTGAACTTTGCAAATCATTTCCGTGTTTTAGATTTGCCTGTGACATCTTCCTCATACTCGTCGCAAATGTTCCGGGCTGAACTTATTCGCCAACCCAATAATTATACCCTTTAATGCGCCTAGATACCTCACGCTTGTGGTTCCTAAAATCAAACATTTGAACTGCACTATTTTTTTTTTAAATCACTTAAATTAGTAGATCGCGAATTGAGACAAATATGAATTAATTGCAATGAGAAGTGATTGAAAACAGATGAAAGATGATTGACTTGTTGGGTTCTGGATGGACTGGATAGTTTTTTCTGAGCTTAAAAAATATACTATTGGTTAGTCGAAAAAGTCTTTTCGTATTTCTGATCAAACTTCAACTCATTTTTTTTATATTTATAATGAACTTTATTAAACCAAATATGTACCATTTTGGTCGACCACCTTTTGCCATTTTTCTTCTAGAGACATTATTCCATCAGTGTAAAACTTTTGTGGTTTCTCGGCGAATACCTGCGGCAAGTAATTTTCACAGGCTTCTCTTGAAGCCAACTTTACTCCATTAAGGGAGTTCTGCATTGAACGAAACAAATGGTAGTCCGATGGTGCAAGGTTAGGGCTAGATGGTGGATACATCAAAACTTCCCAGCCAAGCTCTCCCAGTTTTTGCCGAGTCATCAAAGATGTGTGTGGCTTAGCGTTGTCCTGATGGAAGACGACGCCCTTTCTTCTGATCAGTTCTGTCCGTTTTTTTCGATTGCTTGCTTCAATCTTATCAGTTGTTGACAGTAAAGTGTAGAACCAATCATAGTGGATGATTCCTTTCCAATCCCACCAAACACAGAGCATAACCTTTCGAGGCGTCAATCCTGGCTTTGCGACCATTTGTTGAGCTTCACCACCCTTGCACCATGATCTTTTTTGCACATTATTGTCGTATTTGATCCACTTTTCGTCTCCTGTTACCATTCGCTGCAGGAATGGTTCGATTTCATTTCGTTTCAGCAAAGAATCGCAGTTGTTAATTCGGTCCATTAAATTTTTCACTGACAATTCATGTGGTACCCAAACATCGATCTTCTTTTTGTAATCAGCCTTTTTTAAATGGTTCAAATGGTGCCTTGGCGATGTCATGGCAACTTATGTGACGGTCCTGGTCAATCTTTTCCATAATTTCATCGACTTTTTCAACGAGGTGCATCTTTCACATCGAAATTTCCAGAACGGAAGCGAGCGAACCATTGTTGTGCTACACGAACTGATACAGCATCGTCTCCGTAAACTTCACAAATTTCAGTGGTGGCTTGCGTGGCATTCTTCCCTTTTTTATACAAAAATTTCAAAATATAGCGAATTTCTTCATTATTTTCACTAATTTTTGAACAGCTATAACTTTTTTTCAACTTCTCCGAATTTAATTTTTTTTGTTAAATGAAGCTTAAAATGTCACCTTTCTAACACCATATGATATGATATAATGTGATTGATAGCACTGGATATAGATGACTCCAACGACATCTATTGACAAAATACGAAAAAACTTTTTCGACCACCCAATATTAGTAATTGAGTCCCTAGTTATTTACTTAAAAAAAAAAATAAATAATTGGCGCGTACACTTCTGTTAGGTGTTTGGCCGAGCTCCTCCTCGTATTTGTGGTGTGCGTCTTGATGTTGTTCCACAAATGGAGGGACCTACAGTTTCAAGCCGACTCCGAACGGCAGATATTTTTATGAGGAGCTTTTTCATGGCAGAAATACACTCGGAGGTTTGCCGTTGCCTGCCGAGGGGCGACCGCTATTAGAAAAATGTTTTTTTTTTTTATTAATTTTGTTTTCACCGAGATTCGAACCAACGACCTCTCTGTGAATTCCGAATGGTAATCACGCACCAACCCTACGGCGGCCGCCTAAAAAAAAAAGATAAAATGTTTTATAAAAATTTTGAATAAGCAAATCTATTTTTTTCCTAAAATTTTTGGTTTTTCAATTATTTTTTATTCCAAAAAATTACGATAAAAAAATGGTAACAGTGGTTTTCTTATTATTATTATGTAAGCTCAACGCGGAACTACTAATGAATCTCTAAAGTAGATAAGGGCATCTTCGAGCTCCTGAAGATGGCTTAATCTGGACCAAATGTTAAAAAATTGAAGATATTTCACTTTAAAAACTATATATCTAAATTTTCAATATTAAATAGAGCATTAAAATTCTGAACTAATTAAATTTTTTTTAATTTTCTTTTTGTAATTTTTTTCAAATGTTTTTCAGTTTACTTCTTATTATACTCAAGCCAACAAATAAATTACTATTTTGTTGAGCAATTGACGACAATGTCCAAAATACTTGGATCGCTTGACATAGAATCGTTCATAGGCATCCTGCGGACTATTCCACCGGGCATCTAAGCTACAACAGATATTACAAATCTCAATTGGGATTCTACAAGGTGGCGCAAAATTAATCATACTATCGGAAGATTTATATTTTTGGTAAAGGGCACCTCGTACGTCTTTCATATTTGACACTTGGGAACTAAAAACTGGCTATACACAAACAGACTAGCAAAAGAGCGCATAAAAGTGACTTTGAAGATTTGTTCCATCATTCAAAATCATTTATTTATTTAGTAAAATTATTATTAAAAAAAAAATGGATGATTGATTTTGCGCCCCTTGTAGTTGCTCGTACCCAGGTCAGGTAAGGTTGAAGCGATTGCCCTTTATTGGACACACTCAGTCTCATAGGCCATTGTAAGGCCTAAAACCAGTGTAAACTTTAAACATTTTTTAGAAGATCCCTAATCGTACCAAAGTCACACCGAAAAAATTCCGTACAGATTTAGTTTTTTGCTTTTTGAGGGTTAAAATACTGACTCACAAAAAAATATTGTAATATTTTTTTTTTATAATTTTTTTATAATAATTTTTTTTTATTACAAACTGCACTCAGTCTCGCTGATGACTAACGTTAGCGTGGTTGGATCAGTTGCCACACTATAGCCATCCCAAATTTCCGTCAAGCCACCACAACGCAAAGTGAACACTACGCGTATGCGTAATCAAACCAAACCGGGGCGCCTGCTCCACACCGTAAACATACACACACATTCTCACACACTCGTATATTCATGTGTTTATGTACCTGCATGCGTGCCATTTCAATTAAAATGCAAATTTTCGAAAATTTAACTCCTGCTGAGCGTTGACTTTGCCTCTGCGCCTGCATAAATAGTTCTTCCTCCTGCATGTCGCCCTCCTACAACCACCCATGCACCTTCTCGCGCACAATAATCAACTGGAATCACAGCCTCAGTCCAAGTCACAGTTTCAGTCTAGGCGTCGTTGACGTTGACAGCAATTGTCAATTTGCTTGCCTACCAAAGTAAATTTATTTTCCTACTAAAATATATTTTTCCTTGCACATAAATGCATGTGGAAAAATTATTAGCAAGAAAAGTGCTTGCCACAAATTAAATTCATTCATTATTTTTGCTAAAGACCAACAATTTGTACGGGAGTCGGTGGTCCCACCATTAACAGGCAACAAACGGCAACCAATCAACCAACGGCGGCTGCTTGTTAGGCTTTTAGGCACAAATTGCAGTGCATAATTCCACGTTTACAGCCCATGCAGATTTCAACACTTGACTGGGTTATTAGTGCGTAAATTACTTTATTAAGTTTGGCGCAAATGTAGGGGTTTGGGTAAGTTGTAGACGAATGTGCATGCAGTAAATGTATGTATGTACACACATACAAACATACGAGTCTCTGGATAAAAAGTGATCTCAGAGTTGATCGCAAATTTCAATGAATTTATGCTGAAGAATTTTACGTAAAAATTATAGCACAGGTACGTATGGACAATTTATTTGTTTCTTATTTAATTTTAAGATTTTTTTTTTATGCAAATATATTATAATTCACTTTTCAACAAAAACTATATAAATCAAAGTTTCAAAATATGCAGAAATTTAAAAAAATGTTAGAAAATTTCGCGTATGCCTTTGTGCTTAGGGAATAATAGAGAAATATTTCTTGGCAACTTTTTTTTCTTCACAAAGCATTAATATTTCACAGTGTGATATTCTAAAAAATTACGATTTCGGATTCGACTAGTGATGATTCATTTCAAAATGCAGCAATCTGACTCCAGCGAAAGTATTCTCAAATGACTCTTCCTCTACTTTTCTGCATAGAAGTAGCTCCCATCTAGCCATTTATTTTCCGCCTTGAATTTCTTGATTCCTCAACACTTCTTAGGAAATCTATTCCCCAACGGTAGATCCTACTTTCTCCACTGACGCATTTATTCTGAGAATAGTAAAATGTCGTGACTTCAATTAAAAACCTGCAAGTGCCACAGTGAACCGAAAAAAGTGGCAATTAAATGCGCGCAAAAGTCAATAACAACAACTATCAAAACACTAAGTGGATATTGAACCAAAAGTTGACAGAATAAAATATTGACAGAGCAGCAGCAGTAGCAGCATGCAACATCAGCGTTGTACCGAAATCAGGGTAGCGCAGTTTGGGTGCGTGGGTGGCAGCAGCATTTCAATTTAATTATAAATTATAAAATATTGGAAAAGTAAGTGGCTAGCGAGCGAAGTTGGCAGCAGGCAGACTTTTCATGTAAGCATAGCAGCGCAGATGGCAGCGTATGAGCACATGTGTGTGTGTATGTATGTATGTACGTGTATACAAATACCTCACAATAAAAGTAGTAATCGTATCTTAAAAGGACTAGTTCTATTGTACCTATTTGGAGACTGTATTTCAACAGGTTTAAAATGCTTTCAAAATGGGGCAGTTGGCGTTTGGTTTTGCTGATCCTCATCTATGCCATTGCCTTAAAATAGTTGTAAAATGTATCTGCAAATAGTTGTAAATGTATGGGGTAAAAATTTAAAAATATGGGGACAAAATTGATTTTTCCCTGCAAGCCAGCTGTGGGCTCTGCAATCAATCCCGCATTCAGTGCAGGAAGTTGTTAGCTTGAAAAAAGTTGAGTGTTTGGTAGAGCTCTTCATGTATTCTCTCATGGGTTTCCAAGCTAAACAGCTGCTCATTTACTCGCCTATTGAATTCAACTTCATCCACCCGTAATCATCTCTAGAATACTTTAAGGAATACTTCATTTACTTCAAAAACAAACTAATTGCTTCACTGCAAAAGTATTTCTGCCTTTAAAATAAAGGACATTATTATACGAGTATAAGAGATTAGTACAGCACTGAGAGCATATCTATTAATAGGTTGCCGCATTCATTTATCCTTGAACTTTCTTCGGCAGAAATCACCTTAGAATGAAAAAAGGTACCAAATATTTAAAATAATAATTTAACTAAATCAATTGTTCATATGGATATCTTTGCCCAATTGTCTTTGGATATTTTGCCAGACAACCAAACAACCCTCTGTGTACTGCAGTCTGACACAATAACAATTAAGCCCGTCGAGGAATGCTTGTTCGACGAATGTCATTCCCACGATAGTCGGTTCTACGTAACCGGAACGGCCGCATTTACATCCGGCCAAGGACTATCACTTCAGCAGCATTGCCTGTACATATATGGGGGGTTGCTGCTACAACAGCTACTGCAACGGGAATACTACACTGCCCTCAATGCCTTAGGAGCAAGGAACAACATCTTGCTTTGTTGGATACTACGGAATGAAGATCAGACGACATGAAGATCAGACGGCAACGATCAGACCGACTACCCTGCGAAATTAACTGCCACATCGAAATTCTATGGGCTTCATAACCTTTCTGCAGGCTTACCAAATCCTACATAAAGAAAATTGTCAATGACTGGGAGAACACGGAATTCATAAGATGATGGATGCAGAGTCCAGAACAAATGTATGCATCCGAAACAATTTATTTTTTCTGCTACAGCAGTACCAAGTAGGATCTTAAATTTGGATAGAGATCTTACTGGATATTAAATGTGACATTGATGCCCCAGTCAGCATTTCGGGAATCGAAAAGTAATAGAATCGAGCGATTCTCGTCAGTGCGAGTTGAGCGATGAAACACCTAAGCACATCCATTGTGAATGTGCAGTACTCGCAAGACGAAAACTTGCTAACGTAAGCGATGTCACTCTGGATCCATTGGTAACATGGAACAAAACGGCTGAGGAAGTACTAAAATTAAATTTTTTTATATCCTTATTCACTCCTTATTCATTCTCGAGAGGCCGATCGAAACCTCTGCTCTCTTGCGAGCTCCAGTCCAGTGCCAATCTCGTGACGCTTAGAATGTGATCCATCCATCGTCCCTTTCTTCGTTTGATTTGCGATAGGATGGGCTCCTCATTCGTTGATCTTCACAGCGCGTCATTGCTAATGCTGTTCATCCAGAATATTCTACAGTTGATGCGGAGGCGTTTGTTGGCGAAAGATTATAGCCTCTTTATGATGGGGTTATAGACCAGCCATGCTCCACTTCCTTACAACAATACTGACTTCACACATGAGCAAAATTAATCCCTTCAGAGTTTGCAGTGTATTATGGGCTTATAGAAAGGCACTAAACGCTTTCTTCAATGTTGGTCGACTTACAGTAGCGGCTCCCATAACTGTTTCTGGGTACAGATCCAGTATAGACCGACAATGGGTGGCTGTTTGATGGCTCGGTATCTTCTGGAAAAGTAGAAGTGAAGAAGCGAGGTGTGCATCGAGACCCGGGAAAGCGTCATACATTTACCTCTATCTCAGCTAATTATGAGCTTTATTGGATATATCCAATTTCTTCTGGAAACTGTGCTAGTAATAACCAAATTCTGCTTAATATATACTTCCTTTAGCAGTAAGCGGATCAAATAGACCCTTCTTAATTCTATCGAAGCTAATGGTACTCGATTCACACAGCCATATTAGCTTAGAGGTACACAAAATTCAGGCATAGTAGCATGCAGACAACTCCATTTCGAGGTTTAGTTTTAGTAGAAATCGGTTTTAGAATAATCGCAGATGAGGTTTTGGTTGCTCTTTTTTTGTCAGATATTTTCCTCGATCCAAAATGGGAATATTTGGTGGAAGATGTTTGCAATCGGTCTAAGATTACAATGGTATGATAAAATCAAGTAGAGATAGGTTTAACTTCACTTGGTGTTTCTTATTGGCACAAGTTGGCGCGGGAAAGAAATGACTGGCGCGTTCGACAGATCTTTTATACGGTATTAAGAGAATTTCCTCTCCTCTCGCTGTGAGAGGAAGAGCACCTGGCTGACCAAAGGAAACCAGGAAAAGAACTGTCTATCGCGGGACGGCTCAACTCGGGTTAAGCTGAAAGCAGATGAAGGTGTTATCCGGTATTCGGACGAGGTGGCGCGTAGGTGTTGTTGGTGCCCTATGTCTCGCTAGAGATTCAACGAAGCAATGATGATAATCGAGTGAATTTATCCCTTTCTTCTGGACCGGAGCGAGAAACTTGAAACCCTTTTCGGCTCTTCACATCGCTATTCGACTATATTACGCGTGAATATCGCTGGAACAAATGTTTGCTGTACTATTTGATCTATGCTCTGGACAATTGCGCTGACATCACCTGCGTTTGCTGAACTACCATTTTGTTTTTCGTCTATTTAGAAGAACTTGGTCACTACGGGCTTGAAAATGTGGTAGGTTCTCACAAGTGTATGAATTCGATTTATAAAATGTCAGAGGATAGGATGCCTTGGACACGTTTTCAGAATGCCCAAGGGGAGAACAACTCCAAAGGCAGTCTGTTGGAGGCCAAAGAGGATCTTGCAAAGCTGAACGTGCGGCGGTGGAAAGAAGTAGCCTTAGATAGAGGCGCAAGGTTTGTTTGTTTATTTTTGGCGATGAGGTTGGGTTAAAAATGCCTTCGCACCATATAGTAACAGTGACCGTCGCTACTACGTGTCCCTCCTCTGCTCTTGGATTTTTCGCTCCACCCCGGGACTGCTTCTGCATTGCTTCGAGGTAAAGGGCCAAGGCGGCGTCCTAAGAAGGCCACTTACTTACTCACCCTGCGTCTAGGGTCGCCTGCGCGAGGTTGTGATTTAAGCAATGGTTCACCAAGGACTGTGGTGCAATAATAAGAAGAAGATAAATTCGATTATGTTTATTTGTTTTGCGTTAATTCTGGACTAGTATCGCTCCAAAAGGGGTTAGTGCGTGCCCCTCAAGTATGGGGCTAGTCAGATTTGCTATAGGTCTGCATGTAAAGTTACGCACACACCTTTACACGTGCAAAATTTCGACTACACTTTGCCCGAGTTCAAAAGTTTATGCAGCAACCGTTAGCTGTCATGCGATGATTCATGCCACAATTGCGGGCAGTCAGTTAGTCACACGGCCAGTTAGTTAGTTAGTCAGTCAAGCCAGCGATCGGCAATCAAACGGGTGGTAGAGCAAATCAAAAGCCATAAAGGCGCACGCTCTACATACAAACACACATACATACATACATACGGTGCAGCATTGTAAAAACTCAGTGAGTTGTCAATTTTGCGAGCAAATCACTTCAATCAAAGTGTACAGACAATAAATTACGCTATCAACGCAAATACATATGCACAAACACACATACACGCACACATATGTACATACACGCGGGCATACATACATCAAACTGCCACTTGGTTGCACCAACAATGCAACACAACAGCTGGCGCTAGATTTTACAAATAAATATCAATAGTTCACCGTCACCGTCACCGGTAACGTTACAGTTATCGTTCACAGACCCGCCGCAGCTACTGCCGCCACTAAATCGCTGCCAAATTATTGGTTCTGCAAGGCGTCCACGTGGAAAAATCGGAAAATCTTTTGGGCTTTGCGCCATTGATTTTCCGCAAAAAATACATACAAATATACACATACATACAGACATACAAGCATGCATACATACTAACTGAACGGCTGCCGTCGCTTTGTCAGTGCGCCGCAAGTGATTGTGGCGGTGCCGCAGGCGGGTGTTGTCAACTGTTGCACGGGCAATTATCAGGCATAGCCACACGGCCATTCCGTCGCTCGCATTTTGAATTGATTTGATAAAAATTAATGAGCTGCCAAAAATGGGGTTTCGCTTTTAATTTGCGGAAAATCACGTTTGACATCAATTAACGGCACTGACGGCTGCGGTGACAGTGTTTTGTGCCTATGGCGGCGCCTCTGAAACTCAGCCGGTGCGTAAGACTTTATGATTTTTAGTTTAGAAATATGGTTTTTATGCTCAAATATTTTTTACTTGGATACATTCGAGTGTGTGTTGGTATGTGTGTAGTTATTCTGATAAAAATATGCGCATTAATAAATGCAGTTCTCTGCTACCAAATAGCGCATTTTTTTTTTTTTGCAGCGATGTGATATCATTAACTTCGCTTAAAAGTGCCAATAATTGTCAATGGCTCGGAATATGGAGCATAATTTTGTAGGAGAATGAAAAAGAGGTCGCTACACATACAAACAAGGGTCGTTTGAAAAGTCCGTACAAACATAAAAGACACTTAGTTGTATAGGGTAAACTTTATTTATTTTAAATTTATTTAATTTTATTTTAAATTAAATTTTTAATTCTAAGTTTTTTTATTTTTATTTAAATTTTTTTCTACATAATCTACTTTTAGACTTATACAATTCGTCCAGCATTTTTCTAGTTTGTTGATTCCTTTCGAGTAATAGGATTTATCTAAGTCTGAGTCAATCGTTTCTGCAATCACCGCCAGCCATTTCTTCAAGTTGGGGAACAAATAGTAGTCCGAGGGATTCGAGGGAGGCAAGCCTGACTATCAATGATGAACCTGGTTCAAACTGGGGCAATCCTATAGATCTTACTACGGTCCTTAACTTTGAGTGTTTGAGTTTTTCTTTGGAGTGTTGTGGGTATTTTAGACATAAAACCCTCCACAAAAACGGTTGATGATGACCTTTCAGTTATTCTTCTAAAACATTGTTCTCCTCTTGCTATGCCCATCAAATTAATATTCAATAAATCGTTAGCCTCTGGTATCTTTATCGTTGAATGGAAAACTAAATTTGTGACTCAAATTTTTAAAAGTGATAAAAAATGACATCCGCAATTACAGGCCAATCTCGAAGCTCTCGTCAGTATCTAAATTATTTGAAAATATTGCCAAAGTAAATATGTATTTTGCATTAAAAAGTATCATATCACCATACCGCATGGTTTGGTTACAAGTAGATCCACAGTTTCTAATACAGCTGTTTTCGCTGGATACAGAATTGCAGCTTTCTCGAAAGGGTAACAGGTCGACTGTATCTATACTGACTTTTCAAAAGCGTTCGATAAGTATCGCATACAATTTCATTAGATAAACTTCTATATCTGGATTTTCACTCAGTTTTTTAGATTGGATGCGACCTTGTTAGATAACTAGTCATAACCTCGCTAAGCACCAGTAGTGATATTTCTCCGACTTCGCACGTACTTTTCAAACGACCCTCGTATTAATAGAACTCATAATTATGTATAATATTTAGAGAAAAATTCATAGCAGCTTGTAAGATTCTTAATTGGGTAGAGACATACTACGTTCGAAGAGAAAGGGTTTTCAAAAATTCTTAGCGACTGGCTTTTGAACTTCTGCACCCGCTATGTACGAGGTGTGTTCATAACCTTACATTCTGATGCTCTGATGAATTTTCAGAATCGATTTTTAAATTTTTGGTTTGTTGTTTGTTACAAATATTTATTGTATCAACTTTTGTTTTGTTCCTTGTTCACTCCCCTCGGGAGCATAGGGCCTCGGCAAGACTCAGAGTGTTGCATTGGTCTCGTTAAACTGTTTTTGATTTTTGACAGGGTAGGTGATTAGCTTGCCACTACGAGTCCTAAGTAGTGGGAATGCCCCCTGTCGTTGCTTAGGAACAACGCCTTCTTTACTGCTAGGAGCGCCATCTGTATTTCACAATTTTCTGTTACAGAAGGATCGCACAGATGGTTGAGGACTTCGCTAAATTTCGTATGTCTGCGCTATTACCGCGGCTGCCCGCTTCCTCCTGCTAGCGCCACTGAGGCAATGTGTAACTGTGTGTTTTGTTTTTTTGCTTGCTCTAGCGGCCACAATGCAAATAATGCGTAGACTATTGTGCGGGAGTAAGGATGGAAAGGATGCGTTTTTTGGGATTGAGGAATGGAATTGGAGGAATTTATTTTTTATTTACTTAAATATTTTTTTAAAAAGGGAAAGAGGCAAATTTGGAAAATTCGAGGACCGTGCTTTACGTGGGATTCGAACTCACAACCTCTGGAATGGCAGGCTAGTGCACTTACGTTAGACTACCGAGGCCGAGTATCAACTATAGCCTAATTAATTGCTTTTTGAGAGGTACAAAGGTTAGACGTATTGTGGTGAGCTCAGCGATTTTGTGCTATGGGAAAAATGGGACAAAAAATTTTAATTTTTTGGCCATAAATAACACCGTAATTTTGCTTACCGCACGTGACTCCTTTAAATTTTTTCTCGTTCCCAAAACAGCAAATACCATGCCACAATTGTGGAGATAAAGTACCATAAAACCGAGCTCAAGCCATACAAAAATGCTGTTTGGTTAAAGGTAGTTTAGAGAAAGTGTAGGCACAAGTTTATTACATCTGTAGGAGATTTCGTTGAAAGGCAAAAATTAGATAGTTATGTTTAACTTTCATCTGCTCCGCAAACAACTTAGGTTTTCTACCCTCATGCGCCGCTTTCGACGCACACGGCATATCTGAGTATTTTCAACAAACTTAACTGGCGGCCGAAACTAAAGGTCTTTGAGTCAAAGGTGAAGTCTGAGATCTTCTGACGCATTTTATTTGTCAAAAGTGGTCTTGCTAAGCCAATAACGCTATAAGGAACTGCAAGCAAAAGCAAATCAGAGGAAAGCTTACAAACATGTAGAATTTGAACTGAAAAATTTAGTAAAGGAAACTTGGAACTAATAAGACTTTGAACACATTTGACTGACTTTGTTTCTAAAATCCGCTTTTCGTTTTTTTTTGTTTTACAAATTTTTAAAGTTGAATACTTTTGTAATTTTCTTTTTAATCTCCTTGTACCGGTCTTATATGAAGTCCCTTCCAATGCCTATTGTGATAGGTCGTGCGCTCGAAAGAACGGTGCTCCCTCAAGCTTGTTCTGTCGGCGTGTCCCGAGTAAGTTCAGCCCTCATGAATCTTTAAGAACTATGCGACACCGAATTTTCCTAGTCCTACTTTTTCGTTATTGCCCGTATATCATTTTTTTTTTTCTTTTTTAAGGGCCAATGCCTTGTTTTCTTCAAGAACAATCTTTCTTATTTTTTTTTAATTTAATTTAATTTTTATATTTAGCAAACACTTCCTGATAAAAAAATATTAATATGTCATGCATTCGTAGAAAACAGCTGATTATACACTTAATCATATACTGGCTGGGCCGTACAACCCTTTAAATGCAAATTTATCACTTGTCCGAATTTTCTTGTCTGTAACTGTATATGAAATAAAAAAAATTTAAATACTGGTTTTATAAAATGGATATCCAAATAATTGTATTCCATAGGAATTTATTTTTATATATGTGTTTTTGTTTAGGGTTGCCATATAATTTTATAACGCAACTGTGTATGAAATATTCTAACAAAGTTCAAAGTACAAAGTTTGTAAAATGGATTTTAAATGATTGGTATGTGAAAGGTACTGTTATTTAATATACGCATTTTTGGTTAGGGTTGACATATATGTTTTTAAAATAAAAAAGTGGTTCTGTTTCCAGACCAAACGATTATTTTAACTAAAGCTTAAAATAAAATGTATGCAAGCAAATTTATTACTTGGTCGAATTTTTGGGACTGCAACTGTATATGAAATAATTTTGTATGAAATAAAAAAAATTACTAGTTATATAAAATGGATATTCAATGAATGATATTCGAAGTAATTTTGATATAATATATGTATTTTAGGATAGGGTTGCCATATATCTTTTTTAATAAAAATGTAATATTGCTTCCGAACAAGAAAATTTTTTTCCTGAAGTCTTGAAAACAAACTTAGTACTTGTTCGAATTTTTATGACAGTAAAAAGTTTAGTTAAAAATTTTATAAAATGGATATTAAATGAATGGTATTTCAAAGTAGTTTTAAGTTAATATGTATATATTTTTTTGATAGGGTTCCACATATTTTTTAAAAATTAATATAAAGTACTGATTCCGAGCGAAAACATTATTTGGCTAAAGCTTTAAAAACAAACTTACTAATATATTTGTCCGAATTCTTATGACTGCAACTATATATGAAATAAAAAAAATTTAATTAGAAGTTTTATAAAATAGATATCAATCATGGTATTTCAAAGGAATTTCACCTTAAAATATTTATTCTGGATAGGGCTGCCATATATTTTTTAAATAAAAATGTATTACCGCTTCCGAACTAAACAATTTTTTTGCCTAGGGCTTCATATGAAAGCTTGCTGCTTATCCTATGTTTTATGACTGCCACTGTATATGAAGTAAAGTAAATTTTAATAGTACTTTAATAAAATAGACATTAAATGCAAGATATCAAAGGAATTTGGATATCAATATCAGATATCAAAGGAAAAAATGTAGTACTGCTTCCGAAATACACACTTATTTTACGGCTTATTCTATGACTTTAAATACAAACTTACTACTTGTCCGCATTTTTATGATTGCAACTGTATTTGCAATATAAAATATAACAAATACTAGCTTTATAAAATTGATGCCGAATGAAAGGTATTTCGAATGCTATTTTAAAATATGATATTTGATAGGGTTGCCATATAATTTTTACATAAATGTGGTGCTGTTTCAAAAAAAAAAATTATTTTTGGTTGTGGTTATGGTTTCGATATACTTATTTGATATTATTATTATATTTTTTTTTCATTTTCATCATTACTAGTTTTTTATAGAAAACAGTAATAATTGTAAATATCCCTTCCACTTATAAACTAAAGCTCCTAAAATTGCCTACTAGGCTGTCAGCTTTTGCGTCAAGTTATTTTAGAGTGCTTAATTTTGTAAATTTTTTGGAGAGCCCTCTCTGGTCGATGTAAAAAAAAAAGAGTAGAAAAACTTTAAAACAAACAATTCATTTATTTATTTTATTTATTGTCTTTTAATTTCTGAGAAATCTTAATCACACTTAAAATATAAGTAAATTTGCAGACAAGTTCCCCAATTATTCCGTCACATTGCACCGTGAAGGCAGCACCGCTGACTACTGGCCCGCCAATGTTGCTGCGCCAGCCACCGCACTTTGTGCAGTTTGTGACATTTCTTGCCGCTGCTCGGGGCAATCAGGCAATTATACTTAAATTGGCAAATAGTTCACATGGCTACCAAAAAAGGTCATTGAGTGGTTGAGCCGCTGCAATGTGGCACTGGCAATCAGCGCGCCTAAAGACCCGCACACACACCCAACTGCGTACTGTACTTGCATCCACACACACATGCATACATACATACGCTCGAATGTAAGTGGGCCCCCAACAGCAGCAAGTAGGCAATCAACAGTGACAGGAAAAACAATCAACAAAATCGAGCAAAAAGTGAGCTTCGAAGTGCACTTGCACTCACCGCTGCTGCCGCTGCCCTTGCCAATCGCCCGCATACCGCTTGCAACGCTGCGTGCGTTCGCAGCGTGTCAGCGACATGACGGAATTCCATCGCCATCGCCACACAGTTTTTTCCGCCTTAGCGGCAGCCAACAAGCGGCACCACACTTGCTTTGACTAACTCACTCTGTGGCCGGGCTACGACGGTTCACTGCCATTTTGCCATTTTGCCATGTTGTTGAGTTTTCAATTAAACGCAATTTGTTTGTTGCGCGTCGTAGTGCGCACGCGCATCCGCTGTAGTTGTCGTCGTCGTACTGCAGGTCTGCTGTTTCCTGTCCGACTTCTCTGCCTCTCTCCGTCCGTTCGATTTCAGCCACTTTTCCACTTTACTGGTTTGCAGCGCTGCTCGTTTGATCGAAATTGTATTGGACATAAATAAAACAAGATCAATCAATTGATTTATTTTGACATGTTGCTGCAACAGTGAGTGCCACAATGACAATTGCTGTGTAGTATGCGGCAAATATGTATTGTAATTGTATGTAAGTGCGCCTGCCTTGGCGCTGGCGGCAGCACCAACTCGTCGCAGCCAGTGTCTCTCGGGTGACTTTTGCCGCATGGGAAATTGTTTTTCTACACAGAATTCTCTCAATAAATATTTTTCTTTGTTGTTTTTGTTTTTGTTTCGTTTTTCCTTTTACATCGCTGCATCTGTTTCTGTGACTTTTGACTTTTGCGTCTTGTTTGGCTGCTGCTTAGTTAATTTGTCGAATTGGTGGCACTTGTTACTGACAACAAATGCGGCCAACAATGGCCCGAATGCAATTTGCATATTTTTTACCATTTCGTTGTAAGTGGCTATTTCTATTGTTGGCAAATGTAAGTTATTTGGCTACTTTGATCTGCATCTGATGGCAGTTGAAAGCTCCTTGAACTCAGCATTCGAATTGGTTTCTATGTTTTGTAGCCGGTGCTTTGCCTTTTCATTTTTTTTGCGCTATTTGGGATTTACTCTTAAATGTTTATCTTTTAAAATATTTTAGTGCTTACCTCAATTAATTTACGCAGACATGGAGTGGAATGCAAAGACCCAATAACAATTACTGCGATACGCTGGGCTTAGAGAAATGATAAAACTATGGTCTGCACATTTCCGACTACTTCAGGCCCGGCTTTGAATACTCTGGTTAGTCTACCATCATTAGATATTTTCATTAAAGGAGAGGCATTCAAGGTTATCTGCTAGCTGAAACTCAATGGGAATTGGTACGGCCCCTGTCCGGCATTGGACAACAGAGAAGGCATGAAATTCGATCCAATGATCCCCTTAATGCCCCTTGACCAGTGTGAGGTCACACTCTGAAAATGAGCCCGGCAAACACTGTTTTCTCACTTTCACGGATGGCTCCAGGACCGAGCGCGGTTCCGGTTCTGATTTCTACGTGGAATCCAACGTGGCAAAACTACACTTTTCTCTGGGAATGTACGTAACTGTGCTTCTAGCGGAGGTGTGTGCTATTGACGAAGCAATGAACTTTGTTGTGGAAAACAGATGGAGAGGCAGATCTGTATGTGTCTGCAGTGACAGCAAAGCAACGCTCATGGCCTTAGATCGCCCTCCAACCACTTCAAGGGTAGTTGAGTCCTGTAATCTCAGGCTGAACTATGTCCGTAGACATAATATCCTGATGCGGTCACCTGGGTATCGCGGGTAACGAGATCTCTGACTCTTTAAATAGGATGAGCTCTGAGGCCAACTTCTTTGGTCCGTAGCCCGGTTTGCCAATCCCTTCTGCAGCCATCAAAGCCACGGTTAGCAAACTGCTAACTTCAACCCACAAGTGAAGTTGGCAGGTTGAGAGAGGCTGCAGATGAACAAAACTGATGTTACCTGTCATGCCCGACTGACTGTGCCAGATCCTCCTCTCATTAAGCAGAAGGAACTGTATGCAGCTAGTTGGACTAATGACGCTCAACTTTCTATGGGCACAGCACATGGAAAAGGTAGGTATCTCAGCATATGGAGAGGAGGCGGAAACCTTTCTGTGTGTCTGGCCGGCCTTCGCTCGAATTAGGCTTGAGGTCTTTGGCCCCGATGTATTAAGAAGCTACGACATTGACTTTTTAGCATCACAAGACCTACTCAGATTTCTTCGGGTATCGGATGGATTTAAAGAAAAATTAAAAAGAGAATCCGAGTGCAGTACAATGGAATTAATGTTGTCTAAGTGCTGTACTTGCTCGTTTGTCCCCCAAAAAAAAAAAATGTCTGCATAGACAAAAAATGCCTTCTGACTTAACCCCACAAAAGATATTTAAATGGGGCTAAGACACCCGATTTCAGTGGACAATGAATGAAGCCACCATGAGAAATGGTGAAGACCGCGAACTTCTCATCCAAAAACTTCAATGTTTCGCGCGACAAGCGCAGGCGCCATCTAGTTGAACCACTTGTTTGAAAGATCCCTACCATACATCCTTGAGCACAAAAAGTTTGTTATCCTCGTCCGATATTGGTCGCTATTGACAGCGAGCGCAGCTACAAAGAAATAAGAGTATTTGATGCAGCCGGAGTAAAATTCACATCACAGACTGACTTTTTTGGAATGTAGAGGCTGGTAATGAAACTGTCATGAATTTTCGTGGCTCAAAATCTGAAAAATATTCTTGCTTACGAAGTCACTCAACCAGAAATGAGTATCATCACGGAATATGAATATGAGACAGAGTCAGTCGCCACGTGCTCGAAAGCGCATCCAACTAACGCGCAGAGCCATAAGTGGTTCCTCCCAATGCTTTGGTAGTCTCTCAACCAAAATTTTCTTTGCAAGTAGCCCCATCATCATAAATTCCTAGAGTTCCTGTGTGAAGTTCTTCCATTTGGGTCTGTTTTGCGTCAATCTTTTAGCTTCATTCCAGTCAAGCCGCATGGCGCGGGTCTCTGACCCCAGCAGTCGTCTCAGCTATTCACTAGTCTTCCACGTCTATGGCTTCCTTACGCGTTCTAGTCAATAGCGACCCTTGGCAAGCCACCATTTCCTCTGCGCAGAACCAATCCAGCCCCATTTTCTCTTTCGGATCTCTAATAGCATTGGCTTCGGCTGGGTTCTGGCTCATAAATCAGCATTGGTAATAGTTTGAATATTTTCATAATTTTTCGAAGGCATCTGTTTGCAAAAACTTGGGCTTGTGTCAGCTAACGTCGCATTCCACGTTCGACAACTATAAAGGAAAGTCGACTTTACATTAGAGCCAAAAATTCGCAGTTTTGTGTGCCGTGAAATATGTGATGCAATTCAAATTGCTTGCAGAGAGTCAATTGTTCCTACAGCTTCTTTATTCGGCTTCTGATATCATCGCTCGAAACTCCAGAAACCCCTATTTACCAGATTTGGCGCGTACACTTCTGTTAGGTGTTTGGCCGAGCTCCTCCTCCTATTTTTGGTGTGCGTCTTGATGTTGTTCCACAAATGGAGGGACCTACAGTTTCAAGCCGACTCCGAACGGCAGATATTTTTATGAGGAGCTTCTTCATGGCAGAAATACACTCGGAGATTTGCCATTGCCTGCCGAGGGGCGACCGCTATTAGAAAAATGTTTTTATTAATTTTGCTTTCACCGAGATTCGAACCAACGACCTCTCTGTGAATTCCGAATGGTAACCACGCACCAACCCATTCGGCTAGGCGGCCGATACTGATCTTGAAATCAGCTTTCTCAGCTGCTTGTCGCACTGCTTGAATCTTCGCTGCCAGGTCAAGAATCTTGGGATAGAAGACAGATGTCATTTGCATAGTCAAGATCCGCTAGACACCCTTGCAGTCCACATGTAATACCGCCTCCAGATGACGAGGCTTTTTTCGTGACAGCGTCCAAAAAGATGTTAAAGAGATTGGCGAGAGAACACATCCTTGTCGTAAACCTGCTAATATTTTGGTTTTGTCACCTGGAAGTTTCTCATGCATTATCCGATAGCGCTTGCGTCCATGTAAAGTGCATCGACGAGTTAAATCAATTAAGGGGCCCCTTGGCTATTTGTTATTTTTCAGTTATTGGTGGCTAGCTAAACATTTTCGCCTAAGTTGTTGCTGATTTTGTGCTATTGAGATATAGAATTTTTGGCACGTACTTTCTTAATATTTGCAAAATACGAGTATTTCTAGGGGGAGGACTCCAGGATTTGCGAAAGTTTTGCCAAAACACGTAACCAGCTAAATTGAATAACCAATTATTACCAAGTAGGTGAGTACGATACTGGTGCAATTCACTTAGAATTTCGGAGAAATGCTTGAATAAAAAAGAGAAAAATGCATTTACGTGTACTTGCACATCTATTATACTCATATTAAAGCAAAAACATAGCAAACAAAAACAAAGAAAACCATTCGCAAAATATTCTGTTACATTTGGGGAAATTTTCGCATTCACTCACCCAATAACTCGTTCACTCATTCGTTGGATACTAAACCAGCTGCGACTGAGACTTCGGCTTCGGCTGCGATGGCGGAAGCAGCACAGTATCACATTGTTTTCTATTCGTATTCAGCAGCATACTCACATACACACATGCACACATATTCATTGTACGAGCACGAGTACGAGTACGAGGCGAGTACTGCCAATTGGCAACAATTACATTATCGCATTTGATCGCAACAACAAACCGTAATGATTGTTAAGTAGTAGAACAAAACTGAGAAATATTTTGTTGTAGTAAATTGTAGGCAAAAGTACTACATACATATTTACAACAAAAAGCAAATATTTCGCGACGACGATTGTCGAATGGCTCTGCCATCCATTCTGTGTAGCGCTATTGCACTATGATGGCTTTGCGACTCTATTGCTTTACGCTTACTACTCATACTTGCTGTTGTTGTTGTTGTGATTGTGACTATTGTTGTTGCTGTTGTGGTAGTCTCGTGACTTTGATGACCCAGAATCCGCACTGACGGCGGCAGTTTGTTGCCATTAGTGTGGCTATTGTTCGCTCCAATTGCTGTTATTTTTTTTCTTCCAATATTGCTGATTCTCTTGGTGGACGCTGCCTTTGCTCCTGTTGAGTGTCTTTTGTTTTGTTTTGCCCTGTTTTCGGAGCACAAAATAGGTTGCCTGTTAAAAGTTATTGATTATAGTTCGTTGTTTACGCTAATATTGTTTGCCATGTGCGAGTGAAATAATATCTGCAAATGTTCGTGAAGTAGTATAATTTATGAATATTCATTGTTGGCACGCAGGTTGATTTGATCGCTTTGCTCTCACCCGCTTTATTGCTAAACAATTGCTTATATTGCCCAAAGGGTATGCCAGCTAGGCGAACGGGATGAAACTTGGTACTATAGAGCAGCTGGTCGCGGTTGTGCGTAAATTTGAGGTGAACTACATTTCTTAGTTAAGTTACAAATTTTGAAAATCTCAAAGCGATTTGTGGTTTAGATTTATTATTTTAAGATGAACAGTGTGCACCTTTTCTAACAATATTTTTCTCGAATGAACTGGAGTGACCAAACAAAACTCCCATAGCTCAAACATCAATAAAAAAAATTAGAGCCTATAAAAATCATCAAATTAAGATTTATAGCCTGGTTAGTTTAAAACAGACGAATTGCTCTTAAAAGGAGCTCACCTGTTTTCCACAGAAGCCAAGTGTGGTGTTGAGGAAAGATTGGCTAAGTCCTTAACATAAAGCGTAATGATAGAAAAGCCTTTCGGCAGACAATGGCGAACCTCTAATTTTATTTCTGCTACGGAATGCCTTCTCTGTCATTCAAAAGTGGCATAAAACTGAGGGTTCCTCCATTTTTAGCGGCACACCACAAATTGGAAGAGGAGCTCGGCCAAATATCCAGCAAAGGAAGTACGAGGTCGGTTCCATAGGTACCCGTGATTGATGACAGAGGGAAGTTGGTATAAGTATCGTGTGCTGCCATCTATAAAACTACGGAAAACAAATTTCAGATTGATTGGTTAGTTTGGACTTGGTAGCTCTTCGAGTAAGATGTGCTTCGTGATTTTCGCTAAGATGGATAAAGAGCCGTATCGTTCGGTAATTAGCTTTTTGTTTTTGGATAGGAAAAAATGCAAGGAGTTAAAAGCAAAGTTGGATGCTGCCTATGAGGATGCTTCGCCATCTATGACCACAGTTCATAGTTATTGGTTCAACGAATTTAAACTCGGGCAAACATCAGTTTTTGATTAGGAGCGACCAGGACGCCTGCAGACGTGATTACCGAGGAAATCATTCAAAAAGTCCTCGACATGATTCTCTCTGATCGACGAATGAAAGCGCGCGAAGTAAGAGAGATCATAGGTGTGTCGACCGGAGTGATAATTAACATTTTATATGAAAAGCTGGCGATGAAAAATTTGTCGGCCCGATGGGTGTCGCGATTGCTCACGGTGGACAACAAGCGGATGCGGCTGTTAACTTCGAAGCAGTATTTGGAGCAATTTAAGCGAGATCCAAAGGAATTTTTGCGTTGAGTTGTCACCGTTGATGAAGCCTGGATTCATCATTACACACCAGAAACTAAGAAACTGGATTGCTCCCGGTGAATCTGCTCCAAAGAAGGCGAATATCGGCCGGAAAGTTCATTGCGAGGATTTTTTGGGATGCCAGCGGTATCATCCTCATTGAGTTTTTAGAAAAGAAAGGACGATCGCTGGATAATACTACACTGAGTTATGGGACTACTTTCAAAAAAAATTGAAGAATACATGGCTGCATTTGGTGGAAAAGAAGGTGTTGTTTCTCTACGATAACGCACCAGCACATTCATCCGGAGTTTAATTGCATTATGAATTGCTGTCGTACCGCTCGTATTCACCCGATCTGCGACTTTTGTTTTGTTCCCTAACATAAGGAATTCACTCGCGGAAAAAAAATTTAGTTCAAACGAGGAAGTCAATGGCCGAGACAGAAACGTATTTTGGAGAGTTCGAAAACTCCTATTTTTTGGAGAAGTGTATCTTTCTAAAAGGGGACTATGTTGAAAAAAAAAATTGTTCTTCCATGGTGTCTTCATTTCTAACACGGGTACTTATTGAACCCCCCTCGTATACGCCAATTACCTATAAAATGTACCTTTACATGTTCTTAAAACGCCCCTGTCTTTGGCGATCTAATCAACTCTTCTGGCAGGGTTATGCCTTAACTGCCCATGCCCTGAGCGAAGTAATCCCACTTGCATCTGAATCGAATTCTTCGATGTGCATTCAGACTACTATACTTCACCAGTGATCCCCAAAGTCCTGTCTTGTGAAGTCACTTGCTTCTTTATTTCTTAAAATACTACAATTTCTCATCCTCCAGTACGAATTGATGTTGTCCAGTCGCTGATATTGTGAAGGGATCCTCGATAATCTAAAACACATTTCGTGTTGGTTGTTACATTTGTACTTAAAGACTTTTATCGTGGCCTGGTGGACAGAACTTTTAGGTTAGCTCAGATAAAGTACTTCTAAATGGAGCTGATTTGTTTGCCACAGAGGCTAATTATGTATCTAGGGACATACTTTTTCGCTTCCATCCTTACACGGTATAAGATCATCCTGCTTTTTAGACGAGTCTAATCAGCCCTTTTACCAGGATTGTGTTTTAATTGACAAGACGCTCATCTGAAGAGATTTAAAGCACATTCTTCAGGAAGTGCTGGATATTCGCACAGAAAGTGTAGGATTTTACTTTTTTAAAGCTTCTGTAACTGATCTCTGATTAGTCACCTGTGATACCCATAGTTCTGTCTAAGCATTTCCTCGTGCAGTTGTTTGCTTCCTCGTTTCCCGGAACACTATAATGTCGTGTGATTCTCTACTAATTGACGTTGCACTGATGAAAATATTGTAGGAATCATCAATAATCTGAAGCAAATTTCGTGTAAGTCGGTATATACTTAAGCCTCTTGTTCGCGGCTTGACTGAAGTGGACAAGTTTCAAGAAGTGAGAGCCATCACGCTTTTCAACTTCGCCGCCATATCAATTGCTTAGCTCTCAACATAAAGCATCTCTTAATGGGAGTTGCTGAGAAAATAAATCAGATTTTGTTCCTAAATTGATTTCTGAATGATCTATGAAGATTGAAATTCCATCTTAGCTTATGACGGTATAAGATTGCTAGTCACTTCTGCCGGCGAAGTAAAGGTCGAAGTTTTAGCAAAAGTCGATCTCCGTGATTTGGTGCTCATAGTATTGATATTTTTCCTATACAGCGAATATTCATATTCGCCTCAATGAGGCGGAGGCCTTAGGTCTGGTGAGACAGGTATAGTTGGAAGTTGAAAAGCTGAAATTATGCAACCAACTTTTTTTCCATTGTTTTTCTTGAGATAGGGCTTGGATTTTCCGCAAACTGGAGGAGGGTCATGCTAGGGCAATCTTTCCAAATAGGCACGATTGGAACGAGGGGAAAATCTGCACCGATGCTAGCACCTGTGTCTTTACTGACGGCTCCAAGATGGAATCATGAGTTGGAGCAGGGGTTTTCTCAAAATCAGCAAATTTGTCTATTTCCTTTGAACTGCCGAACACTGCTAGTGGCTTTCAGGTAGTGGTTTATGTGATCCTACAGGCATGCAAAATGCTTAGGGAACGGGGACGCAAAGGGGAGATTTAAAAATTTTTTTCCGATAGTCAGACCGCAATGAAGGCTCGAACGACGCCAGGGCGCAGATTCAAATTAGTCAACTTCTGAAGGAGGAGATCATATTTCTTGGCTGTGTAAGTAACATTTCTCTGATCTCGGTTCCAGGACGTAGGAACATAGAGGGAAATGAAATTGCTGATGAGCTTACGAAGAAGGGGATTTAATTGGTCCTCCTATTCGGTCATCGGCATCGCCCTGACTGTTGTTGAAGGGTAATTGTACAACTTATTTTTGAGAAAAGATGGAGCTCCAGTCCTTCATGTGCTATTTCGAAAACCTTTCGGCCCCGCTGCAAAAGACACAGGACGCAAATGGTTCTAGGGACTCCACGCAAATCAATTTCCAAACTCATAGCTGTGTTTATCGCTCATTTGACGATCGGCACACACGCGGAAAATCTAGATTTACCATTTAATCCCCATTGCAAAAGCTATATGGACCTTGCAGGGAAGAACAATGTTGAGGACTTCCTCTGTAAATGTCCGGGTTCGGCAGCTAGACGATTAAGGTCACTAAGTGCTCCTTTCTTCGACAGCTTGGAGCAGTGCATCAAGCTAAATCCCATCCAACTTCTCCATTATATCAACAGCTCTGGCTGGCTGTAGATATCTGCCCTTTGAAGATCTCGTAATGGTATCAAAACGGCGCTTTAGGGCTACTTGGGGCTTGAATCAGCAAGCCGTTAGCACGAAATTCAGCTGCTGGTTTAAAAATATTGCCTAGTGGAGTAGGGATACAATTAAGAGAGATGCTCTGTAAAATGAATGTAGGGGATTTAGCAGAGCATTTTGGAGTAAAACTAACACTTGGAATTGTAAGTCAAGAAAATTTTGTTTTTTTGTACAAATTTGTACAAATATTTGAAAACGAAAGAATTCTTTGAGATGTTTTTGCTGAAAGCAATATAAAATAAAGGGCTTTCCAATAACAGGTGTTATCTATCGCTATCGAGAGATGACTAACGATTTTTTATGACCGGAATTGGATGGTATTGATCTGGACAACGTTTGTTTTCAACAAGACGGCGCTACGCGCCACACAAGCAACGAAATCATTGGTCCTTTACGGGAAAAGTTTCCGGACCGCGTTATCTCTCGAAGAGGTGATCACAATTGGCCACAGAGATTTTGTGATTTAACACCTTGTGACTTTTTTGTTTGTGGCCACGTGAAAAATAAGGTCTACGCCAACAACTCAGAGTCGATTCAAAGACCTCAAAGATGGAATTCGTGAGGCTATCGAGGACATGGGGCAGCCACTTTGCAATTAGGTTATGGAAAATTTCATGAAAAGGACATTGTCCTGTAGGCGTGGTCGTGGTGGTCATTTGCCTGATGTTATTTTCCACTATTAACGGCATACCTTCCTCTCTTCCCTATGAAATAAACATCCGATCATTTATATTAAAAAATAGCATTTTTCTTTGAATATCAAAATAACACCTCTTATTGGAAAATCCTTTAAATAAATAAATAATTCGCGCGTGCACTTCAATTAGGTGTTTGGCCGTGCTTTTCACTCTATTTTTGGCGTGCGCATTGATGTTGTTTCACAAATGGAGGAACCTACAGTTTTAAGCCGACCCCAAGCAGCAGATACTTTTTTATGAAGAGCTTTTTTATGGTAGAAATACACTTGGAGGTTTGCCTTGCCTATTGAGAGGTGAATGCTATTGATGTTTCATGCAGATACGAACTTACGCACTCCCGAACAGTAGTCACGGGTCCCTTTAAATCCCTTTAAATAAACAGATTTGCCTATAGAAGTGGGAATTTGAATTAGAAACCTAATTTATGTTATGAATTTGTGAGGTGAGGAAATGCTAGGAAAATGCCACGAAATGCGTTTTTGATTACATAAATTCCAGTTAATTTAAACAAAACATTTTTTTTAGAAAATAAATCTTGAGGTTATTGAAATATATGACAATAATGAAAGCTTTTTACTTTATTAAATTAACCTAATGAATTTTTTTTTATTATTTATTATTATAATTTTCGCTTTCTTTACAATGCCCACCGCTCATTTGATTCGATTTATTAATTAATTTTTAGTCTATGATTTACCAAATACGCGCGAATAAAATCTAATAAATCAGCTACACAAAAGGCTCATCGATTTGTCACACCCTTGCTGGCACTGACCACAAAGCGATACGATGAAAAAATGGAGAAACTCGTAAATTTTGTCACCATCGCCAAGTGGCAGCCACAGCACAATTTCAAGCCACGGCGAGCCCTACTTGGGGCCACGCGTCAGTTATGCGTATAAGCCCATTTGTGGCACTACGTCACAAGCAAGCCGTGTCACACACGCGTAACGAACTACACATGTTGCATAAGTCAACTTTTTATCCAGGTATGACCAATGCAAGAACACATTTTATTTGCCTCAAATCGTTCAATGATTAGCATCACAATGGACTACTTCCAAATGCCTAACTAAGTGGATTGTAATAAGATTTTGAATTATAATCAATTTGGTGGACTGTTTGAAATATTTGAATTATTTATTCCAAACTGAATTATTAAGTGACGCTGTATTGTTGTTATTGTTGTTGCCATGTTTAAGGTACGTCCATTCACATTAGTGGCTCTACATATTTTTCTTCATTCTAGATTATTGACCAAATCGCATTGTCACCACTTCATTAAGATTACAGCGTCGAAGCATCGATTTAGTTGCGGCTATTAGATAAGTAGTGGTGGTGCTGGTGGTGGTGGCCAAGCTTGGAGCAGCTCACGCTCATTGCAGCTTGGCCATTCCTACTCGAATGTGAACATGTTTGTGTGTTGTGCTTTTGTGTGCGTGCCAATGGTTTTACGATTTGTTATGGCAGCGCGCATTAGACACTGAATGATGTTAATGTGTCTTGATAAAATAAGGTTCTGTAAGTGTGGCGCATAGACGCAAGTGTTATACATTTACTCGCACATACATATATACTAACACATGCATGCATTTTGAATGCATGAAAATGTATTTTTTATATGGAAAACAAGTCCTTTATATTTTACGTTTGGCTTTTGGAGGTTAGAGTTAATAAAAGGGAGTTCTAATTTAGTGTTGGCCATTAAGGAAGTTTGGGGTTAGGATTTAGAAAAATTTAACTGAATGGAATGAATATATTTATTTAATACTATTTAAATTAATAATAATATTTAAATTAGAAATAATATTTAAATTCAAAATAAATTAAAAATTAAATATTATTTCGACATAATTTGAGAACTACCTGCCAAAGTTCCAAATAATTCAAGAACTGGCTGCTAAGTTCGAACTAATTTAGCTCCAAACTTATTTAAAAAAATAAAAAAATCCCTTCATTCTGTGGCATGCGCATCTATTTGCTATTTAACGATAAATACGAATGGCAGATAGTTTTTTTGAAAATATTGTTTTGTAACAAAAATGTAATTTTTGATTTTTCATGGCATAAGAATAGCATCAATGGCTATTTCGTTATTACGCGTAAAGCCTATACAATTTTCATATCTAATGGGCAATAAAATTTCACTGCTCTAGCGATGTTGACTTTATTAGTAATGATATACTATAGATGCTGTAATGCTGGTTGGTAATGGTAATGACGATGGTAATGGTAATCTACAAAGCCAAGGGTTGTGATGCTGGGATGCTAACTCTAATGGCAATCGAAATTAAATTAGTAATGATAACGGCAAAGGTATTGGTAATGATGATGCTAAAGGTAATCTAAATTGCAATGATAAGAGTTATAGCACTGGGATGGTAATTTTAATGGTAATTGTAATAGAAATGGCAATGCTAAAGCTTATGATACTGGGAAGTAACATTTAGTTGTAATTTTAATGTGAATAGTAATGATAATGGTAATGTTAATGATGATGGTAATGGTAATGATGGTGGTAATTGTAATGGTAATGTTAATGAGGATGGTAGTGGTAATGGTAACGCAGATGGTAATTGTAATGGTAAGGATGATGGTAATGATAATGGTAATGATGATGGTAATGGTAATGGTAACGGTAACGGTAACGGTAATAGTAATAGTAATGGTAATGGTAATGGTAATGGTAATGATGAGGCTAATGGAAATGCAAATAGCAACGATAAAGTTTATTGTATTGTGATGGTAACTTCAATGGAAATCGAAATTGGATTAACAATGATAACGCCAATGGTAGTGGAAGTGATGGTGGTATGGTAATCAAAGTAGCAGAGGTAATGGTTATAAAATTTTGAAGGTAATTGTAATGATAATCCTAATTTAATTAGTAATGAAACATAAATAGCAATAAGAAGTAGGGTAATGTTGATGGTAATGACAATCGAATTTGTAATAGTAAAGTTTATGGTAATGGGAAGTTTAATTTAAAGGTAATCGTAGTGGGAATGCTTATGGTAATTATGCTTTGAATGGTAATGATTATGGTAATCTAAATGGCAATAATAAGGTTTGTGCTACTGGGAAGTTAGTTTTAGAGGTAATGGTAATGGGAATGATAATAAAAATAATAATGGTAATGGTAATTGTAATTGTAATGGTAATGGTAATGGTAATAGAATTAATATTGGAAATGGCAATTTACAAAGCAACTACAAAGTTTAAGGTAATGGGAAATTAACTTTAATAGTAATAGGAATAGCAATAGTAATGATAATGATGTTGGTAATGATAATAATAAAGGTAATATAAATTTCAATAATAAGTGTTATAGTACCACGTAACTTTTAATGGTACTCACAATTTAAATGGTAATGATAATGTTAATGATAATTATAATGGGAATGGTAATGATGATGGTAAGGACAATCGAAATAATAATGATAAAGATTACGGTACTGGGTAGTTAAAGTTACAGGTAATCGTAATAGGAATAGCAATAATAATGTTAATGGAACGGTTCTAGTATTGTGATGGTAAATATAATCGTAATGGCAATGGGAATGATAATGATGAGGGTAATGCTAATGATAATGGTAATCGTAATGAGAATAGTAATGATAATAATACATATAATAGGAATGGTAGTGATGATCCTCATGGTAATCGAAGTAATGATCAAGTTTATGCTACTGAGGAGTTGAATTTAGAGGTAATCGTAATGGGAATAGCAATAATAATGATAATGGAAAGGGTTATGTTATTGAGATGGTAATTAAATATAATCGTAATGGCAATGGAAATAGCAATGATGAGGGTAATGATATAGTAATGCTAATTATGAATGAAATTTATACAGCATATAAAAAGCATAAAAACTACTATAGCAGTAGTTTAATTTCCGTTTTGTTGTAACTTTAGCTTTTTTAAATAACAAATTATGGATTTGCCCTTAAGAATGTGCGTTTAAGTTTTTAGGAGTTAAAATTTAATTGATTTTTAAGAACCAACACAATCCAAATAAAAAAGCAAAAAAAATAAAAAATAAAAAAAAAACAAGCATTAACAACAACAAATTGTGCACACTAAAATTTCTATCGAAGTAATGAATTTCCGTCGTTTGACTGATTTCATATGACAAAGTATGAAGCCATGATTGGCCCTTCAAAGCATTTCTTGTGAGAGGAGGCCCAAAAAGGTGGCTATAACTGCGCTGAAAATAAATTTTGTATACAAATTTGATGAAGCTAAGTCGAAAAATATTGTAATAACTTTGTTTTACTAACTTCATAAAATTATTTAAATTCATGCTTAATAAAATTTTGAAAAATACTCACTTTTTCATACCTCTGACTACCCCTAATCTCTTGCAACTCTCACCTCAAGTCGATTTTTCGCTAATCCTAGGGTCCAAGTAGTCCTAGAGCAAGTGTTCGTATGACTGAGTGTCTACTGTAATAATTTGGAATTTATAGACTTTGCAAGGTATAAAATAATCCACAGGTTCAACTTGTTTTTGTTCCATCAACTCTGTAATTTTTGTTAAGACTAGACGAACGAAATATGAATTCGCTTTTGTCAAAATTTTTACAAAAATAAAAAAAAGTGATAATTTGTAAATAAATTACAAAACATATTCATTCAAGGTAGTTTATCAAATGCTAATGAACTCAAGATAGTGAAAACGCAAACTCTGTACTTCCCAATCCCTAATTGGCCTGCCTCTTTCTGCACTTTCAGTTACATGAAGCCGCCAGCTTATTTACACCAGCTCGAAAGTAAATTTTATAATTGTGCTCTATAAATTTGTTTATGACACCAACAGCATAATTGCCAAGTTGGTACACGCGTACCTGTGTAAAAATTTCGTTATGCCGCATGACACGTTGTAAAAACCGCCGAAGCGCGCGTTGAAAGGTTAACGCGTGTTGAGCGAAAACGCCAAGCATCGAAAGTAACAGAGCCAAGAGCAACAGCAACAACAGTTGCGCCTAAAGCTTTGGTGCCACAGCGTAAACGACGAACAAATGCCTAACGTGAGTTCTAAGAAAAGTTGACAATCACGATCAACTCATCAGTTATAATTATTACGGTTAGACCAACCGGAAAGCAGCAACTTGAAGGGCCAAAGTCACAATGCAGCCATAGTAAACAAAAAAAAGAAATTAAGTTAAAAAAATTCAAGTTAAATTTCGTTGAAACAATTGTAGACAACACAATAATAGCAACAAAAGACAAGTAAAAGCCATAAAGCACCTAACGAATTCAGCAGAAGGCCAACAACCAAATGCTGCTTAGTCGGATTTAAAAAGAAATTGCCGCACGCAAGGGCGAATCACAAAAGGAAACGCGCTGCACGTTTTAACCCATTGACAAAACACACGCACACTAACACAAAGGCACACTTACACAAATAAAGACAGCCGCACACCAACATACACATGCAAAAGCATGGCGTAGAGGTGCTGAGCAAAGTGGCGGTAAGGAAAGCGAAACGCATAGCAAAAAAAAAAAACGCGAAAAGATGGCTAGAAAAAATAAATACTAACCCAACTATTTCTCGTGCATGGGTGAGTGGAAAGTTTGATCGGAGCAACTGACGCTGGAGTTAAAGAACAGTTTTCTTTTCTGGATGCAGAATATACGCTGTGACTCTCATAGATGTTTCAGCAGGTGTAAGCCACCTTTTCAAGTATATTGGAATACTAGCCTATTTGGTACTCTATATAAGAAGTGTAGCTAAGAAGAAAGTAACTTGCTTTTTGGTCAAGTTCAAGGATATTATAACTTCACAGATTCCTACCAGGTGTACCTGACTGCAACTGCTCACCTCATCTTCACGTGGTACCCCCTGTTCAAAACAAACGAGGCTCTGACGACCAAGCATAGGCGGCATAACCTTACGAACTATGCGAAGAAAGTGCCCTCGCCTCCTGCGGCACCCTAAAAATAAAGCCGATTGCTCCGAAGTTAGACTAGGACACAGTGGGCCAATTCCCTACCCATATTAAAACTCACAGATTTACGAAAACAAAATGCCCTTTGTTCGTCCTAGAAACCACGGGATTTATATAGAGGGTCCGGCATTTGAAGTGTAACCAATTAAAAAGGCCTTAAATTTAATTTGGAAAATTACTTGTAGTCAAGCCAAAGTAAAAATGTGTGAAAATAATACAAAATTAAGATTCAATTTACTTTTGTTCGATATGACCACCTTTTGCCTTGAGTATGGCCTTGAGATGGTCCAGAATCGCAAGCTACCCGAATGTGGCTTGCAGGTATTTTGACCCACTCGCAAGCAATGGCTTTTTCCGGCATCTCGAGACTGGTGAATCTTTTAGTTCGGACCTTTTGATCCATTATGTGGGCGTTATGAAGTTCGGAGCGTTGTTTTTAGCCACTCTTGGTTCACTCGAGCTTTGTGAGACGGTGCAGAGTTTTGTTGAAACGTCCATGGTCTGCCAACGAAATGTTTATCTGCCCACGACTTCAAAGCAACCTTCAGAATACTTTCCCGATAATATTTCGCATTTACCTTGTCGCCAGGCTCTATTAAAACGATTGGAGAGCGCGCATCTGCGGTTACAGCGGCCCAAACCATTACCTTTGGCGGGTGCTGCTTCCTGGTGGCCAATCGATGACTCAAATTCTCGTATGTCCGGTCGGTCAAAAAACCCTACCGCTTTGGGAGTTTACAAATTGCTGAATTTAAAAAGTTCTTTCGTCAGAAAACACAATGATTCGGCTTTCGGCCAAGCGAAGCAACTCCTTCGCTCTCTCAAGTCTGACTTGTTGCTGCTCTAGTCTGAGATCTTACGACTTTTGGATCTTGTAAGGCGTGACTTTGAGATCATTTTTCAGTATGTGGCAAATGCTACGGTCAGATATTTTCAGTTCTTCTGCCACTTGATTGGCACTGCGTCGGGGATTTCGCTCAAGTCGCTTCTGCACTTTTTGAACCATTTCACGTGACGTTGCAGTTTTTTGATGACCACCTCCATGACGTTTCGCGATGCTACCAGTATCAGTGTAACGAGTAATGGTGCGATAAACAAAAACTTTATTAACTTTAAGGTTCTCGAACTCACGAACAATCGCTGGTTGTGATTTTCCAACCAGATATAATGGAATCACCCAATTGTGTTTGAAATCCATTACTACAAAATGCTTCCGCGCGCTTGTAAACAATACTCTGGACTGTCATTTAGCCAACTAGCAGGCAGCTGATGCCCCCGGCGTGCACGGGATTCAGAGAGAACGTAGGTGAAAGAATATCGGTGAAAGACCAAAATGAAGAAACAGTTTTTTCTAATAGCGGTCGCCCCTCGGTAGGCAATGGCAAACCCCCGAGTGTATTTCTGCCATGAAAAAGCTCCTCATAAAAATATCTGCCATTCTGAGTCGGCTTGAAACTGTAAGTCCCTCCATTTGTAGAACAACATCAAGACGCACACGACAAATAGGAGCAGGAGGTCAGCCAAACACCCAGAAAGAGTGTAAGCGCCAATTATATATATGTTTATATAATCATGAAATTGGTTCCCAGCGTAAATGGTCTCCAGTTTGTGGCTTACCCTTACTTATGGGGTGGTTTGTGAGCGAAGAGCTGATCTGACGTACCTGCTGTATTTTAGCAGTACTACTTTTAACTATACATCACGTGACATTTCATCATATCGCACTATCATAGTACTGACTTTAGAATAAGTTTTATTAGAGTCCTCTGGAAAACTTGGCAGGACATGCAAGGCGGGTACGGTGGATCTTAAGTAGTAATACATGAGTGGTGACTGATAAACTCGCCGGCGAAGGTGTAGAGTGATTTAAGGAGGATGCAGTCAATTTGTACTACCGGCCTTGACAAAACTTAGTTATGGAGCGATACTCAGTTGAACAACGCGTGAAAGTGATCCTAACTGTTTACAAAAACGGTCGCTCTACAAGAGGGTTCCTTTTCATGTTTTCTGTGGTAGCCTTAAATGGGCCTCTGAAACAGTGTTAAGATCTCGAAAAGCCTTGCTATCTCTTCTGCCAATGTATCAATTGGATACCCATTGCAGATGAAGAGCTTTAGCTGCCTTGTGGAACCCGCTTCATTTTGGCACAATTACGGTGTGGATATTAAAATATGGTCTTAAACTGCTACCTGTCCACGATAAAAGCAATATATGTCCAGCACTGCACAATACTTATTCTCTATTCACATGCACTATGAAACCTGTGCTCAAAGAATTATATATTTATTCATCAATTTCTATTTTATCTCCTGCAAAGTAGCCCCCCTTAGATATATGTATAGCACTTGTGACAGCATTTTTTTCAATCCTTGAAGCAGTTCTGGCCTTGAAAGGACGGTGTTCCGCGACAATTGAGAAGATAAAAAGGAAAACGCTGTGAGATTCCTTTTTATCTTCTCAATTGCCGCGGAACACCGTCCTTTCATGGGTCTCTTCCATCTTGGGAACAGAAAAAAGTCGCAGGGCGCCAAAACTAGTGAATACGGTGGCTGTGGCATGATAACTGTGTTGTTTTTGGCCAAATTATTTCTAACAAGCAAAGATGAGTGATCAGGTGCAAAATCATGATGCAAAAGATATGTATTTGCTCCACAATTTTGGACGTTTTTTTTGGATTGCAGCACGCAAATGGCTCATAAGATCAAGGTAATACTCCTTTACGGACGATCTTATGGTATGAACTGATACCGATACACTACGCCATGGTAATCGAGGAAAGTGAGGAAAACCTTGATATTTGTTGGAACTTGGCGTTCCTTTTTTGGTCTTGGCTCTCCTGGACTCTTCCGTTGGGACGATTGGCCTTTGGTTGCGATGCCATAACCATATGCGTATACCCATGATTCGTCACCAGTTGTGATCCTTTCAAGCAAATCTGGATCATCGTTGACGTCATTCAACAATTTCTGAGCGATGCTCATGCGACGTTGTTTTTGATCAAAATTCAGCAATTTTGGAACGAATTTCGCTGCCACACACTTCATGTCCAAAATTTCAGAAAAGATTGCGTGGCATGAGCCAGTCGATATGCCACCATGCTCAGCAACTTCTCTAATTGTGATTTGATGATTCTCCATAACAATTTTCTTCACTTCCTCAAAATTTTCGACGCTTGTTGATGAGCTGGGGCGTCCAAAGCGAGCGTCGTCATTCACATCTTCTCGACCTGCTGTGAAAAGATGGTACGACTTGTAAACATTTTTTTGACTCAGAGTATTTTCCCCATATGCCACTGTCAACACTTCAAGTGTATTTGTCCGCTTAGTTCCATTTCTTACACAAAATTTGATGCAACTTTTTTGATCCATTTTTTTTCTATAGCAGAAAATCGTCGAACACGCCAAATACTTGCCTTATTTATACCTTTCATAAACAAACTAAATTTGCTATATTACTAAAACCGTGAACATGTCTTCGGGACGAGCGTAGCACCAAAGCCACGTTTTGATACCATTATGAGACTTCCAACAGGCAGATATTTACAACCAGCCAGAGCTGTTGATATAATGGAGGTGATTGATTGGACTTAGGACTGCCCCAGGCTGTCGAAGAAAGGAGCGCCCAGTGGCCTTAGTCGTCTAGCTGCCAAACCCGGACTTTTACAGAGAAAGTGTTCAATAGTATCTCTCTCTGAAAGGTCCCCACAACTTCTGCAATGGGGGCTAAATGGTAACCCTTGCTTTTCCGCGTGTGTGCCGATCGACCAATGGCCGGTAAACACAGCTACGAGTTTGGAAATTGAATAGCGAGGAGTCCAAGGATTTTCTGAGTCCTTCGCATATCGTTTTGGGGCCAAAGGGTTTTCGAAATAGCACATGAAGAAGTACCAACGAGTGTGCCAACATAAAAAAAATTATAATCGAAAGTCGAATTTACGTAGCCCGCGAAATTTTAAACTTTCACCTTATTATTTTGAGCACATCTCATACAGCTGGACCCAACCCTTCGAGGCAGCACATTTCCTGAGCCTGAGTTAGACTATGATGAGCGGTGACTACAGAACACTAGCAGGGCCTCGAGCACTGCTACAACCACAACAACACGAAATAAACACGAATGGGTGTTATTGCATTTTAGAGGGAACAAGCCATTTGGACAGCAGCGAAATTCATCATTATTAATATTAAAATTTCACCTAGGCCACACGAATAGCTGGTATTTGTATAAATCTCACTATTGAACGCGCAAAACCGCTGTCTCACACCGACCCATAGCAAAGTTGTACGGTAGTTAGTAGCCACTTGTTGCGAAGGCAATTATCTCCCTCAAAAAATGAAAAAGAAGCTGAACGAGACTGCGGCGTATAAAAACAAATTTTGAGTTAGTTGAAAGAATTTAATGCGCAAGAAACAAGAAAAATAAATGACAAATTTTATTTGTACAGCAAGCGGACGCGGTATCATTACCAAAAGTAGCAGCAAAGATAGCAAAAGCAGTAACATCAGCAGCAGCAGTAGCAGCAGTAGCAGCGGCAGCAGCAGCAGTGCTGTTGACTACTGAAATAACAAGTGGAGCAAATGTCTGAAAACAAAAACAAAAACAACAGCGTATTTTATAGCACAGAAACAGTTCAAATGGCTAATGCTTTAATAGCTCTTAACTGTTAACTGCACTCTTTGCCTACCTCTTGGGCAATACCAGTCGCCATTGCGACACTGGCCCAGCAGCAGCGATAGCAGCGGCAGTTCCTCAGATTTATGACCACCAACAATGTTAACATTTCGTTTGCCACCACATTTCCCTTGTAATCGCCCAGCCAACAGCACAAACTCTTCTGCCCGCTACCTATCTCGCTACCCCATCTCTCTCCACTCCAGCGACAAACGTTCCTTTCACTCTGTTTGTTGTTGTTGTGCTCGTTTGTGTTTTTATTTGCTACGCAGTTTATTTAATTTTTTCATTCATTTAAATGCGTCGCTTGTGGCCACCATCATCACCATTGCACACTCATTTATCTCTAAAGCACTTGCCACTGTCACATCAAGCCAACAGAGCAGAGCCGAGGCGGCCGATAGCGCAGCCGCGTGTTTAGTGCGCGTTGATATGATTATTTTGTGTATCTGCGTACAACATAAACGGCTTTTAGCCACCGCAGCGTAATCAAAAGTGGCCGCTGCGCGCTCGTGAAGATGATGGCGATGCCGTCCTTTTTAACAATTCAATCTGTGACCGCTCAATTCCGCGTATAAACTTAACGAAATTAGTAGACGTATATGTATTCATACATATATATATATACACATACACACACGTGTATCTTTATCTCTTGGCACTTGCATGTGCCGCTGGCTTTTTACGGCTAAATTTGTTGCCGCTGATAAATCAACTTTTTATAGTTTGCACCGTTTGTTTCTCAACTTCCACCACATTTTTAATTTTATTTAATTTTCAGTTTTTTTTTTGTATTTTTTTCTTTACGTTTCTTTTACCTTCTCCAAATTAGTTGGTTTCGTATGTATGTCTTTATTTTTCGTTTTAATGAATTTTTATTGTATTCCGCTTCAAAAGATTCTAATCATAATTCGTGTGAATTTGTAACTGGAGTAACAAGTGGACATCGCACTGATATTTGCTTTGTGATCTGCTATTGTTGTTGTAAGCCGTTTGTAGTCGTTTCGGAATGTCTGCACGTAGCTTGAAGCTTTTCTTGTTCTTTGGCTAATAAATGGTAAAGTGACGCAAAGCCAAATGCGGAGAGGCCGTAACAGATATTTGCCTAATAAGTTTTCGCGCAATAATTTTACATTAATTCTGTACAAAAAAATATTTTTTTCTTTTCAAATATAAAAAAAGCAAAATTTTGCCAACAGGCTACATTTTTATACGAGGTGTGTTCAAAAAGTATCGCGAATTTTGTGTTCTTTCAAAAATCATTTATATATTCATTAATATCTATTTTGTCCCCTTCAAGGTAATCCCCATGAGAGATTATGCAATTGTGCCAACGTTTTTTCCAATATTCGAAGCACTTCAAAAAATCATTTGTTTTTATCTTATTCAGCTCCTCTGTCGATGCCGTCTTTATCTCGTCAATCGTAGGGTAGTGTCGTTCTTTCATGGGCCTCTTCAGTTTTGGGAATATGAAAAAGTCACAGAGGGTCAGATCTGGGGAATATGGTGGCTGTGGCATGTGGCATCATTAGTGTGTTGCTTTTGGCTAAGAAGTCGCGCACAAGTAACGATGTGGGAGCAGGGACATTATCCTTATGCATGAGTCAACTTTTGTTCTTCCACAAATCCGGGCGTTTCTGGCGGAGTGCTTCCCGCAAATTGTGCATAACTTAGAGGTAATATTCGTTATTCTTTCCCTGATGCACAACGCCCCTGCAATCGAAGAAAACGGTAAGCAAACATTTTACATTCGACCGAGCTTGGCGCGCTTTTTTCGTTCTTGGTTCGTGCGGCAGCATCCATAGAGATGATTGAGCTTTGGATTCCACGTAATAATCATAAAGCCACGAATCGTCATCAGTTATTACGCTCTGGAGCAAATTTGGGTCGTCGCGGACAAAGTCCAACATCTCTTTAGCAATGTTCATGCGATGCTGCTTTTGGTCGAAATTGAGCAGTTTTGGTACGCATTTTGCGGCGACCCGTCTCATGCCTAAATCACTGAAAAAAATCGAATGGCACAAGCCAATCGATATGTCTAGGTCCTCAGCTACTTCTCTAACGGTGAATCGACGATTGGCCAATACCATTTTCTGCACTTCATCAATTTTTTCGTCTGTTGTTGAAATGCTCGCTTTTCGTCGTTCACATCTTCTCGGCCTTCTGAGAACATCGCTAAAAGTTGCTTTGGTCCAAAGTAGCTTCTTCGTATGACACAGTCAACATTCGGAGTGAATTCGCGCACTTAACTTCGTTTTTCGTATAAAATTTGATACAGGTTCTTTGATCCTTTTTTTTTGAATAGGTAAAAATCGAAGACGAGCCGAAACACGTGCAAGCAAAGCAGCTGTGAACAATTAAGTGAACATTCGAAATGGCCAAACTCGTCGGCATGAGTGAGAGATATGAGTACCAACATATCGCTATAAAAAAATCGAAATTCGAATATACGTAACCTGCGAAAGTTCAAAATTCGCGTTACTTTTTGAACACAACTCGTAGTTTACGTCAGCATATTTTTTTAGGGTGGATGTGCTGATATTAAAAGTTGGCTCTTTCTGATGATGAGGTCACAAAGCCCCTTGCATCAGAGGTATATAACTTACGTATTTATTTATTTATTTATTTAATTGAAATACATATTTTGAATTATAAAGGGTGGTTAAACTTAAAGGGCCGATGCTGAATGTGAACCACACCTAAACGTCAACGACACCGTTGGAATTCTTTCTTTGGAGTTATTGGAAAGAAAAGGTGTACATCGATAAACCCGCAATAATTCAAGAGATAAAGGTTGAGATAATTCGGCACATTAACGGCATAGAACCTAAATTATGCTTCAGCGTCATCGAAAATTTGGACCATCAGATGGAGGTGTGCCGCCGAGACTGCGGTGACTATTTGGCCGATATTTGGTTCTTTACGTAATTGAGTTAAATCAATATTACCATAGTAAAGAGAAGTGACAATAATTTCTTAAAAAAGTTATATTTTATTCAAAATCAACACCGGCCCTTGAAACTTAACCACCCTATATTATTAATCTTACTGAAAAAAAAATGTGTTTAGTAGTTTTTTTTTAAAGAACACATTACTTTTGCCGATAAAATTTTTGAATTAAATATCTGAAAAAGTACTGAGTTCAAAATTTATCCGTGAAATTTACGAAAGTAAATTTTTTTCCACTCAAGATGTCATCATTATTAAGCAGCTATTTCAGGCCAAGGTGAGCTTTATCTTCGCTCGCAATTGCCTTCCACTCTGCACAATTAATAGCAGTAGACCTCCAGCACCTAACTCGTAGCTTTTTCAGATCAACTATGACTTAGTCAACCCAAGTAAACCTCGAACATTCTCGAGCTGAAAAAGATTTTTGACTACGGCTGTGCTCCATGCGCACAGAGTGTCCGTACCAGCGAAACCTTTGAGATTTTATGTGTTAAACGCCGTCTCCTTGCGTTTCAGCGTATGGGGTCAAACACCATTCGGAGCACTTTTCGCTCGAATACTCTTCAGCTTCCTTCGTCTTTGCTTGTCATTGCTCAGCACTCGCAGCCATAAGACAGCTTCGACATTATTATTGAGTTATTCTTCGAGTTTAAATTCACTTGTTAACAGTTTAGACTTCAGCAATTTTGTACGGGCGTAATACGCTTTATTGGCTGCCATTATTCTGTCTTGTATTGTGTCGTGGCTGCTGTTGTCATTTTTTATTAGACATTTAAGGTGATGTACTGGCTCACCTCTACCCTTTCGACTTCCCAAATTAAACAACCACGTTCTCCCGCTTTCATCCGAAGTTAGGTATCTTGGAGTGATACTTGACTCCAAACTCCATTGGAAGCTACACACTAAAAATCGGGTAAAGAAGGCAAGTATAGCCTTCTACTCCTGCAAATCTATGTTCGGTAAAAAATGGGGACTTAAGCCAATTTTGCCAATTTTAACGTATGGATGGCTGGTTTGGTGGGAAGCTCTTCGGAAGGGCTATAATATCACTAAACTGGGAAGGCTGCAAAGGACTGCATGCATTCGCATCACCGGAGCATATAAAACTTGCCCCAGTGTTGGCCTAAATGTCCTTTTGCACTTACTTCCCATCAACTTTTCCGTCATTTCCAACGCAGCTCAAAGTGCAATCAGGTTAAAGAAGATTGGCCTCTGGAGGCAATCTCTCAAGGGACATGGTAGCACTTTCGTTCAGTTAACACCGAATTTTTCCGAACTTCCAACAGATCTTTCTATCCGTAAACTAGAGTTTGAGGGTCGTCGCGATCTTTCCAAATAGGCAGGATTGGACCGAAGCTTGGACCTTTGTCTTCACTGACGGTTCCAAGATGGAATCGGGAATCAGAGCAGGGACTTTCTCTAAATCAGCCAATTTATCTATTTCCTTTAAACTGCCGAACACTGCTAGTGTTTTTCAAGCAGAAGTCATTGCGATCCTGCAGGCATGCAAAATGCTTAAGGAACGCGGGAGCGAGGGAGATATTAACATTTTCTCCGATAGTCAAGCCGCGATTAAGGCTCTGACGAAGCCATGACGCAGAACGAAATTAGTAAACTCCTGTAAGGAGGAGATCAAATCTCTTGGATGTGCCGGTAACATTTCTCATGTCTGTGTGCCAGGGCATAGGAACATAGAGGGAAATGAAATTGCTGATGAGCTTGCCAGGAAGGGGAGCGAATTGGCCTCAGAGACCTCCTACTCGGTCATCGGCATCCCCCTGGCAGTTGTTGAAGGGGAACTGCACAAATTATTTCTCAGGAAAGCGCAGAAAGGATGGAGCTGCATTTCTTTATGTGTTATTTCGAAAACTCTTTCGCCCCTTTGAACTCCTCGCCATTCAATTTCCAAACTCGATGTTGACTGCACCGCTGTTGCCAGCGAACTGGGACCGGTTTCTAGTGGAAGAGGAAGGTCCAACGATCATTTTCCGCCACCAACCGATTCGGTTGATCGCTTGGCAGACGCTTCGCGCGGGAAGGCTCATTACTTTTCAATCAAACTCTGTAGATATACTCGTAAAGGACATTTCTTCTTCTTCTCAATTTGCGCGATAACTGCTTACGCGATTTTGGCTGAGTTTAACAAAGCGCGCCAGTCGTTTCTTTCTCGTGCTAACCGGCGCCCATTGCCACGATTCTTCAAGCAGCTCACAATTTTCTACGCAGCATCCCAGGATATCTGGTTGTGTGCCACGTAAAAATCCTTCCCAAATGAAAACGATTTGAAGCCAATAATTAATATAAAATTATTTTGTGAATTCTATTGCGGTTCACTGTAACTGGTCCACAGGTACGAAACCCCGAGTAAACACCAATCGATAGAAAAATGTTTCTGTTAAAGGTGGTCGGTTCTCGACCAATTATACAAAAATTAATATTGCGAAGTTCGCCTTCATTGGCGTCACTCGAGTCGAGTACAATTTCCTTTAAGAACCACCCTAATGCATATACATGCACATAACATTGCCACTGGGTAGGTGTTTGGTCCAGCTTTTTATCAAAAATTATCTTAATCCTGTCCAAACGGCAAATGGGTTTTATGAGAACTTTTTGTATGGCAGAAAGCCACTGGGAAGTTTGCCACTAAATGTCTTTTCTTGTCATTCAGTAATGGTTAATGGTTAATGGTAGTAAAGAGTTAAGGTATGGCCCTTTAGCACTGCGACCATATTGATCTATTGTGCACCCTATGCTGTCTATTGACTGTTAAGTATGCTTATGAATTGTACCAGCTCCTTCTGAGGGAGTGATTGAAGGTCTTCAACTGTAAGCATGAACTTGTTTAAAAACCTTTTCCTTCTATGCGTCAACCCCGAACATTCGATGATGAGATGTTCTATAGACTCCTCATCTTCGCAGCAAAATCTGCAGGTGCTGGTGTTGGTTATGCCTAATTTATGTAGGTGTTTGTTGCAGGTGAAGTGAGCCGTGAGGGCGCCTGTGAGAGTGCAAATGCTCATTTTTCTTAACGTGAGGGCCATGTTAGCTCTTTTTGGAGTGTCTAAGACCCTCTGCGTTGTTCCAATACTGATTTAATAGAGTTTTGGCCCAGTATTTTACTTTTTGTTTCAGGCTGTTTTTGTTGAATCCAAATATGGCACTAGGTCCGATGAAGTTTACATCTGGCCCTTTTTTGGCTTGAAAGTCTGCCTTTTCGTTGCCGTCATATCCCTGGTATTCAAATTAATGAGACATTGTTCTTGGATGCCAGGTTATTGAGTGCCTTGTGGCATTATAAGAGAGTTTTTGAGTTGCAGGTATAGCTATCTAAAGCTTTTAGAACTGATTGGCTGTCCGAGAGTATTCTAATCTTTACTCTCTTGTGGTTTCTACGTTGCATGATGTTTGCTGCTTCCATTATTGCGTATAATTCCGCTTGGAAGATGGTGGTGTCCCTGGTGAGAGTGAATGATTTGTGGATTCTGGGCCCCACTACTCCTGCTCCTACACCATAAGGTGTTTTTGATCCATTAGTGTACCATTTTTGTGAATCATCATTCATCCATTTTGGGTTTGTTTTCCACTCGATCCTCTCAATAACGGCGGCCGCCAACTCCTTTGCTCACTGTAGGCAAAATATCCAAAATGAATTGGCGATATTCGAATGGTTTTAGTTTCCTTTCAATGGAACCCATTTTCTGTTTGTTTTTGTTTTTGCTACATATCTCCTCCCAATATTGACATGTCACAACTCTTGCGCGGCATCAAACTAACAAGTCAATATTGAAATTATTTATGTATGCATGTATGCATGTACATGTGTTTGCCTGTACATTTCTGCGTCACATTTGCTACAATTGACCACACATTTTTTGCACTACATTTTCATGTTGCATCACAAAGCCTATTGACCAGGAATACATTTTGTGTTTACACACCCAAGCATGTGGGCATATGCGCAAAGAAAACACGCACATACAACTAACCATACACACATACATGCATTAACACACATACATTCTTGTATTCCAGCACTAAAGACTATTTGACGCATTCAACATTGCAGTTATGCCACTTGGCAGCATCAACATTTATGGCTAAGCACTTCCGGCACAAGGTAACAAAGTACATACATACATATGTACATACTGCATGGACAACCTACCGTAGAAGCAGCAAACAGCCAACAACAAATACCAATAAAGCAACAATAGTGCAGCAGCAAGAAAAGGCGCTCTGGTAGCGATGAATGCGTCAGCAAACATTTGTAAATGCGAGCGTTGTGCCGTATTGTGTTTGTTCTCACGTTCCATGTCACCTTCTACAACTGCAACAACAATAGCAGCAACAGCAGCAGCAGTGCCAACAAAAAGAATGCCCATATATGTGTTGCAATGTCCTCTTGTGCTGCTGCACTCGCCGCCAAGCGCCACACATTAAATACACAAACAACTCTATTGCACCTCCGTCAACCCCCGCAAACCACAAATATGGCAACATATTTTATGGCTTGACATTTGTAAATATGAATAGCAAAGCATATATGCACACACACACACCCGCAAGCACACAGAAACCCATACACGAGCTACATGTTGCAAGCGCCAGTGCACACAATTGTCGCACAGTTGCAGTGAAGCTATAAATACTTATTTGTTGTTGGCTTTTATTTGCTATCCGCTATTTGCTATCCGCTATTGTGCTTGCTACACCTGCAGCTGCAACTTTTACTCGGTCGGTCAGCAAATTTATTGGCTTTTGATATGGTTTTGGTGTTTGCGGCACCATGAAGCATGCACCAAGTTGCATAAGCGCTTGCAAAAAATAAACAGTAATTGTATGCATAATTGTTGTTATATCCATTCAAATACAAATCTATGAATGCGTATGTATGTGTGCTTAATACGAATTTATGTGCGTGTGTGTGTGTGTGGAAATTTTATATTTGGTGTGGCATTTTTATGCTCATTTGTGTTGGTGCAGGCATAAAATGTTGTACAAATTAATTAATGAGTGTTGGCGGCAAATTTGTTGGCCGCAAAGAAATTGGCCAACTTATGGACTTTCATATATGGCGACATGGGTTTTTTTAGAAAGTAGCACAGGCTGATAACCTAATATATTGGCGTGGATATTAATTAAGCGGCCGGAAAGAGATTGCAAAGCGATAGCTAAGGTAAGGTGAAAGATGGCAAATAAATAATAAAATGAGTGAAAACGAAATTTGTATGAATTTCTCTAAAGTCTAGACTAAATGAAAGCGACAATTTCGGTTATTGGTGAAGTAAAAAATTCTAACCGTTTTTCGCTAGATGATTTGAGCTATTTGAATTGTGTTTTTTGCGTTATTTTTTCAAAACAGAAATTCCTAAAAATGTACCGTTATTTACAATAGGTGTGTGCCTGTGCATCTAATTTTATTCGATATTCACGGCGGCAGCTTTTTACTGATCCAAATGAAACTATTTTTTTTTTTTTTGAGGGGTGAGGTAGGGTTCTAAATGCCTTCGCACGTACAGCGAACGTCGTTTACTGCGTCGAGTAGTGGATCCACTAAAACTATCCCTCGTCTCTTTCTGTGCAGACAACTTTCCTCGGACTACTTTCAGCATTACCTTGGGAGGGCTGGGAGGTCAACAATTTTGCAGCCAGCTTTCATGCTATAGGCTCATTATCTTGTGTCTCTCTATGTGCGGCTCGCTTTGTTGCACTGTATCGAGGTCAATCCTCTTTTTTTGTAGTACGTCCTCGACGTATCTCTTCACCACATTCCAGCTGTCCTCACGTTCGTGCATTTTGCTGATTATGCTACTCGGTGCGATGCCGCTAATCTTCTTCCTCAGGGCATTCTTTTCCGCGAGCTATCTGTCACAACTAAAATACGTGGTATTTAGCATCATCGCTCGGCGCTTCGCAGTATACGCACTTGGGATCGTTTATCGTTTCCATCTCCGGAAGTATCCTTGGCCCAAGAGAAACTGAGTTAAGATTATCGATAATAACAACCATTCCCGTAGATGAAAAAATAGAGAAGATTGCTCGCTCCGTGAGCCACTAACCCGGTCTCAGTCAATTTAAAAGAGTCATAACCTACAGTTTGTGTAATAGAAGCGTGAGCACCCTTACTTAGGAACTATCTGAATATTCAATAAAATGTATAGCCACCACCATTAGCTATAATGGCTTCACATTATACATTGCGTTAATTTAATAATTTAAGCCGATTGATATTCCAATCTTCAATACTAGCGTTAAATCGGCCCTCCTATGTATAAGGTTCTCAGACCTGGTTTGTGTCTGATCCCATAAGTCGATGTCTTCAAACGTTTGTCAGCAAATGCCTCCGGAATATATGCCGTGTCTTATGGCCGAGAACAATCTCCAATATGGAACTTCTTCTGCTAACTAAAAGCAGCTCAATTAATTCCCAAATAAATTTATGAAAATGGTATTGGATTGGACATATTTACTCTCCGTAAAGAAAACGATATTGTTGTCAAAATGGCTTTTCAATGATATCCGCAAGGAAGTCAACGCAGAGGTCGACCACATCAAGCTTCGATGCTCACAATCTCCCATAAGAGTCCTTCATCACCACCTGGAGCAGAATCAGATACATAGCGGTTGACAGAAAACATTTGTTTCCACCCTATGTTCCGACTAGGAGCGATCTAATATGCGTTATGATATTTTTCTTAAATATGATAGTTTGTTTATTATCAATTGAGAATGTCAGCTAAATGTAAAATTTTCCACGGAATAAAAAAATAATAATTTAAGCAGAGCTTAAATACTATCCAAACATTTTCAATACGGTTGGCATCAGGCAAGTGTGAAAGCCCATCCAACATATCAATCCCATGTTTTTGTTTTATTCCTACATGAACCTCAATTGGATGCTTAAGAGTTCGTTAAAGTTTTCGATTATAAGCAGCGCACCAGGACCGACTCATGCAACTATTCACCAAAAAAGAAGATTTATCAATAAATAATTGTTTTTTTCAATTTCGTTCTGAATTTACCTTAAGGGGACAAATACCTACAAAATTTCGAAAAAAAAAATTTTTTTTCATCAAATGTTAATATAATCCTTTAAGAATATGTCAAAAGATTTTTATAACGTAAATTTAAGTATTTCTTATATTATAGATCGTCAACCGTGACGACTCTATTCTTTGCGTTCGAGCGCCGGGGTAGGTATAGTCATATATTCGAACTTTAGACGCGTTTTTCTCAAAACTATATTTTTCGAATTGGCGTACACGATAACCCGAAAAGTTATTGACCAATCTGCCTGAAATTTTGCACACATTTTTCTTTTCAAAAATTTTTCGAAAAAATAATTTTTTTCAAGCAAAAATATTATAGTAGAAAAAATCGCCCCAAAATTCCTTTGTTTTAAGCACTTTATTCCGCGAATATTTTTTTTACATTTTTTTTTAATTCATATAAAAATTATGACATTAATAAACAAAAAAAAGTTTGCTGTTTTGTATTCAGGTCACTGACGCCGATGCTGTAATGCCCGCCGATTGAGAAGCCCCGCTGCGACCTTCCTGGAAGAATTGAGTGTACATCCGACTTTTTAAATGATTAAAATAAAAATAAAAATTTTATATTATTTTAATGTATAAATAAACTGTATGCCGATTTTGAAAAAAATATATTGGCTTGTTTATTTTAAATAATTTTAATGAAAATCAGGGAAAATATGGCCGTTTACAGGTATCTGTCTCCTTAACCTATGCAAATTTGTTTTCAACGTGTTATAATGAGAGCAGCGGTACTGCGGAATTTGAGGTCTTTTGCACGTAAACATCTTCGAAACGTGTCTTAAGATACATTAACATCACTTAACCACCAAATGCGCAGAATGTACTTTAGGCTGCGGTTCACAAATACTAGCAGCTGTTGAACGGTTTCTGCTGATAGACATCACGTTTTCAAGCATGGAGAAGGACAGACTTAACATTTGAATTAAAGATTTGAAGTTTGGTGTGCACGCTGGTTTGCTTGGACGGGCTAAGTAGTATTAAAAAATATTTACACTCATTTAAGCGATGTTATGCTCCCATACTCTTTGAGTTCCTTCAACCCAGAATATTTTTTTAATTATTCCAAATATGCGGTATTATTTTCCGTTAGAAAATTATAAAATTGATTATATTTTTAAAACGTTAGTTGAACCGATTTGAAAATATTTGGAGTAATCGATTTTTTTTACAAAAAATATTAGTTTTTAAAATGTTTTTTTCAACCCAAATAGTAAAAGGTTTTAAATGTAAAAGTCCAGCATAAAATTTAAAATTGTATTTGAGCCGGAAAGAATGATGATTTGCAATATTTTTATTTTTTTATTTTATTTTATTTTATAACAATAAAATTATTATACAAACTGAAAGTAGTGCAGCGCTAGCATCGGAGACTTTCGGCAATAATTTTTTTTCTTGTTGGTCAATTGCTTTATTTTACAAAAATAAAAAAAGCATTAATGCATCATGTTTCGACTTGACTTTAGCAAAATTTAAAAAAAATCCGTTTCTCCAGAAGTCCCTTGCGGTGATCATCACAAGTGTTAAGATAATCTTGTGCCTGATCGAAGCTTTTTCAGAATTTCGACAATTATTCGAAAATCGACAATTAATTGTTTTAAAAAATCGAAATTTTTGAAAAAAAAATCTTTAAATCAGGCACAATTTTTTTATGTTTTTCAAAAGCAGTATACATTTTATTAAAATCTACTAATTGGTTTTTAAGTAACAGTGATTACCAGTTCAAAAAAATATAGTTTTGAGAAAACCGCATTTAAAGTTTTGCTATCTGCTCCGGAGCGCCCGAGCGGCCTTTGTTAATTGTTGAATAACTCGAAAAATATTTGTCGGATTAACTTCAAATTTTCACACAATATTTTCAAGATATTATACTTTAAGAAAATACAAAAAAAAATTCGATATTTAGAAAATTCTGACTACCCTTATCGAAATTATTAATAAGATTCTTGGAGCTATTTTTGAATTTTTTTGGAATACAGTTTTAAGAAAAACCTGATTAACTCAGCCTATGGTATTTCTAAAAAATTTATCTTTGGAAGTACTTTAAAATCGGTACAGCTCACGTAGATAAATTTTAGTAATTTTAAATAATATTTTGGTGGAAGGTTTAAAATATAATACATTTTATAATTTTCTGATAGAAAATCTGCACCGACTTTTTTGTGTAGAAAGTAACCCTAATGTGCCTACATACACATATTTTAATTTTTTTTATTTTCCGAAATGTATAGCCACACTTACATATATAATTACTTATTTGTTGGTGTGCAAATTGCTTTCAATTAGGAGAAACAAAAAAAAAAATAACAAATACCACCTCTGAACGACTTCAATTCATTTCACTATCAAATTTATGTAAAATATTTTGCATAAATTCAATTCACCACTCGAACCTTTCTATCTGTTACGTTCTCTTTCACCATTTGAATGGGCACAATCGTAATTTTCACTCACTCTGGAATGTGACCTAGTCGAAATGTTAGACGCGCCCAAGTCGATCATGTTGCTGCCACAAAGTAAAAATTATCACAGAATAGCATGCAACACAGTGATGTCTAACAAATCTACTGCTGTTATGCAGTAAGAAATATGCCAGTATTAAAATGTATGCAAAGTCACTTACAATTACTCATATACATATGCACGTACGTAAGTACAGTTTGTTTGCGGTAGGCCTGCGCATGAAAGTAGCCAAATGGATGTGCGTTATCGGAACATTCACTGAGTGTTGTAGGTGGACGCTATGTGAGTGAACCTGGGATGAGATGAGTTACTTTGCACAAGGAGACAATTAGGAGAAGATGCACATGGCCGGAGATGTGTACAAAATAGGGAAATTTTATTAGATTACTTTCAGAAATATGAGAAAAGTTTGTTTAGTGAGGAAGGAAAAAGTCTCTAAACAACTTTTTTTTTATTTATGAAGTTACCTTTCTGAGATAACCTGAATGAGTTAAGTCAAGATTTAAAAGTGTGGAACAAGTAGGACATATTTCACCAGTTGCGGACCACTTCTCCATTCTTATTAAAGTTCAATCAGATATTACAGTGAAAGTACTTTTTAACTATTTTCGCTCACAACGAACCCATTTTATGGTCTAAGTGGCATGGGCTGCCAAACCTGAACTAATTTCGTTGCCTAAACTATTTAATTCCCAAAATGTAGTTTGAGAAAAATATTTTTAAAGAATTTCGAAAATCTAAGCAGGGTCTAAACACCAAACAAAACGCAGATAACTCGAAACTACGTCGACGCCCATAGTATGATGGCTTGTACGTATCCATGGGATTACAAAAATTTAAACCAGGTGACTAACTGCACACGTCAATATTTTAAACAGGGTTGAATAGGCAGCATGCATGACCCAGGCGAATGACCACACGGAACTCGTACTTAATTTTCCTAAGAGATACAAGAAATTGCCGATGAGATAGCCAACCGTGGATCAGCGGACAGAGCCAATAATTGGAATCAATTTCGCCGGAATCATCAATTGGATATGTATGCAATTTACATAAAGAGCGATGGTCCGGTATAGAACGATGCAGAACTGCAAAGTGTTTTGTAACAAGTCCGAACAGAAAACTGTTAAACTTTCTACTAAACTTGGAAGGAAAGACGTTCGGTTGATGGTCGGTATCATTACAGGACACAACCCACAACCACTGGAATCATTAAGGACCCAATGTGCCTGTCGTGCTTGGAGGAGGCGGATAGCACTGAGCATTTTCTCTGTGAGTGTTCTGCCTTTGCTAGAGCACGGCTACGAGTTTTGCATTCCGATGTCATGAGAATGAGTAATATTCGTTCGCTAAAACTAGAGGATATTTACAGATTTGCCAAAGAATGTGAGAAAATCTCACAGGACTAAATATCTCTATCTCTGTCTGTATTCTTTCCTATCTCTTTCTCTGATACTTTTCTCCTTTCCTCCTTGACTATCAATCTGAGTGTTTTAGTAGTCACAAAATCTCTTGGTACTCCTTGGCTCGACCTCTCCAAATTTCAATTTCAAGAGATACAAGGTTATCTTCCCGTCTAGGGTAGAGGGGAACACTAGCCCAGCATGGCTGCATGATGACTCGGAAAAATGGCATACAAATGAATCCAAAACGCTCCAGGGGGTAGGATCAGGAATAGTGGGGCCTAGCGCATACAAATCGTTCACATTGAGTACAGATAGTAACTTTTTCCATGCTCACCTTTTCGCCATAATGGAAACAGTGGAAATCATATCCAAAAGAGGGTTCGAAAAAGTAAAAAACTAAAATACCTTCGGGCAATTAATCAGTTCTTAAAACCTTAAATAGCTTACGGTTAATTCAAAAGTTCTTATAAAGAGCAAGAATGCACTCAACAAACTGGCGACTGTTAATCAGGTTTGTTTGATTTGGGAACCAGGACATGAAGGACATGTTCATAAAGCACTTCGTCCGTTTCTAGTGCTGTTTTCATGCTGGCGGCATCATCGGTCCTTAATTCTTTCGAAATGACTGAATTTTTGTTTCGAAAAATTAATCAGCGAAACATCGATGTCATTAACAATCGATTTATTGGACTAATCGAAGGGGTCATGTAATTCGTAGCTGCGGTAAACAAAGGCCGGTTATCATATTCAAAAAATAAATGCCATAAAATTATGGACCAGCCAGTAATGCGTTGTGTACGCATATAAAGAATGCTGGGCGTTACTAAAGGTCTATCACCCTGTCTGATGCATTGGTGCTACACCGCAGTAGTTATGCCGATATTGCTGTATAGGGTCTTAGAATGGTGGACTGCGACAAGAAAACTGGCATAATTAATGCCACAGGAAAGGAATTGGCGACTCGCTGCTCTATGCATAACAGAAGCCATGAAAACCACTCCAACGGCGGCGCTGGAAATAATACTGAGCATGCCACCTATTGAACTTATGGCGGAAAACCTCGCAGCGAAATCCGCGAGGAGGTTAGTGGCTGCTGGGGTATTCACCTGTAGAACCTTCGGACATAGATCAACAGGAAAGTACTTTAATTGGGAGAGAAGGTTTCGTACTAAAATTGAAGAGGAAGGATGGCACAAAGGCATAAAGCCTGGCCATAGGACTTTTCGCATTTATACAGACGGCTCTAACACATCAGACGGAGTGGGAGCGGGTATTTACTGCTCAAAACTAGGGTCAAGACAGCCTATCATGCTGGCAGACCACAGTATTTTCCAAGCGAAAGTTTTTGCTGTGAGGAAAGCCGCGGAGCTAGCCTACACTAGAACAAGAAAGAACTCAACAATTAATATACCTGTAGATGTGGGCAGTCAAGCAGCAATAAAAGCAATAAGCTCATATTGTATTAAGTCCAAAAATGTTCGACGGAGCAGGGAGGCCATAGAAAGCCTAGTCGCAAACAGTAGGCTGCATATCTATTGGGTGCCTGGTCACAAAGGCATTATGGGGAACGAAATAGTAGATGAGGTAGCAAAAAGTGCTGTTAGACTACCATTTGAACAAGAGAACGACATACCAAAACCGCTAAACACAATATACAATGAAATGGACGACTACTTGAAAAGGCGAGTGGAAGCCAGGTGGACTAATCTGACCACATGCAAAACAGCAAAAGTCATGTGTAGAACTAACGACAAAAAACTGACTCAATTCGTACTTACGCTTTCGCGAAAGGACTCATAGGTATGCTAAGAGGTCATAATCTATTGGCTGCGCATGCGTACAAGATAGGGATTGAGGAAACTTTAAAACACCTTCTGTGCGTTTGTCCGGCATTATCAAAAACGCGTTTAAAATGCCTGGGAACCTCATTGTTTGAGGGTATAGAGGGCATCTCAAAAGCGGATCTCCCAGGGCTGCTTAGATTCGCCAAAAGCGCTGACATCCTACATGATGTTTACTTTAGGTATTCATAGAGGTCGGTCTCCATCTGGTATCGCTAGGCACCAAAAGGTCTATGCGCGGCTTGTTGCCAACCAGGCTAATCTAACCTAACCTATTAAAGCGCAACGGATTAGATGGATTGACCACATCATAAGAATGCCCAACGAAAGAATCCAAAAGAAGCGTGTTTACTTTGCGTCCAATAGGAGGAAGAAAGACAGGCCGACCAAGAAAGAGATGGCTTGATGACGTCGAAGCAGACTTAAAAGCGATGAACTTTCGTAATCGGAGAAATGAGGCAAGAAAGAGACTGAATTGAAGGAGGAGAGTTGATGAAGCTATGGTCCACCATAGGCTGTGCGGCTAAGAGAGAGAGAGAGAGATTATCTTTTGAGTTCTCAAGATCTTAAAAAAATATCCTATAGTTTCACGATATTTATACTATAGAATATCAAAATTTCGATTCAAATTCTTGAAATAATTGACTTCATTAAAGTTAATTTTTTTTGAGATGAATCAAATGCAAACTGTTTTGATTTTTTTTATGAACATATCATTAGAAGTTTACAAAATATTCAGCTATTTTAGTTTGTTCATTTTAAAAAAATTTAAAAATTTTTCTGTGTATGTCAAATACTCATATGTATATAAAATGAAGTCCAAAATAAACAAGACTGAGCTAAAATGGAAACGACAGGAACTTTGTTCTGATAACTTCGAGTTTATTTATTCAAAATCGTCCCCTCTGTCTTCGATACACTGTTTTGTGCGATCTAAAAGCTTTTCGAAAGAGTGTTCAGGTCATTGACCGGGATGTCCGTGAGAATGTCGGTACAAGCCTTTTGGATGGCCTCTACGGACGCAAAACGTTTTGGTCTCGTGGCCAAATGCAATTTTCCGAATAGGCAGAAGTCACAGGGAGCCATAACAGGTGAATACGGTGAGTGATTGGTGGTTAAAATGCGATTTCTAGTCAAAAAATCAGTCACAAGAGTGGACCGATGATATGGTGCATTATCATGCAATAAGCGTCAGCTTCCCCCTTCGCGGTATTCAGGACGAATTCGATGGATGAGATGCAACAAACGTTTTAAAATGCCAAGATAGAAAATTGCATTGACGTTTGGGCCCATTGGCACGAACTCCTTGTGGACAATTCCCTTTGAATCGTAAAAACAAATGAGCATCGATTTGATTTTTGACTTCGCCAAATGCGACTTTTTGGGTGGTGGCTCGTCTGGGGCCTTCCATTCGGCACTTTAACGCTTAGTTTCAGGTTCATGTTGGAAACACCACGTTTCATCACCCGTTACAATGGTGGAAAGGAAGTTCTCGTCTTTTCTCGACTCTTTCACGAGGTGTTTCGAATGTTGACTTCTGAGCAATTGTTGGTCCTGAGTTAACTTGAAATATGCACAGCCCAAATGATCAGTTAAAATGTGATAAATAGGTGTTTTTGAGATATTCAACTCCGCTTCCATGAATTTCAACAATGATTTCGGTTCATTTTTGATAAATTTACTAACAACTTCGATGGAGTTTTTGGTGATTACTGATTTTGGGTGGCCCGTATGTTCATTGTCATTTATGTCCTCACAACCATCACTGAACCGTGTTAACCCCTCATGAACCCTGCTACGAGATAAACAATCATCGCCATAAGCTTTTTTTGTTAGAAATACATTTTTGAACCGATGACACAAACACACTGACACTTTAGACGCTATAACTTCGCTTCCACTAAACCAAATGTGACCAGGTTTTCACATTTTTATGACGCTAGCCGTGTTTATTTTGGACTTCACCTTGTATGTACGCGGTGTGGAATACTTGGCCTCGAAAAATATTTGGAGCTTTTTAACAACGGATAAAAAAAGATTGAAAATATGAACTCAACGCACTAAATCGCGTTATTTATAGACTTTTGCTAACAGTCCTTTAATGGTCCACATATTTCAAAGGTCTTCATGCTCAAAATGTCCTCGTTATATCTATGAAGCATTTTGGTATAGAAAATTCCGCAAAAACCAAGTTTTTTTCAGGGGACTCGGCAAGCATTTTTTAATGGGTTTTTCATTATACAATATCATAAACAAAATTCCAGAAAGTTCTGACATTTTTAGCCGTTTTCCAAAAAAAAAAAAAACAAAAATTACAAGAAATTAATTAAGTGGAGAAGCAAATAATTTGCGGCGTGCTCCAAAAACCAAATTCAACTGATTATCCCAACACAAAACCCTTGAAGGCAAGCGGCTTAAGCCATTCAGGAAAGCCGCCGACGCCGCCGCACCACACAAAAAAAAAAATTGACAGCGCGTTGACATGTAACAATTAACCCAGCGCAGCAGAGCAACAACGCGTGAGGGGCAGCTGAGCCACCACAAAGGCATTAAAGCCGTAAAGCAGCAGTCAAACAGCAGCAGATGAGAAGGAGGATCATCGTTTGCCACGACGTTACCCCTGATTAAATCAAAGGCACTGAAAGCCAGTGGACTCTGAACAAATGAATGCCAAAAATGGCATATAAAGTGGTGGCAAATGCATAAGCAAAGCGAACAAGAAAATCAGAAATGGAACAAAAAGCACACAGATGATGATGAAGACAATTTAAAAATGACAACAGCAACAACAACAACAATGTGTATGAAAACAAAATAATATGTTAGCTACACATGACAAACGGCATATGCCGAGATATTAAACATTTTTATTACACATCATTTGGGCCTGACGTCCAAGTGTTCAGCTGTCCAGTTGTCCGGCAATCGCAAAGCTGCCCAGTTTGGTGAAGTGCGCGCCACCAGTGACGTAGGTAGGATTATGAAAGGGAGGTGGGACGAGCTCAAATTGTATGTAAGGAAAAATTATGCGCTGTGGATTATGTAGTACAACAAAGTTGCTTGAAGGTAGGTACCACTGGATGTGGCAGGCTATCAACCGGGTGAGGCATCACTGACACCAATTTTACTTAAAAACCTCTTTAGACCTGCGCCTCTGGTGAGCGGTGCCATGTTAGCAAGCGAGCCAAGTGGAGTACAGACAGGCGTAAGGGTGGTCACCTGAGGTTTACTCACACATATGCGCTTAAATACATACATACACACACACGCATACAAACATATGCAGCTTACCACAAATTGGTAAGTGCGCGCTTGACCACTTTAGATCTACGTCGAAGATGATGCCGTTGTCAGTTTGGCCTTTGTTGGTGTAGCTGTTTCACTCGCTCGCTTTGTTGTTGTCAACGCAATCAAAGAGCGACGGCAGCGTCCACAACTTTTGTTGTAAATTAAACCATAAAAGGCAACAAATCGTCAAATTTTTGCTGTAAGGCACCGACTACAGCCAGCAAAAAGCACCAAAAGACAGCAAAAACGGCAACAACAACAAAACCGATACAGCAAAAAAATGACAGCGCGTTAACAAATACAACAATAAATGACAACCACAACAATGGTCATCAAATTTAACCCCAGTTGAGCTGGGTTGTGCGCAAAAAACGCTTTCACGGCGTTTTAGCGGCGCATGAAAATCAAAGTGACACACACTAATACACACACACACACATTCGTATACAAAAACTTGTACTAAACGGCTTCGTTGTAAATAATAAAAACCTGAAGAATGGATATTGTAAAGAAGGTGAAAGAAAACGGGGGGAAAAAATGAAATAAAATAAACGAAACGAAATGATATGACACGCAGCAGCGCTCAGCAAGCGAGCGGGCGCGCTATTCACCGCCAGCCTAAAATGACAAGCGTAATAAAAAGCGATATTCACAATATTTTTGAGTTGTCATGGCTGTCATGATGATCTTGTGATGTAAAACTCAAGTGCCCGCAGTGATCACTTCAATTGCCAAGTGCGCCAAGTGGCTCAAATGCGTGCTTGTGTGTGTGTGTGACTACATGCGATAGGTGTGTGTGTGTGTATGCATGTGGATGTGAGCCGACAAGAGAAAAGGGGCCACCGAACAAACAAAAGTACACCGAAGTTGTACTAGCGCGAGTAATTGTGCTTGTGCTTATGTGAGTGTGTGTGTGTACTCATGCATGTGTTTGTATGTATGCGCTTGCGTTTGCGCTTGTCAGCGCTTTTAACAAGTGTATTGTAGTCGCTCATATCGCTCACTTTATATGGCAGCGCATTTTTGTTGTTCTACCCAAAAAGTGTTTGTGTTGTTGTCATTGTCATTGTCAGCAATGCCATCAGCATCAGCATCAGCATCAGCCATCATTGTGGCATCATTGTCGCCGTAAGATACAGGGAGTTGTCTTATTTAGACAAAACAAGCCTTTGGCATTCGGCATTCGGCGTACGGCGTTAAACGCCTCGCCATGCGCTGGGTAGCATCTCACGAACATTTGAAATTTTTCACTGCTGCCTGTTTGTCTGCTCATGTACGCTTAGGTACCTGTCATTATTACTTGCAATTGCTATGCCGTGGAGCAGGTGAGTTTCGCTTGAATAGCTGGTTAATGTGGTTAATGATGACGATGCAGCATCAGTGACACAGGCAACAAAGAGCGCTAGATTGTTTTGATGGAGTTGGCGTTGTGTGGATGGCGTACATACAAACATAAGTGCATATATACGAGTATGCGAACACTTTTGAGATATTTTGATTGCCTTCATATTTTTACTACTGGGGCGAAATCAACAAAATGTGAAACTAAGTAGTTATAATCATTTCAAATACTTCAATAATCTGCTATGCTATAATAAAATTGTAGGACTATCGTGTCTGGCCGTACATTTAAACTATTATTAAAACTACTATTGAAAAATTATTAAACAGTCTGTTAAAACACCTTACCAAATTTCTAGAATAGATGCACTGAATTACACAGAATTTTCACTGATAGGTAAAAAAGTTTTCTGAGCAATTTATAGAGAATTTTCCTTAAAGAAAGGACGGGTTAATTAAAAAGTAATATTAGACAGTAAAAGCAATAAAAAAAGTTCCATTTTAATATTTAGCATATTATTTGGACACAGATAATTTTTTTGAGGAAGAGGAAGGCCTCTTTGCGTTAGAGAGATCCGGTGGAGAAGGACTTGGCTTCCCTTGGTGTGTCCAACTGGAGTCGGCTAGCACGAAAAAGAAAGGACTGGCACGCCAAAATCGCGTAAGCGGTTATCTCGCCAATTAAGAAGAAGAAGATTGCCAATTGAATCGTAGATTTCTTTGAAATTCATTTATTTGTAGCTTTGAAAATGTTAAGAAGTGGACTCAAAAATAAAGAAAAAAAATTATAATTTTGAGATTTATTCAATGTTAAAAATTTCGGTATAGTAGTTACTCTACCTAAAAACCTTTGATTCTTTTCAATATTTAAAAAAAGTTTACTTTTTATTTTTTTATAACACAAACACTTTTGAAAAAAAAAAAATAACAAAAAAATGTTATAATAAACTATACTTCTTAAAAAATAAAAATAAAAATCTTTTAATAAAATATACTTTCAAAAAAAAGACAACAAAAAACAAAGTTAGAATAAGTAAATTTCGCAATAAAATATACTCAGAATTTTTTATTTATTTATTTATTTTTTTATTAAATGAAGCACTAAATAAATTTATTTTTAAATTTACCTAATTAAAATTATTTAAATTCTTATAATAACAAGCACTTTGGAATTTTTTTTTTCTTTTCGAAACAAAACTTCTTTTTTTTTTTTTGTTTTTTTTTTTATGTAAAAAAATTTATTTAAAGCAACTGTATTATCTTGCCCAAAATTTTTGCGTTATGTTTTTGTCTACAATTTTTGACAAAAAAGTGTTTTTTCTTACTTTTAGATAAAAAGTTTATAACAAAAGATGCTTTCTAAAAGAAATTTTATAATAAAGTATACTTTGAGCAAAAAAAATTGAATTTTATAACAAAATATACTTTGAAATCAAAAATTTGCTTCGAATAAAATTTCTTTCAATTTTTCGAAAATGAATTTATTTTTCATTTTTTTTATTTATTTATTTTTCGAAAACAAAATTAATTTCTTTGCTTTTGTGACAATTTTTTTTTTTTAATTTCAGATTTTTTTCTTATTTTTCTCACTATTTCGTTTCCATATGAACGATTCTATGTCAAGTGATCCGAACATTTTGGACATTGTCGTTAGTTTTTCTGAAAAGTGGCTTACTTGTAGGATTGAGTATTTAGGAAGTAAACTGCAACATTTTGAAAAAAAAGCAAATTTTAATATTCAGATTTATTCAATGTTGAAAATTTCGGAAAAGTTGAAAAAAAGCGTTTGATTCTTTTCAATATTTAAAGAAAGTTTCTTTTTCATAACACACTCTACTTTGAAAAAAATTGTATAATAAAATATATCTACTTTGAAAATTTTTTTTTTAAATTTTATAATCAAACTAGCGAAAGACATCGTTCTTTCAAATAGGTTTTGAATGTGGCCGTTTAAATATCGACCTTAAGACGTTTTTACTCTGCTGACCCTCACACACCGCCCTATCATAATGGTGACGGTTCTGTTCAGGAGAATTAAAGAAAAGGGGCAGCTCGGGTTACCTAAGTATCTTCGTTTCCACGAACTTCGGCCACCCTTTTGGGAACAACTAAAAACCCAGAGGTTTGCCAGAGGGGAAGAACACACTCGAGCTTGACTTGTTTACAGTAGCACAGAAAACAGACTATGTGACATATCACGCTGAAATTTGCCATGTAAGCTTATAACAGTCCTACCAAAAAACAAAAAATTTATTTTTGCCACATGTCATCCGCGAACCGTTTTATTGATAACGTCTCGTTCATATTTGAGCAGAAGATAATTGTAAAAAAAATTTTTTTTTGTATAATTTTAGAAGAAATTATCCCTTGAGAACAAAAGATTTTCGAATAAAGCATAATTGATTTTCTTTATAACTTTTTTACTTATTTATTCGAAAACGAAATTCATTTTTTTGCTGAAAAGTTTTGTGAAAATTCTTTTTCTCATAATTTCTGAAGTGGGAAGGGAATGCCTCATATTAATCTTTTATTATTTAATTATTTAATTTCTATATGAGCAATTCCATGAAAAGGTATCAAAGCAAAGAAAATTGCTTTATTGTAGCCTTAAGTATACATATTAAGAAATAAACTGCAAGGTGTTGAAGAAAATATTTACAATTAACGAGTTAAAAACACATCTGGTTATTTTCAATATTTAAATAATTTTTATTTTTTTTATATTATTTTTTATATATATATTCTTTTATTTTTTTATATATTGGTAAAAAGAATTACAAATTTTTTATAGTAGTAAAACAAACTTAATATTTTTATTTGTTATTTAAAAAAAAATTAATTAAACAAATTTTATTATTTGGCTTAAAATTTTTGTGAACAATTTTTTTTTTTATTTTTTGTCTAAAATTTTTGTAAATTTTTTTTTATTTTTTTATTTAAAATTTTGTAAAAAAGCTTTTTATTTTTTTGTCTAAAATTTTTCTGAAACATTTTTTTTTTTATTTTATTGTCTTAAATGTTTGTGAAAACCCTTTTTTGTTATTTTATTTAAAATTTTTGTGAACAATTGGTTTTTTTTCTAAAATTTTGTAAAAACCTTTTTTTTTATTTTTTTGTCTTAAATTTTGTAAAACCATTTTTAATTTTTTTTGCCTAAATTTTTTGTGAAATATTTTTTTATTGTTTTATCTAAAATTTTTATAAAAGCTTTTTTTTATTTTTTTGCCTAAAATTTTTGTGGAATATTTTTGTTTATTCTTTTGTCCAAAATTTTTGTGACATTTTTTTCAATTTTTTTGTCTAAAATTTGTGTGAAAATAGAGTTCATTATCAGATAAAAACAATATAAAGCCAATTTTAATTTTTTTTTGCTAATTAAAGAAATATTCATCAATTATTCATAAGAATTTGAAACCTTATAATCAGAACTTTTGGTTATGTTTTGAGTACATCGAGTTATGGCCCATTGGAGTTTGCTATAATAACGCGTAAAGTTATAAGGTGGTTCAAAAGTCGCATTGAGTTTTGACAAGTTTCTTTTTCTGGCGGTCTTCTGTATTTCCTTTTTATAACACATGCATACAATTTTTTTTTGGTTTAATGTATTAAAATTTAATAGGCTTTAAAACTACGTATCCAAACTTCTCTTTTAAATTCTTAATACATCTTGTGCAAAGCCTGATTTGTAAAGTATTTGTTGCAGAATGAACCACGTTTTTATTGGATATTAATAAATTTAAAAATAAATCCCTCACAGCTAGTCAAAATATCACGTGCATGCAACTGCGTATGAGGATAATCAATAAGTTTTACTTTCGTTACAAAATCAGAGTCTAATTCCATTAAACCTAAGTAGGATATGATATTTAAAAATTAATAAAATAGCGTCTTAATTTAGGATTTTTCAAATACCTTTCATACCTGTTTTGACATTTCATTGAATTCTTAGTAGTTTTAAATAAATAACAGCTCAAATTTATATTTTAATACATTTTTTCGAAGGAAAACTGTTGGAATACAAAGACGTTGACGCTCCACAAGTGAACAGCCAGATCGAACATTAAGATAACATTTTTATGCCATAAATGCGCTCGTAGAGTTTCTATTGCCTACTGGGGACGACTGGTATTAAAAAACGTTTTATACAATTTATTGTTTCATATCATCAATAGCTTAGATATAAAATATAATTAAAAAAGCAAGCACCGCCAAGCATTCATTAAATGAAATCTGACACCTAATTTTTGAATACCAAAATACAAAACGACAGCCCAAAAATTTTCCACCTGTACAGCTCAGTAAAGTAGAGGCAAACAATCGGTAGCAAGCAACAAGTAGCAGGTAAGTAATAAGCCTGCAACAACAATTATGTAGCGCACCAACAAAGACAAAGCAAAACAAATAACCCACACTAATTCCTCTCCATTTCGTAGGCTGGTCAGATCAACTGTGTTTTGATGCTTCTGCATTTAGCTCTGCTCAACGCCTGCCAATTTCCAGCAACGCTAGCAATCATTCACCAGATTATCTGCCATTGCTGGTATGTTGCGTTGTGTTTTCTGTTGTTGTATATCCTTTGAATACATAGATGAGTTTTGTTCTTTGTCTTTTTCGTCTGCGCTTTTTTGTTACCATTTCCGCTTAACAGGTTCATCAATTACAATGAAAGAAGTGCACCTACACACACTCACAGACACACAAACAAGTGCACAAAGGCAACAGGAGCAGCAGCAGCAGAACAATGCAAAATTCCTATAAATGGTTGAAAAGAGGAATAGTACACAGCGTGGTGTGTATGGGAAATAATTGCATGCAGAAACGTGTGGCAGCGGTGGCAAGTGTAGTGCAATTTTTCGAATATTTTTTCACATGGCTGTCGAGTTGTTACATGGTGTGGAATTTCAACTAGGCATATAAGTACAATTTCGCTTCGTTTCGGTTTTTTTCTACTTCTGCAACTCTGTGGGTGTTTTCCTGATCCACACACATAAACACATGCACACACAAGCACACAACGCTGTGATTTATTCTATTGGAATAATTTTTTTTTCTTTTTTTTTCAATGCCTTTGTTGAATCTTCTTTTTGTTCTAAATTCTTGAGAAATGTTGCAATTCTCATGTTGCATGCTGCAATGTGTGTGGCACGGACTAACGTTAGATTAGAACCTGCACTTTTTTTCGCATTATTTTGCAGTGTGTGCTGCTGAGCTGGGCTGAGACTGCGGCGTGCCGATTTCTATGAGAGCGAGTTTGTGTCTTAAGTCTTTTGTGCAGGCCCTAAAAGTATTGAATGGTGCAGTAAGTGATTATTTATGTGCTTGTGAAAGGAAGAAGACATATTTTCTCATATAAATGTGCTTTCAAAGGCTTAAGAATTTTACTGGTTTAGGAAAGAGTGTTCTTGGTAAGATTTTTACTTAGCTTGAGCTTTTCTTGCCTTTAATAGCAGGTATTTCCCAACAGACGATTGTGAGTTTTCATTAGTGTGAATGAAACGTAGGGGCTGTTAATGAGAAAAGTAATGAGGCTGTAGCTGTTAATGAGAAAATAATACAAAAATACATCTCAAAAATGACAAAAGAATTGTTTTTTTTCACAAAAATTTTAGGCAAGAAAATAAATATATAAAATATCTATGGTACCAATCAATAACCGGCGAAGTATTCCGCAGTCCACCAGCAAATGTCTACATTTACGTGAAATCTATACTTCCCTTACATATTTTTGAAGCATTTAAATATAGAACATATTAAATATATTAACTTAATGTTAAGGCCCCTGCTTAATTTATATAAAGTAAATCACAAAAAGGGAAATAAATGCTGTGGCAGGAGGGGCTAGAATCACTAGATTCGTACATAGGGGCACAACGCAGGGCGGCGTCCTCTCGCTTCTCCTTTGGCTAGTAGCTGTAGATGAAGCTTTAACTCGCTTAAACAGGGGTGGGGTAAAGGTGGTAGCATATGCCAATGTGTTGGTCCTAATGGTCTCCGGTCCCTTCCCATCAGTAATGGCTGAAATTTTGGAAGGTACACTGGCTACACTCAGTAGATGGGCTACCAGTTGCAGTCTCAGAGTCAACTCCGACAAAACGGAGTTGATGCTATTCACCAGAAAATACAAGCCTCCACCTTTTAAGCTTCCTAGACTTAACAATCAGCGTTTTACCCTTTCATCGAAAGTCAAGTATCTTGGTATAATACTTGACCCCAAGCTCCACTGCAAGCTGCACACAGAAAATCGAGTTCAAAAGGCCAATATAGCCTTCTACGCCTGTAAATTTATGTTCGGCAAAAAATGGGGCCTCAAGCCACGTGTCGTACTTTGGATTTACAACTTAGTGGTTCTACTAATTTTGACATACGGTTGCCTAGTTTGGTGGGTAGCTGTTAAGAAGGGCTACAACACCACTAAATTAGAGAGAGAGTGCAGAGAACTGCATCTGTGGGCATCACTGGTGCTTGTGGAACATGTCCCACTGTTGCGCTCAACGTTATTCTGCACTTACTTCCTGTGGATCTGCAGGTTAAATCCATTGATGCTCAGAGTGCTATTAGGCTAGAGGAGATTGGCCATTGGAGACAACTTCCTGTAGGACATAGGAGCATCTTGAAGCAGAGCTCCCCTTCCTTCTCTGATATTCGCACTGACCTCTCCATCCGCAAACTGTGCTTTGAGGGTTGTGCTAGGGCTATCTTTCCGAGCAGGCATGATTGGAAAGACTGGAGAGTCGGTACGGATATAGATCCCTCTGTTTTCACTGACGGATCCTAAATGGAGTCTGGAGTGGGCGCGGTGGTTTGCTCTAAATCAGCCAATATTTTGGTCTCCTTTAAACTGCCGCAAACGAGCAGCGTTTTTCAAGTAGAGATCTTCGCGATCCTGCAGACATGCAAACAACTTCGGGATCGCTGTTGGGAGGGAGACATTAAAATTTTTTCCGCTAGTCAAGCTGCAATCAAGGCGCTGTCGTCGCCGTATTGCAGCTCTCTTCTCGTGAACTCCTGTAAGGAAGAACTCAAACGTCTCGAACCTGCAGCAAATATTTCCCTTATCTGGGTTCCTGGGCGCAGGAATATAGAGGGAAATGAAATTCCCCATGAGCTTGCCAGGAAGGGGTCGGCAGAACCGGTTCCAGCTGTCCCCTTCTCAGACATCGGTATCCCCTTGGCCATCGTTAAAGGGAAACTACACAATTTCTTTCTAAAAAAAAGCGCAAGACAGATGGAGGTCTATTTCATCGTGTACTATTTCAATAGCACTATGACCTCAATACGATAGAAACAGAACGCTTAAGCTGAAGGAAATCTCCCACCATTCGATTTCCAAACTCATTGTGGTGTTCACTGGTCGCTGGGTGATCGACACTCATGCGGAGAAGCTTGGAATTCCGTACAACCCCTATTGCAGAAGCTGTGGGGATCCTGCAGAGAAAGAGACTGTTGAACACTTTCTCTGCAAATGTCCGGCTCTGGCGGCTAGGCGCTTGAGATTCCTTAGCATGCCCTTTGGGGATGACTTGAAAAAATTCTCCAGCCTAGATTCCTTTTCTCTCCTCCACTACATCAACACCACTGGATGGCTGTAGAAGGTTTTCTCTCCTCCCTAAGTCCTTTCACAGGTAGTGGTCCACATTATGGTATCAAAACGACACGTAAGTGCTACTTGTAGTGTACCTGGAGTACTCTTGCCATCTTACTTACGTACCTACCAAGTCACAAAAAAAACCTTATGTGAATTTCCCGAAAAACGGCTGAAGAAACTGCCCACTGAATATTAGCTTACATACTTCCTGCATAACAAATAGCATTAAGTAATTAGAACAAAAAAAAAGTTTGTATAATTATTAAACTATTTTTGTTTTCTTGGTTTTATACTGTTATTATTATTTATTGTATTATATCCACTCTTAACCTACATCTTCTTTAAGAAGGTTAAGGTTGTTATGGGGGCCTCAAATATGCATCACAGCGTTCGAAGGTCAATGCTTCTGAGACGTGACGAGCTGACGGTATGCAACAGCGACCGAACCAATGCATTTGGGTTGGTGTCTCAGCCGTTGGTATTCGTTTTGTTGGATTACTGCTATTTCTGCTGCTACTAATGGAACATTTAGGTCACCATGGATATTTTCATTGGTTATGTACCACGGCGCTCCAGTAACCATTCTTAAGGGGGGAGCCTGGTTTATAAGGTAAAAAAATCAATTTTTTTTTCGTTTTAAGCGATTCCTAATATATTTCAGAATATTCACACAAAGTTACAGAGCCTAAATCTCAATATTTCCGTAGATAGAAAGCCAAAGGTAGGCGAACATTAGGTAGTTACGCTGTGACCGGACAGCTAAAGTACAAACTTTATCTTCTTTTCTCGACTTTTCATTTTTATGATTTCTTTGAATTGGCGTACATGAATAAAAAAAACAACTAGTGAACCTTTTGAAATGAATCATAGCTTGTTCCCTTCAGTATTAAATTCTCTTCTATTTGAACTAACAAAATAGATAAAAAAAAATTTTTCAAGATTTTTATACCAAGTTGAAGTGAATTTTTTTTTATAGAAAGTCATTTTTTTCTTTAAAACCTCCAACCTTCTCTCAGTTTTCTTAGTTCATCTAGAATAAAAAATCATGATAATTAGAAATCCATTTGAATTTTGGAAACTCCAGCGTTGCAGCGCTTTACTAATTTCTATGTTAAACATTTTTTTCAACTTATTTTAACCATTACAAAATTTTTTTATACTTTTTAAATGTTCATTAAAAGATAGAAAAAACTTTGCAGTGCCAAATTAATTTTTTCCTTAAAAAAAAAAAATCGCAAAGTGATGCAATTTTTAGACCTCATAAACCAGGCACCCCCCTTAATATCTTAGATTGCCTTCGTTGTATAATTGCAGTATTGCGGGCACTTGCATTATCCCAAAGTTGTGACGCATACGTCCAGGTTGGCTTGATGATTGTATTGTAGAGAAGGACTTTGTGATCAAGGCTAAGCCCGGAACGGGAATTGAATAGCCAATGAAGATTTTTCGTTTTTACCTTCATCTGTCCACTTTTGTCCTCAATTTGCCTTTTCTATGTGATGCACCTGCCCTTACGAACGCCAAGCTATGTAACTTCTTTAGAATGAGGTATGAGTGTGGAGTTTAGGTCTAGATTTTATATCTTAAATATCTGTTCTGGATTTTATTACACATTAATGAATAAATAAATAAATAAATATACACTGGAGCTGTCGCTTCTATTGAGCATAAAAGTCACAAGCTTACACCTTTGTTCATTCACTTTGATGCGCCAGTTTGCCAACCACTTTACTATGTGTTTCAGATGACTGTTGAGTCCACACGACGCTATCATTGGACTCTCGGAGCGACAAAGAATTGCAGTGTCGTCAGCAAACGTGGATGTAAATATTTGTTAGTCGAAAAAGTCTTTTCGTATTTTGTCAATAGATGTCGTTGGAGTCATCTATCTCCAGTGCCACCAATCATATTGTGTCATATCATATGGTGTTAGAAAGGTGACATTTTAAGCTTCATTTAACAAAAAAAAATTAAATTCGGAGAAGTTGAAAAAAAGTTATAGCTGTTCAAAAATGAGTGAAAATAATGAAGAAATTCGCTATATTTTGAAATGTTTGTATAGAAAAGGGAAGAATGCCACGCAAGCCACCAATGAAATTTGTGAAGTTTACGGAGACGATGCTGTATCAGTTCGTGTAGCACAACAATTGTTCGCTCGCTTCCGTTCTTTGATGACTCGGCAAAAACTGGGAGAGCTTGGCTGGGAAGTTTTGATGCATCCACCATATAGCCCTGGCCTTGAACCATCGGACTACCATTTGTTTCGGTCAATGCAGAACTCCCTTAATGGAGTAAAGTTGGCTTCAAGAGAAGCCTGTGAAAATTACTTGTAGCAGTTTTTCGCCGAGAAACCACAAAAGTTTTACACTGATGGAGTAATGTCTCTAGAAGAAAAATGGCAAAAGGTGGTCGACCAAAATGGTACATATTTGGTTTAATAAAGTTAATTATAAATATAAAAAAAATGAGTTGAAATTTGATTAGAAATCCGAAAAGACTTTTTCGACTACCCAATATTTGCGGGTTTGTTGGACGGTCAGCCGTGTATATTAGATATAAAAGCGGACCCAGTTTACTGCCTTGTGGTACGCCAGCTTTAATACCGACTTCACCAGCTAGGTAGTTTTTATATCTTACCATAAACACCCGATTTGTAGGATAAGATTCTAATATTTTGTGTGTGCTTTGTGGCAGTGTGCGTTGGATTTTGTAGACAAGTCCCTCTTGCCATACTCCGTCGAATGCCTGAGCTACATCAAGAAAAATGGCTGAGTAATATTCCCGTCGCTCAAAAGCATTCCTTATTTTGGAGCTGATGCGGTTGACCTTACGCGGTGTTCCTCACGAAAACCCAACTGATGAGCTGCAATAATGTTGTTCTGCTGCAGATGCGAGATCAGTTATCGCTTTAGCAACTTTTCAAATAGTTTGGAGAGAGATGGCAGCAGACTTATAGGCCTGTAAGAAACTGCCGTGGCTTTATTTTTTCCTGATTTCGGAATCATTAAAAAGGTCGATTTTTTCCATTGAGAAGAAAAGTAGCCAACTCGAAGAATTGCATTAAAAAGCACACTGAGAAATCTAACAGCGTAGTTTGGAGTCTCTACTATCATTTTAAGAGATATTTGATCATTACCAGGTGTTTTTAGGATTGGTCTCGTTCATTATTGACGTTTTATAGAACTATGACTTTTTATAGAACTACTTCGATTCGAAACCCGAAAGATCGATTTTTGCAAAACTGCTGTTTTTGTAACTTAACAATTTTCAAAAAATTCACAAAAAATAATTTTTTTTATCAAGAAACTGTGTTGTATGTCCCAAAAATTTATTCGCATTTACACCCAGAATGGCGAATAAAAGTAAAATTTTAAATTATTCAGTCAGACTTGTTCGAGTTGTGTGTTCGTTCTACTTAGAAAATATGGTTCCGAAAAAAAAGTATCTAAAGTTTTCGTTTTGGTACCCTTCGGATTGAGAGTAGCTGTGCCAAAATTCAAAATATAATTTTTTAGATATTTCATTCACCTTATTCCTTCGCATTTGTCCCTTTAAGCTGTTAGGGCATCTTTTGACCCAGCGGAAGTCCAATAGAAAATAAGTACAACCACTGTATGGTGGGTCATCATGACCTGAAATATGAATCGTATCAAATTTATAACCATTTCAAAAAGGTTTAAAGAATTGTATTTTAACCCTTTGTCCACCACAAGGGTCAAGTCGATCCAAATAAGATTTTGTGGTATTCTCATATCAACATCTGATGCGAAAATCAATGAAACAAGTGCATGGCGGGGCTTCATGACCTGCGCTATGCATCCCATCAAATTTCTATCATTAAAACAAGATTTAGGGAATTGTATTTTTAACCCATTGTCTAACAACAGGGCCAAATGTATCCTTATGATATATTGATGTATCCCCATAACAATATCTGAGACCTTAAAACTTTCTAATTTTAACACTTTGTTTATTTCGACGACTTCTGTAATATTTTAATATTATATGTTATTTTAATAATTAATTTTGCTTATAAAAAATTTCTAGGGGAACTACCATCCGAACAATGTTTTCTTCGAGTCATATTAGGCATTAAGAACTTCATAGACGTTTAAAAATATTGCGGGTCATTATGACCCCACTTGACTGACGCCGGGTTAAGTTACAAATTTTTTTTTTTGATATTTCTACAGGAGTCCAACCCCTTAAGTTACAATCGTCTATTATTAGTAGGTGAATTGTTCCTATTAAAATATTTTTAACTTTTTCTCAATATGAAATGCCACTTTGCGCTCTTAGTTTTCCTTTTCTATCACCAATTTTTTTCCATACGCAAACACTGTGATGAAAGATAAAGTAAAATATTTTATTTCCTTTTTCACTTGAAATTCATGGTGTTAAAAATTTTCCATTAAAATTTTAATTAAGAAACCTGCCACATGTTGACCTGAATCCCTTTGCGAGCACTACTTTGATGGAACGAAAAAAAAAATTGTTTTTCAATTGAAATGAAAATCACTACTTACTCATTTTTTAATTTAGCAGGTATCTCTCTCTATAAACATTTATAAATATACAAAACATGGCAAGCATGCAACGTTAAAAGCAAACTTGATGAGATTATTTGGATGTTTGCATTACCAAACCTGCCGTTATGTGCGTGCACTTCACTTCATGCGTCGATTAATTTTACATCTTTCTTGTTACGTGGGTGAAAGTTTAATCCTATTAGTGTTTATCTCAATTTAATTAGTTTTTTTAAACCAAAATTTTTTACTTCAATTCACTTTTGTTAGCTTCTCTATCTGGCTTTTTTTCTATGCAAAAGAAGCGCTTCGACTCACGCGCCAAGCCAGAACAATTGACAACAGATTGGTTTGAATCGAGTAGTTGATGTCAGAGTGATGATTTTCTTTTATTCGCTGATATCTTCTTTCTATGGCTTTTGTAAATTTGTTCCATTTTTACGAAGCATCTCACCAGAGTCTTATTATTTATGTGCTGCTGACCTAGTCTTCAATTTCAAGCCAAAGGCGTTTGGCTGGCATATTCGCTAATTGGTGTCAGTTTAATTGTTTTTGAGAGGAAGGTGTCAAAAAGAAAATCACTGAAATCCCATTCACTCCAAAAAAAATTTAAATAAACTATCAAAATTAACAACTAAATTCGCTCAACTTCACCTCCATCTTCTTAAAAAGCTAACACGGCCAGATGATTTCAAAAGTAGTTCCAGGATAAGCGTCATTGAAGTAGCCCTGAACTCTGCAAACAGCAGAGGATAAGCGAAAAATGAATACAAGAGGACAAAAATGCAAGCGAAGATCTTTTACGTGGATGTTTACGGAAAAAAGAGTAAAAAAATGAAAAAGAAGAATTTACGGATGATCAGACGACTTCAACTATTTTGTTGGTTCCAACAAAAAGGCCTACCCTAAAAGGTCGTTCAATCAGATTCACTGTAGAACTTTATATCGCAGATGTTGTCGAAAGTATCTGTGCCAAATTTGGTTTAGATATTTCAACCCATTCGACCTTAGTTGCTATTTCACAGTAGTTTGATGCTTGGAGGCACATTCATCGTCCTTAAGATTACTAATTTTTTTAGGTATAACCATGTATTATTCTTAATTGGCCGAGTTCAACAAAGCTGACGTGCTTCTTCGTGTAAAGCTGACGTCGGTTCTTTCTCGTACTAACCGACTCCAGTTGGAAACACCAAGGAAAGCTAAGTCCTTCTACATCTGATATTTCCAACGCAGAGGAGGCCTTCCCCTTCCTCTGCTACCACCAACTGGTATCGCATCGAATACTTTCAGAGCCGGTTCGTTTGTATCCATTCGAACGACATGATCCAGTCAACGAAGTGGCTGGATCTTTATTCGCTGCGCTATGCCTATGTCGTCGTAAAGCTCATACAGTTCATTGTTCCACCGCCTACGACACTCGCCGTCCCCAAGGTTCAAAAGTCCAAAAATCTTCCGCCGAATCTTTCTTTCAAACACTCGAAGAGATGTTGTCATCTTCTGCGCCATACCTTTGGAGGGGAAAGATGAGCGCCTTATTGAGTGTTAGTTTTGTTCGTGGAGAGAGGACTTTACTACTCAATTGCCTACTTGGTCCAAAATAGCACTTGTTAGCAAGAGAGATTCTCCGTTGGACTTCAAGGTTGACAATATTGTGGGTGTTAATGCTGGTTCCTAAATAAACGAAGTCTCTTTCAACCTCGAAATCATAACTGTCAACATTTACGTGAGTGCCGATATGCGAGTGCGCCGACTGTTTCTTTGGTGACAGGAGGTACTTTGTTTTATCTTCATTCGCCACCAGACTCATTCACTTTGCTTCTTTATACAGTTTGGAAAAGGCAGAACTAACAGCGCGGGTGTTAACACCAATGAAGTCAATATCATCGGCATATGCGAACAATTGTATGATCTTATAAACAACTGTGCCGGAGCGATTAAGTTCTGCAGTTCGCACAATCTCTTCCAGCATCAGGTAAAAGAAGTTATACAACAGCGAGTCACCCCATCTGAAACCTCGTTTGGTATTAAACGGCTCTGAGAGCCCATTCATTCAAGAAACTGGTTCTGCCGTGGATAGAAGAAGGACTGGCACACCAAAAATTGGATATTCTGTTGAGAATATTGCTGCTGTAGCGCAAAGAGTTGCTGAACAACCTTCAACATTGATATCCTCCTCGACATTCTCAACAATCATGAATCGGCTGCTTGGCGAATTTAACCAGTAGATGGTGGGCATTTAAATTATGCCATTTCCACATATAATTATATATATATTTTTTTTTTTTTGAATAAAAATAATGAATAAATTTTTACAAATTTTAGTTTAAAACATCTAGACGTTTTTGAAGCGCCATTTACAATCTAACATATGCACTTCATTTTTGTTAATTTATTTGATGTAAAAACAAAAAATATTCACCCTTTGATTCACAGGCAAGTAACTTTGCACGCAAAAGTTTTATTTTTATTTTTTGTGCTGACGCCACTTCTTCTGCCAAATTCGACAGGAGCAAAGTAGCGGCGCGACCTTTATATTTTCTGCGTTATGAGCTCCAGTCTGAAAACTGATGTGGGACCTACTGGCAGTAGCAGTGGAAAGCAGTGAGCTTTCCCTGTGATGGAAAGATGAAGAGTACAATAAATTTTGTATTTACTTGATATTTCACAGCACGCACAAAGAAGAAGAAGCGCCTGGCTCGCAAATCGTTTAGCCGGTTGCTAAGTCAATTGTGGCAACAGTGAAACATTGAGTACAGACTTTGTATGACAGCTCGATGCGATGCTACCAACTTGCAGAAAAAATATTGTATATCTGATACAAATGAAAAACCCTTAAAATGTGGACTCTGAAATTATTGTAGACAAATAATAAATAATTAAAAATATATCGAGAAGGAGGACAGCCCACTGACTAATTTTATTTATTAATTTTCGCGGTGAACTAGAAATAGGCAAATATTAAAATGGCGATTGCTGCACAAATCTGTGGCTTTACAGAATTCGAGTGAGCAAATCACGATTTTTATTTCATTTTTTGTTTTTTTTTTTTTTATTTTGCTTTGCTGCGTGGGAATTATAATTTTTGCGTGTAGCGGATTAACTAAATAAATGTAAATTTTTGGGACGGCAAAAACTCTTTTTTGGCAAGCATAAAAATATTTTATTTGAAATTAGCAATAAAACAAACGAATCAAAGTAAGTTTTTTTTCGAAGATCTGCTATGCATTCGGTGTGACTGTGAAGCAGGTAAATTACGATTTTCTACAATTGGGGGACACAACATCGGCACTAAAATATTGCGAAAAAAATGATGAGAAGACAGAGGGATTGGAAATTAAAACGAAAATGAAAATGCCGCAAAGATCAAATTTTCAGCAAAACGATGTGGCGGCGCAGATATGGAAGAAACTTCAAACCCCAGCGTCGGATTATTGGGCAATGGTAATAAATTGTCAAACAACACGGCATGCAATGTGGCGCAAAAACAAAAACAAAAGCAACAAAACAAACAAGAAAATAGCGTCAAAAGAAACGAGTGCGGTTGGCCAAAATCTGCTAATAATTTAAAATATAAGAAATACGGCAAAAGGAGATTTAAAAATAGCAAAAATTGTATTTGGACTAAAGAAAACAAAAGCCGCATTTAACTGGAATAGCTCAGAGAGCAAAAAGAAAAAACATCAACGCAAATAAGAAATCATAGAAGTTCGCCGGCCACAGCAGCATGCTGACAATGAGTGTGGCATCTCAATTTCTTAGAAGCTGAGCTGGTGAAAAAAAAAATCAAAATTAACGAAAGAAGCGATTGGCATAAAACGAGCGCTAAAAAGATGTGCTGCCAAACATCAGTCAACAGATAATGAAAACGGTCAGTGCACAAAAAAAGAAAAAAACAATCAAAAAAAAAAAAACGAAAAAACAAATAAAAAAAAATTAAAAAAAATAATAATAAAAAATAAAAACAAAAAAATATATAAAAAAATTCATTGTTGGAGCAACAGCAAAGCAAATGCCAAAGTGAAATACTACGAGTACAATAAATAAATGATTTGTTGTGAAGACGCTACCATTTTGGTGCAGGTTCACACGCTGATGTCGGAACGGGTGCCTGAGTGTGTTGTTGGTGTCGATTACAGTAGGTTAACAAAGCAAAGTAGCAGCGTAAGTACGTGCGTGTGTGTGTGTGTACGTTTACATTTAAGATTTTATGAATGGATGCGGCTTGTGAAGGTATTTGACATACAATAAAAAGAAGAAGAAGAAAATCTAATAGCAGAATTAAAGGTAGTGTTTGAGAGGAGCGTGGGAGTTTAGGATGGAAAAGTAATTTTTTTTTGTGTTTTTTAATGAGTTGCTGAGTTGCTATAGGCGAGTGAATTTGTGTTTGACTACCATTCGGCTGAGCTCGAGTTCGGTGCATATGAAACACGAAAACACAGAGAAAGTTGTTTCTAACCCAACATTATACGGCTCTCATCACGCCCCTCCTATCGTATGGCGCAGAAGCATGGACGATGACAACATCCGATGAGACGACCCTTGGAGTGTTTGAGAAAAAGATTCTGCGGAAGATTTTTAAACCTTTGCACGTTGGTCACGGCGAGTAATGTAGGCGAAGGAAGAGTGCGCTGTATGAGCTTTACGACGCCATAGACATAGCGCAGCGAATAAAGATCCAGCGGCTTCGTTGGCTGTGTGATTACGTCCGAATGGATACAAACGCTCCGGGTCTGAAAGTATTCGATGCGGTATCAGCTGGTGGTAACAGAGGAAGAGGAAGGCCTCCTCTATGTTGGAAAGATCAGGTGAAGAAGATCAGGTGGCTTCACTTGGTGTGTCCAATTGGCGCCGGTTAGCACGAGAAAGAAACAACTGGCGCACTTTGGTAAACTCGGCCAAAATCGCGTAAGCGGTTATCGCGCCAATTAAGAAGAGGAGAAGAAAGTCTAAACTTAAACGAATTTGAATATAAAAATTTGCAAGTATATTTTTGAAAGTATAAACTATCATAACATAAAAAAAATCGATTTTTTCGAAATTCTAGACCAGGAAAGGTTCCTTAAGCGGACACCTCCCATAAGCGGAAAAACTTGTCAGTCCCTTAGATGTTCGCTTAAGGGAGAGTGCACTGTACATTAGGCCGGGTCGATTTGTGGGGAGGCAAAAAATCGCCCATTGCTCTGTGAAAATCATATTCTAGGGATCAAAATAAAAAACTTTTCCGAAGGAACCATACCTCTAAAACGAATTCTGATGTCCCCCAATTTGGGTCGAACTTTTTAGTTTCTTTTCTCATGTAAAGGCCAAAAATGGTGATATTTTGAAATGATTGTATGGGAAACCCCCCACGGGAGTTCCAGGGGGTGTGCCGCTGGCATGGGTGGATCGGCCGTCCAAAGTTAGTGGGGGTCAGTCATACATTTGGACTCGATTGGAGCACTCTAAATGGGTCAAAGTGGGATTTTTCGTTCGACCCAAATTGGGGACATCAGAATTCGTTTTAGAGGCATGGTTCCTTCGGCAAAGTTTCTTATTTTGATCCCTAGAATACGATTTTCACAGAGCAATGAGCGATTTTTAAATCGACCCGCCCTGCTCTCCATCTATTTGAAACTTCGCTAAAAATTTTAAATCTCTTTTCCTCTAGTATATACGCATGCATGTATGTGTGTGTGAACAATTGCACACACAAAGTACCTGTTGCCTTGATGACTCGTCCCAAATTCGACATGGTAGGCCAGTAACCTGTCAAAATTTCGTGGTCTTTCCTTTCACCTGCAGAGATTCTCAACATTTACGACTTTTTACGAAGGACAGTAAAACCGCCTGTACTGAATAAATGATTGTTGAATGGCAGAGGAGGTACAACAAAAACAATACTTAATAAATAATTTGAACTTACTGGACTACAGTTTGCACTACTTTTCACTTCACTCTCAGGTTATTATGATTTCTCTTCTTTCTTGCTTTTTCGCCGCACGCAACAAGTGAATGACAGGATAATCGTCCTGTTTGTTTCCATAAAGAAAAGAAAAACAAAAACTACTATAATGAAAGCAAACTGCATGCATATACACTTACGTGGGTACCTATGCATGTTTTTTTAATTTTATTTTAAACTCCACTTGCGTCTACACTACAAGTGTGTGGATTTTTATGTACGAATATTTTCACAGGCTCTGCATGCCACAACTCGTTTGTCTGTCCTTTTGGGAGTTTCATTCAGTACAGTTCGCAGACAGGTCGCACATCCCTTTTTAGTTTTGTTGCTGTTTGTCGAATGCCTGGGAAGCGTGCGAATTATTGAGAATCTGTGTTCATAACCCATACACACACGCACTCACAAATACATACTCGTACATACATATTTACATAGTCATCCTCGCTTTTTTCCCAGTTAATCTTGGCATTCCCATGAACAAGTGCAGTGCGAGTTCTTTTTTTAGGTTTCGAATGCAGAAATGAACTCATTTTCTTGTAATTATTTGCTTGTGTGTGCGTAATTGCGGGTTGTGGCGAGATGTTAAATTCACACGTTCGATGGAGGAAGAAGAAGACTCTTTTAAAATCGCATAGTATTTGTGTAAATACTTCTAACTGCGTGGATATCCACAGGTGTCGAGTTGTATATTTTCCGGTGCTTCTGGAACTAACTTTTTCCACTGAAGCAACTAGTAAATTTTTTATGGATCTGTGTATTTTGCTTGAAGGTTTAAAATTTATGGGTTTTAAGTGGTTGTATCGATGCAATTTATCACAATAAAGGCCGGCATGGAATCTATGCGAATGAATTTTTTGTAGCATTAAATTAAAGTTTAATTTAAAAAGGTAAAATATCAGTTAAATTATTAGTCGGGCAGTTCTATTGTAGGGTCCATCAGTGGTACTATTTTTTTATATTCAATTGAAACTATTCTTATTTTTCTTTTCTGTGTTCACTTTTTTCTTTTTTTTTTGGTGAGAAAGGTAGGGTTCAAAGAACCTTCGCACTTACAGTGACCGTCATCTACTGTATTGTGTCATGTGGCCACAAAAACAATCCCTCCTCTCCTTCCGGAGAGGCACTCTTTCCAGGACTACTTTCTGTATTACTTCGGGAGAGCCTCACCGTATTTGTAGCCAGCTTTCATGCTATAAGCTCGTCTTCTTATGTCTCTATATGTGCGACGTCGCTGTGTTGTACTGTGCCGAGGTCTATATTTTTTTTCGTAGTACGTCCTCGATGTAGCTCTTTACCGCGTTCCAGCTGCCCTCGCGCTCGATACAGCAGCTGAGCCAGTTTGGATACCCGAACTTTGACTTCGTTGCTGATGTACTTTTGACGTCTCAACGCCAGAATTTATCCCCAGCAGACATTTGAATTGAGTTTATCGACGCACACCTTCCTCTGAAAGCTGACGTTAGTGTGCCCTTTGCCGTTTACGTGGCTATCAGTTTTGGCATTTTTGAACTCAGTGCAGACTGGTCCGCTTCCAGCTGCATTTAGAATGGATGCGTTCCTTGTCGGCGGAGATCGTAGCAGTGGATACTTCTTCCGACGGCTGCGTGGATCCACGTCGTTATTTCGACCATCTCTGCTTCCTTCTCCTGAAGGGTTTTCCAATAATAAGAGTTATTGGTGAATGGATTGCGCTACCGAAAGATGATTAACGATGGCCGGAATTGGATGGTATTGATCTGGACAATGTTTATTTTCAACAAGACGGCGCTACGTGCCACACAAACAACGAAACCATTGATATTTTGCGGGAAAAGTTTCCGGACCGTGTTATCTCTCGAAGAGGTGATCACAATTGGCTACAGAGATTTTGTGATTTACCACCTTTTTTCTTTGGGGTCACGTGAAAGAGGTCTATACCAAAAGCCCAAGGTCGATTCAAGACTTCAAAGATGGAATTCTGAGGTGATGAAAAACTACTTCCATCAGCCCATAGACTGTCTAATCTGAAATATTTTCCTGCGTACCGTATCTGGATCTTACTGGTCTCGATCCCGCTAATCTTTACAACCCTGTTGTTGGCGGTTCTCGGGGTATGTCAGGCCTTTCAAGCCGAGCCCCACCTCCTCTCCTGCCGGATTTGAGTCACATCTTACGACAGGAATGCCCTACCGTGGGTGAATTTTTTCCTCCGACGCGCTGAAACCTTCCGTATTCACTTAATTATGAGAAAATGACACTAAATCGTTACGAAAGAAAAAGAAGTACATATTTCAGAGTTTTGGCCATTTTAGTAGCTGTTTTAGAGTATTCTGAAATGTTGAATAGAAATGTCTACAAAGTATACCATTCAGTACAAGCTTGTGTATCTTCCTGAATTTGTTCTCTAAATTCCCATCATTTGTATGGCAAGCCGCCGCAGTTTTTTTGGAAAGTAGGAAAGTAAGACATCAATTCTTCCCTAATCTCCCGGCTAATCGAATATTCTTCACTAGAGCCTTCGATTTTGTTCGCATATTTTTAAATAACCTGTGCAAATGAGCAACGAGCAAACACGTCCATCTATTCGATGCTCATTAGACGAAAATTTTCAGGCAAGAATTCGAGTATAATGAACTTTTTGAAGTAATTTGAGAAATACTTTTGATTATTTTTACATTCTGCTTAGCACTTTTTTTAAGTTTCACAAATTATTTATACACAGTGAAAAACTAAAGTTATGGTGAAAACAAAAAAAAAACTGACCATTTTTGTGTTCAAATAATTCAAAAGCTCGAAAATTTCGAACAAACATTTGAGCGGTCGAGCACTGAACGGGTTTGGAGCGAGTATGGAGCTACTTGCATTGCTCGATACCCGGATATCTGAAGCTCTGCTCTTAACTACCTACAGTCAAACCATAGTTAATGGAAGACCGTACTGTGGGCGGTATGAATGCTTCTAGAGCGGAGATTTTGAGGTCAAAGGCCGGCATAAGGGTGGAAGATGAAAACTTATCGAAGATTCAGAATATGAGTCATAGTTCATGAAATATAAAAATGATTAAATTCAAAAAGAATTAGTGAAGTCATTTGAAGTGATTCAGTATAATTTTTTAATCAGTATTTGCCTTAGTAATAATTAAGTCGTGCCACTGCGATTTCTTCCCACATACACCCTGTTACAAAATTATAGAGACATCACCATTATTTTATAAAAACATAGCTGATACTGCACACAAGACTGTAAACACCGTAACACCGTAACGCATAATCATTTCAAACATTATATTGTACAAAAATTCTCAAAAAATTTTGAAAATTTCATCAAAACTTTCAACTATTTAACAAGACTTTTTAGAACTCTTAAAATTTTTAAATATTTCATGTATGCAGTTTTATAGTCCCTTGAGTTTTAGTGTAAGTTCCAAGTGGTTACAAACTTTGTTGATTCTCGTATTTTTTTTTAACTTTTCAAAAGGTTCAACTTCACATTTTAATCAACCAAAAAGCAGGTTTCAATCGGTATTTATAATCTATTAAATTTTAGTGTAACAAAGTGCAAGTACAAAATAACGTTGATTTTTTATGATTTTTGTCGTTGATGGTGCTAGGCTTTTTCTGCCTTGTAAAAGCTTTGAGCTTTTCGGTGTTGTAAGGGAAGTCAGTGCAGAAACTCAATATTTGTTGTTTGATGCCTCTCCAAAACAATTGACTTTATCTAGCAATGCGGAGCCATGCTTCATGAAATGTAAGAATGATTAAATTCAAAAAGAATTATCGGAGTCATTTGGTGTGATTCAGTATACTTCTCTAATCAGTATCAGCCTTAATAACTATTAATTCGTACCCTACGATTTCAATATACAATACAATACAATACAATTTAGTGCTATACAAAATTGCAAAATTATGAAGATGCCACTATTTTTTATTATTTTTATTTTTTAACCTTAAATACAATTTTTTAGAATTTCATAAATAGTTAAATTTTTTAACGAGAATTTTCAGAATTTTCTTGTGTATGCAATTTTATATTTCAATAAATTCTAGTCCAATAAAGTGCGAGTTTCAAGTAACTGCGAAATACATTTGATTTTTGACAATTTTTTCGCTGAAGTGTTACGCTTTCGCTTCCTTACAAATTACAAGCTCGAATTATTTTGCATCGGAGAAAAAGCCTACACCATTCAACTTAACATCCATGACCAACATGCACTTGCATTTTTATGTTTTTTTGGCGATTATAAAGGGTGGCGCAAAATCACTCTAAGGGGAAGAAAGGAAATATTTATAATTTTTGCAAATGGCATCGTACGTCAATTATATGGACAGTAGCAACTTGAATAGCCACAGTATACAATAAACATATAATTGGCGAGTGTTTGGCCGAGCTTGATGTTGTTTCACAAATGGACGGTCCTACAGTTTCAAGCCGACTCCGAGCGCCAAATATTTTTTATCAGAAGATTTTTCATGGCAGAAATGCACTCGGAGGGTTGCCATTGCCTGCTGGGGGGCGACGCTGTTTGAAAAAACTTTTTGTTAATTTTGGTCTTTTATCGAGACTCGAACCTATGCTCTCTCTGAATTCCGATTAGTAGTCACGCACCAACCCATTCAGCTACGGCGGCCGCAGTATACAAACAAAGGTTAAAATAAAGATTTCCATCACTCAAAATCATTTTTTTTTTTTGCTTAGGAAAAGTTATTCGATTATTTATTAATTTTGCGTCTCAAAAATCGACTTTTTTTGGAAATTACCACAGGTAAGCCACAACTAGTACGATTTCAAAAATATTCATATTTGTCTTAACATTTCTGATTCATCGAGATCTCAAAGTAGCCACAGTAATTGCAGAAATAAGGAAATATAATATGTCACAACACACGACTCCAATCGCAGTCCAATCCTCTAGTCACAGAAATAATTGCAAGTCCCATAAGCTTCACGGGACTCAGACAGACTTCATATGATAATAAATCAATCTAAATTGTTTATTTAAATTATTTATCATAAATTATTTATCATAAAATTAGTAAATGGGTGCACCACTGGGTGTATGCCATAAATGTTTTTTCTTTTAAATAAATTAAATAGCTTTAAATAAAAATGTTGATTAATGTTTAAAAACAGATCGCAATAAAGAAATGGATTAAGAAAAAAAATGATTTATAAACTATATTATTTATTAAAAGAATAAACTTGCCCGACTTCGAAACCGAAGTTCGCATCTTAAGTCTTTTGTGTGAATAGTTTCAAGATTTAATATGAAATATAAATATGCTATGCTAATACAAAAAATTTCTCCTCTATAATATACTACTCAACGAATATTTTCTCTAAATGTCACAATTAGCCATTTGTTTTCTTTTTTTTTTTGGAAAAATTTATTGCATTGCATTATTAGTTGAGCATTACGAATTCAAATCCACCCACTTTGTTACTTCTCGGCATCATTTGCCAACACAATGAACTGGAAAAAATCACATACAGCCAACAAGCTGCAAACAAGTCCACCAACTCCATTCACTCATTCATTCATTCATTCATATTTCATAATTCCTCATACTTTTCACTCTTTTCACTAACTTTACGGTGCACCTCAGCAATTTATCCAAATTATTATGCATTTCCTATGAAGATTTATTATCCTATTAAAATGCTTGACTTTTTTATCATCGTAAAATTAAATTCACTACCTTCACGCCCACCTATCAAAACCTATGATGCCCGCTCCTGGGTGTGTTTAGCATGGATTTCTATGCATGTGTGTGTGTATGTGCAGAGATGTGTATGTTCAGCTGTGGGGCAGCAAAATTCAAAACCAGTAGCAGTTGAACGTGCCTTGCGAGCAAACCTCAGCGGCACGTAAGGAACAAAGGCTACAACTACAACAAGTAGAAAGCAAAAAACCAAAGCCAAACCACAAAGTACACCATAACGCTTTGAGTCATATTTCTAGCCACCAACTGTAGAGGACGAAAAAAAGTGGTAAAAACTTTTCACGGAAAATCATCATTTAACATATAACATCAGTTTGCATTAAACTGCAGCGCAAAGATTGATCATCGTGCAACGAGCTGGTGGTAGCAATGTAGCAAGCAAGCCAGTCCGGTAGTAGTGAGCGCGCAGCAAGTGCGCCCTGCCTGTGTATGCTGCCACACCCACAGTGGCCTTACAGCAGCTCAACTACAATACGTATCAGTTAAATGTTAATATTGAAAACCATTTGCGAGAACGGGGGAGGGGGGCAAGATGGGAAGGCGCAAAGTGCTCAACAACAATAGCACTGACACAACAGAAGCAACAAAATAGCAGAGAAAAACTCATACAAGAAAGCTGAAAGACAGTAAAATAAAATCTCAACGAAAGTGCAGTAGCTGTTTTCTATTTGACGTTTTTCTTCGCTCAGTTTTTAGTTGCCTTTTTTTGTACTTATATTTGCTTTTTTTGCTTTGTTTTTATGTTCTTTTCTCACTGGGTAGTGGCTACTAATCCGCGAAAACTGTTTTGCTGGCAAAGTGGCTGCCATCAGCGCATAACAATAGGAGTAGTAACAATAACAAAAAATAAAAAAAATTAAAAAAAAAATGTGGTAAAATCAATAACAATACTTCAACCTTATATGTACTCATAAATGCCTTTGTATGTGTGCATGATTGTGTGCGAAATATAAGCAGTGATCTATGGAAAATCAAATATTTATTAGTCGACCAGGGACAGCCCAGAATTTCGAAAGATGAGTTCTAATTGAGGTCAAAATATTGAAAAAACTACTAAAGGCAATAATTTAAAATGTAAGTTTATTATTTTATTGAGTACAAACATTTTTATACAGGGTTGCCCATATTCGACGGATTTCAGCCATTTCGATGACTCTTTGGGCTCATTCCAATAGACGAGGCTTGTCCGAAGGCAACAGTCTGTTCTTTGTTCTCAATTGAATCTTCTACGGGAATAAATGCAAATCAATGCGTAGAATTCGTTGTAAAGTGGTCCGAGCAATGCCCAACTGCTGAGAACGGCGATTTTGGGATGTCCTTGGCGACGTCTCAACACTGGCCCGTACAAGAACAATATTCTCATCCGATCGCCTTAGTTGGTTTTGATTTGGCCTTTTTGGATTAGAAAGAGCATCAGCAGTCGAAAATTGTGTTCTTAGAAGGCGCACGGTTCACATTATTTAATTTTTTATACGCACGTTGAGTTTCCACAATTAACTTCTTTTGTTGAATGTAAATTTCAACAATTTTGGAGCGCTCGCGCGGCATGTACTGTTCCATGGTAAAAATCTGCTTGGACTGACGCTTCCAACCCGGTATGTCATTAAGCGATTTGACTTCTCGTCAAAAGATAGAGGGTTGCCAGATGGGTCCGGCGAATATTAACAACCTTGTATTTAGAAAATGTATTAGGTGCGCAACTAAGTTCTCGCTGTTTTTTGGACGAAAATACAACTTTATTATGCAAAAATGGTTACTAATGAATCATTGAAAGTATTGCCCATTGCTGGCTACTACTTTTCCCCATCTTTCTGGTAGATCCCTTATACCGTCGCGGTAAAACTATTCGTCTTTTGAGGCTATACACGGATCAAGCCATTTTCTGATGTCTTCATATGAATGGAACTGCTGGTCAGCTAGACCACGTGCCATCAATCGGAATAGTTGATAATCGGACGTCGCAATATCTGTAGAATATGGCTGGTGGGGTAGGATTTCCCCATTCAGTGTTTCCAGGTAGGTTTTAACGGGTTTGGCCACGTGAGGCGGAGCGTTGTCATGCTGTAGAATCACTTTTTCATACCACTCCGCGTATTGTGGCCGCTTCTCGCTAAGTGCTCGGCTCAATCGCATTCACTTAGAGTCGCTACTGATCCCCAGTGATGATTTCGCTTAGTTTTAACAGTTCATAATAAATAACACCAACTTGGACGCACCAAATACATAGCATAACCTTCGCAGCGTGAATATTCGGCCGAGGCGACGACGTAGAAGCATGACCGGGCAGTTCCCATGACTTCCTTTTCTTTTCTCATCACCCGTCACGATGCGATGAAGAAAACCCTTCCTTTTTTGTCGCTGGAGCAGTTGTTTACAGGCGAAAAAACGACCTTCAACATCCCTCGGATTTGACTCATAAGGAACTCATGCCCCCTTCATTCGCAAAGCATGCAATCGCTTGAAAATGGATTGGCGGGTAACTCCTAATACTGAAGCAAGCTCTTCTTGCGTTTAACACGGATCCTCATTGAGCAATGCCTTCACTTCAGCGTCTTTGGTTTTTGGCTTTCCTTCACGCGGATTGTCGGCAACATTAAAATCACCGTCTTTGAAGCGACGGAAAAAATCTCGGCTCACTTAAAGCAACATCTGCATACACTTTTTGTAGCTCTCGATGCGCTTCAGCCGTTGCACCACCGTGTTTTTTGAATGAAAGAGGAAAATCAACATTTTCCGCAAATGACGATTATTCGGCACAAAATCAGACATTTTCACAAAACCAAAAGTATATGACACCAAAACAAAATCACTAATGTGTCGAAGCAGTTTGTTTACTATATGTCTAAGCTTGGTTTATGACGTTTAGGTTATGTTAGAATCGATTAGCACACACTGATGGCGGCATCTATTGACAAACAGCGGGAACCTAGTTGCGCACCTAATAGGTTAGGTTGAAGCGGTTGTCCACTGTGGGACAAACTCAGGCTTATAGCCCATTGTGATGAAGCATAGCGAACTTGTTCTTATCTTTCCTGAAACCAGTGTGTATTTTTTTTTTAATTTTATAAGATCCTTAATTCCGACAGAGCTGAGATCTTCCAATTTATTAAAGGATTAACGATCTATGGAACCATAATTAATATAAAGAGCCTTTTGCGGTTTCACTTTTAATTTGTTTGTACTTAGTCTTTGAGACAAGCAAGGTAAGAGAAGTAAAAACGACGACCCCCTAAATTATCGCAGAATAACAAAACGCGTACAACTCAAAAACTTTTTACCAAGTAATGCGGATGGTAAATTTACTAAACGCATAGATTGTGTAGCAGGAATACGACAGATGGACGCTCTGTGCCCGGAACTATTTAATCTCATCACAGATAAAATTTTTTCGCAGGCTAACCAACTTCAAAGTTAGGTTAAGGTTTAGGCAGTAATTTGCGGAATGAGCGAATTTAAGGCGGCACTTAAGGCATCCTTTAAGAATAAGTCCCCGCTGTTCCTTGAGTGTATCGAGAAACTGAATCGGTTAAGATCGCATAATCGCTAATTTGGGTCCCAGAACAAAGGGGTTTATACTGGAAATGAAATAGCGGACGTATTGGCAAGAGAGGCTATGACCTCCTTATTAATAGAACTCGATCCCTTCCTTGCCATGGAACAACACACCATCAAGTATAGGCTTAGAAGTGAAGAGCTGAGGCTAAACAAGATTGGCTTGTACCAAATTATGGAGCTACGCTTCGCGAAGTCCTTGCCGAGTGGGTACAATCAAAAGAGGTTTAGAAAGCTCATAACCATCCCTAAGGAAAAACTTACAATGCTCATGGGCATTCTTACAAGCCTTTGCAGACTAAGCGGTCATTTTCATAGGGTTGGGATATGGTCCACTGATTCTTGTCGTTTCTGCGACCACTCGTCGAAAACTCTAATACACCCTTTTATTCTTTAGTGCAGTGCTATAGCGCGGAGAAGGTTGAGACATCTCCGTCAGACATCGCAGACAGAAGAAATGCATGTACGCTCAGCACAACCCAGCTCTATCTTAAGTTTAATAATTGAACTAGGTTTGGGTGAGGTGCTCTGCTGGGTAGATGGCACAAAAGACAATGCGATTGAAATGCAAACCTTAAATGAAATCTAACTTCAAGGTTAGAAATTGAACAGCAAAAATATGACAATTAATTGCCTTACAGCCGATGCTGTGCAAATACCAGCCTGCGATCATCTGTGAATCTGCCTCTGAAAGCTGACGTTAGTGTGTCCTTTGCCGTTTACGCGGCTATCAGTTTTGGCAGTTTTGAACGCAGTGCAGACTGGTCCGCTTCCAGCTGCATTCAAAGCATAACTTAGGCTATTTCTTCAGAAGGCTGCTCTTGGATCCACGTCGTCATTTCGACCATCTCTGCTTCCTTCTCCTATTTGCTTCTCGATTGTTTGCTTTTGATTTTGGTTATTCAAATTAAATTCTTTAGAGTTTCGACTTCAGGCCGCTATCCGTACATTATTTCTATTTACATCGCTTCGTAGCAACAAGTACGAAATACAACATGAAAGTGTCTACCGAAAAAACCAAATTCAAACTAATATATTGTATAAAGAACCAGGTGTAAACTTGAGATTTGCAGAAGCGTAATGCACTGTTCCTCCTGTCTCTAAGCAGAGGGGACTATAGGCGGCTGGTTGGACTGATGACGGACCACTTTCTAAGGGCGAGCACATGGAAAAGGTGGGCATCTCAGCCTGGCGCGTGGAGAGGAGGATGAGATGGCGCGCCACTTTCTGTGCGTCTCAGCCTTTGCTCGAATCAGGTTTGAAGTCTTTGGCATTGATGTGTTAAGAAGCGACCACCTTGGCTCCTTGGCACCACAAGATCTACTCAGATTTCTTCGGAGGGGTCGAGTAGATTTAAAGAAAATTAAAAAGGGCACCCGAGTGTAGTACAATGGACTTAAATGTGCCTGAGTACTGTATTTGCTAGTCTGTCTCCCGACAAAAACAAAATGCACTTTAACTGTTTAGAGGAGTAGTGTTTGAGCGACCGAAACATTATCACAGAAGTGAGAGAAAGGTGTATCAACGGCGCATGAGATTGTATGGAAATATTTATTACATGAACTTTGAAAGCAGATCGCGAGTACATAAGACGATTGCGAGAATACTCATATACTGTGCCAAAGCTGGAGCAAAAAATTGATATGTACTACAGAAATGCACACATTAAGGACAATAGCGGTGAAAACAAGTCAAAAAAACACCGACGATGATGTAAAATTTATAGGATCCAGACGGCGCGCATGTAGTGAACATGCGACAAGAGTCTCTGACAGCCGGCTGTATTGTATTTGTTTTTATCACCAAATCAGTTTATGGAGGTATGATCCCGTGAAACCAGCACAACAGCAAAGTCTTTTCTTAGAAGACCTGACAAGCAGGTAGCAAAGTTTCTTCTTTGAAAGAGAAGAAGGGAGCTGCGGACCTAGATAGTACTAATTAAGGGGCACAGTCCAATGGACCGATTTATGGTCACTATAGAAATCATCGACTATCGGCTGTGTCAGTTAGTTGGAGGAAGAGGGCACCACAAGATTTCTTCGGAGGGGTCGAGTAGATTTAAAGAAAATTAAAAAGGGCACCCGAGTGCAGTACAATGGACTTAATTGTGTCTTCACTGCCACTGTTTGCTCTTATCAAAGCTGGGATGGTATATTTTTGACTCGGATGTATTGAGAATGGACATTCTCTTATCTTCAAGACATTGCTAAGATTCATAAAAGAGGAAATCTTAGGGAAGACCAATGACCAATTTCCCCCACACCTCTCTTTCCTTATCCTATAAATCATCTCTGTAGGTCTTAAGCAATTATCATCATCATAATCAAGGCAATTACAGCTCGGCATAAGCCAGCGCTTCCTTCGTTTCCTTCCTAGCATTTATGCATCGTAAGTCTTCTTCTCTTAATTCCTTTCCTCCCTGATGGGAGATAGGGCCTTCACAAAACCCTTCCAACGGGCGCGATCCATCGTAATGATTTTGACTTCTTTGAAAGATTTCCCTGCAGCCTTAAATTCTTTCTCGAGAGTTCACTTCCAAATCCAGGTCTTCTTGGATATCATCAAACCATCTTCTAGGGGTCTTCCGAGGCTAACGAGATCTCTGAGTCTTTAGCCAGAATGTGCTCTGAGGCCAACTTCCTTGGCGCGGAGTCCGTTCTTCCACTATTTTCTGCATCCATCAAAGCTACGGTTAGCAAACGGGTTACCCTAACGCACAAGCCAGGTAGGCTGAGATAGGCTGCAGATGGACAAAACTGATGTTACCCGTCACGTCCGACCAACTGTCGCAGTTCCTTCTGTCAGAGGGGTCTTGGATTGAGTAGTTGGACTGATAACGGGCCACTTTCTATGGGCACTGCACATGGAAAAGGTAGGCATCTCAGACAGTGCACTCTGCCCAGCATGTGGAGAGGAGGATGAAACGGCGCACCACTTTCTGTGCGTTTGCTCAGCCTTCGCTCGAATCAGACATGAGGTCTTTGGCAGTGATGTGTTAAGAAGGGAACACCTTGGCTCCTTGGCACCACAAGATCTACTCAGATTTCTTCAGAGGGGTCGTTGTAGGTCTTAAGTACGATGGGCAATATTGCCTAAGTGCTTAGAATATTTCGGCCAACCATAGTTCCACTCCCTAATAGGTCACTTTGCATCTGGGCAGAGCCTCCTTCCTCATATGGAGGCAATCACCAGAAGGCAGAAACTCTCATTCGAAGTATTTGGACTAAGGGAAAATTATTATTTTTTGTTTTTTTTTTTTATTTTAGTCCCCAAATGCAGCGCACCTAACTACATAGTTACTGTATATCAACTCGATAGGAGCGGATCGAACTCGTACGGGCCGTAGGGGCTCTTCACGCCGTTTTGGTTGAATTGGTCCAACTACAAGTCCAAATTTTCTTCGCAAAAAGTCATTCCTGCCAATATATTTGCATGCCAGCATTTATCAAATCGAAGCAGCAGCAGTTCAATTCAAGTGGCACGTGATTGTCCGTTGTGGCAACTTATAGCGAAAAAGGTGGAGGCGTTAGATCGGTGGTATGGCTAAACGAACTACTTAGAGATGCACAAGTTGATGCGCACTATTTTCTTTTTGTTTACCTACGCTGCTTAAAATACAGCCACTTTATGCAAGCTCGCTGCTCCTGACCTATTGCTTGCAAGTAGCGGAACAGCGCGTATGCCACCACTCAGCCACTCAGGCGACCAGTTAGCCAAGCACTTACTCTACACAGCCACAGACCTGTCTGCCACCAGGCGCTTTCTTCATATACATGAGTTGCACGCCACAAGTGCGCCAACCGCCGCACCAAACAAAGGCAAAGCGATGAGGCAAGGTGGGCATATCCGCCAGCAAACCGTATTGCACTAGCTGTCTCAGGCAAATGGTTCGTCTTGTCGCCACATATGTGCCGATGTGTATGTGTATGCGCGTATGTATGTGTGAGTGCATCTTTAGTCGCGGCCACCGGTGCGGTGGGTGCCTATCGCCCGCTCAATCATAAGGTCACTCTTATGCACTGGCGGTGTGTGGCATCAGCATTCACAGAGACAACCGCAGCAGCAGCAGCAGCAGCAGCGGCAGACATATCACTATTAGACAGCCACTTATGCTGTTGCTGTTGCTGTTACTGTGGCAGTTGCAATTGCTTGTTTGTTACTGTTTCTTGCATTTCGTTTTGCTGTTCGCTGCTCCTCTTCTGTTGGCTCATTCGTTGGCATCGACGTTGTTTTAGCGGAATTCGTAATTGCTCTGAAATTTCCATATGATAATATTTTGGTTGTATGCAGCACATACACACACACACATGCATACATATTTAATTCATAATAGATGCCTAGATGTGTGTAGGTATTTTGACGGTTGCTGTTTTTATTTGTTGTTGTTGTTGACTTGCATCTAAGTTCCTGCGAATCGATATGCGAATTTGACACTAAGCCACCGTTGGGCCCCAGCCACTTTGTTGTGCTGCTGCTGCTGCTGCTGCTCCTTTTGCTGCTGTTGCCTGCTTTGCATGCGTGGGTGGTCGTTATTTTCATTTCGCGAAATCGCTCTCACACACACACCCACCCATATGTGCATGTCATTTAAGTCAAATAATATCTGCGCATTTGCCTATATCAGCTGAATGTTGTTGCATTTTTTCTTGATTTTTGATTTTCCATCTGAGAGTCTTTGCTGGTAGAATTTCTGCTTCGATTACTGGGATGTGCCAACCTGACTTGCCCGCATTTCGTCATTTTGCCCGCTAAGTGCCAGTATGAAAGGCTTGAATGTGTTTGTAATGTTTTGAATGAACTTCTTAAGTATAAGACTGGCTCTATTTTTGACTTTGTTCTGTGTTGCCAGTGGGTTTACAGTGTATGTGTGTCTATATGTAGTTCAGCGAACTCTTATTAGAAATTCAAATTTTTCGTGATGCACTCGTTGCAATCCTTCAGTCGTATATGAAGGATCGAATACGCCCACCTTATTGGCTTTCTTGGTGCTTCACAAAAATAATTCTCCTTTTAAAATAATTGTTAAGCACTGGAAATTGAAGAAATGAAGTGGTCCAATTGAATTGAAAAATTTCATGAAACTGCAACTTTTTATTATAAATCTAAATTGATTACTTCTTACCTCAGTCTGTAGGCTACTAATCGATAATTTCTCTTTTAAGCGCAATATCACTATTTTTTCGGATAGCCAGCTGCAATCCAGGCACTGGGTTCGGCTACAACAACCTCTAAAGTGGTGGAGCAAAGTAGGAATAGCCTCACCACCTTAAGTGAAAACCATAAAGTTACCTTAATCTGGGTCCCGGGGCATTGGAACATTGAAGGTAGTGAAAAAGCAGACGAACTGGCAAGAGGGGGATCTGTCATGAATAACGCTCTTGCAGAATCGGTATTCACACCATTAGGTGCAGTCAAGAGGACAATTTCAGAGAGAGACCGGACGAAATCAAAATCAGCTGAACGTTATAGCCCACCTACAACCTGAAGCAATCGTCGACATTCATAAACATAAATCGACGGGACGCCTGTAGACTAATGGCAGTCCTAACTTACTTTTGGTCTATCGGAGAACAAGCTGACAAAATGGGCATCCCTCACAACAAATACTGTCACATTTGTAAACAACCGGAGAAAAAGAAAACAATCTTCCATTTCCTCTGCGAATGCCCTGCCCTATGGAAGGACAGAATGTTAACCCTTGGTAAACCGTTGTTCGAGAGTCTGGAACAGCTGTCTGGCTTAGATGTCAACAACCTGATAAGGTTCCTGAACCGCACAGACTGGATATAGTCATGCTGTAAATACCTGGTAAACAAGTTGGTAACGAGGATGTAACAACAAAATGCTGCGGATCCGTTGGATTCTGGAAGAATCACCACTTTAACCAACCAACCAACTTCTCACTTCGGTCAAGTACCGTCTGGGTAGTAACATAACTCAGATAGGTTAGCTTAGTTTCATCTGGTTGACTTGCAGTCACGTATAGACCCATTCGGTCCATAGCGATACCAGATGGAGTTCATTGGTTATGCGTTTTGAAATGGTCCACTCGCATGGCGCCGGTTTCTATTGCGAATTTAAGGAGACATTTCCAACCCACTGCTGAGATGCGTTCCAATCTATCCAACTGTGTGGCCCCCAAATATTTTGAGTGTAGTCTCAATAATGTAGGACATCCGCAAAGGAGATGCTCTGCAGTTTCACTTGAGTCTTGCTCCCTGCATTCCTCGCTATCCGAGATATCTATCTTATAGAGAGACTCCATTTTTGGCTATATCGTCTAATATCTCGGTCCCTTAATTGCCCTTATGACCTGGAACCCAATAGAAATGTAGCTTACACCTCGCAGCCTACCCTTCTTCTATCTCCCTGCTTTGAAAAACACATATAAGGTGGAACCCTAAATGAGAATGCCAACTTTAGAGGAGCTACTCCAACGTATACCTCCGCAAGCAGGATCCCATTTTGAAGCAACCCAATTTGATGCTCTTGACAGAACGTTCCAGAGTCAGTTGTGCGCTGTGCCTGAAACCCACCTCGTAAAAATGACTTTCAACGAAAAAAATATTAAAGAATCTACTACAGCTGCTGTTTAAAGGAGCGCAGCTTTAGTTTCGGTGGAATAGGAACGAGACTTAGCAGTCATGTTCCTTCATACGCTCTAGTTGACGAATGTCTCGAATACATGTCAAAGTGATATCCAGTACTTCTACGCTCATTTGAACCCACCTCGTGCAAGCAGGTAAGGTTGGCTTTGAGTATTGTGGTATTCGGTCTGTACGATCAACTTACTTAGACCTTACAGGTCCACTCTGAGGCACGAAAACTTATTTTTTGTTGTTTTGCGGCTCTTATGAAGCGCAGGATTGGTCTCATACCTGCGACAGATAGTTCTGGAAGAGAATTGAAAAAGTATCTTCGTTTTTCTGGGCTAAGTTTAGCTAGAGCTTGACAATTGCAAATGCTCAACTGTTTCTTCCCCTTCCTTATCTCTACAACTTCTACAATATTCATGGACGTAAGCGCCCAGTCTCAAGGAATGAGCTACTATACAAGCTACGACCTTCATGATATCCCCTCATGAAAAGCTAAGCAGTTCCTTTGTTCCCTGAAAGCAGGCTAAGGAAGAGGCAAGGAAGAGAAATTTTGTCCCCATGCTAAACTCCCGCTAAAAGACTTCAACGGTGGCTGAAAAATTAGTCTATATGCACCACGGCCCCCGTCGTTGCCGAATGGCGACCATCTGGGGATTTCTACCTTGAAGCAAGTCTAGACCGTATCGGACGACGCAGTTTTCGTCATCGCTGTAAAGCTCCCAATAGATATTCTTGGACAGGAAATGGGACACTTTCATGACAGACAATGAATAGAGTTGGCATCTGAAGAGAAAGCTGCAGAACGTCTGCATTCGTTAGAAAAATGGCAAAGCAAATGGGACTCGTCTGTTAACGGTCGTTGGACCTATTTATTATCCCCAAAATTAGCCAATAGGTGACTAGAGACATTGACTACTATTTAACCTAAATATTGAGCGCTCACGGATGCTTCTTTGAGTACCTCCATCGATTTAATATAGAGAACGCTCCGCTCTGTCCAAGCTAAAACAATGCAATAGAAAGCGCGGAGCACGTGTTCTTCTTCTGCGGACGTTTTAACGAAGAACGGCGAACACTTGAGTTATTCTTGGGTAAGCAGCTGAGCTCAGACGGCTTAATCAATAACAGGTGTGCATCAAATGACTGCTGAACGCACTTGAAAGTTTTGCAAAGATGAATGCTGCACCTGCAACGCGCAGAGTGGCAGCGCAAAACGAAGAGAGGGTATCAGCCCTCTGCAGGAGGTGGACTGTCCACGAACTGACGAGAAATCACAGACGCTCGAGTCAAGTGCTCAGGACGGTATAAGACGGCATAATATCACCGCAACACCTTTTCGGGTTTCTGTTTTGCTGCAGATGGCGTATAACCTCCACACGCCCATGTGAGAGGAACTAGGGAGCATACCCCACATGCCACATTTATAACGGAACAGAGACATTAGAAGTCAAGCCTATAACATGAAAGTGACTAAAAATAAGGTGGAACTAAACGTGGGTGAATAGTATTGGCCCATGGTCATGGACGCCGTTCTTGGCCCTCACGCCCTCACGAAGTAATGCATAAAGTATTTCCGGGAAAGGAGTCTCCCCAGAATAGGATGAGGGATTGTTTTAGTGGCTACACCATTCGACGCAGTTGACAACGGTTGCTGTAAGTGCGAAAGCATTTTGAACCCGACCTCACCCACTAAAAAAAGGCGCATCTCTAGCTGCTCTCCTGAGTCATTCATGCAATTCATGCAATTCATGCTACAAAGCAGCGTGAAATGGACGGTAGCATGCGATGTTATAGCGAGGTGACGAAGACTAAGGATCAGCGAAAGGCTATGGCATATGAGCCGACGACTAATCCGTTAATCAAGAGGATGAACCTGCAGGTTCTTCGAATTTACTTGAGTTCAATAGACATCAGTTACCTGCAGGGTTGCTTACGCCACCATACAACGTTAAGAAATTGTGCTGGCACACCAACTGAACGACAGGTAATCAATTCAATCGATAAGTGTTCTCTTCTACTTCTGCTTGTACTTCTACAAGTACATACAAGCCCAAAATGTGTACCGGAAGCGAACTGATACATTAGCAAACATATTTAGTGCGCACCTCGAGTATTATCTACGATTTTCTTTCCCACCTACAAATACGCACTTTGTTGTTTTTTTCCCTTCCATTATTTTTTATGGGTGTGCTGGGAAAGGTGACAAAAGGAGCACTGAGAAATCGAGGAAGTGCAACGCTGCGTGTTAATTATAGTTTTCCTGGAATTTGTTGCAGCAATAACAAACACTTCTCTTTTTATAACGAGAATTTACCTATGCCTGAATTGAGAATAAATAAAGAGACTCGCATTGACACAAAATTCGTGTAAAAGAATGCAAAAATGAAATAAATTTATAAAGGGAGGAGATAATGAGATAAAAAACGCCTTCATTGAAGGTGCAGTGCAGAAAATTGGCGGCTCATATTTTTGAGACACAACAAATTACGGTAGTAAGCAGGTGCGGATCTATTGAAGCAAATGTTGAATGAATAATATTGGATTTGAAAATAAAATTATTTCCATTCACAATACGAAAATGATGAATGGGGCCGACAAACATGGAAGTGATACTGAAATGAAAACACTAATACTAACAAAAATAAGTAAATAAAAAAATATAATAATTTTTACATTTAATGGAAGGCTTTTGTCAATATAAATACACAAATAATGGCAGAAATTTAAGAAATCACTTTAGCAAAGCATAACAATAACTGTAAAATTCTTTAAATTAACAATAAAACACGCACACGAATGTACCCACATACACACATACATACATATAACTCAACCACTTAGCAATAATACTCCGTGCCGAGTTGACTGTGTCCCATCGAGCGCATCTCCAGGTGGGGGGTAGGGGGAAAGATCGGCACTGGCACTGACGGGTACAACATTGCCAGAGGTAGGCCAAGTTTTTTTACGCTTTTTCTATAATTTTGCCAAGAGGTGGGAATAGAACTCACAACTTTCACACCAATAACCGATATGCGCACACTCGCCTTCAACTGCTATCACACAAATATATCAACCAACAAATACATACACATTTACATACCTCTATTTCCTTTTTCATTCATGAATACAGCAGTTTTTGCAAATAAAATATTTATTCTTCTGCTGCTCGCCAATTGCATGCAACTAATAACAAAATCATCCGCAAATTACAAGTAATTTGATTTTAGTACGCGATTTTTTTTTATTCATTCTTGTTCTTCCTTTTCAAATTAGCGCAATTATTCGGTAGCTTTTATTAAAAAAATATATAATATAAATAAGCATTCAAGTGTTATAAATCAGTATTCAGTATCAGAATTTTCAAAAATGTGGCATCAAGCGCAGCGCTTTTTATTTTTCTCGCTTGTGGCAAGTTCTACGCTAGCCGAGGACAGTGAAGTGGGAAAACTTTTTCGAGACACGGAAGTGGTACCAGATGTGCTCGAAGAGCCGCCTAAAGAGCTGCTGAAGGTTTGTGGGGGCGGAATAGTGAAATACTAAAAAATAACAACAAAAAATCTTAACAGAACTTAATTTCTAAAGCCTCGTTTATCAGACCACAATTTTTGCAATTGCCTCGAATTCTCTCAGTAATTAGTATTTTAAATATTCTTTCAAAAAAAAAAATTTTTTTGACCTAAAATTTACTTCAAAAAAAGTTATTTGAGTGTTACGAGTAAAAGTGTTATTTTTTGTTGAAAATTTTTATGCTCAGTTGTTAAAAACACCTCCCTAAAATTTTATTCTTTTTTTCTAATAGTAGCTGAACTTGAAATTGAAAACTAAAAAAATTCGAAACAAATAATTAATTTCGAAATTTTTTAATTGTTGAAAATTTTGGTGGCAAAATATCTTCGTCTCTTTTTAACAATTAAAAAACTTTATTTTGAATTTTGTTGGAAACAGTAAACCTTGCTTACAGTTTTTTTTGTGAAAAAAATTGAATTTTTTATTCTACATTTTTCGAAAACATTTTTTTTCCATTTTTGAAGAACAACCCGAATCAGATTTTTTTCTATTTTAGTTTTAATAATAGCTTAGACTATTCGTAAGTAACCTAAACCGACCGGCAATTTGAAAGAAATTTGTAAATTGGTAATTTAGTGTCTTTTTCTTCGTTGAAAATTTTGCTTAAAGCTTTTTCCAATAATCCATTAATACAAAATATATTAGCAGATGAGACTCAGTAATCTAAGCTGAATGGAAATTATAATTTCGAAACTTTTTCATTCCAGAAAGTTTTGGTAAAAAGCTTTTTAATGAAATATATTATATCTTCGATTCTTTTTAACATTTAAAAAAATTTTGTTTTTAAGCTTTTTAGGATAAAATATACTTTTTTTAATATGTATTTTTGAAAAACAACCTCATTCAGATTTTTTCTTACCTTGAGAAAATTTTTGTTAAGTCTTTTTAAAATAAAACATCTACTTTTTGACATTTAAAAAATTTTGTTTTGAATTTTGTAGGAAATGATAAACCTCTTTTACAAACTTTTTTGTGAAAAGAATGAAATTTTTTTTTTCAAAATTTTTCGGAAACCATGTTTTTTAACATTTTTGAAAAACAACCTCCTTCAGATATTTTCCTCTTTTTCTTATGACAATAGAGAGAAAAAATGTTGTAAAATATGTTCGGTTTTTATTATTTATTATTGTAAATGGAAAAGTTTAGCAAAAATGAGTAGATAATTTTCAGATTTATTAAATGTCGAAAATTTTGGTATAAACTTTTAAATTGAAATTAATATTTTTAACATTTAAAAAATATATTTTAATCTTAAGAATTAAAAAAAAAGAATTAAAAAAAATGTTGACAAAAAATTAAAAAAAAAATTGCTTTTCTTAATTTTATAATTTTTTTTTAAATGTTGTTATTTTGTTTTTAAGGATAAAATATATAACAGCAAAATTAAGAAAAAATAAAGATTAAAAAAAGTAGAAAACGAGAAACTTTCAATGATTACTGAGATCAGTTTCTTAGGAAAATATAACAAAAACAAGTTAATTTTAAATTTTTTTTAAATTTTATTTTTTGTTGAGAATTTTCGTTAAATATTGTTGCTGGTAATTTTTTCTTATTTTTTTCTTAATTGTTGAGACTTTGGCATTGTAATCCTTGAAAGTTTCTTAGAGCGATTCCTTTAACTTTTCGAGCTAGATTCAAATGTATGCAGTGAATCACTGAAAAATTCTGCTCTAACGAAGCGCTTTACGTATATTAGTAAGCTGATATACCTATTTTATTTGTTTGATTATCGGCACGTACGTCTTCCCTTCCGAAATGCTCACTAGTTACCGGATATATCTTATTCTTAATTTTCTTCCTATTCGGTAGTAAGTCTCCTTCTAATAGGATCGCAATGAGCTGATGTAATAATCCAAGCTATCAAAGTATATAGATATGTCACCGGAATTTACAAAATGACGCACCCAGTCGACACCATAAAACTCTATAACTATGTAAGACCAAAAAGAAGTGATATAAACATATATATTCAAGTCACAATTGATATATTTAACTACGCACCAGTCATATCATCAACTAATTCATCCTTAAAGCACTTTAAAATGCTATTCAGAAAACTGTTGATGCTTGATTTGCCTTTGAATAGATATCGGCTCCAATTAACAGTTTCTCATTACATAATTAAAAAAATATCAATTTTAAGTTACAATAAATCTTTATTAAATTGCCCCTCTATATTTTCTTCCAGATTGTGTACGACAACGGACTAGAAGTCGGCAAGGGCAAGGAGTTCACGCCCACCCAAACTAAAGATGAACCAAAACTAGATTGGAACGCCGAACCGGACTCATATTACACGGTTGTGATGAGTAACCCGGACATCCCAAGTCGCCAGAATCCTTTACTACGTGAGTGGCTGCATTGGTTGGTAGTGAATGTACCAGGTACAGATATTGCCAAGGGTGACGTCTTAGATCCCTACATTGGACCAATGGCACCTAAGATGAGTGGAGTGTTGCGATATGTTTTCTTGATCTACAAACAACCGGAAAAGCAAACATTCGATGAGCCCATACTCACCAATACCGACGTGACTGGTCATGAGAAATTCTCTTCTATGATTTTCGCTGAGAAATACAACATGGAATTGGTGGCGGGTAATCTGTTTCAAGCACGTTGGGATGAATATGTGCCGAAGTTGCATAAGCAATTCGGTATAACTTTGTGAAACTTTTATTGAAAAATCAGTAAATGAGTGGAGCGAAAGTAATGGTAACGGAGGAGAGGGAAGGTAATGGTAGATGCGAAAAAATGGAGCGTGGCAGAAGTAAAGAGTACGCCCAAAACTAGATATTACTTCAAATGCTTTAGCCGAAATCGTGTTAGGGTATCTATTCAACAAACATTAAGTAGCTTTGAGTTTTTTTCTAGATTTTTTAACATTCCTGAAAACAATCAATTACGTATAGAGCATTCAAATCAAAATTATTTATGTAAGCATAGTGCATAAGAGTTCTTGAATCCATTTTGGCTGGATCTACTTTTAGGTCCTATGTTTGTGAAGGTCTTGGAGGCATGAATCTTTAGTTTACTCGAAAAATGGTGGCATGACAAGTTTTGAAATATTTTAAGTTTGTATAATTTGTAGTTGAACACTTTTTAAATTTAATAAACACTTAGCCTATTTTACGAACATTCCCAAAAAAATTGAAACGATTTATATTTCAAAAGGATTCAGTTGGTCAACGTGCGAGAAACAATATGTCGCAAATATCGTGTAGTGGAAGGTTTAAAATCAAAAGGAATTTAGCGCCAAATGTTGAAAGTGAATCAGGACCTTTAGCTTTCAAGCAAAGTAGTAGAAAGATGGGTTAGATTAGATTAGATTAGATTTGTGGGGGGCTGGACAAGTCGAAGCACTCAGTGAGTAGACCGTTGTACTACACCCGGATAGATATCAGTAGAAAGAATAGAGATAGGAAAGATAAAAACATGTGGATGGTAAAAACGTATAAATTAGTTTGAGGTCACTCTTCCACAAATCTCTTGGAGTCATTGATGAATTTTAAGAGATCCGGAAGAGGAAGAGTATGAACTTTGTCCATTCTCAGTGTATCGCAACCCAATATCCTAAGTCTGATTCTGGAAAAGGCAGGACAGCTACAGAGAAAATGCACTGCAGTGTCGTCATTCTCAAGACAGGATAGGCATATCGGGCTGCCCATGACCCCCATGGCAGCCATATGCTGACCACAAACGTTGTGTACTGATCCTTCCTGCTGAGTTTTAGGAGGAAGGTCGCTGTTTTCCTGTTTGGTTTTTTCACAAAGCACTTGGCTACTCTGCACGAGTTCAACCCAGACCAAAAACCTATTTGGGTAGACCTCATGAATTCGTCAATCCATAGTTGAATCGATGCGGAATTGACACAAAGAGTGCAGGGCCTCGTGGCATACTTGCAGAGCCTTCATTTGCCAATTTATCAGCTACCTCGTGCCCTGCAATACCACAATGTCCAGGCACCCAAATAAGACTAACTTTGTTGTGTTTTGCAACACTGTTCAGTTTTGTCTTACATTCATCGACTAACTTCGAAGATCAGCATGGGTTAGCAAAGGCTTTCAGTGTAGCTTGACTGTCACCACAAATTCCAATACTGTTGCCCCGCCACTTTTTCTCAATTAGCCAGTGCGCCATAGATTTCCGTAAGGAATACCGTGGCCATCTGTCCTGTGGCATAAGAGTACTTAATGTCTTCGTCTAAGTATCATCCAGATCCGCTTCCATCACTGGTTTTGGATCCGTCGGTGTAGAAAGTGTGCTGGTATCCCGTTAATAGGTTCTCTGGGCTTAACCATTGATCTCTATCTGGGATCAAAACGTCATACTTCCTACCGAAGCTAACGACAGGCACCCGATTGTCCACCGGCATCGAGAACAGTGTGCACCGCTCGCCGCCTTCATTGTTTCTTTTCGAATTTGAAGAGATTTAGAGGTTGCAAGTTCAGAATGGCATTAAGGACATCACCAGATGTCTTACTCATTGCACCTGTGATACCCAAGCACACTCTTCTCTGTAGCCTGTTTAGGGGTTTTACTCTGGAATTAACCATTGTGGCTTTCCACCATACCACAGAGGCGTATGTAATAATGGGTCCAATCAGGGGAATGTACAGTCAGTGTTTTATCGCTGGTCTTAGACCCCATGTCTTGCCTCTTGTCTCTTACACTGCCAAAAGACTTTTAGTGTTTGATAGACCTTCTGCTCGACATGCTTCTTCCAGGTAAGTTTACTATCTAGGATTACTCCTAAATATCATATTTAACCTCAGAAGACAGTTGCAGTGTTACCCCTTTCAATATGGGTAGTAACAGGTCTTCCATATTGCGTTTCCTAGTGAAATGCGCTAAGGTATTTTTGTAGGATTCATCGAAAGACCATGCAATTCGCACCAATACTCAACCTTATTTAGAGCTACCTGCATTTTATGGCATATAACTTCGAGTGATCGGCCTGAGATTAATACGCACACATCGTTTGCGTAGGCTTGGATGTGTCCGATTTCCTGCAGATCATTAAGAAGAGAGTCCACCACGAAGCACCAAAGTAGACGAGAGAGATAGGTTGCTGAATTTAAACGCGGTCATATAAGTCTTGAAGACGATCCACGGACAACATATTGACAAAACGTCGAGTGAACGAAGGAGATCTAGTAGAAGGCCTACGCATCTCGTTGCGTAGAGTAAGCAATATTTTGACTGATGTATTGTGTCTCAGAAAGCTGTGTGCCGCATTCGCTAGCAAGCGAACAAAAACACATTCGGATGCGAGTTTCTCAGCAACATTTAGAGCATTTTCGAAAGAACAAAGTGGATTTTATGCATCGATTAATTACTATGGATGCCCCAGGTCTCTTATCTATCTATCTTCATAATCCTGAGTTAAAACAAAAGGCCAAAGAGTGGTGTGAAACTGGTTCTACGGCTCCGAAACGAGTTTGTGTACAGAAATCTTTTGTGGATTACTTGCAACCTGATCGAACTATAAATTCCGAATATTATTGTTGTAATCTTTTAGATCAGCTGAAGGGAAAAATTTGTGAAAAAAGTGCAAGTTCACAAAAGGAACAAATTTTTTTCCATCAGGACAATGCACCGAGTCATAAGAGCATTTAGACAATGGCTAAAATACATGAATTGAAGTTCGAATTGTTGGAGCCTCCCCCGTATTCACCAAATTTTTTACCCCTGTCGACTTCCATCTCTTTCCAGACCTAAAAACATCCATGCGGGGAAAGCTTTTTGTATTACATGATAAGGTTATAACAGCTGTGGGAGCGTATTTTTCAGCTCTTCCATATTCTCACTTCAGGGATGGAATTTATAAATTGGAATCCCGTTGGAACAAATGCATTTATGTTCAGGGAAACTTTACTGAATAATAAAGTGTATTTCAATAAAAAAATATATTCAAGTATTTCAATATAAAATTGTGTTTTTCTTATCGAACCGCAAAAATTATTGAACAACCTAGTATTTTAATCAAAAAAATCTTGTTTTCTAAACATATAGACTTTTTGGTTGCCAACTCCAGGCCTATGCATTGGTTGTCGTTCGATGACCAAAATTAAGCAGCGTCGGAGGCGGTTAGTACTTAGATGGGGGACCGCTAAGTCTATTCTCGCTACGTAGTTAGGAATTCAAAGGAATTCTAGAATCTTTGTATGGTAAATAATTTTTGTGATTATAACTTGTATTTGATATTCAGCAAAGCAACAAACAGTTAAATGAGTTTTATCAGGCGCTGAGCCTGAGTTTTGCACCTTTCCGCAAATTTTTTTTTTTTTTTTCTGCTAATCTGCTTCTTTATTCTACATCATAATTTAGCTAGGTAATAATTTTGTTTCTTGCGGCACACCCTTTACTAATCTATTTTGCTAATACATTTTCCAGCCCGCATATCTGCCACACTTAAATACCACCTAAGACTAAGTTGATTGTTGGCTTAACTTCGATTCAGGTAAACTTTGCCAAAGTCATTAAAAAATAAAAAAATTGAAATTCGAAAAATGAGTATTCCACTGCTGCTGGTACAGTTGCACATCGCACATGGCTGAAGCATTCAATATGCCAAGCATATCCTTGCACCTTGCCACAACCACTTGCCACTGCCAGCCAGAGCCACCTTTAGCAGGCACATGCGCCTATTCAGTTATGTCTGCATGCCTCACTTGCCGCAAACTGATAGCTGCTGCAAAGTGGAGGAAGTACTAATATTAAATGTAACTTTGTTTTTTGTAAAAAAAGGAACAATCAGCAATTAATACGAGTGCTTTGCAACAAATGTGCAGCTACTTGGGCCGCGAAAGTCTTGCCGGTCTATGTTGCAACAATACACAATGTAGGAATGAGTAAATGTGGAGTGGCACATGAACGTTACCGTGGCATGCGGGCTCATTAAAAAATGTGGCACGCTTAATGTACCTGTTCGGGAGCAAACGGCTTGTGCCCGTATGGAATATCTAATGCGCTTTTCCTGCCGCTGCCTGCCAAAAAGGGCATTTCAAGTGAAGAGGGAAGAAGTTGAAAATTAAAAACAAAAAAAAATTGAAAAAAGTTAATAAAAAAAAACTTGTTCAAATGACAGGCGACACCACGTACCAACAACAAATTGGTGCAACGTAAAATACTTAGTAATAAAACACTCCACAAGCAGAACAAGTGCGAGCAAAGTGTGGTCAAACAATTTGCAGCCCTAAGCCGACGGCTGACGCTACTCCGCTACGCTGCTTGGTATGCATCGCTGCACCCTGAGCTGAGCAAGTGATCGCTGACTTTGATCGCCGCTGCCACCACCACCACCACCAGTCGCAGCTATGCTTGCAGGCCTAGGCACGATCTGCTTGCACGCTCCGGCTGAACTTACTTTGAAGTGTCCTCTGTACGCGTCACCGCACGGAAATGCGCTGGACAGTGGTGGCGGTATTGGCAGGCGACTGTCGCGCGCCACCGATCATGCCTACGCACACATACACACACTCGCGTGTAACGCTATGCAAAAGTTGAAATAACCCGCAATACAAATTCGACGCTTAGTTTTTCCTGTTGATGTCGCCTCCCTTGCAATGTCGTTTGCCCTCAGCTATATCACCTTTTGTTTTGAGCATTCCATCACTTCTCTGTGTTGTTGGTAATTTGAATAATTATTATTCACGAAATAGTTGCTCGTGCCAGTCGGGCAGTTTTCCTTGTAACATCTAAAATAACAACAAACTTTTGGACATACAAACATACAGTGCGAGTAATGAACACATTGCATAACATATCCTGCCTGCAGGACATGTGTGCCTTACCACCGTTTGTTGCATATGATCGGCCAAGTTGCAAGCAGGTGGGCTGCACTTCGCTATTTATTCATAATTTCCACTGCGCTCACTGGACTGAAACAAGTGTTGGCCACCGCTCGCTTTTTGCTAGTTGTTGCATGGCTGGTTGCTTGATGAGCTCCGTATGGCTATTTGTGGCATATGCATTCAGAAAATGCTGGTATTTTCAATATTCAAATTTTGGAATGGTCTAACCGGTCGAGCTGCATAAGGTCAGCTGTTTGTTCTGAGGAATTTTGATCACACATTTTTTTCAGTTGCGTTTAGGTAAAAAGTTGCTTCATTTACGCTGATGATAATAATATTTAAATATCTTTGTATGTCTCTGCAAATTGCGCTGTACTTTTCCAATACTTATTGTAGTGAAGAACAGCTCAAAGAACAAATATGAAGCCATTCAAAAATTTCAAAATTGATTAGACCCAGCCAAATGTGTCAGTGGTCGGCCACTGGCCTTTTCTAGTTCACGCTGTATATTAATAAGTTTAAAGACGCTTGGAAGCAGAAGGAAAATCCAGTGACTTATGTTTGTTTACGACTTGCACTTCTACTTGTACTTGGACCTGTGTCCAGTACTGTTGTTTGCAAAGTTACTGGCCTGGCTTTCGCTCTGGCTATCACTTGTTTGGGACAACTTATTAAGCCGATATTTGGATTTTTCTTCGATCCTGGTGCGACCGTTGCTCGTACTGCGGAACTGGTTGTTCCTGTCGGTCTGTTTGGAGGAGGACCGATCTCCTTTTTAATTATTTTTATTATTTGGACTAATCATTTTTGTATCCACGAGTGTCCGAGAAAAGAAGTCCGCCCGTGAATACCTCCGAACTACACGGGTCAGGCTAATTATTACAGAGGGTGCCAGGTATACGTAAGCTCCGTTTGAGTTATTTCTAACAAGGGCCCCAAGCCTGACATATTCTCGGCACAGGTCGCATCACACCTTAATCCAGCCTTTTACATCCCGACCACGTTAAAACTACTTTGAATAGTGCTGTACTATTGAGGAGTATCAAACACTAACCATAGTACCCTTTAACTTAGCTAAGTACCTCCTAAAATTAGGACAACTATGGTACTTATTTTCAGCCGGCACCCTCGGGGAGGGTTCATTGGAGGATTCTCGCCAGCCATAATCAGCGGTTCCATTGACTATTCTGACCTACTCGGCCATATTAGTTCTAGTATACCCAAGAAAGCTCCTCTTGTTCAAAATCCATTTTATTCCCTGATTATCTTTCTCTAGTACCTCTGTATAATCACCTCGCTTTTTGAGTCTAATAAAATCTCAGAAAATATACTAAAGAAAATAAAATAAGTAAATAAATCAATCTTGATTTTACATCTCCGAGATCTGCTTTTAAATCTTCCATTGACCCTCCATACTGTTAGTTTCTATTGCCCTATTTGTAAGTTAATCTGTATTCCCCTAATTTGTAAGGTGTAGTAGTCATGGCTCAATAAATTCAATTGCAAATTATACTGATAACTACGTGTATGCGAATAAAAATACGAGCTAAATAATTGTTTCGAGTAAACATTTTTTATTTTTCGACGTAGTCTCCTTTTAAGCTTCTACACTTCGTCCAACGCTGTTCTAGTTTGTTTACCCTTGCACATAACATGATTTGTCCAAGTGTGAATAATAGCTTTCCGTTCCTGCAACCACCTCCTCGCTTGAATAAAATATTTTTCCCCCAGCCATTTCTTCAAATTGGGGAACAAATATTAGTCCGAGGGAGCCGAAGAAACCAAGTCTGGAGAATAGGAATGATCACGTCATGATCGAGTTCATGAGTTAGAACCCAATTTCTAGACCACAACTGCTGAGGTGCGAGCTGGTGCTGACGGAAGAGGAAAATCACTCGACTTCCTCGATTCAAGCGAATACCAACCACAAAGAAATAGACTGATCTGGCTGAAACTTGATGGGTGTTCCTCCAAGAGATTCTACCAACTAAACATAACCTCGATACGCGCCAGTAGTGGCATCTCTTTGACTTTACATGGACTTTTCAAACAACCCTCGTACTAAAATTTATTGAGGAAGTTGAGCTCAGAGAAATACTGTGAATCCACGAAGGAAGCACAATAGATCGTTCAGGTCGTTGTGCTAAACCCATCCCCCTCCATATATACAAATAATAGAAAGTAATAACAACTATTTGCTTAAAACCTGTTTGAATCTCTGGCTATGGCTTTGGAACTAAAGATTTAATAAAATAAAAATGAAGATAAAATGAGAATGAAGCCGAAAACAACATTCGCCACCAGAGGATGATTTACTGGAATAAATTTATTTATTTTGTGGCAAATAAAAGGAAATTTAGGTATTCGGTTCGCAATCCACATATAAATTCTCTACCATGTCTAATTCGAGCCCAGTGGCCATTTGGCTCCACATAAGAATAGCTCCGCAATAGCACCAAGCGCACCTGAGATATTAATCTCATTACGTATAGGAATGTCCAAGCCTTGTAATCTATCATCCTTGTATTTAGGTAACGGTTTCGGAAGGAGTACATCCACTTAGACACTAAATGAGTACCAATTTGCAGTGACTCTACGAGATAAGAGATAACAGGTAAAGGATAAGAGAAAAGAGATTCGATAAATGGAAATAAAAGGGAGATGCTATCCATCCCTGGTATTTCTTCAAAAGTGTTTTTGAAATTAGCTCTAATTTTTTATACTAACCGCATAAAAGTTATACATCAAAGCATGGATTGAAATAATACTGAATTTCGGCACATCGTACGCTTGTTATTTTTCCCTTTTCGTCCACTAAAAAACACCTACCCTCTTCGGCAGACTTCGCTCCAAGGACTGCAAATTTGCATTACATCGAGGTGGGGTCGTGATAGTGTCTATTGACCACAATAGGGACCTGCGTCCAGGCTCTCTGGCTGGGACATATGAAGGTAATACATCGAAGAGAGTCTCCTGTTACTGTATGATATAGTCGTGAGTGATAAACTAAGGCGTCTGTGATTGTGGTCAGTTCGTTTCTAGATAAATACAGACTCAAGAGTCTTAGCTCGTCAGTTCGTCTCTAGTCGACCCCCACTGTATAATTAATATATAATTTGTTAGACTCAGAAGCTCGTTCAACCTTAACTGCTTCACCATTGCCTAGAAGGATCTAGCAACTGACTTTAACAGCCCGGAAGTAGTTGAAAGAAGGCCCTCACACTGGCTTTGAGAGAAATCCCTTTGAGGAGTCCCAGTCTAGCCATGCAATTCTCCACAATGTCCCTGGGAACTGATGCCAACCGCAAGTATGGTAAGGTATTTTCCTCTAACTACCAGTGCACCAATAACTTCGATGTATAAGTCCAACTTAATGCATATTTTTATCTTGAGAGCACGCAAATCCATACTTAAAAAAAAGAAGAAGAAAAAACAGGGACATGTGTTTATTCACCTCCTCAACTAAATTCAATTGCCTCCGGCAGCAAGTAGTTCAATGAACTTCCTGACAGGATATGGCAGTGCAAGTAGAGCACCAGAGTGGGGAAACCCAAAAAGCAGCACATAAATAAAATAACACAAAGCATAAGAAAAATCACTGCACAACAGCGGAATGGAATGAAAACAGGTGTGTCCTTTGAACGTGAACTAGTGCAACGAATTTTTATGAGTCTGCGTTTTTTATTATTACTTTTTTTTTTTTTTTTTGATTTTTTTTGCTTCTTGCATTGTAGCAGCACGAACAGCCGTACACTTGCTCGATACAAAGGCGGTTTCCAGGCGGTGCTGGCAGCGTTACACCCACACAAATACGCGTAGGCACACGCACATGCGCTCACTCGCAAATGCTTATAAAATCGAGCACATCTGTGAGATTTGAGGTCAACGTTTCGTGGCATTTCAATGGCAAGTCGATGGAGCTATTGAATTTGTAAATTTCCAGGCGAGTAGACGAATAAATGAGTGCAACAAAATGGGTATGTGTGCGTGAGTAGCCAACAGTTGTCGAAATGCTTCCTACGCGTTGGATTTTTTTCGGATTTTTTTTCTCTTGTCCCGACGCAGGCTGTGTAATAAATTTAGGAAGAGTAGATTTTTGGCTCCATTCTTCAATGAGTTCTACTTCATAATTTGAATTGCATTTAAATGCGACGAGCGTGCAATGTTGTTGTTTTTTCTTTCTTTTTTGATGTTTTTTTTTGTCATGCATGCGATTTGTATTGTTTTCTTACTCCGCACGTCTGGTATTTTGGAAGTCTACTTATTTTGTAAAAAGGTGTTTTTCTTGCCTTTCAAAAGCGTGCGCGTGCGCGTGTTGAGGAATTACTTAAAGGAATTTCCGGTAAGGTATTCGGAATGAATGAAATGCTGTTTTCGAGAGCTATCGAGATTTGTATGCCTCAAATTTGGTAGTCTATGAGTTCAGTGACTGGCTACAGGCGGCAGTGGCTCCGGTGGCGCGCATGCGCAGGAAGCGTATAAATGCCTGCGTTGCATGTAGGTGTGTGTGTGTGTGTAAGCGCAGACTTCAATGTATTCCCGCTGGTTTTGAGGACAATTAGTACTGCCGCGCTTGTTTGAGTGCAGCGCGATTTGTCCAATACGAGTGCGAACATTATCGCTGCCGAATCTCGCTGACGATCGTTACTTCAAAAGCGGCCGCAGTGGCATTGATTTTATCGACAACGAAAATGGAATAAATTAACACACAAAAAAAAGAAGAATACGAAGGAAAATCAATTGAATGCCTGGGTCGTGATTTTATCAGCTCATTACGGTTAAATGCTTGTTATAGCGGTTCTCGGTGTTAGTGCGTTGTGTGCCGTATGATGGCAGTGGCGTTTTATTGATGGCATTTAATTGATGTGGCCCGCGTGCTGCTAATGACTATCGGGCGCGACAGTATGAGCGTTCTAAGGCGCATCGAAACTAGCGACTGTATTGACTATATAAAAAATAAAATTAAATAAATGTTAAACAGTATTCATCAGACGCGCTGAATATGACTACAATGGCAGGCAGCGCGTGCCGCAGCTATAACTATTAACTCATTTTTTATACCATACACCAAATACTCGTATTGGCATTTCCGTTGCAATTCAAATTTTCGAATTTTCATGGCAGATACTACTTGTAATTTTTTCTTATAACAAAAACAAAAAACAAAACCACCGGCAAAAAATATGAATAATTAATTACACTGCCATGCTCCACCATTTCAAAGGCGCTTTCCTTGCTGCTAGCGCACAAATGTATAAGTTGCCTGTATGCATGTGCAACAGCACATAAAAAAAGGACCTGCATTGGTATGCACTTGTACAATACTTGTATGCGCTTGCAACAGGCGGCATAGAGAAAAAGTAACGTGCGCCCCATAAAGGACATGTGCGCTATCGTAGGACATTACCATCGCTGCTGTTGCTGTCAATGCGCTTGTATATACACACATGTATGTGTGTAAGATTAGGTAACAAACGTGCAACATTAGTGACTGGTGGTATCAGTTTCGCTGCGCTGCACTCAGGCGTGAAGAGTGCCGCTACTACCGATAGGCACAACTGGGGCACATTCAGTGTACAAAGGCACAGGCAGTTCTTTACCAATGAATCTAAAATACAAGCAGGGCATTTAGACTAAATTTAGAAGCACAGAGTTTCATTATTTTTAGTATAATTTCTATAGCCTACTATGTATGACTACCATACCGTTAGTGCTGCTGTTAAAATACACTGCCATAACGAAATATCACTAAGAAGGCCAGTATAGCCTTCTACGCTTGTAAATCTATGTTCGGCAAAAAATGGGGTCTCAAGCCACGTGTCGTACTTTGGAAGTACAACTTAGTGGTTTTGCCAATTTTGACATATGCTTGCCTACACTTTAGAAGGGCTACACCACTAAAATAGAGAGAGTGCAGAGAACTGCATATGTGGGCATCACTGGTGCTTGTAGAACATGTTCCACTGCTGCCCTCAACGTCATTCTGCACTTACTTCCCGTTGATCTTCAAGTTAAATTCATTGCAGCTCAGAGCGCTATTAGGTGGAAGAAGATTGACCTCTGGAGGCAACTTCCTGTGAGACATAGTAGCATCTTGAAGCAGACCTCGCCTTCCTTCTCTGTACTTCGCACTGATCTCTCCATCCGCAAACTGTGCTTTGAGGGTTGTGCTAGAGCTATCTTTCCGAGCAGGCAAGAATGGAAAGAGGGGAGAGTTGGTGCGGATATAGATACCTCTGTTTTCACTGACGGATCCAAAATGGAGTCTGGAGTGGGCGCGGGGGTTTACTCTAAATCAGCCAGCATTTCGGTCTCCTTTAAACTGCCGGAAACAAGCAGCGTTTTTCAAGCAGAGGTCTTCGCGATCCTGCAGGCATGCAAACAGCTTCGGGATCGCTGTTGAGAGGGAGACATATATTTTTTCCGATAGTCAAGCTGCAATCAAGTCACTGTCGTCTCCATATTGCAGCTCTCTTCTGGTGAATTCCTGTAAGGAAGAACTCAAACGTCTCGAACGGGCAGGATACATTTCCCTTATCTGGGTTCCTGGGCACAGGAATATAGGGGGAAATGAAATGGCCGATGAGCTTGCCAGGAAGGGGTCGACAGCTGTCCCCTGCTCAGACATCGGTGTCGCCTTGACTGTTGTTAAAGGAAAACTACACAATTTCTTTCTAAAAAAAGCGCTATCTATCTATCGTGCGCTATTTCAAAAGCACTATGGCCTCAATACGATAGAAACAGAACGCTTAAGGTGATGGGAATCCCCCGCCATTCAATTTCCAAACTTATTGCGGTGTTCATTGGGCATTGGTCACTGGGTGATCGGTACTCATGCGGAGAAGCTTGGAATTCCGTACAACCCCTATTGGAGAAGCTGTGGGGATCCTGCATAGAAAGAGACTGTGGAACACTTTTTATGCAAATGTCCGGCTCTGGCGGCTAGGCGCTTGAGATTCCTCAGCGTGCCCTTAGGAGATGGCTTGAAGAAATTCTCCAGTCTAGATCCCTTTTCTCTCCTCCGCTACATCAATAGCACTGGATGGCTGTAGATGGTTTTCTCTTCCCTAAATTTTTTGGTCCACGTTATGGTACCAAAACGGCACGCAAGTGCTACTAGAAGTGTACCTGGTCATCTAACCTACCTACGGAAATATCAAAACTTCGTCCCTCGGTAGAAAATATCCAACCTTAGACTCTATTTCATCCCGCAACTCGCTAAAATCCAGAAAATGATATCCAAATTGAAAAACAAGAAAACTCCAGGAATTGACAACATTAAAAATTGGCTAATCAAATACGAAGAAACTGAACTCTGCAAGGAAACACATAAGCTATTCTGTAAAATACTTTTTGTTGCTGTTGTTGCAGTGATTGAGATTGAAACTAGCGCCGTTTTACTACCACTGTTCTCGCGAGATGTCTGTGTATGTTTGTTTTTTGTTTTGAATGAGATCCACTTAGTGAGATCGAAGTATAGCAGCAAACTTTTTATATCTATGCCTGAGATTAATTGCTGTAACAAAGGCTTACCGAAAGAGTGAAAAGTTGTCCAGCTTCCTATGTCTCTGAGTCTCACCGCGCTGCATGTGTTCTAAGGGTAATAGATGTGTTAGTAGGTTAAGCGCTTTAGTAGGACTTGTGCTAAGCACTCCTATGGTTCGGATGCCCGCTGATCTTTGCATATTGTTGAGCTTGGATTCATTGTATCTCTTTTCCATAGCGGGCCACCAAACTAGTGCCAAATAGTAACAGTGTAGGACTAATTGGAAATCTTTGGTTGAAGACCCCATTTAGCCAACATTCTGTTACAAGTGTAAAGTGCTTATTAGCTTTCTTCACAATGTATTCTGCATTGAGCGTTCAGCTGAGTTTGGGATCTAGGATAACACCTAAGCATTTTGCTTGTTGGGCTAGCAGCAAGACTAACACCGTTTAATTTTGGGAGATTAAAGTTTAGGTTTTCTTAAAAAATAGCGTCAGTTTAGTTTTACTCGGGTTTACACTTAAACCGCAGTCTGTGGCCCCAGCTGAGTATTCCCAGAGCTTCTTCCATGAACTCACTGATTAGTGCTTGAAACATTCCTAAAACTATGATCACTATGTCATCCGCATACACCACTGCCTTAAGGGGGTAGTATGGTATTTTCGTTTTTTCATTTTTTTTTTTTTTTTTTTTAATTATTCTATAACATCTTAAGATTATTGTGTGAAAGTTTGAAGTGCATTAGAGTAAAATTGACAAAGACACAAAGGATTAAGTATCTACCTCTCCAACCGGATTTCACGCTGCCGAAAATCTTTAAACGCGTTTTTCTCACACTTGCCTTTTTTACGGTCGGTGTTCACTGTAGATTCATATCTACTGCACCGATTCTTTTCAAATTTGGTTTTTTTTGTTTCTTTACTTTATTCACGAGGTAATGACGTCGAGTTTTTTTTTTTTTTTTAATTTTGTCATATTTTAAAACAACAAAGTTTTCAGTTTTTTTATGAAAAATCGGTGTTTTGACTTCAAAGCGCTTTAAAAAAAAAAAAAAAAAAAAAAAAAAAATCGACATTGTTACCTGCGAAACTTTATTAGCTGATGAAATCAATTTGGTTTTTTGATTTTAGTTGATCCAGTAATGAGGTCTGAGGGACACCGCAATAAAACTTTTTTATGAGACGTCCGCGAAGATTCGCTGCCACCAACTCATTTCTTCATAAAAATCAATGAAAATTTCACACAATATTCTTTAAATATGACTTTATAATGAAGTAATTTTAAAATTTTGAATAAATCAACTGTGTCGACAAAAAAAATTTCGAAAAATATGCTTGTTTTACACCGAATTAACCATACTACCCCCTTAATTCCCTTCTGTCGGACTTGGAAAGGATGTTGTTGGCAACTAATAACCACAGCAGAGGGGATCAAACTCCCACTGTGGAGTTTCCCTGTTGACAGAGAGTTTAACTGAGCTACTGCCCGCATGCCCGATGATTATTCTAGTTTTAAGCATGTAATTTATCCAGTATTTGAGACCTAGCGGACTAACATATCAAGGACCTTAGTTGTGGAGTTAGTATTAACGTTGTTAAAAGCACCCTCTATGTCGAGAAAGGCGACAAGTGAGTATTGTTTGTACTGTCTGCTTCTCTCAATCGTGCTTACAATGTCATTAATGCTGAAAACAGTGAACGACGTAAACGCAGTCCCCTGTCAGCTGTTACGATCAAACTAATGAGAACTCCATGTAAATGAAAAATTCCTTCCTTCCGTATCGTAGTATCGTAGATTTTATTTCACGATATTTGAAAATTCCCGTAAAACCCTTTCAGCTGATTGCTCTCTCACCACACAGTGTTGCCAAGCAGTACATTTCGAAATCATTTACAAAATAAAGTTAGAAAAATTAAAATTTTTATTAAAATAACTTAAAAACACTTTTGAAGAATGTTCATTATAGATAAATGAACTATTTGCATTTGTTGGTTTTTGACTCTGGTTTATTAAACAATGAAAAATTGCAACTGATAACGCGGATGTGTGAAAAAGTGTGTAAGCAAAAATATCAATGGCAACATTGTGTAAATACAACCAAACACATACACACACAAACCGATGTATTGTGTAAATATGTAATTAAAAGAACGCAGTTGTTCTCACGGGATGAGTTTTTGTGCTCGTTAGGGACTGCGGTAAAGGACTGCGTACGTCGTTCACTGTTTTCAGCATACGAGCAGTCTGTGTAAATTTTTCTTTGTGATAGGAATGTTGGGTTCTTGAAGATGTTGTATTTGTAATCTTTCGAGAGTTTTATGGAAAAAAGAGGATAAACTCATGGGTCTGAAATCTTTCGCGCCTGCCAGTTTTCGGGATAAAAATCGCCTTAACCGTCCATCAGCTTTTTGGAATTGTTCTAGCATAAGACTTTTTTTTTGGCGAAGGCCTCTAGCCACGGAATGGTTGTTTCTCGAGTACAGTATGGCAGGGAATGCCCCATCTGGGCCGGATGCTTTGTATGGCTCAAAGTTTTTCATCATCCTTAGAATTATATCTTAGGATACAATGTGGTTGATTGTACTGGAGGACAAGTTGGACATATGAACACTGCTAATATTGTTCCCAATATATTCCATATACCATTCGGAGTTCACAGATAGAACGTTGGTTCGAATCTCGGTGAAACCAAAATTAATAAAAACATTTTTCTAATAGCGGTTGCCCCTCGGCAGGCAATGGCAAACCTCCGAGTGTATTTCTGTCATGAAAAAGCTCCTCATAAAAATATCTGCCGTTCGGAGTCGGCTTGAAACTGTAGGTCCCTCCATTTGTGGAACAACATCAAGACGCACACCACAAAGTGGAGGAGGAGCTCGGCCAAACACCCAAAAAAGGGTTACACACCAATTATATATATATATAATCCTTTGGCAGCTAAATTCTTTTCGCGTTCCACAATCTAGGCCCTCTCAAAGACATGAGCTGAAGGATCTACCAGGACCCGTTCCCACTAATTACCCGTACCCATCTAATTTAAAATATTTTCGTGTTATTTGGCAACATTAACATTTCTATTGCTGCTCAGGAGAGATATCCGCCTAAAGACCTCGGCTTATTCGCTTCGATATTCCTTCTCTCCAAATATAATATCAAATGTAGAAGACGAGAGGGCGCATTATTCACACGGCGGCTGGCGTAGTAAGCAAAGTTAATATATTTGAGACTCAAAAAATCCACTCGTAGTGGAAGGTGAAATCCATGCTTTCGGAGACTTTTTTTTAGGTTCGATTCTTGAAGCACCGACACTGTTGATGCCCTTCCACCAGAAATAATATATTTTAACAAATTTATTTTTCCATTACTCTGGTTTTAGTCAGATGATGCTAGGTGTCACAGGAGTTGGACAATAATCGACCCTTGTATGTTAAGTTCGGTAATCGCGGAATCAGCTTTTTTGATTGAGCGACGATTTATATGATTCAAACCTAATTTTGGGGTGTGTCGTTAATGATCGATACTATCCTGAAAATCTAGAATCGATTAAGATCCTTAAATATAATATTATTCTAGCTATTGCTGAGGTGATACCCGAAATTAACGAAAAACTGTTGACAAGTTGAGCTACTGCAGATCAGCTGAAGTAATCATTTGAATAATTTGTGGAAAATAACTAATCGGATTAATCACATACGTCAGTGCAAGTTCTGAACATTCATTCTTTTTAGCAATTTTTGAATATAAACACCGGCTCGATTATCCACCCTTTTCCCATTTATGCATTCTTCAACAAAAACTGTATTTACTTAAAGTACTTAACGATCCATTTCGTAATTTTTCCGCGGCGCAAAAGGTGTATTTACACAAAAAATACCTTTGCAGTCATCTGCCTAACCTGTGCCCACTCTTCCACCCCGCTACCTCTCATCATCAACCATCAACACTAACAAGCGGCACCATTACTCTGGTACCATACCAGTCGCAAGTGGCAGATGTCTTGCACCAGCCACCACCACCACCACCACTGCCAATGCCAAAGCTGGCACCGGCTCATCAACAATCAACCATCAGCCACCAGCGGCACCAGGGTGCACTCATTTTTCAACAGCACAGCAGTAATGTACAACTATTTCGAAATTCAACTAACAAAAATTACAACAAAAACCAATAGCCCACAAAGTCTGAAGTATTTGTTTGACAACAAAGAGTTGCCTTCAAAAGGGAAAGAAATATAGAAAAAAAATTATTTAGTAGAAAAACTACCCTAGTCCTATATAATAATTCAATATAGTACAAAGCAATAATTTTCAAGTGTCTAAAACCTGCAAGCAGTTCGCGAGGCGCTTCTTTTATTTTTCTGGCTGTCTGACTTATTAAAATTTGAACGAAGATAGGCTCAAATTGTTGCTTAATGCTTTTTGTTGTTGGTAGTGTTGATATATTTATTTACATGCCCTACAACATGGAATTATTGTTGTTGTTGTTTATTAATTTTTTATGTTTTTTGGTGCTGCTCATTGATGAGCTGCCTTTTGCATATTTCTGTTTCTGACTTTTCCTTCCCCAAAGCCTTTGCAACATGCCACAACAACAGCAACAACCACAATAAAAGTGGCAGCTGTGCTAATAAAATTCGTAGTGAAGCACCTTTTCCTTAAGCTACACAAGTTCTAAGTACTACTGCAGCTCATCCGTGCACTTCCCTCTTCTGCTATTTACATTAATGAGTGAGTTAATGCGAGTTGAGTATGAAAGCCTTGTTTGGCTTTGTGTGTGTATATATGTGTGTATGTGCTTATGTGCATTGATATGAATGTGCGGAAAACGGTCTGATGATTGCGGAAGGGAACGTGCCAACGGATCTGTCGCTGATAGATAACAAGTTGGAGAAGACTATTGTTGGCTTGTGCCATACTTTTCCAATAAATTCATATACCTATATATGTGTGTGTATATACATTAGGATGACCCAGAAAAAAATTATTGATGACACGTACCCCTTGAAATTGTTCTTTATGTTAAACTTCTTTTATATTTTTTTATGTAATATTTAGCGCTTAATTTATATACGAAAAAGTGGAAGTTTGTTGAAAATATTTACGGATTAAAATATTCTACCTCCTCTTTTAATTCCTAATACTCCATGCTTTATAAAAACAAAAAATATTTATAATTAAAAGCACTTTTTTTAGAAAACTGCCCAAAATTATAAACAAAATTTAATTTTTGAAATAAAAAAATAATATTGGTATATGATTTTTAAAATAAAAAATAATGTTTTTTTTAAGAAATTAAATATTCTTTATAGTTACCCTCAAAAATTATTTATATTTAAAAACTAACACTTACTTTATAATTAAAAAAAGATTTATAGAAACCTTGAAACTCAAAAAAAAAATTTATTTTAAAAATTACAAAAAAAAAATTAAAAATTAATTAAAATTAAAAATTAATTTTTTTTTGTGGAAAAAAATTTAATTATTTCTTATAGTGACCCTGAAAAAATTAATTATAAATTTAATTTATTTTTTAAAAATTTTGAAATGCCCTTAAAATAAAAAAAAACTTTATTTTCGAAATAAAAAAAAAACTATTTGTTTTTGTTTTAAGAATTTTTTAATAACAAAGAAATGCATTACCAAATATTTGTTTTTTAATTATTTAAACATTTTACTACGATTATTAACTTCTTAATGTTTTTAGTTTTTACTGCTAACTTGTTTATTAACTACCAAATAAATTTTAGTTTTTTTGCATTTCTTAATTTGTGATATACCGGGTAACCGAGAAAGTCGTTCTATGCAGTTAAGGGCATTGTTCGTAAAGCTGTTTCTGATTAAGTTCTGTTTTATTAAAAAAAAAATTTCTTATTATTAAATTATTATATTATACAATTTTTTAAAACAAAAGCATATTTATTTTTCAATTTTTATTTTAAAAAAATTTTAAATTTTTTACAATGATCCTGACAAAATGATTTTTTAGAAACCCTGAAATCCCGCCAAAATTAAAAAAAAAATAAAATTTTTAAAACTAAAAAAAATCAAAAATAATTTTTAAGTAGTTTTTATAGTGACTCCGCAAATTAAAAAATATGTATTTTTCAAATTAAAAGAAGAGTATTTTTTTGATTTTTTTCTTTTAGAAAAACAATTTAAATATTTTTTATAGTGACTCTAACAATTCCCTAAAATTAAAAAAAAATCTTACAATTTAAATAAAAATATGTATTTTTGACTTGTCTTTTCGAAAATTAGCGTTGAATTTGTATAGCGAAAAAATTCATTTACAAATGAAGTCTACAGTAAATAAATATTTACAGTTCGAAATTGTTTATTCCCTCTTCCAATTCCCTTCACAAATATTGAAAAATGAAATGCTTTACTTAAAAAATTATAATTTTATTATTTTTAAAAACTTGAAAATTTAAAAATATTTAAACTTTTGAAATTAGGACTCTTTCATACCAATTTTTATATATATAAACTTAATTATTTTTTATAGTGGGAACGAAGACTCTTTAAAAGTAAGAAAAAAATTTTAATTTTTAAAATAAAAAAACATTTACTTTTGTTTTAAGAAATTTTTAGTAACAAGAAATAACTTAATTATTTTTATAGTGACACTGAAGACTCCCAGAAATGTTTAAGAAAATTAAATTTTAAAATAAAAAACAGCAAGCACTTACTTTGGTTTTATTATATTTTTCATAACAAAAAATAATTTTAATATTTTTTTTGTAATGACACTGAGAACTCTTCAAAATAAAAAAATTAAAAAATAATTTTTAAATAAAAAAAAATATTTTTGAATTGTTTTTTTTTTTTAAGAAAAGTATCAGGTCAGTCCATAAGTTCGTGCGTTTTTCAAAGGTGGTTTTAAAATTAATAAAAATGATGTTTAAAGTATTTATTAATCAATAATATATTTTCCTTCATTAATCACAATGACTTCGCAACGTTTAGGCAAATTTTTAATTCCCTGCTCAAAAAATTTTTTGTCCTTGGAGCCAAAATACTCTTCGATATCCCTTTTCATAGCTTCTTTTGAGGAGTAGTTCTTTTTACTCATATGGCATTGAAGTCCACGGAAAAGGTGATAATCACAAGGTACAATATCCGGAGAGTATGGTGGATGTGGCATTAGCTCCCATCCGAGCTCGTTCAGCTTGCCTAATGTTTGCCTTGCGGTATGAGGTCTTGCGTTGTGGTGGTGAAACAAAACTTTGCGTTTATTCACTAAAGACGGTCGATTTTTATTAAGTGCCTCATTCAGGTTTGATACCTGGTGGGAATAATAATCAGCAGTTATCGTCTGGTTTGATTCTCAAAGTTCATAATAAACAATACCGGCCATATCCCACCAAATATGTAGACAGGAGAATCTTCTTGGGGTGAAGGCCATCTCTTGGGGTCGGTTCTGGTGTTTCATCTTTATCTACCCATTGCCGTTTCCGAACTGGATTATTGCAAAGGACCCATTTTTCATCACCAGTCACGATACGGTTGAAAAAACTTTCATTTTCAAGCCGTTGCTGCAGCTGAGAACACACATTCACTCTCTGCTGAAGGTTGGCGACGGAAAGTCTATGCGGAACCCATTTTCCCACTTTGAAACCTTTCCCAACTGAACCAGGTGCCTGTGAACTATTCCATGCGATGAATTTAAGCTCTGAGCTATCATATCGACTGTCAAATTTGGCTCAGCTTCCACGGCGTCGGAGTTAAAGACTTCAGGACGACCAGCGCACGGGGCATCCTCCACGTCGCATTTGCCACTTCGGAATTTTGAAAACCACTTTTGCGCAGTACTTACACTCACGGTATTATCTCCATGAATAGTGTTTATTTCTGCAGCAGCAGTTGTTGCATTTTTACCACTTTTATAAAAAAATACAAAATATGCCTCTTATACGCCTTGGAAGATTCCACTTTATTTTTTAACAACACGTTCTTCTATCCGCCATTAAAATCACTTGTTGAATGCACAGTATATCAAAGAAAATATAAATAGCTCCGTAATATTCCGCGAATAATTTTTTGTATGCAAAAATCGCACAAAAGTGAAACTATGGGTATGGCACGAACTTATGACCTGATATTTAATTTTTAAAATTAGGAAAACAATTTAATTATTTTTTATAGTGACTCAGGAAACTCCCCAAATAAAAAAGGAAAATTATAATTTTGAAAATAAAAAAATTATATTTTCGCCTTAAGAAAATTTTAAGAACAAATGAACGTGTTGTGGTACAATGTTTTTTTTCTGTTAAAGTAATTAAAACACTTTTTGCGAATATTTAATAATTTTTTTCTTTTTAAATACAGAGAAAGTTGTAGTTTCTTCGAAATTTCTTCGTAATTCCTTCGTAGCTTCTTCCGTTTTCTTAATTTTGTGTATACCGAATTACCTAGAGAGACGTCCTAAATTATTATTTAGGTAATTTCTTATGAAGTTGGTGGTATAAAATGAAGTCCATAACTTAACCGTTCTCGAGATATTCGATTTTACAGATTACATAAAAAAATGTTTTTTTGCTTGTTAGTCCACTTTTTTTAAATGTTAGTTCAATGATTTGCTTGTTTTCTGTTTTAGTTAATGTATCTGTTTTTATTTAACACGTTGACTGCCGTGCCGGCACCCATTACCCGGCGCATGGCTTTTGGTGTAATATTGCGTCAATTATATTTTCTGTCGTTTGATTTTAAAATTGAAAACATATAACAGGATATATATATATAATGTATGACAATTCAAATATAAATATGTGATGCACACTTGCGGCGCTGTGTGATAACCAGCAAATTTCGCTCGGCAGTCAACGTGTTAAATTAACTATAATTATTAATAATTACTAAAAATCATTTAACAAATTTTAAAAAAGCACTGAAAGCCAAAAGTGGTTGCTTAGTAAATTTTGAATCCACGATTTTTCACTAAGTATTTCGTATTTCTCATATTAAAAAAATGCTTAGGGAAACTAAATATACTGCAGTTAATTCAAAAACTAGTTTGTTAAAATTAATAGAAATAAATATAAAATTAAAAAAATAAAAATGCAAGTGACTATTTTTTCGTTCTTAAACCCAATTTAGAGGTTAGGCTCTCATTCTTTTTAGGTTTAGGAACCATCAAGTCAAGCACGACAAACAGGATAAGGAGCTTAACCAATCAGCCAATAAAGGGAGTAAGAGTCGATTATATTTCATATAAACATACATACATACAAGAAAAAAAAATATTTTTGGGACACCCTAATACATGTACGAGTACAAGCATACATTGGTATATGAATATATAAGTTTATGTACATTAAAATATAAGTACTTGTATGCGTTGATTACCAAAAATAAAAAAAAATTATGTGTATGCATACAAAAGGTGTTTTATGCGGAAATATGCCGAACAATCGAAGACGTTCTTTGTTGTTTATTTAAATTGCTCTGCCTTCAACGAGCTTTTTATTTGAATGCGATCATTCTTTTTCTTGTTTTTGTTCTGGTTTTTCTTGATCGATTAGACGCTTGAATATCAAATTGCAGATGTTCGTTACTTTTTTCCTTATTACGTACATACGCACCTACAATAAATATACCCTTACACATACCCTCACACAAATTCGCTATTGTACCTCACAGGTATGGCGCATGAGCGCAGGTATCTTCCAACTTAACCCACTAATGCCTTAGAGAGGTGTTGATTTTTCAGTGATGTGGAAGCTTATAACTAATCTTAGTCAACAAATTAGAATTTCATGTTCACGCAAGCGAGCTTAGTCGCCTCTATAGCGAGGAAGGAGCAAAACCAACGGCAAAAGAAAGAAAAAGGCATCAAGAGAGACCGATCTATGTACGAGTGGCAAAAAGATGACTCTTACCCCTTAAGGGCAATGGGCGTACAAGCTAATATTACATCTCGAGAAGTGGGTGAAAAGAAAGCATGGTGATGCTGATTATTACTTTTCGCAGCTACTCATCGGTCACGGCAGCTTTATGGAATATCTCCACCACTTTCAGCTGACACAAGTCCAATTTACACAAGCTGCCCTAAGGCAATCGAAAACTCGGAATGTGTGACTTTTCATTGTAATGGCATCGCACGAGAACGTGCAATATTTCATAGAGTTTTGGGACACTCACATGGTCCTATCAACCTTATACGGAAAATGTGCTCGTCCTCGAGTGCTAAGTGGGAGGCAGATCGAGCGTTTGCTGGAAAAATATTACAAGGATTTTCAATTCATTGAATTTGAGCGCAAAGCCCAGCAGCAGCAGCTACAACTACAAGTACGACATGGAGATGAACTGTTTCTGGACAGGATGGCGAGAAACGCAGACACTTGAGTCAATCATTCATAACAACATCAAACAGATGAAAAGACAAAAGTTTGTGAGTATCGACCTATTGCACATTATCCGATGTTCCATATGCACCAGAACCACTTATGAGCACAGTGGGAGAAGTGGATACTATCGCTGCCGTAAGCTCTCTATACGTCCACAAGAGAGGGGCCTTGACGCAGGTACTTGCTTGTGTCAATAGACATACCGGGGAGCCACCTTGATGAAATGCGTACAGCGGTCCCAGAGTGGAAATCAGCCGAGGAGGAGGAACGTGATAGTGGAACGCTTTAGATAGCAAATTTGCTGATGTTTGTGATGTTTAACCTCCTAATAAAAAATAAATAAAATAAACAATGAAAAGAAAATAAAAAATTGAAAATCTAGCTCATTCAAGGCAAGGGCTGCTAGCTGCATTTTTGTTGTTGTTTTAACATTAATTGAAGCCCCGTCAGTGTAGGGTATATCACCGGTCGTCTTCTAACGGTAGGCCCAGGAAACATGCTGTTTCTACGGGTTGGGTCCAAAGGGAGAAGGGTGTTAGATGAGTAAGTTTTAAAGGGCATGTGAAAAGGTGGTTAGTGTCGTGCGGGGTACCTTCAAATGCAGGACATAGGTATGTTTGGTATGTCGGGATCAATTCTGGATAAGTAGGAGTTTAACCTGCTACAGTATCCAGAACGTAATTGTGCCAGTGTTACGCGTGTCTCACGGGGAAGCTGGAGCTCTTCATCTGCAATAGGTGGTGGTTGGACTCCGATTATGGCATTCACAGGACGAGAGCGTAAGAAGGGGGTGACGGTCTCCCGGTAAATGTCGTTTATTGACTGTCTAAATACTCTCTGGTCCAGTAGATTTCTGTCGGTTTTTTCCTGGATCTCGGCGGCATAGTTTAAAAGGTGTCTCCTGACGTGCCTAGGAGGCGACTCTGGCTCAAGCAGGTGTCTGCAAGGGTGAAACCTGTGGTAGTATCTTAGCAGGAATTGCTTGCTGAGCAGTTTGTTGTGCTCCATTACAGGGAGCATTTGTGCCTCATTGTGCTGGTGTTGAATAGGGGACATCATTGGCATGTGTATTCGGCGCCGTAGCCGAATGTGTTGGTGCGTGATTACCATTCGGAATTCACAGAGAGGTGGTTGGTTCGAATCTCGGTGTAAGCAAAAATTAATAAAAACATTTTTCTAATAGCGGTCGCCCCTCGGCAGGCAATGGCAAATCTCCGAATGTATTTCTGCCATGAAAAAGCTCCTCATAAAAATATCTGCCGTTCGGAGTCAGCTTAAAACTGCAGGTTCCTCCATTTTGTGGAACAACATCAAGACGCACACCACAAATAGGAGAAGGAGCTCGGCCAAACACCTAACAGAAGTGTACGCGTCAATTATTTATTTTTTTTTTATTTTATAGCTTTATCCACTGTGTGTCACTAGTTCCAGGCGACCATAGAGGTGCAGCATAGTTTAGAACCGGCCGACCAATTGCCTTAAATGTCGATAGCAACAGTTCTTTGTTTTTGCCCCAAGTGTTGCCGGCAAGCCATTTGAGGACCTTCTTTCGATTTCGGACCGTAGTGGCAATTGCGGTTGTGTGTGCTGAGAAGGAGAGCAAACTGTCGAAGATTACAACCAAAATTTTGGTGTTATTTACGTCGGAATAGGTGTGTCATCGATTTTTCCTTAAGGGACAGTTTGACCTCCTTTTTCCAGGTGGTAAAGAGGGTCGCCGTGGATTTAGCGGGGGAAAGTTGGAGATTTCTCGCAGTGAAAAAGCGAGAAAGGTCGGTGAGATAGTTGTTCACTGCGGAGCACAGGCCATCGATGTCATTGCCCGACGCCATTATCGTGCAGTCGTCAGCGTATGAGACCAGAGAGACCCCCTCTGGTGGTTCGAGGAGCCTCAAGATGTAGAAGTTGAACAGCAAGGGTGAAAGGACACTAGCTAGCTGCATTGCGCTGTGTTCTGCTCTTAATGAACCGCGTCGGCGAGCCTTTTATGGCGGAGTTGATATGCCACTGCTTCTTGGTAGTTGCTATCATCGGTCTTGGAATAGGCCCTTTTACAGTTGAAGGTGATTTCGGCCCACAATGAGACTTTTTGAGATAGTTTCCTCAAATTTATGGGTTCCGTTAAACTTTGAATGAGAAAGGTCCGCTTTATTTCTTTTCTTCTTATTGAGTTGATGATGAGCGTTAGATGAGCGCACAATTTTCTCATTATCTGCAACTGCCTCTGTCATAAGTACCTGCACTATTCTCATATATAAGTACAGAGCGGATACTAGAAGCGAAAAAGTCTCAAGTTAGCCCAACCGTTAGAGGGTTAAGAAAATATGTAAATTTCGCTTATGACAACTGTCATGACATGTTCTTTATTTATACGTCAGTACGAGCACAAATGCTGATGGCCACCCCCTTTGCGCTATTACGGCATATCGTCAGCCAATTATCTCAACACTCCAGGCACTTGAAGTCATTTCTGTGCTCACCTTTCTGTAAGCACCTGTCCTTGAAACTATTTACTTTTAGCTCAAGTATTTGGTATATCGCCTGTACTCTTTCAAGTAGAATGAGTCGTATGGGCGAATAGAACGAATTTCTTATCTCTCTGCAGCGGATTGTGTGGGCGCTTTATTCAAAGCCTGACTTCATTTCATTTTAACACAAGCATATGCTTACGCACACCTATGCACATACAGTCATATAATCGGCGCATAACTTCAGAATTTACGTTTTAAAAATAAAATTGATTCCCTTCAATTTGATATGACGCGTTGTGTTGGGTGGTGATGTGTCGCAATGTCGCAATGTCTCTATGTATTCAGGTGTTTGGTGATGCATTCAAAAAATTATGATCAATAATTTACGATTTACGGTGGTGGTAAATTGGTATTGCGTAAAAGAGGGGCTTAAGTGTTTAGAAACAATGAAAATAGAAAAAAATGGCCTTATAAAAAAGTAAACAGATCACCAGAATTATGGTTACTATTTCAATTAGAATTAAGCTCCGAAACTGTAACTGGTTTTCTTGGAGTATATTTACAGGCCGTGGCACTCAAACTAAATTCAGGAAAAACCAAATATCTGAAGATTTCACGCAAGGTGGAGAGAAGGCAGCGACAAGACATGGTAATTGGCAATTACCGTTTCGAAGGCGTACGTACATCCGTTTAAGTTTCTGGGCGTCTCGATATAATAGCTCATACGGCACAATACAAAGCAGGATTGCAGCAGCGAGCAGAGCATATCTTCTGCTCAAATATGAACTTGACGGTATCAATAAAACGGTCCGCGGATGACATATGGCAAAAATAAATTTTTTGTTTTTTGGTAGGACTGTTATAAGCTTACGTGGCAAATTTCAGCGTGATATGTCACATAGTTTGTTTTCTGTGCTACTGTAAACAAGTCAAGCTCGAGTGTGTTCTTCGAATTTAATGATGGAAATTCAAGTTGAACAAAGAATTTGTTTGAAATTTCGACTTCAGACGCCTTAAAAATGTTGCAGACAACCTATGGGGGCTCTGCTCTATTGCGTGCACGTGTTTTCCAGTGGCACAAATCGTTCAAAGAGGGCCGTACATCGATTGAAAACTTGCCTCATGAACGTCGTCCAGCAACATCAGTAAACGACGAAAACATCGGAAAAGTAAAGGAAATTGTGCTTAAAAATCGCACAAATCGCAAAATCGGTTAACGCTGAATATTATTCAGACGTTTTAAAGCGTTTGCGCGAGAACATTCGTCTTAAAAGGAAGGAATTGTGGGACAACAAGTCATGGTTCTTGCATCACGATAATGCACCAGCTCACACATCACGTCTTGTTCGCGATTATTTAAACACAAATAATGTTAATATCGTTCCGCAAGCACCGTATTCGCCTGATATGGCTCCATGTGACTTTTTCCTGTTCCCCAAGCTCAAGTTGCCGCTCCGTGGAAAACATTTTGAGACAATTGAAGTTATAAAAGAGAATTCGAAGAACACACTCGAGCTTGACTTGTTTACAGTAGCACAGAAAACAAACTATGTGACATATCACGCTGAAATTTGCCATGTAAGCTTATAACAGTCCTACCAAAAAACAAAAAATTTATTTTTTCCATATGTCATCCGCGGACCGTTTTATTGATACCGTCAAGTTCATATTTGAGTAGAAGGTATTTCGCTCATACTAAACTATTAAAATCTAACCTTCTTACGAGATATTGCAAGCGACGTATACACTAGTCAATAATGCGGCCAGTTCTTGCATATGGCTGTGAATGTTGAACAATGACCTCTAAATATGAATCGCATCTAATGGCCTCTGGTGACGCTCCAGCATGCTTGTCCAGCAGGCTTATATGTGTGCGTGTCGGGTGACACTCGTACTTGCTTCGTGTCACACATACTTGTTGTCGGCTTTTGCATGATGAAAATCAAAAATTTTAGATATTAGCGTCAAACACCCGACACGCACACATATAAGCCTGCTGGACAAGCATGCTGGAGCGTCACCAGAAGCCATAAGAGTGCTGCAAAGGGGGTTTGGTCCGCTACGACTGGAAGATGGTATATACCGGATACGCAACAATGAAGAATTGCTGCATTTATGTAATGGCGAGGGTAGCGCGAAATAAATCAAGTCCCAAAAACTGCGATGGTTGGTTCATATTACGCGCATGAGAAATGAACACCCCCAAATATCAATCGTGTCATACAGCCCTGTAGCGCTGAATGCACGAAAAGGTCTAAGACTAAAATACGAGGCGTGTTTTTAAAGTAAGTACAGTTTTTAAATTACGCCGCCGCAGCGCGTCTGCTGGAAAGCCACAGACGCCATTACGGAACCATCCGATCGAGTCTACATCTGTTTGCGTGATTTTAAAATGCCTCCACCTATTGAGCATCCCGTCGACTGTGAAGTGCGTGCTGTAATACGGTTTCTCTGTGCTCAAGGCTTCAAATAAGTTGACAACGTTATGAGTGATGGAATGGTGCGGAAATGGGTTAGGACATTAATGATGAGGAATGAAGTGGGAGACCTTCAGTCATTACCGATGAACTGTTTCAAAAAGTGGACTGTAAAGTGAAAGAGAACAAACGATTCACAATTTCGTCCTTAGCTGAAAAGTTTCCTGCTATCTCAAGAAGTGGTCTTTACGAAATTATGTCCGAACGTTTAAATTATCCGAAGTTGAGTTCACGCTGGGTGCCAAAAGTGTTGACTGATGAGCACAAAACCAAAAGATTGGGCAGTTCAGTCCAACACGATCAATGCAGCAGCGTACTGTGCAACTTAACAAAAACTGCGCCGCGCAATTCAAAACAAAAGGCGTGACATGCTGAATACAGGTATCGTTTTGCTCCACGATAATTCCCATCCACACACAGCAGATCGAACACAAGACCATATCACTTCTTTTGGTTGGGAACAATTGGACTACTCTCCATATATTCCGATCTACTACCAACGGGCCTCATTTGTTTATGCACTTGAAGAAGCATCTGGCGGGGCAGCGCCATTCCGATGATGACAAAGTGAAAACGACTGTGAAGCAGTGGATGTCTAATGAGACAGAAATCTTCTTTGACGATGGCATACACAATGCTGGTCCCAAGATATGACAAATGCCTCAATAGTAATGGGAATTATGTAGAAAAGTAGGGAAAAGTATGGCCTTTCAAGTGAATAAATTATTTTTTTATGTCAAAACGGCACTTACTTTAAAAACACGCCTCGTAGTTTGAATAAGTTCTAATGCGCCTGAGGACACTGGGTGTTAGAAACTGGACAACTGTTACCGAGGATCGAGATGCATGGAAGCGAATCGTGAACGAAGCTAAAGCAGCTGTACAGTTGCCCAAAGCTGATGATATTTAAAAGCGTGGACGCATTTGATACCCCCAATTGATTCCTATTTAGGACCAGTGTAAAACTGATTCTTCGAACTCTAATACTAATCCTCGCTGTATTCCCACTACTGCTAAGGAAACCTGAGCTAGTGAAGCAAATTTATTGTTTAGAACTAGTTCAACTTCGCCCAATAGTACCACCCACTTTAGTAATAAATTAGGTTAGTTTAGGTTAGGTTAATCTGGCTGGCTGAATTCCATCACGCAGACCTATTGGTCCTTAGTGGTATCAGATGGAGCTTGACGCTCACGTTTCTTTATAGTAGACTTCTTATAATAAGCCTGCGTCTTTTGTTAATCTAAGTAAGCTCTGAAGCTCTAACACCCAGAGACATTCTAATCTCTCATATTGTAGAGCTGTTAAACATTTCATTCGGGTTCTAGCAAATGCGGGGCAAGAACATAGAAGGTGTTCAAGAATTTCTCTCTCTGGTGATGAATTACGGAGTAGCGATATCTGTTTTCAGTTTTTTAATTTACGAAGAAACTAATAAAAGGTTGTAAGTCTGTATCAGAAAATGAGAATAAAAAGAGTTGAGCAATTCCATTTCAAGTGATCCAAGTATTTTAGAATGGCTTTCAAATCTTCGAAAATATGGTTCATTTGCATGCTTGAGAATAATAAGAAATAAACTGGAAAAATCTTTTGAAAATTTTAAAAGTTTTGAGATTTATTTAATGTTGCGAATTTTGACGTGGAGTTGTTTAAAGCCAAATATCTTCGGTTCTCTTCAACACTTTTAGAAATTTTTATATTTATTTTTTAGAATAAATTTAGTCAAATGGCACTTTTTTGCTCGGAAATGGATTACTAAGTCACTGACAATTGGAAAAAGCTTGACTGTAAGCATCTTTCAAAAGAACACAGCTTACTTTCTTGGTTGATATGTTGAATGTTGTAAAACCATTTGGAATCGAGACCTACGAAAACTGCCACAATATGGAAATCCCTATCGTTAAACCCTCTTTTTATGCGAAAAGATATCAAGTAAACCAAACAAAATCTTTAAAATAATTAAGGAAACTATTCAGCATCGATTAGAGTCTCCAAAATTGATGGATCGTGCCATCTCAAAAGAATACGAACATTTTGGGCGCCTGACTGACGTTCCACATCAGAAAAAGGATGATAAGATTCAAAATATAAGTCGGAGCAGACGAGCACAATTTTATGATGAAAAAAAAAATGTGAACAACCTGGCATTTTGCGGATTTTTATACTGCCATTTAATTAATAGTTAAACAAAAATTTGGTATTAGACGACCGAAAGTGTGCGAACTTGAAAAAACTACAAGTTCAAACATGAATCAGTGATGACAGTTTTGTACAGATCTGCGATCGGGCGTAACGCGAGCCATGTGAGATCGCTACAGAGAGCTAAAAAAGGAAGATAGACATATTATCCGAAAGAAGAAACGAGAGGCCGAAATACGTAAGTGCGAGGATCTTGAGATGCTGGCCAACAGGAACAACGCCCGAAAATTCTATCAGAAAGTTCAGCCGCTTACAGAAGGTCTCAAGACCGGGGCGTTTTCCTGTAAGAACAAAGACGGCGAACTGGCGACTGACGTACAGAGCAATCTTAAATTATGGAGGGAACACTTCTCGAACCTGTTAAACAGTGACAGCTGCGCATGTCACAGAGAATGTGAAGATCCCGATACCCCAATCGTTGACAACGGAATTGATGTTCCGCTACCCGACCATGACGAGGTGAGATTAGCGATAACGCGGCTAAAGAACAACAAAGCCGCGGGCGCCGACGGACATGGCGGGAGGAGCTGGTAAGGTGCATGCATCGGATGAAAGCATGCCTGCCGATTGGAATTTAAGTGTGCTCTGCCCAATTCATAAGAAGGACGATCCTGCAATCTGTGCCAATTACCGCGGGATAAGTCTTCTAAGCCCACCGTCGACCAACTGATTGGACCTTATCAGTGTGGCTTTAGACTTGGAAAGTCTACCATCGACCAAATATTTACAATACACCAAATCTTGGAAAAGACCCACGAAAGGAGAATCGACACACACCATATTTTCGTCGATTTCAAAGCTGCATTCGTAGAGTACGAAAAGGAGTTACTTGTATGCCGCGATGTCTGAATTTGGTATCCCCGCAAAACTAATACGGCTATGCAAGATGACGTTGCTCAATACGAGCAGCGTCGTCAGAAATGGGAAGGACCTCACCGAGACGTTTGATACCACACGAAGTTTCAGACAGGGTGACTCGCTGTCGTGTGACTTCTTTAACCTGATGTTGGAGAGGATCGTACGAGCCGCAGAACAATATTTATAAGAGCGTACAATTGTTGGCGTATGCCAATGATATTGGCATCATCTGCCTTAACAACCGCGCTGTTAGTTCTGCCTTCTCCAAACTGGATAAGGAGGCAAAGCGAATGGGTCTGGTAGTGAACGTGGACAAAACGAAGTACCTTCTGTCTTCAAACAAACAGTAAAAGACTTCAATTATTTAGGAACCAGCATTAACACCGATAACAATGTCAGTCTTGAAATCAGGCGTAGAATCTCTCTTGCCAACAAGTGCTACTTTGGACTAAGTAGGCAACTGAGCAGTAAAGTCCTCTCTCGACGAACAAAACTAACACTCTACAATGCTCTCATCATGCCCGTCCTAACGTATGGCGCAGAAGGTTGGACGATGGCAACATTCGATGAAGCGACGCTTGGAGTGTTCGAGAGAAAGATTCTGCGTAAGATTTTTGGACCTTTGCACGTTGGTGACGGCGAGTATCGCAGACGATGGAGCAATGAGCTGTATGAGCTTTACGACGACATAGACATAGCGCAGCGAATAAAGATCCAGCGACTACGTTGGCTGGGTCATGTCGTCCGAAGGGATACAAACGCTCCGGCTTTGAAAGTATTCGATGCGGTACCAGCTGGTGGTAGCAGAGGAAGAGGAAGGCCTCCTTTGAGTTGGAAAGATTAGGTGGAGAAGAACTTGGCTTCACTTGGTGTGTTAAACTCTTTGTTAAACTCGGCCAAAATCGCGTAAGCAGTTATCGCGCCAATTAAGAAGAGAAGTATCCCCGACAGCTATCGGAGTTGGACAAGGTGTGAAGTTTGAAGGTGTGAGATATATGAAGCGACTTGGATTAACATTCAGCCATTCTTACAGGCAAGTGACAGTTAGTTAAAAAATTTCCCAACTGCAATACGATTTGAGTTCTGCTTTAAGAATAACAAGAATTACTCAAGTCTGTTCATAACAGGGGGTATTATACAATTTCTTTATTTGTCCCGCTTCACTTACCTCCTTCCTTTCCCCTTACGCATTCCCACTGAGCTCAATGTTTTGTCATCGTCATTAAGCTGTGTGTTTTAAGGACAAACTGAAATCCATAAAGTCGGCTTGAATACTAAGTAATTCATCTATCACGCCGTCTTGCACTTTGCCTTCCACACAACAAAGAATTGGTAATGGCATCTGGCACATTTATGCTGTAAGTACCCGGCATACTTAAAACTGTCAGACAAATTGACGCGCTCATGTCTACACGCATTAAATCCGGGCTAACAACTGGCCATCACTGAAACACCACATAAAAAATTAAGCAAATGTGCGACTGCCAATTCCTAGAATTCACAATTGTGGCTGACTGAATGACTGCGTTAAGGGAAATAAAGAAATACACACATCGAGGCACAGCAGGAGTACAAGATAAAATAAAGGATCCAACACGGCTAAGGAGAGAAAAATGCACTGAAAATTGTTATGTCCTCAAAATAAAGGCAAACACTGAAGGTAGCGCGGTTTTTGGTGTGCAATGTTAGAATGAATTAGGAGAGGTGTTGGATTAGGAAGGTCTTTCATTGTCTTTTTGACTATTAGAATTCCATTTAGTTGTTTATGTGAGTTTGTTACTGCCGGAAGTGTTTTGGATAAGATAATACAAAAATCATGAAATAATATCGAGCAAGCAGAGAAATTCATTTTCGAAGAGTATTTTGGATACACGTGAGTGGAATAAGTAGTTCTCATTTGAGGCCTTGTTTGGTTTTTCATTGGGGAAGGATTTTTACGTAGCGGATCCCAAACCCAGCGCGCAACCAGATATCCTGGATTGATTCGCTCGCTCGCAAACGGATGTTCGAGAACTTTCCAGAGGATACTTGGACGAAGCATGTAAGTTGAGAGCTATTTGGACCGTCATGGCCACACCCAAGTGAATGGCAATCATGTAATTACCCCCACTGGCGTGGACTTCAACACACAGAACCATCCTCACAAAGTCCTCGATGAACAAAACTAACATTCTATAAGGCTCTCATCATGTCCATCTTAACGTACGACGCAGTTATGGTCATCGTCCTAGCTTCTCTACCATATACGAGGACGCGGATGATTATGCTTTTGTACAGCCTTATTTTCGGTTTTTCGAGAGAGAGCTGTACTTGTCAATTGGTTACTGATCCCAAAGTAACACCTGTTGGTAAGAGTTATCATTCGTTTAACCTCCAGGCTGACATTGTTCCAGCTGTTCCTAGATAAACAAAGGTACCTGGATAAACAAAGTCCTACACCACTTCCAAGTCGCGGTTGCCAACAGTGACGTGTTGTCCAAGGTACGGGGACTCTTTGTATGTTAACAGCAGGTACTTTAATTTACTCTCCTTCATCCTAGTGCCACATTATTCTCCGAAAGGTTCACCGAAGCGCATGATGCCGACTTCAATGTAAAGTAATGGATTTGCAATTTCTGAAAAAATGTCAGACCAACTCTTACTTTCTGTAAACACCTTGGGTTCTAGAAAAACTTAAAAACTTACTTCATCTGAAAGCGAATTTTTTCAGTCAAATTTTTGCTCAATTGGAGTGGTCATAACGATCAAACTGAGAATCTATAACGAATCAAATGTCCAATAATCCGAGAAGTCCATAAATCGATTACAGATCCACGCTGTGCTTTCCAAGATGTTTGAGAAACGTCAGCATTGCTGAACTCATTTTGACCCAGCTGGTTGACTGCCTTTTTGAAAAGTCGAGCCAAGAAGCACGGATAGATTTAGTAACGTCTTCAACACTTTGGCTAAAAAGCCCATTGTATTCAAAGCCCTGGAAAGCGAAAGGGTAGGTAGTCAAGGAGAAAAGAAGCGCAGTAACAGAAGGAAAACATGTGAGAATCTTCCCTTTTTTTTGTTTTTTGGTAAAATTGAAAATATCCTCCAGTTTGAGAGATCAAATTTTACTCATCCTCATGACATCGGAACACAAAATTCGTAGCCTTGCTCTAGCAAATGCAGCAGACGCACAGAGAAAAAGTTCAGTACTATCCGCCTTCTCTAAGCAAGACAGGCAAATCGGGCCTTTTATAATTCCAATGGTAGTCATATGCTGACCCAGTGGGCTGTGTCATGTAATGATACCGACCATCAACGGAACGTCTTTCCTTCCAAGTTTTGTTAGAAAGTTTGACAATTTTCTGATCGGACTTGTCACAAAACACTTTGCAGTTCTGCAGTGTTCTAGACCGGACTATCGCTCTTTATGTAAATTGCATATATAATCGCTGATCCACTTCATCAAAACTGATTTCGATTTTTGACTCTGGTCCCTGTGGGATAACCGCTGTTCCGCAGTTGACCAATTCATCGGCAAATTTATTTCCTTGAACACTCCAGTTTCCTGGAACCCATATAAGTACAAGGCTTGACTGCCTACAGTAAAGGATTTTTGAAGAAATGAGGCTTTTTAGCTTTATCGCAAAACAGTTGTATATGGCCTCCCTCTTTCTCAAAGAGCGTTGCTGAAAGAAGACGCCAAATTAGTTTCTGTGAAACTTAGAGTCTTACTTCAGTACTTCAATTTTTCTTATTGACGATGTTGCGCATTTTCTTCCACATATATTAAGATACGCTCTATTTTTTTAATGTGGAAACAATTTTCAAATCCGCCAGGAAAAATAAATTGTCAAAAAATTTTAAAACACAAAAATAAAACATTTAACAATTTATGAGCCCCTCTAAATTTGCACTGCGTACATGAAATTTGTCTGAAGCTTCTGATAAAGAAGTTTAAAATTTTGATATAGTACAATTTTTCTTCCCCTTTTTTAAAGTTTTGTACAAAGCTGAGACTTTAAGTTTATATGGTTTCGCCAGCTCCCACATGTCCAGATACCCATGATATCACTAAAGTCAAATATTTGAAAAAGTTCGACATCGAGCTGGTAGCTAAAATAAACTGAAGTAGACCTGCATTTGAAAAGAAACTCCAGGAGTGTACCCTCCACTGATACCGATGGCTCGAAGACACGAAAAGGCATAAGCCTTGGAATATTTGGTCCCAGAACAAAGCTTTCTGTGTCGATGGGTAGCCTTCCAAGCAACTTCCAAGTGGAGGTGTATGCCATCTGTCTATGTGTAGAGTTCTATTTAGACCGGAATCTCCGGAATGAGCGAATTGCCATTTAGTCAGGCGGCACTCAAGTCAGTGTCATGTTTGAGGAGGCTAAGAGGTTGAGTTCTCACTGCCTTTGGCTTTGCTTTACCTGCGTATACTCGCTTAGTAGAGTTCAGTGCGGAGCGTCATATAAGGGAGCAACAAATATTGGAAAAATGTTTTTTCTTTGTTTTAATATTTTAAAAATAGTAAAAGAAGTAATTCAGATTCAATGCAGAGTTCTAGCAAACATATTAAAGTTGTGTAACAAAAAGACAATGCTTCAATCTGTTAAGTCATTTTTAATTCGTTGCTCTTAGAAAATTAATTTTATGATTTTTTAACACATTTTTGCTCATGGACCCGCCTCTCTTGCAAGTATGTGCAGTTTATGTTATACAAAAACCTTTCAGGAGTGATTGGCTTCAATACACAATAAATCCTGTGCAAAACGAGGAATTCTTATAAAAGTTGTAAGCATACATACATTTTTAGAGGCTCTGCGTTATAAGATTAGGGATTTATTTTATTTTATTTTCAAGCCTAAGTCTAATAATTCTAAAATTATAGCCTAGGTAAGATTTAGAGATGTATTTAATGTACTAAACCAGACACAAATGCATTAATTGTTTTTTGTTTTGTTTTGAAAACGAACAACTTAAAAACCTACTTCTTCAACAAAAACCTTTTTAAGGCCCCCATTGATCCAAAAATACAATGGGATATAAAATATAAATCTACTCAATGGTTACTAAAACACATTTCAACGATTTATGACTTTATTAAACAACAGCATAAATGCCAATAAATGTACCGATTGAACGTAAAAAGTATAAAACAGCAACAAAAGGCCCGCAGGGGCACTATAAAATCATTGACACACACACACACACGCGCATGTAAGCCATTCCAAGTGATGCGCATGCGTACCGCGCACAGCAGCTTTAACAGCATTTACGTGTTGAACTAATAAAATTAAACACCTTAGGTGTGGATAGTAGACCAACGACTATGACAAGTACAACAAAGTAATACAACGAAAGAAATTAATCTTAAATAGACAAGGCGCGCACAATAAAACGACAGCAGCAGAGAAGGCAGGCAGAAGCCAAGAAGCATCAACAACTGCCGCTTGCATTGCAACTGTTTAAATGCTACTTATTGCGGCATAGGCCATACATAAATGCGCACATTTAACAACTCACAGCATAAAATAAAATTAAAAAAAAAAATTACAAAAAAATTATTTTTATTCTTCTTGTTAAAAGTAATTCATTCAAAATCGTACAGCTCAGAGAGCAAAGTGAGAAATCAACGGAACTGTAACGTTGGCTTACAAAGCCAGCGAACATTTGCTACAGTTGTGCACGAGTATATTTTGTCAGGTGTCATAAAATGGGAATTTATTGCGCAAGCGCAGCAACAACATACTCGTACGCATCCCGTGAGGCCGGCAACTGGCGATTGCAGCAACAACTCTCGCTCGACCTCAACTGCTTTGCTACACTCACTCATACACTGGTATGTGTGCGTGTGTGTGCCGGCAAAGATTATTGTTGTTGGCACATATGTATATGTGTGGCGTTGTTACAGCTTTGTTTTGTTGTCGAACGTAATAAATCAGGCATTGCGCGAAGCAATGCCACCACGGTGACAGTTTAACTGGAAGTTGTTGTTGCGATGGTAGAAATGAGTTGGTCGAAAGGAAACTAAAATGCGTATGCTAGTTGGAGCACAATGTATGTATGTAAATATGTAAGTATGTGTGTGTGTGTGAGTATGAGCAAAGAGGCGGCCGGTGCGCATGCGCGTGCTTAATACGTTTAATTACACCAAATGCGCGTTGCGCCATACTATGCGGCAGATGGATTATATTTACATACATACACTTCTATACATACGAAGGTTGTTTGAAAAGTATAGTCCCCCTTTAGGCTTCCGAATAATAGAAACTAGAAAATGAAATGAAAAATAGCCTCTCCTTTCTGCAATCACCTCCTCGTTTGAATAAAATGTTTTTCCCGCCACCCATTTCTTCGAATTGGGTTTGGAACCCTATTTTGATTAATTTTGCGACTACGGCTGCTAAGGCGTGGGCTGTTGCATTGTCGTGATGGAAGAACAAAATACAACACTTCCTCCTTGGGGAGTGCCAGAATGGTACTTCAACCATTTCACTAATATTTTTATCGTCAAACGAATCTTTGTATCCTTTTTTATATTCAAACGCATGCCAAACACAATGAAATACACCGACCGGGCTGAAACTTGGTGTGGGTCCTTCCAAGAGATGCTACTAACTAAGCACAACTTCGATAGGCGTCCGTAGTCCTCTCTCTGACTTTACATTGACTTTTCAAACGACCCTTGTATATGGACGTGCACCTGAGTTAGCAAAAAGTTTATTATTTTACAAGTAAAGGACTTTCGAATGAAGATTGACCGATTTAACCTGACTGTGACAGCCATCTTGCTTTAAAGGGTATCTGACAAATCTGTTGCTTATTATTCACTCCCTGATGCCAAATCACCATGGTAAGTTACACGATTGAGCAGATTGTGCAATTCAAGGATGATAGATTATCAGGTTTGGCCTTCCATGCTGGAAAGATTTTTAGAGGTGTGCTGAATAACAGACCGTTATTCGACTCTGTTCGAATTTTACAGAATCAGCTGATGGGCTGACGTCACTTGGGATATGTTTAACAAAATTAAGCTTGTGTTAGTGCCAACGCAATAGTTTTTTTACGAATACGACGAATAAAAATGTGCGAAATTGCGTAATTTAATTGCACATTATTTAAAGTGAGCTTTTGTTTAATTAAAATTGATACTTTTTCTTAATGAAGTGCGCGATTTTCAATTGAGACAGTATAAAAACCATAGGCAATCAATCCTTAAGTTAAGGCAATTTTGGTTCAGACAATCACATTTAGTCAGATTTAGCTCTTACGTGAATTATTCTTTTTTTTTCAAATTCCTAAATTTAATTTAACTAAGTAACACAACTAGTCACAATTTCACAATTTGCTAACCACGCCTGTCTTTGCTTTGTGTTCAACCAACCACACTTTTTCCTTTTTGTTATGCATTTTGTTTTCATTTCATTTGCCTCTTCCAAGTGACGTGGCAGCCAAAGTTCCCCTAACAATTTACATAGCTTCAACTGATGGTGAAAATATTTTTAGAGGTGTACTACTAGCAGACCGTTATTCGGCTCTGAAAGATATGTCGACGTCATACGTTTTGTGTTTCACAAAATTGGGCTTTAGCTTAGTGACGTAGAATTTAAAGTTCCCTTAAAAATTTTTTTTTACCATACCTAATGAGCAAGCCTGGTATCTATCATCCTTGGCTTCAACTACAGTGAAAAATGAAATTGAGCGAGTAAACTTGAAAACTGCCACCTCACCGGGTACTCAGCAACAGAATTCTGCCCGCTCATTGCACACGTATTCACACACGCAGCCAATCAGTCGTTGCTCAGGCGGCAACGAGGTATCATTGGCTGATTTTTTCATATATCACCCACACAGTCTCAGTTTTTTCGTCAACAAGCCTATCAATAACCCTCATTACGTCAGCCAATCAGCTGATTCTTTCAAATTCGCTGAGAGCCGGTTAACGGTCTGGTACACATATTTTTCATTATGCGTGTAATTGAAAAACAAAATGTGTATGAGCGACTTGATGATATGACTATCTCTCATGGAGGTGACGTGGATTTGCGCACAAAATAGTGCGAGTTGGTCCCACAAGAGACCTGTGGTATGAATTTTCTCTGATCACAAATCTGTGCCAGGAAGCTGCAATGAACCGATGCATTCAAAATCCACATAACCCGGGCCTTTGTTCAAATTCACCAGGATTTACAGAACAGATACATTGAAAATTGAACCACTCAGATCCCTACTACCGTATGAATAATCGTTAGGCATTGAAACAATGTCATATTTCATACCCATATTTATGCTTCTATATGAGCCTTTTAAAGTACGAGTTTACGTCAGCCTTTTAAATAAAAAAAGAGTTTCACGAATGCCTCATGCACAGCTTCTTTTCTTCTATTTCGATGCGCTCTTATTGGAGAACTCTATAATGAAGACACATATTTTTTGAGTATCTGATATACAACTTAAGCTGACTACAAAAAGTATTTCTTATATAAAAGATTCATGGTGCGATATTCAGGCCATTTTCATGCCTGCCCCGCGGAACATGAGTAAAGAAATCACTGGCTTTCAGTTAGACCGACAAATAACACTATGTAAATTTATTAGAAAAACTTCATATTTGAGATATATTTTGCGAAACCGGAAATATGAACTGTTGCAACTCATATTGCAGGGCAAGATTGAAGGAAAAAGAGGTATCGGGCGGAGGTAGTTAGTTTTCTTGTTTGAGTACCATAAAGCAGTGCACCAGTATACAACGTATGGTTTCCCTCTTGGAGGCAGCGAGACCGCGAATTATTTTCAAATACCGTTCAAAATTCCTATTAAAAAAAAACATAAGAAATTTAAAAAAAAATTATTACTTTTAATTGGATAGCGCCTACATTCGATTACGAATAGCGAATAAGGAAGGAAAATGTCACTTACTTGGAGTTTCTAAACTCAATAGCGTTCGCTGTTTTGGCTCCTATTGGCTCCAGTTTTTGAATTAACGGTATTTGAAAATTTCAATTGCGTCGCCGAAAGCTGCTTTTCCTCAGAAACGTCACTGCTTGGAGCAAATTTCTGTCCGGTATTATCATGGGACTCCGTTTCTCAGAAGATTATATTAGATTAGATCCCTTATGAGGTTTGCACTTCCCTTCTAATGCCCTTGAGCATTCTCAATTTATCCTTGGGGAGAGTTATGAGGTTTGGATTACGCCTAGCGTATCCACATAGTTTGGTGCCAGCTAACCTTAACCTTATCTCTTCACTCATAAGCTTCTCCTTGAGGGTGTGTTGCCTGATAGTTAGGAAAGGCGCATAGCCAGATTGGATACCCCTCCCTACTCATCGGCATAGAACACTTGGTTCTGGAGCCATATATTCCAAGGCTTGTGCCTTCTCGTGTCTTCAAGCTATCTGCGTACTAGTGAAGGGTATACAACTGGAGTTTCCCTTCAAATGCCGGTCTACTCCAGTTTAACTTATCATCCAGTTCAGTTCTAAAGATGGTTGGTTCAACTTTCACAAATGTGTAAATTGAGCGATATGGCGCCCCTTGCCATACATTGAATTTATTGGATGAGAAGTTCGAAGGCTGCGTCATTGCTAAGCGTCAAGTTCGAACTCTCATTGAGATTTAGCTCTATTTAAGCGAAGATACCATCTCTAAAGAGATCCTCCAGCACAAAATTTGGATCAATTTACAATCAAGCTGTAACAGACCATTGGAGCTTAGCGCGGACCATTTAGGTATTATCAGGAGCAGATTATCACTTTTGCGCTACCCTACAGAACTGAGGTGTTCATATATCCAACAAGCAAATTTGCATGCTGTGACTCTTCAAAAGTATTTACGGGACTACAAATGGCATTACCAGTTTACCACTTGAATGAACCCAACTTCTAAAATAATTTCTCTGTGCCTCACTTAACAGCTGTACCTCGAATCAACTGGCTTTGGGACAGATGTTGAATTGCAAATGTACAGATGTTCTTGGCCTACTTATGGCAGCAAATGCGGACAGCCTTTAATCCAAATTTAAGATACATTAACTCACGCCTTTTGTCACAGCAGTAATCGCACTCTGCTACAAATACACAAGTAAAAAGTGCTAAGGCTTCTGTTTTACTTTTCCGAGTTGAAAGGAGTCTCTTGGCATGACAGGCACATTTGTAGGCTTATAGTTTCGCAGACGCTGCGTGAGGCGAAAATGCGCAAGCCTGAAACAATTGAGGCAGGACAATGCGGTAAAGTACATGGCGCAAATGATCTTAGAATATATTGTGTTTCCGTTTATTGGACAGGTGGGTTCTTAGCGATTTTCTAATGGACTGCACCGCATGAAAGATTTTCTTAAAACTATCGTAAAAAATAGGCACACTCCTGGAGATTAAACCGAAAAAACTAAGGCTGCATGCATTTGCCTATAAGGAGCGCTGCTTCTTGTTTAGTTAAGCCTTAGCGACCTTAACGGATTGGGTTGATTCAAAAATTTGTACTGATGCAGTGTTTTTTAACACAGGAACTTGTCGGAACTTGAATCACAAAGTGACGCCCAACTTATTGTTGTGAAAAGTCTATGCTAATCGTTCTCAGCGTTGCCAACCATACCATTTTAATGGTATCTATACCATGAAACTGAGTCCCATACCATATACCATGATGTCTATCATGGTATCATGGTATAACATTTCTTCCTCAGGAGAAACGGAATGAATGATTTGGGAAAAAATTTTTTTTCGATGCGTTTATTTAAAATTTTTATCTTAGTTTTTGGACAATTTTATCGATGACACGGCTTCAGTCCGTGACTGAATCATTTGTATACCGTTCGTTCGCAGCTACAATTGATGTGATCAATCGGTTTATTCTATTCTATTTTGAATTGTTGTTAGCTATATTCTGTCCATGAAAGTAGAGGTGTAAGAATGGAAAGCTAGATACTAATCACATTCCGAGAGCGCCACAAAAATTCACTAGAACCTCCGGTCGATAAAATCACATCCGTCCAATTGAAAATTTCAACGAATCACGGGCAACGCGACGAGAATTCTACCAATCACAGAATTCCTTCCGATAGAGATGATTCTACTTTGTTCGTCTACCACAAAAATCATATCCACTCATGGTGTAACTTCAATTACTCTTTGTAACATTTTTCTGATACACGCCGGCGCTCCGTTTGAAGTTTCTACACAATCTCACAGGAATTTTATGCATATAAATTGAAGGATTCAGAGTACGAGTAGAGTATTTTGCAGGCCATAACTCAGGTAAATATGAATGACAATAACCTTTCTAGACTCACTGAAAAAATCACTGTAGGTGCCATGGAAGACGAAGAGGATACTCATCGTACCCACCGTTCGAGGCATTTTATTAGCCAGCCATCACGTTCAAGCTAACGGAGGCTGTGCTGTATTCAAACCTTCCAAAGAGATGATATCAAGAATGACCAAAGACTCTCCTTATGATAAGCCGAAGGAAACTAGAAGTACAGCGGTTGACAGCGGGGAAGAGGATGGCGGAGATAATTCTATTTTCGAAGATGTCTGAATCGGATTCTATAGCTATTGAATAACTATTAATGTCATTGAGAAAAATTTATGCTGTTGAGAAGTTTATCATATAAAAAATTTGAATTTCCCTGAGGCACCCTGTTTTATCGGTGGATACCATTATTTTCCCTGAAATACCATCATTTCTCCCTCTCCATACCATGATCCGAGCGCTACGGGTTGGCAACGCTGATCGTTCTACACTCTCCAGTATGTACCAAATACTTCAAAGTTGCGAGTGCTTTTAGCCATATTCGAATTTGTCATACAGCCAATAATGGCATATCCATTCAACGTTCGCTGTCGCCGGGTCTGAGATTAGATCAAGGCTGCTCTTCATGAGTTCATTCGACGAAGCAGAGATGCTTTATGATGCTAGGGAAAGAAAAAATTGTCTAATCCAAATCAAGCCGTTCTTTAAGCAAATTCGGACAGGTCTATCAACAGTAGAGCTCCTCGGTTCTAGAAGCTCAAAAAGAGCTCCTCAGACACTTAGCGGAGTACTTCTACATAGAACTGCGACAAATTCTTCAATGTGAAGAGAACGGTGGAGAGTGCTGGATGGAATCTGGGATCCAGTGTATTTTTTCAGAGCCTCAGCGATACTCTGTAGATTTTCAGAAGAATCAAACTGCATTAAGTAGCTACTTTAGCTTTCTCTACAACTTGTGAATGTAGGATAGCGCAGCTTACACGATTGGAATCGATTGCCAAACTCCTATTTCAGACCACTTTCCCTTAGGATAACTGGCTGCCCATGCGAGGGCATCAGTTCTGATACCATACACGGGGGGAAAAAAAGAAGGAAAAGAACCAATCAGGTGGAAAAAGAAGAAAGGACTTTGGATTAGAGGATGACGACAAACAGTGGCCAATTACATGCGCATCAACCGCTCCAGCCGCTGATGAATTTCCCCAGGTGTGTGATATTTTACCCCGCAATATCCGCGAATGTAACAAAACAATGAGAGCCCAGATGTCTAAATCCTTGCCCGACGAGAGCAGGGCAGCTGAGAAGAATGATTCCACCTCATTCTCCAGATAGCTTCTGCGGAGAGGACTTCAATTAAACCCAAGTCACCCCGCAGGCACACCTAACGCATAATGCCCGGTAAGTATACCTACCAAATTCGTGAGTTGCAGCTTTGTTAGCCTTAGAAGTTGCCTCGAGCGTCCCCAATCTATCCGTGGCCAAAAAGATATCACGACTTTGCATGTTCACGCACTAGCCTAGTGCTCGCTCAGTTGAAGCGTATATCCCATGTTTCCAGTAGTAGATCACAGAATCTCAATGGAATTCCAATCCTCTCATTTCGCGATGAAATCATCTATCAGCCAGCTCATAAGCCCAGCAGTTTCCCTCAATGGCGCTGTGAACGAAAACCCAAATCTGCCTAATATAGAAGTATTTGGATGCTATCACTGAAGAAGACAGGCCCCGAATAATTTCGAACGCACAAACAACAAGCCGAATGCCCGATTGGCTGTCGGAGGAGATAACGTCTTTTACGGCAGGTGTAGAAGTAAACAACCAATCCACTGCTTCTTTAATTGTGGCTAAACTTTCGTGCAAAACTGTAGAGCGGTGCCATTTTCCCTACTTTCTCCTTTTTTAGAAAAAGCATTATTTTTAGAGGAGCGAGTTTACCAACTTTGCTGTCCTGTTAATGCCAAAGATATTGGCTTGAAAAGCATTCCAGTAGTCTGGAAGCCTTCAAACTTCACACAATAGGAGTGACTGGAAAAGTACCGTTTCTAGTGTCGATTTTTTAACCGTATGTGACGATTGCAATCTTGTCGCCACAATCGATGCAAGACTAAGTTTCAAGGAGCACATTAAAAAAGCAAGTACATAGAAAGGCAGCCATGGGGACGGCAGTGCTAGCAAAGATTATGACCAGCCAGAGCTCTGGTAGAGGCCGAAGTTAGCCAGTCCTCACTTATGTAAGCAGCACCCTGACACATAAAGCCCACTCCAAGAAGATGGAAATAGTTTCGAGGATAAGCGCCATTCAAGTTGCCCGTGTTTTTAGAACGGTCTCATATGAAGCAGTGAGTGTCATATCGGGCATTGTGCCGCCGGACATAATGGCTTGCAAACTGGGTAGCATATATGGCAAAGCCAAAAGACTAAGTAGATGACTTACGGCTGATGAGCGCAAAGAAGTAAGGCAGAGGAGCATGGATGAGTGGGAAAATCGCCGGTACTCAGCGACAAAAGAGAGATGGACACATAGACTTACCGGTAGCGTATATATGTGCATGGGTCGAGCGAAGATGTGGGGAAACGGATTTCTACGTGACACAATTCCTGACGGGACATGGCTACTTCAGAGAATACCTTCATAGATTTGGTTAGGATGACGCAAGAGAGTGCTTGTTTTCCGGTAGTTGCAGTAAAAATACGGAACATATCCTCTTTTCTCGCCCGAGATATATTATATACATAAGTATATCCGAAAGGACAACTACAGGAATGATAGTTAAAGAAAAAGTTGCGCCAGGTAATATAGTAAAGCACATGTTGCAGTCGAAGCTGGTTTGAGCTGCGAAAGAAAGAATGGCAGCGCAGCACAGAAAGGACACAATCGAACAAGGGAGAGTAGCCCAATTGGTATATGAAGAGACACAAATGGTCCAGATTGGCCCTCCCAAGCAATGCCTAAGGACGGTAACCCAGAGCAAAATTAAAGCTACAAAGGTCGCGGTTCAGGATTTAGTCCGTAGGTGTCTTGTTTCACAATCCCATTGTAGTAAGATAATACTGACTGTGCGTGGATCCGAATGGGGTACACTTTTAGCGATCAGTATGAATCGTGCATGCCGTCTATCTATGTAAGATTCTCCTTCGGATAAAAACCCCCTTCGGATAAAAAAAACTGCAGTTGAGAGATTACAGGAATACAAAATACTGCTCGGTTCTTAGTGAATTTGACATAATTAGTTGATAGACTGATATGTAAATTTTTTTTATATTTTTACTTTGCATTATCATTTTAAATCTTCCACTTTTACATTAATCTAGCCTAATTTTTAATTTTTGCTTATAGAAGTTCGCAATTTGGGCACCTATCACCTTAATCATCTCACGACAAAATTATCCTCAATATTCTACCTCTGTTGACACGCCCTTGTATTCTATCATTCATGACCTGGAAGGATATCAGATCTGTTGGGAAGTAAATGTCGAAGTAGCGGACAAAATCGATCTTTATGAGAGGTGGCAAGTATTTATTGCTTTCCGTATGCCCTTATTCAGGATCTGATGCACAGAAAATGCCTGTCTATTGCTAAATCTACTGCATCCAAAGTCAAGCTGATAAAATCCAATAGCCTGTGTAGAAGCAAGGACATGCAGCTTACACACGCCGCCATATCTGACAGACAACCAAACGACTGGTTTGAAAGTGAGTCTGAAATTAGAAAGAAAGTTTATTGAAAACAATCACCTGTAGATAAGTGCGCACACTACGGTCAACAAATAACAAAACTCGGACATCTTTAGTTGGAGTATCGTATCCCCATTAGCTCCTATCGATCTTATCAGCGTATGGACGTGAGAAAACGAGCAAAATATGATTTCTGAAAATGTATCTCAATTCTGGAATATCGAAGACAAAGTTAATGACAGAGACATGCATGTGTGTGTTTATTAGTTATCTGCCGACGACATAATGACACAAATTTCGTGAGGAAAAGTGTAAACAGCAATGGCAAATAATTTTCAAAGTCCCTAAACAAATTCTTCGGTAAATAAGAAATCGCCGATGTCCAAGTAATGTTCTCTAATCGGTTATGACCATACATGCATATGTATATGTGTATGTAGATACACGAGTGCGTGTTGCTTTGTTAGCGATAGCCGGTGGGACATTTCTGACACGGCACCTGAACTACTCACTAATTTATTTTATCTACGAAAGTATGTAAATAAACACTGGCAGGCAGGCACAACTTTGGAAAATAATTTCTATTGCAATATTTGTTTTTGTCTCCCATTTATTGTTGTTTATTTGGTGTTCAGCACATGTTTGAATGCATAAACAATTTCACTCGCGTCTAACACTTTTTGTTATGCGTAAATATTTGAACTTTTCCTAAGCACACACGTTCTCGCTTGTATTGCATGAATGTGTGAGTGGATTATGGTCAGGGCATGTGTGACACAGAAATATTTGCACAGATTTGTGGTGAAGATAGCACAGCAGACGCTGCTAATCTAAGGTTATCACAAATTGATCCTTTTCGTAAGCAGGTGAAAATTTGTGAAAAAAGAAATGTTAAATAAAACATGTCTTCGGTTGGAATTGCTTTGGCAACCCAGCAGGAAATCCTGCACGCACTGACTGCCATGGATGTATGTATGCATTTATAAACAATCATATATGTGACCGTTGTAGCCGAATGGGTTGGTGCGTGACTACCATTCAGAATCCAGAGAGAAAGACCAAAATAAGGAAAAATGTTTTTCTAATAGCGGTCGCCCTTCGGCAGTCAATGGCAAACCTCCGAGTGTATTTCTGCCATGAAAAAGCTCCTCATAAAAAATATCATTGCATTTTCATTGCTAAAATCAGATGTTAATTATCAAGTCATGAATTCAGGCATGAATAGTAAGCGAGCACGAAATAAGTTAACAAATACGACATAGAGAAAAAAATAAGATAAGAGCCGAGAGTTCGTATTTAACTCTTCCTGTATCGTAAACAAATACAACAGAGTAAATTATACAAAAATGAAACAATGGAAAAAACTAAATATGATATTTTAACTTTACAAACAAAAATACATTCATATGTATGTACATAAACCATCCTGTTAGTTTTTACTGCAATACAACTTTATGGGGCGACTGCATACTGTCTGGCGAAGATAGATATACTTTTAGCTATGAAATTGATGGCGTGCAGCGGAAAACTGCTTTAAAATCATTCAAGTACCGAACCCTTTCATTCATGGGTAATGTACTAGACTCTGAAAAATTTTCTATTTTTTTTCTTTATTTATTTTTATAGAATTAATATCGGAAACGGAGCAGAAATAAAAAAATATGCATATATTTTAATAAAAATAAAAAATGGTTTAAGATTCAATAAGTTAAATGATAAAAAAGGTAGATTTCACATATTATTGTACTAGTAAAGAATCATATTAAAATCACCTTTGAATTCAGCAGGTACGCACCTTTCAAAACCGATTCACCCATGAATTCACACCTGAATGGTGTAACTAAGAATCACGCTTCAACGCTCTGGTGCCTGCCTGTGTTGAATTCATTAACGAAGGAAGCTGCAGGATACGTACAAGTATTGAACATGGAACCAATTATTTCTTCCGTGGTTTAGTACTGCTGGGCACCGAAAAGCAGCTACATACATACATACATCTGTATTGATGTAGATATCTATGTATTTACTATTACTTCGATAGGCCACATCATAAATCGTAGAAAATGTGAATTATAAAGCAACTGCCTTCGGATAACCAATAGTAATTCAGCGTTTAGCCTGAAAAAACATGAAAATCCGACCACTGCATGGCAGATTAAATTACGACATTTATTTAAGCAAGCTGAGCCTGTGAGTAACCTGTAAGTTATGCCTTTTGATTACAGCTGTTGAAAAATTCTTAATAACCATACCCAGTTCTCTCCGTTTGGGACTGTTTTCGATAAAATCACTTATATGTTTTGCATATTGGTTTTTTATTTTATAAATATAAAATATTTTCAATCTATATCAGACTTTTTCTTCATACACCAAAGTTGGTACAATTGAAATATTCTTCGGGAAAAAATATTTAAGAATGAAGAAAAATAATAGTCAAATCATAATAAAAATGCAAGCGAAAGGGAAAAGTATACACTAATATTTTGTTCAAAATCCTTTTTGCTTTCTTATGCTGCGCTTCGCCTTTTAGTTGACATTATTAAACCTCTACACCATTCAACTGGAATGGATTCCCATGCTGTCTTGGCCTGATCCAAATTTGTGATATTCTGCATACTTAGTGCATTTCTTACATCGTTCCAAAAATTTTCTCTACGATTTTGGTCAAATTGCCTTCGAACAAAATTTTTGCCACAACAGATACGTGCTTCGGATCATTGTCTTGTTGATATTTCCAAATCACCGGCAAATTCTCTTCCGCATAAGTTAGCAATAGTGTAGTAAAGTGATGTAGGAATGCTCCAGTTACTTAATTTTTTACTTACTTACCAGTTACAATGGCCGCGAAAGGAGAGGATCGGGATCCCTTTGACAACCTGCGCTCTACTCCTGGAAGGATGGGCTCTGCACCAACTCAGCGAACGCTGGGCAAGTAGACGAACGTGTAGGGTCGCGAAGTCCTTCTGGCCACGTTTGGATAGGAGGCGTTCGAGGGATATCCTGGGGATGACAAAATGTCATCTCTCAAACGGCACTGTCCGTGAGGTACACATGCCGTGAGACTCGGAATTACTTCCAGTCCCTTTTGCGTCAGCTGTATGGAGGATGAGGTGGAATCATCTCAGCATCTGCTCCTTAGCTGCCCAGCCTTCGCGGGATAAGATTCAAGTATCTTGGTTCTCACTTCTTTTCTGCGCCTGCTGATATAGCAGGTGTTGATAACAAAAATCTGATGAGCTTCATCAGCAGCATAATGAGGTTAACACAACCGCAGACTAGTCACCGTTCGTAGTCCACAAACACTCACCACTCCCCATCCCTTCCCTTTCTCCCCTTTTTTCCTTCACCCTCTTGCAATGGTACCACAAAGGATGAACCAAACCATTTCGTCCAAGTGGGCCCTACTCTCTGGGCAACCATCACTACCTAACCTAACCTAACAGTTACAATATAAAACAGTAAACAGTTCAATAAGGTTATACTTATACAAGCGTAACAGGCCATACGATTATTTAAAATTCAAACAAATCTTACACGGAAGCTGAGGTTACCTTCAAGTTAAGAAAATTAAGAACTCATGCTAAATTCTTTTTGCATCCGACCTGTTAAAGATCGACCATTTTCATAATAAATTTCAATAATTTTAAGGCGCTCTTCTATCGTGTAAAATTTTTTATCTGTCTACTTGACAAATATTACAGGAGACACAAGAAAGGTAACGTCAAGGAAATATTTACTACTGACATCCAAGCGTCATTTTTGAAAAAACCTTTATTAGTTATATTGTATATACAAACATGTGTGCACTACATACATTTGTAAGTTAAGTCTTTTTTTTTGGTGGGTGAGGTAGGGTTCAAAATGCCTTCGCCCTTACAGCGAAAGTCGTCTACTGCGTCGTATGGTGTAGCCACTAAAACGATCCTTCCCCTCCTTCTGGGGAGACACACTTCCCGGGACTACTCTCTATATTATCTCGGGAGTCCACAGAAAGGCATCCATAAAGGACCTACTTTATTCTCTCATGTCTGGGTCCACCATATTTGTAGCCAGCTTTCATGCTATATTCTCGCCTTCTTGTGTCTCTATCTGTGCGGCTTCGCTTTGTTGCACTGTGTCGAGGTCAATCCTCTTTTTTTGTAGTACGATCTCGATGAATTTCTTCTCCGCGTTCCAGCTGTCCTCGCGTTCGAGCATTTTGCTGATTATGTTGCTCGGTGCGATGTCCCTAATCTGCTCCCTCAAAGCATTTCTTTTCGCGAGCCAACTGTTACAACTAAAAAACGTGTGTTCAGCGTCATTGCTCAGCGCTTCGCAGTATATGTACTTGGAATCGCTTACCTTGCCCATACGGCATAGGTATCTGCGGAGGTATCCGTGGCCCGACAGGAACTGAGTTAAGAGGTAGTTCACTTTTCCGAAGTTTCTTTGGACCCATTTGTCAATTGATGGAATAAGTTTCGCCGTCCATCTGCCACTCGGTTCAGTGTCCCATCGGCTTTGCCACCGCAGCATTGTTTGGCATCTCCGTTTTGAAAAGCTAGTGATGATGTGTTTCTTCTTCGAGAACCCATAAATCCATTCATTACCGGACCATGAGGTCGATGGGGATCTGCCCGCTGATCACGAAAATTGCTGCGCCTGAGACAGTGCGGTAGGCTGAGGCAACTCTGAGTGCCGTTGTTCGTTGCACAGCCTCCAGTGCTTTGCGCTTGGTTTTGCAGTTTAGCACAATGCCCCATACTTCGCTGCTGTACAGAAGAATTGAACTTGTGGCCACCATAATTAGTTTTCTTTTGCTCTGTGTTGGCCCACCGATGTTTGTCATTAGTCTACTTAGCATACCCGTGACCTTTGCTGCTTTGGGAGCTGCATGCCGTATATGGGCCCAGAAAGTAAGCCTGCAGTTAAGTTGGATACCTAAGTATTTCACTACTTTTTGGGTAACTAAGGACGTGTCACCTATTTGCATGCTGACCTCGAGTGGCATGTGACCTCGTGTCATAAGGATGACTTCGGTTTTATGTTTGACGAGTTCCAGGCCGTGGTCCTCAAACCATATTTCCGTCCTTATCATGACTTGGTTCAACTTCCTTCTAGCGTCCTCAGTGTCCCGAGCTGGTATGACCGCCGCTATATCGTCCGCGTATCCCACTAGATATGTATCTTCTGGCATTTCTATGCTCAATATCTCATCGTAGCTTAGATTCCAGAGATCGGGGTCGAGAATAGATCCTTGAGCTACGCAAGACCTTATCGCTTTTGTTTTCTGAGGCTCACTAAAGACATCAATCAAAATCAAATGGCTCAAAACTTCTTATTTATTTTCTTCGAAAGAAATGTCACCGCATTATTTGCCAACATTACGAAAATATGTTGCATATTTCAGATGAGAATAAATCAAGAAAAATTCAACAACTCCCCAAATTAAATACATAATTACTATAATAAAATATGTGCAAGGTGGTGCAGAATTAATCATCCAATTTTATTTTTGAATAACTTTTTTTCCAAAAAAAAAAAAAAACAATATGGACTCGAGTGATCAGAATCTTCATTTCTACTTTCATGTACTCCATTGCGTCTGTTTGAATACTGTAGCCGTCTACTTCACAAGTGTCAAATATGACTGACCTTCTCACCATATGCAGAAATTATAAATCTTTCTATCATCATCAAGTAGCGGTTACAGCTCAGGGCGACCTTTAGCTGCATCCACAATCTTCTTCGAATCTGCGCGGTTCAATCTTTCCATAGGGTGATCAACTTTGCGCCAGCTTGTATCTATTGAATATAGTCAAGGCGCATTCATTAAAGGTGGTGTCACTAGACCAAGAATAATATTTTTTACGTTTCATACTCACGGCAAATTTTGAGCAAAATAGAAAACAAAAAATGAATTCGCCGTGTTTCATTCTGTGCTGACTGCTGCATGGACACGGCGATAGAAACAAAATCAGCTGATTTATCGATACCACCTTTAATAGATTCGCCATGAACAAAACGATTTACTTTCAAACATCAAAACCTTCACAGCACGCAGGTAAACAAAAATCAACTGAACAACACTCACCTCACAACCCACCTTATTGCACAATGGCGCAAATGGCTAGAATAAAACAGTTTGAGAAAAGAGGACGAAAATTGTATACCTCAGGCGCAGGATGAAATGAATGCGACATTACTGAAAGAAAATATAAAACGACATTAAATTCACGAAAAATGACAAAAAGACTCACCTGTCCCTCGGACTAAAACGCAAGTCATTCTTAGATAATTTGCACTATGTACTTCACCGCATTATCTTGCCCCAAACAATTGTCTTAACCTGTTCAACTACTTTCTTTCGTTTATTGAAAATAGAACTCTTTTGTTTCACAATTTCACGCCTTCTCTACAGGTTAACGCGTTTTCGCCTCCCGCAGCGTCTCAAGATTATACGAGTACGTCGTCTTCAATTATGTGTTTCATGCTAAGAGATTTCTGTCAAATCGCAAGAACAAACCAGAAGCGCTTAGAATATTTTTACTTAATTATTTGTTGCTGTTGTGCCAAAAAAGTGGATATATTTGAAATTTGAATTAAAGCCAGAGAGTATTTTTTGACGAACGCAGGTGCCTTGTTTTGAGAGCAGGTACCTACTAAATGAGAGTTAAAACAAGTGACCCACTGATGAATTTAAGGTGAGCATCCAAGCTCGCTCAAAATATTTCAGCAGGCAGTTGTGAGCAGTTCCACGGAAAAAAATGTTATGGAGATTTGTAAATGGAATGTAAACAAGACGTTCGCGAGAATTCTGTAATTTTATGATCAAATATTTCACTAATCCAAACAACAATATGGAAAAGGCTAATACTATTAGCCAAGGCGTATCGATAGAAGGAGCTGTGACTAGAATAGTTATTAAATTTAGAATGTCAGTAAAACGGAATGACGTAAAGTTGTTTTTGTGTTGTGAATGCATGACAAACAAATTTTATCTATTTGTTATTATTCCATTCTTCTATTATCTTTCCCTTGACATACCTAATTTAAAAAAGTGGAATGCCACCACCTTGCATAGATTCACCTGGCTATTAGCCTTGAAGGTTGGGAACGAATCAATGGTTTTCCGATGAATAGCTCAGTATCACAGGTACTCTATACTTTAATATTCAAGTAGTTTAATACTTTTAGAACCAGAGGACCTGCGGAATTTTTCTACTAAACGAGAAGCTAGACAAGCTGCTGCAAGAGGTAACCCACTTTTGAGAAATCCTCTCGTCGCGCAATCGACGGCTCGGGCATCGGATGTGCGGGCCCGCACCCCGAACTCCTTATGACCGAAACTGACAGCCAGGGTTCCGGAGGAAGCGCACTACTAGAGAGCCGAGTGGGTGTGAGCGATACACCGTCAACGAAACGATCCGAACAACTGAACAAGTTGTGGAGGATGTGGAAATGTCGGACAATCTCACAATAGACTCAGATGGATTTCCGAGTAAGTCTTTGACAACGGTCAAACCTGGTGTGAATTAGGTAAGTACCGGTAAAAGGACTGAAGTTATTGGAGATTCGAACGCAGATGCTGATCTATCCGCAAGGCAGATCAAACGAAGAAAACGGAAGGCGAAGAAATCCGAAGCATTAGCTAAGCCAAGTATTCAAGCTCCGTCAACTTCGACACCTATAATGGAAACAATAAAGCGCGGCAGAACAGAGGATTCTACTGTAACGCCGCACTCTTTCGGGAACGAAACGGGGTCTGTGCCAACGACCGAGTGCACAAAGTGTTTTGTGACAAGTCCGAACAGAAAACTGTCAAACTTTCTACTAAAACTTGGAAGGAAAGACGTTCGGTTGATGGTCGGTATTATTAAAGGACAAAAGCCATGATGACTACCATTGGAATCATTGAAAACCCAATATGCCTGTGTTGCTTGGAGGAGGCGGATAGCACTAAACACTTTATCTGTGAGTGTCCTGCCTTTGCTAGAGGAAGGATATGAGTTTTGGGTTCCGATGCCATGAGAATGAGTAAACTTCGTTCTCTAAAACTGGAGGATATCTACAGATTTGCCAAAGAATCTGGAAAATTCTCACAGGACTAACTACCTTCATCTCTGTCTCTATTCTTTCCTATCTCTTTCTGTGATTTTTTTCTCCTTCCCTCCTTGACTATCTACCCTCTTTCCAGAGCTTTAAATACAATGGGCTTTTTAGCCTGAGTGTTTTAGGAGCCACCAAATCTCTTGGTGCTCCTTGGCTCGACCTATTCAAATTTCAATTTTAAAGACAGGTTGCTAGCATATTTTTTTCGCTATTTGTTGTTTTTGTCATGCACTAAGCCAAAAGAATTAGTGTATATGAACTTTTGTCTCCAGACGCTCATGATATATGTACCTGTGTATGCAAATTAGGGTGGATCAATTTGGTTTTCATCATGGAAGGATTCTGAAGGAAAAAGTCCACCTGAGCAAAGCCCTAAGGTCAATTTCTTCTTCTTCTTCTTTGTTTTCCAATTCGATTTCGAATGTGGCTGGTTTTACAATTTTATACTCATTACATTGATTAGTCACATTTAAACTTTTTGCTTTATATTTATAATCCTTATACACTCCGGTCGGAGGCATAGGGCCTCGACAAGACTCTTCCATCGTACACGGTGCTAGGCTGCTGTTTGTCCGAAGCTGCTGAATCTAGAACGATGTCGAGAAAACTCATTCCAAACAAATTGAGCCACCCTCATGCATAAACATGAGTACTTCAGCTTACAACCACACATACATACATATATTCATATGCCAACTTTTTATGAACTACCTCGCTTGCTTTCTTCATCAAAGCGAATATTATTATGAAATTGCGTCAACTTGTTAGCCCGTTCCATTTATTATACCACAAATATGGAAATTCATTACAAAAGTATGCTCGCATGTCGCTGGCTGCAAGTAAAAATGTAAGCGTAAACTTTTATTGATGACCTTTGGAAGTGACCCTAAAAATGCTGAAAACCGTAAATGGTTACAGGCATAAATGTTATTTCGTACAATAAAAAGAAAAAAGATAAAGTAAAAATATGAAAAAAGTAAAAATAAAAATATGAACAAAGTAAAAATAAAAATATGAAAAAAGCGTAAGCCAAGAAATATTGCAAAAGACTTTTCACAGTTCAGGCGCAGCAGTTGACACTTGATGATAAGTGGGCTACAAGTAGATGCATATATGTGTGTATATGTAGCATTACTAATACAAGTACATACACATGAATGGCTAAGAGCGGTTGACTGATTTACCAAACGAGCGACTAACTGACAGCACAACGCTTCTTTGGCGCATGCGCTTTCGACTTTTGGAGTTGGTTTGTTGTTGATAGTAGTTTAAAACTATCGATGGCACGAGCGCGTGGGCAATCGATATTCGAAAAGATAGAAGAAGAGGAGCCATTGATCATGAAACAGTGAGGCATGCGCATGCTCCTCGACCTTTTTCGACTGCTTTATTCTGAGAGGTATTAAACAGGATAGGTTTAACTGCCTGTTAAGCTTTTGGTATTTAATTTAATTATTTTTAGAAAGGTCCACATAAGAAGAAGAAGAATCTCACGAACAAGCTCGATGTATGCCACGCGAACTGGCTCAAGGAAACCTTTTAGACCGAATTGACGCCTGCGACTCCTTGCTGAAATATAACGAAGTCGACGTATTTTTGAAGCGGATGGTAACTGATGATGAAAAATGTATCATGAATGAAAACAGTAGCAGGAAAAGATAGTAGTCAAATAACGGCTAGTAATTCTGCATTAACAATCATGCTCTATGAGCTTCTGCCATCAGCCCTAGTACTCACGTTAGTGCTCTACTATCAGCAACTGAGCAGATTAGATTGGAGCAAGCGATTGGCCGGAGACGGCCAGTTTTGGTAAACTAGTGGGGTGTTGCAATCCATTAAGACAAAGAATCTCCAAGGGTTTGCGTAGGGGCTCAATTGAATCTGCTTTATAAGCAAGATTAACGTCTTTTCAAGCAGTGACAAAATTTTCTTGGTGATGCAAAACTGACTTCAAGTAAACCTAGCGAAAATGAGCCAGGCTGGTGTTTTTTGGATATACGGAGGAGATCTTTCTCAATCGTAGAATTATAAAATTGTTTTCAAAATAGACAAAAGTTAGCCCACAAAATGACACACTACTAGTTTCAATTGGATAATTCCAAATGTATCAATTTGATAGAGGAAGTCAAGTAAAAAGTGCTTAGAACTTTTTGTTAGACCTAATATCTCTCTGGATATTAGAACCAAACTGGATAAATAAGCAAAGCGAATGGGTCTCGTGGAGAACGAGGAAAAAACGAAGTAGCTCACTTGTCATCAAAGAAATAGTCGGCGCACTCGCGTATCTGCACCTGCGTCACTGTTGACAATTGTGATTTCGAGGTGAAAAAAGACTTCGTTTACTTAGGAACTAGCATTAACACCGATAATAATATCAGCGTTGAAATCCCACGGAGAATCTCTATTGTCAACAAGTGCTACTTTGGACTAAGTAGGCAACTGAGAAGTAAAGTCCTCTCTCGACGAACAAAACTAACACTATACAAGGCTCTCATCATGCCCGTCCTAATGTATGGCGCAGTAGCGTGGGCGATGACAACATCCGATGAAGCGACGCTTGGAGTGTTTGAGAGAAAGATTCTGCGGAAGATGTTTAGCCTTTTGCATCTTGGTGACGGCGAGTATTGTAGGCGATCAAACAATGAGCTGTATGAGCTTTGTGACGACATAAACATAGCGCAGCGAATAAAGATCCAGCGGCGACGTTGGATACAAACGCTCCGGCTCTAAAAGTATTTGATGCGATATCTGCTGGTGAGAGCATAGGAACAAGAAGGCCTCCTCTGCATTGGAAAGATCAGGTGGAGAAGGACTTGGCTTTACTTGGTGCGTTAAACTGGCGCCGGTTAGCACGAAAAAGAAATGACTGTTAAACGCGGCCAAAATCGCTTAAGCGGTTATAGTGTCAATCAAGAAGGAGTAGCATATCTCTGGATTAAAACTACGGATTCACAAAAATATCTTTGCTAAGAGTGATTGAGTGCTCGCATAAAATCTAATTGCTTTATTATTAACTTCAGCTTTCTTTAGTTGCTCACAGCATCGAAGGCAATAGCCAAACGATAAAAATATCGTTAGTTTCACACCTCTAGCTGGTTGTTAATTTTTTTGTTTTTTGTTTTGTTCTTTCGGCAATCAGTAGAAGCCTCATTGTCATCGCTGGCAGCAAGACACACATACATACACATATAAATGTATGTATAGGCACATATAAGAAGTAACTAAACAGCAGAGCAATAAAAACCTTAACTTTAATACATTTTTATGTACGAGTACAACTACGCCACCAGCGAAACCTGTCGTCCAACCAGCCAAAATTAAAATTTTTTTTTTTCTAAAGGCAGAATGAAGGCACATTTAATGTCAAATAAAAGTCTGCTCACCACCACTGCCCAATGGGTTGGCAAATGTTCGACCTGCCAAAAACCAAAACACAAAACCCAAAAAAGCAAAATATAAAACTTAAAAATAAAATCAGCATATGTTCGTTGTTGTTGTATAGTGACATTAAGCTCGTGCCACTCAGCGGCTGTTCGCCGCGTGCGATTACACAGACTGGCATAACTGTAGACGAGCTAGCCGGTTGGCTGGCTGGCCGTTGGAGCGCCGCATGTTGCAACTATGAACCTGGCTGGCTGGTGAGCTAAAGCGGCGCAGGTTCATGCCACTCAACTTGTTGCTCTATAAAAGTTTTTCGTACATATTTTGAAAGCTCATACAATAAAAATTTGAAATATGAAGCGAAAACTTAAATTACCAAAAAAAATTAATTTCCATTTTTGCCATTTTTTTATACTTTTCATGCTTTTGATACTACACAAAATTGTTTAATGGTTGCCTCATTTTCTTTTAATGTACTTTTTATATAAATAGCCATACTGTTCCTTTTTTGCTGCTGTTGCTGTCCCCACATACACACACATACATACACCCAATCACTTGTGGCCTGACTTTGTCGCCCACTGTCATCGCACTTTTGCAATGGGCACATCGCAGTCACATCGAGGCGAACCCCGATGCCTCTTGATAGAGTTGTTGGCAGAGTGCAAGTTTTGGCTTCTACGCTGCGGGTTGTCTGCGTCCAGTGTGCCATATTCATGTACCAAATTAACATACAAAAAAATAAAATAAGAATATTTATTTAAAAGTATAGACTAAGTATTTTTGTCTTACTACAACCGCGCGCAACTGACCTTGATTCAATTCACAGAATTCCGCGAATTTCTGCATTAACATTTAAATTTATTTATGCCATGTAGGGCAGTGAGGATGCAGTCTATTGTTGGACGCTTATATCTATAAAGAAGTTCCTAAAGGGCGAAGAAATTAATTTGGTTATGAAGTTATCTAGCATTTTGTTCCTAACACCGGACCGAAAATTGAATTTGTATGTTTCAGTGAAAAACTGCATAAATCATAAATAACATACATTTTTCTGAAAAGAAAACTTTAAACTTATTTCTCAAGGTTAAGCTACTTTTAAAATTTGAAAATATTTTTCTTTCGTTTGATATTCAAATAATCAGTTTAACCCACGTATATTAGCAGCTCCAGAAAATAAACTTTGCTCAGTAGTCGCTTTGCTAGGAAATAAAATTATCGCATATGAGCGATTCCATGTGAAGTGATAGAAGTATTTTGGACTTGGTTTGTAACTTTTCTGAAAATGAATTTATTTGTAGCCTTGCATATATATAAAAAAAAACGTAAACTCAAAAGATTTTGGAAAAATTGTATAAAAAAAAAAAAATTGTATAACTTTTAGATTTATTCAAAATTTTGGTATGTGGTTTATTAAGATCAAATATCTTCGGTGCTTTTTAACTTTATAAGTTTTTTTAAGTTTTAGGATAAAATTTAGTTTAAAAATCAATCTTTTGGGAAAATATTTGTATTTCTTTTTAAATTGTTAGAAAACATGTTTTTTTTTAATTTGTGTATTGTATTTTGAGTATTTTTTTTTTTTTTTGTTTTGAGGATCAAATACACCTACGAAATTAAAAAAAAAAATTTTTTTAGCTGTTGCAAATACCTTTGATTTCTGTTTTGTTTTTAGTTTGTGGCAATTTTTTGGAAAATATTTGTTTTTTGTTTCAGTATCAAATACGCCTAAGAAATAAAAAAAAACGAATTTTGATTTCTGTTTTGCAATTTGTATTCAATTTTTGGGGAGCGATTTTTTATTTAAAAATTTTCTTTGAAATTTTTATTTTTTAGCAGAAAAATTAAAAAAAAAAAATGGGAAACAATTTTTTTGAAACGGCTCTTGGCTTTTTTTTTTGGTTATTTGTGGCATTGTTGGGGAAACAAGTTTGTTTTTCTGTTTTAATTTTAAAATATAGTTTCAGAAGAAGTTGGAAAAAAATTTTACTATATGTTAATCGTTTTTTTTTTCTCACTTACGGCAATATTTTGAGAAGTTATTTGTTTCTGTTCTTCATTTTTTTTATTTTTCTCTGCTAATTTGTTTTCAGTAATTTGAAAAAACTTACCTTTTTTTAATTTTTCCGAAAATCGTTGTTGTTTTGCCATTTTCGCCAATTTCTCGTCCCTTTTAATTTTTTAAAGTAAAGTCATTTTTGTCATTTGCCAGAATTTTTTCCTTTTGTATTTTTATTTTATTTATTTTTTATATTTTTTTAGAGAAAAACTGAAATGGAAAAAATTGTACTGTTTTTCAGTGTTGAGAAAAATTTTTTTTTTGCCATTTGCGGCAATTTTTGGAAAAGAATTTTAAATTTTTTGCAATTTTTAAAATTTCTTTTTAATTTTATACGATTTTTTTTTTTAATTGCTTGGAAAACTTTTTCTCTGTCATTTGTGGCAAGTTTTTGTCAAAGGATTTTTAGTGTTGGGAAAAAACCGTTTTTGCCACTTGTGGCAATGTTTAGGAAAAGAATTTTAATTTTTTTGTAATCTAAAATTTTTTTTTTTTATTAATATTTTAAGATAAATTTTGTTTTTAATTGTTTGGAAAACTTTTTTTCTGTCATTTGTGGAAGGTTTTTGGCAAAGAATTGTTTTCTTTTTATATTTTTTTATTTTTCAGGATAATTTGTAAATAGGTGAAAAAACATTAGAAAAAATTTAAAAAAAAAATACTTTTTTTTGAATATAAAATTTTTTTAATTTTTGCTACAATTTTTTTCCTCTTTAAATTTTTTTTGAATTTCCTTTATTTCGTAGAATAAAATAGAAATAGAAAAAACAAAACTGAAAAAATTGTTCTTTTTGTATTGTAGAGGGAAACGTTTTTTTTTTGCAATTTGTGGCAATGTTTTGGGAAACAATTTTCCCTTTTGATTTTAATAGTTGGGAAAACCGCTTTTTTTGCAATTTGTGGCAATGGGTAAAATTTAGTTTGAAAAAAAAAATGGTAACAAATTGTGTTTGTTTTATTTGTTCGTAAAAACGTTGTTTTTTCGGTTTGACAATTTCCTGGTAAACATTTTTTTATAGTTTATATTTGTTTGTTTTTAGAGAAAAATATAGAAAAAAAATTATTCGAAAAAATGTTCATTTCCTTTGTTTTTAATTGTTTCGGCCTTTTTTTTCTTTGGTTATTGGATGAACTGACACTTTATGAGGCTTGCATTTTGACCTCTACTCATCACAGTACCTCATCCAGACCCAGTGCCTTACTTAAAATCTGGATAGAGCTGGGTTGGTTTGAGCGTATGTGCCATTCTACTGGCTGCAGTTGACCAAGATGTCTCAACCTTCTCTGCGCTATAGCGCTGCAATCGAGGAGAAGGTGCATTGGAGTTTGCTTTTTGTTTTTGGTATTCGTGGCAATGTTTTGTGTCACAATATTATTCTCATTTGTAAAAAATATAAATATAAATCTAAAACTAAGCCACCGATAAACACTTACATATTCAAGTAATATGTTAGTGTATGTATGCACATATATTTGTTGTTGTACTCCTTATTGCAGAGCTCAAACTTCATATTACTTTCCATGTATTTGTTTCTCCATTCCGCTCTTCCTTTACTTTGGCTCTTCTGTTTTACCAGATTCTCTTGAAATTGTCCTTATGCCTCTATACACTTTGTGTTCTACCATCGAAAATACTGTCACTCTACTGCCTTCATTCATTTCCTTCGGTTTGTTGTTAGAAATATGAAGAATTTTGGTACCATTGAATGCTTGCAGTTCTCTCTGCCTGTGTACGTATTTACTCGTGTATTGCTGTGCGTGCTGGTTAGGCTTTTGTGTGCAATCAAGAAACTCTTTTGTTGCGGCAAAAATCTGCTGAAATTCGAATCGGTGCCCACAGTTGTAGGAATGTGTGTGCATAAGTAAGTACCTGTGTGTTGAGAACAAGTTGAAGTGCTGCCGTTTAACGCACAATAAGGTTTTATGAACAGAGGAGAAGGTGAAGCAGAGAAAACATTAATCTCAAGTAGATCAATAAGAATGAGGGAATTTAAGTAAGAGTAAAGTAGAGAAAAAAAAATCATAGCAAACGAATATCAGTAACAGCCGTTGATCTTGCAAAATCTGAATATTTTCATTGATGAATGTACAAATATATGGACTTCGAAACTGAATTTAAAATCTTACGAACTCTTCGGTAAATCGAGTAAGCGAATTCAACCCAAGCACATGATAAAGGAACGTGAGCTTGAGTTTCATTTGCTATATCATATTCTACAATTCTCAGCAGACTCAGTGTCTCTAAACGACAAGTGATAGAGATAGAATTCGCTCTTGCAATGATCTCAAGCAACATGGAACCTGTAATCAGAATAACTCCGCTCTATGTCTAGTGTTTATGTATCGTACAATATCCCATACGATAGAGCGATGTGCTACAGAAGTTTTGTAGCGCTCATGCGTTAGAGCGACTAAGGTATGAAAGAATTTGGCTTATTATAGCGAAATAATCCGAAATTTACTCACCAAAGAAAGGCAGTCAACTAAACTAAATAAAATAAAAACCAATTGTGTGTGGAGGCAACACTGAATAATTGGGATATCTTCCTTACTCATTTATATAGCCTGATCAATGAGCACAACCCATTACCGGATCAAAGCTGACTGCAACAAGTCTCGCCAGGCGACTCTGCTTTGCGCGCACCTTCTCCAATTTGTTACACCAAGCGATGATAGAATTCCCTCGTCTAGGTCTTTCCATCAGAGACATGGTTTTCCACTACGGTGTTGTCCTCTAACTTGCCATCTGAATACCTTCTTTGCTGGAACTCCTGCATCCATACACTCGATGTGGCCGAGGCAGTGCAAGCGTTGAATACTGATGCGTTTAACTATGTCCACATCGTCGTAGAGCGTGTACAGCTCGTGGTTTATTCGGCGGTAGTAGTTATCACCAAAACGAAGGGGACCGAAGCACCATAGTAACACCTCTTAGCAAGCGTAATTCGTCGGTTTATTTCTAGGTTTATCATTTGTTGTTGTGACACCGCTGCCAAGATATATAAAGTCATTTTCAAAAGTATAGTTGTCCGCTGAAATGCTATAATCATCTTTGCTGGACAGCATACTTGGCCTCGTTAACCGCCAGACCCACTCTAGTTGACTTTCTTTCGATAGCGGAAAATGCTGCGGTAGCATCTCGCTTGCAATTCCCTATGATGACAATGTCATCAGCATATGCAAGAAGCTGGACACATTTGGTGAAAATAGTGCCATTTCGATGAACACCGGCTCTCCGCAGTAGTCCTTCCATGAGGAAGTTGAAGGAGTCGGCCAATAGTAGAATTTCCTTTTCTGAAACCTCGTTCGGTATTAAAAGGTTCAAAGAGGTATTTTCCTACCTTGATAGCGCTGGGCGTGTTGCTCAATGTCATTTTGCCAAGTCGAAACAGTTTTGAGGGAATACCGAACTCAGACATTGTGGCGTATAAGCGATCTCTTATTCAGCTATCAAATGCAGCCTTATAATCGCCAAAGAGAGGTTGTATTATGTTGTTACCTTTTTCAAGGGGTTTTTCAGGATTTGGCGTAGTGTGAAGATCTGGTGGATGGTGGACTTTCCAGGTCTAGAACCACACTGATATGGGCCAATCACGCTCGATTGATCCCCTGGTAGTTGGGATATGTTTCTCTTTAATTAGTATGCTAATTAGTGAAGTGTTCTTCAGTGCATAACAAAACATAATAAGCCATAGCACAACATATCAGATCATAACACAGAACATAACTTAACATAAGATGATATAAGAATATAATATAACAGAGCAAAACATATCAGAACAAAGCACATAACATAAAGTAAAATAAAAAATATAATATATAACAGAGTAAAACACATCAGAGCATAGCACATAACATAACGCAAATTACTACAACATATAATAACACAAGTACAACATGGCATAACATAAGATACAATTAAAAATATACTATAGCATAGCATAACGAATTAGAGCATAACAAAAAATTATGGTAACATAACATAAATTAAAATGCAATATAACATAGGAAACTATATCAGAACATAACACATTACATAACGTAACATACTGTAATATAAAAAATACAATATAATATTCCATATCATAACGTAACATAACACAAAGTGACATAAGTTAACATAATAAACATAACATAATATAGCAAATATAACCTAATGAACATAACATAACATAGAATACAACGTAACTGAGCACACTATAACATTTCATTCCAAAATATCACAAAACTTAACGTAACATAACACAAAGTAACATAAATTAACATAATAAACATAACATAACAAACATAAAAAAACTTAAAACACAAAGTAACTTAACACACTATAACATAACTTAACGTAACATAACATAACATGGCATAGCACAACATAGTACAGCATATTTTTATAAAGCACTCCAAAGTTATTTAAGTATAATACTGGCAAGGTTAAAATCTCATTGAAATTCCATACTTATCGTGCTGAAATTCACGGACGAACAACGTAAAACTATTAATAAAAATTACCATCGTTATTCAAAGTCAAGGGTTCCAACTTTAAGAGCGAAAATTATTGAAAAGTCATCTATAGCCGTCAAGATTATTTTCGCTCTAATAGCTTTGCCTCTTAATGTTATAAGTTTAAGGTCAACAACAAACACACATATGCTTTGAAAGACTCCATTACGTCATATATTGTATGGATTTCTTGCCGGAGGGGTGACTAGGTCACATATAGTTTTCCGTTGAATAAAATGATCGACATGCTATAAGCAATGAAGTTTTCCAATGTGGACAGGTTGAGCACTATTTTAGATCAAAATTGGATAAGCTTGACATCAGATGCGTAGCTCCAATAAGATAATGTGACCAAGTGCTCGTGGACATGTGTGCAGTACGAATTCCATACAAATTTATATGTATACTGCACCTTTAATATATTTTAGCTTTTTTTCTCTTCTCGCACCCTAACAAGATCCAGCTGATGTTGGAGCTCAAAGTTGATCACCATAGACAATGTCCTGTGTTCGTTGATTGACCTTCGAAGTGTTCGAAAGAAGCCTCACGTCGCGGTGGTGACGTGAATCGATTGAAAATTGGAACTCTCAGACCAATGCGCCAGTGAAAAGACGCAGCAGATATTCGCCATATAAATACCCTAAATGGGTTTTCTAAATAAAAAATGAAATTCCTTTAATACCCTACACCCAGCTTGCTTTGTTCCATTTCAATATCCATCCGCCCTTATTAACAAGACCCCTTGTGGCTGGTACATACAAATTTTTGGTATGCGAAACAACTCTTTAATATTTATTACTGCCCACCTTGGATGCTTCAAAAGGCACTCTTGTGCCATGCACGTGGCTCAAAAGTCAATACTCGTTGTGATGCCACAAAATATTCATTTACAATTCTATAAAACTAGCCTACAAATCAAAAGCAATATAACAAAAACAAAAAAATGCAAAACATTGTCAGCTACATTTGGCTGCAAGCCACCTGTCCACACGCATACACATTTACACTTATCCTCCACAAACACTCTCTACTGTTGAAATTAGACAAAGGCAGAAAAATCCTAATCCTCTCAGTCCTTCATGGTCTGACGTTGCTCCTGCCTACCGTCAAAACAAAACGAAAATACGTATACGTATGTATGTGTGTGTATACTTGAGCGTATGTGTGTGTTAGGGTAGAAAAAAACTAGAGGTACTTGTAATTTGAAAAATGAGAAAAGTGTAATAGGAGAACACGCACATGGCACACAAACACACACACAGATAATGGCAAAAAATAAAAAAAAATTCAATTCAAATGGCGGCAGGTCAAAATTTGCAACTGGGTGCGTGCACAATTACAAAAGAAGAAAAAATATGTATGTATGTACAGTAGATATAATGAAAAATTGAGAATCTTGATATGGCACAAGCAAAATGCGAAATTGAAGGCATACAAATTAAAAAATAGAAAAAAACCGCAAACCATTGTTTTGCCACGACAGGTGATAAACGTCTTTTTTTCTCGCAGCAGCAGATAAAACTCTCGCTTATAGAAGATATGGAAGGTAGAAAAAATTGCTGCGTAGGTGTCCTTTGTGTACGTTGCGTTTAGAAAAATTTTACTGAAAAATATGCTGAGTTTTCTAAGAAATTGCCAGAGTAAAAAATTCATTTATATATTGTAAAGTTTTATTTCTGGGAGAAATTTTCTTGGGTTATATTGGTGCAGATACGGCATGGTTTTACGTGGTCTGTCTGCCCGTTTGCCGGTGATTAACCTGTGAATGTGAAAATGCTTTGTTTGTTAAAAATTTAAACTTAAAATTAAAACACAAAATTACAAACTTCAAATATTACAAGAAACAATGGTTTTTTAAAAATTCCAAAAAAAAAAATTGTCCCAAAAATTAAAAAAAAAAAAAATAATTAATTTTAATAATTTTTTAAAAAAGTATATTTAAAAAGTAGTTCGCACGAATTTTTCACGCTTCGCTGTAAGTATTTGAATGTAACTCAAAATGTTACGGGAATTTCAATATAAAACTTTCAGGGACTACTGAACTCAGCTATTAATGAAACGAACGAATATTATAATAAAAAAATTTTAGTAGTGATTTTCAAATATTACAAAAAAAAATTATTCCCCCAAAAATTGTCAACACAAATAAAAAAAAACATATTGCAAAAATAACCATTTTTTTTTTAAGTTTATATTATTCTAACAAAAACACCAAAATGGTGCCAAAATCGAAAAATTGAAGAAAAAACAAAGGAGAAACTTTTAAGTATGGAGGGGCGTTTTTAAAGCTGACAAAAACAAATTTTTTCCCCAAAAATTTACAACGAAAAAAAATTTTTTTTGGAAAGTTTTCAATAAAAATATATTAATTTAATTAATGCAAAAAATATTTTTTGAAAAAGTGTATTTTATTCTAACAAAAACATCGGAGAAATTTTTAACTCTGGTATCTGAGTAGGGGTGCTTTTAAAGGCGACAAAAACACTTTTTTTACCAAACATATTTAACAGAAAAAAATGTTTTTTCAAACTTTTTTTACCAAACATTTTTAACAAAAAAAATTGTATTTTACAAAATTTTTTGCTGTATCAATTTTCAACTAAAAAATAAACAAAATTAAAAAAAAAAAAATTGTGGAAAATAAATATTTTTCATATAAATTCAAAAAAAACCGAAAATATTATAAAAATCGAAAAAAAAATCGGAGAAATGCTTAGCTCCGTTTTTAGTTTAGCTAAAATTACAACTTTTTTGTAGAAAATATTTTCTTATTTAATATATTTTATTCTAAAAATTAAAATACGCACCGAAAGTATTGTTAGACTCGAAAAAAATTAAAAAAAAAATTGGAGAAACTTTTAACTCTGGTATCTGAGAGGTGCTTTTAAAACTGGCAAAAAAAAATTTGTCCCCAAAAATTTTCATGAAAAAATATTATACAATACAATTTTTTTTTAACTTTTCTCCCTATAAATTTTCAGCTAAAAAATAAAAAAAAAACATTTAACAAAAAATATTTGGTTTTTTTAATATATTTTATCTAAAAATTGAGAAAAAAACACCGAAAATATTGTCAAAATCGAAAAACACAAAAAAAAAAGTCGGAGAAACTTTTAGCTCCGTTAGCTTAGCTCAAAACACAATTGTTTTGTAAAAAATATATTTCTTTTAATATATTTATATGGTCTATGGATAAGTTCGTGCGGTTTTACAACAGATGGCGTAACTTGATTATTATTCCATCGATCCACATTTCCAAACATTCATTGGAGAGCTACTGTCGTAAGGCACAAACGTCAGTATAAGTTTTTTATTTGAAGCGTAAACAACAATATTTTTACCACACTTGAAAATGTCGAATTTCGTGCCAAATAATGTGTTTTTGCGGGGAATTCTTCATTATTTTAATATGAAGAAAAAAGCAGCCGAAAGTCATCGTATCTTGGTGGAAGTTTATGGTGAGCATGCTCTAGCTGAGCGAACGTGCCAGAAGTGGTTTGCACGCTTTAAAAGTGGTGATTTTGGCCGCGCCGCCAAAGTTCATGGATACCGAATTGGAGGAATTGCTCGATCAAGATCCGGCTCAAACGCAAGAAGAGGTTGCAAAAATTTTGGGAGTTGATCAATCAACCATTTCCAAACGTTTAAAAGCCATGGGAATGATCCGAAATTCAAATTTCGAAAAAACCGCACGAACTTATTCATAGACCTATTATATATTTTTTTTTTAAATATATTTTATTCTAAAAATTAAAAAACGTACCGAAAGTATTGTCAAACTCGAAAAAAATTAAAAAACAAAAAATTGGAGAAACTTTTAACTCTGGTATCTGAGAGGTGCTTTTAAAACTGGCAAAAAAAATTTTTTTCGGAAAATTGTTATACCAGAATGAATTTAAAATAAAAAAATTGTTTCCCCAAAAATTTTCATGAAAAAAATGTGTTTAATATTTTTTTTGTATATATTTCATTCAAAAAATTAAAAAGAAAACACCGAAAATATTGTCAAAACCGAAAAAATTAAATAAAAATCGGAGAAACTTGTAACTCAGGTCTCCACCATTTTCATTGTCACGAAATGTAATACAGATATTCAGAAATACCCACTTTTGCTCTCTAACTTCATTATTTTGTAATGAAGTGTACAGGAAATAGCGACATAAATGATTAAGCGATTACTGCCTCATTTAAGAAGAAGAAAAAGTATCACAAATGTCTAGCGTACAATTTTTTCTTATTTTCACTTTGGTGACCCGGTAAAACTAGAAACATTTTCAGGCTTGCCATTGCCTGCCGAGGGCCGAACGCTATTAGAAAAAACTTTTGCTATTATTTTTGTTTCTTGCACGGAGATTCGAACCTGTGCACCTCCGAATTTTTGTCTCGCATCAGCCCGTTCGCCCTCGGCGGCCGTACTATAAGTATAAACTTCCGAGAAACTGGATTTCGTGTTAGAATCAAATATTTATGTCGAAACTCCAGCTACAAATACAGCTCTTCTAACTATTCAGTCTTGAATTTTATTTATTTAAATTTTACCATCTAAAATTCTAAACAGGTTTGGAAGTGATTTTTCATTTGGATAAAAATTTCAAACTCCATTTGATGCCAACCAAAAATCAATATTTAATGACAGGTTATCAGCTGCTCCTAGATTCAAAGCTTAACCTTTTATAGAGAAATCGCATCCATCAACAAACACAAAAAAAGAAAAACTTAACAAAAAAACCAGCTGTAGTTTTAACTCTTTCCAATTTAATTACCAAAACACAAGCATTTAGTATATGCTTGCCACACATTTACGAATATTTATTGAGGGCAACACTAATGACAGCTTATTACTTTATCAAGATTTATGACAATTAATAACAGGGATACACCGCTGCTGGAACGGCTAGCGCTGCCCATGAGCACTTCCGCTGCGGAGTTGGTTGAAGTAGAGAGAAAAAAGGTCAGCTGATGGTGGCACCTTAGCAGAGCGGGTGGATAGACGGAGAAAGAGGGAGTGGTTGTGATGAAACCAAGGCGTTTATGAGTCGATACAAGCGGCATTTGCAGCGAATATAATCGGGCGGCGGCGTCTGTGTCTACAACTGCTCAGTGATGAATATAAAAAAGGTATTGTAAGTAATCCAAGATGTAGATGAAAATCAATTAATGCAGCAATGAAAGTTGTAAAGAGTGTTGAGCGTAAGATACTTTTTTTATTAGTACGTAAGTTCACAGTTATATTGGTAAATGTATAAAAAAATTAGTGCCATGGAAGAAGTAACCATCTTTTACTATTAATATACATACATACATAGAGTCATCGTAAAAGTAATCCAGTCCGGCGAGTTATAGAAAAAATTAAGCCTTCAGCCTGGCTCCACTGGGATTATACTCTTCGTTTTACTTACAAACAGCAGTCAAAACACGTGTTTTTGAATAGCCTAATATTGATAAATGTAAAATGTGACTAACTTCTTAATAATTTTTTATTACTGATTTTATTGCTCCTTTAAGCTCGTCGACTCTGAAGACTCTTAAGGCAATAGACTATGAAAACAAAAACTGATAATGCTGAAAACTAACACAAAGGCTTAGAAAATTATAGGCAATATTTGAATTGGATTATAGCAAAAATAGGAAAGCTTCTGCTTATTGAAATAAAGGGTGGTTAAATTTCAAGAGCCGATATTGAATGTAAACCACACCTAAACGTCAAGTTTCTTCCTGCATTTGATTTGACATTTTTCAATTTCAGACCAATTCAATTTAAACCATAGAAAGATACAAAATCGAGCAACGCGTTAAAGTTATTCAGGCTTATTATGAAAACGGGCGTTGAAATCAAAATGCGTATCGCGCACTTCGTGATTTCAGTTATGAAGCAAATTTTCACCTCAGTGGATTCGTCAATAAGCAGAATTGCCGCATTTGGGCGAATGATAATCCAAGAGTGATTGCCGGAAAACCAATGCACCCACAAAGAGTGACTGTTTGGTGCGGTTTATAGGCCGGCGGCATCATTGGGCCGAATTTTTTCCAAAATGAGGCCGGTCAGGCAGTTACTGTGAATAGTGTTCGCTATCGTGAGATGATAACGAACTTTTTATGGCCCGAATTGGAAAATATGGATGTGGATGATATGTGGTTTCAGCAGGACGGTGCCACTTGTCACACAGCTAACGAGACAATGGCTCTTTTGCGCGAAAAATTTGATGGCCGAATAATCTCACATTGCGGCAATGTCAATTGGCCGCCAAGATCATGTGATTTGACACCGTTGGACCTCTTTCTTTGGGGTTATTTGAAAGAAAAGGTGTACGCCGATAAGCCAGCAAGAATTCAAGAGCTAAAAGATAAGATAATTTGGCGCATTAATGGCATAGAACCTCAATTATGCCTCAGCATCCATATGTAATTGAGCCATACCAATATTATCATAATAAAGAGAAATGACAATAATAAAAAAAAATTGTATTTTATTCAAAATCAATACCGTCCCTTGAAACTTAACCGACCTTTATAATACATAAAAAAAGTTTCAGGTATTGCTCAATAAAATACAAACTGCTTTTCCCTCTTTCACATTTATTGTATCGTCTTCAAAGTGGTCCTCTTACTTCATCATTATTTCAGCTCAGGATGAACTTTAGCTTCCTCAACCATCTTTTAACTCTATCAAGAACTTCCATCTTTCATCTTTCAGTTCTTTATTCTTCTCATTTTTTCAGGTCTTCGGTGATGTTTTGTAGCCATGCCAGCTTGGGTCTACCTATGCATCTCACGATGATTAAAAATAAATAAATGATTGGCGCGTGCACTTCTGTTAGGTGTTCGTCCGAAAAATAGGGGAACAATTTCATTTTTGTTTCCTACTAAGATGTTCCGTACACTCAAAGGAGGGCCAAAGGTCACAAATAGTTTCGTTTTTTTTTTCTACTGAGAAGTTGCATACCCGCAAAGAGGCTGAAAATTGCTTTCTGTATAACCCTCACTTATGTTTCATTTCGGAACGCTATTCTGGATAAGCAATTGCATTCCTTCCAGGCAAAATTTATACGATATGAAAAGGCATTTAGAGTTCTATCCCTGCAAAGCAGCAATAGGTAAATTGGCAGCTAATTCATAGAATTTGACACTAGAACTACAAAGTGATTGTTAAAGCTATTCTCAAATAGAGGTGTTTGGGCTAGGTTAGGTTGTAGATTGTAGGGGTGAACCACTTTGAGACCCGTACGTTCACCTTCATAGTGTGAACTTTTCAAAAATTGTAGAAGATCCTTGATTTCCACAGTACTGATATATTCCAATGCATTAAAAAATTGTTTAACTAAAATAGTAAAGCTACATCTGGATAGAGCAGGCAAATGGCACAGAAGGTACGAGTTTATCTCTCCCTCTTGTTCATTGAGACAGCTTCTGTAGAAGTCACGAATCTGTAAGGCTAACTTATGGCGGTATCGCCTAATTCGCAGTGCCTCGTTATAACAGAAATCAATGTGCTAAGGCTGCGTTTAGCATTAAAGGTCGGCGACAATTGTCGGGCGATTCTGCAATTTTCTCACGAATAAGTGGCTTACAAGATCGTAAGGCCATGCCTACATTATTGTCTGTGGACTCATCAGTCAACTTGGTGTCTAGTCTCGCTAGTTAATCGGTCCTGAATTTGCTCTTAATGTCGCACTGTTGAGGAACTCATTTTGCCTTTGGGTGAAAAGACTCAGCCTTCTCGTTAAGAGATATGCCGCATTTCATGGCTGCCTCGGAGGTTGCAGACTGCTTTGAGAAGGATTTTATCGCAATCTGGGCATAAGTGATAATTGAAATATCATCTCTAGGTATCGCTTCACACTGTGACACTACAGCTTTTTGTATTGGCTTCAGTCCAGCCTGACAGACACTGCAGTATTCTGGAAGCCGAAAACTAAACGGGATCCCCAGATGTTTGGAATGCACTTACATATACCTCCACTCACGCTACCCTCGCGCTTTGAGCCAACTTTGTTTTCATGGATGAACTCGTCCTTTCTCACATCGACCCGTTCCCACTCTTCTCTTGCGGGTGGAAGGGTCACGAACGTTGTAATGGCAATTGTAGATGAGATTGCATAGTCAACAGTCTGGAAAGCTGCGTAATGTCAGTTAAGAACCAACCGTAGTCGTAGCCTATGTTTGGCCACTCACTTAAGGTGTTCAACCCTATTGCCGTGCTGCTAGTTATATACCTTGCCTTCAGATCTATTGGGATGAAGTTTAATATTGCACCGGTTATGGGAGCAGATACGAGTATTTGAGCTTTCAACTCTTTTCATATTCACACCCTTTTCATGGGCATACCACCATACTACAATACCACAGTATTTTTACAGCCTAACTACCGCTGTGTAGAATCAATATATAATTCTGGGTTCTAGCCCCTATTTTTCCTCAAATAGTCCTCCGCAGGAGTCTAACGCCGTTAAGGCTTTGCGCACTCTATCTGCAGCTGTGAGACCCAATTTAGCTTCCTATCCAGTGCAAGGTCTAGATATTTAGCCCTTCACGTTACTCTGAGAGGTTTTTCCCCTAGGGATATTTGTTAGAGAGCAGATGTCTTATGTTTTCTGCTAAAAAGTTTCGGATACGTTTTTTTTCATATTTACTTCTAGTCTTCGAATATTACTAAATTGAGTTGGTTACTATTGCTAAGTTGGTGAACCGCTTTAAGTTATACTCTCTAAAGAGCAAAATCTTGTGTAATTTCCTTTAGCAGAGCGCTCAGAACTACACTATGGGCTGTTTTGGATCTTTTGCCTCTAGAAGTTTCAGGATATTAGATGACTGCTCTTGCGGTCTAACGCTTAAGAGAGGCATCCTAGCAGGCTTATGGAAGTCTAAGAAACTCGTATGTTATATTATATCTTAGACTGTGACCTGATTGATCCCTGTTCCTAAACACCTAAATCACGTCCGCCTTCTACTTTGTTCATCTTCGCGTGTTCTTCCCCACAATATCACTGCAGCGTTTTCGAGGCTAAAGAATCAGCCATTATGAATGCTGAAAAGCAGCTCGTGACATATTTTCTAAGAAGAGATGCCTTCATATTTATTGACAGCCAGATGGTAATCATATGAAATATTCTACTTTTTTACGCCCAATTTTGAAGGATTTAATTCAAGCTTGTCATGTCGTCTTGTCCATGACCATACAACTGCTAGCCTAAGTCGAAGACATCCCCATACTCGGTGTAATCACAAACACTCAATAACTTAGATAATAAGCCAAAGCAACAAAACAAATGCGTCTAATGCTAAAGGTTTTGCTTATTAATTAATGAAATTTTTTTTGAATCGAACAGCTGAAAAGTGTTAGAAATCCACAAAATCAGCTTGTTATTATATCAACAACTCATTCCCTAAACTAATCGTTTCCATTTTAAACACCTCGTTCATGCAACAATCACCTAACAAGACTCCTTCATATCACCGCTAAACTTGCCGCATCACCGATTATGGTTCATTACCCAAGCAACAGACAAACAAATTAAATGGATTGCAGGAAGACCATTCATGCAACGTGATATTTCGAAAGCCACGCCTTTACTCTGCTGCATTATGCAACTAATACGCGCGCAGCAAAGCAATTCGTGCTAAGGAGTTTGACGCCGGCTTCAACAAGATACCTGCGCTAACCTCAAATTATATAAGCACTCGTACACCTATAATGATGGTGTTTGCGTGTACAAAAAAGAAAAGGCGCCTTATCAAATTGCTAACCGGAAAGGAGTTGTGTTCGTTATGTTATGATTTGGCGCTAGTCCAGCAGAATGGAGGAAAGACGCAAAGGTGGTTGAGGAGCTGTTATGAAGGAGTTGCTTTGAGGAGTTTTTTTATATAGATTGCATCTAAATGTTGTGATGTTAGAGAGGAAATATTTAGAATTTGTATAGAAATATGCGGCAATCAAAGTTGCTAACGTCTCTAGCCTTCAACAAAGTGGCACTGAACAATTCTTGCGACTGTGAAACACTTCTTTTTTCATCATTACATTCCAGAACCCTGCAATGAGTTCAGTCATAGTGCCGAAGAGAACAGGCAGATGAAGCTAACCCCATCATTCGGATTATGCCGAGTTGTAAGGCGTTGCACAGTGTTGGGAAGGTGGCAGATCTGAAGCAGCAAAACGCGATCGCTGTACTAGCAACCAACCATCCTCAAGTAAGACTCAAATAAGACGCTCTCGTCACAGAATTATATAAAAAAATTTTATTATAAACACTTTTTAATGTCAATATTGTTCATAAAAAAAAATTGATGATTATTAAAATTCGAAATTTGGAGTAGCCAAATATTTTTATTAAAATTAAAAAAAAAAATTGTTCATCAAAAAAAATTTATGATCATTAAACTTCGTCATTTGGAGTAGCCAAATATCTTCTGGATAAAAAAATATTAAAATTTTTTATTTATTTAAATAAAAAAACAGTTCTTTTGTGTTTTATTTTCGCTTATTTAATTAAATTCGGCATGCAAATATTTTCTGGTAGGAAAAAATATATATTTTTTTAATTTAAGAGAATTACAAATTGTTTGTATTAAACTAATGGTTGTTAAAATTTGGCAACTCTAATACAACTATTTTCTTGATTAAAAAAAATATTTTTCATTAGTAATCTGTATTAAAATATCTTATTTATTTAATAATTTTTTTTTTTAGATAAGTGGCAACCCTTTTCGTATATATGTTTTGATTAAATAGACAAAAAATGCTTAACATAGTTACTAAACTCGGCCACTCTATTCAAAATATTTTCTGGACTAAAAAAAAAAGGAATTTATGTACATATATATTTCTAAGCCCCGTTCGTTTGATGTCAGTATTAAAATCTCTTACTTATTTAATTATTTTTATTTAGAAAAGGGGAAACGATATTCAATGTATCTAGATTAAATATTTTTGAAACAGGCTTCGTACGCTACCCCCACTATTATATATTTCTTAATTAAACTTTTTAATTAATTTATATTTAATTTAATATTTCACATAGTTGGCAACCCTATTTATAAATAAATATTTTTTAAAGTTTAATTAGGTAATTAAAGTGGAAATTAATAATTTTTATTTCAAACGAAAAATGAAATTTTGTCATTAACTTACGTATTTTATTAATTTTTAGGTAATTGGAAACCCTATTTAAAATATGTGTTTCTATTAAAGCATCCTTAAATATCTTAATATATTAATATCTTAATATCGTAAATTACTTAAATAAATTAAATAATTTTTTTGAGATGGCAACCCTTTTACTCAATATTATATTTCTGTATTAAATGCTCTCAAATGTTTCCATCTTGATACTAAATTTCAGGTACACATTGAAATGTTTTCCTTAACTTACGTATTTAATTAATTTTTAATTTTTATTTGGTAACTTGGTAACCCTATTAAAAATATGTACATGTATTAACGGTTTTGCAAACTCGTCTCATTCAATACCAATACCTTAATATCTTTAAATACTTAATTAAATTAAATATGTTTTCAGAGAGGCGGCAACCTTTTTAAGTAATATTTTAGGATTCAAGTACACTTAATTATTTTCAGTTTGATACTCAAACTGATGTGTTTTAACTGAATTACATATCTTTTTATTTTTAAATTTTTAGATAGTTGGCAACCCTTTTTAAGGACATATGTATGTGTATGTCTGTATCAACGCTTTTTTCAAATTTTTTGCATTCTATGTAAATATTTAGCAATTTGTAATATTTATTTAAATTAAAAATATTAAATTTTTTTTTTTAATTCTACGCGGCAACCTTTTTAGCATATATTATATTTCCGTATTGAAATACTGTGAAATATTCTCAGTTTGCTACTTCAATTTATATATTTTAACTAAAGACATATCAAGATTTTTTAACTTTGTACGTATGTAAGTGGCAACCCTATTTAAGAATATGTCGTATTAAAGATTTTTCATATTATATTATTTTCATTTGATGTCAATGTTATAGCAATTTATAATATTTATTTAAATTAAATATTTAATTTAATTTTAAATAATTTTATTTTTTTGTTTTTGGCGGCAACTCTCTTACTAAATTTTATATTTCTGGATTGAATTGCTAAAAATTCTCAGTTTCATACTCCAACTTACATATTTTAACTAGATTACTTATCTTATTATTTTTAACTTTTTAGATAAGTGGCAACCCTATTTAAAAACATTACATATTAAATTAAAAATATTAAGGATTTCATAAGTTCTTCTCATTCGGGACTAATACTTTAATATCTTGCATTGCTTAATTAAGTTTAAAAGAATTTCCGAAAGGCGGCAACCCTAATCAAAAATATTTCTGGATTCAAATGCTTTGAAAAATTCTCAGTTTGATACTCAAACTCACATATTTTAAATAAGATACCTGTCTAATTATTTTGACCTTTTTAGGTAAGTGACAACCCTGTATAAAAATATGCAGTACTAAAGCATTTTTTAACTCTTTTTAGTTGATGTCAATATCATGGTAATTTGTAATATTTATTTAAATAATTGCACATAATTTTTATCTTTAATTGTAGGCGGCAACCCTCTTAGCAAATATTCCTGAATTCAAATGTTCTTAAGTATTTCCAGGGTTTTACTCAAACTGTTGTATTTAAACTAAACTATGTGACTAATGTTTTTTAACATTTTAGGTAAATGGCAACCCTATATAAAAATATGCAGTATTAAAGCATTTTTTAACTCTTAACTCTTTTCATTTGATATCAATATTATGGTAATTTGTAATATTTATTTAAATAATAGTGCATAATTTTTTCTTTAATTATAGGCCGCAACCCTCAAAGTAAATATTCCTGAATTCAAATATTCTTAAATAGTTCCAGGGTTATACTCAAACTGTTATATTTAAACTAAATTGTATGACTAATTATTTTTAACATTTTAGATGGCAACCCTATTTAAAAATATGTATTACTAAGGCTTTTTTAAACTCTTTTCGTTTGATGTCAATATTGTAGTAATTTATTTAAATTAAATAATTTTGCAGGCATATGGCAACCCTATTTATAAATGTTTCTGACTTGAAATATTTCTCATTATCTTTTCTTTGATAGCCAAAGCGAGGTATGTTAATTGACTTTTACTTTTATTAAATTAATTTTATTTAATGCCAATGCACTTTCTTTCTACGCATCATTTGCAACGTTTGTAAGTTCCATGCAAAAATTTATGCAAACGTTCACAGAAAAATATTTCCAATTTTCCTGAATTTTCGATTTCGCCGATTTTGTTGGGCCATTGCCCCTATTTTTTCTTCTTAAAAACTATATTCATGATAATCTACAGCCTCTATACAATTTCTACGGACCAGTTCTGGTCAATGTGAGTTGACTTTGTGCACCCAAATTGATATAACCTAACTTTCCGGCAAAAGAATAGAAATAATTTCTGTTTCATAAAAAATCATTGGCTTACCTCTTCATATCTAAGCCACGTACAGCTGTCTCGAAATTAATTTTTTTGCTATTTAATTGTTTTGAAGTACCGTTCGAACGCGCCTTTCGTGCGCTATTGCCACCTGCCAAATGATTAATCATTTCGTTAAATATACGCGCTTGCACTGAATATAAGAAAAAAACAAAAATGAACAGAAAAAACCACAACCAGCCCAAAACGCCTTTCATTTACGGCGCTAAAAGGGCTCGGCCAGACGAGTAATTTGATTTATTTAATGCACTTTTTGACGGTTCCTGGTGTTTGATGATTTTCAAGTTGCAACGATATTGCGTTTAACACCTTTTTCATGTGTGTGTATGCATCACTTGTACCTGCTATTTGCTTCACATGTTTTCTAAACCTACATACAAACGTAAATATTTATAATTTTAACTTTCCTCATTCCCTTGGCATACGCCAGTCGGCTGTTATTAAGTGAAATCAGTAAACATCATATCCATGCCATTTGTTTTTTGTATTCATTTTTTCGTGTTTCCTGTTTCAGGGCACTAAAAGCTCATCAATTATATGCCTCAAAGTGTGGCATACGCCTACACACCTACAAACACAAATATTCTACTCAAAAACCTCCATGTAGTGTGGCCCAAAGACCTTTAAAACATGAGGTCAGTCGTTGTTGTACCCCTTGATGTTTCTAATCAGACGAGTGTGAGTTGCACAAGTGTTAAATGTGGCATGCCACATATGAATTAGTTGACTGCTTGCCCCATTTTTGAATACTCGCAGCCGCTTAAGATGTTTCATTTTGTTTTAAGGTCGAAAAGCGTTGAATGCTTTAAGCCTACGGACTTGTTTACCCTAAGGACTTCAGCCAAAATATCCTCCTTTTGGTTATTTTCTTTATTTTCAGCTTTTCAACACTTTTTTTGCCTTTGCTTTGACGCGCTGACGCCGAAAGTGATGATGATTTGTATGGAAATTTCCAATGTGCGGCGCTGAAACAAATGAGTTACTTTTATTTGGTTTCAATGTGGATGAGACTGGGTAGCTTAGTTATATTTTTGCAAACGGCATAAGAAACTTTATATTCATCTAGAAGGGACATATAGGGGCATGGATTATAGAGTAATATCGCGGAATTGAATACAAATTTCTTTCTTCTTTGTGATTTCACCTGCCTTTTAGGGGACAAAAATTTAATTAACTGAATATACAGGATGTGACATTTTAGTCCCCTTAATCTGCTCAATATATTATATTTATAGAATAACTTTAAACAGCAGCGTACTTTTGCTTTAGCACGCAAGTATGTCTGTAAGACACATTCTTTTTTTTTGTGTAAAAGTGTAGAAGTCCAGTACTCATAAAAATTGATTTTTTGCAGTCAGCAAAACTCTTGAGTAGGTGAGAGATAAAATAGTTTTTTTTTCAAGTGTTTTGACTAAAATATCGGCGAAGTCTGATATTCAAGTGTTAATAGAAAAAATAAAATAAAATAAATAGCCACCGCAAGGGCATCTCTCATAGACAGTTGACGGGCATGACAACCCTGTGGCGCCTAGTCCCGACCCCGCACGGACATCCCTCACTGAGGGGTGCTAGAAGTGCCGACTCCACGGCTCCGAAGTTTCAGCGAAGAAGAAAACATACCGCTAAGACGCCTAACATGCCGGCTGTGTGAATGCAAGTCTGAAGGACATAGTTAATCCAGAAGGAAATCTGTAAACCACCTGGCAGAAGGTTTAAAAGGCAAACACCCGTTTCAAAAAACGGAGAGCCGCATTATAAAGAAATCTAATGATTGCAGCCGATCGAGGATATTCACCCAAGTGTCGGCAGAAGCCACGGCTAGGGGCGAGGGCTCTACTCATCGACATCAGATAGTGGAGTCGACAGTGATACAACACAAGTGTTCCTCAAGTTCATCTTGGGACCACAAGAGCAGGCCGTGTTAGACAGCGTATTCAATGGACAACGGAAATGAATGAATATGTCCTGCGCTACTACTACATTTCTACAAATTCTGAAGAATCGGAGCACATGACGACCTATCGCGAGAGAATTCTGTTTCTAAGAAGATACAGACATCTGAATGGGAAGCTTACCGAAAATAGCCTTGCTGCAAGAAAAAAAGCAATCTTCCAACACGAATACCTATGTAAGAAAAGAAAAGCAAGAGGAAATTAAAAGTGCAATACGCAACGAGCTGTGAGAAGTGGAAAGAAGCGAAGAAGAAATAACACCAGATATAACCAAGGCATGCAACCCACAGCAGAACTTACCAACGTATGACCTGAAATTAACTTGATTTATGAAAGTTTTGAAAGCGATAGTCCAGAATTTAATGAGGAACGGGAATTAAAAGGCATTTTCAATAATTATCTAGAGAATTATGAAGGTATGGATCCTTTGCTAAGACCACGGATACCCCGATTAGGCGAATCGGAAAGGTTAAACGAAGTTGTAAAAACACTGCCAGCATATGTCGCCAATAGCACTAGCTTGGAATATGTTAACACTCTCTTTTGTGTTTCTGCTCTCATATTGTACGGTCACTGGGGAAGCACCCAAAGGTACAAACATTTAAAAATACAAGAACTCAAAAAGCACCAGTAATTCCAAAGAGGCAGAGAAGAGTCAAAGCACAATCCCTTGAAAATTTTATCTGGGATGTGTAACTTTCGGCAATAGCCGAGATGGATTAAGCTCAAATAAATAAAAAAATAAAAAAACAAAACTATAAATGAAAAGTTTTGGAAGTTTGATGAAAGTTTGTTGATTTTTTTTAGGATTTGGTTGTTGTATGAACTATATTTTTATAAAAAAGTAAATGAAAAATTACTAAAAGATAGAAATATTTTGAATATGTCGCTCTGCTAATATTGTGAACCCACATATTGAAATTGAAAATTGAAAAACCGAGCCAAGCAGCATCGAGAGATATAATAACTCCTCAAACGCTAAGGCTAAAAGGCCCATTGCATTTCAAGCTCTGGAAAGTAAATGGATAGATAGTCAATGAGGGAAGGAGATAGATAACAGAAGGGGAAAAAGAGGATAGAATAGAGACATAGAGATAGTTGGACATGTGAGAATTTTCCAGATTCTTTGGTAAATCTGAAAATGTCCGTTAGTTTGAGAGAATAAATTTTCCTCGTTCTCATGACATCGGAACCCAAGAAAGGTAGCTATATCGGGTTCTCAATGATTCCTATGGTGGTCATACGCTGACCCTATGGGTTGTATCCTGTAATAATACCGACCATCAACCGAACGTCTCTTCTTCCAACTTTTAAAAGAAAGTTTGACAGTTTTAGGGTTTGTTAGAATACACTTTGCAACTCTGCAGCGTTCTAAACCGGGACAACGCTCTGTACCAATGGATGTTAGGAATTCTGCATTTATGGAATTTTGAAATTGTCCTCAAAATGAGTAAAATTTATCGAACAAATCGGCCGATTTTGTTCTAAATCGTATGATTCTAATGATACCCCATACCAACGAAACAAAGTGAGATAAATTAAATGAATTAGAAACAAATAATAATGGACTATGAATGGAACTAACCGCAGCTATTTTAAAAATGAATTATAACTTTTTAAAATAATTTATTGCATCCAAGTCCCCTTGAAGCCCTTCTCGTTGACCAAATTGTCTTTATTACTAAGCACGCGCCATTACTTTCGAAAGCATCAGCGAACATCTCAACATTCGCCAAAATTGTCGCCTGAGCCTTGAAAAGAAGCTTAAATGTAAACGAAAAAGGTCAAAGACAAACAAGTGACAACGGCAGCAGGTTCATGTTTCGTTTGAGCGAAATCAAAAAATGAAAAAAAAGAAAATCAATTGCAGCGCAAAAATGCAGATTCGCCAAATTGCCAATCTCAACATTGCCAACACCACGGCCAGTATGTGCGGCATTTCATACCGCACGTCAGTGGAAGTACTTGACTCTGTGTGGTGATCCCTCGGCTCAACATTGTCAGCAACAAATTGTTTGCTGTTTTTTTCTCCCACTCTTACTTAGCCATTTTTCGGTGATTACCATACAATGTGGCAACAATGTGAAACATAAGAATGGACATAACTTACAACAAATTATGTAGGTGCTTCAAAGAACAGCTAAAAAAGAGGTGAAACTGCGGTGCCACAAGTAGCACCGCAAGTACGCGCTGCTGAATGCTGAAAAGGGTGCAACTGTGTAACCCTCAGTGCAACAGCAGCATGCCACACCACAACTATTTGCGAGGTGTTGAAATTTGGTGCTCAGAGTGACATTTGAAGTGGAAATCGTAACTTTGGGAGGGGAAAGGAGGTGATGAAATTGCAATGAAATGATGCGATGCTGCATGAATTACTCGATAGGTAGCTGAGATGTAATCTGTATGGAGGGGAAAGTAGTGCTTCGTTTTGGTGTTGATGTTGTCAATAAAACGTAGAACAACTAAAATAAATTCAGGGAAAAGATAGCTGGAAGTATGAAAGCGAAAATTTGTGTGTAACAGAACTAATGGAAATAACTAACTTTTTCGAAAACTCTTTAATACTCAATTTCCCAAGGTACTTATTCGATCTCTTCCTCAGAGGCGAATTACAAAAATTTGTAAAGAAATGACTTTTCTTCTCAGCCTACTGAGCCCAAAGTACCATTTCTTGGCAAGAATGATTCACGGCTGAAAGTCAAAGGTTTCATTACTGGAGCCATTCATTGTTGCTTCTGGACCGCCCTTCCTCAAGACCTCTACTAATTTAAGGCGAAACTATCAATTGAGGCTATTTGATGTCAGGATATACTTCGACATGCTATCGTTTCACCTTTGTTCACCTCATTTGTCAGTGAATTTACCCTCTTTTAAAAGATGATGCCTCAGCAATTTGATTCTACTTCTTCTTCTTGGTTTGGGCGATAACCGCTTAAGCGATTTTGGCCGAAATTAACAAACCACGCCAGTCGTTTCTTTCTCGTGCTAACCGGCGCCAGTTGGACACACCAAGGAAGCCAAGTGCTTGTCTACCTGATCTTTCAACGCTGAGCACAACGATCTTTGGTGGATCATGTCGTCCGAATGTAATGGCACCAGCTAATGGTTGCAAAGGAGTCATTTCTCCTCCCCTGAAGTCCTGCATATTCCTCTACTACACCAGCTGGTACCGCATCGAATACTTTCAGAGCCGATTTGTATCCATTTGGACGACATGACTCAGTAAACGAAGCCGATGAATCTTTATTCGTTGCACGGATTCGCTGATTTGGTTCTTTTGCTTGAGTAATATTTTCCAGTACCAGTTTACAAAACTCACAGAGAGAGAGTCACACCGTTAAAGCCAGGCTCGATATCAACCGCTGAGACGAGATGAGAAAAGTGCTTCTTCAATAACTTATGCGCTGAACATCAGTCACTAGCCGCAGAATTTTTCTGTATAATTTTCCATCTGGTTGAATAGAATCTCGCGGTGTTGCCACTCCAGTTTTTCATCCTTTTTCGAAAAATCCTTCCTATGTCAACTCCAGGTTTTGATCCCGCACGGCTCGCGTTGTTGACGCGTCCGCGGGTTTTTCATTGTCGAGCCAATAGTTTTATCAGGGTTGCAGTAACTCAATTCCGAGCTTTACTGCGGTAATCAGAGATTGAGAAATGTGACCCTACTTTTTAAGAGACTAATTTTGTTGAGCATCGTGTGAACAGCGCAGAGAGTCAAGTAGCGAGGTTTTCGGGTTGCTTGTAATATCGAACTTTACTTATGCGTAAGATCTTAGCCGCAAGAAGATTTTAATCCGAAGCGAAATAAATTACTGGATGCGTGCCTTACGTCTATCGTTCGGTCCAGTTTGGTCTCCGGAGAATCGAATAGGAGACCGCCACGAAGCTATCCCCCCAGCTTTTTGAAGTGAAATAAAATATTTTGGTCATCAGCGAAGTCTATAATCCCCAGTTCGTGCATTCCCACGACGGTTGGTTCCACGTTATCAGAACGATCTGGATTTATATCCGCCAGACTGTCACTCCAGCAGCTTTCCCCGTACATGTATAAGGAATGTTTATGCTGCTCCAACAACAAAACCAACCCATAGTTCGCTTGAGAAAGTTCGGAATTTTTAGATCTAATATCATTTCTTTTCTCCCCTCGTATAGAAGTTGCCAACTCGAGACGCAGGCAGCGCTCATAGAAGCGGTCTTTGGTTGTTTGATATTTTCCTTAAATCAGAACGCAAGAACGTGAAGAGTCTAACCTCGATGCACATTGCGGTGCGAGGCTCGTCGAACGGAGTTCACAGAAATTCTTTTGCTCTTCTCGTCTCAGTTTCTCTGCTACCAAAAACCAGAAGCAGAATTTCTACTCTTTTACGTGACAGTCTTGTTGATTCGCTTCGCCCATTGCATATCTTGATTGGCCGAGCAGGTGCACCTTCCGGATTGAATTAACGGACATTTCAGTTAAGATAATTTTACAATTTCTTTAAGCATTCGCCATGAGATGTGTATCTTTACAGACTTTAGTTTTGGGTTAGGTTAAGTGGCTGCCCTTGCGAGGGGCCCACTTGGAACAAAAATTAAAATTTGTCCGTTGTGATACCGTACAGGGGGAGGGGAGGGGAACAGGAAAGGGGGAGGAACCAGACAGAATCCAGGGCTTGGATTAGAGAATTTGAGGGTGAAGACCAACGAGTAGCGGTTTACGCATGTGTAAACCGCTCAAAGCTGCTGATGAGTTTCACAAGATGTGTGATATTTAAGCCCGCAATAATCGCTGGTGTAGCGAAAGAGTGAGAGCCCAGATGTTTCAACTTTGGCCCGACGAGAGCAGGGCAGCTGAGAACTAGGTGCTGTAATGATTCCATCTCGCCCGCCGGACAGCTTCTGCAGAAAGGGCTTGATGCAATACCAACAGTGGCGGATCTACCTAATGGCTTTTTGGGCTTCAGCCCAGGGCCCCGTGATTGCAAAGGGCCCCCAGCCACCAATAAAAATAAAATACGAATGCCCTACAAGACGCACTGATATTTTACTACCACACTCACATTAGTTTTCTACTAAAAACACTAGATGGCCAGAACCGTTTAAACGGTTAAGTGTCACACTTTTTGACAGTGCTGATCCTGCGCTGACATAAACATTGATATTTGACTTTATATGTATATGTTCTTTTGTTTGCACACGTGTGCGAACGTTACTTGCAACGAAAAAAAAATCGTAAGTTTGGCAACTAAAATCGATCAACTCGTGTGCGCGCCCATGAAACGAATCGGTAATTCACCTGCCACTTCGCTTGGCTATAGACGGTGTATTTTATAGCGTGCGTGTGTATTGCGTATATTTTGGCGACTCCCCGTAGATCAAGAATTTAGTTCATGCTTGTCTTCGAAGTGCAAAAATAAACAAAAACTGGCTGTGTGCTGCTAATAAAGTTACTATATAACTTAAAAAAAGTGCAGTGCATAAAAAAGTGTTGGTGCGATAATAGTACGTCTCGAATTTTGAAAAGAGACAGTGAAGCTCCATGGAATATTCAGAACAAAGCAAAAGCAATTGCATCAACTTCGTAAGTAAATCTAGTTATAAGTGTTCTCTGTAATTTCTGTAAGGGTGGATGGGAATTCGAATTATGGCCAGCTCTACATGGAACCAAAAATTTGTAGAGGCTAGCGATTTATGATTTGTGAAATAATCCGTAGCGCCAATCGGTTTCAACAAATTAAGTTTACCGGTGGCTTAAACCAAACAAATCGACAGGAGTTGTTAAGAAAATTATTCCTCATCCAGCGGTCGGGTTCATCCACTCAGAAATTTATTCGCATGTTTTTTCTAATAAATTGCGTTACTTGTACAAAATATTAGTACCTATAAGATTATCTCAATGATTATAGGTTAATTCTGTTCTTTGATTATTTTTAGAATACCAAAATCATATCAATGTCTACAAGAAAATATAAAAGTGGAGCCGAAAATTACACTTAAGCCGAAAAAAAGAAAAAAGTAAATGTGCAAAACTACATACTTTTTTTTAAAATAGAACATAAAAATGACGATGAAAGATCTAAAAATCGATTATCAAGCGAAAAGAAAGGAACCTTATCCAAAGAGAACATATCTACAGAGAGTAAGAAACCCCAACACCAAAAAAAAATATTAGTGATGCAAATGAACAATTATCTGACTACCAACAACCCTCTGATCCAACTGAAAACGATATTAATGCTCAACATAAGGAAGCTTATATTGAGACTGAACGAAATTCAGAAAACATTAACTTTGAGTTTGGGAAATATCTTGACGCGGGATCGTGGCCAGTGTCACTAAATAATTACTTCATTAATCACATTCTCTCTCATGAAATAACCGATCTTCAAAATAAAGATCCAGAAAATAAATATCCAGAAAATAAATATCCGAAAATTCTAATGAACATAAACTTTCTATGTTAGCTTGGCTGTCACGAAAAGAAAATAAGTCTGTTGTAGATAAGCAGCTCCAGGATCAATCAAAGAAAGAAACAGAGTACTATCATAATGTCATGAAACGGGTTATTACAGTGATAAAATTTTTGAGTATAAGAGGATTAGCATTTAGAGATTCGAAGAAGTATTTGGTACACCACATAATGGTAATTTCATGAGAGCTCTGGATCTATTGGCAGAGTTTGACCCATTCATTCGGGAACAGGGAAGCTGCCACCGAAACCAACAATATCGTACTTATCAAAAACAGTATATGAGGAAGTTATTGATATTATGGGCAAACAGATAGTGAAGCAAATTATAAATCAATTAAATAACGACGACACAAAGTATTATTCAATTGTGATGGATTCAACTCCAGATCTGTCTCACAAGGACCAACTTGCTATTGTATTACGATACTGTTTTCAGGGAAATGTGTACGAGAGATGTGTCTCATTCATCAAAATTTGTAGTCATACTGGTTTACACTTATTTAATATTCAACAAGACTTTTTAGAAAAAAATGGGCTGGTACTGGATAATTGTAGGGGACAGTCTTATGACAACGCAGCCAATATGTCGGGTCAGTACAAAGGTGTCCAAGCATTAATTAAACAAAAAACTAAAGTGCGGATTATGTACCATGTGCTGCACATTCCCTTGACCTAGTTGGTGAAGAATGTGTTAAAGTTGCAACCGAAATTGTAAATTTTTTTGGAGTGGTGCAAAAAATATAATATATGTTTCTTTTCATCTTCAACCCACAGGTGGGAATTGTTACATCGTGAAATGCAACTAAAATTTACGTTAAAAAGTTTAAGCCAAACCAGATGGTCTTGTCATTATGAGGCTGTCAAAGCTTTAAAAAATCATTATTCTGAAATTATGAAAATTTTAAAAACTTTTAGCGAAAATGAGGATGAGAAAGCTGATTTCAGAAAAGAGGTACGAAGTTTATTTAATAAACTGGCAAAACTCTCATTTGCAATTTTGATCACATTTTGCGAAGAAATTTTGGAGAGGTTTCATGTAGTAAATAAAAAAATACAGAGCCCTGGCTTAAATATTTGTGAAGGCACTAAATTAATTGTTTCGTTAAAAGAGTTCGTGTACAACATACGACAGCATTCGGATCAGAAGCTAAAAGAGTACGAAGGGAAAGCTAAAATATTAAGTACTAGTGTGGAAACAAATTACACCGACGTTTACAAGAGACAAATTACTTCAAAATTTGCCGATAAGTCTACTGCTAAAGTCTCAGTGTGCAGCGCAGAAAAATTTAAAAGAGACACGCTAAACGTTGCATTGAAGAAGATGATTATGGATTTAAATGAAAGGGGTCAAGTCTATGAGACAACCAGCAAAAAATTTAATTTTTTAATGGATTTGCAGAATAAAAACCAGGAAAGCGTGGATCTGGAAAGTGTATGCAATATTGAAAATATTATTCAGATGACGTAGATGAAAATTTAGTAAATGAATGTATTCAATTAAAATCATATTTACTACAATCTAAATCAGACTGCTACACCTCTTGCAGTGAAATTTATAAGCTTATCTATGAAAGGGAACTTGTTGGTGTATTTCCTAATTGTTACACCATCTTAAAAATTTTTTTGACGTTGCCCATCACCAGCTGCGAAGCGGAGCGCTCTTTCTCCAGGATGTCATATATTGAAAATAAGTATAGGACAACAATGTCGAACGATCGACTTAATCATTTATCTCTTCTTTCGATAAATTGTGATCTAACAAAGGATTTAGCAGTTGATGAGCAAATAATGGAATTCGCTGCACGAAAATGCAGAAAGATTGATTTGTAATTTAATATCCTTTATTGTCATATTTGTTTTGATAAATAAATGTTTTTATAAGATGATTTTTTTTTCTGATAACTATATACTGCATCACCATAGAAAACAGGGCCCCCGAGTAATATTAGCCCAGGGCCCCACAATGTCACGATCCGCCCCTGAATACCAAGCCCGAAGACACCTAACGTACAGTGTTTAGTATTAGTTTTACTTAATGTAAACCCAGTGGAAAGTCTGGCTTTGCTAGTCTATAAATATTTCGCACAGTGTAGATTCCCCAACAAATCACAATCCACTCATTTTGAATGCCGAAAAAACTCAGCGAAACATAAGCAATAAAAAAATTAAATTGAATACATTTTTGTAAATACAAATCACTACAAAATACGCATTCGTATTTCAATTTCAATTTTCGCGACCTCAATGGAGGTCAATGAGTTAACTGCTTTGTTCAGAACTGGCCTGAGAGTAGTTGCTGATTTTTCTTAATTTTTTTTTTAGGTTTTGAAAAAATTACAAATACTTGTACTTGTTCCAGTTACACGAGAACTGAGGGCCAACCAACGCAACGAAATCGAAAATAAAATCGAAATCGAAGTTGGCAGTTGGCAGTTATGGTGGCGGCATCGGTAATGCCGTTAAATGACACTGTCGCTCTTGGCAAAAATCGACACAAGAAATTAATGTCGGGGCTGGAGTTGGGCTGGTGCATTCTGCGACTCGCCTGACATTTATGTTGTATCGTACGCAAGCAATAAGAACAAATAGGTTTATTGGCGTTGGCGTTGTTGTTGTTGTTGTTGTGGCTGGCTGCCGTTGCTGTTTTGCGGTTGTTCATGTTTATTGGCAGTGGCAAGTTGAAGGAAACGAATTGTGTAAAATTAATTTTCGATTTTTACGAGCAACACCACCAACAGTAAACAAGCAGCAACAGCAACAGCAACGGCAACAACAACAAAAACAATGACATAAATTACTTTAATACAGCAACACACTTGTCAATCCGTTTAAGTTTTCCAAGAGCCGTTGAGCGAGCCAGTGTTGGTGAGGAATTTCAATTCGGAAATTAAGTTGAAGCTGAAGCTGTTGTAAGTTGGGTGTTGAGCTTCGATTTTACATTTTTGCACTCAATCTTTGCATGGCTTCTACTTTCTGCTTTCCTCACTGTAGGTCGCTGCTTATTTGGCGAAATGCCTGTGTCCACTGCATTTAAAATATTTCTCAACTGAGTATTGAATTCATTGATGTTGCTGTCGCTACTTGGCTACTTACACCATGTTGCTTACCACTCGAGTGTCAAGTATCGGCGGCAGTGACAGCAGCGATAGCTTAAGAGTGGCAAATAATGATGACCAAAAGCGCAAGGAATGTAAATTTCATGTGCCGATTTGTTTCGAAGCCACTTTCGACAGCACAAAAAGAAGTTGCCAATATGTCGCGGCAATACCACCAACTTCAACTGCACTCGAATGGATCTCCCCGAGCCGTTTGATATGAGAAAAAGTTTGTGTGGTCATAGCCGCCTGATAAGCGGTCCTTCAAGTGGTCGAGAATAGACTCTCAACCAGAAAGTGACACAAAGTATGAGCTATATGAGCTTTCAAAATATTCATGGAATCGTGCCTTGTATTTGAATGGTTTTTGTTAATTTCTTGGAATTTATAACAAAAAGCTACTATATAAACCAAGTAAATAGTTCCATTTTCAATCAAAGCTGAGTGATTAATGCGACTTACGTGATTTCAAATACGCATTGAAGATCAATAAAAATACTTCTTCTTCTTCCTCTTTGCTTTTATCCCATTTCACTTGGTTTCAGCTCCCCTGGTACATAATCTCCAGATACTTCGATCGTCTCGGGCAGTCTCTGTGTTTAAGTTCGCAATCACTTTCTATCACATCACTTTCGCATCACTTTCTATTTCCTTCGTCCATGTATGCGGTGGTCGACTTGCTTCCTCGGAGCCGAGGCGATGCTTAGCACGATTTTTGTCATATCTGCCTGAGTCACTTCCTCTGGACCTGCCCATACCAGCGAAGACGACTTTCTTGTATTTTTTGCTCAATCGGCGTGATTTTAAGACATCCACGAATGAGCCCGTTAGGCACCTCGTCCAGCATTGTGACCGAGGCTGAGCCTCTCAACATTTGCATTTCTGCAGTTTTCTTTCGATTTTTTTATAGGCCAGCATTCGACTCCATATAACAAAGTGGGACGCACGGCGGTTTCATATAGTTTGTCTTTTAGGTGAAGTGGCATTCTTCATTAACTTCTCCAGTATTTGTTATGATGGAATCTAAGTATTTAAACATGGGCCCTCATTTACGTGCGCTCGATTATATCTACTTTCCATAATTTTTCTTTAGCAGCAGAAATCTTGGCTTTTGTTTTGCGACCGCTTGCCACCTGACGTCAAGGTAGTAAGCCAAAGGACTTGAGTTTGAGACTAGCACCTTTGTCCCTTACGTTTGAGCTCCTCCGCTGTCCTTTCCTACACAACATTCTAAAGATTATATTGACACAGCCTTCATGAGAAATTATCCAGCAACAATCATACCTGGACGCAAGCTAAACAAACGGCCAGCGATAGAAGAAAGTGGAAATCATTGACCTTGGCACTACGCACAATAATATTATGAACCCACAACGGACCTGTAAGGTCTAAGTGAGTTGGTCGTACGGACCGACTACCACCATAACCTAACCTATTAAGAACCCCTCCATGCATTAAAGGAAGACATTTCAAAAGACCTGGGCTTCGCTTGGTTTGGGCTAATACACTTGGCCCAGCCGTATTTGGGATGCAGAGCAACCCCATGCACGAAGCCATTCAAGAACAACCATTACATCCAGTGAAAGCAACCGTTTGGTGCGACCTATGAACTGGAGGAATCAACGGCCCATATTTTTTCAAAGACGGCGATAGAATACTTTTTGATGCCGAAAATTGAAGCCCGTGACTTCCATAACATTTCGTTTCAGCAAAACGGGGCTACTTGTCACACAGCCCGTGAAACAATGGATTTACTGCGTCGTTTGCTGTCGTTTCGGTGAGCAATTGACCTCTCGTCTTGGACCAGTGGGTTGGACAACAAGATCGTGTGATCCAAAGGTGTGGACTAATGTTTTGGGGGTTTGTAAAGTCTAAATGCTTTGTGGATAAACCAGCTTCAATAGCGGCATTGGAAGCCAACATTACTAAAGTTATTCACGAGATACCGACCGAAGTCCTCCCGGAAGTCATTCAAAATTGGTGCTTAGGGATGGCCGAATTACGGCTTAGTTGCGGCCAACAGCCAACATTTGAAAGGAATTATCCTTAAAACATAAATGTCATGAATGTTTCTACACTGAAACAATAAAGATTGCCCAATATATTTGAATTTTCGTTTTGATCACCCTTTATATAGCCGCTTGAGTTGAGCCAGAATCGTTTGTGACAAAGTCTCTAAATATACAGGTGCCCTCACTATCGTAACATCTTTTGTAAGAACTGAAAGCGTAAAATATACTTGGAGAACAGCAATGATTTATAATCCTAGAATATGGATTTTTTTTAGTATATTAATTTTTTATTCTTCATTTTTTTATTTTTTATTACTTATTTTCTATTTTATTTATTTTTTGCTTTTTATTTTCTATTACTTATTTTTTATTTTGTTTAGTTTTTTTTATTATATTTTTTTTTTATCGGGCTGTGATCTTTATAGTTTGTCTGAAGTGTGATGTCAATCAGCGCTGATTAGATCAATTAATTAAAAATATCACTGCCGGAACAGCTGTGATTTACCGCAGCGTTTTTTTTCAAAAATTTTCGTCCCCCTGTGGTTCTAATCGAATACCGCAGACGAAAAATTCGCAAACAACAACGATATCAATGATCTGTCGCGACAAAGAAACAATAGACATGCAAGGAAATAACAGAAATATAGAAAAACTGAAACTAAAAAAAACCCCAAATAAAAAATATAAAAAATACGAAAAAATCTAAAAAAACCAAAAAAATGGGTGCAATAATTCGAATTTTCCTTTACCATTTCTTGTAATGCAGCAGTTTAAAGCAGACAGAACCACAAATCAGTCTCTAATTATCTCATTTTGATTTATCCACCAGCTATTTGCCACATTTTATAGCATGCGCTCATCGATGACGGCGGAGCGCCGGCAATTAGTCGACAGCGACAGCCTCAAATGCAACATTTCGTCGGAATACTCGAAAATTAATCTTATCATTTCGGTGTTACCGCCGAAGCGCCACAGGAGCACAACATGCAACGCACATTTGTTGTACGTAATTACGCACTGGCTGCCAAATACTTGTTGATCGATGAAGATAGCAAAAATCACGTGTTGCAAGTGGTGCCTGAGAAGGTTTGGGTATAGAACACATTTTGCAAGCTAATCAATTAACTAATTTGAGTACCTCTGCGTATTCGTTAGACATGAAAAAAGAGCAGAATTTTTTCAAACAGCGCTCGACCACACACAAGGCCAAGCACTGAGGTGCTGGTTAGGGTAGAATGTTGGTGTGCAGGTAGAAAAGAAGAAGAACAGCCAGCCGCTACTCTAACATGCAGTCCAAGGCACTTCAGCGTTTACCTCGACTCAACCGTCGACTCGATGCAGATATTTTATTGCCTACATTTTCATTTGCCACTTGCCAATTTGGGCTGTTGTTGCAACACGCTGTGCCAGTAACGCCTCAAAACAAGGCAAAGTGCGGTACAAATCTGAAAAATGTTGTGTGGCCAATTTTTATTGGTTTTCGTTCAGCGAACAGATAAGATGAGTTAAATTGAGTTAAGACGAAATGAGTTGCACTTTCACCAACTCCAGCAGCCCCAGCAGCGCCACCACTACTTCCGGCCAAGTTGTGTTGGAGAAAGTTTTGTTTACACAAAAAGGGGCAAATGTGAAACAGCAAAAAGGAAGATGTCTTCAGCGAAACTTAAATGCTCATTTAAATTAAAAATTTACACCTTAAAGTCGTTTTTGTATTTTACTGAATTTAAGAAACCGCAAAACGAAATCTCATTAAATGTGCGAAAGTCCTTTGCGAGCGAGGCAATAAAAGGCACCATAAGCAAGTAAATATGTGAGCAAAAACAATGAAAAAAAAAACAACATAAAAAGAAAACATAATTATATGAAGGAGCAGTGAAGGCTCAACAAACAAATACCCAAAAAACACTAAAACGACAGAAAAAAAAAAAAAAATAAAAAAAAAACATAAAATGATGAAGCAGTAAAAAAACAAACCGTCAAGTCACAGCAAAATCGTAAACAAACCGCAAATAATAAAATTTTTTTTACTACTTTTGTGCGGAGCCAGCAAGCCAAAATTGAAGTTGATGCTGTGAGCCTAAAATCTATATGCGAGTTTTTCTGCGCTTGCTGCTGTCGTTTACCGCTAAAAAGTGGGTAAAGCCTTTTTTTTCCTGGGTAATAGTGACGAATGCCGATTTCGAAGCTTACATTCCTAATTGGTGGATTCATTTGCTCCCAAGGATGATAGATAACCAGGTTTGGTGAAAAACAAAATTAAGCAACTAACTTCGGCTGCCACCTCATATGGGTAGGTAGGTAAGCGAAATGCTTGAAGTGCCAGTTTGGCACTCCTCAAGTAGCACTGAAGCGCCGATTTGATACCATTATGAGACCTCCATGAGGCAGATATCTACACCCAGCCAGAGCTGTTGATATAATGGAGAATATTGGTGGGATTTAAGTTGGTGCACTGCCCCCGGCTATCGAAGAAAGAGTGTCGTCACACGGCACTCAGCAGCCAAATTCCGCAGTCATTTCAAAAGTATTCACACACTAATCCAATCAGTCGTTGTTTAGACGGCAACAAAGCAATGGTTGCATTGATGTTTTCCGTATGTCAGCAACACACTTTCATTTTTTTCGTAAACAAACCGCTGCCATGATCCCGGTTTCGTCAATCCAGCAGCTGATTCTTTCAAATTATTTATTATATACATTTATTTTTTATTAAAGATAAATCTTTTCAAGTGTTAGCCGCAACTGCGCCATAATTCAGTCATCCATAAGCACTAATTTTGAATAACTCGCTGGAGGATTCGGTCGATATCTCGTGTATAACTTTAGTCGTGTGGACTTCCAATGCCTCAATCGAAGCTAGTCTATCCACAAAGCATTTAGACTTTACAAACTCCCACAAATGTAAGTCCAAAGGTGAGATATCACATGATTTTGGTGGCCAATCCACTGGTCTGAAACGAGAAATTAATTTTACTCATCGAAACGATGACGCAGTATATCCATTGCTTCACGGGCAGTATGCCAAGTAGCCCTGTTTTGTTGGAACGAGATGTTGTGGAGTTCACGGGCCTAAATTTCCGTCATCAAAAAGTCGCTTATCATGGCGCGATAGCGTTCACCATTCAGTGTTACATAGACGCCAGCCTCGTCTTTGAAGAAATATAGGCCGATGATTTCTTCAGTGCATAGGTCGGACCAAACTTTTGTTTTTAATGAATATAATGGCTGTTCTTGAGTGGTAGAATATTCTGTCCAAACACCATCAGTAACGACGCACTGTGAAGATTAACGAACGAGGAACCCATCCTTGGGCAAATCAAATGCAGAAAGTGACGATAGATAGGTCACATATTGAGAAAACCACCAGATAGCATCACAAGAATGGAACCCGCAAGGAAGCAGAGGTCGCGATGGACCAAGCAACACTTGGAGAAGGTCGATGATGCGCGAACTAGCAGATGCCGACATCTCATGGGACGGACAAGAGCAACAGCACAGAACTGTTTATGATGGATGAGTCTTGTCGAGGCCCTTTGCTCCCGAGAGGAGTGAACAAGGAAAAAACGTGTTTTCACTGTGAAATGCCAATGAATACTTAACAAAATTATGTATTTAGTTTGTCATTAGTCACGCGTGGTCTGTTAAAAAACCCTATTCAAAAAAGTACTCAGATTGGAGCTACTTTATCTACGACTGCCTTTATATCTACGACTGCAGAAACAACCACAAGAAAGAGTTTAGCAGACTCAAACGGTATAATTTTAGTGTCCAATTTACATCCCCATCTTAAGTGATAATCTACCGTTAAGTCGTTCATTTAGAATGCTCCTCATGGTGTTTGTTATGTGCCACGTTGTACCGTCTCGCGGGAACTTCATATCGTCCACGTCCATACCTTTCAATATATCTTCAATATATCTTACGCGATTTTGGCCGAGTTTAACAAAGCGCGCCAGTCGTTTCTTTCTCGTGCTAACCGGCGCCAGTTGGACACACCAAGTGAAGCCAAGTCCTTCTCCACCTGATCTTTCCAACGCAGAGGAGGCCTTCCTCTTCCTCTGCTACCACCAGCTGGTACCGCATCGAATACTTTCAAAGCCGGAGCGTTTGTATCCATTCGGACGACATGACCCAGCCAACGAAGCCGCTGGATCTTTATTCGCTGCGCTATGTCTATGTCGCCGTAAAGCTCATACAGCTCATCGTTCCATCGCCTGCGATATTCGCCATTGCCAACGTGCAAAGGTCCAAAAATCTTACGCAGAATCTTTCTCTCGAACACTCCAAGCGTCGCTTCATCGGATGTTGTCATCGTCCAAGCTTCTGCGCCATACGTTAGGACGGGCATGATGAGAGTCTTGTAGAGTGTTAGTTTTGTTCGTCGAGAGAGGACTTTACTGCTCAGTTGCCTACTTAGTCCAAAGTAGCACTTGTTGGCAAGAGAGATTCTACGTTGGATTTCCAGGCTGACATTGTTATCGGTGTTAATGCTGGTTCCTAAATAAACGAAGTCTTTTACAACCTCGAAATTATAACTATCTACAGTGACGTGGGTGCCGATACGCGAGTGCGCCGACTGTTTGTTTGAAGACAGGAGGTACTTCGTTTTGTCCTCGTTCACCACCAAACCCATTCGCTTTGCCTCTTTATCCAGTTTGGAGAAGGCAGAACTAACAGCGCGGTTGTTAAGGCCGATGATATCAATATCATCGGCATACGCCAACAATTGTACGCTCTTATAAAATATTGTGCCTGAGCGATTAAGTTCTGCGGCTCGTACGATGCTCTCCAACATCAGGTTAAAGAAGTCACACGACAGTGAGTCACCCTGTCTGAAACCTCGTTTGGTATCAAACGGCTCAGAGAGGTCCTTCCCAATTCTGACGGCGCTGCTGGTGTTGAGCAACGTCATCTTACATAGCCGTATTAGTTTTGCGGGGATACCAAATTCAGACATAGCGGCATACAGGTAACTCCTTTCCGTGCTGTCGAATGCAGCTTTGAAGTCGACGAAAAGATGGTGTGTGTCGATTCTCCTTTCATGGGTCTTTTCCAAGATTTGGCGTATTGTGAATATTTGGTCGATGGTAGACTTTCCAGGTCTGAGGCCACACTGATAAGGTCCAATCAGTTGGTTGACGGTGGGCTTCAGCCTTTCACACAATACGCTCGCTAGAACCTTATAGGCGATATTTAGAAGACTAATCCCGCGGTAATTGGCACAAATTGCAGGATCGCCCTTCTTATGGATTGGGCAGAGCACACTTAAATTCCAATCGGCAGGCATGCTTTCATCCGACCATATTCTGCATAGGAGCTGATGCATGCACCTTACCAGCTCCTCGCCGCCATGTTTGAATAGCTCAGCCGGCAGTCCGTCGGCGCCCGCGGCTTTGTTGTTCTTTAGCCGTGCTATTGCTATTCTCACCTCGTCATGGTCGGGTAACGGAACTACAATTCCGTCGTCATCGATTGGGGTATCGGGATCTTCACATTCTCTATGACATGCGCAGCTGTCACTGTTTAACAGGTTCGAGAAGTGTTCCCTCCATAATTTAAGATTGCTCTGTACGTCAGTCACCAGATCGCCGTCTTTGTTCTTACAGGAAAACGCCCCGGTCTTAAAACCTTCTGTAAGCCGCCGAACTTTCTGGTAAAATTTTCGGGCGTTGTTCCTATTGGCCAGCATCTCAAGCTCTTCGCACTCACGTATTTCGGCCTCTCGTTTCTTCTGTCGGATAATACGTCTCTCTTCCTTTCTCAGCTCTCTGTAGCGATCCCACATGGCTCGCGTTGCGCCCGATCGCAGCGTGGCTCTATAGGCGGCATCTTTTCTTTCGGCGGCAGCATGACATTCCTCGTCGTACCAATTGTTTTTTCGGGCTCGCCGGAATCCGATTTCTTCTTCGGCGGCGGTACGTAGGGAACGAGAAATGTTGCTCCATTGCTCGCGCATGCCGGTTTGTTGGGCAGTGCTCTCCGAGAGCAGGAGTGAGAGTCGAGTGGCGAATCTTCTGGCTGTCTGTTGTGATTGCAGCTTTTCGATGTCGAACATTCTTTGCGCAGGTAGATGTACGTTTTTTGCTGCACAGAGGCGGGTGCGCAGCTTGGCTGCAACAAGGTAATGATCCGAGTCGATGTTGGGTCCTCGGATCGTACGTACATCTAATACACTAGAAGCGTGTCTTCCATCTATCACAACATGATCGATCTGGTTTCGCGTTTTCCGATCAGGAGACAGCCAGGTAGCTTGGTGTATCTTTTTATGCTGGAATCTGGTGCTGCAGACTACCATGTTTCGGGCCCCGGCGAAGTCGATCAGCCTCTGTCCGTTACCGGATGTTTCGTTGTGCAGGCTGAATTTTCCGACTGTAGGACCAAAAATTCCCTCCTTGCCCACCCTGGCGTTGAAGTCGCCAAGCACGATTTTTATGTCGTGGCGGGGGCAGCGCTCATAGCAGCGTTCCAAGCGCTCATAGAAGGAATCTTTGGTCGCATCGTCCTTCTCTTCCGTCGGGGCGTGGGCGCAAATTAGCGATATGTTGAAAAATCTGGCTTTGATGCGGATTGTTGCGAGACGCTCGTCCACCGGAGTGAACGACAGTACTTGGCGACGAAGTCTCTCTCCCACAACAAATCCGACACCGACTTTGCGCTCCTTTACATGGCAGCTGTAGTAGACGTCGCAAGGTCCTATGGTTTTCTTACCTTGCCCCGTCCATCGCATCTCTTGGATGGCAGTGATGTCAGCCTTTACTCTCACGAGGACATCAACCAGCCGGGCAGAGGCACCTTCCCCATTAAGGGACCGGACATTCCAGGTGCATGCCCTCAAATCGTATTCCTTATTTCGTTTGCAGGGGTCGTCATCAGTGTTGGAAGTTCTCATCCGAGGCTTTGTTGCTGTTTTCATTGGGGGGGCTTTTTAAGTGGCGGGTCCCAAACCCAACGCACAACCAGCTATGCTGGGATGCTTCGCCTTCTCACGTTAGCTCACTCCCGAACGGGTGTTCGGGAGCTAACCAGAGGATACGTGGGCTAATCCCGGACGTTGTGAGCTGCTTGAACCATATGTAGAAGAATCGTCCTGGCCACTCCCAAGTGAATGGCGATCAGTAACTTTCCCCACTTGCGTGGACTTCTACACATGGAACCATCCAACCTTTCAATATATGGCTGAAGAAATTTGTTGCCATTGACGGTAATATTCCGCTAAGGTCATTTTATGCAAAATCTGCACGAAGCGGTAAATTTTGGTTTAAATATTCTATTTTGATGAACCTCGCGTGGGCTGGAATCATCACATATATCGCAACTTTGCTTGTTGACATTGCGCCCTGATAATTTTTCGATCAAAATTGGTGTTCTCATTCAAGCTTCGAAACTCAGTCATTATGTATGGTTATCAACTTTGAGCTCCTGTGTCAGTTGGACCTTTCACACAGCCACAGATCCGAGTTTCGACTAGAAATTCAACAGTTTGAAGTCTGCGAAAAACTCAGTTTATGTGGCAGGGAATTGTCTTTTCTTTACACTTTCGCAGACAGCGGCGAGTTTTCTCAACCGATCTGATAATATCTGACGACAGCGCTACCGAATTGCGAAGTACTTTCTGAGTCACTGCCCAGCATTTTGCAGATCTCTGCTTAATTACTTTGGAACGAAGACACTCATGGAGGGTTAATGCGAATAAGAGAATTATTCGGATTCAATTAGAATTTTGCTGAAATTCAGCAAACAGTGCCACATGAATATAGTATGAGGGCTACCAGCTCATTTAAAATCCAGCAAGAAAAAGTAATCAAATATTTTTGATTTGAAGTCTGCATCCAAATTAAAGAATTTTCTCACTACTCTCACACTTTATTTGGAAGATAATAGCCTGTATGTTAATAGACAAAAACAAAAACGAAAAAAAATAAAAATAAAAGAATAAAAAAAGACCAAGCCCTTCGACGAGAACTGCCCAATTAAGCTGACAACATCCCCTCTTTATTTCACTTTAACGGCGGTTGATCTCGCCACATAGACAATTCAATTGACATATGAAACCTAAATTATAATATATCAACGGGAATATTTTATTCAATACAACCCAAGCAAATGTAATTATTCAATCAAGCAAATTTTTGCAAGCGTACAAAAATGATTGCAAAAAAAAAATTAAACAAAAAAAAACGTTAACAAATTTTTTAATATCCCATTGCGGGAACCATGCAATCAGTATAGAAAATATGAGAAACTGTGAGTGATGCAATTCGAGTAGGGTCACGTGCGTGAGTGTTATTACGAACATATACCGACATTCTGTTACGGTGGTCCACAAAAAGTCGGAGAAGTGACGCTTGTTTATGATACTTCCAAGAATTCTTCGATATTAGATCTGGATATTTCTTCTAAAGCGTCTTTTAAAAGTGAAGTCTAGATGTAAGTAGTGAATAACTGCTAAAATGTACCTATTTTTTATGTAATCTTTGACAGTTGTCAAATAGACGGATGTACAATTTTATACAATAGAACGACGCGTTGAAATTATTGAATATTTTTATCAAAATAATCGATCTTTGAGAACAACTTAATGCGAAATTCGTGATTTTTTGGTGCAAACAATCATCCGAATGAATGGGCTAATCAAAGGTTGGTGAAAAAATTTCAAGAAACTGGTTCTGTGGTGGATAGAAGAAGTACTGGCAGACCAACAACTAGACATTCTGTTGAGAATATTTCTGCTGTAGCGCAAAGTGTGGCTGAGCAACCTTCAACATCCATATCTCGACGTTCTCAACATTTAGGTGTTCATGAATTGACTGATTAGGTTAGGTTAGGTTTGGCAGCCGCATCGCACTTAGAGACCGCAAAGCCACTTAGACCATGAAATGGGTCCGTTGTGAACCGCGGGGGCTGAGCTACATTTCCCTCTCCATATTAAACCATCCTGAGCTTCGGACAAAGCGTAAAAGGTTGTTGATACCTAAAGTGTATAGATTATCCATATTCATTAAGAAGTAGAATCTTAAATATCGGTTCCTGCTTCTGACTAGAACCGTGCATGTGCAAAAATGTGTTGAATCGTTTCCAACTACTCCTAATTCCTGCAGCTGCGACAGAAATCATGCATGTGAACGCCTAATCTCCTTGCATGATTTCCTATGAGACAATGTCCTATTAGGGCACCTACTAAGGTCCTAATTTGAAGTCTACCCAATTTTATAATATTCTTGGACAGACGTAGATTTAGCCTTGGCCATGTTTGCCTAGCAATTTCACAGGTTCTGGACACTTAAATGATATAATTTTCGACATATAATTCTTAAGAGCCATAGTTTGAATAAAAATAGTGCAACCTGAAAGAATCAAAATTTTTCATTATCTTTTAGAAACAACATCAAGGCGCGTCTTTTGAGGAACCCTGAAGGAACGCATATTTTAATTTAATTTGAAATCGGTTGATCTGTAATGGTGCCATAAAGCAGAGTCGAAGTATTGAATATTTATGCTGATAGCCCCTAAAATACTTCCACAAATCCATTATTTTTGCATAAAATTCATAACTTAATTTAATTTGTTGTATAATTTGTTGCCATTTTAAGGGGTTAGGGGTAGTCAGAGGCTGAAAAAATGATGATTTTCAATAACTTTTTTTTTGCTAGTCAATTGATTTATTTTACAAAAATAAAAACATAGTATTAATACATCATGTATCGACTTGACTTTAACAAATTTCTGGATAAAATTAATAAGTATAAAAATTATCGCTGTTTGTGTGAATCACGTTTTTCCAGAAGTCGCTTGCGGTGATCGTCACAAGTCCTTGGGGATTCATCTAAAATCAATCGGACAAGAGAAATCAATTTTATTAATAGATAATCTTGCGCCTGAACGAATTTTTTTTTTTGGCAAAATTAACAATATGGCGGCCTCAGGAAACATTTTTCAGGTTTTCACGAAAAAAGCCGACAATTAATTGTTAAAAAAATTCGAAATTTTTGAAAAAGCAATCCTTCGATCAGGCGTAAGTTTTTCATGGTTTTCAAAAGGAATATAAATTTTATTGAAATTTATCAAGCGGTTTTTAAGTTACAGTGATCAGCAGTTCAAAAAACGAAGGGTTTTCCAGTAACAGGTGTTATTCGAGGTCTTTTCCCGTAAACTATCAATGGTTTCGTTGCTTGTGTGGCACGTAGCACTGTCTTATTGAAAATAAACGTTGTCCAGATCAATACCATCAAATTCCGGCCATAAAAAATCGTTAATCGTCTCTCGATAGCGCAATCCATTCACCGTAACTGTGGCTCCAGCTTCATTTTCGATTTCATTCCATTTCATTTCGAAAAAGTAAGGTCAAATGATTCCGTCGGACGATAAACCGCACCAAAAAGTCACATTAAGGACAGAGAGGCTTTTCAACAATAACTCTTGGATTTTCTGAGCCCCAGATCCGCCAATTGGTGGAAATGGGCCTCATCACTCAAGATGATTTTTCGATGGAATTCCGGATCATTTTCATGCATTTCAACGACCCAGTCAGCAAAGAAACGACGTTGTTGATGATCGGCCGGCTTGAGCTCTTGTGTTAACTGGACTTTATAAGCCTTAAGACCCAAATCTTTATGCAAAATACGGTGTAATGACATTTGTGGAATGCCAAATTCCAAAGAACGACGTGGAATGAACAACACTTTCGGGTACAACAGCAATATTTTCGACTGTTCTTGTGCGACGTGCACGAGTTTTATTCTTCACATCACTAACTTGTCAAAACAGCTCGAATTTTTTCACCAATTTCAGTATTGCGGTCCGACAAGGTGCTTCAAATGTTCGAGCTTTACGAACCGTCTCTACCAAATTTTCACCATTTTTATAGTGAATTTTAATAATTTCAATGCGTTGCTTAAGCGTGTTCCATTTTTAATAATGGTGTGGTTTCTACTTGTCAAATTTAAAAAGAAATGACAGCTTCAAAAGTGACATCTACCGAAATAGCGGCCTATTCAAAACAACACCTGTTATTGGATAACCCTTTAGTTTTGAGAAAAACGCATTTAAAGTTTTGCAGCTCCTGCTAGCTACTTCCTCTCGAACGCTCCGGAGCGCCCCAGCGCACTTTGTTAATTGTTAAATAACTCGAAAAGTGTTTTTTGTATTTAGTTCAAATTTTTACACAATATTGTTAAGATAGTATGCTTTAAGAAAATGAAAAAAAAATCCAATTTTTTGAAAGGTAACTTCAGAATGCCTTTCTCATAGAAGTCTTGACCCTTATTGGCGAAAAACTCTAGTAATACATTTTCACAATCTTCTCTTGATACCAATTCCTTTTCTCTCAGAAGGTTTTGCAGAGAAAGAGATGGTAATCGCTTGATGCCAGATCTAAACTATTATTATGCCTTAAAACTTCCCAATCAAGCTCGCGGAGTTTTGGACGAATCACTACAGAATACGTTGTTCTCATGGAACATAACATCTTTTCTGGTGACCAATTCTGGCCCTTTCTGGTCAATCGCTAGCCTCAAACGGTTCAGTTGTTGAGAGTGCAGATCTGAGTGTCTGAGTGAGTCAGTGTTTGGTCATACGGAAGCAGCTTATAATAAATGATACCTTGCAAGTCGCACCAAATACACAGTAGTACCTTCCTGGCCATTAGTACTGGTTTGGCCACCGTTTGAGCTGCTTCAACACGCTTTCATTACGATCATTTCTCACACAAAATTATCGTATGTGACCCCTTTCTCATACCCAGTCGCCATCCGTTTAAGAATGCGTCGATTTCATTCCGTTTGGCTAAGGCTTTGCAGATGGAAATTCGATCCATTCATCGTTTTTTGTGTTAATTGGATTGGTACTCAAACATTGAGCTCCTTTTGAATCCAGCTTTGCGCAAATGGTTTAAAACTATTTTATGGTCAACTTTTAGTTCCTGGGCGTTGCTCCGTTTACTAAAATGCCGCTCAGCTGTGATTATTTCTGGATTTTATCGACGAGCCTGCCTGTGCGAGTTGCATCTTTAATATCAAAAATATCATCAACGAAATCGGCGAAACTAAAATTGTCTGCAATTACCCATGATTCAATTATACAAGGTTAAGTAAAGTTTGACAACTGATTTCGGATGCTACTTAATCCATTGATGCAATTTGGAAGCAAGGGAAAAAAGGGAATAAGTTTATCCCCTTTCTGAAAATGTAGTAAAAAATTGAAAAAGGTCGTTGTAAGCCATAGAATAATTTTATGTTATTTTGTAACTGGTACTTTATTATTTATATTTTTAACTTAACTATTCCCATGGATTTGTGTCATATATATATATGTATTTTGACCATGCATCGGATTGGAATCTATATGTGCCACTTGTAAACCTACACTGAAGTAATAAATAAAACAAATAGGGGAAACTCTTAACAAGGAAAAACCACTTTTATTTCGTCACGTCCGCTAACCATACATTTGATTTTTTAACGAGATTACCTGCAAAGTTACAAGTATAAAATCTGTGTTAAAAAAGATAAATTTATATATACGCAGAAACACAAGTAGACGCCCAAACAATAAAAGCGTAGCTCCAATTATAATCAAATTGAGCTCTGCTGCAGATCGCTCTCAACTGCTGAAAGCTGTAGCTAAATTCTGCAAAGATAAGAGACGAGCACTTTCTCTTAGTGATGTCGGCGTCAGTATTGAAGGGAAGCTATTTATCCACGAATGTCTTACAAGAAAAAATCGCAAACTAATGCGTTTGGCTATGCAGTATAAAAAGGAAAAGCGTCTAACGTCAGTTTTCTCTGTTCGTGGGCAAGTGTTTGTTAGAGCTCCACCCCAAACTGATGCTGATGCTTTCCATTTCAATTCAACCGGGCTATTCGGCTCATGTTCTTTGATTTCGATGTAACTGAAATATGTTGCTCTCTGCTCAAAATAATGAGACACGTATTTTTTTGTTCGCCCGAAAAAAATTTTTTTCAAGATTTATCGGCAATTTTGTTTTTCGGCTCAAAATCGATTTTTTTTTAATTATATTATATAAGAATTTTTTTTTTTTAATGCTCATAACTTAGTCAAAAAATGAACCGATTTTAATGATTCTGGGTTCAAAATGATCGCCAAATGACGAACGACTTCATGCAGAAACAATTGCAAAAAAGTAATTGAAAATTTTTTATTTTGCAAAAAACAAAAAGTGCGAAACAGGTTTTTTACTCAAAAATTCATTACTCAAAAACAACTCATTTTAGCTACTGGTCATTCAGCTTAATTGAAGTTTGAGGTGTCCTCTTGATTTGGAAAAAGTTATAAAAAAAAAAAATACACTTTTTGAAATATTTAATTTCGAAAAAATTTAAATTTTTTTTCTTTTTTGCTAAATAAAAATTTTTTAACTACTTCTTTGCAATTGTTTCTACATGAAGTCGCTCGTGTAAGTAATTACGATGATTTTGAACCCAGAATTATTAAAGTCGGTTCATTTTTGACTAAGTTATGGGCATTTAAAAAAATTTTTTTCTTATATAATTAAAAAAAAATCGAGTTTGAGCCGAAAAACAAAATTGCCGATAACTCTTGAAAAAAATTTTTTTCGGGCGAACAAAAAAATACGTGTCTCATTATTTTGAGCAGAGAGCAACGTATTTCAGTTACATCGAAATCGAAGAACATGAGCCGAATAGCCCGGTTGATTTGAAATGGAAAGCATCTGCTGTAATTATAACTGAAAAAACGAGTATAGAGAGCATGGCAACTGCTAATATTATATATAAAAACAAAAACATTTATGCGTTATATTATTAATGTTATGTCTGCGTTAAATTTATTCTCTTATTTATCATTTATGTTTTTCAAACTCTTTGCTTTGCATTGTAATCATTTTTATTTTAGTATCATTTCTATTTCGTTCATCTCATTGTTACTTTTCATATTCTTGACTTTACAATGTAATCTTTTTTATTTTGATCTCATTCCTATCTATCTCATTATCCCCTTGCTTTATTTAAACTCCTTCACTTTGCGTATACTCCCAACCATAAACTGTCAATGTGTAATGCAATAGCAAAAATTGCAAATCGCTTTAAATAATGCAGCGCGTTTCGTGTTTGAAAAAATCAAATAAATTGAAATTGAAAGAAGCGAAAGTCTAAGCAAAATGGAATAGGCAAAACAGTATTGCCTGCTAACTTTTTCAGCAAAAGTTTTAATTTCTACGCTTTTGAGTACTTTTTATTTAGAATTTGCTCTGAAATAAAAAGTAGCTTTTCCAAGAGGACAACACGGATTTATTAAGTAGCTTCAAGATGGCTAACACAGGGTGAAATTGGGCTACTTACATCACCTTTAATTATTGCTTCATGGCAATTACCTTTTACAATATCTGCTTCATGAACACCATTCACAATTTAAGCGGCCTGGCTTGTATATTCGCCTCTCGCATGTATCGAAGAAAAACTGTAAGATGTAAAATGTACCGAATTTCCTCTTTATTAACTTCCATTGTTAACCCCCTGTAACTCACAACTAAATGGAACAAACAAAAAACAGCAAAAGAATTTTTTTAGTGTGAAATGTCACTTTGACAATGAAAGTAAAGAATAAATTGTTCAATCGTTTTTTTATATAAGAAACAGTCATGTTTTTGGAGATTCAATACAAAATAAAAAACAAACTTAATTTTTTTATAAGGAAAACTATGTCTCTCATGAAAAATTATCAAATTGTGGGGTCTTAAAAAATATTTGTTAAACAAATTAAACCCTATGATCAAAAAGTACCGGGATTGCCAAGGCGCAGTGCAGCATGAGTACCTTCCATCGGGCCAGACAGTCAATAAAGAATATTATTTATTCGTTTTAAAGCGTTTGAGAGATGCTATACGTCGCAAACGGCCGGAAATGTGGGCAATCAATTCTTGGTTTTTGCATGATGACAACGCGCCATCGCACCGAGCCCAAATTGTGCTGGATTATTTGACCAAACACCAAGTAACAACCATCGTGCAAGCACCGCACTCACCTGATATGACCCCGTGCGACTTCTTTTTGTTTCCCAAGTTGAAGTGACCACTTCATGGAAGGAAATTTCAGTCGATAGAGAATGCGACGAAGGAGCTGAGGGCCATCCCTGCGTCGGCCTACCAGGGGTGCATGGATGACTGGGTTAAACGCTGGCACATGTGTGTTGCTTCAGGGTGATAAAACGAGGGTGATAAAATAAATTTGCCTGAAATTTAACTCTGTTTTGTTTTATTTAAACATTCCCAGTACTTTCTGATCATAGGGTATCAAATTGTTTGTACTGGCCTGTAAAGTATGTCCTCAAATCCGCATATTTGAAAGTTGTAACGAAGCCCAGGCGGCCGCCGTAGCCGAATGGGTTGGTGCGTGATCACCATTCGGAATTCACTGAGAGGTCGTTGGTTCGAATCTCAGTGAAACACCTAAATTAAGAACAAAAAAACATTTTTCTAATAGCGGTCGCCCCTCGACAGGCAATGGCAAACTTCCGAGTGTATTTCTGCCATGAAAAAGCTCCTCATAAAAATATCGGCCGTTCGGAGTCGGCTTGAAACTGTAGGTCCCTCCATTTGTGGAACAACATCAAGACGCACACCACAAATAGAAGGAGGAGCTCGGCCAAACACCTAACAGAAATGTACGCGCCAATTATTTATTTTTTATTTATTAATGAAGCCCATTAATACTTAAGTTGATATTTTCCAGATGGATTATTTCTAAAGCCCAAAGAATTTTGTTTCTCCAATGGAAAGTCTACATTTTTGCAATTTCGAATTAAAAAAAATTGTATAAAAAATATGTGGGCATCTTCCTGGGTTATGCGTAATCCTTAAAAATGAGCTGGACTATTGAATGCTAAAAGAAAAACCGTGAATTAAATTCCAAAGGAAAAATAATGAATATTTGCTTTTTCACTATAACAAAATTCTGATGGATCAGAATAAATGCGCGACATTTTATGTACCACCCTAATATTGGTGTGTGCTTCCAAGCATGGCAATGAAAACTCGTCAATCAATGATTAGTTGTGAACAGAAGTTGCAAAAATAAAAATAAAAATAAAAATATGAATCAATTGAATGCACCAACTGCGCATGCGCAAATTGTTTTTGTAAGGAAGCAGCGTTGTTGTGGCAAAATACATAAATCACCCCCTTTAAAATATTAATAAAAAAACCCATTTGCTATTTATCTAAACGCATTGCCAACAGACAATAACACGCAACCAGCTGACGCTGAATATAGAAAATAGCCAACCTCCCCCTTTATTGTCTGTATTTTATTCCCATTTTAAATTTGTAGGAAACCCTCTCTAAAATATCCATTTCCATGCTGTTGTTCTGTGTGCTGCAATGCGCTAAGTGGCGGCGCATGCGCACATGACACGCGCCTGCCGCCGTAACAGCAACAGCAACAATACACCACTGTCATTTGTGCAACATGCATAACATTCAGTTGCAAGTTACCCGATGATTGAGTGCATAAATGCATGACAACCAGTCGAAAAGGCAGCCGATGGTGCCACGGTGCGATATCCTTTTGGCACCAGCCAGAGTTGAATGGGGCGTTGAGTTTTCTATACTTCACTTACTTGTAAGTACACATTTACATTGTAGGTATCTGTGTGTGTGTTTGTATGTATGTGTGTGTGTGTAGTAAGTGGTACTAAAAATAGCAACAGTGCGCTGAGTACTCACATTTTCCGCACCTTTCACATAATATAACGCTTGAAAATACATAAATACGTACGCACAAACACACAAACACACGTACATGCTTTGTGCCACCTCCATACCTACTCACACATACATATTCACATATAGTAGCCCTAAAGTGGCATGTTTCCCTATCTGTGTGTATTTGCCTGAATTTTTCCACTACTGCAGATTTGTTTTCATGAATTTTAAGTAGCATCTTCTCAAATTCAAATCTGTTTTGTAGCCTGACTTGCCCTCGCCTACAGCTGCCTCATCAAAGGACGTCTCTATGAGATCGCCTGCTTGGCTCATATATCATTTTGTTAAGAGCATATTTTGACACTCAGTTCAGGATTGACAAACAAAAATCCTGCATAATTTAATTAGCAGCGAAAATTGGCGTGTGACCAAAATCTGAGTAAAAAGTCGTTTTTTGGTTTTCTCACGCATGGTGAATATCTGCATCTTTTAATAAGTAGATTCATGTAATCGATGCTGGGGTGTGAATCGGGTAGCGAAAATGTTTGCGATTTGTTGGGACTAAGTAACAAATTCCTGATATATCGTATCGAACCATATTTACTTTCCATGACAAGCAATGGGGCCATAAGCTTCAAACTTGAGTAAATCATTAAAGCAAGCAAGGAGGTGATTGAGGTTGTTCTTCAGAAAACTGCTCACAATTTACAACCTTTTCTAAGAAGTCGACAAATAGTGACATCAGAACGTGATTGTTGTAGGTAGGTTAATCTTCCTGATACGAGTGTATTTTGAAAAGCCTGTACAAAGTCAGCGAGATGGCACTATTGACGCGTATTGAGGCTATGTTTAGTTAGCAGCATCTCTAGAAGAAAAAAAACACACCAAGTTGCAGCCAGATCGGCTTATTGCTTTGTGTTTGGCATTCGTTTGAATGGAGGGAGTCGAGTGATTTTCGTTTTCAATCACGACAACGAGCTAGCTCGTGTCTCAGTAGCCATGGTCGCAAAATTAATGAAAATAGGGTGGTAGCTCGTTTCAAATCCCCCATATATTTCAGACTTGGCTCCCTTAGACTCGAACCAACGCACTTCAGAATGGTGGTCACTCACCTACTCATTCGGCTATGGCGGCCAGCGACTACATATCTGGAGAATATTCACAAAATTCAGCACCGAAAGGGATGATCTCGATTTTATTATGTTTCCTGGTATCGAAGAAATTCATCCGTTGCCATATTCGCCGGATCTGGAGCCATGTGATTCCTGATAGTTTTCATAACTTAAGAAATATTTGAGGCGAAAAGGCTAAGAGAGATAAAGAAACTACAAAAAATGTGATTGTGAGGGCTGTTTTCAACAGTAGCCCTATGGCTTTAAGAAATGTACTGATATTAATGGTGATTATGTGAAAAGATAAAAAATTATGAAGATTATCGATTTACAAAAATTTTTGTATACTTTCTTCCATGCAACTTACCGAGCTTTCGTTAGACTCCCCGTATAACTCCTTCCACTCTTTCTGGGTTTTTGGCCAGGCTCCTTCTCCTATTTGCGGTGTACGTCTTGATATTCTTCCACAAATGGATGAACCTACAATTTTAAGCCGGCTCCGAACGGCAAATGGTTTTCTTATGAGGAGCTTTTTTATGACGTAAATACACCCGGAGGTTTGTCATTGCCTGCCGAAGACGATTAGTGGCATTAAATAGTGCTAAAATAAACTAAAATATGCCGCCGTGAGAATCCAATATTAATAACTTTTGCTATATTAGTTAAATATCCCCGTGACCCTCCATTTCTGTAGGTCCTTAGATGCTGATTTACTAAACAGGCAAAAGTCTGCCCGCCGTCCTGCGATCAATCTAAGAGCTGTAGGATAATTCTGAGTAGAAGGTTTGGGAAGTTCTTAGAACACCAAATTTGAACTCATCACAGCCAAATGGGCCACTAAGTGCATGCGCCTCTTTTGTGTGCTTCTTTCGATATATTCATCCCTAGAGCGAGCTACGATAATTATGACTGGGGAATAGTAAATTTGTTCACAAGTTAAATCGATATAGACTAAAAGGCATGCTAAGAAGTCTTCTGCCAACAGGCCCTTGTATATTTTATACTTGTTCTCTCAGTGTAAAGTAGATGCTGAACTAGAGCCTGAAGCCTCGATTCTCGCTTGGCTATAATGTTAATCTACATAAAGGTTATTTCTCTGAACTTCGGACAGATCGCTCTATCCGCAAACTGGAACTTAAGGGTCGGGCCAGGGCAACCCTTCCAAGTGGTCATGATTGGAACGAGAGAAAACTCTACACCGAAGCTGGTACCTCTCTTTCACTAATGGCTCAAAGATGGAATCGGGAGTCAGAGCAGGGTTTTTTCTAAATCAGCCAATTTATCTATATTCGTTAAACTGTCGATCACTGCTAGTTTTTTTTAGATAGAAGTCCTTGCGATCCTTCAGGCTCGCAAAATGCTTAGGGAACGTGGGGCGAGGGAGAATATTAACACATTTTCCGAAAGTCAAACAGTGATCAGAGTTTGCAGGAAGGGGTCGACTACATTGATCTCAGAGTTTCAATATCCAGGTATCGGCATCTCCTTGAATGTTGTTAAAGGGTATGGTAATAGCAAAATTTATTTCTTAGGAAAGCACACAAGAGATGGGGCTCCATTTCTTCATGTGCTTTATCGACCCTTTGACCCCCATACAATAAAGTAAAATTCAGAAAGTCCTGGGAACTCCAAGTTATTCAATTTTAAAACTCGTAGTTGTGTTTACTGATCATTGGACGATCGGCACACATGCGGAAAAGCTAGGTTTACCATTTAATCTCCATTGCAAAAGTTATGTGGACATTTCAGAGAAGGAAACTATAGAGTACTTTCTTTCCTCGACAGCCTGTGGCAGTGCGCCAACCTAAGTCCTATCAGCCATCTCTCTTACATCGAGCACTGGCTGGCTGTAGATATCTGCCTTTGGACTTCTTCTCGTGGTGTCAAAATGGCGCTTTAGTGATACTTGGGGATTGCCAAAGTGGTACTCAAACCATTTTGCCTGCCATCTTAAAGGTTAATGAACTAGTGGACAGCCAACTAAGCGCAGCTGTAATGGTGAATTCCTCCTTCTGGAAAACACTTCAGTGATTTGGAAGCCTAAGTTTCGACTGAATAAGGATTACCTGCAGAAGTTATTTGGGTGGAGAACAGTCCGACCGAATGCCGGTGTACACTAATCAGTTAGAGAAAGGGAATGAACGCGAAATTTTTTAGAATTTTTGGAGTGGCTCGAGACTCTTAATCTAACCACGACACCAGCCGGCATTGTTTTTACCAAAAATGATTTAGCATAGAGCGCCAGAGTAAAGGTAGTCCATATTGCCTTACTTAATCTAAGATAGAGAGTCTCTGGACTTTGTGCAGCGGCTTATATACATACAATATATTGTAAGTATAGATTGTAATCGATTGCGCTATGGGTGATGTCGCTTTGGTCTCTTCTTAACACCTCCCCAAGCCAGCTCTATTTTCTTTTCAGGATTTCCAGGCAGGTCAGTGTTTGAGATAGTGTCGGACTAGAAAATTCTCAATATTTTGCGGAAAGAACGATTGGAGAAAACCTCCATCGTTTCGAGGTCAGAGGCTGCAAGTTTCTAGGTTTCGCAACCGTACATAAGAACGAACTTCACGTTGGAGTTAAATATTCTTAATTTAGTGCGCCGTGTGATAATCCTGGAGTTCCACACAGCATTTAGAGCACGGAAAGCTTACTTCGCTGTTTTTTATACGGTTTACGATGTCTTCTCTTGAACCACCATTAGCAGATTTAATACTCACCAAATAGTAAAAGTAGTCCACGTCTTCGGGCTCAGCGTTACTGATTTCAAGTTTTTGCGAGTATTTAGTGTTTACAAGCTGCTTCTCCAGTCGCAAATGTGACGGGGTGATTCCACCAGATAAGGGATCCACGAAATTGTACTTCTTTTGTGAGAACTCCAATAAAAACAAAACTTCCAATTTTTCATTGAGTGGCTTTGCAGCGTCTGCTGCATGTTGGCTAATGGGATAGAAGTGCACATCTCAATTTACGTAATATTTTAGACTATACTTTGAGTAACATATATCTCTGTGTAAAAATATCTCCTAAAAAATATCACCTAAAACCACTTCCTCTCCCCCATATCTTCCGGTTAGCGCATCCTGTTCCATTTTCACCTTGCAGCGACCAATGACCTCTTATCATACCAAAATCGAAGCAGTGGAAGCGATAAAAATCAGATTTTCCAAATCGCCACAAACAGCTGGAAAATATCTCAAATGACCCCACCCAAAAAATCCATAAATTTCCCTAACAATCTCTGCACTTTATTGGTGATGTAGTAAAATTTTCATAATAGCCTTGTCTGAACAAGCAACGGCACAGCTGACATGACACGTCATGGCCGGTGCATTACGCAAAGTATTTACTTACTAGCAGAAATTTACAGTTGCTGCACCAACCAAACGCACCCGAGCATAAGCGGAGCATGCGTTTTGGTGATAGACAGGATATCAACTCGAGTGGCAACAACCCCCCAGCAGAGTAGAGCAGCGTGCACCAGCTGAATTTATCCACACTCACACAAGCACACGCGGAAGTGTAAGGAAAAGTAGCTTAAACGGGAAAAGTGCGTTATCCTGCCGACAGGACATGCTGGTATTGAATTACGCACCGTAAGCAATAAAATTTAGTGTATTGTAATTAAATATTCTTACACATACAGACATACATATAGAGGGATAACTGTAAAATTTGAATACTTTCCAGCAGCAGCAACAACTATTTACAAATGTATTTTGTATGAAATTTTCTCTGGCGCTGTATTGCATTTTTGTTTGTTGTGTAATCTTAGATGACCACTGCCTGTGCGAGTGAGCGAAAGGTGCGAGTTTGGACTGGTGTTTGTTGAACTGTGGAAAACGGAACAACTGCAACGGAAAATGAGGAAGTGAATTTTCGACTTGAAGTTATTGGTTCTTATGAACAAATGCATATGAAAATGAGGGCAAAGACCGAGAGAAAATGTTTTCACGGAAGAATGGCAACCTTATTCTCATATATATTACATACATACACACATACATAAATACATAGACAATATCTACGCACTAAAATCTGTAAATGGATGTGCATGCAAGTACTTATAACGAATTTTTCGATTGGTGAAGTGTGCCAAATGAGTGGATGGCATCAAGAGCAGACACACATGCATACATACACATATATAAAGTTGTTAAAGTAACAAATGGAAACGAAGCCCTACGGAGGCTTTCAGACTGAAGTTAATGTAACGAATATTAGGACAAATTTGGTTATCATTTCGCGTTTGATTCTAAGCAAAGGAGTTCAAGGATATTTACTAGAGCTCAGAGAATGCAAAAAAATTTAACGTCACAGTAAAGTTGTGCTAGAAAAGCTACGTGATTCCATAGAGAACTTTTGGGCAAGCCTAAAATCCAAATTATATTCAGTCACGTCCAATTGAGAGGAACAATCGCCAATTGCATTGCTTAGTGCAGTTCTGATATCTGGAGGTGGACAAAAAAATTACTAACAAAAAGGCTCTATATCTTTTTTTTGGAAGGGGTGATTTGTGAAAAATATCCAAACTTATAAATGCATGCCTTTTTTATATAGCTGGGCTACTCAGAAGTTATATGGAGTCATAGTCTGGTGGAGCTCACTAGAGAGCACGAAGAATCTGGAGAGAGTACAAAGGACTGCACTCATTGTGATCAGTGGAGCGCTTCCCACTACTCCAACGTACTGTTAAAAGTGGTACCTGTAAATATCGCAGGCAAAATTGCCGCTGCACGTACCGCAATCAGATTAAGGATTGTGGACTATAGGCTCGACCTCTCTTATGGACACTCAAGTATCCTAAGAAACTTAGGGTTCATCCCCCTGTCGACGGATCAATGTACACCCTCGCTTAGTCCAAGCGGAAAATTCTACACTCACATTCCGTCAAGGGAGGAGTAGACGGGCGCTGCACCTGGTGAACCCGTTCGCGGATGGATTGAAGTTGGAAGAAAAGGATGGCGAAGGAGGATACTCAAATTCAGGTTACCGGACCCCTACAGTGTGTTCCGGCAATTAGGCTCTCTGCGCAATGATGGTGCACTTGAAACTGAACCAGGAATGGCAGGCTTCACTTTCGATTGCATCCGAACTCTTTGAAATAAGGCTCATCTGCGTTTCTGGTCACAGCCTCTTATTTAAAAATTATAATGATGCTTTCTTTTTGATTGAGCGACTTCAAACTTGCACTCTGTTATATAGTATATACATATAGATATGTATCCTAAGGTTCCAAGTATGCACAAAGGGACACAACAAGATTTCTTCATTCAGGTCGATTGTATGCCTACGCTTTTATTTGGCTACATCTTAGACTCATGGAGCGAATTTCCAGTTCTAGAAGTCGTATCCAGACAAGTTCTAGTCTCCTTCACCTATGGCTAGCATAAGGGTTCCAGTCAATGGCATTTCTTATTCAGTCTCCGCTCCCTCTGCGCAGGACAAGGCCAATCCAGCCCATTTTCTTTTTCATTATGCTAACGTTTCTTTGTTATACTAAAATTTAATGGACTATATATAATACCTTACACCCAAATGTTTTTTTGTTGTTGTTGTTTCTGAGAAAATATTTTGAAATTTTCATGGAAGTTTTTTCAATTTTTATAAGTTTTGTGTGAAGTTTGAAATTTGGATTGTAATTGGGTTGGTTTTGTTATAGAATGAACTATATTTTTATTAAAAAAATAAATTCTATTAAAAGTTAAAGAACTAAATAGTCAATATTTGTCAAGTTGACAAGAACTTGCTCAGTATATTTTGATTGCTTCACTCCAATGCCTAATGAATGTTGACCTTTGAGGAAGGGATCATCTTCTTAGTACGATTTGTGACTGTATCGATGGTAGGAATGGTAATTTTTAAATTTATTTGACGAGTCGTATGTAAATTCAGAACTAGAGTGGAAAGCAGCTCACAAGCAACAATTGAAAGAACTAAATCAAATTAACAAAACAAAGTAAATGTCGAAAAGACTAAATACTTGGTTAGATCGCAAATTAATGGTCGTTATAGTAACCTGAAAGTCGAGCCTTAGGTATTTCAAAAAGTCGAAACCTTCAAGGTACTTATAGGTACTTATACGAGGGGTGCCTTTTATATTTCGGGATTAGAGAACAAAAACAAATTTTAATCATCAAAAATCACTTTATTGTTTTTCAAAATATTCTCCATGAAGATCTATACACTTTTGCATGCGTTTGAACCAATTGTCGAAGCACTTTTGCCACTCTGAATGAGGTACCTCCAAAACATGCATTCTGAATGCCGCAACCGCTTCTTCAGGTGTCGAAAAACGTTGACCTCTCAGTTTGTTTTTTACGTACGCGAATAAAAAGAAGTCATTCGGTGCCAAGTCAGCACTATACAGCGGATGACCCATTAATTCGATGTTTTGGGTGCTCAAAAATGTTGTTTGAGCCGATGTGTGAGAGCTCGCTTTGTCCTGGTGAAGAGTGATCCGTCTTTGGCGATTGGTTTTCCTAATTTCTTGGAAGACCACTGGCAAACAAATGGTTGTGTACCACTCATAATTTACTGTTCTGCGTTGTTCTAGTGGTACGGTTGCGACATGTCCAGTTTTTCCGAAAAAACAGGCGACCATTTGCTTGCAAGTGCTTCGTGCGCGAACAACTTTTGTTGGATTTGGCTCATCTTGAAACACTTTACTTTCGGGCTCATACGCGTAAATCCATGATTCATCACCTGTCACGATGTCATAGACGTGTTTCGAAGCCCCGCGATCGTATTTTTTGAGCATTTCCTTCGACCAATTGAGCGATTGACAAATTGTGTGGGATCCAACGCGAACAAATTTTTTTGACAGTCAAATGTTTATGCAATATTGAATGTATGCTGGTCCTACTAATGCCTAAGATGCCTGGTTTTCGGAACAACAACTGATTTTGGACGACCTTCACGCAATTCGTCTTGGAATGAACTACGACCACGATTGAATTCACCATACCATCGATAAACACTGGTCCTTGATGGAGCTGCATCGCCAAAAAATGAATTAAGTTCATCCATGCAATGTTGCTGAGTTAATCCACGTTGAAAATTGTAAAAAATAATCGCACGAAAATGTTCACGATTTAATTCCATTTTTGGACCGAGCTATAGTTTTTTTATTTCGTCTGTTTTCTATTTCGTCTGTTCGTTATTTCCTGCCAAAAAGAGGCGCCGCAAACAGAGGATGGAGATGCATATTTACATTATATAGGAAGCAGTTCAGTTACTCCCAAGTTGCAGCTGCTAAAATTTATGTAATAATAATTGTTAATGAAGAAAAAACTTCAGTTTTTCAGATTTTTTCAATTATTCTAGCAGAGAACTGTCATCAGCAGAAAAGCAGCTGATTTCTATAATAGTTTTTCTATTTCTCTCTAAATTGTCAACTTTTTTTACTTGACTATTAACTGTCAATTCTTGTTTATAGATTTTGTTATTCTAAGAACCCAAAGCAAAAACAAGATACATTGTTTTTGTTGTTTTTATGCTACTTCACCTACCTGCTCAATGTGCTTTGGCTTTGGTGTGAAATTCTATTAACAGATGCATGTAAATGAAAGTAATATTTCTGCTACAATTTTTTCATAACCAAAAAAAAAGGAGAACAGAACATTAATACATAAATATATTGTTACAAAAATGAAAATTATCAAATTTAAAACGCTGCTTTAACCGACATAGTAAATCTATCCTGGAGTCAACAACTGACTTAATAAAACATTTGTGTTCATACTCTCGTTTAGATGTAAGATTTCGACATCTCAAACAATCGGAGGCCAAAGTTTTTGAAAATTGATTATTTGCGCCAAATCTTATGAAATTAACTGAACCCATTTCTGACCCATAAACGCAACTTATTATGTACAATAAACTGTTTGCCTCGAAGAGCGACAAAAGAGCGACCCTTCAAGAGCTGCTCATGAAATATCATGAATCGTTAAGCAAAGAGAGAAAGAGTCTATTGGAAATATGGATATGAAGAGATTAAGCAAATGAAGAGCTGCTTTGAAATTATTACGGAACAATGGAATTCGAACGGGTTCTTGTGAAAAATAAGAGTAATGCGATGGGGAAAAGAGAAATGTGTTAAATAGTACAAATGAAGTAAATATATAATACATAAAAATAAATTAGGAAAAAATATTAAAAAAAAAAACAGAAAAAATAGAAAAATATGATAAAAAATAAGAAAATAAATATAAATAGTTTGAATTGGTAAGCCACAGTTTGTCAAGGCGGCGTTGTTTTACAAGAGAAAACAACATTTTGCTTAGTCTCCGTCAGGAACTTTGATGTAAACTTCTGCAAGGCAGTTAATATTGGGATGGCGCTATAGAAAAAAGTAGGTATACGAACTTCCCTCGGTTTAAATTTCCGTGCATGAAACACCAAAATGATAAAAATGTTTTTCTAATAGCGCCGGCCCCTCTGCAGGCAATGGCAAACCTTCCTCATTAAAAATATTTGCCGTTCGTAGTCGGCTTAAAAGTGTACACCACAAATAGATAGCGGAGGAGGAGCTCATCTAACAGAAGTGTATACGCCAATTTTTATTTATTTTTATTGGATAATTTACCACTTCGTCCTGATTCATGATTCTGTCAATGGATTTGTATGTACCCGTAATAGAATCGCCTGTAATTTTCACTTGAATTGCGTGGTTCATTTCATTGACATCGGAGGTTTTTGCCGCCCACTTTTGTTAATATAATATTTTAAGTCTTTGTGTCAAATTTCAGAATTAAGGCAAGAATGGTTCCGAAAATATGTAATATTTTAAAAAGTGGTTTGTATGAAAGGTGTCATGCCCTTTTATTTTAAATTTATTTTACTATACCTATATCCTTCCGGCAATTGCAAGCAATAAGTTGACGAAGTTTGATTGCAAACCAATTATTGGTTTGGTAGCTTTTAAAAGACGTACAAACAAACAAATATTCATTTTTATATAAAATAGCTATAAATTAATCAAACAGGTTGGTTCTATTATACATTTTTTAAAAAAAAAAAACAAAATAATTTTTAGCCATGGACATTTTTATTTGGACTTTTACAATTTTTTCTGTTAAATGGAAAAGCTGATATCCGTCAAGTGGCTGCCGCCACGCACATTTGTGTCCATTTTATACCATTTTCCATGATCTTCCGCAAGAATTCCGGTGATAACTATTCGCATTCCTGTCGAATATTCCGTTTAAGGGGTGGTCTAGAGCTCGAAAATTTAGGGTATTTTCAGGAATTTTTTTTTGTACAATAAAAAAATGAAAAACGATATTTAAATTTTTTAGACATTTTATCTAACTTCTTTGATATTCAAAACTGAAGAAAAAAAATTTAATTTTAATAATTTTAAAAATGGCTCTGAAGCTCACCCTCTGGAAAATTTAAGGTATTTTCAGGAATTTTTATTTACAATAAAAAAAAGAAAAACGATATTTAAAATTTTTAGGCTTTTTATTTAACTTCTTTTACATACGAAAATGAAAACAAAAATTTTTTCTTCTGATACACACAAACCAAAAAAAAATATTAATCAGTATTGAATTTGAAACTCCAAAAATCGGGTTTCTTTTTCAGTTTTTTAATAAAAAAATACGAAATAATTGAAATAATAATATGATTTTAGAACGGTCGATAGCCATTGATGTTGTGAACAACATATTCAAATTTTAGATGATTCGGTTGAATAGTGTTTTTTTTTTTGACAACACCAGACCCAAAAAAGTCGTTTCGAGATAAATGAATTTAAAGTTTGAGATATAGAGGTGTGCGTAACGCTCCCTACCTAGTTAATGGGCTGTAGAGCTTCTACTATAATATTGGGAATTTCCGCATGAAAATTTCATGGTATATTCTTAAGATACTTTACTTTCGAAAAATCTAAAAACAAAAAATCGATTTTATGAAATTTCTAGACCACCGGGTCCCCTTAAGGCCTGCCGCCATTGTCTGAGCCTTATTGATTTCAACTCGCGATTTCAAGTAGCTCCACAGAAAGAAGTCGGTGATGGTTGAAACGAGCGATCTTCCTGGCCATGCCAAATTGCCAAAACGGGTGATTACGTTAATACGTCTTCCTTCATCATATCCAATGTGCCCCAAACTGTGCGTGCGGTTGCACTGTCTTGTTGAAAGCACAACAAGCCCTGCTCATTCAATTCCTCCAGTAAGAAGCCGTTTGTCATAGCTTCCTAGTGTTTGCCTGTCACAGTGACCGTACTGCCGATGATGTCCTCAAAAAAATACGCACAAATCACTCCTCTCGCGTGAACGCCGCATCACCACACCGTGTGGTGTTGAGTGGATGTAATGGCCCTTCGTGCATCACACGCGGATTTTCAGTGCCTCAAAAACGAAGATTTTGCTTATGGCGCAACCGCTTATGAGCCTTGTCACTCATGATGATTGTCGTCCTCACGATGAAAATTGTCCTTTTCAGTGTTGAGGTTGAACTTTGTTGGCCTAACAGTAATTCACACGCGACTGGTTGTTACCTGGCATTAACTGATGGACCGATTGCACTTCGTAAGGAAACTAAAATTCACTGTAGGGTCCATCTGGTGATGACCAATTGCGTGGCTCATCGTCTAGTTGATTGTTGTTCGTTCTCAGCGACATTGCCAGTTATAGCCGCACGATATTTTCGGCCGAACAACCAATCCGGTGGCGGCCACGCGCTACAAGGCCACATGTGGTTCCAGTCGGTTCGAGTTGAATAACGAATTCGGTAAACATTCCGCCCAGTTAGCGCGACACGATTAGGATACCAACAACGATATTCAGGCTGGCTTAACACCACCGACCGATTATTGTGGAATATAACGCTCTATTGCTTGTCCCTTAAGATACTGCAGCTGCCTAGTTTACAATTATCAACATTCCCACAACAGTTGGTTCTATGTTACTGGAATGATCCGGACTTATGTCTGGCCAAGGACTTGCCATTCCAGCACCATTCCGCGTATATATATTGGGAATGCTTATTCCGCTACAACAACAACAACAATAAGTGTCAATATGATTCGCCACTTGAAAAAGTTATCATATTTTCCAATAGGGTGATTAATTTTGTGCCACCTTGCATTTTTATAGTAAAAATAGGTAGCACTTCCACCCGAAATTATACTCCTATAGTATTAAACTATTTTGAACTTTTCTAGCAATTAATTTGGTAAAAAGTTTTTTATTAAAAATGAAGGAAAAAATCTGCATTGAATGTGCAGGTAAAAATTCTCTGGTCTGGGTTTCAGGACATAAAAACATAGAGGGTAATGAAATTGCTAATGGGAAAGGAAGCTGGCTAGGAAGGGGACTGAATTGGTCGCACAGGTTTTCTACCCAGGCATCGGCATCCCCTTAACTGGTGTTGAAGGAAAATTTCACAGCTCATTTCTCAGAAAAGCGCAGAAGAGATGGAACTCCATTTATTCAAGTGCTATTTCGAAAACACTTTTCTTCTGGACGCCAAAAGTTCTAGGTTTTCCTCGCTATTCAATTTGCAAACTCGTAGCTGTGTTATTGGACTATCGGCTCACACGCAGAACAGCTGGATTTACTATATAACCCTCATTGCAGAAGCTGTGGGGACCGTTCAGAGAAGAAGACTGTTGAGCATTTTCTCTGTAAATGTCTGGGCCTGGCATCTAGACGACTAAGGAAAGGCGCTGCTTTCTTCGACAGCCTGGGGCAGTGCCCCAACCTAAATCCAATCAGTCTACTCCATTATATCAACAGCTCTGGTATCAAAACGGCGCTTTAGTACTTCTTGAAGAGCGCCAGACTGGTACTTTAACCACTTTATTTACCTACCAAATTAGAAATTGGAAGATCCATATTTGCCAGTATTGCGCGTACTGATTGAAATTAAAATTTGCAAAACACAACAAAAATTTTCTTATTTGGGTGCCTAGACATTGTGGTATTACAGGGCAAACATACCACTAGCCTCTGAACCCTTTCTAGGTGTCAGTTCTGCATCGATTCAACTATGGATTAACGACTTCATGAGTTTTACCCATAGAAGACGTTGACCTGAGTTGGGCTCCTGTAGGGTAGACAAGTGTTTTGTAAGAGAAAACTGAAACCAGCGACATTTCTCCAAAAACTTAGTAGGATGGACCTGTACTGTTGGGTGTAATCACAGGGCAAAACGCCTGTTGTCAGCATATGGCTACCAGGGGAACCATTGATGACCCAATATGCCTATTCTGCCGTGAGAATGAGTGCACTGCAGATCATTTTCTCTGTAGCTGTCCGGCGTTTTCTAGAAGCAGACTTTGACAATTGGGGTGCGATGTTCTGAATATGGACAAAGTTCATACTCTTCCTCTTCTGGACTTCTTAAGATGCATCAATGAATCCAAAAGATTCGCGGAAGAGTGACCACAAACCAATTTTTCAGTCTTACCATCCAAATAATATCGATTGTGTCTCTCTATTTCTTTTACTGTAATCTATCTGGGTGTGGTACAATGGTCTTACTGACTGAGTGCTTGGACATCTAAGTCAACGATTTTTTTTTAAACAAATTCAAAAATCCCAGTGCATTAAAATAAGTGAAAAAAGTAGTTAATTCATTTCAAATTTACAGAAAATAATTTAAGTAGCCTCCGTTCACTACCACCTCACGCCCGCATCGGCGTGCTACTTTCAACAGCGCATAGCGATCAGCGAATAACGCACCACTCCATTGTGCAACACCTGCCTACCGCTATGCGCAGTTATTTTTAGACTACTCCAACAAGCAATTTTCCGCTGCCCAGGTGCCTATGAGAGGCACTGAGCCGAAAGAGTCGTGTAGTCAAGCATGCGCCGCGACTTGATTACTGCTACTCGCCACAGATCCTTGCAACACTACAGCATGAAAAGAGCACCTACGAGCGCATAATGCGAGCACCGCACGAGCGGAAAACTAAAAAAAAACCCAAAAATATGTAAATATTGCGGCGCGCTATTGCAGGGTGGCTGAAGAGCGGAAGAGCAAAAAGTCAAAGCATGCATCTCATTACACGAGCGCTGTGTGAGTGTGCGACGCTTTGTTGGCAATTTAAGAGCATTCCATGCAATGAAGAGCTACGGCGTATGCTTATATACAACCGTTAAACGTAGTATATAAGTGCGCAATGCAGCAACAACAATGCCGGCCACATATTAATTTTAGTGTATTGTCTAACAATCTGATTGGCGCGACTCACACGCATTAAGGCCTGCATTAGTGGTGGTGCATCATTGTTGCCTGACCATCCGGCACGCGGCCAGAGTCAGAGCCACCCAAGCCAGTCGGTCGGCTAACTAACCAGCCAGCCAGCTAGCAAGTCAGCAATCAAGCGTGCATGTAAACATATGAAGTCAACGCTTCAATAGCCTGGGTAGCCCGGCATACAGCGCATCGAGAACAGGTTTTCACATAACGGCTTTGGCAGTGGCGACGATTGGTGGTTGCGCGACTGTTCAGTGAATTGTTGTTGCTGCTGACTGCCGCTAACTATTAACTGCTGGCTGTTGGTGCTATTAATGCTGATGTTGGTCTTTGTGTGCTGTAAATAAAGCTGGTGTGTTAAATAAATACTGAGTGGTGGTGGCGATTTCATTGAGAGCCAGTTACTACGCTCCAGTTAGCCGTCTCCAATCGGACTCGTTCTCTCTCTGCGTGCATTTGCGCTCCGAAACCTGGCAAGCGCGCACGAATTTCTCTCTAACCGAGCTGTTAGAGCGCAAACCCGGGCTCGAGAAGTCGAGAGCAGTTGCAGGCAGCACCATTGGCCGCCGCAGATTAGATTGAGAGTGGATTGAGCGCGCAGCATATAAAAGCGAGGATGCGTGGCGGCTCAGCACAGTTCTTCGTTGCTGCTGCTATAGTTCGTTTGTGTTTCATTGAATGTCTCACATGCCACGCTTTGCTAAATGGTGGAAGAAATAATAGAAGAAGAAAAAAAACAAAAACTGACTTAAACCGTGAACAGTCGGCATTCGAAAACCGATCGCATCGAATCGAGTAGGAGTAAATTTTCAGTGCTCGTTTGAAGTGCAGTGTAAACGCGTAAGCGCGAGTTTTGAAAAACGAAAAGTGAAGAACTTAAATTCCCACGGGAATGTGAACATTGCACGCAAAGCGTAAAAATTTGAAAAACTGAGTTTTGAAAAAAAAAAAAAAAACATTTTTTATAAATAAGAAACACTAAAAAGTGCTGAAAAGTTTAAGTGCACAAGCAAAGAATTTCAACCCGAAATCCAGCAAAATGCACACAGTCGAGGATATGTTGGGTGAGAAAAACTACAGTAAATGTCCTTTGAAGAAACGTCCGATCAACTATCAGTTCGAAGAGGACAGCTCCACAGATGTTGTGGATGTGAAAATGTCCGCCGCTAGCACACACAGTGATGACGACCACACAGATCAGCCCGAAAATTTGAGCCTCAAGAAATGCACTTATGAGCAGGATGACTTCGCACCCATCGTCGGCTCACGTAAAGCTCACCTCACTACGAGCAGCACTCATGACGAGCTGATTAATGTAAGCGATTGTTGCGAGGACGAAGGTGTCGATGTCGATCACACAGACGATGATGCCTCTATGGATATGCTGGACGATGAGGATGAGGAGGAAATCATTGATTGCGTGAAGATTGAAGAGCAAAACGATGCTGCCACAAATACTACACAAGCGGCCGCACTAGCTGCCGCTGCAGCTGTGGCTGCTGCCTCCGTTGTTGTGCCAAAACCCACATACGCCAAGTATGGCTTGCAGCCATGGAATTTCCATATGTCACCGTACACTGCTGAATTCTACCGCACCATCAATCACCCACATTTGGCACAACAGATCTCACCGCTGCGTGGCGACTTACTCTCGCCCAGCTCACCCTCAGCCGATTCGTTGGGTTCATTATCGCCACCGCCACACTACCTACACGGACGTGCCAATTCGGTGTCGCCGCCTGTGCGCTCCGAAATCATACATCGGCCGATTGGTGTGCGTCAAATGCCACAGTCGCCGTCACAGCATGCGCATCGTTTCATTCCCTACCCACAGTTACCCACCGCCGCTGTCGCCGCCGCAGCCGCCTACCATACGCAACACCATACACCACATCACACGGCGGCATATCCGCCGCCACTTAGCTACCATCATCATCCGCATGCACCCATCTCACCAACCTACTCCGAATCCTCGTACTACTCCATGCGCTCAATCACACCTGAGCCACATTGCTCGGCGTTGCCCGAGGATTTGTCGCTGAAACACAGCACGCTGCAGAAGACGCCACAAAAGTCGTTGGCCAGCCGTGCACACCACGCCAGTGAGAAACGCGACTCAAGCGCCAGTCAAAGCGGCTCGGCACCCAGCACACCTTCCATAAAGAAGGAGAAGTCCGCACCGCCACGTTATCAGTGTCCCGACTGCCAGAAATCCTACTCCACCTTTTCCGGTCTCACCAAGCACCAGCAATTCCACTGCCCCGCTGCCGAAGGCAATCAGGTAAAGAAGTCGTTCAGCTGCAAGGACTGCGACAAAACCTACGTCTCACTGGGTGCGCTCAAGATGCACATACGCACCCACACGTTACCCTGCAAGTGCAACATTTGCGGCAAGGCTTTCTCACGGCCGTGGCTGCTGCAGGGCCATATACGCACACACACCGGCGAGAAGCCCTTCAGTTGTCAGCACTGCCATCGCGCCTTTGCCGATCGCTCGAATTTGCGCGCCCACCTGCAAACGCACTCCGACATCAAAAAGTACTCCTGCGGTAATTGCTCGAAGACCTTTTCGCGCATGTCGCTGCTGACGAAACACTCGGAGGGTGGCTGTCCGGGCGGCAATGCGAGCGCCAATAGCAATAGTGGTGGCAGTTGTGCCAGCGCGGTGGCGGCTGACTCGGTGGCGTCCGCGCATGAGCTCCACAATTACCCAGTCTACGTGGAGCACTAGACAGCAGTGTGAAGAAGTGCGAAATTAGAGCTGCGCGGCCAAGCCGAGTTTGCCATGAACCACCAAAAATTAGTTCCTAGTTCGAAACCCACCAGCCACTAGCAAAGGAGAAAATTTTACAACAACTAAATGGTAACTGATCATTCAATTCAGCGCGCGTCTATCAATCTATCATTCAAAATGAGTACCTAAATTACGCACACTTACACATGCACACATTTGTATGTGCGTGCGTATGCAGCCCCCAGACCCAGTGTGCGCGTTGAACCTAGCAGAAAAAAAAAAAACAAATTAAGCAGAAACAAATTTCATTACCTCTAGTCAGCTCAAAAAATGTTGCTAACTTTGAAAGCAAAAACAACAAAAAAAAATCACAAAAACAACTACTTTAGTACTAACAGTTAACACAACAACAAACTATTGTAAACAGGCCTTGCATTTACCACAAATTTTAACTCAACTATAATACTATTTTACTGTGAAGCTCAATTTCGAAAGCCTCAAATCTACTTTTTTTGTAAAATATAAAAAACCATATTAGTTTGTAGATTTTGTAAAAAATGTGAAATAATTGTAATTAGTAATTTTAGTTAATTAATAGCGTTAATTATATGTAAAAAAAATTCAAATTTTCTCAAATGGTCAGCATTTGCAGAAAAAGTTTATCAAATAAGCCGAAATATTTTTAAAAACTGTACGGAAACTATTTTTGAAAATATAGAGTCTACTATTTTTGTAACTGTATACACATTTACAGGCATAAATATATACAAACATATACATATGAATATTAGCTAGTAGTTGCATTTAAGCAATAAATATTTTTATAAGTTTTTTTATAGTAATCCATAAATGTAAAAAAATTAAAAAAAAATAATTATTTATTGAAGAAGGGTTGAAGCGGAATATGCAAATATTTAAAAACAAATACACATGAAAATTTTTTTCAAAAAAAAAAATATATATGTACATGAGTTTTTATTAATTTGAATGTCAATAGTAAAAATAAGAAGAAGCCAAGTGCTCTGATTTAGCTGTGAGTGGTTGTGTAAGTGGCTGTATATTCTTGCATTTTCGGACACCAAAAAGTGGCTTGAAAAATTCTAGCTGTTTTTAGCTACACACAAACGAAGTGTGACTAATGAGTAACAAGTCCTGCCGCTGCCTAGGAGAAGTACATGCCGCTCATTCATCGCAAGAATGCCATAACTCAAAGAAGAAAAGTGACGAGAAAGACGGCTTTAGAGTTTTCATTTTACTATGCCTAGATCCATATTCTCATTCAGTGATATTCTGTTAATAAATATCGCCATGAATTTTTCATACAGCTAAAAAGAAGAGCTTGTGGCCAAATCTGCATACTTGTTTAAAAAAAATTCTTTGGATTATGACGCTATTCAAGTAAATGAGCGTTATCCTACCTATCCTACCTATCTACTGCTTTGAATTCAGGTATCGCTCGCACTTACCCTTGTCTGTAGATATCTCAATAGCCATCGACTCAATTCGCACAAGAGTTGTTTTTATTTTTGGTTTCCCCGAAAAAAAATTAAGTCTAAGACTTGAAATGTAGCGAAAGAAGAGCGTGAAAAATGTCTTCCTTAATACTCTTACAGAACCCCGTGAAAAAGTAAAGAAAATGCGACTCGATTTAGGGAATATCACAAAGCAACGTTTTTTAACCGTTCACTCCAGGGAATTAAGATGTGAGGAGTTGGGCGGCCATAAGTTTGGTGTTATGTGGGCATGGACATTTTCAGCCAGCCAATCTTGTATCGTCATCCCTTCTTGGGAAGCAGCAGAAACTTGCTGAAAGATACATGAACTTTCACCGCATACACCAATCCAGTGGTCATAAACCGACACCTGAAGATAAGATAACCGAGCGTGAACGCACGATAGCAAAGTGGCAAAATAGATAGGATCACTCCTCAAAAGGACGATGGACGTATAAGTCGATCCCCAAACGAGATGAAGGGATACGTAGAAAGCACGGCGAAACGGATTACCATCTATACCAAACTTTCTTGCGTACCTCCACCGTTTTAATCTAGCAGATAATTCGACCTGCCCTGAGTACCACAGCGAAGATGAGAGATCAGAACGCGTGACTTTTCACTGCGCCAGATATTATCAAGAGCGCTTCCAGCTCACAAAATTCCTCGGCATCGTCCCCACACCAGATAACCTTGTAACGCAAATGCTGAACTCGAAAGAGAAATGGGAAGCAGTAAAACAGTTTGCAGCAAGGATAGTAATAAAACCTAGAATAGGAGCACAAGCGGAAGCAGATGGCCAGATGCATCGCCCAAAGAAGCCAGGTCTCCAGTTGCCAGGTTGAAACAGGTCTCCAGTGAGGGTGACTGTATTTACGAACAGACAACAAGCACGAAAGCGCGAGGTAAAGCCTGAAGACGAATTCAAATAGACGACAAGTCGATGTCGAGCACCGATATTGCAATTTTCCGATGTGCCATTGGTGGCAAACCAATGGATGCTATCGATAGTGTATAACTCCAATACGTAATTAAGAGAGGAACCTGGACGCAGGTATCTGTTGTGGCTAAAAGGCATAAACACGGCTACATCTTGATGAAATGCTTTTAGCAGCCCCAGGGTGGAATCAGCCGAGAGGTGAGGAGTGTTATAGGGTTCGTGGGAGCATACCCCATATACCACTGGTGTAACGGCCCACATTAACCCCATAATGTAACCTTAAAGTTGGTAACGAAGCACCACGGCAAAACACCTGCTTGAAAGTGCTGTTGGAATCCTATCACTAGGCGAGAGCAGACAGGCTAGCAACCTTACTGATTGATTTTGACTTGCTAACGAATCGACAACGACATTGAATCGGATATCAAAACATATGAAGTAATTTTTCATTGCCATTCTTTTTTTTTAAATCACTGCATATTTTTAGTTAAAACTCTATGCCATTGGGACTATTACAGAGCCTGCTCTAGATGTGATTTTGTGTTTAATTATGTGTCCAAATTCAGTATACAAACTTTTCAGAACCTTTCGAAGTATTCTTACTTCAACGCACCATTGGCAACGCTTCATGCAATCACTCAGGGTGCCCTGAAAGCGATTCAAGACGCGTGAATGGGAATTTCTTTCAGTAAAGTCCTCGGGATGGTATACAGAAGTCCCGAAGTCCTTGGTATGGAGGTTGTAGGTATACCCCTCTCAACCTACAAACAGTGAGGTGCAAGCAACATTGCCACTTCAGCCAAGACGAGATGGGTTGATTGTCTGACATATAACATTAAGCTACAAAAAGAATTTGGACAGAATGGCGCACAAAGGCACTACTCAAGTGCTCAATGTATGTCTCTATGTAAGTAGCATCGATCACAGGCCATAGTCTCCTAGGTCGATATGCTCAAAGATTGAATGTGCTCCATTTCGACTATTGCAGAAGCGGCAAGAATAAGGAGTCAAAATTCTGTCAGGCCTATTCTTTGCCACTGTCCTGCGTGGCATGCTACTAGGTATAGATACGTTGACTTATCGTTCTTGAATGATACTGATGACCTTAGGGATAAAGTGTCAGCCATGGATTTGTACATATTAAACTAAATGGTTTAACGTGGAGTAGCAGGTAAACTGCGTCTGTGGTATCATAGTAAATCGGCAACGGTCGATGTGAGTTGGTTTATAGAACGACTGTCATTTCTACCTACCAACCTACCTAAGGCTCACATGCCTCCCTGGCGTGTTTTTTTCCTTGGGAACGAACATATCGCACCCTAAATACAAAAGGGTCACAATTCAAAATGTACTTCTGCTCAAATATGAATGATACGTTATCAATAAAACGGTCCGCGGATGACATATGGAAAAACTAAATTTTTTGTTTTTTGGTAGGACTGTTATAAGCTTGCATGGCAAATTTCAGCGTGATATGTCACATAGTTTGTTTTCTGTGCTACTGTAAACAAGTCAAGCTCGAGTGTGGAAAATTTTGAGTTGTGACCCTTTTGTATTTAGGGTGCGATATGTTAAGTCTGCCGGTACCAGATCAGTGCTTTGTATGAAGCGCCGGCTTGCTAATCAGCTTTGTCAACTACAAAGATTCATTCCGGAAACTTTTGAGATAGACATTTATTTCATTTCATTTACTATATATTTTAATGGAGTTATATCTATAACTACTTTACAACTGGCGCAGAAATATCCAAAAGCGTGGCAGTAAATACTGGATCTCATCTTTTGTTAAAGCCATAAGTTAAGAAATATCGAAAATGTAATGCAGCTGTTAATAAATGACAACTCCTGGTCACCAGCTGCTTACGTTTTGGAAACAAGGGAATCCACTCCAGGGCTCACCCAAATACTTTATAACTAATACAAATTATAACTACCAAATATATCCCTAAGTGTGTTTGTGTAAGTGCGTATGTCTGTAAATATAGTATTGAATATTTTTATGCAAAAGTGTATCGTAAATTACGGTTCAATACACTTGGATATTGAAATTGAAATTAAGCAAATTTGCTACAACTATAGCACACATGCACACATGCACACACATACACACATTGGGATTGAACAAACAAATAGAGCTGATGATGTCTGACAACCGCTGAGATCAGTCAACAGTGAATAAAAAAACAACGCACCGGCTGTGCGGCTTTAGACTGACAGGCAAATAGAAAAATAAGCGGGCTATGGCTTAGTGAAGGTTTTGAATAGTAAAGCGAAAAATAGTGGAGAAAAGCAAAGGAGATCGAAGAAATGAAATTCGATAAAAAATCTAAGAAATTAAATATAAAAAATAAAAATAATAATTATAGTAATAAAAATAATAAAAATAAAAATAGGAAAAAGAAAAGGTGTTTATGGTAAATATGTATAAGAATTAAAAAAAGACAAAATAATAACAAAATTAATTAATTAATTAATTTGACAAATAGACAACGGAATTCTATGAATCCATGTATTTAGGTTTAGCATCTTTGGGATCGCGCACCAGTATAGAAATCCGGATAGAAGAAGGTATACACCTATTTATGTGTATATTTGCATATATTTATATATAGGTTAGGTTAGGTTGAAGCGGTTGTCCTGTGGGACACACTCAGGCTCATAGCCCATTGTGATACCGCGTGGGGAGCTTGTCCCTATCTCTCCTAAAACCACTGTGTGCTTTTCAAAAATTTTAAAATATCTCTGCTTTCTGTAGAACTGAAATCTTCTAACTCATTAAAAAATTGTCTACCCAGAATAGTAAACCTGCGTCTGGATAGAGCAGGGCAGTGGCACAGCTGTGAGATTGTCTCTTCCTCGTTCTCATCTAGACAACTTCTACACAAGTCATGTGTTTGTACACCCATCTTTTGGGCGTGCCTATCTATTAGGCAGTGCCCCGTTATGACTGAGATCAATGTGCTTAGACTGTGTTTATTTTGGCTTAGCAGAGATTCTGTGCGTTTAGCATTTAGAGTCGGCCACAATTGACGGGCGATTTCGCAGGTGGCTTCATTACGCCATCTTTCGTTTGCTTTCCTTACGATTTCTTCAAGGATAAGTAGCTTACATGTTTGTAAGGGTATCCCTATGTCATTATCTATGTACTCATCAGTCAATTTAGTGCCGAGTCTTGCTAGTTTATCGGCTCTACAGTTACCCTCAATGTCGCGATGGCCAGGAACCCATGTTACCTTTAGGTGAAATGATTCAGCCATCTCGTTAAGAGATGTGCGGCATTTCATGGTTACCTTGGAGGTTGTCGACTGTTTTGTGAGGGATTTTATCGCCGCTTGGCTATCAGTGAAAATGTAGATATCATTTCCGGATATCGCATCACACTGTATCAGTGTCGCGGCTTTTATTATTGCCATCAGTTCAGCCTGAAAGACACTACAGTAGTCGGGGAGCCGAAAACTGAAGGAGATCCCCAGACGCTCGGAGTATACACCTCCGTCCAGCCTGCCCTCGAGCTTTGAGCCATCTGTGTATACTTGGATGGACTCGCCCTGTCTCACATCGTCCCGTTCGCACTCTTCCCTTGAGGGTAGGAGGGTCGTAGACGATGTAATCGCAAGTATAGGCGGGAGTGCATAGTTCACCAGTCCGGGAAGCCCCAAAGTGCCAGCCAGGATTTTACCGTGACCATAATCCGTGTTTGACCACTTATTTGGAGTGGTCAGCCTTATTGCCGCACTGCGTGCGTTATATATTGCTTGCAGATCTACCGGAAGGAGATTTAATGTCGCATATAATGCTTTCGATGGTGTGGTTGACATGGCGCCGATTATCAGAACAGATGCTAGTCTTTGCACCTTGTCAAGTTTCTTGATGTTCACACCCTTCTGAAGGGCATCCCACCATATTACGATACCATAGTAGAGAATTGGCCTAACCACTGCTGTGTAGAGCCAATGTATCATTCATATATTTATATATAAGTATATGTTTTTCTTTTTAACACAAAAAAATCATACAAAATCCATCGCTGAGTAACTTGGACGGTGGAAAAATTTTATTGTAATTAAATGGCCTTAAGTCCAAAAAATCCACAGAACGATGTGGTGACAAGAAGAAAACCACTTGCACTACTGATAATGTAATTGTGAAGCTTGTCAAGAGGGATCCTTTTAAGTCATCAAATCAACAACGCAGTATCAGCGAGAACTGTACGACGTCGATTGTAAGGGTGATCAGATTGGAGGTACTATTTCCAATAGAGTGTTTTCGACAAATCACGCGTGGCTGCTGTCAAACTAAATACATAATTTTTTTCTGTCTTCATTCATAATGCAAAGACTTACGCCTACACAAAGTTCACAAATCGTCCAATTGAATAACGAAAATCAGCACTCCGTGAAAAGTGTTCATCGGGTATCAGACCAACTTATGGTGTACAGGTCCATTGTATGAGGTCCATTTTCGGCTTAATTTACGTCAATAAGCAAAATTGCCGTATTTGGATTGAAGAGCATCTCAAAGCTGGAAATTGAAGCCCGTGATTTCCACGAGACGGAGCTACTTGCCACACAGCGCGTGAAACAATAGACTTACTACATCGTCGTTTCGGTGAGCAATTCATCGCTCGTCTCGAACCAATGGATTGGCCATCAAGATCGTGTGATTTCAAACCTTTGGGCTTTGATTTGCGGAGGCATGTAAAGTCAAAATGCTTTGTGGATAAACCGGCTTCGGTTGAGATATTGGAAGCCAACATAACTAAAGTTATTCAAGAGCTACCGACCGAAGTCCCCCAGCGAGTCATTCAAAATTGGTGTTTATGGCTGGGCATAAGGGCTGGGAATTAAGGCGCAGTTGCGGCCAACAGCCACCATTTAAAAGGAATTATCTTTAAAAAAATATCATAAACGGTTCTACATAAAAATAATAAGGATTGAGTCAATTTGAATTCTCGTTGTTTTATTTTAATTTAAAATCTGAAAGCATAATTGGCGACACTTTGTGAGCTGAAATCGAAGACCAAAGTCGATTTACACTTCGATTTCAGCGTACTGGCGCACAAAGCCACGCAGCCCTTCAACTAATGGATTCATTTACATATTTTCTACACTTCATTAAAAAAAGTACATTTTTCCTGATTTACATTAACTAATCAAAGGATTTTCGCTACTTGAAAAATACCGAAATTTCGGGATGGCAGGATTTCGGGGATTCCATCACTAACTTGCATATATTTATGTAAATTAGTAGAGCGAATATCCCAAAATGCTCATAAATACTCATAAAAGGTGTGTGCTAAACTCGTTTGCCTAAAATATTGACAAAAAAAGAAAAAAGGGAAACAATTAACACTCCAATGCCCAAGTCAAATGAGTGGAAAGAAGTTTTTTTTTCGTTTTTGAGTTAAATTCCTAGAATATATACATTTCTAAAAGCAAGTAAATAAGAAATTACAAAATCTGTTTAGCTAAATTTATTTAAGAAAATAAATAAATAAAAAATTTTTAGCAAATAATTTTTTTAAGAATTTTTGTTTTATAATTTTGTTAAGAAATTTTAGTTTTGTTATGAATAAGAAATTAAAAGAAATCTTTACAGCTAAATTTTTTCAAGAAAATAAATAAGTAAAATTTTTTTTGTAATAATTCCGAAAAGAAATTTTGTTTTAATAATTTTGTTAAGAATGTTTGGGCTTGTAAATAATTTTTAAAGACATTTTTTTGTCGTTAATAGTTTTTTAACAAAGTTTTTTTTCGTAAATCATTTTTATTTTTTTTTATGTTTGCAAATAATTTCAAAAAAAAAAGCTTTGTTCTAAATAAGTTTTTTAAAAATTGTTTTTTGTAAATAATTTTTTTAAGAATTTCTTTTGTAAATAATTATAGTAAAAAACAAGTTTTTTTTAATTATTAAAGTTTTATATATCTAAATAATTTTTATACGAAATTTTTTATTAAATGCTTTTTATTCTATACACATTTAGCTTACCTCTGAATACAATTTTTTAAACAATAATAAAGTAAATAATGATTTACCGCATATTCACAACTTTTTTTTCAATAATGACACTGGAAATACTCTTTCAAAGTAATTTTAACTTCACTTCTTGATCGAGAGTTAGGTAAGATTAAAGAATATTTTTCTATTTAAAAAATATTTGTTGGACAAAGTAACATATGATAGAAGGTATAGTCAACTATAGAATCGCTTTAGCTGAACAATTTGTTTTTTAACTCTCACCACCTGTGGGTGACATTCAAAACTGCAGGGTTAAAAGGAAAAATCTGCACCCGTAAGCGTAAAGGCTGCCAAAAGCTGTTGTAATAATAATACAAACACGTCCAGAAATACCGCCACATGTGTTGCACATCACAAGTCGCAAATCGCAAATCGCAATAGGGAAGAACAGCATCAACCGAATATCTCCAATACTTAGGTGCAGTTGAGCTGGTGCGCGGCACGACGACAACTGCTGCCAAATTAGATCATCAGCACCGAAAAAGGCTGGTAGAAAATCAAAGCAACTAATGCAAAATTCACGTGTTGACGACACATCAGTACAGCCAGCCAGCCAGCAGCAATAGCGGCAGCCGCAAGTCAGTGAAGCACTAAAGCATTCGGAGGCGGCGCTTCAAATCAGTTGACGCTGCCACGGCATGGCGCCATTATAAAGCACGCATCGCTGGCTGTTGCTTAGGGGCTGCTTGCGCAAACAAGCGATTTGCTCGTAATTTGGCAGCGACTTGAAATATGTAAGCTGAGGTGGAGGCGGGAGCGTGAACGCGCGCACTTAGGCTGCCTATCACTTGGAAGGGCCCTCTTTAACGCAACGGCGGCTTTGGCGAATTTGAGGCCGTTTTGTTTTCGTTTGGTTTTACTGCTTGTTTATTTATTTTCAGTTTGCATTTCAACTTTTCCGCTTTTTGTTTTTGATTTCAATTCCTTTAGTTGTTTGTGTTGTTATTGTTGCCGTTTTAGTGCTTTAGAAACTTTTTCGTGACGAAACAAGGCATGAATTGTATGCGAACGAGTTCACTTGCGCGGCATTGCCGCTGACGCTGGCGTTCGCATTTGCTTTGCACTGGCTTTTATCACCAGCTGATCTATGCAATGGGTTTTTGGAAAGTTTTTCACCGCGTTGGTGTAATGGTAAGCAGCACGAACAACAATAACAATAGCAGCAGAGATATAGACTTACCAGCAAAACTTATAAATAAAATTAAAATTAAACCGTTGTTATTCTGACAAAAAGAAAAAAAAACAAAAATAAAATAAAAAAAACGGCAAACGAGATCAAAATAAATCAGCATGAAAGCACTGCAGTGATGCACACGCACACATACAAAAGTATCCGGGCAGTGCCATATTTAGAGGAACGGCGCCCTATATCCCCAAATGAAGCAGCTACACTATGAGGCAAAAGTGCACCGACCAAAAAAAAAAAAACAATGTAAGGGAAAATGCGCTTTGACTGAAAGAACTTTTGTTGTAACAAAAGCAGGTAGTGTTTTGATAATTAATAAAATTTATGTAATAAATCTAAGCGAAATATTTGGTTATAGCTAAGTAGCTTTAAGGAAGCTGCAAAGACTCAGGGAAAACCGTTGTTCTTTAAAATTCCAAGTTGAATGGCACATCTTAAAAGAAAGGGATATTCCCTGAAGCCCTATGGCATCCAGATAAATGCATTAAAAACTTCCATGCCCTGTTAGATAATTTCAATAAATTGCATACAATATGCATTGGGATATAGTGACGACACTGGTTGCACGGTCACAGTTGCGAGAGCATTCTCAATCTAGACCCTGGCCTTCGCATTTGTGCACCTTGGGCAACTGTGCAACCAATGGGTGGGTTGCGTTAACCAACTCGCGTGAAGCTTTGAGTCACAGCAGAAAGGGTGCATGCGTTTAAGGCTGCACTAAGGTATGCAGCATCTTTCCAACAGAAAGTTTAGAAAACTATACTTAGAAGCCTTCTTGTATCGCGTAGCTGTGTTTCCGTTCAGCTCCTTTTTTTCTTACCCAGAGTAATACCCAAAAACTTATTTGTCTTATTTTTAATGTTACAGGTATGGCGATCGTCATTTAGTTTCGAGGAAGTCGCATCGGCTTTGCCTTTAATGACACTGCAGAAATCACTCGAAAAAATTTACTTTCCATCTCTTAAAGCCTGGGCATCTACTTAGCCTCACTCAATTGAAGTTCAAGGTCTAAGATCACGGCAGAACAGGCAAGTCAGTGCTTTGTGCGTGGCTTACAAAGTGAGTCGAGTCTACTATTGGGATTTGCATTTACCCCGATCTTCACAAGCTCCATTTAAATCCGCCGAGCAAGCCGAAGCAAAATAATTAACTTGATATTCTAATTCCTCATTTGAACAGGAGAAGAGGAGGGATATGAGCTGGGTAGCCTGCCTTCGAAATTTTCTTATATGAATTCCAATCGATACTTCGTCCGATGTCTACGTATTACCGGGCTCCTTAAAAATACATTTAAATCAGCCTCGCTATTGCGTTAATTGGAGGAGGAAGTTTACCCTAAATCACGCGCGTACGGAATACATTCTCGTCGTGTCAGCTTTTCTAAACTGTAGAAAAAACACTAAGATTATTCCTACATTAAAACCAAACGCTGATCATATTCCAATCGCTATACTGCCTGTTCTGTTCGAAGGTGCTGGAACATTTAATGTGTCAGATCAACTATTTTTTGAAGAGAAATGCGTTAGTAAAGATGATTCCGTATGTAGAAGTCCCCGTAAGTAGGAAAAGTCTCTGATTGCCATTCACTTTGGAGTGTCCAGAACGGTTCTTCTGCATACGGTACAAGCAGCTCACAACTTCGGTACTTTGCTCAAATATCCTCTGGGTCGCTTCCGAGCATGCGTGTGAGAGTGAGCTAATGAGGGAAGGCGAAACAACCCAGGACATCTAGGATACCAACCAATGATAAGACGAACAACTGCCTCGGATAAGAATCCCCTTTCAGCTGACGACCACCGCAAACGTTTTAAGGACCACGATTTACGGATATGCACCTGGAATGTTTGGACCCTCTATATGGAAAATGCCTCTATCCAACCAGGGGATGTCCTCTTAAAATGCAAGGCTGGTATTACCACTATTCAGGAAATGGGATGAATAAGAGAAGGTACCCCTAAAATAGCAGCCTGCGATATTCACTACATCTGCCATGCGGAGAAGCAGATATTTGGATGAGGATTTTTGGTAAACGCGAAACTGGGAGACGCTGTGTCGCGCTTTTGAGCTATTTGCGAACGGCTGACTGTAAATCGCGTTAAAACCAAGCTCTTCTACGCCCGCCTCATATGCGCGTATGCACTGACGAATGAGAAGCATGAATCGACGAAAGATGACTTTCACGCGTTACTGGAGGAAATCTACGAGCGTAGCTAAAATTGTTCTCGGGGATTTCAACGCAACCCTTTGGGCAAGAGAAAGTCTTCCGCCCGACTATCGGAAAGTTCAGTCTACACCGCACCAGCTCAATCAATGTGATTGACGGAAGGCACACTTCTAGCGTCCTCGATGTTTGTATCATACGTGGTTCTAACATCGACTCCGAACATTTGCTTGTAGGAGCCAAGGTGCGCACCCGCTTATGGGTAGCGAAACAAAAAACGTGCAGGGGAATAAGAGGACGACAATAAGCTGCTATCGCAAGAGACAGCGAGTTTAGGACTTAATAAATGTTTTTTTTTTGTTTTTTGGAAAATCCTTTTTGATAATTTTTGAAAAATATATATTTTTAGTATATACTTTAAATACATGAATGTATATATGAAAAAGTCGCCAAAAATGGTTTGCTGAAATTAGTTATTTTTTTCTTCTAAAAAAGGGAGAGAAAACGGCATCCTAAACACAGCCTCTTAAATTATTGTAAAATATAATTTTTATAAAAATGTTTGAGTAAAAATTACATATACATTTTTGTGCAAAAACAAGTATAAAATATAATTTTTAGAGCATTTTTTTTTTTGAAAAAATATTTTTTGTGGTCAATTTTGAAAAATATATTTTTTTATATACTTAAAAAAAGTGTAGAAAGGACCTGCTAATGCATCATCTCCCTACTAAAAAAGTATAAAATGTAGTTTTTATAAAAAATGTTTGGCAAAAACTACCTATACATTTTTATTAAAATTAGAATTTTTTTGTTTTAATAGTTTTTTGTATATACTTTAATTAAAAATGCACGAAATGGCCAAATAGGGTTTTTATAAACATTTTTTTTTAATATTTTTTGTATACACTTTAAATAAAGATGTAAAACATGACCTCCCAACGCTTGATCTCCATTCAAAATATGAATAAAATATAATTAAAAAAAATTGTTTTTTGATTTTTGTTAAAATTTTTGGAAAAATATTTTGTTTGTGGTCAATTTTGAAAAATATATTTTTTTGTACATACCTACTTTAAATAAAACCGTAAAAAAAGACTTCTTTATGCATCATCTCCCCACTAAAAAGGTATAAAATGTAGTGTTTATAAACTTTATTTGGTAAAAATTACCTATTGATTTTTAGTAAAAATTTATATGTATGTATATGTATATGTATACTTTAGGTAAAATTTAGAAAAAATGGGGTCTTAATGCATGATCTGCCTGTTAAGAAAGTATAAAATATAATTAAAAAAACATTTGTTTGGTAACAATAACCTATACATTTTTGATCAAATTTTTATAAAACTATTTTTTTGTAAATACTTTTATACATTTATTTAAAGCGTAAGAAATGGTCTAATAATACATGATCTCCTTACTAAAAAAGTATAGAATATAATTTTTAGAAAAACATTTTCTTTTAAAAAAATATGTTTTTGTATATAATTGGCTGTAAAAATGGGCTCTTAATACACGATCTGCCTGCTAATAAAGTAGAAGACATAATTAAAAATAAACCATTTTTTTTTGTTAAAACTTACCTATATATTTTTGTAAAAATTTTTATACAATTTTTTTTGGGTAAATTAAAAAAAAAAGAGAAAAAAATTGTATGTATGCACTTTAAATAGAAATGTAAAAAGTTACCTCCTAATGCTTGATCTTGATTTTCAAAAAAATTTTTCGGTAAAAATTACTTACACATTTTTGTTAAAATTTTGTGGGAGAAATTTTTTTGTGTAAATTTTCTAAAAAAATTGCTTTTTATATATTTAAAGTGATTGCATATATAAAAAAATCGCCAAAAATAGTCTGCTGAAATCAGGTTTTTTTTCTTCTAAAAATCCCCAAAAATCCCCTATGATTTTCTTACTTTCTCAACATTTCTGTTTACTACTATTTACGAGTCCGCCTTTCGTGCTGTATGCTTATAAACATAAGTACCTAAACTATGTATGCGCCCAGTCAGGGTTTGTGTCTCTCAATTTTTGCGTAACTCGTCTATCTAAACACCATCATCACGCGCACTAATTTCGCTATAAACTGAAATGTGCGATTAGGTACAACAAAGCGAAATAATCATTTTCAGCAAATAAAAGCAAAAATGATGCAGCAATGCCTCATAAAGTTGCCGCGTGTGTATAAATGCACAAAGTGCTTGTAATGAGTGAGTGTAGAAAAATATGGTTTGAAATTTCTCGCATTTACAGACTCCTCTACGATTATTTGTGCTGATCGCCGGCAGATTGTGGCATTTTCTTTGGTTTCACTACGAGCCCCGACAGAAGAAAAGTCATAAAGAAAAGCTTTGCCGCCTTGCCACTTTGCTACTTTCCTTCTGTCCCTTGCTGCCACACACTTACTTGCTACTTACTTACTTACTTACTTACTTAGCTTACTTTGGCTTCACTGAGTGGGCACCCCTTAAGTACCCACTTACGGCTGCCATTTCTTTTGTGGTTTGGCCGAGATAAAGAGCTGCTCATTCGTGGCCACAAGCTGTGCCGTTGAGCGCCTTGCACTCTTAAGCTGGGCAATATTTCTGTAATTCAACACCGCGGCAAGTAAGTTTTGTGGTTCATCTGTTGTTGCTGCTGCTGCTGCTGCTGCTCCACAAGTTCCCATTTGTTGCAGCATCCAGTGTTTGCGCTGTGCGTTTATTGTTGCTCTTAGTGCTACTACTGCTACAGCTTCTTCTTCTTCTTCCACTTACACTTTATTACGCACTTGCGTTATTGTTAGCGCTAAACACACGCGGCTAATGGGCTTCAGCCTGCGTATGTATGTGCATGTTTGTGTGCGTATTTATGAGTTAGTCCGCGCTTTGGCAGCTCTGTCAATGTTCGTTCAGCTTAGCGGCAACATTGTGGAAATTGCAGAAAATTGTTGCAAAGCTGAACTCGCTGTTTTTCTTGATCGCTCGATAGGTTATTATTGAACTTGGCACATTGTCGTTGACAGTAGTTGCATCCATATAATAATGTAAACATGTTGTTGTTGTTGTTGCGGCACCCAAGTGCGTGCTATCTCGACTGGCTTATGGGTGCACATTCACACTTTCATAGGTATAGGAACGCACACACATGCACATATATGGAGGTAGGTGTACGGTGCAGACCTGTGCGCTCTAATTCGCTTACATTTCGCATTAAGTTTTTATCACTCTAACTACGGGTTGTTGTTGCTGTTGTTTGCGGTTCACGTTTACACCGTAAATTCACAGAAAAAAAAGAAAAGATTTCACTAAAATTGACATCATCGTAGTGACGATTTCGCTTTATGAACTTGATTCCTGATCAGTTCAATACTAAGGAGGGGGCTGAAGTCGGGGGAAGCCAAACCTTTTTCAAACCCGCGTAAACGCTGTTTTTATAAAAGATATGACGTGGAAAATCAAAAATATTTTTTATACGAAAGGTGGGAGCGATTGCTGTATAAATTCGCTGATTTTTAAATACAATATTTTTAAGTCTTTCAGATAGTAGTTTTTGTGAAACTGAAATGAAATGCGACTCAAAGATGAAAACGACTCTCTCCGCAAAATCAATCATCCAATTTTGTTTTTGGATAACATTTTTTTGAAAAACTAAATGATTTTAGCCCTCCGAGGGGCACCTTTTTAAAAACCTTTATTTGGGCCTTTTTGGCCCTATTCGAGGCTCTTTTTTTAAAAGGTTATAGCCACAAATCGATAGAAAATTAAATTTTAAGAAACTGCCTGGAAACTCAAGCCATTAGCTATAATAAAAATTTCTTACATCCACGTCCAAAAGTCCGGCCAGACCCGGGTGCCCAACGGCAGGTTAAACTAAGACTAGTCCCTAGTGTTGCCAAGATATTTTTTGTGGAAACTTAAGGCTTCAATTTTACCTATCATACTCGTTCTTGCGGTGTTTACAAAACCGCTAGCCCACTGGCAACAATGAGACGAAGAAAGTCGAAATCTGAAGGCTTCAGTCCCATATTCCATCTGAACAACTCAGATTTATTTTCAGCTAAGAACACTCGAAAACGCTGCAAAAATATGTCTACTCTCATATAAACTATCAAACATCAACCTGGATGCAGCCTCTACGTAGGCAGGTGAAATGGTTGAAGTGCCAGACTGGCACTCTCAAGTAGTAGTAAAGCGCCGTTTTGATACCATTATGAAACCTCCAACAAGCAGATATCCACAGCCAACTAAAGCTTTTGATGTAGTGGAACAGATTGATGGAATTTAGGTTGGTAGGTTAATCATCTAGCTGCCAACCGCGGACATTTACAGAGAAAGTGCTCAATAGTATCTTTCTCTGAAATGTTCCCACACCTTCTGCAATGGGGGTTAAATGTTGAAACCATTTTTCCTGCGCGAGTGGCGAAAATGACCAGTAAGCACAGCTTAAATTTCGGTAATTGAATGGCGTGTAGTTCCCAAAACTGCAGCATTGATCGCAGCTTGACTATCGGAAAAAATGTTAATACATATCTCCCTCGCTCCCTCGTTCTCGAAGCATTTTGCATGCCTGCAGGATCACAAAGTTTTCTGCCTGAAAAACTCTAACAGTATTCGGCGATTTTAAAGTTGCTTTTAATACATAAATTAGCTCATTTAGAGAATACCACTGAGGAAGAGAGAGGTGAAAGTTCCGCTTGCACTAAACAAGTGATCCATCGACAGGGGGATGAACCCAAAGTTTCTGAGAATACTTGAGTGTTTGTAAGTAAGGCCGAGCCTGAAGCCCGAGCCCCTCAGCGGCAGTTTGGCCCGCGATGTCTACGAATACCACATTACCACATTTAAAAGCACATTAAGCGCTGGAGTAGGAGTAGTTCGAAGCTCACCACTGATTCCACTGGGTGCAGACCTTTGTACGCTCTCCTGCTTCTTTACCGATGCCATTTTCTCCAGTGAGTTCCACCAAACAATGACTCCATATAACAAAATTGGCTTTACAATGGTACTATAGAGCCAAAATAGAACTCTAGATGAGAGGCCCCATCCCACCCAGGGCACCCACACAAGGCTATTGTTGCTTTCCTTATCCTCTCCTCAATGTTAGGCTTCTACATTAGCTTACTGTCAAAGATTAGGCCTAGGTACTTCACCTTGTCAGAATAGGATGAGCTCGTGAATAGTTAAAAGTATTCATCGATAAGCCGCAGTCCGCTGTCCACCGGACAACTTCGTTCAGATATTTTTGCAACAAATCGAGCAGAGTATCTACAAACTTTCCTCTAATAATTAATACCACGTTGTTTGTGTAGGCAATTACACTGCAGCCTCTTCTCACCAGCATCTCCAGCAAGTCATTATTAATGATAACCCAGAGAAATGGTGAGAGAACATCACCTTGCGAAGTGCTTCTACTCACTTGCCGGCGAAGTGACATACCATCCCTGTCTGCCAAGACCATTTTGTCGCTAAGCAGTTTATAAATAAATCTGGTAACGTCGGTTCCAACACCTAGTTTATCCAGACATTTAGTGATTGCCACCGGAACGAAAGCTTCCTCAATGTCGACGAAATCGCTGACTTCGAGTTCTTTCTGATATAGAGACTCCTCAATATTTTTAACAATTGCATGCAGGGCAGATTCCACTGATCTGCCTTTACAATAAACATGCCCAAGGAATTTCGCTTCTTATGTGCAGATCAATCAGTCCCTCAAGGGGTTTCAGCAAGAAAGACTGATTGAGATATGTGAGCTCCTGCCTGCCTTGGATATGAACAGAACCCACAGGGCCCTCCAAGATCTTGGTATATAGACTCTGGTTATGCAGCTCGCACAGATGGCGCTCAACCAATGGCATGATACCAGCATGATGATGTAGATTTCTGCAGTTGGGTGGGTATGGTGCCATCGGGATCAGGTGACTTTGTTCATCGTCTTCAGTTTAGTTCACTTCCATACCTCTCTCACCAAGGCCACTGTCCCCCTGTACATGGAAGCGAACCGATCGTCAGCGCAGCTGATCCTTTTATATGTGCCATAATGCCAGCCGGCACACTCACAGCATGGGAAGGCACAGAGTTTTCCCTTAGTACCCTCATGAAAACAGCGAAATGGCGAACGCTTCTCCCTTCTATTCCTCTTTGGAAATCGCGCCGCAGTTGTTGTTGTTATAGCAGCATAAATATTCCTCATACATATAGGAGAAATGCTGCTGAAGTGACAGTTCTTGGTCGGATATAAATCCTGGTCGTTTCGGTGACGTAGAACCAACTGCCGTGGGAACGTCGCCGTCTTCTCTGCCGCTGTCTATCACTCCAAGAATGAGGGAGCCTGCCTGTGTAGCAACTTCGCTAAGCGATTTAGTCAGACCGCGACCAATTCTGGGCCTCTTTTCGAGAGAAGGGAAACATCCTCCTCCTGAAAGCGTTGTCTCTTTACCCCAAAATCCATTTGTGGCGCTCTTGCATCCACTTCCTTTACTCTATCTTCGTCTTTGCCATAGCGCTCCAGCATTTTGGGAGCTACAAGACGGTCAGAGAAGGATCATCTACTTTGCTCTACCTGCCGTCTAAGCCTAATACGGGGATCCCCGAAGAGACGGTTCCATAGCAGGGAGGCCATGTGATGGTTGAAGCATGCGTTCAGAGGCAGACCGAATGCAAAGACGCGAGTCATCTCAACCGCACCTGCACCGCCAACCCAATGACAACGAGTTTGGAAAGTACTCCGAGGCCTGCCAGGGTTTTAACGAGACGGAGGTAATCACGGTATTAGCCCACCAGCCATTTCTGTTAAGTTTCCCTCTAACATACCCAGGTGATAGGATGCCGCAACCACCAGCCCAGTGATCAGAAAATTCAAAAACCATATAAAAGTAGGATTAGTCCAAAGATGAATTCAAAGGGTCATCACAATGGACGCTTGGCCCAAAAATACTATTTTCCGCTACAATTTTATTTTTCTCAGTGAAACAATGCCATCGAAAGCTTTCGCTGACAACGCAAATGCTACGGAGAAAAAAAAGTAAATATAATTCAGCAAAAAACAACAACCAGACTTTTATTTCAACAATTTTGTTAAAAGATGTTTGCGCACGCATTTAATCGCCTAAAACTTTTATTTGCCGCAATGACAATTCGCTAATTTTCTAGTTGACCGCAAATAAACGCAACGCCAGGCTTTCGCATTAAGCCGAAGCGATTGCAGGCTCAACTGCCATGAACTGTTGTGGCAAGTGAGCGCATGCGTGCAATGTCAAGTAGTTGGAGCAATGAAAGTGCGGAACGAGCAAGTCTAAAACAGAAAGAAATGCGAAAAAAAACCAAGAAATTGCGGTGCGGTAAAGCTTGGAAGCCAGAAGAGCCAGTGGCAACAGCACTTCGTTAGCCTCCAACTATGCTTTGACTTTGGATTCATGCGACGCGTTACTAAGACGCGCTAACAGTGGCCAATAAACTGAAGCTACCATAAAAGCGTAGATACCATCTGCAACACACTCACACACACACACACACAAACACAAGTGCAACGAAAGTGTACATAATGACTGGTGGCTGCATGTGGCTGAGAGCAACGACAAAGCCGTTTGCGGGCGCGCGCACTTGCAGTGGGTGAAAGAAGCGACTGGGAGCTGTCGCTGCTGCTGCGTTTGAGAAAATTGTTTCGCCAATTAGTTGCGAGTGCACAATATGGGCAGCTGTTGCCGCTGGAGCTGTTGCTATTGATGTCAACAACGCATAACAACAACTGCGATTACCATTACTATTAGCGGTTCGGAAATTGTTGCATTTATATTGTTTCTGCTGCCGCTGCCGCTGCTGTTGTTGTTATTGTTGTTGTTGCGATGCTATAGCCACTAACTACTCGTAATGCGCGCACAAACATGGCGTAGATCATTAACAAAGATGGTGTTATTATTTGCACGTTTTGTGTGAAGAAAAAATAAAATGCTTCGAAGGCACAAAGAAAATCGATTGCAATTTCTTTTATTTTCCTAGTAAATTTCATGCTTTTCTTTACATTTGGAAAAAACATTGCACTTTTTTCTGCTGTTTTTTTTTGGTATTTTTTGGCAACACGGCTCCGATGAACATGCCGCGATAAAGGCTGGTGTGGGTGGCTGAGTATTAGCGTGGAAAAAGTGCGTACCAACAACATCACGAAGAAGAGCACGACAAGCAAAAACAATGTGAACAATCAGCACTGAGCAAATACAATTAGGGAAGTAAGAATAACTAGTCAGGTACAAATGTGATTATACCCAGCGCTGGAACTGGGTGAGTGGTTTTAAATAGATGGATGATGTGAAGCTTTTTAATCTTTTCCAAAGACAGCTAGGATTTAATAAGCTCAAAGGCCCAAAGATTAGGAGCGCTCATTTGCGTTAAGGAAAGCGGGAGAACCGATGGCAGAGTGAGTATTAGTGGATCACCGTTACGGATCCTTTTAGAGGTGCAGGTATCTGTTCGACAAATGGAATGATAAACATAAAAGCAACTCGCTGCATACTTACAGGCGTTAATGAATTTCAGTGGAGGTTGCTTAAACACTATACATTCGCTTTTCTGTCAAATATTTAGTATATCAGGGCATATGGGCAACGAGACCTCTGACTCCTTAGCTAGGAGTCAATAGAAGTTGGCCTCAGAGCCCGTTTAGCAACTCCCTTCTGCAGCCAACAAAGCCACGGTTAGCAAATGGCTGCAGATAGACTAAACTGATGTTACCTGTCATGTCCGATCGACCGCCGAAAATACTCCCGTCGTTAAGCAGAAGGGACTGCAGACAGCTGGTTGGACTGACGACGGGCCACTTTCTATGGCACATGGAAAAGGTAGGCATCTCAGACAAGACACTTTGCTCAGCATGTGGAGAGGAGGATGAAACGGTGGACCACACTCTGTGCATCTGCCACGCCTTCGCTCGAATCAGGCTTGAGATCTTTGGCACTGATGTGTTAAGAAGCGACCACCTTGGCTCCTTGGAACCACAAGATCTACTCAGATTTCTTCGGAGATACGGACTTAATTAATGTCTGAGTACTGCACTTGCTAGTTGTGCCGACAAAAAAAGGATGTGTATTAGAGAGAAACGTTAGAGAAAAACGCAGAAGGTGCATAATTAGAAGTAATTATTTAGAAAGTTCCGTTTGCAGCTGATATCCAAACCTGTTAGTTCCTCAGGCTGGGTAAAAGAGTAAGAGCCAAATTTCCTAAATCCAATCCTTTCGAAATCAGAACAACTTCACAGAAGATGCAGAGATGGTCTCACTTCATCATCCTCCACATACCTTTCGCACAAGCGGCTCGAAATTAGTTTTGAGTCCAAACCCATGGATTCCTATCGGACAATGTTTGGTTAAGAACACTAGCGGCAAATATGAACTGGTTGTTGAGACAAAACAGATGACTCCATTACGACGATGACTCGACTCAACATCAACACGTCGGCCGATTAATCCCACGCTGAATGCAGATGATCGACAGAAGGCAAAGATGTCGCCAACATCAAAACGCTAATCGGATTTTTTTTTAAGGAATTTGAAGGAATTCCCTGATTTGCTGAAAGAATAAGGAAGAATTTTCAACAGAGGTCGGCAAAAATTGGTCATCTGGAAAGTGACTCGCTGGAAGGGCGTAATAATACGTTTGAGTGGGCACAATTGTTCTGTCAACTCTGCTTGGATGTAGCGGCCAATTCCAAGTTACAAAATTTGTTTCGAATGGCGGAATCTTGCTTTCCATCATTCTTGGGTCAACCCTACTGCAGTCACATGGTTTATGTTCGTGGACTAAAATACTTTCTGTTAGGTGTCTGGCCGAGCCCCTCCTCCTATTCGTGACATGCCTCTTAAAGTTGTTCCAAAAATTGAAGGATCTACAGTTTTAATCCGATTCCGAACGGCAAATGTTTTCTTATGATGAGCTTTTTCATGGTAGAAATGCACTCGGAGGTTCGACATTACCTGCCGAGGATTGATCGCTATTAGAAAAAAAGTTTTCAATCATTTTACTGTGCACTACCCTATTTAAAATATTTATACAAGGTTCGTTTGAAAAGTCCCCGCAAAAATGAAATCTACTTCAGTGTTTGGTGTAAACCTTTTTTATTTCTCGATATAGTCTCATTTTAGGCCGATACACTCCAATCTCTACTAGTTTGTTAATCCCTTTCGAATAATAGGTTTTTGTGCAAGTCTGAAAAATTCCCATTCGTTTCTGTGATTACCTTGGTTTGTATAAGGTCCTTTTCCCGCCAGCCATTTCTTGGCGAACAAATAGTAGTCCAAGGGATGCGATGAAGCCACGTCTTGAGAATAGGGGTGAAACGAGTTGGAACCCTGTTTCTATTAATTTGGCGTCCACAACTGCTGAGACATGAGCTGGCCCGTTGTTGTGAAGGAAAAAGAAAATCACTCGACTTCCTCGATTCAAACGAATGCTAAACACAACGAAATAAACCCATGTGGCTGAAACTTGGCGTGATTTCTTCCAAGAGATGCTACTAAGTAAACATAGTCTCAATAGGTGCCAGTAGTGCCATCCTTTGACTTTGCATTGACTTTTTAAACGACCGTCGTATGCATTCATTTTTTCTCTTAAGCTTGAGTGCGGCACTCAGTAGCCGTTGCTAGTGTCCGCGCTCTCATAATCAGTGTGATATTGAAAATGGTACACGACCATAGACCATTTGACTACTGGCCCATTCGTACAGGAGCAGATCGTGAATGAGAGAAACCGCCACTGTGCACAGACAATATAGTTTATGGGTCTTCTGACTAACCATCTATGTACAGGGTTGCCCATATTCGACGGACCCATTTGGCAACCCTGTATCTTTTGCCAGAGACGTCAGATCGCTTAATGACATACTGCTTTGGAAGCGTCAGTCCAAGCAGATGCATGGAAGCATGGAACAGTACACGCCACGCAAGCACTCCCAAATTGTTGAAATTTACATTCAACAAAAGAAGTCAATTGTGAAAACTCAACGTGCGTATAAAAAATTAAATAATGTGAAAAGTGCGCCTTCTAAGAACACCATTAAACGTTTGTACGAAAGGTTTTCGACTGGTGAGGCCAAAAAGAGGCCAAATCAAAACCGATCAAGGCGATCGGATGAGAATATTGCTCTTGTACGGGCCAGTGTTGAGACGTCGCCAAGGACATCCCAAAATCGCCGTTCTCAGCAGTTGGGCATTGCTCGGACCACTTTACAACGAATTATCCGCATTGATTTGCATTTATTCCCGTATAAGATTCAATTGATGCAAAGATTGTTTAAAAAAACACATGGGTCCGTCGAATATGGGCATCCTAGTAGTTTCCTGCAATTGTTTTGCGATTTGGCACTCGCATAAACTTTATAGCGAAACTGTCAAATGCGAGTCAAAGAAGTGTTAGACATTCCCCGGCCCGTTTCGATCGCTTTATCAGTGAGGCTAAGGTCTTGGTTGTTGCTATCAGAATAAATATGTATTACCTTAAAGAGATAAACACTAATGAGTTGCTCATCGCCTGCTTCTGGGTAGCGGCTACGGAAGTTCAGAATTCTGCTTAATAGCTATCTCCTTAGACAAGATTAATCCAACAATGCTTGCTTCCAACTTCAAACCATTCGTGAATAGTTGAACTGCTCCTTTTTTCCAAATGCTGCTCGTCGCTTATTCCTTCCAAGAAAACACATGAGTGATGAAGGACACAATTGGATTCACGATGCGGTGTATCGGTTAATCTCAGCAATATGAAGCCTTTGACAATGAAGAGTTTGATAGTTTTAGAATGCCCGCTTTTCTGTAAACTAGGAGCCTACGCTTCTTAGCCTAATCGCAGCACGTCCAGCGTTAGCTTTGCTTGTAACCAAAGTCTAATCTCACTTTTTGCAAAGTTTTCATCTATTCACACATTCCTATGGTAAATTGGCATAGGAAACTATAAGATCCTTATATTTAAGATATGTAAGGTGTTCGGGAGTGCTATGTAGAAAGTAACAGTGAACATTTTTGTGGAGCATTTGAAGCCGCTAATTCCTCAATAAATGGATTTTTTGTCTTTTTTGCGAGACAGAACAAAAACACCCATTAAGCAACGATTCGCTAAAACAAAATTTACAAAAAGTGTATCCGCGGTAGCCGAATGGGTTGGTACATAAGTCCAAATGCCAGTTATTTTTTATGTAGAGCTTTTGTATGGCAGAAATACACTCGGAGATTTGCCATTGCCTGCCGAGGGGCGACATTTTGGTGCTTCATGGAGATTCAAACCAACGTACTCCGAATTCCGAAGAGTAGTCACGCACCAACCCATTCGGCTACAGCGGCCACCGCAAAGAAAGAAAAGGGCTCCTCGTAAAAACATTTGCCGTTCGGAGCCGGCTTAAAACTGTACCATAAGTCTCTTCATTTGTGGAACAACATCAAGACACACGCCACAAATGGGAGGAGGAGCTCGGCCCAGCACCTACGCGCCAATTATTTATTTTTTATTTATTTATTTCGCCTATATAATGTATTTATAGTTATTATTTCCACCTCACAGGTTCTCAGAATAAATTTTATTTACCTCAATTGGCTGGACTTGACTAGCACTAAAAGCTGATTCTCCTCATCTCATTCTCATACCTGATAATCCAAGCTGTTGGGCATAAAAATATCCGCTTAAGTGACCAGCGTGCACCACCAATACGGAAGTTTGGAATTAGTGACACTAATTTCGAAACGTAGAACGCCAAAAGAGGCGAGCAGCAACAACTAAGCTCCGCTATGCAGCACTGCGCATGTTTCACAAGATTCTCAGCATTTTTTGTGCGCAATCGCAATGTTTTACAATACTGCGACTTTTTCTAATACATACACACAGCTTCTTATTTTTGAAGTTCCTTCGAAGGACATTCACCTTTCCCACAAACAGGCATGTTTTGCCTGTGTAGTACATTTTTTTTTCTTAATTCTTTTGCTGATTCTCACGCCAAGCGCGCAGGCTCGTATTTCCTCAAATGAACCTGTTCGCATCAACTAGGCACACATACTTTCATATACACATTCTCCATTCCCATTTGAATCTTTTTTTTAATCTTCTTCCTTAAGTTTTTTTTTCACCAAACTTGCCATTTGCTTACTCACGTTCGTTCACGTTGTTATGCGCTGATAGGATCACATCAATTGTTGCTCTCACCGTCAAAAGCGACTGATCATTGATCTCTGTGTGTGATGAAAGTGCGGACGTACTGCTCATGCACCAATCGGTAGAAAATTCCCACAGGTGCTGCTGCTATGTTTCTTCATTTCTTTCTCAACCTTCTCATTATGTGCGCGACATCACTTCCGACACCCGTTTCTCTGCTTTGCTCGCAAGCTGCTAAATGCCTTACCGCTCAACTATGGACACACCTTCGGGTATTTTGGGTCACATGTGAACTCGATCATCTTATTAGGGGGAAATGTGATTTGAATTTTATTCAATACGACAAAAGGAAGACAAAGAAAAACGAAAAGAAAAAATATTCATATCTGCCGATCTCATCACTCGCTATGATGTGATCCCATGCGTAGATCGGAAGTGCATACGTGTTGCAATGTTTCGCGGAATATCAAACGGCGGCTATGAGCTGTAGCTTCGCAGGATATCTGTTGAAATCCACGCCGGCTGCTCTAATTGTTAAGGTTATTAGTTCGACCGCTACTTCATCACATATCCATTGTTGTTGGTGGTGATCATCAGCATCTAATTTGAATTTCTGTGGGAGCGCTCAACAAGCTGTCTCGCAGCTCTGAGCTGTGAGCTTCCCCTAACTGTACAAGTAATTTGATGTATGCAATACACCTTGTGACTCATCAGCGTTGTTAGTGACGGTGAAATTCCAGTCTCAGCAGCCACATCAGCCGCAGCCGCAGCAGCAGCAGTAAGAAGGATACTTGTTGAAGGCAATCTGTCGATTTCTTTGATTGCGTTGGTGCTTAAGGGTGATTTCTGTTTTCATTATGGGTTTATGTGTTAGTCAAAGAATTATTTGGCGTTTTGTGGTTTGTACTCCACGCTGCTGCTTTTCATATTTATTTATGTTAATTCATAACTCATGAATATTAGACGTCATTAGCTGTTGATCCTCAGGTATTGAGTTACAATTTATTTGGGTTTTCGGCTTGGGAATCTCTATTAAGTCGGCGGTTGATTTAAGTTCTTAATTTTTATAAAACCAAAGTAATAATTTGTCACGTCTCTGCTTTCATTTCCCAGGCTTCTAATATTTATTTGTAGGAGTGGGTGGAAAAATTGTCGACTTGTGATTGTGGGAACTCATTTTGAATCGATTCTAAAACACATCACTTCAAGCGAGGATTGGACATTTGGAAGCAATTCCCCGTGAATATTTTCACAGATGGTTCGAAGTGGTATGGAAAAGTTTATGAAGGGGACTTTTGCGAGGAGCTCCCTTGTAACCTTAAATTTTGACTAAATGACATTAAAGAGGATACATATTTGTTCTGAGAAGCAAAGGCAGGCAAGGATTGGGAAATGCTCTTACGGTCGTACCTGGTAGGTAGGTAGGTGGAATGGTTGAAGTACCAGTCTCGCACTCCCCAACTAGCACTTAAGCGTCGTGCTGATACCATTATGGGGAGATATCTACAGCCAACAAGAACTGCTGGCGTAACGGAGAAAGTGGAAGGCATTTAGTTTGGCGCACTGTCCCAGGCTGTCGAAGAAAGGAGTATCCAGTGAGCAATCGTCTGACTGCCACACCCGGACATTTAAAGAGAAAATGCATAACAGTCTTCTTCTCAGAAAGGTCCCCGCGGCTTTTGCAGTGGAGATTAAATGGTAAGCTCGAGTTTTCTGCGTGAGTGCCGATCGCCCATTGACCGGTAAGCAAAGTTACAAGGTCGTAAATTGAATGGCGTGGAGTACCCAGGGCTTTCTGTGTCCTGCGTCTATTGTACCGGGGCCATAGGGTTTCCGAAATAGCACACGAAGAATGAAAATCCATCCCATCTGTGCTTTTCTGAGAAATAAGTTGTGCAAATTCCCCTTAAAAAAGCGTCAGGGGGATACCGATGACCGGGGGAGAGACCTCTAGTCAAATATAAAAACCAAGACACAGAAGCATTGCGGGATTCTGTTGGATAGGTGAGTCTCTACTCAGTTCAGTGATCATACAATGTGAGTTAAATGGCATGCAAATTTTTCTAGCCACGAGTATATCAGACAGGCACGAAGAATCTTCTGAGGCTTAAGAAGTCCTAGCACACATTAGTGACCTAATTCATTGAGAAAATTTAATAGTTGGGTAATCATGGAGTGTCGTAAATGTCACATTGTTGTATTTCGTGAGCTTTGAAGGATTAAAAATACTTTCCGGAGGATCGCAAAGTACCGCACAAGTCATAGTATGAATTTCCAGGGATTTAGAAAATAATTGTTGAGGTTTTAAGCCCTCTCAACATTTACTTAACATTTAAAAACTAAACTTGTCCACATAAGACAAAACGACTCTCTGTGAGCCACTGAACTGATTTTAGGAAAAATCATTGAGCATCGGGGCGTACTAGCAAAAGGGTTAAAACTACGAAGCTTCCATGGAAGGTTCATTCAAATAAATTTTGAAGTAGCGGAAAGACAAACAAACTGGCAGCATGGGTCTTGTTCTCATACCTTGACTTATTACCTATGTAAATTACACCGCCCAACAGAAGTTATTTGTTTAATTTAATCATTTTTTTTTATTAATCTACAGTCTACAATCTAAACAGAAATTTTAAGAAAAACAAGCCTAATTCAAGAGTCGCCGATGTCATTAACCACACTGACAATGAACGAAAATGAATTGACTGTATGTATTTCTATTTTCTAGAGATTCTGGATTAGTTAACATTCGCCGAGAGTTATAGGATGGAATTTTTTTTTTTTTCTTGTTCACTTCACGCGGGAGTATAGGGCCTCGACAAGACTCAGTCTTGCGTTGGTTTCATTAATCTATTTTGATTTCTGACAGGGTAGGTGATTAGCCTGCCAATGGATGGAATAGGGGCCTCATATCGTAGTGCCTATTAAAGAAATATCTTTTATGTACTCAACTCGAGCAAACACTAACAATTATGATGGAAAATGCATCCTAGACGAGTTTTGCCAAGCATAGTACTAATCCAGGGTTTTATTTTGTTTTCACGGGAGGCTAAAATTTTCACTTTTTCGGCTGAAAGTGGAGTTAATTTATCGAAAACATCATGAAATGACTTCAAATAAAATTTCTCTACTCAGACTTGTACACTAGAATTTAATGGGGAATTTTTTTGTGATACATTTTAACCCTCTAACTTCGGTTTAAATGGCCATTTTTGACCCGTTCTCAAAAGAGCTGTAATGAAAGATCGTTAATAAGGCGATTAGAGGGTTAAGATGTACCACCAAAATTTTAAGCAGCCAAGTTTACGTGGGGTCACCGATGACGAAAAATTCATAGAGGTTAAGATAAGCGCGTAGGAAAGCTAAATTTAAGCAAATATTTGCACATTTCGTGTACATCTATTGCGAACACACAAATATATTTGTCTGGAATCGCGTGCCGGTCGTTGCATTTTCGTCTTCTTTTCTAGTCAGCGCCAGTTGGGCACACCAAGTGAGGCTAAGTCTTTTTTCACCTGATCTCTCCAACACAAAGGAGGCTTTCCTTCTTCTCCGCTACCACCAGAATATTTTCTGAACTATATGATCTGCCCAAATTAGATTTATATTTATGAGAGGTTTGCACTTCAACCTCATTGGTTTTTGTGCCCTTTACTCATCACAGCCCCTCATCCAGACCCAGTTCCCTTATTAAACTTGAAATAGCGCTGAGTTGGGCTGACTGTGTACGCCTTTCTTCTGGCTGGAAATGAATCAGATGTCTTAACCTTCTCTGTGCTATCGCGCTGCATTCAACCAGAAGATGCATTGGAGTCTCCTGGGACTGGTCATAGAAACGACAAGCATTAGTGGACCATATCCCGATTATATGCAGATGACGTCGTAGTCTGTATTGCCCTGTAAGCATTCTCAAATTATCCTTGATGAGAGTTTTTAAACCTCTTTTGGTTCCAACCCCTCGGTAAAGGATTACGCCTGGCGTAGCCCCATAGTCTGATGCCAGCTAACTTCCCTTAACCTGAGCTCTTTACTTATGTGTTATACCACATCTAGGAAAGGCTCGGGGTCTATTAATGACGAGCCCGCAGTCTCTCTTCATTCCCAGTTATACCCTAGTGTTCTGCGACCCAAATTAACCGAATGCGATTGTGCACTGCTAACAAATTCAGTTTCTCGGTACACTCAAGGACCAATGAGGACATAAACTCATAGGATGACAATGCCTTGGGTTCCGCCTGACTGTCGCTCAGAATGACAAGTGGCTCACTCCGGCTCACACTTTTTTATCTAAGTAGATCTCTGCACATAGAGAGATGGCATACACCTCCTTTTGTAAGATGCTTGGAAAACTACCCATCGGCACAGAACGCTTGGTTCTGGGGCCATTTATTCCAGCGCCAATGTGTCTGCCTTCGAGCCATTTATGTACCAGTACAGGGATTGTATTTAGATTTGAAGAAATTGGCAAAAAAATTCGGTAGATACGTAGGTGCGGTAGCAGATTTGTCATTAAAACGAAGCGCAGAAAGCACACCACTTCAATTTAATTTAAGGAATTGCCAAACGGCCTTAGATTTAGATTCAAGATTTTGCTCAATTTGAAGGCTTGCAGCCAGGTGTTCTGCAGAGATTCATTAGATTACTTGAAGCATTTTTTTCTTCCCGAGCAGGGGACTGACCTAAATAAGACGAATAGATGACGATCTTAGTCGGGCGTATCTGCTTCCAGATATGCCTCCGCTCATCCATGCCAAGAAAAGGAAATTTCATAGAGGAATATATAAGCTAACTTGAATAGACATTCAAAAGTATTTTGAGTAGCAATATTTTATTTCTCAATTTATATTCTTAAAAGAAAACAAAAAAAAATTTAAAAAAACACACACACGCACAAACAACAACGCAGTGACGCATGCGTTCCATATCATTGCTTCATGCGTAAGTAAAATTCGCCAAATTAAATTCAAATATGGCAACTATGAGTTGAAAATTGCATACTCAGCATAGCAAATATGCATGTTTAGGGCAACAACAGTACTTACAACAACAACAAGTAGGTAGCATACGACCTAAAAAAAATAAATTTATAATAAAATCCACAAAAGCAACAACGCCGCACTTTTTAGCATGTTGACATTTATGGATCATAACAATTTAAATTTACCAGATATACACAGAAAACAACAACTACAACTACTGTTGGCAACATTGTACGTCTTTTAATGGAATAATTTTGACAACACAAAAGTTACTTGCTGCCTCCACCGACTAACAAACTTTTCGAATGTTTTGATTGTTGTACTAAGTGTTTGTTATTGTTTTTGTTTTTTTATTTAAATGTGCGCCTGCTTTTCTAAGCTACTGTATTGCTCTGGCTATTGCTTTAATAGTTGTTGTTGTAGTAATAGTACTTGTTGTTGTTATTATTGTTGTTTTTGTAGTTGTAGTTGGATTGCTGTTACTATTGTGGGTTTTGTAGCTGTTGTAGTTGTAGTTGTTGTTATTGTTATTGCGATTCAAACTAATACCGCATTGGTTTCTATTGCTTTTGTTGGGAAATAATGTTGTGCCTGCTGTTGTTGTTGTTGTTTTTGCTGCTGCCGCTTTTGAATTATATGCCTCCTCGCAATACCCCAGGGTATCAATTTACTTCCAGTTTTTCTGCCATAGATTTCATTTATTTATGCGTTTGTATTTATGAAAAATGCTAAGTGGTCCAATCGACCGAACGCTCTCCGACTGTTTGACAATCGTCTGTATGTATTTAACTACTCACAAACTACTGGCTGACTGACTGGCAAGCTGGCGTGCGGGCGTGAGGGCGAATGGACAGCCGACGCAGCAATTTCGTTGTCAAATGAATCGTAGAAAAGCGGCCAATTCACAGTTGCAAAGATCGTGGGCACGGAGGGGCACCGGAGGTAGTCCAATGAATGGGTGGGTGAGTGAATGAATAGAGTGCGCGTGTGTGGAGTGCGGAGTGTCTGTTTGAATGAGTTGTGTATGATTAAAGCGGAAAATACGCGAAATACGCGCGCATGCGCATGAGCAGCTGGTGCGTAAATATGGCATTTAAATTTGCTTAATTGGCAGATCGTTTAAGGAGTGACTTTGCGAAAAACCAAAAGTAAATAAATATGTAAACATAAATCTGTTCCATGAAAATTAACGGGGAATGGCTGGAGTGCAAGGATTTGAGAACTTAAGCGCTTTAGAAAATCGGTGAATAAATTCTGAAGCTTTAGGAAGCATTTAATTATATTTTAGTTACATATTTAAAAAATCGGCTGGCAAAAGTAAAATATTCGGTCAATTCGCTGGTATCTCAATCTTTAAATAGCTTTCAGTATCCGTCGCTGTAGCTGTATAAGCAATTTTGTGCGATCCAACTAAGCGCGCTAGTCATTACACGCATTAACTGGTGGCGAATCCTTCCAAACAGTGGAGGAATTCGCCTTCCGACGACTTCGTCAATAACAACCCGACCGAATACCTGCAGCCCTGAAGCAAGTGGATATTTTTCTGACAGATTTTGATGAGCTGAGTCTGACAGCGGTCCTATAAAGTTTTCATATATTGTCATGAAGATATGGAAGACTTTTTTCTATGCTTAGCGCGCGCATTTTCTGCCCGGAAATGAAAGCCAGCTGGAAGCACTTCACGGGCCGTTGCTTAACTTTTAGGCATACCCATAATTTTATTCCATTGGGATCAATAAAAGCAAGTATTCTTCTTCCGATCCTCATTTTTTATGGAATATAGCGAGTTGGCCTGTAAATGCTACTCTCTGCCTCCTAGAAACGCTTACTTACGAAGCAAGGGCACACAGTAGGCAATGCAGCGGGCGATGAACGACATTGTTTTCTATGAGAGCAGAGGAGAAGGGTGTAGCAATATAAAGTTGTAGCTGAGGTGAGAGGTGTTTGATGTCTGAGACCATGTTGCTGAACTCAACTGCGAGGCTCACGTTAGCTCAGAGGACGAAAACGGTAGTTAGAGGTGGATGAGGACCAGCTTTCTGTTTTTCCAATTTTGATCTTCTTTAACACATTTAAAGTCGATGTTAAGGAAGGTACTAAGGACTTCATCAGTGGCCCCAGTCAAACACCAGAAGAGAGTTGCTGGCAAAACAGGCTAACTAGAGTTTATGAGGAGGGCAAGTTTTGCCACCAGAACAGAGGTAATAGGCTGGTGCTCTGTTGTCCTTAAAGTTTTTGCGTTCACGACACAAACACAAGAGCAATTAGTTTAATCATCGTGGCTTTAAATATAAGAAAATCTCCAAACAGCCTCCCTGGTTTCAAAGGTTACATAAAAGCTGAGTGTGATCCGAATGGTTCAGCTGGGATCAATCAATCTTTCGAGGAGACATACATTTATCATGTTTTTTTAGGCTATAAAACTAAAACTGAGGTGTTTATGAAAAATTGTTGATCTGTACAAATAATTTCGAACCACTTACAGTGCGGATGCGAAATCTACAAAAGCATTGGTGAGACTACTGAGCCGTCCAGCCCCCAGAAGATTCTTGCCAAGTTTCTAACGACATTTTGGCCAGTCTACAAAGAGACTCGCGTTTGGAAACATAGAAATGTCCAAGACACTGGTAGAGCCCCACATTACTGACAGTATCGATACTTTAGAGGCTTAAGTCAAAGCAAGCATCTTAGAAGGGGCAAGAGGCATCCCATTGATACCAAAAGGAGCCAACTTTACGCCTGATACTAGAAAAATATCAGGAGCTGTTAAGAAAGTTTTAACAGAGAGACTTGATTATGTAGTCGAAATGGAGCACGTCGACCAAGAAAGTTGGTTTGCGGCAGAACTACTATCGAAAGTACAGTGCAGAAGTTTGTCCACAAAGTAGCCGCCGAAACTGCCCAAACCTTTATTTGACCACAGTATACTACGAGGACTGAACGTGAACGAGGACTCTACGTTCCTCAGTCAAGCTTTAGAATGATCCAACTCCTGATAATTGATGAAGTTGGATAGAAGTGAGCACTTCGATTCAATTACCGCAGTCGGTTCAAAAGGAAATGGGTGCCGCTTTAAGCCCTTCAGAACTTGATATTCAATACTCGTACCTTCTCGCGAATAACTGCGCCATTTCCCAAAATGAGATCTTTAACGCAACCAAATCTGCTGAGTTGACAGCTAAAGTAACTACTCTTCATTCTCATCTGAATATGACCCTTGACAACCAGGTAGCTATTAAAGTGGTATTAGCTGAGATGGGTCATTCGCCTTGGCATGGAGGATGGTGAGCCAAGGTACGACTGCATGAGTTTTTTATTAACAGAAAGTCACAACATACTGGGTGGCTGAAAAAGGCGGAATATGAGGACGGACCAAAACCGTACAGGACTCTTAGCGGCCATCACGGTTTACACTCAATGCCTTTCTTAGCTGCCTTAGAGCTGAGTTCGGTGCAGCGTTATCTTCTTGACCATCTTCAAGTGATCACTTTGAAGCCGCAACTACTCCTTGCTCATAGATTGCAAAAGCTTGCAATTTTATTTAACACTTACAAGGGAGGAGGAAGCGACTGGCGCACTTTGTTAAACTCAGCCAAAATCCAGCGGTTATCGCGTCAACCAAGAAGAAACAGAAGATGGTGAGATTTCAGGACTCTGCATTCCAAAGCCACAGAAGTGAAATAAGCACAGTTCGTTATGAAAACAGTGCAAAGGGCTCCGGTGTACCCTCAGCGTCGCTGTCCATCTTTTTGCAGAATATGAATTGACTATCTTGGTTCAGTATTATTCATCTCATTGAGCGCAAAAGATCGGCAATTTACTAGTTCACCAAACAGAGTATCACTACTAGAAGCTAAAGCCCACATCTTCAAACAATATGTAGGCAACACGTCGGATAAGTTATGGTGCATGTGAGATAGACATTGGAAAAAAGCCGACGGAATGGAACAGGAAAGGAACTGAGAAGTGGCGAAGGAGCTATTATATATATACGTATATATATAATTGGCGCGTACACTCTTTTCGGGTGTTTGGCCAAGCTCCTCCTCCTATTTGTTGTTCCACAAATGAAGGGACCTACAGTTTAAGCCGACTCCGGATGGCAGATATTTTTTATGAGGAGCTTTTTCATGGCAGAAATACACTCGGAGGTTTACGTTCTCTTTAGGAATTCCGAATGGTAGTCACGCACCAACCCATTCGGCTACGGCGGCCGAGCTCTTGCCACTAATAATAATGGAATAGCCTCTCGAGATGACTGAAGGATGGTTCTCATAGGAGAAACTAGGAACTCGTTCTTGACAAAGACTTCCAAGGAATTAGCGAAGGAGTTCTAGTCTTAGCGATCTCGATCGGTACCAATGGCCCGTAAATTTGCATGCATAGACAAACGCTTCCTAATTTTATTACTTTTTCTCAGGCAAACATTTAGAGCAAAACTAAAAATAAATAAATTTTTGCTTACTCATAATTACTACCCAGCGTCACCCGGTGTTTGATGCGAAGCGTAAAGATGATTGGTTTCCCTTTTCAAAATCAACATCTTTTCTATGAACAAAAGTCAAGTAGCTTCATTTATTGCGATCAGCAACAACCGCAGTTACGCACGTAGCTGCCTACTTCATACACTTTTTTCTAACCGCAAGCAACACCCGCGCGCACACACACACACTCACACAGGCAGATGAAGACAAATATAATAATAATTTTTATATAAGTGCAGATGTAACTGTGATTCGCAACTTTGTTAAAAGCATGCGTCTTTTCAATAGTTTGTGTGTGTGTATGTGCCTGTGTGTGTTTGCGTACTTTCTTTCATGCAGCGCACAAAAACGCAAACATTTCACACCTTATTCATTGTACTTAATTTGCCTCATCTGGCTGCCACAAAAATGATAAATTTATTGGCATTCAGCTGTAGGTGAGCAAAAAACTGAAGCAATTGAAAGCAGACATTTCTCCGATGCATAGGTGTGTGTGTGTGTGTATGTAAATGGCTATCTAAAAATGCCCGAGGATGAAAACTCAAAATATGGCTAATGTTATGAAAGAAAACAAAGGTTAAAAACCAGCACACATTTTTTTGTTGTCTCTGTTTTGATTTCATCTTTTTGCAAATTCATCCGAAGAGCTTTACATATCTACACTCGCAGGTGACCTCAATGGAGAAAAAATAACAAAACCTAAGACTTGTGGTATTTGGATGGTGCATTAGTATATTATTGTAGTAGAAATTATTGGAAAGGGGCACTGGCGAATTTGAGGAATATGCGGTTGGATAAGTGCCGCTAAAGTTGTGCTGGCCTGTAACGGTTGCTGTAGTATTTCCGGGTGAAAAGTTCTTTAACAAAAACTTCATGGAATATATTCCGAACATTTGATATACAGGGTGATATGAAGTGTTTCCAACTTCACACTGCTTGTATCTTATGAGATCAACGTCAAAATTGTTCTAATGACAGTTCAATATATTGTTTATAAGCCATCAAAAGCATGTGCGTCTCAGTTTTGTTGATTTTTTTTCTGTGATGGAATTCAAACGTAATAGTGTGATTGCGTTATACTTGGCTGGAAAATCACAACCAGCCATTGTTCGTGAGCTCAGTCACCTCAAAGTGAATAAAATGTTTGTGTATCGCACTATAAAACGTTACAATGATACTGGTAGCATTGCAAAACGCTATGGAGGTGGACAAAAAAAACCGCAACAACGCCAGAAATGGTTCGGAAAGTGAAGGCTCGACTTGAACGAAATCCACGTCGAAGTGGAAGAAAAATTGCCAAAGAACTGAAAATATCGCAAGGCAGCATTCGACGCATATTGAAAAATGAGCTCAAGGTCAAGGCTTACAAGTTCCAGAAGCACACGACTTTCACCCCAGCAAAAAAAGTTCGGTGCGAAAGAGCAAAGGAGTTGTTGCGATTGCACGAACTTGGCGAATTTCCTAACATTGTGTTTTCTGATGAAAAAATGCACCAATTGAGCAGTTCATAAACACTCAACACGATCGTGTTTACTTGACTGAACGCTCATACGAGAATTTGCGCCTATGTATAGCCACTCGAAGCAATTTCCCATCGCAAGTAAAGGTTTGGGCCGCAGTAACCGCTGATGGACGCTCTCCAATCGTTTTTATCCAGCCTGGTGTCAAAGTGAATGCGACTTATTAGCGGGAAAATGTTTTAGAAGCTGATTTAGAGCCGTGGACACGCAATCATTCGGGTCGTAGACCATGGACGTTCCAACAGGACTCGGCACCGTCTCATAAAGCTCGTGTGAACCAAGAATGGTTAACTAAACATGTACCACACTTTATTTTCCACACAATGCCTTTCGAATTCTCCAGACGCAAATCCGATGGACTATTCCATCTGGTCCATTTTGGAGAGCAAGGTGAGGACTAAAAAATATACCAGTATGGATGCGCTGAAAAAAGCGATTATACGAGAATGGACCAAAATACCTCAAGATTACATTCGTGCAGCATGCAACTCATTTTTTGACCGTTTGAAGGCTATAGTCAAGGCAAAAGGTGCTCATATCGAGCTAAAGTGAATATATGTTAAAATTGTAATCATTTTTGCACAATTTTGCCTTTGAAATCAATAAAAACTAATTTCGCACAAAAAATTCATATCGTTCACCCTGCAGATTTATTCCTCAAAATGGATATTATCGCCTTCAAAGTGCTCCCCATAAACTGCAACGCACTAATGCAAGCATTTGATCCAGCTCTCGAAACATTTCTGGAACTCTGTTTTTCCATTACTTTCTGTCAGCTGTTAAAACACGTTTTCCGTAGTGGTTTTGTGACTCCATCAAACAGAAAAAAATTGCAAGCAGTCGTACCAAGTGAATTCGATGGCTGTTGGACGATATTCGTTTCTTTCTTGATCCAAATTCACGAATAATGATGCCACTGGTATAAACTCCACGAGTTGTTTTCCCACAAATCCTCTCTGTTTTGGCGAAATGCTTCACGTAAACCCAAATATTACCATTGCCCCTATTATCTTTTTGACCTTCTGGAAAAAATGTGTGGTGTTCAATACCATTACATAATCCATAAAAGCCGTAAACATCGCTTTGCTCTTTGACTGAAAATGACGTGGTTGGTTTGGTCTTGGTTCATTCGGAGCCCTTCATTCACTCGCCTATTTTCTGGGCTGCGTGTCATACTCTTAAACCCACATCTCGTCTCCAGCAATGATGGGTCTGATTCAGCCTTGGAAATCATGGCTTTGGCGATATCAGCAACTACATTTAATCCAAAAATTGTCTTTTATTAAGTCGCAAATTTTGGGAAAAAATTATTCCTGATGAAATTTTTTATAATTTCAAAATCATTGAAATTAATTAACTTTAAGGGAGTAACAAAGTGTAGCGGGGAAAAAATAGTCTGAAAAAAATTTGCCTTCCAGGTCTTCAAAGTATCTACTTCAACGGGAACAAAAAGCAAACTCAATTTTAGGCAGAAATACAATGTCGTTCAGACTACCGGTTGCTGAATGCTTGACTTCTCTTTCGATCGTATTTGAATTCTTTGACATAACACATCAACGTAATTTCCTTCAAGAATAACGCAATCATTCCAGCGCCGCCCTAGCATTTCAATACCACTTTTGTAGAACGAGTTATCACTTGCCTCAAGATAAGCCTCAGTTTCAGCGATAATCTCTTCATTCGAACGAAATTTCTTACCGGGGAGCATTTTTTAAGCCTGCAAACAGGCAGTAGTCGCTGGGCGTCAAATCTGGCGAATACGTCGGATGTTGGAGCAATGGAAGGTTCAATTCATGTAGTTTTGCCATTCGTCTGATTCACTTGTGATTCACTTGTTTTTGGTCAACAGTGAGCAAACGGCACGTTGAACAAAGCTTTCTTATAGTCAAATGCTCCTGCGATATAAAGACAAAAGGTTCCTTTGATATCTTTACGATATCAAATAACTCACGCAACTTCTCTTTTCGATCACTCAGAACTATTTTGTGAATTTTGTTGATGTTTTCTGCGGTTACCGCCTCATTTGGACGTCACTGGGCTGCGCATCATTGGTATCTCTTCTACCACTTTTGAAGTCAGCCAACCGTCGTTTTATTATTGGTTCTGATGCAGCGGAGTCCCCATAACACTTTTCAAACCATACTTCGCTCGAACTGAATTTTTTTCTCTATCCAGAAGCAGTGTAAAATTAAAACACGAAATTTTTTTTTATCCATTCTCTTGAAAATAACAAAAGTAGCGCCACTCAATAGCTCACGAACTAATAAATAGAATATCATGCAATTTTAACAATTGTCTTTTTGAGGTTAGTTCTAATTGAAAAAGAGGTGAATGCAATGAACCTATTGCCATCTTTATTTTAGGCCCGTGACTTTTCAGTCCATGTATTAAGGCTCCCCTGGGTATCTGGTCCCAGTGACATGACAGGAAACTGCGGGGCACATGAGTGGGTTTTCCTGCAAAAATGAGAGGATTGGGGCTGTAGCCGGCCTGCTTCGAGAAAGATGAAAAAATTTCGTTTATTAAGCACCTTTTTGTATTCATTAAGGAGGCTAAATGTGTCTTGGGGAATTAAATTCAGAGACTTATTGCAGAATACTGAATACCCTTTAGGCCACATTATCTTTTCCTGCTGCTAACGGAAATATTATATGCGTCCTTTAATAGTATTGAGTATTTCTTCTTCATAGCCCTTTTTTCTTTGTCAAAATAAAGCTTTATGGCATCTGAAACAAAACAAAGAAATTTCACATTTCTCCATTCACTTTACGAATGAACCTGCCGCCACTGCCGCATTCCTCGAAAATTCCTCTAGTAGCATTCACACATACATACCTACGTTATTAGACAATTATATGAATATGAATGTGGATACGAGTATTTATACCCAACTAGCATTTGGGAGACCACTGGAAGAGCACTTCAAAAATTAATGCAACCACAACTCTTATTTGGGGAAAACACGTCAAGGTTGCGCTTTCAAAAACTTTAACGCTTTGATTGCCGCGATGCAATGGTACAGAAAAGCAAAAACATAGAAAAAATATATAAATTTACAACACACAGCTTAGTTTTTTCTAATAACTGTAGGTTGATCAATTGTGCCGCGTTGCGACGGAAGAGTGCATTCAAGCTCAAAACTCAATCATGAAATTGTAACTCTCTATAAAAAGTTGGGTATCATTTTAAAAGAAAAATTCTAAGTTTCTAAATTTCTGAAATTCTGAGAATAATTCAATCATATAATCCAAAAAAATACAACAATTCCCATGAAACACCCGCATTTTGTTTTCTCTTAAAACGGCAATTATTTGACCTAAAATTCAAGGAAAAAAGGCTTGCACAAAAAAAAAAAAAATTTTGAATCGCATCAAACACCCAATAATTCCCCCCCTTCTGGGTTTGCACTATTTATGCTACTCTGCAATAGAATGTCTTCAACAAATTTGGAGGTAAACTTGACGTGCTTTGCGCTTGAAGATCCTTGCCTCAGGTGCACTAACAAAATAATCGAAAGAATATTTTCCGGATGTTCTGCATTTCGATTCGACTTGAAGAACAACACAATAGTGAATAACAATTTTTGTGTTTTTTTTTTTTAAATCCGAGTAAGAGCAAGTCAATTCTATTGAAAAAGGAAGAATTTCGTAATCTTTATAGTCATGAATTTTCGACTCATCAGAAAAAAAAGATCGAAGATCTTTTTACAAGCCCGTGAATCTTGCATAAGTGTCATAGTAGACTATATTAAAAAAAAAATATTAAAAATATTTAAGACACAAATTTTTGAGTAGTCTACCATGACACAAATGTAGTAGACCTACCCACTATCCGTGAGTCTTCGTAGAAATTTATAAAGACTCTTTAGGAAAAGTCGCTTGTAAATCAATTTTGTTGAGGACTCCCTTCAAGATAGAAAATTCTTAGAATGAAAATCACTTCTGCGATCAGTAAAAATACGACTCTGCCTCTAGAATCATCGCTATTAGGAGTTACAGAATATTTTTCCACGATAGCAAATGTATGCTGGGTATCCACATACGAATAGTCTACATATCCATTTTCCATACACACACACACACCATCGCAAGTATTGTGAGTTCAGTGATTGTCGTTAGCTGGTGTTAGCCCTACGGCTCGTTTAACGCGTTCAAACAATTAAGAACATTCCAAAGCTCAAAAATCATAAGTGCACACATACATATGCAGGCGCGTAAAAATCGGGCCAACACTGAAACTGGAACAAGCGTAACGAAAGACCGCAAAGTGCGTTTGTTCGAAGCTCTATAAACTTGTTGTTGTATTTTTGTTAGAAATATTTTTTTCATACCCAATTTCTTATTTATTTATTTCAATTGGCCCTCCACTCCAGCTGATCGGCAGCAGTTTCAGTTCACAGTTTGAATGGCACCACTAAAACCGCCTGTTGTTGTCTGCAATTTGATTTGGCTCATTTCGTTCGAATTCATTTAAATGTCAATGACGTTGTGAAGGGCCTTGGTTGCGGTGATGATCAATCCACCACAATTTATACGCACATTTCACTTTGCATTTGTGTTTGTTTCGTTTCGTTTAGTTTTGATTGTTTCGTTAGACGATCAGTTTTTTAATTGGTAAAACTTCTTTCTTCCCGAGTGAATGTCTTTGAAGTTCGTTTTTACTATTATTTGAGTTTTTGTTTTTTTTTTTTGCTCGCAAAGAAAGTTCTTTCTTTATTCGTCATTCGATATTCTTTAATTGAGTGAATTTGAATAGTTCAACGGACTAATTGGTTTTGGACACTTTATGTGCCGCCATGAAAGCAATGATGGATGACCAAAAGTGCATAGCCAACGGTTGACTCATTTGGGGCGTAAGGTGCTTTGTGTAGAATTCTTTTATTTGGAAAGGAAAATCAATAACTCCAGTGCACTTTCCAATCTAAAATGCGACAACTAAGAGGGATAGGTTCCGGGGGTGGACAACACAATTGGGAGTATTTCGTGCCCTCAAACAAGCAGCCACGCATAAAGGTGTGGGATTTACTTGGAAATCAGCACAAAGGCTGTCTGAAAATCTCAGCTCTAATGTGCAACAGAAAGTCACTCTTGTCAAAAGCAACTAAAAGACTTAGACAGCCCATGAGGGTAAGTACCGCCTTCGTGCTAAAAATGGAGGCTCTGCTGAAGATAAACCATTGGTAGTTGCTGCATACCACAGAGCATGCAACGCTGAGCTGTATTAATTTTCTGAAGACACCATCATTGTATTGTGAATTATTTTACGGCGGTGGCACTGGATAGATTATTTGAAATAAATAGAAGAAAGAATAGTCCGTCAAGCATTTTGAAAGGGCAATCAACTTTTTCCATCTCGGTGATATGTCAGAAATTTAGGAAAAGGTTAGAAGTTTACAAAATTTGTCGTTTACCGCTGCCACAATGTGGTTCAAGTTAGACTGAAGAGCGTTTGGTTGCAGATTAGCATTTTTAAATTAAAATCTTTTCAGCTAAAGTTCATTCTAGTCCCGGCGCCTATGATAAGAAACAAATTTATCACATTTGGGTGTCGGAAAATCCACATGGTATTATTGAGAAGACGATGCATTATCAACCTTTGACTATTTGGTACGAATTGTGGTAGAGCAACATCATTAGACCAGTTTTTGTTCTCCGAAAATGAGTAAGAAGTCGCCCTGACAGTTAATGGATAGCGTGATTAACCCATATTACCCGATTTTTTCCAAAAATTTAAGTTGATTGACACAGATGACTTTTAGTCTCAACAGAACGACATTACTTTCCACACAACCAACCAACTTCACATTAGAATTTTAATAAATGTCTTCGAAAATCGAATAATCAGCCGAAATTTACATGTCAACTGACCTAGAATCTGAGACAAATTTTTTGTGTACTTTTTGTGGGCGACGTTAAGGCTAAATGTTGCTCCAACTATTCAGGCACAATTCATTAGTTAAAACTGAAATAGAAGTAGCCTCTGGTGTGATTAATGTAGACAACAATGAAAATGTACTGGTGCATTTACGAAATGCACTACTGTAAAGCCAACCCTAGAGGTTATTTTAATAGGATTGTGGTTCAAGTTTAGTGACCGTGGATCACCGTGTAGTTAGTATATTTTAAATATAGCATTAGCATGTTTTATTTAAGAAGTGAAGTGATGTAAAATAAAATAAACAAATTTGAAATATCAATAAACTGAAAAAATGTAAGATGCAAAAAGGAAATTCATAATAAAATTAGATGCGCAACTAAGTTCCCGTTGTTTGTCAATAGATGCCGCCAGCAGTGTATGCTAGTCGATTCCAACATAACCTAAACATCATAAACCAAGCTTAGACATATGGTAAAAAACTACTTCGACACTTTAGTGATTTTGTTTTGGTATCACATATTTTTTGGTTTTGTGCAAATGTCTCATTTTGTGTCGAATAATCGTCATTTGCGGGAAGTGTTGCTTTCCTCTTTCATTCGAAAAAAACGGCGGCGCAACGAGAGCTACAAAAAGTTTCGCTACAAAGACGATGATTAATGTTGACGACCGTCCGTCGCGTGAAGGAAGGCCATAAACCTTCGAAGACGCGGAATTGGAGGCTTGCTTCAGTATTAGGAGTTACCCGCCAATCCATTTTCAAGCGATTGCATGCTTTTGGAATGATTCAGAAACAGGGGACTTGGATTCCTTATGAGTTGAAGGGATGTTGAACGTCGTTTTTTCGCCTGTGAACAATTGCTCCAGTGGCAAAAAAGGAAGGGGTTTTCTTCATCGCATCGTGACGGGTGATGAAATATGGATTCATTACAGCAATTAAAAGAAAAGAAAGTCAAGGGGACTGCCCGGTCATACTTCTACGTCGTCGCCTGGGCACGCTGCGAAGGTTATGCTATGTATTTGGTGGGACCAAGTTGATGTTATTTATTATGAACTGCGCAAACCAAGCGAAATCATCACTGAGGATCGGTGTCGACTTCAATTGATGTGATTGAGCCGATCACTGCGCGGAAAGGGGCCGTAATACGTGGAGAGGCATGAAAAAGTGATTCTACAGCATGACAACGCTCAGCCTCACGTTGCCAGACCCGTTAAAATATATCTGGAAACACTGAATGGGGAAATCCTACCCCACCCGCCATATTCTACAGATATTGTGCCGTCCGATTATCACCTGTTCCGATCGATGGCACATGGTCTAGCTGGGCAGTAGTTCCATTCATATGAAGATATCAAAAAATGGCTTGATCCATGGATAGCATCAAAAGACGAATAGTTTTACCGCGACGGTATAAGAGATCTACCAGAAAGATGGGAAAAAGTAGAAGCCAGCGATGGGCAATACCTTCTGTGATTCACTTGTAACCATTTTTTCAGAATAAAGTTGTATTGTCATCAACAAAACAGCGAGAACTTAGTTGCACACCTAATATATTAACAAAAAAAAAAAAATTAAGTAAATACATATTCAAACGTTGATTAAAATATGCGGAAACCTCAGAAATCAAAACATTAAATAAAATTAAAATAAAATTAAAAATATATTATATAAAATTGGAAGGGTGAAACTAAAATCAAACAAAAATATGAGAACTACATGAAATATAAAAAGACATATGAAGTATTCTTCTCGATATCAAATTATGAAAGGTATTAAAATATGTTTAGCGATGCCACGTTCCATAAAACTTCCGTTAAATTCTTCCTGCGAAATCAGCAATGCTAATTCTCCACTCTACTCTAACCTCTCTAAGTTCATTACCGAAAAAACACTCGCGAGCTTTAAAAAACGGGGAAAAGGCAAAAGAACAAATGCAACAAAACCAAAGTGATGAATATAAACGACCTCATCAAATCATCAACATAATAAAATTTATCACCCACTCAATGCATATTTCATAGCCAAATCAATAATGTTGCAACAAACTATCGACATGAGCGCACACGAGTTCAAACAGCAGTCGCACATTTGTGTGTGTGTGCGTGTGCGTATGTGTGTTCATATACATATCCATACATATGCCGCCTAATGCCGAGGCAATTTTAAGAACAATCACCCCAAACATGTACCTGCCACAACGGCAACACAAATACAATAAATCTATAAGTGGATGCGAATGAATTGCTCAGCTCGGTTCGCGAATGCAAGCAAATCGGCAATGGCACCAGGCAACTACGGAGCTTCGCATAGAAATTCCAGCGCCAGAACATAAATATGCGGCCGTTAGTAGGGGCTCAGAGCTGATGCGCGGCAGATATGAAGCTGCGTACAATCGACTGATGCTGCCCGATGAGTTAGATCCCCCCAATAAGTGAGTGAAGTGAAGTAAAGTGAAATAAAGCGAAGTGAAGTGAAGTGGAATGGAGTCGAGTTGAGTGAGTGTGCAAATAAATACGACGAACTTCAACTTCAGCTTCAGCTTCAACTGTAACGCTGTGCTGGCGCACCGAGTATAACAACTTGACTTTGACTGGTGGAGTCCATCAAAATATGGACTGACTAAATGGCATACATATGGACTCTTTCGTATCGGCGCAACGTTGTCTGGGAGGAGGTGGAGGCGAGTGCGAGATATTCCTTGCGGTTTGTTTTAGCTTTGGTTGCTTTTATTCACAGTTGCGCTGAAAGCATAATAATTCGTTTGCTGTTAAGTTCTTTTACATTTATTTATTTGGTTTTGTTATTATTTTAACGATTATGTTGCAAATGCAAATTTGTTTTGGCAACACATGGCAGGGATCGTCGATCTAAGTGTGCGTTGGCGCGTCCTTGTGCATTTGTGAGAGTGGAAGGGGTGGATGTACAGTGCTCCGGCTTTATGATTTTTAAAGAAGGAACTTTTGAAGATGTTTTATTTTTAATGTGCACCGATAGAATTTCTATGAACCAGGAAACATAACAGCTGAAACTCTCTAAGCTATTTGGGCAACAATGGGGCTACGCCCTTCTGTATATATAATATTACTTTACAGCTGGTTTAACCAAAAAGTACTGGTATCTGATGCTATGCCCTTAGTGGAAAGTAACGCGGAGTTTCTCTGCTTCGAAAAGTATGTACATAGGCAGGTAGAAAAATGGTTTAAGTACCACTCTGGCACTCCTCAATTAACACTAAAGCGTCGTTTTGATACCATTTTGAGACCTCTAACAGACAAATATCTGCATCCAGCTAGACCTGGCGCACTCTCGAGACTATCGAAGAAAGCAGCGCTGTTAAACCCGAATATTTACAGAGAAAGTCTTCAATAGTTTCCTTCTCAAAAACGTCCCTAGAGCTCATGAAATGGTGTACCCAACTTTTCTGCGTGCGGCCGATCGTTCAATGATCGGTAAACACAGCCACGAGTTTGGAAATTGAATGGCGTGGAGTCCCTAGCACTTTTTGAGTCCTCCGTCTATTGTACTTGGGCCAAAGGGGCTTTGAAACCAAAACGAACTTTTTAAAAGTGCCAAAAATTGTTTGGTCAAAAGATTTTTTTACCGACAAAAATCTTTTCCAAATTAATTTTTTCCGCATATGATTTATTTTCCCAAAATTAATGGATTTAACACCAAACTTCGTGGAATAAAATGTGCCTGAAAGTAATTTCTGGCAATTAAAAATTTGTTTGCGTGATAACTTTCTGAATCTTAAATCGATCAACTACGCCCAGCATGTCGGCATTTCTTTATCCATAAGCAAGCTCTGTATCAGGTCAGTCTGCATCGCGCAAGCCAACAGTAGATGGACGGAGTTCCCATGTGAGGTAACTAAATAGGTTTGGCCTTGGAATGAACACAAAATTATGTCCCTTATCTCGATAGACCAGCCTTCTATTAGTATAATAGTTGGTATCATCAGCGGGCTCTGCTTAATGGAAACATATGAAAACCTATGCCGTTTCCCTCTAATCACTTCCATCGCAGATCTAGGAACTAGAGAAGGTGAAGAGAGTTGAACACTTGCTCTGTCACTGCTATATCACCCTAGTTAGAACAGTCATCGCTGTCTAAATTCTTACTTCATTTGATGTCTGCCAGATTTAGAATCCGCAGCCATCCATAACTTTTCATCCTTTATTATAGAGACGAATTAGTCTCCCCACATTGAGAATTAGATGGGGACCTTGAGCCCTAATTAGCAGCATATCACTGGGTCTGCATGCCCAAGTGGACCGCTCTACATCCTCATGAAAAGAGGCAAAAACTGTCCAAATTTCGCTTACGTTGGATGATACTTTGTTATGTCTCACTGCCAAGCCTCACTGAACTTTTAAATCACGAGGGGAGGCTTATTGTCGGCCAATATTTGGTCTTATCAATCTCCTCAGTTACACCAACCAGAGTCCCTGATGAATTTCAAAACATATTTTAAATTAATATACGAGTAAATCATCCAACTTAGAGTGGCTAAAAGGAGTGCTTCCAGTAGGCGCAGTCTCCTTCTACACAGTGCGTAATAATTGCGCAGCAACTGATTAGAAATCATTTCTTCTAAGCGCCGAGATATATGCGCGTTCTTTGGTGATCCTATTTCACCAAGAGTTGCTCGGAAATTTGAAATCTTTCAGTAGCTCTCCGAATAATAAATTTTCCAGATTTGCAAGTGGCTAGCGCATATTAAGTTAGATTAGAATAGATTACTTCGAGCTTTGCACTTCAACCTCATGGTCTTCTGTGCCCTCTATTCAGCACATTACGTCATCCAGAGCCAGTTCCCTAATTAAACTCAAGATTGAGCTGGGTTGGACTGAGCGTATGGGCTCATGCGTTCTTTAGCCGGGAGAGTTGAAAAAGTCTACTGGCTCATGCCTTGCCCTGCGGCCTCATCTAGTATGCAAGTTCCTTCTATGTGCCCGTGGTCTAGGACATAAATGAGGGGGAGTCGACTCAGCTTAGCCATTTTTCGTAAGAACTAGGGACTGTTTAGCGTATGTTTAAAATTGAGTTTGAGAGGGCACAGATCTGTGATATCTGTCTAGTGGTTACTAAGTATAAAAAAATATCTCTGCTTTGAAGTCTTGAGAATCAGCTTTTTGTAGCAGCCACGATGGCTGATACTTTTGTATGGAAAACACTGATTTGGCCAAGCTTGAACTAGTCTTGTTTTAGAAAATTGGAGATTTTCATTTCCCAATGTGTGAAGCCTTTCATCATGCCCGTCTTGACATATGACGCAGAGGCTTAGACGATGACAATGTGTGATGAGATATCCCTTGGAGTGTTTGTGAGAAAGATTATGCGGAAGTTTTTTTTACCTTTGCACGTAAGAGACGGCGAGTATCGCAGGCGATGGAACGATGAGCTTTAAAACGACATAGACATAGCGCAACGAATAAAGATACAGCGGCTACGCTGGCTGGGTCATGTCGTCCGAATGGATACAAACGCTCCGGCTTTGAAAGTATTCAATGCGGTATCAGCTGGTGGTAGCAGAGGAAGAGGAAGGCCACATCTGCGTTGGAAAGATCAGTTGCGGAAGGACTTGGTTTCACTTGGTGTATCCAACTGGTGCCGAGAAAAAACGAGAAAGAAACGACTGACGCGCTTTGCTAAACTCGCTGAAAATCGCGTAAGCAGTTATCACGACAATTAAAAAGAAGAAAAATGTGTGAAAGCTGAGGAATTAACTTTTTCCTCGGCTACCTCTAGAAGTTGTAGACTTAAGATTGCTCAGATTGCAACTTCATGCAAAAAATTGTGAGAGAGTTTCACATATTTCATTGCATCGGCGCTCTCTTGTAGCAGCTCATAAAATCTACCATAGCGCCACCTGTGACCCCATTAAACGATTTGGAAGTTTATTTTACTGTGTTTCGCATCAAATTCATGCACTGTGCAACCAAGTTTATCGTTGCAAAAGTGCGTTTGATATTTAGCTCTATATAAAAAAAATTTGTGGGCACTTCAAGTAAGGCGAAATGCTGTAATTTCCGCGCATTGGGCCGATATGAACGCCTGTGTAAAGTGGATTATTTTAAATTAATATACGAGTAAATCATCCAACTTAGAGTGGCTAAAAGGAGTGCTTCCAGTAGGCGCAGTCTCCTTCTACACAGTGCGTAATAATTGCGCAGCAACTGATTAGAAATCATTTCTTCTAAGCGCCGAGATATATGCGCGTTCTTTGGTGATCCTATTTCACCAAGAGTTGCTCGGAAATTTGAAATCTTTCAGTAGCTCTCCGAATAATAAATTTTCCAGATTTGCAAGTGGCTAGCGCTTGTAGACTTAAGATTGCTCAGATTGCAACTTCATGCAAAAAATTGTGAGAGAGTTTCACATATTTCATTGCATCGGCGCTCTCTTGTAGCAGCTCATAAAATCTACCATAGCGCCACCTGTGACCCCATTAAACGATTGGGAAGTTTATTTTACTGTGTTTCGCATCAAATTCATGCACTGTGCAACCAAGTTTATCGTTGCAAAAGTGCGTTTGATATTTAGCTCTATATAAAAAAAATTTGTGGGCACTTCAAGTAAGGCGAAATGCTGTAATTTCCGCGCATTGGGCCGATATGAACGCCTGTGTAAAGTGGATTGGATGATTTGTTTTCAATACAAAACTACAAGTGGGCTTACGAAATACTACCAGGTACCTAATAAAAAAAAATAAAAAATAAAAATAAAAAAATTAAATAAAAAAATATAAATAAAAAAAATAAAAGTAAATTTATACAGAGGAAAAAAGTTTAGTAAGAATTAAAAATCTCAAGCAGGCGCATAATAGCGATGAGGGCTTTCAATGGTTCCCCGCAAGTTCAGAACAACACACATACACACACACGTAGGTGAGTACAAGCGCACTCTGATATATGGTGTTGATATACGAAAGAAAAGAAATTAACATAAAAAATAACCAACAACAATAGGCGCAGCAAAGCGCAACTTGTTGCCACGAAACGATTGGCAGTCTTCTGTGAGGAAGAAAAAAAAATACCAAAAAAATAATTCATACAATAAATTTGTTGTCTTTGCATATGAAAAATTATTATTGAAATGAAATTTGCACATTCGAGCAGAGAAATTATGCATTGCGTTGCCGGGCATACTTTTCCGTAGCGCGACTGAGATTTATGAATGTTGCCGACACCGCCGCTACAATGATGTTTCTCTCCGTTTATGTGTGTCTGTGTGTGTGTGATGGATGCTGTGGGCTAGTGCACGCGTGGGCGCAGCCTTGCTGGGGGTTTGCGAAGCGCGAGGGTGTTAAGTGAACCTCTAAGTCTTCCTCCAGTGAAAGACGGGTGGCGGGGGGCGCACACTGTCGGCTTAGTGGTTCAAAATCTATTTCCAACAATGCGCATATAAACAAATAAATACATACTTTCAAACAATTTTTAGTGTTGTCGATTTGCTGTTATAGTTTTTCGCACTGCATGCCTTGGCTGTGGCTTGACTGGGCGAAAGGATCAAAAATTGGCGCTGAAATTCTCATAACTCACAGAGCAAACGAAGGCAGCCAACAAGCGAGGCAACAAGTTGCCCATTATTGTTGATGATTCGCCTTCACATTGGCCGCAATTTACTGGATAGTTTATGTGGGTATGTGTGTGTGTGTGTGTGTGCGTTGTTTGCGACCATTTGTTGCCGAATTTGCTGGGTTTTTTTGTTTGTTTCGTTATTTTCTCTTTATTTTGGTGAATGGTTTCGCATGCTTTCTGTTCGTCGCTTTGCCGCGGTTGATTGTTTGAATGCACATTTGCGCTGGTGTTGAAACTATTTGTAGAGCAAAATGTTGCTAATCTTTTTATGCATTTTGATAGATGGTTAGAGGTTGCACATAATTCATTGCCATTGACGCGCTCTTGCCGCAACAAAATAGCAACAACAAAACAAAAAAAGATATGCAAACCACAAATTTATTCATAAACAATGATAGCGCGCGCACTTGCAACATGACCAAGTTGAGACTTTTCATCTTTCAGCGGCTTTATGGCGCATGTCTTGTCTTGGATAGTCAAATTTGAAAGTATAGAAAAACGTCACATTTTATTTTATTTTTTATTTGTTAGAATTTCCGCTTAAATGCTGAGGGCGTTGAAAATTTCCTAAACTAGAATGCATAGTGCAATATATGGGAGAGAAGTGATTAGAAGGTGTTTTCAGAATATTCGGATAGAAGAGCCCAGCTTGAAAAGAAAGCTGTCACAAACGAAACAAAGCCCCACTTGAGACAAAATAGAAATGAAATATGGGCAAAAAGTAAGGTGAATTTAGTTGTAAAATGAAAAACCTTTATTGATTCTTGTAAATCAATTTCATCCCCTTCAAAATAATCCCCTCTCGATGAAATACACTTATGCCAACGATTTTTCCAATCCCCGAAACATGCCAAATAGTCCATTTCCGGTATAGCCATCAGCATCTTCTTCGATTCAGCTTTTATCTCCTCAATCGACTCGAAACGCGTTCCCCGGAGTGGTCTCTTGAGTTTTGGAAATAGCCAGAAGTCACACGGAGCAAAATCAGGCGAATACGGTGGTTGCGGAACGATATGCGTGTAATTTTTGGCGAAATGGTCACGAAGAACGAGTGCAGTGTGAGACGGTGCATTATCGTGATGCAAAAACCAAGAGTTGTTAGCCCATAATTCTGGTCTTTTTAGACGAATTGCTTCACGTAAACGAAGCATAACGCTCAAATAATATTCCTTATTAACAGTTTGGCCAGGTGGAAGGAAATCATAGTGCACCACACCACGAAAATCGAAAAAAACTGTCATCATGACCTTTATTTTTGAACGACTTTGACGTGCTTTTTTCGGTCTGGCCTCGCCTTTAGCACGATACTCGTATTCGCTTGATTGGTCGGTTGTTTCAGGGTCGTAAGCATAAATCCAAGTCTCATCTCCCGTAATAATGCATTTGAGCTTGCCCTGATAGTCTGAAAGCATTGTTTCACACATATCAACGCGACGACTTTTTCCAAGAAATTGAGAGTTTTCGGTACCAAACGAGATTTGACTTTTCGTAGGCCCAAATGGTCTTCCGATCATATGAGTAAGGTCTTTAACAGTCAACCGACGATTTTTGAGCACTAACTCCTTCACTTTATTGACGTGTTGGTCATCTGCTGACGTCGATGGTCGTCCGGAGCGCTCCAAGTCATCAACACGTTCTCAACCCTCTTTGAAAACTTTGTACCACTTATAAACATTTTTCTGCGACATGGTTGAATCACCAAATGCCTTCTGCATGCTAAACGTTTCCGCAGCCGAAATTTCATTCCGCAAACAAAATTTGATGGCACTTCTCTGCTCAATCAAATCAGACATTGTAAAAATCGAAAAATGCAATCCTGGTCGTTTGGTAAACACAAACCTAAATATATTGCTGATAATGACATTCACATGAAAGTTGGCCCAGATGTTATTAACAGTGCTGCCAACTCATGAAAAAAATAACTAGAGCGAAATTTTAATCCCGAGAACTTTGACAAATAAATTCACCTTACTTTTGCCCACAGTAGTATATACAGGAAATGGACCACATGGCCGAGCTCCTCGTCCTATTTGTGATGTACGCCTTGATGTGTGGACCTGCAACTTTAAGCCGACTCCGAACGGCAGATATCTTTTTATGAGGAGTTTTTTCTTACAAGAAATTGTATTACTCTATAATATGGGCCTCAAATTGTAATATTCATAAAAATAGGGTCCTTCAAGTTCGAGCTTATTTTTGAAATTCAAATTAAACACACATTTTGAATAAGCAATATTTAACTTTTTATTGACATACAATGGAGGCAAAAGGGGAGTCAAATCCTTCCATATATTGCTTGAAGGCTTAAACGAGTGACGGGAAGATAATGCAGAACAAGTCAGCAGAAAAATTATTGAAAATCAGCGGAAATCTACTCAAAATTTTCACTTTGCTACACTAAAATGAAATGAGCTATAAAATTGCATACTAGAAACAAATTTTGAAATTCAGATAAAAAATTGCATATTTTTTGTGAACTCTGGACAAAATTCGAAACTTTAATTTACACGGATTTTTTTAGACAAGATTTTCACACAAAGTTAACAAAAAAAGAAAGGTACTGTAAATATTGTAAACGTATCACTGAGCTAAAACTTCTTCACTAACTGTGTGAATGTAGTATGATAAATGATATTTCCCATATACAGGGTTTGATTGAAAAGTAATGAGCCTTCCCGTGCGGAATGTCTGCCAAGCGATCAACCGAACTGGTGGGGGCAAATGATCGTTGGACCTTCCCCTTTCACTAGAAACCGGTCCCAGTTCGCTGGCAACAGCGGTGCAGTCAACATCGCTCCGCGCGTGAACGCTGTTTTAAAAGTGTGTTAGGATTTTGCAGTGGCGAAAATGCAGCGATCGTTGGGGCAACGTTACTCGATCAAATTGTGCGTAAAGCTAAACAGGCTGTACCTCCAGGAAGCAAAGTAAACGCGGCATTTTACAAAGAAATGCTCCTTCGGCTGAAAAACGGCGTCTCCCGGGTTCGGCCCGACCTCGTCAACAATTGGACCCTTCATCACGACAATGCGCCAGCGCACACCGCCTTCCTCTGCACCTCTGCAATGGCCAAGATGGGGGTTCCGGTGCTTCCCCACCCTCCCTACAGCCCAGACCTGTCCCCTCCGGACTTCTTCTTGTTCCCGCGCCTGAAACGAAAGCTGAATGGGGAGGCGTTTCGACTCCATCCAGGCGATCCAAAAAACTGTGACAGCCGAATTGACCGCGATTCCGGCGGATGAGTTTAAAAAATGTTTCCTGCAGTGGAAGGACCGCTACCAGCGGTGTATTGACGCTCAAGGGTGCTATTTTGAAGAATATTAGTTGCATAAGCCAAACGGTTTAATAAAACTGCTTAAAAAAAATAAGGCTCATTACTTTTCAATCAAACCCGCAATGACGTGCGTTCCTACACGCCCTGTGTTCCGCGTTGTAGACAGCGTATACTTCGTTTTACCCTCGCTCACTGCCAGACCCACTCGCGATGATTCCTTTTCGATAGCAGAAAACGCATTGGTGACATCTCGCTTACAGCAGCCGATAATGTCAATGCCATCGGCATACGCAAGGAGCTGGACACATTTGTAGAAGATAGTGCCATTACGACACCTGCTTTTCGGAGCACCTCTTCCATCACGAAGTTGAAGAGGTTGCATGACAGTGGATCGCCTTGTCTGAAGCCTCGAACGGTATTAAATGGCTCGGAGAGGTTATTTCCTACCTTGACGGAGCTGGTTGTGTTGCTCAACGTCATTCTGCAAAGTCGTATGAGCTTCGCTGGTATACCGAACTCGCACATGGAGGCGCACAGACAATCCTTTATCGAGCTATCGAACGCAGCTTTATAGTCGACAAAGAGATGATAGGTGTCGACTTGCTTTTCATGGGTCTTTTCCAGGATTTGGCGTAATGTGAAAATCTGGTCTATGGTGGACTTACCACGTCTGAAGCCGCACTGATAAGGCCCGATCAGTATGCAGGCAAACGGCTTAAGTCTTCCCCATAGGACGCCAGACAGGACCTTGTACAGGTTGGTTAGAAGACTGATGCCCCGGTAGTTGGTACAGGTCGTCGGGTCACCCTTCTTCAGTACAGGACAAAAAACACTTAGATGCATGCTCCCTATCAGCACATCGCCGCCAGTCTTAAACAATTCAGCGGGCAAGCCGTCAGCGCCAGCCGCTTTGTTATTCGTGAATCGCTGGATGGGAACTCTGACTTCGTCATGACTAGGTGGTGGAACGTTCAAGTTATCGTCGATTGGTGGTATCGGGTCATCTTCTACTGGGGCAGAATTGTGTGCGTCATCGCCAGCAAGTAAATTGCAGAAGTGTTGCCTCCATATGCCCAGTGTGGACTGTGTATCCATAACCAGATTTCCGTTTTTATCTCTGCAGGCTGATGCTCCGGTCTTGAAACCTTGTGTCAGACGCTGGCAAAAACTTACCACATGCGAATAAAGCAAAGTGGCATGGCCAAGACTAAACAGTGGTCGTTCAAAATGGTTGCTAAAACTCAACAGAGAGAAAGCAGGAACTTTGTTAGGTATATAAACCGGTTATTGCCTAATAGGTAAGCACGCCAGAAGGTTGGGACTTCCATACTACGATTATTGTTGAAACTGCTATAATACAGAAGAGGAGGAAACTATAAGAAATCTCTTTTGTGAGTGTGAAGGATTATCTAGAAGAAGACTTTGCACGCTTGGTAATGCATTTTGAACAGATAAAGCAGTTTCTGCACGTCTTGAACTAACGAAATTAAGCTCGTTTATGAAAGACGATTGAAGTAGCCTGTAAGTGCTCCACAGAGTAATCCGAGACCCTTTTTATCTAAGGCTATAGCAGATTTTGCCGTAGCCGAATGGCGGCCGCCGTAGCCGAATGGGTTGGTGCGTGACTACCATTCGGAATTCACAGAGAGAACGTAGGTTCGAATCTCGGTGAAACACCAAAAATTAAGAAAACATTTTTCTAATAGCGGTCGCTCCTCGATAGGCAATGACAAACCTCCGAGTGTATTTCTGCCACGAAAAAGCTCATCCGCTGTAGGTCCCTCCATTTGTGGAACAACATCAAGACGCACACTACAAATAGGAGGAAGAGCTCGGCCAAACACCCAAAAAGGGTGTACGCGCCAATTATATATATATATATATGTATATAAAAGACGCAGGATGGTTTAAAAGGGATCGATCCCATAGTGTAAGGAAGAATTTCCAGTGGCATCACAACGGACTTACGAAAGGTCTAAGTGTGTCATATTGGCAGCCACCAGAACCACCTACCTAGTTATCTGACTTTCTGACAACGTCTACTTGACAAAAAAATATTATAGAGGGTTACATTAACCCTTTCGTTAGATTTGTCATGCATTAATTTCTTGATTTCATGCAAATCAAAATTAAGAATAATCAACAATTAACTAGAGCTGGTTGGTAGGTTGGCAATTTGGTGGCCTAGTACAGATTCGCCTATTACCATAGATTCACAACTTTGCCCCACCCGCAGTGCTCGCGCTGCTGTCATTTGTGATTTCGCTAGGCCAGTGCGAAGCGCCAAAGTTTCTATGTCAAAGATTTTTCTTTCTATTGGACGAGCACAACTTTCTTTTGTGCAACTAAGTGGAAAGGAATTGACGCACAGAGTTGAATGCAAAAACTAGCCACACATATATACACACACACACATGCAAGTAGGCACTATAAGTCTATAAACAATAGTTCACACATTTGCTGATATATTGGCACTGCAGAGATGTATGTGTGTGTGTCGCTGGTATGTGCATGTATGTGTATGTTTGTTTCTGCCAGTCCATTTGCGGCTGCTCAAATTAATTAAAGCGCTTTTTAGCATAAGAAAAAAATCTAAAAAAAAGTGAAAAGCATTTCATTTCATTTTTAACGTTTTACGCTTTTTCAATTTTAATTATTTCAAGTCATTTGCATGCAGCGCTCACCTACATATAAATACACACGCACACAGCCGTAAAATCAGAGCGACCAGTTGCTCGTTTTTCCTTTGGCTTAATGGTCAATCGCTGCTGCTTCTTCAAGAAAGTGTTGCAAAATCTCAAAAGCGTAGCGCGAATTCCATAGCAATTCGCGTGTATGTATGCATGTGCGTTGGTGTGTGTGTGTGTGTGTGCCAAGCAAATGCTGATTTATGATTTTGCAATTTTCATTGAAATCAACCGCAGATTCGGTTTTGTGCTGGCTCTTTACTCTTGCAGCCTCTTTACCTTGGATTTTCTACCTGTTGTTTTTTGTTTAGCAAATTTTTTCCTATTGCTAATTTTATTATTTTCAATAAGAAATACATCAACGTTTATTTGTATCTAATAAAAAACAATTTCTTCCCTCCATTCTTTGAAGCTTTTGTGCATTTGCAAATTTCCTTTAAATACTATTTTTTTGTTTGTTTTGTTGGTTTCTTCTACTTCGCGATTTCTTTTACTCATTCCAGTTTGGGTTTGCTTTTTGTGCGCCTTTGCTTTGTCGCTTGACGTCTGACCTATTCACCCACAATTGTATACAATGTGCTATCACTTCATTCCATTCAGTTGCCTTATTGTTATTGCCGCTTTGTTGCTTTTGTTGCTTTTCATCGATTTTGTTGTTTCACTCTGCCACACTGCCACTCCACTAGTGTGGCACTCTCTGCGCGTGCTTTGTTGGCCGGCAAGTGAATAAGGAAATACTTTGCCACAAATGGACATTTGTCGACATTTCCTTAAATGCCAAGTGAAATTTGCTTGCATTGTACAGATGTAAGGCTTCAAAAGGTGCGCATGCGCATATGCAGCAAAAACAAGTCATGGCCCAGCTGTCGTTGGGATGAACCGATATGCTGGACACACGCCTCATTTGGTTGGTAAAGGCGCATATGTAAAGATTTTCAATTGGCAGTGATTTTTTTTCCACCTTTCATATAAAATGTAAAGGTAAGCGGGCAAAACAAAAAATAGAAATTATAGATTTCGAGGGAGTGGAGGCCTCTGTAAAAATTTAATAACACATGTAAATAAAATGTGTGGGTATGTGTGATGCTATTTCTGTCCATATGTATGGATGTTTGTACAGGGTTGCCAATATTCGACGGACCCATCTGGCAACCCTGTATCTTTCGACAGAGAGGTCAAATCGCTTGATGACATACCGCGTTGGAAGCGTCAGTCCAAGCAAATTTTTACCATGGAACAGTGCACGCCACGCGAGCGCTCCCAAATTCACCTTCTAAGAAGACCATTAAACGTTTGTACGAAAGGTTTTCGACTGGTGATGCTCTTTCTAATCCAAAGAGGCCAAATTCCTCTTTTACGGGCCAGTGTTGAGACGTTGCCAAGGACATCCCAAAATCGCCGTTCTCAGCAGTTGGGCATTGCTCGGACCACTTTACAACGAATTATCCGCATTGATTTGCATTTATTCCCGTATAAGATTCAATTGACGCAAAGATTATTGCCTGCGGATCAAAATCCGTCGGGTCCGTCGAATATGGGCAACCCTGTATATACATTCCAATTTCTTATTTAGAAATTTTCCATATATGCGCCTCCTTCAATGAGTTATTAGCTTGGCGTACCTCCTTAAAGCGTGCTTAGGCCAAGCATCTACTCCAATTTATAGCGCTCGGGTCTTACGAGAGACATTGTTATCTGTCGCTATCGAGAGATGATTAATGATTTTTTATGGATGGTATTGATCTGAACAACGTTTTTTTTAAACAAGACGGCGCCACATGCCACACAAGCAACGAAACCATTGATTTTTTACGGGAAAAGTTTCCGGACCGTGTTATCTCTCAAAGAGGTGAGCACAATTGGCCACCGAGATCTTGTGATTTAACAACTTGTGACTTTTTTCTTTGGGTCCACGTGCAAAAAGAAGTCTACGCCAAAAGCCCAAGGTCGATTGAAGACCTCAAAGATGGAATTCGTGAGGCTATCGAGGACATAGTGCAGCCACTTTGCAATTCGGTTATGGAAAATTTTATGAAAAGGATATTGTCCTGTAAGCGTGGTCGTGGTGGTCATTTGGCTGATGTTTCCACTATTGAAGGTATGCGTTCCTCTTTATAATGAAATAAACATTCGATCATTTATATTAAAAAGTAGCATTTTTCTTTGAATATTAAAATAACAGCTCTTATTGGAAAACCCTTATATATGCCTCCTCCAAAAGAGAGGTGATTTTTATTAGCAGCTTTTTCAGTGCAGAAATGCATTCAGATACTTCCCATTACTCACTGTGGGCCAATCGCTAGTGAAAACCACTTTTTCTGATATTTGATATTTCATACCCGATTGGTAGACAGAAACAAACTTACTCGGCTATGGTGGTCGGACAGGTAATAATAATAGTTTTAGTATCTGTAGTGTGCCTAATGGCCGACACTTTAACCTAAACAATTTTTAATGTCCTACTACATATTTTAGGCCGCCGTAGCCGAATGGGTTGGTGCGTGATTACCATTCGGAATTCACAGAAATATCGTTGGTTCGAATCTCGGTGAAAGCAAAATTAATAAAAACATTTTTCTAATAGCGGTCGCCCCTCGGCAGGCAATGGCAAACCTCCGAGTGTATTTCTGCCATGAAAAAGCTTTTCATAAAAATATCTGCCGTTCGGAGTCGGCTTGAAACTGTAGACGCACCATAACAAATAGGAGGAGGAGCTCGGCCAAACACCTAACAGAAGTGTACGCGCCAATTATTTTTTTATTTTATTTTTACATATTTTAGAATTAGTGATAAAAATCGATTCTTAACTTAGATGCTCCCTACCTCAGGCTGGGAATCGGTTGAAAGCCAACCACATAATCAGTAAATTTTTCACCTTGCGAGCAAATCTCAAAATGTCTGCCACAGGAGCATTCTTGATTTCATTCGCATCAATTCGATCTCGATAAAAGATGCGCAGTCTTCTCTTTGCCAAGGCAATAAAATTTGCACAAGATATGCTCTGTGGTTTCATCATCTTCCAGACTCTGTCATACACTCTGCCTCGCTCCCAATGTGAGCTTTTGAGAGAGGTAATTGAAGTAATAGTAACCTGCTTGATGCCGGGGAAGCTTGTAGGCTACTAAGCGCAGATTTCTCTTTTAAGGGCAACATCGCTATTCTTTCGTATAGCCAAGCTGCAATCCTGAATTCAGCTACAACAACCTCTATGGTGGTGGAACAAAGTAGGAATACCCTTTCCACCAGCCGAGAGTCTCGAACAACGGTTTGGCTTAGATGTCAACATCCTAATAAGGTTCTTAAGCCGCAGAGACTTGATATAGTCGTGCCGTAAATAAATGGTAAACAAGTTAGTAACGAGGATGTGGCAAGAAAATGGTACGGAGGCCAAAGTTCAATTCTGGATGAATCACAACTCTAACCAACCAACCAAACCTGTTTGAAAACCCTCTATTTTCCTGATAACTACTTTACGCATATTATGCAATTTCCTACTGTAGGTAAAAGGTCTTATAAGAGTTTCGACTTGACAGAGTTCTTGTGTTAATTTCAAATGAGTAACTCTCAGCGTATTTTCGAGCTTTTGCCCAGTTGATACCGCAGTATGGTTCTTGACCGTGAAAATCTGCTTTCAATCCTGCCCTAGCGAGTTCCTCAGCAAATTCATTAACTTTTATTTCAGATTGATACGGAACCCAACAAGGTGCAATTTTACTTGTTGCACTAAGTTGGTTACGGTGGCAAAGGCATTTGTACACACTAGTTTCGATTCCACAGAATGTGAAGTTAGTATTTTTAATGCAGCTTGACTGTGCGATTATATATGTAGCTATGTTGCACCTCCTTTGTTGCACCTCATTTGATTTATTCTAGCACAGATCGAAATCGCCTGCATTTTTGAGAGATTTTCCTGCTTAGATCATAGATTCCCTGTGAACCATTCGAGACTTGTCTGATCGACCCAAGGCCGTATTAGCTTCCATCCAATGCTGTCTGATATTATGATTTCAAACCTAGTGTTGAAAATATATTTTGGAAATGGCTTATCTGTTTATTAGGGAAGAAATCACGTACGTATTATCGCTAGAACCGTGTGTGAGTACTGAAGGAAGAACAGAAAATAATTATTGGCAGAAAATTATTTTTCAGATTGCGCCGATAAGAGACACCGTCCACAGAAATTGCTTGCCCTTGATGATTTACAAAAAAATATGATCCGATAATTCCACTGCCTGACAGTGCACATTAGGGCGGGTCGATTTAAAAATCGCTCATTGCTTTGTGAAAATCGTATTCTAGGGATCAAAATAAGAAACTTTGCCGAAGAAACCATACCTCTAAAACGAACTCTGATGTCCCCCAATTTGGGTCGAACGAAAAATCCCACTTTGACCCATTTAGAGTGCTCCAATCGAGTCCAAATGTATGACCGACCCCCACTAACTTTGGACGGCCGATCCACCCATGCCAGTGGCACACCCCCTGGAACTCCCCTGGGGGGTTCCTCATACTATCATTTCAAAATATCACCATTTTTGGCCTTTACATGAGAAAAGAAACTAAAAAGTTCGACCCAAATTAGGGGACATCAGAATTCGTTTTAGAGGTATGGTTCCTTCGGCAAAGTTTCTTATTTTGATCCCTAGAATATGATTTTCACATAGCAATGTGCGATTTATTTGCCTTCCCACAAATCGACCCGGCCTAATGCACACCAAACCGTCCAACACAACTTTGAGACCGTGAAGTGACCATTGATGTTTTAATAGTTGGTTCTGTTCTTTAAGGGATCAATAATGGCAATTTTCCTTAATTTCACTTCTATTAAAATGGAAATGAACTTCATAATTCAAAAAGTCAGAGTTTCCGCACGAAATCGCTTCAACATTGTCTCGCAAAAATTTCTACGCAAATTGTAATCGTTAGGCTTAAGCGCTCGTACAGAATTTTGAAAAAGCAAAGTCTAAGTTTAGTGTTTGGAAGTCACAGAGCAGCTTGTCGGGCAAGCTTGTAGCGACGAATGCAATATTTGCAGTTATTCTCGATGTCCGGTTGGGCTCCGGCCGTGGGTTGTCTGCTACGATCGAACTTGTTGCTCGGAATCTTCGCACCTCTGAACGAATCAAATCTTCACTTGGGGCATCACGTAAATGTCGAATATTGTAACGTGAACTAAATCAAATCGCCGAGCAGTTCCACATTGAATCATTGGCCTTGAAATACGCATCGATTGCCAACGCACGTCCTTTACCCGTCCACCGCCACATCGTTACTAAGTAACCCACAGAAAAAAGGAAAAACAAACCAGATCTCCTACCCTCTCATACATTCAGCGTTAAACCTAATTCTACCACTGAACACCCTGTACCTATGATACCGATTTCAGCGCATAGATTGCGCCAGCTACAAATGTATCAAAGCACAAAAATAATAGCAAAAGCCGTAGATCACTAATTTTAACAACATATTTAAATACTCATATGGGTATGTATGTATGTATGTATGCATGGATGGATGTATATATGGATGTATGTATGTAAATACGTATGTATGTATGTATATATGTATGGATGTATGTATATATGGATGTATGTATGTATGTATGTACGTATTTATATCCCCATATTGCCTCACTGCCTGACCAACTAATCCTCGGGTTCACCTATACCTACAATCCTCTGCTATTGAACGCACTTGCTCTTTACCCTCACTCACTAATCACCTACATACCTACCTGCGCTTTGTCTGCACACCATGACCAGCTCTTCTGCTCCCCCACTCCCCCCTTCATGGTTGTATTGTACGCTATGCGTCACCACAGCTCAATCGCAAATGTCTCCTCATTAGTTTTGACTTTTGCATAACAGATTCGCAGTCACTGCCTCTGATTTCTTTTCCATGTGTGTGTGTGCATGTATGTTTGTATGTGTATTAGGCATTCCTCTATATTAAAATAGTTTCACTATTACTCCTCTGTCTCTTCCTATCGGATTGAAATATTTTCGCAAATCCATTTTGCTTTCTTTGCTGTCTCTTCTATTATCGATTGTTGCCGAGGCATGCAGCGCGAAATCATTTTGAAGTGTAGCGTGGCGCCAGATTAGGTTACCTGTCGTGCAAAAAATAGCACAGCGAGTGATACACAAATCCATTTACAAATATTTAAATATAGGGGATCTTTCCATGGGGGCGATGGAAATTTTGTTGGATATAAGTACTAAAAAAATACCAAATTTTGTTGTGATTTGTTTAGTCAAATCATCAATAGCACTACAGTCTTGTACAGACCATTGCTTCCATAACTACGGTTGTTCACTCCGATCGATCCTCTGCTACGCCAGTTCCAGTTTTCGATACCCATTTTCCGCAAGTCGGTTGTGAGCTCATCAATCCAGCGTTTGTTTGGTCTCCCTCGACATCTTCGTCCAATTAGCTGTCTGTGGAACGCTATTCTGGCAGCTCTGCATTGGGGCATTCGGTACATGTGCCCCAGCCATCTGATTTTTTGACATTTTATAAAGCGTATTGCGTTTTCATTTTGAATCATCGACGCATTGACGCTCGTGATTTTATCTTATCTGAAAAGTTCCGTCATCTTGTCGGAAGAGACCGTATAGTGTTCGCAATTTCTTTCTTTCATATGTAGAACCAACAACTTAAGGTAGACGATGCTTTGTTCTAAAATTTTAAGATTCATTTTATGTGCAACCAACCAAGTAACTTGTCAGAGAGATTCACTGTATGGTGTGGTGTGGATTTCGTTCTGGTGGAGTCATCAATTCCTCTAACACAACCGTCACATCCGTTTGATTCGAGTTTTAAGAATCTGTGATGGAGGATGGTCCCATATGTGGAAGTCCACGCAAGTGGGGAAAGTTACTGATCGCCATTCACTTGGGAGTGCCAGGACGATTCTTCTGCATATGGTTCAAGCAGTTCACAACTCCCGGGATTATCCCAAGTATCCTCTGGGTAGCTCTGGTAACATCCGTTCGGGAGTGAGCTAACGTTAGAAGGCGAAGCATTCCAGGGTAGCTGGTTGTGCGCTGGGTTTGGGACTTAAAAATCCCCCCGAATGAAAACACAAGCCTTGAAATCCAACGTAGAATCTCTCTTGCCAACAAGTGGTACTTTGGACTAAACTCGGCCAAAATCGCGTAAGCGGTTATCGCGCCACTTAAGAAGAATAATATGAGCAAATAATTGTTGTCTAAATTGGATAATAGGAATACCTGCGAAGTGTGATTCCAGGACTAGGTACAACACTGCGCAGGCCAGGATGAACATTCCACTCGAGCGATTTGAGTTAATGATCATCTCACGCCTCGTCAGGTAGAAAACGAAAGGAGTTAGAGGTTAGTAAAATTGAATGCTTAGGTGAGGAATTGATTTCTATTGATTTAAATTTTGTTTGGAAGTGATTTAAATTATTTTAGTGCCTCCAAAATATTAGTTTGGGGAAAAGAAATCCATTATTTTGATAACGCAGACCCAATCAATGTTCTTTCCATCCTTTCTGAAGCAAATATAATAAAAATGTCAAATTTTCTTAAAGCTATAAATATCTTTCAACTTATTTAGTCTTCTAATTTATATTCACTCACATACTTTCATTTGATTAGCTCTGTTAGCTTGAGCGTTTATATTAGATTTCATCTATAATTTTAATTATATTTTAATAAATAATAATAAGATTAATAAATTCCCACATGTTCACGCACTCGCCCAATCAGTCTTTGTTCGGTCGGCAAAGAAGTGATTTTCACCAACACGATCTCACTTTTTTTGTTAACACACCGCAAGTGATGTCAGCGCATCTGTTGATTCTATTGAATTCGCTGATAGCCGAATAACGGTCTGTTAGAGAGCACACCTCTAAAAATTTTTTTTTTTCACCACGACCTATACCCACTAATACTCACATATATTCACCACCAGATCATACAAGGACTGTGCTAAAATAAAAACGACAGAAGGTTTGTTCTGATAAGTTCAAGTTTATTTATTCAAAATAGTTCCCTCAGGCCTCGATACACTGTTTCAGGTCATTGACCGGAATGTCCTTCAGGCTTGTCCTTCACCTTGTATAAAGCTTTCAACTTTCAACATCACTAACCAGCTGGACCTCAGCACCAAGGAAACGATGCTACGATTAACTCGAGTACCAGTCGAACCAGCCGTCAGCTTCAAACACAAATCCTTTAACTCATTAGCTTTTGCAAATAGCCAATACCCCAATATTAGAGTTCACCGCACATATTCTTTTCATTATTATTAATATCGGCCCATTCTATCGGCGATTTCTAATGTGGTCGAGTGTGCTTGACTGTAAGCCTTCACTTGGAGGCTTCTGATGAACTTGGGTAGCTCCTCAAGATTTTTTTTTCATATCACCAATGGATTTTGAGTCACTCCGCCCAGAAGCGTGAGTTTTCGTCTTGCACATGTATCTGCAATGAATATGATTAGCAGTTTCAACGTCCAGTTCGCACAAACGGCAGACGCGTGGTTCTACTAATTTAATTTCCTGAAACGAAGTCGACAATGTCTTCTAGTATCCAGTTAGTGTTCATTAGCCTGTCTGAGCGTAACGGGAGCAATGCGAACCTGCCCCACAGCGGCTTTAGGAATAATCACTGGACTCATTCCTCGTAGCCAAAGGGTCGGCAGTCAGTGCAGCTCTAAGGCTACCTAATCTACTCCATCTCAAAGAAGGCTAAGTAATCTAATCCATCTTTATGAATGTTTTAAAATACTCAACATCCAAGCACCAAGAATAACAGAGTTTCTCGATGTGGGTTCCGGGACATGAGGGGCACGAAGGGAATAAAATTGCGGATACTTCAGCGAAAAAGGAGTCAAACACTCCCTTCATAGGTCCTGAACCTTTCTGCGGGGTAAATAACAGCTTCAAAAGTGCCTTTTGTACGTGAGCAGGAACAACGAGGCCTAATCGACTACTGGAGAGCCCAATCGGGCATGCGGCAGTCGAAAAGACTCATAGATTCAGAACAGATAAAGGCAGAAGCAATCCTTAACCTAAGCAGAAAGGACATACAACTTTACAGTGAAATACTAACAGTACAGTGTCCTGCTAATTATTACATGTCCAACTTAATTATTACATGAAAAAGACTGGAGAGTTAGAAAACGATTCTTGTAGACTCTGCAAAGATACACAAGAAACAGCAGAGCACGTTCTCTGCGACTGCCCAACAGTGACACGACGCAGACTAAATTACCTGCGAAATGGGGCTATAGATCCAAACCGCCTGGTAGAAATCAAGCCTAGAGCAGTTTTAGGATTTATTAACAGCCTAAAACAGTTTGAGTAGGTTACATGGCTGCACAATAGATCTCTTCAGGTCGCAGTGCACAAACAGCCAATAAATAATAATAATAGTGTTTATAAGTCCCCTCTATTCAGCTTAAGATGCCTATGTGTGATGCTCTTCTGGGGGGAAGAATAAACTATTTAACCTGGCTCTATACGGAACTTCCATACAGTATCGTGCGTATTCTTTGCCTTCGCGGTCTTTAACCCTAGAAAACTAAACCCCGCCTCTGAGGCGCAAAGATTGTCATTTTTACGTATTTTATTATGATTGAATGCAAGTGGCAGCACGAGCTTTCAAACCATTATAGTAGTCTCTTGTGTGAGTTTGTGGGCGAACGTTCATTGCGCAAAGTTTTTTTGTTACGGAGATATATTAAATCGTGTTGCCTGAGAGGCGAGGTTTAGTATTAAAGGTATTTTTCTGACTACATATTATTTGTAAATATTTCCTTTTTTTTCGACAGTAGCTATAATGTTAATGGCTTTTTCGTTTAGAGATGTGTACTTCTGACTCCCAAATAGAAAAATGGTTGGAGGAGCTGTCGCTAAATGGAGGCGAAATAGAGGACAATTTAGAAAAGGATTCGATTCAGACGACCATGTTCGGTTTCCATGATAAGTTAAGTCTTGTTAGCTATAAAGCAAAGCCTCATAAAACTGTTTTCTTAATATCAACTATGCACGACGAACCCACACTTAACTCACTATCAAAAAAACCTGTAATTATTGAATCCTATAATGCAACAAAAGGTGCTGTTGACACTTTTGATCAGATGTGTTGTCATGCCAGCTGCAGCCGCAAAACCAGGCGTTGGCCATTATGTCTGTTTTACGGTATGATAAATATGGCAGTATTGAATAGTTATATTCTCTATGTTTCAAACTGTGACCATAAACAAATAAAGCCAATGAGCAGAAAGGATTTCATGAAGGATCTTAGTAAGGATTTGTGCTGTGACTGGCTCTGAATGAGACTTCAAGAAAGACCATCTATGCAAAACCGAGTTCGTGAAGCAATAACCGACACCATTCATAGCTCCGAAGAGCAGCAAGAAAACTCTGAACCACAAATAAAGAAAGGGAAAAGATCAATGTGCAATTACTGTCCATCAAGCAAGAAACATATGAGTGTTTATTATTGTGCAAAATGCAATAGAACATACTGCCTGGAACATAGATCCCCAAATTGCTATACATGTGATATAAGAAAAAAGGTCTGAATTAATTTTTATGTACAAAACAAAATGTTAATAATATATTTGAAATTCTTTATTTTTATGAAACTTAGTACAAATAGCTATAAGAAAAATATGAATTTTATGTTTTTGTTTTAAAGAAAAAAAAATTATAAAATTTTTTCTAAATGATATCCTTGCAAAAAAAAAAAAAATTAAGTGTTAATTTAGTAAGTACATAATTGGCTTATAAAAACAATTTGATGAAATATTTTTTTTATATTATAGTTAAATACTCCAATTCTCAAAAAATGAAATGTTTTTCAAAACAAAAACTTAACGAAAAGTAGAGAAGAATTTTGTTTTTATAAAAAGTAGCCTGATAGGCGAGCTTTAGTTCTAAGCGTTTAAAAAAAAGGTTTAGTTTTCTAGGGTTAATGACTTCCTTCATGTGGTCTTTTGTGAGCCCACAAAAGGGTTCTGTTGTATAGAATTTTGAATTAGAGTAAACCTGTTCGTTGCTGTGGTAACCTTCAAGAACTGGCACCGTACACTTTACAGCATTGTTCATTGGTCACTGGCTATTAAGGAGGCCGAATAATTCCACAACGAAGTTATTAATGTTATTAATTGAGACTGCAGTGCCCATTAGTCTGACTGATTACCTGAAAAAGTGCTGATGCGCTTAGAAGTTGTGCCTCTTTAAAGTCATTCTCTGTCAGAGATTGTTATACAATAGATCTCCGCTTGAAATATTGTGGGATAATCGTCCATGGGTATCGAATATTTTTAAAGTTTGGCCCAAAGCAACTCTCACAAGTCTTATCATTCGCAAGTTTCCCACCCATCTAAAAACTAAAATAAATAAATGATGGGCGCGCTCCCTTCTGTTAGGTGTTTGGCCGAGCTCCTCCTCTTATTTGTGGCGCGCGTTTTGTTTCTGTTCCACAAATGGAGGGATCTACAGTTTTAATATATAATTTGGAACTTTCTTTGAACAGTGATTGAGTCCTCACCAAGTTACCCACACTCCATTACGTAAGACTCGAAATGATCAGCTGTCTCTTTAGTTATAAAAACAGTCAAGAGTGGATTTACTGATTGAATAAACAAAAAAGAAAAAAATATTGAGCCTACTTATTAATGCCGAAGAGCTGGAAACAAGTGCTGCCTAAAGACTTTTCATGGAATTGAACAAAGTAATTTATTTCTTTCTAAAAAGTGTGCCACAAAATTGCCATATTTATTTTTGACATTTCAACTTTGAGAAAGAAAAACAAGGAGGAATAAAAAAAAGAAATACTACAACACAAACAACCACATAAACAACGCACTCATCATATGCACTTCATAATAATAGTAACCTGATGCCAATGAAGTGATTTTTGTGCTACATCAAGTACACTCAAAGCGGCAAAATCTCGTATGCCCACAGCGCCAACCCCCACCAATATTTCTCCACCCGCAAGCCGGTCAAAGCCGAGCTACAACTATCACTTGGTGAACTGCGTAGTTTATCGATGCCAAAGATACACATGCAGATAAGTACGTGCACACACACACACACATACAAATAAACATATGTTCAAAAGTAGGTATGTATGTATGTTTGTTTTCCACCGCCAGCAGGCAAATGCTCCATTTCAGTAATACAAAAAACCAAAAAAAGATACAAAATAAAAAGCTTTTTTAAGAAAAAAGCCACTCACACATCATAAACAAACACTCCAAGCTGATTTCTCCATTAGAGAGTGGGACTAATGCTTGGATCGAGGGGGTGAGGCACTGCAGTTTCGGCATCTAATGACAGCGCAGATGGTTGCGGTCGCAGCCCGAGCTTAAAGCGTCTGTGGCGGCCGCAAACCCATAGATCACAATTATGACTTCAATTACGCTGACAGTAGCAGTGATCTTCATCTTCATTAGAGCGATTTCGATTATTTTGAATATCTCCAATAGAGAGAGAGGCGGCTAAAGTGGTTGTCTGAATGATTGCCTCAGCGACTCTGGCGGCACGCTCATCCACCGGCTACGTCCGACAGCGGCCGCGATGGTTGTTCAGCGGTATTGTAGCAGCAGCACCTGCATTTAGCTTTCAAGTACTGTGCGTCCGTCCGCCTTTCCTAACGGTCGCTCAGTTATTCGGCATGTTGCTGGTTGTTACTCTTGTTGTGCTTGGCTGTATGACATGGCAATAATTGGTGAATTGGCTGGTGGGTAAAGTGAAATGCCCGCATTTTTGGAAGGCTTTTATTTTTATTTTTTTCGTCTAGATAGCCAACTAAGCGACCAACGGGACGGGCAGCCAGCCAGTGAGGCGGCTTTGACAAAGTTGGCTGGCGTTCATTTTGGGAACCTTTTTCTTGTTTCGCATTTTTTATTGCCGGATATCTTTGTTTTTATTATTCTAATTTATAAACGATAGCCAAGAAAAATGCTCTATAATAAAATGAAATCGTTCATTTAAAGTAAATGGGAGAGAAATGAAAATAAAAATAATAATTCGTAATATGAAAGTAGTATAAGAAATAAAAAGGCAAAATAATAATTCGTAATATGAAAGTAGTATAAGAAATAAAAAGGCATTCCATGCACTGCAAATATTGTGTTGAAGAAATGAAACATTTTTTTTTTTTAATAAAAAAATTGTACGCTATTGACAGCTAAAAATGGCATTTATGGACATACATATGAACCAGTGCCCCATTTATTCACATGCACGCGGATATTAGTAAAAGCAATATGGGATGATGGTAGTGAATCGCTCGTATATCCAGTAAAGTTTGCGAATAAAAATCACCACTTCTTTCACTCTCATTTTCTAATCGAATATGACCATGTAGCCTGCCTATAACTGTGCCTGAACAGCTCATTGTCCGTATATAAATAACTTCTTCTAATACATATTTATTTTATTCTACTTAATAAAATTCCTTCTTATACAATATTTCTTAGCCATTTCCTCACTGTATTAGGAGTGATTTTTCAAATATTTTCGCACTATTTTCTCATCATATTTATGGCCATTTTCAAATCATTTTTCTACTAATTTTTTTTTTATTTCTTTACACACTTTCTGAATATTTTTCGCACTAGGGATCGCACTATTTGTGGTCATTTTCTTATCATATTTCTAGTATTTTTTTTTAATTTTTGTAGTCACTTTCTGAGCATTTTAGAATTTTTATATTTTAAGTAGTCTACTAGTGGTATTTTTTTGTGCACGAGTTGTAAAAAAAGTGTTCTTGGTTTTCTCAGCTATACCAGTAGTGAAACGAATATGACATAATTTCTAAAATTAAACAAAAAGAGAATAAAAAACGGAATTGATTGAAAATTTTCCAAGTTCTTTCATAACACAGGCCGACAAAATTTAACCAACATTCAGACCCAGAAACCAGACTATATATTTCCGAAGGTTTATGATGCGCTGAATCCAAATCTGGCCTCAGAATTGCTCTATCAGCTCTGGTTTTTGAGATATCCTAACCTAAAAGTGCAAAAAACACCGTTTTTGCCCATATTTGAGGTTATGTAGCCTTGCAGATGTTTTCTTTCACCAAAATTAAAGGATGGCATCTTTAAACACAAACCTTGGTTTTTCAAATGGCGTTTTGTTTGCTCAAATATCATTTTTTTTCGCTGAGATATCGCATTTAGAAATTTTCAGGTTTATAAATTTTCCTGAAAATCGATTGGAGTTAGGGGTAGTCAGAATTTTCAAAAAAATGGATCTTATGTTTGCATTTCCTTAAAGTATAATATCTTAAAAATAATGTGTGAAAATTTGAAGTGAATCTGACAAATACTTTTCGAGTTATTCAATAACTATCAAAGTGCTCTCGGGCGCACCGGAGCTTTTGAGAGCAAGTAGCAAAACTTTAAATGCGTTTTTCTCAAAACCATGTTTTTTGAACTGGTGATCACTGTAACTTAAAAACCGCTTGGTGAATTTCAATAAAATTTATACTGAAAAACATAAAAACTCGTGCCTGATCGAAGGATTTTTTTTTCCAAAAATTTACATGTTTTTAAACAATTAGCTGTCGTTTTATTTTCTAAAATCTGGAAAATATTTCCTGAGGCCGCCACATTGCTAATTTTGCCAAAAAAAATTTCGTTCAGGCGCAAGGTTATCTATATGTTAATAAAACTAATTTCTCTTAAGCGATTGATTTTAGATAAACCTCCAAGGACTTGTGATGATGACCGCAAGGGACTTCTGGAGAAACCATATACCATACAAACAGCGATAACTTTTACAATTACATAATAATTTTTTTTTAGTTGACTGATTAGCAAAAAAAATCATCCTTTTTTCCGGCCTCTGACTACCCCTAACCCCATAATTGAGCTCACACCAGGTCGCACGGCTCTATAATAGTTGGATTCTACTGGGCTAATAAATACGAGTTGTCTTGTTGTCGTTCCCAGGACAGTCGGTTCTACGTTATCGAAACTACCCGGAGTTATATTCGGCCAAAGACTGCCGCTCTAGCAGCAATCCTTGTAAATGTATGGGAAATGTTTATGCCGCTACAACAACTTAGTTGTCTTGTTGCTTCGCATGTAAATCGACATTTAAACGAGTGTTCTTTCTCAACTCGCGTATTAAATAATATGGCCACTGCTAGTTTTGGAGTTTCCTTTCGGATATTTTTTTTTTAATTTTTTCTAACAAATTTTTGATCACTTCTGCTCAAGTTTTAGAATCACGTTTTTAATAATTTGCATATTTGTTTTCTATAAAGATTTCTTGTCATTTTTCAATCAATATATTTAGAAATTTTTAATATAATTTTTGTATTAACTTTCTGGTCAAGGCAAATCTTTAATGAGCGATAAGGCGATATCAGTAAACCATCTCGTCCGTTTGTTTGATTCTTTTGCTTTGAAAATTAGGATACTCTACTCCACTTTCCTTTTTCCTGACGTTCTGTTGTAGAAAACGTTGTTGTTCGTGTAGTGCCACCACCTTGTATAAGTTACATTTTTTTCTGTTCATTTCTCTGTGTACATTTTTTTCAGTTAACATATTTTTTTAGTATTTTTTTGATTATACAAGTCCAGAGCTGGGTAATTTGATAATTTTATCGAAACGTTTGCTACTAACTGCTGGGCCTCCAAAGCGCTCTGACCAAAAGTGAATCTTAAAAGGACAAAATGTCTGCTAGGAGTCAACAAATCAGCTACCACACAGCTATAAAGAGTCACTGCACTATTGGTGTCCCAGCCAGTAGAGGGGGTGTACCTCACATGGTTTCTGCTGGAGCTGTGGAGATGAAGAAGAAATTGAGTCGGTACCAAATCTCCTCTGTGATTGCACTTCAAAGAAGCCATGCCAAATATCTTAGCGACTCTGAAGCCCTGGGAAATTTGCAAAACGTCTCACTGGAGGGACTAGTTACCTTCTTAAAAAGATCTAAGTGGTTTAGGCTGCTTAGTTAGGGGATGGAAATCAAATGTAGTTGTCCCAATGGGCCTTAGGGTCACCGAGTGTCTTGTCTTAGGCAAGTAACCTGGCCAGCCTAACTTGAAAAATTAGCTCAAAGTCCAGCCTCTCACGAGCCACAAGGCGCAGGATCTCACACCAAAGCAGCAACAAGTCAGATTTGAGAAAGCAAATGAGTTGCTTTGCTTGGCCGAAAGTGGTCAATTTCCAAAAATTGCGTTCTCTGATGAGAAAATTATTCAAATTGACCTATTCATAAACTCCCAAAATGATAGGGTTTATTTGACCAACCATTCATACGAGAATTTGAGTCATCGATTGGCCACCAGGAGGCCACCACCCGCCACAGGTAATGGTTTGGGCCACTGTAATCGCAGATGGGCGCTGTCCAGTCATTTTCATCGAGCCTGGCGTCAAAGTAAATGCGAAATATTATCAGGGAAGTATTCTGGAGGTTGCTTTGAAGCCGTGGGCAGACAAATATTTCGTCGGCACACCATGAACGTTTCAACAGGACTCCGTACCGTCTCACAAAGGTCAGGTGAATCGAGAATGGCTACAAAACATCGTGCCGAACTTCATAACGTCCACATAACGGCTCTCAAATTTACCAGACGCGAATCCGATGGAATATTCTCCTTGGGCCATTTTGAAGAGCAAAGCCCGAAGTAAGCGATTCACCAGTCTCGCGGCATTGAAAAACACCATTGCCCGCGAGTGGGGCGAAATACCTGCAAGTCACATTCGGGCAGCTTGTGATTCGTTTCTGGACTGTCTCAAGGCCAGAGTCAAGGCAAAAGTAAATTGATTCCTAATTTTTTATTATTTTTACACATTTTTTACTTTGAATTGAATAAAAGTAATTTTGCAAACTAAATTTGTGATCTTTTTAATTTGTTACACTTCGAGTGGTGGGCCCTGTAGTAAAAATTTGCGATGATTTATTACGATTTTCGACGCAGATTATCGTGGCAGGAAGACATTAGTGAACTTATTGATTAACACTCTCAAGCGCTGGTACAAGGAGTTCCAATGTGGCTGTCGAACTTCGAAGGATGAGTTTTTTGAAAGTCGTTTAAAAACAGTTATTGTACCAGAAACTATCAATGTTATGCGCCAGTAGAGAGATCCTCGGGATTTAGTGTGACTAATTTACATTCAATATTGCATGAGCATTTGGACGTTGGGAAATTTTGTTCTCGTTGGGTACCGTATAATTTGAAAATTGCACAAAACAAGAGTAGCTTCTATCGGTGTAAATAAATGTTGAAAATATTCAGCTACAGTGGTTCAAAGAACGTCTAAGACGTCGTTATTTCAGAGAAATTTTGAAAACAAAATAGCAATCGAATATCCATACTATTTGTGGAACAAGCACCTCAAAGCAAATGGTCGCCTGTGTTTTCGGAAAATCTGTTGATGTCGCAACTGTACCACTAGAGAAACTTAAAGCAGTAAATTCTTAGTATTACACAACCACTTGCTGCCACTATTGCGAATAATCTTTCACCAAGACAATGCGAGCTCTCACGTATCGACTCGCACAAGAAAGGTTTTGAGCATTCAAGGCCAGACCAGGCCAAGCCAGAAGAAAAGCATACACGATACGCACAGCCCAACTCAGCTCTATCTGAAGCTTAATAAGGGAACTGAGTTTGGATGAGGTACTGTAATGAGTAGAGCGTACAAAAAACCGTCAGGTCGAAGTGCAAATCTCAATTTGAGAAATATCTACAAATATCCTATAATCAGAAAGTACCGGGAATGATTAAATAAAACAAAACACAGTTAAATTTTAGGCAAATTTATTTTATCTCCTTCAAAGTATGACCCGTCTGAAGCAACACACATGGGGCAACGGTTAACCCAGTCCTCAATGTACCCCTGGTAGGCCGACGGAGGTACGGCCTTCAACTCCTTCGTCGCATTCTCTTTGTTCTCCTCTATCGACTGAAATCTCTTTCCACGAAGTAGTAACTTCAACTTGGGAAACAAAAAGAAGTCGCACGGGCCCATATCAGCCCGGTACTTTTTGATCATAGGGTATTTCTGAATAAAATGTTTACCTAAAATTTTCTGGATTGGTGAGTCAATGGCAAAGTGCCTTAATATAACACATGGGCTGAAAAGTCCCCAGACTTAACAAAGAAAACACTTTTTTTTCAAAATTATCTTTATTCATCAACGTAATTTGCATCAAGAACAACGCAATCATTTCAGCGCTGCTTATAACATTTTGTAGAACTATTTCCATTTGCCTCAAAATAGGCCTCAATTTCAGCGATAACCTCTTCCTTAGAGCGAAATTTCTTACTAGCGGGCATTTTTTTTATCTTCTTAATATTTCAAGTACATATTTCATCAGAAGCTCAATGCGTTGCTCTCGAAAATCGACTGAGATTTTATTACATATTATTGCTCAACTATAATTGTCGAATCAAATGCAATTTGCTTCACTCTTCGTCTTCAACTTCCACATCTTCAGCTGTGAATTTTTGCCCCCCTTTTTTCTTCTTTCTTTTTTTCGGCATCGTTAGCGGAGCAATTGGAACCAATGAAGTGTAGTTAGAGTGGAATAGTTTCAAATAATTGTACTTTTGTGAGTGAGATATTTAGATTAACAGGTTGTTTTTCGTTTTGACGGTCGATTGGTAGGACGGTTGCCTGCACGCTTGGCCGCATGGTCGGCCGGTCAATGAGTTTAACAAGGAAAACGTGCACTTTCACCACGACACGCAAAGACAATAAAACAAATCGAACGAATCGAGCAATTGGACGCGATATTATTTCATCGCTATTTCTTGAGTGAGCATTGAAAATCGAAGCCGAAAAAGCGCACCAAAAAAAAAAAATGATATACTTAGTAAAGAAAAAAAAAATTGAAAAAAAGAAACGACTGCCACACAATAAATGGTAACAAAAATTAACAAGCAGCAAAAAGCCAAACGGCTAAACAATGAATGCCAAGACGAATTTTAATATTAACACTGACTTTACACGATTTTAACGTAGTCGCAATAACAACAATAGCAACAATAAAGGCAAAAATGGAAAATCGTATTTGTTCACTTTTTTCTGCGTTTAGCTTTTTATTTTTTTAAATGTATAAACTTACAGTTGCATTCATAACTTCTTTTATGATGCAAGCGAAATCCAGTAAATGCGAACTGAAATTGTTTCTTTATTCTCTCTTTTGTAGAAAAGCATTTCTGTAGTGAGGGAAGCAACTTTAGAGCCCATCTTTCTGCTTTCTTATTTTTCAATGCTGCTGTTGTCCTGCGCGCATGCGCAACGTGCCTGCAACCAACCGCTTGAACAGCAGGGATGCGTTCACAGCAACAACAATAGCAATAGCATTAACAGCAAGCAGAAATATTAATAGCTGTAATAGTCGTATTGCAACGCATTTTGATGCAAGCTGTGTAAACATAGCCATTGTGTCGCCTCTTTGTTGCACCTCGAAGTTCAGTTTTCAAGCTAAGACTAAGTCACGAAGGCTGAGTTGAAGTTGGTTATGTGCACAGTGGTTCAAATATCGGATTTCCATTGATCAGAGATATGGAAAAAAGATATGACAGAGGTAGAGAAAGTGGAATATTCCAGCTACCGGTGTGGCTCAAACGCCCTTTTTTTTATACAGGCACATAATTGGGGTACATCTTTTGCTAGATGCTTGGCCGAGCTCCTTCGCCAATTTGTGGTGTGCGACTTATCCAAAAATGAATAAATCTACCATTTTATGCCGTCTTCGAACTGCAGATAGTTTTTAGGTACAAGTTTTTCATGGCCGATAACACTCGGAGGTTTGGCAATGCCTACTGAGAAGCGACCGCTATTAAAAAAAAACGTTTACTATCAATTGGCATTTGATGCCTACTGGGGGTTTCAATTCCCAGTCACTCACAAATAAATATGAATTCAATGAAAATATTTATCTGATCGACTCTTTTTGATGAAATTAATGCGATCAAGGTTCGACCGGATTAGGTGAACCTCTTGGGCAGAAGAATCTGACAGCCATTGTGAAATTGTGATAATAAAAACTTTATGTGTCTTTCATCATCACCAATTCCTAGAGTTCCGAGATGAAGCATTGGGCCTCTGTGGTTTCCGTAATCTAAAGAGTTTAAGGAGTTTAAGGGCTGCCCGCATATCCTCCAGACAGGCATCCAGTTATCTGGATAGGGGCAGCATATTCTCTGCGTAGGGAGTTAAAGTTACACCGTCTGTGCTTGCCCGTTTGATCCTCGTTCGCTTAGACAGGGAGTACCGCATGAAGATGAGGTTGATAGTTGAGTGAGATAGGCTGTACAGGGTCCGGCAATCGATGTGTAACCAATTAAAAAGGCCATAAATTCCGTTTGGAAAATTTATTTTATTCAATTCAAAGTAAAAAATGTGTGAAAATAATTCAAAATTAGGAATCAATTTACTTTTGCTCGATATGACCACCTTTTGCCTTGAGACGGCCGAGAAACGAATCGCAAGCTGTCCGAATGTGACTTGCAGGTATTTTGGCCCACTTACGAGCAATGGGTCTTTTCATTGCCTCGAGGCTGGTGAATCTGGTGAATTTGAGAGGCATTGTGTGGACGTTATAAAGTTCGTAACGTTGGTCATTCTTGGTTTACTCGAGCTTTGTGAGACGATGTCGAGTCCTGTTGAAACGTTCATGGTCTGACATCGAAATGTTTGTCTGCCCATGGCTTCAAAGCAACCTCCAGAATACTTTCCCGATAATATTTCGTAATTACCTTGACGCGAAGCTCGATGAAAACGATTGGCAGGCGCCCATATGCGATTATAGCGGCCCAAACCATTACCTGTGGCGGGTGGTGACCTCCTGATGGCTAATCGGTGACTCAAATTATCGTGTGAATGGTTGGTCAAATAACCCCTATCGTTTTGGGAGTTTACGAGTTGCTCAATTTGAAAAATTTTCTCATCAGAAAACACAATGTTCGGAGATTGAAGACTTTCAGCCAAGGAAGGACCTATATTTGTAGTTTCAAACCGACTCCAACGCAAAGGATTTTTTACCGAGAGATGACCGCTATTAAACAAAAATTTCTCTATAATTTTGCAGCTTCATGCGCGGACAATGTTTACTTGCTCCAATGTACTCAATCTTCTCTAAGAGAATGTTGCAAATTCTTCAATTGAGAAATAGTCGGAACTTGCCAGGTCTTTGCTTAGCTGACGTGGTTGCCAAAAAAAAACTATAGCGCATCTTTCACAAAGGAGTAATGGGCTGAGTTTAAAAACTAAGAAATCTTTCAGTGGAAAGCCATATCCCTAGTTTATTACGAGAGGTGATAATTGACCCAAAGCAATCTCGATGTTTTGACGTTTTTAAAAGTTTTGTACCCACTGTTAGTAACTTTCTATTTTTTTTTAACTTTTAAATACAACACAGATTCTTCTTTGACAGTTTCCTCATGTATATATTTTTCTTGATTGGTGCGATATCCGTTTAGCTGCGACTTTAACAGAGTTTAGCAGATTTTGACGCGTCAGTCGTGTCTTTCTTGTGCTAACTGACGCGAGTTCAAAACAACAAGTCAACAACACCGAATCCTTCCAATTCAAGAGAGCCCTTCCTCTCCCTCTGTAGTATTTGCATCAGCACGGGCAAAATTACGTAGACGCTTTGGTGCATATTGAGGCTTCTGGGTAAGCGAAGTGCGGGAACCAGCCCGTGTGGAAACGTAGGTCAAAAAGAGATAATGCTGTGGTTGGTTCACTTCATTATATTCTGTTCAAGAGTCTACCAAAGTAAGCAGTGTATGTCTACGAGAAGGTGCTGCTGCAAACAAGCGACTGGCTATTCAAAAGTTTGCATAAATTTGAGGTCTAAAAGTGTGGCGCTGTGCTCGTAAAACAATTTTCAAATGAAAATAAAAACAACGCGGTACTTTCACATACCTACATCTAAACGTCATTTTTCGGAATTCTAATGTGCTTTCGTTAAAAATTGATTTTCCTTAAGCTACTGGAGAAGTTGTAGGAATCTTTCTAACTTCTTTCCACACATGACAGAAAATGCTTTTAGCTCTAGAAGTGTAAAACTTTGGACTTTCCCGTTTTACGAGTACTGCTTATCAACGGCATAGATTCTAGTCTAGAAAATATTCCGTGGATGTGTAAATATATAAAGTTTCTTAAGCGTCGGGTGCTGTTAGGAGTAATCAGATCCTGCATCTAAGTCAAAGCTTGAGTCAATCGTGAAAACGGGTACCTCGTCAACGAATCAAGGCTTCTCAGTCACTTCTTGTTAGAAATTCGAGGTTGAAACTCGCCATCAAAGTTCATGAAATGTAATATCACAACTTCGTCTTAATTTTTTCTCATTCGTGCTAAATGACGCCAATTAGAAGTACCAGGAGAAGCCAAGTATTTTCAAGCTAAACAATAAGATCGGGAGTGACATTCACTCAGAAACTATCATTTCAGTGCCTTGTGAGCGGAAGGTACTCATCCGGGGGAGCACAACCGATCATTATTTACCCTGGCACACAAGCTGCAATCTTCGCAGTACAAAAATACTTCCTTAAAAGTAATAATTCAATGCACACCTATTCTAAACGGGCTCACTAAAGAGACACCAAAAATGTAATCTGGGAGTGTAGCCAATGAGACATTTATGGAACTTGTATTGCGGATGAGCTCCATAAGAAGAGAACAGATTTTAGTTTAGTTTACTTTGCCGTCTATGTGGGAAACCCCTTATCGTCAAACATGCTCAGGATGCGATGAAGACCAACCTACCTCATCGCACGGATACACAATAGATAGACCACGGAGCAGGAACTAGGCAGCTTTGGTCTAGAATGGAGTTTCAATTAGTCTGCAAGCAAAAATGTGGCCCTTTACACCGTCACGGAGAGTTACAGCCACCGTAACCTAGCCCAACCTAACGATGTGGTGGACTTCTTCATGCACTCACAACATCTACGGGTACCGGATCGAATATTTTACAAGATCTGACTAATTGGCTTATAATGGAGTTCAAATTGGTGTCCAGATAAAAATGTGGCTCTTTACAGCTTCATGGAGCATGACAGCTACCGTATTCTAGTCTAACCTAGTCGATCTTACGAAGAGGAGGTCTTTTGCATCCACTGACAACATCGAGAGGTCCCGGAACTAATACGTTACAAGGCCAGGAGTCACTGCATCTTTATTCGTTGAACTATGTCTATGTCATGTCATGTTGATACGAGGTCCGTTCCTTATTCACCTGCATTATTATTCGCTTAATTTTTTCATCCAGTCTAGAATCAGCTGACGCGAGGGCGAAGTTTTTTAGCCCATATACCTATGCAGGAGCTTGTGCTAGTTCAATGTGGAACTTTTAGAGCTCAGTTCAGCCTGTGAAGCTCAATGTCATTTTGCGCAGCCGTTTCAATTTTATGGAGAGCTAAACTCGGAGATCGCGTTATATGGGCGGCTTCTTATCGTGTTGTTGAAAGTGGGCAGAGATGTAAGATCGGCAAAGATTTTTTGACGATTCTCTTTTCTTTTGCTGAAATTGCGTAAATGATGAACCTCTTCTGGCTTATGGTAGATTTTTTCTTTCTCTTCTTCCTTAGCATGCCCGTCCTGGATAGGCCATTGCTTCCGCAACTATCTTCCTTCAGATTTCTCGATCCGCTGCTAAGCGCGACCAGTTTTGCACATACATCTCTTTGAGGTCGCCGATAACTGCAGCTACTCATCTTTTCTTTGGTCTACTCATAGTTCGTTTCCCATGCGGTTGTTTCTTCAAGGCTCGTTTTTGTTCGTTTTGTTATGGTATTCTTTCTACATATCCAAGGCAGCGTATTCGCTGGGCTTTTATGTATTTTATGAAGTTTGGCCTCAAGTTCAGACTTCTATACAATGTCATCTCTCAGCCTTATGGAACCATATATTTTTCTATGTATTTTCCTTTCGAACGTTGCTATTTGGATCACGTCATTCATCTTCATCGAACACACTTCACAACCATACGTCAGAATTGGGCGTAAGAGTGTAGGATACATACATAGTTTTTGGTTTCTTAAAAGGAGTTTGGGCTTGAATAGCCTTTATAGGCCCAAGTATACCTTATTTGTGATTGTAGCCTTTCTGGTATGGCAATTGTTACCTCATAGTTGGCGTTAAGCACCACTCCAAAATAATTAAACTCTTCTACAGCTTCGAATCCTGTATTTGCAATAACAAGATCAGCTGCGTTGTTTTTTGATTTGGTTCGAAGCTTATATTTGGTGTGGTCGTGATTGTTTTGTAGTCCAATTTCCTCGATCCGGCCTTATAGCCCATATTAAGAAGCCTGAAGCCGCGCTGTTTGGGTAGATTAACTTCAGTTTTAAAATATTTGAAGCTACTCCGCTCAAGTCGGATGTATATCTAGGCTTTTTTTATCACACAACTGATCACAAAGGCATCACCGTGCGGCATTAAGGCATCAGTGTGCGCGTTAAGTGTCAATCGCGCCTGGCTATTTATTTATATATGTATCTTTTTTTCACTATCCTTTTTCTTTTTTTCAACTCTGCATTTCAACCATTTCACGGCCTTATCACGCGCTGACAGAGTGCTGATGTGTTGAGCACTGCTAGGTGTTGTTGTTGGCGCGCCAAAGTTAGCTCTGCAGTATGACAGTGTCAATTGACAACGTGGTGTGCGAACAAAAACGTGCAACTTATGTCATAATGCGAATATTGCGTTGTTGCAAATGCCTGCAACTTGCAACAACCAGCGTTAATGTGTGATTTTTGTCAAACCAACCGAATAAACGAAAGGTGACAAACGATTGAAAGGGTGGGAAGAACAGTAAAAGGAGATGGCTAAGAGATGGCTGAGAAGTCAGGCAAGTGGAAGACGGCGCGCCGGGGCAGGGCGCAGTGGAAGCGAACATGAAAAAGGACATTTACAAGCGAAAAACATGCAATAAACAGCATGTAAACGGCATTTTTCAAACGTGCAACATTTCGTTTAAGCTGCTGCATGCACACAAAAAAAACCCACTCACACACGCACACAGTGCAACACAAGCGAAAGATGAATATTTACTAAGCGTTAGGACACGATTTTACGTTAATGGAATGCATAAGTCACAGCAAGCGAGTGAGCGAGCGAGCGGGCGCGCGGACGAAGGCACAGACGAACGAACGGATGAGCGAAGGAACGCTTTTTGGTTTTTTTGTTTTTTTTATTTCTGAAATAACTGTTTACTTGAATACTTTTATTTGTGTGTTTTTGGCTGTTAAAAGCGCAGAGGTCATGTTGCGCCAACTGACAACTTTACATGATCTTCAATAGCCGCTTATAGTGCAAGAAAAAGCAAAAAAAAAAAAAAATTACGAAAAACAACAAAATACGAAAAACAAAAAATACAAACTTTATTGTTGTTGTCGGTTTATCCTGCTGAGTTAGCGCTAACGATTTTCTCAAGCCTGACACTTGTCGACGGCTGCCACATTCACAGGCTCATTTCCATATAAAGTGGACGGCCTGTCAGCAGATATCACTACCCTTCACCCACTAGCAATTTTTCCAATATCAACGCTACCGCTGTCAGCGCGATCGTCGCACGTCAACAACGCTGGTGCTATGCAAATGCAGTTTCCCATCGTTTGGTGTTTGCATTTTATCGCCGTCGAAAAATCGAATACGATTTTTTCGACATTTTTTGTATTTTTTCTATTTTCTTTCCTTGCTTTTCTTCCTTTTTTTGTTTTTTTCTTACCACTTGCAGCAGCTCCCTGGCAAGTAGCAGTGGCAGGCAATCATATTGCTCGCGTTACTCTGCCACATTTGGTGGCACTTTTCGTTGAACTTTTTTACGCTTTTTTTTATTTGCTCCTTGAAAAGAAAAACTGAAACGAAATCCTTTTGTTGCCATTGTCAATGTCATGTTCGCCGTTTTCTCACTCATTTTGGCTATATCCGCAGCAGCGCAGCAGCAATTGCAACAATGCAATAAACAGCAACTCGCTGTTAAGTCAAGGAATTGTGCTCTGTTTACTTTGCTCAGCCTTGCTTTATATCGCTGGGTCTTACCTACCTTACACGCTGCTGGAATGCATGTGCCCAGTCACTGTTTGTAGTTGTTGGCTGGCATCCATCCAACGGTTGCACGTACCAATCAAAAATGATAATCATGTCGTGCGATGGCAATTTCGTCAGATTCCAAGCAGTTAAACCTGACAATTGGCGTCTTTTTATATATTTCATTTTTTTCTTTTGTTTCGAAAATTATTTACTCCCGCAAATATTTACATTTTCATGCAGTTAATAATAGTGGCAAAGACATTACATACATATTAAGATAGATAAAATATTTTTGTGAATTGGCAAAATCGTGTGAATTGGAGTAATTGTAACAATTTTCTGTGTGAGCAGAGGTTCAAGTCCATTTGAGATAACCAAACTGGGTAGAGGTTTGAGTTTGCAAGGGAGCTTTTGAGAGTTTCAAGAATCTTTATAAGTTGCACTCTTCAGCTTTTTTCACCCACATCTTATTCATTCAAAAACGCAGAGTAAAATTTCTATTAACCCACTCCATTCCGTGCGGGGTAGTTGCCACTCTCCACGAGGGTGTAGGGAGACCCCCTCATAGTGAAAGGATTCCAAAAAGAGTAGTCAACATCAGAGAACTCAGCGAGGTTTTGAATTCTATTCCGTTTGATTTTTCTTTGCCCAAAGTTGTGCTTTCTGCACTTAGCTTTAAATAATGTTTTAAGTTAATAAGAACTTTCGTAGTTGATTGATTCATTGGAATAAAGAAATAAATAAATCTGTCATCCGTGGCCGCTCTAAGGTCTGCAGGTCCGCATGCCCACAATTCGGGAGTGCGTTGGATCGAAACACCGTGTAACAGCAAAATGGTAGACAAATTTTTTTCTAGTATCGGTCGCCCCTCGGCAAACAATGGCAAACCTCCGAGTGTATTTCTGCCTTGAAAAAGCCCTTAGTAAGAAAACATTGGCTATTCGGAGTTGGCTTAAAACTGTAGGCTCCTCCATTTGTGGAACAACATCAAGACGCACGCCTCAAATAAGAAGAAGAGCTCGGCCAAACACCTAACAGAAGCGTACGCGTCAATTCCGAATGGATACAAATGCTCCGGCTCTGAAAGTATTCGATGCGGTATCAGCTGGTCGCTGCAGAGGAAGAGCAAAGCGTCCTCTAAGTTGGAAAGATCAGATACAGAAGGACTTGGTTAGTACGAAAAACAAACGACTGGTACGCTTCGTTTAATTCGGCCAAAATCGCGCAAATCAAGAAGGAGAATAGAATAATTCCTAGGGCGGTGAAACCACTCCGGCTCTCTAATAAACGATTAAAACTGTGGATGGCTGCGCATTCTAAGAGTTTTGTTAGCGATGTACTGCTCTGGCAAGAGCGGTACAGTGAGAGAGTGAGTACTCAATGCTCTCCACCTTCTCTTCTTTCCTGTAGCTGCGACAGAAATTGTAAGAAGGAACCCTCAATCACTTTCCATGGTTTTGCGTTATAAGGTGTCCGCTTCTATTGGAAGACTAGTCCATGTTGATGAGAAACCTTATTCTGTATTCGTTCCGTCTAGACCGAGCCTCCCTCTCAAATCTTGTCTCTCATGTGGGCTCCATGGCGTGTCTATTCATAGCCTGCGCGGTGAAGAACAACCTCTCACTCCATCATCCATTTGATATGGGTGCCAGGACATAGTGACATACCAGGGAATTGTAAGGCAGACAAATTAGCGAGAGAGGGCACTACCACTCGCCTCCTTCTTGATATGAAGATTGCAGGTATACCCCTCTTAAGCTTCTAACCGCGTAGTGCAAGTAGCATTGTGACTTCAGCCGAAAAGGTCAAAAGAAAAGGGGCAAAGGAACTGCTTAGCCTTACAAGAGAGGATATATCGAAGGTCGCGGCTTGTATAACGGTCGTTGGTTATCTGGCAGGCATTCCTTCAGATTAGAAGTTTTCTCCTATGAACACTGCAGAAGTTGTGGAGATGAGGAAGAGGAAATAGTAGAGCACTTCCTTTCCAATTGTCCAGCCTTAACTAAAATCAAAGCAGGTTTTCTGGGTAGGTACTTTTTCAATTCTTTTACGGAACCACCCAACGTTGGGATGGCATTAAGCATTAAGCCAAGTACACTGATCAGGTACACGGCTCATGTCCTCAACATGCCGGCAGGCCTGCGGTGATGTCGATTGCAGCAGGTCTTGCAAGTTTTCCACGGTAACTATGGACATGGTATTAGGATGTCTTGGTTGAAGGTTTATTGAGGATGCGTCAGTTGAGGTTGCATCAGTTGAGGATACTTCAGTTGAGGCTGTTGCGTTTAGAGCTAATAATTTTCTTTTTTTTTGTTTTGAATTTTAACTACGAAGTTTTGAATTCCATATTTGACTTTGAGTTATGAGTTTTTGAACTTTCTGGTTTGAGTTCTGAATTTTTGAGTTTAAGTTTTGATAAGATAAGCGGTAGTTAACTGCACCGCACCATTTTGGAACTCGCAACATTTTTCTTGCTTAGCCTGGCAGAATCATTCACTGCTTCAATGGATTCGCAATACTCCTTCCACGAGTTGCCTCTCGTATATTTAATGGCTTTTATGTATTCCTTCAAAATTACAGGGCGGAAAGTCGTTCTTGCTAAAAGATGCTGGACAAGTCACGGCCTTCAACGTCTGATAGGATAGCTGCAAGCGTTCAACCTGCTAGTCCAGTTGATCAGTGGATGAGTAGGAAAAAGTTCGCTTGTTCAATTTATTATTGGAATCCCTATTGAACAGATGCTAGTCGGTTTTTTTAGGGTTCCTGTGGGGAGATATATTTTCCCGTGCAAAATTGATTGCAAAAAGGATCAACCTGTGATCCGAAGAGGAATTTCTCTGACAAACCTGCCAATTACCAACCCTAATGGCAGTGGAATTAGTCGAAATAGAGATATCAAGAACCTCCTCCCATCCAGTTGATGCTTCCGATGTTGGAAATACACAGTGGTGGTGTTACCCTGGTTCCAAAGAAGAAGGTTACGGCTAATAATTAAATCACAAAGAGACTCACCTCGATCATTTATCTCCCTGCTTCCCCAAATTGTATGTCACGCATTGGAGTCACAGCCGATGAGGATGGCCTCTGTCTTAAATGAAGGTGAGTCCACCAAACGCGCCACGGTGGAGGACCTTCGGATACTCCAGCTTCCCCTTCGGTAGTCAAATGCGGGCTCTGGGTCTTCTAGTGATCTCCGACACACACATAGTGTAGTACTAAGCTATTTTTTATCCATCTAAAGATAGTAATTATACTCAGTTCAGCCGTAGTTGAAAAATTATTGAGTACAATTTAAATTCTGGGCTCATTCTCATGGAGAAGTTCAATCTCTCCGCGGCAAATGTTGCAAACTCATTCAAAGTTTAACCCAGGATGCATCCGCACAACTGCTGCCAGCAGTTTTGTATGTGAAAATGTAAGCAATTAAAATATTACAGTCATACATACACATACATACATACTTACATACATACATACTTATCTTCGCACATGTGGACCTTCAATCCAATGCCCCGTAATTCACTGTCAAGGCAATTTGTAGTGTTAAATTGGCAGTCCGCAACTTAAACAGTCACAGCTACTTCGCATGTGCAGTTAGTTCAATTTTTTTCGCAGATTTTTTTTTTTCTTTTTCGTTGTTTTGAGTTTCAAACACCACCACGCTAAGTAATTTCTACTCTGTTTACTCTAATGCGCGTGTGTCTGTGTCTTCGCTTTTATTATTTCGGTGATTAGGTGAACAAGATAAACGCTTGAAACGAAGCCGACATCACGACTTAACCAAACGTCCACCAACCTGATATATATGTATGCGTGTGTGTGTATGTACACTTGCTTGAGGATGAACAGCAAGGCTGCAAACTGGTGGTGGTGGTGGTGGTGGAGCTGCTGTCGATGATGATGCTGCCGCTGTCCCAGCTACTGCCACCTATCTGACTACGTACATAGGGATATGATTCCCAGTTGCAGCGTGTTGTTGTTGTTGCTATTGCTGCCGATTACCGCCAGTAGCTGGCAACAGCAGTCAACTCTAACAAATCGCACTTTTATTAGTTACAACTCACTTAAAAGTGGCCACTGCAAAGGTGTCCGGCAGGCGCGAAGAGAAGTGCCGCATTTCTCTTGCCACACCGGAGAAGCGCGCCAAGATTTATGAGCAACAAAGCTATGTACAATTTGACTTTGCTTTCTCGCTCTTTTGCTAAATTAGTGGCACCAAAAACAAAAGCAAATTAAAAAATATATAAGAAAAATCAAATGCTTAGAAGAAGAAGAGGAAGTCTAAGTAAATATACTTTTTTTTTTGGCAGGAAGTTTATCGATGTTCAAGCGTTCTGCTTGTTTGTAATTTAAGCTCGTAAGCATAAGCGTTGCCGTCGTCGATGTTGCATGCAATGTGCCCCAATATCAAAGCTCAGCCGACGCTGACTGATCCTGGCTTAAAGATTTGCCCGTCGCTCTATGACACTGTGGGGTTTTGCCGCACTGCGCTCGCGTCGCATTTGCTTGTGCTGCCTACGTTTTGGCTCTGTTGCGGCTGCAGCTACTTTTATTTAATTCCAATTGGCATTGCCGCGCAAAGTTTGTTCTTTGTTGTTGTTGTTGTTGCTGTGCTTGTCGTTTGATGCTCCTAAATCTAAGTAGGCTAAGTTAAGAGGGCGAAATGATTAGCTGCATGGTTGCAAGTTTTCTAGTTGCATGTTGCACATGCCGCACAGCAGTCAATAATGCGAAGCACGCCATTTCCTCCGCCAGAGATTGCAGCAAAGGAAGCCGATTTTGGCAAAAAAAAAAAATTAAAAAACAGGCAGAAAGCTGGTTAGTTGATGGCGTTGGCAAATAAAATACCAGCAAATGCCATATTTGAAGGTCTAATTAAAGGAAATGGGCTTTCGATATCCCGACATCTATGGTTCGTTATCAATGAGCGAACCACCAACTCCATCAAATATTTGCGAGAACATCTGTCTGAGTGCTACACTACTAAGATTGTGGTTTTGCTTTTAAAAGTTCCGAAACTCAAGGATCCGCACTCCTTCCTAGTAAAATACTCAAAAACCCCTGTAGTGCATAGAGCTGCTAACGAACTTGGGTCATAAAAGCATTAATGGGTCTGATTTGAGTTAAGGCTGGACAATTGGAAGGGAAATGCTCTCCTATTTCCTCTTCCTCATCTCCACAACCTCTGCAGTTTTCATAGGAGAAAACCTCTAATCTGAAGGAACGCCTGCCAGATATCCAACAACCGTTATACAAGCCGCGACCTTCGATATATCCTCTCTTGTAAGGCTAAGCAGTTCCTTTGCCCCCTTTCTTTTGACCTTTTCGGCTGAAGTCACAATGCTACTTGCACTACGCAGTTAATAGCTTAAGAGGGGCATACTTGTAATCTTCATACCAATAAGGAGGCGAGTGGTAGTGCCCTCTCTCGCTAATTTGTCTGCCTTACAATTCCCTGGTATGTCACTATGACCTGGCTCCCATATCAAATGGATGCGGAAATATTCCGCCATGTCTTTAAGAGACACGCAGCATTTGCAAGCGATGATGGAGTGAGAGGTTGTTCTTCACCGCGCAGGCTATGAATAGACGCGCCATGGAGCCCACATGAGAGGCAAGATTTGAGAGGAAGGTTTGGCCTAGACGGAACGAATACAGAACAAGGTTCCTCATCAACATGGACTAGTCCTCCAATAGAACCGGACACCTTATAATGGAAAACCATGGAAAGTGATTGAGGGTTCCTTCTTACAATTTCTGTCGCAGCTACAGGAAAGAAGAGAAGGTGGAGAGCATTGAGTACTCACTCTCTCACTGTACCGCTCTTGCCAGAGCAGTACATCGCTAACAAAACTCTTAGAATGCGCAGCCATCCACAGTTTTAATCGTTTATTAGAGAGCCGGAGTGGTTTCACCGCCCTAGGAATTATTCTATTCTCCTTCTTGATTTGCGCGATTTTGGCCGAATTAAACGAAGCGTACCAGTCGTTTGTTTTTCGTACTAACCAAGTCCTTCTGTATCTGATCTTTCCAACTTAGAGGACGCTTTGCTCTTCCTCTGCAGCGACCAGCTGATACCGCATCGAATACTTTCAGAGCCGGAGCATTTGTATCCATTCGGAATTGACGCGTACGCTTCTGTTAGGTGTTTGGCCGAGCTCTTCTTCTTATTTGAGGCGTGCGTCTTGATGTTGTTCCACAAATGGAGGAGCCTACAGTTTTAAGCCAACTCCGAATAGCCAATGTTTTCTTACTAAGGGCTTTTTCAAGGCAGAAATACACTCGGAGGTTTGCCATTGTCTGCCGAGGGGCGACCGCTATTAGAAAAAAATGTGTCTATCATTTTGCTGTTTTGTGCACGGTGATCTGATCCAACGCATTCCCGAGTGGTGGGCATGCGGCAACCCATTCGTCTACGCCGATCGCTAATAAGCCGCCAGACCATAGAGCGCCCACGGATGGTGGGTTAATTTCGATTAGCAATTAAAAAAATGCATAAAAATATTAATAATAAAAATAATACTAAATTAAATAATCAAAAAAAAAAAAGAAATAATAATAATAATAAAATTAAAAACTAAAAGTTAAAAAAAAAATAGAAAAAAACATTATTATACAAATTATTCTTTTTGATTATTTAAATGAATAATTAAAAAAATAATTACTAAAAATAAAAATATTGAAAAAGGCCATTTTATTTTAAGGCATTCGGCTTGCAAACTTTGCGTACTCTGCCAAGCGAAGCCGAAATTCATATTTCGAATAAACTAATAAAAAAATAATAATAATAAATAATTAGCCAATAAAAATAAAAATAAAAAATTTAAAAATGTAAAATAAAAAATAGAAAAGTGTAATTAAAAATAATAATAAATAATAGGCATTTTTGTAGTTTATTCTAAAACATTCGCCTTGTGAACTCGTGTAATCAGACGAACGAAGTCGAAATTCATGGGTTAGCAGCTTTTGAGGATCTGATTGAATGGCAGCTAAGTGTAGAATGCGCCAATTGCTCATGTTTATTGATTTCATTTGCTGGTGATGACTCGAATAGGAGGAGGATGACCACAAGCACAAATCAGTGCTTTGGGTGTGCCGATATATTCTACCAACAGCCACCTGACTTACTCAACCATCACCACTTCATATTTGGTTTGAGGTAAAGGATTATTTGGCAATAATTAGAATTTTTACATTAAACTGGCTGCGTGAGCGTTCGTTCGATAGCAGCTTCCAAAGTACCAGGTCCAATATGTAAGCATTCAAACAACTTAGCTACACTCACATGCAAACTAATTCCAGTGTTAAGTAATAAAGGAGCAAAACCAAAAATTCATAAAATAAAAATCTCGTTTCGAAGTACCTGCCACAACCATTAGCCACATAGCGAACCTGCTGTCTCAGATGGTATCCTGCCGCTCTTGAGCGCACATAGAATTTGTAGTAATGTAATAATAATAATACAATAATATTATTGCAATAATGGCTAAATTATTTATCGATAAGCGGCGGGCACGGACAGCCGGTGCCCGCAATGGTAGTCAACTGGCAGCCGTACTTCCTCACCATCATCACCAACTCCCGCCCAACTAAACGTTGCTTTGATGCATTGCCGATGGCGCACTTGATCGTTGTATAACAGATGCCCGCAGTTGACCAGGCAAGGCTACACAACTTCGGCACAAAGCCAACGGTACCTGCGGCCAATTGCGCAAACTTTCAAGCACTTCTTTGCCAAAAACAAAAAAATGTATATTTTCATTTGCCTGGTAACTTCATTTGAAGCGTAGCGCATTGCAGAAAGCGCGGAGGGTAGAGGAGGCACTTGTGTGGGGGAATCGTGACTCCCACATTTCGACCTTTAAACTTTTGTGGCAGTGTGGCGGTATATTTTTATATGTATATGTGTATGTGTATGTATTTAAATTGTAATATAAGAGAAATGAAAAGTAGAATGTAAAAGAGACAAAGGAAATTTGGGTAAAATTTTTGTTTTTTCCATAACTTTTTATGATGAGTTTATAGTTGTTGTACGAAAAGGCTTTACGAGCACATTTTACTTTTAAACACTTTGCAGTCATTTTGCAGGTAAAATAAAAAAGAAATGGCGAGGCGCACAATAACAACAAGCAATATTTATTGCTTTGCCGGTAAATTCTTGACTTGAAATGACAATAAATCAAGCGGACTTCAAGGGGAAGTCTGGGTTGCAAATAAGTCAGTTGAAATAAATAAAGTCCCAAAATACCGTGCTGCCAATGGAATGGTCAACTTTGGGTTTTTTAAATATTATTTCATTTTAGGTTTTATTTTATTTTATTTTAGTTTTTAATTTATTTTATTTTATTTTTTATTAATTTTTTCAGCATAATATTTGACTTTATTTCGTTCGTAAATGTGTACCGCGTTTTTGTGTCTCACTGATGTTTTTAGTCTGCTGAACTTTTTCTTTGGTTTTTTTCTTAACCTAAACACACTTCTCTAATTTTATTACCTAATGTTTTGCGATATATAACAGATTTGGAAAACACTTAACGGCGCAATTTCTTATTTGATTTCTGTTGGCGAAAGGCAATGTAGCTTTTTTCGATACACGAAGAAAGAAGATTGCCTGGGACGTGGTAGAAATATGCTTAAAAAAAAATTTGGTTTTGTTATTCGCAAGTTCAGTTATATGCTATTCACTGCATAGCCTAGAGTCATCTCTTAATTATTTTTTCATATATTTATTCAACGAATTATCAAGAAATGCAGAACATTTCTTTATGGTTATGAACTTAGAATTACAGTGTGTCCTACAGCTAAAAGTTACCAAATTACGATAATCTATTTAAGGGGTTACCTTGTGTTGGACTAAAAAATCAAAGAAATGTTTATGGCATATTCTAAAAGTACATCATCTTAAAAATATAAATTCAAAAAATCATAAAGATCGGAGCACTAGTACGAAAGTTACAGACCGTGGAAGCGCGTAACATTTCTTGGAACGAGAAGTGCACGCAAAACTTTAGACGCGGTGATCATTAATTATCAAAAACTATTTGACCGATTTGCATACACTTATTTTTTTAATTATTCGAAGCTACAACCTCGTGAATCTGAATGTTTTTAATTTTCAACCCCTCAAAAATCGTATTTTTGGTGCAAAGCGGTTTTCATATCTAGAAAAAAATTTTTTGGGTAAATAAACCGTTCAGATTCACTAAAAAACATTTTGATACAATAATCATTTAATTTTTTTGGTTTCAATTGATCTGCTCATGCGCTACCGCTACCTCTTCTAAAAAACGGCGTTTCGAGGGAGGGGCGCTATCAACAATAAATAATAACATTTTTTTTAAATAAAAACACCAAAATGTATTCTTCGAGAGTTACCCTTCAGCATGATATATGCCTCATTTGAATAAAAGTTCTAAGACATATTTAAAAAAAATTATGATAATCGTCCATTTTTTCGGGCTCACAAGGTATATAACCCCTTAATAGTATCATAATTTAAGTTTGGAAGTGGAGAAACGAAATCCAAATTTCAGAATGAGTTAGCTTCTTATGAAATTCTCAATACCTATAGGAGTATGAGGGGCATAAGTAGTTTTAACTCGCTCCAGAAAGATAAGACCAGTACTCCGAAGGCTTTTTTGGGGAATATGAAAATGAATGCGCTCATGAAGAAAAGATGAGTCAGTCGCTCCACGTATAATGTCAAACAAAAAGGTGAATGAAAGAATGATTTTCCTACTAAGTAAAGACTCTAAATTTATTAGTAAGCACCTGGCATTATAAGAAGGAGCTGGATTCTGAAACTTCAAAGATCTAAAGGTAAAAAGAGGAAAGGTCTGTTGAACGTACAAAAGGCCCTACAAAGGCTGCGTATACCTCTTACTGAACGAGGGAAGTGTACAATACTCTTAAGTGGTTAGGGTTAGTCAGAACTTTCAAACATTTCTTTTGTTTTGCATTTTCTTAAAGTATAATATCTTAAAAATGTTGTGTGAAAACTTGAAGTGAATCCAACAAATACTTTTCAAGTTATTCAACAATTAACAAAGGGGTCTCCGGCGCTCCGCGCAAACTTTAAATGCGTTTTTCTTAAAACTATGTTTTTTGAACTGGTGATTACCAACTTAAAACCCCCTTAATAAATTTCTATGAAATGTATACTGCTTTTGAAAAACATAAAAACTCGTGCCTGATGGAAGGTTTTTTTTCAAAAATTTCGATTTTTCTTAAACAATTAATTATCGGTCGAAATTATCGAAAATCTGAAAAATGTTTCCTGAGGCCGCCATATTGTTAATTTTGCCAAAAAAAAATTCGTTCAGGCGCAAGATTATCTATTATATTAATAAAACTAATTTCTCTTGCCCGATTGATTTAAGATGGATCTCCAAAGACTTGTGTTGATCACCGCAAGGGGCTTCTGGAGAAACGGGCTCCACACAAACACTGATAACTTTTACAATTATTAATTTTTTTTTTATATATTTGATAAAGTCAAGTCGAAATACGATGTATTAATGCTCTGTTTTTATTTTTGTAAAATAAAGGAAATGGATAACAAAAACAAAAAATTATTGAAAATCATATATTAATTTTTTCGGGCCTCTGACTACCCCTAACTCCTTAACACACAAGGCGGCGTAAAATTAATTACCCTATCATATTTGACACTTGTGAACAAGACAGCTGTGATATACAAACAGGCAAGCAATGGAGCGCGGTAAGGTCAAAATGACGATTTCCATCACTAAAAAATTTAAATTTATTTTATTAAAAAAATTATTAAAAAAAAAAGTTGGATAAGTAATTTTGTGCCACCGTGCATAAGGATGAATAAAAACTGAATCCAGTTCTCGAATAGAGGCTAGTATAGGATAGAATTTGGCAATTTTCTTCATAATCGCTGAGAAAAAAAATTTAGAGTCAAAGACAATTCTAAGATCAGTGATTTTTTTAAGAGTAGTTAGACATGAGTTAACAATTTAAGAAGAAGTTGAGATTAAAAAAACAAGGTTTTTTAGAAAGGTACATGAAAACATTTATTAATATTTAAATGAAGTCGGTTTTTGCAACACCATACAGCCACCTTATTGAAATTCGACGCGAAGGTGATTGCATCGGAGTAACACGAAATAGTGTGAATGAATTTTAAATTGTCTGAATAAAAAAGAAATTTAGAAGAGGAAAAACATCCAGATTGAAACCCCAAGCTATGTAACTTAGCAACTAAAATAGAATGGTTGACTTTGTCGCATACTTTCGAGAAGTCGGTGTACCCAGAATCAACCTGAAGTCAATCATTAAAGGCGAACAGACAAAGTTCTGAAAAAACAGAGCGATTCGTAACTTTGTTTTTCATTGACAATTCTTAAAAAAAAAGAAAACAATCACATTAACATTTTTATTTTATTAGTATTTTGTGGAATAAGCTAGTATTTTGTAACAAAATAAGGAATAATACCGACCATAGGTAGACCTACAATCGGCAACGCCATTCTTGTTACCACTTTTGTATACAGGGTAAAGAAATAACTTTCCAAGCGTCTATAACTGCACTTCACCGAAGTGCAATAAGTGTGGCTTGTGGCTACAGAACGGTCTCAAGAGACGCAATAGCCGTTATCGCGGGCAAACTACCAGTTGACATTCAGGCAAAGAAATTAAGCCGTCTCTGTGGCAGGCGACGGACTAAGCCGCCATTAGAAGAAAAAGCTGAAAAGAAACTGCATTCGATAGAGGAATGGCAAAGTAGATGAGATTCATCAACTAACAGACGCTGGACTCATAGACTTATCTCAAATAGTAGCCAGGAAACACGGAGACATTGCTTACTATCTCACTCAAATACTGAGTGTTTTTTGGAGTACCTCCATCGGCTTAATATGTAGGACAACCCGTTCTGCCCAAACTGCAACAACGCGATAGAAAGTCCGGAATACGTATTCTTCTACTGCGATCGTTTCAGAGAGAAGAGCCTAACGCTTGAAGCACTTCTGGGTGGACAGCTGTGCCCGGAAAATCGAATCACCAAGAAGATCGCTTTAAATACTTGCTGGATTGCAGCAAAAAATTGTACAACAATGATAGGGTTATAACTACAATGGGCAAAGTGGCAACGCAACATGTAGCGATGAAATCAACAGCAGCTTTTTACTGGAGGTGGACTGCTTACGAATTGACAACAAATCACAGACGCCTGAGCTTAGTGCTCACAACGGTATCAGACTACGACATGTCGGTAATACCTGCGACACTTTTTCCGATGTTTCATTTGCTGCAGAACCACTTATGAAGTGGAAGAAATGAATACTATCGATAGCGTATAACCTCCATACGCCCATGTGAGAGGAACCTGGACGCAGGTATCTGTTGTGTCAATAGCCATAAACACGGCTCCATCTTGACGAATTGTTACCACAGTTCCAGGGTGGAATACAACCGATAAGGAGGACTGTTATAGTGTTAGTGGGAGCATGCCCCATATATCACTGGTGCGAGGGCACCTTTGATGATGTTGCTGACATTTTAATATTAACCTCCTTAAAAAAATAAGCGTCTATAACTCGTCACTTCCGAGACATTTGTTGAAAATTAATAAGTGGGGATGAGCTAGAGCTGAGAAATTTTTAAAAAGATAAGATGAGAAACCATCTAGATTCATTTGGGAAGGATGTTGTGATATGCCAGATGCCATCTAATACATCTTCCAGAGTGACAATGATAGAAGAATCTGCCCTTGATTCCATGGTCGGTTCAGGTTAGTGTAATAAATGCACAGTTTTAAAGTCCCTTAAATTGTTTTATATTAAATTTTAAGCTAAAAGTAGTTTTTAGCAAGCGGGTTGATTTTTCAGAACTTGTTTTTTCTGGCGATTCTTTGTAATTTTTCTATATAACGAATGCTCTAAATTTTTATATGGAAGAAAACACTCACATATACTGATACTGTACATGTTTGAAAGATTACGCAGCTTAAATGATTAAGTAATTTGTTTTTTGAATTCTTCCAAAAAAGACTATTCACTGTGGGTATATCTCAAATATTAATGAATGGGCAGTTATTTTGTGCTTACATAGAGCATTTAAATATTTTTTACCTGATGTAATTTTAAACAGCTCTTACGCAGCTTTTTAAAATTTTGCAAGTGCAGTCATCTACATATATATAGGGTGATTTAAGTGTAATTCACATCTTGGACCGTAAATATTTGCCTTTTTGAACCACCATTTTTGAAAATGTATGCAGGAAAATGATCAATGACATCTCGCCTCTGAAGTCACCCAGTAGACCTTTTTTAGATAAGTATCAATTTTTAATACTGATTATTAAAGAAATCGGATCGTATACAATTTTTCAAAATAACTCCATATCAGCGCCATCTTTCGCATAATATAAACTATAAGGGGTTGTTTTGACATCTTGCGGCACTACCACAACCATGTCTCGCTTATGGAGTTAGGGGTAGTTAGAATTTTCAAAAAATTTGATCTTTTTTCTTAAAGTATAATATCTTAAAAATATTGTGTGAAAATTTGAAGTGGATCCGACAAATACTTTTCGAGTTATTCAACAATTAACAAAGGGCGCTCGGGCGCCGCGGAGCGTTCGAGAGCAAGTAGGTAGCAGCAGCTGCAAATAAACGTAGCAGATAAGCGCACTAACGGTAAAACTCGAGAAGGTAGAATGCTACGTAGGCAACAGCAAATCGATATTTTGGAAGCTGCGCTATGACGGCTGAAGAACTATTATATGACCCAAGAATAAATGACACAGTGTAAGTAATTAAATAATTCGTTTAACTCTACATAAATCGATAGCAAAATCTTACTTGCTTTTTTCTCAAAACTATGTTTTTTGAACTCGTGATCACTGTAACTTAAAAACAACTTGGTAGATTTCAATAAAATTTATACAGCTTTTAAAAAACATAAAAAACTCGTGCCTGATCGAAGGATTTTTTTTTTCAAAAATTTCGATTAAACAATTAATTTTCGGTTTTTTCTAAAAAATCTGAAAAATATTTGCTGAGGACGCCATTTTGTTAGTTTTGAAAAAGGCTTCGTTCAGGCACAAGATTATGTATTATTATAATTATTGAAAAACATAATTTCTTCGGGCCTCTGACTACCCTTAACCGCTTAAAAAGGGTGGTTAAGTTTCAAGGGCCGGTGTTGATTTTATATAAAATACAATTCTTTGAATCAGTTTTGGTTTTTTCCCTTTATCATGATAATACTGTTAAGGCTCAATTACGCATAAAACAAAAATCATCTCACGATAGCAAACACTATTCACAGTTACTGTCTGACCGGCCTCATTTTGGAAAAAATACGGCCCAATGATGCCGCCGGCCCATAAGCCGCACTAAACAGTCACTCTTTGTGAGTGCATTGGTTTTTCGCCAATCGCTTATTGACGAATCAACTGAGGTGAAAATGTGACTCATCAATGAAGATGATTTTCTTCACGAAGTGCGCGATATGCATTTTGATTTGAACGCCCGTTTTCATAATAAGCCTGAATAACTTTAACGCATTGCTCGATTGTGTAACTTTTCATGGTTCAAATTGAATTAATCTGAAATTGAAAAAATGTTAAATGAAATGCAGAAAAAAGCTTGACGTTTAGGTGTGGTTCACATTCAACATCAGTCCTTAAAATTTGACCACCCTTTATTAGTCAATTCCTGCAATTGTCCTTCGATGTCCTCAAGGGCAGATTGGAGTAGATATAGGATTTGGGGTAGCAACGGAAAACTGTTTTAAATCATCTTATGAACCATATCAAAACTAGCGTCCATAGTGCAGGGAAAATTCATATAAATGTTTTTTGGAACTCCACATGAAAATATGATACAACTTCTATGCTCTCGGGAAGTTGTAAAGTAAGTAGTTTCAGTAGTTTCAGTTTCGAAAATCCTCCAGCAAACCATGAGACCTCAAAGGTGCCTAACGGCCTTTCTGCTGGATGCTGCTAAGACAGAAATTGTACGTGATATAATGCCGTATCAGAGAGAAAGGACATGTGGCCAAGGCTTTTAGCTTTGTTTGGAAGCTTCACTGGCGTTAGTTCACACACAACATAAGACACCGCTTGTACCTACTCTCCTCATATTTTGGACCACTTACGCGTAATCATAATGACTCCATCAGCTCATTATAAAATGAAGAACAAGAAACGCTGTAGTTGTAAGGAAATTTCTGATACTATTTTAAATATTTATAAAACTTATTTATAGTAAATCATTTAACAACCGGCTGGTCAATAATCAATACAAAATCAAAAATTAATACAAATAAAAGAAAAGAATAAATCCTCCACTTCGCTTTTATTTCACCGCTATTAACCGTTAATCCCGTATCGACAAACCTTAAAAATGCCATAGAAATCTAAAATCTCTCATCAAAACGTGCAGGCACAAACTGTCAATTTCTACTTTTTCTGCAGATAAATAGAAAAAATACGGAAAGAAAAAAAAACGTGACACGATCATAATGAAGTTTATTAAACTTTAGACCAGCAAAGCTGCGCTGGTATTTGGGTTCAAACTTGAAAAACGCATTTAAAGCTCATCAAATTTCAATACAGATTATGATTACTAAAATCTTCATAATCCTTTTTGACTTTCAACTTGATCGCACTGCGCGCTGAACTTTATTATGGACATTTTTATGTTTATCAAGAAAATAGTAATCGTCATCACCTGACAAAATTTGAGTTACAAGTATCCCATAAGCCGCTCAAATAGAAAATAAGAGAATAAAAATTTGTGCTTTCCAAAAATGTCGCCTTTACCGCAGCCGCATGCGGCCAACGATGGTTGGTCAGCATGGCGACAATTAATCCGAAATCTCGAGTGTGCCTGGCAACTTTCCAGCAAATATTCGCTTCAGTTATCACAAGTCTTCAATGTTGAGTTACAGAGCTGATCTTTGTTTTTTCTTCTCTTTTTTTTCGTTGAAACTATTGCAGCTAATCTCCCTCGGGCAAATGCTTTGAAGGCTAGCGGCGCCTTTGGTTTTTTGGTATTTTCATAAGCAACACATTTTCTATGTTTAGCCAAGCACAATGGAAACAAAAATAAAAACAATGATTATATCAAACAAACAATGCAACATTATTTTACACATGTCGCCGCCAATTAACAACAAACAGCAGGTCAACACAACTCCAGAAATGGGAGGAAGAAGTAGAGCATAAAGAAATATAATTTGTATCAGAGGCACACATGAAGATTTACAAAAATATTTGGAGTATTAAAAATAGTTACTCAAGAGAAATAACGCCACGAAAAAGTTTCAAACAATATTAATAAAAGCAAGAAACAAACAAAAAAAACGGTTTCAAGATTCAACTGTCAAAAATGAATAAAAGGATTAAAATCTAGTAAAACTTTTTGCAAACTTTTTTTTTATTTCCAACTGATTTTATTTACATATATCGGGCCGATTGAAGTAAAATTATCTTGTTTATATAGCTGCTTTTACATATTTGTATACACAGAGTATTACGAGGGTTGTTACTTAATTTTGAAGCATGGCCATACCAATGTAAATATGTCAGATCTGACATTTCCATCGTAAAGCTAGACATTTTTAATGGTAAAGGTGCTGAAAGTGTTTTTTCATGCGAGTGATCTTTGTACAAGCCCTTGAAATTTTCTTCTTGGTCCTAAAACGCGTAGATTTTCTATGACTTCCCATGCGACATACAAGAGTTAAAGTGAGAAAAAATAGGTTTTTAACCGATCAGCGGAGAGAGGTCAAACGACTTTGCCGACAAACTGCACCGAATCTAAATACAACATGGCGCAAAATTAATCACCCTATCGGAAGATTTATAATTTTTGCACATACAGGTCAAAATAAAGACTTACATCATTTAATATAATTGTTTTTATTTAGCAAGAAGTTATTGGAAAACAGAATGGATGTTTACTGCAGCCAATATTGACAAAATAATGCATGATTTGAGGTATGCTTAGAGTTGAGAGGCCAAGAAAAAAGGTTAGTATTGAAACGTGGCCTCTACTAGAGGTCCGACTAGTGCAATATTCTATCACTCATGCCGATCAAAATTAGACGGGGAATTTTAATATTGTGAGGAATTAAACGAAACCATGTTGCATTAGAGGCAAAGACAGAGGTATGCTTCGAGTCCGTTCAATCCGAGGAGCCCATTGCCACGTTCGAATGGAAACACGAACTCGCATTATCTTTGCTGGGAAAGAAATGATTATTATTATTTTATTCTGCAAATTTAGAAAGCTGAAAAAAATACCAAAATAAAAAAAAAACTGGTAATATAGGGTTTTAAATAAAAGGAGTTATTTTGATATTCAAAGAAAAATGCTATTTTTTAATATAAATGATCAGATGTTTATTTCATTATAAAAAAGAAGGTATGCCGTTAATAGTGGAAAATAACATCAGGCAAACGACCACCATGACCACGCTTACAGGACAATATCCTTTTCATGAAATTTTCCGAATTGCAAAGTGGCTGCCCTATGCCCTCGATAGCCTCACGAATTCCATCTTTGAGGTCTTGAACCGACCCTGGGCTGTTGGCGTAGACCTTCTCTTTCCCGTGGCCCCAAAGAAAAAAGTAACGAGATGTTAAATCAGAAGATCACGGTGGCCAATGAGATGGTCACACTCTTCGAGAGATAACGCGGCCCGGAAACTTTTCACGTAAAAGATCGTTGTTTGTGTGTCACGTAGCGCCGTCTTGTTGAAAATAAATAATGCCCAGATCAATACCATCCAATTCCGGCCATAAAAAATCGTTAATCATCTCTCGATAGCGCAATCCATTCACCTGTAGCACCTATTACTGGAAAACCCGTTATATGCAGATATGCAGATATGGCGGAAATATTTTTCTACACTGTTCAATAGGGACATCAAGGAAGAAGGATTCGAAGGACGAAGTTTTCGCAACTTGATTAAGGACTGCAATCATATAGCTCAAAAACAACAAAAAATCCTTGGTGCCGCTGTGATATTGGCTGAGCTTTCGACCCTTTGAGTTAAAAAAAAAATAATTGAATTGCCACCTATTTAAAATATTTGATGTGTTCCCCCCAGTAGGGTTTTCTCACAGGACACAATGCGCGAGGAATGCATGCTGTGAGACTTGGAATCATCTCGAGTCCCTTTTGCGCTGGATGTATGGAGGATGAGGTGGAATCATCTCAGCACCTTCTCCTTAGCTGCCCTGCTCTGGCGGGGCTAAGATCTAGGCATCTTGGCTCCTACTTCTTTGCCACGCCTGCTGATATAGCTGGCGTTGACATTAAAAATCTGATGAATTTCATCAGCAGCATAAAGCGGTTGACGCAAACATAGTCATCGTTCGTAATCGTAATCCGCACGCTCCCAACTATCCCAGCACCTCTCCCCGCCCTCTCCCTGTATCCCGCCTCATCCCTCCATAATGGCATCACAAAGGACGAATCCTTCTTCGTCCAAGTGTGCCCATTCCCTGGGCAACCATATCAACCTAACCTAACCTAACCCCCAGTAGGCAACCGCTTCAACCTAAATAAAGTATTACAAACTACATAGGTATTAAATGAAAGGTGCTTGAGGAAGTCTTACTCCGAAAAATATTTTCCAATAGGGCTGCCACCTATAATACGAAAGAGTTGCCTTTTTTATTAACAAATAAAATGATTTGTATAAGTAAGTTTAGTAAAATCTTCTATATTAGATGAAAGCTGCGCAAGAATATTTATCTGCAGAAATATTTTTACTAGGGTTGCCAACTATCTCAAAATGATTTTTAAATGAAAGCGCTATAAATTAAATTTGATATTACAAAATTGATATCCAGTCGAAGATATTCGAGGAAATCTTACTCAAAATATGTCTATTTTCGCGGAGGGCTGCCTCCTATAGTATATAAGTAGAGGGTTGCCTCCTATGAAAAAAAATTAAATTAATTAAATACGTAAGTTTAGTAAAATATTTGTATATCGGGTAAATTCAGAAATATTTTAATAGTGTTGCCACTTACCTGAAAATTTCTTTTCAATTAAATAAGTTATAAACTAGTATGCCAAATGAAAAAGGCTTGACGAAACTTTACTCAAAATATATATTTTTTTTTGGAATAAAAGAAGGCAATTCTTTTACACCATAGATGAAGGCTGCCATCTATGGTGTAAAAGCATTGCCTTCTTTTATTAAAAAATAAAATGAAATAAATAACTGAATTGGGTGAAATGGGTAAAATATTTGTGTATCAGATGAAAGGTATTTAATAATATTTGTTTTCAGAAATACGTTCTTAGTGTTGCCACCTAACTGAAAATTAAATGTAATTAATTGAGATATAAACTTAATAAAATGCAAACTGAATTCATTTTAAATGAATAGCGCTTGAAGAAGCTTAACTAAATATTTAAAATAAATAATAAATTTTTTTAAAAAGACTGCCATCTGTGGTATAAAAGTTCTGCCTTCTATTTTAAAAAATAAAATGAATTAAATAAGTCAGTTGTGTAAAATATTTGTATATCAGATGTGTGGTATTTAAGAATACTTTTTCCAGAAAAATTCTATTAGGGTTGCCACCTATCTAAAAGTACGCTTAATTGTTTATGAAATAGTATAAATGAAATATAAAAAAATTGGTGTAAAAGAAACGTGCTACCGGAGATCTTTTTCAAATACTAATATATATTATATGTTTATTTTCGAATAAGGTTGCCATTTCTAACATAAAAGAATTGATTTCTATGTTAATAAATAAAATGAATTAAATAAGTGAGTTGTGTAGAATATTTGTCCATGGGGCGAAAAGTGTTTAAAAATATTTTTATACAGAAATATTTTTTTTACGATTGCCATCTACCTTCAAATTACAGTTACAAAAAAATGTAATAAGTTAAATAAAATATGATCGGTATAAGATTGGTGGGATCAAAAGTGTCAAGCAGCATAACTCCAAATAAATTTTCAAACAAGGTTGCCACCTACCATATAAAATGAAAAAATTAAGTTAAATAAAATATTATAATGAGGAAATCAATAAGGCTATTTAACAACACTTTAATTTAGACTTATTTTTGGGGAGAATTTTTCCCGCCCATCTACGAATGAAAGTCTCACTTGAAATAAATTTTCAAACGATGGAGCCACCAAAAAAATTAAATTAATAAATGAAATAAGATGGCATAAGTTAGGCCGGGTCGATTTGTGGGGAGGCAAAAAAATCGCCCATTGCTCTGTGAAAACCATATTCTAGGGATGAAAATAAGAAACTTTGCTGAAGGAACCATACCTCTAAAACGAAGTCTGATGTCCCCCAATTTGGGTCGAACTTTTTAGTTTCTTTTCTATAACTCACTTAAATTAATTTTTTCATTTACATATGTTCTGACTAAATAAATTTCCTTAGAGAAAAAATAGATAATATATTATTATAAATAAATAATAAATATTATTATAAATAAAAAAAATAGAGAAAAAACATAGCTATTTAGCTGATTTTTTCATGGCCATAAAGGCCAAACATGGTGATATTTTTAAATTGGTTGACATCAGAATTCGTTTTAGAGGTATGGTGCCTTCGGCAAAGTTTCTTATTTTGATCTCTAGAATACGATTTTCACAAAGCAATGAGCGATTTTTAAATCAACCCGCCCTAGTATAAGTACAATAAGGAAATCAATTAGGCCATTTCAGAATACTTCAATGAGGACTTATTTTTTGCAGAGAATTTTTGAGCATTACCATCCATCTAAGAATGAAATTCAGTCTATTTATCTAAGTAAATAATTCCATTCAAAATCTCTCAATTCGGTTTTCCAAGACCAAAATCGAGATTGTTCAAAACACTGCCAATTGGATAGCATCAACCATAAAATGAGGTACATACATACATATGCACATATGTATGTGTGATTATTAATATTTTTTCTGATGATCTTTGATTGGTGTTCGTTTGCCAGTGGTGCTTGTTCGGACACTTTTGTTTGTTAGACACTTGTCGATTATTTTGACGTTTCCCATATCAAAAGATTTCGACACGCATTTCAAAGAGGATTTTTTTTAAATACTTTATATTTATTTTTACTTATCTAATAATTTTGATTAGCGGCATAAAAGCGAATATATATGTTGATGGAAAAAAATCTGTTTATAGGCCATAAAATTTAAATAAAGTAAGTCATGCGGAATTCAATTGGATTGCCTCATGTCGCTTTGAAAATTTTATCGGCACACCTACTTATGTAAGTATGTGCGTTCCACACTTGGTTGCTGCTACATGTGGCGGCAACAGGTTAATGCTTTAAAGAGCTGCCATCCAAAGCTGCAGTGCTACAGTGTTGCCAACTACCTGGGCAGTGAAACATCACACTTACTTGGGCTGTACTTCGGTTATGTAAAAATGTGTATATATTATATATGTATGAATGCGCATATTTAAGTATGTATGTATGTATGTCCGTGCGCATGTATTTTAAGTTCTCGGGAATCGGTGCACATAAATGGGATTAAAAATAATTAATGGACATCTGTCGCACTGACAAGTCCATTAAATGTGATTTCTCTTGATGAAGTTTTATTGTTTATTTTCTTTTCAAAGCTGATTGTTGTTTTTCGCAGCCAACTTTATTAAGAAAGGCTTTTTATTAAAAAAAAAGAATAGTAATATAATAAATAATAAGAATACAAAATATACGAAAAATGAAATCATAAATTTGTTGCACTTGAGTGCAATGTCTGTGCCTTGAAATAAAAAATAGGAAATAAAAAATATAAGAATAGAACAGGAAAAAAAAGTTTCCCAAATCGAAAAATATTTATGAGAACACGTGGAATACACCAAATATTTTTACATACAAACTTTTCTTCTGTCGACATTCCCAGCAACTGGTTTGCGCACCGAATTATGACTAATAATAATAAAAATTTGTACGCGTTAATGTGAGCGAAGGACAAGAGAAAAAATGTCAAAGTTGCAGCTACACACATTGCAACGCCAAACACTTGCGAGCAAATGTCGATCGAGAAAATAACACTCAACTGCCCCAAGTGTAATAATTTTTTCAAGAAAAAAAAAACGAAAACAAAAATCAGCATCCATACACACATTTAATACACACATATGCACTAACATCCGCACCGGTGTATGCAAATTTCTGCAAACACATACGGACATGTGCGCAATATAAATATTTGGAAAATAGGTATATGGATCTGCGTGTGTATGCACATTAAGGCGGCTATGTGGTGGTGTTGGCTTTTCAAGCGAATCAAAAAATTTGGTACGCCATTTTATTTATTATATGTTATCTAACAAAATACCTTTATAATTTTAATTAATAATTTTTTAAAAAAATTTACTGTAAATATATTAACAATTTTAAAAAGTTTGAAATATACATTTTAAAAAATCATAGAATAATATTTTTTTTTTTGTAAATTTAAACTTAAATTTTTATTACTTTATTTTTGTTTTAATATTTGCATTAAAGTTTTTTGTTTTTTAATTATTAAAAAATCTTTTGAATTGAAAAAGTATTTCAAACTTTTTTTAAATGTTTTATACAATTTTTCCAATACAAGGTTGATTTTTGCAAATATTTTCTACATGAACTGAATTGAGCCAAATATTTTTCAATATTTAAAAAATTTTTAAAATTCATATCCAAAGTTTTGTTTAAGTTAATTAATTATAAAAAAATAAAAAAAAGTATATTTCAAATAATTTCAGCAATAAAAAAAATTAAATAAATTAAAAAAAATTTTGCCAAAACTAAATTAAAAAAAAAAAATTAAATTTAATTTTTTTTAATATCTGTTCCAAGTGTTTAAACTTTTAGTATTGGAATAAAAAATTAAAAAATATATATTTCAGATTTGTAAAAATGTATTGTTTATTTGAAAAATTGTTTTTAATTTATATACCATGTTTTAACATTATTGAAATTATTTGAAAATTTTAAAAATTTTTTTTTTTTAATTTTTTTTAAATTTATTTTAAACATTTTGCAAATCTTAACGTTGGTTCAATTCAAAATCTGCCGGCTTTTAAATTGAAAAAGTATTTAAATTTTTTTTTTTAATTTTAAATAATTTTTGTTTTGTAAATTTAAACTTTTATTTATTACTTTATTTTTAATTTAATATTTGCTTTAAAGTTTTTTTAAAAATTACTACAAAATCTCTTAAATTGAAAAAGTATTTCAAATTTGTTTAAATGTTTTATACATTTTTTCCAATAAAAAGTTGATTTTTGCAAATATTTTCTACATGAATTGAATTGAGCCAAAATATTTTCAAATATTTAAAATTTTTTTAAAATTCATATTTCAAATATTTTTATAATTTATTTGAACTTTTTCTTAATTATTCGAATTATTTGAAATGAAATTTTTTTTAATATCTGTTTCAAATATTTAAATTTTTTGTATTGGAATCCAAGTTTTTAAAAATTTTGAATACAAATTAAAGAAAATTTATTATTTATTTCAAAATTTTTTTAATTTATTCAAAATTTTTTTACATTACTGAAATTATTTGAAATATCCTTTTTTTTTAATTTCTACTCTAAATTTAAAATTTTTTTATATTGGAATACAAATTTCTAAAAATTTGGAATATAAAAAAGTTATATATCAATTTTTTTTAATTTGTACATATTTTCAAACATTTTTGTAAATATTTTTTTTTGAAAATTTAAAAACTTTTTTTTTAATTTTTGGCAAATCTTAGCGTTGGTTCAATTCAAACTCTGCCAGCTTTTAAATGGAAAAAGTATTTAAAATGTTTTTAAATGTTTTATGTTTTTCTCACTAAAAAGTTGATTTTTGCAAATATTTTCTATATGAATTGAATTTAGCCAAAATATTTGCACATTTATTTGAACATTTTTTCTTAATTATTCCAAGTATTTGAATAATATTTTTTTTTCTGTTCCACAATCGACCAAGTTCACAGGTTTGTTAGAACCATAGAGTGTGCCATAGAGGAAAATAAAGTTTGCGCAGCGGTGTTCCTTTACGTTCCGCAGGCTTTTGACAAAGTTTGGCATACGGGTTTACTCCACAAACTAAAATTGATTTTGCCCAGGAATTATTGAGAAATCCTTTCTTCCTACCTTGATGGCAGATACTTTTGTGTCAGACTTGACAACGCCTATTCTTCATTGCAAAAAGCAAGCGCGGGGATACCTCAAGGAAGCATCCTAGGCCCTCTCCTGTACCTCTTGTATACGTATGACTTACCGGTTCACGAGCAACACATTACTTCAACCTAGACACGGCTATCCTAGCAGTTGGAGAAGTGATCGAGACTACAACGAGTGCGGTGAGTTCTATTGCAACATTGGCAAAAAAATGGCGTATCAAATTAAATAACTCAAAATCAGTGCACATTGTATTCGGCCTGAAGAAAACAATTTACAAGCCAGTCTACATAAACTTAAATTGTTTGCAAATCTTTACGCTGCTTCAATTCAAAATCTGCCAGCTCTATTTCAAATAATGAAAATTTTAATAGCTGCGTTGAGTCAAAATATTTCGATGTAGTCCATAAACTACACCAAATTTTTTAGTTCCCTGTGCAGAAAATGTTTTCTTTGCGGATCACCCTATTGTATGGCACATATACATCTACAAGAGCACATAAATACGCTGCAGTGATTCATTCATCTGCTATGCATTTTTTGGTTTTGGTCAGCTAACCGTGCCTCTTGGCCGACTTGAACTTGCAACAGCGAGCAAGAATTTGGGCTGATTGTGCACATTTTTTTTATTTATTCCATCTGTAACATAAAAACCTACTTATGAAGCGATATGTACGAGGGTCGCTAGACAATAGCTAAAATAGCAAACAGCTATTAAACGAAAAAAAAAGTTATAAGATTACTAATTAAGATTAAGAAAACTATTATTTTTTAAATGGCAAAGAAAAATGTGTTTTCCAAAACTTTTGATCAAAACAAGAACATTTTTTCGCATTTTTGTTTGGGTTTAAAGGATATATGCATATAATCCTAAAAAATTTAAAAACTTAGTAAATTTTAAAATTATAATATAGAAATTTTTCCAAATTTCTTTTTTTAGGGACTACCTGTAATTGATTGATTATTAACTCTATATCTCTTTTTCAGCTATATCTTTTGGCTTGTCTATCATTCAGGCATCTTGGCCTATACTTTATAATTAATTGAATTTCTTATTTATTTTTCTATCTTATCTATTTTTAAATCCACACATCCCATTTGCGATCGGTACAAATACTCCTATCTTTCTAGTAGGTCATCTTATTTCTCTTACCCCTTTTCGTTACTGATAACTAAAGCATTTTAATTTTTTGGAATTTAGTGGCTAATGTGGGAATATTTACTAAGCCCATATATTTCTAGTTCTATTTTTTTTTTTGTATTTTCCACTTAAATTGTAATCGGCCTGTCCTAGTGAACGGTCCCTGTACTTACATACTACATTTATTTTCAAAGAACGCGCAGCAACCTGCTGCCTCATAAATCAGTCCGAAATTGAATTTTAAATTTGTTATAGTGTTAAATAAAAATGCAACAGTAGCAATTGTTTGATCATTTTGCAAAACTCAGGTTGTAAAATAAATCCGGTTAGATGTATTGTGACATCATAAAACAATGAGCATAAGTTGCAGAGACTTCGATTTTTAAGATGAAGAGGAAGAAAAATGTATAGTAAGTAGTTTAAAATGTGTGTAAAGCTCATAGAAGTAATTTCATATTAGTCAGAGATATATCAAAAAATACCAAAGAGTGAACTATTTAGAAAAAAGTTCTAAAATCGGCATAATCGTTGTAGGAAATATCAAATTTACGTTGTTTCTTCTCAACTGATAGTTGGATATTAACCTTTCCACAACAAAGGGTGCATAGAATACAACGGCATGGCTGCTCCGAGAGTGCATAGTTAAAAAAGATCATTATGAAAAATTACTGGTAAAATCCGCCAAAGAATTAGAGTCATAAGGATTTGTTGTGAGCGTTGAGAACGTCGAGATATCGATATTCAAGTGAGTTCAGCAGCACTTTGCACTACAACAGAACGTCCAGTTTTTGGTCTGCCAGTCTTTTTCTATCCTTCGACAGTAATAGTTTTCTGAAATTTTTCACCCACCTCTGATTCGCCGACTCATTTCGGTAATTATTTCCACCAAAACACAATCACAAGTTTCGCAATATTTTGTTGTTAAAGACCGACAATTTTCAAAATAAGTTTGAATAATTTTATCGCGGCGTTCTATGCTGTATAATTACATATCTCTTCTCTACTTCACAAATGTCAAAGGTGACATACAAGAAAAGGTATCGTTTGGGAATTATTCATAACTGATATCAAAGTGTCACTTGTGAAAGACCCCTTACATTTATGTAATGTAATTTAGTAAAGAAAACCGTCCACTATGGCTCCCAGACGATAGAGATTTTTTTATTTTGTTTTACAAATGTTGTATGATATTAACTTAATCTATTTTGAGCTAAAGCCATTATAATAAGTTACAAAATTTTAAATCTGATTTAATGTGGTTAAACCTCGCTCATCAAAAGCGAGATGAGAAGGCATAATTGATTTGTTGTGTCACACAAGGCATTTGCAAATGGATTTGTGAGATTTTAAAGTTGGGTTATAAGTTTTTCTCTCTCTCTCCCTCTCTCTTCTTGCTCTGCAGCTCAGCCTCGATCAAAGATATGTTAAGATATCTGCGTATATTTGTATTGAAAACGAACGGATAGGAATAAGAGAGATATTCTAGCATTTTATTGTTTAATCGAACTTATGAACGAAAAACCTCTGCGTGCGTGGTTCAAACCTTAAGACACTTTGGGCTATTCTTAGAAGTGAGAGCGAAAAAGGCTCAGCTTTAGTAGGTACGAAGATCACTTAATCTCATCCAATTATGATAGATTACCAGGTTTGGTCAATCTGCTATGGTGAAAAACTAAATTGTGTGAGCAACTTCGGCCACTAGGTACTCGGTAGCCGAATTCTGCACGCTCATTTCCTACGTATTCACACAATCGTCCAATCGACTTTGTTCAGACGGCGGGTCTAGATTGATTTTTTTCGCATATCACCAACACAATCTCATTCTTTTCGTAAAGAAACCGCTGATCCCAGTTACGTCACCCAATCAGCAGATGTTTTTCAAATTCGCTGAGAGCCAGTTAACGGTCTGATATTGACCACTCCTTCTGAATTTTTTCACCATGTACTCATCATCATCCATGTACTTATTAAAAAAGATACTCGAAGAAAGGCCGTGCCAGTATTTCAAGAAAATCAAGGAAAGGAGGTATGAATTTAAAGGAAACTTGAAACGAATTTATTGGATATTTTTTTAAGCATCGAATTTTCGTTTTTTACTTACTTCTAAACCATAATACTCGTACCTCCTAAATGTTGTGTCAAAGTTTCAAGGAAGTCAGCATCTCACGTATATGTATGGGGAACGGGAACAACAACAACAAGGTCTATACCTAAAGTATTTGTATGAAGTATTTTTTATATTAAATTCTATGGTTGGTTATTTTAAGGAGGGTCTTTATTAAAGATATTGAATTGGAAATTGGGTAAGATAGGTGGGTCATTGGGTTTGGATTGCTGAAGATTTGTTTTTTGCGAGGGGATTATATTGGGCTCCGTAGGAGGATATGGGGTATGGTATTTCTTACGTCCGAGTTGCACGTGCAAGCTTAGTAGTTGGTTTCGTGTTGGTCATGAGATGTCCGTGAGTAGTCTTTGTATGCCCATGTATGAAGCCGAGTCACCTTATTTAAATTCTTTTTTATAAAGTCTGTTATTTGTGATTGTGTACGGTTTAGTTATAGCTACCAGTCATTAGTTGAGCTCAAGTCATGGCGCTGTTTGGTATAGAAATTTTTTTGTTATATGTTTTTTAATGTCAGTTAAGTTAAACTTTTCTGTCGTTAGTATTGGTGTTTGAAGTGCTTGTTTGGTGGTATAATCACCGAGTTATGTTGGCGTGTTCCGACACCCAAATTAGTTGTATTTTAAAGTATTTAGTTATAATAATACAAGGCGAAGTCCAAAATGAACAAGACTGAGCTAAAATAGAAACGACAATAGCTTTGTGCTGATAACTTCGAGTTTATTTATTCAAAATAGTTCCGTCTGGCCTCGATACTCAGTTTTGCGCGATCCAAAAGCTTTTCGAAAGAGTGTTTCAGGTCATTGACCGGAATGTCCTTCAGGATGTCGGTACAGCCTTTTGGATGACCTCTACGGACGCAAAACGTTTTCTTTTCATGGCCAAATCCAATTTTTCGAAAAGGTAGAGGTCACAGGGAGCCATAGCAGGCGAATACGGTGAATGATTGATGGTTAAAATGCGATTTCTAGTAAACAAATCAGTCACATGAGTGAATCGACGAGATGGTGCGTTATCATGCAACAAACGCCAGCTTCCTCCTTCCCGGTATTCAGGGCGAATTCGATGGATGAGATGCAACAAACGTTTTAAAACGCCAAGATAGAAAATTTCATTGACTTTTGGGCCCATTGGCACGAATTCCCTTGGAATCGTAAAAACAAATGAGCATCGACTTGATTTTCGACTTCGCCAAACGCGATTTTTTGGGTGGTGGCTGGTCTGGGGCCTTCCATTCGGCACTCTGACGTTTAGTTTTAGGTTCTTGTTGGAAACACCTCGTTTGATCACCAGTTACAATGTTGTAACGGAAATTCTTGTCTTTTCTCGCATCTTTGATGAGGTCTTTCGAATGTTGAGCTCTGAGCAATTTTTGGTCCTCAGTTAACTTGGGCGGAATGAAGCGTACACAGACCTTTCGTAAGCCCCCCCAGTGATAAGTTAAAATGCGATAAATCGATATTTTGGAGATATTCAACTCCGATTCCATGAATTTCAATGATGATTTCGGTTCGTTTTTGATAAATTTACGAATAATTTCGTTGCATGCAAATGAATGTGCGAGTATAAAAAATTCGCTTCCACGTCAGTCGGAATCTACGCAACCGGAACGACCCGAATTTATATACGGTCACGGGCTGTCACTTCAGCAGCATTCCCCGTATATGTATGAGGAATGTTTATGCTGCTAGAACAACAACAAAAACATTATGCAAAGTTCAACCAACATGCACAGTTGATGCCTCAGAGTCTGAAAGCGATACAGACATCCTTATGGGTGCAAAAAAAATTTGTTTTTGTCGAACGGTGTTATAAGATCCCCAATACGTCTTTCTTATTGTGGAACATGCATTAAATTTACCCCCAATAATCACAGGTGACGTTAATAAACATATTTATTTTCATAATTTTTACTACACATTTATCTTGTAGCCGCGTCAGAGCAAGGCGTTTCCGAACGTTGCCATTGTAATTAACCTGAATTTTATTTATTTTGTAATTAAATTCCGTAAAGAAAATCCTGTTCAAATTAGCGACAGATAAAACAACAACTGCGCTTAAATGGCATTCAAAAAAATGGGCAGAAGAGGCACAAAGGGAGAAGAGTGAAAACCATTTAAATGCTAATAACCCAAAAAGGCTTTCCTGCCGCTTTCAAGCCATCATACGAAGCTTATCATGTCATTTGCGCATTGCGCAGTGAATACTAAAATGGTTAAAATAGTAGTAAGCATGTGTGTGTGACATGTGTTTGTTCCACACAAATATTCGCAAGTGTTTTTCGATAATTAAATGCGTTCCGAGTCAGCGCCAATGAAATTCAAACAGATGCAGGTAGAGCTTATGGTTGGCCCCCTTCAAACTGACTGATACCGCAAACGAGAAAAACAAGACGAACAAATAAAGAGAACATCAAAGCTTGCGCCTTTTTTTTTCAGATACGCCCACTAATCCTGCGTGAATGCTATCAGCGCGCCACCGGCAATAATCCTCTGCACCTTTTCACATTCCAAAATTATTTGTTTGTCTGGTGGCTGGCGTGGCGAGTGTAAGCGCAGCAGAATGGTGTGTGGTGAGAGTGGGGAGAGTGAGTACGAATAGAAGGCGATAAGCGTCAATGAATACGTAAAGCGAGTGTGTATACATACATACGCATATTCTTCCATATACGAGCATATGCAGGTGTATGCGTGCGAAGTGTGAAAAGGCTTACGTCTAATGGAGCTCACACTCACCAACGTAAACGTAAATATATGCGAGTGCCAGTTCGAGCTTAGTTGTGTATTCCCGTTTGAGGTTGTGTGCGTGCTTCTTTGTTTCCTTGCTTTCGTTTTTTTGTTGCTTGCCCGTAGCAAATCCTTGCAACATGTGCGTGTCATGCGGCCAGCAGCAAATCACCGCCACAATCAATAAACAAATTCTGCTAGCCACTGGCTGCCTGCCTAACTGACTGGCGCTGACTCGAGCGGGTTGTGGCGCGTATGTATGTACTACAATATATATACAAGGTGGCGCAAAATTAATAATCAAATTTTTAAATTCAATTTTTTTTTAGTTTTTTATGCAATCTTCTGTACTTCCTTCGATACTGCAAGAATGATAGGAATAGGCTAAGTGAGGTGCTGCGTCCTCTTGTCGAAAGTGCAGTTAGATACGCAAAGTTAGAAGACGAAAAGTAATTAGATTATTGGAGTTATAGGTGTATTGGGTGTATTCTATGTGAATAAATTCATTCACAAAAATTTATGTTTTTTTTTTTTAAAGTTACTTTAAAATATTTCGGTTTGGAAAAGCTTTTTGCTAAATAGAATAAACAAAAAAAAATCATTTTGCAGCTTTCTCCCAACTGTCAAATATTTATCTTGCATAAATGATTCAAAAAATATTTTTTTTTTTTGGAAAATTCCATAAAAAAATATTTCGGTTTTAATAACTTTTTTACTAAATAAAAAAAATATAGCTGTCTAATTCACAACTGTCTTGTGTATTTGTATTCTTTGAATAAATCATTTACAAAAATATTTTTTTTTTTTTTTGAAAAAAAAAATACTTCGGCTTTAATAACTTTTTCACCAAATTAAAAAAAAAATTGCACCTGTGTAGTTCACAAGTGTCAAATATTTATCTTGTCTATTAGTATTATCTGAATAAATCATTTACAAAAATTAAATAAAAAAATTTTTTTTTGAAAAATTCATAAAAAAATATTTCGATTTTGAAAAGCCTTTTTTCTAAATGAAAAAAAAAATAAAATAAATAAATAAATTGCAGTAGTCCTATTTGTCACTTGTGAACTAGGCAGACATATGACGCTATTTGCAGAAAGTATAACTCCTCCTGCAGGATGATTAATTTTGCGCCACCCTGTATATACCCAAATATGTATGTATGCACGCAAGTGTGTATTCCCGCACCTGCGCTTGCGCCACCACCACCGCCGCCGCCTGTCCTGTTTGCTCTGGTTACTGACATGATCAATTTTATAATTTATCGCCTTCGTCGAGTTTTCGGCCGCCATGTCCGCACTCTTTCGACTATTATTATGGACACGCAATCGTTATGACATAAATTGTGACAAATTTTTCATTTAATTTTCTAATTTTCAATGCATATTACGTATTTATATTAAAATAAATGTGCGCTACTCGCTGCTGACTGGGTGCACAACAGAAATCGGCGCAGAAAATTTTCAAAAAAAAAATAAAGCAAAATTAATAAAGCTCAAATAAAATTGATTTTGTTGCATGCAACATGCATATATTTATGTATGTATTCGGTTATGTGGCTAGTGGCGCAGCATAAGCAATTTGTTGCGCCTCAAGCGCACTGCACATTGTAAAACAAACAAGCGCAATTGACTCACGCACAATATGAGCAGCTTGTCTTATTTGTTGCTACTCGCCATTAGGCTATTGATTGGTTTTTTTATTGTTTCTTGTTGTTTTTGGTTGCGCTCATTTTTCTCCATTTTTAGCAAAAATTTATCTTAACATGCATTTAATATGTTTAAATTGTGCGTTGCATGCGGCTAACTAAACAGACACTCATACTCATACAGCTGCGTGCATAATAATATCACCGTTTGGACTATTTTTGTACTTTATATTAATTTTTCTTTTAATTTTATAAAAATGTATTTAATGCTACAATAATATTTCAAATAAATCTTCTTCTTCTTAGCTTCACAGTGCGTGGTGGACCACAGCTTCATCAACAAGTTTTCCCCACTTTGCCTCATCTCTTCAATTGTGTACGTTCATTTTCTTAAGATCCGATTCGAGGTCATCTAACCATCTCTTTCGTGTGCGTCCTCTTTTTGATTACTCCAATCAGTGTTAAAATAAAAACTTTTCTAGCGATTTGCTTCTTCAACAATCCATCCTTTCGTTCAACAATCCATCCATCTGGGCTTTGATGAAACGTACAAGGTTAAGTCCAAAATAAACAAGACTGGTGTCATAAAAAAGTTTTTGATGGCGCCATCTTTTTAATGAGTTAGTGCGTGAGAAGTTACACCCCTGAATACCAGTGAAAGCTTGGTGACAATCGGTTTAGTGGAACCAAAGTTATTGCGTCTAAAGTGCCAGTATGTTTGTGTCATCGGCAAAAAAAGAGTTTCAAACAAAGATCTAATATCAAATTTAATTTTAAAATCGGTAAAACATTCACCGAAACATTTGAATTGGTGAAAAAAGTTTATGGCGATGATTGTCTGCCTCGCGCCAGAGTCCATGAGTGGTTTACACGTTTCGGAGTTGGTTGGGAAGACATAAATGGCAGTGAACATACAGGCTGCCCAAAATCAGTAATCACCGAAAACTCCCTCAAAATTGTGCGTAAATTTACCAGAAGTGAACTGAAATCATCGTTGAAATTCATGGAATTGGAGTTGAATATCTTGTATCCTTGTATTACACTTTGTTTTTGAAGTATTTCTTCAGTTTCATTGTTTTAACCGGACCATACATTTTGCTAATGACACGCATTTTGAAGCACAGAAACTGATGAATATCATTTGTTTGCAGTGTCCAAATTTCTGCGCCATATGTAAGGACGGGTTATACTCGTATCATTGTTTTTTGCATTCAATTCAAATGAATAAAAGTTTGAAACACTGTACAAAACTAAAAACAAAACCCACTATTTACCAAAATTTCCAAACTTTTTAATCTGAATTTTGAGTAATATTTTGGGTAATATTTTGGGCCATTGATGACTTGGCAAAGGACTATCCGCAATGAACTGGAAAATCGTTTGATGAACTGAGATTTATGTCTAGAAATAGAAATGCTTGGACAACTTTTCTTGAATCCTTAAGCTCCTAAAGGAGTATGGAATAATAATAATAATTCTGGGTATCCAGCTTAATAGGTTATTGAATTCTGGTATAATGAAAAGCAAGTTTGAAGTGGGTGAAAATTTTCCTTAATTTTTCACAATTTTTTTTTCTGGCGGTCTAGTGTATTTTCTTCATTTGAAACAAATTTCGACCATCACTGTGGAAGAAAATCCATAACAATTCCATACACAAAAAAAAGTACCAAAAATCGATTTGAGATTTTTCTAACTGGCACTTTATAATACCAAACTTTGTAACAGCATAATCAGAATTTTTCTAAAAACTTTGGCTTGAATGTTTAAAATTATGTAAAACTATGTTATATAAAAATATATAGAATTTCTTTTGTGTGTAATTTATACAAAGTTTGAAGCTTTATGGGGTTGGGTTTTCACAATAAGCAAATGGGCTCAAAGGAACTTCGGGGAAGTGCAGTATTTCATGACTCAGTTCCTCTTCGGGCAGAATATTCTGGCCAAACACCATCAGTAATGCACTGTGGAGATTAACGAATGAGAAACCCATCCCTAGGCACAACAAACGCAGAAAGTGGCGGGAATGGCACTGGACTGGAATCCGCAAGGGAGAAGAGGTCGCGGTCTACCAAAAAACACTTGGAAAAGATCAATGCTGCGTGAACAAACAGATGCCGACATCTCATGAGACGATCCAAAAACATAAGGACAGAACCGTGTACGATGGAAGAGTCTTGTCGAGGCGCTATGCACCCGGTATAACTGAACAAGGAAAAAAAATACCGCATGGATATAGTAAGCGACCCCAAGAGCATATATTGCGAAGCACCGAGTGATGACACGTTGTTTAGTTGCGACTGATGACTCTTGGAAAGAGATGCTCTGAGGGAGCAGATTGGCGACATAGGGCCGACTAATTTAATCAGCAAAATTCTTGAAAGCGAGGACAGCTGAAATGCGGTTAAAAGATACATTGAAGACGTGCTACGAAAAAAAAGAAAGTCTTCAACACAATACCACAAAGCGAAGCCTCACAGACATAAGAAGACGAGCTTATATGCATGAAGCTACAAATACGGTGGACCCAGACGTGGTTGAATAGAACTTGTCCATTTCCATTTCCACCTGGGGACGCATTCGATGGGCGACAAGCAACTCCGCATTGATCGCACTATGACGCCCTCTGCGCCAATAGGAGTTAGAGAAAAAATATATATTTTTGTATACGTGCAATGCGAGTTACAGCGTGCCAAGTTAAAGCTTGCCGAATAATGTCTCTCCAGGTGTCTCTGTTTTACGCACTCCATTGCCAGTTTCTTAAGCCAAGAGAAGCCAGGTCATCTTCAAATTGGTCCTTCCACCGGATACAAGAACGTTCTTTTCGCCGTCGACCGCTAAGCTCAAACATCTTCTTCACGAGAGCTGTTCCTTCCATGGCATGACCCTTAGTGGCCATCTTAGTCGCTGCCAGGTGACTTACTTGACTATGTCATTACCTTCGTAGAGCTCATACTTGTGGTTCATTCGAATGCGGTAACCGTCATCTACGCGAGCAGGGCCAATGATTTTCCGAAGTACTTTTCTCTTGAAAACTCTAGGCCTCAGTGCCTTACAGAAGAACCATGTTGTTTTCGTTCGTCGAGAGAAAGCTTTACTACTCAATTGCTTACGTAGGCCAAAATAGCACCTGTTGGCAAGAGTTATCCTGCGCTTGATTTTAAGGCTAACATCGTTGTTGCTGGTAATGGCGGATCCAAGATATATAAAGCCCTTGAGCACATCGAATTTATTGTTGTTGACTTCGATCTATGTTTCAAGACTCCTAGAGAGTCACCCTGTAGAATGCCAGCATATATTTGGTTTTACCCTATTTTAACGCCAAACCCAATCGTACGGACTTCCTTTCAATGACCGCTTTGTATGACCGATGATGTCGATACCACCAGCATACGAAAGCAGCTGGATACTTTTATAGAAAAAGTTCTGTTTCGTTCCACCCGAGCCCTGCAAATCACACTTTCCATATATATATATATATTTGGCGCGTACAGCCTTTTTTGGGTGTTTGGCCGAGCTCCTCCTCCTATTTGTGGTGTGCGTCTTGATGTTGTTCCACAAATGGATGGACCTACAGTTTCAAGCCGACTCCGAACGGCAGATATTTTTTATGAGGACCTTTTCATGGGAGAAATACACTTGGAGGTTTGCCATTGCCTGCCGAGGGGCGACCGCTATTAGAAAAAACTTTTTCTTAATTTTTTGATCTGTCACCGAGATTCGAACCGACGTTCTCTCTCTGAATTCCGAATGGTAGTCACGCACCAACCCATTCGGCCACGGCGGCCGCCCACTTTCCATCTTTAATGTGGCCTACATTTTTCAGGCGAGCTCGAAGGATCGATATGACGAAGCCAATTCGAAGATTATTATTGTAAGGAGAAATTTGAAAAAGTAAAAACATGAACTGAAATCATTAATACAAATTACAGAGAGAAGCGGGCTGAGAACACTACCTTAAGGAACACCAGACGATGTCTGTAAGCAATGCCACAACGGGAAATTGTGTTTTCCAGTGCAACTGAACAGATCCTACCAAATAAATATGATGCGGTCCAAGTAAGGAAGGTGGAATCGAGTTCGAAATACGCAAATTTACTTATGCAAATTTTTACTAGAGACGGTATCAAAAGCCTTCAAAAAGTCAGGGCAGATGGCATCTACTTGATAGTCAGCCTTAAAGCTATCAATGCCGTGCTAAGAAAAAGTTGCAAGGCATGAAACCATAGACCTTCCATTAAAAATTTTTTTTTCCAAAAAATAGTGAGATTATATAAATACCCAGAAGAAGCTTAATTCTGTCGCAAGACAAAACAGACTTGTACTTATATGGGTTCCAGGACACTCCGGTGTTCAAAAAAACGAAATTGCCAATGAATTGGCCAATCATGGATCAGCGGTTCCCCCACAAGGGCCAGAGCCAATAATCGGAATCATGAATTGGATCAGCGATCATGTATGCAATCTACATAAAGAGCGATGGTCCGGTCTAGAACGCTGCAGAACTGCAAAGTGTTTTGTGACAAGTCCGATCAGAAAATTGTCAAACTTTCTAACAAAACTTGGAAGGAAAGACGTTCCGTTGATGGTCGGTATCATTACAGGACACAGCCCACGGGGTCAACATATGACTACCATTGGAATCATTAAGGACCCCCCGATTTGCCTGTCTTGCTTAGAGGAGGCGGATAGCACTGAACATTTTCTCTGTGAGTCTGCTGCATTTGCTAGAGCAAGGCGCCGAATTTTGGGTTCCGATGTCGTGAGAATGAGTAATATTCGTTCTCTAAAACTGGAGGATGTTTACAGATTTGCCAAGAATCTGGAAAATCTCACAGGACTAACTAACTACCTTTGTCTCTGTCTCTATATCTTTCCTATCTCTTTCTCTGATACTTTTCTCCTTCCCTCCTTGACTATCTACCCTCTTTCCAAAGCTCTAAATACAATGGGATTTTTAGCCTGAGTGTTTAGTAGCCACTAAATCTTCTGGTGCTCCTTGGCTCGACCTTTTCAAATTTCAATTTCAATTAAATGCCCAAAACTTTACACCATCTCGCGTTGCTATTATTATGAACACGGCTGTACGCATGCACATACAAATATAGAAGCAAACGCGCCAATAACTGCGTCCACTGCCACTGCCACAATTTGTTGTTTGGCGGCGATTTTTGTTACTTTTTCGCCCCTAACAAGCCAACACTCTTGCGCGACGCACTCGCCTAGTCAGTCTAACTTTTCAAGCCGACTTGTTAGCCAGTTTGTCTTACCTTTGCTATTTCTTGGTTTTTTTTTTCATCTATTTTTTTACTTCCATTTGAAATTGGCCCATTTATTTATGATTTGTTTCTGTTTCTCTGGATTTGCTCCTTTAAACGAGTCTTTTTCTTTTTGTCTATGTATTAGTGTGCCATTTTGTTAGGCTAATACAGGTCGATAGGGTATCGCCGCTTATGTCAATTACATTTGTTGCAAGCAGTAAATGACATTTAAAATTGTGTTGCAGTGAGCCGCTTGGTTTTGAGCAGCCACGCACAATTTATTGTGACAGTAATTTTGCAAGCTTTTTGGCGTATTTTTTTTTTTTTTTTGTTTTTTTAGTCTGATATAATAGTTGTTTATTTTGTTGTTTTCAGTTGTTAATGCAGTCTTCTATACTTCCTTCGATACTGCAAGAAAGATAGGAATAGCTTAAGTGAGGTACTGCGCCCTCTTGTCGAAAGTGCAGTTAGATAAGGAAAGTTGGAACACCAGAAGTAATTGGATGATTGGAGTTATAGGGCTGTTCATGTAATCCATGCGATTTGTTCACGGTGATTCGCAAAAATTACAAGTAACACTCATTTTTTTGTTTATTATTTTACTTTTTTTTATTTATTTATTTTTTATTTTTTTTTTTTTTTTTGTTTGAAAAAGTTCATTACAAATATTCCGCAAACGATTTCGTATTCAATTTCAGCCTGACTGTAATTTTGAAAAAGTAAGTAAATTTGTCTAGCTGCGTTCAACTTGCCAGCTTTTAATTCTTAACCCTTTCGCGATATTGTTGCCATATGGCAACAGTAAACTTTAAAAGGCCGTCAACACTCTCTTGTAAAAAATATCAACTTTTTTGTTACATATTTTTAAAAATTGAAGTTTAATGGTTAAACAGAAATAAAATAAATAATAACCGCCCATTATATATCGGTAATACAACATTTTTAAAGAAAGCCTTCTGGCATATAGCACTTCACTCTGAAATTTGTATTTTGCATTTTTAGATTTTTGAGGCATTTTGGGCAAATGTTTTCAACAATTTTTGAATAAAGTATATAGAAAAATGTTCAATTTGTCATTTGGCATATAAATATTTTTTCGCTCGCAGCTTTAAAAGCTGTGCTAAATTTTAAAACTAAGCTTGTTGGCAACAAATTTCTCGTAAGGTGTTAACTTGCATTAGATTGCAGAATAAGTTTATTTGCGATTGAAACTGGTAGCAGAGAGACGTGTTGTTGTTTGCGGAATATTATTTTCAAATATGGCAAGAAAAATTAGCGACAGTGTTATAGAAAAGATTTTGGAGAATTTCGAGGACTCAGATCTCTCAGACTTTGAGAATTCGGAATCCGAAGAAATATTAGAGGATTTATTTGAGGTATTTGACAATAATGAAACTTTTATGATGGAGGAGCTTAGTCGTCAAGGTCCGTATGATATGAGCATTACAAATATCAACGGGGAATGTAATGACGAAGTAGTTTTGGATGAAAATGGCTCTAGCTCAGAAGCTGGTACTTCGAACTATCAACCAAAACAAGTTAATGCATTTCGATGGAAAAAGACTTCGTGGGCTCCTCCTCAAGCTGAGTTTTCTGAGTGTTATTCAAGTAACGCTGTAAAACTTCCAGTACAGTACTTTTTGGAGTATTTTACTGTAGAATTTTTTGAAGAAGTAGTGCAGGCGACAAACCAAGCCTCCCTTTTAAAAGACGGTCATCATTTAACTTAACGAAAGAAGAATTTTTTAAGTTTCTTGCTTTGGAGGTTATGATTGGGACAATTGGTTATCCCAGATTGTCTATGTACTCGACAGCGCCCACAGATATTCCGGCATTTCGTCAAAATATGACAAAGAATAGATTTTATTCCTTGCGAAACAACTTGAAGTTCACAACAAGTGATCCAGGCAATGACAAACTTTTCAGGATTCCTCCATTAATAAATATCTTTACTAAAAAGTTGTATACTATCCCCAAAGAAGAGAATCTTTGTGTGGATGAAATGATGGTACCTTTCAAAGAAAAGACTGTCCTTAGACAATACATGCCTAAAAAGCCAATAAAATGGGGAATTAAATTATTTTGTTTATGTAGATCAAATGGCATGTTGTATGACTTTGAAATATATCAAGGAAAAAATACCGTTATTTCTGGACCAAAACTAGGGTTTTGCTCCGATATTGTAGTTCATCTCACAAGAACTATTCCTGAAAACAAAAACTTGAAGCTATTTTTTGACAACTATTTTTCTACACTTAATTTGATACTGTACTTACAGAAAAAAGGTATTTGGGCTACGGGTACAATTAGAGGAAATAGGTGTAGTAAAATGCCTTTGCAATCTGAAAAGGAACTAAAAAAGGAAGGTAGAGGTAGTTTTGATTACCGCATCGAAAGGGAGGACAATCTTTATGTCATAAGATGACTTGATGAAGGTGTTGTCCAATTGACTTCATCAATATATGGCGAAGAGCCGCTTAAAAATTTGCAAAGATTTTTAGTTGAAAAAAAGACGAAAGTTGAAATAACTCAGCCCTACATTGTGGCTGTGTACAACAAGAATATGGGAGGAGTTGATAAAATAGACTTCCTTCTTTCATTGTCGATACGGTCAAGAAAATGGACACTTAAAATATTCGACCACCTTATTGACCTGGCCATATTCAACTCATGGCTGGAGTACAGGAAAGATCATGAGGGTAATAATAAAGGCCAAAAGCAGAAACACATGGATCTTAAGTAATTTTTATAGCTATAGTTTTCTATAATACTTTTTATGCTAATATTTTATGTTTTTAGTTTATATCCTTGTTCACTGTTTAATATGTATGTACGTGTATATTTATAGTATTGAATGGATATTTTTATTTTAAATATTTTGTTATTGATGTATTTTGATGTCAAACCAAATTTTATTAAATGTACGAACCTTTATGCAAAATCCAAAAATAAACTGTTTTTCTTTACCATACAAAACATTTCTTGCCATATGGCAACATTAAAAAAAAGCACTTAACAAAAAAAAAAAAAAAAATTTATTTGTATTGTTAGTGGTCCTAAAATAAATACTCAGACAAAAATTTGGATGGCGCAATAAAATGATGTAGCGAAAGGGTTAATTTCATAATGTCTGCTACAGGTTATGAGAGTTTAACACACGAAGAAAGGGCAAATAGAGCAGAATAGATGGAGCTCCATTTCTTCTTGTGCTATTTCAAAAACCCTGTGGCCTGGAGACTCCAGACCATTAAAACCATTAAATTTCAAAACTCGTAGTTCCAGTCATTATTGGATCGGCACACCCACGGAAAGGCTGGGTTTACCATTTAATCCTCATTTGAGAAGTTGTAGGGTTCGTTCAGAGAAGGAAACTGCTGAGCATTTTCTTTGTAAATGTCCGGGTTGGGCAGTCAGGCTACTAAGGTCACTGGGTGCTGCTTTCTTCGACAGCCTGGGGCAACCTAAATTCCTTCAACTTTCTTCGTTAAACTAACAGTGCTTTTTGGCTGTATATATCTGACGGTTGGAGGTCTCTTAATGGTGCTTTGTGCTAGTTGGGGAGTGCTAGTCTGGTACTTCAACCATTTCACCTACCTACTTTGCATTATTCTCTTGGGTCATCGTTAGACTACACGAATATCAGTGAATTCTACGTCTTTGATCGCTTTCTAAGGCAATTTTTGAATCGATGCTTCTTTTATTTCTTCACAAAACATTGGCTTTTGAGTTATTGGATTTTAATTATTTGTGGATGTTTGATTTTAAGTTATAATACTGATATTTATGCACTCATTAAGGAATATTTTGAAAAGGAGCTTACCAGACAAAAAGTTTACATAGACTAGTTATGAACAAGAAAGAACTGATTTCATATTGTTCAGTGATATAAAAAAATTTTTCCTTATTCATTTCTGATGAGATTCAGTAGGCGAATGCTATCTTTCAAACCTTCATAGTGCCACAAAAGCAGAATAGCGGAAGTAAAGATCCAATCCATGCGTAGTCTGAAGGCTCTTGCGACTTTGCAAGCCGGTTTACCTTCCAAACATCCGCTGCGGTGACGTAAAGCAGCAATACTAGTATCAAGCGTACCGTCTGTGGGTCGGAATTCTTGCTTGGCAATCAGAATATCTGTTTACTTGGTTGTGTGACGACTATAAGTGAGGAGGGCATCAATTGCTTCTTTGATCTATTAATTCCTGTTAGGGCGTCCTTTTTTTCTACTGCCTTGAGGGTTCGAATCCAGTGCTTGCCTGCATATTTCTGTCTGATCCTTTCGAAGAGTGTTGCCAATCCACTCCACTTCCTGTGAGGTAACTACTTACAATTCGCCCAAAGCTCTATTCTGGGCCACCAAGTCCACGAGCAAGTCTGCCTTCTTTGATAGCAGCTATTTTCGCTTGGAACACCCCACAGACCTCAAATAGCTGCGAACTAGAGCTTAACTGGGGGATTCTGAGAAAACACTCCTCCACCGAACACTTGGCGCAGAAGCATTGATAGGGAACTTGACGCCACAAACTACAGCTGGGATGACATTTACCATGTAGCACCTAATAGAGTGCGATTTAGATCCATTGTAAAGGCCCTATGCTCCACGAGGAGATCAGGAGAGTAGTAATTAATTAAGTAAGTAACTCCTTCAGTAACCTCACCGTCTAAGCCTTCCACGTTTGAGCCATCTGCGAACAGGTCTGGCTAGCCCTGTCTTCAAGTTAAGCTTGTAGGTCGTGCGTCTAAATCTGATTGCCACATGCAGAGCGCAAGGTTTGCTTGTACTACTCATAAATACTACATTTACCCTTGTTTTAAGTGTTACAACATGGAATCTCTCTCACAGAAGCAGGGAACGTAATTTAATACTTATTACCAATTGGCTTATGTGGTAAGCAATAAGTTGCCAAATCAGCACTGAGGCTCTGGGAACTGTTCTCCTTAAAATATTGAATAAAGGTCATTCGAGTATATTAGAAAAATGTTCCACTACTCCAGCTACTACAGATTTCTGTTTCAGTGTACATAGAGCTCCATTTTAATAAACTTCTTACCACAAGATTCGCTTCTAAAGAGGACTGGGACAATTCCACGGTAGATGATGAAAATAGAGCCAGTAAATTTACTAACGAAGCTATGAACAGATAAGTGGAGGAGTTTATCCTGAAAGGCTAAGCATCAGTGCATTCTCATATATACATATATAATTGACCCGTACACCCTTCTGGGGTGTTTGGCCGACCTCCTCCTCCTATTTGTGGTATGCGTCTTGATGTTGTTCCACAAATGGAGGGATCTACAGCTTCAAGCCGACTCCGAACGGCAGATATTTTTATGAGCAGCTTTTTTTCATGGCAGAAATACTCTCGGAGGTTTACCCTTGCCTGCCGAGGGGCGACCGCTATTAGAAAAAAACTTTTTCTTAATTTTTCGATCTTTCACCGAGATTCGAACCGACGTTCACTCTCTGAATTCCGAATGGTAGTCACGCACCAACCCATTCGGCCACGGCGGCCGCCTTTGCATTCTTTACTGTAGTCTATTTCAGGCAGAAGTTATCGTCATGAGGGCCCTGCTCTTAAAGAAAGTACCCTTAACTACGAGGCAAGTATATGTCAAATCTGATAGTCTGGCAGCTCTGAAATCGTAAGAGTCAGTGAAACACTCGCCAAAAACGGTAGTTGAATGCCACAAATTATTATGCGAAATATCGCAATATTTTTAAGTACAACTGATCTGAGAAAGAAATAAAACATGAAATACATAGCCAGATAAAGTACTAATATCGATTTTTCTTAGATGGAACACGAACGCAGAAAATCGCTACTGAATCTTGAGATACAGGATATGCGAAAGACGATAGGGGTGCTAGTAGGATATTGTCTAATTGGAAGGCATACAAATAGACTGGGGGTACCACATAATGACTTCTGTTGAAGCTGTGAAGATATTAAACACAGAAACATCTCCTGTGTACTTGCACAGCAAAGAGCTTTCCACGCACGGAGTCGCCTTTGTTGACAGCATTGAAGAGGTCTCACAAATAGGATTGTCGAAATTAACAAAATTCATTATATCAACAAAGAAGACTCAGAAGTGTAAAGGTCGAGCTCCAGTGGTATCACAATGGCACTATTCAGTCCTAAGTGTGACGGATGACAGTCACTCAACCTAACCTAATCTAACCTTGGCGCTGCCAAGGGATAGATCTTTGGACTCTCTTCAACTTTTTAACCAATCAACATCGTTTTCTCGAGCAAATTCCACCAGTGGGTGACTCCATAGAAAAAAAATTTGCTTTATAATGGTGTTATTATTTATAGATGATCCTTGGCGATGGCCTCCCACCTTTTGTCAATGCCAATGTAGCGGTCATGCGGTCATAAAAGTAAACATTTAAGGCCTAGCCTCAATATTGGGCTTCTAGACCTGGATACTTTACTTTGTCAAAAAGCACTAGTGGAGCTCCCATATTGAAGCAGGTTGAGTATCTCATATTAAAAAGAAAAACCAATTCCAAAATAATTTTTTTTTATAATTTTTTAATTTGTTGTGAGCCAAAAAAGAGACACAAAAATAAGAATAAAGATGAAAAATGTAGATCTTACATAATGACCAAATACTTATTGCATTACCCGTTCCGTCCAAATGGCAATAAACATACGAGTATCCCAATGACTTATGTTTTACCACGAGCGGCCAAGCGCCGAAGCAGCCAACCAGTCAAGCAGCCAACCCAGTTGGGCCAGTCGGCTAACAACAAAACGCTGAACGCGGCATGTTCATGTAAATTTTGTCCACCGCATTGAACATGATCTAATTTTTCGTTGTTCATAAAGGTTTTGTTTAATTTCTGCCGCTAGCACCTACACGTTCGTGGCGGCATCCCTGCCATATGTTGCATGTGCGCGTTTGATTTTTCCAAAGCTGCACCGCCGCCAAAATTCATTCAACTCAATCACGTCATTTTCGCACACACAACGCACAATTTTGTGTTTTGCTTTCGCAACATATCACCGGCAAAGGAGAAGCAATAAGTACAGTAATAACAACAAAAAACGACATTAATTACAAGCACAACAACGTGCGCTATGTGCGCACATGCAACAAGAAAGTTTGCAACATGCTGCCACTATTTGTAGGGCGGCTGTGAAATTGTATCGCCTTTTGGGAGATTCAATTCTTATTTTTATTTTTGTTGTTTGTGTTCATTTGGTGAGTTTGTTGCGCAGGTTTTCGCATTACGTGCTTGTACATTCAAATTTGCATTTGCAACGCAGGCGCGCAGCCAAAGGAGAGCAAAGTGATTTTGTTTCGTATGTGTATGTGCGAGTGTGTGTGCTGGTTTTTTATCGACCGCATTTGTTCGATTAGCGATCAACATACGGCTCCCTCCTTGCCTTTGTTTGTTCTTAGGACAAAGTGTTGCCACATGGAGATAGCGAATTGGTGGACTTAAAGAAGCAGATTTCAGAAAATACAAAATTTCTCTAATTGATAGATTACTTATCGGGATTATCATGGGAAATGTTCAAAGTTATCATTGATGATGATTTAACGAGTTCTGCTATTTGTTACTGCTTCAATGTGTATAAATATAAGTAACAGTTTGTGCTCTTCGCTTCAATTGGCTCTTTTTTGGGCAAGAGTATCCTGGGTAAGGTTATCTTTGTTAGAGTAAGCTAATAGCATCTCAGGCAAAGAATAAAGTCTTATAGAAATAATTATATTATTTTAGAATTAAAAATGGGAAATATTTTAATATGTAGAAAAAATTATATTTTTTTACAAAAAAATAGATGTTGGAAAATTGTAATTTTATGAGGCAAAACAAAATTTTTTTAGAAGAAATAAAAAAGGTGTGAAGGCAGAAAGTGACTCAGGCATGAATTTCAGGCTTTGATTTTTTAGTAACAATTTCTTAGAAAAAAAGTTTGTAATTTTATAGAAAAAATTATATTTTTTTAGAAAAAAAATTTTAATTATTTTTTATTTATTATTGCATTTTTATAGAAAAAAATTATATATTTTGAACAAAAAAAAATTGGAAACGAAAAAATTCGAACTGGAAAAATATTATATTTTTTAGAAAAGAGAAAAAAGTGTTTCAGCCATCAACTTAAGAGTATAAAAAATTCTAAAAAGTTTTTACAATAAAATGAAAAAGAAATATGGTAGTCTAATAGAAAAACTTATATTTTTGGTTTAGCATTATAAATTAGGGGGAAAAATATTAAAAAAAGAAATTTAAGTTCGAAAATTACAAGAAATAAATAAAAATGTGGAGAAAAAGCGTTCAAGTTATGAATTTTCTAGGCAGTAAATTTTTTAGTAACAATTTTTTAGGAAATAGGTTTGAATTTATAGAAAAAGTTATATATTTTATTTTTTTAAATCAAAAATCAAAATTATATTTCGTAAGAAGAAATAAAAAAACTGTGGAGAAAAATTGTGAAGAAAAAATATTTAAGGCATTTATATGGTGTGGTATAATTTTTTTGGTAAGAATTTTTTTAGGAATATAATTTAAATTTTATAGAGAAAAATATGAGCTGGCCGATGCACCAAGTCCCATGTTGCGTTCCGCACCAACGATTCGTACTCTACTCTCATTGCCTCTTTCCACCTGTCAGCATCTTTAGAGTTTAGCGCCTCACTGACCGTGCTCGGATTTTCAATAACAGAGTTTAGCATCTGCGGACCAGCCTCTGTACAATAGACTTTTCTCGGCCTTCCTACAACTCCTGTACGCACCATATTTGGCCTTCCTCGCTTTCTCTTGTTATTGTTTACAGGAGGCTGTTCCTCGTAATTAGACTCAGTCTCAGTTCTTTCATGTTCTTCACGCTCGCTGCCTTCATCTTCACGCTCGTCACGTCTGCCTTCGCTTACTAAGTTAATTAATCGATAACCTTTCGTGGTTGAGTGATAGCCAACAAACTTTAGCTTAACCCCTTTCGGCAAAACTTACTACCGCGTGGTCTTGGCCCCTTTTGCAGAACCACTGCATCACAACCAAACGTACGTAGATGTGCAACCGATGGTTTCCGCCCATGCATTTCTCGTAATGTGTAACTGCACCTAACACTTTAGTAGGACACCTGTTTCTAATATAATATATACCGCCGTGCTTACCGCTTCAGCCCACAATGATTGTGGCATTTTAGAAGAGCTTAATAAGCATTGCGCCATTTCCACCAAAGTTCTGTTGGCTCTTTCAGCCCCACCGTTTTGCTGAGGGCTGTACGGTACAGTGGTTTGATGCCGAATGCCTTTTTCACGTAACCAATTTTCAAACTGAGAGTTGACGAATTCTTTTCCATTGTCACTACGAATCGTTTTTATTTTTCGGCCAGTCTGCTTCTCCGCGGTCGCAGCAAAAAGTTTAAACATATCAAATGCTTCGGATTTTCTTTTTAGAAAATAAGCTGCAGTATATCGCGAGTAATCATCTATAAATGTGATAAACTACGATGCACTACCAACCGAATTCACACACATAGGCCCGCACAAGTCCGTATGCACAAGTTCCAATACACTTTTTGTGTAAACGCCGCTATAGTTCACATAAGGCTTACTATGGATTTTGCATACCGCGCACGTAAAGCATTCAATGTTTTTTGAAATTTTAAAGTTCAAACCATTTACCATATTCATTCTTGAAAGTTTATTTAAATCACTTGTATTTATGTGACCAAACCGCTTATGCCAATCACTCGCATCATCACTAACCCCATTTACACAGTCCGCACTTTTGTTCACTAAAACGTTAGCAACATATATGCCATTTTCCAATGCGCCAGTAAGAATTGTTTCTTTATTTTTGTTTTGCATTATGGCATTATTTTCTGTAAATGTGATGACATTTCCACTCTCTGCAGCTTTAGCGATGGAAAAAAAAATTGGAATGTAGATCAGGTACATACCAAACGTCTCTCAAATTAACAGTTGTGTACTTTGTTTTGAGATTAACCGTGCCCCTTCCGCGTGCATAAACGCAATCACCTGAAGCTAAAACTATTCTATGTTTTACACAAACAAGAGAACTAAAGAATTTAGCATCTTTGCACATGAGAGACGATGCACCACTGTCGATTACCCAAGTCTCGCTCAAATTCTCCTCTTTCTCTACTAACGACCAAGCTTTATCATCTACGAGTGAATTATTAGATTGAAAACTGCACTGAGAACGTATATGACCTCTCCGTCCACAATTAAAGCACTTTATGTTGTTGTTGTTGTACCTACTGAAAGCTGTGCTTTCGTTCGCCCTTCCATTTCCTTTTGTCTTGTTCTGCTGCTGTTACCGCTGCCAGCGCCTCTGCCGCTACCGACACCAATCTCACTCCTTACGCCTCTGCCGCTGCTGCTTTTGTTTCGAAAAATTCTAACGCGCCTTTTCGATTCGTTTGTCGAAAAAGCCGTTTCTGCGCTACTGCATTTGTCACCGTGCCTTTGCTCCTCTTCCAGAATCTTCGCGACGAGATTATCCAATTTCGGCAATGCGTCCCTGCTCTCGACTGCCACCACAAAATTCTCCATTTCGTCTGGTAATGAGCAAAGCAACAAAATTGATAAAAAGTCGTCCTCCATTGATATACCAACTTCTTTTAAGTCATCTACAATACAGCAGAACTCCTTCAATTGAGCTGAAAACTTCTCGCTGCTTCTGAATTGAAATCGGATCAGTTTTCTAAATAGGTTAACTTTCCTACACGCTGTATCTGCCTTGTAGAGCGCGTTCAACGTGTCCCATGCGCTTTTTGCTGTGGTACAGTTTTTAATATGTATCAGCTCACTTAGCTTGATGTTAATGTTATAGTAGCGAGAGCCTTCCTGTCGCATATTATCCAGATGGTCTTTCCAGGCTCCTCCTCCGGACACTTATCAACGACTGCACTCCACACAAATCTAGAGTAATCAGTAAACTCTTTAACTGAATACACCAAGTGGTATAATTTTCCCCACTTAATTTTTCGATGTTGGCTAAAGCGTTAGCCATTTTACCGCGACTATTGCTTTTAACACCGGATAAGCAAATCAACCGAATTATTACAACTTCTATTTATGTATGTTGATCGTGAACTTAGAAACCCAAGTCGATACCTGGGCCCATAACCATTTGAAGCAGTATTTCCGCGCAGAGAAAGAAAAAGTCGTGTCGATGTAATTCACGTTTTTATTCTAAGTGCCGTTTTTACATTTTTGGCATCGCCTACTATCTAGTGTATAATTGTACAAGTACAAAGTTCCATGTAAGTGAACTACAATCTTATATCTTATCTTCGTATAAGAGAGCAGGATTGGTTGGCAGAGTTGTATTTAGAATTCATCATAAAAAAATTAGAAAAATATTATTATCCCATAGAAAAATTATAGATTTATTTCTAAAATTAAAGTTTAAATATGTTTCAGAATATATTTAAGAACACTATAATACAATTTGAAACATGTTATATATTTGTAGGTACATGAAATTAAAAAAGTGTAGGAAATAGGTTTTTAAGGGGGCCTCAGTGGCTTCAAAAAAAGGTGTTTTTTCTCAATTTTTTTTCGAGGCGAAAAAAGCGACACACAGGAATGATCTCTTGCATTTATTTGAAGGTATGATTGAAGAGTAATAACGAATTTTTTAACATAAATAAAAAAGCAAAATGGCGGACACATGAGGGGTCTCGCACAGCTTCTCGTTGCGCGCTAGTAAAACGGCGTGTAAGATTGCGGTCGTAGTTTTCCCCTGAAACACAAAATAAAAATATTGTCTTATTCAGAAGGCTTTCCCGCATATAATAGCCTATTCTTGTATAAAAATATGAAAAAATGAACACACAATTAATTATTGAAAAAAGTGCTTTTTCAAAAAAGGTGTTAAATAACATTAAAAAATGATTTTTTTTTTGTATTTTGTTAGTTAATTAGTTGCGCATTTTAATTATCTTTATATAGATTATCGATTTGAAACGATAACTTTCGTCGTTTTTTTTTTTTTAATCTTACACACATAGTTTTGAGCAAACGTGTTTCAAAGTTTTCAGAAGGTAGACAGTATACTCACACGAGGGACGGTACACAGGCCTGTAACTCCGAAAACACTTTGAATTCCGCTATAAATTTTTGAGGGCATATTATCCTATAATATATCTATCGATTGCAGTAAAAAAATCTATTTTTTGAAGCCGACTGATAAGAGGCCCCACTTAAGGTTTGAGGCTATAAATATTCCTGTCAACTGTCAAAAATCAACTATGAAAAACAATTTTTTTTTTTAAATCGAAGAACATTTTTTAGTATTGAAGAATATTTATATTTTATATTCTTATAAGAGGTTTGAAAATCGAGCTTCATCAAAGAAAAAAAAAAAGTAACAGAGAAGTATGAACATTTTTATTACCTGGTGTAATTAAGAATTTCTTGGTAGTTCATGTCTCTAACTGAAAATATCTCAAAGGTTTCGTGCATTAATCTATTGTATTGTATATTGCATTGTATTTCGTTTCTTTGTAAAGAGTAGTCAAGTAAGGTTGTGTAAAACATTGCCACTCTCCCCCTAAACCGCACCATCCCACTAATCTTTTTACCTCCACTGATTGATTTCATGGCAAAGACGGCATGAAATTGCCTTCCACAAGGTGAGCTCTATTGGAAAGAACATTTTTGCTCCCATTTGATGATGTATGGCCTAAGTGGATAGCGAACCAGTGAGCAACGAAATGGCTATTACGAGAGTAGATGAGAAATTTCCTTGGATTACCGCCATTAGAAAAATAGCTTAGATGGGTCACTAAGCCCAAAAAGCTAACCGCAAGTTAAATATAGAGCTTGGTGTCCTTCTTCTCAATACAATTTTGAACTCTTCTGGCAAACAAAGCTCTCCTTTCTCGATGCAAGTTTAGTGCATGCAACAGAAATCCCACCGCTTTTTCATCTCTTATAAATCCATATAAGTCTGGCATCACTCTTACCACACATAGCCGGAGTAGAGTATACTTTATATTTGTCGGTATTTGCCAGGCGATTCGTGCATAAATTAATAAAACATTACGAGTGCGCGGCCATTCGATGGTACACACTACTTGCAACAACGGACCGCACACTCGGCTATGTTAAACATGGTTTATTAATTCAATTTGTGCTTAAATTAACGTGTAAGTGGCCAATATATTGAGTTACTGCCGCTTAATTTACTTACTACAACTTTTTTCGCCGCATACAAGCGCGGCACAAACAAACCGATCGCCGCACTTGTGGCAAATTTTTCCCATTTTTATTTTTGCTGCGCAAGTAACTTCCCTTGCGAGCACCGGAGGAGCGCAAAGCACAGGTTTTAGTTGAGCTAAGAAGTAATTTTTTTCTTGCGTGAATTTTTCTTACACATTTCTTTATTTATGCAACACTGTTCTTTGTGATTTTTGTACTTTATTTTTCTGAGCGAGACTTGCAGCTCCTCTTTTCCAATCGGCGAACATTGACGTGTTTGCATTTGCGTGCATATTTGGCGTTTTTAATGCGGGTCGCATACGACGTTGTAAGTCGTAAACATGCGTTTTTGATATGAGCATTAAGATTACTCGAGCCAGTAAGCGCTGCGCATATGGCGTTTGAGGAGATTGAAGCGATCAGCGAATGTGTGTAGTATCGTTTACAGTAGTTAAATGGTTGCAGCATCAGGTTGTTGCAAGCAATTGAAGATGCACATCGGCAACATGGCATGCCATGGCAAGGCAACATGCAACCACGCATGGCGTTAAGGTTAATGGAACTTGTTTGCAAGTGGCTCTTGGATGGCAGGAGATGAGCGGAAACTTGGTTGGAGCGGATTAGGAAAAAAATAACTTCGAATTTCGATAAAAAAAACTTAATTAAATAAAATTGGATTTGGTTATAGAATAAAACAGAAAATAGATTTTTATGCCGATAAGACTATTATTTGCGAAAACTGTGCATAAGGCCTGATTTAATAGAAAGTAACTTGCTTCAGTTTTCTTTTTACGCCTGTTTTTTGGATAACATACGGATCGGATAATAACTCTAATTCACCCCACGTTGGAAGGCTCGAAGTTGGACGGAAGAGTTGATGTAGGAGTATTCCGCGAGCAGCTCATCATCAAGCTCAAATTTAGGTCTCCGGACCAATGTAATGTATTCCAAGCGAAGGAAGTCGTGGATTGGTTGGATTGAAAGACTTGGTGGAGGTTTTCCGAGGAGCTCCCCATCAAGTTCAAATTAAGCTTCCAGATGACTTTGGTGCATTCCAACTGGAGGAAGTCGCAATTTAGGGGACAGTAACCTGTAAAATTTCGAAAAAAAATTTTTTTTTTTCATAAAATGTTAATATAATCCCTTAAAAATATGCCAAAAAAATTATAGAACGTAAACTCAAGTATTTCTTATATTACAGATGGTCAACCGTGACGACTCTATTCTTTGCGTTCGAGCGCTGGGAGAGGTATAGTTACGTTGCCGACTTTAGATGCGGTTTTCTCAAAACTATATTTTTCGAATTGGCGTACACGATAACTCGAAAAGTTATTCACCGATCTCTCTGAAATTTTGCACACATCCTCTTTATGATATTACTTTCTATGTGAATTTACAATTTCGAAAATTAAAAAAAAAAAATTTTTTTCGAAGCAAAAATAGTAGGAAAGTTCGCCCCAAAATTATTATTTTTTAAGCATTTTATTCTGCGATTTTTTTCCATTTTTGTTTAATTCATATAGAAATTATGTCATTAAGAAACAAAAAAAAATTTTGGTTTTTTGTATTCAGGTCACTGACGCCGATGCTACAATGCCTGCCGATTGAGAAGCCCCGCTGCGAACTTCCTGGAAGAATTGAGTGTAAATCCGCCATTTTAAATGATTAAAATAAAAAGAAAATATTTTATTTTAATGTATAAACTGTATACCAATTTTGAAAAAAATATATTGACTTCTACATTTTAAATAATTTTAATGTAAATCAAGGAAAATATGGCCGTTTAGATGTATAGTATCTGTCCCCTTAAGGAAGCCGTGGATTTGTCGCTTACTTCTGCAAATACTGTAAAGGACAGCCCAGCTGCAATTACAGTCTTAGGCTCGTTGCATGTGCATTTGAAATTAGTCGGAGAATGACTGACTTCTCTCTCGATTGCATCCGAATACTTCGATGTTAGGCTCATTTGGGCTCCCGATTACAGCGGCATAGATGGAAAGTGCTGGGCCGATGAGCTGGCTGGACAGGGGACACTCGAGATGATTTCATTCTTGAATAAAAGAATCGGGGTTCCCTTGAGAACCTGTGGTCTACTGCCGGAAGATGGGCCTCGCGTCAATTTAGCGAGCGCTGGGTTAGTACGCAAACGGGCAACGTCGTGAGATCCCTCTGGCCACGGTTAGAACGGGGGCGCTCGAGGGAAATTCTAAGGCTAACAAAGCCGCAGCTCTCGAATTTGGTAGGTATCCTTACCGCACATTGCAAGTTAGGTGTTCTTGCGGTGAGACTTGGTATTGCTTCAAGTTCTTTCTGCAGCTATCTAGAGGATGAACTGGAATCAACTCAGTACCTTCTTCTGAGCTGCCCTGCTCTCGTCGGGCAATGATTTAGACATCTAGACTTTAACTTTTTTATACACCTGATGATATTGCGGGACTAATGTTACACACCATGAGAAATTCATTTGTTGCTTGAAGCAGTTAATACGAACCACTGTTAGTCGTCATTCTCTAATGCAAGGAACCTTTTACCTCTCTCCACCATCCTCTAATCCAAAATCCCGTTTCACTGTTTTCACCTTCTTTAGGTTAGCTATTTATCCTTTCCTATCCATCCCACGAATATATTATAAAGGCGCCACATTTTCACAAATTTTCATTATTTACTTACCGACTTTTTAGTTCCATTCATTTTTTATAGAAGTATAGTTCATTCTAATAAAAAAAGTTTCATGCTTTGTATACGATTTAAAAATATTTAAAAATTTTAGGAAACATTTCAAAATTTTTGATCAGGTTTAAAAAAGAAGAAGTTGGGAACGCAGTTTCATGGCTCATTAAATTTTATTGTAATTAAGTGTCAGTTTGATGTCGTTTCAAATGTTCTTTGATTTTGGATACATTTTTTCCTTGTCTATATAACAAAGTTCGTTTCATAGCGCATTCTTTATATAGAGGGAAATGGAAACAAATTTTAAAACTAATCAAATTGAAAACATAATTTCAAAGCTCTTTCAAAATAACCAACTTCGACCGTTAACATTTCTCTACTCCCATCCCAAAAACCAGCATTTTTAAGATAATACCACCTTGATGATAAAGGTCCCCGAATGTATTCGAAAAATTCAAAATATAAGTTCAAGGTGGTCCCCATCAACTTTAACCCACTTATGCTAGCGCTTGATCCAGCTTTCGAAAACTTTCTAGAACTCTTTTTTCAGTATAGCCATAAAAGCCATCTTCGACAGTTAAAACGCGTTCCGCATAGTAATTTTTTGACTCGGTCGAACAGAAAAAAGTTACAAATTGCGGGGAACCATATGAGTTGAATTCAATGGCTATTGGATGATATTCGTTTCGTTCTTGGTTAAAAACTCACGAATAATAATGGCACTAAACGACGGCGCGACAAAATCCACGAGTTGTTTTCCAACAAGTCCTTTCTTTTTTGGTGAATTGCTTCTCGTAAACGTCTCATAATGCCCAAAGGCACACAAATACTATTATCTATTAAATGTCTGACTTCTGAAAAGCAAAACAACTCCGTTGCAATCCATAATCCATAAAAACCGTAAGCATCGCTTTTTTTGGGCTGAAAATGCTGGGGCTTTTTTGGTTTTCGTACATTCGGAGCTCACTCGCCTGATGTCTGGGTTGAGTGTTGTAGTCATAAGCCCAAGTCTCGTCTCCATTAATGATGCGTCCAATGAATGTTGAGTTCGATTCAGCATTGGAAATCATGTCTTTGGCGATTTCTACGCGATTTCCTTTTTGCATGTAATTCGGGTCCGTTGGCCCCAACTTTTTAGTATTAAAAAACTTGTAGTTTTTTTATAAAAAATAACAAAAATGTGGGGAAAAAGTAAAGGGTTTTCCAACAGGTGTTATCTATGTCGAGAGATGATTAACGATTTTTTATGGCCGGAATTGGATGATATTGATCAGGTCAACGTTTATTTTCAACAAGACGACGCTACGTTTCCGTTTCACAATTGGCCACCGAGATCAACAGCCCAGGGTTGATTCAAGACCTCAAATGTGGAATTCGTGAGGTTATCGAGGACATAGAGCAGCCACTTTGCAATTCGTTGAGTCTTTAGAGAAACGAGAAGTACTGCGTTCGAAAGAGAAAGTTTTGCACTAAACAGCTGACAATTACTGCCATTCGACATGTGTGTACTAAGAACTTTGAAATCCCTCCTTATTTAATTATCACCCTCATATTGTTGCGTACTGCAGCAGCAGGCTAGTCACCTACCCTGTCAGAAATCAAAACAGGTTAACGAAACCATTGCAAAACTGAGTCTTGTCGTGGCCCTATGCTGCCGAGAGGAGTGAACAAGGAAAAAAATAAAACAAAAAAAAAAATTGTTGTTGTAAGTGATTCATTTTTCATCAAAAGGAATCATTCGTATTAAAATGCTTTGATTTTATTCCGTTTCAGCAGCGCTTCGTAGATAAAATTTTAGGTCTCTAAATTTTCAAACGAAAATTCATATTTTACATACAAATATTGATTTTTTTTTCATTCTCAGACCTGCCAAATGATGCAAAACTATTCGATTGCTCACTTTTTACTCTCAAGTCTTATTCAAATAGTTCAACACAGATAGGTGAATAATGATTATTTTGCAAGTACTGCCTTGACTTCTAATACGGCAGTCTTCATCGACTTTTCCATTATTTAATTTTTACAGTTTGAAATACCAGAGCGGTGTTGTCTTGTGCATCGAGATTTCAAGAAAAAAACTTGCAAGACATTTGAATGACCTTTTTCTACCGTTGATATTCTCGACGTTTTGCGATCTGTTAGTTAAAATTTTCTTCGATACCAGGTATGCTCGGACACATCTCCCACCTATCAACTCCAGAGGCTGATCAAACGAACTTGAGCACCAGCATAGATGGCAAAATCTTGTGCTTAAAGTTTGTATAGAACATTTTAATTCTTTAAATGGCCTTCTAATGAGTCTTTACACAACTGTTTTGAAAAAAAAGGAACAGATCAATTCAATTCCAGGAGCTAAGCCGTAAAATGTTTCATAAGAATTTTTTTATTTTTATTTTTAATAAAAGTCAGAAGTGTTATTTGAAATCAATTTATGAAAAAATATCCTAAGTAAAGGGTGTTTTTTTAGAGGTTAGGTTTTCAAGATGAAATCAAACGTATATAATTTAATGTTATGGCCAAGAATTTAGCTTTATTATAAAGATAAGGGTTTGCCATTATGTTTTAAAAATGATTTCGGGCAAGTGGCCGCCGCGGCTGGCTCGAATAAATTCCAGCCGAGAGGCCCAATTTTCGACCACTTTTTGCAGCAATTGGGGCCGTATGTCAGCAATAACGCGCCGAATATTCTCTTCCAAGACGTCAATCGTCTCGGGCTTATCTGCGTAGACAAGCGACTTCACATAGCCCCACAAGAAATAGTCCAGTGGTGTTATATCGCACGATCTTGGAGGCCACGCCACAGGTCCACGGCGCGAGATAATGCGCTCACCAAAAGTTTCCTTCAATAAATCGATTGTTGCGTTGGCTGTATGGCATGCAGCGCCGTCTTGTTGGAACCAAAGCTCGTCCACATCAACATCGTCCAATTCAGGCACGAAAAAGTCATTAATCATGGCTCTATAGCGCTCTCCATTGACTGTAACATTATGGCCGGCTTCATTTTTAAAGAAATATGGACCAATGATTCCCTCTGCCCATAGAGCACACCAAACAGTGACTTTTTGAGGATGTAACGGCGTCTCAGCAATGGCTTGTGGATTATGTTCACTCCAAATGCGACAATTTTGCTTATTGACATACCCATTCAACCAAAAGTGAGCTTCATCGCTGAACAAAATTTTCTTCGATGCGTCGCGCGAACCGAACCATTATTTTCGTAATAAATTTGCACGATTTGCAAACGTTGTTCAGGTGTAAATCTATTCATTATGAAATGGCAAACCAAACTGAGCATAAATCAAGTGACAGCTGTCAAAAAGACCATCTACGAAAAAAGTAGTGCCAACTTGAAAACCTAACCTCTACAAAAAACACCCTTTATATTAATTGCATTTCTTTTATCAAAGACTGAAACTTTAAATCACTGTAAAAATACTTTTTGAGGATGTGCGCAAAACCCTTCTGGGGTTTGACTCAAATGCAGCCTTACTCATATATGAAATAAGTGTAATTGAGGTTTTACGGAATAACACAAATATTACTTTTCTGAAGTGTAATCAGTATTGGTTTTTTCATCGCCTATTGCTGCGAGTAGGCGGCCGCCGTAGCCGAATGGGTTTGTGCGTGATTACCATTCGGAATTCACAGAGAGAACGTCGGTTCGAATCTCGGTGAAACACCAAAATTAAGAAAAACATTTTTCTAATAGCGGTCGCCACTCGGCAGGTAATGGCAAAGGTTCGAGTGTATTTCTGCCATGAAAAATCTTCTCATAAAAATACGATCGTGAGCATTTTCGTGCGATTATTTTTTACAACTTTTGACGTGGATTAACTCAGCAACATTACATGGATGAACTTAATTCATTTTATGGTATGGTGTGGTATGGTATGGTGAATTCAATCGTGGTAGTAGTTCACTCGAAGACGAATTTCGTGAAGGTCGTCCAAAATCAGTTGTTGTTCCGAAAACCATTGATGCTGTGCGCGAACTGATATTGCAAGATCGTCATGTGACCTATCGTGAGATTGAGACAATCTTAGGCATTAGTGGAACCAGCCCACATTCAATATTGCATAAGCATTTGACTGTCAAAAAAATTTGTTCGCTTTGGATCCCACACAATTTGTCAATCGCTCAAAAAAAGGCTCGTGTCGATTGGTCGAAGGAAATGCTCAAAAAATACGATCGCGGGGCTTCGAAACACGTCTATGACATCGTGACAGGTGATGAATCATGGATTTACGCGTATGAGCTCGAAAGTAAACAGCAGTCGACTGTATGGGTATTTCAAGATGAGCCAAATCCAACAAAAGTTTTTCGCGCATGAAGCACTTCCAAGCAAATGGTCGCCTGTTTTTTCGGAAAAACTAGACATGTCGCAACCGTACCACTAGAACAACGCAGAACAGTAAATTCTGAGTGGTACAAAACCATTTGTTTGCCAGTTGTCTTCTAAGAAATTAGAAAAACCAATCGCCAAAGACGAATCATCGAATTAATGGGTCATCCGCCGTATAGTCCTGACTTGGTACCGAATGACTTCTTTTTATTCCCGTACGTAAAAAACAAACTGAGAGGTCAACGTTTTTCGACACCTGAAGAAGCGGTTACGGCATTCAGAATGAATGTTCTGGAGGTACCTCATTCAGAGTGGCAAAAGTGCTTCGACAATTGGTTCAAACGCATGCAAAAGTGTATAGATCTTCATGGAGAATATTTTGAAAACCAATAAAGTAATTTTCGATGATTAAAATTTGTTTTTGTTCTCTAATCTCGAAATATAAAAGGCACCCCTCGTATCTGCCGTTCGGAGTCGGCTTGAAACTGGAGGAGGAGCTCGGCCAAACACCCAAAAAAGGGTGTACGCACCAAGTATATATATATATATATATTGCTGCGAGTTTTTATCAGACTGAATCCTATTTTCAACCTTTCAGAGGAAGCAGACACCTCCTCACTAATAACTGCTTTACTTATTCCTCAAGGTTCTTCAGCTGAAATTTAAATTTTCTTACCCTAAATGTGCGAATTCCATTTGTTAGAACAGCCACCGATGTGAAAGTGAGCATCATCTGGAGATATAACTTTTCAGTAAAATTTCTAAACTTCAATCAAACCCTCCTTAGTCCAGCATTCCGTACTTTGTGTCAGCAAAATGCGTTGCGTTTCATAAATCTCTAAGCGCAAACTGAATTTCTGACACTTAACAGCAGATGGATCACTCTTTATATACATACGAATGTGGGCAAGCACCGTCGCTGGCATGCGTTTGACTCATCTCCAACTCCACTGCCGTTGCACTGGCCGTTGGCCGTACGCTTAGCTTTCATTCAAATGAAGCATTGCTCCGCAAGTGTCCAGCTGCCACCCGCATAACGACATGACAGCGTAGAAAAAGCAATCGATCAAGTGCGGTGAAGAAAGCAAAAGCAAAAACAATAATAAGCAATGCACACAAAACCAATAAAATAAAAAGAAATTTGAAAAACAAAAATCAAAATAATAAAGAGAAAAAAAATATGTATCCCAAATGAACGAAGTATGACTTTTGAGCTCTGCTGGAATTTTTGGCGGAAAAAAATGGCTGGTTGAGGCTTCCAGTTAGCCTGTCATTGCAGCGAATTGTCTAATAGTCAATTAGTCAGTCAGTCAGTCAGTGAGTGAGGTAGTCAGTCAACCATTCAATCAGCGTCAGAGTTCTTTAACCTCTCAACAATAAGTCAACGGCAATTTGAAGCATTTCGGCGGAATTTTTTCCTAAATTTTTTATTTCTGAATTTTGTCTTAATTTTTTTTCTTAATTTTGTATTGCTTATGTGTGTATATGCCATGCATATGCATATGTGTAAGTGTATTCTCATATGTGTACATATATTCCAATACACGCAATTCGCTCGCAGTGTTAGACAGTTGAAATGGGAACTCCCAGAAATTAACACCAGCCACAATCAGCTATGGAAATTGTCTGGTGAAGCGAAATCCAACGATCCGACCCGTCAGTTCGCCATTCGGTCAGAGTCAGTGTGGCAACCACCAGCTGCGCGCTTAATGTTGTTTGCACTCATTTCAAAGCGGCTGCTTAAAGGTATTCACCTTACGCGATGGAAAAAAGTTAAAATAAGAAAAGTTAAAAATAAAAAAACAAAATTAAAAAAAATGTTAAAAAATCAATAATTTAAAAAAGCATTTAAAACACAGCGCATGGAAGTGTATAAAAATATATATAGGTATATATTTAAGTTACTAAATTATGGGATAATAAAAGAAAATTAGCTTTTTGTTAATTTTGGCATACTGTGAATGTAACTTTTTTTGTTGTTGTTGTAATATTCGCTTTTTTGCTTTGATTTTGTTTCTAAGTTTCATTCAAAGTAAAAGGTCAACACTAAGGCACTAAAAATAAAAATAAAAGTCGATTGCGCAAAAAGTTGGCAACCACCTGAGCGAACGCATGGCTACACACATGAAAGTTTATATATATTTTGTTTTTGGTAACATTTTTTTTTGGTAAATTGTTTTTTTTTGGTAAAATTTTTGGTAAAATTTTTTTTATTTAATTTTTTTATCTTGGAGTTTGGCAATTTTGCAAAATCAGTGATCTCCATATGCCCGTTGCTGTGTTCGCAGCTGTGTGTGTGTGCCTTCATGTATTTGCCGCAGTTGCACGTCACAGGTGATAGCTTTGACTATGACCTCAGCACTCAGCGCTAAACCTTTTGTAACACTATTCCCCCCACACTTTGCCCCTTTCCAGTGACTGTCTTTATTTTGCTAAGTTGTTTTCTTCTTATTTTTGGTGATCGATATAACAGCAGCCACACAGAGAAATGAAGTGAATGCCTTAGAGGTAATTACCTATGTATGCGTGTGAAATTTTTTACCACAGCGGTTCAATAACAAAAGTTTGGTTTAGCAAAAATTAATGAACGAAGAATTTAAATGAGTCTGCATGAAATGTATTGAAGAAAGTAAAAAAAATGTATTTTGCAATTTCATGCAAATTTTTTTCATCGCTTAAGTTCTACCTGCTGATATTCTGATGTATGTGGACCACCAACAGGTCTGCGGAAATAATTCGTAAATGATCTGTAATATTACATATCATTTCGCTTTGCATTCATATGCAGATTTGTTTTGAGTGCCGCGAAATTACATTTTTTAATTTGGGTTACTTTTTAAAAATTCTAATTTTAACTTTCCTTACGTGGTGGTGGTGCTGGTGTTGTTTGAGCGACACAGCTCAGAAATAGTTAGAGCAAAAGAGGCCTATTTTGACACACCACTGCTTTTTACAAGTCGAAGGATCTTGATTTGGCTGTGAATCTGCCTAAGTCATCTTTTTTCTTTCTTTCAAGTTAACAATCGAGAATTCAACCAGTATCCTATGTCACAGAGCACACACACAGGTAGGGAAGGACTGTTTCCTTAGATTTTTCTGTATTGCAGCTTCTGCATCTATCGCTGGACGGTCACTTCAACAGGTATGATCTCCCAAAGGCCAGTGGCCGGTTAATTTTTTTATTTTCTTTTAATTATAATTCTAAATATGTTTACTCATGGCTTTCTTCACAACTCTGTTCTGGATTTGTTGAAAGTGGGTCACGTTTGTTTAGTTATTTTATAGGTATACGTCTTAGTTCATTTGTCAGTGGCCTCCTATTGGAATAGCGAGATGAACTCGCTTCTGTGCACGCTAACGGGACATCCTCTTTCTACCGCTTCGGATCCGTTCTGGGACGCTCTCTGTCTTGCCAGCTCATCAGCTTTCTCATTTCCATCTATGTTCCTATTGCAAGGTACCCAGATGAGAGTGATGTCTGTCGCGCGCGTTAAAGCATTATGTTCTTCTTTGCATTGCCCGACAATTTTTGAATTGGTTGTAGATGACTTTGGAGCTCAGATGGCTCCTTGACTATCTGAACAAATACATACTTCCAATAGTAGTTGTGTATGGTTTCTGATTATTCTGAAAGCCTCCCTTATCCCGAGAACTTCTGCTTGAGAGATTCTTTTCGAAAACGTACTTTGGTAGACTGAAATTGCATCATGGACCCAAGGACAAGTACGTATAAGATAATTGACTTCTAAATCCTCTAAAAAGTTTTTAAAATGACTATTTCCACAATGCACTAGGTGCACCACCAAAATTTACCAAAAATAGTACCATTTTGAGGGAATGTACATTTACCAAAATTCAGTTTTTTCTAACCACTGTTATATGGTATTTTCCCAATATTAATCTCGGTTGTTGTTCCCAGAAAATCTGTGGTCTTCTCCTGGAAAGATGGGAGATCCTTCTGATCATACGCAAGTGGAAGGCGCCCAAGGGAATTTCTAAGGCTAATAAAATCCGTCAAAATAGCCATCATTCGTTTCACAAGTAAAAGAGCCTTACCAGGCATGAGGGAAATCAGCATGGACAGGTTTGATATTGGTTTAGTATCTTGGCCTGGCAAACGACTAGCAGAAAAATACTGGGGCGGTAGCCCAAGAACCCTGAGATGGATGTACATCATGAAAAGAAGACCAATGACAACATATGGAGCAGTCGCTTGGGCATCGGAGCCTCCCTCTCGACAGTGCGGGCAGCGCTAACTGAGTTTCAGCGCTTAGCATGCGTGTGCATCACGGGGCGATGTCAACCAGCCCTACAGATGTGATGAAGGTGATGCTTGAGCTGGCACCGCTTCATATAGTTATTCAGCAATCAAGCTAAGCGTACCCTGTTGAATATTACCAAGGAAGGCTTCGATGGAGGTAAATTGATGTCATCTAAAAACATGGAGTTGCTGAAGCTGCGGCTCCCACTTACCCAGCTACTTAGAGATGATACCACTAAAGTCAATAAATTCGAAAAGAAGTTGAGTATTGAACTGGGCGATAAGTTAAACTGGCGTAGGCCAGAATTTGGAAGGAAGCTGAAGGAATGTACCCTGCACTGGTACACAGATGCCTCGAAAACACCAGAAGGCATAAGCCCTGGAATATACAGAGCCAAGCTTTCTGTGCCGATGTGTAGTTTCCCAAGCATCTTCTAAGCGGAGGTATATGCCATCTGGCTATGAGCCTTGCTTGCTATCTGGCAACATACTCTGAATGAGAAGCTTAGGAGTGAAGAGATAAGGCTAAGGCAGGTTAGCTGGCACCAAACTATGTGGATACGCCAGACGTAATATTTTTAACCAAAAGAGGTTAAACAACTCATAACTCTTCCGAAGAATAGACTGATAATGCTCATGCTATCACAACCCCATGCAGGCTGCGCAGTCATATGCACATAATCGGGATATGGTCCGCTGATTCTTGTTGTTTCTGGAACTAATCCTAGGGGATCCAATGCACCTTCTCCTAGAATGCAGCGCCATAGAAGATGAAGCGCCAGCTTTATCTTAAGTTAAATAAGGGAACTGGATCTGAATGAGGTACTGTGATGAGTATAGAGCACAAAAGGCCATGAGGCCGAAATGCAAACTTCGAATCAATCTAATATAATCTTTTAAATTTCAATATAAATTGTTGTGAGTTACAGAGTTTAATTACATATCAAATAAAGCACCATGATTTAAGGCAGGTTCGTTTATTTGTAGATCAACGGTATAGAACTAACTATGCTCTCAATGAACCAATGGTGAGATGCATTCGATACTGCAACAATTATCCTAACCTCGACTTTAGACTAAGTTTATATAATTTTAGGCAACAATTGTTTACAATCTTTAACTAATAATTAAAAATTATCTAATATAGTCTGTAAGAATTATTTGTAGACTGAATAAACGAAATAATAATAATAATAAATTGAGTTCTAAACCAATGAAAGGCTTTGAGAATAGGTAGGTGCCAGAGGAATATGAATAGAAAGTTTACTTTTTAAAGGCTGCATCTAAATAAAGCTTCTGCTTTAAGTCTTAATTTGAAAAATCTACTATACAAACCCCACTGTATACCCCTATACATTATATTAGAGGCAGGTATGATCCCCTCTGCTATAAAATCTCGAATACAAAACTCGCTGTTTTGCTTTGCCTATTAGATAAGGCTGGGATTTTAACCCATCTACTAAATAACAGACTTTCAAACTACCTCAAAAGCCATTAAGGTGCTTGCGTTTCCATATGAGCTCGTCACTCTTTACCAGATTGGCAGCTAAGAAATCTCGTAGAGTAAACCTTAGGAAATAACTGATGGTAGCAGGAGTTCGTCTTATGAGTTTGTTAAGGGCGCTTACAAGACAGCTTTACCGGAAGCTAAGCTGCCAATTATTACACGGAGTGATGATCAGCAGCTACAACATTTTCGTTAAAGCAAAATTCTCAAGTATTCCAAAGGAATAAGATGCGAATCCAAGGAATTAAAAAAATATATTTAAAAGAAAGCTTCGGTTGTTCTACGAGACTTCTTCTTTTTAAGACTTCGGATAAACCTAGAAAGCCTCTTGATTGATGAAATGGCTCTTCAAGTATCGTGCCTCCCTTCATCTTTCTCTTAGTTTTCTGAAAAGCACAAATGACGAAGACAACTCACATGAGGAGGCGGCAGTCCATTTAATGAGATCATCACAAACAAGTAAGGAAGTTCTAAATTTGGATCGGACCAAACTTTATGTACCTCCGCATGTTTTATAAATATTTGGTAGTTGACCTTTTGGAATCAAATCACCCCATAGGCAATGGGAGTTACAGCTTCTAACATCAGAGGAAACGATGCACGGAAATTTAGTCTTGACACATAAAAAGTGGGCTCCTATTCGATCTCAACAATATTTATGTCATATCTAAACATGGTAGTGAACTATACGTGCACCAAGTTTGGGAGAGTTTGTTAAGTCATTATCGAAATGCAAGTATTTTCCGAAAAGTAGGCGTGTACCTCCTATTTTTAAGAATTTGACCGTATAGTATTTTTTTTGTTGGGCTTATAAGTTCTATTAAATTTGATTATTTTGATTCATTTCAAACCGAGATATATTTTTTTTCTCTTTTAAAAATAAAAAGGTGGGCGTGGTTATAAACCAAGTTTCTATACCAAACCACCTTGGAGTAAGATGTGTACTAAGTTTCATTTTAATCCATTAATATTTACTCGAGTTATGGGGGGATCGGGCTGACAGACGAGCGAACGAGAACTTACAGATTCAGTCTCTCCATTAACTAAGTAAGAAAGCTATGGATGGAAGGAAGGGTGCTCATAATAGCCAAAGCCGTCAAGATGGTACACAGTACTGCGAAAACATTTCGGCAAGTCAACCTCACATCATTGTATTTTAAATTGACAGGGAGTTGCATTGGTTTGCAGTTTATATTCTATATTTGTTGTTGTTTTTACACGCATGGTTTTATTTACTGGATCATAAATAACTAAATTTAAGCCAAATAGTAAGTTTCTGAATCTTAATCTTATTTATCTGCTTGTTAGATGGGTCTACATATCACCAACTAACGCGGGGCGATCTTTTCGTTGTAGACGAGATATACCAGTTGTGTATGCGCCATCTTACTATAGGAAATTTCAGCAATGCTCAACATGCTTACTGCGTGAGAATGTTGCGAGTTCGAGTAAAAAATGTTTGCTCAAAACTTATGAATTCGCCTACAGCAGCCTTTCTGCTAGAGGAAGGCCCAATTAGAAGTTGCAATGTATCCAAGACATTGTGGCTGCGGAAGCCTGGTTTCTGTATTGATAACAACTTGAACAGAGGAAGGAGCATGAGTTTCTTGGAAACCAATGGTTCCTTGGTAAGGTTATATGCTTTATGCCTTGGATCCACTGACTGATTGAAATTCTGCTTCCCTCTATCTCGAAAGGCATTAGAACAGTTCCTTGTGGTAGATAATCTAATTGTACGGAAGAGGACTCTCAGGCAATAGACTAGCAAATCTATGAACTCATACTTGTGTATTTGAATTTTGGAGCCTGGAAAAGCTAAGCTTAACTGCTGTTCTCACAGCACATTGAAAGGTTGAGGAGCACACGGCAAGACAAAAAATTCCACACAACAAAATACGACGCAGTTGTAGAGAAGTTAGAAGGCAGGAAAAGATATAAAAATCTTTGCAGTTGTCCGGGTTTGTAAAGAGCCAGATTGGGAGCCATTCCTTATTGAAGAAGTTTCAGGATTGGAAGTTAGGCCTCTTGTATTCATTAATTCTTATTAAACACAACGAAGTGACTGTAGGAAATAGCAAACTTGAAAACACCATCACCAAAATAGCAGAAGATTGTGGTATTAAAAGTGTGTCAGATGCTATTTAAATGTCTCCCAATTCAGGAAATATACCCACTCACACAAAAGCAACAACAACAATAACTACCTTTAAGCAAATGTTTGAGAGTAATCGACTGGTTGCTTACTTGGCGTTCTAGTCTTCATGCTCGCCGTGGACTCATCCTTTCATTAGCCATTTTGCGCACTAGCAGTCCAAACCAACTAAATCTTAGGGCTGATGAAAAATTATGCAGTTTACAGGCGATCTTATGAATCTTAATGAAGACAATAGAAGAAGAGAAGGTCTATGAATTCTTTGCGGGCACAAAATTTCTTTTATGTCGAAATGTCAGCCATTGAGAACTCTACTTAAACTAAATGATTATGAGTTTTTGCCGTTGTTCTAGTTATTGCTTTTGCTATTGTTTATTACAACGTATTTAAGTCAGCTGGACCATCAATGCCACTCTATGAAAGGCCCAGAAAACGTACTATTTCGACGGGATGGTACTTATGAGCTCATCAGCGACATCCGTAACCTTACTACTTCAATCACGAAGAAGAAGATTAAATTAGCTCAATATTTTTTCACTCTAATAATTTACTCTACACATACAAAAATATAAAAAAATAATTCAGACTCCTTTCAAATAAAACCAAATCGACATCACTTACTTCCTTTAAGCTTTTTTTAGAATTTTACACTCACCAGATTTAAATGCATCTACTTCTCCGTAGCCAGCATTACTTGCCTACCAACTTTCGCAACACTGCGGCAGCCTGCACCCGCAAATCGCATGCTACTGCTGCTGCCGCGCGACCACTACGCCGATAAAGCACCTAACGAATGACAGGCAGGCAGGCAGGCAGTTAGTCGCATGCCGCACCTTTAACCTTTTGTTGGCCAACAGTCTAATTGACTGACTGCCACTGTCTTAACTGGCAGCCACTGACGCAGTCACGGAGATTAGTGGCGGCGGCGGTGAACGAGGCAGACACCGAGGAGTGGCAGAGCGCGAAGCGTAGCAAGGTGAATATTTCGCTATTTGTGCTGGTGTATGCGTTTGTCACATTTTAGTGGGCATTGCATGACGACAAACTTTACTTGGCGTTTTGTTCTATTGAAAATTATGCGGATTTTTTCTTTAACTTCATTAAGTTCATTTTCATTTGTTGCCAACTACTGTGCGTCGATTTACATACTTCGATAGATTTATATTCCATTTTTTTTTATTTGCTTCTATTTTAAGCTATTTTTTTCTCTCTTTCTGCGCGCACCTTACTAATTGCCTATGCATAAGAACAACAATAATTTGCCAATAAAACTACCGTTTGGATTCCATCTCGCAACTCGCTGGCCGCACCACAAATGAATGTCATTAATTTGACAACTGTAACCGTTAAATCACAGCGAAATCAAGGCGAAACCGCACAGCAGTCAACGTCGCCGTCGTTGTTGTCGTCGTTTTGACATTTGCAGCTGCATGAAGGGGTGTACGAGGGTGCGTACGAGCTTAGATATTGGCGGGTGAGTGACTACCACGGCTGCAGCGGTGATGGCGGCAATCAACAGTCACCAAAGTTGGCGTTTCTGGTGGCACAACAACGGTCGCCATATTCTCAGGTTATTTTTCATTTCATTCATATCGTTATTAGTACTGAGTTATTGTACTACATGCACACTAGGGCTGGGAATCGGGGACGGGATGGGGCTGGGGCTCATAACGGATCGTAAAGAGTGGTTTACAAGCCCTACACCCCGCTTTGTATATTTTAGGTCTTTATACCTGTGGCTTAAAATTCTACACACTGCAGCCTACTGAGAGATATTAAAAGCTCGTTTTCGCCATCACTAGGACGCTGCTGGTAGCCAGCTGTTTCCCAACACGAATCCCATGCAGGTGAATTTTCCGCTTGCGACTCTGAAGTAAAGTACAAGGCAGAGGTACGTCTCAGAATGCATTTCCTTGCATTCTTATTGGAACCATGCCTATTATGCAAGCTTGCAGGGTCCGAACCGGTTTGAAATTTTCATTTCAAGAAATACTCTTCCTGTGATGCTCCTACATCACGAGACACACCAGATGATTTCGCATTCATCTAATCAGAGAACCTCTTGATTTCGTAAGTGATAATAAAACCTGATTCAGCTGTGTCTTTCAAAGATTTCACTTATTCAACCTTTCGTCGCATTTAATAGAGAACGCTTTCAAGGGAATCACTTCCGCTTCAAACTCTGATTTCACCCCACTCCAGTATTGTTAATGGTCCTTCTTCTTCTCTAGCATTCCGCATCTATGAAAGTTACTTTTTCCATGATTGACACACCAAAAATTTGTGTCCCCTGCCCCTGAGACTAGTTATAAGCGGATGTTTTTTTTTGGCAAGGGGAGGATACAAATCAGAAAACAAATTCTATTGATGCCGTCGCACCAATGATATGTGGGACATGCTCCTACTAAAACAGACCTCCCCTCTTCGGCTAACTTCCACTTCGGGACCGCATTTGCATTCAATCTAGGGTGGAGCCGTGATTGTGGCTATCAATCACAAAAGAAACTTGCATCCGGGCTCTCTACCTATGACGTATCAAGGTTATACGTCGCTGATAGTCTGCATTATTTTCATTATGAAGCAGATGGAACTTCGAAAAGGTGCGGTAATGTCATGTGCATTACCGTCTTGCTTGCGTTTGTTATGGTCGTGAGTTGTTAACTCAAGCGTCTATAATTGTCGTCGGTACCTCTGAGTCGACCACCGCTGGAACACTGTTTCATGTCCAATTCAGCATTTGTCGGGAAGTTCGGTGTGATCAGACCCGGTCCAGGACGTTGATATAAGCGGATGGTTTGCTTCTGACTTTGAAGTAATGTATATGATTTCTTCCCTCTATTTCAGGACTCTCTTTCCAAGCTCCAGCTTTAAGACAGCAGGTCTTTATGATGATTTAAAATGAAATGAAATAAAGTCTTGAAACAGTGACGTATTCGAAAAATTTAGGAGCTATGTTCCCATGTAGTGGTGACAGGGATTGCATCAACGCCGCCAACAAAACCTATTATGCCCACCTTAACTTGTTCAAGTCCCGGTTCTTGTCTAAAACTACAAAGCTAACTACAAGACCCTGTATGTACAAGACCCTTATCCGACCAATGAAAGATTTTTGGCCCAATAAGAATGGATGATGGTACCTATAGAATCCGGTACAACTCCGAACTAAACGATCTCACTTAGAACGAGAAAGATGTGCGATTTGTTAAAACGAAGCGTTAAAGATGTGTAGGTCATGTTATCCATATGCCTGCTGACTGTGCCGTGCAGAAAGCCATGACAGGAGAGCTAATGGATGTAAAGACCAGAGGCAGGCCGAGGAATCGATGGATAGACGCAGTGTAAAACGATTTCAAGGAATTGAAAATACGCAACTATGAAGCAAAGGCTTAAGATCGATCGCTTTGTAGGAGCATTGTGAAGGAAGCTTTGATGCTCCCCGCATTGTAATGCGGGAAAGAAGAAGAAGAAGAAGAAGAAGAAGAAGAAGAAGAAGAAGAAGAAGAAGAAGAAGAAGAAGAGGAGGGATCAACAGTTTTAAGCCACCTCCGAGCGGCGAATGGTTCTTATGAGAAGCTTTTGCAAGGCAGAAATAAACTCGGAGGTTTTCCATTGCCTGCCGATGGCCGATCGCTATTAGAAAAAACTTTTTCATCATTTTGGTGTTTCACCGAGATTTGAACCCACGTTCTCTCTGAATACCGAATGGTACTTATGCACCAACCCATTCGGCTACGGGTTTGGTACCCAAAATCCATTTTCCTATCATCGAAGTGTGACTGGATTTCCCCAAAAGTGGCTAATATCTTTAACACTTTTTAGCGATTTCTTCTCATTTTCATCTACTCATACATGCCGGGAGGAATTTATTGCCTTACGTGACGTTGCAACCAGAAGTGATCCTTTTTCTGCTACGAGGCTTAGGAGCGCCTTCTGTGGTTTTGATTTCTTGGACCTTTCTCGATAATTCTTCTTTGAGACATAACCACTTCGTTTCGGGAGTAGTCTCCTTTTATTTCAACTGGGCATTGGGTATAAACAATCCAAACCGCTTAAAGCACCGTTATTTGTTTAAATATTCCATTGATATTCAATTGTATTTACAGTTCTTTTAGATATTCCGAATGCAAGCTACAGCAAAAAGGGGAAAAAACTGGCGCTCGCGTTTGTTGAAAGTGTGAGTTTTGCAAATAAATGACACAGCCGGCCGCGCTTACTAGTGACGCTGTATTTACTGCTGCAGCGGGCGCAGCAGTAAGTATTTTTTTTTTTGCAACTGCCACTTGCCACATAGCCGACGTATTTGAATTTGTTAAGTTGCCAATAATTGGCATAATTCTGCAAGCCTTGTTGCATGCCACCGCGCGGTATAGCATTCAGCCCAAATGTACACACAGTCCAACTCAGCTTGGTGCGGCTGCAAAGTTCACAGCCACCGCTGGCGACCTACTCTGCCTGCTAAAGCTCAAAGCTCAAAAATCTAAGTCTGCTATAGTTGTAAGGTGAATGTATTTATGTATGTTTATGTGTGTGTTTTGGCCGATTTGCCTGTGGCCTTTGCCGTCGGCAGGTCGCTTCGTCAAAGTCTGTGAGGTGCAGCGCACAAGCGGCGTGCGTTGTGCGGCTGCACTCCCGTAACATTTCAATTTTTTCATGCTATTCCGGGCATTTTTTATTATTTTATAATTTTTTTTTTTGGGGGGGTTTTTTGTTCTTTGATATTTTTTTACTTTGCCACAAACGTAATTTTTTTCTACGCCTGTGTCTTGTCTCCTTCCTTGATCGACACAGGTGTCTCACAAGTGCGCCGCGCGTTCCATTCCACTTTGCCGCACTCGCCAAATGACACTCGACTCTTGACGCTCGACGCTCGGCGCTCGCCTCTCGTGTGTCAATGACAGTTGCATGAGTGACTACTACACTTATTACGTTGTGGTTACATTGTTGTTGTTGTTGTTGTTGTTACGTGTATTACAATCGTTCTTATTGTCATTGTTCAGCATGTTGTTTTTGTAATTGCTTTTGCATTGTCAGCCAGCCACTGTTGCACTTCCCATTTGGCTTGACGCAGTGCGCAGTTCATTGCCTCTGACGTAGTTGACAACGTAGCTGCTTGCTGGTGGAGCTGTTAAGTAAACATGCGCATGCGCAGCAGCCGTAACTTGTTATTATTCTTATGTATATATTTTGCACATGTAAGTATGTGTGTGTGTGCGTCGATAATGCATAACAAGTCGTGACTTGGCAATGCGCGGCGGCGATTGAGCAGTGGAGTGATTTGTTTTTGGCATTTTGATTGATTGCTGTATTGGAATTTTTTTTTGACAAACTTCCCTCTCTTCCCAATTGCAGTTTTTTCTCGCTTTTGTTGCCCGAATGTAGGAAATAACATTACAAGTATTTTTACATTTTGCCTTTGTAAACAAAAAATTCAGTAGCCTGTGTTCGCATGTAGTATATTTTGTGCAATTTATTTTATTTTAGCTTTTTCGAAAGCTCATTAAACTGCACTGACACTAATTGGTGGGCGATTAATAAAATTCTTTTTTTTTTTTTTCTTTTCCATTGGAAGGCAACGCAGATCGAAGAATGTATTTACAAATATTTATGAAAGTTTAACAGTTATGCAGTGGGAAGACGTTGACCTTTTATTGATATGGAGCTAATCGTGGATGTGTCCCAGTGAAATATTGGGAGTGAACAGGGCTAGAACAGGGTCTTGGCTGCAAAACGTAAATCTTTTACGAGATCTATGAGAGATCGATGAACTACAAGAGCTTTACAGCAACTTAGACCTGAATTTAACAAATGCAAAGATGCATCTGGTTCGCGGATGAGGTCATATTACCAAATGTATACAAACGTTTATTCCCTACTCGAATAGATTTTTGCACTCGAAAACCTCTCTGGGCATGAAACAGAAAAATGATAAAAAAGTGTTTTCCAAGCAAGCTTCCAAGTATATTTCTGTCATGAAAAGCTCCTCCTAAAAACCATCTGCCATTCAACATAAAATTGAAGAACCCTCCATATGTGGAAAAACATCAAGACACACACCAGAAACTAGAGGAGGAGCTCGGGAAATTACATATAGAAAATATTCAGACCTAAAACTATTAAATGCGGTACCTGCTTTTGGTGGCAGAGGAAAAAGAAGCCCACAGCTGCTTCAGAAAGGCTAAGTGGAGCAGGATTTGACTTGAGGAAATAATCCGCTTTATGCTTTATTCAGCTCGAGCGACTCGACTTAGGCGTATACTACACTAATCAAGAAGAAAAAGTTTCAAAAGTTTGCCAGCTTCCCAGCTACGGTAGTTGGGGGCATGCATATATGTCGCTATAACTTCCTGAAACCATTCTTTTTTTTTACCCTTTAGACAGATAAGAACATGGACAGATGACAGACATGAAGGACTATAATTTAACTCACTAAATGAAGAGGCATGCAGTTATCGTTGCTAAAGGCGCAAATCACACCGACTTAGAAATCTCTATTTGTTTTTTTTTTGGTGCGCCCGTTTATTCCTTCATAAAGTTCGCCGCGTTCGAAGGATCAGACGGTGGTGCAGAATCTGTAGCAAAACGTGAGGAACGTTCTGACACTGTCCGCTCCACAACAATTTATTCAACAAGTGCAAACGATCATTGACGAGGAGCCTTTGAAATCAATGAGAGTCTTTGTGAGGGAGTTTAATGTTTCTGAGGGTCTTATCCAACGATTTTCCCATGAATATCTCCGGCGTAAATCATATGACCACGATCAAACGACTAACCGCAGAAATGATCAGAATTACAGATGACTATGTTTCAATCCTGCCGAAATTTTCGTTAACATACACGCGAAGTTTCCAGCAACTGTTATGCTTTTAGGTGTTGTGAGCAACAAAGAACATGTCATGCCTCCACTTTTTTTTACAAAAGGTTTTCGATTGATATCTTCTGCATATATGGCGATTCTAGCCACAGTAGTGAAATCTTGGATTAATGGTGTATGCGGTAATAGCCCACACATCTTTCAGCAAGATTCTGCTCCTCCACACGAAGCGATGGCGACACAAGATTGGATGCTTGCAAATATCCATGACTACATAACTCCGGATTTATGGTCGCCTAACTCCAAAGACCTTAATTCTTTTAATTACTGCCTATCGGACGTGGTTCCCTGAGTCCTGCAATTAATACCGTTATGGTCGATATGAATAAGAAGCATTTCCGGACCGGGACCAAGGAGCTTATGACAGATAATGGAAATTATGTTGAACGAGTATATATATAAAATAAGTTAATATTGTGTTTAAAAATCATTAAGTTTAATTAAATTTTATTCAACATAAAAGCTAATTAGTTCTACGTACCCAAAAAGAATCTCTCATTTCTGAAGTGATCGAAAAATTCAGCTAATTGTTGACATTTTTGCGAGATACGGCGGTTGTGATAAGATGTCCATTTTAAAGGTAATCATAAATTGGAAAGTTCATTAAACTAAACTAATGGAAAATAGAAGGAGAAAACATAAATACAAAAAATATGCGCATGAGAACGAGTAAAAGTTACGGATCGAACATATTAAAAACAAAGTTCTAATATCGAAGTCTGATACCTCGTAGGGCACATGTAAAGCATGAAGAATAGCTACTTCGATGATTCCAACTCATTATTCTTCACTTCTGTAGAAGCGCTTAAGGATTTGAAGAAAATCTTGCATCAGCAAATAAGAGAGTTAAATCTGAAGTACTGACCTGTGTGAATAAAAAAGTTTACCTATTAACCAAGCAAATCGGCGGAGACTAAAATATATAGCCTTGCTACAAAAGTAGAGAAGACTCTGGAGTCTATAAATAGAACCTTGTGTGCCTTTATCGGCGACTTGGAGGCTTTTGGCAATATGTCATAGCAAGCAGTGCAACAATCCATGCTGAGCAGGGTCATTCAGCCAATGATTAGACACTGAGCTAATTATTACTCCGCGCTCAAGACAAGAAAAATCAGTACGGAAGTAGGAAGATCACATAACTCAATACTTGCCACCAGAGAAAATATTACTTATCTAGATATATAAACGATATTGAAACAAATCTGAGGAAGTGCTCAAAATAATCAGAAGCTCCTCACTCTAGACTTCCGGTCAAGCACAAGCCAAGCCTATAAGAGGTCGTTTTTGATTATGATCAAATAATGATAATGATAGTACTGTCAAAGAGACTCTAAGTTATGTTGCGTTGTGCCACATGTAACTTAATTTGACACTGTAAAATGTTTCCTTCAAAAACAAACTCGACGTCTATGAAATCCACCCTCCTACAGGCCTAGCAAAAATCCTCTGTTTTTTTTTTCTTCAGATGCAACCTCGATTCCAATAAAACCCACCGTTCACTGGTATAGCAAAAATACATATATCTACTATGGAGTGGGAATTCACTGCTATGCCCCCCGTAAATGAATTTCTTATCTCGATGCTACTAGCATCAGACTAGATTAGATCAGAAGGAGGCGAAAATAGGTAGCGAAGGGCAAACACATGAGATTTTTTTCAGGACAAACTAACAGGAGAGACACGTGTATATGAGTGCCTTCAGTTACAGTGGGACTGGGAAACTGAATCGAAAATAAAAATGATATGGAGGCGGAAATTGAAAAACAGTAGGTTTGGATATCAAATCAAATTCCAGTGGAGGCTCGATTTAATCTAGTAATGAGCTAATACATAACAAAACGATGATATCTTCAGTATGGGAAGGGATAAAACTATTCAGTTAAATACAGCAGTCCTTTGTGGAGCTACCCCAACTCGTTTGCCAGGACAATAATTCAGCCAAACACCTACGTACCGCGCCTAAAACGAGATGAGCCTCTTCAAATCATATAAAGCATATAAAAAAATATATAAAATCAGGCTCATAATGTCACGGCGCACGTCATGAGCGCAGCTAGGCTGTCGCTACAGACACATGTGGATCTGCCTCTCTATCTGTTTTCCAAAACAAAGTTCATCGCTTCTTGAACATCATACACCTGCGCCTGAAACACAGAAGCGTGCATTTTAAGAGGAAAGTTTTGTTCCGCTGGGTTTTACGTAGACCCCAGAGCCGGAGCAGTGCTCCGTCCTGATGCCATCCGTGAAAATGCGAACACAGTATTTGCCGGGCTCAATTTCTGAGTTTGGCCACAGTTGAGCCTCTGGTAGCATCACACTGTATATCTTCTCAAGCACGTCTCTGGATGACATGAAGTCAAAGGGCATGGTAAGAACCGTTGGATCGAAGCCCATGCCTCTGTTGTCCAGTGCCGTACAGGGGCTGTACCAATTTCCATGGTGTTTCAGCCTGCAGATGGCCTTCAAGGCCCCTGCTTGGATCAAAACATCAAGTGGTGGTAGACTAATCAGAGCATCTAATGCCGGGCCTGAAGTATTCGGAAAAGCTCTGACGCAACAGATTGTAGTCTCGATAAGGTCCACCTGACTCCCACGAGAGAGAGTCTACTCATCCAGATCACTGATGCATAGGTGATAATTGGTCTTATCATAGCCATGTAGATCCATAGGACCTTGCTAGGAGAAAGACCCCACGTTTTTCCGAAAACCTCCTTGCATTGCCAGAAGGCTGCCAGTGCTTTGGATGTCCTTGTTTCAACATGTGATTGAACTTGGACTTGGTCTATTTCGCGCTCTTCAAGATCGCCCCATTAGCCTAAGTTTTGCAAACTGCTTTGTGTTTCAATTTTAAACAGATTGCAATAAAACATACTCTTTTTTATTAAAAAAGTGTCAATGGGAGATCTGACTTCTTATATCGCGATCATGCTCCAGTAGTCCAAGACCAAACGTCGCTCCCACAAGCCGAAGAGAGTCGGAGAAAGAAGAGAGTCCAGAGCAAAGAGAGCAAAGGCTCTAGAGTAGTGCAAGTCCGCAATTTAAATTAAATTGCGCCTTGGTAGTAAGAGCTCTTTTGCCTAACCTAACTTAACACTATACCAAGTGATTCAAATCTAGGAGAAAATGATTAAATATATTTTAAATAAAAGGAAGGAATAAAGTAACTTCCACTTCCCTATTTTAGTTATTATGATTTGAAAAATGAAACGCCAGATTTCATTAATTTTTAATCAATCAATTACTTATATAATTAAATTACACCAAATTGTAAATTAATTAATTTCTATTTTAATTTTCTTAATTAATCCCACTACTTGTCTAAGATCATCCTAAAGAGAGTATTTCTCGTTTCAAAACAGTTGTCAAAACTATTATTAAAAGAGGTACTAAATTTAGGGCAAAAATTACTTGTATGCTTTCCATAACTATTACTTTATTAATGATAAAAGGCCATTAAAACGTTCGCAACCGCTTTGATTAGTTCCTACTCGTTGATTAGTTACGCCCTGGTGAATCATTTTTCAAACCTAATTACTTGATTAAATACCTCTTCATACACACAAACATGCATGCACACATACGCATATGTGCATGTGTATGCGTTTGGTTCTGTGGGTTCATCCAAATGATCAGTAATCTTCATGGATGCGGAGTAATTGCTTTCTAACTGGGCGGTTGTCAAACTGTGAAAGCTTTTCGCTACGAAATCAAATAATAATGGAACGAGAAATGAACGATTCAATGCTCGCATGAAGAGTTGCAGAGCTGCAGCTGTGCAGTGCATTACTCCATATATGAATGTGTGTATGCAGATATTTGTATGTATACCGTGTCATCTTACAAGCATCCCTGCAAGGAAATCCACTCTATATATAGTTTTGAGATCTTTTGAAAAAAATTTGTTCAAAGCTGATACCAATTGCAATTTTGCATTTTTCTCTGACCAGTCCATCGCATTCACCTGATAACTTTTTTAACCTGCTTCAATAGGTTTTTTGTATACCTAGATAGTACCACATCATGATTAGATATCTAACTTTAAATCGAAAAGGATTCTTTTGTCTTCGAAGAATGGTATAAAAAAGATTCAATAAATTCCCTTTAAAGATTGACCAACGTTATCTTCGGTTATTTTTTTCATTATTTCGCATAAATTGCAAAATGCGAAAAGAAAAGCAATGTTGATGGTTTGTTTGAAACTTAAGTGGCTTTTATTTATTAAATATTTATTAAACAATGTTGTCAAGTTTCAGTTCCATCCATTCATCCATTCATTTGGTTCATGCGATGAAATTTTGGAAAAATTAAAGTATTGGTTTTTGCTCTTTAATTCTCGTAATCGCTATCGAAATGAGAACACGAACATTTCCTCAGACTTTTTCGTTTTTTTTATGGCAAATTTATTAAAAAAATACTTTTTATGTTCAAATAAATTTTTTTATTTAATTTGAGAACTAAAATACAACATTTTTGAAAATTGTAAAAATAAAATTTTTTTTTTCGAAAATTTGAGAAAAGAAAAAATTTAAAATTTTTAAAAATTCAACATTTTTTCTTAATACCTAAAGTCAAATATTAAAAAGCATTACTTCGATATAGGCGTTTGAGAATAAAATACAATAATTTTGAAAATTAAACAAAATTTTGTTTTTGAAAATTTAAAAATTAAAGAATCATTTTTATGTTAAATGTGAGAATTAAAAAATTAAATTTTGGAAAATTTAAGAAAAAAATGTCAATATTGTAAAACTAAAAATTTTCATTTTGAAATTCTGATAAATATAACACAAAATTTAAAAAAAAGTTGCTTTCAAAATTTTTAATATAAGTTTTAAATTTTTTTCTAAAATGTTAATTTTTTTTTTTAATTTTAAAATTAACGAAGAATTGTTTTTTTGAAAAATTTTAGAGTTAAAAGATAATACGTTTTAAATAAAAAAAGAAAACATATGGAAATCATAAAATAAAAACATTTTTTTTTGAAAATTTGAGAAATAAAAAACAATATATTCACAAAAATAAATGTTTTCCCAAATTTTAAAATTAATCATTTTTTCCAAAAAACGTTATGTCGGTATAAGCTTTTGAAAATAAAATATAATTCTTTGAAATGTAAGAAAAGTTATTTTTTTCCAAATTTTAAAATTAAAAAGCAAATCTTTTTTGCAAAATTTGAGAACTAAATACCAACATTTGTCAAATAAAAAAAAAAAACAATTAAAATTAAACATTAAGAAAAACCTTTCGAAGGCATGGGCGTTGGAGAATAAAATATATTAAATTTTTGGAATTAAGAAAAGAAAATTTTTTGGAATATTTTAAAATTGAAAAACAGTTTTTTTCTTGAAAATTTGAGAGTTAAAAATAATACTTCTGAAAATTTAAATATAAAAAATTTGGATATTTTAAGAATAAATAAATGATATATTTGAAAATTAAAAAAAAAAATTCCAAAATTTAAAAATAAAAATTTTTTTATTAATGAAAAACTACTATGAAAAAACATCACTTCGGCATAGGTGTTACTAGTAAAGCCTAGTTTCTTAAATACAATTTATTTTTTTATATTAATTTTCTGCCACTTTCTGACTTTCAATTGACTATTCTGATATATATTTTCGATTTCGAAGTACATTTGATGCTTTGGAAAGCACTTTGAAAAAATTGCAGTTACGTACCACAAATTTGATTCACCACTTAATGCTTTCTCTACAGGGAATATGAAATTTAGTGCAAGTGTGTATGTATTTATGTACGTACATATGTATGTGTGCATGTAATCATAAGAAAAATCATACACAACACTCGACGTCACTTTTCCTATTAATATATTTGCCTTGGAAAGCGATTTTTGTCAGCTAACGGGCATACTCCCGCCCTCATCCGCCAGCCACTCTGCACTGAACTATCGGGCGTGCAACAATAACAACAACATACTCATGTGTGCTTGTTGCTTGCATAGAGAAAATTATAATCAATCAATCAAAAGAGATGGAGAAAATAAACATAACTATAGTACAATAACAAAAACAATAATGGTTTCGCGTTTTGTTGTTGCTTTGCTTTAGATATTATTTCCATCATTGCTTTCGAATTGGAAGCCACAAAATAATAAAATGCTAGCAAAGTGCACTGAGGAAAAAGTCCATACAAAGGCAACTTTACTTCTGATTGCTCCGTGCATTGTTGCTTTGCATAGTTAGCTGCATGCACATGCGCACATATGAGATTGTGTGTGTATTTGTATGTGCAACATTGAAAGTACTCGCTTAATAAAATCATAAAAATGTTAAGAATGCATTGAAATGATGCCAGCAAATGATTGTTGGTGCTGCTCTGGTGCTACGGCGAAAGAAATGCAGGCTATGCTGAGGCAATTTTGAGGCACTCAGTACTTAAAAAAAAATTAGTAATAATATAAAAGAAAAGTTGTAAAAATATAAAAAATAAAAAAAAAAATGTTAATATAAAAATTAAACGCCTGTCTCGCTGAATATTAAGCTAGCGATCAGCGTGTTTGTTGGTGATGGGGTATGGATAATGCGACAATACAAATGTATTTATGTAAAGTACTTGCAAATAAATGTTTGCTCCTATGGTATGTTTGTGCATCCACAATGGTCTGGTTAATTGTACGGCTTATCATTTTGGCCATAAATTATAGTGAAATGCCACATTTTGTAACGATATATTTACTAGTATATGAGGCACATATAAAACGCAGAAAAAGATGGAATATCTACATTTGAACAAACTTTCAATATTTTCCTTTTTTTTACATTGGGTTAAGTTTGATAAAGTGATTGTCTAACGAAGCACCTATACCAAATAGAGGCCCCTTGTGATACCACCGCAACTATGTCATCCTTACTCCACTTGGATCTTTAAGGCATCCTGCGGACTTTATAAATCTGGTAAGTCTGACTGATTTTATATACAGGGTTTGATTGAAAAGTAATGAGGCTTATTTTTTTAAGCAGTTTTATTAAAACTTTTGGCTTATACAACTAATATTCTTCAAAATAGGACCCTTGGGCGTCAAAACACGGCTAGTAGCGGTCCTTCCACTGCAGAAAACATTTTTTAAACTCATCCGCCGGATTCGCGTTCAATTCGGCGGTCACAGTTTTTTGGATCGCCTCCCCTTCAGCTTTCTTTTCAGGTGCGGGAACAAGAAGAAGTCCGGAGGGACAGGTCGGGGCTGTAAGGAGGGTGGGGAAGCACCGGAACCCCCATCTTGGCCAATGCAGAGGTGCAGAGGAAGGCGGTGTGCGCACGCGTGTTGTCGTGATGAAGGATCCAATTGTTGACGAGGTCGGGCCGAACTCGGGCGACGCGGTTTTTAAGCCGAAGGAGCACTTCTTTGTAAAATTCCGCGTCTACTGTGCTTCCTGGAGGTACAAACTGTTTAGCTTTACGGAAAATTTGAAGGGGAAGGTCCAACGATCATTTTCCCCCACTAGCCAATTCAGTTGATCGCTTGGCAGACGCTCCGCGCGGGAAGGTTCATTACTTTTAATCAAACCCTGTATGCAACATCCGCGATGCTGTTCTAAAAATCGATTCTGGGCAAATTTAGCTTTCCTCTACACAGAGCCATGCACTTGGAGTATGGTGCCCCAATTCTACTGGCATGCAATGCTATAAGACAAATATGGCTGCTCTTTGAATGCTGTCAAACTGACTGATCGAAGTTTTCTTCTCAAGCGTTGACGACCAAATCATGATTGGTCCTACAACAGCTGTGTGAAGCTTGGTGACTATCTTGGGGGATAGACCCCACTTAAGCCTGTTGCAGCTTTCTTTACTCTTCCCTGAACGTTCAGCTTCCAAGAAAGTTTCTCGACTAGAATTGAGCCAAGGTATTTAGCAGAGTCGGTGATAGTGCTAGATTCCTTGTCTTATAGATTCTAGTTCCCTTTTGTTCGCATTAAGGCATTAGGATGCCCTGCATTAGACTACAGAAAGTCTTTGGAAACTTGTCTCATAGTAATATAGCAGCGTCATTTATGTCCGCTTCTCTAGATTCAACAAAAACTCGTTCAACGTCAGATTTCACAGTAAAGAGGAGAGCGCTCGCCCTGAGGAGTACCCCGAAAAACAGATCTATGCATCGTTGAAGACCCCAATACCCCAATTTTTTAAGTGTTGCATTATTTTTTTATGAGTAAAAATCTTTGTCTAACAAAATCCATGTAAAAGTGATTTTCAAACTTTACACAAAAATTGTAAACTTCCAGCAAGCTTTAAATCATAATTCCACGTTTTTAAATTAGAGTTTCGTAAATGAATATTTTTATGTATTATAGTTTCACAGCTTATTAAATTTTAGGAAAATATTTCTTCCATGTTTTAAATTTTAGTAAAATTTGGGAGTAAGAGAAGTCTCTACAAAATCACATTTTTTATAATTTTTTCTTTAACTGTGTTGCTCATTTTCTCTTCCATATTCACGTCGAACTTGCAGTATTGAATAGAAATTCTAATTGCCGTAGAATGCGGAAGGAAAGTTTATGGAATTTTTTTAGATTTTCACAAAACTTGGAAACTGAACTTAAATGTTTTTTTTGGATTAAAAAAAAAAAAACAAAAAAAAAAAATTTGTAAAACTGGTTCAAATGTAAATGTTCCATTGTGATTTTGGGGTTTATGTATAGTTTACTTAAATTCAAAGGTAAATTTATAAAAAAAATTTTCAAATATTAATAACATTTTTAGTAATAAATAAGTAATAAAAATTACATCCTTCTAATATTTATGCTATTTTGGAAGAAAAGGCTCCAGTAACGAAATTGAATTTTATCTTAAAACCTGAACTGCGCCTTTCACTCATGAAAGTTGATTACATCTACACTGATTTCTCCAAGGTCTTTGACACTGTGTCGCATAGAATTCCTTGTGTAAACTGAACTCCCTTTTTATGCTTAAAATCTTATCTAAGTGAAAGGAATTGTCTTGTTACCATTGAGGATGAATCTTCTGCCCCTTTCTTTGCGACTTCTGGGGTACCTCAAGTTAGTGTTCTGGGCACCCTGCTGTTCATCTTATTTAAAAATAGATAATATTAGCAGATGCTTTTCATTTGCCAGGCACCAATTAAATGCAGGCGACTTAAAAATGTTTGCCTCAATAATAAATCCAGAGGATGTGCTTAGACTTCAGGCTGACTTTAATGAACTCGTTTCTTGGTGTACATATTCACGTATCTTTTTAAATAAAAAAAAAAAGTTTCAAGCCACTTCTCAAAATCAAGTGATACTCTAAAATCGTCATATAAAATCTCTAATAAATTTTTCAAATCTGTAGATGAGATCAAAGGACTTGCAGCAATTTTCGACTCTAATTTTTCATTCCCAAGTCATATCAACAATATTATCTCAAAATCATACTCGATCTTGGGCTTTGTTCGAGGTAACAGTTCAAACTTCTCAGACCCTGTTCACCGCATTTGTTTGATCTAGGTTAGAATATGCTTCATATATTTGGAGACCTTATCAACAATTTCCTATCTCGAAAGTAGAACTTTGTGTTTTTGGACTAAGTTAAATAAATAAATGCTATTTTGGAATAATTCTTTCTTAAAACTCTAAGCTTGTCCATTCAGGCTCATAGCCCATTGTGATGCCGCATTGCGGACTTGTCCTTATCTCTCCTAAAACCAGTTTGAGTTTTTCAAAATTCCATAGTACAGAGATCTTCAAATTCATTAAAAAATGGCCTATCTAAAATTGTAATACTAGTCTGCATAGAGCAGGAGATCTGCGAGATCTTCTCTTCCTCTTCCTCATTTAGACTGCTTCTGGTAAAGTCATGTACCTATACGGCCATCTTCTGGACTTGCCGTCTATTAGGCAGCGCCTCATTATAATGGAAATTAATGTACTAAGGCTGTGTTTATTTTGGCTTAGCACAGATTCTATGCATTTAGCAGCACAGCTACGCTATGAAAAGCTTTGCACAGTACAACGTGGCGTATGAGTTATGCTAAGAATTTTGAAAATGAGGTTACAAAGGGTGATCAATTTAGAGGTATCGGATTTTAAATTTAAAAAAGTTCAAATTGATTGAGAAATAGTTTTTTTTTTTGTAGAATAACTCATGACATTTTTTTTATGTATAATCCCTTTCAAATATTGGCCGCACTGCGCCGCAATTCAGCTATCCATAAACACCAATTTTGAATGATTCGCTGATGGACTTCGGTCGATATCTCGTGAATAACTTTATTTATGTTGACTTCCAATGACTTAATCGAAGGTTTATTCAACAAGCAGTTAGACTTTAGATAGACCCACAAATAAAAACCCAAAGGTTAGATATCACACGTTCTTGGTTGAGAATTCACTGATCCGAGACGAGAGATTAATTGCTCACCGAAGAGATGAGCATTGTTTAACGGGATGTATGGCACGTTGCGGTTTTTCGTTGGAACGAAATGTTGTAGAGATCACGGGCTTCAATTTTCGATACCAGAAACTCATTTAGCATGGCGCGATTGCGTTCGCCATTCACTGTTACATTGGCGCCAGCCTCGTCTTTGCAGAAATATGCATCCAAGGCCTCAGGTGCTTGAGGTCGCATAAAATAATTTCTTTTTTTTTGGAATAAGATTCGCTATTTCAAATTTTTCAAAACTAAATCCTGATTCGCAATCAACTACTTCGAAAACTTCCCTAGGGGCTATTTCATAGAAATGTAATAGCTTTGTAAAAAATGCATTTGGTTCAATGGTGTCGCCCTTCTTTAAATTCTAAGAAACTGACTTTAGTTTCTTAATAAAAAATTTCAAAAACCCACTTCATCACTGTAAAGGAACTTCCGGCCCACTGTGCAGAGATATAAATAAAAAGTAAATCGCCACTGTCACGTTTCGCTTGTTTTCCAAAGCATTAATTCAGTACACACACATTTTTTTCCCAATACTCCACTTTCTTAAGCAGAATACGAAACATATTTAGCCTAAATTTATTCTCCATTTATCTCGCCCAGCAGCAGCGGCAACGCACTTCCTTTCATATCCCTTTATAATCGTTGCGTATCACTTGCACACACACACACACGTAAACGCATTCATATGCAAGTAAAAGCAAGAAATATGTAAATTTTATTTTTGTTTTTTCCCTTTGCCTTTTTTTAACTCAGCTCGAATTCAATGCCAACAGCAAGAACAACAACAACAACAGCAGCAGCAGCAGGAGTCACTTAACTGCGAGCTTTTCTGCGCATAGCGTCAAATCTACGGAATTTATATGAGTTTGTATTAATATGTTGGACATGTCGTCGAGCAGCGGCTACCCCGATCTGATAGCAGACGAAAGCGCAAGCACACACACACAAGCGCGCACACATTTAGGCATACAAATAAGCCTGTATGTGAAGCGGCACATGAGCTTAAATAAGCAAAAAATAAATTATAAATGGTTGTGCGTTTTATTGTGCGGCAACTGTGCGCGGCAACAAGCGGTGGCACACAACAAATGTATTTAATGTGGCACAATGAAACAATGAAAGGCTTCCTGCTGTGCACTTGTTTAAGCCAAAATGTTCGATACGTTAGGAGCAGCAACTGTCTGCGCAGGCAATAACAATGATATGCACCGTAAGCAGAGCAATCTTGCCACTGTGGCAGTTGGAGCTGTTGCAGGCACTTAATGTTAAATATCGGCCAATTCCTAAAGTGGCTGCTGTTGCAATTTATTTTTGTTTGTTTGGTCTGCTTTTATTTACTTTTTTTTCGTACCTTTGTGCTTATTGCTTTTGTAGTTTTTATGCGCTGCTACTGCTTGGCGGTGGGGTGGCTTCGCAAAAAATTCACAAGAAGTGAAAACAAAAGATTGTCATCGCTTGAAAAATGCGCAAACGTTGGAAATTTGACATTTTTTTGACTTTTATATGCCCGCATTTTGTTTGTTGCAATAAGAAGTGGTAGTTTTTGTTGCTGGTGCAAGTGATTCGGTGAATGGATTCTTATGTGCCTTTGGTCCTTTAAGAGGCTGCTGTTTTGCATTTTCATTGATTTTAAATTGGAATACTAAAAATGGTTGCAACTACTTATTAAAGAGTAAAAAATTTGTAATGAATAAAATTTTCGAGCATTTTTAAAATTTCAATTTTATTGCTTAACAGTTTTAGAATATTCTCATGAAAAGAAATAATTTTGAAGAACTGAAGATGTGTGGCATATGCAGGGTTGTGTAAGATGGCGCAAAACTAATCACTGCATCGGAAGATTTATAATTTTTGCAAATGACTTCGTATGCCAACTATACTACCTTGATCAAAAAGTTCACGGAACAATCGCCAGGGGACACTCTGAGTCACCTGATTTGACTTTTTTTCTGCTTTCTTTTGGTTAGGTTGCCGCATTAATCACAGATTCCTGGAAAAATTTTAACGTCATCACTTGACATTTGTAAAAGTTATGCCGGCTTGACTAAATCTACATCTGCGAGTGTTTAAATTTTTTACAGTTTTAAAAACGGACTGGTATTTGCAGTAACGAGTTTGTATTAAACTTTGCGTTAAAAATTGATCCAATGGTGCAAAAGCCTTAGAAATATTTCGAAAATAATAAAAAAAATAAATAAATAATTGGCGCGTACACTTCTGTTAGGTGTTTGGCTGAGCTCCTCCTCCTATTTGTGGTGTGCGTATTGATGTTGTTCCACAAATGGAGGGACCACATTCGGAGGTTTGCCATTGCCTGCCGAGGGGCAATCGCTATTAGAAAAATGTTTTTATTAATTTCGAAAATAATACTCTAAAGAAAAGTAAGCCCTTTATAAGTGGCATAAAGGCCTCAGAACAGATCGTGAGTCCATCAAGGATGACATAAAGAGAATGTAGTGGCAGGCCATCGACATCGGAAACTAACAACATGAATAAAGTGAAAGAAAAGTAGGTCAATAAACGCAAATTGACAATCAGAAAGCTGGCAAAAAACTTAAGCATTGTTTATGGATCCATTCAAGACATTGCAGTTAATGATTTGGGTTTGCGCAGTCTTGCTCTCAAAGGACCTGAATTTCATACTAAAAAAGGGTCGCGTTGATATCTCCAAAGACATGATTTCCAAGGCTGAATCCGACCCAAAATTCCTCCAATGCATGACTACTGAAGATGAGACGTCGGTGTACGACACGCAGTTCAGACACAACCCGACTGAGTTGAGAGCTCCAAATGAACGAAGACCAAAAAAAAACCACGTCATTTTCAGTCAAGAAAGAAAGCGATGCTCACGGATTTTATGGATTACTACGATATTGTACACCTCGAATTGTTGCCAGAAAGTCAGATAGTTAATAAGAACTATTACTTTTTTGGGCATTGTGAGATGTTTACCGGAAGCAAATTGTCAAAAAAGAAATGTTTGGTTGGAAAACAACTCGCAGATTTTCCACTATAATAACGCACCGTCGCACAGTCACATCCTTTGCCGAGAAGTTTGGACCCAGAATGAAATTAATATCATCCAACAGCCATTGGGTTCCCTGGGTATGGCTCCCTGCGAAAGACTACAAAACTTTAAGTCAAAAAAACCATCTACAGCCACCCAGTGCTGTTGATGTGGTGAAGGACAGAAACGGGATCTAGGCTGGGTAACTGTGTCAGGCTATCCCCAAAAGGCACACTAGAAAACCTCAAGCATCTAGCCGCCAAACCTGGAAAAGAAAAGTGTCTCTTTCCCTACCCCACCCCACAGCTGCTATCATACAATGCGAGTAGCATGGAAGACCAAACTTCTCCCCATGAGTTTTGATGACCCAGTGACCGGTGAACACCGCAATGAGTTTGGAAATTGAACGGCGGCGAATAATGCTGAGGCCAAAGTGCTTTTTAGATAGCACACGATGAGACAGACTTGCGCTTTTTTAAGACAGAAATTATGCAGTTTCCCTTTAACAACGGTCAAGTGGACAGCAATGTCTGAGATGGGGACAAGTGAAACCAGTTCTGTCGACCCCTTCCTGACAGGCTCATCGGAAATTTCATTTCCCTCTAGTTCCTATGACCTGGAACCCAGATAAGAGAAACAATTTCTCCATGTTTGACCAAAAGAGAGCAGCAACATAGCAACGACAGAGCTTTGATTGCTGCTTGACTGTCGGAAAAGCTATTTAGGTCTCCCTCTTAACAGCGATCTATAAACATTTTACATGCATGCAGGATCGCGAAGACCAGTACTTGAAAAGCACTACTAGTTTTCGGCAGTTTAAAGGAGACTGAAGTATTGGCTGATTTGGAGAAAATCTCCGCTCCCAATATAGATTCCATCCTGCATCTTTCCGTGAAAACCGAGGTACCTATGACCACCCGGACTCTCCCCTCCTTACAAACTAGCCTGTTTGGAAAGATAGTCCTAGCACAACCCTCAATACCCAGCTTAAGAATCGAAAGTTCTATACGAACTACAGAGAAGGCAGAAGAAATCTGCTTCAAAATGCTACCATGTCCTACAGGAAATTGCCTTGAGAAGTCAAGATGTAATAGCACTCTGAGCAGTAATAGATTGAACATGAAGATCGAAGGGAAGTAAGTGCAGACTGACATTGAAGGCAGCGGTGCGATATGTTCTACATGGCCCAGTGATGCCCACACATGCAGTTCTTTGCACTCTCTCTTATGTAGTGGTGCTATAGCCCTTCCGAAAAGCTAACCACCAAACAAGGCAAACATATCTCGAAATTGGCAGAACCACTAAGTTGCACGTTCATAGTAGACACGTGACTTGAGACCCCATTTTTTGCCGATTATAGATTTACAGGAGTCGAAAGCTATACTGCCTTCTTAACTCAATTTTCGATGTGCAGTTTCTAATGGAACTTGAACATAGATACTTGACTTTCGATGGGAACGTAAGAAACTGGTTGTTTAATTTATGAAATCTAAAAGAGGAGGTTAGTGTTTTGTGGTGAAGAGCATCTACTCCGTTTTGTCAGAGTTGACTCAAAGACACTCTGAGCACAGACTGAGTACAGCTAATGTTTCTTCCAAAATTTCAGCTATGCACATCGTTGCTCGAAGGATTTAATTTCCATATTCCTCAGCGAAATCTACGAAACCATTACTTTCATAACAAGGGGGAAGGGAAGGACTAGTGCACTGATTTTATTTTCCAAAAATTTCTACCATGCGTAAATCCCTGAATATTTTTGTATGTACTGTAATTTATATTATTTTTAAGAGCAAAATAATCTCTATTTACCCACTTTAATCTATTAGTAAAATATATATTTTTTTAAAATTTTTTTTTTATATAGTGTGAGCCATGAAAAATTTGCTTTTTGAATCGGCTATAAAAAAAAAACTAATCAATATTTTTTCAAACTTTTTTCTTATTTTGAAGATTGAACATTGTCATTTATGAATGAAAAATAATATCGTTCAACTGACTGCCACGACTGGTTTTACAGTAGGCCATTCGATCAACCCAACTTTTAAGCACATTTTCGATTGTTTGGGCTCCAATTTCATGAACGGCAACTTCGATTTCATGTTTTAAGCCATCAATCGTCTCTGGATGGTTTGCATATCATTTCTCCTTAACGGCTCCCCACAGAAAATAGTCCAACGGGCTTAAATCACAGCTCCGAGCCGGCCAATTGATATCGGAATTTCGGCTGATTATTCGGTTTTCAAAAACGGTAGCCAAAAGTTCGAGTGTAACTTTGGCAGTGTGACAAGGTGCACCGTCCTGTTGAAATCAAATGTCGTCCATGTCATCGTCTTCAATTTTTGGAAACAACTCGTTGAGCATATCACGGTAACGCTCGCCATTTACTGTAACCGCGGCTCCTCGCTCATTTTCGAAAAAAAAAATGGGCCGATGATGCCGCCATACCAAAAACCGCACCAAACAGTGACTCGTTGTGGATGCATTTGCTTCTCTACAGTAACGTGTGGACTTTCTGAGCCCCACAATTTTGCTTATTGTCATAGCCACCGATGTGAAAATGAGCTTCATCAGAAAAGAAGAAGAAGACTCCCCACTTTGGAAATAGGTTTTCAATATTTCCCAATTTTGTTCAAGCGTATGGCGTCCTATTTCGTAAATGTTTAAGTAAATTATGAACACATTTGACATGTCACTTATGTTACCATTCTCAAAATAATCGGTGGTTCAAAAAGCAAACGCTATATGGCCCACCCTGTATCAACTTTTAACTTCACATTGAATAAAATTTTTCACTACTGATGGCAAAACCTCTTTGTAACCATGAAAAAAAAGAGATTAAGCAAGTTATTTCAAAGGCCTGCTCACCCAATCCAAAATGACATAATTTCTCACGAAGTCTCATGCATTGCATTCCGCTAATAAGCCATATAAAATAGTGGAAATTCTTTTGTTTCCATTGCAATTGCAAGTTGATTTAATTTTATATTATTTCTGTATAAACTTCACTCACGTTTTGCTGCCCTTAATTGCAGCTATATTACGCACGATATTGCCTAAACAACGAGCTAGTTGACGCAAAACAAAAGACTTAAGCAACGAACTCACAAAGAAGAAGGTTTCAATGCGCTGACAATACCGACCGGTCAGCAACAGCCAGCAAAGCCAGTGCAGCAAGCAATATAGTGCAATGTAATAGGCATTGAAGAATGCTAACAATTCGCTTAATTGCTTTTATTAGTGAAATCTTGGAATGCCTGTTGAACGCTGACAGCCTTAGTGGGCTGGCCGGTGCGCTGCCTATGTGCCTATGTGCCTGGCTGCTTGGTCGGCTGGTCAGTTGTTTGTCCGCTTGTCTGCGCATTATTGAAATTGACTGTTTTGGCGTTGTAGAGGGAATAAGCGATCGGAAAATTACTTCCAGCAAGCGGTGGAGGTAGCGATGGTGGCACCTGGCGTTTGTTGAGCGCGCAGACGCGGGCGCGGTCGGCTTTGGCAGATTGCTGGTTACTCAACAATTAAATGAAAACCTACGCAACTTGTTCCAATGTACGGCCAGCGACTGGAATTTCACCCGCAGCCTCAATTCTCCACCATATTTGCCTTGCTAACGTTCACATTGTTGTTGGTTTCTAATGTTTTTGTTGTTGTGTTTTTGGTTGCCGTTTGCTATATTGTTCGTGCCCTGCACTTAAGTGCTGCATCATGAAAAAACCATTACACTTGACCATCTTCAAAAGCATCACAAACAACGCCAACATAGCTGGGGGAAATTCCCATGTTGTGGCCAGAGATTGCAGAGCTGAAATGCCAAGCGATTCACAATGTACCTGCAACATAGCCTACTCGCATGAGCCTACGTATGGGTGTGCATGTGCAAGTATGTGTGATTTCTGTGTAAGTGTGTGCGCGCGCGCCGATGTGAGTGACTGATTGATTGGCGTGAGCATGAGTGAGTGTTGTATTGTTGTTGTTCGTATTGTTGTTATTTCGCGCTTTTGTGCGTTATGCTACACCACCATCAGCAATGCAACAACGCCAACAACGCCGGATGATGGCATGCAGCGTAAAAAACGCGCATTTCATTGGCAATCACATGCCGCACAACCTGCCACAATCGCATTGAATTGCCGCTGATTGACTGCATTGCTGGGCGGCGGTGAAGCGTTGCACGGTTCTCATTTTCTTTTCATTTTTTAGTTTGTTGTTGTTGCCAAATTGTTGTTCTGCTATTGCCGCTATTGCTGTTAACCGCGCGATACACCAGCGGCATTTAAGTGCTTCATAGCCAATCACGTGCCCGCCGCCACCTTTTCTGGCTGACTACGCTGACAACTCCTCATTTCACTCGTCTTCCTCTTCTTTTGCTTCTTCTTCAATTCAATTCAATCATTCGACCTGTTGCTGCATCATGCAGTCAATTCAATCGATTCCCTGTGCTGTTGCACACCGGCTGGCCTCCACTTCATTATTATTCCGCACTCAACATCGGTATGCGTTGCGTATTTCGTTTGCAATTTGCTTGGCGAGCATCTGCTTTTAATGCTTTCTGCGCGCTGCAAGATCACTCTTTTTCTCACTTCAATATTTTCAGGGGTTCAAGGGAAAATTCGACGCTTGAATATCTTTGCTGACTATTTTTATTTAATATTTGGTACAAATTCATTTAAATTATTGCTATAAAGCAACTCTGATAAGAAAAATTGGTTCATAGAAATATGTTGAGATATATGAAATCAGTTTATCGGTGGAAATAAAATTTATTTAAAGCAATTAATTTTGAAATCTGAATTTTTAAATTTATAAATTTATCTTTTCTACTGAAAATCGAAATGGCAACTCTACCGCGGTGCGCATATCTGATATACTAAAATTCTTTGAAGTAAAAGCCATAACCAGAAAATTCAGTGAATCAAGTGAATCAATTAAAATACTTTTCAATACTCTTAAAAACTTTTTGATACACAAATTATGTTTTAATCGAAAACACGGCAACTCTGTTAGAAATTTTTAGTTAAAGAAGTATTTAAATACCATAAATATTTTCTAATAGAATTTCATTATATGCCTACTTTTAAAAATCAGTTTTCTAAATATGAAAAAGGCTCCCAATATCAGAAAGCAATTCTAAAATTTGTGAGGTTGTTCAAATGTATGGTTGAGCAACTTCAATACGAAACTTTGCTATTTTAAATTTTAAAAGTGTGATAAGCTTAAAACTTATTGATGAAACAGAACTTTAGCTTGAGAAAATTACTTTATTACCCAAAAATACTCTCAGATTTCGTTCTTCTAAGTGTCGAACGTTTCAGAAAAATTTAAAAATAAATGCGTATTTCTAAAAATTAGTGGTGCATTCAACAGTGTGTCGAGAGAAGCCATTTTAAGGGGCTTAAATGCAACGAATACAAAACCCGCTGTTTATTTATGGATAAAGAACCTGTTAAGTTGTAAAATAATAAGGGCGCAATGGAACGAAGCTAAGCTCACTAAAGTAGCATGCGAGGGTACGCCACAGAGAGGTGCTCTATCGCCACTTCTCTGGCTACTCGCTGTTAATGAGTTAATAAAGAAATTTGAAGGTACGACATCGACAGTAGTAGCATATGCAGATGACATAGCCGTAGTTGTGACAGACAAATACCTAAATACCGTGAGTGACATAATGAATAATACACTCGCAGCAGTGTACCAATGGACAACACAGGCAGGCCTAGGGATAAATGCTGATAAACGTATAACGAATATAATACTTTTTACTAGAATGTACAAGATCCGCTATTGGCAACTCCCGAAGCTAAACGACGTGGAACTAATATAGCTCTTAAAAACCACACAAAGAACCTTGGAGAAATTTTGGATAGTAAACTATTATGGAAGTACTATACATTAGAGAGGAAGAAAAAGGCCAGTAACACACTATACGCATATAAAAAGATGCTGGGAGTTACATGGGGTCTAACTCCTGCTATAATGTAATGTAAAACCAATATTAATATACGGCGCTCTGAAGTGGTGGACTGCGCAAAGACACCCGACACATAAAAAGCCTATGGAAAGTATTCAACGTCTTGGTGCACTCTGCACAACAGGTGCACTCTGCACAACAGGTGCACTCTGTACAACAGGTGCATTGAGAACTACTCCAACGGCAGCGCTGGAAAGAATACTCAACTTGTCACCGATTGATATTGCGGCGGAATGTCTAGCAGCTAAATCCGCCGTAAGACTCAGAGCGACAGGCGAATTTACCTGTAAAACATTCGGACATAGCTCAATAGGCATGAGTTACAGGGTCCAAATGGACTATGTGATTCCGAAATGCAATTGGGTGAAGAAATTCCGAACAGCAACTGAAGAAGAGGGATGGAAAAAAAGGAAGCCTAACCGAAATACTCTTAATATATTTACTGAAGGCTCGAAAATGTTAGACGGAGTAGGGGCAGGGATCTATTATGCAGAGCTAGGCATCAGCCAGTACTGCAGTATCTTTTAAGCAGATGTCTTTGCTAAAGGTAAGGCTGCAGAAATAGCATTCGCAAAGACATCAAGCAACTCCAAAATAAATACATACGTTGACAGCCAAGCGGTGATAAAAGCAATAAACTCATATGAAATTCCATTTAAAAATGTTCTAAGAAGCAGGGAGAGAGATTTGTCGCAGGCAGACGGTTGCATATCTATTGGGTACCCGGACTTAAGGGCATTGCAGGAAACGAAATTGTAGATCAAATTGCCAAAAGCGCTGTTTACAGACATTTCGAACAACGGCATACCGAAACCCTTAAATACAAAGACATTGCTGCGGACATATAAATACGGATAGACAGAAGGTGGAATAATCTAGCCACTTGCAAAACCGCGAAAATCATGTGTAAACAGAGTGCAGATAAATACGTCCGAATCGTACTAGCTCTGTCTAGGAAAGAAAGCAGAACTGTCGTAGATATGCTGATAGGCCACAATTTGCTAGCGGCGCACGAATACAAGATAGAAATCACAAACAGCGATAGCTGCAGATTTTGCAATGAACTGGAAGAGAGGGAAACGCTAAAACACCTTCTATGTTCTGGCCCTGCGTTAGCTAGAACCAGATTAAAATGCGTAGGAGCTTTACAATATGAGAAGTTAGAATGCCTATCGGGGATAGAGCTCCAAAATTTACTTAGATTCGCAAAAGACGCAAACGTATTACAAGACTTCTACTACAAAGAAACGTAAAGATCTAGCTCCATCTGGTAACAATAAGGATCAATGGGTCTATGTGATGGCTTTCAGCCAGCCAGGTCAACCTAACCTAACCTAATAAATGCGCAATACTGCTGAAAAAATTATATGGCAACTCATGTTGTAAATATGTGTCGAAATAAAATAATAACAACAAATCCAGCAAACAATTTTTAATGAGTTGTTTGTCAAACTTATTAATTATTTCTTTGAACATCTAACAGGCAACTCTGCCTAATTAACTCTACTTGAAATTTCGTACAGTAGTGTTGTGGTGTAACATTTTTCGAACTAGATTTGTTGTTAGTCCATGCAAAATTATTTAGTGAGTTATCTTTCAAGCATTTAGTTTTCAGTTGATGTACTCGGAGTTTGCTCGAAAATTTGCAACTCAGAAAAAATGTCTAGTTTTTAAATATTATGTTAATATGCAAATCTATTTTCAAATTGATCTAATCGTCTTTTACATAAAAAAATGTGTTAAATAACTAAAAGAAAAGGCAATGAAAACTGGCAATGAACGGCTTAAACATCTAGCAAATCCACTTCGGTGTGGATACTTGAAAAGTTTTTTGAATGAAATTCGCAACAGCAAATCTAGCCAAAAATAGTCTTAAGAGAATTATTTTTCAAAAAACTTTGGTATATAAATTATATACTTACATATATTGGTTTTAAAGTATAAAGAGTGTTACCATATTTACATTAGTAGAAAAGTACTAAGCTCAAAGGCGGAAAGTATATATGAGCGCAGCATTTTCTGGTATATTTTAACAGATATAAACATTGAGAAAATTGTATTGTTTTTCAAAAAGGTGGCAACTCTAAAAAATTTAATTTTTTTAAAATCATATTACAAACATTCACAGATTAAATTAAATGTCCCTCGCCTAAAGAGTATATTAAAGTATTAAAAAAAGCAAACAGACAATTATGGCAACTCCACTATCGTGTGAATATTTGACATTTTTGTGAATTATTATACATTTTGAGTCATAACAGAAAATCCAACTCAAAATAGTAATTTATCTTTAATATGCTTTCATATTGAGTAATTTATATTTTAGTCAAAAAAGTGGCAACTCTGAAAAAATTATAAATATGGGAAACGCGTTTTAATACCTAACCATACTCACAATGTGATTTTTATTAAACGCTGATCATATAAAAATAATTCAAGAAAAATATTAAATATCAGTATTAAAAATGGAGAGAGAGAGAAGAAGTTTATGGAATTCTATTATATATAAGTTAGTTTAATCAAACCACGAATATTTTTGAGTGTCTTTTTCCACGAATGAATAAATCATACAAAAATAATGCAATACAAATATTAAAAAGTGGCAACACCAAACAGAAAGAAATTTTATGGAAATTCTATCTAAGTTAGTTTAGACAACCCAAGAATATTTTTAAGTGTCTTTTTCCATAAATAAGGAAATCATACAAAATTAGTGCTATGAAAATATTAAAAAATGGCAACACTACAGGAAAAGAAATTGGAAATTCTATCTAAGCTATTTTACTCAAACCAGATTAATTTTAAGTGACTTTTTTCATAGGTTCCTCCCTCTTGCTATTTATATTGATTTGCTTGTATTGTATTCAAAAAGGTGGTAACTCTGCAAAAAAAAATTAATATGAAAAAAGTATTTTAATACCTAAAAATACTCCGAAATTAAGTTTTTTTCATTGAAAATCATATTAGAACACTTTAGCAAAATATTCAGAAAATGGCAATGCTATTAACACGTTGACTGCCGAGCGAAATTTGCTGGTTATCACACAGCGCCGCAAGTGTGCATCACCACCACACCAAAAACAATGCGCCGGCACCCATTGCCCGGCGCGGCGCCATTGAAAAGCCATGCGCCGGGCAATGGGTCCCGCCGCGGCAGTCAACGTGTTAATAAAAAATTATGAAAACTCTAAGTTAAATACATTTGAAATTCTGAAGTACTTTTCTAATAAAAATCATAACGGCCAATATAGTCAACATAATTAAACGAATTTAATCTTAGTTGCACCTCACTTGCTTTACACATTAAAGGATTTCAATTTTTTCGAAGAGGTGGTAACTCTGAAACAAAAAATTTTATAAAAAAATTATTTTAATAGTCTAAAGTACTCTCAAGTTGAATTATTTTAATTGAAAATCATATAAGAATAACTCGCCGAAATATTCAGCAAATGGCAACGCTGTTAATAGAAAATATGAATAATCTATAATAACGGGTGATCAATTAAGAGGAGTTTTTTTCATTTGCGTTTTTTTTACAGATCGCGCTCGAGTTGTGGCAAACTGTCATCGTAGATTTGTTGAACAGCGTTTGGCATTTCATCATGGAAAGACTCACACCGCAACAACGTCTACAAATTGTTCAACTGTATTATGAAAATCAGCGTTCTGTGACAGATGTTTTTCGTGCGCTTAAACCGCATTATGGTCAACATAATCGGCCTGCCTTAAACACTATTCGACATACCATCAAAAAATTTGAATCCGAATATTCATTGGTGGATAATTCTCGACCGAATAGACCACGTCCAGCAAGAAGCATTGAGAATATAGCGGCAGTAGCAGAGAGTGTACGTGAAAACCGCGATGAATCGATTCGGCACCGTTCTCAGCAATTTGGACTGTCGTATGGAACAACTTGGTCAATTTTACGGAAGGATCTTCATTTAAAAGCATACAAAATACAGCTCGTACTAGAACTAAAGCCAAATGACCTTCCTGCACGTCACCGTTTTGCTGATTGGGCTCTTGAAAAGATTGAAGAAGATCCGCCTTTTTTCGAGCAAAATTTTGTTCAGCGATGAGGCGCATTTCTGGCTCAATGGTTACGTCAATAAGCAAAATTGCCGTATTTGGGATGAAGAGCAACCAGAACAGGTTCAAGAGCTACCTTTACACCCAGAGAAAACAACGGTCTGGTGTGGTTTATGGGCTGGTGGAATCATCGGTCCATATTTTTTCAAAAATGATGATGGCCGCAACGTAACTGTGAATGGTGCTCGCTACCGTACCATGATATCGGACTTTTTGCTACCTGAAATTGAATCTAATGATCTCTACGACATTTGGTTTCAACAAGACGGAGCCACTTGCCATACAGCTCGTGAAACAATGACTTTATTGAGAAGTCATTTCGGAGAGCAGCTGATTTCACGTTTAGGACCTGTGAGTTGGCCACCAAGATCTTGTGATATCACACCTTTGGACGTTTTTCTTTGGGGATTCGTGAAGTCCAAGGTCTATGCTGATAAACCAGCTACGATTGAAGCTCTGGAAGCCAACATTACGCGTGTTATTCACGACATACCAGTCGAAATGCTCGAACGAGTGATTGAAAATTGGACCTTCAGAATGGACCACCTAAAGCATAGTTGCAGCCAACATTTGAATGAAGTCATATTCAAAAAGTAAATGTCAAAGAATGTCCTTTCAAATGATAAATAAAGGTTTTGAACATAATTTACATTTTTGTTTTTTTTTAACTATTGAAAAAAGCACCTCATGATTGATCACCCGTTAGAAACTTAAAATTCTTAAGTAGAGTACTTTTCTAATAAAAAACATAATATAACAACATTTAATCAAGAATAGCTTTAAATGAATTTTGTCTTAAGTGCGCTTGAATTCCGGCACAAATTGGAAATTTTGTATTAAAGTCAAAAAGGTGGCAACTCTGAAGAAAATTGTATTGGAAAAATTGTTATAATATCCTAAAGTACTATATATATTTTCATTTACTATAAATATTGAGCTGTTCGCATTTTATTGGAATAGGTGGTAACTCTAAAAAAATTATTATATATAAAAAAAAATATTTTGCAAAAATTATTTTAATACCGAAAAATACTAAAAAATTGAATTCTTTGAATTGAAAATTATATAAGAATAATTTACCAATATATTAAGAAAGGGCAGCGTTCTTGGAAAAAAATTACGAATACTCTAAGTTGGAGAATTTAAAATTCTGAAATACTTTTGTAACAAAAATCATGACGACAATTTAACAAAACAAAGGTTTTAAGTGAATTTTATCCTAAGTATATGTGATTTGTATATAACTCAGAAATATGGCAACTTCGCAAACCAAATTCTTAGTGTGGAAACATTATTTTTTTTTTTCATTTAAACTTTCATAATTTATTTACTTTCAAATTGCATTTTTTTATTTGCCTTTTATATAAGAATAATTTACCAATGTATTAAAGAGAAGTAGCAAGATCGTTAAAAAAAATTGTATGACAATTCCATCTCAGCTTCGAAATTTGAAGTTCTGAAGTATTTTTGTAATACAAATTTCAGCCGCAATTCTACCCAGTAATATTCCTCAGTGAGTTTTGCTGGCAAACGAATTGAATAATTTGGATTTCAGTAAAGAATATGGCAACCTTGATAATACTGACTTAATTTAAAAACATTTTTCTTAATACACAAAAATTTTATTAAATCAAGTTTAATTTGGAATTTATCACGCAAAATGAATTTCCTAAAATTTACCAAAATGGCAAAGCTGTTCCAAAAATATTGGCATTAAATTTTATTACTCGAATGAAAACCATAAAATATTCATGTGAATTATTCGCTAAATACTGCCCACTTGAATTTGCCCATATCTGCATATTTTTAGTTATGGATATTTTATTGTACCGCATTTTTTTTTTACAAACGCGCACGCACATGCAATTATGGCCACAAGCAACATTGAAGGCCGTAAAAAATGAGCTCATTGAAGCAGGTGTATGTTATGGCGAAGCTGCCACAGCCACTGCCGCCACTACAACCTCAACTGCCAGCATCAAATTTTTCAACAAATAACAACACCCAAGGGAATTGCAATGATGGCAATCCCAGTCGCCGCCGACGCAAGCCAAGCATTCAGCGAAAACTCTTAATCCAAACTCAACGCCAGCGCGTCCATCAGCAGCATCACCAGCTGAGACGCAACACTTTTATCTTCATATGAAGCAAACTCCCATACATACACACACACACACAGCCAAAAGCTATGCTGTATATTTATTTTGTATGGCAGCGTGACTGCGCAGACGTGATTTTCTCAAAATCGTTTAGATTTTAGTTCCATGCGCGTTTTTTCCTCTTTTATTTATTTATTTTTATCCAACCATCTTCCACTTTTCAATATGCTGCAATGCCCAGCGGCCAACAACAACAACCACACTGGTTAAAAAACTGCCACAAGTGCGGCCATGGAGCTATAGAAACCAGTGATAATCAGCAACACCGAATGCGGCTGCAGCTCAATGCGAAAATTACCTGCAACACCCGCAGCAAGATTAACGCTAGCAACATACTTGCAACAATAAAGGAGTCATGCGCGTATGTATGTATATATAAGCGCAAGTTGAGTGCAGAAAACGAACAGAGAAACAAATTTAGCTAAAGCGCTGCTAGTCGCTATTAGTGGCTATAACAACAACTACTACTAATAGCAATAAAAACAAATGGATACAGTAAAATCAAAGGAATGGAAACAAAAACAATAAATGTAATATTTTTCAACAATGTTTACAGTTCATTGCAGCAATCATGATAATAACGATACATCGACGCATCGATTAGTGGCATTCTAACGCATACGAACAAGTGAAATAATACATACATGCACACATACATATGCACGCAAGTTTTATGCTGCGCATACTGAGGTAAAAAGTGGAGATAGTTTTCTAGAGAGATACCTCTATACTATCCACTTTCTTACTGCCTCCGAACTAGTGTCAAATGGGTGGAAAGTGGTTCAGTTGGTATTCGGTTTTTCACTAGCAGAATTGCCATCTATGCTCCTTATGTTGTCACACATACGTTTTTCTCGCACAAGTGGCAATGGCCGCATGAGTTGACTAAGGGTTCTGATACAAGTTCTGTTGTAGTTTTATTTTCCTATATCATTCGAAGTTAAAAAGTGTGAGATTTGTTTATAGCCTAGCGCTCCAAAGGTATGCATATTTCCCTGCTTCCGTGGAGCTACCTCACACAGGGTAGATCAACCTATTGCCCTTCTATTAAAATCTTCAGAGATATACCGCGTGATGAAATTTAATTAATAAATAATAAGGTTTGCCACTTTGTCCATCAACAGACAAATTTGCCCTTGACGCAAGCCACAAGATTTTTTGTTTTAAGTGACCTCCTCGCTGTAAAGCTGAGGGCATCCTTTGGTCAGAAGCTGCGGAGAGAGCAAAAAAAGTGTAGATAATTTTCGATTTCCATTCGATAATTTTTTCACGCTAGAAGCTTTAAGAATCGATATTGTATGTGAGTATATGTGTGATACAAGGCAATAAATCTGAACTCTTCAGAGCTAAAACTGGAGTAAAAGCAGAGGGTACAATCTCATCAACAACCTTCAGCCTTATGCTATGCTGTGTCATCGATGAAGTAATTGACTCAAAAAGGACTGGGCGTATATTACACAGAACTTACCAATTATGCGCATACACGGATGACATAGCAATTTTCAACAAAAAGATCAACGCCCTGTCGAAAACCTACGCGTTTATTGAAAATGCAGCTAGTAGAATTGGTTTTAAAACCAACGAAAATAAGGCGAAATATATGATGATATCCGGGCAAAATAAATATCAGACAAACTGAAAATTGGCGATTTTTGTTTTGAAATCGTGGAATCGTTTACCTACTTGGGCCTCAAATTGAGGAGAGGCAATTCAAACGAAACTCTTCAAATCGAAATTACTAAGCAGACAATAAAATTGATTCTGTACAAAACCATCATTCGACCAGCCTTATGCTCCGGAGAGAATTGGGGACGCTAATTGCAGTAGATAAAGCAAAACTGCAAACCTTCGAACGAAAAATACTGAGAAAATTGTTAGAGCACTCAAAGATCACGGTGAGTGGCGTATAGGGTGGAACGATTAGCTAAACTAGCTTATAAATGGCTAAAATGATAAGATGGCTGGGCCATATAACAAGAATGGACGGTACGAGGGCGCAGAAGAAATTGAGTGTTGAACACTACAGCAAGAGGCAGACCGAGCACAAGAAAGACCGATGAACTAGAAGAGGACACCAATAAACTTGGAATAAGGAATTGGAAAAAAGTCGCAAGCGATCGGGATGTATGGAGATCTCACGTGCAGCAGGCCAAAGCTCACAAAGAACTGTAGTGCCGAAAAATGATGATGATTATGATGATATTTAAGAGCTGAGTGGCTCATCTGTTTCATAAATTAATCTTCTGTCCGACAAATAGCAGCTTATGAGTTCATGGAAGTATGCAGATAATTAAAACTTGCAGGGAGCTACCACTTCGTGGAACAATGGCGTGTAAAAGTAGAGTAGTAGTTGCGAGCATGTCAGTCTGTGAGAGCCCAACCCACTCATTGCCAAGCTAGTGCGATTACAGTTCTAAGCCAGTCCGATTTACTCCTGGGTACTCATCTACATTTGTGGTAAATGTGCAGGTGTCGAACACATGTTGCTCGCTGAGTATTGCTGTTGGCACTATAAATGCGCGCAATTTATTTGTTGCAAAGCCTCTAAGAGGTGGGCCAGTGCAAAGGCGTGGCACGCACGGCACAAGTGCGTGGCACAGTGGGCAGTTGATGAAAACAATGGGATTGAAAAGCTGTAAAGAAAGCAGTAATATTCTTAAAGCTAAAATTTCATATGGTAAAAAGATATTGTGAGCTGGAAGGTAAAGATATAACAGTGCACCAAAATTAAAAAAAGGTTTAATCGCTGGGGTCTCATAGTAATTTTCTGATAGAAAAATAAGACAGATACGTTTTTTGCGAAATATTTGTGTCAGTAAATTTTCTTTATTTAGTGCTTCTTAAAAGTTTACATTTCTCATTTTACATGAAATTCTGAGATATTATGGCAAAAGCCATATCTCAACTCATGCAGAACTATTTTAAATACTTATAAATCTGATAAGTATTTTGAAACGTTTCTTTTTTACTTTTAATTTCAGCTATACAACTCGAAAATCCCTATTAAGCTTTGGTTTTATAAGCAAAACTATAAAAATTGTGATATATCGTTGGATAAAATAGGGATTAGTTGTTTTTTTTTTTATTTTGGGCGGTTCTTTTACATTTAAGGAAAAAATTGGTACAATAGAATATTTTCACTCGGTAGGTAATTTTGTACGAGGATTGTGGGAATGTCGATTTTTGGAACTTTCGTATCCAAATCAGATGAGCCTAAAACATCAATTTTCCACTACTTTTTCGATCACTTTGTTGCCATAATTTTCTGTGACAAATAGTGTGAACTTGATGTGGATTGCTTAGGTCGCAATCTTTGTAGGGTTGTGCGCTTAGTCGAATAACTGCCAATAAGTCGCTCAAAATAGTCCAGAAGCATCAAGTCCTTTGCACTTGATGACCTGCCCAAAGAAAAATTTCTGAGGGTAATCTTGTCACTGAACAGCGTCGGCAATAATATGAAAAATTTGCGATTGGTATGGGGTGCATCTCGTCTTACTGAAACCAATAGCCTTTGAAAGTTGTGCATGCACTTTTGTGAGAAAAAATCATTGGGCATGGCTCTCTACTGGATGTGTGGAGGGTGATGCATCGATTTTCTTGGCTTCTGAAGTGATAAAGAAGTATATTCCACTTATACCTCGCCTTACAGAAAAGCTTATTAATAAGTGAACAATTAAATCTACATGCTTTGGTGCCATCTCGTCTTTTTTTCTTGATGTTAAGTCCTAAAGTTGTTCTATGGCCAACAATAACATATTTTTTTATTATTATTTTTTTTATACTTACTCGTGCTAACAACGCTTCAAAAATTACCTATGAAAGTGCACTTTTTCTTGTGAACATTTTTTTGAAACATTTGAAAACACTTCAAAATTAAAACAAAAAAAAAACGAATTTGGAAATTCAAACAAAAAAATATGCATTTCTATATCATACTATATACATGTTTTTTTTTGGCTATACTAGAGGAAACTACGCTGTTCATTAAAACAACTGCAAACTATTTTTAATAGAAATGTTGAAAAAGTAAATAAAAAAAAAATTAAAATTCAAAAAAAAGAAAATTCATCTATTTTTTTTTGGACTTTTGCATATGATTGAAAATGGTAGCTTAAAAAATATATACTTCAACTGTTTTTAAAGGGTACCCTTAGAGTTCCGTAAAATTAAAAATAAAATTTATATACATTTTAACAAAGAATATTTGTGTTTTTAAATTTTGAAGTATTGTTTTACCCTGTCATCCCAAAGGTTATGGGTTCGAATCCTCCCTAAAGCACGGTTCTCGCACTTTTCCAAATTTATTTACATTTCTATATAGTTTCTAAAACAAAAAAAACAAAAATTCATTCCTCAACCCCAAAAGTCTTATCCTTCCAATCCTTACTCCCGCACAAAAGTCAGCGCATTATTTGCATTGTGGCTGCTAAAACAAACAACAAGAAAAAGACACAGTTACATATTGCATCAGTGGCGCCAGCAAGAAGAAGCGGGCAATCGCGGTAATAGCACAGAAACACTAAATTTAGCGAAGTCCTCAACCATCTGTGCGATCCTTCTGCCAGAAAAATATGACACACAGATATCGCTTCAAGCAGTAAGAAGGTGTTGTTCCTAAGCAACGACAGGTGGGCATTCCCACTATTCGGGACTGGTAGCGGTAGGCGAAAAAGATATCATATTCTTCAGCTAAAAAAAAGTGTAAGCTGTTTTATCTATATACGGCAACGTAAATTAAAAAAAAAAAATTAATATTCCAAAAAAACAAAAAACAACATTTATCTAGTTTTCTTATTTTTGAATATCCTTTAACACAAAAATTGCTCAAACTATTTCATAGAGTGGCTCCGAAAACTTTCCAAAAATGAAAAAAAAAATTTACAAATTCGAAAAATAAATAATAAATGTGTGTATTTATTTTTTATTTATGGGTGCATTTAAAAATTACAATTAATTTGTTAAAAAAAAAAAAATAGAAAAATAAAAAATTGTATCTAGTTTTTTCTCTGGTATTATCTGGTATTATTGAAAATAATGAGCTTTGCTTTATTTAAAAAAAAGTTAAGACTCGTTTTATCAGAGACTCTAAAAACCCCTCGAAATTAAAAAATTTTTTAAATAAAAAAAATTGAAAATAGCTTTTTTTTTATTCTGGGGTATAATTCAAAATAATAAGCTCTCTTTAATTAAAAAAAAGTTTAAACTTTAAATATAGGGGTCTTAGAATCCCAAAATATGAAAAAATATTAAGCAAATAAAAACAAAAATAATTACTTTTATTTAATATTATTTGTTGGTATGATTTTTGGGCATTTTCTACAGTGAAATTAAGTAATATCGATGTGTAACAATTTTATAAGAAATTTTTGAAAATTTGCATTTTGTTCATGGTAATTCAATGATAATTTTCAAAGCATTGGCGACACAGGCGTATATGAAAAATATATATAGGTATACTCATATGTATGTGTGTCTAATTTTTTGTCCATAGAACATTAAAAAAACATTTTTTTTAGCCATTAATTTTCATACATCCGGTAAACTACATTCGTTACGTACTCCTCAGCCCGCCATTTCAAGGACTTCCTACATTTAATCACTACTTCCGTAGAACTACTGCTGTTACGTTGTACAGATTCAAACGCTTTGGCTTATATTATGCAATAGCTATCAGCAGCACCCACAGCAAGCTCATCTAACTTTCTGAGGCCCTTCAAGTGCTTCTTTTGCTCTTTCAGTTTATTGCTATACCTTTCCGTACTTACCGAGTTATGTAAGTACCAATAATTTTTGCCACATCTGAAAGCCTTGGAAGAATGTCAGCTACTCGCATGCAAAGTTTCCACAGAAAATAAAATTTTGAAAAAAAAAAAATTGGTGAATGCCAATGCAATATTCGAACGCTTGAAATTTGCTAAGGACTATTTTTTTTGGCTAGCTTTGCTTCTGGATTTCATGTAAGCAAATTGAAAGTTGCCTGCAAGTACTTCTCCGCTTACAGAAGATGCGTTCCAAAATCAACAAGGCCTCTTATATAAGTATTATTTGATAATATTGTTAGTAATTTTTTTATTCTAAACAGTTCGTTTCTGAGTTAATGCGGCGATTGGGTTGGCTTAATATCATATCGAGTTAATGTTTTAGATTAAGAGCTGGATGGAATGGCCTTCAGAATATTAGTAGAAGTTATTCTTAGGATAAAATTTTCGCATTCAATGTGGTAAATCAGACAAGAATGAAGTGGAGTTAAAATTTGACTTTTAGTGAAAAAACCAGTCACAAGTGCCAATTGATGGGAGATCCAATCAACTTGCGCACACTTTTTTCGGTAGCAAAAATGTAATTTTTCGAACAATATGATGTAATTCGATCACATTGAAATGCTCCCTTTCCAATTTCCATTTTATAAACATTTCGATTAAGCTCTGAGGACTGCGCAGTTTGCAAAGCGACTACTAAAGTGTCAGAGGCGTTACTTTGTTACACTACTCTTAAATAATTATCTAAAAGTGCGGTTGCCTAAGTGGTCAAATCATTCGACTCTTTTATAAATTTACTCAAGTTATTCAATGGGAAAGCGGATAAGGTAGTCATTTTCCATACCAAATGATTCCTGGTCATCTTCCAAACAAGAGATGGTTGCGACAGGTTCTGTTATAGCTCTAGTCTATTCCTGCAGCATGCCATTCTAGCACCTCAATTTCTCGAGATACCTGATTGCATCAGCTGTGCTGTCTGTAGTCTACATTACAAGTTTGCATATCTGACTAATTATTTCACACTGGTGTAGAAAACATTAATTCAATTTATTTTTTGAGTAGACACAGAAAGCATCCCAGCGCTATCGCTAAGGAATGTTCCCGCGTTAGTCAGTTTAACCAACCTTTCAGCTACTTACATACGTTGCTGTGTGTCCATATTCCTAATTCTATCTTCTGTTAGTTCCATTCCCCTTGGCAAATATTCGTGTGTTTTCCCGTTTGTAGTAGCCTAGCAACATATATCTTTTCAGAATACGTACCTAAATACCTTCAGTCGATATATTGGCAGCTTAGTCTCTCCTCCACTTTTTTCTAGAAAATAAATGTATCTGCGAGTCTTTAAGAAATTTGGATTAGCTGCTATATTACATATAAAAAACTTACTCAAAAAATCGTATGGCATGAAACCTAAAGGTGTGAATAAGGAAGTGCAAATTTTCAAGTTTTATTTTTATTAAAAAAAAAGAATAAATAATTGACGCGTATACTTCTGTTAGGTGAGAGGCCGAATTCCTCCTCCTATTTGTGGTGTGGTTATTACAAGCTTTTCAATGGCAGAAATACACTCGGAGGTTTGCTGTTACCTACCAAATTCCTCCGCTATTAGAAAACACTTTTTCTATTATTTATGCACCGAGAATCGAACCTATGTAGTCCCGAATGGTAGTTACGCACCAAACTTCAGCTACAACGGCCGATTTTACTGGTGCTTATTGTAGACCGCCGTGTTTTAGTGGCTTTTTGCTCTCTGTATATTATTGAGGCGATACTTAAACTCCTCAGAACCCTTTAATTATCGAGTTGCGGTCAACCACAATAGATCGCGCCAGGAGTCCGCAATGCATTATGGGCTAATAATAGTCATCATCAATGAAAATTTTCTCCCCACTAGCCAAGTCTCCTTGGACCTGACAGCCGAGCACGCTGGTTCTTCTTTCGTGTACAAATCAATAAGGGTTAAATTCGTATTAGCCACTGGTTGCTCTATCAAGACGTATATTCAGCGTTTTAGGTAGACAGTTTGTCAATGAGTCTTGAAGATCTCAGCACGTGGAAAATCTGGGATCTCGTGAATTCTGAACTGTTTACTTTAATATTAGGAAGTAAGGGCAAGCATCACAACAAACTATGAGCTTGTGTGGTTCCCACAACCGCTACAACCTAGCCTAGCCTTGAGGGCTTTTGTCGGAACTGATTTTAGTGCACCCTTTGTTAATGCTTCGGGGGAAAACCTGGAAATTTTGCGCTTAATTTGGCGACATTGCATCCATTACTTATGAGAAGATCCCACATTCGGAGGTCTCGAAAAGGCGTTTCTACGCGATGGTTGTTTTTTTTGGGGAAAAGTTGCTTTACCACCGCAAAATTATTCGTGTTTCTGAACATTAAAAAGATAAAAAAAGCTCTTTTTTCAGTGGATACCGCGGACATTTGTAGAACGCCGTATCGCTGGAGTTTCTCAATGCCTAGAAAGATACAGCTTGAAATTCTTGTCTGAAACAAAAAAATCGAAGAGAATTTAATTTAAATAATAACAATAAATAAATAATAAATAATTAAATTGCCATAACTTGCAAATAGCGCTTAAAATATCATGTCAAGAATGCAGCACTCAGATTCTTCAGCTTTAAAAAAAGGTGTGATGATGTAAATTTCCATTCATTTAAGAATGGGAATAGTATAGAATATTAGTGCATAGTAATTTTTTGTTCCAACTTGGAGCCATAGGATACATATATAGGGGTTTTCAGTAAGAGCGCTTCAACTTTTGAACTTTTTTGAATAAAACACAAACGGTTTGACTTTTTTAACTAATTTTTTTTTTATTATCGAGTTTGAACATATACATTTAAGTATGAAATTCGATTTCTTTTGCATGACCACCGCGTGCACGTTTTACAAAGTCCAATCGTTGAACCCAATTTTCGACCACTCTTTTGCATAAATCGGTCGAAATTCCAGCAATTTCGCGTTCAATATTGGCTCTGAGCTCACAAATCGTCGCCGGCTTGTTACTGTAGACCAATGACTTCACATAACCCCAAAACGGGACGGCTTGTTAAATGGACCGTAAAATGGCCGTAATGCTCTTAAAGTAGCAGCAACAGAACGATTATTTTCATAAAAAATTTGCACGATTTGCAATCGTTGCTCAAGTGTGTAGCGTTCCATGATGAAATGTATACTAATGATGTTTACAAATGACAAGCGAAAAATAAAAAATATTGCGTCGTTCGCCCTCCCTATCGGAAAAAAGTTGAAGCGCACCTATTGAACAACCCTATATATGTATGTGTGTTGTTTCAACCTCTTTTTTTAGGCTAGAAGTACACGAAATTGACCCAAGATAAGCAGTCATCCAAAATTTAAAACAACACTTGCATCCTTTCCACCAATGAAACAGACCTATTGTTACCTCAGGCCAAGTAATTACGCTGCTATTTCTCCGAAAGTCAATCTGTAGACACAGCAGGTACATCATCGAAGAATTGACGCATGCCAATAAGTAGCCTCAGTAGACATTTTAAAAAGCCCCTCAGTACTTGGGAATGCACCCTACGTGGTTACGTATGTACGTATATTCTTGGTCCCACAAATACCTGTGCACTCTTGTCTCCCTTTCAGCAAAGCTGTCACTATTTTTGTATTTATATTTGATTTTTTCCCCTTCTAGCCAATTTATGCAATACCCTCGACTATCTCGTGGCGAGTCAGTAGCTTCTAAAAACCTAACAGTGCCAATTGGTGGCAAGTGAATCTGCCTGCGAAATTTGCTGCCAAACAAACTGAAGGAGAAAAAACAAAAACAAATAAGCAAACAAACAAAAGCAACTATATAGTCACAGCACACTTGTTCCACCTTCACAACAGATCCATTTGCCTGGCGATAATCAGCGCGCGCTTTTGAGCCTTTTGTGCGACCCTTTTCAGCCGGCAAACGGCGGTCGGTAGCCAGCGAATGGCTGGCATGAAGACTTATGAAAATACTAATACACAACCAACAGACGTGTTCATATGTATATATGTAGGTATGTGTGCTTTGTATTGACAGCATCTACGACGATTGGCAAAGTTTGAAAAAATGCGATCTGTTGGCTGGTGATTTTTCCTTTCTGCTTTTTTAACTTTCTGTTTTGGTTTTGGTTGTTTTTCTTGCTGTTTGCCTGTTTGTTTGAAGCTCGAGCAAAATACCAAGAAATCTTTTTGAAACAATGCGCTGGCTACCCGATTCATGCAATCGCTGTGATTTATGTGCGCTGTGGCAAATTTCATTTATTGTCCGCCGTCGCTTTTTTAGCTACGAACATATTTTTGTATATTCCGCATATATGTGTGTATATAGGTGTATGTGTATGTGTGCAAGTATGTGCGCTTTTGTTTGTGTTCACATATTAACTTGCATAGGTTCGCATACACACTTATACATATTAACACTTCCTCTTATTATGTCGCTGCTTCCAAGAATATTCATAACAAAATTTATACGCTGCCATTTGGGTAGCTTCCATAAGCCATGCACTCCTCCCTTCATTCTCTCGCCACTTGCCACTTAAGTCTGCCAACGTTGCAGTCATTTAAAAACCATTTCAAATTCAAAATATTTATTTACTCACATTTGCACGAAAGGCTGAAAATGATTAGCTTCATCAAATCTCAAAAATCATTGTTACCTGATGACCTTAAATCACTGTTGCTATTTTTATTTTGGATTTTAGATTTTTAATTTTTTATTTTAATTATTTCTATTAATTTTTTATTTAAATTTTTTAATTTTATTTATTTTTTTCTTATTTGCTTTACCTTTTATTTTTTACTAATTTTTTTGATTGGACAATTGCGCATGTCATAAAAAAATTCTACTACCTAACATATTTGCATATTTTGGATTGTTGTGCAATATTCATTTTGATAAGCGGCAAACTTTTATGGCTCAGTTGATTGATTTGCTGCAATTAGACGATTATGAGTTTCAAGAATTTTAGCAGCAATTACGAAAATACAATTAAGTGGTTGGTTTCATCCTTTTAACGAAAAATTTGCTAATTCAAAGTGTTCCATTAAAACAATTCAAAGAATTGGAAAAATGTATTAAAAAATGTAATCGTTTTTGTGGTTTATAATAATTAGCAATATTTCATTGGTACTCAGGGAGTTCGAAATATTTCCTGGTAATTTAAATATTAAATGTTTCTTTATCTTTTCTTAATTTTAACTCCCAGGTATTCACTGTGCTACTTGTCCGTTTTCTTTCCAGTTTGCTATGGGTAAGTGATAACATCTTGCTGAAAAAGTTAATTATGCTTTTTGAGCATTGAATAGAAGCGATTGATGTGACTGAATAGGAGCGATTACTTGCTGCTCATAGCAAAGTTAATCTCTTAAGTTAAAAACAAAAGTTGGACTTAGTTTGTGAGCGGTTCCAAACCTATCTATACATGTTACCTTAAGTAATCTTTGTAATTCTTCATATGTATTTGTATATTTTATTGCCTTCCCCACAACAGTTTTGATGCTTTGGATGGCAATTCTTATTGAGAGTTATTGTTTTTTGCTCTTTAAGTTTATCTCCATCCTTGTTATTCTCGATAATATTATCATAAAATTTCTACCAATTTCAAAATAAAGGGTGGTTAAATTTTAAAGGCCGATATTAAATGTAAACCACACCTAAACATTAAGTTTTCTCTGCATTTCATTTGACATTTGTCAATTCCAGACTAACTCAATTTGAACCATGGAAAGATACTTAATCGAGTAACGCGTTAAAGTTATTCAGGTTTATGATGAAAACGGGCGTTCAAATTAAAATACATCGCGCAATCATGATTTTTTCGGTCAACTTAATCGTCCAAATGTGCGTACAATCGGAAAAATTATGCAAAAGTTTGCGCAAACCGGGTCTGTAGGAGATGAGAAAACACCTGTGCATTCTCGTACAGGTCATATTGCAGAAAATATTGCTTCTGTTCGCGATTGTGTGGTTGAAGAGCCGTCCAGCTCAACTCTTCGTCGTGCCCAACAATTGCACCTCTCACGCTCGTCGGTGATGAATATTATGCATAAAGACTTGCATTTACACGTTTACAAGATGCAATTGACTCAAGAACTGAAGCCTCTTGTCCATTTGAAGCAGTTACAAAAATAAAAACTTAGCATTAATACACCATGTTTCGACTTGACTTTGGCAAAATTAAAAAAAAAATCAATAAGTAATTGTAAAAGTTATCGCTGTTTGTGTAGAGCCCGTTTCTCCAGAAGTCCCTTCCGGTGATCATCACAAGTCCTTAGAGATTCATCTAAAATCAATTGGACAAGAGAAATTCGTTGTATCAATAGATAATCTTGTGCCTTACCTAAGCTTTTTTTCCAAACTTAACAATATGGCGGCCTCATTAAATATTTTTCAGATTTTAGAGAAAAAAACCGGCAATTAATTGTTAAAAAATCGGAATTTTGGGCAAAATCCTTCAATCAAGCACGAGTTTTTTATATTTTTCAAAAGCATTATGAATTTTATTAAAATCTATCAAGCGGTTTCTAAGTTACAGTGATCAGCAGTTCAAAAAACATAGTTTTGAGAAAAACGCATTTAAGGTTTTCTACCGATTTCGTGGCACCCGAGTCCTCTTTTTTAATTCTTGAATAACTTGAAAAGTATTTGTCGGATTCACTTAGAACTTTCACAGAATATTTTTAAGACTCTATGCTTTAAGAAAATGCAAAAAAAATACAATTTTTGTAATTTCTGACTACACCTAACCCTTTAATGGTAAACATCGCTGTAAGGAGACTCTTATAAAAAACGCACATTCCCCTTCATGAAAAAATTAATTTATTATGTGTTTTATGTTTTATGTATCCTACACGTTTTTGTTAAACTTAACTTTTTTGCTAAATTACAAGCAAATTTAGGATAAATTGCTATTTTCGTTCGAGAAATTTTTGGAAAACTTTTGTAGCCGATAGATTTTTGATCATAATATTTACCTTTAGATCAAAAAAAAAAAATTTATATACGAGGTGTGTTCAAAAAGTATCGCAAATTTTGTTTTTTTTCAAAAATTATTTATTTATTCAGTAATATCTATTTTGTCCCCTTCAAAGTAATCCCCATGAGATATTATGCACTTGTGCCAACGTTTTTCCCAATCTTCGAAGCACTTCAAACATAATTTTTTTCATCTTGTTCAGCTCCTCCTTCGATCTCGTCAATCGTAGCATAGCGTCGTCCTTTCATGGGCCTTTTCAGTTTCGGAAGCAAGAGAAAGTCACAGGGGGCCAGATCTGGGGAATACAGTGGCTGTGGCATGTGGCATCATTAGTGTGTTGTTTTTGGCCAAAAAGTCGCGCACAAGCAACGATGTGTGAGCAGGAGCATTATCGTGATGCAAGAGCCAGTTTTTGTTCTTCCACAAATACGGGCATTTCAGGCGGATTGCTTCCCGCAAATTGCGCATAACGTGCAGGTAATATTCCTTATTGACCGTTTTATCCTATGACAAAAACTTCTGATTCACAACGTCCCTGCAATCGAAGAAAACGGTATGCAAAACTTTTACATTCGGCCGAACTTGGCGCGCTTTTTTCGGTCTTGGTTCATGCGGAAGCTTCCATTGAGATGATTGAGCTTTAGTTTCCACGTCATAACCATAAACCCACGATTTGACCCACCAGTTATGACCCTCTGTAGTAAATTTGGGTCGTCGCAGACAGAGTCCAACATCTCATTAGCAATTTTCATGCGATGCTGCTTTTGGTCGAAATTGAGCAGTTTTGGTACGAATCATTGAAAAACATCGAATGGCACATCGGAGTCCGGCACGTTTTTCGTGGTTCACATCTTCTCGGCCTTCTGAGAACATTTTGTACCAACGATAAACGTGGTCCAAAGCAGCTTCTCCGTATGACACAGTCAACATTCGGAATGCATCCGCGCACTTAATCATCTCTTTGAATAGGTTAAAATCGAAGACGAGCCGAAACACGTGCAAGCAGCTGCCAACAATTAACTGAACATTCAAAATGGCCGAACTCGTCGGCATGAGTGGGTGACATGAGTACCAACATATCGCCGCAAAAAAAAACGAAATTCGATTATACGTAACCTGCGCAATTTCAAAATTCGCGATACTTTTTGAACACACCTTATATAGTGGACAGCAATACAAATTTCTGATTTTTCATCTAATTTTTAAGTCAGATAGCCATATAATGATGTTTACCTTTCTATGATTAATTCAAGATGAATCATTCAAAAATTTCGTTACTTAGAACGATTTTGGAAGGGCTAGTCATTTTTTTATAACATTTTTATATACGGATTTATTAATTGCTTACAAAAGACATTTTGACCCCAAATTAAGATAAATTTTGCGATTTTGTTCAAACGAAAATTCATAAAATGGGGAAATTGTTTGTTTTGTTCTCGTCCATCATCTCATGCTGCTAAACATAATATGTGGCTGCTGAAATGGCTCACTGGAAACGTGACACATTTTGTTGGCACTAAACTTGTACAGACCTATACACTGTCAGAGTATCTAGTACCTGAGGGCGTCATCACTGCATAGATGAAAGCTTTATGCATTGGCCAGGTGCAGTCTGAGAATGGTGTCTAAGTTTGCAGTGCCTCTTTCGAAGACCAACGAACGGGTACACGGCAGACTCAAGCCACTCTTCAGCCTTTCATATACCGTACTAACCACAGTAAAAATAAAAACAATAACTTTCCCACTTAGTTGGAGCAAATTGCGCCTGATCATTAATATTTATATTGCAATTTTCAGCTCATATTCAGCCAAATTTGGTAGTACAGAATGCATGCCGTGGCTAAATAAATAGCTCACTCAAATGCGCTAATTCATTACATACAAATTAGTTTAGGAAAAAGCGGCTGCCATTAACTAGCATTGGTTGAAGTCAACAAAAAAATACAAAAAAAAAATAAATAAAAAAAATTGAGCTCGAAAACGTGAATTTTGCACCATACTGATTAAATGAGAGAAAAAAATTAAATACATGCGGTGTCAATGAATTGATTTGCAAAAAATAACAACAAAATGACGCTGTTGATTTGTGATTAATTTATTTCAAATAGTCAAAAGTGTTTAAATACAGGCATTTCGGTTATATTAAAGCAGAGTGAATGAGTGTATTTATGTATGTTCAAATATGGGCATGTGTGTGTATATGCCGGCAAGTATGAATCGAAACATAGAAGTGCATGTAAGTATACAAGGTGGCGCAAAATTAATCAGCCTACCGAAAGATTTAGAAATTTTTGCAAGTGGCGTCCTATGCCACTCACTCATATTTGACACTTGTGAGCTTCGCAGTAAGCAAGCAGACAAGCAATGGAGCGCGTGAAGGCAAATAAATATTTTCATTACTCAAAATCACTTTTTTGTTTTTTAATAATCAAACGTAATTTTTTTTATTTGTTACCAAAGTTAATCAAAAGCAAAAATGGATGCTTAATTTAGCGCCACCTTGTATTTTCGGGGTTTTTACTTACATTTTTCAAACAGCATGCGCGAGGGTACTAAGCCTGAATTTTGGGGGCTTGGCACTACCCTACACGTCGCCGTTGTTAGCCACAAGCCAAATGCTGGTTGTAGTTGTTGTAGTTTGTAGCAAGCACACAGTGTGATATGATTTTATTTACAACATATCCATTCAAAATGTTTCACAACTTTTCACTGACAAGCAAAAAAACTAAAAATTAAAAAAAAAATTAACAAAAAAAAAATTGATTTTTACTTTAAAAATAAAACAAAATGCTGAAATAGAAAACAAAAATAAAGCATGAATTCATTGCAAATCAATATTAGCAGGCGTATAAATGAAATCGTAGCTAGCGTCGAAATCGTTAATTAATTACGATTTATTGACTGAGTTTTGTTGATTAGACAAACGGCGCTGCTACACCAGCAAGCGACTATGCACGCCGACATATGTACATACATGCATGTGTGTTTGTATGTGTGGTATGTATGAATCCATGCGCAAGCGCATAGATGTTGCCGGCTAGCAAATTGCTTCAAACAGCCTGAGCTCTGTTCAATTTTATTGACTGCCGTTGACTAGTTGATTTCTCGCTTGAACTACGCTTAGACACCGCAACATGATACTGTTATTTGTATAATTCTACATAAGCTGCCGCTGCCGCTGCCGCTGCTGCTGTGGTTGTTGTTATTTGCGCTTTTGTTCGCCACTAAGCTGGTAAGCGTGCGCGCGTGCGCGAATTTGGCCAAATAATTTCGAGCGAGCGCATGTTGTCGTCAATTAATTGAATTTTTATAAACGCTTTGCAGGTGGTACAACAACAAAAGCTATACGTAGCAACAACAACGCATAAGGATAAGCGCAAAACTTTTCCTACCACACAACAACACCAACCAAGCGCTAGCCATCGCTCTCACGTACAACAAGTTGATTTCAATTGGCATTGTGTGTCTGTCTGCCGGAGCAGAATTGCACAGATTTGTTGTTCCTTGTAGTATGCAAATTCGTGGCGGCTGATAAGTCAGCTATGGCAACCTGTGAAAATAGGAGCGTTGCTCGAATTTTGGTGATTTAAATCCAACTAACTGCAGTGTATGACCGACCAACTGCAAAATAAACGGATTATTCCATAGCAAGTTCGTTGCTTAATTCTTTTGTTTTTGGCATTTCAATTTGGTGTAGTATGGCTTGTTGCACTGATTTATCAGTTGCACCAAATTTGGTGATTTCACCAGCCGCAGCACAAATAATCTGGCCGGTAAAACTATTTGTTGTTGTTATACGGCTATGTTGTTGCAGCAGCTAACAAACTACCTGCTGACCATTTGCTGATTTGCTGCTCCCTATGTGCATGTGGATGCACATTAGGGCGTGGCATAATTTTTTTTTTTGCGACATCATAACGCATAAGTTTCAGGTACTACATAAAATTTTAAGGGAAAAAGTGCATTCGAACATAGTGGTAAAGTCAATTTCTACCCGCTCAAATTTTGAAACAAGCTTTTTTTATTAATGCGAAGTTGATATGAGGATTAGTATTGACTAAAGTATCAGGTCAGTCCATAAGTTCGTGCGTTTTTCAAAGCTGGTTTTAAAATTATTAAAAAAGATGTTTGAAAAACACTATGAATACGGGTTAGATATTCACCGCCTGTTCATTGACTTCAAACAAGCCTTCGACAGTGTTAAAAGAGATAGGATCCAGCACATATTGCTTATTCTTGGAATGCCTGCCAAACTAATAAGGCTCATTAGCGCAACGCTCACAAATACACAAGCAAAAGTGATCATTCAAGGAAAGCTCACAGAGTCGTTCCCTATTGAAACAGGTGTAAAACAAGGTGATGCCTTATCAACAGTCATATTCAATTTGATGCTGCATTTTGTCGTAAGTGAAGTCAACAAAGGTGGTACCTTGATAACTAAAACAACCCAAATATGTGCTTATGCAGATGACATCGCTATGCTCTCAAGAAATAGGAATGACTTAAAAGAAATTTTCTTAAAAATTAACAAAAATTCCGAACGATATTGGTCCTTTTGTAAACGAGGGCAAAACCAAATACTGTCGAAATCGAGGCGGCCTGCACAGATGCCAAATTTCCATGTGGGAGCCTATACTTTTGAAGCAGTGCAGCATTTTAAGTACCTAGGAGTTATGTTCACATGTAGCGGTGATTCAACTTCCGACGTCAGGGATCGCATCAACGTCGCCAACAAAACGTATTACGCCCACCTTAACTTGTTCAAGTCCCGACTATTGTCTAAAGCTACAAAGTTCACTACGTACAAGTCTCTTATTCGACCAATCCTAACATATGGTTGTGAGGTATGGACTCTTAAGGTTGATGATTGTGCTCAGATTGCTCGCATGGAAAGAACAATTTTAAGAAAGATATTTGGCCCAATAAGAATGGATGATGGTACCTATAGAATTCGATTGAACTCGGAACTGAACGATCTAACTCAGAACGAGACAGCTATGCGTTTTGTTAAAGCGTAGCGCATAAGATGGCTAGGTCATGTGATCCGTATGCCTGTTGACTGCACCATGAAGAAAGCCTTGTCAGGAAAGCTAATGGGCGTGAAAGCCAAAGGCAGACCGAGGAACCGTTGGATAGACGCAGTGGAACACGATCTTAAGAAGCTGGGAATACGTAACTACGAAGCAACAGCTCTAGATAGATCGCTTTGGAGGAGCAATTTGAAGGCAGCTTTGACGCACCCCGCGTTGTAACGCTATGAAAGAAAGAAGAAAGTATTTATTAATCAATAATATATTTTCCTTCATTTTTTTTAAAAAAACCACTTTTGCGCAGTCCTTACACTCACGGTATACTCTCCGTGAACAGCGTTTATTTCTGCAGCAGCAGTTGTTGCATTTTTACCACTTATATAAAAAAAAATACAAAATATGCCTCTTTGTAAACAAATAATAAAAATGTTATTAACATATGAAAAAAAGTAATAATTTGATTTACGTATAAAAAAATTTAATATAAATTCGACAAACATATAAACAAATGGTGAAGGAAATAAAATTATTTGATTTACATATAAAAAAATAAAGAAAAATTTGACTTACACATAAAAAAATAATAAAAATTTTATTTACATATAAAAACCATTAATAATCATTTAATTTACATATAAAAAAAATTTACTTACATATGAAAAAAAATAATAAAAATTTGATTTACATTTAAAAAAAATATTAATAATTTAATTTACACATAAAAACCTAATAAAAATTTGACTTACATATAAAAAAATAATAACAATTTGATTTATATACAAAAAAAATATAATAAAAATTCGACAAACATATAAAAAAATGGTGAAGAAAAAAAATAATAATTTGATTTATATATAAAAAAATAATAAAAAATTTGATTCACACATAAAAAAATTATAAAAAATTTGACTCATATATAAAAAAATTATAAAAAATTTGACTCATATATAAAAAAACAATAAAAATTTTATTTATATATAAAAATCAATATTAATAACTTGATTTACATATCAAGAAAAATAATAAAAATTTGATTTACATATACAAAAAAATTTGAATTACATATGAAAAATAATAATAAAAATTTTATTTACATATAAAAAAATTATTATTATATAATTTTAAATATTTAAATAAAAAAATCAAAACAAAATTTGGAAAAAACCAAATCAATTAAATTTTACAATATTTCAAAAAATTATTTAATGGTTTTTATTAATTAAAGTGTTTTTTAATATTTTTCTGCGTAAAAAAAATTTATTAAATTCTACAATACTTCAAAGAATTATTAAAAATTTTTTTTAATCACATTTTTTTATCATAATTTTTTTTTTTTTGCAATTTTCAACGTATTTTTAATTATTTTGGTTTTAAACCACTTTTACTTTCAAGAGGAGTTGTATTTATTCTACTTTCTATATCCATTGCCACATAACGCCTCTCAAATTGTCTTTTTAACTAATGGAAGCTCCTTCTAAAATTTCTTGTTCTCGAAATTGTCTTCAAGCTATGCTCTAACAGATTTTAATATAGTTTTTGGAATTCTAAACAGAATCCGCATCTACTAGGATCGTACACCCTAATGCACATACGCACCTCCTTACTCCAACTGGCTGCATTCTTACTTTACTCATCGCCAGCCGCAACGTCTGCCTCGATGCTCGCTGACATTGTGGGTTTTGGCATTGCATTCTTTTCGTACGCGTATAATTTAATTTGCATTTTAACAACATTTTCTGCACATGCACACATGCACGCACACACATACACATTTGCTGAGGTACAAGACAATGCACCTCCTTAGCAAAATTTCATGCGCATGCGCAAAGGACACAATAAAGCTGACTGGTAGGCTGCGTGGTAGAGTTGAGCTGGCTGGCGCGGTTAGCTGCTGGAAGGGGGTCAACGGTGCCCGCGACCACATCCTTGACATCTTCAACATTTTTTCGGCAGTCTTCTGTAGCCACTCACATGCTTGCGTATTATTCTTATTAGGTTGTTCTTTTCCATAAGTCTGGTTGTTCTTTTTGCTGCCGTTGCTGCTGTGTTGGTGGTACATTTTTTCGTTGAAACAATAAAAGGCGTGACTTGTTACATGCGCGCATGCGTGTAGCTGACACGCATGCATAATACAATGCATCGCCGCATTGGCATATCTTCGCTACATTTTTCGTTACGCATATAAGTAAATACGAATTACGAATATATTGGTTTGTGGGTATGTTCAAATGCATAAGCAGTAGTGTAGGTGTGTGTCATACCAAAAAGCATCACATCGTCGGCGGTCAGTTTATAGTTTTCTGGAGAAATGAGTAAATTTGACATGTTACCTTTGTCGAGCTTATTTTTTTGAATTTTTTTCTGTTTTTTTGGAATTTGTCCCATTTTCTGCTTTAATTTTATTTCTTTAAATTTTGTATTTATTTTTTGTCAATTCGTGCAAAGCGATGTCTGCACAAACAATCAGTTCATCTTTTATTTTCTTCAATTTCTGCATAAATAAATATTTATTACTAATAAATAAATAGTTAGTACTTCCAAATTATTTTATTAGAGGCTGTATTAGCATAACTGTAAGTCCAGTTTGGGTGAATGTTGTCCAGACACTTTCCTGGCAGCAATGAAATGGAAAGGGCGTTTTTAAGTTGCAGTCAAAATAAAGAGGTACACTGCGTTAAAAAACTGCTGAAAACTCCCATTTATTTATTTCTCGATTCATTTAAATAATTTTTTGCCGGAAATTAGTTGTTTCTCTTACAAAAGCCACATAAATCCCAATTTCAAACCGTGTGAGAATTAAAAAAAAAGTTCAAAAGCTTTTATAAAAACTCAACACTTTTTAACCGGAATTTTTAGAAGAATTATAAGCATTGGAGTTTTATAGCTCATTCAATTTTAGTTTAATAATGTGCAAATTTCAAGTAGCTGAAAAATAGAGCTGAATTTTGACAAATTTTTGTTTGCAGTCAGTGCTGGCTGTTCCATGTAAAAAAATGGAAAAATGCACAAAACTGCCAGCAGCAAAAATTCTCAAATATTAGCGCAATTTCCTAGTCACCTGAAACTTTGTTAGACTAAAATAAACCATGTCCGCGGAGCAACTATCAAAGGTGATAGTCGGTGTCTCCGTGTTTTCTTCCTAACCACTCCTCAACATGTGATATGAGTTTGCAGGTGCTCACCCGCTTTGCGATTGATTCCATCGCGCCTGCCATGGGACAATTGTCAGCAATTGCTCAAGGCATTTAGATCCAACCACACCAATAACCACGTAATTGTAGGTGGCAAAGAAGTGGAGTTCGTTAGCTTCTACTACCTCTGCTATACTATAGCAGCGAACGGCGAAACAGAGGAAGACGTCAAGAATAGATTGAGCAAGCCAATTGAAACATCAAAGCTTCACCAACATATGCTTCAGGTTAATATGCAGAATATTGTGGCCCAACACATTAAGTATTGAAGAACTCTGGGGACAAACAAACGAGGAGCCCATCTTACGCCAACTCACAAGAGGAAATTGGCTTGGCTAGGCCACGCACTTAGAAAACCACCCCAAAGCATCACAAAGAATGGTGCTAGATTGGAATCCACAGGTAAGCAGAAGTTGCCGCCGAACCCAAGGCGTATGGATAGCTTTTTCATCTGAAAGAAATACTAGTTTTCCACAAGTGTTTGCTTTAATGATGCTTCCTAATGCTTATATAGCCATGCACCAAAGAAAATTTAACCATGGCAGAAGAGCCAACAAAAATCACAAATTAAAAATTTGCATAAAAATAATGCGTAAGGTAGAGGCAGCCATGATTTGAATGTCGACTCGCCAACGCTAAGTTTAGAATCAGCAATCACCAGCCTAACTGGAACAGTAGCATAAGCAGATACAACAGCAAACGAAACCACGAGGCAATGATGACCACAACAACCAAAACAGTCGCTAACGAAAACCAAAAACCGCTTTAGATACAGTAAATAGGAAGAATTTCAGCGAAACTGCAAAACGCAGTCGAAGTCGAGCAAATGAGGCGAAACGGCTGGCTATAGAAGCGAGGCAAACAAAGCAAAACCGCAGCAACAATTGGCAGTGCGGGCAGCAACAATTGCTAGCATTACACTAGCGAACTTATTATGTTTCGGTTGCACTTGACAAGGATCAAGGTTACTGCGTGGCTTAGCTGCTGAGCCGCCTTATTGTCTCACCGACCGGGTAGTGAAGGTAGTGGAAGTGATTGCGGCAGTGGCTAAATGGTGAATTTGTTTGTACTGTGGGCTGCTGGAATTCTAAATAACAGAAAATGCTAGTGATGTGCCGAATGCGAAAATGCAAGAGGATGGGAATTGGTTTGTGAATATGGATGAGGATATGGATTTCGATATGGATATGGATATGGATATGGGTGTGGATATGGATATGGATATGGATATGGATATGGATATAGATATGGATATGGATATGGATATGGATATGGATATGGATATGGATATGGATATGGATATGGATATGGATATGGATATGGATATGGATATGGATATGGATATGGATATGGATATGGATATGGATATGGATATGGATATGGATATGGATATGGATATGGATATGGATATGGATATGGATATGGATATGGATATGGATATGGATATGGATATGGATATGGATATGGATATGGATATGGATATGGATATGGATATGGATATGGATATGGATATGGATATGGATATGGATATGGATATGGATATGGATATGGATATGGATATGGATATGGATATGGATATGGATATGGATATGGATATGGATATGGATATGGATATGGATATGGATATGGATATGGATATGGATGTAGATATGAACATGAATATGGATATTGATATTGATATATGTAGAAATGAATAGAGATATAGTCTTGGATATGAATACGAAAACGAATATGTTTGCGAATACAAATACGCCAACGAATACGAATGCGAATGCGAATAGTCACACACTAAACTTGCATTCTTTGCGAGTTGTATTTGTTGTTTTGCAGTAGTTATACGCCGGTGTTCTGACGCGTTGTTACGCGCGCACTTTTTGCGCATGCGCATATGGAAATTGGTTTATGGCTTGTATATGCAGATTAGGCGCATCGCACGAGCTGCGACGCCAACTGAAAGTCTGATTTAGCCAGCAGCTAGAAGGTAAGTTCGTTTGGTCGTATGCTTATACCGCCATCGCCTTTGCGACAGGTTCAAAATTCACGAAATTTATGCACGAGCGCGAAGGTTTTCGTCTACCTCGTTGACCGATCTGGGATCCTCTCAAGCATTTTCGTTGTTATTGGTGTTACCATACTTAACAAGCAGGCTCATCCTTATCCACAAGCGCAAGCATAAGGTTACCTGTGTTGTTGTCGTTGTTGGTTGGTTGGTTGGTTGGTTGCTGTATCGACGCAATGTTGCCGCAAATTCAATTTGCTGCGATGTGGCTTTTTGCATATCTCGCAGCAAAATTCGTGATTCTACACTTTATGTGTATTTTTTACGTTTCGTTAAAGATCGTTGGCTATGGCTCATCTTTTCCATACCGTACTTGGTGGTGGCTGAGGAGCCTTTGGCTTTTCGATGCTTGGTTGCCTGGTTGCTCGCTCGCTTCGATGCTTGATTTAATTTTGTGCGCAGCTCCATTATCATTGTTATAATAGTGTTTGTTGTTGTTATTATTTTTGTTAACCGCTTCCCTGTGCGTTGTTGGCAGTCTGTGCTGCACATTACTCTCAACCAAAGTTGGCTATTCACCTGTTTGAGCCAGATTCCTGGCAACCGATTAAAATCACCTGCGCCTGCGCCCACGCACTTCATTTACTGGCTGCCATGTCTGTTGCATTGTGTACACCGTCGCTGTCGTCGTTCGTCGGTTGCCCGAGTCTGTTGCTGCCACACAAAGCTTATTACGATCCCTCTGCTTTTGTTTATTATTGCTGGTGTTGGTGTTGCTGCGGCCGTTGCGGCTTTGCCATTTTTGGTTTTGCCGGCTTATTTATTTTCATTGTTGTAGTTTGCCTATATTGGTTTTCTGATCGCGTTGCGCTTCGTTACACACCTAGTAAGTGTGTGGTTGTTGTAGAGCTGGATTTTATTTTTGAATTTTCCTTGGTCTTCTGGTCTGCTTTAATTTGATTTTTGCTTTAAGGCACTTTTGGATGATTTTTTGAGGCACAGGATGTTCGCCGCTAATGCAACACATTGTTATTGCTTTTGTTGTATATGAGTTTAAGTCTCCGCACACCACACAAAGAACGTGACTGCGCATTGCTCTGAAGTATTAAAGTTTTTTATGCCAATTTCTCAAATAAGGCAGGCCAGCCGAAACAATTTTAACGCTCAGGAATTAAAGGATTAAAATTCTTTATGTGTATTAAGCCATTCTCTTGCTGTCTGTGTAGGAAATACTCTTTATTGGACATACGAAGTGGCTTAGTATTTTCTAAAGATTTGTTGAATCTCTATAGGAAAATGAAAATTGGCAGAACGTTAATGAAGTAAATTGGCTTCGAAATGGGTAGAAAGGCCCTTCTGAGGAGATAGAGCCAACAAATGGCCTTGATAGATTTTTAAGTTGCATGGATGCGCAAAAAGTTCCTTGAAAGGAATCGTGGTGTCAAAGGTGTATATTTATATGGATAAATTTCGCAATTAACTGATTAATGTGATGTCATAAAACTCATTTTTGTATTCATAAGCAAAAACATAATTTTTGACTTTTGATTGCCCTCGAACGAAAGTAATCAAAAATTTTCACACTCTTAATAATAAATCAATTAGTCAAAATTTCGTAGGAATTGAAAGCGACTTATTTAAAAAAAGTGTTTTTACCAGTTGATTTCAACAAAAAATTAGATGCAGAAACTAATACCAAAGTTAAATCTAAAAATATATAATTTGAGGTGCTGCGAGTTGAGCCGAAAGACTCTCCTCAATTGTAGGAAAAAATTCATTACTGGCAACATTCCTCTATAATTTAAAGAAAGTAAAAATCGTGGTTTTCTGGTTTTTATTTTGTCCATTTTTTGGTTTCCTGTTTTAGGTTGTTTTTGTTAAAACCGAAAAATGGGGTTGTACCAATAAATGGATTTGTTAAAAGAATTTAATTCAATAAAATGAAAAATGAGTTTCGCTGTACGAAAACGCACTACTATATCTCACAAACATTTGACTACTAAAAAATCGATCCAGGGACTTATCTATATATAGGGTTTTTCAGTAAGAGCGCCTCAACTTTTGAACTTTTTTGAATAAAAAACAAACAGTTTTACCTTTTTAACTAATTTTTTTTTATTTTCGAGTTTGAACATATACATTTAAGTATGCAATTCGATTTCTTTTGCATGACCACCGAGTGCACGTTTTACGAAGTCCAATCGTGGAACCCAATTTTCAACCACTCTTTTGCATAAATCGTCTGAAATTCCAGCAATTTCGCGTTCAATATTGGCTTTGAGCTCACAAATCGGCGCCGGCTTGTTACTGTAGACCAATGACTTCACATAACCCCAAAACGGGACGGCTTGTTAAATGGACCGTAAAATGGCCGTAATGCTCTTAAAGTAGCAGCAACAGAACGATTATTTTCATAAAAAATTTGCACGATTTGCAATCGTTGCTCAAGTGTGTAGCGTTCCATGATGAAATGTATACTAATGAAGTTTAGAAATGACAAGCGAAAAACAAAAAATATTGCGTCGATCGCCCTCCTTATCGGAAAAAAATTGAAGCGCACCTATTAAAAAACCCTATATATGAATGTATATAATTGGTCTTTACACCCTTTTTGGGTGTTTGGCCGAGCTCTTCCTCCTATTTGTGGCGTGCGTCTTGATGTTGTTCCACAAATGGAGGGACCTATAGTTTCAAGCCGACTCGGAACGGCAGATATTTTTTTATGAGGACCTTTTTTTCATGGCAGAAATACACTCGGAGGCTTGCCATTTCCTGCCGAGGGCTATTAAAAAAAAACTTTTTCTTAATTTTTGTATTTCACCGAGATTCGAGCCTACGTTCTTCCTGAGAAATCCGAATGGTAGTCACGCTCCAACCGTCACGGTTTAATTGATAGGGTTATTCAATAGGTGTGCTTCAACGCCCGACAGGGAGGGCGAACGACGCAATATTTTTTATTTTTCGCTTGTCATTTGTAAACTTCATTAGTATATATTTCATCATGGAACGCTACACACTTGAGCAACGATTGCAAATCGTGCAAATTTTTTATGAAAATAATCGTTCTGTTGCTGCTACTTGAAGAGCATTACGGCCATTTTACGGTCCATTTAACAAGCCGTCCCGTTTTGGGGTTATGTGAAGTCATTGGTCTACAGTAACAAGCCGGCGACGATTTGTGAGCTCAGAGCCAATATTGAACGCGAAATTGCTGGAATTTCGGCCGATTTATGCAAAAGAGTGATCGAAAATTGGGTTCCACGATTGGACTTCGTAAAACGTGCACGCGGTGGTCATGCAAAAGAAATCGAATTTCATACTTAAATGTATATGTTCAAACTCGATAATAAAAAAAAAATTAGTTAAAAAAGTGCACCCATTTGTGTTTTATTCAAAAAAAAGTTGAAGCGCTCTTACTGAAAAACCCGATATATTAAGTCCTGTCCTTGTCTAATATGGCTTCGAATGACTTTTTCCTTTGTGACTGTAAGAAAGCATATACTTTGTTGTACACAGTAGTACTTTGACATATATTCATTCTTATCTGATCACATTATAAAATATTTCTGTACGAATTTTCAACGAATAAGCATCTTTCATCCGAACTCTTGCTTTTTTATACTTGGTGGGATCTTTGTGTACAGCTAATTAAAACTCTAACTTCTACTTCAAGACATCCGTTGCGAAAGACATCCTTCGTTGTCACATTTAGGCCTATACAAAGGAATCTCACCAAAAAAAAAAAAACAACAAATCTGCCATACGGAAGTATCACAGAACTATAGGCCCATTCAGTCTATTAATTACACAACCAATTTATCTTTTAATTCTGCAACTTTTTTCTCCCACTTTATCGCTAAATACCTCAAAACTATCAAATGAACTAAGAAAAAAGTATAAGAATTTGTGGTACCGCAAGAAATTGACAAATTAAAAAATATATTTTTAACACTCCTACCACACTTGCTGTATGTATTTATTTAGTGGAAAAATATATTTGTTTGTACATAGCCACCATTAATATCCAGCAGTCATATGCAATTTTGAAAGTCGACCAAACGAAAAACACACCCACCCGCCGCGCAATTAACACCTCAAGTGGGCCGGGCGCTAGCGACGGGCTGTGCAGTGAGGGGGCCAACTAAGCGTTGCGCACTTGTATGTGTGTGAGGGGACTAAAACAAACCAAAAATTTGGCAAAACAATTTGTGTTAAGTCCGAAATTTGTGGAGCGACGATATATCAACTAAAAGAAAATTGAAAGCCATAAAACAGAAAAATGTTGAAATAAAAGGCAAATGAAAAACCGACTGCCAAAGGATATATGACACGCCACTTAAACGGGACCTGTCATAAGTGATTTCATTTGCCCAGATGTGTGATTGTGTGTGCTTTAGTTTATATGTATCTGGTTGTGAGAGGGAGTGCATGGATGTGTGCATTTGCACATATGAATTCGATCCGTTAGCCAAACAAATTCCGCAGCATGGAAATGCTCTGTCAATATATTCGTATGTGGGTTAACAAATAACTAGGTTTTCCTGTATTTTGTAGATATATTTTTTTGTTTTTTCATTTTTAACAATCAAAATATTTCCTTAGTCGACATGATTTCGTAATTTTGAAGTGTTCCAAATTATTTTTAAATTTTGGTTGAACTGTGAAAAAAGCAAATTTTGTATTTGGCATCATTCATGCAGAGTTGTTAATTGTTGCTATTGTAAGCATTGATGGGGAATTACAGGAAAAAAAAATATTTAAAAAATGCCACTAAACTACGGAAATATTTTTTTATCCAAGACACTTTTTTCACCTAGACAATGTAAATGAATATAGTGCAAGTAAAGAAATTAGAAAAATAAGGCCCGTATCAACACAACCAGAAACGCCTTTTTAAAATAAGCAAAAGTTTTGACTAATCGAAAATTAAACATAAAATTGTGAAAACGATATATGAAATATTATGAGTGGTCAGGAGTTCTATACGAAAATACAATAGAAACACTTGAAATGTGGTGTTACCGCCGTATGCGGAAGATACAATAGAGTGACAGTGTCACAAATGTAGAAGTCCTGAGAAGATACAGAAAAGGGCACGAATTGTTACTAAATATTAAAGATCACCAAACAGCCCATTTGGAATACATCATTCGGGGAGTAAAATATGAACTATCCCAACTAATAATCGGAGTAAAAGTAAAAGGCAAGGTATCATGTGACCGCCAACATCCATAAGTGGATAGGCATTTGAAGAAGAAGAAGGCAATATTTATTCCTAATGAGAAGCAAATCGGATAGAAAGTACGAAATACATCGACACCAGCGCCACCTATCGATTTGTTTTTACAACATTTGCACTCTACGATAAGCTGGACCCAGGTTATCAAATTTTCATAGATAGGGTAGAGCATATTCAAAAACAGCGAGATTTCCGAAGGCAGTTGTTATATGATCTTCTCTATAGAATGGTCGTGTACATCTCATAAATGCTTCCACTCACCCGCACAAACGCAGCGATTCCACGACCGCAGCAATCTCACAAATTTCCGCAAGGCAATACCAATAAATCCGACGCCGGAATGAATAGCACTTTATAATACGCAGAAGCACTAGCCAGGAAACGGAAATAAGCATCAAAAAGTAGGCACAATATAAAACGCCAAAAAAATTGGGACCAAAAAACGCCCCAAACAGTAGGCACCAAGGAAATATAATCCCAAAAAGTAGGCACCAAAAATATATTTCCTACAAGTTTGCACCAACAAGCAAGCGCCAAAAAGTAGGCAGTGTTATTTCTCACTAGAAATTAGCAATCACAAGGAAAAACTCAGGAAAAATAGCCCAAAGTGTATCGAAGATATATAAAATGTATAGCTCTCTCTCTCGCTTCTGCCTATGTTATATCTTTTTTCTCTCTCACGGAACGAAAATGCCCAAAACGTTGCATGACCTTGAAATTTTACTCTCGATTCTCGCTCATAAATCGCCGCCTAAGAAGTTTCATTTCAAAAATTATAAAAATCCATAGAATTTTCAAGTATAATAACTTCACTTAATCTACGATTTCTTGAACATACAACTAGGCATGGAGCTTTAATTTAAATTTTCATTAAAAAGTTCGAAATTTTGATAAAAACTCGTCCAACTTTTTAATGCACATCTTAAAGATATCGAAATGCAAGGATCCGAAACTGTTCATCTAATGACTAATCAAGGGCCTCGTATGTATTTATTTTAATGCTTCGATCCTAACACAATAAAGAGAATCTTAAGATTAAATTTCACAATAGATTAAATTTTCATATTAAAATTTAAATTTCAACGAATTTTTTCACGTCTAAATGTATTCATCCCTCTAATAGATACTAAATTTTGGGGAGGAGCATACCAAAGTCGAGTCTCATGCAACGCGAACTATCTTTCCGACGTTAGTGTTTTGTATCTAGCAGCGAGAAGTTTTGAGTTTCTCACTGACTTCGTGGCAGTTTCTCATTGACTTTGAAGGCGAGGTATTCCGTCAACAGCTTCAATAATTTCCGCGCTTGTTATACATCAAATACTGGTTGTCTATGCCTACAAGTATCCAAGTGCTTCCTTTCTTGATTTTGTCTGAATTAATATTGAATTCTTTTTATGAAAATTTATTTCATTCTCTAACAAAATCTATATGAATCCATGTTTCAAGTTAAAAAAATTCAACAAATTTCCATCAAAATTTCAAATTTTTTTTTCAGAATTTTTAATTTACTTATTTTTATAGTCCATTGAATTTTGGAAAAACAAAGTATAGGTTTGAAGAGGCTCAAAAATCACGTTGATTATTACCATTTTTTTTTTTACAGGAGATCTTACGCCCTTTTTCTATATAGCGAATGCTTGCAACTTTTTATATGGAAGAAAACAATAAACCCAGATGCTTTAGTTATTTCACGCACTGTATCTGCCCATATAAATCAGTTAAAATCCTTAATAATTTCATACAGCGTATATGTATATATAAATCATTACAAGCAGCTGAGTACAGCCTTTCCGCCCTAAAGCAATTACCACCGCTCGAAATTTGTTCAGGAAAAAGGCGAACTCAGCTCACAAATGAAAACATGTTTATCACTTTGAAATTAATAACATGGCATTATTTCAGCAAACATCAATATAAACGAAAACACATGCACGTACATAAGTGATTCAAACGTTAAATATTAATAAACAAGTGCTTTAGTGCTTTAGTTGAGGTAGCAATGGAGGAGGCAGCGGACGTGTTTTTGTTCGCCAGAAGCATTGGCCTGCAGCTAAATATTTCCACAGTATGAAGTACATTAAACAAACATACATACATACATACATGTATGAGTTTAGGTTGAAGGTAGTAGGTGATAGGCTGTACCGAAACATTTCGCCACTTAATTGAGAGTTTTCATTATCTCCAGAAGTTCACTGGTGGCGAAGTATTGAGATACTAGTGAATTTGGGGTGAGATGTTAGGAAGTAATAAATATGATTTTTCGGCAGTTATTTACTAGTTTTAATTCAAAATAACCGCAAAATTTATTTAATTTTTGTTTTGTTTGTTCATACTTTTAAGCAGCAAAGAATGACGAAGTTGGGAATCAAAATCGAATGGGTTATTTTTTTGCAAGGGGTGAGCTTGCAAAGACGCAAACTTTTTAAGGTTGTATAACTTCCAGGTTTATAAGAAGATGCCCTTACATACATTTGAAGAGCAGCTTTGAGGAATGATTTATGACCTAAGGATTTTATAGCAAAAATTCATTGAAATATATTCATAGCCGAGGAGTTTAGGAAAATATAGCCTCAAACCTCGACTCCTGTAAATACATTTAGATTTGGTTTAAGACTCTTCACAACTATGGTTATATACCCTGTCTCAGGCAGAGTTTAAATCAAACTTAATTTGTGCTAGAAATCAACTCAAGGAAAGATTTGAATGGTGCCTTAGTAATCATCGGGCGTGTCTCTTGCCCAACAAGTGTTACTACTTTGAACTGATTGGAAAATTGAAAAGGGAAAGCCTCTTTCGATGAGCAAAATCCACATTTCATAAGTCGATGACGTGCTTTCGTCTTATTTTATGTTGCAAAAGCTAAAGATTTCAGCGTCAGCGATGCTTTTGTGGACGGGGAATGTCAAGTAAAGGTCCAGTGGTTCGCTAGCATGGAAATCTGGTAGGAATGAATGTGAACGGTGCAGTTCTGAAAGCTTGAGCTGTAGTACCTCTTCTGTATTGGAATAGCCAAGTCGCGAAAGGTTTCAGTAGTTGATGCCTAGTTAGCATGAGAAAGAGTACACCGGTAAGTCCTAAGGCGAAGAAAAAAGGAGAAATAGAAAAACAAGAAGAAAGAAAAAATAAGGAAAACACAAAAGGGACAAAGAAGAGAAAGACGGATAAAAAGAAGAAAAGGATGAAAAGCAGAAGAAGAGGGGTAGAAAAAATAATAATAATGTGAAGAAGGAAATGAAGAGCAATAATAATAATCATAAGAGGTAGAAAGAACAGTGAGAAGAGGAAGAAAAGATGAGCAGAGCAGGAGGAAAAAGTAGAAAGGGAAGACAGAAATAAGAATACGAAGGAGTAGATGAAGAACAATAAAATAATAGTAATAAGAAGAAGAAGGAAGCAGGAAGCTGGAGAATAGGAAGAATATAGAAGAAGACGTCATAGAAAAAGGAGGCAAAACGAATATGAATAAGGAGATGAAGTGCAGTAATAATAATATAATAATAAGAAAAAAGACAAAAAGAAGCAAAAAAGAGGAATAAAAAAAAAGTTAAAAATAAAGAACAAAAGAAAAAAAGAAAATAAAAGAAAGAGAAATAAAAAGGTGAAGGGGGGAAAAAGAAGAAAAAGAAGAGAGAATATACCTAAAAAAGAACAAGAAGAAGGCTAAAAAGAGGAAGGAAAATGGCAAATAGAATGATAAGAAGAAGAAGAAGAAGAGGAAGAAAAAATACGAGGAAAAAGAGAATAATGAAAAAAGAAGAAGAAGAACAAACAAACTAAAAAACGATAAAAGGAGGAAATATAGGAAGAGAAAGAAAAAGAAGAGAGAAAAAGACTAAAAAGAGGAAGAAAAATCACAAATAGAAGAATGAGCAGAAGAAGAGGTAGAAGAGGAAGAATAAATTCGAAGAAGGGTCTACTACGTGAAAGAAAGAGAATAATGAAAATAATGAAGACGTTGAACAAACAAAAGAAAAAAGATAAAAAAGAGGAATAATAGGAAGAGAAAGAAAGAAAGAACCGAGAAAAGAAGGATCAAAAGAATACCCTAAATAACAATTAGAAGGATAAGAGGAAGAAGAAGAAGAACATGAAGTGAACGAAAAGGGAGATAAAAATAAAAAATGGAAAAAAGGAGATAAAGAAACAGAAAAAAATTGACGCAGTTCAGTTAAGACCACTAAATGACTCTGGAGCCAGCAATACAGCTTTTCATTCAAATTAATTTTCCCATCGGATAGATACTAATAATTTTGTATACTAAATACATTCGCACGCATAAAACTACAATTTGTGATCGCCTCTGTAACTACAGCCTTGCAACAATTTTCTTAAGTGATTTATCCCAGCTCTTAATAAATCACTTAAAATGTAGCGATAAAAATTAATCAAAGCAATCGCACTGCCCAAACACAACTAGTAATTCGCCAAATTCGAAATTGATACCCGAAATCAAAGTAAAATGCCCAGCATAGGAAGACATTGATTTCTTACAATAATTCGAGTGCCTAACTAACACATATACACATGTGTACATGTGTATGTGTGTAGGCAGAATGAGTTGCAACTTATATTTATTCGCGGTTTTTGTTTTTTGTTTCTTCCTCCAAGCAGCACACATGGACCATTAAATGTCGTTACTGGCCTGCTTGCCACCTGCCACAATGAATAACAAATCGCAGTGTGCTTGCCTCACTTCACTTTACTTTGTGCCTGGCGTTTTGGGTCCATTAAGTAATAACAATATTTCCAAAATATTTGTTTTCTTTATTTTTTGGCTACACTCGTTACTTAGCAGCAACTTGTTAGCTGGTACTTGCAGTCATATATATAAAATGCATACACATCCCAGCTGGAAAATTCACTGTCACTGATTTGCTGACAATCTATTGAATACGAAGATGGTTGAAGATTACATTTCTTGACTTAATCATTTGATTAGAAAACACTCTTTTATGTGCATTTGGCTTCATGGCTAACCACCAGTAATAACAACTACAACCAAGTCGTTCTTCACTTGGTATTTCCCATACAAATGAAGTATTTCTCGTTATCTGTTATCATCTGCAGGTATCGCAAGGAGCACCTACATTTATTTTATTATTTTTATTTTATTTATTTATTCTCAAATCAATTTTAACTAGTACCTCTACATACATAATCTAGCCTGGGGAGCGCTCAGATATTTATAAGCTACACTTCGTCTATCGCTGCAGCATAGAAAGTGAAGTGACCGGCGAGTATTTTCATAAAATCAGTAATCCATCCTAGCTTTAACTATGGGCACTTTAAAACTCTCACAACCTTCGGTTTAATTTCCTGTAAAATTAGCTATTGAACACCAACGAATCCTTCACCATCCATATATCATCAAGGGGGGATAAGACGGATTGTTGCACTTGGAATCAAAATCCAGTGAATATGTTCTTACGTGCTTGAAAGTTGGATACAAATATTAGGAGAGGAGATTTCACGAGATTTGTGGGCCTGCCCGCTTAGATGACGGTTACCGCATTCGAATTAACCACGAGCTGCATGAGCTTTAGAGAGATATTGACATAGTCGAACGTGTCACCTTGCAGTGGCTAAAGTGGCTGGGTTTTGTCATCCATTTGGGAGGAACAGATCCGGCGAGGAAGGTGTTTAACACGGCAGTTGGCGTGCACGAAGAGCACATCCTAGTGCCCGTTGAAAGGACCAAGTTGAAGGTGACCCGGCTTCCCTAAGCTTAAGAAACTGCAAAAGGTGTGCGAAAATAAGAGACAGCTGCTGACCCCGGAAACGAGTTGTTACGGCCAATTAAGTAATTAAGTAAGTATTTTATGAGGCGTTACGATTGCGTTTTGGATTTGGTGGATACATGCTCAGCATATGTCCGGTATGTGAAGGTACGTCACACGACATTAACCACCTCTTCACATGCTCCTAAAACTCACATCTCTTTCCCTTTGGCTCCACCGTGTAAGAAACGGTCTGTTTCCTAAGCCCACCCTTTATTTCAGATAAACGATGATGACCGATGACTTGGTAGGTGTTTCGTGAACTGCTACAATAACAACAAAATATATATATAATTGGCGCGTACACCCTTTTTGGGTGTTTGGCCGAGCTCCTCTTCCTATTTGTGGTGTGCGTCTTGATGTTGTTCCACAAATGGAGGGACCTACAGTTTCAAGCCGACCCCGAATGGCAGATATTTTCTATGAGGAGTTTTTTTCATGGCAGAAATACACTCGGAGTTTTGCCATTGCCTGCCGAGGGGCGACCGCTATTAGAAACATGTTTTTCTTAATTTGCTGTTCCACCGAGATTCGAACCAACGTTCTGTGAATTCCGAATGGTAATCACGCACCAATCCATTCGGCTACGGCGGCCGCCGTACAACAAAAACAATAAGGAAACCGAGAGTAGGAAAAATATTTTCAATTTATCTGCAACCTTATAACTCTCATGTTATCCTCACATACGCTGTGCGAAAATACTGACATGCTGGACATTGACGGGGGAGTGAGAGGCGGTTGAGGGAGTTTCTGTCAATAATAAAAGCCACACTGCTTATTAGATAAATTAACCGTGCAACTGTGCAATGTGAATCCATGTGGTGGGAATTAACGTCCCTTAGATTGCGTACATTAGGAGCTGCATGGACACAAATTAGATGGAGTCTTCTCAGCATTTACATAGCAACTGACCAGCTTAAATAAGGGTAAGACTGAGACAACTTGGTTATTACTTTCTATGTTCATCTGAGACCCTATAGGGCTTGAGAGATTACAGAAAGTGTGAGAACATCGCGGGACCCGTAATTGGTTCTTAGAGAATTTGGCAGAATGAGTTGTAAAGCTGAGAGTTTTTTCTTAGAGTCTATTTTTAATAACTTCTTTTCTTTTTAGTGTCTTTCCTATCTTTGCTATCTTTCATCTTTATTTACTCAATCAATTATTCACCCTTATCAAAAATAATTTGTAGCCAATCTAACTTTCATTGTTAGAAAAGTCAACTATCATATTTTGACACTTTTATCTCAATTCGCTCTCTCACTGTCTCGCGTTTCCCCGAAATGATGTCAAAGAAAAATAACTCTGAAAATTATATTTTAATCAGAGTAATAGTCCACGCTATTTTAAAGGGCATATTTATTTGGCATAGTCAGCTAATTTGACGGTAATTAGAGGTTCTTTTCAGCTTTTTTAATTTTTTCATAACATTTTTTTAAATTATTTTTATACTTTAACTATTTTCTCACTTCTCAAGTTCTCTCTCTCTCTCTCTCTCTCTGTCTATGTACCTCCCTCCCTCTCTCCTTCTTTTACTCTCCTTCTCCGTCCCTCTGCCTTTCTTACCCTGAAATGGTATCATGCAAAAATAACATTGAAACTTATTCTCCAACCTGCGTAAAAGTCTATGGTACTTTGGAGAGAATATGGAAGGTGGCGATATTCGCTAACCGCTGTCTCGCTCTCAGTTCAATTGACAGAACTAGCAGATTTGCTGACGTAATTTTTACATTGTTTTTAATTTTTATTCTTATTAACGAGCGAATTTATCGAACTACGCTCTTCTCTATCTTTTGTTAGCCACTTTTTATGCCACAACTAGAAACACTTTCACGGATGTTGCAATATTTTTAATCAACTATTCTTGCGTCAACGCTATCAACCTGAATTGGAAGTGTGAATCCTGATGGGTACTTCGCAAGCCTAGTGATTGAATATACATATACTGGAAAATATTTTAATAATATGATTCAGTTCTTGATTTTATAAAACAGGATTAGTAAAAAGTTATAAATCATTTACCTATATTCATTTAGAATGTTTTTCTCGTCCTCTAGGCTTAACTGAAGCCACTATCCCCTTGGACTGGACCTTCAGAAAAACTAATTCGTTACCATTTTGTTTTCTCTTGAGGTCTTTCAGGAAGTGAACTGAGGACTTTTAGTACAATCACAGTTCCTTAAACTCAACAGCTTTAACAGCTTCAACTTTTATATAATTTTCATCTATGATAGATACCGCCCCGTTAGTGAAATGCATATAGCACCCACACACACACACACATATAGGTGAATAGTATGCCTTCAACTGCAGCGCCTGATTTTAATCACGAAAATAAATTAGAATCCAGGAAGTTGGTGAAACAATATTAAGTACAAGTGAAAACGTCAAAAAGACATTATTTATTTTATTTATTTTTTTTCCAGTTTGAAAAAGAAGAAAATAAATTTGCATGCAAAGCAGACGTAATAAATTTTCGTAATTTCCCATAAATTTTGTGAGCCTAGGAAAAAAAGAACAAAAACGCGAAAAAAGGCACTTTAAACAGCATTTCAACAAAAGATCATGCAAATTTGAATGCGCCAGCACAAAAGAAATCCACAATAAAACCAACAAAATCAGCAGCATCCACCCGCGCTAATTTGGCAGCGCCTGTAACCGAGCGGCTGTCATTCAATCCGCTAGCACCGCTCGCTTGCTGAAATAAAGAAAAAAGCAGAGTAGAGTAGGAGGTGGAGAAGTGAAGTGGAGAATATATCAACGCCACAGCTGAGTGGGTGATAGTGGGCGCTAAGCATTTAGTGGCAGTGGACGCCACAGTAGACCAACTAACGCTGGGGCCAGCAAATTTGCGTACAAATAAGTTCAACTATACCTACAGACATACACACATATGTCTATGAATATGTGAGTAGCGCCATGGTGTGGACAGACGATAGGGTTGCTAGCGCAAATGGACTACGTTTACGCGGATAGACGCACAGTCGCTGAGCGTTACACTTACGGACACTCTACGCAGCGTGTCGATGAGTGCAAGTGTGGATGGATGAACGGCTGGGCGACTGGAGCACTTCAAAGCATTTGTGGCGCCATGGGCTATGTGGCACACACTGGAATAAGCCATGCATAGGATACCAAAAAACAAACAAAAAATATTTGAAAATATACAAAAAATATATGCAATAATAATGTCAAATAAGATATGCAAAGCAGCACTTTATGGCTGACACCAATCAACTTTATGTCGCCAAACTTCACTCCGAACTTGGCTGTGCGGTTTTCAACTCAGCTTAGGTGAATGCGTGCGCTGCAGAGGGCGGTGCACATTGCGATGCTGTTTTGCCCAGCCAACTACCGATTTTTGCAACATTAATCAGCAGCAGAGGTGGTTCCCTTTTTACACGTATGCCAAGTTAAGGGTGTCCTAATTTTTGGCATACAAATTTAATACTATTACCTCAAGTGTCTAAGGAAGTAAGTAAGAAAAAAGTTTGAAATTCGAACAGTAGTTTTCGGGTTGCTTATTAAAAATAAAGTCTACTATTTGGCTTGTGAATGACCTATGAAACGATCAATTGATAGCCTATATATGCAGCCGTAGCCGGATACGTTGGTGCGTTACTACCACTTGGAAGCACATAGGATCTAATCTCTAGGCTTGAAACACAAAATGATAGAAAAAGTGTTTTCTAATACCGGTCGCCCCTCGGCAGATAATGGCAAATCTGCGAGAGCATTTCCGTCATGAAAAAGCTCGTCATAAAGACTCATCTCAATAAACTCAATATCTAGGAAGGCACCTGATGTATGCTAACAGGCCTCACGAGCTATCAAACTCGAATAAATTAAGCTGCTCACGAGCTAAGCCTGAAGCTCAGTTAACCTTGCCGCTATTCTTAGTCCTCAACTCTCTTGAAGCCAATCAATATTTGTAAAACCCACAAACCATCGAATAAAGCAGCAAAGTGGTGGCTCTGAAACTGCTCTTCTGGTAATAAAAATAAAAAATAAAACACGCTCAGTTAGATCAATCGTCGAAAATATTGATTCAAATATTATGAAAATCATAGAAGCAGCCCAGAATGTGGGCATTTGTTCCTTTGCCCTGAAGCTGAGCTCGAAAGTCGTTTTTTTTTGGTTTTTAGTGGGTGAGGAGGGTTCAAAATGCCTTCGCACTTACAGGCACCGTCGTCAACTACGCTGAATGGTGTAGCCACTAAAAAAATCCCTCCTCCACTTTTGGGGAGACTCCCTTCCCGGAACTAGCTTGTATTACTACGAGAAGACCCAGAACGGTGTCCATTAAATGGACCAATACTATTCACCCACGTCTGGATCCACCATATTTGTAGCCAGTTCATGCTATAGGCTCGTCTTTTACTGTCTCTGTGCCGTCATATCAGTGGCATGTGTGGCACTTGGCACTAACTTGAGAGTACTCTCACTTGGGCGTATGGATGTTATACGCTATTGAGGTTTCTTTTGTATCTGTAGCAAAGAAGATGCTGCGGTAATATTATACCGTCTTACGCCGTCGTGAGTACATCACTCGACCGTCTGTGATTTGTCGTCAGTTCGTAGACAGTCCACATCCTATCGAGGGTTGATTTGTTTTTCTCTGCGTTTTGCGCTGCCACTCCACTCGTTGCAGTTGCAGCATTATCCCCTTTGCAAAACTTTTAACTGCGTTCCAACAGTCATTTGATGCACCCAGGTTATTGACTAAGCTGTCTAGGCTATCCACGCGCTCTATTGCATTGTTGCAGCTTGGATAGAACGGAGTGTCCTCCATGTGAAATCGATGGAGGTACTCCAAAAAACATCCGTGACCGCTCAATATTTGGGTTAAACAGTGGGGGTTAAACAGTGTCTCCGTGTCTTCTGGTAACTCATTGCCTAATTTTGGGGATAACTATGTAGGTCCAAATTCCGTTAACAGATGCGTTCCATCTGCTTTGCTACTTTTCTTTTCTTCAGTTGTCGGCTTTACTCTTTGTTTGTCATAAAGTTGTCCCATTTCCTGAGTAAGTATATCTATTGGGAGCTTTCCAGCAATGACGCAAGCCGCGTCGTCTGATACGGTCCTGTATGCGCACGCGACTCTTAGTGCATTTCGTCGGTGCACTTGAGCTACGAGTCTAATATTCGATGGCTTAGCTTCTGCCCGTGTGGGAACAGCATATAAGATGACTGAATCCACCACCCTTTCCAGGAGATGCCTTCTGGCCCCTTGCGATCCGTCTATGTTTAGAAGAGTTCTTATAAGGGCACCGTTGACTGCCGCTACTTTGAACTCGAAAGTAGTTTGGAATCATTTACAAAACTCATGTCTCAAGATGAAGTTCGGCGTAAAGGTAGTACGCGAATTGACGTGAAGTAACCTTTTGGACCGGATTGGAGCCAGCTAAGATTTGTTGGAACGAAGACTAAGACCTACCTACCTACAGGTGTCTTTTTCACACGTAAGACGCCATTTACAAAATCTATAAATCTTCTGATAGGGTGAATAATTTTGCGCCATCCCACATCATAAAAACTAAACATAGAATCCCTTCTACATTAAACGTACAATAAGATAAAGTTGCTAATTTTTAATAATTTTTTTATATATTTCCTTTCTTTACTGGCGCTGTAGTCGCCCAAGCGATTTTTCCCGAGAATTCTCAACTGGCAGCCAATCAAACTAGTAGTAAGAAATGCAGCTAAAAGATCTGCTCTCGACTGAAGATGTCAGGACAATTCTCACAGAGGCTTTCTGGTCACAGCCACTCTTTGGATTCAAACGGAAAGTCAGACTATGTGATTCCACGACTTAAATGTAACAAAAAGCCTAGCGTCATTATAAAGCAAAATAGATGGCAGAAAGGCTTAAATTCCACATTTACAATTATGTCTCCTTACACTAACTCGGAATGTGTAACTATTTATTGGATACCAGAACACAAAGAAATAGAAGGAAATGTGAGAGCCGATGAGCCCGCTAAAGCAGGTAGTTGCTTGCAAAGATTGAGCACGTCAGACATAAACCTATCACTCTCCTTTCTGAAAACGAAGCTAAATGAGAAACTTGCTTTGGAAACGTACAAAACTGCTAAAATTATGCCAAGGACTTGGAGTACCAAACTACAAACTTTATTTTATCACTGTTTAGGACGACAAAATATTTGCTGGAGTACTGACGGGACACTGTCTGACCCCACATCATGCAGTCGAAATGGGATTAGTCCAAAGCGATGTGTGTAGCCCATAAAACGAAGCGAATGCTAGGGGTGCTTTGGAACACTTACTTCGCCACTGTCCTCTTCTTTGTAGGACTCAACAAATGTACCATATTTTTAATCCATGAAGGGTATTGCTGACAAAAGGCTGAACGGCTTATTAAAACTCGCGAATACGTGCATTAAGAATTATATAAAATGATATCTTCGACTTCAGATATATAGTAGTAGCAACACAATGGACCCTAGAGGTCTAAGTGAGATCTATTTACAGATCAGCCGGCATTACCTGCCCTAACCTGCTCGAGCTCAACAAAGTCAGTAGTATTCACACCCACTAATTTGGTAGCGCCTGTCACCGCTGTAAACGCAGCGCTCGCTATATCCGAGGCATTGCTTTTTTCATGCATGTGTGTAAATGTGTCTGTACCGTGGTAAGAAATTAGAGTCCATTTCACAATTACCTATTTAGTTAAAAGGAAATCCTCAAATGTGATGATACAAAATACATCTATTTTAAGTTCCCTCTCTGTTATGAAAAATTTAAAATGAAGTTAACACCAGTGACACCATTTTGTCAATACCCAGCACACAACCCTCTACTGTCTTTCCCCACTCCATTCCCGTCTCCCATCAACTGCAGACACTTCCATCCCATCGTTCAATGTCACAAAGACACCCAAAACTTACCAACGACCACAAAAAGCACAAACCAATTGCGGCTTAATTTCCACTGATTGTGAATTGTGCCATCTAAAGTGGCCCATCTCAGTGTCCAAATAAGTGAGAGTAAATAAATTCCACGCACCAGTCACCTCAATAACTTGTTCGCCAATGCGAATACAGAATACTTTGCCAGTTCGCTTTCAGGTTTTTCTTCCGCGCTACATCTAACAAATGGCAAATTTAATTGCAAATGTTCTCTACTTTGCTTTTATTATTAGTTGAGCATCGTTGGCAAAGATTTGTCATTGTGTCGACACGTGACTTCGAATGGCAATGCGTATGTCGCCCGCTGGGTTGGAGCGAAACTAAAGTGCAGTGCATCCTGCCAGTGGCAGGCGGCGCCAGTATCCTGCGGCAAGTGTGTGGTTTAGTTTGTATAAAAGATTTATGGCAGCTGCATTAGATGCGGCATGCAGTGGAAGAAAAAGTGGGTGGAATTTCAAGAGGGAAATAAATATGGGCTATGGGGGACTTCAAACTTTCTTAACTCCTGTATAGGGTCTGAAGTGCTTAACTTGGTCCAAATTCCATAGTTTTGAATAACAGAGAATTTTTATGTGAGCTGTTCATAGTTAGACATTTTCTCATTAATCCTACATAGCAATTTAAGTGACTGCGCTACAGTAAAAATTTTTAAAAATTATTTTCTCTACTTAATGGATGCCCTAGTACATTAAAAATGGCATTCTTATCTCAAGATATATTATGCCCACTTCAAATCTTAAAATAATATATTTGAATCCTACTTCCAAGCGGAACGTAATATACTGCTTAATCCCTCTTCAGATTCATTCTGCCGTCGCTTATTAGATCATCACCCAAGACTTTTTTGATTATGAAGCATATAAGTGCCTTACAGTTTCATTCTCTGTTCAGCAGAATCTGTAGATGTTACAAAAAATAATTCATAGTCCATTTAGCTATTAGTTCAGCCTGTAATGTGCCGTATTTATTTTTAAGATTTTTTTAGATAAGCTCTGGCTGGAATCTCTATAGCATTTTTGGTTATAAGAATCCATGGCTGCCTTGGGGTACTTGAAAAGTGTTATATTGTATTAGGCCAGTATGATTCCCTAGTTTAATTTTCTCTTTCATTGTCACAGTTTATACAGTTTCCTCTTGCACAAGCCCCAGAGAGGCTCGAAAAAGGAATTGATAATCCCTTTCTTCCATCGTTGTAGGACAAAATGAAGGAATACATGTAGGTACTTTCCCTTGGCGTTTCTAACCAGCTTCAGTTGGCATAAGAAAGAGTAATATAAAGTAGTGCAGGAGTATTCTGCGAGCAGCTAACCATAAGGCTTAAGCTCACGCGACCGGACCCTTAAAGTGTGTTCCAAACTGAGGTAGCCGTAAAAGATCAGCTGCTTGATTACTCACTTGTGCAACAGCAGTCAAGGAAGTCAAAATTTACTTTGACATTCAAGCGGTAACTAAAGGCCTGGACTGGTTGACGGTGCGCTCGAAACTAGTCAAAGAATGCCAGCCTTCCCTTTCGGCGGCACCCAATTACTATTTCAAAAGTTCATATGGGTATCTTGTCACAGGACGGTATGGTGAATCAGGAAGTTGATTTCAACGCAAAATTTGACGTTTAGGGTTCCCTGGAAAGATAAGCTTCGTATCAACTCATTGAACGCTAGGAAAGAATACCAACTTGCAAATTCCTGAGATCCCACTGATCAATTCTGCGGTTAACAAAGCCGCAACTCTTGAATTTTCTGGATGTATTTTTCGTTGTCTGCTGAGCCTCTTAAAGGCTTATAATCAATAAGAGTTATTTTTACAGCAACTGAATAGAGGATGATATGGAATCATTCACAATCAATCAGCACTTCCTCCGCCTCTTGGTGGTAGAAGAGGGAAAGAGGGTCGCCTTTGCATTTAAAAGATCGCATATTGGCGAACAAATGACTGACGCGCTTTGTTAAACTCAGCCGAAATTGATAGAGCCTGTTATTGCACTAATCAGATCAGAAGATTTTAAGCTCATTTTAAAATTAAAGCAACATAGGTAAGAAATTTTTCTACTCTTATATTTGACTAAGGAATCCTAACCGTAATTTCAATGAAATCTCTCTATCAAATATTATTTTGCATTTTCAAAAACAGCTTTCAATTCATCCGAGTATTTAGAATTTTTCACTTTTCAAAGTGTACCTGCGGCCAAAGGCCGGCGCATACGCATCTTATCACCGACTGTCGCTCAGCAATCTCATCACAAACTTTAATGCGCGCCATGCGCCAAATCTCACAAACAACAGCAACAAAGAGCACCAAAATAACACAGCTCAGAGCAAGTAAAGAAAATATTAATTTATTGTATTTGCAATTCTGCGATGGCGAGTGGCGCAAAGTGCCGAATTCGTGTATGTGACAGGTAGCATACGCTAAAAATGCACAGTATCTCCTAAGGGGGTGTTTGCAACAACACGTGCCACACGGCGCACATGCCACACCATACAAATAAAGAGCTTGAAGATGCTGCAGAATGCTGAAGAATATAAAAGTGAATTGATAGTGCGTGCGTTTCGTTTTGTTGTCACACAACACTGGCCAAAAAGTGTCACAAAAGAATGTAGCAAAACAAAAAAAAAAGCAAAATATAATAATTTAAGATCAGCGCTACGCAGGAAAATGGACAACAAATGGAAAGCCCATTAAATGCAAACAAGCGGCCGGCAGTGAGAGAGGCGGAGGGCAAGAGAAAGCCGAAAAAGCATATGCGAAGCCGTGTACGCCTCGAAACGGAAGCGTTCCCACACCAACCGCCGCCGCCGCCGCTACATAACTCAAAAAAGGCAGTAATCACTTGCCTGCCGATAACACAACCACGACGAAACAAAACGCACACGATACCAAGATAAGTGGCAAGGATAACACAAGGATATGGTATTAAAAATTAAAGCGTTACAATCAGCAGACGCTCGCACGCACACACTGAAGCGCATGCCGATTAAACAAGTACGAGTTCGAGTGCTTTTCGCTCTTCAACCTCAATACTGTAGCATTTTGATGTGATGGGCGACAATGTTGATGGCTGATGGTTGCTGGTTGTTGGTTGTTGATCGACCGTTAGTCACAACGGGTTTAACCTATGCAACCAGCGGGCAAGCGAGCTCTTGAAAGTAGCGCACGAACCAACGCAGAGTCACTCAGATGGCAACCCAAATCAACCCGCTACAAGGCACACATACACACATATGCACATATTGCGCTGTATGTTGCTGCTGGTGTGCGAAACTTTCCCACGTTTTCCGCGTTGAAATGAAGTGTTGCTTATGTCTCCGCACGACAATGAAAACAACAATAGACCAGCAGCGGTCTGCTTTGGACATGGCTCATCAGCAGGATTTGCGCGAGGGTTGCAGCCAAACACTTGAAACATGCAACATTTTTTCCGCGCCACCTTCACCACTGCACACCCCCTTTACGGGCATGCCAGTACGCGTAGCGCCTCAACTTGAGCTTCTTCTTACTTCAGCGCTGACTCCATCCTCCATCCGTTCATTAATTGCGCTACCACCCTTAGGGTGTGATGTGCATGTGTGTGTGCGTGTCTGCTCATTTATTTATGTTATTTTGTGTACCTTGCATTGCTTTTTATTTGCGATTAGCATTAAGGATCATCCCTTGCAGGCATCCTTCCATTATTAAATATCCGCTAGCATATGTGCCTGTGTGTGTGTGCGTGTGCTTGCTGTTGCTGTCATTATTTGCTATTTTAGCAATTTCCCAGCTCATCTACTCACAATTGTTGTCCTTTCGGCCTTTCGAAGCGCCCTCCGTTGTGTGTCTGTGTTTGAAGTGTTCAATATTGTTTTGTGTTTTATTGCCAGCGAATTCACATTTGGCTGGTCTCTCAATTATCAACAGCTCATCATTCCTCATTCATGCAATAGTTACAAGTACACATACACATTCACACATGCATACACACAACAACATATTGCTCATTATGTCCGCTCCTTTATTTCAATTAAGTAGTTTCAATTGTAGCCGATAAATGTTGTAATTTGCTCTTATGTGGCTTTTATTGAATTTTTGTATTGTATATTTTTGAAATGTTCCTGGGAAATTTTTTAGTTTTATGTATGCGGTCAATTTGGTGTGCTATTTTCCGTTAAAGCGATTAAAATTGCTTAAATGTTGTTGAAGTGTTAAAATTTTTATAATCCCATTTTATTCTCCTGGGCTGAGAATTAAAAAAATTCTACAGTCGCAACATTAAATTGATTGATTTGTGAAACTCATAAATTTTTTTTTTGTGTTTTGTTTTTTTTTTTGAAAAAACTCTCTTACAAACTCCTTTCTGTTTTGTACTTTGCACTCAAACTCAGCTGAAATATTAAAATAAAAATTTTATTGTGAATTGCGATAAATTCTCAGCGCATAAAGTCGAGTTTTTTAAAGGTAGTGGTGAAAGAAATAGAGGCTGGTGCTAAAAAACTTTATATTCCCGGTACTAGCCATACTAGACTAGGGTCAGTAGACACTAGACCTTTTCCAATAGTATTTTGCAAACTGTTAAATGTATTTCAGGAAGGTTTAAATATACTTCGAAATTTGGAAAAAAAAGTTCTTCGGAATTGTGTTAAGTGTAAAGGACTCTTCAGAAGTGAAGCATCCCAGCGATCTTACGTTGACTGATCCAAATATTTTGGGCATTGTCAACAATTCTTTTTGATTTTTGCTTCATTTACAGGCTTGAGTACAATAAGAAGTAAATGGAAAAAAAATTAATTTTGTGATTTATTCAATGCATAAATGGTTTAGTAAAAACCAAGGCATATTCATTAAATTGGGTGGCACTAGACCAACAACAATATCTTGTTCGTTTGATTGTCAAAGAAAACTATAGGCAAAGTAGAAAACAAACAATGAATTCGCCTTGTTCCACTATAGGCTGGCAGCCACATGGACACGGCGAAAGAAAAAAATTAGTCAGCTGATTTACCGATACCACCTTTAATAGATTCGCCTTGGGTAAAAAATTCTTGATAGTGCAATAGTTTTTGTTCTTTTTAATATCTTCATAATTTTTTTTTAATTTTTGTGAGAAAATGTAATTAAACTATTTTTATATTTGTTTTTTTATGATTCTTCTTTAAATTGGTAGGATAAAACATAAAAAATTAAAAAAAAAGTTTTATATTTTCTTATGGTGATTTAAAATATGTTAGAATAAAATAAGCTTAAAATAATTGCACATTTACATTTATGTCATTCGTCACTTTTTGTATCCAATCTATCTTAGCGTTTACACCGGCGTTTAAGACATATAAAGGTAACATAAGCTTACAAAAATTGTTTAACGTGATAGCAGCTTATAATTCGAAGTAGCCGGCTGCACGCACCAAAAAATGCGGCGTTACCTTGCTTGAACTGCAAGCGAGAGCGCGGAAGAAACGACAAAGAGGCACAATCGGCCCTCGCGTTCGGCAATGTTCGGCATCTGGCTCTCTCCTACTTGAGTGAGCATATATATGGATGTATATGCGCATTTGTATATAAATTCACATATTTGTATTTGCATATGCCTTCTTCCTGTGTGCATGGTAATGAATCCATTCTCTGTTGAGAATGGGACGATGATAGAAAAAGTAGGAAATTAAAGGGAGTGTTTCGAGTGTAAAGTGTATTGAAAAAGGCAAATCGATGATGTTGCCTCTTCGTGTTGTTGACTTATTAACGTCTGATGCACAATCGAAATTGAACATATCTTTCATGAATTTGGTAAATGTTTCATCATTTTTCACGTTTGTGTAAATGTAACTTGACCTATTCCATTGCAATTCCATTTACCTCCTCCTCTATATCCATACAAAATATCTATCAAACAAATAAAATTAAAATTTTGTTCCGAAAAACGCAACCATTCCATCACTATTTTCTTATGACGTTGTCACGTTAGACTATCGTCAGTAAACCGACTTTACAGACAACCTCTTTTTTCATAATTTTTTGGAATAAAGTATGTATCACAATTTTTTTTTTGAATTGCTATGTCTTCTTAGGTTTTTTATTTAATTTTTGGCATAAAATATGCTTCTATATGTTTCTGTTCAGAGTTATGATATAACTTTTCTGTGAAAGATTTTTGGAAAAACACTCGTTGAACGAAAAAAGAAATATTTGATACCAAAATAATATTTCCTTGTTAAAAATTTTTCGGAAATAATAATATTGGGGAGCAAAATAAAACTTATTCCTTAAAAATTTTTTTGGAAAACAAAAAAATATTTAAGTTTACAATAATTTATTAAAAGAAAAACATTTTTGGATAAAAATTGCACCTTCAACAAAAACTGTTTGGGAGAAAAATATTTTTTTTTGCAAATTTTTGGGAATCGAATTTTGGTTAAAACAGTATTTTAGGGAAAAATAATCCTACTTTACACAAAAAAACATATTTTATTGTAGAAAAAAACATAATTTATTTAAAATTTTTGGGGGGAAAAGTGGGACAAAAATATTTTTTTTGGAAAAAGAACATTTGATAAAAAGGTATTTAAGAGAAAAATTTTAATATTTTTTTTTTAATTTTGAAAGAAAAACTTCTTGAACGAAAACAAAACATTTGAGAACTTTGTTTTGAAAAGAAAAGTTTTTGTAAAAAAGTATTTAAGAGAAAAATAATACATTATTTTGTTAAAAAGTTTTAGAAAAAAACTACTTGAACGAAAAAAATTAATTTGAAAACAAGACTTTTGGTAAAAAGGTATTTAAAAAAAAAATAATATTATTTTTTGATGAAAATTCAAAAAAAAAAAAATTAGTTGAACAAAAAAAAAATATTTGTGAGATATATCATATTTTTTGAAATAATAGACTTTTGGCAAAAAAAGTATTTAAAAGAAAAGTAGTACTATGTTTTGTTTCAAACTGGAGAAAAGCCATGAACAAACGAAAAAAAAATTATTTTTTTTCCTGAAAATTTTTGGTAAAAATATATTTATTTCAGACAAAGATAATATTAATATTTGATACACATTTTTTTTGGAAATAAAAACATTTTCAGAAAAAAATATTTTTGTCGAAAGTTTTTTTTGCAAAAAAGGTTTTGGTAAAAAAATATTATTTAGGAACAAAATAATATTTTTGTGTTTAAATTTTTTGCAAAAGGCGTTTTTGATAATTTTTCAAAAGCACACCTTCTCAGACCATAACGAATCCAAACTAAACCAATAAGAACATTCCGCCACGATAATTGTAAGTAGAGTAGTAGTAAAATCGCCCGGATTTTCATTAATTCGTTTTGTGCTGACACTATAAAATTTAAAGGGAAAGAGAAACAAAAAGTAATCAGCTTAGACTATGCCCAGTAATTCCTGAAAGTTTTGTAATAGAATTTTCATAACACTTGAAGTTGTATCCCAAACGTACAGCGAATCAGTGAAATGGACTGCTCTAGTGGTCACGTCATATAAGTAAACGGTATTTGAAAGACGCGCCTAGTTGTTGTTTTAAAATAAAACCTTTGAGAATTTAGATTCTTCCAGGTTTCCAAATTCTTATTCAAAATATGGGTCTTTAAAATTATGTGTAAAAAGTTACATCATTTCAATGTCCAGGAGCAAGTCTAGAGTCGATTCATGATCGCTTAATTGTGGAGAACGTCTAAATGTCGATATTGAAGACTGTTCAGCAACACTTTGCGCTACAGTAGCAATATTCTCAAGAGAGAACATTCAGTTTTTGGTCTGCCAGTCTTTTTTCATCTTGGACAGCATCAGTTTCTTGAACCTTTTTTTTACTAGCCTTTGAATTCTCGACTCATTCGGACGATTATTTCTACCAACAAAATTATGAATTTTGCTATATTTTGCAATCATTTTAACACTTTATTCTATCCTGAAAAATTGCTCATCTGTCTCCTTGACAAATATCAAAGATGGCAAAAAGAAAAGGTATCGTCTAGGAATTACTCATTACTAACATCTAGGCATCACTTTTGAAAAAATTTTTACAAGCACTTATATGCTGGTGGTCATATATATTTTCATTTGCCACACTACCTATTTATTAAAATTATTAAAAACCCATATTCAACTTAAGAAATTTTTTTATTTTAACTTTACTTTCATCAAATAAAAAATTTTGTCATTTTCTCTCCTTTAAATAAAAAAAATTTAGAATTAACTTATGTATATATTTCAGCTTAATTTGTTTGATTTTCCAACGCATTTGTTTTTCTTCACTACGCTTCTATATCCTTTGCGCTGCGCTGTCCTCTCCTACGCAAACCCACTATCAACACTGCCACAGCCAAAGCCAATAACGCTAGTGCCGCGGCCCCACATATATAGTACCAGTGCGGCACTGAATTTTTACACACATCGCTGGAGGTCAGTTGAGTCACCTGTCCCACCGACTTGCCATTAGCGCAGCTCAACTCCTTCAAGTCTGCGACACGTTTATTATTCAATTTGATGAAATTTAACAAAAGCACCGACTCACAATCGCACTGCCAGGGATTGTGCGCTAGTGATAGCTCCGCCAAAGAATCGTGCAAATATTGCAAGACCTCGTAGCTCAAATGCTGCAGCCGATTTTTACGCACATTCAAGTTGGCCAACTGACGCGGCTGAATCTCACCTGCTTGCACTAGCAGTGTGCTTATTTGATTATCCGCCAGCTTCACGCGCACCGAACCCATGTGATGAGGCAAGCAGTAAACGCTAAGCGAGTTATTGCTCAATTCCAAGTACTCCAGCTTGGTGAGACCATCGAAGATAGAGCAGGCCACTGATGCACTCAGGTCAAGTGCATTATTTTCCATTTCGAGATGTTGCAAATTACTGAGCGGTGCAAAGGTGCCGAGCTCCAATTGCTTCAGACGATTATTGGAAAGATAGAGCAGCGTGAGTTTGTGCAACGACTGGAAGACATCGACAGGCAGGTGGGCGAGTTGATTGTTGCTCAAATCCAATTCGGTAAGATTGTGAAGTTGTGCAAATGTATCGGAAGGTATTGTGCTCAATTCATTGTAGCTTAGATCGAGCGCTTCAAGACGTTGCAATGGTGCAAAGAGTCCAGCTGGTGGCGTTTGCATGCGATTCTCACGCAAATGTAGTTGTGATAAGCGTGCGCTGATTGGCTTTAGTAGATCACCAGGCAACGGTGCTTCGAATCGTGTCAACTCCAACGTTTCCAGGTTCTGCATATCGGCAAGCACATCCACATCCAATAGGCCAAAGCCACTGAGCATGAAAGCAGAGAGTCCGGTTAGGCTGGCGAGGTGGCTGCGATTGAGCGGTACGCTGGTTACGCCACGTTGCAACTTCACCGTTCCACCAATGCTGATGTTGAGCCTTTCGAATATATCCTGAAACGGTATGCATCCGTCGATTGTAATGTCATTCAAGCGCCCTAACTCCACTTCGGGCAGATTGCCGCTGATTTCCAACATATCCTCGACTGTGCCTAGACAAGAAATGGTAAAGCTTTGATAGTCCAATGAAACGTAGATCTTGAAGTGATCCTCATTGTTGAAAACGATGGTGGAATGTGTGTCCAATTCGTGGCAGCTGATGTTGGCGGTGGCATTCAGTTGCTGGCAGGTATCGGCTGCGAATTCGTTATGGACCGATTGCCAGTGAAGTGTTAGTGTAAATAGTAAAAGTAGAAGCGTTTTAATGCGGATGAAAATGTACATCTTTTCGATTGAGTTTCTTATTTTTTTCGCTTTGATAAATTTACGAAAAATACACAAAATGTGTGCTGCGTTTAAAGTCCGATTTGTGAATAAAGTTCAGTTTCATTAACAAATTTCCTGATGCAAAATATTTGGCTGTTTTTCATTTACAAATTCTTTCGCTTATCGCATGAATTTGAGAACAAATGCCTGTTTGTGACCATCGACTTAGTATATACTTTTGATTATATGTGCGTTTCGGTGAACATTTGTGTTATTCACTTTCTAAATGCCTGGTCATGGGGCATTAAATGGTGACGCTTTCCAGTATTATGGCTAACAATGGCTAAGAATGGAAGAAATGATATTCACCTTAAGGACCTTAATTGTTAATGAATTCTTCGCATAACACCATTTTTTCATGGAACCCCACAAAAAAAATTGAACGCCGTCTAATCGTAGCTCCGAGGTGGACACTTGACATCATTCCAGACAGCTGGTAACACGATAACTGACTGACGCGCAAACGATCGATTGTGGCATAGACTCCCAAGTCCATGTCTTCAATTTATGGCCATAAAATTACTTCCTCGTGACTCTGTAGCGTTTAAAGTTAGCCGAAAAGACATTTCGAGCTACCTTTTCAAAGAAAAATGAGACAATGAAGCCACCGTTGCAAAATCCGCATGAAACTGTCATTCTTAGAGGATGAAATGGTGTCTGCAAGATCATGTGTGAGCATTTTGACTCTCAGGATAAGATACTCAAATAAGTTTGAAATATTTCCTAACGCTGTTTAAGTATATAACGATTAATTTCGTTCCGTGGAGCTCTGAAACTGACTCTCTGCCAAGATTTCGAGAGAGGAGAGAGCAAAAAACACTATTTGAGTCATCTTTCCAATAAGAGTGGATTAAACTTGAATACAACGAGCTGTGCGTTCGGTATTAACCATGTTTTTTTAATTTGAAAGTCGTAAAGTAATTTAATAAATTTTTTGGATTATATTGTTGCTGAAGGCATCGAGCGATTGCGGCTTAATAGCAGTGACCTGAGAAGTGGCTCAAAAATGGTATTGATTCTTGTAAATTTTGTTGCTGACGGCGTTAGGTGCCTTTTTCATTAGGTCGAGCATTAGTTATGTGAAAAAACCGCACTGTGAATTTTGTGTTAAGTTTACTTTAGCAGCATGATAAAGTGGCTTGAGTTTTTGATCGTACTCAGCACCAATTGTTAACATTCAGCAAAAATAGCTATAATTTGATTTTCTGGGGAGAAAATCACTGACCGGATATGATTATTACTAAAGCGCTGCAGGTTATAACTATCTGAAAACCTAGCTTTACACATATTTAAGTAGCGCCAAGGTGAAGGTTAATAAAAAAATATATTTAGCAAATCATCATTAGCAAAAACAATGACCATTTTCGAGTATCTTTCAACTGCGCTATATCAATCACGTTGCTCTGTTGATATTGAACATTTCTGCCACTGCGATTTTCTTCAAGAAACTTTTCACACCCATTTCAATACCTATTTCAGTCGTTGTACACCCTTACGAAGCCACAGACGTTCGGCATCTGCTGGTGCCCACATACCCATACAGATTCAAAAAAAATACTTATTACTTATATATTTTGTTATGCTATAACTGTGCAGTTCTTTGGGTATTTTTGTATCAATTGTACTTAGGCTGCTGATAAGCGCAGCTTGAAATAAATTTTTCGGTTTATTTTTATCCAAATGTTCCTTTATTTTTTATTCGTTTGCTCTCCCAGGCAAATGGAATTTTTTGAGGCTGACATTGGATACAGTTATTATATTATACATTTTTTATATACTTTATCAATGAAAAGTATGTAAAGGGTGGTTAAGTTTCAAGGGTCGGTGTTGATTTTGAATAAAATACAATTTTTTTAGGAAATTATTGTCATTTCTCTTTATTATGATAATATTGGTATAGCTCAATTACGTATGGAACAAAATAGCGGCCAAGTGGCTGCCGCGGCCTCAGCGGCACACCTCCATCCGATGATCCAAATTTTCGATGACGCTGAGGTATAATTGAGGTTATATGCCGTTAATGTGCCGAACTATCTCATCCTTTAGCTCTTGAATTGTTGATGGCTTATCGACGTACACCTTTTCTTTCAAATAACCCCAAAGAAAGAAGTCCAACGGTGTCAAATCACATGATCTTGGCGGCCAATTGACATCGCCGCGAAGTGAGATTATTCGGCCATCAAATTTTTCGCGCAAAGGAGCCATTGTTTCGTTAGCTATGTGACAAGTAGCACTGTCCTGGTGAAACCACATATCGTCCACATCCATATCTTCCAATTCGGGCCATAAAAACTTCGTTATCATCTCACGATAGCGAACACTATTCACAGTAACTGCCTGACCGACCTCATTTTGGAAAAAATACGGCCCAATGATGCCGCCGGCCCATAAACCGCACCAAACAGTCACTCTTTGTGGGTGCATTGATTTTTCGGCAATCACTCTTGGATTATCATTCGCCCAAATGCGGCAATTCTGCTTATTGACGAATCCACTGAGGTGAAAATGTGCCTCATCACTGAAGATGATTTTCTTCGAAAATTTGTCATTCACTGTTGCCATTTCCTTCCACCATTCCACCTTCAAGAGGCTTTAGTTTTTGAGTCAATTGCACCTTGTAAGCGTGTAAATGCAAGTCTTTATGCATAATGTTCATCAACGACGAGCGTGAGAGGTGCCATTGGTGGGCACGACGACGAGTTGAGGTGGACGGCTCTTCAACCACACTATCGCGAACAGCAGCAATATTTTCTACAGTACGAGCTGTACGAGCATGCACTGGTGTTTTCACATGTCCTACAGACCCGTTTTGCTCAAACTGTTGCATAATTTTTCCGATTGTACGCACATTTGGACGATTAAATTGACCGAAAAATCACGAAGTGCGCGATATGCATTTTGATTTGAACGCCCTTTGTCATAATAAGCGTGAATAACTTTAGCGCGTTGCTCGATTGTGTATCTTTCCATGGTTCAAATTGAGTTAATATGAAATTGAAAAATGTCAAATCGAATGCAGAAAAAAATTTGACGTTTAGGTATGGTTTACATTCACTATTGGCCCTTTATATATATATGCACCTTCATAACTGTGAGTTTTTGTACGTTACACTTTTGTGGTGGGACTTAGGCGCGATCCCCGTAGTAGATATTGCGCAACAGAATTGCAGGTTCTAATATCCCACTCAAAGTGAATTTTTGGGAAGTAAACGTTTTTCGTAAATCTATTAGCTCCTCATTAGTGACTGGAAATATCTAATAGAGATCTCCATTTGTAAGTAATACCAGAAATTGAAGAAGAAGCTCGGCCTAACAACTGTCAGAAATTTATCCACGATACTTTCACATTTTATACTTTTGTAATTTTATGTATGGCGTGGACCATAATTTCAAGAGGTATCCCACCAAAATATAAATAATTCGAAATTTAATTATCTCAGCACTGAGACTTATTGACAACTTTTGGCAATTTATTAGATAATTAGATTCTTATTTTTAAGTTATAGTTAAGATTAAGTTTTTCTGTAGTTAATTTTTATAATTTTGTTTTATAAAATATTATTCTTTAGAAATCCCATAAATCAAACGTTCAAATTTTGTGCAAATTAAAAAAAAATCAATAAATTTCTATAAAAGTTTAACTTCTTAATCAGAATTTCGAGAAAAATGCATGGTATGTAGTTTTATATTCCATCGAATTTTGGTTGAGTTCAAGTTTCGAGTAGCTAGAAAATCCCTTTAATTGTTGAGAATTTTTTTGCTGACAGTGTTGAATGCTTTCGTCTACATAAAACAAAAAATGTCGAGGAATCGTTATATGGAGAAAATCCGAAAGATCACCAGCAACAAAAAAAATGAGTAGCAAGGATTTATGTGGTTTTTGTAGAAGAATGTATTACGTTTTTATAAAATCAATATTAAAATTAAATAAAAAATAAAGTGAAATAAAAAATCAATTTTAAAACTACTAAAAAAATATAAAAATGATATAAAAAATAAATGTTAAAACTGTTGAAGAAATACTAAAATTAATTCACAAAGAAATTTATTAAAAAATATTAAAATTAAATAAGAAGCAAAAGCTGTAAGGGTTATCAGTATTTCTTACTATGTGTGAGTGCTCGCATTCAAGATAAATAAAAAAATTGTTTTGCCTAAAAGCCAATGGATTCGTATAAACACACATTTTTTCATATGCATATTTATATTATATTTATTACACTTATATTTTTAGTACGTTTCAGCATAACACAACAAATTTCCGGTGGATGTATCACGGAGTATCGAGCATTTATGTGTTTTTATTACTAAAACCCTATGGATTTCGAGATTACAATTTAGTAAACATTTGTCCCCCCAGGTTAGTACGAATTTGTTAAAAAGTGACTAATTTATGTTATTTATTTTTTAGTTCAACATGTCAAATGAGCTCTTGAGTCACTTGCTTCTTCATTTGGCAAGATTACAGATATACAAAATATAAGGGGGGTAGTAAAAATTGAAAAAGAAAGGGATTCATAAGCGGACTTTGAAATCTTAACCCTCTAACCGTTTAGACCGTCTGAAGACGGTCAATAATTTTTTGCCAACAACTACGCCTTAAATATTATTTTAGAATAAAAAACCGTTACTACGCACTGTTGTGAGTATGCTTTTTATTTTGAGCGCACACGCTAGTGGAGTGCCGCAGGTCAGTGTGATAAGTGAAATAAATTATTTTGAAAACTGGTGAAGTTACGATTCGAAAGAAATTGCAATTTTTACTTATGCTGATGCTTTAAAATTTTATGGTAAGCTTAAAATAATATATATTTTGATAATTTATCATGTTCCTTTGAGTAAGCCGAAGGTTATATGCATTATTCTAGCATTTTCTGATGACCGTCTGTAGACGGTCATAACGGTTAATGCGAAATTTTACATATTCATACCAAATATGACTTTCATTTATATATCGGCTATTTTGTAAGGTATTTTTTCAAGTAATGGACAAAATGAGAAAATGTAAGTTGTCTACGATGTCGGATGAGGAGATAGAAGCATATATGATGTCAGTTGATGAGCAACTCAACGATGATGGCTTCGATAGTGACGACGATATTTCTGACCCTGACTTTCAACCTGATGATTTCATTGAGGAGAGTACCGAGGAGAGTACCGATAGGGCAATATTGGAGTGCTTAGATGAAATGGAGGAAGCTAACACAAGCTCTGCATTTTTGAATGCTTTGGATTTGTCTTTGAATGTCAGCTCTGTTGAACAAGGTATATCTGAAAACTGAGAAACTAGCCCCTACCACTTCGGCAGCAACACCTTTTAAACCATCAAAGCGACCACGATCTCCACTTCCTGTGATTGAAATCGAGGGACCTTTGTCAATTTCATCTAACGGAGGATTTAGCTGCAAAAATGTGGGGGAAATCGATATCAGATCGAAAGAATTTCAAAAAATTTGTTGGAAGAAAAAGTCATTACAACTTCACGTTAACGACATCGCATTTCGAGGCAATACATCTTTGCCAGCATTCATTAATAATTTAGAAACGCCATTCCAATTCTTCAAATACTTTTTTTCTTCAGAAATTGTCGACCTAATTCTTATGGAAACATATCGTTCTGCACATCAGGAAAATATCAATACTTCGTTTTCAGCTGCAGAAGCAGATATTCAAAAATTTGTAGGAATTTTGTTGTATATGTCACTGTACCGATATCCAAATATGGAAAGCTACTGAAGCAAAAACGCATTTGAGCCAATACGAAAAGCAATGTCTTGCGGGCAGTTTGAAAATATAAGCGTTACTTATCATTTGCTGACAAAGAGCAACGCGCTGAAAGAGGAACTGCTGGTTATGATCCGTTGTATCGTGTCAGACGTATTGCGGAACTGTTTAATGAAAGTTTTGACTCTGTGCCAAAAACAGCACGCCTTTGTGTTTACGAACAAATGTGTGCAACTAAAATTAAGCATCATCTACGTCAATATATGCCGAATAAGCCACACAAGTGGGGTATAAAATTGTTTGTTTTATGCAATACTTCTGGATATGCGTATAGGCTTGAAGTATTTATGGGAGCGGGCAATAACACTGTCGGTCCCATAGCAAATGTAGTAGTTCGCTTAAGCCAATCTATCCCTGAATTTCAAAATCACATTTTGTATTTTGACAATTTTTATACCTCACTGCCTCTTTTAGTTTATCTGCGTGCAAAAGGAATTGTTTCTTCGGGAACTATTCGCTCTAATCGAATTCCAAACTCAAAGTTTCCAAGTGAGAAAGACGAAGAATATTCAGTTTCGAGCAGGGGATATTCCGTTGAGTATGTTGGTGCAGCATATGGTGTGGACATTTCAACAGTGACATGGAAGGATAACAGAGCAGTTCGACTTGCATCGACATATGTAGGGGTGATGCCGTTTTTGAAGACCAACCCCACAGCAGTCTCAACGAAATTACGATCGTAAAAAAAATCGTATATGGAAGTAGACTGCCCACAAATAATAAAAGAGTACAATACCCACATGGGAGGGGTGGATTTGATGGATGGACTGATGGGACGATACCACATCCGACTTAAGACACGCAACCCAATGAACCGAATATTTTACCATTTCCTCGATATGGCCGTAACAAATGCATATATACTCTACCATCGCGTCAATCGAAGCGATAAAATTAATCTTCCAGACTTCCGCGAGAAAATCGCTTGTGGCCTTTGTTCTTTTTCGCTTCCAAAGAAAGTAGGGAGACCATCAACAACCTCCTGTCAGCCAACTACAAGCCAGGGAAAAAGGTGTGTCAGACCTATAGATGACATCAGATTTGATAACACTGGACACATTCCCGCTATGTTTGATAAATCAGGAAAAAGGAGATGCAAATATTGCAAACAGTCCGATGCTCAGATATATTGCTCGAAATGTGAGATAAACTTGTGTTTGACGCCTAACAAAAATTGCTTCGAGGAATTCCACTCGAAATAAATTTCATTAATAATCTTTTAATATGATTTGTATTTTAAACCATTGCAATGTAGTATATTTTAACTTTAATTGAATTACTAAAATACATTGCTTACCAGATTTCATATTTGATTTGTTTTGTCTCACACCGTTTTGACCGTCTACAGACGGTCAAACTTTTTTCCTCTCTAATTTCCTCATTTCGGGAATTTTATTGATCTGCAGTATTACAACATTATTCAGACTGCTAAATTCACAGGAAAATGAAATTCGGATGCATTTTAAATCGTTATTTAAAAAAACGGTTAGAGGGTTAAAGCATTCTTGCAGTATGCGCAATCCACCAAAAATATATAAATGTTGAAGAACTTCGACAAGTTTTGACTACTTTTTATTAGTTTTTTAAACTAAATTATTTTTTCATAAAAATAAAAAATAAAATAATTGGCTAGAACGCTTCTGTTAGATGTGTCTCTTAATGTTGCTCCACAAATAAAGGGACCTGCAATTTTAGGCCTAGTCCGAACGGCAAATGGTTTTTATGAGAAGTGTTTCAATGGCAGAAATACACTCGAAGGTTTGCCATTGCCTGCCGAGGTGCGACCTCTATTCGAAAAAAAATTTGTCTATTCTTTGATGTTCATGTACGGAGATTCGAACCTAGGTACTCCCGAATGGTAGTTATGCACCAATCCATACAGCTACGGCACTCGCTCATTCAACAATACAGACTATACAAATCCAGGTTTCAAAATTTGTAAAAAATTTACAAGAACTCGAAAAATTCAAAATTAAGAAAAAAAAATTGGTCGCAAACTTATAGTCCATTAAATTGTAATATAATAAAATACAAGTTAAAACAGGTTCAAAATTCTAGTTCAGGTTAAATTAAGGAATCCGGATAACTGCAGTGTTTTCCAAATAGAGATACCCGCTTTAAAAGAAACAGTCAATAGGTTGCTAAATAGTGGGAAAACCTTTAAGGAAATCGAAATTTATTCCGGTACCCAAGCGGTATTCAAGGGATTGCTGTAGTCTTATACGGAAGCACCAAATACAGCAGAGTGATTACTGGGCGTGCACATTGACATGTAAAGTTGCAAACAGCGATTCCATGCCAAGTGATCCAAGTACGTTGGACATGGCCGTACAATTTTAAATTTTTTATTTTCACAAATGGCGAGAAAAAATTTTTTCCAAAAAAAATTTGCCAAAAAATTTCCAAAAATTTTTTTGTAAAAAAAATCTCTCAAACATTTTGATAAAAGAAAATATTATTAAAAAAATTTTTTTCTAAAAAAATTTCCGAACAAAAATTTTCTAAAATAATTTCCCACAAAAAAATTTACTAAAAAAAATGTCTCTAAAATGTTTTTCAAAAAAATGTTTTTATTTCATTTAGTTGAAATATAATCATAAAAAATAATATTACAAAATGAAGGCAACTAGCCGCAGAGGTTATCTCAACAACATCGGCAGCCTGTGGCAGGCTCCAACCTTAATCCCATGAGCCTTCTCCATTACATCAACAGCACTGGTTGGCCCTGTCCGTTGGAGGTCTCAAAATGGTATCGAAACGGCGCTTCAGATTTACTTGGGGAGTTCCAGACTGGTACTTCAACCATTTCACCTACCTGCCTGCTTCGAAAGGAGGATATGTCACTGTAAGTACGTTCGTTCGAAGCACTTCTGGCTAAAGCAGTATTTACTCGAGGCGACTTTCTAGGCGAACCAACATCGCTTAGAAAAAATCACTTATATAAAATGGTGACTCAACAAATTATCGAGTGAAAACATCGCTTATCTCTAAGTAGGCCACAGGTCAATTTTTTCCAGGCGAATTTTCAAGCCATTTAAGCCTATTAGAGAATCGTCTCATGTCGATGAAGCCAGACGAGGCGGGCCATGGGTCTAACTAGGTAACACATCTCTTTAGTGGTGGTTGCCTTAACTGGATAGCGACGGATGGCAATAAACATAACATGGAGCAGTTACGGAAACAAAGTAATTAATGCTGTCTTAAAGATACTGGATAGTTCGAAATAGGGTTTGACACTATAAGTAAATCAGTAAAATCGCGTTGGATTTCTTCTTCTACTTCTTCCTACTAACCTGCAGTAGTTGGTGGATGTAAATTGCATAATCTTGCAATTTCACAATAGCCTTCAAATAACTACTTTTACTTGCGAACGGTTAAGTTTTCAACTTAACCCTGAACCTACCTAAGATTTCTTTGTTTTCACGAACAAATTTTGACTTCAAAAAAATTTAAAAAAAACTCTTTAAACTTGAAGCCGTTTTTATTACTATTGTTGACACACGGCTAAGGCCTTGCTAAAGTTTTTAATGCACCACACTTGAACAAGTTGTACGGTATCGCATATGTTTGTTGCCTCTTTTGCCACAAAATAGTTACACTAAATAGACTACCTGTTCACGCTTGCAGCCAATTAGACCGTTTTGCACCAGCTGCCGCCAGCAGTGCCCGCCGTGCCCGCCGTGTGTCATTATCATCAACAGCATCATCATGTAGGATCATTAGTGCCATCAGTGGCAGCAAATAATACTCGGTTACATGGAATCGTTTGTTGACTGCTTGCGGCTATGCGAAGCTGGAAATGGTGGAAAAGCGAAAAGAAGCGAAAACAAACAAAAAGTTTATTACCTGCAACACCCAATAGTTGCCACAGCAATGCTACTGGCGGCAGGCATCAGCGCTGGCACTGGTACTGGCATTACTTTATGGCCGTGGCTATTGTAAATGTGTCACCACAACACCTCATAGCGCACACAAACGCACACATCGAGCACATAAAAGCTCTACCAACAACAACAACAAAGTGTTGTCTGCTCTAGCGGCAATTATGCGACAATAAAAGCTGTGTAATTCTTAACGTTTATGGATTTTTAATAATTGCACTAATTGGCCGCCAGGTGCACGTTCGTTTGCACTACTCACCAGCGTTGCACATCTCCGCTCCTCTGCAAGTTGCATAGTTTTGGATTTACTCACTGATTTTTCCTATTTACTATCTTTCCTGTCTTGTTTACACTCCCCATTTCTGCTCCATATTTGTGGGTTTTAAGTTGCAGGCATAGCTTCGCTTAGTCAACTCTGCTACTTGATATTTATTCATAAGGCTAACAAACTTTGGAGCGGCAGGCCAGCGGTTGGGTTGGGTGAGGGCGTTTGCGCGTAATTTGCGATTCCTAAGCACGTTTCATTATAATTTTATTGTACTTAATAGTTGCATTGCTTATGCTTGGCCGAAAGCGGTGGACTGCTGCTGGCGTTCACTGGTCAGGATGGCAATGCAGACGTGCACCCGCTCGTGATTTACCCGTTGACCTCGTGCGCTACCGGATTGCCGAAGATGTCGCCCAAATGCCAACGCCAGTTAGCTACTGCATTCGAACTAAGCCCCTACGTAGTACTGCAGTATCTTGGCATGAAATTATGAAAGATGAAAAAAATGTACTTACTTTACTTACTGCTTATACCTGCGCTGGGTTTTTAGCCGAGCTTCTTCTTCTACGTCCTGTTGTTTTCCTGAAGTTTTAAGCCGCCTCCGAATGGCAGATGGTTTCACGAGTAGCTTTTTCTAGTTTTCTCCATTGGCACCCGAGTGGTGACCGCCCTTAGAGAAAGCTTTTTCTATCAATTGATGTTTCGTGACCGGCGTTTCGACATAGTTCTGAACCTGTGCACCAATCCATTAATGGCCACGGCGCGCATAAGAGTACTTACACAAAAATCTGGCCAAAATCATTTTGTGCATTTTATAAGGTGACAATAGAGACATTTTCCAAATGCTTAGTTAGGTTAGGTTAGGTTATGGTAGTAATCATCTGTGTGACCAACTTACCTAGACCTTGGAGATCCGTTGTGATACAACTGTGCGACATGAGAACTTCATTCATGTTTCTTCGTAAACCATTTTGCAGCTCCTACGAAGTACAGGATTGATACCACCACCAAGTTGATTAGCACTTTGAGCGTTTTGTTTGGGGTGATCCTCAAAGCACTTTCAAAAGTTTTACGCTTACGTAAAAACAATTGCAAAAAAAACTATTCAAATCAATCATCAGAGTCAGAGTTGTTGCTTTCTTCATCATCCTCGCCGTCACGGCTTTCGCTTTGGCCAATTGGCGCTTGAGGGTGTAGAAGGCTTACTGTTTCAGGACAGAGCGCCTCGCTGTGGCTGCTGTCCATTATTACTTAACATTGGATTAGACATTAATATAATAAAAGTATCTTTAGTATATCCCTATTACATTTCACTCTGTCAAATTTACGAGAGAAGTTCTGCCTGCAGAGTCTAAAGTGGTTCTACCGGGCTTCAGCAGCCTCTTTGGAAAACTGTCCGATTGGTAATTTTGAATATGAAATAACAGTAGCTTCATGCATTAAGATTTTATGTACCACCGAGGGCTGCAATTTCATATGGGTAAACCTCAATATTTTTTAGATCAATCGTATGTCCACTAGAAATTGTTTCAAGGATCACTTTGTAAATTATTTCAATTTGTAGATGTAATTTGCGTATATACCAGTGATCCGTGAAGCAGCTATGGTATCAAAAAATACTCTTCTGGACGTAATATATTACCATCGTTAGTGCTTCCGAATTATACCTTTGGTATGTCTACTAAAAGGCTCCTTTCATCTCTAAATGCTTCATGAATTTGTTCTTTCCTCTCTTTTACTATTTTCTTTTTCTCAGCTGTTTTCATTTGTTATTTCTTAATACCGAACTTGTAGAAGAGATTCTGTGAAGATTCGAAGAATTCTCGCATGAAAAATCGGTAGCCCAAATTTGAGTCTTTCCGAATCCACTTCAATTTCTTTTTTAAAATTTGTTAAAATGTTTGAAGATTGGCCCACAAATATAGCGCTTTGTAGTACAATTAAAATGTTTACCTTTCTTGCTAATGGACTACTAGGGGTAAGAAGTATTATTACAAATACGAAAAGATCGAAAACTTACTATATAAAAACTATTAAAAACTATTATTATTAAAACAGAGTCCCTCGACCACATTATGTGAAATCCGAAATATCATCTATTATAACTAATTTTAGGAAAAATTAGAAAGTAAACGTGGCATTGGGAGAAAGCAGATGTGTTGAATGCGAAATCTACGTCGTTGGGTTGGTATCGGTGGATTTGAAGAGCTGTGCTACAAGACAGAGATATGCATATAAAATCATTGTAAATAATATAAAGTAAGTTAGGTTTTGTAAGCCGAAATGCATATTTCCTATTCACAAGATCATAGCTTCAACCCATCAAGTCGATAACTCACTCGTGAAGAACCGGAAGTAATAGAAACATAATTCCCCTTTGCGACTCCCTTTATGGCATCAATACTGGATTCGTTGCTAAAATCTATCATCTGGAAAAAATTAGTATGGAGATGTTCATTGCTTTTAAAACAGAATCTGATAAAAGTATCCTTCTACCGGTTTTTTTTTGCTCCGAAAGATTGAGTCTTAGTCTCTGTACACAGCTCAACTCACTATAATTACCTTTGTCATATCAAATCTACAAATTCCCACTCTCAAAGGTCTTATTATCATCATCATCATCATCATCATCATCAGAATAATTAAAGCTCGGAGCGAGTCAGTACTTTCCTCAGAATCGCGCTCGGTTCATTGCGTCGCTTAACGTCTAGCATTTATAAGGCAGAAATCCGCATTAAGTTCATGTGCTTATCTTCTTGGTGGTCTTCCACGCTTTTTACTGTCGTAATAAGAGAGTTGATCTAAGAAAGTAGATCTTTTTCGTAATCCTGCTATCGTCCACCCTGAGTTCGTGTCCAAACCATCCTCTGAGCTTTAGCGAAACGCACAATGTTTTGATGTGATATCAGCTGTTATATCTCATCATTCTATCTGATTCTGTAAGATCCCTCAGCTTCCCTTACTGGTCCAAATATCCTTCTTGGGATTTTACGATGAAAGTGGAGAAGGTAGTTCTTTATATTAGATGTACCATGTTTCGCAGCCATATGTTTCTACCGGTCTTATTAGTGACCTGTAGATTTGTAGCTTACACGAGCTCAATAGTAATTTATTTTTGAGAAGTTTCAGGTAAGCAAAAATAAATTCTACGAGTATCACCAACTTGTAGTCTGTCATTCACACCGATTAGTGGGGGTCTTATCACAGTTTGATTATAGGAACAGTGAGGAATTTACTTACCTCGGCAGCAAAATTGCCTCGGACGGTGGCACGGATTTAGACATGCTTTCCCGAAACGAGAAGGCCAGTGGGGCTTTCGGGATATGGAATTCCAGTGAATTCCGGGAACTGAATTCCAGTTTAAAGGTTAGGCTTTTCATGTCGAATGTGCAGTCAGTACTGCTCTAAAATCACGACCGCTATAACCTGTCGCTTAAAAGTTTTTGTCTACCGCTGTCTCAGGATTATATACCGAATTTTCTGGTGAAAAATAATGCCAAACAAGGAATTACTCGAGAAAGCAAACTTGGAGCCGCTATACTCTAAAGCTTAGAAGACAGGATGGGGAAATTGACGGGGATTGGTCCCACTTTACACAAGAAAGACTGGGAGACCAAGGGAAGCTTGGAAAAGAACTGTACTTGTAGATATCGAGACAGACCAACTCGGGCTAAGCTGGAAGCAGGTAAATGGTCCCAGTAATCGAACGAGATGTCCCACTAGGGATTCAAGGAAACAATGATGATGCTGATGATGATCATTATAACAAAATCTTACCGTTCTCAATTACCTGCACAGATACTGCGCATGTATCTGTATATATAACACTGCCAGTGCTGCTCCAAATCATCATAAATTCCCTAATAGGGCTTTTTGCATTAGTCTTTTGATTTTGTAATTTTTTTCCACCCATTTTATGCCATTTACTTTTGTTGTTCACTACTGCTTTTTGTTTTTTTTTTTGTGCTTTTGTTGTGCGCAAACGTGCCCACTCAATGCGGAAGCGTGCAGGTACTTAATAAGTATTCAATTACTAGCAAATTTTAGCAATACGAAATGTCGAATGTAGTAGTGAAATTTTGTGCTCTTTGAAAATTTACTATTGCAGAGTAGTTTAACATTTTCGCATAGCTGGCTCTGATGCCGATATCTCCTATGAATACTTCCACATATTTGGTGCAGAAATGTATAAATAGAATTCCTTTAATTAATGAAATGCGCGAAGCTATGCGGTTACGTATGTGGAACTTTAAAGAAATGCTGGAGATTCTTTGAAAATTTTAAGTAATATTTAAATAAAATTGTGCAGGCTTATGAGATAGTTTAAAAAAATATTGCCTATTTAAGCTAAGCGCAATTACAACCAGTTCCACTTAAGCTTTTCTTAAAAGTCTTCATTGCTTGTGTTTCTATAACTCACCGATCGATAGAAGTTTGCATGCAGTTTTTATAAATTTCTACAACCAAAACAAATGCAATATTTTCAATATGATTTTTATTTATTTTTTAAGTTTTTTATTTTATTTTATTTTATTTTTTTTTTTTTTTTTGCTTTTTGTTTTTCCTCCATTTTTCGGCAACCAGATACTCGTACACATTGCGCGCTACTTTTTATGTGTAACCATTCGAATGCTGCAAACCGGCTAACCGGCTGGCTGACTGACTGCCATACAATGAATTTGTTACGTTGCTGCATGTCTGCGTTGCGTCTATTTTAGCTGGCCATGTCTGGCTGGCGCATGAGTCACAAACGAGCGAGTGTATGAAATATTTTTTTGTTTGTTTTAAATTTTAAGTTTTTTATTTTTACTAATATTTTTTTGATACAATTTTTTATTATTACTTTTTGGTCATTTTTTATTTGTTTCCACATTTTTTTCTCTCACATTTTCTTGTTGTGATTTTGGCGCTCAGCTTTTTTGTTTGCTCTTTTCCTGCTGTCTCACACACTTTGTTGTTTATGATTTTATTAGTTGAAATAAATGTTTGTTTGTACGCGTCGTATTTTTCTTGTTCGCCAAGTGTTGCATGCCACCAGGTTTTTAACTTATTTTTCCTAAATCCATTTTTTTTTCTACTTAATGCTGTACACCTATGCTATGCTATTCGATGCTATGCTGTGCTGTGACTGCTGCTACTCACTTTTTCACTTAATGTTTTTTATTTGCTTTATTTCGTTTTTGCCGCTTTGCGTCAGCGCAGCAGTTGCATTTAGCCTTAATGTTCTGTCAATTAAACAGCAAATTGCCTTACAAATTTATGCGGCTTTTTTACAAATGTTCTTAATTAAATTAATTTTTCAGCGCCTTAATGGATTTTTCATTTACGCCAATTTGTACGGCCATTTGCATTGTAATTTATTTGAATACCTACAAAATTTTTAGGCAAGCAGTGGATATCTTAGTTGCTTCTATGTGGTGGTGCTATTAGGCAACGATTGCAGGTTTCTGTTTTTAAACCCCTTCTCAACACTAAAAAATATTACCCTTTATCTATTAAAGCCAGGAAAGGACTTCTCATTTATTTTAGTGCAAAAATTAAATTATTTTGTTAAATAAATAATAAAAATTCATGTTTTTTAAGTATTTATAATTAAATGCCTCTGTTTAGCGTTAGGTAGAGTGGGGGCACCGATAATTGAATTAGTGTTATCTAATTTTCTGTGTGAATTCCTGTATGGGTTTATTTATAGGGTTTGAAGCTCAACAAGTTTGTTAGTGTACATCAGTGAAGTAAAGCGAAACAACATTGAATAAAATTATTACGCCTTGCGGTTCGGTCAGTCGTGGAGTCGCTCTTATGGGATGAGTCGGTTGATGCGATGCTGCTGCGTAGTTGTCTGGAGTTCGGATTTAAGTTCTCGGATCGTCGATTCGTTCTTATAAGAAAAGCTTGCTGTTTATAGTATGCACGCAGTATACGCCTTAAGTTTCTCATTTCATTAGCCTTTTGAGAGATGCAGCGATCTGCTTAGCAAATGAAATGATAAACAAAAACCCAATTTGCTGCTTATTTATAGGCGGGAATTAATTGAAACTTAATTTTGATCAATTAAAATAAGACTTGGTCAAAATTTAATTATATTTATTTAAAAACTCACTACACAGCTTAGACCGTGCGCTGCCGAAATTGAAATCTTGCCTTCAAATGAAGAGCAGACAACAATTTCACACATCAGTTGTGGATAATCAGAAAAAAGGAAATGAGAATGTCAACTCTGGGCAAATCTCTGTTCGAGAGTCTTGAATAACTATCTGACTTAATAGCTGACAACCTAAGAAGATTTCTCAATCGCACAGACTGGATATAGTCATGCTGTAAATCACCACTTCAACCAAGTAACCCTTGGTCTTGGTCAATTCGATAGACACTCTTACCCTTTAACTACTTTTCCCTCGATTTGTCTGTCATTTTGGACTCTCCTTTATTTGTTTTGAGGTTGGTTGTTATGTGGATATTTGTCGACTTCCTTCTCTAATTTGTAGTGTATGTAGTGATATTTTTTTCATAAATGGAAGGATCTACAGATTTCGCCTCCGAACGGCAGATGGTTTCTGCAAGAGGAGCTTTTTCATGGCAGAAATACCATTTTCCTGCCGAGAGGCGACCGCCGTTAAGAAAACCTTTTTCTATCATTTTTTCTTTTCTCATACCCGAGGTGTCGAATCATTGCACTTGCGAATGCTAGTCAAGCACCCAATCATAGGACGGCAGTTGTTAAAGTTTATTATTTTTAAAAGAAGTGTGTCTATTTTTCCTATATAAAATTTAAAGTAAAAAGTACTTCTTCCATATGATGAAGACTACATTTTCATCATCCAATTTTTTTTTTGAATAATTTTTTTTTATTAAGAAAAAAACAAAAACAAAGATTTTAAGTGATGGAGTTATTTATTTAGGCCTTCACGCGCTTCATTGCTTATCTGGTTGTATATTTCACAAGTGTCAAAGAGGATTGATCCGCGGCCTGGCTGGCATTTTCGCTTTTATCAAAGAAAAACTGTAAAATGTATCGAATTTTCTTTTGTTGACTTTCACACTTGAATGAAACAAACAAAGAGCAACAAAATAATTTAATAATTTTAGTGTGAAATTTCAGCTTGATAACGAGCATAAACTTTAAATTGTTTAATCGATACTTTACTAGATATCGATCACTACAGCCATCTACCGAATAGGTATATAATGAATTTCTTTTTCCGCAAACTAGTGAAATTTGCAAAAATTATAAATCTTCCGAAAGGGTTATAAATTTTGCGCCACACATACCTTATTAAATTTTAGCATAATATGTTAATGTGCAGGCTTGGAGTTGCTAAAAAATTGGGTTGATTTTTATAATGGTTTTACATATCTTCTCTACATGAAATATACCTCACAATTTTTTTTATATGGTAGAAAAAGTTCAAACTATCAACGAAAAGAATATAAAAAATCAAGCGGATTTTGTAAGAACCTCAAACTTGCACTTTATTATAAATACTAAAATTTAATAAGCTGTAAAATTTCATACCAAAATTATTTCTAAAAATTCTGACTAGAAACCATGGAATTGAGATGAAAATTCGAAGAATCATTAAGAATTCTACAAGCAGCATTTTCCTAGTGCTAATAATACTAGTTGCATTTTTTAAGTTTCGAAAAATAAGTTTTCAATGTTATTAGTTTGCTGCATAAAAATTGAATGAATTTGTTTCTCACTTGGAAATATACATTTGCTTTTCAAAATTTCTATAGCTTTAAAAATGCTTTACATATAAAGAGAATTGAACAGTATAACTTTCATGCAGTGCTAAATACCTTGGCAAGTATAATAATTAACAATTTAAATAGAATTAAATTTTGTATACATATCTCACTTGAGAGTATTAGGATTCACACAAAAGCCAAAATAGTCTTTATAAACTGAGGTGTCAACAGAGTTGAGAGACAATTTGACATGTCAGAAATGCCTCTTGCGCGCCACAACCCAAAGTCAGTTCTGCAATGAGTGTTGGTTAGGACAGAAAAATTGATCCATTCGACAACACCAAACACAAGGAATAATATGTAAAGTACAGCTAACTTGTGATCTTGACTCCGAATATTCATGGCAAGGTAGGGTTGTTAAGACGTAAGGAAACTGTCATGGAACAATTGTAACAATAATGGACTCGTCTGATGAAGGCTCACACGAATTTTCCCAATATGTATCTAGAAGCGGATACATAATTTTCTATCACGGCTTTGCTCGGCTTCATCCAATTAAGAACTATTTACAAAACTTTGTATAATGAGTTGCAGAACGCCCGAAGAATTCATCATTCATGATTCCCTCTGATTTTCACCTGTTTCGCTCAACGTAAATGGTTTTATTTTCAAGCAGGGCAGAGCAGATGCCTTCAGTTTGGCGATTGATTAAAATTGATTAAATCGCCTAGCTCTTGATCTCAAACAATGAATAGTTTTTTTAACAGGGTGTCCATAGGTTACCGGTTTTATGGCAAAACTATTCATACATATATATTTATCTCCATTAGCAGTACTTTGAATAATATACTTGATTTTTAATGGAATTTAAGGAAATATTTTGAAACCCCCCAATTTTAAAGTTATGAACTCAAAATAAATTGCTGAAAATTATCACTGGCCTTTTGCTTGTGAAAGCTTCTATCAGCTGCTAGTCAGTTTTGTCCAAGCCTGATTTAGTAGTCCAAGCCTAGTAGTAGTACAGGTGGTTTGATAAGTATTAACTATCAGAAAAAAAAACAAAAAAAATGTTTCCGCCGTTTTAATATTTCATCTTTCCCTTGAGCACAAAAGAAAATATTTTATCGGTAAGCCAAGTCATTTTTCGCTTATAATCAAATTATTTTTAAGTTTCTAAAAGGAAACGAAATTTGGTAATTGCGTTCAGCAACAGTTGAAAAACACTACATTTAGTACAAAAATTTTACTATTTTTATAAATTTTTTTATTTTTATTTAAAAGTTGTTTATAGTCAAAAAAGTATGTTCACATAGCTTTAAAATCAAGTAAATGTGTGTTACAATGCGAAAAATAAATTCGATAGCAACAGTAAGAACAGCCACATTTTTTACAACTAAACACAACTTCCTCAGGTTGGAAAACAAATATTCGTGATACCTGATAAGCATCAATTCAGCAGCCAACAACTGAAAAGTAATACCATTCGGCGAAGAGAGGGGTATGAGGAGTGCCTTAAAAGGTGCAGAAGTGATCAAAAACGCGTTACAGGCAAACAAACAAACAAAAAAAAGTAAATAAAAAAAAAATAATCTAAAAGTAAGAAAGAAACAAACAAGCTGACGAACACACGGTGACAAAATTCGCAAAACAACCGAGAGACCAAAAACAGAAAAACCGAGCAAAAAATCGAATATAAAGAATAAAAAAAATCACCATAAGAAGACAGTTTTTTTCAAATAAAAACTTTACACTCTTAATACCAAAGATACCAAAGCCAAGTTCAATACTATTCCGCATGCAAGCTTTTTTTCTCACAAACATCGAGAAGAAGAAAAAAAAATTACTGTATTGGTGTGTTGTCAAGACTTTGTGACACTCAATAAAAAATGCCATCGCCCCCACCAATACCACACCACATACAGCAGCAGCACCTGACGATTGGACATTGTGACATTCGCAAGTGACTGTAAATGGAAGTAGAAAATGAACCAAGAAATCGAATTGCTTGCAAGTAAAAAAAAAAAAATTTGCGAAACAGCAAAAAATGCAGTAAAATTTGTTGCAGTAGTTCGTGTAATGTTTTACTCATTTGGCGTTTGTTTTGAGTTTTCATTACCAAGTTAAAGCTTTTTGTTGTTAGCGCTCAGTGCGAATTAGAATCATTTGCTTTTTAATTGCATTGTCAATTGTTCGACAAGTTCGTGTCGTAAGTCTTTTGTGTAAGAGCGCTAACCGGACAGGTTCTGTGCAGCGACATAAAAGTTTTTGTTATGGGTGGAGCTTGATTGGGACAAATGGACTTAATGCGAATAACAGATTTGCCATAGAAAAATAGTAATTTAAAAATTACTGTCCAGTAAAAATTATTGTTTCCAATACAAACGGCTTATTAAGCATCGACAGGGGAAATAAAAACTGCAAATTAAAAAAATCAGTTAGGGTAGTTGATGCTTGCTGGTGGACTGGAATATGGATATAGGCAAATAAATATATACTATAATAAATAAATATAAATTTTAAGAAATTAAAAATATCTATATTTAAATTTTTCAATTTTTTTTGTCCTAACACATTAAAATTTTTTTAATAACTTTTTTTTTAATTAAAAAAAAAATGCTACTGTAATAAGTCTGTAAAGAAATATTTACTTTTTAGTGATTATGAAAAAAATGTATTAAAAATATTTTCCAAAGAGATTTTAAAATTTGTTTAAAGAATGAACTAAATTCGCTTTATAATAAAAATTTTGAAATTTTATAAAAAGAATTTCGAAAAGATTTATAAAAACATGTTTTGCACAAATATTTTACAAAATTATTAAAAAAGTGGTGTACTTAAACTTCGTGATGTATTTAAATTATAAAGAAAACTAAATATTTAGTGTTTTTTATATATTATATTTTGAAAAAGTTTGGAAAAATTTGTAAAAAAATATCTTCGAAAGAGATTTTAAAAAATTACTGAATTTGTGATGTGCCTAATATCCTTTATAATTACAAAAGTTATTATTTACTTTTTTATGAATTTTGAAAAAAATTCTAAAAAATTTTCAAAAAATATTATATTAAAAAAAATTAAATTAAACATTCACTTTTTTTTATTAAAAAAAATATGTTGACTAATTACTAAAAATGTGATATACTTTATATCTCTCCCTTCCTCTCGTAGCTTCCCAGTCTGTAATGGACCATAACTTCATCAACAATCCTCCTCCAATTCAGTCTCTTTCTTGCCTGATTTCTCCAATTACGAACGTTCATCGCTTTTAAGTCTGCCTCTACGTCATCAAGCCATCTCTTTCTTGGTCGGCCTCTCTTTCTCCTTCCAATTGGACGCAAAGTAAACACCCTTTTTTGAATTCTTCCGTTGGGCATTCTTATGATGTGCTTTATATCCTGTGTAATAAAAAAATGTTATGCATACTTTTTTATCGACTTTTTCATGAATTTTGAAACGAAAAAATTTAATATTTTTAAAAATGAAAAAGAATTATTTTCTCAATGTCCTCTCACAAATAATAATTAACATAAACGCATTACATCAAAAATTAAAACAAATATAGAAATAATTAAAAAAAAACAGGATATTCTGGCACAATCCTGGGATCTGGTTTCGAAGCGGAAGGCAACTGGTGATGAAGAGTTGATTACAGTCGAGAACTATAGCTGGAAATCCTTCAATCGGCGGTGCGCCAGCTCAACCATTTACTCAAATCCGCAATAATGAACAAGAAGGATTATTTGTCTATCTGCTTAAATTGGACGAAATCACTTCTAACCAAACACTCAATTCGGACCTCTATGCTTCACATCTCATCAGATTTACGTAGCGAATTGGCCAGAAGTGGTCGGATTCGGTGAATGTACAGATGTCTTATTTTATTAAAAAAATAAAATGAAAACAATAACAACAAAAACATTAGGCTGCATATAACTTCAATGACGCTTTAGAAGAGCTTGAATGAGGGGCTCCCTTTCATTATCCATATAATCCTGACCTGCTTCAAGCAATTATCACTTGTTCAGGTATTTTCGAAATTTTCTCGATGCGGTAAAGCTGATCTCAAGCGAGGCTTGTGAAAATGAGCTGCTCAAAATTTTTCCGAATAGAGATTAAATTTTTTTCTCAGGAATGTAATTTTCATCAAAATGAGTGAAAACTTCGCATATTTTATCGAAATGGGATAATCTTTAATCCCTTTGGTACGGATTTATTTGACAAAATATTTGCATATGGAAAAGATTTGAATTTTGATTACTTAATGTAATATGTTAAATCAGTACATTTTGCGCAAGAATTCAATTACTTCCAAAATTAGTGTGATATATAATATTAAGAAGACTTCAGGTAATTGTTGAAATAAATAAGACTTCACTAATTTGGCCTCACCTTTAGTACAGAAATTAAATGTCTATTCATTGTTTTATATTTTTTCACTTCCTCTTGAATACCAATCAATCAGAGCACGTCGAATTATGGCTCTGCATTTTTTGCATATTTTGAACAGTAATTGGGATTGCAGAACAAAAATAAATTAATAAAAACAAAACACGTCATCCGCTCCAATTATACCCAAGGGGATACATCAATTTCAATGATCAAAATACACCAAACCTACATAAAAATCAGGAATTCAACTTAAAACAATTAAATGTTAGCTTTTCTTATAATTATTGGAAATTGTTTAAGACATATTAGTATAAACGGCAAAGCTTTCCGAAACTATTAATTTTTCCAATCATTATACCATTTTCTACCGAAGAAGTAAAATGTCTTTGGGAAACTGTAGCCGTTAGGTGACGTTCCCACAAACGTTGGTTCTACATTACGGGAACGACCCGGATTTTTGTCCGGCCAAGGATTGTCACCGTGTATGTATGGAAATACGTATTTTAAGTCCCATTAGATTGATATCCGAATTATGTATATCATAGCATCAAAAAAGGAAAGATATTGGAAAAATGTTTTTCTCTAGCTGGAGCTGTGGTCGAAAAATGTTAAAAACGTATATATCTACATATGATTCGATTTGGTTATATGTGAAATAAAAGCATTTATTGAAAAATTTCAACAATTTATTTTTCTTTTTGTATTTTAATAACGTTTTATGAAAATGTAGATAATTTTTCTACAAAAATCATGGAAATAAAAGTTTATATTGTAACTTTTTGCAAATAAAAAAAAAATAAGCAAATTCGGAAAAATTTTAAGCACACAGTTTTATAACCCACTAAATTTTGGCATAATAAAGTGCAAATTTTCAGTAGCTTAAAAATCGCACTGATTTCTGACAATTTATTTTCAACAGGCGGTCTTGTGTATTTTTTTCATACATTTAACGAATGCTCGAATGAAAAGAACTGAACAATGTTTAGTTTTCGGAAAAAGATGTCTCGTTGGCGATATCTAATAAAAAAAAAGTATAATAATTGCAACTTAGCCATAATATACCAGTTCAAAATAGGAAATTTGAGGAACGATAACAGCGGTCGAACAACTGTAGCCAGATCTAAATACAGAGTGGCTTACGCTCAAGATTATGAGAATAGTAAAATGCAGTATCATTTGATTACAAATAATTTTTTCAACACATTTTGATAATGCTGGTATTTCCACATTAAATGTAAGGTAATGTATACGTAGGCGTGGCCACTAAACTTATTTTCGATCAAAATAGCCAGTTGAGCCTCAAATGATGTGTGCCCAATTTACTTACAAGAATTTATAAAAATTGACAGCATAACATTATTCATGCAAATTTTCAAATTTAGGCTTATGATGAATTACGTTCATTTTATGTGGGTTAGGGGGGTTGCTTAAAAAATTTTTTTTACAAGTTTTGTACTCCACATACACACTATAAACGATGAGAAGTCTAAATGAGTAGTCAGAGAGAAGCATATCAAAATTCTTATTCTGTTCGTAAGTTTCATCTTAAAAGAAGTAAGAATTGACTTATTTATGAGGTTGGTTGGTTGGTTGGTTAAAGTGGTGATTCTTCCAGAAACCAACTAGCGCTTCCGCACCATTTTGTTGTCACATCCTCGTTCCCAACTTGTTAAACAGTTATTTACAGCATGACTATATCCAGTCTGTGCGGTTCAGGAACCTTATCAGGTTGTTCACGTCTAAGCCAGATAGTTGTTCGAGACTCTCGAACGGCGGTTTGCCCAGGGTTAACATTCTGTCCTTCCATAGGGAAGGGTATACACAGAGGAAATGGAAGATTGTGTCCTTTTTCTCCGGTTGTTTACAACTGTGACAGTGTGTGTTGTGAGGGATGCCCATTTTGGCGGCTTGTTCTCCAATAGACCAGAAGTTTAAGAGAATATATACCAACTCCAGCGCCACAATCCATTTTACTGCCATCTGTATATTATATGTAGACTGTAGTATCGAGGTTGTTTAGAGAGAATCAATTATTCTATTCTTCCTTAGATGGAAAGAGAGTAGCAAAATTCCTGTTGGAAGTTGCCATCGGGACGATGTAGTCAGTTCTCACCGAGATTAACTGAGTTTGTCGCAATAATAGACTAGCGTGACCATACGTTTTTTCTCTCCAGCGACCCGCTTCATTTAACCTAAATGCACTCATGGCTGCTGTCTTCTTAATATGTGGGTCTATTGGAATAACGTGTGTCAGTGTATTGAGAGCCTCTCTAGGACATGGTCTGATTGCACCGACCGTTATTGCGCAGACTGATCTTTGTATTTTGCCGAGTAATTTGGTATTGTACTCTCTCCCTAGAGTTTTCCACCAAACTACCGAACCATACGATAGAATAGGTCGTATAACCGCCTTATACAGCCATAATGTATGCTTAGGTTGAAGACCCCATCTTCTTCCAAGCATACGTTTACAGGCATATAAAGCAATTTCAGCTTTCCTTTCCCGTTCTTCCACATTTAATTTCCAGCTTAGTTTGGAGTCCAGAATTACCCCTAAGTACTTTGCGCTGGGTGATAGTGAGAGAGTTTGTCCGTTAATATTTCGTAGGGTAAAAGTTGGTACCTTATATCTGGTGGTGAAAAGCACAACTTCTGTTTTACGCGGGCTTAAACCTAGGCCACAGCCTGTGACCCAAGAGTTAAGCTCGCCTAACGCCCTTTGGAGGATCCCACTGATCGTATTAGGACACAGTCCTGACGCCATTTATGAGGTAGATAAAATTTAAAATATTTCACTTAAGAGGAGCGACATTAGGTTTAGCAAGAAAAGGTAATATTTAATATTTACATAGACCAGAGAGGAATAAGTAAGGACTAAGTTAATACTGGTCAGTGATATGAGTAGCATTTTAATAGACAAAAATATGCTTTTCAGTTGTGTTCCAGTTACTGAAAATCTCTTTAGTATCTGGTTTCATATAAATATCATTTCCATTCCCGATTCATTCAAAACTTACAATTTATTGTGTTGCACAAAATATTACCACTAATTTGCCACATGCCACAAAGTGTCTGCGTCACTTATCACTTTGCTATTAACCTAAATCAGTTAGAAATCCCTTACAAAATAGCCGCTTACGCGCGCACAAATAAACCGCCACACACATACATACATACTTACACACTTACAAACACTGATTGCTATCACTCAGCTTACATAAGTGCCATTGTCGACGAATTAGCTCAGCTGGCAAATTACATTTCTCAGCTTTTTGGTGAATTATTGTAAAAAAATTATCTACATCATAATTACCAACATTAGGTTGACCACAAACTCAAAAGAGTGCAAAACAACGAATTCAGAAAAATAAATACAAAAAAATAGAAAAAGCAACAAATATTTGCCACAAAGACATGCGGCTAAAAGCAACAACAATATCTAAACAAGTGATTCATAAAAAAATATTTATTGTATATATTTATTTTTTTATATTGTTGTTTGTCACAAAATCTCGCGTGCAGTTATGATATCGCAATGGCTGTTGGAAAAATCGCATGCGATTTATTATAATAGTTTAATAAATTTAAAACGAAATATAAATAGGCTGAAATTATTTTGAAAAAAAAAAAAAAAATGAATACAAAAAATAAAAAAAAAACACGTTTTAGAAATAAAATAAAATTTCGTTCTTGCGGTCGATTCAAAATTAAAAAATCTTTTTTTTTTTTCTTTTACAGTACGAGTTTTTTTCTTAAACACTGCTTACGAGTATATCCGTTTAAAATGCTCAGCCATTGGCAGCTAAGTGCGGTTGTGTAAGTTCGCAGCTGCCCACGCGCCAACACTTGGCAGCAGTGACGGCGGCGGCGGCGGCTATTTGTTGGTCAGCTTTATTGTGCCAATGACTGTTGACACCAGCGGCCCGTTCGGTGTTTGAATTTGTGGCGCCGCGGCACACGCTTTGTTCCGGCCAGAGTGCGCATTTATGAGCGATTCAAATGGTAGCTGTGTATTATTAATGCAATTCGAATAGTGAATAAAATACAATTACATTAGATTTGTTAGCTTTGAAGGAGCAATAAGAATAGCATTTGATTTGTTGGTAAAATTAAATTGGTCTCCACATGTGCTTACTTGCTTCTTATGTCAGTCGTTGGAAATTAATGGTAGATATTTCAAGTGAGTTAAAATGGAGGAAATTTAAGAAGGGCAACCACATTAAACGTTTCGGAAAACTTTTTTTATTATTGCATAAATAATTAATACAATTTTTCCAGGTTTTGCTCAAGAAAGTTTGAAGCGAACTGTGATGAGTTTTAAGCTATTTGTGTTAAATGGTGTTCTTTCTGACTTACCGGGAGCTCGTGGTGCTACTTTTTCAAACTTCATGCATTTTAAAAAACAAAAAAAAATCTGTAAGAGAAAACTCTCAAAAAAATTCATGTTCTCAAAAAGCCAAATTCTCACAACAAATTCTCATACAAAAAACTTTAAAAAACGAAATTCTCAAAAAAAAAGACTTCTAAAAAAGTTCAAAAAACAAATTCTCAAAAAAACCAAAAGCAAATTCTTTAAAAACACGAGGTTGCAAAAAAAAATTCTCAAAAATAAAAAATGCTCATACAACAAATACTTAAAAAACCAAATTCTCAAACAAACCAAATTCTCAAAACAAACAAAATCTTAAATTAACGAGTTTCCAAAAAAAAGTTCACAAAAGCAAAAAAAATCTGATAAAACAAATACTCAAAAAACCAAATTAAAAGAAAAATTCTCATAAAAAAATTTCTTAAAAACAATTCTCAAAAACAAAAAAATGTCATTAAATAAATTCTCAAAAACCAATATTCTCATAAAACAAACAAAAACAGGAATCTAAAAAACAGGAATCTCGAAAAAACCCAGTTTTCAAAATAAATAAAAAAAATCGTAAAACAAAATTCTCAAAAACGAAAATTCTGAAAACAAAAATCTTCGAAAAAACCAAATTCTCAGTAAAATAAATTCTTAAATAAAGGAGTTTTCAAAAACAAATTGTCAAAGGCAAAAATTCTCAAGCAAAAAATCTTTAAAAAAAATTTAAAAAAGAAATTTCTCAACATAAATCCTAAACAAAGACACAAACATCCAAATTCTTCAAAAATACGAGTTTTTAACCTTCATGTGCCCGGCTTACTACATTTGTAGTATATTAAATTGTGAAAAAAAGTGAGATAAAATAAAATTTTCCGAAACAACAATGCCCGAATTTTTTAGTTGCTTCCTGATTATCAAATCAAAGTCAATTAAGAGTATAATAACACTCGAACTATTATTTGTCTGACCTCTAGACCCTACTTGAAAAAAACATCATCTTGCGGCCGGCTTACTACATTTGTAGTAACCATATAAAATGTATGCAAAATAGTATTTTATAGTTGACTTCAGCTTGAACTAAGAGCATTTATAGGTCTTGTGTTACTAGCAGGTGTAAATAAATCAAATGACGAAGATGTGGATGTGCTATGGAGCCAAGAATGCATTAGCTTTTATCGAGCAGTAATGCCTAAGTCACGCTTCAAAGAAATTGTTCGATTCATTAGATTTGACAGCGAGCGTACAAGAGCAGTTAGGCTAGAAGCCGATAAGGCTGCTCCAATATCTGAATTGTGGACACAAATAAACGCAAATCTGCGCAAATATTACCAACCATCTGGAGAAATTACTGTAGATGAACAATTATTTGCTTATCGCGGTCGAACTAGGTTTACTCAGTACATACCCTCTAAGCCTGCCAAGTATGGGATAAAGGTTTGGTTTGCATGCGATGCTAAGTCGTCCTATCCACTCAAAAGTGAAATATATACTGGAAAAAACTCAAATGCTGGTCGAGCAAATAACGTAGGTGAAGGTGTTGTGCAAAGGTTAGTATGCCATTGGGAGAACACCGGAAGGACTATTATTTGTGACAATTTTTTTACATCGCTAAACTTAGGCAAGTATTTAATGTCCAAAGGTCTTGCTAGTCTTGGTACTGTTCGTCAAAATAAAACGTTTGTACCATATGAAATGAAGGCTGACCGCAATCGTGCTGAAGAATCTTCCATTTTCGGGTTTCTCGATTTAAAGTTTTCTTTAGTACCTTATGTTCCAAAAAGAGGCAGATCAGTTATAATACTTGCCAGCACACCTTTGACAAATTCAATTGTAGCTGAAAAGAAAAACAAGCCGCAATACATCCTTGATTACAATACAAAGGAGGCGTCGACGTAATGGATAAAATGCTTTCTGCATATTCAACGAAACGCAAAACATTGCGTTGGCCCTTGGCCATGTTGTATAACATGCTGGACATACTTGCATCATTCATCATTTACTCGGAAAACAATCCATATAACCGTCGCACAGACGCGCGACGAAAGTTCTTGCAAAACTTGTCTAAGCAGCTTTTTATGCCAGCAATTGAACAGCGCTCTCAAGTTCCCCGGGTGCTGGGATTCCATCAAACACGTAAAGCTATCGAAATGGCACTGGATCGATCCCTTTCTGCTACATCTAATGTTGATTCATCTATTTTACCTGATATTTCCAACGATAAACAACCAAAATATCCTGTACCTTGTCAATACTGTGAAATAGGAAGTCGTAACAACACACGAAAAATCTGTAGTTGGTGCAAAAAAGCAGTGTGTAATTCACATGCCGAAACATATATTTTGGGAAAATGCTGTTCAACTCCTGAAAATTAAAACATTTTTTGTATTAAAATTATCACCTGAATTCAATATTTTTAAATAAAAAGGTTATTACACACGTACAAGTAAAAAAAAGCACCATACAAGTCTTTTTTTCTTAACATTACATTGGTTTTGCATGCAATTACGTAGTTACTACAAATGTAGTAAGCCGACCGGGTACGTAAGTTTTATATCCCGGGCACATGAAGGTTAAACGAAAAAATTTCTAACACTAAAAATTCTCAAAAAACTAATTTCTCACACAAAAAATCGTAAAAACACCAGTCTTCAAAATAAAAAATTCTCATAAAAAAATTTAACGAAAAATTTTCTAAAAAAAAAATTTCAAAAACATGAAATAAGAAAAAACATGTTCAAAAAATTTTTTCTTAAAAAAAATATGAAAAAAAAAATCTTTTTTCTCTTATAAACTACTTATTATAATAAATTAAAAAAGTTAGATTCAGATGAAAAAAATTTGAAAAATGTGTTCAAAAAATATGCCTCAAAAATAACTTCTGGAAAAAAAATTTTCACAAAAAAAGTTAAGAATAATTTTCTAACAATAGTTTTTCTCTCTTAAATTACTTATTAAACTAAAGCTTAGAAAATAAAATAATTTAAAAATTTTGAAATTGGAAAACAGTTCGATCATTGATGGACTCTATGCCATTGTGACCCATTCTGGCGAAACCAACAATCGTGGAAGTTCACATCTATAATTTCAACTCGCAAAATTTGGGAAAATAATTTAGTTACTGAGAGCGATTTCTAAGCAAAAAGCTTCTGTCAGTGAGTGGCAGTCAAGGCGACAATTTAAATGACAGTTTCGGGCTATAATATGGAACCATAGGCCCACGTGCACCTTTTTAAAAGTCACGAATAAAAACCGGTACACACTTCTGCATAACCTGACCTGCTTAACTAAGCAAACCTCATTTCTGCTACTTCCGAACCAAGATTCATAGAGTCATCAAATATTATATATTCAAATGCCATGAAAAGGCGAAAAAATTACTCGTGGGCAGGCATTGCTTCAGTGACATTTTCAAACTAAAAAAATCCTAATTTATACACACACAAAAGAAGAAGCTGAAGTAGAAGTTACTGCGCTTCTTAGCAGGAGCTTTACACTGCTCAACCTGGACACACACGTACGCATTTACTTGAGGTTAGTTGCAAGAAGTAGCAGCCACTTTTGCTTATAGGCAACTATCTGCTGCTTTTTGCTACTGTTGCTGCAATTGCGCTTTCCATTGCTGACCACTACTGCTGTTGGTGGTACTGTTTTTCGCTGCTGAGAGTCTTTTTGCTGATTGCTTTGCGCAACGTTACGCATGCCTTCACTCACACATACGCATTTTTTACTGCATTAGTTGCATTTAGTTTGTACTCTTGGTTTTTTCTCCCCATTAAAAAGCCAAGTGACCGACTGGCCGACAGGTTGCTTGCTAACAACAAGTTTCACGCATTGCCGTCTGTGTGACTCGTTGACTGTCTGTCTTTCATCTATCCATTTTGTATCTTAATTGACGTGCACATTGCACTATCGCATTTAAAATGCCTTCATCCTTTTCAGCCTAATCCTGCAAGTTATCATTGTACGATTTTTCTATTTGTCTTTGTTTTTTACATATTTTTTTAAAGTTTTTTGTAGGTTTTTTCCAACATACTTTGATTTATACTCTCGCTGCAGTGACGAGTAGCCTCTTAGCTAATTTTTTAACACATTTTTGCAATGGAATCATTTAGATAGCTTTGACGCGTCGGACTTGTCAGCTGTTTGGCTGGTTTGGCTGGATAAGGAAAGGCGGCGGTGGCAAGTGTAGCAAATAGTGACAGTATTGAGCTTTGTGACATAAACTAATTATTTTGCTTACTTAGTGGAAGGCATTCGCGGTTTGCTAAGTGAAAGGCGTTTGCTGTGACAGCTCTTTTGATTAGTGCTTCTGTGGCAGGTTGAGCCTATTAGCTCCCGTAGCTGGCTAACTGTTGTGGGTAAGTGTTGTCAGTACGTTGATATGGTTTTTAGTTGCTTGAGCGAAATATTTTTTTCAGTAAAAGCTGCCATAGTTTTATTACAACCCATAGAAGATATTTTTCCAAAACAAAAAAGAAACACAAAACTAAACCAATGGGAGAATTTTTCTCATTTGTTCAATAAAGTAAGCTTTGCTGACAAAACTAGTAGTAGTAGTAGTATTTATTGCAAATAAAAGTAAAATATACAAAATTTGAAATTTACTTCGGCCGCCGTGGCCAAATGGGTTGGTGCGTGACTACCATTCCATATTCAGAGAGAGAACCTTGGTTCGAATATCAGTGAAAGATCAAAAATAAGAAAAAGTTTTTTCTAACAGCGGTAGCCCCTCGGCAGGCAATGGCAAACCTCCGAGGGTATTTCTGCCATGGAAAAGCTCCTTATAAAAAATATCTGCCGTTCGAAGTCGGTTTGAAACTGTAGGTCCCTCCATTTGTGGAACAACATCAAGACGCACACCACAAATAGAAGGAGGAGCTCGGCCAAACACCCAAAAAGGGTGTACGCGCCAATTATATATATATATTGTATAATATTAAAAAAGAACAAAAATATTTACAATAATTTAACGACAATGGCATGAGCCGTCTATCGATTTATTTTTCGTGCAAAACAATTATGCGGTTTTTGGTTTTTAAAACCAGTTAAAATCTTTCATTAAGTAATCTCTGTATCTAAAGGCATATTTAATAAACGGCAAAAATGTATCCGAACGATCCTTTTCCCAATTGAGAATCAGTGGTGAATCATTTAAGGTAAATTTACCGAAAAAGACTTTTCTATATTCTCTTAATATTGGGCAGCGCACCAGTAAATGTACTATGTTTCCAAGCCCGCCAAAATTACACATTGAGCAAGTTTTATTTTCAGTGTCAAATTTGTTGTTATTTGAAATTACCATGCCACTTGTAGCCCTCATTATCCACATGCTTGATTCCAAGTCATATTTTTTTTTAATAAACCAGACCTTTTGGTCAATCTAATTCCTTATATATCCTACTAGTACTTAAGGCTTTTTGTATGTACACATTCACCCTTGCCTGGTTGTGGTTTGTTAAAAGCCATTTTGCATCTTCTATCCAGCTTTCTGATTGTATGTTATCTATTCGCCAAATGACATCGTTTTTACAAAGTAAGTTCTTTTAATCTCTAATCCAGACGTCTTCTTTCATTATAGCAATTTTGGACAGATAATGTGGCAGCCGATTTTCTGAGTACATAAACAAAATTCTGTGCATATACTTAAGGAACAGTTCTAAAGTGAACAAAGGATTTTCTTGCAGTCCAGTTTCCACAAAAAGTATATTATGTACGTAGGCATATGTGATAGTAACTTCAGAAGTCGCTTTACAAAATACTTTTGCAATATACCAACTTCTTCAAACCACCCAAAACCCCACCTGTGCTGCGTATGATTGTGTTGAACGACAATTTGCAAGAAAAAGTTTCCATTTAGCTTCAATTGAAATTTCTTTCTTTTTTAAAAGACAAGTCCGCGAAGCATTAATATAATTTTTGCTGCAGCTGTTCTGTTTTCAACAGGTTTTTTAAAATTCATCTTAGGTGTTATTTCCAATCCTAAGTAAGTATATTGAGACACAGTCTGTATTTCGTCCTTACAATAATACCACTTCTCCTCTAATTAATTAATAATAATAATTAATTGCGGCTTTGAGACAAAACTAGTAAACTATTCCTGACTTTAAAGTGCCCTTTAACTGGTTTCGTTTTCCAAATTGCCTGGCAAAGATAAATTTGCTAGCTTCGAGACTTCGCAAAGGGCAAGGTAAATATCTACTATTTATTTTCAACTGAGTGGTCCATGACAATGAAGAAAATTCTGGTGGAAACCAAAAACTTCGCGTACGCCGGTCGGAAGTGGCATAAAACTGTAGGTTATTCGAAGTACAATTTCAAAGCGCACGGTTCAAAAAACTCACAGTTTTTGGTCAAGTGTTCTCTTGTTTTTATTCTTGCCTACAACCATTTCTCGATTATGTAATACGCGTATGAGGCGGCGTACTCTGATACGATTTGGCGTAAGCTCCTTCAAAATCTATCAGATCTCTTTAGTAGTAGACGCGACAAACCAGTACTGGCTTGGGAAGTGCGCTTGGTGCTCGCCATATACTTTCTGGAGACTAACCAATGGATATTTAAGAGAAATAGTTTTCAAGCCGGTATAGATTTCGGCATTTAATTCCAAGAACCTTGCCTTGTTTGCTTGCTGTCGAAGTGCATGCTTTTTGCAAACTTATTTTGAGGAATGATTACATTATTGAGTCTAATGGGCAAGTATATATTTCCTTTGAGTGAAAAGGTAACTTGAGCAGATTTTATCTCGTTTGCTTTTATTTTCCAGCCTTTCAGCCCCTGCGCTATTTCATCAAGTCTTTTCTGAAGCTTGAGGGAGTCCACTTTGGGGTGGGAGCCTATAGCGAGTAGGACGGTGTCATCTGAAAAAGTTCCGATGAGGGTTTCCTCTATGATTGGTAGATTTTATGTGTAAAGCAAGTAAAGTATTGGAACCATTGGGGTCTGCCTTGGGTACGCCAGCTAAAATTTCATAGAGTTCAAACTGTGGTTCGTTTTGCTTAACAAAGAAGTGTCGGTATTCGGTATAAGACTTTGACAAAAGCTAAATAACTAAAGGATAAATTGAGTTTTATTTTGCAGAGTAAGCCTTCATGCTAAACGCGGTCGCAGGCTAGCGATATGTCACGAAATGCAGCCGTACAATGCTTCTTTTGCTCAAAAAATTCGGTAATATTATAATACTTACGAATATGTGTGCTTGCTCGATGGTCCCGTGTGTTTTACTGAAGCCTAGTTGGAGACTTGGTTTAATTTTCGATCTTCAATTATGCGAATTATTCTTTTGAGAAAACGGGATTCCATAACGGCTAATAAGCTGATGGCACGATAAGATTCCACTTTGTGTGCGCTTTTTTCTGGTTTAGACATCATTTTTATTTGTGCGACTTTTCACTTGGGGGGGAACAAAGCCAGTTAGTAGTCTCCTATTAGTGAGAAAAGAGATTCCCTTATCGGTTTGAGTAGTTCTCCAGTGATGAGATCATATCCGGGAGTTTTCTTTGACTTAAGTCTTTTTATTGGTGATTTTACTTAGTTTTTTGAAAATCTTTTTATGGGCGGGTCAATCTGATGGATGAGTTTCAGGATGGCTTTGATTTTTTGGACAGTGCTTAATCAGGATTCGATTTCATGTGGTGTAAAGACTCGTGATAAGTGACGAATAAATGTATGAGCTTTTTCAAGATCCGATTTAGCTCACTTATTATTTTCCATTTAAATTGCTGATGGTGTTGATGTTGGTATTTTGAATTTTTTCGCTGCTTTCCAGAGACAGTATTCAGAGGATGAGGATACATCGAGGTTATTGGGGAGGTTTTAAAATTGAATGTTTAGTTCCTTTTTCAAGGAGTTCTTTGAGTTCTTGTGCGAAGTTATTCCGCCATCAATACTCTGTGAGGCGGCCGTCGTAGGAGTGTCAAACACTTTTATGTAAATATTTTTAAAATTATATGTCCTTTTTTGTCCCTTTTGGAAAAAGAGCCAAAAATTCTCATAACAGAGGGATATAGCAGATTAAAATGTACTAAGAAAATATTTTCTTGAAAAGCTCAAATGTCAACGTGAACGCCAGAAATGAAAGCTGGAACATTCGTATATTGAAAATGTTTTTCCAATTTACACTAAGGAAATTAACCCTAACATACATATTTGGCATTTTGATTTATTTCTAAAGTGTAAAGTACTATACCTCAACTTAAAAGAAAAAAAGTTCACCCTAGGACGAATCTCGGAATCCCAAAATTACTTTAAAAATATAGCGAGATGCCGCGCTCGAAATTGTCCCCCAATATTAGCAACCCTAACCTATACCATATTTGTGCATGTGCTGTGCATGTTTGTATGTGTGTACGCATGTGTGTACGTATGTTTGCATGTGTCTAAGTGTGATGCTTACGCAACAACGTAACCGTTAACAACCTACCAAATTGGAAAGCAATAAAATGCTAATTTTCCACTTATCACTCTCAACTGACCAAACAAACAGCAAGCAGCAAACACACACACACACATACACATGCACATCCGCATTCCCACTGACGCGCTTCTACACCGACTACTTAGCCAGTGGTTGTTGTAAATATCGGTATGAGTAAACAAGTAATAAACACTTTGATAATGACTCAATTTCTGCTGTGCTCACACACACAACAACAACAACACGAACAACACATCACAACAATTTGCTAAATGAAGTCCAAAACGTTCGCGTAATTATTATTAAGACATTGCCAAGGCGGTAAACAGCTGCCGCTAGCTACTGGTGACTATCATCGGGACAGCAAATGGTGCATGCAACAGGCCAACAAAGGCTGCAGATCGGCAGGCAGGCATGCATGCATACACATAGATTGCGGCATGCGCGTCCAACAACGTAATTGGCACGAAGCGAACACACAGCAAACACCAAAAGCAGCAAAGCGAAACAACAAAAAGCTGCTGCTGCTGCTGTTGCTGTTGCTGTTGCTGCTGCTGCTGCTGTTGCTGTTGCTGGTGCTGATGGGTTGACGTTGTGGTTGCGAGTCACTCAATGAGATGGAAGATGACTTTTTTAATAAATGCAATTTTAGCAGCATATGAAAATAAGTGCAACAGATGGAAGGGGAGAGGGGAAAAGGGGGAAAAATAAAAATACTCAATGCCTACCACTGTCAACGACATCGTCTTGGACGTCAACCGCTTTGTTGCAACACAGTGATATTCAAAGCTCACCAGCAGGCTATTTTTGTTATTATTACGTGCTTGATTTTGCACTCACACAAACCCAAAAGTATGTAGTAAACCATACGCAAGCTGCTTCATTGCAACCAGTGTCGAGCGCCACAATTCGAACGAGTGAGTGCAGGAAGGCTGCTTATTATGCGTGCAACGAGCAGTAAGAGTAGCCGCCAATGGCAACGACAGCAACATCATCACTCCATATCACATATTTGCAGATAACAATCAGCAAAAGTGCAGTATGTTGGCACTTGTGGCAGCAGTGTAAAGCGCCACTTAATGCGCTTCTAACTGCTTTCTTCCCACCAACCAGGCGCTGCAATCGACAAGTCGCCAAGTCACCAAGTTTGTCACTCATTGCTTGTATGCAAGTCGTTGTTGTTGTTCATGTTGTTATTATAGTATGCACTCTCTAGCCAGTTGAGCCCACCGCCCAGCTGAAAAATCATCACACAATCCATATTTGCTACTCCCCACCATCTCAATTCAACGCAAGTGGCGTCCAGACAGGCGTCCATTTAACCAGCCAGCTCTGCATCTCGCCGCGGCCTATCCGCGTTTCCAGTTTTGCTTCCTTTTTTTTGCCACTTACTCGCTTTCCTATCTATCCAAGCAGTTCAAGTGTCCGCACTCTGCGTCGCTTGTGTTTGGTTAGTTAGTTGGTTGGCTGGCTGGCTAGCAGGCTGAACGGCTGGCAGGCTGGTCTGAGCATGCGCGCGACACTTGATCCGCCAATAAATCATTCAATCTACTTAATTAATGTGCAACTAAGAACGTTTAGATGCAATTTATTTTAATACGATAATTTATTAATTTATTGGCTGTAAATCGTATGCGCGTTGAGTGCTTGAGCGATGGTACAAAAAAAGACACCAGAAGTAGACAAAAATGTAAGAAAAAATTGGCAAAGCAAACGAGTAATAAGTGCAACCATAGTCAGCATCATTTGCGCATGCCACAAGTGCCACATACTATTAGAAATGCCTGTGAACATACCTGCATACAGAAAAGATTTAGTGGTCTAAATTTAAACAAAGGTGATCCATTAGGTACTACGTTCCTTTAATACGGTGACGTATTGAGAGAGAGAGAGAATACAGCCTGCAATAAACTGCAACACATCAACAGTTTTACCGATTTGGACTATTATAAAAATAAAGCTCATTGTTTTTTCATAAATAATTCTAGAATATTTTTGGGTAAACAGTTTTATATCCTATTTTCTCCAAGTAGGTGACCTCAAACGTTTTAATAATTAACTCAGCCAATACCGAATTATTGTATATCTTTTCACTAGAAGATATTAGATACCGAGTTAGCGTCCCATCCATAGGAGTAACACTAACCCTATCGAACAAAGCCAAATATTTCGGAACGATTCTCGACTCAAATGCACACATCTCAGCTACTGGCCGTACAATGCGATCATCGAACCCGATTTGCCTTAAGGAGCTTTCGTGTGGTGGACGGCGGTGCAGACTCAATCCTAGCTCAAGAATTTCAAAGAAGCTCAACGATTAGCTTATGTAGGAACAACGAGTACAATGGCACTGTATCGGGAGTGTACTCGGAACAGTTATCCTTAAATTACTCCTTTAAACCACCAGAGTCGTGTAGCGTCTTCCAAGCTGAGATCTACGCTATAGGCAAAGCAGCAAAAACTTACCTCCCCCAAACCTTACAATTTTTGTTGATAGTCAGACAGCGATCCAGATAGTGGCCTCAACGCGCATCAATTCAAGACGTGTTAAGGAATGTAGGGAGACGTTTTCGCTTATCCAACAACACAACACCACATTAATTTAAGTACCTGGCCACATTGGAGTGAAGAAAAATGAAAGAGCGGATGAGCGTGCAAGGAAAGACTCTGACTTTGACCTTCAGCGAGTGGTTCTGAACGAACTATACACTGCGATTGACTTCAGCGTAATCGCGGAAACCAATAGAAGATGGTCCCTGACTACTAACTCTACAGAGAATCAAATTAGACTTAGGTGATAGTCACACCAAAACCTATTACAGTCAATTCTATAAGTTGAACGAGCCTTTATGGCCTTAATGTAAGCCCCCAAAGATATCGATTGAGCGATTCAGTACTGCAACTCGGACAATATTATCAGCCAACAGGTTAAAGAAGTCACACCAGTTCTTTTCTTCTTTTTCGAAAAACTTGGCGTATGGTGAATTTTGATCAAAGAAAGACTTACCAGGTTCAGAGTTCTACGGATAAGTTTAATTCACTTAATTTCCGATAGGTTTTAGTCTCGACACTCGATTTCACCTTTTCTGCCACATTAAAAAGGTCGATTACGTGATAATTGGCCTAGACTGCAGGATCACATTTCTTGTAGATTGGGCAGAGCGTACTTACGGTCCAACCAGCAAACGTGCTTTCTCTCGACTATATTTTGTATAGGAGTTGATGCATGCAACATACCAGCTCCTCGTCGGCAGTACGTCAGTTCCGTCGCCCAGCTTTGTTGTTCTTTAGCCGAGCTATTGCTGTCGTTGTTCGTCTTCGGGAAAGGTTCGGGTTGGCATATTTAACTTATCCTGTCGTCACCATTTAGAAGGCTTAAGACATGTTTTTTAGAAGGTTCAAGCACGCTACTGGCATTAGCGACAAGGACTTGGTACTCACTTCTAGAGAAAATGGCGAAGTCATGACACCTTTTGTACGTTGGCGAACTTTTTCATACAACTTTCGCATTTTTTTAATGGCAGCCAGGATCTCAAGCTCTTTTGGCTTATCGCTTCTTGTTTAAACTCTCGAGTGCACACACTGGGTAGTTCACTAATCAGATCCTTTCTATTTTACGCAATGTGGCATTCCATTCGAACTCTAATTACTACTACGATAATGTGATCTTCTTTCTTATCCAGGTGGTTTTATGTAGTTTAGAGTAGTTTCTAAGAGCAAGAATATTTTCCATGGTGGCGTGATCCAAGTCGATGTTAGGCTCTTGGATATTAGTCTACTTTTATTCTTAGAACCAGATGCTACAGACCGCTATGTTTCGGTACCAATTGAAGTCGAAGAGCCGCAGTTCATTGATGTGAGTTTCGTTAAACAGGCCGAATTTTCCGACTAATGATCGGCGAACCATTTTATGGTTCATTCTGGCGTTGAAGTTACCTTTTCTATGCTATATTTAGTGACGAAAAAAGCACTTGTATGTGCGCTCCAAGCACGAGGAGAGCAATTTTTGGTGGTATCGGCCTTCTTCCTCACCTAAGGGTAGGCACAGCTGTGCGATATATTGAAAAATCTGGCTTTAATACAGATTTCGGTGGGATGCTCTTTCACTATAGTAAGTTATGATATAAGGGGACGAATATAAGATCCAACCAAAAGTCCGTTACCGAATTTGCGCTCCTTTACATACCAGCAGAAGAGATGTCTCAAGATCCGAAGCTCCTTTTACCTTGCCTCGTCCAACGTATTTCTCGGTTGTCGGAAATATGACAACTTTCTTTAACGATGACATCAATCAACTGGGAAGATGTACCTTCCTCATTATGTTCAAGGAGATTTCAGCTACATGCCTTCAAATCATGTTCCTTTAAACATTTGCTATAGTCATAATGAAAAGGAGCTTAATCTCGCCCAACAAACAACCAGATGGAGAATTTTATAAGAGGAATGTTTTTGTTGTACGTTTGTTTTATGTCTTATATGTCGAAGTGATGTAAACTAATTTCGCCTCTTTACTTTAGATCGCTTCCAAAAAGGTGTTTGGTTGGTACCCAGAGGATATTTGACCGAAATTGGCTGCATGTGTGCAAAAGACTCACTTCTGATCAATTAAAAAAGGAAGTAAAGAAGCGATCAATGCAAATACCAACACGAGGAAAATCTCAACTCAAGTGCGAAATCGCACACACATTAAGACAATCAATGCGCCTTTTAATAATTCATAAGTTTTCATTTAGCAGATAATGGAATTGAAAGCATTACACCAATCAAATTCGAGATGAACGCTCGCAAGCGCCGCAAAACAAAATTGTGGCAGGCGAGCTAGGCTTACGAAAATTTTTAATTACGTTTTAACAGCAGTAGGCCGAACAACTACCCCGCGCGTTGTGCCCACTTGCAAGTCACTTGAAAATCACACGAACTTTAGGCTTCGTCCACTCAACTATGCAACTCTTTGCTCACCCGCTGATTTGCTCCACACTGCCTGGCTCATTTGTGATTTGTGAATTAGCATCGCCAGCGAAGCAGAAATAGCGATCGTTCAACTGATGATTTCCCTTTCTAGCGAATTGAGTTTACAGGTGAAATTTATTTGCAGAAATCAATTAAAATTTCACAACCAAATTGTGTTTTATTGCAATATAATTCGGTTTTTGCAATCTCTACGTATTTGTATACATCCATGCTTTTTTTTTCTTACTAATATGCGTGTCATTGTATATTTGGCTACAGCACGCGATCAGATGTGAAACGCTTCGAATTTAAAACGCGAGAAACAGACTAACAACTGTGATGATTTGAGTCGAATGTATCCATGCATTTGTACAAGTACATTTATGGTCTGAAATAGGTTAAAGGTCAGTGAATTGTGGAGCTGGAAATTAAACCCCTTGGCCGCCAAAATATATAATATATAGCGCTGGGCAATAGCAAGGATTAATAGATAGACATATGTGAGTATACTTATAAAAATAGCCATATAAAAAGAAAAATAAAAAAATATACGAAAAATATTTAAAGTCTCCTGTGCATTTGCATCGAGGCCACTTAAATTTTCTCAGAGAAATTATAATTTGAAATACTGGACCCAAAATTTTATGAGGATTGAGATAGGGAACAATGAATTTTCAAGATTTTTTTATTTATTTTTTTATAGTTAAAAACATTTTATGTAAATAAAAAAATACTAGTAAGTATCAAATATTAAAATAAAATAAATAAACAATGTTTCACTATTTTCCGTTGTATGTACTTAGTGGGCCATATCCCTCAATGTGTACATTGCTTCATACGCGGGGTGTTACGTATATTCGAATTTCGATTTTTTTGTGGCGATATGTTGGTACTCATATCTCTCACTCTTGCCGATGAATGTTCAGTTAATTGTTGACATCTGCTTTGCTTGCACGTGTTTCGGCTCGTCTTCGATTTTTACCTATTCAAAAAGATAGATCAAAGAACCTTTATCGAATTTTGTGTGAAAAACGAAATTAAGTGCGCGGATGCATTCCGAATGTTGACTGTGTCATACGAAGAAGCTACTTTGGACCAAAGCAACGTTTATCGTTGGTACAAAATGTTCTCAGAAGGCCGAGAAGGCTGTGAAAGACGAAAAGCGTGCCGGACGCCCGATCACTTCAACAACACTCGAAATAAATAATGAAATGAAGAAAATGGTATTGGCCAATCGTCGAATCACCGTTAGAGAAGTTGCTGAGGACCTAGGCATATCAATTGGCTCGTGCCATTCGATTTTTTTTAATGATTTGGGCATGAGACGAGTCGCCGCAATTCATACCAAAACTGCTCAATTTCGACCAAAAGCAGCATCGCATGAACATTGTTAATGAGATGTTGGACTCTGTCTGCGACGACCAAATTTGCTCCAGAGGGTCAAAACTGGTGACGAATCGTGGGTTTATGGTTATGACGTGGAAACCAAAGCGTTCGGTCGAATGTAAAAGTTTTGCTTACCATTTTCTTCGATTGCAGGGGCGTTGTGCATCATGGGTTCTTGCCACAGGGAAAGAATAAGGAATATTACCTGCTAGTTATGCGCAATTTGCGGGAAGCAATCCGCCAGAAACGCCCGAATTTGTGGAAGAACAAAATTTGGTTCTTGCATCACGATAACGCCCCTGCTCACCTGCTAACACATCGTTACTTGTGTGCGACGTTTTGGCCAAAAACAACACACTAATGATGCCACAGCCACCGTACGAGTATTCCCCAGATCGAGTCCCCTGTTACTTTTTCTTGTTCCCGAAACTGAAGAGACCCACGAAAGGACGACGCTATGCTTCGATTGATGAGATAAAAACTAAAGCTGAACAAGATAAAAAAATGACTTTTTGAAATGATTGGAAGATTGGAAAAACGTTGGCACAAGTGCAAAATATCTCATTTTACGCTTCAAAAAATCGCTTGTACAGTTTTGTGTTTTGTTAAACCAATTGTGAAATCAGTGAAAATTGCTCTTTATGTTGTACGAGTTGTAATTTCCCATGAGATGTCGACATCTGCTAGTTCACGTAACATGGACCTTCGCCAAGAGACCTCTGGCTGCTCCCTTACGGATTCCAGTCCAGCGTCACTCTCATGATGAGTGACAAGTTCTAATAACAAAACGTTATTCCATTTACGCTTAAAGTTTATGCTTAATACAAAAATAAAAAAATATAAAAAAATAAGAAAAAAAAAAACATTGTGTGTTACAGCGCAAAGAGGATATTCGATTTGTTCTTCAGTGCCAATGCGACCAAAATGAAAAGTCAGAGCAGAGGGCCCAAAAAATGTATACAACTTGTTTGTGGATCCAAAGCAGTATTGAATACAGGAGGAAGGCGGTGATCTCAATGATACAGTTCTGGTAATATGGAAATCTGTGCGCACGGTCTGAAAAGTTAATCATTGAAAATATTGACAAAATCATGGAATAGTGGTAATGAGCCGGCAAGCGGCGGCGTTCCAGTTCCCCCTTTGTAAGCACTTACTTAAAAACGGTCTCAAGGAATCAGTTAAGGTACAAATGCCATAAGAATTGACGTATTACCAACTTTTGGAGCTAACTTTGGAGAATCTTTCGATTTTGTGCCAAAAATTAACGAAGTCTGCCAATTTATGAAAGGGAAAGGGCACTGGTACTAAGAGATAGAGCCACACACGAGAATAGCAGCTGAATAAGAAAAACATAGCTAGAAAATTGCAGTAAGCCAACTAAAATGTTCGCCAAACGCAGATTAAGAGTCAAGAAGGTGTTGCTTTGTGTTTAGCAAGATTAGAAGGAAAATTCCCAGTAAGAGCTACTCTCATCAAGTTAAGCACTCAGTTCAGACTTCTACTATCAACAACTGACCTGATTGACCAGAAAAGGCCAGAATTGACAAGTAAATAAAAGGTCCCATATATCTTTAACGTACGTGTGCCAGAAGCTCTGAAAGCTTGTATGGGAGTTTCTATCACAATAGCCGTATAGTCCAGACCGAACACTATGCGATTACCACCTTTACAAGCATTTTTTAAATTTTCTTCATATCAGGTATGGTGTTGGTTTACAAACTTCAAAATTTATATTCGAAACCCACAACATCGAAAACTACAAAATATACACTCATCCCTCGATTTCACGGCAGAGACATTCTTGGAAAAATCGTGCAACGAGCAAAACGAGGCACAAAGTTTACAAAGTAGACGGATATGTTCAATAAACCTGCAAACCGTGTAAATCGATCTAAGGACGACAAAGAAAAAAAGTGTTCATTATAGACGTGCTAAATAATACAAGGATTGATTCAATTTCAATTCCATTTATTTTTGAAAATTAAAACGGTAGCATTAGCTAACAATATTACTTTCAAATAAAAACAATAAAATATGTAAAAAAGCAATAGTTCTCCTGCGTCCACTTTTTTGAATAGAAGTTTCCATTCGCTTTATTGTCCCAACAGTCGCCTCATGCATTTCATATTCTTTTGCTACGGATGTTGAGCCTTGCCCATATTTTAGTCTAAAAATATTTTTTTAGCTGATTGTTTTCTTTTTCTTGGATTTTTTTAAAGCGTGAGTCCCGAAACGAGTCTCGGGATCGCGTAATCACCTCCAAAAAACCGAAATCCCGAAAAAAATGATCCCTTAATATTGGCATCCTTATTACGAAGTCAATATAAAATGTGATTACGGCATTAGTATCGTTACTTCAAAGCCATACCTCGTATGCCCACTTTTTTTCAGCATTAGTAAATTTGCGGCCCTTCAAGCCAGTTCTTCATAATATTTAAATTGTTTTATTGAATTTTTATTCAAATTGAAAAAGTTGCGTGTCCCGAAATAAATCTCGGGATCTCGTAATTACTAAAAAATCACGAACGGCCGAAACCAAATTTTTTCTTATCCTTATTATGCAATGAAAATAAAATGTCTTACATCAGTTAGCATCAGTCAGCATCAGGGGTGCAACATTTGGCGGCAAGGCACAGCAAACATGTTCACATGGCTCAAACTTGGACGGAAGGGTTGGTGGGGGAGTATTCTGTAAGGAGCCTCCCATCAAACTTAAATTTAGGCTCCCGGACCACTGTAGTGTTTTCCAAGCGGAGGTATCCGCAATTAAGAAAGCGGTGGACTGGTTGCTTACTTCGGTAATTAGCGTTAAAGTACTTCGGTAATTAGCCAATCGGCAATTAAGGCCTTGGGCTCGCTGTTTGTGCGTTCGAGATTGGTCGGGGAATGTCTGGCTTCTCTGCTCTTGGAAAGATGGGCCTCGAGTCAACTCAGCGAGCGCTGGGCTAGTGCGCAAACGTGCAAGGTCGCGAGATCCTTCTGACCACGGGTAGATCGGGGACGCTCAAGGGAACTCCTAAGGCTAACAAAGCCTCAGCTATCGAATTTGGTGGGCATCCTTACCGGACATTGTCCGTTAGGTGTTCATGCCGTGAGACTTGGGATTGCCTTAAGTCCGTTCTGCAGAAACTGTCTGGAGGACGAGGTGGAATCATCTCAACACCTTCTTCTCAGCTGCCCTGCTCTCGTCTGGCAAAGACTTAGACATCTCACTTTTTCGCTACGCCTGCGGATATAGCCGGTGTAAATACCATAAATCTGGTGAAGTTCATCAGTAGCTTGTTGCGGCTAACTACGAACGCAAATCAGCCACCGTCGGCGTCGTCGTAAAATGTATGGTCATCATCGTCTCTAATCCCAAGGCTCCTTCTTCCTTCCCTTCTCCTTTCTCCTCTCCCATGTATGGCAGCACAAAGAACGAATGTTTAATATTTGTCCAAGTGAGCCCTTAGCTAGGGAAGCCATTTAACCTAACCTAACCTAGCATCAGTTTCGTTATTTAATAGCCACACCTCGTATGTCTATAATTTTTTTCGAAACCTATTTCACAACAAAGAGATTACCATAAAAATAGTTAATTTACGTTGAGCAATATTTCATTAATAATTCGGCATCCCGAAATCACTTTAAAATTCCCGAAATCCTGAAATCTACATTTTCCGTTAATATTTGATCCTTATTATGCAATCAAAATAAAATGTCCTGCAGCAACAGTCTCGTTACTTGATAGCCACACCTCGTAAGCCCAATTTTGTGTAGTATTACAATAGTAAATTTGTGGTTTTTAAATTCAGTTTATTTTAAATTTTAAATGATTTCAGTTAATAATTTTTACTCATATTAAAAAAGTTGAGAGTCCTGAAATGAATCTCGGGATCCCGTAATTATAATACTTAAAAAATCACGAACTGCCGAAACCAAGTTTTTCCGTTAATATTTGCATCCTTATTATGTAATGAAAATATAACATCTTACACAGTATCAGTTTCGCTATTTAATAGCCACACCTCGTATGCCCACATTTTTTTCTGATCCCATTTCTCAACAAAGAAATTACCATAAAAATAGTTAATTTACGTTTAGCAATTTTTCATTTAATTACAAGATTGAAAACATTTCTCGATTACTTGATTTTTATTACACGTAAATCCAACTAACTCAAACATACACACACATACCCACATATGTAAGTATGTTTTTATGTGTATTCTTAAATACGTTATACACTGAAAGCCTTTTGACTTACTTGATTAACCCTTCTCCTTTGGCTCGCACATAGGCGATCGCATTTAGTAGTCGAATCGATCAAACCAGTCGTCTCTCCTGTAATTTACTAAGGCCGTATTTGTTGTTGCTGCTTCTCCTGTTGCTTTGATTGAATTTGGCTGTTGTGTGTTGTGTATTTACAACATAATCTATTAACGCTTATAAAGGGTAATTAATTATTCATAAATAAAACAACAATAATAAAAGCTTTATGGGAAGAGGTTGACTAAGCAGCAGCAGCACCAGCAGCAACTAACTACAACGAGGCTTTAAAAATAAATAAACAAAAAAATTGTGTTGTGATGTTGAAACGAAAATTCAATAACAACTACACCGGCGTTAGTTTTGCTCAGCAAAAATATGGAAATTTCGAAATTGAAATTCAAATGTGCCACAACAACAAAAGCCGCTACATCATTGATCCAAAAAAAGAAGCAGAATACAAAATTTCACAGCCGTGAAATGGCCAATAATGACTGCTATGACTTAATAGGCCTGGCCCAAGCCAATAAAAGCTCCGTTGGTGGTCAACTATGTACAAAGCGTCATCGGAGTGGTTGTTGTTGTTATTTCTGCTTTTTTCCTCTCCTCAGTTTTTGTTAACTGCCACAGACAAGATCATTAAAGTGGCAGCGCGCATGCATAACAACATGTGGCACGTTGTACAATCAGGTATGAGGTGGTCGCCAGCAACAAGACCAACAACAACAGAAGCGATGACAACAAAAAAGTGGCGGCGAGGTGGCGTCGGCGGCAAATAAGGCGACAGGCATTCACTTTCGCAGGTAAGCAGCGCGGCGTTGGGGTGAGAAAAATGTACCTGTTGCATGTAGAGATGCAACAACACACAAACGTGTTAAAAAAGTCTTACTCACTACGCACACATGCCGACACATATGCCGTGCATGCTCTCAAGCCAGTTTAAAGCTTCTCTCCATAATGTTGTTGCAGCGATTTCTTGCTTAGTCGAGGTGTAAATGACGCTTCGAAGGCAACAGCAACGCAACCATTTTGGTGCGCTGCGATCATCAAATATGCAGTTTCTTAGTTGTTTGCGCGCCAATTGAGATTCTCACACTTGCCTACGTGTGAACATCGAAGTTGACTTCACACATACTCGTAGGTATGTATGTGGGCAATATTGTCATGGTGTGCCTTCATGTCTTTTTACCGCATTAAATAGCGATCGTAATCGCTGTGTCTGGGGCAAATGTGGCAACTTATGGCGGCTTAGATGCGCCAACTACCAACATGCAACCGCACGGATGTTTACTAGTTTAGATACTCACTCACTCGCTCACTTAACCACCGGTGCACAGGGCAATCCATCAAACGAATCAATCAAGCTGACAGTGCGATGGAGTGGACTACTCACATTTGTGGAAGTGGCACAGTAGAGCACACAGGCCCACATAAAAAAACTGGCATATCTAATGTATGCATAAGTGCGCTTTTATGTAACCAAGTCTAGGTGGACTTAGTCGAAATGGTGTGCATAGTAAGGCTCCATTTGTTTGAGACTAGAGAAAAGACTTGGCAAAACATTTTCTGTGACGCTTTTGCCGGGAATGAAATTTAGAATGCATATTTCTAAATTTTTTTAATTTGTCTGAAATTTGTCTTAGTTGACACTCTTAGTTGAGCATATGTTCCTCGAAAAAGGCCGTCCATTCTTTGAGAAATTCTGACACTGCAGTTTAATAATCTGATCCCTTTAATTGCTTTCAATCAGGATATAATTCATAGCCTAACCTCTTAGAGCTTCTAATAACTTTGGGTTTAAACCATAACAAAAAGTTATTTGCAGGTCAGCATGGATTTCATAAAGAAACTCCATTTAGGTCAGCTCGAAAAAATATCAGTATTTCCGGATACATAGACTTAGCTGGTACACTCATTGCTCTAATAGAGAAATTAAAGTCCGTTATATACCTGTAGATAGTTTAATTTCGCTGGTTGCAATTTTCAAAGAGCTAAAAAAAGCGTTACAGTGATTTTACTAGTGCCTTTTTTATGGAAAGCTGGAAATTCCAAATTTCCGTGAACTCTAAGTCTGCTTACTTACTTACTTACTGCTGTCTTGATCTCCTCCAAAAACTACCTGCGGCCATCTTGTGCTGTTGAAGTAGTAGAGAAGCGAAAAGGGATCTAGGGTGGAGAAATGTCTGAGGCTATCTCTAAAAGGCACACTAAGGAACCTTAGGCGTCTAGCCAACAAACCCAGACATTTGCAAAGAAAGTGTGTCTCTTTCTCTACAGGAACCCCACAGCTTCTGCAATGGGAGTTATACGGAAGTTCAAGCTTCTCGGTATAAGTTCCGATCACCTAGTGACTGGTGAACTGCTTCTTCATACTGAGTCCAAAGTGTTTTCAAAATAGATTACGATAACATAGAACTCCATCTGCTTGCGCTTTTTTAATAAAAAAAAATGTGCACAACTCAAACCGGTTCTGTCGACTTCTTCCTCACAAGTTCATCGGCAACTTCATTTCCCTCTTTGTTCAACTGCCCAGATAAGAGAAATTCTACCTCCACATTTGTGCTGTTTAATCTCCTCCTTATAAAACTTGACCCAAAAAGATCTACAGCAACAGAGCTTTGATGGCAGCTTGACAGTCGGAAGAGATATTTATGTCTCCCTCTCACCAGCGAACCAGAAACATTTTGCATGCTTGCAAGAGCGCGAAACCTCTGCTTGAAAAACTTCTAGTTTTTGGCAGTTCAAAAGAGACTGAAACATTTGCGGATTTAGGAAAACTCTCTTGTATCCATCGGTGAAAACAGAGATACTCATGTCCATGCAGACTCTCCCCTTCTTCAATTCCAGCCTGCTTGGAAAGATAAACCTAGCACAAAACCCAGTTTGTGGATGAAGAGATCTGTACTAAGTACAGAGAATAAAGGAGAAATCTATCGCCAAATGCTACCAGGTCCTACAATAAATTGCCTCTAGATGTCGACTTCCTTCAACCTAATAGCGCTTTGAGCAGCAATAGATTGAACTTGAAAATCAAAAAGAAGTAATTGCAGAATGCCGTCAAGAGCGGCAGCGAGACATGCTCTTTCTAATTTAGTGGTACCCTATATAGGCTGCCCAGGCTGTGTCGAAATTGGCAGAACCACTAAGTTGAATATCCTGAGTACGACATGCGGCTTGAGATCCAATTTTTTGCCGAGCGTAGATGGAAAGATATACTGGAGCTTGGAACTTTCCATAAAAATAAAAAATTTTGCTAGAACAGCTGAAATTGTGTCCAAAGCTCTTCTCCCTCTCTTCATCTCTACAGCAGTGATATGAATCCTTTGAGAAGAGGATCATTTATCTGTCGTACATCTCCAAAAGGCGTACATCTCCAATGACGATAACTACCACGGCAAGATCAAACTATATTAAAGATGTCTATCATCTTACAATGAAAAACTCGGTTCGTACTTTCAAGATTAAGTCGTTAAGAAGATCATGAGTATACCTGCAATTACATTTTATAGCTTTGATATGCAAATCATATCATCTTCTACTAGCACTTCAATACTGCATGGGCTTTTTTGGCCGAGATGGACATGGCGACAAAATTCTCCTTTCTATAGGGCATTAAGTTGTTAACCAGGTCCTTATTTCTATAATGTCTAATGCGAAAAAGGTCCAATAATTTTGAAAATCCCTTTAATATCCCATGAACTCTTCGATAAGGTCTAACAAACGCTTTGAGCCATGAGGTCCCGAAGTTCGGAGCCCACCATAAAAATGTCGATAGGAGTTGTTGAGCTGATGAAGAAGTGCAATCCATACTAATTGTGGATATGTCCCTCATATGGAAGAATGTGTTCTATATTATTGGGAAACCACTTTTTCGAAGTTCTGAAGAGTTTAGGCTCAGTGTAGTGAAACGAGCTGATTGAATTCGCCAAAAGTTCGAAATGATTTGGGAGCATTTAGAGAACGAAGTAGTGAAATTAACTGTGAGCTCTCAAGGGACCTGGACTGCCGTATTAGTTTGTTTCAATAACAGCTTGTTTAACCGACCTGTTTAACCTGACCTATATTTCTTAAAGATGGTTGTCGTTTATTGCTTCTTTCGGTGGATATTATAATATAATGAGGTTTTTGAGATTTCTGCTATAGATGACAATTAATATTACATGAATTTTGCGCTTCCAAAGCCGATGTGAAGGCTACCAAAGTAGCAGTATTTCTCGACACACGATTATCCGTTTGAGATTTCCCAATCTTACCGTTTTGATCCATATTAAAATTTACTCTTATCCTATTTGATTGATTTAAGTGATTGATTGCTCTATGTGTGCGAGACCTGACTTGTAACACCATCTAACTGAAAAATTCAAAGTTTTGTAAACAGATATCTCTGACGTATTCCACATAGATTACGACATCCGACAACCACATAGATTACGAAGGTGGAGCTGGATAAATCATACACTGCGAAAAGATGCAACGGAAGTCTGTCGACAAGATCTTGGTTGAAACCCCCAAGGAAATCGCAAGAGTGCCACCCTAAGACTACTTGGAGAAGATCGCTACAAAAAGAAGTTTGACGAATCCAGGAAATCGTGAACGCACTAAAATTGCTAGTTAAACACATGACCAGGTGGTAATGCTTTATTGAGGCCCTGTACTCCAATCGGAGGATATGATAATGGTGATGAAACTATATTACTGTAATGGGGACGACAGAAGCTTATGTTGGAGGTATTTTACTGCTAAATAGGTTTTCCCTATAGAAGGAGCCTTACAAGTCCTTCGAGTTTCTACTGAATGTTATTTTTACACAGTGTGGAGATATGGCATTAATAACGAGACTGTAGATAACCGTCACTAATTTTTCCTTAAATCACATAGGTCGTCGTAGGGCGAGTAAAATTTGCTAACTTAAGCTAATATCAAACTGTGGTTAAGTTACTTTCAGTTAATGATTTTAGTAAATTTAGTGATTTCTTATTTTCTGGAATTATAATACTTTAGCGGATAATCGTATTACGGCGGGACGAAAAATACAGTTCGAAAAAATTACGAGTGAAAGTTCATTTGGATAGTACTTGAAACCAAAAAAAAAAAATTTAATTAAATTTCATTAAAAACAAATTTAATTAAATTTAATTAAAACAAACTTTTTTTTTTAATATTGTATTTTTCTCTTCTCTATAAAATTTTATAATTTTGTATTTGATAATCGATTTTCAAAAGCACAAGCTAGTGCCACAAGTTCGATTGCACCAATTATTTAGAGATTATCTTGAAATGAAAAAAATTTCATTTTCTTACTTAATTTTTTTTTTTTTGAATATTTTTGCAATGTTTCTAGCATTTAATGGTCGATTCGATTGCATAAAAAATTTAGTTAACTATGTATTATTCGTTTGTTTATAAACTTAGTTGGACATATTTCGGCAAGAACTTAATGATTTTCTGGGAGTCTAAGGGGGGCCTCTTATCAGTGGCTTCAAAAAAAGGTGTTTCTCCTAATTTTTTTTTCGAGGCGAAAAAAGCGACACACAGGAATAAACTTTTGCATTTATTTGAAGGCATTATTGAAGAGTAATAAACAATTTTTTAACATCAATAAAATAACAAAATGGCGGACATATGAGGGATCTCGCACAGCTTCTCATTGCGCGCTGGTAAAACGGCGTGTAAGATTGCGGACGTAGTTTTCACATGAAACACAAAAGAAAAAAATTTTCTTACTCAGAAGGCTTTCCCGCATATATGGTAATAGACTACTCGTATACAAATATGAAAACATGAACACCCAATTAATGATTGAAAAAAGTGCTTTTTTTCGCAATTTTTTTTTTTAATGGTGTTTTTTTTTTGTATTTCGTTAGTTAATTAGTTGCGCATTTTAATTAGCTTTATATAGATTATCGGTTTGAGACGATAACTTTCGTCGTTTTTTTTAATCTTAAACGCCACTTTCAAAAACATGGTTTTGAGAAAACGTGTTTCAAAGTTTTCTGAAGGTAGACAGTATACCCACACGAGGGGCGGTACACAGGCCTATAACTCCGAAATTAATTTTATTTCCGCTATAAAATTTTGAGGGCATACTCTCCTATAATATATCATTCGATTGCTGTAAAAAATCGATTTTTTGAAGCCGACTGATAAGAGGCGCCCCTTAACTAGAACAAACAAAAACTAGGCTTCCGTCGCTAGTGAAATTTGAGGAGTAATACCTAGCATGAGAATATAGTAAGCTTAGAACTCTTACGGGTTTCAAATGAGAAAAAAATATCATATTAAGGTGGCCAAAAAAGTTTTTAAACCGATCTAGATTTCTTATTTTCAAAAGGTGCCCTATTGAAATTTTTGAATAATTATTATAAACCGTTTGATCAACGTTTTAATGCCTATTAATCATAAAATATGTCCACTTAGCCTCTAAGAATCTATTATATTATTTGGCTTAATTATTATTTTTTATTTAATTTTATTAATTTATTTAGAATAAATAAATATGGAGTACAGCAAAAAAGACGTACCTAAACATTATTCACAGGCTACAATCAAAAATACTACGGCTAATAGTAAATCCACCTTGGTATATCACTAATAACGACATTCACCAGGATTTCATGATCTCAACTGTTGAACAGCAAATAAAGACAACATCAGGAACGCATTACTCTACCCTTGAAAAACACAGTAACAATGAAGTTAATTTGCTCCCAATAAAGTAACTGACATCAAAAAGGAGGCTACAAAGAAATCGACCCATCGACAAGTTATAAACATAGATAAGTGAATAATTGTCATATACGTCATTTAATATAAAATGTTAGAGCGAAAATGGTCATCACAAAACTCAACCCTTTATCATTAATAAGAACTATAGAAATCTTTGTTTTAGGATAAATATATAAAAAAAAATATTCCAGTAAACTTTCAGATAGAGGGGCTTTCTCTAAAAAAAATTTTTTGGAGATTTGCATAGCAACCGACCCAATCTAATGTACTCATACATAGATTCATGAATATTCTCATAATTTCATGCTTTAGCCTGCCAACATATAAATTGCCGACCGATCGCGTGATTCCAAAACACTCAAGCGCAATGGCATTGTGCGCTTATGTGAATGCTGTCTTCTAGACACCGTAATATCTCCCCCCAAGGGGGAACAAGTATAAGTGTATTTATGGCTAAAGAATTTCAATAACTTCACGCCCATTCTGCATGCAACGCTTAATATTTTACATTGGACTCACCTCGAAGCCACTCATTCACCTGTCTGATTGTCGACCTGTCTATAGCTTTTTTTTTTTTTTTCTTTCTTTTCCTTTTTTATAACTGCAAGCAGAAGATTTTTAAGTGATTTGGATTTGATTTGATGAGATGGACTGTAACGTTGACAGACGCTACTCGCGGCTAAACGTCGTAATGGCTCTTAAGTGGTTGCCGCCTACTGGGCATTAGAATGCAATGTGGCATGTGTACAAGCATGGGCGCTTGGTGTAAGTGTGCGTGTGTGCGCATGAGTGTGTGTGTGCTTGACACTTTGCGTGATTTAATCAACTACATACTAATCGCTAGCTGGCGGGCAAATTACTAGCCTAACCGCTAACTAACCATGAGATCCACTACATCCTTGCTTGTATTGTGGCCATAGATGGTATGTATGTGTGTGTGACTGTGTATTGCATATACTCTGCGCTAGGCTAGAATGACTCTAAAGTTTCTTTGGTGTTAATTGTTTGCCTGCAGCGCGCATGAGTAGTCATTTTATTTTAGAATGGTTTATTTCCTTGGGGCAAATATTTATGACTACAAATTGATGTGAGAGCAATTACTGCAGGAAGATATAGTATTTTGATGGGTGATATGCACTTGCATGTACACAGTGAGTGAGGCAATTGTCATTTATTTTATATTATATTTATTTAATATTTCCTGTACACCCTCTGCTTACGTATTTTTCACAAATCTCAACAGCCAATGTAATATATTTTTTCTAATTCCATACAAAATTTAGCACGCTTTTCTTTGTTACCAAACAAGCTACAAGTATATATTTCTTCATCTTTCCCCTTGGGCATCTTGCTTAGATTGGAGTTCACAGCGGCTGCGGCGATTATTTCAATCGTTGCAAGAAGCTTTCTTTCTATCGCATAAAGAAGGTTTGGGAACAGATAATAGGCAAGTTATAGGCTGCCAAATCAGCTGAATGCAGCGAATGGTAAAAATAAATTTTCTTTTCAGAAATTCACGAAACAATGTTGACCGATTAGTCGATTTTTTGTATAGTTTGCCAATTTGCATGGCACAAATATTGAGGTTTGTTTAATGAGAACCCACAGACTCGTCAAAACACAAATCCAAGTTTTCTGAGGAATCTTAATTATAAATATCTTAATAATATTCACCAACGATTTTTTATTATTTTTTGATACAATAAAACCACAATTTTTTGGACAATTTATTCTCTCATCATCTCTAGGCATGTTGCTATGCGAATAAAATCGCTTATTCTACTGGTAAATTTGCGTATTCTATGAACCAAATTATCTGGGCTAAAAAATGTAAGAGTTGGACATAGAAATTTAACTTTAAAAAAGTGAAATTAACCCACTGAAATGTATTACAAATACAATAACATTCAAAGAAAAAACATGCAACCCGTTCGGTACAAAAATCAAAAAACAAAAAAAAAACTCGTTCACGACCACTAATCACATCACTACCATGAGTATCATGCGTGCCGTTGTTGGTTAGTTGATTGAAGTGGTGATTCATTCAGATCCAACTATCGCTTTAGTGCCATTTGTGATTGTTGCCACATCCTCACCACCGCGTTGTTTAACGGTTATTTACAGCAAGACTATATCCAGGCTTTCCCGTTCAAGATCCTTATGAGGTTTTTGACGTATAAGCAAAATAGTTGTTCGAGCGTCTCGAACAGTGGTTTGCCAGGGGTTGACATTATCCTCTTCCATAAGCAGGACATTCACAAAAGAAATGGAAAGTCGTTTCCTTTTTCTCTGGTTGACACTGTGTGTTTTGAGGGCTGCCTATTTTGGCTACTTGTTCTCCGACACAACAAAAGCCAGTTATGAATGCCATGGGTCGGCAGGCATCCCGTCGTTTCATCGCTATCAATGTGGACGTGTGTTGAGGTTGTAGGTGGGCCATAATATTTTGCTAACTTTACATATTGTCTGGTCTCTACTCGGAGATATTTTGAAAAAATTGCATTCTTAGTAGCACCCAGTGGTGTAAATACCGATTCTGCCAGAATTTTGTTGATGGCAGCTACCCCTCTTGCCAGTTCATCTGCTTTTTCGTTACCTTCAATGCTCCGATATCACGGGGTCCAGATTAAGGTAACTTTATGGTTTTCACTCAAGGTAGTAAAGTTATTTCTACTTTATCCCACCAGTTTAAAGGTTGTTGTAGCCAAACCCAGTGCCTAGATTGCCTATAATGCCTTTAAAAGAGAAATCTGCGATTAGTAGCCAACTGGCTTGCACAATTGCCAGTACATCCGCTTGGAAGGGAGACTGGTATTAGGGAGACACACACATTTTTTTTAAGTTTATGAGAATATATACCTGCTGTAACACCACTTAGGGCCATTTTAGACCCATCTGTTTAGACTGTAGTGTCAAAGTTGCTTAGAGAGAGTCCCTTACTCCATTCCTCCTGAGATGGAAAGAGAGTGGCCAAACTCCTAGTGAATATTCCCGTTTGTCATAGTAATATGACATGACCAATGTTTCTTCTTTCCAGCGACCCGCTTCATTTACCCTAAATGCACTCATCGTTGCCATCTTCTCGAGATGACGATTGCAGCCCAAATATATTTAAAAAATTGTCAAAAATAAAATTAGTCTTATATTCAAATCAGAAAATGTCCGATAAACTAATACATAGTCCAAACTTAGATCATGCAATTAACCGAGTAAGACTTATAATCCAACGATACTAAATTAAAATTTTAAACACGTCGCTTTTTACTTTGAAAAATCGCACAATAATCGGAAAAGCTGCGCAACTGGCTGATCCCAAATTTCAAGTCAAATTAAAGTTTTAACAGCTGCCAGCTTACAGCCCTTAAGCTCTAGACCTCACTGTCGCTGAAGGTGAAAATTAATTAAATTAGTTATCGGATTTAAATTTTCACGATTGACAGTTGTCAAATCAAAAATAATAATAAATATGTAATATGTTGTTTTATTGGGAGTAATAAATACACAATATGATTTATCTAGAAATAGAAACTTTATTATTAATATCGAACTTAATTTATCGAACTAAATTCATAACAAGTAATTGCATGCGGTCGACTAAACTAGAAATAGAAAAATCAACAATTAAACGTTTTTTACTCCTATTACTTTTGTAGATCGACCATCTGCTTTGAATTCACAAACTTGACTCATCGCATAAATACATAAGTGCAATCTCCTCAATTATCGTTCTCTTCTCTGTGTTGGTTGGTTGGTTAGAGTGGTGATTCATCCTGAATCCAACTAGCGCTTCCGCACCATTTTGTTGCCACATCCTCGTTACCAACTTGTTATTTACGGCATGACTATACCCAGTCTGTGCGGTTCAGGAACCTTATTAGGTTGTTGACATCTAAGCCAGACAGTTGTTCGAGCTCCTCGAACAGCGGTTTGCCCAGGGTTAACATTCTGTCCTTCCATAGGGCAGGGCATTCACAGAGGAAATGGAAGATTGTTTCCTTTTTCTCCGGTTGTTTGCAACTGTGACAGTATGTGTTGTGAGGGATGCCCATTTTGGCTGCCTGTTCTCCGACAGACCAAAAGCCAGTTATGACTGCCGTTAGTCTCCAGGCATCCCGTCGTTTCATGTTTAACAATATTGATGATTGTTTAAGGTTGTAGGTGGGCCATAACGTTCTGCTGATTTTGCATTTCGTCTGGCCCCTCCATCTACACTCCGCCATTCGGAGGTATTTTAGGGAAATTGTACTCTTGACTGCACCTAATGGTGTGAATACCGGTTCTGCAAGAGCGTTATTCATGGCAGATCCCCCTCTTGCCAGTTCATCTGCTTTTTCGTTACCTTCAATATTCCGATGTCCTGGGACCCAGATTAAGGTAACATTATGTTTTTCGCTCAAGGTGGAAAGGCTATTCCTACTTTGTTCCACCACCATTGAGGTTGTAGTCGCTGAATCCAGTGCCTGGATTGCAGCTTGGCTATCCGAGAGAATAGCGATATTGCTCTTAAAAGAGAAGTCTGTGATTAGTAGCCTACAAGCTTCCCCAATTGCCAGTACTTCCGCCTGGAAGACACTGCAGGTATTGGGGAGGCGCACAGATTTTTCAATTTTAAGTCTATGAGAATATATACCAGCTCCAACACCACAATCTATTTTAGAACCATCTGTATAGACTGTAGTGTCGAAGTTGTTTAATGAGAATCCCTTATTCCACTCTTCCTTAGATGGAAAGAGAGTGGCAAAATTCCTATTGAATGTTACCGTCGGGACGATGTAGTCAGTCCTCACCGAGGTTAACTGAGTTTGCCGCAATAGTAGACTGGCATGACCATAAGTGTTTTCTTTCCAGCGGCCCGCTTCGTTTAACCTAAATGCACTCATGGTTGCCGTCTTCTTAATATGTAGGTCTATTGGAATAACGTGTGTCAGTGCGTTCAAGCCTCCCTAGGACATGATCTGATTGCGCCGACCGTTATTGCACAGGCTGATCTTTGTATTCTGCCGAGTAATTTGATGTTGTAATCTCTCCCTAGAGCTTTCCACCAAATTACCGAACCATACGATAAAATTGGTCGTATAACCGCCTTGTACAACCATAATGTATGCTTAGGTTGAAGACCCCATCTTCTTCCAAGCATACGTTTACAGGCATATAGAGCAATTTCAGCTTTCCTTACCCGTTCTTCGACGTTTAATTTCCAGCTAAGTTTGGAGTCCAAAATTACCCCCAAGTACTTTGCACTGGGTGAAAGTGAGAGGGTTTGTCCATTAATATTTGGTAGGGTAAAGCTTGGTACCTTGTATCTGGTGGTAAAGAGCATGAGTTCTGTTTTACGCGGGTTTAAACTTAAGCCACAGCCTGTTGCCCAAGAATTAAGCTCGCCTAACGCCCTTTGAATGATCCCACTGATCGTATTAGGACACAGTCCTGACGCCATTAGCACCACATCATCAGCGTACGCCACCGCTTTTACCCCTCCTCTATTAAGTTTTATTAGGATTTTGCTAATCACACATAACCAAAGAAGTGGAGATAGTACTCCCCCCTTTGGAGTACCCCTGTGGACTCTCTTAGTTATGTTGATGTTACCCATATTAGCTCTAATGATCCTGGTTTCTAGCATAGAGATGATCCAATTGGTGATACAATTTTCCACCCCTAAGTCTATTAACGCCCGTTGGATAGCATTCGTGCTAACGTTATTAAATGCGCCCTCTATGTCAAGAAAAGCTGCCATCGTATACTGTTTGTTTACTAGAGACCCCTCTATTGTTCGGATTACCTCGTGAAGCGCTGTCTCCGTCGATTTGCCTTTGAGGTAAGCATGTTGTGCAGTTGATATACTAAAGCTCTCCAGCGAACTTCTAATGTGCATATCTAAAAGCCGTTCCAAAGTTTTAACAAGGAAGGACGACAAACTGATCGGCCTAAAGTCCTTCGCTGATTCATGTCCTCTTCTGCCTGCCTTTGGTAGGAAGACGACCCTTACAAGTTTCCAGCTGTTTGGAATATAACCTAGATTTAGACACGCTTTGAAAATTTCCATTAGCCATGGTAGAATACTATCAAGAGTTTCCTGTAACATCTTAGGAAAGATCCCATCAGGGCCTGGAGATTTGAAAGGTGAGAATGATTTGATTGCCCATGCAACCTTCTCTTTCGTAACTATTACATTGACAAGATGCTGTGGGTCATATCGGCTCCGCCGGATTCTCCCAGCATCACTGTCATGGGTGCTACATCCCGGAAAATGTGTATCTAAAAGAAGTTCTAGAGACTCTTCCGCCGTAGAAGTCCAAGTGCCATCCGGCCTCTTGACCCAAGAAGCCATTGAATGATCCTTGGACAGAATACGGCTAAGTCTCGCAGAATCTCTGGTAGATTCGATAGAAGAACAGAAATCTCTCCAGCCCTCTTTCTTGGCGGCCCTGATTGCCTTCTTGTATTGTCTCCGACTTTCTCTATACAACTGCCAATTACCTGTTGAGTAGCTGAGATTGAAATTTGATCTGGCTTCTTCCCTTAATTTTGAGAGCTCATTGCTCCACCAAGGAGGATAGGGTTTTTTGCTATATTTAATTGGACATGACGTTTTGTAGGCCCTACTGAATGTCTTTTCCAATGTTGTGACCCTACTCTCAATGTTTTCTGCGAGAGTGATTTGATGGATCGGAATCCTTCCTATCCTATTCCCTACTACATTTTTGAACCGTTTCCAATTTGTTCTAAGTGGGTTTCGATATGGTAAGGGTGGACCTACCTCAAGATCCAGGTTGTAGAGGATCCAGCTGTGGTCCGAAAAGGACTTTTTGCTTGAGACTCTCCAATTTTCTACCCTCACTGAAGTATTTTCAGACAGTAATGTCACATCTATTACTTCCGCCCATCCTCTAAAGCTTTCCGTGCTTGGAAAGGTGAAAGTCGGGGTATTACCCCTGTTACATACTGTTAGGTTAGTATTGATGATAAATTCATATAGGGACTCACCTCGATCATTCGTTTCGGTACTCCCCCATAGGGAATGCCTCGCATTGGCGTCACATCCTAGTAGCAGGATACTGTTTTTGCAGTCAAGCACAAGCCTACGAGCCTCGTCAGGTGGTGCTGGTTGGTCGTGTGCCATGTAGATGGAGGCAATTTTGATCCTGACGCCGTCAGTAGCCTCCATTTCGATGACCGTCACATCCGATGAGCTGTAGGATGGGATTAAAAATACATTTAGATGTTTTTTTGCTACAATACATGCCCTGGGGTTACCCTGGGTCCGCTTATAGTACAAGTTGTAGTTTTTGAGAGAGAATCCGCTTACCTCAGTACTCCGCACTCTGGGTTCCTGTATCAGTGCGATGTCTACGTCCTCCTCCGATAGGAGAACGGCTAGGTTGTCCGTTGCAGTCCTGGAGTGCTGCAGATTGATCTGGACAACCTTGAGACCCATACTTACTGGTCGTTTTTAGGGGCGTCAAGCTGCATGCCCGTATGCTGCTCATTAGCGCCATCGTTTTGGGTGGACCCGGCTTCTTCCAGTTGCATGCCCATGAGCAACTCATTAGCGTCGTCAACCTCGTCCTGCTCATCCTCCGGATTTGCAGAACGGAATAACTTCAGATGCGCTTTCCTCACGCCAAACCGAAGTTTGTTGTCCACTTTTCCCAGTGGCTCAATACTCTCCTCCGAGATTTGGAGAAGGAATGACACACTGTTCTTTTGCGGAGCCTCCGCTTTGATGATACTCCAGTCATCCATTGGAACAGTGCGGTTGTGTGCTTGCAGGTATGGTATTAACTGCTTAGCTTCGAACTCCATGTTCGGTATCCAGATACGAGCCCTTGGTCGTCTTGGGATCTCACTGGCTGGGATTAGTTTGAGCCTCAAACCTTCCCAGTCGCTCTGGATTTTGCTAATAGCGTTTTGAAGGAAATCAACAGAGAACTGATCGTCGCATTTGATCACCCTGTATCCACGGACCACCTCCATTGAATCATAACCTGGCACTTGACCCTCCGGGCTTGCCATGACGTGATCAACGACAATGCGAGACAGCCGTGCCTCGATTTCGGACCACCTTTCTAACGCAGGTTTACCGCGGTTCGTTAACTCGTCCACCAACGCCGTTTGCAGGTGATCCCGTGCCACTTCGTTAAACGCGCGTTTGGCTGGTTTGGGCGTCAGAGCAGTGTGAGACGTCTTGAGCTTTTTCGCAGTTTTACAGCCTTCTGGGTGGCCTGGAACGCCAGGTACTCATCGACCACCTTTTGGCACCTTGCCTTATCGGCCGCATCTTTGGGATGAGTTTTACCTTCGGCCTCATTTTTGCTTATTCTGCCGAGAATAGCTAGAGACCGCTGGTAAAGCTTATATCTAGACGGGCCTTTTTTTGGGTATTGACGCTTTTGCCCCTTGGCATCAGCGGATGTGATCGGTTGATTTATAGTTGATGGCGTGCTGTGGCCCACAGCTTTGTCATCAACTGTCTCTTGACTAGAAGCCAAGAGCTCGTCCTCTGAGGGAGTTCCCAACTTCCTCAGCTCGATTGTGTCCGTTCGTTTGTCTGTCCGTTTTGTCATTGGGTCCGTCCGCTTGTCTGTCCGACTGTCGGTTCGTTTTGTCTTTGTGTCAGTCCGTTTGTCCGTCTGTTTGTCTGTCCGTTTGGTAGCGTTATCCGATTTTTTGTTTTTTTGTTGTTTGTTCATTTGTCTGTTTCTTACGGTCACCTGCCCTTCCAAAGAGCTGCCCATGTCGCCATGTGCGGTGACCAATGAGGATGGAGGGGAAATAAACGGTCCGCCATGGCAGCGCCCCATACCATGGTAAGGCCACCGTTACAACCTGAGGCGGCCTGATATCAGGAGGGCTCCGTTATTTTATCCCCCGGCTGCCAAACCCACCCAATAGGCACGGGTCGCGTTACACCTTGGGTTGAGGGAGTTTTTTAACGAAGTTTACGTCTTCGACCTGTGTGGTTCGCGGGAGACCGATTCTCCTGCCTTCCATATCTGGGAGGCGTTCCCCTATCCACCACCTGGGGACGCGCCCTATAGGGATAACAGGTTCCCCCAAGGGCTTCTCTGTGTAGTATACTAAGATTATATTAGTGTAAACATGTGAGCGGCAGCACTCACAACAGTACGCAAAGCTTACAAATATATTGCCAAGAGGGCCGTTTTTAGGTCCTATGACTCGCTGATAACGAATATTATGTAAAATTTTAATATTAGTACGTTACAGTGGTCACCTGTCATCTGTGTTCTAAAAATAGAAAAAAAAGAAAATGTTAAGGGTAACATTTAGAAGGCTGAAGGACTCATTGATAATGAATTTCAGGTCAAATTTAAATTTCTTTGGAACTCAATTTTTTGCCAGTGTGGCTCTTATAAACTTAAGGCAAGAAATAAAGTTATTTGCATCCACAAGACATATACATATGTTTTATACACAGTATGGAAAAATTAGACTAGCGATCAAATTCAAAACTCTTTCAAAATTTACGCTTATGTGCTTTTTGCTTATAATAGTTGGGCTTGTTTTGATGGGTAAAAGTACTAGAATGAGGTACCTGAGGTCAATGGACTTTGAAACCGTAGACATTGTCAACTTGAAACAAAAACAGTGATGTGTCACACTTTCAGATCAGACTGCAAATACCGAAGATATGAGAACGATACTTAAAAACGCCCGGACTGTTTTTTTTTTAATAAAGGGTTTTTCAATAAGGGCGGGTAGATGTTGAAATGGAATAAAACAAGCTGTGTGTAAGTTATTGACAAAATTATTTTTTTATGGCGCATATATGCCATTAAGTGTGGAATATGACGTCATTCAAATACCCGCCTCGGCTTCTTGCGGTGGAACGGATCTGAGTGGTCCAATTTTCAATGACTCTTCCGTATAGATCCGGCGGAATTTGAGCGATGGCCTGTGTTATGTTCAACTTTAGAGCATCGGTCGATTGTGGTTTATTTGCATAGACCTGAGACTTCAAGAAACCCCACAGGAAAAAGTCTAACGGGGTCAAATCGCATGACCTTGGTGGCCAATTCACATTACCCCTGCGAGAGACAACCTTACCCTCAAATCGTTCATGCAGAATGTCAATCGTGGCGTTTACTGTGTGGCACGTAGCGCCGTCCTGCTGGAACCACATGTCGTCTAGGTCCATATGGTTCAATATGGGCCATAAGAAATTGGTTATCATCGTTGTGTAGCGCTCGCTGTTAACGGTGACCGCCTCACCAACGTCGTTTTCAAAAAAGTACGGACCAATGACGCCGCCGGCCCAAAATCCACACCAAACGGTAACTTTTTGAGGATGCATTATCACCTGGTGAACCTCGTGTGGATTGGTGTCGTCCCATATACGGCAATTTTGTTTCTTAACACAGCCATTCATCCAAAAATGCGCCTCGTCACTAAAGATGGTTTTTCGCCCAAAACTGGGGTTCTCTTCTAAACGATTCGAAGCCCAGTCAGCGAACAAACGACGTTGTCTATGGTCATCAACTTTGAGCTCCTGGGTCAGTTGGATCTTGTACGGGTGTAGGCCCAAGTCCCGACGCAAAATTCGCCAAGATGAAGTCTGCGAAAGGCCAAGTTCTGCTGTACACTTTCACGGACCGCGGCAATGTTCTCGGCTGGTCTTGCGTTCTTTGAACGTACGGGTGTTGGCTGATTGTTTACTGACCCGGTCGTCTCAAATTTGGCCACCAAACGTTGAAGAGTCGACTTTGAAGGGCCACCACGTCTACCGAAAAATGGGCGCAATGCGCGCAACGTTTGCGTTAATGAACACTCATTTTGATAATAAAGTTGTATCATTTGAACGTGCTGTTCAATCGTGTAACTTGCCATGATGATTTGGCATAAACAACTGAATAATAAACAAAAGATTTGACAGATGTCACCAAAACAAAATGGCTGCTACAGGGTGCCAAAATCGACCCACGCCAATTGAAAAACCTTTAATTAGCCTTGCAAATATAACTAAAAGTCAAGGCAGTATGGCGACCTTTTTTTTATGAATATGATCTTTTTGAAAATCTGACTATATGTAACTATGAATATGACATATAACTAACTCACGAACTTAGACTTTTCTTTATTTGTTCAAAACAAAATTAAAAGGTGGTGTACCCCAGTAGCATTGAGCTATTGAAGAAGTTTTCATGAAGATAGGGCACGATAGTACCTGGATATGCGCTATTTAATGCATTATATCCCAATTTTTAGTGAAAATTGTTTAGAATATCTAAACCAAAATTCCATCTTCAGCATTGAATGCAATCCGGTTAGTTCAAATGTGATCTTAAAATCCCATCTAATAAATCTTAAACTAAAAAACCACTTATGTCAAATAAAAGAATACACATACCTACACATATATGCAGTGAAGCTTACACCAAAAGCAAGCTTATTAGTGTAAACTCATGCACATACACATAAATAATAAAATAAATCCACAATTAATTACACTTTCCCATCACACAAGCACTCGACGAAGCATAAAACTTAGCGCGAAGAACATTAAACGATCGTAAAATGCTTAAGTGCAATCTAAGCTGAAAAGATCAGTGTTTCAAAAAAATCAACTACAACAAAAGCAAAAATGCGTGTAAAGAACAAATTACAGGGCAACGGCAAGCAGAAAAAACCACACAAGCGACTGGATATAAAAAGCGTTGACGCCACCAGTCCATAAGCCGCAGATATCGCCACCAAAGTGGACAAATAAAAAATCATTAATTGGCCATAAAGTGACGCGACAAACGTGCGGTTAGTGCCAACTAAATGGCAATAGCGTTAGATGGAAAACGACGGAAATAATAGCAACACAACATTTATTTATATTTATTTATTTATATAATATAAACAACAGCAATAACAGTAATGCGGCTTTAGTTGTAAAGAGGCAACAGCAATAGAAGTCGGAAGAGGAATGGTGGATGTCTTGTAAGATCAATAAATGCGGGACCTAAAGGGAAATGCTTCTAAATAGAATGTGGACGAATTTTATTGTAACAAGAAAATTATTGGGTATGGGAACAAGTTTCCGCCCTCGTGAAAGAGGTGTCGCTGCTGATACTATTTTTGAATTCGCTCTAGTAATATTACTGGTGATTTGAAGGTGTATATGTGAGGTCTTGATCGCACTAGTTGACATTCGTTTTAAGAGTAAAGATCCTTTTTTATGTGACGTCAAATATGTCTACGTTCCTCTCGAAAAAATAGCATTTGCGGGAAGTTATCCTTCACTCCATCAAATACAACTTGTAAAGAGTAGTTTCGACGTTTCCAAAAAGGCAATTTCGACGTGAGTGATAAAGATCGTGAAGGGGCACCGAAAAGATTCTCAACTCAAAAGATACTCAACTACAACACTTATTGGATGAAGACGCATTTCGAACCCTTGATAATATGTCTAAAGAGTTGTCTGTTGACAGATCTACCGTCAGTAAACGTTTGCACGCGATGAGAATGGTCCAGAAAGCAGGTAACTGGGTACCACATCAATTGAAGGAGAGAAATATCGAGAGACGTTTGGTGACGTGTTAGATGCTTCTTGAACGGCAGACATGAAAAGGTTTTCTGCATCGCATCGTCACTGCCGAGTAAAAATGCACGTATTATGATAACCTTAAGCGTCGATAAAGTTGGAGGCAGCCAGGTGAACCAGGTCCATCGATAGCGCAAAAAAAAAATTAATGCTTTAAAGGTTATGTTGTGCATCTGGTGGGATCAAGAGGCTCTATTATCAACTCATTAGACCATCTGAAACCATCACTGGCGATCGTTACCGAAAAGTGAGAAGCTAGTCGAGTCTTGTGAGTATTTGGAGCAAAGATCTCGTTCCGTCAAATTTCAATTCCTGCAATAGATATTCTAAGAATTACGCTGACCATGTAGACAATTTCTTACTTCTTACTTTATTCCCGCTTTGTAATTTATTTATTTAATCCCCCCATTAGAAAAATTGAAAGTTTTTGCAAATGGCGTCCTACGCCAATCATATTTGACACTTGACGGTTAACACGAGAAAGAAATGGTAAAGTCGGCCAAAATGGCCTAAGTGGTTATCGCGCCAATCAAGAAGAAGAACTAGACAGCTGCAGTATGCAAACAGACTAGCAATGGAGCGCGCAAAGATCAAAATAAAGATTTCTAACACTCAAAATCATTTTTTTGCTTTAATTTAGATGAATGGATTAGATTAGATTTGCGCCACTTGTTAGATGAAATGATGTACTATACAATTTTTTTTTATCTGTTGCGATTTTTACTATTGTTAAAATCAGAATCAGTGACTCCAAAAGTCGCAGAGTGCAAAGGTTCATTACTCAATAATCCGTGTAGTCTTCATCGCTGTCTAGTATAGCTTGGCATCTTCTTCATACTTTGAACCAGCTTTTCTGCGTCGACAAACAGGGCTAGATTTTGCGAACTTTACGCACGAGTTGCTTTATATCATGGACTGGCCTTCCGGCAAGATGCGTTTTCATAGTTCTCCATACATTTTCAATGGGGTTGGCGTCTGGGGATTGGGAGGGCCAGTCTATTACTGTGACGCCATTTTCTTGTTTCCAGGCCTTACAGAGTCGACTTTGGCTTCAAGCCGCGCTCGGAAAAGTCGCAACATTTTTGTACATTTTATACTGCTGATTCCACATCACAACAAACTTTTTTGATTTTTTAATCACCTTTGCAGCCGCAGCGTAAGTTAATTTCGGCCCTTTCGAATGCATACATAAAAATACCGCCTTACTCATTTTTGCTTGGTTGCGTTTACGAGATAGTTTCGAACGACACTAACCTGAGTTAGCACTGGCGTCGTAGCCTTTGAGTGAGACTATTATCCAGCAAAAAGCAGAACACAATATATCTGGAAGTTACAAGAAAAAAGCCAGTTCTTTTCTCCGGACGCAGACTGTAGTTCGCAAAAATGTCTAATATCTGGATAATCCTTTAACTAATCAAAGCAAGTAATAAATTAAATTAAGACCGTTTTAATTTTCTATTTTTCACTTACGGCTTCATATTTTTCATAAAATTAGATGTTTTCAAGATATTTACAAAAAAAAAGAACTTTTATTGAGCAAAAATATCAAAATTTTCTATTTATATTGTAAGAAATCTATATATATAAAAATGAAATGATGTTCGTTCGTCCGCATTTTTTTCGGCCGATACGAGGCCAATTTTATTCGTTCTTTTTTCATATTATAGGGATCCACTAGGGGAAGGTTTTTAGCAAAAAAAAATTTCTTTTAAATATTTTCTTCATATAAAAAAAAGAAAAAATCAAAATATTGTCCAAAACAAAACTTGCTCGATTGTTAGATTAAAGTAAGTTTCGAATCGACATTCATTTTATGTGTACAACTTTTTTTGAATTTTTTGTATTTGTATTGTGATACAGAAATGTATTGTATACAGAAATTTCAAATGATTCGAATGAAAATTTTTTTTTTTTTTTTTTATTTCTTCCATAAAATATTACACCTGTCGTTAGACAATAAGTAATTTGATTTACAAAAAGATGGAATGAGAGTGATATTGAAGGGCCAATGCCCCCAAGCTCATTTAGAAGAAATATATACATATTATTTAAAAACAAGTGGTTAACAAACAATGATATATACGATTAGTTGACAATTGATTACAAGGATTTTGCAAGATCTGTTGGTGTTTGACGGTTAAGCCGACTTTGGGTAGATTTTTCTTTATTTGGTAGTCTTCTCATCATAGGATTTGTATGCCTTAATAGTCTATTTATGTGTCTTCTGCTAGCGCTTTGTATTGTTTCATCAATAGTATCGATGTCAAGGTCGCGATGAATATCTGCGTTAGGTATGTACCAAGGTGCATTAGTTAAGGTCCTAAGTATTTATGAAAATAATGTTTCAATTCAATTGAGCAATGCTTTCTTTGACCAATTCTATATGGAAATGAATGCGTTTGCAAACGATGTTTTCGGCTATGAACAAATGTTGGAATCGAATGAAAAAGGAAAGAAACGTGAAATGATAAAAAAAATTCTTGGAAAATTTAAAATGAATGGTGCTTCATTGGAAAAATTCAAAGGTAATAAGAACATACACAAGATAAAGTTAGAATTCGAATTTTTAGATTTATTTTGTTTATTTCTCATTTTTTTCAGAAGTACACCACACAACAACTCATTCCAACTCTGATTTTGAAATCCTGTTGGAATTGGTGATCGATAATTTTGTCACTATAATGGTCAATGGAAATTTGCGTGTATCAGACCCTGCATATTATTTACCATATCAACTTTTTATGGAACATATGGACCAAATGAACACAAAAAAATAATTTAGTTTTGTTTTGATTTTTTGCAACATTTTGGTTTTCAGTTAATACAATAAAAACAATACTGTTTTTTCGTGAACACAAAATTCTAAATTTATTACGTTGTTTGTTTAGAATTTTTTTAGAAAAAAAGTAAATTTTTTGGTTTTGAGGAAATTTGTTTATTGTTGCTATTTGTGAAAGCGTAGATATTTGTAAGTATTTGACTATAATCCTAAAAGTTAATGGAATACCACTATGACACATAGAAAACATTTTTTCAAAGGGGTGTTTTTCGAAAATTATAAAAAAAATTGTTTTCAAAAATTTTGAAGAAATAAAGTAAAATAAAAAAATTTCGAAAGCATGAAATTTTTTCAAAACCAAATTTTCCTCAAAAAGATAAAAGAAATTTCTTCGAAGAGGTGTTTTTCTAAAATTACAAAAAAAAAAAATTTTAAACAAATAAAATAAAATAAAACTTTTTCAAGGGTATGAAATTTTTTCAAAACAAAATTTTCTGAAAACCAAACAAAATTAAAAAAAAAATGGTGTTTTCAAAGCATTTCATATTCCACTATTAATAGAGAATACATTTTTTCGAGGGGGTGTTTTTCAAAGCGGAAAAAATTTTTTTTAACAAATCAATTTAAACTTTTACAAAAGTATGAAATTTTTTCAAGAACAAAATTTTCTCAAAAACGTTAAATTCAAAAAAAAAAAATAGTTTTTTCAAAATATTTAATTTTCAGCAATTAACTGAGAAGAAATTTGTTAGAGCGAAGTGTTTTTCAAAAAACACTTTTTAACCAAAAAAAATAAACCTTTTTTCAAAAACAACAGGAATGATAACATTGCCTAACAATTTCTGCACTTTTGCACAGTCTAAAGAGGCATTGATACAGAGTGTATTTCCAAACATAGTTCAACATTACAAAAACCATGATTGACTCAGCGAAAGAGCAATTTTAGCTGGGAAAAATAAGGACGTCAATGATATAAATTCAGCTATTTTAGATCAAATACCTATTGACATAGTTGCGTATAAGTCAATAGACACTATTACTGATCAAGATGAGGTCGTAAATTATCCAACTGAATTCTTAAACTCACTCGATTTGCCAGGCTTACCACCTCATAATTTACGATTAAAAATTGGAGCACCGATTATTATGCTGCGCAATAGTAATGTGCCCCGACTTTGCAACGGTACCAGACTCGCTGTGAAGAAGCTAATGGGTAACGTTATCGAAGCAACAATTTTGAAAGGGAAGTACAAAGGAGAAGACATTTTGATACCCTGAATTCCACTGATTCCGGCGGATTTACCATTCGATTTCAAACGTTTGCAGTTCCCTATTCGCCTTGCCTTCGCTATGAGAATTAATAAGGCGCAAGGACAGTATCTACAAATGTGCGGTATTAATTTAGAATACCCAATTTTTTCTCATGGACAATTGTATGTAGCTTGCTCACGAGTTGGCAAACCATCGTCATTATTCACGCGAAAGATGAAAAAACCAAAAACGTTGTCTACCAAAAAGTGTTACAATAAAGTTCGAATGAAATTGTATCAAAGAATTTGCTTTGTTTCGTATTAATTTTATTCTCTTTCAGCAAATCATTGAATTTATCGTCTAGCGAAGCGGGCGAGGGTACGCTAGTATAGGTATAAGAAAATGAATTTCTAATTGTTTCCCATATCTTTTCATTTCATTTTCCTATAAAATCTAGAAATAGTTTAAGGTATAAATTCAAAAATTGTTCCAACAGATTCTTCGGACTCAGAGCGCAATTTTACATAGGAATCGGATGTTCTGTTTCTTGAGTAAAAAAAAATATTAATTATTTGTAAGCCGCTGTAGGCGTAGAGAGTTAATTAAGAGGGAGATGATTTATTGTGAAGCATTTAATGCCCAAATTTCGCGCTAAAATTAATAAATAATTTTAAAAATTTGCTAACACTGGTACTTTGTTCCTGGTTCTAGCATACAATGGAAAAGTTGGTGCAGAATTGAAAAAATGTGCTATGCCGTGGCACCCCCAAAAAACAAAAAAAAATTAATGAACAAAAAAAAAATCAAATTGGAAAGGTTTTCAAACCCTCCGCCATCGAGTTAGAGTCCATATGCTCGTAATCAATGAATTTTAAATTTGAATACAAAATTATATTTCATTTAGATCTTAAATAAAAAACTAAAAAAGCTCGACCTGAAACAAAAATGCACCCTGTCTTAACAGAACTAATCAGCGCGGCGTAGGCGGCAACACCACTCGGTTGACGATAAGACGCGTTGAAGCGATTGCGCAGTTCGAGCAGCCATCGAAGCTGTGCGCTGTTTGACCCTGCCATGAAGACAAACCAACGACCGACAACACAACAACCGAATTCAGTGTCAAGCTGTGCCAAAATGTGCCATTGTCAATATGCCATATTTGTTTTTGTACGAGTATGCTGACACACATCAGCCTCTCTGCCATCGGTGCGGGTGCATGTGACGGTTTTCGCTATAACCGCGCATAGATGGACACACAGACTTATTTCAGCTTTTTTAATTTAATTCGTTTTTTGAGAAAATACAAAAAAAGAATAAGAAACTACAAAAAAGTAGTAGCAAGTGAGCGCGAACAGTCGAAGGGATCGAGTAAGATTCGGTGCTGCTGTTGACAAGTGCGCAAATTATCAGTAGAAGTAGCAGCGCGGGGTTTTTCGCAGAGTGACGCGCATGTGAGTTAAGAGCACTTCACTGGAAATATGCGATGCTGCCCTTATCATTTATAACTTGTTTGTACATATTTTCGGCACAGTTTCCGTTTTAATTGCTGTTGTTGTATACATTGCCTAATTAGTTTTAAAGTAATTGAACTAAAAAGAAAAAGATGGAGCTTTTTTTGTCAATTGGTATGCGAGTATAATTTTCAGCTTCCTCTTTCGGTTGGGTAAAAAACTCTTAGAAATAGAAAAGTTTGCATTAGGTGTTCCATATTATTACAGTGTACATCACTCGGCTTTAATTTTTTTTCTTTAAATCCATCAACATTTAAAAAAAAAAGGGTTTTTAATTTTTCGAAGATTGATTGATTTTTGACCTCTGATAGGATCTGTAAGATGCGCTAGACTTAAACCGCATGCTAAACGCATCATTGGTAGCTACTAGACTGGCTTTGAAGAAGCAAGATCAACGATTGACCAAATTTTCGTACTAAGAAAGATTTTAGAAAAGTCTCGCGAATACGACATGACGACGTATCATCTTTTCATAGACTTCAAAGCAGCTTACGACAGCATAATTAGAAATCAGCTCTTCTTAGTGATGGCAAAATTCGGTATTCCCGATAAGTTAATACGTTTAACACGCTCGACCATGGAGAATGTATGAACCGCAGTAAGAATTCAGAACAATCCGTCGCGAGAGTTCGCCACCTTGAACGGACTCGGCCCCTCTTTAATATTGCCCTTGAAAAGGTTATCAGGGACTCTGCCGTAAACACAAAGGGAACTATTTTGTTTAAATCGGTTTAACTGCTGGCTTACGCGGACGACTTAGACATAATCGCGTCGTCGCTGCCGAGTTTGAAAAAAGCCTTCGCAAGTATTGAGAGAGCAGCAAAATGTATGGGTTTAGAAATAAACGAAGCCAAAACTAAAGCACCAGGTTCAACTACATCGGACTCTGATTCTGTGGGTCAAATACAAGGTTTCGCAAAAGTAACCTTGCTATGTTTTTTGGCTGCAATTTAAAAAAAAAAATCTAAAACTTTGATTCTTCTTGGGGATTATTTTTATTTGGTCTTTTAATTTTTTTTTACATCAAGTCAAGAATATGATGTCATATAAATGGCCTCCGCCACAGTTGATTGCCATTTGAGCCCTTTTTATGGCATTTTCCATCACTTTGGCCAAAACTTCTGGCGATAGGTGCTCACATTCTTGACGGATAATGTCTTTAAGAGCTGCAAGAGTCTGAGGCTTGTTGACATAAACCCGGGACTTCAAAAAGCCCCACAAGAACAAGTCTGGAGCGGTCCAATCAGGCGATCTTGCTGGCCAGTGCAAATCGCCAAAACGGGAGATTAGGCGCCCGGGAAATGCATCCTTCAGCATATCGGTTGTGGCACGTGCAGTGTGTGCCGTTGCACCGTCCTGTTGGAACCACATGTTTTCCAATCCTAATTCATCAAGTTGCGGCAAAAAGAACTCGTTGATCATTGCTCTGTAGCGCTCACCATTCACAGTAACCGTTTGGCCCGCGACGTCTTCGAAGAAAAAAGGTCCGATGACTTCTCCAGCGAAAACAGCACACCATACAGTGACTTTGAGCGGGTGTAATGGCTCTTCGTGGGTTACACGCGGATTTTCAGTGCCCCAGAAGCGTAAATTTTGCTTATTTACGTACCCGCTAAGATGGAAATGGGCCTCATCACTCATGATTATTTTTGATGAAAAATCATCTTCCTCTTGGTGGTGATTAAGGATGGCTTGAGCGTATGTTAGAGAGATTTTAATGTATCACTCAAATATAATTTCCATCTTGTTATACGGTAATGAAACATGGACACTCAGAGATGCAGATAAACTGAAGCTGCTGATTTTCGGGAGGAGAGTTCTGCGGTAATTTTTTGGCCCGATATGCGATAGAGGCGAGTGGCGGAAACGCTACAATCATAAACACGAAAAACTATATGCGCACCCAGCTGTGATAATCACAATCATGATCAACAAATTGAGATGGGCAGGTCACATATTGCAGGCTAACACGGATTACCCACCTCAACAAATACTATTCGGTAAATGTCACAGACAGAGAAGAAGAGGCCGCTCGCCGCTTAGATGGATTGTCGGTGTAGAAGAAAACGCAGGCTTATTGGGATTTCGGACAGGCACGACACCAAGACAATTGGAGGCATGTGCTACAGCAGGCGAAGACCCGACCACGGTTGTACAGCCAACAATGATTATGATTATGAACATAGTTCTGAACAAAAAAGGTGAAAAGCTATTTAAATAGGTGGAACAAGCGGATCACGACCATGTTTTTACTTTTTTAGCTATTAACACACACTAATTTTAAATAATATTTTACTAAAGCTCCTATTTCGAACTTCGAAGGCCCATTATTATTATTGGCTTTGTTTAAGCTTAATTTAGGAAGTTTCATTGATATTAGCATGATATTTTGTTTTTTTAATTTTATCCGAAAAAGGTAATTTTTTTTATTTAATATTTAGTAGACTTAAGTAGTTTCTACTCACTTTGATGCGCATATTATTATTCCTTAAAACTTCTACTTTCATTAAAACGTAATAAAATTAGTGACTTTAATGTTTTTTGCGATATGACTACTTTAATAGCGGCGTAGCGACCGCAAACGAGGAAAAACGCACGAATCTGCATATGAGCTGCCTTATAGGGTTAGCGGTAGTCAGAATTTTCAAAAAATTGGACTTATTTTTTGTGGCATTTTCTTACAGTATATCATCTTAAAAATATTGTGTGAAATTTTTAAGTGAATCCGACAAACAGTTTTCGAGTTATTCAATAATAAACAAAGGGCGCACGGCCGCTCCGGAGCATTCGAGAGCAAGTGGCAAAATGCGTTTTTCTCAAAACTATGTTTTTTTTAACTGGTAATCACTGTAACTTAAAAACCGCTTGGTAGATTTCAATAAAATTTGTACTGCTTTTGAAAAACATAAAAAACGCGTGCCTGATCGAAGGATTTTTTTTTTAATTTCGATTTTTTTTAAACAATGATCGGTTTTTTTTTCTTCGAAAATCTGAGAATATTTCCTTATTGATAATTTTGAAAAAAAAGCTTCGATCAGGCACAAGCTTATCTATTAATAAAACTTATTTCTCTCGTTCTATTGATTTCAGGTGAATCACGAAGGACTTGTGATGATCAGCGCAAGGGAACTTCTGGAGAAACGGGCTCCACACAGTCAGCGGCAACTCTTACAATTATTAATTTTTTTTTGAAATTTTGTTAAATTTAAGTCGAAACATCATGGGACTGTTTTTATTGTCGTATGTTTTTTGTTTTTGCAAAATAAAACAATTGACTAACAAAAAAAAATTATTGAAAATCATAATTTTTTCTGGTCTCTGACTACCCCTAACCCCTTATGCAGTGAGTACAGCGCGCCTTATCCATTGCCTGCCTGGCAGCATTTTTTTTGTTTTTTTTTTCCTTGTTCACTCCTCTCGGGAGCATAGGGCCTCGACAAGACTAGGTCTTGCTTTGGTTTCATTAATCTGTTTTTGATTTCTGACAGGGTAGGTGATTAGCCTGCCGCTACCAGTCCTAAGTAGGGAAATGCCCACCTGTCGTTGCTTAGGAACAACGCCTTCTTACTGCTTGCAGCACCATCTGTGTTTCACATTTTTCTGGCAGAAGGATCGCAAAGATGGTTGAGGACTTCGCTAAATTTGGTGTGTCTGCGCTATTACCGCGGTCACCTGTTTCCTCTTGCTGGCGCCACTGATGCATATTGTAACTGTTTCTTTTTTATCAGCCACAATGCAAATAATGCGTAGACAATTGTGTGGGAGTAAGGATGGAAAGGATAAGTTTTTGGGGTTGAGGAACGGAATTGGAGGAGTTTTTGTTTTTGTTTTTTTTTTCTTTTTATAAGCAGGGATAGTAAGTAAATTTGCAAAAGTGCGAGGACCGTGCTTTACGTGGGATTCGAACCCACAACCTCTAGGATGGCAGGCTAGTGCACTTACGCTAGACTACCGAGGCCGCATGGCGGCAATATATTCACTTTAAATAATGCTGCGAGCATGGCAAGAGAAACGGTTAAGATTACCTGCGGGCGCGACTCAATCCCACTCTTCACTTTAGTAAGTCCGCTCCCCATCCTTTTCCACACACTGCTCACTTTGCTTGTCGGTCTGGGAGTTGTACTCAAATATACCTTGCAAGTCTCAAGTTTTCGAAGAATTTTCGAATGATTTTCCTCAAAGTTTACTACATAAAAAGGATATCACAAAAACTTGCCTGCCATGCGAATTACTCATCTTCATGCCACCATTAAAATAGTTGTTTCCCAAAAATACGCATAAAATATGATAACTACTAGGAATTCGATAGGAAGTAAAGAAAGTTATCCTCTTTCCAGGTATTCATCTCTTACGAGAGCAGTGCTATCAGTTACCGAGTTATACAGAAATTCCCGAAATTTCATATATCCACCTTGTATTTGTACGTATTTGCTTGTATTTTCTTGTATGTGTATATGTATTTGTGTATTTCTAAATTGCTTAATTTCAAGGTCGCTTTTGTTTGCCAAGCCTGCCTAACCTCTGAGTTTTACTGCTTCTTGTCCGCTGCTACTTGTTTGACGGCTTCAACTTCCTTTGTTTCTTTCCTTTACTCTTCCAAATCTTTTGCATCAATATGTGGTTTTAGCAATTTTCGCATTTACTTATTTTTCTTTATGCCCTTAATCAGCGATTTTACGCTTTTTTGGATTCCATTCTTTAATGCACCTACAATTATCGCAGTCGCTTCAAAAGTCATCCTAAAATTAATTTTTCTTTACAAAATCAACTGGCCGCACACGTTGATTCATAAACGAAAAAATAAATGCGTCGACATGTACGAGCGCGCTAAGTAAACTAAAAGCCAAATTATTGCAAGTCAAGTGGGTATTAAGTACTCGGTTCTCAATAGGGTAAGGAACTCCTTTAGCTGACGTAAGACTGCTGACCCCCCATTTGTGGAACAACATCAAGACGCACACCACAAATAGGAGGAGGAGAACGGCCAAACCCTCAAAACGGGTGTAGGTGCCAACTATATATATAGTATATGTAATTATTATACTCACTAAATTTCCAAAATGTGTCTACAGTACCTGGCCATTGAATTATGACCGATGGCATTTTTTCTGAAAACTTCAAATATCAGGTAAAATTTTCAATCTAGTTTGGGATTTTCCAAATAAAAAAGAGTATTAAGGGGTTTTTAACCTGTTCTTAGATGTTTTTAGGAATCTCCGGTCAATTGGCCCGCGACGATTAGAAAAAGATCAGTTTTTTTGCTTATAAGTGAAAAGTTAAGTGTGCAAGTGCCAGTGCGAATCAATTCGATCTTGTGTGAGGAGCATAAAAAACTAATTGGATCGTCTGAAAAGTGAAAGAATTGAATAGTGAATATTCATACAATATATCTAATATATAACAATATATATACAAAATATACATATCCTTTGAATTTGTCACGCGGATTATCCTTTTTTTTCAATTTAACCAGTTTTTTTCTTAGAAAATGGGCCGAAAGTCGGATTTGACATCGGGGCAAAAACAACAAATTGCAGTTCTTTTGAAAGCCAAGAACCTGATCTATGCAGACATAGCAAGAACCGTTGGAATATCCAAGGCGTATGTGGTAAATGTCGCCAAAAAGTTTAAAAATACCAACAACGTTTTAGTGATAACTTCAAACAATCCCCAAAATTGTCGCCGAGAATGCATCACCTCAACCAGGCAGGATCGCAAAATCATCCAAACAGTTCTCTGGAACAGAAATGCTTCAAGTTGGATGATTTTAAGAGAGTTTCAGGAACCTGGAGTAAATATTTCGGAAGGAACGTTACGACGACGCTTATACGAAAATGCACTTTTTTGCAGACGACCAGCAATAAAGCCAAAACAGACACCATGTATGCGAAATCGGCGGAAACTTTGGGCACAACTTCACAGAGACTTTGACGCGGAATATTGGAAAAAGTAAGTTAAAAAAAACTTTTTTTTCCTATGTCCAATAGCAGTAGTAAGAAGATGTGAATATTCACACTTTTTTGTGGTTGTGTTTTTCTTCTTACAGATCATCTTCAGCGATGAATGCCGATTAGAAGCGGTCACAAAAACAGCAAATTTTGTTCGCAGAAGAGCCGGAGAACGATATTCTGAAGATTGTGTGCTTCCAAGGGTCAAACACCTCCCCAGTGTTCTCGTTTGGGGCTGTATAACCTCAGAGGGACCAGGTCCGTTATATTTTGTTGAGGGACCAGTGCGTGGAGGTGCTGGACAACGTTTTGTTCCCATATTTAGAACCCCTGCAGTGTCCAAGAGACGAATACACCTTTATGCAAGATGGAGCTCCATTGTCTGAATTCAATGGAAATAATGGTTTTGCCATGGCCTGGCAATTCACCGGACCTTAACCCGATCAAAAATTGTTGGACATACCTCAAATCGGCAGTATACCAGCGGAATAATACCTCAATACAACAGCTTAAGGAAAACATTGAAGATGTGTGGTATAATGACCAAAATCTTAAGATGAAGATAACACAGTGCATAGCCAGTATGACTCAACAAATTGCGGTCGTCTTAACAGCAAGGGGAGGAGCCACGAAATATTAGTTTAAAATAAATATTTTTAATGCAAAAATGTCAAGAAGCTTTTAGGAAAAACAAATATGTAAACCTTTATAAATGCTTTAAAACCGTTTGCTTTTTATTCGCTCTCAAAGCCATAAATACTACTGTGGGCAAAAAGTAAGGTGAACTTTCATGTGAATGTCATTATCAGTAATTAATTTACGCTTGTGTTTACCAAACGACCAAGAGTGCATTTTTCGATTTTCACAATGTCTGATTTGTACAAAGACTTCAAAGAGGGTCGAGAACGTCTTGATGGCTTGGAGCGCTCCGGACGACCATCGACGTCAACAGATGACCAACACGTCAATAAAGTGAAGGAGTTAGTGCTCAAAAATCGTTGGTTGACTGTTAAAGACCTTACTGATATGATCGGAATATCAGAGGGATCTGTGAAAACTATTTTGAAAGACCATTTGGGCCTACGAAAAGTCAAATCTCGTTTGCTACCGAAAACTCTCAATTTCTTGGAAAAAAGTCGTCGCGTTGATGTGTGTGAAACAGTGCTTTCAGTCTATCAGAACAAGCTCAAATGCATCAATACGGGAGATGACACTTGGATTTATGCTTACGACCCTGAAACAACCGACCAATCAAGCGAATATCGTGCTAAAGGCGAGGCCAGACCGAAAACAGCACGTCAAAGTCGTTCAAAAATAAAGGTCATGATGACAGTTTTTTTCTATTTTCGTGGTGTGGTGCACTATGAATTCCTTCCACCTGGCCAAACTGTTAATAAGAAATATTATTTGAGCGTTATGCTTCGTTTACGTGAAGCAATTCGTCTAAAAATACTAGAATTATGGGCCAACAATTCTTGGTTTTTGCATTACGATAATGCACCGTCTCACACTGCACTCGTTCTTCGTGACCATTTCGCCAAAAATTCCACGCATATCGTTCCGCGACCACCGTATTCGCCTGATTTGGCTCCGTGTGACTTCTGGCTATTCCTAAAACTCAAGAAACCACTCCGGGGAACGCGTTTCGAGTCGATTGAGGAGATAAAAGCTGAATCGAAGAAGGTGCTGATGGCTATACCGGAAATGGACTATTTGGCATGTTTCGGGGATTGGAAAAATCGTTGGCATAAGTGTATTTCATCGAGAGGGCATTATTTTGAAGGGGATGAAATTGATTTACAAGAATAAATAAAGATTTTTCATTTTACAACCAAATTCACCTTACTTTTTGCCCACAGTATTTATGATTATAATTTTTATTATCGGTCATAATTCAATGGCCAGGTACTGTATATGAAGATTGTATCAGTATTCCATGTGACACTCAAGTAAGTCGTTCAATATGGAGCAGATTTGACAATTTTGGTGTTTGGCAACCGATTTTCATGATTTTTGCATATTTAGAAAAGCTGGCGCTTCTGCAATTACGCATCGAAATTTCAAGCCAATCAGAACACAGCTGCGCACTTGTTGGCTAGAGGGATTCTGCGTTGCATTTCAAAACTGTCATTATTATAGATGTTAATGCTGGTTCCCAAATAAACGAAGTCTCTTACAACTACTTGCGAACTTACAGCGACTTGTATTACTTGACTTGGAATATATAAATAATAATAACAAAAAGTACAAAACAAAACGCAAAATGGCAGGACTCTCTGGCTTTATTTAAATGGCCGCAACTGCATATTCGTTTAAGATAAGTAAATGTGAAATAAATTCATTTAAGATTATATTTATAAGGTTCAAAACTTTCGAGTCTTACTTATTTACAGAATTTTTTTTAAGTTTTTTTGAGACTAAAATATGTTATTAAACTTTTGGTTTCCAAACCAAGTATTGGGGATCAGTTCTGTCCACTGTTGTTTTAAATAAATTTATTCGATTTTCTTCTTCTTTTCCACCCGTAACGAGGCCTTAAACTATTTTCTTTGCTAGCTAAACATAAAAATAAGAATTTCAAATTTATTAAAATATTTTATTTCTTTTACTTCAAACCACGTTTTTTCACATTTTCCTAAATAGCTAGCAATACAGTCCCATATTGAATTTGGGCGTAAAATCCTTACCATACAGGCGGCAAGGACAACAATTTCATTTTCCTAATTTTAAGAGTTCAAAGAAGCTGAATGTGTCGAGACCGCCAGGTAGACCCGTAAGAAGATGGCATAGGTGATGGGCTTACGGCTCACGATCCAAATAGAAAAATATATGTGTCGGTACAGCTTTTTTTAAGGGTTTACTTACATCCACAGTTTTCAAAAAATCGATTTGTTTTACAGATTATTATTCTTTATAGTTTTAGGCGCATTTCTATGCCAGTCGATTGTAAAAAATCCCTATAGATGCAAAGTTATGGTAGAAAATGTAACTGCCCGACGGAGGTTTGATGCGCACATAGGTATGTTTAGCTGTCCTTCGTTAGCGTGCGACTTCGAGCGAAATCCACTCGAAAGTTTAAACTCGTTTTTCTCGAAACTACTTTTTCCGGCACAGTCTTATCATGCAGACTCATAAAGTTTCTAAAATTTTTTTATTCGTTTTTTTTTAATATTCGAAAGTGTTTGCCTATAATCTGTCGAGCCCGATTTTTGATATTTTTATTAAAAAATTTTTTAAACATAATTAAAGTGTGACATTTATGACGTAAACCGCATACTTTTTTTTAATGCCGTAAAGTGCAAAATTTTTCGAAATTCAAAAATCCACCTCGACAGACTATACTCGTAACTACAACTTTATTTTGCAAGAATTTTTTTACTTTTTACAGCTCGCCCAACATATCAAGGAGAAATAATGCAGACCGTGGAGCAAATTTATTCCTTTGGGGCACGTGATTTTTTATATATTAATTTTTGTAAAAAAAACAAAAAACATTTTTTTATAAAGTTTAAGTACTGATAAAAAAATTTATAAGAATTTTTAAAAATTTGAATTTATAAACATTTTTTTATTATTATTTTTATTATTATTATTATTTTTTTATTTCTATTGTTATTCCTTCTAAAAAGAGTTTTTCTTTTAGCGCTTTTTTGGCGCTGTTGGACGTATGTAACCCCTTAATGTAAAATTTTAATTGTTGATATAATTTTATAAAATAAGAGGCACTCCTAAATAAAGTTCAAGAATCAGAAGTATTTTAATATTTAACTTGCCTTCCATACATTTTCCTACAACCGATTACTTGGCGATCGCTTTTTCGCAACACTGGCTGCAGCATCACTTCCTGCGGCTGAGTGCGCGGGCGTTCATTAACCAAAACCTGTGCCGCGTAGCATGTGCCTCAGCCGCAATAAATGAAGAAAATAAATGCAACTTGCCAGCCAGTGGAAGGAATTAAATTCGAAGAATAAAAATTTTAAGCAAAAAGACTTGAAACGCAACGCGAAACGGCGACTTGTACACATAAATACAAACATACAGGTATGCATACAAACATAAATATAAGCATACATACACACATGCAGCTATACATACATACCTAAATATAAACATACATACAAACATACACACATACAAACATACACACTTGCAGCTACAGCACAGCTTCCATCCTTTGCCATCCGTACTTGCGACAGCTCTTAACTTTGCGCTGTAAGCGGCGGCGCATTCGCCTACTCATTGCGACGACGGACGACGTAGTAGAATTAATCAGCCCGTCGGCTACAAAAGACGCAGAAAGACACAGGAAGAATAAACGAAAAGCTGGGTAATAAAATGAATTGCCAAGAATTGGCAAAGACTGTGTCATTTTTAAAATATTTTTTCTCTCTGGCCTTTTTTTCGTTTATTGTTTTTGTTTGGTCCCTCCACTCCGTCGCCACTGCCGCTCCATCATTGTTGGTTGGTTGGTTCATGTGGCTGTACACGCAAACGCGCAGTGGCTAGCTGCTTGGAGTGTGTAGCTTGTCGTGCGCAACGACAAAATACCCACATCAGGTGTCAGCGCTTGGCGCGACAACGCACTTGTTGCAATGCCCAAAAATGGGCAGCACGATCACACAAACTCTCGAGTCGCCTGTGATAGCTGATCACTGATCACTGATCAATTTATGTATGCAATGACACATACGTGAATGTTTGTACGAGTATTGTTTTGTTGGTTGTTGGCAAGTGTCGCTAGTCGTCCGACAACTGCCGGCGCTGGGTGTGAGTTGAATTGTTGAATGCGGCGGCATGGAAGGAAAAGAACTCGCGCTCGACGGGGAGTTAACTGTCAAGCCCTCCATTGCATCCATTGTGTTTTCGGGGCTACCTGTCTCGTTGGTGTGCTATAAAGACTGCGATTTTAATGTGGCCGGAAGTGTTGCGTTGAATGGCGGTTAATTAACGGTCAATGGGCTGCAGAACATAAAAAAGTTAACAAACAATACGAAGCCTCTGGCTTGTAGTTCAAGCTCAATGTCAGTGAGCGCGTCTTCCACGTAATTCGCCCGCTGTCATATTCACGCAATATTTTGTGGTTATTGTGGCAGCCTCTGTGAGTCAATGTGTACCCACGCTGGTTAATGATACGATTGTGAGCTCATTAAGCAAAATGCTCCACCTTAGACGCATACTTTTCTTCTTTATACTCTCGCATATCCTTGCGGATGGCGTCATCGCACGTTTGTCATGCGCTTTCGCGGTAATTTTGCTCTGTGTTGCCGTAGCTGTCATGCCGGCATACGCATGTTGTACTTATATATAATCTGCCGCACCTTACTTGCCACACGTACCAATTTAATAGGCATCTTCATCCAACGTCGCATCCTGCGTCGTAGGCAAATCCTTAGCGAAGTAACCAATTGCATAAAAAATGGAAGAAATTAAGATAAACAACTCACCCCACCTGCATTGCAAGAGCGTTGCGCATTATTGGCAGCCGGGGGTCAAGGCGAAACGTGTTGTGTGTACGCAATATTGTTGCCACTTTTGTCTGGTAACCTGTCGAAGGTGTTGAAGATGATCATGTTTTCAATGCCGCCACCGCAAGCCGGAGCACCCACATACACATGCATATCTACACACATTTAAACACGCATACACTTGCATTTGTGTAATGCAGACTCCAACGAAGGCGAGGCAACGTAGTCGGCAAAAAATAGTGTAAGCAGCCTTTGGACCATACCTTCGACTTGATCATCTCTTGTGATCTTCTTGGCAAGGGGGTGAGCTCGGGAAGCGGCCAAATAATGCGACAGAGGAAATATTTGGTGTGTATTACTAACAGCCTGTTGACAGTTGGACTAACATGGACACCTATAAAATAACCCAACAAACATGGTCCAACTTCAACAAATCCGGAACTGACGAGCTGTTGGGAAAGCCACGAGTAAACATGTTTAGAATTATAATAATAAGAGAATCAACTATAGTTGACCACTGGGCTTTGGAAAACCATATCAGGAAGATGGGGTGGCCGTACGACAAAAGATATAGAAGCTGCAATCAGGAAAATTCTAGGGAGATCGCTTTCCACTATCTGTGTGGGTGCCCAAGTCTGGGTGCTCTACACCATAGAATGCTGCGGGAATTCTCAATGGTTAACTTGAAAGAAATTGCGGAAAAAAAATAGACGACGTATACAAATTTATAGTCAAATCAGTCTGGGTCGACTTATAAAAAGCAGTGGTTCTACTAGTGGTGCATCAAAATGACATCTTTGTGCAAATTGAGTTCGAGCTGTGTCACTCAGACAACACCTCCACCACCACCATTACCAACAGCGTTTTTTAATTAAATATTACCTTGTCCAACTCTGGAGGAACTGAAAGATATCTCCAGGATCCACTTTGCCGAAGACAATACTCATAGAGAGGGTATATTTTTTTCTTTTTAAGGAGGCCTAAAATTATAAACATTTTGGGCGGAAGGGAGAACAGTTTATGAAATATAGTTTCAGTCGTCAGACCTGTGTAGTAAAGTTTGGCAAGAACTTTTTGCGTCGTATATATCTCTCTACGTCTTACTTCAATGGATATTTTTTACTCTATCTGCAAATGGGTATATTGGAAGCCCATTAAGGAAGGCAATTAACTCTTTACTCAGAAATTCAGAGAAATTTGAAACAGACTATTTTATTGGATGCCACCGAAGACCAAACACTCGTACGCGTTCAGGTGAGTGCGCAAGAAATCTTTGTCCAACCGACTATCTGTAAAAAAACTTTGATCCTCTAGACTAGTACTGTCTTCAGCAATTGGATTCTGGAGACATCCCCTTACATAATTGGCATCGTTCTCCTGCCAGAATCTATCTAACCAAAGTGAAAAAACCGAAGCAGAGACTGACCAGAGTCTTCATCATCACTGTAGTTTCCCAAGCTCCGTTGCGGAGAATAGGTCCAAAACAAAATTTTTCCACCCCATTCTATTCTCTGCTTTTGCTTTTACTTGTATTGTACCACATCATGTTTTTTTTCACAGCTTTTATTTCCCTTTCTATGCAACGGCGTCATAAAGCCTTAGATCTGATTCGGTTCCGCTGATCCTGTGGATTCTAGTTTAGTGCTTGCCTGCTGATATCCGTGCCTCCTCTTGCGTAGTGTATTGCCGAGCCACCTCCACTTCTGCTCTCTGATTTCTATCGCAAGAGGTTTTCATTGGTGTCGTCAGTGTAAGCCGGCATTTGATATTCAATTATCTGACATCAAACGCGTGGTGCCTCAGGCTTAAATCTTTGTTGTTAGTAAATTTTAGTCAGCAATGGTCGGCAAAGAGTGGCGAACGGTCAAGCAAAGTGAGAAACTCGCGAATACAGCAAAATGTATCGTTGTTTTAGCTACTCGTGACATCATTCTATGTCAAAGCATTGATACATTCCATTGCAATAATTTTTGGGCAAAAACGGACATACCAACTTAACCGTGAGAACCTTACAGCTCCGATATTGCTTTGGTGGCTGGGTAATGTCACCCGAATGGATACAAACGCTCCGGTTCTGGAAGGATTCGATGCGGTATCAGCTGGTGGTAGTAGAGGAAGAGAAAGGTTTCCTCTACGTTGGGGGAGACTTGGCTTCATTGGTGTGTCCAACTGGCGCCGTTTAGCACGAGAAAGACGCATGAATGGCGCGCTTTATTGAATTCGACCAAAATCGCGTAGCGGTTATCGCGCCAATCAAGAAGTACAAAAAGTAAATTGAAAACTTGTAATCCATTTTTCTCGAATGTCTTTGTCTTTGAGTTAAGACGTTCTTCCAGCAAACGAGCGACCTGCGTTCTCACCAGTCTTGCCCCGAATAGTTCATACACAGTTCGATCGCACTGTTTGCCAAAGCATCCACTCCTTAACGCACTATGCGCTGGCTCATTCGCGTCACTGGGGTGTTGTTGATATTATTATTGGTGGTGGCAATGGGAGAAACAACAATCAATCTGCCGGACGCAGCAACTCGGGTGTGCTTCAACTTCAACAGCGATACTTCAGCACATCCTCTTTGGCAACTTCATTGCCAATGTGCTTAGCAACTAAACCGCTAAGGACTAGCCAACCAGCCAACAACACCAATCAACCAACGTCAGCTAAGCAATATCGCCAACAGAAAATGATCGCGCACCACAAAACAATTCTAAATGAGGGCTCATTCTTCTCAGCGCACTTACATATGTACATTCACACATACACTCATATGTATAATACATTTCAGTCAGCCACTGCGTTGGTGTGCTTGCCCTCTGTACTTTCCCCTTAGCCCATGTGGCCGGTCGTATGGAGGTATGTCTGCCAACTCAACGTGCGCGATCGATTGCCGCGATCAATGATCGCCACTTGTACACTTGTTGCAGCGGCTTTGCGGTCGCTCGCATTTTAGTAATTTATTTATTTTTTCTTATTCTATATTCAACTTCATTTACACGCCGCACCGCCGACACACAATGCCGGGCACACTGTGACTTTTAATGTAGCGGGCGAACGGGCGAGCGAGCGGGCGTTCATTGTGTGTTTGCCATGCATTCATTTGCGGCCGCTCATTGTGGTCAAAACATGGACGTGCATGTGTATCCCGTCCGTTGGAGAGGTTCACATTTGTAGCTTCGTTTCGCCTTTTTTTTTGTTGTTATTGCTTTCTTTCAACTGAATGTGTAGTGCCCTCTTGAACGCGCTTTTGTTCTCGTTTCTTTTATTTATAATAACATTTAGCTTTTTTTTTTCTTTTTTCGTTGGCTTTTGTTTTTCTTACACTTTGCGCGATTTGGTTTTCTTTCCTTTTTACTTCTGCTGCTTCTGCTTCTTCTTCTTCTTCATAAAGAAACGCTCTTTATAAGAATGATTCTATTCGGTTGTGATCTTTTACTGAACAATTCTTTATTTCTTATTTTTATTTTTTTGTTTTGTATCTTTCTTCTTTGCCCCTCTGGCGCAACTCGTTAAAAATCGTGTCTGTCTGTCCGTCCAACGAATGGAATTCTTTTATAATTCCATTTCGCGGGAATCGTTTGCCTGCCTGGCTGCCTGCCTGCCATTCTGGCTTGGCTCGATCTGCCTGTCTGTTTGCCCTTGGAGCAACACACGCTGCCGCCTGGCACAATGTTCCCAGGTCCTCCAACTTCACCCAACAGCAGGGGCAGCGTATGCGCGTTCGCCCGCACGATCACTTGCCCCATTCGTTGCGCAGCCACCACAGGTCAAAGTAGAACGTTTTGCGGAACGCTTTGCTTGCTGCTCGTGCATTCGAGTTGTAGGCGATGAAACGAGCGTACTTATGTTTGTATGTGTGTGTGTGTGTGTATACATAAATATATTTGAGTGTATGTGTGTGTGCGTGCTGCTCATGCGTGGATTATTGGCTGAGTGCGGCAGCGTTGGTCGGCGTGAAGAAGGGTTCGTGTACCTGTTGCTTCATCTGCTGCGGTCGCCGCTGCTGCGTACACTTTGCTTCAGCCATCCAAGGTGCCTCCTCATTGTTATTATTGCTGGCATTTGTTTTGTTTGTTTTTTTCTCCGGTTATTCCGTTCTACACTTGAATTTTATTCCATCACTGCTGCGTCGCCGTATTTTGCTGGTGGCTGATCGTGCTGATCTTGTTGTTGATTTCGTTTCTATTCCATTTATTTCTATTTTTTTACTTCTCAATATCTTCTCTGCCACTCAACATTTCTCACATTCACTACTTTGTTTAGAATGAATATTTTTTAATGTTTTGAGTTCATTTTTTTATTTCCCCTGGCCTTTTGATATTTAATGTTGGTCATAATATTTCGCCCGCAGCAGGTTCATTATCTTGTGCGGGTACAGGTGATTTTTACCTGTGGCTCAGAGTGTATTGTTGTATTTACGTTTATTTTTAGACATTTTATTACACAAAAGAGGTATAAAAAATGGAAAACTGCTCATTAAGTGTTTATCCAGCAAAAAGTTATTAAATTAGCAGGAGCCTTGTAGAGAAGTGTAGAGGAAAAAATTGTTATTTTACGCCAATTTGTAGGTTCGCAAAGCTGATCTCCATGCTGCCCACTTAAATAGTGAGGTTGTTAAAAGTCAATATAAAAATTATTCCATGGGTTATCTTACATGCGTAAGGGTGCTCTAGAGTTTCACTGTTCCTTTTGGATGCGCGCTTACAGCTGGACTAACATTTTCAGTTCTACCCTTCATGCAAATATGCCTTCATGCAAACTGGCAGAGGTGACAAGGTGGGTAAGTATTTGTGGGATCGTGGTGATACCGCTATTAATGTTTTACCTTTCTACTGGAAAAAATGTTCTTTCATAGTTTAAGAAATCTTAAAAAATCGTGGATCTCTGCTAAGCCTGGGCTCTTTAAGCAACCAGAGAAATAATTATTGGACCAAACAGAGCGATTCCATCTCAAGTGTTGCACGTAGTTTGGATATTTTCGTCAGTTCTTCTAAAAGCTGATTTATCTGTAGGCTCGAATATCACTAGAAGTAGAAGTAAAAGTAAAAAAAATGGTAGGTATGTAGGTTGGTTAGATAGCAAGAGTACCCCAGGTACACTTCTAGTAGCACTTGCGTGCCGTTTTGATACCATAATGTAGACCGCTACTACCTGCGAAAAAATTTGGGGAGGAAAAAACCGTCTACAGCCATCCAGTGCTGTTGATGTAGTGGAGGAGAGAAAAGAGATCTAGGCTGGAGAATTTCTTCAAGACATCCCCAAAGGGCACGCTAAGGAATCTCAAGCGCCCAGCCGCCAAAGCCGGACATTTGAAAGTGTTCCACAGTCTCTTTCTCTGCAGGATCCCCACAGCTCCTCCGATACTCCTGTGACCAGTGAGCACCGCAATGAGTTTGGAAATTGAATGCCGGGGGGTAAGGTAATAATTTTGAAATTTATTTAATTTTGAAAATTTTGGTATAGAGTTCCGGAGCGATCGAAGTGGTTTGGGCATTGCCGTCAGTTCTTCTAAAAATTAGGGCTTAAGTCTAATGAAAAAGTAAACTCACAAATTTTGAAAAAAAATTTAATAATTTTGAAATTTATTTAATTTAGAAAATTTTTAGAGTGCTTTAAACTAAAATATCTGAAGTTGTTTTATGACTTATATATATTCAATTCGATTATTAATTTATTTTCTTTAGATTTTTTGGATAAGTCACACCTTTTATAAAAATGACAAAAAATGTGTTCCAAAAATTTGTAGCAAAATTATAAAATTTTTACCCAAAAAATTTTTTTGAAAGTGCATTACATCCAAAAAATAAAAGCATGGAAAGAAATAAAAATAATAACAATGTTAAATGTAAAAAATATTTCATTTTAAAGAATCCTATACCGAGATTTTCAATATTACATACATTTTAAAATTATTATTATTATTTTTTTATCTTTTCAATTTACAATTTTATGCAAAAAAATATCTCCCAAAAATTAAGAAATAAAAAATATTTAAGTAAACATTTAATAAACATTCATTTTTCACCAATTTTGATATAAATAAATTTCAAAATTAAATTTGTTTTTTTTTCAGTTTACTTTTCTTCTACAAAAAAATCATCCAAAAACTTAAAACAAAATACTTTAATAAAAGAATAATAAATAATTATTTTTCCCATAAATTTTTTTAGTGCATTTTATCCGAAAACCAAAATTTTTTTAAATGTTCAAGAAAGCCGAAACTATTTCAGTTTAGACAACTATTTATTTACCCAAATATTCAACATTTAAAAATTTTTTCAAATTAAATTTTTTTGGTGCTTTCAATTTAATTCTCTTTTACAAAAAAAAATTACTCTCAAAAATGTTTAACAAAATTTTACACATTTGTTTTAGCAAAATTTAGTTTTAAATTATAATTAATCGAAAAATAAAAACTTAAAAAAAATACTAAAATACAAAAAAAAACGAAAATAATTTAAATTAGAAGAATCCTAAACAAAAATTTGTACTTTTAAATATTAGTTGCGTAACTAAGTTCTCCTTGTTTTTTTGATGATATATTCCCAAGAAAAGGTTACAAGTGAATCATTGAAAGTATTTCCCATCGCTGGCTACTACTTTTTTCCATCTTTCTGGTAGATCTCGTATGCCGTTACGGTAAAACTGAACATCTTTTGAAACCATTTTTTGATGTCTTCATATGAATGAACCTGCGGGTCAGCTAGACTATGCGCCATCGATCGGAACAGGTAATAACTGGACGGCGCAATATCTGGAGAATATGGCGGGTGGTATAGAATTTCTCATTTCAGTGTTTTCAGGTAGATTTTAACGGGTTTGGCAACGTGAGACCGAGCGTTGTCTTGCTGTATAATCACTTTTTCATGCCCCTCCGCGTATTGCGGCCGCTTCTCGCGCAGTGCTCGGCTCAATCGCATAAATCCACAGTGATGGTTCCGCTTGCTTTTAACAGTTCATAATAAATACCACCAACTTCGTCTCACCAAATACATAGCATAACCTTCCCAGCGTGAATATTCGGACGAAGCGACCACGTAGAAGCATGACCGCGCAGTCACCATGACTTTCTTTTCTCTTGATTGCTGTAATGAATCTATTTTTCATCACCCGTCACGATGCGAAGAAGAAAACCCTTCCGTTTTTGCCGCTGGAGCAGTTGCTCACAGGCGACACAGCGAAAAAACGACGTTCAACATCCCTTGGTTTTAACTCATAAGGAATCCAAGTCCCCTGTTTCTGTCTCTGAATCATTCCCAAAGCATGCAATCGCTTGGAAACGGATTGGCGGGTAACTCCTAATACTGAAGCAAGCTCTTCTTGCGCTTGACACGGATCCTCATTGAGCAATGCCTCCAATTCAGCGTCTTCGGGGGTTTTTGACCTTCCTTCACGCGGACGGTCGTCAACATTAGAATCATCATCTTTGAAGCGACGGAACCAATCTCGGCCCGTTGTTTCACTTAAAGCCGCATCTCCGTACACTTTTTGTAGCTCTCGATGCGCTTTAGCTGTTGCGCCGCCGTTTTTTTCGAATGAAAGAGGAAAATCAACACTCCCGCAAATGACGATTATTCGGCACAAAATCAGACATTTCCACAAACCCAAATGTATATGATACCAAAACAAAATCACTAATGTGTCGAATCAGTTTGTTTGCCATATGCTTAGACATATGTTTATGACGTTTAGGTTATGTTAGAATCGACTAGCACACACTGCTGGCGGCATCTATTGGCAAACAGCGGGAACATAGTTACGCACTAAGTAAAATCCAAAATGAAAAATGTATTTACCTTTTTTTTAATTTTTTCAGCTTACTTCTCATTATACTTAGGCTTGCAGGTGGGTATTAAAATTTAAATAGGTGTCAAAATTCAAAATTTCAAGTTTTTTTTAACTTTTAAAAAATTTTCGGGTTTGAAGTTTTATAGCCCATTACATTTTAATATAAAAACGTGCAGATTTAAAATGACTAAAGAATTGCTTTGATTTTTGACACTTGTTTTGCTGATGGTGTTGGGAGTTTTCTTACGTAGACTGCTTGTCCAAGGCAAACAGAGACTTACAAGACAAGGCACTTATAAGACGTTCCCACGACAGTCGGTTCAACGTAGCCCGAGTGACCCGGATTTATAACCGAACAAGGATTGTTCCTTCAGCAGCATTTCGCGTCTATGTATGGGAAATGAATATGCTGCTACAATAACAACAACAAGGTAGAGAGTTAGTTAAAAATAACTAGCACTCAAGCCGGCATAGAAATAGCTGATCTGCCACTTTTGCGGCTTGAAACATCAGAAAACACCCTTTGCGAAAGTGCAGCTGGCCCAAGACGAAGACTCACTCACCTGGGTAGAGTGACTCAAAATTCATCGGTGACATGGAATCAAAAAAGAAAGTGCTCAAACTCATTAGAAACCTTGAATTATGGTATTAGTCCGGGCAAATACTCATTTTTTATCGATTTTTTAGGAATTTTTTTTTTAAGAAAATAAAATGCCATCGTTTTGATTGTATAGTATGTTATTATTGACATCAAATAGTATACAGAAACAACTTTGTTCATTGACATATTTTTTTTAGTAGTGTGGCACCAAATTAAGCGTCTTAAAAAAAGACAGGTGGCTTGTCAACTGGATTGTGGCTCTTCAGGACATCTGAAACAAAAAAGTTAAACTGATTATTATGCTGTAGGCTTGTCATTCTGGCAGGTGCTAAGAGGGGATTTTTTTTTGTTGAAAAATAACAAAATGGCGGACTTTTGAAAAAAAAGGTATGTTTTTCGGGTGGAAATCAGACTGTAGTATGAAAAGTTTACTCATTGTAGCACCTGCCAGAATGACGAGCGACGTTTTAGAAAAATTGAAGTCGAGTGTATGCAAATTTAATAATTTTTCCGCGTATGTTTTGCAACCGGCAAACTGAAAAGTATCCAGCCGATTAAGTTCAAACTCGCAGATAAGTTTGTCTTCAAGCCAGTGGATGTCGCTGTGGTCGACATATCTCTAAAAATCGTGTTTATGGTCCGATTTGGCTCAAATTCGAAACAAGTTAGCTATCACGAAGAGCAATATTTTATTCCAAAATTGATTGAGCCGCAACGAGGCATGACCGGGTTTACTAGTAGACAAATAATTTCATACCCTTGCACTGCATGCCGTCGACTTATTGACCTCCCCTCGTATGCTGTTGTGTAAACGTCAATCAATTCTTAAGTTTTGTGCGCATTTATATTCACAATTCCCTCGGCCTCTCCCGACCACCCAACTTGCCAACTGAGCCAACAAATTAAGACGCACAATTGTGGCTGCAACAGCTGCAATCGACCACAAGCAATTGGCGGGCAATTAATTCTGCCTCATTGTTAACATGCGAAAATTGCAAATGTTTATTTCGGCGAAAAATTACCGAATAAAAATAGGAAAATGCGAGCTTCTGATTTGGCAGCCACAAAAAATGTGCGTTGCACGTATCCGAAAATTCTCGCTGCCAAGCATAAATAACCCGTTAAGCACTTAACGACTTAATTACGCCAGATTTAGCGTGCATTTGCCATCAATTACAAGTCTATTAATAACGGCCGTGTGCGCATGTGTGTGTGTGTGTGTGAGTTTGAATAATTGTGCAAATGTTACAGTAATAACAACAAAAGTACGCTTGTTTGTGTGCAAAATCAGTCCAATTGCGATTGCAACGATTTCGAATTTAAATGCTAATACGGAAAAGTGGCAATACTTAAGCTGCCACAGCGCGCAGATGAGGCATGAACACACGAGGCAGGGATAGTTGGTAGAGCGGAGTGTTGCATATGCGCATGCATATAATTATGCAATTATATATGGTATATGTGTGTGTGTGTGTAAAGGCACGCATGCGCAGCGTACACGCAGCCGCAACATTCGTTTGTGACGAACGGACAGACATGTACGCATGCGCAGCCCAATGGTGTAATGGTGTAGCATGGATAGGATGGTGGGGGGTACGTTCAGGTGCACAAACAAGCATTGAATTGCTGGCGTAGAAATAAAATTTGCAATGCGGGTAATGGCACACAAATTTCAGCTGGTAATCAAATACGTCAACAACAGCAGCAACAAAGCAACCATTTGATAAATGCAATAACAACAAATACAAAAATAAAGCAACAAGCATGGGGGGAAAACAACCGTTGAACAGGCTGTTTAACACTTGTACGCCTTCCTTGTTGCATGTTGCATGTTGCTCATTGCACGAGTGTTGGTTGTTGACTGCTGTTTGTTTGTTGTGTGGCAAGTTATTTGTTGCAAGTGCGCTTTTGGCTTCATTTTTATTTCATTTCATTTTTTGTTCTTTTTAGTTTTTGTTTTGGCTGTGGCCCATTTCGAACGGAAATGCAAATGAAATTAATGCGTTGACAGCCCGATTGTTGACATTTCGCCAATGTAAGTGGGAAGAAATTAGAATTTTAGCGCGTGCGCGCATGCAACATGAACATGCAACAGGTACTTAAGCCTACGTAGGAATAGACGAACATATGCATACATACATACATACATATACATGCATATTAGGGTGGGTCGATTTAAAAATCGCTCATTGCTCTGTGAAAATCGTATTCTAGGGATCAAAATAAGAAACTTTGCCGAAGGAACCATACCTCCATTTTTCAAGCCCGCGTTCGTACAAGGAATGATTTGTTGCTTAAATTTCAAGAAATCGATTTTTTTTCGGTATCTCGAAATCATAGGCTTTTAAGAATATACGAACAATTTTTTGGAGGGATATTACCAGTATTTTCGATTCTACAGCCGTTTTAGCAGGTAAAGTCATTGATGCGGCGGCATCAATGGTCGCATTTTCCATTCTCAAAACTTTAAACTCAATTATCTCAAAGCGGCTTTTTTCGGCTGAAATTTTAATATGTTCACAACATCAATGGCTATCGTCCGTACTAGAATCGTATTTATTATTATTTCGTAATTTTTTTATTATATTAAAAAAATTGAAAAAACCCCGATTTTTAAAGTGTCAAATTCAAAAACGCGGCATTTAGTCATTTTTTTTTTTTTTTTTTTTTTTTTTTGGAAACGGGTCATTTCGATTAAGGGGGGGGGGGGGGGTAAGGGATAAACGCTAAAAAAAAAAACACTTTTTTCATGAATTTATTGTAGCGAAACGGTTTAAGTCAGTTTATTAAAAGTTATTGCATATTATAAAGTAACATTTCAAGAATATTTGATAAAATTTTCATGTAAAAATATTGCAAAATGAGCGAATGAGAGCACACTTACGTAGACGTCTTTTCAAAAATACATTTTGCAGTAGTCAGCATACCTCAGCGTAGAATCATCTGAAATCAAAAAAATCGAATAATTTAGTTAAAGTATGAGTTAAACTTCCCCCCAACGTTTATTTTGACGATTTGTTTTCATTTTCAGCCATTTGGTAGTCGTTTGAAGTAAAAAGTGATTTTTGACGAAAAAAATGCCGCCATTTTGTAGGTGTAAACCCACCTTAATATAAAAAAAAAAAATGGCAAAAAAAAAAAAAACGTTGGGAGGAGGTTTTTTATATGTAAAATATGTGTGCAAAATTTCAAAAGGATCGGTTGAGTAGTTTTCAAATGCCAATGACTACGCACTTTAAAAAAAAAGATTCGAGAAAACCGCGTTTAAAGTTTGTAACGGACTACGCGCGCAACTGCTGCGTCTCGGCAGATGTTTGAGGCGGCTCGGCTTTATGCTCTATAACTTAAAAAGTTTTGCTCGGATTGTCTTAAAATTTTAACACGGTATTTTTGAAATGTTTTACTACAATAACGTGCAGCTTTTATCCCTTACCCCCCCCCCCCCCCCCCCCCCCCCCCCCCCTTAATAATTTTTTTGGTTTTTGTGTTTCAGATAAATCGAAAGTGGACACCACCGTCCAGATTCCGTTTTTCGGGAGGGTTAATTTTAGCGCCATTTTTGTATGTAAAAGCAGTTAAATAAAAAGCCTAAACAATTTTAGAATCGTTTTTCATTTTTTTTTTTTTTGGAAAAAAACAATTCTGAAAATACCCTAAATTTTCGAGCTCTAGACCACCGGGACCCCTTAAACTCGTTACTTGCGATGCTCGTGCTCTGTGAACATCGTTTTCCCTCTCGCTCTTCTCGATGTTGTTGTTGACTGTAGAGTAAAAAGTAATAATTGCAAAGGCGTGGGAACACGTCGGTCAACAAGAAAAGAGAATTCGCAATATTGAAGCAACAAAAGCGTGTTGGTATGAATGCGGTCTAAAGAATCTCTCTTGAAAGAGAGTTGGCAGCATTGGAAATATTGAGTTATGCGAGTTTTACGTGGTAGAACCATACCCACTAGTGGCGAATCTTGTTGTTGTTGCTGTTGAAGTAGTTGAGTATTTCTACTGAAATAATCTTAATCAGCGACTAGCGCAATTTTATTGCCACTGTTCTCGTGTGATGTTATTTTCGTTTTCTTTATATATATAAATATAACAGTAAATTTGTTATCTCTATGTCCATCTCGGCAGGCAATGGCAAATCTCTGAGTGTATTTCTGCCATGAAAAAGCTCCTCATAAAACTATCTGCCGTTCGGAATCGGCTTGAAACTGTAGGTCCCTCCATTTGTGGAACAACATCAGGACGCATACCACAAAGTGGAGGAGGAGCTCGGCCAAACACCCAAAAAGGGTGTACGCGCCAATTATATATATATATGTCTGAGATTTCATTAATTTGCTGTAGGGAAGGTTTGCCGAAAGAGCGAAGTCTTGTTCTGGCTAAAACCGGACATTCACCTAACTAGTGGAAGAGACTGTCTATCGCCCCCACCGCCTGACAGCTTCTGCAGATGAGATTGAAAGGATGATTGAGTTGGGCTGCATGATCTCCTACCATCCAGTCATCTGTAAGGGTTGCAGTGACGGTAGTTTGGATGAAATGGAATTGAAATCTAAAGCCTTGATAGCTGCTTGACTGTCTGAAAAGATAGCTACTCTTGCGCCAATTTCTTTGTAGTGTTTCAGTGATTTGCAAGCTTCCCTGATTGCTAAAAGTTCAGTCTGGAATACGCTGGCGTAGTTAGGAAGTCGAATTGATTTGGATAAGTTAAGCGGTTCCGAATAAAAGTCAGCTCCACACCACAGTTCATCTTAGAACGGTCAGTGCAAGTTTTGACATCGAATCTACTAATCACTTTTCCTTTCCTCCATTCAGCTAGAAAACGTACCGTTAAGTCTTTCTTGAAGTTGAGGTCGGCGATTGTGAAGTATAATTTGTTTTTGAGCTGGAAGGGTCCCTGTAGGCGATTCTTGCTGTGACCGTACAATCTTGTTGTTCAGCTACCTATGTATATCTCTGAGCCTCACTGCGCTGCATGTGGCTATTGTTTTTATGTGGAAGTCTAATCTTATACATAAAGGTAACCTTGTTGTTGCTTTCACGTGCAAATTTTTCGTCAAGTGAGCTGAGCCAAAAGGTAGCGAGCCGAGAAGTGGCGAATCGAAGACGTTGTAAGAGTCTGCAATATCTGCAACCTTCGGCATTCTCTCCACAGTACATCTTCCCACAGTCAACAGCGGCATAAACGAAAAGTGACCGAAAATTAATTCAATCACATGCCTACTTATTCACATTCATATCACTCGAAAGTATTTACAAAATATTTCTGCAATTTGTTTGTTTATTAGTAAATACACAGCGAGAGAATAGAAATCCCATAAAATTTCAAGTGCGGTAAATACTCCAAAAGTTGACGTTCCAATTACGATAGCCAAACAACAGAAAACTAAGTATCTGAATTTGAAGGCATGTGCTCATATATGAGTATGGATGTGTGTGAATATGTGTGTGTGAACGCATGTGTATGCATATATACATATGTGCCGAGCTGGACCACCAGCAGCAACCACTCGGCGCTGGGCTGGCCTGAGAACAGCAACGGCATGAACTTGTCCACTCTGGTTGGCCAAACGTCAGCATTTGCATTGGACCGACTAATTTGATTGTTTATTTATTTAATTTTTTGTTTATTATTGCCGTTGTTGTTATTGTTGTAAAGAGCCCACCAATTTGGCAGCCAAGTGAACGACTTAATAAATATCAACGCAAGTGTGTGCATACATCTGTAGTTGAGGGAGAAAAATGTGGAAAATTTGAAAACCAGAATCACAACATAAATATTTACATATTAACATTACAATCAAAAACCACAGCAATAACAAATAAGCTGATGGGACTAACGTCTAGCGGCCAAGCTGGCAACAAGTGGCGGCGGCCATGACATTATTAACACCCAAATGTGACAGAACAATAAACGGACGCACCGCAGTGAGAGTCAGTTGGACCCGACGCGCTATGCCCCAGACCGCACACTGACATCCACCGAACGAACGAACAGTGCGTGGCTTACAAAGGCAGAACTCTCACACACAGACATTGGAGCATAAGCGGCGTGTGTGCCAGCAAATGGACATAAAAGAAGTGGCACTTGTCAGGCCATGTATTTGCGTACAGATATTAAGTATTCTTATGTGTGTGTGTGTGCGTTTGTTTGTAATATTAATTGATGATCTAGTCGAAACGATGACACGAACACCAACAAACATATACCAAAAAAAAAAAGCCAAAAATGCAGCATCCTATGAAGCCACTCGCTGTTAGGTTCAATGTCGGTTTGTCGACTTGTCTGTTTGTGTGCCTGCCTATCTATGATACTTGCAGTCGCCTCCTGGTACCTTGCGCGCGCGGCTTTTGGAGCATTATTATAAAGACATCGATGTCATGTCAATGCTGCAACAATACAACAATGCGACAATGCGGCAATAACTTGCACAATGACCACTCTCAACTCTCAGCGCAACGACAAGGTGGTCCTTATCTACTTAGCTGGGCTCACAAGACCATAAAATGAGTTTTATTGCACGCATTCAATTGAGTGCTGGAACTAGGCAGGGGGCACATACTTAGGTGCCCATAAACACACACGCACACACACAAACATATGTGCACTTGTGCATGTAAGTCAGAACACACAAAGTTATAGCTGCTGAGCAACTCGAAGGAGTACTACTTCGTACTTTTTGTCCCCATAGTAATGGTCAGGTCAGCGATAGTGGCAACCAAAGTGAATAGCCGCTGAGGCAAAACATTTTGACAGCTTACATTGATCGAGAAAGAAATTGAACTGTTTATAGCTGGCAGAGGTTGTAAAAAATGTGAGTAGATATTAAAGTTGCCAGGCTGACAGAGAGTGGGAGAGTTGTGGTGGTTGGTGGAAAAAGTGCTAAATTACCTACAAAGCTGTAGAGGACTAATCATATTGAAGGATTAAGAAATCATGGGCTATTCTAGTTTGAATTGTTGCAAAAATTCTAAATATATGGAGTTGAAAGGCTCCTTGAATCGAACTTTTGGAAATATCCCCATGCTTTCCGCATCAACCAGCTTCTTTTCTTTGCACTTTACTGCCTATTTTTGTTTTTTTTTTTAATTTTTAAATTTTTACTACTCAGTTTCGTTAGAGTTTAGCTTCAAAGCCCGTTGAAGGTTGGAAAAACTAAATTCTAGAACTTTTGTTTTTTAAAAGCCATCCCTCTCAGCAAGCAATAACAAACTTTCTAGCATAATTGTACCAAGAAATAGCTTCACAAAACATGAAATCATCTACCGGTCAGGGGCGACATACATTCTGTCAAAAAAATATCGGGAGTTGTTCAATTAAAAAGCGCGCGTTACACATATGTACGTCAAAATTTTTTTTGCTGAAATGTTACTACAACTTACCTCTATAGTGTCCCAGAGTTTGAGCGTAATCTGTCAATTAGCTTGTTTTTGGAATTTGATTATATCAGTCAACCGCGGGTCTGCTCTGCGATTTTCACTATGGATAAAAATATTGAACAAAGAATTTGTCTTAAATATTGTGTTTTGAACGGGATTTCGTGTGCCGAATCGTTAAAACTCTTGCAGAAAGCCTATGGTGAGTGTGTTTTGTCAAAAACACGGGTCTACGGGTCTACGAGTGGTATACGGCTTTTGCAGAGTGCCGAGAAGTCGTGGAAGATTTGCCCCGATCTGGTCGCTCATCAACGTCTTCAACGGATGTAAACGTCGCCAAAGTCAAGGAAATGGTATTGGAAAACCATCATTTAAGCTTCAGGTAGGAAGTTCGGGACCTTAGCGTGTCTCACGAGTTAATTCGCTACATTTTACACCATCAACTGTGCATGAGACGCGTGGCTCCTCGACTCGTTCCAAGAGAATTGAATGTCTTCCAAAAAATTCATCGGAAGAAGGTGGCTGAAGACATGCTTGAGCAAGTGAATTCGCACCCAACGTTTATCCAGCGCATCACTAGAGATGATGAGATGTGGGTGTTTGAGTTTGACATGCAGACCAGTCGGCAGGCGGCTGAATGGCGCTATCCACATAAGCCGAAACAGAAAGAACCACATCAAAGTCGGTCAAAAGTGAAGCCCATGCTACTCGTTTTCTTTGATTATCATGGTGTAGTGCATTATCGGAACTCATTTCAAATGTTTCTATCGTAAATGAAGAATATTATTTGGAAGTTATGCGACGTTTGAGAGAGAATGTGCGTGGGAAACGGCCCAATTTGTGGAAATAAAATAAACCATGCACCATGATAACGCACCGTCTGAGTGTCGCAGCTGCGTGTTTTAGGAGCCACCAAATCTCTTGGTGCTCCTTGGCTCGACCTTTTCAAATTTCAGATTTCAACGCACCGTCTCCCAAGGCTCATATTATGAACACTTTTTTTACCAAAAATTCGACAAATATCAGCAAACAACCATCGCACTCACCGGATTTACCCCATGTAACTTTTTCCATTTCCCAAAACTTAAATTGCCACTCCCCGGACGCCACTTTGCTCTCGTCTCAATTAAGGCCATTTGGAGAATTCGATGAAGGTGTTGAAGAAGATCTCTTCAAACGCGTTTAAAAGGTGCTTTGATGACTGGGCTAATCGTTGGCATATTTCTATTGCTTCGAATGGAGCCTATTTTGAAGGCGACAACATAAATTTTGATGATGAAACAACTATTTTGCGTTTTATTGAACAATTCTCGGTCCTTGTTTGACAGAATGTAAAATTACATAATAGGTCGCTCCATTTGTGGGAAAATATCATGTTGGCCATGACGATCAGACTAGTACCTACCCCAAAGCTTTTAGTTAGACGAAGAGTCGCTGGTTAAATTCGATTACTTCGAGGTATGCACTTCGACCTCATGGTCTTTTGTGCCCTCAAATAGTCGCTGGTACTTCTAAAAATATTTACCCAAATGCTCAGAATAAAGATCAGAAAAAATTGGTATACCCACATTAGTGAAAGGAGTGTCTCACATGGGAATATAAAGGACCTTTAGCTGATCACTTTCCAAAAACCCTTGTAGAAATCAATGCCAGTACTTTTTAACTTTTGTTTTATTGAAAATGAATTAGAATTTGAATTGCAAATGGAATTTGAATTAACAAAGTGCAAGTTTCAACTGACCACGAAATTCAGCTGATTTTTGAAAATTTTTTTTTCGCTAAGATGTCACGCCTTTTCTTCCGTACAATGTACCTGCACCCCAAAAGAAAGTTTAACGGTGAGCTTATGGCAAAAAAAAATCGATCTTTGAACCACTTGTGTGACCTGTAATGACATTTTGTTAGAAACAGAGCTGGAAAAAATGTATTAGCATGCTTCCATAGCCTTCTTTATTTTTGAAGAAAAACTGGCAAATAATGTCGTAGACTGAATGTAGGTTCTGTCTCAAGGATGGTGAAACAACAGAGCATATTTTGTGCAACTGTATTGACATGGGAAAGACAAGACTCCAGATCTTTCATCGAGATCTAATGGATCCGAATGAAATCAAGAATGTTGGAAACAGAAAGAATTTGAATAATTCCCAACCCGAGAGGATACATTTAATGGCAATAGTGCCAGTGAATAGGACTAGTATTAACTACTTCTAAAACATGTAGTAGAGCACACAAGTCGAAGTGTCGGTCATTGGGCACACTACAGATACAAAATTAAAATTACAGTTTCACCAATGTCACTACTCTAAACACCAAAGAATCCTACAGCCAGAATATTTAACAGACTATTTGAGCTTCTTTACTATTGGAGATCCACCTAATGCGAAAACATAATTTTTTGAGCAATCATTTTTGAGCTGTTCCAAGGCCTATGCAGCGAAGCGGTGTCGAAACGGATAACCACTTGCCTGCAGTTTCTTAGTTAACTGAATTTTATAAGGAAATAAATAGTAAGAGTAGTTTAGGCAGAGTTCTCTTCAGTCTGAAGCAGCTAATGCTTGCTTGGAAAGATCTTTAGCGACTTAATATTCTCGAACTTTTGCACCAACAACACCATCGGCAACAGCAGCGATATTATCGGTTAAGAGAGCCAGAAATATTTCGAAATACAAATTATATTCGAGAATAGGTGGATCTATTTAATATCGCAGAAAATCTGATATTGAGTTACTGCCAGTTTCTTTAACGCGTATTTGCTGAGAGTGTCAACATAACATGTGATTTGAAAAAAATGATACTGAAGGGTTTTTCAATTCTTAATCACAGTTTTTTTATTTTTTATTTTTTTATCTGTTTCTATTTTCTTAGAAAATGAAAATTATACTAAACCTGTTACCCAACAAATGGCGGTACTACGAAGCTGTTACTAAATTAAAATCGAATTAAAAGCGTATGAAAATAAAAATCATCGCAACTGTTCACATAAAGCAATCCTTATATGCCTTCTGGATATGCACAGTGGCGCTCACAATAATAGCAATGCGACGTATTACAAAGTTTCGGCTGTTTATTTATTTTTTATTTTATTTTTCAATAGAAGTTCCTTTTACAACTAAAACCATGCACCTCAACGTTTTACGCTTCGTATAAAATTTAGAAATATTGAAAGAATTTCAAACTTTGTAGCCATATTACAACAACAAAAAATCATACAACTCAAAGTTTCACAATTCGCACAAAACTTAAAAATATTCCACAAATTTGCGCGAAAACTTCTAACTTTCTAATCAGAATATTTAAACATATTTTGGGAACGCAGTTTTATAACTCATAATATTTTGCGAGGTCAAAGTGTTGCAGTAGGAGGGTGTTTTTTCTTCTTATGTGAAGAAAGTGCAAAAGATAGCCAGCGAAAAAAAAACTCTCTAATATTAAAGCACTTTTTGAGCCACTTCAGGCTTGCATTTTATAACTTAAGTTAAATGGGCTATAAAATTGATGAGCCAAATTATTTTCTAAAATAATATAGTTTTCTACAAATTTCCAAAGTAATATAATTTTCTGAAATAATAAAATTCGCGATTTGATTTTTTTTGACGGCGTTCCACATTCTCTTAAATATGAAATAAAATTATATACTTTTCTAATATTTTCTAAAATTATAATATTTAATTTTTTTAAATTACGAATTTCGCCTTGATTTTTTTATTATTCTTTTGTGGAGGGTCTTCCATATTATGTCAAATATAAAAAAAAACATTCCATTACATTTTGTACAATTTTCCAAAATTACTTGATTTTAAAAAATTATAAAGTTCACTTTTTTGTTGACGGTGTTCCGCATTCTCTTAAATTTAAAAAAAAATCCAGCATTTTCTAAAATTATAAAATTTTCTAAAATTTTCTAAAATCAAAATTTTTATCCAAAATTTATTTGATTTGATTTATTTAATCATTCTCTATAATACAATTTAGTAAAATTATAAAATTTTCAAAATTAAATAATTTTCTAAAATTATAAAATTTGCTTGGATTTTTTACCATTTTTTGTAGACGCTGTTCCGCATTCTCTCAAATATAAAAAGAAAAATTCGAAAATTTTTTTTTTCGAAAAATTTTTAAAATTATCAAATTCCCGTTCTTTTTAGATAATTTTTTTGTTGGTGGTGTTCCTCATTCTCTTAAATATAATAAAATCCAATATTTTTAAAATCGTAAATATTATATTCTATAAATTTTAAATATTAAATACTTTGTTTAAATTATGAAATTCGTATTCTTTTTTGACAATTTTTTTCGCTGATGGTGTTCCGCTTTCTCTTAAGCATAAAAAAGTATCTTACTTATAAAAAACAGGTTACAACTCTTTGAAGTTTCCGAAAATCTCTCTAAATTTAAATCAGATTTTTTTTTCTTATTTTGTACAAAGTTTGAAATTTTGAGTTGTATGAATTTTGGTGCCTTTTGAACTCCTTCTTTATAAAAAAAAAATTTCAAAATATTATATATATAAAAATAATCAAGATTTTCCAACACGCCGCTCTGCTACTATTGCGACCGCCACTGTATACACACAAATATTTATTAAAAAAAGCCCTACCATCTAACCGCAAACTCTAACAACAGAGCGTCAGTGTCAGGATACACAAAAATTATAGTGTCACGCGTATTAAATCGCAGCCAGCCAAGCAGGAGTCAATAGCCGAGCTGCAGGATAAGCAGGTAACGAAAAGACGAAGCACTCACAGCGCTGAAAAGAGAGAAATAAGCGAACACTAAGACGCAACGGACAGCCAAATTGTCTAACAGATGAACGCAATTAATCATCGAAATGCGGAACGGAACGAAGAAGAACATTAGAGGCATGAAAAAATATTAAATTAAAAAAAAAAAAAACGAAAAAATATTAACTCGAAAATTTTCATATTTTAGTTTAGCGCCAAGCGAGACGGCAATGCTCTGCGGCCGCTAACCTCACGCCATATGACACAAAAGTGCAAACAAAGGCTTTGCGGCGGCCACAAAAGTGTTTGTTATTTATTTATGTACTTCTAGATGGTTATACTTTATTTTCTTTTCACTTCCATAAAGTTTTCATTAATTGTGAAAATTGTAAATTGGCCCGCGACTGGAATGTGTGCACGTAAATTGGGCAAAGCGTATTCAAATTACAGCTGCATGGCTACATTTGCATGGCAATCTGCATGCCGCTTCTCCACAACACAAATTTGTTTCCATTTTATTTTCATGTTTATCGCTTTGCTTATAATTGCTGCTTTTTCAATATATAATTTTTCTTGCTCGCCGCGCGTTTCGTTAATTTTATGCACCCAGCACTTTTCGGCTGCAGGATGCGGCTAACTCTGCTACGTGCCATATGCCGCCGTCGCAACACAAGTCATTACAATGAATTTTCCATGAGCCACGAATTGAAAACACCAAAAGGATACGCCTCAAATGCCACCTCATGCGCTCATTTACTCATTCAAGCTAGCTAGCGCGCAAACACACAAAAACATATAGAATAATTTTCTTAGCCATTCATGCAATCGTAGATGAAATTCAAAAATATTGCTGCATTGCATGCTGCACATACCGCCCAGCCTATTGTCAGTTGTTGCAAGTAACCAAGCAGTAGAAATGTTTGTAACAACAAGTTGTTCACTGCTACCGCACTCCGTATCTATCCGCCTGTCTGCTTGTTTAAACCCTACTTTGCCTCATTTCATTGCATCTTTGATTAATTTAGCGTACACCATGATTAAGTACTTTTTCGCATCCATCACGGACGCTGGCTGGCGATAGGCGAGCAGCCAAATGGCAGCCGCATATACAAATTTATGAATATGCATGTGTGTGTGTGGCTATGTGTGGCATGTACTAGTAACACGACAGACGGTGGCTTGGCCCATCTTTATGCATAAATAAATACTATTTTGCTGCCAAGTTGCGCGTTCAATAAGTGCAGCATTGCTTACCTGTAGGTAAGTAGGAGTGAATGCACACTTGCGTTCACAATAATAGCAGTGCGATATATTGTAAATATTTAGCTTGTTATTTATTTTTTAAATATTTTTTTTTTTATAAAAATACAACTTCATAAAAAGTAGCTCATTTTTGTTTCTTGTTCACCTCTCTCGGGAGCGTAGGGCCTCGACAAGACATTTGTCTTGCATTGGTTACGTTAATCAATTTGATTTTGATTTTTTGATAGGTGATTAGCCTGTCGCTACCAGTCCTTAACATAGGAACAATGCCTTCTTACTGCTAAAAATAGCTCATACTACGACAAAATCAAAGCTTCAAAAATTGTGCAAAATTAAAAAAAAGTTAAATCTTCATCATACATCAAACTTTTTTAGTATTTTTAGAATACTGTGTAAACCTCAAGTAGCTGAAAAATTGCGTTGATTTTTTATAATTTTTATTGTTTCCTGTACTATGCATTTTCTTCTACAGGGTGTTACCAAATTCACACTGCTTTTATCTGTAAAACAGCTCATGACATCAACGTCAAAATTGTTCTAAATGACATATATTGTTTAAAAGCCATCAAGGTGGCCGCCGTAGTCGAATGGGTTGGTGCGTGACTACCATTCAGAATTCACAGAGAGAACGTTGGCTCGAATCTCGGTGAAAACACCAACGTTACGAAAAAACTTTTCTAATAGCGGTCGCCCCTCTGCAGGCAATGGCAAACCTCCGAGTGTATTTCTGTCATGAAAAAGCTCCTCATAAAAATATCTGCCGTTCGGAGTCGGCTTGAAACTGTAGATCCTTCCATTTGTTGAACAACATCAAGACGCACACCACAAATACGAGGAGGAGCTAGGCCAAACACCCAAAAAAAGGGTTTATATATATATATAAGCCATCAAAAGCATGTGCGTCTCAGTTTTGTTGAATTATTTTTTTCTGTGATGGAATTCAAACGTAGTGTGATTGCGTTATATTTGGCTGGAAAATCACAATCAGCCATTGTTCGTGAGCTCAGTCACCTCAAAGTGAATAAAATGTTTGTGTATCGCACTATAAAACGTTACAATGATACTGGTAGCAACAACGCCAGAAATGGTTCGGAAAGTGAAGGCTCGACTTGAATGAAATCCACGTCGAAGTGGAAGAAAAATGGCCAAAGAACTGAAAATATCGCAAGACAGCCTTCGACGCATATTCAAAAATGAGCTCAAGGTCAAAGCTTACAAGTTTCAAAAAGCACATGAGCTTTCACCCCAGCAAAAAAAAGTTCGGTGCGAAAGAGCAAAGGAGTGGTTGCGCTTGCACGAACGTGGCGAATTTCGTAACATTGTGTTTTCTGATGAAAAAAATTTCCCAACTGAGCAGTTCATAAACACTCAAAACGATCGTGTTTACTTGACTGAACACTCATACAAGAATTTGAGCCTACGTATGGCCATTCGAAGCAACTTCCCATGGCAAGTAATGGTTTGGGCCGCAGTGACCGCTGATGGACGCTCTCCAATCGTTTTTATCAAGCCTGGTATCATAGTGAATGCGACTTATTATCGGCAAAATGTTTTAGAAGCTGCTTTAGAGCCGTAGACACGCAAATATTTCGGTCGTAGACCATAGACGTTCCAACAGGACTGACCACCGTCTCATAAAGCTCGTGTGAACCAAGAATGGTTAAAAAATCATGTTCCACACTTCATTTCGTCCACACACAATGGCTTTCGAATTCGCCAGACGCGAATCCGAAGAACTATTCCACCTCGTCTATTTTGGAGAGTAAGCTGAGGACTAAAAAATATGCCAGTATGGATGTGCTTAAAAAAGCGATTATATGAAATTGGGACAAAATACCTCAAGATCACATTCGTGCAGCATGCAACTCATTTCTTGACCGTTTGAAGGCTATAGTCAAGGCAAAAGGTGGTCATATCGAGCTAAAGTGAATATATGTTAAAATTGTAATCATTTTTGAACAGTTTCGTCTTTGAAATCAATAAAAACTAATTTCGCACAAAAAAGTTATGGTGTTTTAAATGGGTAACACTTCATATCGTTCACCCTGTATATAACGAATGCTGGAAATTTTTCATACGGAAATGAAAGAAAAAATTAAAACAAATGGACGTCATTTTTGAGCTACTTGAAATTTATACTTTATTAGACTAAAATTGCATGGACTACGAAACTGCATACACAGATATATTCTAGAAATGCTGGCCAAAATCAATGGGCTATAAAACTGTATATTGGAAATTTTTCTAAAAATTCTGATTAAAAATTTTAAATGTTAATGTAAATTTTTGGAATTCTCTAATTTTTTTTTTTTAATTTTTGAAATTGTACACAATAACTTGTTGTAAAATAAACATTTATAGTTTAATAAAAAAAAATAAAAAAATTAAATAAAATATATAAATAGAAAATAAGTGAATAGTTTATTAGTAGCACTACTATTATTGTGCACATGAGTGTATGCACATATATACATCCATAGCAGCGTACTTTACTAGTCTACAAATATTGCTCGCCACTGTTTGTAGGAGTTGCTGAAGGATGCACCCTCATTTTAATTACACCAGCTACATTAACCGCTGCGCTATTGGTAATACGAGCGAGTAGCAACTCGAGCGGCGCAAAAAGATGAGTCATTTTGAAGTGCGTGTCCATTTGATGCGACCGAAGCGTCAGTCTAACTAACTAAATTCTATAAGTGAATTGCGTTTGGTAATGCCTGGTGCTGGTAATGTCTATGCTACACCGCACTGTGTTTGAGTTTTGGCGAAATTTTATATAAAACATGTAAAGGAATGCCGAATGGAGCAGCGCTTTAATAACAATTACACAGGGGTACCAAAAACAAAGCAAAAAAACAAGCATCAGATGCTACAAGATATCTAAATTTAATTCAAATAAATCTATTATGGTTATTTTGGAACCTGGTTTTGTATTTTGTGAATCAAACTTTATGTTTGAAATAAAGCAACAAATAAAATAAAATAAATATTTTTTTTTCGGAATGGGCGAAAAGTATGTTTTATGCACTGGCCGACAAATTTTCATTTGCAGCACTCCAGCCTACCAGTGTGTCTCTTCCTCTATAACTTTCTGGTCTACCAACTAAAACCCTAACTCCTACTGCCCATGCGTTTCCCCGGCATCCGTCATCGCGAAGGCTTTACTTCATTAGCACAGTCCAGATGAGGAGGCGCGTTATATGATCCTCAGGAATACTCTCTCTTAACTGGGGTGTTTCTTTAAGCTGTTCTGAACCGACAGCCCTCTGCTCTTTTCACCAGCGTACGCTTTTTCCATACCACACAACAGCTTCCCAACTTTTTGGGCTGGAGATCATTGCACTGATGCTGCTTCCAACGCAGCAGCCCACATATTTCTTGTTACTATATTTGCTATAATTATTGTTAAAGGAAAAGTAGTGAAAACTAACTTCTTTACCGAAGAAAAATTCACTGCATCTTACTGCAACCTTAATTTTTAGGGCTCTTACCATTCACCAAAGTCCTTTAATTCCAAAGCGTTCTTCCCGCCAAAGAAATTAGAGGTAGAATTGTTTATATTAGCTTCATTTGAGATTTGCAATTTGACCTCATAGTCTTTTGCGCAGTACCTCATCCAGACCCAGTTCCTTTATTAAATTCACGATAAAGCTGGGTTGGACTGAGCGTATAGGCCTCCCTTCTGACTGCAATTGACTTCGATGTCTCAACCTTCTCCGCGCTATAGCACTACATTCAAGGAGATGAAGCACTGAAATCTCCTGGGATTGGTCGCAGATACAATAAAAATCTGTTGGTCATATCCCAATCATGTGCAATCTGAAATGGCTTGTGAGAATGCCAGTGAGAATTCTCAGTTTATCCTTGCGGAGGGTAAGTAAGTTTCTAAACCTCTTTTGGTTGTTGTTGGAGAAAACGATGAAGGAGTTAAAGTAGAAGCTTAGAAGGGCTGTTCAGAAGACGGTGCACTCTTTTCCCTATCCTTACTTATGCGGGTTATATGTGTGTACTAACTCACTAGAAGCTACATACAATAAAATGTCAGTAGCTCTAAACAAGATTGAGCATTAGAGCGAATTGCATGGTATTTCAGCATCTTGGTACTATTTACTAGGAAGCGCAATATGGAAGGTCTGTTACTACCTATTTTGAAAGGAGTAATACTGCAACTGTCGTCTGAGGTCAAATACTTAGGGGTGATCCTAGATAGTAAAACTGACCTTGAAGACGCCCTTCAAGCAGAACGTCTCTCGAACACTAAAAGTCTTCTGGCAGTGTAAGAAAATCTTTTGCAGGACATGGGGTTTAAGGCTGGCGATAGTACATAGGTTGTAGATCACCCTGATTAGACCCATTGTTACATACGTCTCTGTATTCTGGTTGAACGCTAATATGGTTAATTCTAGAGAATAACTCCTAACCAGACCTCAGAGAATTGTCTGGTTAGGGATCACAGGTGCTATGAGTACGATTATGGCAATGCCGTTAATGCCATTCTCTGCAACCTCTAGATCTTCAAATTCGAAAGGAAGCGATGAAGGAGTATTGGATTTTATAGTGACAGTCAAGCTGCACTAAGAGCATGGAATGTAAGGCAAAACTGAAGAGTGTTACAAAACACAGCAAAGTTTGTATTATTTGAGTGCCTCGGCATTGTGATATTGCTGGGAACGAGTGGGCTGATAAACTGGGTAATGCATACCACTGTGCCCTGAACTCTTTCTAGGTGTCTATTCTGCAACGATTCAAATATGGATTCACGAATTCATGAGGTCTACCCATAAAAGTCGTTGATCTGAGTGGGGCTCCTGCGGAGTAACCAAGTGCTTTGTGAAAGAACCAAACAGGAAAATAGCGTCTTTTCTCCTCAAACTTAGTAGGAAAAATCTGAGAGTATAGGTGGGGCACAACACCTGTGATCTGCTTATGGCTAGTATTAGAATAACTGGTGACCCCATATGCCTATCCTGTCGGGAGAATAAAGACATTGCAGAGCATTTTCCCTGTAGGGATTTCTAGAATCAGACTTTGGCTGTTGAGATACGATGTACTGAGTATGGATAAAGTTCATACTCTCCCTCTTCCGGATCTCTTAAGATTCATCAATGAATCCAAAAGGATGGCGGAAAAGTGACCTAAAACCAATTTTTTTGTCTTACCATTCATACTGTATCTATTCTGTCTATATTCTATCCAGGTTTAATACAATGAACTTCTTGACTGAGTGTTTGGACTTGTCCAGCCCCCCACAAATCTAATCTAATGCATGAACCCCCTCCAGTTTGCCGCAACATAAGCAAATCATCTTCGGCTTCGCTTCCACTCTGTCTGCATTTTAATAGTAAACATTTCAAAGTTGTATAGCCGAGGAGTCTTTTGCGAGGAGCTCCCCATCAGACTCAAATTCAGGTTACCGGATCACTGCAGTGTGTTCCAGGCAGAGATAGCTGCAATCAAGGAGGCAGCTGATCGGCTGCTCAAATGCGTACTAACAGTCAAGAAAGTAAATATTTACTCCGACAGCCAAGCGGCAATAAGGGCCCTCGGGTCTATGACGGTACATTTGGAATTGGTCAAGGAATGCTTGATCTCACTTTCGACTGCGCCCGAATTCTTTGGCATCAGCCTCATCTGGGTTCCTGGTCACAGCGACATTGCGGGAAACTGTGAGGCGGATGAGCTGGCCAGACAAGGGACATGTGAGGTGATTTCCCCGCGAAGGGAGAGAATTGAGATCCCCCTGACTACCTGCGGTCTGCTCCTGGAAAGATGGGCATCGCACCAACTCAGCGAGCGCTGGGCAAGTACACAAAAGTGTAAGGACGCGAAATCTTTTTGGCCACGTGCGGACCAGAAGCGCTCGGGCGAGCTTCTGAGGCTGACAAAATATCAGCTCTCTAATCTAGTGGGTTCTCTCACAGGACACAATGCGCGAGGAATGCATGCTGTGAGACTTGGAATTACCTCGAGTCCTTTTTGCGCTGGATGTATGGAGGATGAGGTGGATCTTGGCTCTTACTTCTTTGCCACGCCTGCTGATATAGCTGGCGCTGACATTAAAAATCTGATGAATTTCATCAGCAGCACAAAGCGGTTGACGCAAACATAGTCATCGCTCGTAATCCGCACGCTCCTAACCATGCCTTCACCACCTCTCCCCGTCCTCTCCCTGCATCCCATCGATCTTTCCCTTTCACCTCACCTCCTTCATAATGGTATGACAAAGGACGAATCTTTCTTCGTCCAAGTATGCTCATTCCCTGGGCAACCATACCAACCTAACCTAACCTGTATAGCCGAAATCACTACTTCAATCGGGTGAGTAGTTTTTGATTTCCTGCTATTGAAAAATTAATTTTATAATTTTTTAACTCATTTCCCCGCATGTTAAAAATCCTGTGAAAATCGCATTTTTTGCATAGTTATTTACGTACATCCATATTTTGCGACTTTAGTTTGAAATGTATAGCCAACTGACTAGGGTTAGGTTAGGTTGAAGCGGTTGTCCTGTGGGGCACACTCAGGCTCATAGCAGATTGTGATCCCTATTTCTCCTAAAAGCAGTGTGTGTTTTTCAAAAATTTTAGAATACCTCCTATTTCTGCAGAACTGAGATCTTCCAATTCGATAAAAAAATTGTCTGCCTAGAATAGTTAATCTCCGTCTGGATAGCGCAGGACAATGGCAGAGTAGGTGCGAGATTTTCTCTTCCTCGTCCTCATCTAGACAACTTCTACATAACTCATGTGCTTGCACACCCATCCTTTGGGCGTGCCTACCTATTAGACAATGTCCCGTTATGACTGAAATCAGTGCGCTAAGACTGTGTTTATTTTGGCTTAGCAAAGATTCTGTGCGTTTAGCATTGAGAGTCGGCCACAGTTGATGGGCGATTTTGCAGGTGGTTTCATTACGCCATCTTTCGTTTACTTTCCTTACGATTTCTTCAAGGATAAGTAGCTTACAAGTTTGTAAGGGTATGCCTATGTCATTGTCTATGTACTCATCGGTCAACATGGTGTCGAGTCTCGCTAGTTCTTTGGCTCTGCAGTTGCCCTGAATGTCGCGATGGCCAGGAACCCATATTATCCTTTGGCGAAATGACTCAGCCATATCATTAAGAGAAAAGAGGCATTTCATGGCTACCTTGGAGGTTGCCGACTGTTTTGTGAGCGATTTTATCGCCGCCGGGCTGTCAGTGAAAATGTAGATGTCATTTCCAGATATCGCATCACACTGTATCAGTGTCGCGGCTTTTATTATTGCCATCAGTTAAGCCTGAAAGAGACTACAGTAGTCGGGTAGCCGAAAACTGAAGGAGATCCCCAGATGCTCGGAGTATACACCTCCGCCCACCCTGCCCTCGAGCTTTGAGCCATCTGTGTATACATGGATAGACTCGCCCTGTCTGACATCGTCTCGTTCGCACTCTTCCCTTGAGGGTAGGAGGGTCGTGAACGTTGTAATGGCAAGTGTGAACGGGAGTGCATAGTCCACCAATCCGGCAATCTCTGAAGTGCCAGCCAGGATTTTGCCGTGACCAGCAGCTCTTATTTGACCACTTACTTAGAGTGTTCAGCCTTATTGCCGGACTACGCGCGATATATTTTGCCTGCAGATCTACCGGAAGGAGGTTTAATGTCGCATATAATGCTTTCGATGGTGTGGTTGACATCGGGCCAGTTATGAGAACAGATGGTATTCTTTGAACTTTGTCAAGTTTTTTGATGTACACACTAGGGCAGGTCGATTTAAAAATCGCTCGTTGCTCTATGAAAATCGTATTCTAGGGTTTTTCATGTAAAGGCCAAAACTGGTGATATTTTGAAATGATTGTATGGGGAACCCCCCAGGGGAGTTCCAGGGGGTGTGCCACTGGCATGGGTGGATCGTCCAAAGTTAGTGGGGGTCGGTCATACATTTGGACTCGATTGGAGCACTCTAAATGGGTCAAAGTGGGATTTTTCGTTCGACCCAAATTGGGGGACATCAGAATTCCTTTTAGAGGTATAGTTCCTTCGGCAAAGTTTCTTATTTTGATCCCTAGAATATGATTTTCACAGAGCAATGGGCGATTTCTTTGCCTCCCCACAAATCGACCCGGCCTAGTACACACCCTTCTTAAGGGGATTCCATCATATTACAATACAATAGTAGAGAATAAGCCTAACAACTGCTATGTATCATTCTGGGTTCGAATCCCCATTCCTTTCCAATTAGCCTTCCGCAGGAATTTAACGCCATCATAGATTTGCGTAGTGGGTGAGCCCCCAATTTAGCTTCCTATCCAGTACAAGTCCTAGATATTTCGCCTTTTCTGTTATTCTAAGTGGTTTCCCTCCTAGGAATATATGTTTAAGAGCAGGTGTTTTATGTTTTCTGCTAAATAGTATCAGATCCGATTTTTTCCAACTGACTCAAAATTTAAAATTTTTATCAACATCTGCACACTGTGCCCTCGTGTCGCTCGCTGGACATTGGATGAGCAGACAATTGAAAAACGTTCACGAATAAACATATGCAAATTGTCTTGTTTTTTGTTGGTTTTTTTTGTTGCTGTCACTTGATTGTTGCGGTATTGTTCAACGTCAATTCTTCTTTGTTTCACTTCACGGACAGACACTTCAATATTCATATCAGTGATGACGTCTGTTGAATGACGTTTGCATGTTTGCCCGTCAGCTGGTGTGCGACGCAAGCACTGCAGTGGGGGTGCAATTTAAATTGGTTGGCAAGGGTGGCGGTTGTGGCGGAAATGGTGGTGCAATACCTGTTCATCGCCACAAGCCACCATATTTTGAGTTAAAATGAAAATTGAATTGCCGCCGAGCCCAAAGTAGGTAAATGGCAAAACTTTGGTAAATACACCCTTGAAGGAAGAAACCATATTCGACAGGCATACCCACATGGAGTGGAACTTTATGCACACACACGCACACACATGCATACATGCAATTATAACTCAATGTCAAACGGGCTGGCGGCAACTTGCACTGCAACTTTTCCGACAAACCAACCAAAAAATTATAATTAATGAGTGGCGTAGCGTCACAACAAAAAAACCAACAACAGGCGCAGCAACAGAGAATAAATAAACTACAGAAGAGAGAATGCAAAGCGGTTAGTAAATTACGCAAAAGCAACAATGCGAAGTGTAAAGTTTAGCATTTAGGGTTAAATGCAGGGGGCGGAGTTGTTGTTGCACGCACCCACGCGCTAGCGCACACGCTAAAGCACACATGCACGCATACTTTTGAAAATGTCTAATATTTACGGGTATTCGTGTTCGATTTTACTACTTTGAAACAAAAACAACAACAACGTCAACACACACACACGCAGTGACGAAAAATAAGCAGCATTCAAATGTTTGTATGGACGCACGCCTATATGCCACATGTAGCACTGCCGCTGTTTAAGTTCTACAGCAGAGGGTCGTGACGTATGCGTAGGCGTAAGTGTGAGTCACGTGGTTTGCCTCGCGTGCCACAACGCCCTGTTGCAACGTGACTTCGACGCGGCCCATCTAAGTTTGGCGTGCATGCGGACGCTTTCCTTATTTAATTTAGCGCTACCACCAACGACATTAATATGCAATGTTGCTTTCACCAACCCAAACGTACATGCATATATACATACACACATACATCCGTACACACAAATGCACACTTACCCATACAATCGCCCATATTTACCTTCAGCCATCACCACGAGAATTATAGCCATGCCACTGCGTGTCTTCAATCATCACAGCAAGAATCGATGTGGCAATGGCCATTAAAATTAATAATGAACGATTTTGGTTGTTTGTGAAAATAATTCAATATGAAAATATTATGAGGCGCTCCTCATGTGTGTACTTATAAGTAAATGTATGCGTGTGTGTGTGTGTATGTAGCTCGTCTTGCACGTTTTTTGGACTGTGCCATGCCGCACGAGAAAATTACGCATCAAATGGCTCGCTTGGGATTTCGACGCGCATTTTTAATCGATTTTGCTATGCAACTCATAACGGCGCAGGCAGCGGCTCATGAATTTTCATTTAACTTTAACTTCGTAGTCAGTTGTTAGTACTTACAATATTCAGAATTATGTTCTTGCAACCTAGAAATATTAAAATATTTTTTTATGCAATGAGTAATTTGAAGAACTCTTAATTTCGCTAAAGTATAGGGTGAACTTTTTTTTTTCTAATAGCGGTCGCCCCTCGGCAGGTGATGGCAAAGCTCCGAGTGTATTTCTGCTCCTTATAAAAAATCATTTGCCGTTCGGCTGTAGGCTCCTCGTTTGTGGAACAACATCAAGACGCACACCACTAATAGGAGGAGGAGGTCGGCCAAACACCTAACAGAAATGTACGCGCCAGTCATTTATTTATTTATTTTTATAGGGTAAACAGATAAGAGCGATAGGAAAATAAATTTAAATAAATCGAATTGAATCTGCCTTTATTTTATATCCATTTTCAAGATACATTCATGCCCTTATGTACAGGGAACAGAGGGCGCAATCGGCCAAAGAATACTTGGATAAGGTCGATGTTGCGCGAGCTACCAGATGTCTTCATCACATGAGACGACGCAAAAACAACAGCCCGAGAACCGTCTGCGGTAGAAGAGCCTTGTCGCGACCCTATACTCACGAGAAGAATGCAGGAAAACAAAAAAATGAATAAAAATATATAGGATTACTCATCATTCAAAAGACCGCCTCGGCTTCGAAAGTGGTACTTCAATTTCCAATTTTTAACGACTCGCTCCCGTATGCGCGACACTATTAAGGCATTAGCATCTCGAATGTTGACATCGAGCTGGTTCTTGTTAGCAAAAACTAGGCATAAAGACTTGAAGTAGCCCAAAGAAAATAGTCGAGGAGGTCAAGTCGCATGCGGAGGTTAATTAGTGAACGCTCACCGTGAGATGACCCGTTGCGTCACCAATTGTATGCTGGTTAGAAGTTTAATCTGGAACGCAATTATTTCAGTGTTACGTGGAGCTCACGACTACTCTAGCAACTTTATCTACAGAATGCTTAGTGACAGAATGGTCGTGGCAGAGCGGAGCGGCGTCTCTCTCCGCCCGCAGGAGGATGGCGGAATGCGGCCTATCGGTGAATCTTCTCAAGACGGAACTCGTCTTATTTACGAGGAAATATAACTTACTCAGAACTCTTCTCCCTTCAATAGTGGGCGCTCCGTTAGTGCAAGATGAAATATTTAGGTCCAATCCTTAACAGAGACCTAAAGTGGAAGCCCAACATTGAGGAAAAGATAAGGAGGGCAACACTCGCCTTGTATAAATGCAAAGGCGCTATTGGTGCAAGATGAGACCCCTCATCTAGAGTTGTATTTTGACTTTATTATATAAATATACAGGAAATTCTGTTGTATTGAGTCGATGTCTGCTGCTACTCTCATCGGTGAAGAAGCTGGAGAGAGTTCAAAGGTCTGCGCTTATTGGAATCAGTCGGGATCTTTGAACTACTCCTACTCTAGCACTTAATGCAATGCTAAATGTGGTGCTTGTAAACATCACAGGCAAAGTTGCCGCTGCACCTGCCGCAATTAAACTCAAAGGATCGGGTCACAGGCTTGACCTCAATTACAGACAATTTCGATTCCAGTTCAATTCTCAGTAACTTTGTGCTCATCCCCTTGGCGACTGATGATTCAAGGTAACAGTGAGTGGGGGTGCAGAATTTGGAATCAGGGCCTGATGTACCCGTTCGTGAATGCCTCGAAGTTGTATGGAAAGATTGGGGGAGGAATATTCTGCGAGGAGCTTCCCATCAGACTCAAGTTCAGATAAACAGTTCATTGCGGAGTATTCCAAGCAGACTTAGCGACAATCAAAGAGGCAGCTGATTGGCTGTTCACTTCTGCAATAACTCTCACGGAGGTGAACATCTACTCGGTTGGCTAAGCGGTATTCAGCGACCTGAGCTCGGTGATAATGCACTCGGAACCGGTTGGGGCATGCCTGACTTCACTTCTGAATGCATCTGAATTCTTTGATGTAAGGCTCATCTGGGTACCTGGTCACAGCGATATAGCAGGAAACTGCGAGGCGGATGAGCTGCTTACACCTGAAGGCCTGTGGGGTATTGTAGTTTCTCTGGAAAATGGGAGGATTGGGATCCCGTTGACTACCTGCGATTCCTGGAGGGCTGGACTTCGCGACAACTCAGCTAGCGTTTGGCAAGTACACAAACTTGTATGATCGCGAAATCTTTCTGGCCGCGAGAGGTTCTCAACGGATCTTCTGAAATTAATAAAATATCAGATGCCGAATTTTCTGGGTGCCCTTACAGGACTTTGAGTCATTTTTGCGGCAGAAGAATGAGGATGAGATGGAATCATCGCACCACATTTTCCATAGATGTCCTCTTTCGCGGGGCTAATAATTAAGTATCTTAACCTCTCATTTCTTTACTACGTCTGCTGAAATGGCAGCCTTTTGTATTAAAACCTGATGAATTTCATCAGCAGTATAAAGTGGTTAACACCACCGTAACTCAGTCATCATTCGGTTGCTATCAACAATCTACAAACAATTGACGATATTTTTGGTCTGCAGCACTAGGGACATATTATTGTAAGCTGTCATAAAATTTTAACTTGAAATATGAATTTTTACTGTTAGCACTTACATTATAATTGAGCTCTAGTGATTGTAAGAAACTTCATTTACTTAGGAAGCAGCATTAACTCCGATAACAATATCAGCTTTGAAATCCAAAGGAGGATCTCTCTTGCCAACAAGTGCTACTTTGGACTAAGTAGGCGATTGAGTAGTAAAGTCCACTCTCGACGAACAAAACTAACACCTCACCAGACTCTCATCATGCCCATCCTAACGTATGGCGCAGAAGCGTGGCCGATGACAACATCCGATGAAGCGACGCTTGGAGTGTTCGAGAGAAAGATTCTGCTTAAGATCTTTGGACCTTTGCACGTTGGCAGCGGCGAACATCGTAGGCGATGGATGTATGAGCTTTACGACGACATAGACATAGCACAGCGAATAAAGATCCAGCGCCTACACTGGCTGGGTCATGTCGTTCGAATGGATACAAACGCTCCGGTTCTGAAAGTATTCGATACGGTACCAGCTGGTGGTAGGAGAGGAGGAGGAAGATCTCCTCTGTGTGGAGAAGGACTTGGCTTCACTTGGTGTGTCCAACTGGCGCCGGTTTGAACGAGAACGAAACGACTAGCGCGCTTTGTTAAACTCGGCAAAAAACGCTTAAGCGGTTGTCGCGCCAAACATGAAAAAGAAGAAGGTTATATGTTATGAATATTGTATTTGTGGATGGTTTGTTGCCAAAAACTTCTAACCTGAAATGTCACCAATGTCGTTGCATAACCATCAAAAACTTCACGAAGTGTTCTAAAAGCTCGAGCTTCAAAATTACCGATAGGACTTTGTGAGAGATCAGTTACAATTTTTAGATACTTATATGTAAGTATAAATATGCAGATATACGTGAATTCCCACTGCAATCAAAGTAATAGCAAAATCTGCCGACACCCGCACTAAGAAAAGCTAGAAATGTTCCATATAAAAACAAACAATCTGCAGCAACAACACATTCAACAAAACAGCTCCACTTTAGAGATATTCCGGGAAAATACATAAAATCAAACTGAGCAGCAATACTTTTACAACAACTATGTAAGTAGAATTGACAATAAAAGAGAGGCAGCAACGCAGAGCTGTTGTCAAGATTTGTGGCGACGCATTGCGCGAAGTGTCACAATGTCAATGTGTGCTTTGTGCAATTAATTTGTAACCGATTATCATCTTCAGGTGCCAAATAAACTTTACTTACATACGCATAAATTCGCTGTAAAGGCCAAGCGAGCGGGCGAAGACACCAACAAACAACCAGCAACGCATCAAATCCAGTCAAAAGAAGCCAGACTTATGTAGCCGCGGCTGAGCTGAACTGAGCCAATAAGGAGTGTGAGCGCCGTCGGTTCGTTGGTTGGTTGTTGGTGTTGGCCGTTCACCAGCTTCATGCCATGTGTTTATTGCAATGCGCATTCCGCGAGCCGCAACCTATCCCTCTTCCTCTGCAGCGCCGCTCTGGCCTTCTCCACGCCTTTCACGGCCAGCTGCCTACAACGCGTTCGCTTGCTTTATGCCTCCGCCATGTAAATAAACCAATTGCCAGCGATGCGAGTTCGCAATTTAAAACCCGACAAAAACAAATTCGCTACGCGCACACAAACATACTCACTCTGCGTATGTATGAACGTATTTAGCCATGACTGGTGCGCATGGCACCAGGCGTCTGCGTGCCACTTGATTGTAGCGATTGTGCCACCTTCCCGTTTGCGGCTGATCGCTGCCACAGCTCACTTTTCCACCCGCCAACACTTGACTGATTTAATTATTTCAATTTTTTGTTTGTTGTTCGCGTATATTTTTGTCAGCTTTCTGCTGCTGCTCCCGTTGCAATTTTTGTTGCGCTTTTGTAGGTTGCTTTGGCTGTAACAAACTTAATTCCGCATTATTTGCGATCACAATTGGCGACAGCCTATGCGAGTGGCGCGCTACTCTGCACTGGCCGTAGTCGATTGCCTGGACATATCAGCTCCCCACGGCTCTCCTTTTGCCACACTTTTGACACTTGTTGCTGTTGTTCGATGTTGTCCACTGCCAAGTGCCGAGCATCTTTGCGTCCATTGCCTTGCCATGGCATTGCGTGTCTCCAACATTCCAAGCTTCATGTCCGCTCGTAATGAGAAAATATGGCGATTGTGATACAATAAAGTGCGCCTCGCACTTAGGTTTCTTCCCGCATGTGCTGCCGCTGCCACTGCTGCTGCTTCACACTGGTCGGCGACCCGGATCGGTTAGGGTCGAGGTGGTGCGACGTGCGACATTGACCAATAAACGAGTGTTGCAACACTGTATCACTAGAAAAAGAAGAGGAAGAAGTATGTGATCTAGAGAAGGTAAGTATGGAGAAAGACCTGAGTACGCACACACACACGAAAGCTCGTTTCTACTAGAAAAGCAGTAACAACAATAAAAGTCAATGGTTGTACCGTGGAAAGCGTTGCGCTTCATACCCAAGGTCGCTATCGAGACTTTCTCAAATGCAGAAAATAAGTCAAATATATAGTGTGGGTGAATTTGAGAGAGAGGCGATGAACGGAACCAGGAATCCTAACACTGATATTTCCTCTTTAGCGAACATGGAAAACTTTTACCTACATAACTGACTCTGAATATATGAAAATAAATCAAACCGAGAAAATGAGAAACCAAGACACACGGAGTGGACATTTTCTTGCAAAACAAAGTGATTAGGTTCAACTACAATTGCTGATGTTGATTCTTTTGAAAAATGTTCAATCACTTTTTTCCTAAAATGGCAGGCCTCTTTTGTTAATCACATCACGGATTTTCAGTTTTAAGGCTACAGGCAATTTTGACTTACTCCTTATAGACCACATTTTTGTGACCAAATTTCATCAATAAAATGCCAAAATTCCGTTTTTGAAATCTCTCGATAGTGTACTCGATTAGCCAAATTTTCGAAAAAAATATTCTATGATTAATACAAAATTTTCAATCACCCATGCAATTGTTTTTCAACAATCGCGAGAGAACTGCAAATAAGCTGCGTTTGAAAAAATGATTTCTTCAGAAAATCGGCGAGCTGTTCTTAGATGAATTGAGTGAACCTACTTTGAAACCAGATGTGCCTTGTAAGGCTTCAAGGCCAAGTTCTATCAAACAACTCCTTATGTGGTCGTTGTGGATAGCCCCAATTATTGAGAACCTCGAGGAATCGATAATATGAACCTTCTCCATTATTCTGGCACATGGCTGCGATGTTTTCGCATCGGACGCGCATGCATTGGTTTTTACCCAAATTTATCAACCAAATTCTTATTAGCGGTCTATGTCTACCGAAAATATTACGCATTTTACGAAATGCAATTTTCACAGATGACCCATTTTCATAGTAAAATATGAAATGATGTTTCAAATTCAAATAATGAAACATTCTAATGCGACTTTCGACTGAAATCGAATTCATTACAAATGCTACAAAAGCCTGTATTGTAAATATAACAAAACTGCCATAAGATTAGACTTTGACCCTACTGAAGAACAAAGTTCGTGTTGAAAAACCCAGTACAATGCGATAAACAAGTGAATGTAGAAGATAGCAAAAAGGTTCTGACGGTACTACGCATTAGTTACCTGAAGAGTTAGCTCCAAGAAAAGGGCTCCTACAGCAACTCTCTCCTGACTATGCTAAAGGAACTATTGAACATTTCCTGATTAAATTTTTTGGTATACATACAAATCCTTAAGGATCGGAAGTAAAACAAATAGAGTCGACCTGTAAAATGGTTGTTCTGGTTTATCCATTCCATAGCTGTAGTAATTTTGTTGATTTTAGAAGGAAAATGTTGAAAGAGCGATTTCATACCAAGTACTTTGACAAAGTTATCCAAGTATTTTGGACATTGCTGTCAAAGAAAAAAACTTCTAAAAAAATTTAATAATTTTGAGAAATATTCGATGTTGCAAATTTTGGTGTAGAATTTGTTAAATATCTTCGTTTCTTGTTGACAGTTCCACAAACATTTTTTTTTTTAATTTTTTAGAATAAAATATAGTAAAAAGGGAAATTATTTGAGAAACAAAATGTTTATCGAATTTTTAAATTTTTTGCTAAGCAAATTGTTTTTTAACGCTATATTTAACAGCACCCCTCACAATATGCATGTACGTATTTGAATTTACTCGAAAAGTTATAGGCGTTCAATTATGAGATCTGCAGGAAATACTGAGCATAGTCTCAGCTTATGTTTAAAAAAATAAGAAAAAAACCAAATCGGAATATTGTTGAAAAATTACCAAACATTTTTTTCAAATAAATTTTCAACCAAAAATTATAATATTTTCAAAAATAATTTTTTCTTAAATGTATAATTTATGCTAAAAAATTAAAAATAATGAAAAGAATAGAAACAATGTAATTTTAAAAATTTTATACCAAATTTTTTAACATTAATTAAATACCGAAATTATTAAATTTTTTCAAAAATTGTTCAGTTTAGTTACTGAAATGTTTCATAAATTTAGAGCATAAATATTGAATTAAAAAAAATGAAATAATATTTTCTCTTAATAAATTAAAAAAAAAACTAAAAATTCTTAAAAATAACCGAAAATATTAACTTTAGAAAGCTCCTCACGAAATTTTTATTTATTTGAAAAAAAAATTGGAAAAGTAATGAATTACAATCACAATGAATTAAAAAAGCATTAGCCACTAGGCCATCAGCTTAAAATCAAATACTTAAAAAAATTATTTCATTATTCCGAAATTTTGTCAGTTTTATTAATATAATATTCAAGATCAAATAAATAGGCCAAAATTCAGAAAGTTACTAAAAAGTTTCAATAAAAAAATAAATTAATTAAAAAAAAATATAGAATTATATTTCCAAAAAATAAAGAATGTTAAAGTATATTTTATCTTAATAAATTCAAATCAAAAAATTCTTAAAAAATCTCATTTTAAAAGGTTCTACCAAAATTTTCTCGAAGTAGTTGGATTTTAATAAATACAAAATTATTAATTTTTTTTCAGAATTTTTTCAACTTACTCCAACAAAATACTAGAGTTTATTCTATTAAATAAAAAAAATTAAGTATGTTTTAACCTAACAAACTTACCCAAAAGATCTATACAAATATTTCACTTTATAAAATTTACCAAAATTTTCGACATTGAATAAATCTCAAAACTAGTATTATTTTTAGAAATATTTTTTATTCTAATAAATTTAAAAAAATCTTTAAGCTCTTAGAAATAACCGCAAATATATTTTTAAAAACTCTCAACATGTTGAAAATTCAATAAATCTCAGAATTATCAAAGTTTTTAAAATTTTTTTCAGTTTACTTTGCATTGTATGATTTTCTGCAGAATTGGAGAAAACGTATATCAAACTTGGGGAATTGACATGCAATCACTAAATACTCAATTTTGTATATGTAAAATTATAAAGTTTATCATTTAATTGTTTGGAATAGTTTTCCAAAGATGTGCTTCATAAGGCAAATAATAAAATAAACTTGTTTAAAAAACAATACATTTTTCAAGAGCCAATAGTATCCTAATGGGATCATCGTTCGAGTATATCCGGAGTACGCCCGTAGCAGTATCGAGAACACGAGAACATTCGAATACGAGAACACTCCCCTTTTTCCTCCATACTTCTATGTAATAAGTATGTTTGGTGTACTCCCATTCACATGGATGCCCTTAGAGAGAGGGTAATAAAAAATCGTGATTTTACCTCTTCCACGAGCAATGAAAGCGTTCGCACAAGAAAATTATCCTAGCCCCCTAAAACAATTAAGGGATTAGAGCACTTTAGAAATTAAAACAAAAAAAAGGATTTTGTCGCATTAATGTTGTTCTAATACCTTAAGAATCACATCTAAAGGACTAAGGTAGGAAAATTGTTAAATACCTCTGTTTGTGAGTGATGCTTATGCTTCGATTGCTATAAAAAATGAAAATTTGAAAAAAAGAAGTTAAGTGTTTGCGTCGTAAACCAATCGATATTTCAAGGCGGCGGGGCTCACTAATTGGATAATTATTCACCGATTTGCTTTATAATTTTTAATTAATCATCCAATTTGGTTTTTGAGTAACTTTTTTACCAAATTAAAAAAAAGGCTTGAGTAATGAAAATCTGTATTTTAACCTTTACGCGGTCCATTGCTCGTTTGTATACTGCAGTTGTGTGGTTCACAAGCGTGGAATTATTGACGTACGAAGCCATTTGGAAATATTATAAGGCTTCTGATAGGCTGATTAATTTTGTGCCACCTTGTATATTAAACTATAGACAATGACATTTATGTTGTTGCCCAACCCTTAATTTGTTCGATGTTCAAATATTCATTTCTATTTTTACATCCTGAAACCAAAAGTAATGTGGAAAAGCTACTTGCTATTAATGCTTTATACATGTATGTGTATGTATGTATTGTGCATATGTATAAGTTATAAAAAATTGCGGGAGCACTTCAGAAAATTGAATAAAATAATAATTTTCTTCGAGTGACGCAAGCGACCAATTTGGGATAAATTACTTAGTCAAATCGCTCTTACGTCACACCCAAATTGGCCACTCGCCGTACCATAACAAAAACTTTCTTCCGCCTATTACCCACACGCTTTTTTAGCGATATGACGAGTATGTAAATCGCAGTTGCACGCTAGGAGCGGCTGATTGCATGCAACACACCCGTTGCTGTTGCAAATGAATGGCCAAAAGTGAAGCTAATGTTTTGGTCATTTATTAAATGTCTCCAAAATGGCAATAACTTTATCATAAACACGAAGAAGACGAGCATTTATGCCAAATAGTGTGCCGCATGCCTCGTACCTCATGCCGCATGCCACATGCCACAAGTGCAGCATGCAACATGCAATCAGCATAGTGCAAATGCCTGTGTTTGCGCACATGATTGTCGCCGTTTGATGTATGTGTGTGTGTGTATGCATGTGGCTGTTGTGGTTCCGGGCACAGAAGGTGACATTCATGCCACACCGATGCGGACGCCCCAAGCTCCAGTTTTGATTGTTGTTTACATGCCGAGCAAGGTGAAAAATGCGACAAAAATGCAGCAGCAACAACAGCAGCGACGGCGGAGTGTCACAAAAGAATCAGCAAGACGAGCCAACTAAGCAACTGAGTGCCAGGGCAACAACTTTCGATCTGTCTGTTGGATGGCCCCTGCCTTGCCAGCCAGTCAGGTGTACTGTTACACATGTTGCATGCGTCACATAATGCTTGCATATTGTTGTTTTTGTTTATTGTCTTATTTTTTATTATCATTTTTTTGTTTTTTTTTTCTTTTTTGTCACACTGCCGTTTTTTCGCTGCACTACATTAGCACGTGTTGCCCTCTTTGCGGACGTGTGTTGCACATGCAATTGAATGTGGCATGTGAGTATCTGTCCGCAACTGCACACTCACACATGCTTGAAATGCATACAGGTACTTAGTTGAATGGTTGCATGCTAGCAGGGCTAAGCTTTGGGGCATTTTGTTGTTAAATTGTTGCACCTACGGCTTTCATTTGTAAATGGAAGCTGATATGCGAAGTGTTTTAGGTGCAGCTAAGTCGTGTTCATTAAGATGCCACAAGACGAACAAACATGCAACTAAATATTTGTAATGTGGCAGATGAAATACGTATGTCCTGCTACGAGTATATGGTGTAAGTAAAAGATATTTGTCAGTTGGTGGCTGATGTCTCAGTCAGCTGGATGCTGGATGGACGGATGCGTTTCATGAAGTGCAAAAAACGTTTTTCCTACTAAAACTATTAAAGTAATGAACTATGACAATAAAGAAAATTAATAAAATAAAACTAACAGCAAAAAAAGAAGCAAAAGAAACTAGTACGCAATTTTACTCGCTTCATTATTGGCACTTAAAATTTTTTGATAGTTCTGACGACGGACGACTAATATTTAAGACAGATAGCTTCTGAGGTGTATGTAAAAAGGAAGAGCAAAGTTGGCATTACTTACGAAAGAGATATGCATCTCTGATAGCTGCTGGAGTGATGAAAGCATCATTTTCCATACAGCTTCTTTGAAGCGGCTTTAAGTTCGTTCCGCGTGGATTTTTATCACGCAGTCTGTAATAGGAATTAAATATAAGGGAATGAAATATTGAACGACCCGAATTTTCCAATTCTCAGACAATATTACCCTTTCCAGAGTACTAAGAGAGTACTTAAAGGATATGGGAGACCCAGGAGAGATACGAATTCATTGCTGCTCTATAAAATTCCCATACACTTTTTTGAATCTTAGCAATTTGTCGACGAAAAGAGATAAAAGCCCGTGCATTCTTAATACAACCGTCTGAAAAATGTACCAGCTAAGTCTAGCGAAGGCCGTACGGGAGCAGAGAAAATACCACCTACTATCCTCATCCTCCAAACAAGATGTGCATAGCAGATCTTCGATGATGTCTGCAGTGGCCAAATGCCATTGGCATGGATTGCGTCTGGTAATTAGTCTTATCAGGGCTCACAGCTCACCCTTTCTTCTCTGAGAAGGAGTTCACTAGCAACCACTCAGGTATTTTTAGGCAAAACTTGTTTGTTTTGCAGGTGTCAGTCCTGCGGCAATGACTCTCATGAGCTTTATTAAGGATACTATTTGTGTACTGGACTGTTTTCGCTAAGCACCGCTCCAAAATTAGCTGCGGTCCAATTGTATGCTCTAAAGAAACGCAGTTCGGTGATTTATCAGCCAGTTCGTTTTCTTAAAAACCACAGTATTCCATCACCCGTACAAGCTCAAGTTCATTCCAGCTTTCAAAGTAGTTCAGCTTTACTTCTGCACTACTTTTAAAGAGTCGCGTGCAGTTTCTAAGATCTTTAGAGCAGCTTAACCATCACTGCAGACTCTGCTTATATGCCCTTGTCGCTTGCTCAAATTATCTTGTATATTATTTTAAGTATTCCAAAGCAGTACTTAAAGTCGTAAAGCAACTGAATTTACTGTCCAAATGCCAACTAGCTCCAGTACTATTTTCTGTCTTTCAGCCATCGGTATCAAAAGTGTTTACCGAGCTCCCGAAGAGAGTGTAAGGATCTTTTTTTCGACCCATTTACAAAAACATTTCTGACGTCCTCTCTTAGAAAAGAGCAGTGTGCAGTTAAGATATTCGTCATTATAGAGACGTGGGGTTTCTTAGCCTTAGAAGAGTCTGATCCACCCGAGGCCAGAACAATTTTATTACTCTTCAAGTCAATCTTCTCGCTTGGCCTTCACTAAGTTGATTGTACAAGCGTAGAGCTTAATTAGTCCGAGGAATGATCCTGAATTGCAATATATGTAAGGACTTTAGCTGTTTTTCACAGCTTCCTAAAAAAATATTTAGATAAGACTGAAAGAGAAAGCGAGCTTTGCGTCGCTTGGTTATCAAAATAAATGTTTACCTCCTTAAAGCGTATTACATTAGACTGCAGCCAATATAATGCTGCTTTGACTTCCTTGGATTAGAACACACTGCAGTGATCTTGAAGCCTGATTCCAAATTTAATGGAGTGTTTCTCGCAAAATACTTAACCTTTCCAGTCGACTTTCAACCTTTCGTGAACAGATTCACTGGGCTTTGTTTTTAAATGTTGGACCTGTGGTGTGGGGAAACACAAATAGCTTTCGGATGTAGGTATCTCTACATATACAAACTTAGCGTAAATGAACTGGAGGTTTGGAAGAATTTACGAGTACTTTTAGTTTGAATCAAACCTTTAACCCCCTCGGCTGGCAATGGCAAACCTCCGAGTGTATTTCTGCCATGAAAAAGCTCCTCATAAAACCATTTGCTGTTCGGAGTCGGCTTAAAACTGTAGGTCCCTCCATTTGTGGAACAACATCAAGACGTACATCACAAAAAGGAGGAGGAGCTGGGCCAAACACCCAAAAAGGGTGTACGCCCCAATTATATATATATATATATATAAACCTTTAACCATAGCTGAAATTTCGTATTTAGATTACTTATGTACAGAGTCAGACTTGCAGCTACTGCTTTCTATAAAAATTTAGAAAAACTTGTTTTCTCTACAACGTCCAAGGTTAGGTTAGGTTGAACTGATTAACTCACAGGCACGCATAGACCGGTTCGGTCCGACGCCAGATGGAGTTCATTAGTTATGCGCTTTGAAATAGTTCACCCGCATTGTGCCTGCTTCTACTGCTAATTTAAGGCGACATTTTCAACCAACTGCTGAAATATATTCCAATCCATCAAACTGTGTTGCTCCAGATATTTTAAGCGTTTTTTGAATAACGCAGGACATCCGCAAATGAGATGCTCTACAGTTTCCCTTGAGCGCTGCTCCCTAAATTTCCTGCATGCCTCGGTGTTCGAGATTCCTATCTTCTAAGCATACGCTGCTACTTAGCTATGTGCTGTCAGCGCGCCTATCAGAGTTCTACAATCATCTGTTAGTACAAATCGAGTACTCACAGTCGTACCCGGCATGTTTACAAATGATCTTTGACAACCCTGTCCTAAATTTTGTGATCATTTTTTCGTCTCGTTCGTTGTATAATATTCGTAGTGACTTTGGTATATCCTCTATCCGAGGATAGAGAGACCTAGTTTTCACTTTATCGCCTACTATCTGGTTTCTTCAATGCCCTTATAGCATGGAACCTAATAGAAATGTAACTTACAACCTTTCACCTGCCTTCTGAAAGAACGATCTTGGACGGTATACTAAACGATGTAATTGCTTTAATGGCTGCCTGTCTATCCATGCAAAAGCTAACCTTGGAGTTGGTCCCAGTAGTACCAAAAGCTAGGTTTGCTGCCTTTCCAACCGCGAAAACCTCAGTCTGTACTACACTGCAGAGATCTAGAAGCTTATAAGACTTCCTTGTGTCTAACTCTGGACTACATATCCCAGCGCCTACTCCACTAGTCATTTTAGAACCGTCCATATAAAAGTTAAATGTATGGAACTAAAGCTCTTACGTCATACTTCTTTTTCGATAGTAACCTTAAACCTTTTTTCCCTTTAAAACCACGATCCATATATTCCATATATTGTTTCGGTTTATTCAGCTACGCCCCTAGCTTTTGTATGGGAGTTCGTTTACGGCTTTTAGTATTCCTGCAGATTTCACTGCAAGGTTTTCTGCAGAAAGATCTATCGGTGGTAGGTCAAGTACGTATTCGAGGGTCGTTCTTAGCGCTCACGTAATGCAAATTACAAGTAGTCGCTGAACCTTTGTCATAGGCGCAATGTATGTAGATTTTCTAGTCATCCACATTAGAGAATTATTAGTCTGACCAATGCTATGTAGCACCAAATCATCAGAAAGGAGGAGCATGTCCCAGGCTCGCTCAAACATCATTTTTTTATATGTAGAGGCGTTATTAATCTTTTTCACCCTTTGTTTCACATTTCGGTTCCACAGTAGCTTGCTGTCTAGTACTCGTACGAACCCAAGATAATTTCTATGTTGTTTGAGAGTAAGTGCAGCACCGTTTAGTATTGAGGCTGTCCGCCGGGGGATCTCATATGTATTTTATTGTAAACAGTTTCGTATCCATTTTTTTCGCATTTAGGCCCAGTCCTGTCTAATCTGCCCATTGCTGAACCCATCTGAGAGTATATGTCATGATGATACAGATGATGATGTTGTCTGTTACTATGATACTATGGCAATGTGGACCGCTTATGCCAATAGTTTGGGGTCGAAGTCACTTGTCCAAAGTCCAAGTTCTCCTTAAAATGCTTGCTCTGAAATGATGAACGCTTTAATTTTTTACACAACAAATTCGTTAACTTTCGAGCGTATTTCTGTCATGAAAAAGTTACTCAAACAAAGCCTTCTGCCGTCGTTTCTAAATGAGTTCTCAGTTGCCTTAAAGCAATTGTTCAATTGCCGCTCTCTGGCGAACTAGAGCCAATCTGACAAAACGGGGTACGCCATTGAATTTAGAAGACCTCAATTAAGTGAGGTCATCTGGCAAAAGCTTTGTCCAACACTTTGAGTTTGCTCAATATTACTTGCCAACCAATGATTTTAAATTCATTTGCTTCGTTTTTCATTGAAGTAATTTACCAAAGCGCATCTCCAGAAATGTAACTTCTACTCAAATATGAACGAGACGATATCAATAAAACGGTTCGCGGATGACATATGGCAAAAATAAATTTTTTGTTTTTTGGTAGGACTGTTATAAGCTTACATGGCAAATTTCAGCGTGATATGTTACATAGTTTGTTTTCTGTTTTTTCTGTAAACAAGTCAAGCTCGAGTGTGTTCTTCGAATTTAACGATGGAAATTCGAGTTGAACAAAGAATTTGTTTGAAATTTTGTTATTCCAACAAAATTTCGGCTTCAGACGCCTTAAAAATGTTGCAGACAACCTATGGGGACTCTGCTCTATCGCGTGCACGTGTTTTCCAGTGATACAAATCGTTCAAAGAGGGCCGTACATCGGTTGAAAACTTGCCTCATGAACGTCGTCCAGCAACATCAGTAAACGACGAAAACATGGGAAAAGTAAAGGAAATTGTGCTTGAAAATCGCACAAATTGCAAAATCGGTTAACGCTGAATATTATTTAGACGTTTTAAAGCGTTTGCGCGAGAACATTCGTCTTAAAAGGAAGGAATTGTGGGACAACAAGTCATGGTTCTTGCATCACGATAATGCACCAGCTCACACATCACGTCTTGTTCGCGATTATTTGAACAAAAATAATGTTAATATCGTTCCGCAAGCACCGTATTCGCCTGATATGGCTCCATGTGACTTTTTCCTGTTTCCCAAGCTCAAGTTGCCGCCCCGTGGAAAACATTTTGAGACAATTGAAGTCATAAAAGGGAATTCGAAGAACACACTCGAGCTTGACTTGTTTACAGTGGCACAGAAAACAAACTATGTGACATATCACGCTGAAATTTGCCATGTAAGCTTATAACAGTCCTATCAAAAAACAAAAAATTTATTTTTGCCATATGTCATCCGCGGACCGTTTTATTGATAACGTCTCGTTCATATTTGAGTAGAAGGTAAATATCTAAATTTTTTCTTCACTTTTTCAAGTTAAACGAGCTGAAGCTAAAAGCAGTAGTCAATTTAAATCACAAAATGGCTAACCAGATGTTGGATTCGCCATTTCTTAGAATATTTTATTGTAAGAATTCATGAAAAAAATCACATAAAAACCATAAAAAAACTACACTACGCTGAAAAACCTGTTGCGATATTAAAATTTCAATGGCGAACAATAAAAAACTCAATACGCTGGGTTCATTAAAAACAAATGTCACCGCTTAATTGGCAAAAACAGCTACTTGAAAAAATTAAAAATTCAATTTGCCAGTAAAGATAATTTTCTGCTTTGTAATGTGGCACAGTGGCGACAACAGCTAATTTCGTATACAAAACACACAGCATAAATTGCGTTTTATTGGCGCACGAAATCCAGTATAATAATTTAGATATTTTTATTATTATTATGTTTTATGTTAATTGCTGTTAATGCGTTGCAAAAGTAAAGCACGCGTTCTGCCGCCCACCCGGTTTTAAAAATAATTTGTATACAATTTTTTTTTTTTTTGTTTTTTTTTGTTGACATTTTTCAGAAGAAGCCACAATCAGTTATTGAAGGCAAAACGCTAAACACTCCTTCAATAAATTTCGAAATTTATGGTAAGTATTCAGCAACAATTTGGGGGTTAAAAAACGCATTGAGACAATGTCAATGTGTGTGTATTAGTCAATTAAATCACGCGCCATCGCATAACAATTTCCGCCAGTCCAAGTCGCCGCCTTTAGTTGCGTTCAGTTAGCGAAGTTCACCATTCGCCGTTGGTTGGAGCGACTGACTTAAAAATTTAATAGCTTAAGCGGCAGTACACTAACTGATTTGGCCATTAGCCGTCAAAGCCCTCGCGTGCTATTTAGGTATATATTGAGCCAACAACAAAAAAGTGCCATTTTGTTTTAAAATTTAAAAATGCGCAACGGCAAAAGCTCATTAGACGGCAAGCGAGCGACGTAGAATAACTAGGGAATACGAGAAAAAACGCACACAAATACAAAAAAGAGCCAACAAAAGCAAAAAAAAAAAAACAAAGCAGCAACAACAAACAAAACGAAAGCGGTAAAAACAATAAACAAATAAAAATAAGCCTCTGAAGACGACACACCACCAGTAGCCGCTGCCGCTGCCGCTTTGTTGGTGCCAGTAGTCCGATGGCATGGCGCGCATTAGCTAAAAAACCTACCTGCTTCACCACCACCTGCCTTCCCGCCCACTGCTGCCATCGCTTGAGCTTAGCTCACACCTATTTGCTTTCGCCTCACGTTCACCATTTGCTGCCTTGCCAATGGCACAGCGCCAACAACAATGCACTGCAGCGGACGCTCAACGAATCAGGTGTTGACAAGTTTTGTGCTTAGTTGTTATTGCTTTTTCTTACTTATTCCCACTAAGTTTTTGTTTCTTTTTATTTTTGTTGTTTTTGCTTGTAGCACTACTAACCACTTCGCTATTCGCATGACTTTTATGCTGTTGTTTATGTGTGTGTGTGTGCGCGCGTGTGTGGGTCACTTGTGTTTTGCTGATGTTATTATTAGTTGCGCTATTAAAGCGTATGCCAACACAAATTGGCTGGAAAAAAGAGTTGATTGATTTTCCACATTTTCCTGCCTCTTTTTTGTTGCTATCTTATCGCTGTGTGCAATGGTGGAGTTAAGATAAGCTGCTGAGTGCGTTGCGAACATAAAATTAGAGTCCGAATAGAAGGATGGGGAACGATAGTGTTTTATATAAAATCGACACGCTGTCGATAGTTGACGATAGTACAGACAGAGAGCAAAAGAGGAAACGAGGAATTGCATGAGTTAATTCCGAGTTCAGCTAAACCTTACCCAAGAGTACCTCAGAAAGCGTTGATTGTACTTCATGAGCAATAAAATGTATTTCAGAATAGTCAATTGCACTTGAGAATGTGTAAAATGTACTTCAGAATTGTCAATTATATTTTTTATTTATTTTATTTATTTGCATATTTACTATATGAAACAATAATTTCTTAAGGACTAATTAGCAATTATACTTACTTAAATTAGGGCAACGTATTCAGAATATGAGTAAACATTGTTTTAGGCAATGAAAAATCAAGAAGGCCAAGTTGAGATTTTGTTAAATTCGCTAATAGCCCTTCACTTACTTCTTAAATCGCTGAATATATTTAGAAAAGATGTCAGGGAATGGAAATCTGTTTTGGTAGCCGCTGTGGTTAATAATTATGAGTCTAATTTTTTTTAGGCGGCCACCGTAGCCGAATGGGTTGGTACGTGACTACCATTTAGTAATAGCGGTCGCTCCTCGGCAGACAATGGCAACCCTCGGAGTGTATTTCTGCATCATAAAAATATATGCAGCATTTTTTCTTTGACATATTTCGGTAGATGTCACTTTTGAAGCTGTAATTTTTTGATATTTGAAAAGTAGAAACTACACCATTAATAAAAATGGAACGATACACGCTTTAACAACGCATTCAAATTATTAAAATTCACTATAAAAATGGTGAAAGTTTGGCCGAGACGATACTCGAACATTTTTGGGTCATCGTGAAGCACCTTGTCGGACCGCAATACAGAAATTGGTGAAAAAATTCGAGCTGTTGGTTAGCAAGCCGAGGAAGTTAGTGATGTGAAGAATAAAACTCGTGCACATCGCTCAAGAACAGTCGAAAATATTACTTCTGTACCCGAAAGTGTTGTCCATTCCTCGTCGTTCTTTGGAATTAGGCATTTCACAAACGTCATTACACCGTATTTTGCATAAAGATTTGGGTCTTAAGGCTTATAAAGTCCAGCCGGCCGATCATCAACAACGTCATGTCTTTGCTGACTGGGTCGTTGAAATGCATGAAAATTATCCGGAATTCCATCGAAAAATCATCTTGAGTGATGAGGCACATTTCCACCTCGGTGGCTTCGTCAACAAGCAAAATTGTCGTATTTGGGGCTCAAAAAATCCAAGAGTTATTGTTAAAAATCCTCTCTATGCTCAACGTGTGACTGTTTGGTGCGGTGTTTGGTCCGGCGGTGTCATTGTAAGGTAAGTGTTTTTCGAAAATGAAGCTGGAGCAACAGTTACGGTGAATGGATTGCGCTATCGAGAGATGATTAACGATTTTTTATGGCCGGATCTGGTATTGATCTGGGCAACGTTTATTTCAACAAGACGGCGCCACGTGCCACACATGCAACGAAACCATTGATCTTTTACGGCAATACCACCTCTTATTGGAAAACCTTTTATTATACCGCTTATTGGGATAAGATGCTAATACTTCAGTTATGGTATTCTGCAAATTACTGCATATTCCAGAATACAGATATAACCTGAATTAGTGAGTCCATTTACCATTCCATTTGAAACTCCATATTTAACTAGTTTCATGAGAATGGAATCCAACGGCGAAGCACATGGAAAAGTTAGGCATCTCAGATAGTGCACTCTGCCCAGCATGTGGAAAGGGGGATGAGACGGCGGAGCACTTTCTGCCTTCGCTCGAATTGGGCTTGAGGTCTTTGGCACTGATGTGTTAAGAAACCTCCACCTTGACTCCTTGACACCACAAAATCTACTCAGATTTCTTCGGAGATCGGGAGAAATTAAATTTAAAGAGAATTAAAAAGGGAATCAGAGTGCAGTACATTGGACTTAATGTTGTCTGAATACTGTAGTTTCTAGTTGTGCCGCCAAAAACGAAAAACAAAAAAAAAAAATAACTCTCAATTTTAGTCGGCCACGCCATGACCTCATTCCCTCATCTAACGACAAATTTTTAGTGGGAGTGTAATACTTTTTATTGAAGTAGTTGATAATGTTCGAAATTTTACTAAGCATTTTAAATTTCGGGTTATATTTCCATTAGCCGAGAAATGCAGAAAGGACGATGCTACATCCTCTATGCTGCCACCATTTCCTGGAAATATATTCACCTCTGGAGGACCTTGAAAATCCTGTTGATTTCTTGGCATATCAGTTTCTCACCAATCAGAATTCCCATTGGCAGCTTCATCTTCAGGGATGTCTATTACTAGCTAACTAATTAAAATAACTATTGTTTCTCTTTGCCTTTTCGTCATATCGTTAATAATAATTAAACCAACCAAAACCACTAAAATATTGCATCAAACCAATTTTTATGAAGAAAAATCTTTCAAAACAGTCTTGACAGCTGATTGCCTGTATTGCAGCTAATCTGCCATATCTATGTGAACGGGTAGAATAAATTGCTAATCACTGCATATGTGAACGTACTTTCAGGGCTGTGAATTGAGGCACAGGGCAATGTAATACATCCAAGACTCATCCTGAAATTCTTCGTCAAAACTCAATAAAATATTGGCTAAGGCATCTGCATATTATATTTTTCTGCGTTCATTTTATGCGAAATAAAACAAATTTGGGGCTTGCCACGGTAGCTAAAAGGCCACAAGAGAATCAACGTGAAATTTCAGGCGTGGTGCGCTTGCCTTGGCTCGCGAATATCTCTCCATTATTTCTGACAGCCATCAGACTCATCGAGCTTAAATTTGTTTTCTTCGCTAAAAATGATGAATGGACATTCATCGTCCCAAAACTTATGATTATTGGCTTCGGTTTAGTCAGCCTAATTTGATATTTTAAACTCGAATCTGCACTGGAAATTTGGTGCATTCTGCTCATCGTAGTATTAGGAGCAAGTTAACATCTAATTTGGTTAGAGCTGATGTTTCTATTGACAACCAATCGGCTTATCTCTCTCTTACACCTGTCGCCGATCTTAGACTTTGGACCACTTATTTTTATTTTAATTTTAATTTTTCCATATCCAACAGGATTCTTTAAAAGTTGTGTGCGAGCTTAGACTCCCAGAACACATTTTAATATATTATAAAGGAACTCAAGTAAGCAGCTATTTTAGAAGAAAGCTTATGAAGTTACAGTGTTGCCCATATTCGACCGACCCGACGGATTTCGATGACTCTTTGGGCCCATTCCAATCGACGAGGCTTGTCCGCAGGCAACAATTTTTGCGTCAATTGAATCTTATACGGGAATAAATGCAAACCAATGCGGATAATTCGTTGTAAAGTGGTCCGAGCAATGCCAAACTGCTGAGAACGGCCATTTTGGGATGTCCTTGGCGAAGTCTCAACACTGGCCCGTACAAGAGCAATATTCTAATCCGATCGCCTTGGTCGCATCACCAGGCGAAAACCTTTCATACAAACGTTTAATGGTGTTCTTAGAAGGCGCACTTTTCACATTATTTAATTTTTTATACGCACGTTGAGTTTTCACAATTGACTTCTTTTGTTGAATGTAAATTTCAACAATTTGGGAGCGCTCGCGTGGCGTGTACTGTTCCGTGGTAAAAATCTGCTTGGACTGACGCTTCCAACGCGGTATGTCATTAAACGATTTATCGTCTCTGTCAAAAGATACAGGGTTGCCAGATAGGTCCGTCGAATATTGGCAACCCTGTAGTTTGACCCATTTAGCTGTTTCGCTTGGTGTAAAGCAAAACTTTAACATAACCACTTTATAAAAAGGCATCCAAATTTTTGCGACCTTTCCATTATAAAGAAAACAAATAAATGCCATTTGTTTAGTTATTATTATGATTTAAAAATTATAACAATGCACTGGAAAAGGGATACTTGAAATATACAATTCAATGCATTGTGATTTTTTTTTTTTTTCAATTTAATTTACTTTAATTTTTCGAGTTAAAATTTTTGTATTTATTTGTTGATCTTTTTACAGATCAGTCAGCACTACCTAACCCAACCAAACCCATATAAATCAAATCTTCAAGCTTTATACTCCGCTTAAAAAATGAAGCCAAACTTTATCAGAATATCGAGCGTTTTAATCTGAATCTTTGAGTTACGCTAGTCTTTTTTTATTTATCAGAAAATTTTGCAAAACTACGACAGTCTTCCCTGTTTGATTACTTTCCATACTGAGTACTGGAGTCGTATTAGAAAAATATATAAAATTCATTAAAACGAAGATAAAATTACCATGCTTTCATAGACTACTCTACATCCATCGTCCATCATATTTCTTTTTAATCACTTCTATTAAATATTGACTTACATATCTACTAATATATTTTTCATAGAATTTTCTGCCTTAGCTCAATTAATGAACGCTTCAAAATTAAATAGAATTATCCAGCTGATTCAATTTAACTTGCTTAGATTTTAATGAGAAAATATGAGCTTTCTGTAATATATTCAACTATTTTGCCCTGCGATTGGCTACACTCAAGTGCCTGGGAACCAAATAACGAGCCAACATCTCTAAGCCGTTGAACTCATTAACCAAATATAAATAAGAGCGCAAGTGGCAGCAATAGCTACAACTACAACTACAGCAACATCATCGAAATTGTAATCGACAACAACAACACCTTCAACACCAACTATCGCAACAACATCATCAGCAACACCTTTCACATGTGAGAGGGGTAAAAAATAAGCCGACTGTTTTTGTTGGCTAGTCGCTCTAATTTACTTATGCTTGTAACGATTTGTTACGCATTATCAATGCGGCGGCTATGGCATCTTCGCTGGCGGCAGCTAAGCCAGTGGCCGTCGCTTCTGCGAGCTGCTTTGATCGCCTCAGGTATTGTGGCAGCTCATTAGAGCGCGCTGCGTGAATGGTGATAATTCTTCAACAGCCGCCAAAAACAACAAGTAAACAACCTGTTACTGTCACAGTAACAATGCCGCGCCACGCCACGCCAAGCCGAGAAATCAGCTACATCATCAACAGTTTCATCAATTTTCCAGCCAGCCACTCCCTATTGATGCTGTGGGTCTAGTAAGGCGGTCGCTACTGTTGCGGTGATGAGATTCGCTTAATTTCATTTGTACAGTTTCTACAATAGATGGCAACCTTGAAATGATTTAATTTTGAGTTGAAGCAAAATGATATTTTTTTTTTATTTAACGCACAAAACAAGCAAAAACTCGTATTTGTATATGAATAAATGTAATCGTACCCAGTCAGATTAATAAGTAAGATTCACAAGTTTTGTTAAATTTCGAATATAAATTAAACATATATATGGGCGTTTGATCTAAAAGCTTATGTGGATTTTGCATTTTCCAACCGTCAAGTACTAAATCGTTTGATTCTGGCATAAAACGCAACTTAAGACTCATTCAAATGTGAGCTTAAAAAATGCCAAATAAAAGTTGCTTAAAAGTATCAAAAATATTTGTACATGGTCAGGATTTATTAACCCAAAAGTCATGCCCGCTTAAGTCAATTAAACCATTTTATAAAAAATCCATACATTTCTATACCAGTGATAGAAGTCAACTCTCAAATCTGGCTTCGTGCATTTCGGCTATCGAGGTCAATTGATTTCTTATCGAATTCAGACAAGTGATTTTACTTATTCCAGCCACGGCGTAGTGTTCAACTTAGATATCTCACTGTTTAAAGCGTTTCTTTATCAAGAAATATTACGCCCCTTATTGGTTGTTTGGAGGGACCTACAGTTTTAAGCCGACTCCGAACGGCTGATATTTTTTATGAGTTTGCTGGGGGGCGACCAATATTCGGAAAAACAAAGTTTCTTCAGACAAAGCGAATATTTTTTGAAGACGACAGTGCAATTTGAGTTCAGTAACCTTTCACTAGTTAATGATACTCCAGCGACTCCTGCGAACAACCAGTAGACAGTGGGAGCCAAATATAGCGAATACAGTGGATGTGGAAGCGATTCAAAGTTCAACTCGTGTAATTTTGCCATTCTTCTGATTGGCTTGTGATTCACTTGTTTTTGGTTAACAGTGACCAAACGCGGCACCCACTTTGAACAGATCTTTCAAATCAGTCAAATGCTCATGCAATATAAAGCCAACACCGTCTTTTGATATATTTACGATGTCAGCTAACTCACTCAACTTCACTTTTCGATCATGTGGATGTTTTCTGATGTTACCGCCTCATTTCGACGTGTACTGCATTGTGCATCATCGGTGTTTTCATGCTTCACGACCATGTTTGAAGTCAGCAGACCATCGTTTTATTGTTGTTTCTAATGAAGCGGAGTCCCCATAAAACTTTTCAAGTCATTGGTTGAGAAGCAGCGCAAAATCAAAGAACGAACTGCTTTTTGATCCATTGTTTTGAAAATAAAAAAAAATTGCGTCACTCTTAGCACAATAACTCACGAAATATTTAATAGAAAAGCATGAAATTTTCACAGCTATCTCTTTAAGGTTAGTACTAACTAGAAAAGAGGTGAATGGAGTAAAACCAGTGCCATCTATATGTTAGGCCCGGCCCCATATGCTAAGTTATTTTTATAGTCAAAATGTGATATTTCAAGGATGTTTTCTTCCAGTAGACGAAACGAAGATTATAAGAAAGTTATTCAGCTGGTACGAAGAAGCATTACTAAACTAACAGGAATAAGTGGAAAAAGTCGTTCACAGCTAAACACTTTTGTCCAACTGTCAACAAGCAAGCCGCCAAAACAACGAAATTGCCGAGAGTACCCCTAGTGTTTTTTGTGTGACCGAATAAAAGTTTAAATATTAAAATGGCTTACAAATTTGATTCCCCTAGAGGTTAACAGGTGCCGCTTTCAATACTCTTAGCTAACTTGAACCTGGTCGTATGGTTTGTTTTTTTTTAACTGAAAAATTTTGGCAAATTATGTGTACTTGAAGAATTTTTACCTCATCCTTACACAACTAGTATTGATTTACGGATCCAGTGTCATGCATATTGGGTATAAACGTTCAAGTATCCTACTCGGGTATATAAATTCGTATTAAAGTATCACTGCTTCAGGGAATCTCCAAATAAATGCTGCGTATTCTGTCTTCAAAATTATTGCTTTTTGGTCGAGTATTTAAATATTCAAATCACTTAGATAACTGAATTGTGCGTGAGTAGGATTTCTGTCGTCCCGTGCTCGATGGCTACTGTGGATATCAAAAAACTAGTAGTAGTAGTAGTTGTTTCTAATTCAATTCACCCCTCCGTGACATACTTCCTACTGCATTTTTGCCATGAAAAACCATCTCATTCTCATAAAAAAACCAACTTCCTTTCGTAGGAGCTTTAAAACTGCAGGTCCCTCCACATTTTAAGTAGAACAACATCAAGACGCCGAGCACAAATTAAAGAAGCAGCTCGGGCAAACTCTTAACTTCTAACCAAGTCTGCTATGCGCCAGTGACAGTTGTATAAACACATATACATGCACACACACAATTATGTTTGGTAACACATATCAAAGAACGCCGCCGTTTCTTCCAAGTTTGATCTTTCATGTTGCTAATTTTTTGCACATTTTTTTCTTCTATGCCCAATTTTTCTGTCTCCTTTTTTTAAGCAACCGCAAATATTTTGTGAAACGCCTTTTTGTATCAACTTCAACGGAGTTGCTTACTTAGTTGAGTAAATGATCGACTGAAGTTTGAGTAATTCGTTGCTGCTGCTGATGCTGTAGGTTTTTTTATAGTTTTTGTTGATTTATATTGAATTAGGGCGGGTGAATTTGTTCTTGAATATAATATATAACCGACTTTGTTTTGGGGATTAAAGTATTCTGCTGGCAGTTCTGAAGAAAAAAGTCTCCAGAAGCGTAGCTTGAAAGTGGATTTGGAGTCCACTTATGCTTAATTTTATTTATTAATTCTCAAGAAATTATTTTTGATTTTTGTTTTATTGTGGTTAAATTTTTTGGTACATAAGAGGTTTGAATGTAGGTTTTGGCCGCCGTGGGCGAATGAGTTGGTGCGTGACTGCCATTTAGGATAGCGTAGGTTGAAGTTTCTGTCCATGAACATCAAATTATAGAAAATAAAGTATTTCTGCCCTGAAAAAGCTCCTCTTAAAAACCATTTACTGTTCGGAGTGGGATTAAAACTGTCAGCCCCTCCATTAGAGGAATGTCATCGAAACGCACACCACAAATAGGAAGAGGAGCTCGGCCAAACACCTAACGGAAGTGTACGCGCCAATTAATTATTTTGTTTTTATGCAGTATTTTAGTAGAAAAAAATTTTTTTTTAATTTTTAAAATTTTTAAATTTAATTTTTTTCTTATTTAAAAAAAAAAAATATTTTTTTATTTTTAAATTTATTTTTTACTTTTTTCAAATTCCGCTTCTATTGGGTATTTTGTCCTGATTTTCCCTAGTTTTAATTAAAAAAAAAAATATTTATAGCGGCTCTTTTATTTCAAATTATTAAAAAATATATATAAAAAACATAAAACCATTTGATTATAAAAAACTCTAGTGTTTCAGAAAGAATCATTCCCACTATATTATTACACTGCGTGACAACAAATTTTTTTTTTAATATATTTTATCTTAGGCTCAAGTAGGAAAACTGCATTGGCTGAATTTTGTATTAAAACAAAAAACACAAATGAATTTTTTGTACTCAAAAGCACATATGTATATACATTTTCTTTCAAAAAAAATAAAAAGAAATTAATAAAAAAACTTTTATTATATTAAAAACAAAATTTTATAAAAAATTTTGAAAAAAAAAAAATTTATAAAATATTACAAAAAAAAAATTTTATAAAAATTTATGAAAAAAAAAATTTGTAAAAAAATAAAAAAAAAAATTTTGAATTTAAAATTTAATTCAAATTTTACAATAAATTTTAATAAGATTTTTTTTTAATTTTTTGGTTATTAATAACTAAAATTAAAAATAAGTAGACCCGAAATCCGTTTTAGAGTACACTTTTTGGTACAGAATTCTGAGTACAATTCATCAGGGACCAAAAAAGTGGTAAGAAAAAAATGCAACCCGCCCTAATATACTTATACATATATACATTCACATGTATATACATATGTTTGTTCATTTATTCCATTTGATCTTGTTAACAACACACGAACAACACAAATCACTACTGATCTTCATTGTATTTATCTCTGTTTCTGCGAACAATGTTTTTGATACCTACTTGCGAAGATTTTAAATCGAGAAGCAAAAACAAAAAATGAAAAAAATAAAATAAATCGGTAACATAAAAAACTGTGGTTAGCAGCTCATTTAAATCGTTCAGTCTTTGGCTAATTTGCACTTGAAGATTCACATGTGAAGCTTTGATATTATATTTGCTCTTCTGCTCTGGTGTTGTTGCTTTTTAATATCTCTTTGTCATATGCGATATTGTTGATTGTTGTTTTCATATTTAATTCTCTTATTTTTATGTTTGAGCCAATTATTCCGCGAATTATGAATATTAATAACCTGCTTCGTTGGTCAGCTTCGCCTCCGCTATGGCTCATCTCCTCAATTAATTCCATGGGAATATTTTTACGCAAAGCTGTTGATTGTATGATTTTATTTAAATTTTTTTTTTTTTGCTATTTTGCAGTTGAATATCTGTCATAACTTGTTCAATAAATATTTCTTAGTCATTCGAGCTGTGGTGTAATATTTGATTCTCGAATTTTCAAGAGTAGGGTGGGCGATGTTGAACTTAGTGATTAAATAATATAATCTTTGACTTTCTTTTTTCTGCTTATTCAACTCTTCTGTAAATTTACTCTGGTTACCTATTATGAAACCACATTAATACATTATTCAATATCTTAAAAAACCCGGTTTGTACATTCAGACGGGAAATACTCGACAGTTTCCTCGCTATCTTCCCTATGATAACTGCGTCAGATCCTGTTGCAGGCCAGCAACAAAATACTTGCCTGGTTATCCCTTGATAACCAATCCGCTTCCAAAACCGACTGTCATTTGGATATTTGGATGTTTTATTGCCTTTGTTCTGCAATAATTAGGGCAAAGCCCTCTTGCTATTTGATTCAAAATTCTAAAAAGGCAAGCCAAGAAGCATTGAAAGAATGCAATTTATTATTAAAACATTAAAGCACACTGGCTAAAAAGCCAATTGCATTCACAGCTGTGGAAGGTAAAAGGGTTGATATTCCAGGAGGAAAGAAGAGAATTGACAAAGAGAAAGAGACAGAATAGTGATCAGAATTAGCTAGTTCCGTGAGAATTTCCCATTTTCTTTGGCAAATCTGAAAATGTCCACCAGTTTTAGCGAACGAATATTACTCATTCTCACGACACCGGAATCCGAAACTCGCAGTCTCGCTCTAGCAAAGGTAAGACACTCACAAAGAAAATGCTCAGTCTATCCGCCTCCTCTTAGCAAGACAGGCAAATCGGGTCCTCAATGATTCCAATGATGGTCATATGCTGGGTTGTGACCTGTAATAATACCGACCATTAACCAGACGTCTTTTCTACCAAGTTTTAGAAGAAAGTTCGACAGTTTTCTATTCGGCCTTGTCACAAAACACTTTAAAGTTCTGCGGCGTTCTAAACCGGACCATGGCTATTTATGTAAATTGCATAAATAGTCGCTGATCCAATTCATGATTTCGGTAGAACTGATTCAGATTATTGGCTCTGGTTCCTGTGGAGTATCCGCTGATCCACGGTTGGCCAATTCATCGGCAATTTCGTTTCTTTGAACACCGCGGTGTCCTGGAACCCATATAAGTATCTGTTTTGCAACAGAATTAAGCTTCTTCTTACATTATTGAACAATCTTTGAGGTTAGGTTTGCGTTCTTCAGGACTTTCAATGCAGCCTGACTGTCACTAAAGACTCGAATCTCTTTTCCACTCCATCGTCTCTCAATTATTTATTCTGGTACTTTCAGGATGGCAAAAACTTCCGCTTGGAAAACAGTTGCCAGTCCTCCCATAGGGTAATGATACTTATAAGATATTATAGTATCGTTTAAGTACCATTCGGTTGCAGAAACTATCTCTTCCTTGGACCCATCGGTAAAGAAAATATCACGCAAATTGCTATTTGACACTCTTGAATATCTTTCGTCGCTTCGTTATTTACAGAAGAAAGATAAACAAAAATTGCATTTTGAATTAGACCGAGAGGTCATACATCCCTGTTCCACCGCTAAAGAACACTCAGACAGGCCCCTGCCCTAACCAGTTCGTTCGCTAGTTCATTTCCGCTGTTGTCATGACTGAGAGATGGCCATTGACAAGCTAAGGGCAGATGGTATTCCAAGCTTCCAAAGGATGGTATTGCCGGTAATGGAACATTATATTGGCTATTTTCTACTCACAACTATATTTCTTCAAATCTTACACACCTCTCAATTATCTAACACTTACGCTTCCGGTTTTTCCATGTCTTTCTTACTCACCTGCAGCCAATTCTTCTATAGTCGCACTTTTCCAATCCCTTCTTGAACTCTTCAGCGCACAGAGAGTTTTCGTCTTTATTCACAGCTGGAAGTCCCTGGTAAAGTATGAATTGTCCGTTACAGACTTGGTGCCTTTTTCTGCTATCTATTTATTAGTACTGGCCGACTCATCTCTAATGGACCTCGTTCTGTGAAAACCTGACCTGAGTCTCACTGCAGAAAACGTTACCAGTTCGATCAGGTGGTGATAAATAAGATTCAGTTTAAGGGCTTTGTATGAGAAGACCTTAGACCGCCGAGCTTATACCCAGTAACTTTTTGGTCAGAAGTCTCTGTTACTGTATTTTATGCTCGCGGGCGTTACCGTAAGTGAGCACAAGGGCATTTTATGCCGAAAGTGAATCTATATAACGAGTCTTAAAGGGTGAAGTGTCCTATGCAAGCTTGACGAAACTAACAGAAATGGAACTTCTATAGCTGAAGAGATACATAACTACAGATAGGAGATCCTTTTAAACGTTTCAGACCCACAATGGGTTAAAGTTAACAACTTTTCTGAAACACCACAGGATTTTCTAATAGGCTCCAGATTTTTTGGCGCCAACTCGAAGACCAAAATGTATTGTGTAATATGAAATCCTCCAAAGTGATTAATTTCCTCATTTGATCAAGTTTGAATTAACTTTATTTCAAACTTAATGCAAAAAAATCCCTTCAATATGAAGTCCGAAAATGCGCAAAGCATTAAGGAAAAATACTTCGGCATTTCAAAGCCAAAAATATTTTCTTCTCCATTGCACTCAAATTCTACCTGCCATAACTGCATATTCAAACACATTTCCTTGTCTTGCTCCACACCTCGCCCTCCTCCCTTCTCTATTTCTGAATGCCAACTAATATTCATTGATAAAAAAGTATGTATTCGCTTTTTCTTTGAGATTTTGAAATATATTTCCTGTTAATTTGTAAGCAACACTGTTTAACATTTAATTTACTCCTCCTTCGCCGTGCCCAACGTTGCGCTCATACTTCAATAGCCGAGTGACGATTGCGAACGCAATTCACTTCTCGATCTGTGCTCTTGATTTTTAATCCGGTACTTAAGATTCAGGTTGAAACTTTTGATTTAAGCCGCCCTCGTCGCCACTGCACCAACTACGACGACGACGATGGTAGCGGCGGTGGAGGCAACAGCGCAGTTGGCCGTGATACCGCACACAGTTCCATCGATGACTTAACCCAAAATGAGCGTAAAATGTAGCAGCTTTATTGGTTTGGCGGGCGTACATATTAAATTAATATAAATTGGCGCAGGTAGCTTCACCGAAAAGTTTTCTGTTTCTTTGTTTTATCCATTCCAACTGGCAACTGGGCAAGCAGATTTAGGAAATACTTTTATGATATTGCTAAGAGGCAGCAGGCAGAGTGAGTGGACGCGGAAGAGGGGGACAGTAAAGTGTACCAGATACATACAAATGGTTGATTTGCCAACCCAACATTTGCTGACTGGTCCCACGCCGCAGTGGATTAAGTTGGCTTATGAATTTGTGTATCCTCCTTTACTCTCGGAGTATATGGAGGCATGCCTGTATGTGGTTTCATATGTACAGGTGTGAGTGTATGCGCTTTCCGCCACAATAAATACATTTGATTTATGTGACTGAAATTATAATTCAAACAAAGTTCTTGTTTGTTTAGAAACTTTGACTGCGACTTGTTTAATTTTTCAGCTAACGGCATTTAGGTAGCCACAAAAAAGTTTGCACTTATATTTAGGTATTAAAACGAATGAAATTTGATTAAGTTGAGTTTTGGGAAAAATTTGATATAAAAACTTCACTGAACCAAATGATCAAAGTAGTGATTTTATGGCGTTTAACTGATATCCTACGAAAATTAAAAAACAAAAAATAAGTAAAGTAGTAATTAAAGGCTATTATAAATTTAGAAATTTAGAACATATTTAGAATAATAAAGTAAAATAATTGAAAATAGGAAAAAAAAATTAATGGAAAATAAAAAAAAACTTCAAATAAAAAAATTAATTAAAATAAAATGAAAAACATTGGACAGTTTAAAAAATAAATAAAACAATAACTAATAAAAACTTTCAAGTAAAATACCAAATTAAATTAAATTAAAACAGTAAAACAATCAAAAAAATTTAATAAAATAAAGTAATATAAAAAGATTTTAATTCAAATGCAACAAAATAACTGAAAAACATAGAAATATAAAAAAGTAAAACCAAACCAAACAAAACAAATCTATACTAATATTATAAAGAGGAAAACTTTGTTTGTTTGGTTGTAATGAATAGGCTCAAAAACTACTGGACCGATTTTAAAAATTCTTTCACCATTCGAAAGCTACATCATCCACGAGTAACATGGATTATATTTTATTTTGGAAATAGGGCTCGAGATATAGGTCAAAACGTGGACCCGGGTAACCTTCGGATGTGTATGTACAATATGGGTATCAAATGGAAGCTGTTGGTGAATGCTTTAGTCCAGAGTATATACGTCAAAACGTGGACCCGGGTAAACTTTGGTTGTGTATGTACAATATGGGTATCAAATGAAAGCTGTTGATAAGTGCTTTAATACGGGATAATTTTCATACCTATTGATGACTAGGGTCTCGAAATATATGCCAAAACGTGGACCCGCCGTGTCTTTGAACCGAATTAAACCAAACTTACACACATTGTTAAGTAGGTATTGAAGATGATTTCCGTATAGTTTGAATACCTATTGGTAGATAGGGTCTCGAGATATAGGTCAAAACGTGGACCCGGGTAACCTTCGGACGTGTATGTACAATATGGGTATCAAATGAAAGCTGTTGGTGAATGCTTTAGTACAGAGTATTTTTCATGCCGCTACGTGACTGGGGTCTCGAGATATAGGTCAAAACGTGGACCCGGGTAACCTTTGGTTGTGTATGTACAATATGGGTATCAAATGAAAGCTGTTGATAAGTGCTTTAATACGGGGCAATTTTCATACTTATTGATGACTAGGGTATAGAAATATATGCCAAAACGTGGACCCGCCGTGTCTTTCCACTGAATTAAACCAAACTTACGCACATTGTTAAGTAAGTATTGAAAATGGGTTTCGTAAAGTTTGGTTGTAATTCGGAGCACTGGCAACGGGTACAGCGTTCTTTTGAACCAGCCATAATGTCGCTTACTTTTTTAACGCTTGGGGCGGAACTGAACTGTCAAATTGACAGTGTGAGTTACAATGTGTCAATATTTCTTTTTGATTTGGATGCCATAAGGAAAAAACGTAAGTGCAACATGTAAAAATTGTTTGTGAATTTTTGTGGAGTGGATTTTGGAACACTGAATAATTTCTTACGAAATTTGAGAATTTAATGTGAAATCCGAATGAAATTATGTGTTCATGGAAAAAAAAAATTTTCGTTTTTTTTTTTTTGAAAAATATAAATGGATAATGGTTAAAAAAGCTCCAATGCTTAATAAAACATATAAATTGAAACGAAAAATTCATGGATGATCAGGAAAAAAGACGATTGTTTATTCATATGCGTTGATTTGAAATTTAAAAACAATCTTCTTTTTTCTTGATTTTCAATTTATATTTTATATTTACTCAAAAACAAATAGAAAAACAAAAAGTATTGTTTATGGCAAATCGCTTGAATAAAGAATAAAGAAATAAATAATATGAAAATCATATATTTTCTGTTCTAAACCATATCTATTCTATTTTAGTGTGCCCAGCGAAGGGGGCCGGGTTTGCTAGTATAACAATAAAATCATAAAATAAGGGAAAATAGAATAAAATAAAAAATACAACAGAATAAATAAAATAAAAAATGAATAAATTTAATTAAATTAAAACAGAAAATTAAAACCAAATATTATAAAATATTGTCAAAGAAATCAACTTTAAATAATCAATCAACTAAAAATAAAATAAATAAAATAAAATAAAATAAAATAATAGCTTATAGCCGAGTACAAAAGACGCTTCCACATACTTTGCAAAACAAACCTGAATGGCAATAACCAGATCAGAGCTATCAACTCATTTGCAATACCTGTAATTTCGTATAGTTTTGGCATAGTAAAATGGTCAACAACTGAACTGAACAACTTGGAACGCATGATGCGGACAATAATGACTAAACATAAATGCCATCATCCTAAAATCTCTTTATTGAGATTTGCACTGCCTAGGAAAGAAGGAGGTAGAGGTGCAATTGACGTGGGAGCACTGCACGACAAGCTGATCCTGAAACTAAGAAATTACTTCTATAGAAAGGCCGGAAATTCTGCACATCACCATGCCGTCAGTGCAGCTGATGATAAATGTACACCTCTTAGAATGATGCACGAGTTTAACAGCAGGAACACTACAACAAAAAGGGACAAAGTTGAACAATGGTCACGAATGCCCATATATGGCGTATATAACAACGAATTGAAAAGCCCGCATGTCGACGCGAAACTGTCGCACTTATGGCTAATCAATAAAGGAATTTTCGCGGGAACAGAAAGTGCTATATTTGCTATGCAAGATGGAGTAGTACCCACGCGAAATTATGCAAAGTACGTAATCAGACCACGGCGAAACCCTAAACCATGTTTTAGCTGGGTGTACGCTATTAACAAACTCCTTCTACCTTAAACAGCACAACGATGTTGCAAAAATTATACACCTACGACTTGCTGAAATGTACGATTTTCACGGTGAGAAGATACCCAGGCAAGACAGATATGTTCCAGAACCAGTGCATGACGATAAGGACATGCTTCTCTATTATGACAGAACAATCCTTACGAATACCCCAAGAACTCATAATAGACCTGGCATATTTGTGGTAAATAAAAAATTACAACACTGCGTTTGTCATAGACATTGGTGTCCCATTGAACAAAAATATCCATAAAACGTAGATAGAGAAAATCAGCAGAAAGGTCTTTATATTGCCACTGATCATATCGGCCCACGAACTCATTCACGTAAATCTGAAGGAAAACCTCAACAAGTTCAAATTGGAGAAGCACCTTATCTATGACCTTCAAAAAGCGGCTCTGCTGAATTCTTGTCACATAATAATAAATTTCCTTCAGTAAATTAGTATATATTTTGTATTATATATATATTTTAATTTAGAGTACGATAGTTAAATTTTATTAAAACAGTGTAAACTTGCAGCTAAGCTGCCGCCAAGTTGTGTAAGTGCCTCCCAAAGAATGGGGTGTTTGAACAAAAAATAAAAATAAAATAAAATAAAATAAAATGACATAAAATAAAATAAGAGAAATTCAAATAAAAAATAGTATTACTAAAATTATATTGAAAAAAAAAATTTTTTCAAAAAAATAGAACAAAGTTAAATAAATTAAATTAAAATAAAATAAAATAAAACAAAATAAAAGAAAATCGAATAAAAAATAGTATTACTAAAATTATATGGGGAAAAAAATGTAAAAAAAATAGAACGAAGTAAATAAAATTAAATAATTTTAAATAAAATAGAACAAAGTTAAGTAAATTAAATTAAAATAAAATAAAATTAGAAAATAGAGCTAAATATAATAAAATAAAAAACTTAAATCACATAAAATGATATAAAATAAAATAGAGCAAAATAAAGTGAATTAAATTGAGATAAAATAAAATTAATTAAAATAATAATCGCATTTTTTAACTGCTAACTGGGTTTGAGTTTTTCAATAATTTAATATATAAACTTCTCTTGAATCTAAAATAAAGTTTCATCAGGTTACGTTAGTTTACAGTAGTTCGAGACAGCGGCGCACATAGGCCAAAAATATAGGCCCACTGTTATGTGACAGTCTGGCTTGCTTGTCCTTCTTGCTGAATTGGCATTTGTGATGAACTTTCAATTAGAGTTTTTAATTCAGTACCCGCCCTCTGATTAAAAGTAACTAATACTTCCGTTCCGCTATGTATACTGAAGCCAACTTCTACACATTACGGTAAAAAACCTGAGCAGATTAAATATTGAAGCATTTTTTTGTCCGTTAGCAACTTTAAGCAGCTCCTACTAATGGACCACAACTAGAGAATCTATAAAAACTTAGTGTTTCTGCATTATTTGAATGGCCATATTGGGTATTGCAGTAAGCAATAAGCTCCTAAAGTCGACACCTACGCAAACATATAACAGGGGGATATAACGGAGGTATCCACAAAATCCTATATGCGGTTTTCCCAGTGGTTTTATATGGAATTTTTTCCAATATCTTATACTGACCGTACCTTCGATTAAAGAGATATCGCAAATGCTTCGATCGTGCACATCGCACGTCAGTACTCTCTCTGCTCCGGGTTAACCCACTCAGAAATTAATCCTAAGTTGTCAGGATGGTTCCATTCACCGTACAGCCATTAAGGCATTAGTATTAAAGGAAATAAAAAGAAAAAATTTATTTTCCAAAACTGCAAATTCTTATAGTTATTTGTGGAATTCCTGAGGAAGAAGTTATTTTTGCAAAAAGAATCGAATACAGGTCGAAAAAGGAGAATCATCGTAAGCGCCTCAAACAGCTCTGATTGTTTACAAGTTAAGCGAGTTAAGGGGGGAGCCTGGTTTATGAGGTCTAAAAATGACATTTCTTTACGATTTTTTTTTTAAGGAAAAAATTAATTTAGCACTGCAAAGTTTTTTCTATCTTTTAATGAACATTTAAAAAGTATAAAAAAATTTTTTACTGGTTAAAATAAGTTGAAAAAAATTTGTAACATAGAAATTAGTAGAGCGCTGCAACGCTGGAGTTTCCAACTGGCGTACAAGATACAGCTCGTAATTATTATCTAAAGCAAAAAATTCAAATGGATTTCTAATTATCATGATTTTTTATTCCAGATGAACTAAGAAAACTGAGAGAAATTCCAAAATTTCAACTTTTTGGAGGTTTTAAAGAAAAAAATGCCTTTCTATAAAAAAAAAATTCACTTCAACTTGATATAAAAATCTTGAAAATTTTTTTTTTATCTATTTTGTTAGTTCAAATAGAAGAGAATTTAATACTGAAGGGAACAAGCTATGATTCATTTCAAAAGGTTCATTAGTTTTTTTCATTCATGTACGCCAATTCAAAGAAATCATAAAAATGAAAAGTCGAGAAAAGAAGATAAAGTTTGTACTTTAGCTGTCCGGTCACAGCGTAACTACCTAACGCTCGCCTACCTTTGGCTTTGTATCTACGGAAATATTGAGAATTAGGCTCTGTAACTTTGTGTGAATATTCTGAAATATATTAGGAATCGCTTAAAACGAAAAAAAAAAATTGATTTTTTTGACCCTATAAACCAGGCTCCCCCCTTAAGCGCGTTGTTCCCGAAACAACGTTTTGCGACCAAGTTTTGTTTTATGAGGATTTTTTTCATGGCAGAACACACTAGGAGGTTTGCCATTAACTGCCGTTGAGCCACAGCTACTAGAATTTTTCTATTCTTTTTCTAAAATTTGTCTATAATTTCGCTGTTTCTTGCACGGACATTCGAACCTACGCACTAACCCATTCGACTACGGGGGCCACGGCTTATTCTGTTTATATGTCCTGATAACATGCGCTATTATCAAAATTATTAAATAATATTTAACCCTTTTTGCAAACAATTTACGGTTAAAAAGAAGTTTAAAATTTTCATGCCATTTTGATTTTTTTTTTTTTCGGATTTCAACCATCGCAGTTCATCTCAAAGCGATAGGTCTACTCTTTGGGGACTTCCCACAGATATAAAAAAATTATTTTAAAATTTTTTGATGTCAATATTCACGCGAACAAAGCTTAAATCAACAAAATAAATCTTTATATGAAAAAAAAAGTTGAGGAAGAATTAAATCTTTGGTACTAACCTGTTAATGAAACGCTATGGTCCGCCTACAACCACGAACAAATACCAACATTGATAAATATGAAATGAAGCGATGCCTGCAGACTCACGGCAGTTATAACTGGCTTCTGTTCCATAGGTGAGCAAGCAGCCAGAATGGGCATCACTTACAATTTATGTTGTCATAGTTTCAACCAACCGGAGGAAAACGGAAACCATCTTCCACTTCCTCTACGAATGTCCTGCCTTATATAAGGCGAGGAGCTTAGCCCATGGCAAACCGCTTTTTACGTACCTCATAGAGCTGGCTGGTATAGACGTAAACAACCTAATGAAGTTTCTCAATCGCACAGCTGGATATGGTCGTGAAACAATAATTCACATAACTTGTTGGCAGCGCGGATCTAGCAACAAAATCGTACGGAAGCACTAATTGGATTCCTAGAGAATCACTACTTAGACGAAGCAACCAACCAACCCCTTAAGGAAGTCCTAGTTCGAGTTCGTATGTGGCTCTATTACCTACATTACCACAATGATCAAGCGCATCCTTATCGGGTTTATTGACAGAAAAATGAAAGATTTATTTTCACTCATTTACTAACGCATGTAAATTTCCGAAGGGAAAAATTCTTGCTAGCAGCTTTACTAATGTAATCATAACAAAAAAAGCGCACTTCAAAACTTCCCCATTTACAATAAACAAGAATTGAGGCTCCCAAACCTTAGCCTGTAACAGATGGCTAACATTGCTCAGTCTCCAGAATTTGCTACAGATTTATAATTTTTGATGACTGTATAGTAATTTGCATGATTTTCTTTTTGAAGTTTCTTGATACGAAAGTCTTTCACTTGTTCTCAAGTAACCGTCCGGGGCTCCCATGATTTTGAAGATTTATCAGACTAAGAACATTCAGTCGTCCGAAAAAACAAAATCCAAATTTCTTTATTCCTGTATATTAGTTTCTTCCTCCATTTTTTGCATATTTCATACCTTTTTCAAAATATCGAATATTTTTAGTTGCTCACCCGAGATTAGTCCTGCTGCCAACTTTTAATCGATACGATGAAGAATCATTAATTTTCACAATGAACAGCAGTGAAATCCGAGCTGTTTTTTTGTTCGTTATTCTGCATAGCGATAAGCTGTTGGTTGTTTGACGGCAATAAAATAAACTTCCACTGTTGTATCTGCGGCCAGTTGTGGTTGTGGGAGGCCACTTGTTGGCTTGTTGAACACCGGCTACTGTTCGTCGGGCATTGGCCCACCCGTTAGCCCATACCAAAGGGGACGATAGCAAGTACGACAGGGTGAAATCAATAGCAAACTGCCGCAGCTGAAGCACAAATAAGCCTTGACCGAGTGGCGGAAAAGGAGATGGGGTGAGGTGGGGCAAGCAGCACAGAGTAGTGAAGTACGTAAGCGTTGCACGATATGAACAAGAGAAAAACGCGATAAAGTTACGATTTATTAGCGACTTTAGCTCAAAATCAATTATGCCGGAATGCAGAACTTTATGGCGATGTACGCGATCACCCAAGCGCAGTAGCAGCGACAGCGGCAACAGCAGCCGCAGCAGCCTCGGCAACAGCCACCAACAACGGCAAGTGTGGCTCCAGGTTGCAAGTAGCACTTGTGGCAACCTCAGCACTGGCCAGAGTGTCGTCGGTGCGTTTGCCAGGTCCCGTCTGCCTCGGTAGAAGAACCATCAGGTACACACACACCAATACACACAGATATATACGTATAAATACAGCAGTACCTGGTAATATTCTTTGTCTTCTCGGTGTAGTATGTTTTCAGCGTTGTCTTGTCTATGGATGATAAATTAAAAGCCCAACTTGACAATCACTTAAGCGTAGTTTGTAAGCGTCTTTTGTGGCTGCAGTCTGACGGTTGAGTTTGTTTGCTATTAGTGGCGAAAGATCAGCGAAAAATAGAACGACGTTCATTAAAAAACCGGCGGCAACAACAGTAGTCTCTGCAGCAGCAGCAGGAGCAACAGCCACTATGGAGCGCCTGCGACCGAGAACCGAGATCGATGAGAAGTGCAACTGCGGCAAATGCTATAACGCGCGCAAAGCAACAAAAAGGCGGGTGGTAGTGGTAGTTGTCTAGGTGGCTGGCTGGTTGGCTGCTCGTTTGCCTGCTTGCCGTGGTTCAAGTACATTCAATGATAGCGGTAATCTTCAGCGTGTACAACAACAACTACAACCAACATCCAGGAAGGTTGCCACCGACAGCAACACCAACATAGGCAGAAGCAACCAGCGAACACTTTCGCGCCAAAGAATGTTCGCTTCAGCTGACAGCAATGCCGCTCTGTATGTCGGCTGCCTAGCACCGCACTCAAAAGGTTTGAGGTTAAGTTACACAAGAAAGAGGTTATGTTGGCAACTTTTAGGTCGTCATTAGGGATGAGTGTACAGGAAAATGCTCATTCCCGATCTTATTTAAATGTAACCATGTAAGTTTTGATTTGGACGCACCAACCTCCATTCCATTTTGTATCAGTTGTGTCATGGGCCTCACAAATATCGCTGTTTTCTGGAAAAATTTGCAGAAGCTTCTTTATAAATATTTATAATTGGCCCCCTAACATCCTTGGTTGGTTTTTTGGCCGACCTCCTCCTTCAACTTATGATGTGTGTCTTCATGTTTTATGAGTTTTTTGCAGCCTCCGGCAGATGGTGTTTTATAAGAAGCTTTTTGATGGCAGAAACACACTTGGATGCTTGCGAGTGGCTTTTGAGAGGCAATAGCTATTTGAAACATATTTTCTATCATTTGAGGGTCTTATACCTACAACGGATCTCAAATCCGGACCCTACTGAATGACAAGACAGAATCCTTTTTCTAGAGTATCCGAAGTGGAAGACTTGGGCTGCCCCCAAAGCGTCTACAAAAGGGAGATTTTTTTGCAATTTCAGAAGCAGGCTGTTGGCAGACCGGCCAACACCGATAACTGCAAAATAGCGAAGGAAGCGTGGCCAGATTAAAAGAAGTCCGGAGCTGACGAGCTGTTGAAAAAGCCAAGAACAGAATCCTCAGAATTATGTCAACAACAACCGGCCACTGGCCCTTGGAAGGCCATGATAGGGTGGCCGTACGACAATAGATGTAAAAGCTGCAATCAAGAAGATTCTAAGGAAACAGTCTTTCACCACCTGTGTGAGTGCCGAAGTCTCGGTGTTCTACGACACAGTATTCTGGGGAGTAGAAATTTCAGTCAAGAAAATAGACGACATAGGCAGTTTTATAGTCAAATAAAGATGGTTTGATTAATAAAAAGCAATGGTTCTACTAGTGGCACCTTTTTTACTAGTGAAGTCTAGCATAATTTAATGGATAGCACCTTGACCAACTAACCAACCGAATAGTGGTCAAACACAAACCCATTTGGCTACAGCGGCCTTTCGAGCCTTTTTGAGGTATTATAAAAAATGGGATACTAAAGTAGCAGTGCCTAACACATATCAGAAAAATGGCTCATCAAATTCTAGTTTAGATGTCCACATCGGTAGTCTAGCATTTAAATCAATGAACCTTCTGCAATCATCCCATCAATCGAGCTTTCATTTTTATAAACTTCAAAGAACCTCACCTCAGAAAAGTGAAGTTCAAGTCATCGCTGAAAAGAAGGAGAAACTGAAATAGTATTGAGAACGTCTTTCCTGCTTAGAAAACCTATGAGTGCTTGGTGGTATTTTCTTTTCACACATCGAATAAATGGCCGCCATCCTTCTAAGAGATTATCTTACCTGCTCTGAGGGGCTATCGCCATTCAAATGTGGCGAAAAATAGTCTGGATAGTAGATGAACAAAACTTATCTAGAATATTCACACACTTATCATAATCTTCAATAACACTATCACGGCTAGATATTTTCTCTGAACCTACTTTGCTTGAAAGTTTGTAATCCCTCGAATACCTTGCTTTGTTAAAAAGAAATTGAAGCATCCCTAAAATTTCCGGACACCTTCGGCTTTTCACCATCATCAGGCATCATTACAGCTCGGGGTAAGCTTTAGCTTCATTCACAATATTCTTCCAGGTGTCACGATTTTTGGCTGTTTCCCGCTGTTTTCAGGTGAATACTGACTTGGTCTAGCCAATGCACTTTTTGGCGTCCTCGTGCCTTCGAAACCAACGAATTATAAGTGTTCAGGGTTTTTTGCGGGCGGTTAGGTTTTAGGTCTTAAGCTCACACATAAAATATGTCTTAATCACTGTGTTGCCCTACATATATCCTGCTAAGTAAAGCTGTCTTGCTACTTAACATAGGCAAGCACTCTGTATTGGTTTTTTAGCCGCGGTTGACATCAAATTACAGGTTATTGAATCTTTATAATTCTCATGTTTTAAGTGCCGAAACTTGATCCATTTCAATTTTTGGTTACACGCCCCAACCTCCATTCTATTACGTTTCCCGCAGACAGACTTTTGACAGATTTGGTTAACCTTTAACTGCCTCCAAATATCTAAACTTCTTTCCCAACTTCTTTGTCTCAAAATTGACTGATGAAAGTTTTACCAGCCCTCGCAAGGCATTCTTTGTGGTAGAATGCATTTACTTAGAAAATTTATGAATTTAAAAGAGGACTGGAAGCATCTGGATACGTTTAGAATACTGAGGGAGGAAAATCAGTATCTTCTTTTTCAAGTATTCTACTTTGTCGCAATCAATATCATCAACCCCGAAGTCTCGTGGCCATCCCTAGTCGTTGCCTAGTGCGCGTTGTCTCGGCGACGGTAGTGGCGTTGACGACATTTCGTCTTTTTTTACACTGTTAGGCTCTTTCCTAGAGTTTTTGCTCTGCTGTTGGTTTTTTTTTCTGATTTTTTTCTCTAAAACTGTGAACATACAAATTCACTCAGCTTTGATAGCCAACAATGGCAGCCAGCCTCTCCTTACCGCAAAGTCAATAGCTCCCTTTTAGAACAGAAACTGCAAATAATGACAAGATAGCGAGGAAGCAACAGTTCTTGGCTGAATCTGCAGCCGGTGTATGGAAAATGCCTAGCTGTGAGGAAAACTGATATGCTTCGGCGTGGCAATGGAGGTGGTGTTGTGGCACGTCTGCCATGGTACGTATTTGTATATAGATATTTACATGAATTTGTTACTTGTTTGCATTTTTGTAGTGCGACTATGTGTTGGCTCATTATAGTAGTTTATATTATTTTTTCTTCTTATAATTCTGCATGTATTTATACTTATAAAAAAAACAAAAAAAAAATGTATATAAAAATATTCCTAACAAATTTTCCAAAATTGTTGGTTTTGGTTTAAAATATGGTATTGGTTTTAAAACTATATACCTCGAAAAGCGGCTAGCAAGGCTAATGAAGTTTGATAAGGAAATCAACAAGCTTTCATAAGCTTGCAACTCCTTTTTTGAAATTTAAGTTAATAGTCCATATTTTCAGAGCTAATGAAAACCATATTAAGCTTCTGAATATACGAGTATACTTTATTCCACTACTGCCGAAGCAGCTCGAAGTATTTTTGAGCCTCACTGCATGGCTGCCCAACGGACGTTGTCTAGTTAAGGCACCCACCACTAAAGGCGTCTCTATTAACCACAGAAGACACTTTGGCCATATGCGATCCACTCGTCTTCAAAAAAGCCTTATAACTCAGATCCAGCACTCGCTGAGCTTCCTTGTGGCTCATCCGTCCAAGAACAGAAAGCAGCAGAACGAAGTACAAGCTTGGCAATGAAATAGGAAAGGAATTTGACACATTTACCAACTAATTGGAGTCCCACCATGCAGCCAGAGTGCCCAGAACCTTGATTTCCAATTGGCTTTCAGAATAAGGTTTCATTTCCTTGAAGGATATGGAGCTAATCAACAGCCCATCGACTACCTTATGGGTAGCAACTCCCTATGCCTAAAAATACTGCAGGGACTCGACAAAATAAATTCAAAGTTATTGGAAAGTTCTCAACTGAAAACGTCTCCCCAACCTCCTCCAATTTCGCCTCTAACTTAAAAAGCATCTATGAAAAAGATTCTCTGGGTCTAGTTATCGATCAACTATGCAATCGATCGATGTGTGGTAAGAGATCCTCAAAAAACTCATGTTTTACGGTCAACCAAAACATATTTCAGGCTTTTTAAGTGAGTATCGTCAACATCATTTGTGGTTTTGGAGCTAGAAACGGTCAGCGCGATCTTGGATAATTGGTTTCACAGGTTATTTTAATTTAAGACTAAGGCAGCCAGGTGAGTGAAATCCTGAATGAATCAAATAAGATCATCCAAATTATAAAAATGTAACAGGTTTGAATGTACAGCATTTTAAGGAACGTAGTTAATGGAGACAGGAAATCTATCTCCAAACATGCCAACACAGTCGATTGTGGCTAGTCAGGCAACCAATGAATAACTTGGATAATGTCAGCTCTACCCAATGACTTAATATTCTTACCTCTGAACTGATAAGCAAGCAGTTTTGTCTGGCTAAGGCTAACCTTCTCCCTGCACTAAGTTAACCTCTCATCTGGAAGATGCTACTACTTGTGTAAAAATTTGAAGAGAAGTCCATACTAGAAGTGGGGACAGCCCAAATTTTGCCGTTTATTTAGCTGTTCTATGGCAGTCTTTGTACCTGTTCACTATGGTATTAGAGCACACAGCGACTTCGTTATTAGAGTTCGTCAGAAGTTGTTTTTCAGTTTTACCCATAAGCAGAGATGGGTTTGGGGTAACCGATTCACGCTCAGTGGCTAGTAAATGTGTAGGCAGATTCTAAGCAGGGTAAGTTGCAGTGCATTGGTAGACAGGCAAAGTCGCGAGAACTTTTAAGGCTAACAAAGCCGAAGCTCTCGAATTTGGTAGGTATCCTTTCCGAATATTGTCTATTAGATTTCCCTGCGGTGAGACTTGGGATTGCTTGAAGTCCTTTCTGCAGAAGCTGTCTGGAGGATGAGGTGGACTCATTTCAGCACCTTCTTCTCAGCTACCCTGATCTCATCGGGCAAAGATTTAGACATCTGTGCTCTCACTTATTCGTTACACCTGCGGATATTGCGGGGTTAAATATCACACATCTGGTGAATTGCCTCAGTAGCTCGAAGAGGTTAATACGAACGTAATTCGCCACTGCTGGTTGTCATCCCCCAATCCAAAGCCACTTCTTTCTGTTTTCAATCAATATGGTTCCCTTCCTTTGGTTTTTCTTTTTTTCCCTGTATGATATCACAACGTACGAAATTTGAATATTTGTCCAAGTGTACCCTTCGCAAGGGCAGCCATTTATCCTATCTACCAAAGATTTCTACCTTACGAGTGGTCTTCACGTGCTTGAAGTGCTCGCTTGCTTGATGAACCTTCTTTCCAGTTGACATGTTGCAAAAAAAAAAAAGTATCACGCAGGTGACGACCGCTAATTGGTTGGGACAGTAAAGGAGGCATAGGCGCTGAACTCCCACTTGTGCACTGTTTCCTCTGCTTTAATAGATTGTTATGGCTGTATCTGAAGTAATTTTCTTCCGGAAATATTTAGCGGACACTTTTAGGAATGTGGCAAACCGGGAGTTTTTGCTATGGATATTGGATGTTAGGAACGTGACCTAGGGACACAAAAGGCCTACTAAATCAAAGAGTCGTTCCGTTTTCATGTTATTCAAGTTCGTATATTGCTGTAGCAGCACAAACATTTCCCATGTATGTAGGTGCGGGAAATACTGCTGGAGTGACAGTCCTTAGTCTGATATACTTAAATCCGGTTCGTTCCGGTAACGTAGGACCAACTGTACTGGGAACGTTTTAATTTCTTATCTTACGGTGCTTCTTTTACAATGTTTTTAACCACCAAATAGACGAACCATTGGTGAGAATGCAGCAGTGACCGCTGATGAACGCTCTCCAATCGTTTATATCGAGCCTGGTGTCAAAGTGAATGTGACTTATTATCGGGAAAATGTTTTAGAAGCTGCTTTAGCGCCGTGGACACGCAAAGATTTCGGTCGTAGACCATGGACGTTCCAACAGGACTCGACAACGTCTCATAAAGCTCGTGTGAACCAAGAATAGTTAAAAAATCATGTTCCACACTTCATTTCGTCCACACAATGGCTATTCCATCTGGTCAATTTTGGAGAGCAATGTGAGGACTGAAAAATATGCCAGTATGGATGCGCTGAAAAAAGCGATTATACGAGAATGGGCCAAAATACCTCAAGATCACATTAGTGCAGCATGCAACTCATGTTTTGACTGTATGAAGGCTATAGTCAAGCCAAAAGGTGGTCATATCGAGCTAAATTGAATATTGAGCTGAAGTGAATTGTAATCATTTTTGAACAATTTCGTCTTTGAAATCAATAAAACCTAATTTCACACAAAAAATTATGGTGTTTTGAATAGGTAACACTTCGTATCGCTCACCCTGTAGAAAGAACGATCATAAGAAACCGAACGCACTACTTTTTTATTTATTATAAAAAGTCTTTGATATTTCATTCAAGCCCGAATTGACTGTTTTGAAATTTCCCAAAAATGGACTCAATTCGAAATAAGGTTTCTTGCTAGTCAAGTACCTACTAAAAAAATGTCCAATCTCCCTCTTGCCGGATTAGCAGTAAATATTGCACCCACAATAAGTAAGGCAGAAAACAACAACAAAATCAAAATCTATTATTCGAACGCCAGCTGCACTTCCTTAAATGTAGCCATGCACTCATACATACATCCATACATAAGTAACAGCAGATACGGTGCGCTTGACGGCGACCAGCAACCAGCGGCGAGGCAATACCTCAAACAACACTATCATGTGGCAGCAACAGCAGAAGCAACAAACAGTGTTGTAATGGTGGCATTAGCTGTAGCAATAAGCAACTTTTTCGTACCTACTTACAAGTGGGACAGCACAAAACAACAACACAGCGTATGACACTTCCAGCAACAACAAATAGCAACATAGCAACAATTGATTGTGGGATTGTGCAGCAATAGCGTGCATTGTTGTTATTGTTCTTATAGGCTTGTTGTTGATTTGTTTTGTTCGTTTGTGGCAAAAATCTCGCTTCGAACTCGCACTCGAGCCTAATTGACATTTTCTGCAAAAGAATTTATTGTACCCGAAGCGTACATAAGTTATTCCCTTTGGAAATGAATACATACATTTGTGGTGACAAGCGTTGCAGTGCACGACGGTCGGACGGATGGACGGACGGACAGACGAGCGAATATGAACACACACTCGATAAAAATCAGAAAAAAAAATCAAAAAATATAATAAAAATGCAGAACTTTTGCGCTTAGCTTGGCTGCCTGCAAAAGCCCATAAAGTGTCTGCCCATCATGGCGAGTGGCAGCAGCAGCAACAGCAACAGCAACTGAAACACCAACAATAATGGTGAGTGCTGCCGCTATTGCACATTAAATGTTGTGCCTTGTAACTGTTGTTGTAGGTGGTGAGTTTGCACTGCGGCGCTGGTGCGTCCATTCTTGCCACAAGTGTCACACCGTGTCCGTTGTCCATTGAAAGTTTTTGATTTCCCAACACTGCCAAATGTCAAGCGGTAGTTTATTTGTTGTCATGGCCACAACGATAATACCTAGCACGCATTTTGTTTTTGTTGTTGCAACCATCAATGTTGCTGTTGTTATGGTGCGCACTATCGTTGTAGCTGCGCAAATTTGTACACATATTTGTTGTCGCACGGGATATACGATATTTGATAAGCCTCAAGGCGGCAGTCCAAATGGTGGCTGAGTGGCAGCGCGGGCCAAATCAGGTTGCTCTTAAATTTTTATTTTCCCTAACCGCCCCCCTTTTTCTTCTTCTTCTCCTTCTTCTTCTTTGGCCTGATGAGCGCACTGGTAATGCTGCCACAGCGACTTTGAAAATATTTCTTTGCGCCTAATTGATGCATTCAAAAAGCACTCATAAATATTTTACTCCAAAGACATTTCGATCCGTGCTTGCAACACCTCGCCTACCAACGTGTGTGTGTGTATGTATATCTTTGTTGGCATATATGCATGTGGTATGTAGCAAAACATATACCTTAACTCTGCTGCAATTTAGTGCATGCCACTTGCGCTTGCGAGCGCACTTTGCACTTCAACCAAGTTCAATAACTTGCCACATCAACTACACTTGATCGGTATGCTAGATGTTGCATGTCTAAATCTTGGTGACAATTTTTGCGAATTCCTGCTAGCAATAGCGCACAGATGCACTACAGACGTTGTGGCTGGGCAGCATCAGTAACTTCAGCAGTGGCGAATTGAGCCTACAGTGGTGGCTGTTTTTAAATTAAGTTTAATGCAATCAAGGGAGATAAATGTAATTGAATGAGTTGAAATGGAATGAAATGGAATGGAGTGAAATTATAAAGAGGAAAATGAAATTATATAGAATAAAGTACAATGAAATCGATAGAAATGATTGGAAAGAGAGGGAATAAGGGTGGGCGAAAAAACTTGTGATGGATTGGAATAGGATGGGAGAAAATGGAATCTGAGAGAATTGACATGGGGAAATATTGTGGAATACTATGGAATGGCGGCCGCCGTATCCGAATGGGTTGGTGCGTGACTACCATCCGGAAATCACAGAGAGAACGTAGGAAACGTAAGAAACAGTTTTTTTCCTAATAGCAGTCGCCCCTCGGCAGGCAATGGCAAACTTCCGAGTGTACTTTTGTCATGAAAAAGCTCCTCAGAAAAAATATTTGCCGTTCGGAGCCGGCTTGAAACTGTAGGTCCCTCCATTTGGCAAAACAAAATGGGATGGAATGAAAATGGGATGAATGACAAGTAAATTATGATTTTAAAATAAATAAAAGTAAAGTGGATTACCCTGGCAATTTATGGATTTTTATTCAAATAATAGCACAAAATGTTATGGAAAAAATGAAAGGAGAGGCAATAATGCGGGGAAAGACAATGGAATGTGAATGAATGGAATTAGGAAATTATTTGGAATATTACGAATGAAATAGATTCCCCATGCTGGAATACGAGTTAAAACAAAAACGATGATGATGAAAATTAATTGAAAAGAGAGGGCATAATGGTGGGCAAAAAAATTGCAATGGATTGTAATGAGATGAAAGACAATAGAATCTGATAGAATGGAATGGAAAAACGAAATGGAATAGAATGGGATGAAATCCGATCAAATGGAATAAGAATAATAAAATGGGATGATATGTAATAGAATATCAAGGAGGGGAATGAGAAACAATTAAAGGGGACAGATACCTGTAAAATTTCGAAATTTGTTTTTATAAAATGTTAATATAATCCTTTAAGAATATGTCAACAAATTTTTAGAACGTAAATTTAAGTATTTCTTATAAAGGGTGGTTAAATTTCAAGGGCCGATCTTGAATGTGAGCCACACCTAAGCGTCAACGACACCATTGGACTTCTTTTTTTGGGGTTATCTGGAAAAAAAGGTGTACGTCGATAAGCCAGCAACAATTCAAGAGCTAAAGGATGAGATAATTCGGCACATTAACGGCATAGAACCTCAATTTTGCCTCAGCGTTATTGAAAATTTGTACTATCGGATGGATGTGTGCCGCCGAGGCCGAGCGGCCATTTGGCCAATATTTTCTTTCATACGTAATTGAGCCATACCATCATAATAAAGAGAAATGACAATAATTCCTTAAAAAAATTGTATTGTATTCAAAATCAACACCGGCTCCTGAAATTTAACCACTCTTTATTATACTATAGATCGTCAACCGTGACGACTCTATTCTTTGCGTTCGAGCGCTGGGAGAGGATTTTTCATGTATTCAAACTTTAGACGCGTTTTTCTCAAAACTATATTTTTCGAATGGGCGTACACGATAACTCAAAAAGTTATTCACCGATCTCGCTGAAATTTTGCACACATTTTTTTTTGTGAAATTACCTTCTATATGAATTTACAAGCTTTCGAAAATTTTTCGAAAAAATATGTATATTAATTTTTTCGAAGCAAAAGTAGTAGGAAAATTCGCCCCAAAACTTAATTTATTTTTGAAGCATTTTATTCCGCGAATTTTGTTTTTTTTCATTTTTGTTTAATGCATAGATAGAAATAGAAATTATAACATTAATAAACAACTAAACTTTCGGTTTTTTGTATTCAGGTCACTGACGCCGATGCTACAATGCCCGCCGATTGAGAAGCCCCGTTGCGACCTTCCTGGAAGAATTGAGTGTAAATCCGCCATTTTAAATGATTAAAATAAAAAAATGTTTATATTATTTTAATGTATAAATAAACTGTATGCCAACTTAAAAAAAAAATATGATGGCTTCTTCATTTTAAATAATTTTAATGAAATTCAGGGCAAATATGTCCGTTTACAGGTATTTGTCCCCTTAATGAAATGGAACGAAAAATGAATGTCACGAAAATAAGTGATTTGGAACTGAGTACAGGGAACATAAAGAAAATGAAATAAAGTAAGGTGAAACGAAATTTACCACTCGTAGGAATGAAGCGTATGGTCATATAAGATGGCGCAAATTAATCGTCCAATATGTTTTTCAATAACTTTTTTGCTAAATAAAACAAAACTGATGGAAATCTGTGTTTTGACCTTTACGCGCCCATTACTTATCTGTTTGTAGCTGCAGTAGCCGTCTTGTTCACATACAAGGCCTTTCGCAAAAACTACAGGGTCCGCCATATAACTTTACGGAACTAAAAATGCTATAAAAAACAAACTACTCAATATTTTTCCAAACTGTTTTTTTATTTTGAAGTACAATCCTTCCGGTTAATGATGGAACTCAACTTCATTCATATGGCTGCCTCGGCTAGCCACCAAGGTCTTTACGCGAAATTCGTCTCAATGATGTCTCCGAAATGTCCAATGAACGACGGTGAACTGATGTTCCTGGTGATTCACGAACACTCTCGGCCACAGCAGCAATATTTTAGGGTGTACGCACGGTTTTTGGTCGGTCACGCGTTGGTTTGTCAGTAAGCAACCCAGATTCTCTTACTTTTTTCGCAAAGTAACGCACATACGCTTAATTCGGTTCTTTTCTTCTTCCCATCGCCGTACGTAATTTTCGTACACATTCTGCAACATTACCATGATTTTCAAAGTAATGTCGCAATATTTCCCAGCGTTCTTTGAGCATATGCACAACCATTTTCGTTCAGCGGAAGAATAAAACTAAATTTCTGTCAAATCAGATGACAGCTAAGTGTTACCATTCTTCAAATAATACTTAGTTCAAATCCGTAACGATAGATGGCGGGCCCTATATAAATATTCTAATCTTAATTTTGCACCACCTTGTATATGTTGTTAATAGTCAAGTAGCAATGAAGGTCGCTTTCGCTTATCGAACAACGCAACAGTACTCTTTGTGGAGTCATCGGCCGAGAAGGCAAATGATGGAGCGGATAAGTGTGATAAGAAAGGCTCTGACCTTGACCTCCTACCGGTAGAGGGCATTAGCATTCCTCTAAACGAACTGTATACTGCGATTGGCCCGAGTCTAGTCGCGGAAAACCAATAAAGGGTTTCTCTGACTACTAACTGCAGGGTCTCCAAAGCGCTTTGGCCAAAACTGAATTTAAAAGGACAATGTGTCTACTAGGATTCAACCGATCAACAACCAGCGCGCTCACAGGCGTTATAAACGGTCACTGCACTATTGGCATCCTAGCCAGTAGAATGGGTGTACTTCACAATGGTTTCTGCTGGAGCTGTGGAGATGAAGAAGAAATTGAGTCGGTACAACACCTCCTGTGAATGTTCTGCACTTAAAAGAAGCCGTGCCAAATATCTTGGTGATTATTTCTTTGAAGACCTGTGAATTTGGCAAAATGTCTCACTGGAGGGGCTTCTTAAAAATATCTAAATGGTTTAAGCAACTTAGTTAGAGGATGGAAGTCAAATGCAGGTATTACAATAAACCTTAGGGCCACCGAGTGTCTTATCTTACACAATGGACTATGGTAGTTTTGTACGGATAGGCGGAAAGACCTTGTTTCGTGCACCAGTCGTCGATTTTATCCAGAATTCTCTGCACTTTCATGTAAAGCCTTCTTAAGGACTTATCCCATGTGAAGCACACAGACATCGTCCGCATATGCTTGGACATGAAATCCGAATTCCTACATTGCCATCAACAGTAAGTCTACGACGAAGCACCACAACAGCGGAGAAAGAACACCCCTTTGGGGACATCCTTGCTGTCTGCTAATACTGAATTGCTGCGATATTTTATACATCTTCATGCAACGGAGGTCCATATTGGGCCACTGCGATTACATTTTTCAGGTTTATTGAAAGCACTAGGCTATGAAGGTATGTTGTGTGCCTTTGCGACCATAAATTGAAAATCTTGCAAACAAACCAGGAAAAGCAGGAAAGAAATCATAAATTTTTTTGTGCCTAAAAAATATGCAGCCTCCAACTGAATTTCTCGAGAGCCACTACTGTAAATATAAAAACCACCGCAATGAGACCAGTCAGTGCAAAATCTAGTTACGTACAATGACAACAGCAACAACAACAACAACAACATCGACAATTGCTAGTACTACAGCAGCAGCAGCAGCATCAACAACGAGCGACATAGAATTCGCTAACGCACCGCCGCTTGTCTGGCATGTCTGCGCTGAGTCACTTAGCTGCCGTCCGATCAGCCGCCCGCCATTCCGCTTGCCACTTGCCGCCTGCTATTTGCAGCCATTGTCGCCAAGTGCATGCCTCACATGTCTGTATGTAATTGGGCTTGTGTATGTAGTGCGCAGTGCTTGGCGGCGCGTGGAATTTCAGTTATCTCAAGTACGCCCACAAGTACATGTAAATCGACTTGGCTGGAGCAACGCAGCACCCCTCGACACAGCGCAGCTTAGCACAGCACAGCAATGCCAACAGGCACCAACAACAACGCTGATCGTTACCAAACAGCTAGAACATGGTATGCAATTTGCTCGTTTGACACTTGAAAATGTGGCGACACAATGTGGCAGAAAGAAGTAGAATTTTTTTTTTATTTTTTATTAGTGCTTTTTTTTTGTTTCTTCGCTTAGATACATTTTGCTTTTGTTCTGCATTATTTTTTATTTATACACTTTTTTCGCTTTTGCTACTCTTTATTTCGTTAGGTACTAACATTTTTTTGCACTTTCTTCTTGTTTAAGTTTTTATTGTTTGCATTTCCTACGCCTTTTGTGGGTTTAGAATTGTCGCATTATTGCGCATTGCACATTGTTTGTGATTTTTGGTATTTGTTGTTGCTATTATTTTTCTACAGCGTACGAATATAAGCGGCCGGCAGGTGGCGTATGTTATTGTGGTGCATGTGTGCGTGTGTGTGCAAGTATGTGTTGTAAGTTGTAAGTGTCAACGCAATGCATTAGTTGCTTGTTAGCATAAAAATACTTACTACTTGGTTGACATATTGAAATAGAGTTCTCTTCCTTCTTCGTAAACCGAATGGCTGAGCAAAAAATTTCGTAATTTTCCGTTTCCTTTTTTTATGCACAAGTAAGGTGAATATAGGATGCATTATTATAAAAGTGCCCAGCTTCAAACGACCAGGAAAGAAATAAACAAGCGTAGGTTCTGGTGGTTGGTTGTCTCTAGCGGCGCACATTTGCTCTGCTGACCCTTTGTGAGGCGACGCAAAGGCTTACAGTAACTCCCTTGAACTGCTGCGTTCAACCTCAGCGTGGCTTAAGGGGTAACACCACTGTACACGCGTAAAATAAACACGATTTTTAAAGAATTTTTTTGTATAGAAGGAAAGGGGAAACAATCACTCTGATTTGGGAAGTTATTACTTATATACTAAAATACAAAACTACAAAGTTTGATCGAAAAATTTTACAAAATGGCGGCATTGGAGACATTTTTGTAATATGGTTTCACTTGAAGGAGCTCCGCGGCACGCAGCACAGAGGGTGCAAATTTTAATCTGGAACAAAGAAACATTTTTTTTCTTAATCTAGATAAGAATAGCTAGAGAAACACGTAGGGAATTTAAAAAATATTTATTTTTGTGGAATTAGCAAGCATTTGAAGGAAAAAACTCTATTTTGGACTAAAAAAACGGCACTTAAATTAATCTATCGAAAATCCCCTACGCTCTTCTCTTAAGAAGGTTATTATACAGACGTAGTAAAAACCTAATTAAAAATATTTAAAATTGTTTGAGTTATGCTGCGTGCCAATTTCAGAAAACGTGTTTTGAGAAAAACGCGTTTAAAGTTTGGAAATTTGGAGAAGTCGTTAGGTAGCAGTCACTAACGCTTGGTTAAAAGCTTAAAATATTTATGAAATAAACTTCGGTAACGTATAAAACTTTTTGTTCTGTATTTTAAAAGGTTCAAAGAATTTTTTAAGCTTATAAAAAAAAAATCAATTTTTTGAAATTTCTACAGTGGTGTTACCCCTTAATCAACAGAGTCCTTTCCGCTTGGTTACTTTCTAGTGCTGGTGTGGAAGTATTGCATAATGCACCTGCTAGTCTCTAGTCAGTCAACTTCTTGACATAGGTTTTGTTTTCTATCTGCCACCATTAAAGCATTGTAGGCCTTCTGGAATGTATTTTTACTTGCAGCCGCCGTAGCAGAATAGGTTCGTGCGTGACTACTATTCAAAGGTGCAGAGGTCAGATTCTTCGTGCATGAAACACCAAATAATACGCACGTCCGTCGGTAGGCAATGGCAAATTGCCGAGGTATTTCTGCGCCATAAAAACCATTTGCCTCCAATTCAACGTCTTCGAAGGTTATTGGCCTTCCTTCACGCGGACGGTCGTCAACATTAAAATCACCGTCTTTGAAGCGACGGAACCAATCTCGGCACGTTGTTTCACTTAAAGAAGCATCTCCATAAACTTTTTGTAGCTCTCGATGCGCTTCAGCCGCCGTTTTTTTCGAATGAAAGAGGAAAATCAACACTTGCCGCAAATGACGATTATTCAGCACAAAATCAGACATTTTCACAAAAGCAAAAGTAGATGATACCAAAACAAAATCATTAATGTGTCGAAACAGTTTGTTTACCACATGTCTAAGCTTGGTTTATAACGTTAAAGTTATGTTATGTATCGACTAGCACACACTGCTGGCGACATCTATCGACAAACAGCGGAAACTTAGTTGCGGTCAAGTCAGCATGAACAATTAAGTTCGACTCAAAACCTCGCAACTACTGGCTTCCACATCACCGGAGAAGGAAAACCTCTTTCAGGTTTGACCCTCTTTGCCCCCAAACATTTAAAGATACGGCGGTCGCTATTTATATGATATTTCTGGCATTGGTCCCTTCTAATTTTGTCAGGCGCCATCTGACGTTTCCATTGAAAAGTTTGACATAGTTTGCATAACCCAAGTCGGAGCGTTTGTTGTTGTTTCTACTTGATTGACACGATAATCGTTTAAGCGATTTTTGCCGAGTTCAACAAAGCGCGCCAGTCGTTTCTTTCTCGTGCTAACCGGCACAGTTAGGCATACCAAGAGAAGCTAAGTCCTTCTGATCTTTTTAACGCAGAGGAGGTCTTCCTCTCCCTCTGCTGCCACCAGCTGAGATACGACGAGCACGAAATATCCACGAAACTTGTGCAATGAATTTTCTCGTGGTCGCTGTTCACTCATCAAGGAACTCCGGGAAGGTCGTCCAAAATCAGTTGTTGTGCTAGAAAATAGCGATACTGTGCGCGAAATGATTGACCTTTTTTAAACGTTGCGTGGGATTGAAGCATCCATGGGTATTAATATGACTAGATTAATAATAAGATTATCCTTAAAAGGTATGCTAGAGTTGGTTCCCACTCATACTAAAAAGCATAGTGGAAAAAGTGCTTCGAAAATTGGTTCAAGCGAATGCAGAAATGTATTAATCATCGTCGAGAATATTTTTTAAAATCAATAAAACTTTTCTCACCCTCCAATGTACATCTTTCATTTGAACAGCCAGAAATCTAAATAGCAACCCTCGTATATACACACTTCCGTGCGTCCAAAAAAACAACCAAACTACAATTCTTGATAGCGTCCAAAGCAACACTCGCCCAACAACTTCATTTTGGGAATGGAAAAAATCAAAAATAATTGCCAACACCCCAGCGAATCATCGACAGGCGCTCGAATGTTTCCTCTGACTGGCTCCAAGTTGCGCTGATGCGTTGATGATGTGGGCCAGAAAAAAGGTGAAATTCGTTATGCGCACGCAAAAAAAATTGCGAAAGAAAAGTATAAGTATTATATAATATAAGAACGCATTGTCATAGCTACGCATTTCAAATTCTTGTTCTGGGTTGGTTTTGGCGGCCGTAGTCGAGGCAGAGGCAGAGGCCGAGGCAGTGGCAGCGACGCCACGGCAGTGTTGGCAATGGCAGCCACTTACTCATGAGCTCTGCTTCTGCTGTTATATGCACACGTATGTATGTGTTTGCCAACCTATCGGGCCATTGACAGGCCTCACAGAGTAAACTTCACTTAATACGAAAGTATCTGGCGCGTTGATGGAAACAAGATTTATATGACATTGTTGGCCATATTTTCAAATTTAATGAGACACCAATCGGATGAGTTAAACGATGGCTTTAGTGTGTAAAAATCACGTGCGTGCGAAAATTGTGCTGCAAGTAGGTATTTAACTGCAATACATACGCATATATCAATAAACACATACACACTTATGTACGATGGCACAAGGGTGTATGGGATTTAATGAAGACATCTGTGTTGTGGTTGGACTTATGCCCTGAAGTGGTGATGTATTTATCGATCTACATATGTTAGTAAGTGAGAAACTTTAGAAACGAGACTTCGATAAAGGTATAATAAATGTAAGAGAATCTGAATGGATTTCTGGATATGAATACTCATCTAAAAACATCTATAAAATAATAATATGTTCAGCAGAAATTCTGTTTTATTTTATTAGTGGTTCCTTAATTTTTCGAAACCAGTTATTGGTCTCATTTTTGTTGCATAACATTTGAAAATAAATATTTTCGAAATAAATATTAGAAAATAAATATTTGCATACCCATATGATTTTTCTAAGTCTGTCTCAGGGGTTAAGGGTAGTTAGAGGGCCGAAAAAATGATGATTTTCAATTCATTTTTTTGCTAGTCAATTGCTTTATTTTGCAAAAATAAAACCGCAGAATTAATACATCATGTTTTGACTTGACTTTAGTGAAATTTCAAAAAAAAAAAAAAAAAAACAATTAATAATTGTAAAAGTTATCGCTGTTTGTGTGGAGCCCGTTTCTGCAGAAGTCCCTTGCGGTGACCATCAGGTCCTTGGAAATTCACCTAAAATCAATCGCACAAGAGCAATTAGTTTTATTAAGAGATAATCTTGTGACTGATCGAAGCTTTTTTTCAAAATTAACAATAGTAAAAGACTTCAAATTTTCCCACAATATTTTGAAGATGTCAATAATAAAAAAAAACATCAAATTTTTTGAAAATCTGACTACCCTAATCCCCTAAGTGAGCAATAAGTTATATCTCTTGTCACTTTTAGGCTGTTGCTGGGTATCGATTAAGGAGCCGAGTTTAAGTCCTGTTGCCCCTAACATCTGGTTTCACAAAGCTTCGATCGCAAAGATACCAAACTTCTTCCGCAGTTGAACACTTCCATGTCAAATGATTCTTTAAATGTTCTGGACTTCGTCGTCGATTTTTCTTCAAATTGGTTTTATGGTAGGCTTGAGTACAATAAGAAGTAAACTGTAAAAATTTAATAAATTTGAAATTTGTAAAGTTTTGAAATTTTTGGTACAGAGTTCTTAAAGTTAACTTTGTTGTGTTCATTAATTTGTTCGCATAAACAATATTAAAAGACAAAACAATGCTTGGAAAAAGCATTGAATACATTTCAGCACTGAATGAAACTCAAACTTTATAAACTAATAAATTTGAAAAAAATTTAAAATTTTAATAAAAAAATCATTTTTGGGAAAGATTAAAATTTATTTTTTTTGGTGTATTGGAAAAAAATTAGAAAAATTATATTTATTAAAAGTTTATGAGAATTTTTATATATATATATAGTTCGAGTTCTATTCAATTTTGAAAATCCTGGTACACAGAGTTTTTAAAGTTAATTTTGTTGAATGCATCAATTTGTTTGCATAAAGAATATTAAAAAAAAAAACAATTTTTCAAAAAAAAACATAATTTAATAAATTTTCATCACTGAATGAAACTCAATATTTATAAATTAATAAATTTGAAAAAAGTTAAAATTTTAATGAAAATAAAACATGTTGGAAAAGATTTCGGTTTTTTTTTTATTACGAAAAAAAAATTTAAAAAAATATTTTTTGGAAAAAATTATTTTTATTAAAAAAATTTGTGGATTTAAATATTTTATTTCTATTAATTTATATAGTTCGAGTTCCATTCGATGTTGAAAATTTTGGTATACAGTTTTTTAAAGAGAAATGTCATCGGCACTTTTTGGTATTTTTATCAAGTTTATTTGAAGACCTTTAGATAAAATATACCTACAAACATTTTTAGAAAAACATTTGGAAAATAATTTTTTATAAAAAATTGTTGGTAATTTTTTTTTTTTTTAAATATTCGGGAATTTTTTTTTAATAAAAATATTCGAAATTTGTTTTTTGTCATTTTTCAAAAGCACCCCGCCTCAGATTACTTAATTATTTTTGTCAATTTTTTTTTTTTAATCTTCATGATGATAAGATTTATGACATGTTGAAAAATTTAGTACAGAGTTTTGTGAAATACCTTCGGTTCTTTGTTTTGTTCTTTCTATACTTTTTGTAAATTGTATTCCGTAAAATGTGTTCAAACAATTTTTTTTTGTTTTTTTAATTTTTGGAAAAATGTTTTGTTTTTATTCAAAGTTGTTGGAAATATATTTCTCTAGTGTGCTAATTAAGTTAGAGTGGGCCAAATAATACCTGCTTATGTTAAGCACAAATAATTCTTTTATTTTTTGACAAATTTATTTTTCTCTCTTTGTAGGTTATTATTGAATTATTGGAAATTTATTATGGAACCCTACAGTACAACACAACGCGTTAAAAGTATCGAGTTTTTCTATTCTTGTCAACGATCAATTGTTTTAACGCAGCGTAAATATCGGCAACATTTTAATTCCAGATCAGCTCCCACAGCCTTCATGATTAGGAATTTGGTCGGTCGTTTTGAGGAACTGGGTTCAGTGGCCGACGGTCTTGAATGAGGTGCCCATTGAAATATTCGCACTGAAAACAACGTGGAAACTGTGTGGCAGAGTTTTGCAGATGATCCATCTGCCTCAACTCGCCGTCGTTCCAGCCAATTGGGCATTTCCAGAACGACATTGTGTAGAATTTTAAAGTTGGATCTTAAGATGTACTCATACCCAATTCAAATTGCTACCGCAAGACCACCAACAACGACTACAATACGCTATTCGTTTAACACAATTAGCCAAACAAATTGATTTTTTAAATAATGTTTTGATGTCGGATAAAGCGCATTTCTATTTATATGGTTATGTCAGCAAACAAAACTGTAGATTGTGGGGCTCTGAAAATCCAAGGGCAACACACCAACATCAGTTGCACCCATCTAAATGTACTGTTTGGTGCGGCGTTATGGCCACTAGAGTTATCGGTCGATATTTCTTCGAAAATGAGGATGAAACGCCGGAATCGGCAAACGTCTGATTTCCAAAAATTCAGATTTCCCTTGGCCACCTCGTTCGCCAGATTTTACTGCGCCCGACTTCTTTTTATGTGGATATTTAAAAGACAAAGTGTATCTTAATAAACCAGAAACTATTAGACAGCTGAAGCAAAATATTCGAGACGAAATACTGAGCATTCAACCAGAAACATTATGTGGTGTAATGGAAAACGCGTTAAAAAGAGCCAATATTTCATACATAATATCCATAAAATATATTCAGTGAATAAAAACAATTAAAAAAATAAATAAATAATTGGCGCGTACACTTCTGTTAGGTGTTTGGTCGAGCTCCTCCTCCTATTTGTGGTGTGCGTCTTGATGTTGTTCCACAAATGGAGGGACCTACAGTTTCAAGCCGACTCCGAACGGCAGATATTTTTATGAGGAGCTTTTTCATGGCAGAAATACACTCGGAGGTTTGCCATTGCCTGCTGGAGGGCGACCGCTATTAGAAAAATGTTTTTATTAATTTCACCGAGATTGGAACCAACGACCTCTCTGTGAATTCCGAATGGTAATCACTCACCAACCCATTCGGCTACGGCGGCCGCCAATTAACCAAAATAAATAATTATTGCAAATGTTATTTGTGTTTAACATTAGTAGGAGTTATTTGTATATATCCCCTATAAATAATAATAATATTGTATTTTTTCTATTTTTTAAAAAACATCCCGCCTCACAATTCTTTTCTTTTTTTGCAATTAATTAAAAACAGAATCTTATTAATTTTGAGATCTATTTAATGTTGAAAATTTAGGTATAGGGTTTTGTGAAATATCTTCGGTTCTTCTTGTTCTTCTTAGAATTGTCTTTTAACTCCTTTAGATAAAATATATCTAAACATTTTTTTTTTAAGTTTTGGAAAAATATTTATGAAAAATTGTTCCAATTTTTTTTTTTGTCTTTTTTGAAAAGCAACCCCGCTTCAGAATTTTAGTCATTATTTTGAAAAACAAATTTATTAAATTTAAGATTTACGCAATGTTGAAAAAATGTTGTTGGTACAAAGTTTTGCTGATGCGAAAAATTTTATCAATACTGTTTTAGTTTCTTTGGAAAAAGAATTTTAAAAATTGTTTTTGGAAAAGAATTTACACCAAAATTTTTTACTAAAATTTTTTAGTAATTGTTTTTGTCGTGTTTAAAGAACACTCCACTTCAAATTTTTTGTTCTTACTTTTGTCATTAAATTCTAAAAAAAAGGTATTCATTTTGAAATTTATTCATTGTTGGTATAGAGTTTTATAAAGTAAATTGTCTCTTTAATATTTTCACAAATTTTGCTTTGTTTTTATTAAATATTGTTGGGAAATCTTTTTCTTGCCATTTTTGAAAAACACTCCATCTCAGAATTTATTTTATTTGCTACTTGAAGTATGCCTGCTACTTGAAGTATGCCTGCGATCTAACCTTCCACCCTACCTAAGACTTATTCAATGCTGAAAATTTTGGTATAAATTTAAAATTTTTCCAAATTTTTTTTTCTTTTTTTGAGCATGTTTTATCTTTAAAAATTAAACAAATATTCACAGATTCGCTGAATATGATTCTCAAAATTAAGGGAATCCCGTTATGAAATTTTTCATATATATAATGGGTTATTCAATAGGTGCGCTTCAACTTTTTTCCGATAGGGAGGGCGAACGACGCAATGTTTTTTATTTTTCACTTGTCATTTGTAAACTTCATTAGTAAACATTTCATCATGGAACGCTACACACTTGAGCAACGATTGCAAATCGTGCAAAATTTTTATGAAAATAATCTTTGTGTTGCTGCTACTTTAAGAGCATTACGGCCATTTTACGGTCCATTTAACAAGCCGTCCCGTTTTGGGGTTATGTGAAGTCATTGGTCTACAGTAACAAGCCGGCGACGATTTGTGAGCTCAGAGCCAATATTGAACGCGAAATTGCTGGAATTTTGGCCGATTTATACAAAAGAGTGGTCGAAAATTGGGTCCAACGATTGGACTTCGTAAAACGTGCAGGCGGTGGTCATGCAAAAGAAATCGAATTTCATACTTAAATGTATATGATCAAACTCGATAATAAAAAAAAATTAGTTAAAAAGTCAAACCGTTTGTGTTTTATTCAAAAAAGTTCAAAAGTTGAAGCGCTCTTACTGAAAAACCCTATATATAATTGGCGAGTACACCCTTTTTGGGTGTTTGGCCGAGCTCCTCCTCCTATTTGTAGTGTGCGTCTTGATGTTGTTCCACAAATGGAGGAACCTACAGTTTCAAGCCGACTCCGAACGGCAGATATTTTTATGAAGAGCTTTTTCATGGCAGAAATACACTCGGAGGCTTGCCATTGTCTGCCGAGGGGCGACCGCTATTAGAAAAATGTTTTTTTTCTTAATTTAGGTGTTTCACCGAGATTCGAATCAACGTTCTATCTGTGCATTCGGAATGGTAATCACGCACCAACCCATTCGGCTACGGCGGCGCCAAATTGAAATTTTTCATAGTCTCAGCTTTTAATGAATGAAATAAGAATGATGATATGTGATGTGTTTTTTTAAAATGATGATAACGAAATTGCCCAAACATTTTTAGTAAAAAAAGTTAATTTAATTTTTTTCCAAAACAAACTTTTTACTTAATTTTTTTCCAAACAAAAATTTAATTTTTTTCCAAAACGAAAATTCAATTTAATTTTTTTCCAAAACAAAAATTCAATTTTTTCTAAAAAACAAGTTTACGTCATTTTTGCCAAAACAAATCTTTAATTTTTTTCCAAAACAAAAACTTAATTTTTTTCTGAACAAAAATTTATATATTGTCCCAAATCAAAAATTTATTTTATTCCGAAAGAAAATTGTTTAATGTTCTTTTAATAATTTTTGAGGTATATTTTATCCTTAAAAAATAAAAGGAATTCACTTGTTCACGTATTTGAATATAACTTGAAAAGTCACGGCAAACCAATATTAAATTTTTAGGGATTGTTGACATAGTCATAGTATTAATAACAAAAATTAGAAAACATTTTTTAAACTTCAAAACAAAAATTTCTTTTCCAAAAATATACAATTTTGTTTTAATTTTATATTTTTTTCGTAAATGAACTTTATGCCAAAACATTAATAAAAAGATCAGAAAAATGTTAAAAAGCCCCTTTAAAATGTATTTCACTCAAAACACCTATACCATAATTTTGACAATTAATGACTTAAAAACTCTTAAATTTGTTCAAAATTTGTTCAGTTTAATCCCTATAATACAGAATCTTATAAATAAACCATTTTATAATTTCAAAGAATTTTTCTTTTTGAAAAATTGACGACAATATCCAAAATACTTGCATTACTTGCCCTGGGATCGCTCAACACTTTCCAATGTCTACGCAGCAAATTGCAACTCTTTTTATTATTTTTCTAATAAAATAACCTTGTTTTCCCCTCATCACAATCTGTAAGTATTTTGTACGCAAACGCTTTTCAAACCTAATAATTTCAACAAATTATCGTACGCACACGCATAGAGGCACACACACATATACGTACGTATGAATGTGCTCTGAAAGCATTCAAGTCAAATTTAATAGAGCAACAACTGATTAGGAAGCCATAACGTCAAATTTAAATACTCACAGACTTTACAAGCGTTTGTAAATATGTACAAATTAATATGCAAATAAATGCGTGTGGATGTGCTTTGTGGCGGCTTATCTCAAACGTTCAAAAACCCATAATAATAAAATAAATTAAATAAATTAATATTGTCACTACCAACTGCGCAAAGTTGTGGATGATGTTGTGGTTGTTGTTGCTCTGGATGCTGGTAGCGGTGATTCAGTTATTCTATTGGTGGCAGTGGTGGTTCGCTGTTGTTGTGTTGCCACTGCCTATAGAGGAAGCTTCACTTGTTGTTGTAGCTCTTATGCGGCTACTGCTTTGGTAATTGTTTCGGAGCGCTAGCCGCTTTGAGTCGTTCAAAATTTTGTTGAACCAACAGTCATTCAAATTATATTTTGATGTTCTTTTGATTTTATGACCTGCGTACACTTAAGTGGATATATAATATAATACAATAGAAATATATTCAAATAGCTTGGACTGCCGCCTGCTGTTACACTATTGTCTGGACGAATTCGGCTATCCCAAAATATCAACTCTGATACTTTAATATGTATAAAGGGTGGCGCAAAAATTCGATTAATTTTAAAATTGAAATTAAGACGTAAATACGGGCATGATGAGAGCCTTCTAGAGTGTTAGTTTTGTTCGTCAAGCGCGGCTTTACTACTTAATTGCCTACTTAGTCCAAAGTAGCAGTTGTTGGCAAGAGAGATTCTACTATGCATTGGATTTCAAGGCTGACATTGTTATCGGTGTTAATACTGATTCCTACGATGGACAGACATTATAAAGGCATACGAGAAAGGTTTCGAATACCTGCATACCTGCTAAGGATTCTCCAGAGCTACCTGAGTGAGCGTGAACTGCTGTACGATACACCAGATGATCAGAAAACAAAAGCGATAAGGTCTGGCGCATCTCAAGGATCTATTCTCGGCCCCGATCTATGGAATCTGAGCTACGATGAGATATTGAGCGTAGAAACGCCAGAAGATACATATATAGTGGGATACGCGGACGATATAGCGGCGGTGATACCAGCTCGGAACACTGAGGACGCTAGAAGGAAGCTGAACCAACTCATAATAAGGACACAAATATGGCTCGACGACCACGGCCTGGAACTCGCCAAACATGAAACCGAAGTCATTCTTATGCCACGAGGTCACATGCCACTCGAGGTCAGCATGCAAATGGGCGACACGTCCTTAGTGACCCAAAAAGTAGTGAAATACTTAGGTATTCAACTTGACTGCAGGCTTACTTTCTGGGCCCAGATACGGCATGCAGTTACCAAAGCAGCAAATGTCACGGTATGCTTAGTAGATTAATGGCAAACATCGGTGGGCCAACACAGAGCAAAAAAAAGCTAATTATGGCGGCCACAGCTCAATTCTCCTGTTCTGCAAAGCGCAAAGCACTGGTAGCTGTGCAACGAATAGCGGCACTCAGAGTTGCCTCAACCTACCGCACTGTCTTAGACGCAGTAATTTTCGTGATCAGCGGGCAGATACCCGTCGACCTCATGGACGCCAAGCAATGCTGCGGTGGTAAAACCTTTGGGATACTGAACCGAGTGGCAGTTGGACGGCGAAGCTTATATCATCAATTGACAAATGGGTCCAAAGGAACTTTGCCTTTTGTGCCCTCTAATTATGACAGTACCTCTTCCAAACTCAGTTCCCTTATTCATCCTAAGATAGAGCTGGGTTGTGCTGTGCGGATATGTCTTTCTTCTGGCTGCAATTAACCGAGATGCAGAAACGACAAGAGTCAATACCCCCTTCCTGTGCAGATGGCTGCGCGGTCTGCAGTGACCTGTGAAAATCCCCGTGAGTCAGTCTATCCCTAGGGAGGGTTACGAGTTTCCGAAACCTCTTTTTTGATTATATGAGAAATTCACCTGACGTAGCTTCTTAGTACAAGACCAGCTAACCACTCTTAGACTCCTAAGGTGTGTTGTCCCATAGCAAGGAAGAATTTGGGATCTATTGGTAATTAGGCTGCAGGCTCTCCAGCCACTGTATTCGTGGCTTCGTTCCCAAGTACATATGCCCCTGTGTCCTAAGACCCATATGAACCGGATGCGATTGTCCGTTCCAAACAAATTCATTTTCACGATAAACTCAAAGACCAGTGAGGAATTAACCTGGCAGAATGGCAATGCCTTGAGTGCCAGATGACTGCCGTTCAGAATGGCAATGGGCTGTTTCCCGAGGTTTCTTTCCAAGTTCATCTCTCACATAAACAGATGGTACACAGCCCTGCTAGAAAGATGTTTTGAAAACTACGCATCGGTGCAGCACGATTTGTTTTGGGACCATATATTCCGGTATCCATGCTTTCTAGTGCCTTCGAGTCTATATACCAGTGCGAGGTATACTCTTGGAGTTTAATTTGAACTTCTTCTCAAATTTAGTGGTTTAGGCGAGTTGCGTTCACCAAACAATCCGTAGGGCGAACTTAAGCTAGTCCTGAAAGCACTCTTTGTTATTGTTGTTGTTGTAGCAGCATAAACATTTCCCATACTTACATGCTGGGAATGCTGCTGGAGTGACAGTCCTTGGCCGGATATAAGTCCGGGTCGTTTCGCTAACGTAGAACCGACTGTCGTGGAAACGTGAAAGCACTCTTCATATGCGCTGCTTGGTATATCCTGAAGCTCTTCCAGTGGTGTGGCCTTTATCTCCTCAATCGTGGCAAATCTCCATCATCTCATCGGCCTTTTCAATTTTTGCAAAAGATAAAAATTGCATGGGTCAGGTGCAGTAAAAAAATGTGGGTTAGACATGAAAAAATATTCTTTGCATAATTTTTATCGATAAAGATATGTCCAGCGCAACATAACACATCTCCATAACACTTTATCTCCGTCAAACACAAACACAAAAAAAACCAAAAAATTTGTAGCGCATGATGGCTGATGATGTCAACATACTAAAGGGTGGTTAAATTTCAAGGGCCTAAACGTCAAGTTTTTTTCTGCATCTAATTTGACATTTTTCAATTTCATATTAACGCAATTTGAACCATAGGAAGATACCTAATCGAGCAATGCGTTAAAGTTATTCAGGCTTATTATGCAAACGGCCGTTCAAATCAATAATGCATATCGCGCACTTCGTGAAGAAACTCATCTTCTCTGATGAGGCACATTTTCACCTCAGTGGATTCGTCAATAAGCAGAATTGCCGCATTTGGGCGAATGATAATCCAAGAGTGATTGCCGAAAAACCAATGCACCCACAAAGAGTGACTGTTTGGTGCAGTTTATGGGCCGGCGTCATCATTGGGCCGTATTTTTTCTAAAATGAGGCCGGTCAGGCAATTACTGTGAATAGTGTTAGCTATTGTGAGATGATAACGAACTTTTTATGGCCCGAATTGGAAGATATGGATGTGGACGATATGTGGTAAACAACGAATAATCTCACGTCGCGGCGATGTCAATTGGCCGCCAAGATCATGTGATTTGACACCGTTGGACTTCTTTCTTTGGGGTTATTTGAAAGAAAAGGTGTACGCCGATAAGCCAACGATAGCTCAAGAGCTAAAGGATGAGATAATTCGGCACATTAACGGCATAGAACCTTAATTATGCTAGGGGCGTCATCGAAAATTTGGACCATCGGATGGAGGTGTGCCGCCGAGGCCGTGGCGAATATTTGGCCAATATTTTATTTCATACGTAATTGAGCCATACCAGTATTATCATAACAATGAGAAATGACAATAATTTCCTAAAAAAATTGTTTTTTATTCAAAATCAACACCGGCCCTTGAAATTTAACCACCCTTAATATAAGAAGCGTGTGCCCGAACTAAATAAAGAAAAGTTCGCAAATCGAATGTCCATAGCCGACAAAATTTGAAAAGCCCCATTTTTATATCAAAATTGACGAAAAAAATAATTCAAAATTTGCGATTTTCATTTGGCCCACCCTGTATGTATTTCGTTGAATATATAGATGACCCGCCAGTGCGTGTTTGATCTCAATCAATAATTTAAATTTGTATTTTTATGTTCATTTTAATTATTCATTTGATATTAATTATTCAATGCTGTGTTACGCTCGTTTGATATCTTATTGATATCGTCGTCGTTCAGGCCACGCTGCGTACACTCAAACACACCACCCATAAATACTTGCGCATACACACACACAGTAATTACATATAACTCGTATAAATCGGCGCACTTTGTCTACACAAACGCACACGCACACATATTTATGCTATGGCTTTTGTTGTTATTGCTGCTTCTGGTGGTTAAATTGTTTATGGTTCAGCGTGACGATTTCTCGGTATTATGCTGATGAGCGGCGCTCATTAATTTCTCATTCAGCATCTCTGCCGCACACCACCAGCACAAAGAGCAGCCTCAATTCAAGTTGAAATGAATCACATCATTCCACTAATCATTTTGGAAAAATCAAAAATCGTTTGCTATGCTGCCACAAGCAAAAAAAAAAGAATCCAAGTTTCTTCGTTAGCCATCACTTGCCGCACTTCACATCACATCACATCAACGCATCACATCTCTTGCCCAATCACATAAAACAAATGAGCAGCTTCTAATTCGGCATTATGTTTCAGTTTCAATTTAAATAATATGTAGTTTAAGACCGCGACAAATTAGTTGTAGAAAAAAGAAATCATTAAAAGTCATAGTAAAATTAAAGAGAAAAACAAACCGACGTCCGTTTGTGGCTTAATTTATGCAACAAGATTTATCGCACCTTTGTATTAATTGCCGATGGCTACGCTTGAAGCTATTGCTGTGCTGTGTTGTTATTTTTGTTGTTATGTTAATATTTTTTGAACATTTTCTTATCTGATTTTCGAAGTGGTTGCTCAAATTAACAGTTTAGGTGTGACGAATTATTTGTTACATAAATATGGAGAGCCATAAATTGGTTCGAAATTCTATTGAAAATTTCTTTTCGGAAGAACATTTGGATGGTTGTATAAATTTTATAACTAGCTAGAATTTTTATTTCAAAGTCGCATATTAGTAATAGGTATATGTGGCGCGCAAGTAACTTTGGCGAGTTTTGAAAGATACGTTCCTTCAATTCCAACACGAATTTTATTGTAAGGAGCTATATATGACGACTCTTGCCGCAAGTTGGCTTATAAGTGCCTTAGAAGTAAATATTTTCATGGGAAACTGAACTAGGAGCATTGAATTTTTTACTGAGCGGCGAACACTTTTACACAACTTTTATTAAAAAAATGTATGTACATATGTTGCTTATCTTACTAAAATGCATATATTTTAATGTCCCGCAGCGGAGCATTGTTTGCTGAAAGTAGTCAGAATCAATTATGCTGCTAACGCTTCCAATTTTAGAACACTTAAAGAGAGTTTTATCTGCGCTCAAACTCTTCCACTATTAATTGAATCTCTTATAATAATAAATATAACTTCAAATTAGGTTACGTTAGGTTTTTGTGGCAGTCACTTAGACCATGTAGATCCATTGTGGTGCCCCTGTGTACCATGAGAAGCTTTGTGTTTGCTCATCATGAAACCATTTAGACTCGCTTATGAAGCATAGGATAGGTTTTATCCCAACACCGAATAGTTCCGTAAGAGAGTCAAAAGAATATTTCCTACTAAGGCTGGACAATTACAGAGAAAAAGTGTTGTACTGTTTGTTCCTCTTCCTGGTCTCTACAACTTCTGTAGCATTCATGCGAAAATACTCCTAGCCTAGAAGAGTGCCTACCTAACAGCAAATGACCGGTGACGCAAGCCACGACCTTCGAGATGTTCTATCTTGAGAGGTTGTTCAATTCTTGTCTTATCTATTTCGGACCAAATTAGCCTGGTTGTAACACAAGTATTTTCTTGTCCCCATGACCTATTGGACTTCTGGAGAATATTATTTTTTATCCAATATTGCCTCTGTTTTCAAGCAGTGGAAGATTAGTACCCTTTCTGGTTAGCTCAACGGCCTTGCAATTTCCTTCAATATCTCTGTATCCCCGAACGCATTAAAGACTGTTCTTGAAGATGGTGCTAATATCATTTAGAGCTTCCAGGCATTCCTGAGCAACCTTTGATCTTAATACAACTGCCTCCATTGATTTGATAGCCGTCTGGCTGTCCGAGAAGTTATTTATCGTAGTTTTTTTAATCCACACAGTTTCGTCCTTTATGGCAAATACTTCTGCCTGGTAGACGCTATAGTAGTCCAGAAGTCGGGCAGATAGTTTTAGTCCTAATTCTTTTGAAAAAACTCCATAGCCCACTTTATTTTCTAGCTTGGATCCATCGGTGTAAGAATTTATTTCCCCCTTATCAATGGTCCTTGAGTTTGCCACTCTCTTCTTGGCGGGATGTTAGTCTTGACGAACCTGTTGAAGGTAGGGTTTGTGAAAGAGTAGTAGATTTCGTGATTATAACTTCTCATAATATATAGTATAGAAGCGGCGTCGAATCGTCGGGTCTTCCACAGCGTCATATTATTAAGTCTAAGCGCTGAAGCGACGGCCACTCATTTTCTACCAGCAGGCAAGTTGACTAGCACCTCGAGCGCTTTATGGGGGTAACCCTTAAAGCGCCGGTGATGCACAAAAATGTAGTACCTTGGGCCTAACTCAGCAGTTTCATATAACTTGCCGTTCCCTTTCATATAACTTATACTTCCGTATAAAAAAATAGCTGAACTACCGAAGTGTAAGCCCAATATGTATTAAGAAATGTTCATCTCTATTTGATTCCGACCGCGTTTTTGCATATTTGCAATGCTTTGCAGTACTGTCGAACCCTAGTCTCAACATCAAAGTAGTTTTAAATCAATTAGTAAATCATTTCTAAAATGATTTGATATGAATCTATATAAAAGGCAATATTTTCTATGTTGTTAATTAATAAATAGATGAAAAAGGCATTGCAAAAGTACTATAAAAATTCCCAGAAATAAGATCTGACGATAATAATATTAGCTGAAAAATTATCCAATTACAATATGGGCAGTTCCATAATAAAGAAAAGTGGTGAATCAAAGATTTTTCTTATACTCGTGCTTTGTAGAACTTGGGGAGCTAAATAACTGTGCTTAAAAATTTTTAATACTTTATTTTAATTTGCGAGATGCAGATGCGCAATGAAAAATTTTAATTTAGATAGAAATGCATTTTATGAAATATGATATATGAAAATGTGAAAATTGTATCAAATTAAACCGAAAAATTTTCCCATGCAGTAATTTTTTATAGTTCTTAAAAAAAGCTAGGCAAATTCGGGACTTTTTAAAACATATTTTCTTACTTTTCTGAACCTTCCCTTAGCCTAGCCCTAGCCCTTTTGATATTTCTGAGAAAGGGTTTTTAAAGTTTGCGTTCACATATAAAAAAATATATATTCTTCCAAACCATCAAAACTAAAACCGATATTTAAGTTTTTATTTATTTATTTTTCAATCTTATTTATCTTCAGTAGAAAAAACATAATTAAAAACATGCCAAAGTACTGTACTTCTCTGTTCTAGAGATTCTACATAAATTAATTAGCTTTAGCCGCTAATTATAAAAGGCCGGTGTTGATTTTGAATAAAATATAATACAATTTTTTTTTTAAATTATTATCATTTCTCTTTATTATTATTATCATTTCTATTATTATACTGGTATAGTTCGATTACGTATGGAACAAAATATTGGCCAAATGGCCGCCGCGGCCTCGGCGGCACACCTCCTTCCGATGGTCCAAATTTTCGATGACGCTGAGGCATAATTGAGGTTCTATACCGTTAATGTGCCGAATTATTTCATCATTTAGCTCTTGAATTATTGCTGCCTTATCGACGTACACCTTTTCTTTTAAATAGCCTCAAAGAAAGAAGTCCAACGGTGTCAAATCACATGATCTTGGCGGCCAATTGACATCGCCGTGACGTGTGATTATTCGGCCATCAAATTTTTCGCGCAAAAGAGCCATTGTTTCGTTAACTGTGTGACAAGTGGCACCGTCCTGTTGAAACTACACATCGTCCACATCCATATCTTCCAATTCGGGCCATAAAAAGGTTGTTATCATCTCGCGATAGCTAACACTATTCACAGTAACTGCCTGACCGGTCTCATTTTGGATAAAATACGGCCCAATGATGCCGTCGGCCCATAAACCGCACCAAACAGTCACTCTTTGTGGGTGCATTGGTTTTTTGGCAATCACTATTGGATTATCATTCGCCCAAATGCGGCAATTCTGCTTATTGACGAATCCACTGAAGATGACTTTCTTCACGAAGTTCGCGATATGCATTTTGATTTGAACACCCGTTTTCATAATAAGCCTGAATAACTTTAACGCGTTGCTCGATTATGTATCTTTCCATTGTTCAAATTGAATTAGTCTGAAATTGAAAAATGTCAAATGGAATGCAGAAAAGAACTTGACGTTTAGGTGTGGTTCACATTCAACATCCGCCCTTAAAATTTAACTCTTTACTAACCCTATACCAGTGAATAGTGTTCGCTATCCTGAGATGATAACGAACTTTTCATGGCCCGAATTGGAAGATATGGATGTGGACGATGTGTGGTTTCAACAGGACGGTGCCACTTGTCACACAGCTAACGAATTAATGGCTCTTTTGCACGAAGCATTTGATGGCCGAATAATCTCATGTCGCGACGATGTCAATTGGCCGCAAAGATCATGTGATTTGACACCGTTGGACTTCTTTCTTTGAGGTTATTTGAAAAAAAAAGATGTACGTCGATAAGCCAGCAACAATTCAAGAGCTAAAGGATGAGATAATTCGGCACATTAATGGCATATAACCTCAATTATCCCTCAGCGTCATCGAAAATTTGGACCATCGGATGGAGGTGTGCCGCCGAGGCCGCAGCAGCCATTTGGCCGATATTTTATTTGATGCGTAATTCAGCCATACCAGTATTATCATAGCAATGAGAAATGACAATAATTTCTTAAAAATAATTTTATTTTATTCAAAATCAACACCGGCCCTTAAAACTTAACCACCCTTTATAATAAAGTGTAAATTTCATGTAGCTCAAAAATAACGTTTTTAATATATATATTTTTTTTTGCTGGCTGTGTTGGATCTTTTCGTGTATATCAAAGAAATGTTGATCATTCGTCGTATGAAGAAAATGTATAACACCACCAAAAAAAAAAAAAATACAAAAAAACAACGCGATTTGGGAGACTCCTCAAATTTGCACTGAAATTCAGCGAGCTATGAAACTGCGTACTCGAAATTTTTCTAATAATTCTGACAAAAAAGTTTGAGACTTTTGAATCCAATTTTTGCCGATTTTTTTTAATTTGCACAAAGTTTAAAACCTTGATTAATATGTTTTTGAAGCAGAATGAACTATATTTTTAAGTAAGAATTTCCAAAACTAAATAAATATTCAAAACTTGTCAAAAAGTCTCTATGGTTATATATAGTTATGAGGCGAACTCCACTTTTTCTAATAATTCTGATTAAAAAGTTTGAAATTTTACGGAAAACTTTTTGAGTTTTGTTTCTTTATTTGCTCAAATTTTGAAACCTTAATTCGAATAATTTTTACAGAAGAACGAACAATGTTTTCTTAAAAAAAATATTAAAATTAAATAAAGAACAAATAAATAGGCAAAACTTATCAATAAGTCCCTGTGCCATAGTTACGAAACGCACTGTACTTATATGTACATACATACGTACATATTCAGCCTATATTGCCCGCCACGCTTAATGCATATTCAATTAGGTTTGGCATAGCCTGTCCTTAAATAAAACGAAGCTAACCTTCGATAATAGATTTCGCATGAATATTTTATTTTGAAATGTTAATTTACTTAACAGAAAATTGCCTTCGTTGTTGGTAATCGGCTAGAAGTGCTCGTAAACTAGTAAACTAGTGGACCAGATTTTGTATTTGGATCTAACGAATTTCCGTACCTTTATTCTTGTTACTTTTGTGCCTTTGTTGTCTCTATCGCGTGATAGCCGCTACTGCCACTGCTGCTCCTCTTCCCAACAGTGATGACAATCGCTTTGCTTTTATTAACTACAAAACGGCGCTTTAACATATCAGAGGCAAGTATCAGCTGCGACTTCCTTGCCGCCTGCTCACAGACACATATATACGCTCACATTTGCATTTGCTTGGCAGCGTGAAGTTCAAATCTTGGCCAAGAAACATTACTAAATAAGAACTTTCCAAAGCGTTTGTCATTGCAGATTTTCAAATTTTCACAGTTGAAACGGCGAAGCGTGCACTAATTTACATGATCACATCAACATATGTAACGGACGGCAGCTGGGCACCTATGCAATATTTAGAGTACAAGCAGGTATGGAGTAGAAAATACGGCATCAGTAGGCCAGCATAGTTTGCAAAATAGAAAAAACAAAAAATGAAAAAAAAACAGTTTGGAGGTTGAGACGAAATTGGAAGCAATGAATTGGCAGCAGCTTTAAAATTAAATCAAAAGCGATAACGGAAAACCCACACAACGCAAGCAGCCAGCAGCAGCGCGGCCAAAGTTGCCACTTTACATGCATGCATACACATGCATAGGAACATATGTGCATGTGTGCATGTGTGTGTGTATATCATTTTGTCGCCGCTCTGCATCGGCAATAATGAAGAGGATATCGCTGGGTGCCAATCTGGGCGCGCAGCTGCACCCGATGACGTGTGCGCTCATTGACTGCCGCTAGAAAAGCACCAAACATTGTGAGTGAGTGAGCGTGTGAGCGTACGTGAGTACAACAGCAGCGGCGGCACAAGTGCAGATTGCTAGCAGTAGATGAAATATTTTTATATGAATTGACCGAGCGGCAAGTCACATCAGCCGCCAGCAGTAGCCGCACTAGCAACCAGGCTTACGAGGCGCAGCAGGATGCCACAGTTGGCAGTTGGCGTATGGCGGATGGCTGTTACCGATTGTCGATTGGCAGTAGCGCGTTCTAACGCGCTCATACCACTACACACACACTTACATATTCTCACACATATGTCTGGCATGTGTAGGTATATATCTGTGGCATATCTCCATAAACTGGTAGCACTTATTGGTATATTGGCATGTTGCATGCCGCAAAATTTTCCAGCAGCCACCTCCATGTATGCGCAAATACAAGTGTCCAGTGACGACAAGATATGAGCCATTTTATAGTCACGTTTTATTTAAATTTTTCAGCAGTCTCGCGCCACAGATGAAAGAAAGCAAAAAAAGGAGTTTAAAAAAAAACCGAAAAATTAGAAAAAGGACGATTCATAAAGGGGAATAGAAAAACTGTTAGTAACTTGTAAATACATTCGCACGTACATACACTCATACATACAGACATGCGAGGTAGGTACGACTTACGTAAAAAAGTTCAGAGCAGTTTTCGGGTAATGAAAATTGAAGAAAACTCTATACAGACCTTTAATTTTATGTGGCGCTTTTTTAGGTCAAGCTCAAATAGCCCGTAATATATCCTTTGTGGTGTCATATGCAAATATTATAAAGTAACCCAGCAACACTTCCTTGCCACAATTAATTTCGCCAAGGCTCTTATTTCTGTCTGAGCTGCCTCCACAAGGCTTCCTTAGAAGGATGTGCCACGCGTGTGTAGTCTACTTCTGCTTAGTGTTCCGCGATGGAAATGACATGTAACTGTCTTACGCCTACTCCCCAAATCGCAAGGAATTGGAAAGTCTTCTTTGTAAGAAGAATGCGTCATTCCTCTTTCAGCTCTAGAGCGCAGATATGCCCTGCCATAGAGGTGATTTCCCAGGCGGAGTGGATATTCCATAGATTAGAGATTGTTCCAGAGCTCATAAGCAGCTCCGGCTCAGCTCACGTAAATCTTAACATTTTTCTGAAATATTTCGACGAACAGTTTTAAAACATAATATTGTAAATTTTATAATTCCGCTGGGAAAGCAGAGCCTAGATTTCTTTGGATAGAGAGGGTGATGTACGCTATTGTGCATACATAAAAGTATAAGCCGCTAAATTTCTTGGGCAAGATAGATTTTTTAGTCAAGATTGGATTTCTCGACCCTTGCTAAACTTGACTAATTGCAGGTGGGTTGGCATAGAATTCTGAAGGAGCGGGAGCAGGGACCAGCATTTTCTAAACAACTACTCACAATTACATAGGGAAAGTCATATTTTTTGAACAATTGAAAAGGCATAATAGTTTTTGAAAAACTTTTCTGAAATGTTGACGCTTATTTTATTTAACCCGATTTTCCAAAATTAGAAATAAAATATTGGGTTGTTCGCGAAGTAATTTCGTTTTTTGTGGTGAAAATGAAAGACGATCTTCAACCCAGGCCTTTCAGGTGGTCATAAGCAGTTGAATTCGATAAATTTAACCTCTCATAGAACTCACGTGTTATTATTCGCCGGTGCCTTTAACGCGTCTTTATCAGCTTCAACCGGGCTTCCAGAACATGTTGCATCTTCGACATCAGAATTGCCGGGTCGAAATTTTTCAAACCAGTTCTGGCACTGGCGTATTGTCAACAGATCTTCTGCATATACATCGATTAATTTCTTTCTGGCTTGAACAACTGTTTTACCTTTTCTATAGTAAGGAAGTAAAATATGACGAAAAAGCTGCTTATTGCTTTCCATATTTAAAAAGGGACCGACCAAAAACTACTTTTTTTTTATTTCCCTTTTTAAATTACAATCTGTTAAATTTAAACAATAAGTAATTATTTTTAAAGTAGTATTGGAATTCTTTGTTCTCTAACCAATGCTAGATAAACATTCAATTTTGCTTCAGATTATGCTACATTATATTATTTTCTAAGTGTTATAATTATTATTATTAATTATTATTTATTTTTTCCTTTATTGCTTTGTTGAATTGTGAGTTCTGTTGGAGTTAATCGTTTTAATCTTCGTTTTCCCGCTTTCTCCGATTGTGGTAGTTTGCGCATTTGTTCATTTTGATAATTTGTTAGGCGTTGTATATGCTTGATGCTGTATTTTCTAATTGTGTCATTTATTGTATCGATATTGAGGTCGCTGTGGATCACTTCGTTTGGTATATACCAGCCTGCTTTTGTTATTGTTCGAAGTATTTTAGATTGGGTCCTTTGAATTATTTTGATATTGGGTTTTTTGGCTGTGCCCCAGATTTCTATCCCATATTTCCAAATGGGTGAGATTATAGATTTATATATCACTACTTTGTTGTTAAGGCTTAGTTTTGAATTTTTAGCCAACAGCCAGTACAGTTGTCTGAACATATTTTTGATTTCATTTCGCTTGTTTTCTATATGGGGCGTTCCATGAAAGTAGTACCAGTTGGTCCTTCAATTTTCTTTATACTTTGGAATTTTGTTGTGTTTGTGACTCTTTGGAAGCATGCCAAAGGGTTTTGCAAAATTTCAATTATTTTGCAAGTTATTGTTTATTGAATTTTTATGCTAAATTTTTTTCGATAATTTTTATCTTGAAATATATTAGTGATACAAAAAAAAGTTGTTTAATAAAAATTATAGGGAAAAAGTTGAATTTTCATAATATATTTTTTAAAAAATAAAAAAAAAAATTTTTAGCTAATTTGTTTAAACAATAATTTTTTATTGTTGTTTTTTTACTCGAAGTACACTGTGGAATTTTATAAAACAAATTTTTTATCAAAGTTTGAACCCTTCTTAAAAGATACTGCAAATTATAGAGATGGGTTTTTTTTTGTTCTCGAGAAATTAATTTTTGAATTTTACACTGCATGACTCGGCCTAGTAGCCGCGCGCGGCAGCTCCCGCATCATGCTTTATTCTTTACCAATACAGTATAAAGAACACAGTTTTACATCATATTTTTTTTAAATATTATTCCAACTTAATAAATTAACATTTTTTATTAAATAAATACCGTTTTCCCCACCACCCTGGAGGTACAGTACGTCAAGTGCGTTAAACGGTTTAAAAAGTTTTTTTGAAGATATATCTGTAACTACTTATGAAGAAATAATAGAATGCATGATTTGTAGTAAGCCTAAAAATGAATGTTATATGAAACAATGTGATCTTTGCCCTGGATTTCATGAAATTGCTACTGAAATAGAAGAAGCTCTCAAAAAGAGAAATATTATTAATATAACTTATCAACTGTGGACTAACACCGATCGTTCTTCTCTAGAAACAATTACGGAGGAGGCGAAAATATTCCTCAAAAAAATGAGCAAAGAAGCTGATATCCTTTTACTGCATAATTTTGTAGCTAAAGAACAAAGTAATTTTTTAAAAAATCTAAAAACAAATTTGAAAGAAGGGGAATTAATTGTAATTGGGGATTTTTCTGAAAATTTTACATTTTTAATACAAAATGCAATACAGAGTCATCATTGGAATAACAGCCAAACAACTATTCATCCTTTTGTGATTTATCGACCTGAGCGAGATCATAATAATAGTTTGAAATTTGAAAGTTTTGTTTTAATTTCAGAAAGTACTGAGCATAGTACGGAAGCCGTTTATCTTTTTCAATCAAGATTAATTTCTTTTATTAAAGAGAATTATGGATCAGACAAAATAAAAAAAATTTATTACTTCTCCGATGGTGCAGCATCACAGTATAAAAACAGAAAAAAATTTATCAATTTAGTCTATCATTTTCAAGATTTTGATATAGAAGCAGAATGGCACTTCAATTTCAATTACATTTGACTTTTGTTCCAATGAAGCTCTTGAAGATATAAAAAAGTTCTTAAGTAAACGATTTTTAACATGCAAAGCAATCAGTGGCACACGTGGTTTTCATTCTTTTATTCCAGTTGAAAATGAAAAAATTAAATGTAAAAAAATTTCTAACTTCAATGATAGTTTATCTTCCGTATTTAATATTTCATAATAATTCTTATCAATTCTAAAATTCTAAATAGAACACAAACAATTTTTTTGATTATATTGAAAAAATGTATACAACTTATGTTATGTATTATTCTATTTTATAATATAGTGAAAGGGAATGGTGGATTAGGCCTACTGGGGATTTATTTATTTATTTAATAAAAAATGTTAATTTATTAAGTTGGAATAATATTAAAAAAAATATGATGTAAAACTGTGTTCTTTATACTGTATTGGTAAAGAATAAAGCATGATGCGGGAGCTGCCGCGCGCGGCTACTAGGCCGAGTCATGCAGTGTAAAATTCAAAAATTAATTTCTCGAGAACAAAAAAAAACCCATCTCTATAATTTGCAGTATCTTTTAAGAAGGGTTCAAACTTTGATAAAAAATTTGTTTTATAAAATTCCACAGTGTACTTCGAGTAAAAAGACAACAATAAAAAATTATTGTTTAAACAAATTAGCTAAAAATTATTTTTTTTATTTTTTAAAAAATATATTATGAAAATTCAACTTTTTCCCTATAATTTTTATTAAACAACTTTTTTTTGTATCACTAATATATTTCAAGATAAAAATTATCGAAAAAAATTTAGCATAAAAATTCAATAAACAATAACTTGCAAAATAATTGAAATTTTGCAAAACCCTTTGGCATGCTTCCAAAGAGTCACAAACACAACAAAATTCCAAAGTATAAAGAAAATTGAAGGACCAACTGGTACTACTTTCATGGAACGCCCCATATGTCGTTTCCAATTTAGTTTTTCATCTATAGTTATGCCAAGGTACTTTGCACTAGGGTGGATTTTTATTTCATTGCTTTTTATTGTTAGTTTGAGTTTCTTAGGCTTTCTATTTGTATTAATTACTTGTACCGTTTTATCTTTGTTGACCTCTATTCCCCATTTATCGAGCCATGATACAGTGTCATTTATTGTTTGTTGAAGAATATCAGTAGCTTTTTTTCTATTTTGTCTGATGCCATTAAAACAGTGTCATCCGCGAATGTGGCTATCACGCAATTTTTTGTTGTTGGGATCGGTATATTTGCTGTAAATATCAGGTACAATAGAGGGCCTAGGACACTACCTTGGGGCATACCTACTGTCATTTGCATCATGCTTGAGCATTCGTCTTCAAACTTTATAAAAAAATGTCGGTTTTCCAGATAACTTTTGAGAATGGTGAAGTGCATAAAATCAATTGAACTTTTTCACACACAAGCCTCGCTATATCAGCTGACAAAACATATAATGAGAATGCGATTTAAGTGTGAAGTTAGCAGTGAAAATACAATTAAATTCTCTGTCGGGAAACAACGAAATTACTCTGCGAACAACACAAAACATTTTTTTACGATGTGAAATAGGAAACACTTAGTGAAAAATTATATATTGAAAACTAAATAACTCTTTAAACTGCTTCTTTACCCTTTAACAGACATTCAAAAGAGAGTTTATGCTCCTTTATAAAAATAGTTTTTAAAGTAATCCTCAAAATCGACATCGACTGCTTGGTTTCAGATTATGTCACATGATGTGGGGAATAAGACCAAAGACTTCATTTGGAGTTTGCAATACAAGTTCAAACTTTGTCATGAAGGTAACTCATCTCAAAGCAAAAGAGACATGATTTTTTCCATAGCTACCTCTGCACGTGTTTTTGATTTCGTACAGTTTTAAAAATGGATTTGAACTTGCAACAACGAGTTGGTATTAAATGCGGCACTAAAAATGGATTCAATGGTACGAACACTGTTTCGGTAAAGCTTCTCCAAAGAAAACAGCCGTTTGCGTCATGCCATTCGCTCTTCAGTAGAGATCGTTAGTCCATCGAGGATAAGGAACGCTGGGGCAGTCGTCATCGAAAACTGTTGAAAACATCAATAAGGGGAAAGAAAAAATTATCAATAACTGCAAATTACCCATCAGAGAGCTGGCGGAGAACTTGAACATTGCTTATGGATCCGTTCAGGACATTGCAGTTAATGATTTGGGTTCGCGCTGTGTTGCTGCAAAGTTGTCCAAAGAACGTGAATATCATAGAAAAAAGGGGCCTGGTTAACATCGTCAAAGGCTTGATTTCCAAGGTTGAGTCCGACCTAACATGCATCAAAGGCATCATTACTGGAGTCCAGAGGTGGGTTTATGAGTACGACATGCCATCCAGACACCAGGCGAGTGAGTGGAGAGCACCGAGTGAAACAAGACCAAATAAACCACTTCCCACATCCTACCTTTCCTGCAGCAGAAATGTTTTGAGAGCTGCCTCAAACGCTGGCATAAGTGCGTTGCAGTTGTTGGGTAGTAGTGGGAAGGTGGTAATATATACAAAATATAAACAAAGGTGTTATTTTGATATTGAAAGAAAAATATCATCTTTTAATATAAATGATCAGATGTTTATTTCATTATAAATAGGAAGGTATGCCGTTAATAGTGGAAAATACCGTCAGGCAAATGATCACCACGACTACGCAGGACAATATCCTTTTCATGAAATTATCCATGACCGAATTGCAAAGTGGCTGTCCAAGTCCTCGATAGCCTCACGAATTCCATCTTTGAGGTCTTGAATCGACCCTGGGCTGTTGGCGTAGACCTTCTCTTTCACGTGGCCCCAAAGAAAAAAGTCACAAGGTGTTAAATCACAAGATCTCTGTAGCCAATTGTGATCACTTCTTGGAGAGATAACACGGTCCGTAAACTTTTCCCGTAAAAAAGATCAAAGGTTTCGTTGCTTGCGTGGCACGTAGCGCCGTCTTGTGGAAAATAAACGTTGTCCAAATCAATACCATCCTATTCCGGCCATAAATCGTTAATCATCTCTCGATAGCGCAATCCACTCACCAATAACACCTGTTGGGTGATATATATGGTGGTATATACGGGTGGGCATATAGCGTTTGCTTTTTGAACCACCTATTTTTTTGAGAGTGGTAACACAAATGACATGTCAAATGTGTTCATAATTTACTTAAAGGTTTGACATTTACGAAATGGGATATCAATTGGCCCCCTCCAGAGACAACTGATGCTTTAAAACACGAAATCGAAGTTGCCATTCATGAAATTGGAGCCCAAACAATCGAAAATGTGCTTAAAAATTGGGTTGATCGAATGGCCTACTGTAAAGCCAGTCGTGGCAGTCATTTGAACGATATTATTCTTCATTCATAAATGACAATGTTCAATCTTCAAAATAGAAAAATAAGTTTGAAAAAATATTAATCAGTTTTTTTTTATAGCCGATTCAAAAAGCAAATTTTACATGGCCCACCCATATATGCATGTTAGGCCCTGTGCTTGCCATTCGATTGTTAGACTTTTTCTTTTCTGCTGCGAAAGAAGCCACTTAAATATTTATAAATATTGTATTTTTATTATACATATTTTTTGAAAGGATTATCAAGTATTTTTTAAATAATATTTTATGAAGAAATTTTATCTTTTTTCATATGAAAAAATGTTATCCTTTTCTACAAAATATTATATTCAATAATTTGAGTTCGCTGATAATGATGTTTTAAAGATTTTTCTCACAAAATATAAACAGCATTAGGCTGTGGTCACCGATAGTGGCTAGCAACCACTCTTTGAACTTCAGCATAAATCAGACAAAAATCTAGACACAGAAATCGATTTATTGTTTAATTACAGAGTGCAAGGCTGGCGAAATGAAAACGCAAATAAACGATATTAAATCGTTCAACATGACACTGAATGAAATTAAATATTAAATTATCGGCAACGAACACGATTTGAAATCACTAATACGCATAAATTAATATTAAAAATGTTCACAATTTCAATGGCAAGTTCATACAACTATGAACGCACGAGGGCCCAACAATATGTTCCTGCTTTGGAAGGCATATAAACTTGAAAAAAACTAGCATTACGACGCCCCACTAAAAATAAGGGTGGGGATTAAGATAATCATGGAATTTATCGATATACAAAAGATAATACCATATTTTGATTTGTAATTATTTAAAAAGTTTATGTAAAATATTGATTTTTGGGGTCTGTGACATGACTTTCGTAATTTCACATCATTAGAAAAGTATTAGTTTTCGAAAAAAAAACCAATTTGGACATCTTAGATGTTAGAGAAAATGTCGATGATGTCGCAAATGTTGATAAAATCACAGAAATAATCGAAGTTGACCAGCATGTTAGTAGGCATAGCAACGCTCAGGAGCTAAAGATCGGCCATAAAATAGTTTTTAGCCAGTCGCACAAAAATTGTACCCAAAAAAAATAGATTTCTTTGTGCCCAAACAAGTATTTTTCTATTTTTAGAACTAAATGTTTTTTATTTTAATTTTTCCAGCCGAAAGCCTCCGATGCTAGCGCTGTACTACTTTCAGTTTGTGTAATAATTGTATTGTTATGTAAACCTTTATAAAATAAAATAAAATAAAAAAAAAATAAATATTTTAAATTTTATTAAGAACAAGCTGCACAAGCAACAACTAAAATAAATTTAAGAAAAATAACTTTAAATAAAAATTAGTACACAAATATTCAATTCATTCTAAGCCATTTTATTGATTTTGTTTATTTCGAAAAATTTGTGCCATTACAAAGTTTAGTTTCAGTTCGATGTTTATTGAAGTGCTGTGGGATACACAATATTTCTTGTTTTTCCATCTGGTGCGTAGGCGAATAAATCAGAAGGTTTTTCGACACGTGAGTAAGCCACATAGAGCTTTCCATGAGAGAAGCATGGATTCTCCAAATTTAATTCACACACTTTTAACGATTGTCCTTGTGCATTGTTAATAGTCATTCCGAAAGCGAGTCGCACCGGGAACTGTAAAAGTTTGAATTCGAATGGCACATCTGTCGGGATCATTGGGATACGTGGCAACAGTACGTCTTCACCTTTGAATTTTCCACTCAAAATTGTTGCCTCGATAACATTGTTCATCATTTTCTTGACTGAGAGTCTGGTTGCGTTGTAAAGTCGTGGTGGATTTATGTTTCGAAGAAGAATGGGTACGCCAATTTTCAATGTAAGAAAGCGAATTCAAGAATTCAGTTGGATAGTTGACAACCTCGTCTTGATTCTCCACAGTATCGATGGACTTATATGTATGTTGTCGTTTCACTGGGTATTCCATGCTGAATGGTGAAGTTGATGGTATTGACATCGATGTTTTTGGCTGCTAATATATGTATGTAGCACGCGTACTGAGCCACTGATGGTTTTTGTAGTTTTGTGCAATGTTTGGGAAAAATTTTGAGCCAATTCGTCGATGGTTTCTGTGATCTTACGGAAGTTTGCTGGCAGGGTGATACATTGTGTAGATTTATCAATTTCCATTCGCCCATTTCCAATATCCAATAATTGTTTTGCAAAAATTCCAGCCGATGCGTCCTGTCGTAGTTGTACACGCATGTTAGTTTTCAAAGTCAATTTCTGTAAATGACGCCATAGAACTGATGATTTCAGACATGCATTAAGTTCATCAGCGGGCGTTGAACGGGGTATAATGGGCAGTGTTTGTCAAAAATCACCAGACAATAAAATGAGTGCGCCACCGACGATCCGGTTGTTTCCTCTCAAATCTCGCAGTGTTCGATCAAACGCTTCCAATGCTTTCTTGTGAGACATTGTACATTCGTCCCATATGATAATTTGACACGTTTGGAGTTCTTTTCCCATTCCAGAGTTTTTGCTGATGTTGCATGTTGGTGCCTCTATGCCTATGAAAAGCAGTTCACCGCGTTGTTCTGTGATTGCACGCATAATTCTGTCAAACGCAATGCGTTGTTCTGGCATCAACTGCGGAAGATTTGTTCTAACGAATGTCCCCAGTTCGTCAGAGTCATAGTGTCGTTCTCGTCGCAAATCACGATCGAAAAGGTTGTTTGCAGGCCGGTTTGAAGCAGGCATTCCCAGTTGCACCAGTGCCTTGTTAGCGATTGTCAAACATATGTCTTCAATCAAAATCAATGCCTCATTATACACGTTTGGTGCGAATTGACTGTCCGGATTTCGATTCGCAGCGCGCAAACGATGTAGAATATCTTCACTTATGTAGTCCTTGTCCTTTCCTCTGTGTAAAAATACATGGTCATACTGATTTTCATGACAATCGGTTGAACGGGGCAGAAGTTGCTACTCTGCAGCGCCACCTGGTGGTGGGTGGCAGCAATGAGCATATTCTGCAAACCTTCTCAGTGGAAAAATACATATATAAACCAATTTTTATAACAATCGGTCCAGTAGTTTTTGAGTTCATCGATGACATACAGACAAACATTCATTTTTATATATAAGATTATTTTTTTATTTGTAGTTTAATATTATTGGGCAAGATTTCTTTGGCATAGAAAGTTGTTAAGCCAAATTCCTCAATATTTAAAAAATAATTATTAGGGTCTGCTTACCAGCTACATCATTATCGGTGGGCATACACAAAGGCAGAGAACCCTCCACTAAAACTTCTGTAGCAGCTACAAAAACGAAGAGGAACTAGAAAATCAATCGGATATCCTCTATGCGAGGAAACGCAAATTTCTGAGTTGGCCAGCTATTCCATATTTCATACTAAACCGTTTCATAAATATTTATTTTATTTTTGTTCTTTAGCTTGTATGGGAGCATAGGGCGTCAAATCATAAATAAGCGACGAACTAACTCCGTTTGAAAGCTTTCGACTTCTAGTCACCTCATTTTTACTTCAATTTTTTAACAGTGCAAAAATTATTGAAACGAGTAAGTAATTGACGAGATTAACCATTGCCTTAAAAAGTTGAATGAAAAGAAATTTTTTCGACATTTTAAATTACAGAAATGTTGGTAATAGAAAAATAGCGGTCAAGTCAAAAAAAAAAAATGAGAGAAACTCTTACCTACCACCTGAAAGCGGGCACTTAGCGGTCGCTCCTCGTTTACACTCAGCTATTCCTAGAAAACCAACGTACAACTGCAGCAATCGTGCTGAATCGCAATGTATACCTACACATACTCATATATGTATGTATGTGTATGTGTACTTGTAGTGAGCATGTGTGGGCATATGTGCTCGCAAAATGCCACCTGCGGCGGCGCAATGGCAAGTGTCATCGCCGTCACTCGATTATGCACAGACGCACTCATTGATATACACTTACAAACACCTATACATGCACTCATATGTGCTAATTCATATTGGGTACCCTGTAGGGATAACCTGAACTAGGGAGAAAAATATTTTGGTCAAGAGCCAGTAGGATTTCGTCGTCTGTGGACCTATTCGCTATTCAAGTTGTGAGTTTTCAGAAGGCCATAGAATCAAAGTAGAAAATGAAACCTAAATGTCGCTTTCCTTGCAAATTATGAGGATTGGAGTTGTGTGTGACCACACTTCTCAAGTAGTAAGTTTTTTATATGAAATTAAAAGATAACAGATACTACTCTAACGGCTGGGAAAAATCCTACCTACGATGATTTACTTTGGTAGAGCGGAAAGAGACTAAAATTTCTTGTGAAAGGTCATATGAAATAAATATTTGAGAATTAGTTTTTTCTATGCTGAAATAAAATGGCACTAACGGCAGCTAATATTTTAAATTACTTATTTCTAAACTTATTCACGGGCGTTCAGATGCCTTAAAAAACTCAAGACCTTGAGGCGATTAACGTATTTTTTTAATAGATGTACGAATTCTGTCTCACAAGCATCCCTCCTCTGTTTATATTTCTTTACCGGCGTTATCCTGCATCATTGGATTGGTGTCATCTTTCGCAGTTATCCTCATTTGATTCAAAAATACGCTTTTGAATCCCTTTTCACTAGTGGAAGTACTTTTCGAACTCTTTTTTTTTAACTAAGACATCTCGACACAAATTTTGACATCGTGATAGTTTGTAAACCTTTACTTACAGACAGAGGTCGTTAAATATGTCTGGCACGAAGAAGTGAAGAATAATCGGGGACTACTGGTAGATACCTCGAATTTTCGCTTTTAAAACTAGGTTAAACATTTTTCTGTGCATGTAGTAAAATTTCAAGAGGAATAATCTTGTAGAGCACTTTAACCCATTATCTCACTCACAAAAGTGTCGTTTAGGGCACTATTTTTGAGAGTCTAAATTAAGTGGCATTTGGGAGGTCGCTAGAGGGTTAAAATATTCTACAAAATTATTCAATGGAAAATTTTACTAGGGGCATGAAGCCAATGTATCCCCTTGAAATATGCCACAATAATTTTTTATGCATTTACTTTACTTATTTACTTACAAAGCATTTACGTTGAGATGTTCAATAAAATAAAAAAAAATATTAATTATATGCTCTGGAGCATTACTTTAGTGCTATACCCTCTCAACTATTCCAGCTGTAGCAGTACTACGAACTAAATCACAGTATTTTTTCTCATAGATACTACCGAATTTAACTCTTTAAATTCATTAGAAGCTGATCCCTTTACAAGGTTTCAAGTGACAACAGCAGAAGCGCAAGCTAGAGCTTAGTTTTTCGTCTGGTTACAAACTGCCTAGAAGCGTACTAGCGCGTTACTAGTGCACTTCCCTGCAGGGTATGCGCGCACGCTGGCTTGATTCACGCAAGTGCAACACACTTGATTACGCTGCTGAGTAACTCATCACTCATTCATGCATTTATGCATTCATTCATCAGCAGCGATTCGTTCGTCTGGCTGTCGATTGAAATGTTGACAGAACAGCAACAGTTGCACTTAATTGCCACCATATTTTTGTGTGTGTGTGTGTGTGTGTGTGTACATACGTGTATAGATATATATTGCATATTGAGTGAATATTTGTGTGATTGTCTGATGATGATGAAGTTGTTGCAAGCAGCCGAGCTACCATAAGTGTTCGCGCCACAGATGGCTTAATTAGCACCAGTCGTCGGTTGGAGCGCGTGTGGTGGCATTAATTAAAGAAATATTTTTATTCATAAGCAATAATGCCTGCATGCACATGAAGATGTTCACACTTTGATGGCCCGCTTGAAATTTCGATGCTATTAATTTCTGTCATTTACTTCTCCGAGCAATTGCCAGCTATTAGCTGTGAATCATTTCATACTACCAACCGCCAGCGCCTTTGGACGTTGCCTCTGTGCGACTGTCAATGTCAGCGGTATTTTCATTGATTTACGTCGTTGCTATGATTAATGGCACGCATTGAGGAAGATTATTAATTGTGAAATTAATATTAGATTCGAAAAAAATTGAAATGCGTATTTTTAAAACTGAAATTTGCATAAATTTACATCGATATGTGTGCAAAATTGTTTTGAAGCGTATTTCCGCACTTTGCCACATGTGGCCACTGACGACTCATTGGGCATCGGGATATTCGCAACATTAAAAATACCATTGCGCAGGGATTTATTGAAAAGTTTTGACAATTTACTTGATTGATTGCCACCATTTAACTTAATATCTTTTTATGAAAATATAGCTCATTCTTGTACTAAAAATACAAAAATTCAAGTTTCAGACTTTGTATATTATAAAATTGAAAAAAAATTAGAAAATATTTTCTCAAAATTTGAAGCCTATCATTCGGAATTTAAAAACAAAAAAAAATCTGAGCACGCAGTTTTATAGCCTATTGAATTTTAATATAATAAAGTGCAAGTTTGATGGAGCTCAAAGTTGGCATAGATTAAAAAAAAATTTTGGCTGAAGATGTTAGATATTTCTCCCATATCAAAAATATTTAGGGCCTTCGTTGTTTGCAGAGAATCAAACTCATAATTCGTGTCAGTACAACCAATAATGGGACTGTGCGAAGGCAGTAATCGCCCAGAAGTGACCAGGTGTTGCTAATAACAGAAGGTCCGAGTTCCATTTGGACGGAGTTCTACGCTCCATGCGGAGTTTCTTATCTCCCAGCGGACGCATCCCCAACTGACGAAGCGGGAAATGCCTGTAGATGTGCGAGGTAGATGAGAAATAATATACCACCAGTGAACCAAAACAAGCCCGCACCTGTGTCGAGGTGCGGTCTTAGTCGATCCTAGAGTAGGCGAGCTAGCAAACTACCTATTTGAAGCTCCTCTCGGTAACGAATCGTAAAACTTACTGGCTTGGATAAAAAAAATCAAAGCAATAGGCGACGGACAACCTTTGGCTATCGTTTAATGTTCAAATAGCTTAGGTTAGGTTAGAATGGTTGCCCAGAGAGTGGAAAACTTGGACGAAGACATCGAATTCATCCTTTGGGATAACATTGCAATTGAAATAAGGCGAAGGTTACCGATAGGACGAAAGTAGAGAGAGGAAAGGTTGGGACGAAGGAGGAGGGTTGAGTATTTTTGGATTACAAACAATTACAGAGGGTGTGTTAACCGATTTATGCTGCTGATGAAGTTCATCAGATTTTTTATATCAAGGCCTACTATACCAGCAGACAAAAGACTCAAAATAATTCCAAATCTCACGGCATGCTTACCTCGTAGATAGTGTCCTGTGTAGACACCCACGAAATTCAAAAGCTGAAATTTTTCCATGCACAGAAGATCCTTCGAACGACTCCGATCCACACGTGGCCAGAAGGATTTGCAAGCTTGTGTATTTGCCCAGCACTCGCTGAGTTGAGACCAAGTCAATTATTGCAGGAGTAGAGCGCAGGTGGTCAAGGGGATCCCAATCCTCTCTCTTCGTGCAAAAATCACATCACATGTCCCTTGTCTGGCCAGCTCATCTGCCTCACAGTTGTCCACCATAGAGCTGTGACCAGGAATCCAGATGAGCCATAAGTTAAAGAATTTGGATGCGATCGAAAGTGAAGCCAACCATTCCCTAACCATTTCCGATTGCGCCGTCATTCAGCCCAGAACCTGAACTGCTGCTTGGATATCGGACTGAATATTTACTTTCTTGACAATTATTGTGCTCCAATAGAAGTTAACGGAAAAATAGTAAATAAATAAAATTAGGCCAACGTCAGGCCACACATCACGCTAGTAGCTCGCCGGCAGCTTCGAGTGTTTGGCTAGACAGTTACAACCACCTTTAGTCCAGAATTCGCCCCAGATGAATATTACCGATTTCTGTTTATGGGTAATAATTTTCCTCCTGAATGTGTGACATCGACAAGAGAAGGTGCTGAAAATCAGCTGTCTGAGTTGTATGTTAATAGGATCGAGAATTTCTATGAGATCACCGACATAGTGGAATTATCCTCAAAATGGCAATCAGCTATCGTACAAAAGGTTGCATATTTCACTTAAATTCGATTATTCCAAATATACCGAATAAAGTCTTCACTTTTATGCAAAAATAATGGACTTTTATTTTTTATTATATTTAGTACATACTCACATATGGCGTACGAGGTGGCGTAAAATTAATCATCCAAGTTTATTTTTGAATACCTTTTTTTGCTCAATACAAAAAATTATTTTCAGTTTTGGAGATCTTTATTTATTTATATTTTATTATACATTTACGCACTCCGTCGCTTGTCTGTTTTTATAAAGCGGCTTCTAGTCTACAAATGTCAAATATGATCGGTCGATGAAAAACGTCTCTATGTTAGATGCCATGTGAATCAGCCTTACACGATCTTGTTAGCAAGATTGATGCCAGGCTGGCAGCTGACGAATACACAATGGGCGCGTTCGTGGACACTGAAGGGGCTTTAGATAATGCCACTTTGGGCTCAATATGTTCTTCTGCCGAACGACACGGAGTTCATCAAACCATTGTCCACGCTCTCTGAGAGGCTAACCGCTTGTGAGATCAGTGATGAACTAATCACAGTCAGGGCCAAGCAAGGATGTCCCCAAGGGGGTGTTCTTTCTCCGCTGCTGTGGTGCTTCGTCGTAGACTCTCTGAAAGGTGTGACACTTGGTCTTTCCAATGCAGTTAAATATCTAGAAGTAATCTTGGATAAGAAGCTGACTTGGGAGACACACGCATCACTGAAGGTGAAGGTGGAGTACAACCTCCTGCGATGCTCTAAATGCTGTGATCTAAATGCTATGCTTGATATGCTTCCCTTCGATCTTAAGATACAACAGGAAGCAATGTCAAGACTCCATATATATGGTTTTTGGCACGAAGACTGAACTTCGGGAAACAGAAAAATCTCTAAGGTGCTATCTGAGCAGTATCCACGGTTTTTAGCACCTCAAGACGACCTAATCTACAGTTTCATTTGGAAGGAGATTTGATGTCAGATTTCCATTGCGTGAACAATGGAGTAATTCAGAATGCATGCAGGGAGATTTGACGGATATTTTCTTTAACGATGGGTACAAGAATGAAATAAGGTCTGGAGCCGGCTGGTATTTAAACGATAGTAATAAGTATCACTATGTTATGGGAAAATTTCAACTGTTTTCCAAACAGAAGTTTTTGCCATTCTGAAAGTAGCCGAATGGATAATTGAGAGGAGATGGGGCGGGAACAGATTGAAGTTTTCAGTGACAGTCGGCTGCTCCTCGAATATTGTTCAAGAATGTAAGAAGAAGCTCAATTCTGTCGCAAGACAAAACAGGCTTGTACTTTTATGGGTTCCAGGACACTCCGGTGTTTTAAGGAAATGAAATTGCCGACGAATTGGCCAACCGTGGATCAGCGGTGCCCCCACAGGGGCCAGAGCCAATAATCGGAATCAATCCCGCAGGAATCATGAATTGGATCAGCGATTATGTAGGCAAACTACACAAAGAGCGATGGTCCGGTTTAGAATGCTGCAGAACTGCATAAATTGTTTTGTGACAAATTCGAACAGAAAACTGTCAAACTTTCTACTAAAACATAGAAGGAAAGACGTTCGGTTGATGGTCGGTATCATTACAGGACACAGCCCATGGGGTCAGCATACGACTACCATTGGAATCGTTGAGAACCCAGTGTAAATGTCATGCTTGGAGGAGGCGAATAGCACTGAGAGTTTGTGAGTGTCCTGCCTTTGCTAGAGCACGGCTACGAATTTTAGGGTCCGGTGTCATGAGAATGAGTAATATTCGTTCTCTAAAACTGGAGGATATTTACAGATTTGCCAAAGAATCTGGAAAATTCTCACAGGACTAATTATCTCTATCTCTGTCTGTATTCTTTCCTATCTCTTACTCTGATACTTTTCTCCTTCTCTCCTTGACTATGTACCCTCTTTCCAAAGCTTTAAATGCAATGGCCTTTTTAGCCTGAGTATTTAAGGAGCCACCGAATCCCCTGGTACTCCTTGGCTCGACCTTTTCAAATTTCAATTTCAATGTTAGTTGCTTAGTTCACAGGTCACTGTCTCTTAGGGGGCTTGCTCAAAGATTGAACGTACCTCATTTTGACTATTGCAGGAGCTGCAAGAATGAGGTAGGCCAACAGTCTCGCACACATTTTTTTGGTCACTATCCTATGTCGCATGTCAGTAGGTTTAGATACTTTAGCTCATCGTTCTTGAAAGGCCCCGATGACGTTAGGGATATAAATGTTAGCCCGATGAATGGGTTTGCACCTAAATCAAAATATTTTAACGAGGAATATCAGTTAAACTTCTCTGTAGTAACACAATGGATCGGCAACGATCTAAGTGAGTTGGTCTTAATACTGACTGCCACTTTCGCGTACCCTATTACCAAAAATTATAAATCTTCCCATGGGGTGATTAATTTTGCACCACATTGAATATGTATTTAATGGCTATTAGACAAATGTTTTGTATTCAATACTACATCTGTACCTTGGTTTGCATGTCTTAAAATGTAATATTCGATTACACGAAACTCTGTTATTAGACGAGCGGATTTCTTCTTCTTACATTCGCCTTCCACGTATTTTCTTTTGCGAGCATAGCAGTCAATTCAGTAATCTAAAACGTCATGTAAATATGGACCAATTTTTATCACCATTCTCACATAATATTCTGGAAAATAAATGAAGTAGCAGCTTGAAATAAATAAAATAGTTGTTTTTCAGCGTCATTCTCATTGTACTTTATTTCGGGCAAAAAAATTGTATGTCTTTTTTTGGTTGCAAGAAGGAAACATCGCAATCCCAACCCCATCAGTGAGGGACTTTGACCCAAACTACATAAACCTCCTACCCTCAAAGTACCGATCGCCCCGGTACTATCCCTAAGTATTTTGTCGGGAGGCGATTTGAGCACTAGACTCAACGCGCGTTACTGTCCCGATGCAATGCCTTGAAAGTAGCATCTGCTTGTTTCCATTCACTGTTTAAATCATTTGATGAGAGAACCACTCCTGTCTCGTATCAGTACTACCCAAGGCGCTTTCATTTATGGTGGTGACAAAGTATTGGCAATGCAAAAACCAAAGAATGAATTCGCTTTGTTTCATTCTATGCTGACATTCGCATTGACACGGCGAAAGAAAAACAAAACAAATCAGCTGATTTGCGGATACCACCCAAAGATGATCGAATAGCAGGTTGCGCCTTCCAGATTCGCTGTGGCGTCAGAGCCCATGAATAAACAAACAAATAGAAGCGGAGCTGGTGGAAGTGTTTGTGAAGACGAAGAGTAGGCGAAAGCAATAGAAAGAGCCAAACACAAGAAATTATACGCACATACACACACTTTCTTGCCATGGCGTCTTCCGCATAAAAACACAAAAAAACTGCATTTGGGGGCATTAAAATAATTGGTGCTTTTACAATTTAACACGCCGTACTTCGTTTTCATTAGATTTTTTTAGCTCACATGTCACAAATTACAATATTACAAAACCATTCGCTAAATTTTCACAAACAAATAATTTCGTCTACTTTTCTTTGTCTTGTTTGTTTGTTTTTATATTGGTAAGTGACCTGTCGTCAGACTTGTCAAAAAGACGCCACCTATAGTACTCAATTCGTCTACCCAAACTGACATGTCCCTGTCTAGACCACCGAAAGGTTAGTTTCAATATCTGAATCCTTTGCCTACATCTTCGTGTTTGTTGGCTTATACGCTTTCTTGGCATTCGCGTCTTCGCCTTGCCTGCGCGCTGTACCGGAACTGCTGCACTATTTCGGCGGTCACATGATGTACGCCATTCTATGTGTCGTTGCTCTACAGCATCAGTGGTACCCGATTCTTGGGCGTAACGCTACAGCCGAGGTTATTTTCTAGTGTTTTCTTAAGTCTAACTTGGACAGAAAGGTAAGATTCTTCGTTTTGTGTGAAGGTTAAGTGGGATTTATGAAGTTATAAATACCCAGTACTTGTACCCTGTAGCAGTACCCTGTCGAAAGGGCATGAAACATTTTTTCATAATACGATTATTTATTGCAATTATCATAAAATCAAAGCCCAAATTACTTTCGAAAGAATTTTCACAACCAACAAAGGTTCTTCATGACAATTCGCATCGCCGTTAAATAGGTCAGTGCCACCTTTTCTCTTCGTCAAGCGCAGAACTTGCTATAATATTTTTCACCCCATCACCTGAGCCATTGTTATTGTTGCGGGTTGCGCCATTGTTCGAGCATTTGCGCAATACCGATGAAACCTGCTAGCCGAGCACAGGCTGCGCTTACTGTTTAGCCAGTTACTAATCTTCAAAAGTTCTATGCAAGGATGCGCTGCATCACTCGACAGACAATTTATTGCCGGTATAAACCATTCATTATGAAATATTAAAAATGTGTCAACCATAACTTCCAATCAACGCGCCAGACCAATAGATAGCTGTGGAGAGAACTTTTGACTCTGCCATGCAAACATACATACACATATACACACTTGCATATGTATGGTTTATAAGGGCATCAAAGAGTTGTTGTCAAATGGCTCACATTCACTTGCATTCATACACTTATTTCTATATACGCATGCATGTGTTTGTGTGTGTATTTACATTGCACACAGCCTGAAACTCCCTTTAGGCTCTGTAGTGCCATAGTGAAACCGTAAGCCGCAACATTTCATAATAAAATTTATGACCATCATTTAACTTCAGAATCGAGCTGCTGAGCTTTCGTTTATTCTTTTGCTAGTGTGGCATTTTGCGCAATTTTCCGCGACTACTGTTTGACAGCCACTTTATTGAATCGGAAAACAAAGAGGGGAAATTGAGAAAAGTAAGAAAGAAGTGCTCTGTGGCGGCAGCAGTGGTGTTTAGATGGGAAAAAGTGGCCGTGCAGCGTTGCAACGCAAACGACCCAATGCCCTCTTTGCCACCTAACAGCACTTATGCAGCAGACACACCACTCAGTGCGGGTCCGTGGCAGGCATCCAACTTGCAACTGGCAGGCAGCATTTGACTTGACTTGCCTGCCACCTTGCTTGCCACCATTGAAGCATTGTTGAGGTGCACATGCATGATGTATGTGTGTGTGTGTGTGTGTGTGTGCTACTCGCGGTTGCCGCATAAATTCATTTAATTCAATAGCAGCAATTCACATGAACAGCATGAAACAATAAATAAGGTTATTAATAAATAATAAAGGTAATAAAAAGTGTTGACTACCTGTTTCCTCTGTTTGCGGCCACTGTTGCATTGCCTTTGCTGTTGCACGGATGGCAAAACTAGCTGCACAAGTGGCTCGCAGGCTTGCAGATGAGTTGGTTGTGTGTGCGGTTAGATTTGCTGCTTTCGAGTGGTTGCAGCTTAGAGGATTTCCGCATTTTCCTTGCACTTGCAAATTTTGCCAATTTGCTGCTGCAAAGTAATTTTACAAAAATTTTCTCAGACCAGGCTGAAATTGACTTAGTTTAGACCAGTTACTTGTAGTTATTTGTAGTTATTTTAATAGGGAATACTATTTGAACATCTCGGTAGCCATAAATAATACAACAACAAAAATATTTTATTAGCGGAATTCCGCACCAAAATGTTGTAAAAGCAAGAATCCTGTTCACACTTAGTATCCATGAGGGGAGCCGCATATTTGTTTTGCTATTTTAGTGGCGCTCCACTTTAAACTATTTCGCACTAAAGTGATTTCAATATCCACCCAACCTTAAGGTGGATACACTGACTGTTAGTAAATAAGCTAAACCTTCCTTTAACTTACGAAAAGCTTAGAAGAAGTCTAAGAAGACCAAGCCACTTGCGTGTTTGCCCCTGATTTCTTAATTTCTGTCACCAAGCACTTTTCAACGTCATTTTCTGTTTCCTTCTTTCTTCGGTTCTAGTAATTGTAAAACTGTTTCGCTAATGAAAGTCTTAAGAAAATACCCATTTACGAATGGAATGAACGCTTCGGAGGAGAGGATGATAAACGTAGCGGGCTATCAACATAGAAAACTGTTGAAGCTGTATATAAAATAAACGAAAGGTTAATCAATAATCGCAAATTAACCATCAGAGAACTGACAGAGGACTTGGATGGATCCCTTCAGGGCATTGTGGTTAATAATTTGGGTTTGCGCCGTGTTGCTGCAGAGTTGTCCAAAAAACCTGAATATCATAGAAAAAAGGGGCCTGCTTGAAATCGCCAAAGGCTTGATTTCCAAGGTTGAGTCCGACCAAACATTCCTCTAAAGCTTCACTACTTGAGACGAGACGTATGTCTATGACTACGACACGCAATCCAGACATCAGGCGAGTGAGTGGAGAGCTCCGAATGAACCAGACAAAGCAGAAATCGATGCTCACTGTTTTTAGGGTTTTTATGCTCGAATTTTTGCCAGAAGGTCAGATAGTTAATAAGGACTATTATTTGGGTGCTTTGGGCGCTATTATTTGGTGTGCAGCAATTCGTAAAAAAAGATAATATTTGTGAGAAAACAATTCGCGGACCTTGCACCATAATAACGCGCTGTCGCACATTGCCATTATTATCCGAGAATTGTTGACCAAGAACGAAATGAATACCTTATCAACAGCCATCGAATTCAGCTGATATGGTTCCCTGCGAATTTTATCTGTCTGATCAAGTCAAAATACGGGGAACTCGCTTCAACAACCGAAACAGGCGAAGGAAAGTTATGGAACAAGCGAAGACGACACTGAAGGCTATAAGGTTGATGCGGAGTACTTTGAAGGCGATAATACGATTTTTCAGGACTAAACTCTTATTTTGAATTTTCTGAATATATTCAGGTAGCTTTCCGATCAACGTGGGATATAATATAAAGTTATATAATAATCATTTTTTAGAATACCTTCAGCATACTACATCTGTTTTATGTGTTTTTTGACTTAAAGGGTGGTTAAATTTCAAAAGCCGATGTTGAATGTGAACCACACCTAAACGTCAAGCTTTTTCCGCATCTCATTTGACATTTTTTAATTTCAGACTAACTCAATTTGAAACATTGAAAGACACACAATCGACCAACACGTTAAAGTTATTCAGGCTTATTATGAAAACGGGCGTTCAAATCAAAATACATATCGCGCACTTCATGAAGAAAATCATCTTCAGTGATGAGGCACATTTTCACCTCAGTGGATTCGTAAATAAGCAGAATTGCCACATTTGGGCGAATGATAATCCAAGAGTGATTGCCGAAAAACCAACAACCAATGCACCCACAAAGAGTGACTGTTTGGTGCGGTTTATGGGCCGGCATTTCCCAAATGAGGCCGGCCAGGCAGTTACTGTGAATAGTGTTCACTATCGTGAACTTTTTATGGCCCGAATTGGAAGATATGGATGTGGACGATATGTGGTTTCAACAGAACGGTGCCACTTGTCACACAGCTAACGAAACAATGGCTCTTTTGCGCGAAAAATTTGATGGCCGAATAATCTCACGTCGCGGCGATGTCAATTGGCCGCCAATATCATGTGATTTGACACCGTTAGACTTCTTTCTTTGAGGTTATTTAAAAAAAAAGGTGTACGTCGATAAGCCAGCAACAATTCAAGAGATAAAGGATGAGATAATTCGGCACATTAACGGCAGAGAACCTCAATTATGCCTTAGCGTCATCGAAAATTTGGACCATCGGATGGTGGTGTGCCGCCGAGACCACGGCGGCCATTTTGGCCAATATTTTGTTTTACACGTAATTGAGCTAGACCAATATTTTCATAATAAAGAGAAATGACAATAATTTCTAAGAAACATTGTAGTTTATTCAAAATCAACACCGGCTTTTAAAACTTAACCACCCTTTATATGATAATAAAAATAATAATTTCTGAGAAGATAGAAGGTCCTTCCCATATGGGTCTTTCTTACGCTTTTCAGATGAAATGAGTGTTCTAAAGAAATTAGTCTTGTAGTATTTCATATAAAATTTCGAAGCATATTTTGTTTCGGGTGCTTTTTTTTTATAAAACTCTCGACATTGATAACTTTGGGGAGCTGAAAATGGCAAACTGTAATAACATTTCTGTTCAATATGTCGTTGGACAAGCCAGAATGAAACATTTAACTCCCCAACAACGCTTCCAAATGTGGAAATTTACTTTGAAAAAAAAACAACTAAATCCGTTCGCGAAGTTCATAGAGAATGTCAATTGAAGAATATCAATTCGCCGGCGCTCTCAACTTACTGTCCTTCGTCTAGGTGACCAATTTTACGCAAGATTCTTGGCTTACGTGCCTATAAAATACAGCTTGTTCAAGAATGGAATCCAAATGACCATCGATAGAGAGATTATTGAGATTTATTGGAAAAGTAGTCAAAAATTGGATTGATCGAATGGGCCATGTAACTCATTAGCGTGGCGGATATATGACAGATATATTAAAAGAATAAATTCGATGAAATTATATACCAGATTATAATAGAAAAAAATGCATTTTTACAATATTTGTGTTTTGTGTTACGTTTTATTGATTGAATATTAAGTAAAAATACTTTTTGTAAGAGCAATTAGTATATTTTAAAACTGTAGGTAACGTTTAGCTGGCTAGCAAGTATTATACCAAGTGGTACTAAACTAATTATCCAATTTTGTATTTGAACCTTTTTTTCATTGTCTGAAAATGACAATTTTGACCGATAGTCCTAGCTGTAGTGACCTTTGAAATGTATATACCTATGAAATGAGACTTTTTTACAATTTCAAACTTTTATTAACAAAAAATGGTTACAAATTTAATCTTCAAAATAATAGCCGTCGCTAGCGACACATTTTTCCTATCTTTCAGGCAATTTGTAACGATTTGATGCGAAAAAGACTTCCTTTTGCATCGGGAGAGAAGCATTTCACAAGTGGTTTTTCGGTTCTCTTGCTGCCTTTCAGTCAGTTCATACGGCACCCATCTTCCGACCTTTAAAATCATGCCCATGTCTTTCAAACGTTTGGAAATGGTGTTTTGGGTCACTCCCAACTGGTCTGCCATCATTTCTTGCGTTTGACCATCATCTTCATCTAACAATGCTTGCAATTCGGCGTCCTCAAACTTTTTCGGTTGCCGGCCACGGTCCTCGTTCTCCACGCTAAAATCACCACATCAGAATTTTTCAAACCATTTGAAGCACTGTGCTCTACTTAGAGCATGTCCACCATAAGCTTCTATAAGCATTTGATGAGCTGGAGAAGCGTTTTTCTTCAATTGATAACAAAAAATCAACGATGTCCGCAAATCGTAGTTTGAATGCACGAAATTCGACATTTTTAACATTTTTAAGAGCGACAAAAATGCATTGTTGTATGAAACGTAACAAACAATCAACTGAATATTGTTGACAGATGACAGACGAAAAAAAACAAGACATTTAGGAAGGTTTACAAATACTCCTAGCGACATCTATGGACTAATAGCTGAAGGCCTCATTTCATATACACAAAATATATTTCTAAAAAATAAATTAATAACAATTTTGAGTGATAAAAGCCTTTATAAGGCCTTTACATGCTCTATCGCCTATCTAGTTCAAATGTGTCAAATATGGCTGGCGATAACATTTCCGACACCATATTATATATCTTCCGATACGGTGATTAATTTTGCGCCATCGTGTGTAAACAACTCGAAAAAGCAAAGACCACAAAAGGCCATTAATAATTTGAATAAAACCCTACAATTGGGCTGAACACATCCGCTGACATATCCACTGACGATAGTAGTTTTGGTCGAGTCCGTAATAAAACTGTAGGTAACGATGAATAGATCCACCATTTTTTGCCTAATTTCAATTTGAATATTTTTATGTTTTCTACTTTGGATTGAATGCGAGCTGCCACTGAAAAAACCATTGGGTTCCAACGCCCACCTAAACGAAACCAGTGGTACGACGAAGAGTGTCGCGAAGCTACTGTAGCGAAGAACGCAGCTAACAAAAGAACTCTGCAGTCAGCTGCAACGCGGGCCGTGCGAGATAACTACAGGGAAAAGAGATCGGAAGAGAGGCGTCTCTTCAGACGCAAGACACGAGAACAGGAGAAGCGTGAGCGTGAGCTGCTAGAGGAGTACAGAGGCAGGTTCGATGCTGGAAAATTCTATCAACAAGTCAAGCGTCTGACACAAGGTTTCAAGACCGGAACATCAGCCTGCAGAGATAAAAACGGAAATCTGGTTATGGATACACAGTCCACACTGGGCATATGGAGGGAACACTTCTGCAATTTACTTGCTGGCGATGACGCACACAATTCCGCCACAATAGAAGATGACCCGATGCCGCCAATCGACGATAATTTAGACGTTCCTCCACCTAGTCATGACGAAGTCAGAGTTGCCATTCAGCGGCTCATGAATAACAAAGCGGCTGGCGCTGACGGCTTGCCCGCTGAATTGTTTAAGACTGGCGGCGATGTGCTGATAGGGAGCATGCATCAGCTCATCTGCAAAATATGGCTAGCAGAAAGCATGCCCGAAGATTGGAATCTCACTGTTCTTTGTCCTGTACTGAAGAAGGGTGACCCGACGATCTGCACCCACTACCGGGGTATCAGTCTTCTAACTATCGCTTACAAGGTCCTTTCTAGCGTCCTATGTGGAAGACTTAAGCTGTTTGCCAACACAAGGATCGGGCCTTATCAGTGCGGCTTCAGAAGTGGTAAGTCCACCATCGACCAGATTTTCACATTACGCCAAATCCTGGAAAAGACCCATTAAAAGCAAGTCGACACCCATCATCTTTTTGTCGACTATAAAGCTGCGTTCGATAGCCCGATAAGGGATTGCCTGTACGCCACCATGTCTGAGTTCTGTATACCAGCGAAGCTCATACGGCTTTGCAGAATGACGTTGAGCAACACATGCAACTTCATCAAGGTAGGAAATAACCTCTCCGAGCCATTCAGTACCGTTCGAGGTTTCAGACAAGGCGATCCACTGTCATGCAACCTCTTCAACTTCGTGATACAGGGGATGCTCCGAAAAGCAGGTGTCCATCGTAATGGCACTATTTTCTACAAATGTGTCCAGCTCCTTGCGTACGCCGATGACATTGACATTATCACCCGCTGTAAGCGAGATGTCACCGCTGCGTTTTCTGCTATCGAAAAGGAATCATCACGACTGGGTCTGGCGGTGAACGAGGGTAAAACGAAGTATATGCTGTCTACAACGCGGAACACACGGCGTGTAGGAACGCACGTCATTGTGGACAACTATACCTTCGAAGTTGTGCCAGAATTTATTTATCTTGGCACTGCCGTGAACAGCAACAACGATTTCAACCTGGAGATCAAACGGAGAATCACTCTTGCTAATAGGTGTTACTATGGGCTAAGTAAGCAATTGAGTAGTCGAGCCCTCTCTCGCATGATCAAACTGACACTTTACAAGACGCTCATCATACCCGTGTTGCTTAATGGCGCAGAGGCATGCGTAGTGTCACAAAGCGATGCAGCCGCTCTTGGGGTGTTCGAGAGAAAAATTCTTCGTAAGATCTTCGGTCCTGTGCGCGTTGGCGAAGACTACCGTTCAAGAATGAACCACGAACTGTATGAGCTCTACGCCGACATTGACGTAGTTCAACGCATCGTCATCCAACGGCTGCGTTGGCTAGGGCATGTCGTGCGTATGGATGAAGAAGCTCCAGCAGATAAGGTGTTCGAGGGCAAAGTCCTAGGGAGCCGACGCAGAGGAAGACCATTGCTCCGGTGGAAAGAATAGGTGGAGGAAACCCTATGCTCGCTTGGTGTACAGAATTGGAGAAGGCGCGCGCGGAGCAGAGGCGCCTAGAGAGAGCTAGTGAGGTCGGCCGTAACTCGGTAACGGGTTGTTATGGCCACCTAAGTAAGTAAGTAAGTACTTTGGATTGATTTTTTAGTGGACCCGATTTTTTTTTGTTTTTGTAAAAAAAATTAATTGTTTTTGTTTAATAATTACTTGTGTAATATGGATTTTAGTATTACTCCTTTTGCACGGTTTTTTTTAACATATAATATTTATAGTTTTCCATCTTACAGGATTCTTTAAAGTTGTGGAGTATAGCCAAATTTACCAATGTCGATTTTGTTACGAAAAAAATTTTTTTACACGCTTTTTTAAGGAGCGTATCCACCATGTAGAAAAAGACTTGCATGATTTTATTACATGCCGTTGTTAGAACCTTTGTATTTTTTTTTTTTGTTTTTTGTGCTGTACAGTCTTATTTATTATGTAAGAAAACCTATTTGATGCCAGTCGCTAATTAGAGAAAAATAAATTTATAAATTTATGCTACCAATCGAGTGGGTTAAAACCCATAAACAATACAGCAGTAGTCGCTTATAAGAAAACTAAACAACAATAACAATAAACAACAGCAATAGATTCGCTATCCACATGTCATCAACCCATTTGATGCTAAACGATGGCATAAAACTGCCGCCCCTTTTATTATAAAATCCTAGTTATTATTTTCAAAAATAAGTGAACATGCAAAAATCATGTAAAGATTTCGCAGCAATGTCAAAATCAAAAATTCGTGATCGCCATTTAGCGCAATCACAGTGTGTGTGTGTGTGTGTATGTGCAAGTGCGCCATGTTTCAGCAACAACTGACAGCCATCAAAAGACTTAAGCAACGAACCTGGCGGCTGGTGGCTAAACACTCACAATCAGCCGAAAGCTGAATAGCACAACAAAGCGCGCGCAGTCATGCAACTGACACAACTGACAAGTGTTAATTGAATTCATGTCGCGGGTAATCAACATTATCATAATCATGCTTAGTAAATGAGTGAATAAATATGCATTTACCCACAAAAATACATACAAATGTATCTGAGTGTAAGTGAGTAATAAAACACACACTCGCGTATTTGTATATTAAAACGAAATACCGCGAAAATTTGCAGCAAGCGGGATTTGTTGCTGGCACCGCTGCTGCTGCTGCTGATGATTCTTGTTTTGATGGCACAGCGCATCGCTGATGATGCGGACGGCCGTGGTTGCAACTGCCGCTGCCGCTGTGGCCGATGCTGCTGTTGTTCTTGTTGCTCTTTTTTCTCATACTCACAACCTGCCCGGCATGCCTGCTGGCTGACGCCATCAATATAAATTACTCAATTAATGTCAGAATGGCAGGTAGGACACAATATTAATAACAACTCTGCTGTTTACTAGACAACTACATCGGCGACAACAACAACAGCAGCAGCAGCACTTAAGCAGTGATGTTTTAAGAGTGTCAATTTAAGCGCTGTAAAAAAAGTATTACCATGAAACCAACAACAACAATGGCGCGGCATTAGCATGATTTACTAAGAAACGTGCACGCTGCCATTTGCTTGCTGTCATTTTGCTTCCCTGTTCAATGAGTGTGTGTGTGTGTATGCATCTATATACATATATATTACATTTCGTATGACCTTTTCATTAATAAATTTTACATTAATTTTTTAACCGAAAAACTTTGTACTAAAATGATTTCGCGTCCGATTTTTAGTATGCAAATTATCAAATGCCGTGCCTTGGGCTGATGGATTGATACGTGTGAGCCGCTTTGCCTGCCAATGCTTTTGCCACATTTTTAATGGCATGGTCGTGCTATCAACACAATCTTATAAAAATCTTCTTTTTCTTGACACAATTAAGTTCATTGTAGTGCTTTCGGGCTACCTTTTCTTACCTAATTTTCATTAAATCTACTCAACCTCCGTAGAAATCTGAATAGATCTTGTGGTGCCAAGGAGCCAAGGTGGTCGCTTCTTAACACAACAGTGCCAAAAACCTCAAGTCGAATTCGAGCAAAGACAGAGTAAACGAACAGAAAGTAGTCCCGCGTCTCTTCTTCCTCTCCACATTTTGGACAGAATGCACTATCTGAGATGCCTACCTTTTCCATGTACTTTGCCCATAGAAAGTGGCCTGTTATCAGTCCAACCAGCTGCCTACAGTCCCTTCTGCTTAATGACAGAGCTCCGAGAGTCAGCCGGACATGACAGTTTTGTCCATCTACAGCCTCCATCACCATGTTAAGCTCGCTTGTGGGTTAAAGTAACCGTGAAAGAAGAAAACTAACCGTGGATTGGTTGGCCGCAGAAGAGAGTGGCAGAACGGGTCCGGGCCAATAAGTAGGCCTCAGCGCCCATGCTAGCTAAAGGGCCAGAGGTACCGACATAATTCAGGACTCAACTACGCTTGAAGTGGTTGGCGGGCTGTCTTAGGCCATCAACGCAGCTTTGCTGTCATTGCAAACACATACAGATCTGCCTCTCCATTTGTTTTCCACAATTAAGTTCATTGCTTCTTGAACAGCATACACCTCCGTTTGAAGCATAGACACAAGTCTATTTAATGATCGATGCAAAATTTATTATGCACTTAGAGAAACAAGTCTGTATATTTGACTTCCAGAAACTGTACTCTGAATATTTCATAACAATTCATTTTATTTAAGTCTTTGATGACAAGAACCTTACAGAAAAGATAAATCCACATATTTTCTTAGAAGTAATTCTTACAAACTAGAACAAAAGAGAGCTGCTATGAATAGTGGGACGCGATTCTCAAATAGAAAAGAAATCTTAGCATGACAAATAATTCGTGACGAAACTGGCGTTAATGACGTAGTGAAGTTTATAAGAACAAGAAGACGAGCTTAGAATGATCACGTTTTTAAAGCTAGTGACGACAGAATTATCCGAATAGCGAGGGACTATATACCATATGGAAAGCGTGGACCTGGAAGACCACCAGAGAGATGGCGCTAAAGCTGGATTTCGACATCAGCGGAAGGATAATAACATTTCGTCATTTTGAATTTTAATAATACTTTGTAATACTTGTATAATTTGTAACTATGTAATTGTGTGAAGAAAAACAGATGGATACCTATAATAAAAGAATAAGAAGAAGACAAAATCTAGGTCCAGTAGTCTTTAGATCCTATTTAACTCAGTAAGAGCCCTCGTAATAGAGGCAAAGTTGTTATAGTTTGACGTTATTTGAAAGCTATTTTGACCATAAATTAATAATTAAATCCTAAAGTTTTTGAGAAACAATGAAGATTATTTGTTAAAGAACTTCGGGATAATTAAAAGAACCTCAAATAACATAAAAAACAACAAGAATTGACGGATACGTCTGTTGGCCCCAGATTTTTTGCATGCACCGAGCTCTATTGGGTGGTAGAGGGTCAAAGAAATGAAGAGTACGCAGAGCGAATCGAATAAAATTTCGTTCTACCCTTCCAATTCTATTTGAATGAGAGGCATAAATTGGATTCCAAGCCAAAGACGCAGAGTCGAACTTAGAACAAGCTAGGGAGTTAAAATGTTCTTAGTATAGGAGTCTCTAAAAATGTAGTTAATACAAAAAGTAGAAGTGGAAGGAAACTAAGGAATTAGCCTCCTTTCAACATTTTTCTTTAAATTTTGTTGAAAACTTTCCCAGCTCACCTTCACCGTTGTTATAATGGTGAAAGGTGCCACAACCACATACGTTTCTGATGCCATGAAAAAACTTCTAGTTAAAAGAAGACTGCAATAAACAGGTGAACTCTCAATGGCGTACAATGGAGATTTTTCGACCAGTTTTGTTCAAAAATGGCTGCAGGAAAGAATTTTTGATCAATATTAATAATTTTTTTTCGCACAATTCGACAACGAATTCTTACTCAGCAACAATACAAACCCATATAAAATATTTTGAAATTCTTTCCGTGAATATTCTATGTCTAACCTTAAACTGACCTTCAATTTGACCTCGAAAGGGCAAATGGATAACGAGTTTGGGTTTAGCAACCCCGAAAACGTATACATGAATTTTTTGAATTTTTTCCGTTTAATCCTCTAAATTAATTTGTAAGTTTCTAGATATTTAGGGGATCATTTCTAAGGGGGGTTGAAATAATGAATTCTTGCTCTTATGTATCACCGTTGAATAAAACTACAATAAAAATGTTATGTAAATCGGTCAAAAATTGCCTTCTGTTTTTGAACAAAATTTATGGAAAAATCACCACTGTGCTCCGACGGGTATTTGCGTTGTTAATGTCAGAGTGAATAAATATATAAGCCAATATTCCCTGGCTTATCAGTCGCTTGCATGCGGCCACTTGAAATAATAAGGGAGTGGTGATCTGGTAATTGGAATTGTTTTAATTTTCCTGTTTTGCTTTTGTTAGGCGCTTATCAAGTCTTTCTTTCAGCCTCCTGTCAGTAGTGATCGGTCCGTGGAGGACTTTGATCTGGTGTGGAGGACTTTGCCTTTACTTCCCTCCCCTATGATTTATTGTCCTTATTGGCGAAAAACTCTAGTAATCTTGATTCTAATTTATTATTACTCAGGAAGATTTGTAGTGAGAGAAAAAGGTGGTCATCGCTAAGTGTTAGGTTCGGACCATATGATGGATGCATTAAAACTTATCGATCAAGCTTCCAGAGTTTTCGACAAGTCACTACAGACGGATGTGTTCTTCTGATAGAAAACAACACCTCTTCTGTTGACCAATTTTGGCCATTTCTGGTCAATCGGTACCTTCAAAGGGTCCAGTTGCTGACAATAGAGATCTGCATTTAGTGTTGGCTCATACGGAAGCAACTCATAACAAACGATTCCTTTCGAGTCCCAGCAAATACACAGTAGGGACTACCTGGCAGTTAGTCCTCGTTAAGCCACCGTCTGAGCTGCTTCATAACGCTTCGTCCACGATCATTTTCGCACAGTAATGCCGTATGTGACCCACTTCTCATCCCCAGTCACTGTTCGTTTAAGAAATGGGTTGATTTCAATCCGTTTGGCCAATTTTTTGGTGTTAATTCGTGTGGCACCCGAGTTTTCACATCGAGTTTCTTTTACAACAAAGCTTTGCTAGTTGAAAATTGTTTTACAGTCCATCTTTCGCTCCTGAGCGATGCTACGACTGCTAACATGCCGCTCAGCTTTGATTATTTCTTTGACTTTATCGGCATTTTCCACATTTGCTTCAACATTCAGATTGCCTGAACGGAATCGACGAAACTAAAATTGCACGTAGTCACCTGCAACAGAGTCGGCACCATAGGTGGTTAGGTAGGTGAAATGGTTGAAGTACTTATCTGTCACTCCCCAAGTAGATACCATTATGAGACCTTCAACAGGCAGAAATCTTTAGCCAGCCTGAGCTGTTGATATAATGGAGAAGATTGCTGGGATTTAGGTTGCTGCACTTCTCCAAGCTGTCGAAGAAAGGAGTATCCAGTGACCTTAGTCGTCTAGCTGACAAACCCGAACATTTACAGAGAAAGTGCTCAACAGTCTCTTACTCTGCAGGGTCCTCACAGCTCCTGCAATGGGGGTTAAATGGTAACCCTAGCTTTATCGCGTGTGTGCCGATCGTCCAGTCACCGGTAAACACAGTTACGAGTTGGGAAATTGAATGGCGAGGATTCTAAGGACTTTCTGATTCCTTCATATATTTTACTGGGGTCAAAGGGTTTTCGAAATAGAACACGCAGAAATGGAACTCCATCTTTTCTACGCTTTCCTGAGGAATAATTTGTGCAGTTCCCCTTTAACAACTGTCAGTGGGATGCCGATGACCGGATAGGAGGTCTCTGAGGCCAATTCAGTCCACTTCCAGGCAAGCTCATCCGAAATTTCATTTCCCTCTATGTTCCTATGTCCTGGAACCCAGATCAAAAAAATGTTACCTGCACAGCCAAGAGATTGGATCTCCTCCTTACAGCAGTTTACTGCTTTCGTCCTGCGTCAGTACCATAAAGACCATTCACAATTTCAGCGACTTGGCTGGCATTTTCGCCTTCTTCAAAGGAAAACTATAAAATATACCGAATTTTGTCTTTGTTGACTTCCATTCTCAACACTCTGTAACTCACAACTGAATGTAATGAACGAAAAACAGGAAATCCATTTTTTTAGTGTGAAATGTCAGCTTGACAACGAGCATAACCTTTAAATTGTTTGATCGAAACTGTAGGAGATATCGATCACTGCAGCCATCTTCCGAGAAAATAATGGATTTCCTTTTCCCCAAATTAATATATATATTTTTTTTCATTAATGCTTCTTATTCATTTTTTAGAAGCGTTGAACAATTACATCTAATATATGAGTATGAAAAGGATACTAATAACAACAGATTCTTCTTACATTGGTAAAAGAACTTAATAGACCCTAATTGTACAAAAATTACATATTGTTAATATATAACAGACTGTAATAAATAAAGGGAGATATAAAAAAAAAAAAAAAAAAAAAAAAAAATAACAACAACTCGGCATACGCGCAGTGACATCAAGTGCCACAATACTTAAGGGGGGAGCCTGCTTTAGAGGCTTCAAAAATCGATTTTTTCGTGGATTTTTTTGGGAAGGAAAGAAATCTTCGATTGAAACGAAACTTTCAGGTGTTACTGTTATATATTTCAGCAGTCTTCTCAAATTCTTCTTTTCATTAAAATATATGTCATATTATGCCTGGTACAAGCATTTTGCCGAGGCGCCTCGGGTGTGCATGTGTCGTGCGGCGTGAAAGATGCAGATCGCAATTTTCATCTGAAACCAAAAACCCAAAATTTTTTTTATTTTAGTATAGTATAGATTCTAGCTTTTTTCCTTCTTCCATGAAAAAGCTGCTCGTAAAAATATCTGCCGTTCAGAGTCGGCTTAAAACTGTAGGTCCCTCCATTTGTGGAACAACATCAAGACGCACACCACAAATAGGAGGAGGAACTCGGCCAAACACCCAAAAAGGGTGTACGTGCCAATTATATATATACATATATATTTAGCTTCTAGTTTAACCAAGAAAATTCAACAAAAAGTGAGAAATTCAACAATTTTTTGCTAATTTAAAAAAAAAAATCATTTTTTTGGAAAAACAAATTCACTTTAAATTGTTTAAAAAGTGGGTTAATCATAACTTTCTTAAGGTTTTCTAGGTTCACCTAGAAGAGAATTTAATTCCGAATACAATCAATGTTATCTCGTTTCGATAGGACGTTTAACTTTTTCCCTATCTTTCCCGCCAATTAGGAAAAATCGTAAAAAAAAACCGAACAATCGCGCGTCAAAGTTCTTGTATATAAAAAATCCGCTCGTATACCTGCTCGACGCTTGCTCACAATTTTTTTGTAACTGCGAAAATATTTTGAATTTGCTTCTTAAATTTTGTGGACACATTTTTGGATAGTTTGGGAAGGCATTTATGCAAAAAAAAAAATATCAATTTTTTGAAGCCTCTAAAGCAGGCTCCCCCCTTAAGGAAAATCATTAAAAAACTGTCATGCAAGAAGCATTTCCCTATACCGCTTATATGCACACACATATGCGTGCAAATATATAGGAAGAGCTTTTTGTTGTTTCTGCTGTTCCTTTTGATATTAAATATGCACTTATGCTTGTTCGATATATCAGATATAAGCAATAAATAACCCAAAATATCTTGTCACGTTAATCGACTTACAAATAAATTGAGTTGCAAGTATGTGGATACACATATACACATGCAAAGTTGATGCACACATAAACATACGTAGCTATAGACTTATCCACACAAGTACCATGGAGTAGCACATGTGTGCCCACATAAAGTTCAGCAATCACGAAAACACCAAAAAAAAAAAAAAACAGTTGCTAGAGAAAGTTTAAGACAGCATTTAAAATCTAATTGTAAAATCTCTGCTACACTAAATCCACTGCAAACATGTGTGTGTGTGTGTTTATAAATATTTGTACATCTACTTACTTGAGTACATTTCCATGCCCACAGCCCTGCGATAGCGCACCAGAAAGTGGGCTTTAATTATAGATCATGTTAATAATTTCTCAATTGAAATTTTTATCATTTGCCCTGGTCGACAATCAATCATAAACGTTAAACGCCAACAAAGTTGAGGCGTGGGTTATTACAACAACAACAGCACCAATAACAGCTATGTTACAAAAATAGCTCACAAATAAAACGAGCAAAAACAATCATACATAGGCTTCTACGCGCATGTCCGCTGTGCGCTGCGTAAATCTGTTTTGCTCGAATTATACGCAGCGCGAACCAAACCCATTCCGCTTTGCTCAATCGCTGCTAATTAATCACAAACAATAATCGAACTGCTATGATCCGAGCTGCGCGTATGGATGAACAAGTTGTGAACGCCTTACGACAACGCAGGCGACGCAGCAGCGATCGCGCAATGACAACGGGTTGAATGGCATGAACAGGTCTACAAGCTTGTTGTCAGTTGGCTGCTGGAGGCTGAGCGATGCGGGCTGGAGGCTGAAGTAGTGAGATGTTTTGATAGCGGGTGGAAGAGCTAGTAGATATATTTATGTGTGTGTGTGTATGTGCATATGTGTATGCAATAGGTTGTTGTACGAACATAGATGCTTCCTTACACATACATATAGAGGGTTTCCCGGAAAGCCATCCTAGATACTAAAGGATATTGGTACTTATGTCAATTCTTATTAGTTGGGTTATATACTAGTATGACCTCCAAAGCTTAAGGGGTTACATGGATTTCGTCGGGTAAATAAAGGCCTATTTTCAATAGTTTTTTTTTTATGTAAAAAATTATTTATTTCACTCAAACTTTTTTCTGTCTCATAGATACATATTTAAAGAACAATTTCTGAAATTTTCAAAAAAAAAAATTAAAACTCCTCCATTGTGACGTCATTTCCGGCCACCCCTCGAAAAAAAGGTGCGTCCGCATCGTCAGCATAGCTCCTGGCAGGATCATCAAAAATGAAAAAAAAAACAATAATAATTGTTTTAGTTAAGACCATAAACTCGTGCTTGAACGAAAGAAAGAAAAAAAGTAAAAATTGGAATTTTGGCAGACATTTTTCCAAAAAAATTAAAATTTCGGTCAAATTTGCTTGACATTTAGTTTTTCTTTTTAAATAGTTGTAATTGAAAAAAAAAAAACAAAATCCTTCGTTCAAGAGCGAGTAAATAGTATCTTAAACACCTCTGTAAAATTTATCAAGATCGGTTGAGTATTTTTCGAGAACATTTGACAACCGACTCTGAAAACACGGTTCCGAGAAAAACGCGTCTAAAGTTTTGAGTAACCATAAAAGTGGCTTGGAGCGCACACATTCCAAAGGCTGTATCTCCGAAACTATTATTCGGATCGACTTGAAAATTTAAGGTAATATTCTTAAGATGTTGTAGAAACTAATAAGCTAAAAACGAAAAATCGATTTTTTGAACCCACGAAACCCATGTAACACCTTAAGCGTTTTCTAGTTACTCGATTTCTTAAATTATTTAAAAAAATATTTTCGAGATAAATAAAAAACAAAAAATTGTTTAAAAATATTAAAAAATAATTTTTTTTTAGTTTTTTACCAAACATGTGTGTTCAAAAAGTATCGCGAATTTCGAATTTTCGCTGGTTACGTATATTCGAATTTCGATTTTTTTGTGGCGATATGTTGGTGCTCATGTCTCTCACTCATGCCGACGAGTTCGGCCATTTTGAATGTGCAGTTCATTATTGAAAGCTGCTTTGCTTGCACGTGTTTCGGCTCGTCTTAATTTTTACCTATTCAAAAAGTTGGATCAAAGAACCTGTATCAAATTTTGTGTGAAAAACGAAATTAAGTGCGCGGATATGACTGTGTCATACGGAGAAGCTACTTTGGACCAAAGCAACGTTTAACGGTGGTACTAAATGTTCTCAGAAGGCCGAGACGAAAAGCGTGCCGGACGCCCGAGCACTTCAACAACAGACGAAAAAATTGATGAAGTAAAGAAAATGGTACGCCAATCGTCGAATCTCCGGTTTTTTCAATTATTTGGGCATGAGACAGGTCGCCGGAAAATTCGTACAAGAACAGCATCGCATAAACATTGCTAATGATATGTTGGACTCTGTCTGCGACGATCCAAGTTTGCTTCAGAGGGTCACTACTGGTGACAAATCGAGAGTTTATAGTTATGACGTGGAATCCAAAGCTCAATCATCTCAGTGACAACTGCCGCACGAACCAAGACCGAAAAAAGCGCGCCAAGTTCGGTCGAATGTAAAAGTTTTGCTTACCGTTGACTTTGATTTCAGGGGCGTTGTGCATCATGAGTTCTTACCACAGCGTAAAACGATCAATAAGGAATATTACCTGCAAGTTATGCGCAATATGCGCGAAGCAATCCGCCAGAAACGCCCGGATTTGTGGAAGGACAAAAATTGGTTCTTGCATCACGATAGCGACCCTGCTCCCACATCGTTGCTTGTGCGCGACTTTTTGGCCGAAAACAACACACTAATGATGCCACATGCCACAGCCACCGTATTCCCCAGCTCTGGTCCCCTGTAACTTTTTCTTGTTCCCGAAACTGAAGAGGCCCATGAAAAGACGACGCTACGCTACGATTGACTAGATAAAGACGGCATCGAAAGAGGAGGAGCTGAACAAGATAAAAAAAATGATTTTTTGAAGTGCTTCGACGATTGGAAAAAACGTTGGCACAAGTGCATAATATCTCATGGGGATTACTTTGAAGGGGACAAACTAGATATTAATGAATAAATAAATAGTTTGAAACAAAAACACAAAATTCGCCATACTTTTTGAACATACCTCGTACACCCACCTTTTTTCTAAATTTTACTCTGAGTCTTAATTTTTTTTTGTATCTACCACGCATACAAAAAAAGGGACGGATTCTCAGCCCTTCTGCCAGCCGTTTGGTGCTATTACAAAACCAGGCCTCTTGCCAAAGTTTGCTTGTGGAATGACGTAGTCTGAACTTCAGTTTATGTCCCGTTTGTTAGATTAGATTAAATTAGATTTGGGAGGGGGTTGGACAAGTCCAAACACTCAGTCAGGAGACTATTGTACTACACCCGGATAGATTTCAGTAGAAAGAATAGAGATAGGAAAGATAAAAAGTGGGTGGTAAAACGGATAAATTAGTTTGAGGTCACGCTTCCACAAATCTCTCGGGTTCATTGATGAATCTTTAGAGATTCGGAAGAGGAAGTGTATGAACTTTATCAATACTGAGCATGGAACAGAATATCCTAAGTCTGAGTCTAGAAAATGCCGGAGAGCTACAGAGCAAGTGCTCAGCAGTATCGTCATCCTCAAGACATGATAAGCATATCAGGCTGTCTACGACCTCCATGGCTGACCACAGGCGTTTTGCCCTGTGATTACACCCATCAGTACTCTCAGGCCCTTTCTGCTGAGTTTTAGGAGAAATGTTGCTATTTTCCTTTCACAAATCACTTGGATACTCTGCACGAGTAAAACACAGACTAAATTCCTCTATGGGTAGACCTCATGAAGTCGTCAATCCATAGTTGAATTGATGCCTAGAGAGGGTTCATTGCCCAGTGCCATACTTGCAGAGCCTTCATTACCCAATTTATCAGCCAATTCGTTCTCAGCAATATCACAATGCATAGGCATTCAAATAATACACACTTTGTTGCGTTTTGCAACACTGTTCAGTTTTGTCTTACATTCAGCGACTAACTTCGAAGAGCAGCGTGGGTTAGCAAGGGCTTTCAGTGCAGCTTGACTGTCACTACATGTCCCGTATGTTGCTGTGCCCAAAAACCCTTTATAATTCTTAAACTTTTTTTAAATTTTGGATGGTTTCAGGTTCACTATGCTCGTAATAAATATTTTACTATTATAATTTTTTTTACTTGGTTTTTTGTTTTTGATAATTGAATAGAAATGAATGCTGAAAGGTGACATTCAATAATATTGGTCTATAAATTGTTTATACTAAATTTAAAAGTGCATTTTTCCCATGGGAAAATAAATATTAAATAAAAAATTAAAATAGGTACCAAATTGTTTTGGTCAAAGATCAAATTTACTGGGTAGCGTTACAAAAAAAACAAATAAACAAATTTTGTTAATCTTACATCCTATTTTATATATTTTTGAATATCTGTGCAAATACAGATCTAAAGCGGCAAAAGTTTTGACACTGGTTTTCCAAAAAGCAATACTTAGTTAGGCCCTCTAACAGCAGTTAAACCTTTACAATTCATACTAGACGAAGGCAACTATGAGCACTAAACTGTAGCAAATCTTTCATATCTAATACAGCAAACCGAGCATGAAGTCATAGTAGACGCGAAACCTGTGATTTTCACAAACCCACACACAATTGGCAGTCAATCATTCTGTCAAGCTCTCTTTTTTTGCCACATTCGCTCCCAGCACTGCTTAGTCGTACTAATAAAAGCTATTTTTAAGGAAATATGGTTTAATTCGCAATTTCATAAAAACACTAATATCTCCTTTTGACTAGCGCTAAATGCTAAGATCCGTTCAAATGTTGGCAATCAAATGGAAATGCAAGGAAAGAAGTCAATTTGAAATTCAATTAACGCGAGCGGCTGTAAAATGCTAATCAGCACTAAAGGCGGTGTAATGGCAGAGTGGAGGAAAAAAAGTCAAAAAAATAACGAAGTTAAATTGCACATTTTGTAATACAAGCATTGTAGTCAGGCCGCCTGAGTCAGCGTCCGTAAGCGTATTTTTTTTTTTTTGTGATTTTATTTACTTACTTTTTTGCACTTTGCATGAAGTCTGAGTGCCCCTTGAGCAATTAAGAGCCAACCACCCACCTCAGCTGAAACGAATACAACAAAACGCTAAGAAAATAAATATATTTAAATAACAAAAAAATGTTTACCAAAAGCGACAGGTATACTTAACACAACAATAGCAATAACAACTACAATAGTGACAGTAGACCAATGTGTGTACCCAGCATTGTAGAGGGCGTTTGAAAAAATCAAATTAAATCATAGGAAGCAGCGCCGCAAAAAATTTATTATATAAAAAAATAAAATTGTATTGAACCTGTTCAGTGTTCTGTGACCGCTAAGCAAAAAAAAGGAAAAAACAAATGTTTTTTTGTTTTTGAGAAAAAATATTTAAACCACCTGACACCGCAAATGAACGCGTGTAAGCTTCAACTTGTCATGTTGCGGCGAGCAGGCGTGTGCACACACGCATACACACAGCAGCAGGCAAAAACAAAAAAAAACGTGCATGTTCGACTATTCATGCATACCCTGCAGGAAATTTTAACTATTTTCTATTCTATTGCCAAAAATTTATATTTACTGGAACTGAGTTGGTGGTATATTTCTATTCCTAAGGTATGGGACCCAGTCTGGCGCCACTATTGGCCAAATGATCTACGTGTGACTTCAAACCTACCAGATTAACTTTAACTAATCTAACTGAGCTGGTTTCTACATGCAAAATGCTAATACGGATTTCACAGGAATCTACTATGAACACTTCAAGAGACAGACCTAAGGGGCAGGCTCCACGAGAGCTGCGTGAAAATCTGCGCTAACTAAGTTGAAAATACCTTCTGCCCATGTGTTGATTGGAAGCGGCTCATGTATCCTCTCAGGCTTTCAAAGCCGCTTTTTGCGTTTGTGTTGTGGGTTTTAATTGGGCTCAACATAATTTCAAGCCGCTTATGCAATAGTTGTAGGGAGTGTGACGCGTTAGAATTTTCCCACCATCTACTCCTAAGCAGCCCTGCTTTTTTGAGACTATGCTTGAGTCTTAGAGTCTTAAGAGATTTCATATTAAATCTATGAGAGATTTCATGTCAAGTGATGCAAGCATTTTGGACATCGTTGCAAATTTTTCTAAAACCTGGTTTATTTGCAGGGTTGAGTTTAATAAGAAGTAAACTGAAAAAATTTAGCAAAAGTTTTTTTTTTTTAGAAAAAAAAATTTATAATTTTGAGAGCTCCATGCATTGTTGAAAATTGCTGCATTAAGTGTTTTTAAATGAAATATCTTCGGTTATTTCAAAGAATTTACATGTTTTTGTTATAGTTTTTGAATAAAACATAGTTGTAAAAAATTAAAAAAATTTTTTTTTTATTGAAAATTTTTAAGAAAGAGATTTTTTAACTAAACATTTTTGGGAGCAAAATGTTTTTTTTTGGAAATCCTATTTTTTTCTTATTCTTATAAGGGGTGGTCAAATTTCAAGGGCCGATGTTGAATGTAAACTACACCCAAACGAGAAAGTTTTTTGTGTATTTCATTTGACATTTTTCAATTCCAGACTAGCTCAATTTGAACTATGGAAAGATACACAATCGACCAACGCGTTAAAGCTATTCAGGCTTATTATGAAAACGGGCGTTCAAATCAAAATCCGAATCATCCTAAGTGATGAGGCACATTTTCTCCTCAGCGGATTCGTCAATAAGCAGAATTGCCCCATTTGGGCGAATGATAATCCAAGAGTGATTGCCGAAAAACCAACAACCAATGCACCCACAAAGAGTGACTGTTTGGTGCGGTTTATGGGCCGGCGGCATCATTGGACCGTATTTTTTCCAAAACGAGGCCGGTCAGGCCGTTACTGTGAATAGTGTTCGCTATCGTGAGATAACAACGAACTTTTTATTGCCCGAATTGGAAGTTATGGATGTGGACGATATGTGGACGGTGCCACTTGTTAATTTATTAATAGCTGCGTCTTTGGTTAGTAATCCCTGAAAGTTTCATAGAGGGACTCAAATAACTCTTCGAATTGTATTCAAATACGACCAAAACATTGTATACGACATTAAACCTCCTGCTGATAGATTCAGAAGCCAAATATATAGCGAGAAGGGCGGCAATAATGAAACTGAACACCGAAAGTAAGTGGTCAAACAAGGATCACGGCCACCGTAAAATCCTAGCTGACATTTCGGAGATTCCCTGACTATGTACTCCGTCCTACAATTGCCATCACAGTCTTCACGATCATCCTACCCTTAAGAGAAGATGAACACTGGATCATTCTACCCTTAGTCCTGGATCATCCTACCCTTAAGAGAAGAGTGGGAACGAGACCAGTGAGTGTGCAAAAACGTGACTTCTGCAAAACTTGTCTAGATGAGCAAGAGGAAGAGACGAACTCATACCTCTTGCCCCATTGTCCTGCTCTATCCAGACGCAGATAGCCGCTTCAACCTAACCCATACTAGCCTCAGTACGTGCACCAAAACTGAAAAAAATTATTACAAAATGCTTTAATGAAGCGCTAGAATAGGAACTTGAATATTACGTCCGTTTGTAAATCGATCGCAGCGTCGCTACGTGCATTAGTAAGCAGGTAGAAGGTATTTTTCACCAATTAGAGTCGAACTTTCAAACTTTTAGCAATTGCCGAGCTATAGTCTCAGCTATCAACGAAAAAAATAAAAAAATTTCTAACCTTGAAAAGTTAGAAACAAAAATTTGTAAAGAAAGAAATCTATTTTTTCTTCTAAAAAAAATTTTTCCAAAAAAAAAGTTTCACAAAAAAAAAATTTTCAAAAAAATTTTACAAAAAACAATTTTACAAAAAAAAAAATTTATAAAAATTCTATTTTAAAAAAAAAAAAAATTTCCAAAAAGCAGTTTTACAAAAAAAAAATTTCCAAAAAAAAAAAATTTCCAAAAAACAAAATTAAAAAAAAAATAAAAAAAATGTTTTTTTTGTTTATTTTAAATAATCAAGAAGAAAAAATTAGAGAAAACCTCAATACCAGAACTATTTTATTATATTTTTCAATAATTTTTTGGTTTTTCTCTTATATGCCAGCCTATACCTAAGTATAAAAATTTTCAGAAGTATATTCAACATTGTCCAAAATACTTGAATCATGCATAAAATCACTCCTGTTTGTCTTACGAAGACCTCTGCTACCATTTGCGTACTTTGAAATGTCTATTGGTAGCAAATAAATATTAATTCCGTTAACTAAGAATAGCATGCACTCTTTCTCTCCCCTAATGGTTTTAGATAGCAGCCTCGTTTAATATAAAAGCCTAGGGACTAGCTTTAAAGTCACCTATAACCGATTCAAAAGTTATCGAGGAATGCAAAGAAGAACTTAATACTTTAGCACGAATGACACAAATCAATCTCATCTGGGTACCTAGCCATAGAAACATAGAAGTAAATGAGAAAGCTGATGAACTGGCAAGACAGGGGGCATCCTATAAAGCCGTGCGCAAAAGGAAGAATTTCTCACTATTCCAGAAGCAGGCCATTAATATATGGACTGACATGGATAAGTGCAAAATAACTAAACAAATGAGGCTAAATTTCAACAAATGCAAAACTGAGAAGTTATTAAGACGAACAGTCATATTCATAATTACGCCAACAATAACCGGCTATTGACCTATGGGAGACCATGCCGGGAAGATGGGGTGGCCCTACCACAATAGACGCAGCAGCTGGGATCAAGAAAAATCTAAGGGAACAGTTTTTCACCATTTGTGTGAGTGCCCAAGTCTGGATGCTCTACGATGTGGAATGCTGAAGGAATTCTCGGTTACTCTGAAAGAAATTACAGAGAGGAAAATAGACGACATAGGCAGATTCATAGTCAAATGAAGATCCTTCGACTAATAAAGAGCAGTGCCTGCTGGTCTAAGGGTTACTCTGAGAAGTCCATTTAGCGCCTCAAAAATAACTACTTTTTCAATTCTGACAGGGCTACGCATTGCAGGTGACTCGACCAAATGCCAAAAGTACCTAATACAGACACGCGGATTGTGTTGTTGGCGGTGCTTAAATTAAATTATTATTATGATCAATCGATTTTTTCTTCACTCAATTATTTTTCTTTTATTTTAATTTACATATAACAATTTTTTTATTTTTATTTGTTAGCCATTAGACATGAACAACCTGTTCGCTGGCGCTTATTCTTTCAGCACTTCACTGACTTATCTATACACATTTTTTTCGCTTGATTTTTAATACCTTTTTGCGAGGGCTTTGCTGCCACAATGTGTGCGTTAATCATATTTTAGTGTGTTGTTGTTGTTGTTCTTTTATTCTGCATATGTGCTTGCGAATTATGCCTTAAATTCTCATTGTTGTTCATATGAATTTGTCAATTTTGCGCAACAGTCATTGCCGTCGTCGACACCGCAACGATTGACAGCTATGCGGCCATTGACGCCTCTGATGGCCGGTGTGTGATAGTGCGGGCGTAGAGGGAGGCGTTGCCGTCGGCGGCAAGTAATATTAATACGAACACTGCTGCCTGTTGGCCGTGTCAGCACTTTATTCTTGGTTCAGTTTAATAGTTTTTGACATTTCATTTAGATGCCTTTTTTTATTGATGCGGTCATTGTTATTTATATCCAATTGAAATAGCGGCATTTGTTGCTTTAATGCGCTTACTTAATTCGGTATTATGAGGATATGAGAGTGTTTGCAAAATTTTATATAGAATTATATTCAGTCATTGCATGCAAACTTTTCGCTGGTAGATAATCTTGAAATTTGTTATGAAAGAAGGTTGCGCTGAAGAATTAAAAATCAGTTAAATGTTCCACTGTGTAACAGGGCTTCACATACAGGAGGAAGTCGATTCACTTCCTGTGCTTAGAAAATTAGCATTTTTAGTTTTGCACTAACAAATCAGGGTTGGTTTTTTTCAAGTTCTGAAAGTTTTCTGCTAGAACCCCGTACACGCAAAATTTTCAGAAGCTTGCAAAAGCAATGGATAGCAAACGAAAAAAAATATGAAGGTACCTTAAAAAGTGGCGCCATAGCCGAATGGGTTGATGCGTGACTACGATTCGGAGTTCCGAGAGAGAACGTAGGTTCGAGTCTCGGAAAAACACGAAAATTAAAAAAAAGTTTTTTCTTATATCGGTCGTCCCTCGGCAGACAATGGCAAACCTTCAAGTACATTTCTGTCATGAAAAAGCTTCTCATAAAATATCATTGGCCGTTCGGAGTTGTCTTAAGCTCTAGGTGCCTTCATTTGTGGAACAACATTAAGACGCACGCCACAAATAGGATTGGGAGATCGGCCAAAGGCCAAACAGAAGTATATGCGCCAATTAGATTTTTTAATTTTTTAACTTAAAAATGTTACTTTCTTAAAATTAACCATTTCTGAAAATGTAAAAAACATTCTTTTAAATATGTATCCTTCAATATCTTTGAAGATTTTAATAGAAACCATTATATAGTACATTTTTTTGTGCGCATTTAAAACAAAATATCCTCGTTTTCCTCTTAATTGACAATTTTGTTTCAGCAGAATATATTTGAGCCCATTCATTCAGAGTACTCAAAAAAGTTAATTTTTTTATAAATAAAACACAACCACATTTTTTACGATTTTTTTTTAACTTATTTTAGTCTACGCCATTTGTAACTGCTTCTGAATCACTTCTTTTCTACTAGAGAATTTCACTGCTCGCTAGTCAAAAAATTTGTATATGCAAGCAACAACAGTTTAGTGATTTTCCAGCCTCTTAGTTCTTAGCCTCTTCGCTCACAAGCGACATGCTTGGGCCAGTGCTTCCAAACACAAGTAGGAATATTTTTGTTATTATATTTTGCATGGCGTGATGCCTGAAAGAGTAATGGAATTTCATAATAGTTGTCATGTGCAGCTTTGGATTGAAGAGGCATTTTTTTATATTTACGAAATTTTTTTTATTTTTTTAACCACAACTCGCTAGATGGGTGGTGACTCGCAGCTTATACATAAAACCCAATATCCGTTAAATGGCAACCATGACTGCGCTGCTACACGGGATGCGCATATCAAAATTTTCTACGACATTTTTTGTACATTTCGAGCTGTTGCTCACTTATAACGCCTATGATTTCGTTCTTCAGCTTCGAAATCGTCTGGGACTTACTGGCATAGACTACATTTTTTAGGTAGCCACAAAGAAAGAAGTCACAAAATATATGAAAACTCGCCAAATTTACCCCGAAATTTCTAATTTTTTGGCAAAACTTTTAGAAAAAAACACGAGTATACAGCCAATTTAATTTTTGTATAATAAAATGTAAGATCAAAAGGGCACGAAATCCGCGCTAATTTTTTACAACTTTTTTCTGAGGTATTTCGCATTTTCTTCAATATAAAAAATATCGCGCATTTGTTATATCGAGCAAATGTAATTGGATTACTTTTACGTATTTTTAAACTAAGTATTGACTTAGGAATAAGTTTGGCAGTGCTTGTAGTACCAATTTTTTGAAAAAAACATAAATAATTGTTTTGACACCAATGCATAATCCTTGAATTATCCCATATATTTCTCGCCCTTATATGGACATAGTCTCATTAACCGGAAGCTAAAGAAGTTAAAAATTTAAAATTTCGTTAACGTTAAAATAACGAAATTAATCATATTTCATTCTGACATAAATTCAATGAAAATTTTAAAGTGCTTGGAGTGGCCCAAATGTCGAGGTATATTTTTCACAAATTTTCAGGGTAATTTTTTAGATTTTTTTTATAGTTTCTTAAATGTATTCTTTCTTCATTTAATACCCGTCGTCTTGAAGCGTTTTGTAAAATTATTATCATATTACGGAACGAGTTTCATACCTGAAGTGTTGAAATGTTATTAAAGAAAGTCTGACGGGTTGGTGGGAAATGAAAAATGCATAGTTTTATTTAAATTAAAACAATTTAGTGAAAGCCTATGATTTAGTGTGGGATTTGAACTAGATTTTTTTTTGCAATTATTTTTTTCTCTTAATTTATTCCAAAAATTTTTTTTGTTGTTACCACAATCGTGTTGTAGTAGTCCGTACATTAAAAAATTAGTCGTGAATTTAAAATTAAATTAACAAAAAATGTTTAGTATTATTGTATAATTTATGAAGATTTAAAGAATTTTCTTCTGTAAATATATTTAAGTTAACTATGGTTTGTATTTCGTTATTTTGAATGAAGGATGAAATATATGATTTATCTATAAATCATCTGGTACCTATTAATAAGATGAAAATTAAAAAAAATGAGAAAGCTGTTTTCATTGAAAGGGAGAATATTTCATTTGATGCTAGGGATCTAACGTAGATGAATAATACTAATAGGACTATGAATAAGTTCGTGCGGTTTTACAACAGATGGCGTAACTTGATTATTATTCCATCGATCCACATTTCCAAACATTCATTGGAGAGCTACTGTCGTAAGGCACAAACGTCAGTATAAGTTTTTTATTTGAAGCGTAAACAACAATATTTTTACCACACTTGAAAATGTCGAATTTCGTGCCAAATAATGTGTTTTTGCGGGGAATTCTTCTTCATTATTTTAATATGAAGAAAAAAGCAGCCGAAAGTCATCGTATCTTGGTGGAAGTTTATGGTGAGCATGCTCTAGCTGAGCGAACGTGCCAGAAGTGGTTTGCACGCTTTAAAAGTGGTGATTTTGGCTTGGAAGACGAAGAACGCGAGGGTGCGCCGCCAAAGTTCATGGATACCGAATTGGAGGAATTGCTCGATCAAGATCCGGCTCAAACGCAAGAAGAGGTTGCAAAAACTTTGGGAGTTGATCAATCAACCATTTCCAAACGTTTAAAAGCCATGGGAATGATCCGAAAGGTAGGCCATTGGGTGCCGTATGAATTGAAGCCAAGAGACGTTGAACGCCGTTTTATGGCATGCGAACAACTGCTTCAACGGCACAAAAGAAAGGGTTTTTTGCATCGAATTGTGACTGGCGATGAAAAGTGGGTCCATTACGACAATCCAAAACGTCGGGCAACGTATGGATACCCTGGCCATGCTTCAACATCGACGTCGGCGCAGAATATTCATGGCCTGAAGGTTATGCTGTGTATCTGGTGGGACCAGCTGGGTGTTGTGTATTATGAGCTACTGAAACCGAATGAAACGATTACGGGGGATGTCTACCGACGACAATTGATGCGTTTGAGCCGAGCACTGCGAGAAAAACGGCCGCAATACGCCGATAGACACGACAAAGTTATTTTGCAACATGACAATGCTCGGCCACATGTTGCACAAGTGGTCAAAACATACTTAGAAACGCTCAAATGGGATGTGCTACCCCACCCGCCGTATAGTCCAGACCTTGCGCCATCCGATTACTATCTCTTCCGATCGATGCAACATGGCCTGGCTGACCAGCACTTCCGTAATTACGATGAAGTCAAAAAATGGATCGATTCGTGGATTGCGGCAAAACCGACCGAATTTTTCACAAAGGGAATCCGTGAATTGCCAGAAAGATGGGAAAAAGTAGTAGTAAGCCATGGACAATACTTTGAATATTAAATTTGTAACCATTTTACGTCAATAAAGTTTTAAATTTCGAAAAAAAACCGCACGAACTTATTCATAGTCCTATTAACACTCTTCCTAGTAAAATTAAAAATAATACATATGAGAATCAGAATCTTTTAGCTATAAATCCAGTTTTTTAATATTTTTTTTGTTTTTAATTTTTAATACTAAAATTGAGCTGTAGAAGTGCACACTCAAAACATTGTTTTTTCATTAAATCATTCGTGAATTTAAAGTTTATTTTTCTATAATTTTTTTTTTAATTATTATATTTTTTTAATACCTTCTTTGTTTTTAATTTTCGTTACCACAATTGAGCTGTAGTGGTAGGCACATATTAATTTTTTTATCTGTTTCATCAAAAAATTGTTTTCCATTAAATTATTCGTGAATTTAAAATTCAATTTTTTATGATGTTTTTTTTTTAATAATTGTTTCAAATATATTAACTTTTTTGTTTCTAAGTTTTGTTAATTTATTTGAGCTGTAGTAGTGCGCACATATTGATATGATAAAAAAGTCCAAATTTGTTACACTGTGTTCTATGTTGGTATGCCCTACAACTAACTGACTTATTGAAATTGTGACCTTGACCATTTTTTTCCATCAAACAATTCTAGTTCATTAAATTCGTTAAGTGCTCTTGACTTAATAGCGGAAGCCTGGGCATAGTTTAGTGTCATTTCAGCACGATTTTTCAACTCTTTTGTAAAATTACTATAATTTTTTGAAAATTTAATTTTAAATTTAAGTGAAACCTTGAAGTCTTGGTAAATAATAAACTGTGGGCTAAAAATTTTATTAAAAAAAAATTTTTTTTTTTTGAATTTTTTAATTTTACCACAAATGAGCAGTGCGCTCATATACATTTTTTCATCTGTCATAAAAAAAATGTAATTTGTTACACTGTGTTATATGATGGTGTGTCTCAAAATTCACTGACTTATTTAAATTGTGACCTTGAGTACTTTTTTCCATCAAATCATTCAAATTCATTAAAGGCGTTAAGCGACCTTCATCTGAAATAGAAATGGTAGTTTAGGGTCATTCCAGCATCAATTTTTGAAGTGTTTTTAAAAAATTGGTCTTAACTAAAACTTCTTACTAACTAAGAATCTTACTAAAAAATTCTAATGACCTAGCGGAAAATTAAGAACCCCTAATTTCGTTTCAAATTAAAATAATTTATTCAATACCTATGACTTAAAACTATTTTTTTTTTTAATATTTTTTTAAATACTTTGTTTTATATAATAATTAAAAAAAAAATTTTTTTAATACATTTTTTTAGTATTTTTTTTATAGTTTTTCTAGTAATTTTTTAAACATTTTTACTAAATAATTGATTTTTTTCATATAAAAAAGAAACTTTTTTTTCAATTTTTATTATCATAATTAAGCTATAAATATATATTTTTTCTTCTGTAACAAAAAGTTCAACTTTGTTGCATAGTGTTATATGTCAGAATGTCTTAGGACTCTCTGACTTATTTAAATTATTTTAAGGATTTTGTTTTTTTTTTTCAAATGGAAGTTTTCATTCATGAAATTCGGCAAGTGTTCTTCACCATTAATTCGGAACTTTGATGTAGTTTCATAGGCACCACTTTTAAAATAGCGAAGGTCAAACCAATTGATTTCAAAGTAGGTGAAGTAGCAACAGATATCCATAACTTAGGGTTGAGACTTGTCTGTATTTCTTATGGTGTTCTACAAATAGATTGGCGCTTCTAGCTACAGTTTTAACCCTTTGTGCAACAGCAAAATGTGAATTTCTTACCTCCTTATTTGAAATAAATATTTTTTTCTCTCAAAAAAAAAAAAAAACTTTTGCTTGAACAAATTTTATTTAAAAAGCGCAGAAAATCCAAAACAAAACTATTTCGCATTCACAGTGAATTTCAAACCCAGGACCTACAACCGCTGCGTCACACCCAAGTCCAGTACTTACCCATACTTACGCCATAATTAATGCATGTGCCTGTATCTTTGCATATTTCCAATTTTGTAATTATGTTTGCGTAAGCAATCAACAGCTGCCAGTGCGTATAAGCAATTACCAATTGTCACTAATTAATTCCCCTTCAGAAAATACAGCGAGGCAAATGGGCACACACACACACGCGCGCGCTCCGAACACAGCTGGTGCCCCACAAGACAAACAAAAGACTTAAGCAACGAACTTGCAAAAGATGTCACCGAATGTTAAGTAGAAAACAACGGTGATAAAAATGCCGCAAAACATGTTGTCACGACTTGCGTTTGCGCGCGCGGCTTCTTCTCCTTTTTTTCCGCAGTTGACATGCAAAGCAATGCTTACACTCAGCCACCCCCGCTGCACCACCAGCGACATGCTAATAACCTTAAAAGTAAATATCACGCCTTCAATCGCGGCCACTTGTTGTTGATTTGTCGTTTGTCGTTTGCCGTTGACGTTGTCGTTGTTGTTGCTATGCCACACTGACCGCTACGGCTACTGTCACTGCTTGCTGCTAAACGCTATTGTTACTGTTGTTGTTTTAGTTGGTATTTGGGGTTTTTAGCCTCGTTGCGTGCAGTTTCAAGCGCAGTAGTCGTCGACGCGTTGATCTTCTTCAACCTTACGGTAAATTTCAATTTGATTTGAACAAATCGACACGATTTGCGCTGCCACATTCGATTGCATGCCACATTTCTTTCGGTTTTCTTTCACTTAATGTGGCGCGGGAAGGGGCGTCCTTAGAGCTTTCGCCTTTGAATAGCCGCTGGCTGGCTGGTTGGCGTGTAAAGCGCTACTGCCATTTGCGCCGGCAGCGTTGGACATTTATTTTTTTTAACCGTTTTTTTTCGAGTTTTCAGTGCGCCTTGGATTTGTTTTGGACAATCAATTTGGCCAACAGTAAATCCATATGCCAGGCGTGCCCAAAATACAATACATTCGTGCGTGCACGGCACATTTCAATGCTCGCTCGTGGCTCACTACGCTGACTGCTGCGATGCGCTTAATTTCACCGAACATGCAAAGTCACACCAGAAACTTATCAGCAGCCAACTATTTACAACACCAAAAACAACACTGGTCATGCGCCTTCACTTGAGCTACGGCGTTGTCACTTCGCCGCCGCCATATTTGGCTAAATTCAAGTGCCATTAACACATTTCCGTGTTGTAGCCGCTTGACATTTGCACGCATTTGTGTTCACTTGTAAATTTGTCAACGCTCCACTTGTACTGCAAAGCTGCAAAATTTCTTTAGCTTGCGCCTATTGCATTGCCATTTGACTTGGCCAAGTAGCGAAGTGAACTTGTAGACATACAAATATAAGTGCCATCCTTTGCCCACTTGCTTACGTCGGTTACTTGGTTTTTTTTGTTTTTTATTTGGATTGGCGGCAAGAAATTTCCCAACCGCCCTTGGATCATTGATCCCTCCTTCTCCCTCGATCTACAGTTAAAATGACAACAAGTTGCCGTTTATGTAACTACATGTATTCATACATACATACATACACATATACACACATCCATATTTATTTACCACAGTGGCAACCTGTCGCTATTTGCTGTTACTTTAATTGGTTTATTGGCCTTTTTTTGTGTTTACTTTTTCGACATCACCTTTGGCAAGTGTGAAATGTTTTTCGCTTTCCGGTCGCCACCACTCGACAGTGCGAAGTTATTAACCCAGTAAACAAATTGCAGGTATTTATGTTGTGCTCATTAGCGACACTCTTCGCTTGCTTTACTTTTTACATCATTTGTGTGTTGCGTGAAATAAATACAGTACAGCGAATTATTGACAATTTTCGACAATTTATTTATTTCTTATTTAATTTTAATACTTTTTTTATGAAAATTTAGTTAATTTTGCCCACTTTTTCCAAATTTCAGACTTTGTGCAAATAAATAAAATAATAAAAAAATCTTTAGAAAAATTTCGAGTACGCAGTTTTATAGCCCATGCAATTTCAGTATAATGAATTGCAAGCTTGAAGTATTTTAAAATCTAGTAGATTTTTAAAATTTTTTTTCACTGGCAGTTGTGTTTCTTCATTTAAAGGATGCACGAAGTCTCGAACTTTAGCCTTACCGGAGATAGTCACGCACAAATCTATTGGACTACGGAAATCACAATACCTTAGTAATTATGTATGTATATCAGCACGCACTTTAGCGCAAGTGCTTGTTTTTTTTTTAACAAGAACTTTTTACAACAAACTGCAGTATAAAAAAAGCGTATTCGCATTTACTGATCCTGAAGGCTACCGTACGGTAGAATTTCGATATGAATCTTATTCTTTCAGCCATTTTGCATTAATATTGAAAATATGCCATGACAGTCTGCCGACAAGTTCTTGATTGGAACCCCCAAGTAAGCCTTAAGACTACATGAAGGAGATCGCTACGCAAAGAAATCGAGGAATGCGGAAAATCGGGAACGAATTGAATTGCATGGCCAGATAGAATCTTCCCAAAAAAGGTGATCTGCAGTAACTGAAGAGGCAAACAAAGCAATCGAGCATAAAATAAATAAACGCTTAGCTACGCACTTATATATAAGGAAAAAGCAGACAGACTTTAGACAACATAAATCATGTATGGATCATATAAATAATCGATAATTCGTTGAAGAACGAATGAATGGCGATGCTTATCCTATCTTATATTTATTGCTTTTGAAAAAGCCTTTAATCCCCTAGAATGCAGTACAATTTGGGAAGCGGTAGGATGCAGGGCCGTGCCATCACAATTGGTGGTAAAAGCACTCTACGTAAGCGCCAGCTACAAAGACATTCACGAACAGATAGTCAGCGAAAGAATCCGTGCTTAAAAAGGCGTACGCAAGGGATGTGTACTTTCCACTCGCCTATTTAACATTGCTCTTGATACGGGCATTGGAACTCAAACTGAAGAGAGGTATCCGCTGGGATCTAATAGATTGTTTAGAAGATTTAGAATACGCAGACGTTATCTCCTTAGTAGCGTAAAATCACGCTGAAATGCAAACGAATTTGAATGCAGTCACACAATATGCAAGTAAAGAGGGTTTGAAAATAAATAACCTAAAAACCAAGGTTATGAAAGTTATGGCGAGGGACAGTGGCAACTTTATCATAAGCGGATCTCCGATAAGAGAAGTAAACTCCTTGCCATCGTGGCGAATGAGGTATCCAGTGCAGATATTAGAAAACGATTAAAGAAAGCACAGACAGCATTCAGTAAGCTTAGCTTCATATGGTGCTCGCAACTGTGGGCAAAAAGTAAGGTGAATTTATTTGTCAAACTTCGCGGGATTAAAATTTCGCTCTAGTTATTTTTTTCATGAGTTGGCAGCACTGTTAATAACATCGGTTGACTGTTAAAGACCTTACTGATATGATCGAAATATCAGAAGGATCTGTGAAAACCATTTTGAAAGACCATTTGGGCCTACGAAAAATCAAATCTTGTTTGGTACCGAAAACTCTCAATTTCTTGGAAAAAAGTCGTCGCGTTGATGTGTGTGAAACAATGCTTTCAAACTATCAGGACAAGCTTAAATTCATCATTACGGGAGATGAGACTTGGATTTATGCTTACGACCCTAAAACAGCCGACCAATCAAGCGAATATCGAGCTAAAGGCGAGGCCTGACCAAAAAGAGCACGTAAAAGTCGTTCAAAAATAAAGGTCATGATGACAGTTTTATAAGGAATATTATTTGAGCGTTATACGTCGTTTACGTGAAGGAATTCGTCTAAAAAGACCAGAATTATGGGCCAACAACTCTTGGTTTTTGCATCACGATAATGCACCGTCTCACACTGCACTCGTTCTTCGTGACCATTTCGCCAAAAACTCCACGCATATCGTTCCGCAACCACCGTATTCGCCTGATTTGGCTCCGTGTGACTTCTGGCTATTCCCAAAACTCAAGAGACCACTCCGGGGAACGCGTTTCGAGTCGATTGAGGAGATAAAAGCTGAATCAAAGAAGGTGCTGATGGCTATACCGGAAATGGACTATTTGGCATGTTTCGGGGATTGGAAAAATCGTTGGCATAAATGTATTTCATCGAGAGGGGATTATTTTGAAGGGGATGAACTTTATTTAGAAGAATAAATAAAGATTTTTCATTTCACAACCAAATTCACCTTACTTTTTGCCCACAGAAAAAAACCAAACTACGGATATTTGAGTCTAACGTAAAGTCGATTCTCTCTTACACTGAAGCGTGGAATCTGTCGCAAAAAGATGCACGAGCACTTCAAACTGTTTTTAACCGCTTTCTGCATAAAATTATGCGAAACTCTTGCAAAGCCCTTTTATTGGCAGGTCATAAAGTAGAATGCTATTCCAAAGGAAATTACCAAACGTAAATGGAGCTGACTTTGCCACACATTACGCCGACTTAATAATAACTTCTCCACAACACAACAGTTGAATGGAGTCCGCAAAGCAGCCACCGCAGAGGAAGATCGTGTAACACTTCGAAAAGGATTATTGAGACGGGGATGGAAAAGAGCAAAAAAGAGCTATGGAATGATATTAAAATACCAGCGCAAAATCGCAACAATTTAAGGCGACCTGTAAAATTTCGAAAAAAAATTTTTTTTCATAAAATGTTAATCTAATCCTTTAAGAATATATTGCAAAATTTTTAGTATGTACATTTAAGTATTTCTTATATTATAAAGGGTTTTTCAATTGACGCGGGTCGATTTTGGCGCCCTGTGGCAGTCATTTTGTGGTGACATCTGTCAAATCTTTTGTTTATTATTCAGTTGTTTATGCCAAATCATCATGGCAAGTGACACGATTGAACAGCACGTTCAAATGATAAAACTTTATTATCAAAATGAGTGTTCATTAACGCAAACGTTGCGCGCATTGCGCCCATTTTTCGGTAGACGTAAAGGCGCTTCCAAATTCTTATGGCCCATATTGAACCACATGGACCTAGACGACATGTGGTTTCAGCAGGACGGCGCTACGTGCCACACAGCAAACGCCATTTTATTCCATTTCAACATCTACCCGCCCTTATTGAAAACCCCTATAGATCGTCAGCCATGTCTACTCTATTCTTTGCGTTCGAGCGCTGGGAGAGGTATAGTAACGTTGCCGACTTTAGACGCGGTTTTCTCAAAACTATATTTTTCGAATTGGCGTATACGATAACTCGAACAGTTATTGACCGATCTCCCTGAAATTTTGCACACATCTTTTTTGTGATATTACTTTTCTATATGAATTTACAATGCGAAAATTTTCGAAAAAATAATTTTTTCGAAGCAAAAATATTTAGTCGAAAAATTCGCCCCAAATCATTTTTTTAAGGCTTTTTCTTCCGCGAACTTTTTTTTCCATTTTTGTTTAATTCATAGATAGAAATAGAAATTATAACATTAATAAACAAAAAAAAGTTTGGTCGTTTGTATTCAAGTCACTGACGCCGCTGCTACAATGGATGCCGATTGAGAAGCCCCGCTGCGACCTTCCTGGACGAATTGATTCTACATCCGCCATTTTAAATGATTAAAAGAAAAACAAAAGTTTGTTTATTATTTTAATGTATAAATAAATTGTATGCCAATTTTGAAAAAAATATATTGACTTCTTCATTTTAAATAATTTTAATGAAATTCAGGGCAAATATGACCGTTTACAGGCATCTGTCCCCTTAATGAGACTCTATATTCCATATAGAAATAAGATGGTCAAATATATAGGGCCCGCCATCTATCGTTACGGATTTGAACTAGGTATCATTTGAAGAATGGTAACACTTAGCTGTCATCTGATTTGACATAAAATTAGTTTTATTCTTCCGCTGAACAAAAATGGTTGTGTATACGCTCAAAGAACGCTGGGAAATATTGCGACATTACTTTGAAAATCATGGTAATGTTGCAGAATGTGTACGAAAATTACGTACGGCAATGGGAAGAAGAAAAGCACCGAATGAAGCGTATGTGCGTTACTTTGCGAAAAAAGTAAGAGAAACTGCTATTTGACGCCTTTGGATTATTATCTTTGGGGTGCCGTCAAAGACCAGTGTTATGCCAACAAACCAGCAACAATTTATGCATTGAAAACCAACATACGCGATGTCATAGCTGAAATACAGCCGCATACAATCGAAGATGTGTTGAAAAATTGGACGGATCGTATGGGATGGTGCATGGCTAGCCGAGGCAGCCATATGAATGAAGTTGTGTTCCATCATTAACCGGAAGGATTGTACTTCAAAATAAAAAAAACAGTTTGGAAAATATTGAGTAGTTTCTTTTTTATAGCATTTTTAATTCCGTAAAGTTATATGGCGGACCCTTTATAACCGAAGTTAACAGATTTTTTGTCTAACTAAAACTTTTTTTTTTGTCCTAAGGCCCTTAACCTTCTTCTCTGCGAGATAAAGTAAAAGATGATGAATATGATGATTTGACAATAATTAAAAGTACAGTTAACTCATTGCTATAAATGCGACCATGCGATAGCTAAATATATAAATAATGAATAAGTACTGGATAAAAGCCTCTCATCGTTTCCATGCGAAATGTCTCCAAAATTTAAATTCAATGCTGAAAATTAGCATATAATTGCTAAATTTAAATCTCAATATTCAGTAGATTAAAATTACAATTAACTTGGCTTGAAGTGGGTCCACTTGTTTTAAATTGAATTAAAATAAAATTAACATTTTTTATTTAAAAAAATAATTTTAAAAATTAAAAAAAAAATTTTAATGCAAAATGTAAATTTTTTTTTTAACTGCGAATGCATTACTCTAACGTAGTAAGGGCATATGTCATATATTTCTGGGCTATGTGTATTATAATATTTTTTTACCAAAGTAGATTCAAAAAGAGTTTGGAATATAAACATGGAGAGTAAATAACTACCCACGGAAGCTTTAATTCCACTCGTTTAATTCCAATCTTTAAATCCCAGCCAATTACTTTTCATATAGGTATTTTTAATGAAATTTTTAAAATCTGCAATAATCGAAAAATTGCTAGTTTTTTAAAGTAAAGCTGCAGAATTCAAAGCAACTTTATTGCCCTTTGTGTCATACTATTTTATTTTATTTCCCTTCCGGAAGTGGCTCTTTTTCTGTTAGTTCTGCCGTGGTCTCAACACCAGTGACGTCACGGTTGCACTAGTAGACGAATTAAAAAGTTCACAGTAATGCTTGAAAACTGTCAAACTTTCTACTAAAACTTGGAAGACGTTCGGTTGATGGTCGGTATTATTACAGCACACAATCCATGGGATCAACATATGACCGCCATTGGAATCATTGAGGACCCAATGTGCCGGTTTTGCATGCAGGACGCGGATAGCACTGAGCATTTTCTCTGTGACTGGCCTGCCTTTGCTAGAGCACGGCTACGAGTTTTGGGTTCCGATGTCGTGAGAATGGGTAAAATTCGTTCTCTCAAACTCGAGGATAATTTCAGATTTGCCAAAGACTCTGGAAAATTCTCACAGGACTAACTAACTACCTTTGTCTCTGTCTCTATTCTTTCCTATCTCTTTCACTGATACTTTTCTTCTTTCGTCCTTGACTACCTACCCTCTTTCCGGAGCTCTAAATCCACCAAATCTCTTGGTGCTCCTTATCTCGACCTACTCAAATTTCAATGCTGGCTTACCTCTACAAATGTGGCCGCTTCATTTTCCCCAAACTTAAAACAATACCAAACAAACTTAGGCATCAATTTATTCACTTTCTCTGCCAAAATTAAGGCACTCTTTCTGCTCATTAAATCAGTAACGCCTATCAGATATTATAAGGCGGCAATTTTTTGATTTGAAAAGTGTCAAAAATGTCACCCCAATGCAAGCGCTCACATGTTTGGAAAGATTGCCAAATATAAAAGCGAAATAACGCCCAAGGAAGCGAAGACACAATGTGAAACCTAGAAAGGCAGGATGCACCAAAAAGCCGCTCCCAATTAGCAGCAAAGAAAAATGTAGGCGCAGAAATTTACAAAAAAATTTAAAATAAATGTATGAAGACTCGTATGTACAAATACTGATTTATACTATAGGTACTAATAATATGCTTATATATATATGTGTAATAAATGCACAGCCATGCAGACATATGTCTGCAGTAGCAAGCGCTAGGCAAAATACTCTTATTCAGTTCTGAAATATTAAACTCCAACTTAGGGCATCAGTGAATCACAACACTGCATAGATTTGGAATTTATGAATTCTTTCAAAGAAAGTTGTTTTTCTTCATTATTCTCTGACAAAGCTGCCAAATTCTCGTCATTTGTGCTGAGTTTTGATTTTTTGTTTTCATTAAAAAAGAAAAGAAAAATTGCTTCTGAAACTCTTTGAATGTTTTTAAATACCAACGGCAGGGCTTTATTTAGTCAAAGGACTTATAAGGAGTGATATGAAGGCGGTGATCACATAGCGGTGGAAAACATAATGTTATCGAAGATTCCGCATTTGATGAAAACTCGCGTTAAATGTAAGAAAAATTAGCTAAATTATTGGAAGTAACTCAAAAGTCCATTTGGCCCGTCTGAAGTTTATAGGAATGATCAGAATCTAGAGCAATGGGTACTATATGAGTTGAGACCAAGAGTTATTGAAATGTGGTTATTTGTTCATGAACAATTTATTCAAAGTAAACAGCCGTAAGGGTACCTATCCACATCACATTGTAACTGGGAAGATGAAGTGTAACCTCTACAGTGTAACCTCTAGTCGAAAAAGTCTTTTCGTATTTTGTCAATAGATGTCGTTGGAGGCATCTATCTCCAGTGCTACCAATCACATTGTGTCACATCGTATGGTGTTAAAAAGGTGACATTTTAAGCTTCATTTAACCAAAAAAAAATTAAATTCGGAGAAGTTGACAAAAAGTTATAGCTGTTCAAAAATGAGTAAAAATAATGTAGAAATTCGCTATATCTTGAAATTTTTGTATAAAAAAGGGAAGAATGCCACGCAAGCCACCAATGAAATTTGTGAAGTTTACGGAGACGATGCTGTATCAGTTCGTGTAGCACAACAATGGTTCGCTCGCTTCCGTTCTCGAAATTTCGATGTGAAAGATGCACCTCGCTCCGGTCGACCTATCGTTGAAAAAGTCGATGAAATTATGGAAAAGATTGACCAGGACCGTCACATGAGCTGCCATGACATCGCCACGGCACTAAAGATTCATCATCAAACGGTTTTGAATCATTTAAAAAAGGCTGGTTACAAAAAGAAGCTCGATGTTTGGGTACCACATGAATTGTCTGTGAAAAATTAATGGACCGAATTAACATCTGCGATTCTTTGGTAAAACGAAATGAAATCGAACCATTTCTGAAGCGAAAGGCAACAGGAGACGAAAAGTGGATCAAATACGACAATAATGTGCGAAAAAGATCATGGTGCAAGGGTGGTGAAGCTCAACAAATGGTCGCAAAGCCAGGATTGACGCCTCGAAAGGTTATGCTGTGTGTTTGGTGGGATTGGAAAGGAATCATCCACTATGAGCTGCTCCAGCCTACTTGAACGATTGATTCTACACTTTACTGTCAACAATTGATGAGATTGAAGCAAGCAATCGAAAAAAACGGCCAGAACTGATCAGCAGAAAGGGCGTCGTCTTCCATCAGGACAATGCTAGGCCTCACACATCTCTGATGACTCGGCAAAAACCGCTTGGCTGGGAAGTTTTGATGCATCCATCATATAGCCCTGACCTTGCACCATCGGACCCCATTTGTTTCGGTCAATGCAGAACGCCCTTAATGGAGTAAAGTTGGCATCAAGAGCAGCCTGTGAAAATTGCTTGTCGCAGTTTTTCGCCGAGAAAACACAAAAGTTTTACACTGATGGAATAATGTCTCTAGAAGAAAAATGGCAAAAGGTGGTCGACCAAAATGGTACATATTTGGTTTAAGTTAAAGTTAAAGTTCATTATAAATATAAAAAAATGAGTTGAAGTTTGATTAGAAAAACGAAAGAGTTTTTCGACTACCCAATATATTTCGCTGTAGTTAATACATGAAAAAGCAAAAATAAATAATTCGCGTATACTTCTGCAAATGCAGGTTTGTTATTGCGACAAACTTAGTTAACCTCGGAGAGAACTGTCTATATCGTCCCGACGGTAACTTTCAATAGGAATATCGCCACTCTCATTCCATCCAAGAAGAATAGAATAAGGAATTCTCTTTAACCAACTTCGACATTACAGTCTATACAGATGGCAGTAAAATGGATTGTGGTGATGGCCGTGTCTTCCAGGTGGAAGTACTGGCAATTGGGGAAGCTTATAGGCTACTATTCGCAGATTGCTTTTTTAAGGGAAATATCGCTATTCTTTTGGATAGCCAAGCTGCAATCCGGGCACTGGATTCGGCTATAACAACCTCTAAGTAGGAATAGCCCTGCCACCTTGAGTGAAAACCATAAAGTTACCTTAATCTGAGTCTCAGGATATCGGAACATTGAAGGTAACGAAAAATCAGATGAACTGGGCAGTAGGGTGGTCCAAAAAACTCAAGTTTTTTTTAGAGACCTAGGGACCCTCTCATTTTGTTACATCTAATAAAATAATAATCTATGCAAAATCTTAGCACCCTAGAACATATAGAAGGCAGTGCTCAACAACGTTTAGTTTTCATAAATTTCTATAAAAAACTCATACTTTCGGGTAATTAACGCCTTTTTTTGTTTCAGGTTTGAACTATATTTCAATCAAAATGACTGCTCTTAAGACGCGTCAGGCGGACAGTGTTTACTTAATTGGTGTTAAGGACTTAGAACCTTTAACAAAGAAGAACCAACTTCCTACAACAAACAGCGTTGAGCACTGCCTTCCAAGTGACTTATGACCTTGAAAATTTAGCTCTTTACTTCTTATATCAAATAGAAAAGAATTGGGGGGTCCCTTGGCTTTTACATCCAACTTGAGTTTTTACCATAGGATCTTGGACCACCCTACTGGGCAGGTGGAGAGCAGCCATGAATAACGCTCTTGCGGAATCGGTATTCACACCACTGGGTTCTACAATTTTCTCAAAATACCTCCGAACCACGGATTGTCCTTATAGAGGGGGAGATCACACAATTTGCAAAGTTAGCATTACGTTATGGTCCACCTACAACCTCAAACACACGTCGGCATTAGTATAGATGAAACGACAGGATGCCTGCAGACCTACGGCAGTCATAACTGGCTTTTGTTGTGTCGGAGAACAAGCAGCCAAAATGGGCCTCCCTCACAACACATACTGTCACAGTTGTAAAGAACCGGAGAAAAAGTAAACAATTTTCCATTTCCTCTGTGAATGGCCTGCCTTATGGAAGGACAGAATGTTAACCCTGGGCAAACCGCTGTTCGAGAGTCTCGAGTAACTATCTGGCTTAGATGTCAACAGCTTAATAAGTTTCCTAAACCGCACAGACTGGATACAGTCTTGCTGTAAATTACTATTAAGCAACGAAGATGTGGCAACAAAATGTTGCTAGTTGGAATCTGGATGAATCTCCACTTTAACCAACCACACAACCAACACTTCTGTTAGGGGTTTGGCCGAGCTGCTCCTCCTATTTCTCGTGTGCTTCTTGACGGGAGGGACTTACGGTTTTAAACCGTCTCCGAATGGCAAATGGTTTCTTATGAGAATCTTCTTCATGTAAGAAATACACTCGGAGTTCTGCCATTACCTGCCAAGGGACGACCGCTATTAGAAAAAACTTTTTTTTAATATTTGATGTTCATGCACGGAGATTCGAACCTATACACTCACAAATGGTAGTCCCGCACAAACTCATTCCACTACGGTGACCTGAAGAAGGAAACCAAATATTAGCAAAAGAATGCAGCTAAGAAGGGTTCGTATAAAGGGTCTAGGACGTGGGAAAGAAACTTTTGTGAAAAAAAATTCTTAAGCTCGCTGCATAATTTTGCACTAGCATTCTTACCAAAAACCTGGCACAAAAGCAGACAATAAAGTATGAAAAAAAAAAAAATATTTCAATAAAAATTTAAATTTTCCGAAATCAATGCAAATCACAAAACAGCGAGTAACAAATTGGTGCTGCACAAACAAACAAACCAAAAATAGTTTCCATATTATAATTCTAGTTGACTTGAGTTTTCTTTCAACTTTAACGCAGTGCAAATGTGCAACATCAAGTGAAAATGGAAATGAGGCAGCAGCGCGCCCAGCTGAAGTGTTCGCTGAACAAATAGTACTACACTTGTCTCAGCTGCAGCAAGGCAACAATAAAAAATCATAAAAATACTAGTGAACGAAAAAACAGTACAAACGGAAAACAACAACATCGCAATAATAAAAACCAGCGCCGTGCAAATCTCGTCAACGCCAACGCGCGATTTGTCTACATACTCGTATCTGCTCGCATTAGTTAGCTATAGCTAGGAGAACAACAATAACAACAACAACAACAAGTTTCTTCGCAACAATCACTCGCAGCATGCAACACTGCCTGATGAGACGCCTCTTCATAAATGCTGCACTCCTGCCCCACCTCTTCTTGTCCTGCTTGCCTGCCTGTTCAGTGGTTTTCTACTCTTTTCCATCTTCTTGCCGCGCCAAAATCAAGTCAAAACGTCATCTCGTAAGGGCGCTGCGCCTGTGTCGTTGCAGATTTCCTCGTTTTTATTTTTTGGTTTACTCATAAGTTGTTATTGTTGCTATCGTTCACTTAACTTTTGCTGCATTTGCGGCGGTGCGCCTAATTGAATTCGTCGGCTTAAATAATTCAGCCGCAGGGCTTCAACCAACAAGCAAAACTGAAAAAATCAAGGAAAAAGAATTAAATAAAAAATAAAAATATTGCATATAAATTTAGGCGCTCCAAAGCTCTCTGTTCATTGATTCCACTTTTTTGTTTCAATTTTTTTTTTTTAAGAAAAAAAGAATTATTTTCCTCTTTGCGCATCCAGCCACATCCTGCGATTTTTGAGGCGTTTGTGATGCGTTATTGTTTATATTTCTGAATATATTTTTAAAATTTTTTTTCTTAACGCAACGTTGCAATTGTTTTATTGCTATTGTACGTGATTTGTTGTTGTACTGTGACTTCTTGCACGCTTAAATGCTGACTTTTTTCGGGACAATTGATTCTTCGGTAACCTCCCACTCACAGCTTTGTTTACCCACTTGCAGGCTCTGGTGGTCCGAGGCTTCTACAAGGGTCTTTCAAAAGACGTGCTTAGATGTTGTTTTTAACTAATATAAATTAATTCAGATCCCTTCAGGTTTCACTATTTTTATTGGAATAATTAATTTATTGTGAAAAATGTCATTATGAAGGGTGGTTAAGTTTTACGGCCCGGTGTTGATTTTGAATAAAATAGAATTTTTTTTTAGAAATTATTGTCATTTCTCTTTATTATGACAATACTGGTATAGTTCAATTATGTATGGAAGGAAACATTGGCCAAATAACGGACGCGGACTCGGCGGCACACCTCCATCCGATGGTCCAAATTTTCGATGACGCTGAGGCATGATTGAGGTTCTATGTCATTAATGTGCCGAACTATCTAATCCTTTAGCTCTTGAATTGTTGCTGGCTTATCGAGGTACACCTTTTCTTTCAAATAACTCCAAAGAAAGAAGTCCAATGGTGTCTTTGACGTTTAGGTGTGGTTCACATTCAACATCGGCCCTTGAAATTTAACCACCCTTGTTATAACGGCAGCAAGACCACCAAGTGCACGTCTACAGATACAATCCGCCAAACAGTGGATTCACGAATGTCTAAGTACTGAGAATGTGGAGATATCGTAGTTCCTGTAGTAGTGCCTGTAGTTCTTCTATCCTCCACAGAAGCAGTTTCTTTGAATTTTTTCACCAAACTTTGAATTGTCGACTCATTTGGATGATTATTTCTATCAAAAAAATACGAATTTGGCAATATTTTGTTCTTATAGATCGACTCTTTTCACAACAGGTTCCAATAAATTTAACGCGTTGTTCTATCGCATAGGTGTCTATAGTTGAAAGTGCGCATCTGTCTACTCGATAAATGGCAAATATGACATAAGAAAAGGTAACGTCTAGCAACTATTCACTGCTGGCATCTGGGCGTCACTTTTGAAAGACCTTTTATCGATACAGTCACCGTGAAAATAAAGACTACACCACATATTGTTAAGTTTTGACAATTTATTTCTTTTGTTTGTACTTTCAATCACTTTTTATAAAACCATAGTTCATACTACAACAGGAACCATATAAAGCAAAAGTTCTAACTTTGCATAAAATTTGTACAAATTCTTAAAATTTTCATCAAAATTTCAAACTTTTTACGCCGAATTGCAAGAACAGGCAAAGAGAAGGGTGAAACATTAGCTGCCCACTTTAAAACAAGATTTACAAATAGCATGGATAATAAAAACATTGAGCTGCCAAACACAATTGAAAATGCAGACCACGCAATACAAAACACGATAAAAAAATAAACAAAGGGTAGATAAATTTCAAGGGCCGATTTTGAACGCAAACCACACCTAAACGTCAAGTTTTTTTCTATATTTCATTTGACATTTTTCAATCTCAATCTAACTCAATTTAAACCATGGAAAGATACAATGAGCAACACGTTAAAGTTATTCAGGCTTATTATGAAAACGGGCGTTGAAATCAAAATGCATATCACGCACTTCGCGGTTTTTTCGGTCAATTTAATCGTCCAAATGTGCGTACAATCGGAAAAATTGTGCAAAAGATTGAGCACACCGGGTCTCTAGGAGATGTGAAAACACAAGTCCATGCCCACAGAGCTCGTACTGCAGAAAATATTGCTGCTGTTCGCCATAGTGTGGTTGAAGAGCCGTCCACCTCAACTCGTCGTCGGCACCTCTCACGCTCGTCGTTGATGAAATTTAAGACTTACATTTACACGCTTACAAGGTGCAACTCAAGAACTAAAGCCTCTTGAGCATTTCAAGCGTCGTCAATGGTCAGAATGGTGGCAGGAAATGGCAACAGTGAATGACCAATTTTCGAAGAAAACCATCTTCAGTGAAGAGGCACATTTTCACCTCAGTGGATTCGTCAATAAGCAGAATTGCCGCATTTGGGCGAATGATAATCCAAGAGTGATTGCCGAGAAACCAATGCACCCACAAAGAGTGACTGTTTGGTGCGATTTATGGACCGGCGGCATCATTGGGCCTTATTTTTCCCAAAATGAGGCAGTTACTGTGAATAGTGTTCGCTATCGGGAGATGATAACGAACTTTTTATGGCCCGAATTGGAAGATATGGATGTGGACGATATGTGGTTTAATCAGGATGGTGCCACTTGACACACAGCTAACGAAACAATGTCTCTTTTGCGCGAAAAATTTGATGGCCGAATAATCTCACGTCGCGGCGATGTCAATTGGCCGCCAAGATCATGTGATTTGACACCGTTGGACTTCTTTTTTGGAGTTATTTGAAAGAAAAGGTGTACCTTGATAAGCCAGCAACAATTCAAAAGCTAAAGGATCAGATAATTCGGCACATTAACGGCATAGAACCTCAATTATCGCGGTGGCCATTTGGCGGATATTTTGTTCCATACGTAATTGAGCCATACCAATATTATCATAGTAAAGAGAAATGACAATCATTTTTAAACAAAGTTGTATTTTATTCAAAATCAACACCGGCTCTTGAAACTTATCCACTATTTATTATATAAAGAAACTTAAAAACAAAAAAACTACGGGATATGACCAAATAAACAGAAAAATACTAAAGCAGTTACCCAATGTTAAAACAAACTACATACGATACTTCTTCAATGGAATAATTAGGCTACAGTATTTTCCCAAAGCATGGAAAGTAGCACAAGTTATTGCGATCCCCAAACAATAACGCCACTGTTGCTAACTCGTACAGCCCAATTAGCTTGCCGTCCATCCTCTCCAAATTGTATAAGAAAATAGTGCTTGACCGAATTGACCCGATTCTAAAACCAAAAGACGTTATCCCCTCACACCAGTTCGGTTTCCGAAAACAACATTCAACTGTGCAACAGATTCACACAGTAGTAAACAAAATTACACACGACTTCGATAAGAAGAAATATTGCATTGCCGTGTATTTGGACATCGGGAAAGCTTTTGATAGAGTATGGCACAAAGGACTTCTATATAAGCTAAAAGACATTTTACCACTTAACATATTTAATATCCTTAAAAGCTGCGTGACTGATAGACACTTCTTCATAAAATACGACGATGAGTGCTCTGAAATCTTGGCGGCGGCAGCTGGAGTACCTCAAGAAAGCGTACTGGGTCCCATACAATCTTAGTATATACAGCAGACATACCAACACCAACTACACGCGGATCAATAATAGCTATATTTACAGACAACACAGTTTTAATGTCAGCTAACAACAATGAAGAAGCAGCAACAAAAACACTGCAAGATACGCTATCAGCTACAACACAATGGTTTGAAAAATAGGGCATTGAGGTCAATAAAGACAAAGCATGTGTGCGTGCACGATATGGAGTGTTAACTATTCAAAACACCATAACTTTTTTGTGTGAAATTAGTTTCTATTGATTTCAAAGACAAAATTTTTCAAAAGTGATTACTATTTTTAACATATATTCACTTTAGCTCAATATGACAACCTTCTGCCTTGACTATAGCCTTCAAACGGTCAAAAAATGAGTTGCATGCTACATGAATGTGATCTCGAGGTATTTTGGCTCATTCTCGCATAATCGCTTCTTTCAGCGCATCCATACTAGCATATTTTTTAGTCCTCACCTTGCTTTCCAAAATGGACCAGATCGAATAGTCTATCGGATTTGCGTCTGGCGAATTCGAAAGCCATTGTGTGGACGAAATGAAGTGTGTGTTTTTAACCATTCTTGGTTCACACGAGTTTTATGAGACGGTGCCGAGTCCTGTTGGAAAGTCCATGGTCTATGACCGAAATGTTTGCATGTCCACGGCTCCAAAGCAGCTTCTTATACATTTTCCCTATAATAAGTCGCATTCACTTTCACAACAGGCTCGATAAAAACGATTGGAGAGCGTCCATCAGCGGTCACTGCGGCCCAAACCATTACTTCCGATGGGAAATTGTTTCGAGTGGCCATACGTAGGCTCAAATTCTCGTATGAGCGTTCGGTCAAGTAAACACGATCGTGTTGAGTGTTTATGAACTGCTCAATTGGTGCATTTTTTTCATCAGAAAGCACAATGTTAGGAAATTCGCCAAGTTCGTGCAAGTGCAACAACTCCTTTGCTCTTTCGCACCGAACTTTTTTTTGCTGGGGTGACCGATGGTGTGCTTTTTGGAACTTCTAAGCCTTGACTTTTCAATATGCCTCGAATGCTGTCTTGCGATATTTTCAGTTTTTTGACCACTTTTCTTCCACTTCGACGTGGATTTCGTTCAAGTCGAGCCTTCACTTTCCGAACCATTTCTGGCGTTGTTGCGATTTTTTTTCGGTCCACCTCTATAGCGTTTTGCACTGCTACCAGTATCATTATAACGTTTTATAGTGCGATACACAAACATTTTATTCACTTTGAGGTGACTGAGCTCACGAACAATGGCTGGTTGTGATTTTCCAGCCAAATATAACGCAATCACACTATTACGATTGAATTCCATCACATCCTCTTTTGCATGACCACCGCGTGCACATTTTACGAAGTCCAATCGTTGAACCCAATTTTCGACCACTCTTTTGCATAAATCGGCCGAAATTCCAGCAATTTCGCGTTCAATATTGGCTCTGAGCTCACAAATCGTCGCCGGCTTGTTACTGTAGACCAATGACTTCACATAACCCCAAAACGGGACGGCTTGTTAAATGGACCGTAAAATGGGCGTAATGCTCTTAAAGTAGCAGCAACAGAACGATTATTTTCGTAAAAAATTTGCACGATTTGCAATCGTTGCTCAAGTGTGTAGCGTTCCATGATGAAATGTATACTAATGAAGTTTACAAATGACAAGCGAAAAATAAAAAATATTGCGTCGTTCGCCCTCCCTATCGGAAAAAAGTTGAAGCGCACCTATTGAATAACCCTATATAATCAGACCGACATGGACCTACGGATAGAAACTCATAGCACTAACTTTTTTATCTGGTGGTGGGACCAATTGTGGCAATTTTACTTTAACTCCAGCACAACAAAATGCAGTAGATTCATGCGTGTATTTTAACGCCTTACAATATTTACAAATTATTTTCATTTCCCCAATTGTTACCGATTTGTCAGCACAATTATCAATTGCAGGTTCATAGTGGAATCCAGCTCGTTCAAGAATCACAGAAGCATTCCGTCTGCGGATTAGCTCAATTTCATTATGGCGTGCTTGCTGTTGTTTTGGTTGATGTGCACGAACTCGTTGAATTCTAAGCCTATCTACTTCATTATCACTCACTAAATAACGCAATTCTGACATAGCAATACGACTATTTTCTTGATCTGTCTCTCTCAGGTCATCAGTGCGGTTAGCATGTGAGGTAAGCTCTTCGCACATTTGATTAACTGCGACGACCTAAGTCAGGTCGTCTTCTTCGGCATCGTAAATTGTAAAGTGCCGCTCGCTTAGCAGTAAAGTGTCACAATCACAAAATATCAATAAAGAAAAGTACATTACGTGGAATGTCACTATCACAAAGGATTGTCCAAGTAAAGAAAGTTCTCGCTCACTCATAGATATCGTAACACAATATCGTAATACTTCTTTCCGTGTTCTAAAGTGCGACAGGATGGATTGGCATATTAGTTGGTTGTCAAATCCAATGTCAAATATTATGGTGAAACATTTGATATCTTAAAGATTACCACTTGTTTGTCAAACATTTTTAGGTGCGTTAAAAAATTTGTCCGCTTCATAGCTGTAATATGAGGTCCGATGAACACAGTGAGTGAATATAATTTAATAAGAACTTTATTAAATATCAATACAGTTCAAATTGACTCTAAATTTTATTTAGAAAACGTTTATATGGAAAGAAGAAAAGTGCTGTTTTTAGGGTTTTCCCGGCAGTTATTCGAATTTTTCTCACCTTTTAAACCTTCCCTAGATTTTCACGGACATTTCAAGACCAAGATAAGATAAATCCGTTCAGCCACTCTGGAATTTTAGCGAGCCTAACGAACAGCAATTGATTTTTATATATATAGATAAAATCCAGTGAAAATGCCTTTGATAGCTGAAATTATATAAAAAAGGGTGATCAGATTGGAGCTACTTTTTCTAATAGAGTTTTTTTTCACAGACCAACGTTTACACATCGTTCAAATGTATTACGAAAAACGACGCTCTGAGACCCTCTTCGTGGCGCACTCATGCCAACTTATGGCGCACAGCGATGAGGTCCATTTTCGGCTTAATGGCTACGTGAAAAAGCGAAATTGCCATATTTTGGATGAAGAGCAACCCGAAGTCATTCAAGAACAGCCTTTACATCCATTGAAAACAATCGTTTGGTGCGACCTATGGGCTGGAGGAATCATCGGCTAGCGCCAATGTAACAGTGAATGGCGAACGCTATGGTGTATGATAAACGACTTTTTAATACCGAAAATTGAAGCCTGTGACCTCCAAAACATTTGGTTCCATTGGTTCCAAAAAGACAGCGCTACTTGCCACACAGCCATTCAAATCGTGAAACAATGGATTTACTGCGTCGTTGATTCGGTGTACCAATTATCTCTCGTCTCGAACCAGTGGATTGGACACCAAGATCGTGTGATATCACACCTTTGGAGTTTTATTTGTACGGCTAGCTAAAGTCTAACTGCTTTGTGGATAAACCAGCTTCGATTGTGGCACTGGACGCCAACATTACTAGAGTTATTCACATTCGATACCGACCGAAGTCCTCCAGTGAGTCATTCAAAATCAGTGTTTACGGAGGGCCGAACTGTGGCGCAGTTGTGGTCAACATTTGGATGGAATTATCTTTAAAAAAGAAATATGTTAAATGGTTCTACACAAAAATAATAAAGATTACCCAATAAATTTAAATTTTCTTTGTTTTATTTCAATTTAAAATCCATTAGCTCTCACTTTCTCTGTAAATGTTCGGGTTTGGCAGCGATTTGGCGATTAAGGTCACTTTGCGCTCCTTTCTTCGACAGCCTGAGGCAGTGCGCCAACGTAAATCCAATCAATCTCCTCCATTATATTAAGAACTCTGGCTGGCTGTAGATATCTGCCTGTCGGAGGTCTCATAATGGTATCAAATCGGCGCTTCAGTGCTACTTGAGGGGTGCCAGACTGGCACTTCAACCATTTCACCTACCTACCCCACCCACCAATACCTCTAATTGATCACCTTTTGCTTGTCGATATAAGAAAACAAGGAAGTCTTAAATATTTGATACATTGAAATAAGGAAACTGCTCGAAAGTTAAATTTGCCTACACCTGTTATGCATTTAATTAAAAAAAAAATTAGTAATAAAACTTTAATATTTTCAATTAACAAGGAATTCAAAGCATTTGTGGTATGTTGGGGAATGGGCAATAAATTGTTGATGCTGTTAATATTGTATATAGGTACATACATACATATTTCTTTATTGAATACACCCGCCGAAAAATACCCACGCACCTCTTGTGATTATAAATTTAGACATTTAATTTTCTTACTAGAAATTTTCTTAGTAAATGTAGAATATATTTATTTTTCATAAACTCAAAAAAATGTTGCAGTTCATTTTATTTATAAAACAAATCAGGGCGCATTCATTGAAGGTGGTGGCACTACACCAACAACAATTTTCTGTACGTTTGATTGTCAGAGCAAAGTATTGAGAAACTAGAGAACAAATCATGAATTCGCCTTGTTTGATTCTGAGCTGACAGCCACATGGACACGGCGAATGAAAAAAAAACAACTCAACTGATTTACCACCACCAGCTTTTATATTTAGTTTCGCCTTGATACAAATTTATATGCTCATAAAATATGACAATTTGTCATCCGTCATTTTCTTTATGTAAACAAGATAACCCACCAGTTAAACTCCGCTATCAAATAATTCCTATAGCGTAAAGTTGAATACAAAAAACTAAAAATTTTCTACAATTTTCATCGTTTTCTCCATTTAATGTGCTTATAGTTTCCTTTTCTGTTAATTCTGATTTTTCTGCATAAATATTTCCAAATTCAGCGAGTACAGGGCATTTTCCAATAAAATGCTTCACATTTTCTTCTTCGTTCAGATTGCTGAGGCTCCACATTTTTGACGCGTTTTCGAATTTATTGGCATTCAATACAAGCAGATCACATTATGTCTTAAAAATTATTGAGCTATCTTCAATCTGCATTCCTCTTTTTATATACAGAGGTTAACCCCATTCTTTGGTCTAAGTATTTGTATATGCGTGATGCATTTTCAAGTGCCTTCTCGCTAAGTTCTCTGGTGCGTTTGGCCTTTAATTCTGTCAACAACTGCATGCAAAAGCTGTGCCACTGCGTGCTAATGATGCATTCTTCCAAAGTTAATCCGAATTCTGAGCTCATTCCAACTTTTAACCAGAAAATATTTTTTCGTATCACAGACTGCGACAATTTATGCAGAAGACTGCTTGCTTTATATTCATATGAAGTTTTAAAAATATATTTCATGCGACGAACCAATGTAAAAAGTGGCTTTCTTCAGCTGCTGTTTCCAGAAAAAATTGCTTAGCATGGCGAGAAGTTTGGTATTCTTAGATTTATTCGTTTTATGAAGTATCGTTGCAGTTTATCGACCTCATCCGACAATGTATAACCCAACACTTGGGCAGCATATGGTTGTATGGTTCTACAGACAGCTTAAAAAAGGCTCCATTTACTTTTTAGCGATACTGACGATTTAGCAAGAAAGTCATTCCAGGTGCAATTAATGCTTGCCTTGACTGCATTGTTTCTGGCTACCAAATGTTTTCTAAATATCATTTTTGGTGTAAATACGACACCCCACTAGCGATATTCCGAGAAAACACTTACATCTTCGCCATTGTATGATACCACCAACTTGCCACGAATCCAACTGCGATATCCGGTGGCCTTTTCTAAAAATCATAATTTTTGATTTACTTGGATCTACTTCCATATTCCATTTGCTTGAACATTTTACCTAATTTCCAATAAAAATATACTTTACTCATTAATAAAAGTAATACGAATCTGGGTTCCGAGCTTTGCACGAAATTCAGAAAAAATCATCAAATTTTCATTAAAATTTCAAACTTTCTAATAATTTTTTTTAATTTTAAAAAAACTTTTGAATAGGCAGTTTTATAGCCCATTCAATTTTAGTAGAAAAAAGTGACAATTTGAGCCCCAAAAATTGTGTTAAGTTAGGTTTGGTTGCAGCGGGTTTCCTGTGGGACACACTCAGACTCATAGCCCACTGGGATACCGCGCGGAGAGCTTGTTCCTATTTCTCCTAAAATCAGTGGGTGATTTTCAAAAATTTTAGTATATCTCTGATTTCTGTAAAACTGAGATCTTCAAACTCATTAAAAAATTGTCTGCCAAGAATAGCAACTCTCCGTCTGGATAGAGCAGGGCAGTGGCACAGTAGGTGCGCGATTCTCTCTTCCTCGTTCTCATCTAGACAACCTCTACAGAACTCATGTGCTTGCACACCCATCCTTTGGGCGTGTCTACCTATTAGGCAGTGCGCCGTTATGACTGAAATCGGTGTGATAAGATTTTTTTCATTTTGGCTAAGCAAAGCTTCTGTGCGTTTAGCATTGAGAGTCGGCCACAGTTAACGGTCGATTTTGCAGGTGGCTCATTCAATTGTGTTGATATAAAAACATTTTTTTTTTTTTGTTCTTACTATGTTCAGCCTTTTGATGGTGTTGAACTTTTCCGTCTTGTAAAAAACGTGTTTTATATCAACCATCAATTGAAAAAAAAAATTATTAAAAATCAACGAGAATTTTAAGCCACTAGAAACTGGCACTTCAACTAACTAAAAATTAATGGTTGATAGTCCACTGCATACTAATTTTTCTTTTTTTGAAAATTCGATATTTTTTTGAAAATTAGAAATTTTTTGAAAATTCGAAATTTTTATGAAAATCAGAAATTTTTTTGAAAATTAGAAATTTTTTGGAAAATTAGAAATTTTTTGGAAAATTAGAAATTTTTTTGAAAATTCGAAATTTTTATGAAAGTTTTCTGATCTTTCCTGAATTTTGTGCAAAGTTGGAACTTTGATTTGCACAGCTTTTGTTAAAATATGCACTACATTTTTATTGAAAATTTGTTAAAATTATTTGAAAAAAATTAAATGTCTAAATTTATAGTCCCAAGCAGTGCATGGACTTTTTTTCGACGGGTGTAGTTAGGCTGAAAGCAAGTGCAGTCATTGCATTATTTTATTTTTTTATGTTATTTATTTTTTACTTTATTTAGTTGTTGTAATTGTCTTCTCTTTCCCACTTATGCCTGCATGTCCCCATCTACTCTCGCCACTACACGCCAGTGTGCCCAGTGTGCCTGTGCCTGTGCCTGCGCATCAAATCAATTTGCGAGCAACCCATCACTCTGCAAAACAGCCAACTACCACTACACACATGCATACGCACAAACACATCTGCATTATGCACGATCACCTGGCGATTGCCTCGGGTCTCGCTATGACAAGGATCGCAGGTTGGTGTGCGTTTAGCGCAATTTGTAGTGGGTTGTGGCCGACGCATTTGGCCTGGCCCATTTGATTCAATTCAATTCGAAGTACGCGTTAAAATGATCACAAAAATAATAACAACAACAACTACAATTTTTATATTATTTAAAATAACCAACAACAACAACTTTCGATTGTTGGCACGACGCATCATTCTGGTGCCGTAATAAATACATTTGGCGCATTTTTAATGTCCTCCTCCCATATCTTTTTGCGAGTAATTTGTGCGCAAGCGCAGATTACTGCGGGCGGAATTTTTTTCTGTGCATTTTTTTCTTGCATTTTTTGATTTTTTTTTTTAATTTATGTATATACATATGTATGTGTGCATGCAAGTAAAGTTTAACTTCGCAGCGCCTTTTTGTACTCACTTTCGGATATCTTCCTTTTTTCGTTTAAAACACTTTAAATCCCACTTCCTTCGCATCTTCAATGCAACTTCAAGTTTCGTATTTGTATGTATGTATGTATGCACAGCTCCAAGCCCTTCAACGCGACGCGTCAACATGCAACAACGTGGCAATAAATATTTTAAAATCTGCAAACAAATAAATTTAGTGATTTGCCAGCGATGCGGGGATGGCATCACAACTAAGTGAAAAATAAAAACAAAACACCGAAAACAAAAACAAAAAATTACTACAGGCGCAGCAAAATCACAGCCACGTCACATCGCATTGGATTGCATCGCATCGCAGCGCATTGCCACATTCGTACGTACGTTTATGCAACATGCCACATAAATTGGCAAATTGTTTTTGGCGGTTTTTAGCGGCTGCACAACGGGTTGGCTACAACAGCTACGTGCGGAATTGCATTGTAAAATTAAAACAAAAAACAATGTGCACAACAACAACACAACAGTAATTGTGCAGAAGTCAAATTTGGGTCAACTCAGCGTGGAAGTAAGAAATTCAAAGTAGGTGATGAGCGACACAGATGATGTGATAAAGTTCATATCAAGGAGCGTGTATTTGTGGTAGTGAATATGTATACATTTTTTTTCACTTCAGTTATGCCTATGTATAGGTGCTCTCATTGGTTTCACATTTTTAGTAGCGGCAGGTTAATTTTTGCACAGTTCGCGCTATTTAGTAGGTCAAGTATTGGTGTGATGAGTAAACGGAGGCCTTAGCATTTGTGATATGCAGCCAGTTTAGGTGAGTTTATTATGGTAAATTATGAAATGTGGTTCGCGGCAAATAATTTGATGATTGGATAGTAAAAATAATATATTTATGAATTACTAAATCACCAAAAAATTTTTAAATGCATTTCCGCAATCGGCTGCAATTCTATCTTAAAATTTTCCTTTTTAAGACACCCAGGGTTCCTGGGAAAAATGGTGTCGCGAAGTGTTAATTTAAGTTTTGGAAAACGAAAGAAGTCAGCAGGACTCATATCTGATGAGTGCAGTAGTTGCTCGCTGATATTTTTCTGAGTTCTTCGCCAGAAATTCATTCAACATGAAAGCCTTGTGGGTAGCTACGTTGTCCTGCTACAAAATTTATGAGTTTTTTTCTTATAAATATTTGCTTTTCGACGAACTTGGCTTCACATAACGTGCAAATAATATTATTTTTTTATTGTCCAACTGCACACTCCTTCCTTGCTCCTTGGCTGCTGCGTGAGGTAATACGGCTTTCTGCGCTTCAGTCTTTCCTTCCGCTCATTCCGAGCGGTGAGAGCTGAAGCTTTGCTGTTAATATTTTTAGAGAGCCTCTTCATGTGCGATATGACATATATTTGGATTACCGCAGTAATTGGCTCAACACTAAGATCGCGTTAGAGATCCCTACTGCGTACGTACCAAGGCGGGTAGGTAGGTAGGTAGGTAGGGTGGTTGTCCTAAGACACACTTAGACCTTCGGCAGGTCCATTGTGATACCACTGGAGCTTATCCTTACTCTACGTGTTCCCTTTCAAACCATCCGGTTGCTTTAATAAACGAGCAGAGCTTCGTTAGTTTTAGATGGGCTATATCCGCTACATCGGTTAGAAATGCTGTATCGAGGGTGCGCAGCCTTCTTCTAGCTAGGTTTTCACACTCACATAAAAGGTGTCTGACTCTTTCCTCTTCTTCTGTATTTAGACAGCTTCTACAGAAATCGAAGTAAGGTAGTCCTAACCTTCTAGCGTGGCTGCTTATTAAACAATGACCTGTTAATACACCTATCATTTTTCTTATAGATTCCCTGTTGAATCTTAGCAAGATCTTCGATCGACCGCTGTTCCAGTTCGGCCATGTCTGTCTGCTTAGTTCGCATGTTGTGAGGTTTTGCCAGATTGTATTTACCTTTTTGATGGTTTCCCTGTCTATAAGTAATTTACAAGTGGCTATAGGCATGGGTATCAGCATCTTATCCGGTTCGAGATCGAGCTCGAGCGGGGTTAAAAGCACATCTCCATACTTTGTTTTGAAACCTTTGTATTTCCAAGGTATTGTTGGCGCCTGAGCAACGCCATAGTTGAACTCCATACGTCCCTATTGGTTTGAGCATCTGGTTAAATATTTAGCAATACTATAAGTGGATAAAGCAGATCGCTTGCCAAAACCCAAATCATATTTCGATATTTCATTTCCAACTTTTTTTCTTTTTAAGATATTCATTCCACTTGAGTTTAGTATCTAAGGTCATACCCAGATATTTAGTGGTGTTCTGATGTTCAATTTGCGTTCCATTTATGTACACAGGGAGGTATCTGATTTTATTGTAGGTATAGTGATATGTACCGATTTTGTTTCATTGAATTTTATGGGTCATCTTGTTGCCTATTGAGAGATGTTAACAAGGTGGCATTGCACTTTTTCAATTAACTCGGACTGCATTTTGCCAACCGACAAAATCACCGTGGTGTATGCACTGTAATGCATTTTTGATTGGTGGGAAAGTCGCACCCAAATACTGGGTGGTTAAATTTCAAGGGCCGATGTTGAATGTGAACCACACCTAAACGTCAATGACACCGTTCTTTGGAGTTATTTGAAAGAACAAGTGTACGTCGATAAGCCAGCAACAATTCAAGAGCTAAAGGATAAGATAATTTGGCACATTAACGGCATAGAAACTGAATTATGCCTCAGTGTCATCGAAAATTTGGACCATCGGATGGAGGTGTGCCGTCGAAGCCGCGGTAGCCACTTGGCCAATATTTTGTTTTATGCCTAATTGAGCTGTACCAATATTATCATAATAAAGAAAAATTACAATAATTCCTTAAAAAAATTGTATTTTATTAAAAATCAATACCGGCCCTTGAAACTTAACCACCCTTTACATTACCCTGTGGAGGCTAGCTTTAATTTCTTTGAGTGGCGTGTATGTATCGCTTTGATTGATTTAATTCGAAAAAACATCGATTTGACATCTCTGATTTTAGTAGGTTGTGATATTGTCTTGGTAGTAATGCGTTAATCTTATTGAGGAGGCATACTTTGTCAAAGGCTTTGGACACGTCAAGAAAGGCAGCGGAGCATACCTGTTTTTCTTCAAAGTCGTTTTCAATAACCCGAGTAAATCTGTGGACTTCGCCGATGGTTGAATGCTTTGCGCGAAAACCAAATTGGTGCGCAGAAGTCTGTTTAATTATATTCATAGGCAATAGAGATATGCACCAGTATGATATCTCATTGTGTAATGGTTTTCCTGGCTTTTTATTCCTAGAATGATCGATTACCAATATTTTTTAAATGTAAAATTTATTATTTATTAAATAAAATGTAAAAATTAGTTATAATAATTCTATTCATATGTGGCGTCAGGAGTACATAATTCCTAGACGGTCCTTCTTTTTATGTCATTATTGTCAAGTGGACAAGTAGAATCTGGTTACAGATTCCAAGCTTACACTGAGGTTATGGAGGGAACATTTCTCTGAATTACTGGCTGGCGATTATGCTAACAATACCGCCGCAGAGAAATGAACTCGGTATCACCAATTGAAGGCGACCAGGTGGATACTCCCCACTTAGCTATGATGAAGTAGGTGTCGCAACAGAAGAGCAACAAGGCAGACGGAGCAGATGGGCAGCCAGCAGAGCTGTTCAAGGCCGAAGGCAATGAGGTGATTGGGTGCATGCATAAATTTATGAGTGTAAAATATGGCTAGGAGAAAGCATGCCCAATGATTGGAATCTTAGTGTTCTTTGTCTTGTATTGCAGATATACTAGGGCGCAGTCTAATCTAATGTTCTGTCGAGCGTATTGTGTGAAAGACTAAAACAATACGCCAGTTCACTGATTGGACCTTATAAGTTTGTCCTTAGACGTGGAAAGTTCACCATCGGCCAGTTCTTATCGCTACGTCAAATCCTGGAAAACAGAGTGTCGGAGTTCGATATTCCCGCAAAACTGATTTGACTTTGCAAAATGGCATTGAACTACACGTCCAGCTCTGTCAAAGTAGGAAAAGACTCCTCCAAATCTTTCAATACTGAGCGAGGTTTCAGACAAGGTGGTCCACTATCGTGTGAACTCTTCAACTTCCTCATGGAAGCGGTACTGCCGAGAGCCGATGTTCATTGAAATGGCACTATTTCCAGCAAAAGTGTCCAGCTCTTTGCATATCCTAATGACATTGACAGCACAGGGCATTGCAAGCGAGATGCCACCGCAGCATTTTCCGCTATCGAAAGAGAGGCAACTAGAGTGGGTATGCCGGTTGACAAGGGCAAGACAAGGTCCACTGCTTTCAACTTGAAAGGATATACGTCATTTTGGATCCAGCATTTCAGCGGACAACTATACTTTTGAAATTGTTAAAGAATACTCGTATATCTTGACACCGTCGTCACAACAACAAACGATACCAGTCTGGTGATAAAGCGACGAATCATGTTCGCTAGTAAGCGTTACTATGGTCTCAGTAAGCAAATGTGTAGCAGAGACCTCTTTCGTGCGACAATAATAACACTCTACAAGACGCTCATCTTACCCATACTACCCTATGGTGCTGAAACATGGGTTGTGCGCAGACTGATGCAGCCGCTCTTGGGGTATTCGAGAGAAAGATACTTCAGCAAATCTTCGGTCCTCTTCGTGTTGGTGAGCTGTATGAGCTCTACAACAATGTGGGCATAGTTAAGCGCATAAATATTCAGCGCTTGCGCTGGCTGCGTCGCGTCGAGAGTATGAATGCAGAAGCTCAAGCAAAGAAGGTGTTCAGATGGCGGATTAGATGACAACGACGTGGGAGAAAACCATACCTCCGATGTAAGGATCAAGTCGGGGGAACCCTATCATCATTTGGTACAGCAAATTGGAGAAGCCGCGCCCGAAGCAGAAACGCCTGGCAAGACTTGTTGCAGTCGGCCTTAATCCAGTAACGGGTTGTGATCCTTCGTCAGATCTTGTAAGTAAGTAAGCAAGTAGATATATGGGCAATTTTATAGGATAGAACAATGCGTTAAAACTTTAAAAGCTCATTATGAATGGTCGATCTCTAAGAACAAAATATGGCAAAACTCGTGATTTCTTTGGTGGAAATAATCGTCCGAATGTATCGAAAACTCGATGGTTGGTGAAAAAAGTTTAAGAAACTGCTTCTGTTGAGGATAGAAAAAGGACTGGCATACCAAAAAATGGACGTCCTGTTCAGAATATTGCCGTTGTGGCGCAAAGTGTTGCAGAATGACATTCAACATCGATATAACGACGTTCTCAACAATTAGGCATTGATGAGTCGAGTGTTTGCGGGACTTAGCTGTAAGCATTGTGCGCATTTAGATATTTGAATGATGGTTATTTTTCACATATAATTATGAAAAGCCGTATTTTGAATAAGAAAAGTGAAACCCGAAAAAAGCTAAATATTTGTATGTTATATTTTTGAAAACAGCACCTAGGCGCGTCTTTTGAGGGACCCTCTACCTATAACTGGCGCGTACATTCTTCGAGCTACTTTTCCAATTTTTAATGTGTGTTGCTTTACAAATGCCGTTTTACGCCTACCCCAATTGCCAGATGGCTTTTGTGAGAAAATGTTTCATGACCAAAATACACTTAGAGGTTTACCAGTACTTACTCAGGGGCGAAAGTTATTACACAAAATGACCGTTGGTGTCATTTTGATGTCTCATGCCCTAACATAAAACGAATTGAGATGCTAGCACATATCCATGTTCGTTGGCGGAGAGGAGTAGTTAACGCCCTATGCTCCAAGTAGAAGTTAGAGGGATCTATATATACCTGTATAGAATTGATTGTAATAAGTTTTAGTGTGGCTACCACCTAAGTCTAATTTGATTCTCTGTTGAGCTAGTAGTGACCATCTTCTATTTCTAGATTCGGCGATTACGCTCAGGTCGATTGCAGTGTATAGTTCGTTCAGGGGAACGCTTATGTCCTCTGCCACTTGTTGAAGGTCAAGCTCAGAGCCTTTCCTCACACGCTCATCCGCTCTTTCATTTTCCTTCACTCCAAAGGGACCCAAAAAATGTGGTGTTGTGTTGTTGGAGAGACCGAGAACGACCTCCTGCATTCTTAAACACATCTTGGCGCGTTGAGGCCACTATCTGGATCGCTACATGACTATCAACAAAAATGGTAAGGTTTGGCGGCGGTAAGTTTTTGCTGCTTTGCCTATAGCATAGATCTCAGCTTGGAAGACGCTACACGGCTCTGGTGGTCTAAAGGAGTAATTTAAGGATAACTGTTCCGAGTACACTCCCGATCCAGTGCGATTTTACCTGTTGTTCCTACTCAAGCAAATCGTTGAGCTTCTATGAAATTTTTGAGGTAGGATTGTGTCTGCACTGCCTTCCACCACACAAAATCTCCTTAAGGCAAATCGGTTCGATGGTCCCATTGTACGCCCAGTGGTTGATATACGGGCATTTGAGTCGACAATCGGGCCAAAATACTTGGCTTCGTTCGATAGCGTTAGTGTTACTCCTTTGGACGCGATGGTAACTGAAAACTTCGTATCTAATATCTTCTAGTGAAAAGATATATCTTCTATATATATAAAAATTCAGCCGTTTTTCGCGTTGTGATGAACTTTACGGAGAATGGCTCAACCGATTTTAACCAAGCTTTGCCACATTGAAGAGACACATGTGGAGAAGGTTTGTGTTTAGAAATTTTAAGAATCGGATACCAGGGTATCGAGAAATAGGCCAAAACGTGGACCCGGGTAACCCTAGGATGTGTTTGTACAATATGGGTAGCAAATAGAAGCTGCTGATGATTGCTATTGTATAGAGTATTTTTGATACCGTTCCGTGACTAGGGTCTCGAGATATTGGCCAAAACGTATAAGTCACAAAATAATGGCCGAGCATGAATTAAATGATGAAACAAGAAGAAAACAAAGAACACATTTCATTTATATTTTTCTTTCACCCAGCGAAGCGGGTGAGGGTCCGCTAGTATATATATAAATTAACACCGCATGACACTAACCCTCTTCCACTGGTCCCCAAAAATCTCATCTAAAACCGCTCTACTTTTGCTCCAACCCCATCTAAGCCTTCAAGAGCCTGCTGTTGCAGCACTTGACAAGCAGCTAAAGCAAAAACAAAAACTACGCAAAAATTGCCAAACATTTAAAAAATTTACACAGTCATAAAATAACTTAAATCGAATGAAATTTATTTTTATTGCTTTTGAAAACTACGACTATAACCTAGAAGTGTGAAATATTGAACGACAAATGCGACTAGACAAATCAGCGTGTGGTCAAAGGTTGGGTAGGCCGCAAAATATGTGCATGTGTGCGTACATAGGTGTGCGTGCAAGTGATTGCAAGGCGCATTTGTTTGTTTGTGAGCTGATATTTTATTTGTTGATTGAACAGTTTTTGGTTTTTAAAAGCCTGCCGCGGTAGCGCCTGCAAGGTGACAAGTGTTGCACGGTTGACAAGCCGCACAACGCAGCCACTGTGAGTGCCACCGCCAGCCAATCTTTTTTTTATATTTGGCTATGTGTGACGTATGTGTGTGTGTGTTGTATGTGTGTGTAAGCGTTCCACCCAAGCGCGGCTGTTTTGTTTTTGTTTGCGCCAGTGTGTCGATTCGGCGCTTGTCAATTACATTTAATTAGTTTTCAAATTTATTGGCTAACGGCCGAGTGTGTCGAAATGTGTCTATTGGTTGCAAGAATTGTTTTTTTTTTGTGTTTTGCACTTTTATTCTTAATAATTAAAAGTAATTTGTAAATGCTGCTTAGGCATATTCTATGCAGGAAAAATAGAAAATTTATATTTAATTTTAGTTTAAAATAAAATTTCCATAAAATTAATTACAAGTTTTTCACTCTTTTCCTCGCTGCTGTTCTCCATTTCATTACGTTTTTCATCTCATTATTTTTACTCGCCTATTTCATTCACTTCACTTTTGTTTTCTAGGTTAATTGGCATTTATTGGCAGGTTTTGTCGATGGCGCTTGCGAGCAACACGCCTTAAATTGACTGTAAATTCGGCCAATATTCGATTTGTGGCCTGCGAAGCAATGTACAATAGTTGGGGTTGTTGTTGTTGGTTGCATTCGTTGGCAGCACATTTCTCATTCGCTGGAGCGCGAACGAAATTTTTTTATATATTTTTCTGCGCTGCCTGTGATTTCGATCGCATTTCACAAGTGGCCGTCGCCATCAAAGCCGTAGAAAATCTAAATTTTAAATATTACCGTTGTTTGTAAGTACTAAAGAAAAACTGTTAACTTTTGTTGTAAATAAATCAACGTTTAAATTAGTAATGCCAAGGTGGCATTTATTTGTTGGTGTTATTTTTTCACTATTTTTCTGCTACAATTTGGCGGTAAATAAATCGATTTTATTGCGGCTTTCGAAGGTTGGAAAGGTGGATTTTTTTTATTTATTTCAAAGCGAAATGAAAACTAAAATAAATTAAATTTAAATAAATGAGATCTTAAATTCGATTAAACAAGTAGTTTGGCGGCAACCTTGGCCATTTGAGCAACCCTTTTGCTTGGCTCTATTGAAGAATTGCAGTTTGAAACGTAAACTATAAATAAATTCGCTTGGTCAAAATCATTACAAAGGGTAAAATAAATAAAAAGCAAAGAAAAAATACAAAACAAAAAATAAAATGAAATGGCAAATAAAATAAAAACAAAAATTAAAAAACAAAAATAATACTAATAATAAAAATAAAAATAAAGAAAAAATAAAAGTGTGAAAGACTTGTTATGCATATGTGTCCACATATGTATGTAGAATACTGTCGGACAGCCAATCAGTTCTAAAAGCTTTAGATAGCTATACCTACAACTCAAAAACTCTCTTAGAATGTCACAAGGCACTCAATAACCTGGCATCCAAAAACAATGTCTCATTCATTTGGGTACGAGGACATGAGGGATATGATGGCAACGAAAAGGCAGACTTTCAAGCAAAAAAAGGGGCAGATGTAAATTTCAACGGACCTAGTCCCATATTTGGATTTAACAAAAACAGCCTAAAACAAAAAGTAAAATACTGGGCCAAAACTCTATTAAATCAGCATTGGAACAACGTAGAGGGTCTTTGACACTCCAAAAAGTTCCTAAGTCTCAATGCTAAAAGAGCTAACATGGCCCCCACGTTAAACAAAAAGAGCATTCGCACTCTCACAGGCGCCCTCACGGGTCACTTCACTTCACTTCACAACAAACACTTACATAAATTAGGCATAACTAACACCAGCACCTGCAGATTTTGCTGCGAAGATGAGGAGTCTATAGAACATCTCATTATCGAATGTCCGGGATTGACGCATAGAAGGAAAAGGTTTTTAAACAAGTTCATGCTTATAGATGAAGACCTTCAATCACTCTCTCAGAAGGAGCCGGTACAATTCATAAGCATTCTTAACAGTCAATAGACAGCATAGGGTGCACAATAGATCAATATGGTCGCAGTGCTAAAGGCCCATACATTAACCCTTTACTACCATTAACCATTAACCATGTATGTATGAATGTAGCAAAACGCCAGATGAATCAGGTTAAAGATTTATAATTTATCCAAATGGCTTCGCACATCAAACTTATTTGGCATTTGTGAACGAGTCTGCTGCAGTCTGCAAAAAGATAAGCAATGGAACGCGTAGATGTTAAAATAATTTGTTTTTATATTTATTAGGTGTGCAAATAAGTTCTCGCTGTTTTTTTGCTGAAAATACAACTTAATTCTGAAAAAATGGTTACAAGTGAATCACTGAAAGTATTTTCCATCGTTGTCTAGCACGTTTTCCCATCTTTCTGGTAGATCTCGTATACCATCGCGGTAAAACTGTTCATCTTTTGAGGCTATCCTCGGATCAAGCCATTTTTTGATGTCTTCATATGAATGGAACTGCTGGTCAGCTAGACTATGTGCCATCGATCGGAACAGGTGATAATCGGTGGGCGCAATATGTGGAAAATATGGCGGGTGGGGGAGGATTTCCCATTTAAATGCTTCCAGGTAGGTTTTAACGGGTTTTTGGCAATGTGAGGCCGAGCGTTGTCATGCTGTAGAATCACTTTTTCATGCCACTCCGCGTATTGGGACCACTTCTTGCGCAGTGCTCGGCTCAATCGCATCAATTGAAGTCGATACCAATCCTCCGTGATGGTTTCGCTTGGTTTTAATAGTTCATAATAAATAACACCAACTTGGTCCCACCAATTACATAGCATAACCTTCGCAGCGTGAATATTCGGCCGAGGCGACGACGTAGAAGCATAACCCAGCAGTTCCCATGACTTTCTTTCTGGATTGCTTTAATGAATCCGTTTTTCATCACTCGCCACGATGCAATGAAGAAACCGCTTCCTTTTTTGCCGCTGGAGCATTTGTTCACAGGCGACGTAGCGAAATAACGACGTTCAACGTCCCTTGTTTTTAACTCTTAAGGAACCCAAGTCCACTGTTTCTGTTTCGGAATCATTCCCAAAGTATGCAATCGCTTGAAAATGGATTGACGGTTAACTCCTAATACTGAAGCAAGCTCTTCTTGCGCTTGACACGGATCCTCATTGAGCAATACCTCCAAGCGTCTTCAGCGTCTTCGAAGGTTTTTGGCCTTCCTTCACGCGACGAACAGTCGTTAACATTTAAATCACCGTCTTTGAAGCCACGGAACCAATCTTGGCACGTTGTTTCACTTAACCCTTTCGGTCCGAACGGGACTTATATGTCCCGGCAATGTTTGAAGATACCTACAATTTTGATGGGACAAAAGACTTTTATTTCACCCATTGCAACTATTAAACATATAAAATAATTTGTATTTCCGTTAGCGGCTTTCCGTACCGAAAGGGTTAAAGCAGCATCTCCATAAACCTTTTGCAGCTTTCGATGCGTTTTAGTCGTTGCACAGCCGTTTTTTTTTTCGAATGAAAGAGGAAAATCAACACTTCCCGCAAATGATCGCAAATTGATGTTGTTCCACAAATGAAGCGACTTACAGTTTCAAGCCGACTCCGAACGCAGATATTTGTATGAGGAGCTTTTTCATGGCAGAAATACACTCGGAAGTTTGCCATTGCCTGCCGAGGGGCGACCGCTATTAGAAAAATGTTTTTCTTTAATTTTGGTGTTTCATCGAGATTCGAACCTACGTTTTCTCTGTGAATTCCGAATGGTAGTCACGCACCAACTCATTCGGCTACGGCGGCCGCCATATGATAACAAAACAAAATCACTAATGTGACGAAGCAATTTGTTTGCCATATGTCTAAGCTTGGTTTATGACGTTTAGGTTATGTTAGAATCGACTAGCACACACTGCTGCCGGCATCCATTGACAAACAGCGGGAACTTAGTTGCGCACCTAATAAATTTTTTACAACAAGGAGGTACTGGATTTGTAAATTATTGCTTCTCTACTTCTTAATTGGCGCGATAACCGCTTACGCGATTTTGGCCGAGCTTAACAAAGCGTGCCAGTCGTTTCTTTCTCGTGCTAACCGGCGCCAATTGGACACTCCAAGGGAAGCCAAGTCCTTCTCCACCTGATCTTTCCAACGCAGAGAAGGCTTTCCTCTTCCTCTGCTACCACCAGCTGGTACCGCATCGAATACTTTCAAAGCCGGACCGTTTGTATCCATTCGGACGACATGACCCAGCCAAAGTAGCCACTGGATCTTTATTCGCTGCGCTATGTCTATGTCGTCGTTAAGCTCATACAGCTCATCGTTCCAGCGCCTGCGATATTCGCCGTTGCCAACGTGCAAAGGTCCAAAAATCTTACGCAGAATCTTTCTCTCAAACACTCCAAGCGGTGCTTCATCGGATGTTGGCATCGTCCAAGCTTCTGCGCCATACGTTAGGACGGGCATGATGAGAGTCTTATAGAGTGTTAGTTTTGTTCGTCAAGAGAGGACTTTACTACTCAATTGCCTACTTCGTCCAAAGTAGCACTTGTTGGCAAAAGAGATTATACGTTGGATTTCGAGGCTGACATTGTTATCGGTGTTGATGCTGGTTCCTAAATAAACGAAGTCCTTTACAACCTCGAAATTATAACTGTCAACTGTGACGTGGGTAGCGATACGCAGGTGAGCCGACAGTTTGTTTGAATACAGGAGGTATTTCGTTTTGTCCTCGTTCACCACGAGACCCATTCGCTTTGCCTCCTTATACAGTTTGGAGAAGGCAGAACTAACAGCGCGGTTGTTAAGGCCGTGGATGTCGATATCATCGGCACACTCCAACAATTGGACGCTCTTATAAAAAATTGTGCCTGAGCGACTAAGTTCTGCGGCTCGTACGATGCTCTCCAACATCAGGTTAAAGAAATCACATGAGTGCGAGTCACCCTGTCTGAAGCATCGTTCGGTATCAAACGGCTCGGAGAGGTCCTTCCCAATTCTGACGGCGCTGCTGATGTTTGCTACTATTTTTTAAATTTTATTTGAATACCCAATAAAAAAAATATAAAAATAAAAATATTTAGCTTGCATTTAAAAATTTTAAGTTTCAAGCCTCATGCTATGTACATACATACATACATATATCCGAGTTCCTTTTTGAGCCACTGTACCTGCATACATTATTTTGGGTAAGCATTTTTAATAAAATAAAATTGTTTTATTTCTGCTCATGCGTCTGCATGCGAGTAATACTAATAGATTACAGAATTTTCAACGCTCAATTCATTATAACTACCTACACACACACATACACTCATTCATATGGACGAGTACGTACCAGAACTTGGTAAGCGCAGTCGCCGCGAAAATAGGATTCAATCGCAAAAATATTGCGCTAACAGCAATCAACACAATTCACTAAGACTATGTCGACTATGTTGACTATGTTTTTAATCGAAATTAATTGCAAGAATAATCATTATTATTATTTAGTATATCGCATTGTGGTACGAACATATCGCATAGCTGTTATTATTATTGTCGCTGGATTTATCGACGATTCGTGTGCCGGCGGCAGACAATATGCCGAAACACAGCACAAAAACAAATAATCAAAAAACCTGAAAGAACACATACACACACTCACACACACATACGTACATGCATGCATACAAAGCAGGCGGCTGCTGTGTGCGACATTGTTTTGGCACTGCAGCTGCAACATTTGCACGCCACATGCAATGTAGAGGCAAGCAGACAGCCAAAACAACATTTAAACGCCGATAGTGGTAGTTGCGGCTCCAAACGCGCAGACATAATAGCAACAACAGTAGCAACAACAATTCCCGTATGGTAGTATTAAAATAAACAACAATTCTCCCATAGTTGTGGCTGAGAAGTAAGTAATAAACAAGCAACGGCAGCGCCGAATTGGCGATAAGGCAGTCGGGCGGGTGTGTGTGTGTGTGTGGAGTGTGAGTGCGGCTGCGCGCATGTGGCAAGTTGTAAATGTGGCGCAAGCTTTGCGCGGCGACCGGCTAAAAAGCGCTTATTACGATGAATCATCGATTTCCTAGACTTTGCTTAGCCAAAGACTTTGCAAAGGCAATGAAGTTAATAAAATACAACAAAAATACGGGAAATTTAAAGCAAACAAATAATGTGACTTGCCGCGCAAAAATAGTCGGAAATTGTTGAATTCTGTGCAGCCAAAGCAAAACTATTAATGAATACTTGTTGTTGCAACGGCGCCGTTTGTGCTTCTAAGCTAAAGTTTTTGTTGGCAGCAGTGTGCGGTTGTGCGCCGTATGGGTATTATCGCTCAGCTGGATTGTAAGCTTGTAAATTTTGAAAAAAATTGTAAATTTTCTTCAGCGAAAATCTCAGTTTCAACTTGTGAATATTGAAATTTCTGTATATCCAAATTTACATCCATCCCAAATCAACACTTTTTTTGGGCCGAGCGTATATGCCTTTGTTCTACCCAGAATTTTCTTTAATCAAATCACAAATTTATTATAAATTTAATTCAAACACGTCTTTAAATTTTTTATGATATGACGATGCAGAAATGTCATTCAACATTTACCACGTTCGAAAGTTCACGAACAGTCAAAGTTTCGAAACTATATATATTATATATATATATAATTGTGGTGTGCGTCTTGATGTTGTTCCACAAATGGAGGGACCTACAGTTTCAAGCCGACTCCGAACGGCAGATATTTTTATGAAGAGCTTTTTCATGGTAGAAATACACTCGGAGGTTTGCCATTGCCTGCCCAGGGGCGACCGCTATTAGAAAAATAATTTTATTAAATTTGCTTTCACCGAGATTCGAACCGACGTTCTCCCTGTGAATTCCGAATGGTAATCACGCACCAACCCATTCGGATACGGCGGCCGTTAACTGCAAATAATAAAAATTACTACCGAAATTCTTAGTCAATAGTCGCACCAGAATCGCTTAAAGAAAGAAATTCATTTTTTTGCGTAAATTTTTGCACCTGGATTCCATTTTTGCGTTTATCAAAGAAAAACTGTGAAATTTACCGAATTTTCTCTTTGTTGACTTCCTTTGTTAACGCCCTGTAACTCACAGCTGAATGGAACAAGCAAAAAACAAACAAAAAATGTTGTTTTTCTCATTTTCCATGACTTTCCGCAAGATTTTTAGTGATAACTTGTCGCATTCCTGTCAAATATTTTCCTTAACGGCTGCGATTATCTGAGTTTTTTTTACCACGGAACTTCAAGGGGGTTACCAAAGAAAGAAGTCTGAGGTGGTCAACTTATTGCCAATATTTTCAATACAACAAAAAATGATACCAAGATATGATACGTATGCATTAGTTGGCACCATACGATGCAACAAACGCTGCATTTCACCAGAAAGGAAAAAGAACAATTCTCGCCCAGTGATTTCGTCACTGTTTGGTTTTCATGAAAACCTTTTAACAATCAGGAACTATGTACCAAAAAATAATAGAATGGTTAATTTACTTTCCACTGCTCATTATACCAAAATTTCTGAAAGGAAAGCAAAGACCCATCAACAACCAGGCTGACGTCGATTGCCTGGATCAAATGGTCACACATTTCACATCAAAATGGCCAACAAGTCGATGGACCTTTACTTTCTTTTGCAACATCTTGGATGTCATAGTATTGGAAAACTGGCTACGTTTTGTATTTGCAAGGAAGTTAATGGGCTCAGAAAAATTGATGCGAAACGAAATTTTTTGACGACTTTATCGAAAACATTGATCCTTGCAAACATCGAAAAATCACATGAAAACATGAAAAATCCTGCCGTTATATCTCAATTCACTACTCGTTTGGCTTGAGAATCATTTTTCAACAAACCAATTACTATCCCTGAGAATATTGTAGTCAACCGGAGCTACCAGCCGGAGCCGATGCACTCACAGAGAGAAGAGAAATTGTCGTCTTTGTCTAACTACAAGGAAGCGAAAAGCTTCGCCCAAAAGCTCATTTCTATTGTATTTTTTGCAAGAATCCAGTATGTCGACAGCACTTAGTAGTCTATATTAAAGGGTTTTCCAATAAGAGGTGTTATTTCTGTAAAATATCAATGGTTTCGTTGCTTGTGTGGCACGTAGCGCCGTCTTATTAAAAATAAAAACGTTGTTCAGATCAATACCAACTAATTTCGGCCATAAAAAATTGTTAATCATCTCTCGATAGCGCAATCCATTCACAGTAACTGTTGCTCCAGCTTAATTTTTAAATTAGGGCCCAATGACACCGCCGGACCATAAACCGCACCAAACAGTCACACGCTGAGGATAGAGAGGCTTCTCAATGCTAACTCTTGGATTTTCTGAGCCCCAGATCCGACTATTTTGCTTGTTGACGAAGCCACCCAAGTGGAAATGGCACTCATCACTCAAGATGATTTTTCGATTGGATTCCGGATGAATTTCATGCATTTCAATAACCCAATCAGCAAAGACACGAAGTTGTTCTTGTGTTAACTGGACTTTATAAGCCTTAAGGCGCAAATGTTTATGCAAAATACGGGGTAATGACGTTTGTGCAATGCCTAATTCCAAAGAACGACAACGACGAGGAATGGACAAACCTGGGTTTTCTTTAACACTTTCGGCTGCAGCAGCAATATTTTCGGCTGTTCTTGAGCGAAGTGCACGGGTTTTATTCTTCACATCACTAACTTGTCCCAACAGCTCGAATTTTTTCACCAATTTCTGTATTGCAGTCCGACAAGCTGCTTCACGATGACCCAAAATATTCGAGTTTTATGAACCGTATCTGCAAATTTTCCCCATTTTTATAGTGAATTTTAATAACTTCAATGCGTTGTTTAAGCGTGTATCGTTCCATTTTTATTAATGGCGTAGTTTCTGCTTGTCAAATATCAAAAACTTACAGTTTCAAAAGAGACATCTACCGAAATAGCGGGCTATTCAAAATAACACCTGTTATTGGAATACCCTTTATTATAGTGCAGTCCTTATGGGTCTGCGCAAGTACGTGCTCTCATACATATTTCGGTGTGCCCTTCTATGCCGCTATACGTCGGCCTTGAAATTTGCATGACATAATTCATACATATCTACATCTACATGTTAGGCCAATGACCCACCCATCTAATACAGTTAAGAAAACATAATTTTCGCTTCTAATCCATCACTAAGAGCATCTCTTGCATCTCGCTGCCATGCAATTATCACAAAGAAAGAGTGATAAACGAAGAGAATGCGTAACAGGTGATAAGGAGAGCGCGTCGCTGAGTGCAGCGCAGCCAGTGCAACTACAGTGCATGTATGAATGTGTGTAGATGATCTTGTTGAGTGTTTCGATATGCGCGGGTATGCATAGATGTACTCGTACTAATGGCTGCAATTCGTGCATTACGAACCACTGATGAGATTAGGTACAGTGGAAACTGGGAAGCGCGTATAGAATGTGCTCCAATACAATGTTTGTATATTACAGGGTGGGCCATATAGCGTTTGCGTTTTGAACTACCTATTCTTTTGAGAATGGTAACACATGTCAAATGTGTTCATAATTTACTTAAAGTGGTGAGTATTCTTCTTCTTTTCTGATTTTCACATCGGTGGCTACGTCAATAAGCAAAATTGTCGGATTTGGGGCTCAGAAAATCCACACCTTACTGTAGAGAAGCAAATGCATCCACAACGAGTCACTGTTTTTTGCGGTTTTGGTCTGGCGGCATCATCGAGCTATTTTTTTTTTCATAAATGAGCGAGGAGACGCGGTTACAGTAAATGGCGGACGTTACCGTGACATGCTCAACGAATTGTCTCCAAAAATTGAAGAGGATGACATGGACGACATTTGGTTTCAACAGGACGGTGCAACTTGTCACACTGCCAAAGTTACACTCGAACTTTTGGCTACCGTTTTTGTAAACCGAATAATCAGCCGAAATTCCGATATCAATTGGCCGCCTAGGAGCTGTGATTTAAGCCCGTTGGACTATTTTTTGTGGAAAGCCGTTAAGGACAAATGCTATGCGAACCATCCAGAGACGATTGATGCTTTAAAACACGAAATCGAAGTGGCATTCATGAAATTGGAGCCCAAATAATCGAAAATGTGCTTAAAAATTGGGTTTATCGAATGTCCTACTGTAAAGCCAGTCATTTGAACGATATTATTTTTCAGTTTGAAAAAATATTGATTAGTTTTTTTTTTATACCCGATTCAAAAAGCAAGTTGTATATGGCCCACCCTATAGATATGCCAATATTAGTAATGATTGTGCATCCAAAAATTTCGGGATTCTTATAAGTGCTGATTTACACACGGAGACATTTGAAAGGGAGACACTGGAAATTCTCTTTCCATGTTTCATTCGCGGTCACACGCGCAAAATTATTTTCGGCAACTTTTTGACGCTTACTACTTTAGCATCTTCTGGTTCGGATATATTCTACGACCCGCTAACATGTAAAGCGGAGAACGTTCGTCAACAGTTTCTTAAATATTTTAATGAAGAACACAAATAATTGTTCCTGTTTTTATTTACATATAAAAAAGTATATACTCATTTTTGTATATACTTAAATAAAAAAAATTAAATTAAAAAGTTTTCATATATAAATAATGAGCTTAAAATTAACTTAAGTATCTAGAAATGGGGGAAAAAATTAAAATAAACATAAACATGCCCCATACGATTTTTAAATTATACCTACTTTACTAGCAAAAAAAATCCTGCATTCCGAAGCAGCGTTCTAATATTTGTCATCGTTGATTTCTTCCCTTTGATTAGAAACCAGCACAGAACTTAGAACTTTCTCTCACAAAAGAAGAAAACAAATGAAGCAACTGTCGAAAATTGCTTTAAAATTGGAAATACGAAAAAGAAGCGTAAAATGTGTCGCTAGTACGGGAGACAAAATCCCCTCTCTCTTCCGCGGCCGTCCTTCACCACCGAACAAAATGTTTCCCTTCCAAATGCTTCCCTGTGTAAATGGGCACTAACAAAAGCACACTCCAAACAAAATTTGTACATTAAAAATTCCTATATTGCTGGTAAATGTACATATATCCCGAAATTTATACATTCGCCATATTTTTGTAAACACAAATGTTTCACTCATTTTCTAAACATCTCTATTGGTTAAAATCAATACTTCACATCTAAGAAATCGTAAGTTTGTGGCTTATTAGAGTCTGTTACATAAGAGCTTGGTCACTGCTAAATAATAACAACAATTAATTTCTCGAAAATTCGCAAATTTACGGATAATTTGGTCGTCAATACTCAATGCAAATACCTCAGTGGTAAGTCCAATCTCCTGCATTGTCAATTATGGCCTGGCACCGTCTGCATATTCTACCGGAAAATACCTCCAAATTTTCCGAATTTGTCGAGAAAGTTGATTTAAATTACATGGCTTGCGTCTGCGAAGCTGTATTTTTATCAAGGCCTACACATTTTCTATGGGATTTGCATCCGGTGACTGAGATGGCCAATCTAAATTGACAACTCCGTTTTGCGCTCCCCTCGTTTTCAACGTGTTTTGCACTCAACATTGGTTTTTGCAAAGTACTGCGATATTTCAGTTTATTGGCAAGCAAGTGCCTGCGAAGCGTTCCGTAAGATATGTCAACACCTTTTTCTTTCAATTTCACAGCAGCTCCACGTAAAGTCAAAGTTGGATTTTTCGAGAACAATGCGAGAATCTTTTTTTCGTCTTTTTTTTTGAGACTTTGCTGGCACTTCTGCGATCAGGAAAATTATCAACGTTACCGACCTTTTTATAGCGATTTATCCACTTGCTAACGAACTCTTCGACTTTCCTATATATTTCGCAGCAGCGGTTTGCGTTAATTTGGGTCCTTTTTTCATGCAAACATAGAGAAATTGCCCCAAAGCGAGAGGCGTAACAGCACTAATTTCGAAAAACCACTCAATTAAAGGCTAAATTTTACAGACAGCTGACTTTTTACAAATAACTTGAAATACTGAGGTGCCCTCTATGTCATAGAGAAAGGAACAGGACGCTGTGATTTTTTATCTACGTGTAACAGTGGCCACGCTCTTATGTAACAGACTGTAGATTAGGTTAGATTTGGCAGCCGCATCGCACTTAGAGATACTTAGACCACCACAAATGGGTCCGTTGTGAGCTGCAAGGGCTCGGCTACATTTCTCCTTCCATATTGAACCATCCTGAGCTTTTGACAAAGCTTAAAAGGTTGTTGATACCTAAAGTGTGTAGATTATTTACATTCATTAAGAAGTGGGATCTTCAATGTCGGTTCCTGCTTCTGGTTAGAGCCGGGCGTGGGCAAAAACGGTGTTGAACTGTTTCCAGCTCTTCCTCATTCCTGCAGATACGACAAAAATCATGCATGTAAACGCTTAACCTCCTTGCGTGATTTCCTATGAGATAAAATCCTGTGAGGATCCCTACTCGAAGGTCCTAATTTGAAGTCTTCTCACATTTATAATATTCTTGGACAGGTGTAGCTTTAGCCTTGGCCATGTTTGCCTAGCAATTTCGCAGGTATTGGCTCTAATCCATCTTTGATTTACAGAATTGCTTAGTGCGTTCATAACATAGAAGCTTACAAGTTGCGAGAGGTACGCCCATAAAATTATTTATGTTTGGCATACAGGTACATTCTCTTGTAAGAGGATGAGCCCTACAGTGCCCTGGTATATCTCTGTGTCCTGGAAGCTAGCATAAGATTATACGATATTGTTTGGCCATCTCATTTTGAGATTGGCGACAATATAATACAATCCTTGATGTTATTTGCAAAGCATCCAGAGCCCGTAGGGCAGCTTGGCTGTCTGATAGAATGCAGATATCCGTTGATGATATTCTGTTTATCTCTAACCATTTTAAGGCTTCATGAATAGCGTTTATTTCCACTTGAAAAACACTACAGTGATTCGATAGTTCAAAGGATCCACTGATAGAAAGCTCTTCGCAATATAACCCTGATCCTACACCGGTGTCCATTTTAGATCCGTCCATGTAGATCTTGACGGGTGTGTTGGGTGTTGAATCTTCTTCAAGCCATTCCAGTCTAGAAGGGATTTTCATTAGGAAATTCCTTTCGAAGCAGAGAATGATAGGGTGATAATCACATTCACTGGGTATATCCGTGTAGGAGTCTAAGATGGTTGAATGTCCATGTGTGACAGTCCTCCATTGTGAGCTCGCTTTGAGCCTTAAAGCGGAGCAGGCCGCTGAGTATTTGCAGAAGAGATCTAGGGGTGGCAGAAGTAATATTATATCCAACGCCATGGATGGCGTGGTTTTCATGACACCACATATTGCTAATTCCGCTGATCTCTGCACCTTATTCAATAAATTAGAATAGGTTTTTTTCTGCATAGCACACCACCAGACAACATTTCCATATAGACCTTAGGTTTCATTCTCCATGTCTTACCTAGAGAGAGCTCTATATATATATTTAAAAATCGCTCATTGCTCTGGGAAAATCGTATTCTAGGGATCAAAATAAGTAACTTTGCGGAAGGAACCATACCTCTAAAACAAATTCTGATGTCCCCCAATTTAAAAATATCACCATTTTTGCCCTTTACATGAAAAAATCAGCTAATTGGCTATGTTTTTTCTTTATTTTTATTCATTTATAATAATATTTATTATTCATTTATAATAATATCTATTTTTTCTCTTAAGAAATTTATTTAGTCAGAACATATCTAAATGAAAAATGAATTTAAGTGAGTTATAGAAAAGAAACTAAAAAGTTCGACCCAAATTGGGGGACATCAGAATTCGTTTTAGAGGTATGGTTCCTTCGGCAAAGTTTCTTTATGATGAGCTTTTTCATGGCAGAAATACACTCGGAGGTTTGCCATTGCCTGCCGTGGGGCGACCTCTTACAGACATAAAAAGCTAGGTTCGCTTTCCTAACTCTGTCTAAGATGTTTGACTTCCAAGTCAATTTCCTATCTATGTTTACTCTAAAATACTTGGTTTCTTCCGAAATCACAAGAGCTTTTCCCTTGAGCATAATTGGACTTAGCTAAGCGATTCTGTGTTTCCTAGTAAGCGAGCCTAGTAACTCTTTATAAAGTAATAAAGTACTGTTAGAAATCGTCATAAGAGTTAATTTTTGCGGTTGAAATAAATAAAATGCATTTTTTTTCATCAGAACTACTTACCTGCGTATGCTGAGAATGAGGAGCAAGACCGCTCAGCTGCTGGAAGTATGCATCTTAAATGTAAGCCTATCCCATTTTTAAAATAAATAAATTTACTTTTTTATAAATTTTTTTAATATTTTTATTTCCAATACTTGAATCATTATTGACAAAGTTTTTAAGCACATTTTCTCTAATTATTATAAGTATCTGGCTAAGGCGAAATTTTTACAGCATTTTTTCTTATGTATTTTAAGGCGTATTATCTGACTGCTGCTCAAATGATATATTAAAAAAAAAGAATTATTACTATTTTTACATACAAACTTATATTTATATATAAAGTATTATAAGTATTTTTTTTTAATAAATAGTTACAAAAGTATGCGCAATGCAGTGAGTCGTTGAAAAATTCTTCAATGAGATGCTTGAGTTAGGAAATTCGTTTGCAAGTGCATGCATACATATATACATATTTTACATAAATCAATTAACAACGTACTTACAGAGTATGAATAACAACAACATAACAATAAAGGCCTTATTCAGTAGAAAAGTTAGATAAATTCGAAATGCTGAACAAGGGAAACTTCACAAACTTTTGTGCTACTTTTAAGTGTTTCGAAGATATTTCCATTTCTTTGGTTGTTTCTGTTTCGAACACGACCGTAATACAAGGTTTGGTTCATCTATTTATTCAATTTATTTATTTCGTTAATTTATTTTTTTTTTCTTATTTTTTTTTATTTAGTTGCTTTTTTTTAAGATATTATTAAAATATTTTTTGTGTAATTATTTTATTTTATTTTTTGTTAATTAATTTTTTATTTTCTTTTATCTTTTTATTTTTTAATTATTTTCCCTTTTATATTTTTTAATAGATATTAATAAATATTTTTCGGGTAATTATTATATTTTATTTATTTATTTTTGTTAATTTATTTTTATTGATATTTTTATTGATCTATTTATTTTTTTAATTATTTTTTTTTTTAATTTTTAAAAGATATTTGTATATAAAAAATATTTGTGGTGTAATTATTATTATTTTTTTTGTTAACTTATTTTTTATTTATTTATTTTTATTTATTTTGTTAATTTCTTAAATTTATTTTGTTAATTTTTTTATTAACTTTTTTTGGTTGTTTTTATTAATAAATTTTATTTTGTTGTAAGTTTTTATTATTTATTTATTTTTACTTTATTTATTTGCTTTTTTTTTAAGATATTAATAAAACAATTGTCATATAATTTTTTAATTTAATTTAGCTTTTTACGTTAAATTTGTTGTAATACTGCCAATGCACTTTGCGGTTAAAATAATTTATTTTTTATCGTATCTTCTTTTTGCAAAATTTTTTGTATACATAATTTTTTTTTTTTGTTTTTGCAATTTTTTATAAATATATTTTAACGAGTTACTGGTTTTTTTTTTTGGTTTGGACGAATTTGAACTTTTCAATGGGATATGTGGAATTATTTTATGGTATAAGAGTAGTACTAGTTCTTATGTAAATTTTAATAAATTAAATTTAATAATAAAAATTTAAATTTTAATAAATTCAATTTAATAATAAATATTTTGTTATATAAATTAATAATTTGCGGAAAAATGCCATTCTTTAGGCAGTCTTAGTTTTTTGTTTGCAATTTTGAGATGATTTTCAAGGTATTCAAATTTCCATAAAAGGTTTAAATGTAACGGTATTTTCTTTCTGTTTATTTTTATTTATTTATCTCCTTTATTATTATTTGTTTTTTTCTGTTAAAAGGCTCTTCTTATTTGGTCTTTGGAGTAGCAAAATTTTTTGTTCTAGCATTTATTTTTTATGCAAAATGTGCGATCATTTTTTCCATAGAGGTTGTGCCTCATTTCTCTGTAAGGCTCGGTGGGAGGTTATTTGTTTGTCTGAGTTTATTTAAATTTTTTTGTTAAAAAAAATTATGAATATCTTTTCTATGGAGTTAGAACTTTGAAGTTTTTTTCACGTTATTTAAATTTCCTTAAAAGTTTTATAGGTACCAGTTTTTTATTTTTATTTTTTTTGCCTTTTTTGTTTTTGGTTTAGATAAAACGACTTTCTCATGCATTTTTTTGTTGTTTTGCAGAGTTCAAATTTAAAGTTTTAGTTTGTTCTTTATTTATCTGTAAGGCTCTGTGGGAGTTCATTTGTTTGTCTGGTTGTATTTAGTTAGAAATATTTTTTTTTTATATTCTAAAAATATTAATTTTTCTCTATAGAGTTTGAATTCCTGTAATAACTTTTTTTAGTTTTCAAGATATTAAATTTCTACAGAAGTTTTATATATAACGGCATTTTCTTTCTTTTTTTTTATTTTTATTTACTAATTTTTTATTTTTTATTTGTTACGTCTTTTTTTTTTGTAAACAGCTTTTTTTATGAAATTTTTTGCACAGAATTTGAATTTCATATTTTTTGTAGGAAAATTTTTTAGCACCAAAGCATTTACTTTTTATTCAGAACGTAATATAATTTTTTCTGAAGAGTTTGTGCTTACCTCAGAGCTTTCTCTGGGATTCTTTGCTTCCCTGGGTATATTTGAATTTTTTTTTGAAGCTTCCAAAAAAGTTGTTTTCTATAGAGTTTGGTTTTCCTTTGTTAGACATTTTTGGCGGTTTTGAAGATATTTGAATGTACATTAAGTCTTTCAGTGTAGCGGTAAGTGTTTTTTTTTATCATTAATTTTTAAATTAATAGAAAACTCCTCTTAGAAATTTTTTTCTGAATTTTGTTTTTTTAACTTTACAAAGCAACTTTTTTATTTAAAATGTGAAGTAATGTATTTCTGCAGAATTCATGCTTAATTTCGATCACTATAAGGATTATTTTGTTTGCCTGATTATATTTAAAGCAATTTTTTTTAAGTTCCAAAATCATGAATTATTTTTCCGTAGAATTTGAATTCTCGCTTTCAGTTTCACTTAAAATAAAATACTTAAAAAAATACTTTAGCTGCAAAAATTGAATATTTCAGTTCCAAAAGAATGAAAAAAATTAATTTCGAAATTATTTATTTCTGAAAAGAGTTTCAGTTATATTAGTTTGGCGAAAAATAAATCTATTATTTATGTGTAAAATTTTTGCGTTAATGGTTTAAAACTGTTTTATGGTTGATCTTACCCGAAAAGATGGCTCAAAATCCCTTTAGAGGACGGTAGAAGTATTGGCGCGTGTGATTTTTTAAGTTTTTGGGGTAGCTTTTTAATATTTTTAGCCTTTTCTTTTTAACTTTTGTTTGAAAAAAGCAAATATTTTCCTTTAAGTTTGTTATATTTGAGATTTTTTGCAAAACCGGTAAGTTGAAAATATACAAATATTTTACAAACGACTTTTGAATTGATGATTGAGAGTTGTATTACAATTTCTGAATTTTTCTGCTAAGGTCAGGGCATATTTTTTTAAATTTTCTATCATTTTATACTACACAGTTTTAAAACAAATTCGTTTAATGTGTTTTTATAACGTTTTAATTTAAGTTTTAGAAATGTTTTCTTTTTTTTAGGTTGAAGATGTTTATTTAAATTTTTTTTATTTTTATTAACTTGAAGATCCTCGCTTTTAACTTTATTTATTTATTATTTTAGCTTTTTGTTTTTTTGTTTACTTGAAGATCCTCGCTTTTATTTTAAGTTAAAACTGTTTTTTTTTATTTTAATAAATTTGTTAAATGTGTTTCCTCTTTTTCCCCCTACCTGCGAGATCTAGAAATCTTTGCTGTAACTTTCCAACCGAGCAACTTTTTCGTATGACACTGGCGAATTCACTATTAAACTTTTTTTATATTAAATGCTAAAACGCCATTTATGATCCAAGTCACAAAAACAAACAAAAAAAAAAAAACAAAAAAAAAATATTTGAAACCCTGACTAAGCGACTGACTAGACAACTTTACGAATTTATACTCATTTTGAAAGCGAGCACTTTAGTTGCCTTAAAATAAAATAAATAGAAAATAAATTAAGTAGATAATAATTAAAATTATTAATAAATTAAGTTGCGGTCTTAAATAAATTATTAAGGAATGAATGCAGCTGTAATGCAAATATGCAAAATAAATAAATAGAGATTTAAGCTAATTTTAAATAAATTAAATTTATAGTCAATTTAAAATATCGTACAAAAAATGTTATAATTGTACAAATTATTATAAAATAATTTAATTTTAAAAACTATTATAAAATTATATAATTTTAAAAACTATTATAAAATTTTATAATTTTATAATATTAAAATTTTATAATTTTTTGTTTTTGGTTTTTTAATTTTTACTAAAATAATACCATAAAATTATAAACTATTTTCATTTTTTTCAAATTCCTGGAGAAGTCAAACCTGTAGCGGAATGGAGTGATAGGAGGGGCGATTTTTTTCTTTTAATTCTCTTTAACGACTCAATACAACTACAAATTGATGCTTCAGTCAAAACGGCTCAATAACATTTGCGTTATCGCTGGATAAGCAAATCAGTTGCGAAGAAAACTAAAAAAAAAAACGAATGGCCTGGTTTCGCAAAGCGGTGTTGTTCCTGACTAAGCAAAGTAACACACCTCAAATTATTCTTGAAGAGGTCTCAGACTGCAGATTACATACACTGCGTAAATTACTATAGAACAGGGACTATTTTGCTAATTTGCTTATTTCTTATTTAATTTTTAAAATTCTTCTATAAAAATATTTTTCATTCTGCAACAAAAACGACATAAATCTAAGTTTCAAACATTGCGTAAATTAAAAATAAAAAAAAATAAATATTATAAATTTTCATCAAGACTTCACACATTGCAAATTTCAAGTAGCTGGCATATTGCGTTGATTTTTCAGATTTTTTTTTTCGCGGACCGTGTGAAATTTTTTCCTTCAAATAAAAAAAGTGTCGTCAAGAGAATAAATCGAACGAAAAATTATTCTATATTTATTTTCACAACCCTTCCTCTTCACTCCACATACTTTCTCAACTCCTCTCATTGCCTAAAATTACTTTTTTTTTATATTTATAATTTGGAATGTAGCTGTACTGTAATCAAATTCACTAACAAAAGTGTGCTGGGTTAGTAATAAATAATTAAATAAATAAATTAATAATTTCAATAAATAAATAAATTAGTTAAGTAATAAATTCATTAATAAATAAATAAGTGAATTATTATTTAGATAAATAAATACCTTTCTAATGCAGTCTGTCACAACGCAATACCTACACTGCTGTGCTACATACTTCTCCCAACCTAATCCCTAATTTTTGGCACAGTTGCATATTTTTTGGTTTTCTTAATGAACTTAAATGCGAATTCCTGAGTTCCTAACTTGCTTGAAAAGCCTTTCTTGCAATTAAAACTAAAACTAAATAATGAGTATCTCTTTTGAATACTTAAGTGCCTGTGTTAGACTCTCTCGCTGCGCTGGCATCCTCCTTTTCATACTTAGTATTCGCCCACGGGCGGCGACATTAGCGCCATTGGCTGCTGCTGCGCTTGCGTCGGCAGCTCTGTTGCGCTGTAGTGCATTTCATCCAACTCAGCTTCGTCGCCACCACTGCTACCCAAGCTGTCTGCGTAGTAGTAAGCCGGCGCTGCATGCAGATGCGGTTGCTCTTCGGGCATATTTTCATCATTGTAAGCGCTATGCTGCAGCCGCTGCATGTGTTGCTGCAGTTGCTGCTGACTGAAGCCACTCTCACCGCTGACCGTGGCCGGCATTGTAGTCGACGTTGCCGTCGCCGTCGCTGCCACCAGTAAATTCTCTGTAGACGATGTTGGTGATGCCGAGTGTGGCGACTGCTGACAGCCACCCTGCAAATGTTTACCCAATAGCGAGATGCGCGAGAATGACTTCGTGCACGACGGGCACGAATACTTTTTCACATCCGAATGTGTTTGCATGTGCGCGCGCAAATTCGAACGGTCAGCGAATGCGCGATTGCAGTGCTGACAGCTGAAGGGCTTTTCGCCAGTGTGTGTGCGTATGTGACCCTGCAGTAGCCAAGGGCGTGAAAAAGCCTTACCGCAAATGGGGCATTTACAGGGGAGCGTATGTGTGCGTATATGCATCTTGAGGGCGCCGAGCGACACATAGGTTTTGTCGCAATTCTTGCAATTGAACACCTTTTTCACTTGATTACCTTCGGCGGCGGGGCAGTGAAATTGCTGATGCTTACTCAAACCGGAGTAGGTGGAGTAGGATTTGCCGCAATCCTTGCAGTGGTAGCGCGGCACTCCAACTGGCTTTTGTGCGGATTGCGCGGACGCAACGCTTGACGAGTGTATAAGCGCAGCAGCCTTGTCGCTGGAAAATTCGCCAGCTGCCTCTAGCGCGCTCGGTGCATCTGCGCTACCAGCGCTGCGTATGATCTTATATTCGGTGCTCTCAAAGGCATGCGTTTGCTGATGCTTCACTAGGCCGGCGTAGGTGGAGTAACATTTGTTGCATTGCTGGCACTGATAGTAGAGATCATTATTGGTCTTGATCTTCAAACCGCTCTCATTCGGGGAGTCTGCCGGGCGTCGCTCCTCCTGTATGCTGGGCGCGTGCGTCATGTTGTTGCTATTATTGTGAATAATACTACTAGTAGACTGTTGCATACTTAGCAGCGCGCGCGCCACATTATGCAGATTGATATTCTCGCCGAGTACCCGACGCGCGGGCAGCTCATTTCTCACGGTCAAATCTTGTGGCTCAAAATCGTGCCGCTCAGGCTCATAGTTGAAAGTCTTCTCTTGCTGCGTTTGCCAAGTTGCGGCTGATGCGCGCTGCTGCTGTTGCAGTCTCTGCTCTGTTTGCATACTATAAGTTTGCGGCGCCAGGCAGTCCTCGTACTCAGCAATGCTTTTCAATAAATTATTATTGTAGTTTCGGAAACCTTCCGCAGGTGCGTAATTATCGACGCATATTTCCTGTTTTATCTTACGCTCCATAAAATTTGGTTCTAATGGTAGCGTAGCAGGCTGTGTGAGTGCGGACGGTGGTGGCGGCGTTATGCCATCATAACGCGGACACTGCTGTTGTCGCTGTTGCTCAGCCTCAGGCTCCATGTCCACTTTACCGCACACTACGTCTTCTGGTGGGAGCGGAAAATCACCATAGCCCAGGCGCGCCAAGCTGCGCGCAATTTCTTCACGCGTAAACACATCGGGAAATGCACGCGCAATCTCACGCGTTTCCTCCCAAATGCGCCGCGCGAGTTCCTCTTTGGTTTGTGTCAACGCGGTTGTAGATTTCTCTGTCAGTGGCGGTGTGGGTAGAGGTGTGGATTCTGCGCTGTCCGCCCACTTGCAGGCATTGGTGGCGTAGTAAGCGGGTGGTGCGGGCGAGAGCTCCGACTTGTGGCTGGCTGCTGCCCTAGCGGCGAGGCTGAGATCAACGGGTCCTTCATCTGTAAAAGCAAAAAAATAGTGGCAATGAGTTTCTTTAGGCAGATTAGAATGAAAATGCTAATATTCTAGGGAGAATTATGTGGTTCTTGAGGAACTCCTTTAACCGATTAGCTCTAGTTGAATTAATAAGTACCTAAGTGTCAAGCGAAAATGAAAGAAACTTTAAAAAAGCTTCAAAAGCTAATTATTCTCTATGGGATTGCTCCTTTTTTCTTTGACCTTAAGATTTTATAATCAGATTAAATAATATGAGTTGCCAATAAACTGTACCCATATAAGGAAGACTAAATCCTTGTTTGAATATACTTAAGAATTAATCCCACATCGAGGTGAGGTCGAAACACCTGAAGCTAAGATCCACTCAAGTTTTCGTGCTCATCTATTCGAATGCCAAGAGGATTAATTGTAAGCCATTGACTGAATCGAACAAACTAAGATTTAGTTAGAAATATATAATTTTTTCAGATTTCATTCAGAAGGAATTATGATACAGCAAACCTTCGGAACTAAACGGAAGCCACCAAATATGGGGGCTAAGCAGCTGACATTCGCAGGCGAATATAGAAGAGTCGCGCTGTGTTTGGTCTTTTCGACAAAGTGTGGAGATCATCACATATATCCGCACGAGTTTGAGGGTCTTTGAATCTGATGTGAAGTCTGTTATTCTATATGGGTGAGAGACATGGAGCACAACAAGGTGTGATATACAAGTACTCCAGGTATTTATCAATGCCAGTCTTCGCAAAATTGTGCGCGTTTTCTGGTCCGATATTATCACTAACACCGACCTCTGGGCATAAACGAAGCAGATACTCGTTCATCTTGAAATCGGACAGCGAAAGTGGAAAAAGATCGGTCACACACTGCGTCAGCCATTTGGAGATTTTATAAACGCATTCCTAAACTGGAACCCGCAGGCAATCGGACATGTGGTAGGCCATCTACCACGTGGAGACGACTACTGGAAGTACATAGAAGAGCTACAAGCAGGTCGCAGTTGGTGACAAAAAAAACTCTTAAACTGACTTTTAAATGCTTACAATTTTTCTTCACAGTTTTGGGGGTTTGGTCGAGCTCATCCTATTATTTGTGGTGTGCGTCTTGATTATATGACAGCCGATTATATTTAAGCCGACTCCGAACGGCAGATATTTTTTATGAGGATCTTTTTTCATGGCACAAACGCAGTCGGAGGTTTGCGATTCGCTGCTTCGAGGCGACCGCTATTAGAAAAAATGTTTTCCCGCATTTAAAAAACGTTTTCTCAATTTGCTTTTACACAAGCCTTGAAACGATTAAGCCATTCAGCTATTGCAGCACACCCGGTTTTCATGGATATTGTCGTCCCTGCTTGAACCAAAGTTCATTTGAAACTCCCCAAATTCTTTTGAGGCTATGTTTTCCTCGCTGCTCGAACTAAAAACTCTTTCAAACTCTCCGAAATTTGTGAGGCCCTCGACTGGCCATGTACTCCCATTCCGACCACAAACTGTTGTCGAATGGATTCAGATCTGGGCTTCCAGACTGCCAATCTTCTGCGGCTATGAACCCTGGAATATAATTTTCAGCCACTGTTGCGTGGTTTGTGCCTTATGGACTGGAGCGGAAGCTTGTTGGAAGATCCAACGCTCTCCATTGAAGGGATTACTTCTCAACTGCTTCACCTCGCCTTCTAAGATATCCGCCTGGTACACTTTTGCCGCCCCCTTAAGCTCTTTTGTAAAATTTGTCACAGAATTTATGGCACGACTAGGTATATGCATGGCGTCGATCTTACGAGATCATTTTTAATAGAAATAAAACTAATTTTAAGTTGACTTTTAATGAGTTAAGGAGTAAGAAGAAGGACGTTAATTGACTTTCCAACTCAACCTATGAGTAAAAAGATCATTCATCCTCATCGTCCTCCTCATCCTCCTCATCGTCCTCATCTTCCTCATAATCAAACTAATGCAAACTTCTCCTTCTCAGCAAAAGTGTCTGCCCAACACGAAATGTCTGTTTTCCTACAATAAAATATTCCCCCCACAGGCCTTTTTTGAATGCTAATATTTTACGATATCCGCCATTTACTCACCTTGATCCAAATAATCCCCGCATTCTGGACGGTCCTGCTTCAGTTGCTGCTCTTCCACATCATATTTCAACATCATTATTGGACGCTTCTTTAGCGGACATTTGCTGTAATTGGCTTTATTCATGTCAACTGGCGTAGAGGCACAAATTAAAGCACTGTCGCGCGCTTAGCGATGTGGCATAAATAATTTCGCCTTTTCAACACAACTTTTCCAGCTAAGTCAGCTTGGTTTAAATCACAGTTTAACGTTTCACAACTATTTCATGCACTGCTACACCGAAAATGTTGCTCAAAAACTTATTTATTTAACCTAAATAAATTCTAAATTACTTCCTTATTCTTGGAATTCATAAAAATCACTGTTTTTCGCCAAACGTCCGCACATCACATCGCACATTTCACGTCTGCAGTTCCGTAAACGAATGATGCAACGCGTCACGATCACTTGAAGTTTTATACCAAGTCAATGCCAGGCGCATAGAAATACACCGAAAACACCAACCCCTCGGAAATCGGAAACACATATAGCACACATCAACACACAAGCACCAGCAAGCCACCACCAGCACCAGCGAATTCACCCCTCCCTGCATAGCACGCACTAAGGATATTTTTGTTGGTCTGTGCGTATGCGGCGACGTACCTACTTCCGATCGTCCGTTGATCCCCATTGCTTGCCAGCCAGTCGGCCAGATGCAAAGCAAAAGGGAAAGGAATCTTTTCAATTTCGTCAAATCAACCACTAACCCAGTTCATTATCATCATTATGATCTTTGTACTAAAATATCCTCTTCGTGTTGATGATCATCAACGTGGATCGCCGGCTGAGTCAGCAAGCAGATCGCTCTCGGCATCAACCACCAGTCTGGCGACCTATACAGCATCCACCATCAGCGCCAGGAACAGATGTGTGCGGTATTGCTGCATTTGCAGCACGTGCCACATGCGCCATGCCATGCCACATTGATTATAAATACACACACTTAGTATTTGCAGCATATCGGCTGCCACACCAAAATAAAAACATTCACTTAGGCAGGCAGGCAGTTAGACAGACAGAGAGACGGACAGATGCATAAGCAGACTTAATGGCTTTACTTGTGGCTGGGGATGGGTGAAGAGAAACTTAATTATAATTAAACAGCACAAGGTAGGCGAAAAGCAACCGTGTAACCGATTGCGCCGTTGTTTCGTTCAGCGATCGCTCACTCACTCGCTCGCTCTTCCAACGAATGCATCGAAATATTGTCATTCGTTTGTGTGCAATGGTTTGCCACCATCACTACCATCATCGCCACCACCAGCAGCCGCATGTGGCGGTGCTTTTTTGTCCATTTGTTGTAGCTGCCGTGATTTCTTGCTGTTATTGTTGATTTTTACTTTTTACTTTAGCAGTCACGCACCACAACAATCACCGAACACCAGCGAACAGCAATAAGCCGCGCGCCATGTAGTTAGTCGGCGTTGATCGAAGCGAGCAGCTGTGGCGAATATTTCGAAAACAAATTCACGACGAATGATGATCTGTTGTTATTATTGTTGGCCAGCGAAGAATTAGATGCTCACATACATATTTGAATTCAAATATAAGCCTTACTGAGCGCAACTACTTAGACTTAAATGTGAAGAGTATAGAGCATCACTGCTTTTACTCACTTACCCACTAATGGGTGGAGTTGGCGCTCTTCGTTGCTTATATACTTCGCTTGCGCTTATTTAAGTGAGCTTACTTGGCGCACAGCTCACACTCACTACACCTGGCTTTGGGTGCTCAGCTGCTCAGCTGTTGGGTGCTGAGCGAACAGGTGAGCGTAGAAGATGAACTCTCTGTCTTAGTTGCTCTTACATAGTGGAGTTGCGTTGAATAGAGTAAGAAAGAGCAAAAGTTTTTTTAAGTTTTTTTAGGTACATAAGAATTGCGCTATGCCAGCTTTTAGTGTTGCCGCTTTTGGCGCTCTTCTGTGGGGTACAGTTCATGTATTGGGCGCGCTCTTAGTTGCAGGCCCAAATTGTTTCGTTTTCATTGCATTCTCCACTGGAAAGTTACAGTTAGCTAAGAGCGCAGGTGAATAGACTGGAAAGCTTGTATATTGACTATTGGATAGAAGAGAATTTCGATTGCTGTGCGCATGATTAAATACAACCAAAATAGAGCATTGCTATTGTGAGAAGAGTTGTTGGCGTTGAACGCTTTGAAAAGATCGAACATTTCAATGTGGCTATGAAGTTGAATAGGTGTTTGTTAGTTGTGAAATGCTAAGGAGCTGAATATACAGCGGTTGACAAGCAGTTTAATAAAAAACCAGAGGATACGTGTACAAAGATTTCAACGTACTGAATCCCTATCTGTGCTCCATATTTAATAACTCGTTTATGTTTTTTATTTAAAATATTGAGCTGTAAAAATTTATAAATGTCTGGAAGACATTTTTTATTGAATTTTGAGTATAGAGGCATCCACGCCAAGTGATACAACTTTTTTGGACATGGTCTTAAATTTTTCTGAAAATTTGTTTATTTGTAGACTTTTTATTATTTTTAGAATTATTTACAGTTGAAATATTTGATAGAGAGTTTTTTTAAGCTAAATATGCTCGGTTCTTTTGAAACTTTTCTACAAACTTTTATTTTTAAGTTTATTTTCTTTCTAGGATAAAACATACCTACTTTAAGAAATTTGGTTTGAAAGAAACCTTATTATTTTTTAATTTAAACTTATTTTTTTTATATTATTTGTTTATATTTTTATTTATAATATTTGTTTATATTTTTTTTTATAATATTTGTTTATATTTTTATTTATATAAATATTTTTATTTTTTTTACTGTCATTATATTTTGAAAAAAAAACTTGTATTATTTTTTTGGTTTTTAAACGGCTGCAAAGAGGCATTATAGCAAAACTCATCGACATTCGAAAGAAGAAGTCTTGTACTTTAAGGTAACATGACCCCGTTTCGACTCCGGAAGATTGCAACATTGCAGAGGAATCATCTGTTCTGTCAAGCTTTCCGTCGCAGTTACAAATGTCGAAGTTGACGTAGCTTGCATACTTGCCTTAGCCAATGCTTTCGTCTTCCCCGTTTGATCTGCCTTTCGGATAGTGCAGCACCTGCAATCGAGGGGAATGAGGGACAAGCTTTAGCCTCTTCACCGGTACTTTCCTGATTCCCACCCGGCTTACAACGGTAACTGAGACTTACTCGGTACCTGAGATCCGTATGAGTCTATTGAGAGATTGTACGCCATCTCCACATCATCCACAGCTTGTTCAGTTGCTAATGATGGTTTAGACATCGGTAAAGCGCTGTCGTCCTTTCGGCTATCCATTAACATAGTCAATGAGCCCTTTTTCCCCGCTAGTAGTGTGCTTCCTCCGGAACCTTAGCTGTCCGTTCCGGTTATAAGAGGATGTGGGGCTCGGGCTTGCACATCTGATGCCCAAACCGCCGATTGCTCCGGAGGATTAGACGGGAGGATTCCCCAAAGGTGGGTAACCTCGTGCAGATAGGTATAACAGCTTTTAGCCTCCTTACTTATTTCCATTTTTTTTAGAAAGGAAAACAAAAACAATTTATACCTACTGCCAGGTACCTTCTCACTTGGGCAAGGTCTGGAAGTTGTGAGCTGCTTTTTTAGAAAATATTTCGCGGTGGTACATAACCTTAAATGCGGGCCCAAGGTTCTCTTCTTCTTCTCTTCTTAACTGGCGCGAAAACCGTTTACGCGATTTCGGTCGAGTTTAACAAAGCGCGCCAGTCGTTTCATACTCTTGCTAACCGGCGCCAGTTGAACACACCAAGTGAAGCCGAGTCCTTCCCCACCTGATCTTTCCAACGGAGAGGAGGTCTTCGTCTTCCTCTACTGCGACCAGCTGGTACCGCATCGAATACTTTCAGAACCGGAGCGTTTGTATCCATTCGAACGACATGACCCAGCCAGCGTAGCCACTGGATCTTTATGTCGTCGTGAAGCTCATACAGCTCATCGTTCCATCGCCTGCGAAATTCGCCGTTGCCAACTTGCAAAGGTCCAAAAATCTTACGCAGAATCTTTCTCTCAAACACTCCAAGTGTCGCTTCATCGGATGTTGTCATCGTCCACGCTTCTGCGCCATACGTTAGGACGGGCATGATGAGAACCTTGTAGAGTGTTAGTTTTGTTCGTCGAGAGAGGACTTTACTGCTCAGTTGCCTACTTAGTCCAAAGTAACACTTGTAGGCAAGAGAGATTCGACGTTGGGCCCAAGGTTAGTGCTGTCATAAAATCCCTTCGAAAGAAAGTTCGATAGTTCTCGTAGTCAGCCGGCATATGCGTTGCAATATTTGTTATTTTGCCCATTAAGAACCAAGCGCTTTTCAAGATTGCTATCAGCCACTGATTCTTACAATAAAAAATATAAAAAATAAAAAAACGTTTGCTTAAAGTAGCAACACTAAATTTCGTTACATATTCAGATACCTACAAATATCCAATTTTAACTTCTCATTCAATTCGCATACATCAATAGAAATCATCGCTAAGTGCGCTATTCTTTATAGCCCCCCCGCAAAGTAGAGGTCCAGCTGCAAGTAGCATTTTAGCACGAGACAAAATCTCGACTTTCAAAATTGAAAACAACAAACATGCACGCCAGTTTAAAATAATCAACACCCCATTTGTGATAGACAAGAAACCAAACAAATTACAAATTCAAGGAATTACCTACATGCTTGACGATGTCAAGGTGCACAAACACGCCAAATAAAAATAATCAAAATATTCACATATCCACATATGTATCTACTATACTTTCCGCGCATACCCTTACGCACTCACACGCTCGAATATCACAAGAATGTTTGGCGTTTTCAAAAACAGGCAGCCGGCAGCCACCCCAAAGTGAAGCGGGTAGCGCAGTAGCGCATGCGCCACCGGTTAAATTGAATTTTTCACACACATCCTTCTCTACGTGTAACACACCATTGATTCACCATCCGTCAAAACCCTACGCATTTTACCTGGCTTGGCGTAAACGCGAAATGCCGCACGGAAGGTATTTGCAAAACTACCTGGCGCTGAGGCAGGACGACCGCTGCATAAAATCAGAACTGGCACAGGACATGCCACCACCTTTGGCGGCAGTAAGAGTGCAGACTGCAGCTTGCAATATTGCACCGCTGAGGCAGTGGCGGCGATTCTCATCCCCTTTGCCAGTTGGATCGCTTTGATCGCCAAGCTGTGATTGTTTGCAACCCTTGTAGGCAAAGCAAATACAGGGTTACCGGGAGAGTCCTTTTAGGTACTTAAAAATATTATTATGTGGATTATTTCTGATTAATTTGGTTACGTGATATGATACCCAAAACTTTATCTTTTTCGAGATACTCGATTTAAAAGATTGTTATAAAAATTATATTTTTATAAAAAATTAAACAAAAAAATGTGTTTACTAAATGCAAGAAAAATATTTGCTTTGAATAAAATATGTATATATAAATGGTCCTATGGCTGCTTGTGGGAGCATAAGGCCGGGATAAGGTTCCTCAATTTACCTTTGTCTTGCGCCAACCTCTTGATTTCGCTTCATGTTTTGTCTGTTTTGAATACGCCAGCTTCCAGATTCCTCCTCCGCGTCAATGCTGGTCTGTTTCTACGACGGCTGCTTTGAGGGTTCCAGTCGATTGCGTTGCGGACAAGGCCGGCGAAAGATATGTTGTTGGTATAGGGTGCCCAATACTCGAAATTCACCGAGTATTGAATCCAATATTCTTCCGGGATCTTGAACCAAAGGTCAATTTTTATCTGAATAACAATAAAATTAATGAAAACTAAAAAAAAACTATAACATTTTCTCAAAATCTTACATTTCAAATGTCACTCCATGTTACTTAAGCTAGCCAAAAGCGCCACCTTTGTTGAATAAGCGTAAATTCTCAAGCCTCTCTGTTTCTCTGTATGCGTATATCAGCTGTTCGTTATTACTGCCATTTCATATACGTATTCATGGTCAACACAAATTGTATTGCCAGTAAAATCCTTTGAAATTGAGTGCTACTAGTGCACCGGAAAATCCGATAAAATGGACAAATACCTCATCAAGTATAAAAAGACGAAAACAATCCCAATTTTTCGCAATCAAATAAAAATTCGGCATCACCGAGTGAAAGTTCCAACAAAGCAGGCTTCAATCAAGAGAAAAATGTTAAAGAGAATCATACGATTCGTAAGTACACGTGGTTATGCATAATTGCTATTCTAAAAATTTTCTAATTCTTAACAAATTGAAGATACGAATTCATATAGAAAATTATCAATTTTTGAAATAATTTTTTTCAATCACAATCGAATCTTTTTTCAGAATTGCCTCCAACGTGGAAACGTTGGAAAGAGGAAAATCCTTGGTTGAAGTTCAAAAACGACAATGCTTTTTGTTCCATTTGCACACAAGCGCTACCACTTTAATCAAGAACAAGGACATCTGTTTTCAACCCCAAAAGAATTGTTCCAAAATATGTATTTTGAAGTATTCGACCAAGTTCGATACGAATTCTGCTCGATTTTTCAAATCTCTTGCAGACTTCGCAACTGGAGAATCCGTTGAGGTTGAGAAAATCATTAAGTTTTATCAAGATGATTTTGACGAATCAAGATTGAAAAATGATTTAGACATGTTCTTGCGATTGACGAAAAGGAATGATATTGTAATCCAGAAATTAAAGGATATTGTTGATTTTTTCCGCGAAAATGAAAGTATTCGATCATTTCTCTCTGAATATTTAAAATTTGTACAGTTACTGATGACTACACCTGGCTCTTCCTCTACGAACTAAAGACCTTTTTAAGTTCTCCGAAGATTGAAGAATTATCTTCGCGCAACTATGACCTATGTACACATATATTCAGATCTCACTAACACTTTGGTTGTTGAAACATTATTGAATGAATTTATCTCGAAAAATCCTCAACGATCAGCTTTGTTTGTCATGAAGTAGATAAAACGTTGAATCTTGTACATTTTTTTGTTGTAAGACGATTTAATTAATATTATTTGGAAATAAAAAATATGGCGTACTTTTTTAATTAGAACGAATAAGGGTATGGTTCACTAGCCCAATACTCGGAATTTTCCTCTTTCGCCGGCCCTGGTTGCGGGTGATGGCGGTTTGATCTCTTTTTAAACCGTACCCGAGCCAGCCCCATTTTCAGAACTTGCAGGCTGGTTACAACGATTCCACAGGTCACTGTTTGAGAACTTGTCGGGCCAGAAAATTCTTAAACGATTGGCGAAAACCTACAGCGTTTGGAGGAAAGAGGCTGCAAGGTTCCGAGTTTCGCAACCGTACATAAGAGGGGCTATACCTTGAAGTAGAAAATTTTTATTTTTGTGAACCGTGCTATAGTCGTGGATTTCCACACTGTATTTAGAGCACCGAAAGCTTGCTTTGCTATTTTTACGGTTTTCGATGTCTTCTCTTGAGCCACCATTAGCAGATATAAAACTCCTCAAAAAGTAAAAGGAGTCTACGTCTTCGAGCTCAGCGTTACTGATTTGGAATTTTTGCGTCAGCTTTGTTTTGGCACTCTTTAATTTTAGGACTACTTCTGTGTTAGTTTGTGCTCCCAGCGTTATTGTTTTTTTTTTGACACGTCTGCAAAAGTATGACACGGCTGCAAAAATATTGTCAGCGTAATCAAGATTTTCGAGAAGTTAATTTAGCTGAATGGTTGGTGCATAACTACCATTCGGCGGTGCTCGGGTCTGAGACCAGCTGTGGGCATGGAACCCCAAAATGATGAAAGAAAAGATTTTTTCTAGTATCTCCGAGAGTAGTTCTGCCATGAAAAAGCTTCTCATATAAAACCATCTGCTATATATTTTTAGGAAGCTAAGAAGACGTACTAGTTTCTACAATAATTTCCAGAATAGTTTTCATAAAAAAAAATGTTTTTAGTAATGGGAATGAAATACTTAGTAGAAAATCCTAAACTCAAAACTTTAGCAAGCAGCCATTTTCGACTGTTAACCATCAGGGCTTGATTTTAAAATTTTGCAGATGATTTTTATGGATTGAAAAAAAACCTAAACTTAATTGAAAATTAAAAAAAGAATCACACCATGAAAAAAATTTTTCAATTTTTAAATTAAAAAAAAAATTTAACCAATCGAATATCTCAATTTTTTAGCCAAAGCCTTAGCCAAAGCTTAACTATTTTTGAGATATTCGATTTACAAAGTGGTTGAAAATATTTTTTTTTTTTTAATTAAAGAATTTAAAATGTTTTTAACCAAAACTTAACTTATTTGGAGATATTCGATTTAAAAGTTGGTTGGAAAAATTATTTTTTAATTAAAACATTTTAAAAATTTTCAACCAAAGCATATCTATTATTGAAATATTCGATTTCGGAATTGATACATTTTTTTTTTTTTTGATTCAAAATTAAAATATTTTTTAACCAAAGCCTCAACCGAAGCTTAACTATTTTTAAGATACTCGATTTAAAAATTGGTTTAAACATTTTTGTTTTAATTAAAAATTTGAAAATTTTTTAAAAAATTAAAAAAAAAGTTTTTTTTTAATAAAATGTGTTTAACCAAAGCTTAACTGTTTTTGAGATATTCGATATGAAAATTGGTTGAACAAATTTTTAAACCAAAGCTTAACCGAAGCTTAACTATTTTTAAGATACTCTATTTAAAAATTGGTTTAAACATTTTTTTAATTAAAAATTTGAAAATTCTTAAAAAATTAAAAAAAAGTTTTTTTAAAGAAAATTTTTTTTACCGAAGATTAACTGTTTTTGAGATATTTAATTTGAAAAATGGTTAAACATTTTTTTAATTAATACATTTCACAATTTTTTTTTAATTGTTTTTAATTCCTTTAAATTAAAAAATTAAAAATTGTTTTAAAGGTTAAATTTTTTTTTAATTTTTAGTTAAAGAGTATGCAAATTCATAAAAAACGTCTATAAAATTTTAAATGAATTCCTGATAGTTAAGAATTGAAAATGGCTGTATGGTAAAATTTTGAGTTGAGGATTCTCCACTAAGTGTTTGATATTTCATATAGCCAAATCAACCAGAAATAACCTCTACCACAAAGTCCCTAAGTATATAGCACGACTTTCCCGGTAACCCTGTATATGCATACAACACAGACATTCACACACACAAACGCAAACTAACTAACAGTACTCCTTTCTTTTTTCCCTTCTCAATTTCCGCGCCCCATATGTTTCATTTCATAAATGATTTGCCATGCCACATTTTGTATTGCACGCAAGCGCATTGAAACTCCCTTCAGCTGCATCTGTTGCCTTCTTAGCACGTACCACACAATCGAAATTGTTGTGATGATCATCACGAAGGAAAGCAGCCACCATCAAAAGCAGCACCAGCAATGCATAACCACCACTACAACACCTCAATAGGAATCACCACCAGTAGCCTGTCGGCCGATCGGTTTGCGAGCATAAAAGACTCGGTGTCGTTTGAGAAACCTTAAAGAAATTTCGCAGTCACCCAAAGGAAAAAGCAATATGTGAATTGATCAAAGTAAGGTCGCGAGTAATTTTGGCCGTTACACAGATTTTTTGGCGGCAAATAAAGTAACCGGTGCGCCCAAAACTCTCCGAAACTTACAGAGGGTTGGCTAGTAAATGCGATCCTTTTATAATTTTTTTGTTTTGTTTGCCTTTGGCTAAGGATATTTTGTAGCGTGCTAAAGACTTTGTAACGTGTCAAAGACGTTTGGAAAAAACGCAGGTGTGCGTCTGTGAGGCAGTGAAAAGAATTGCAGTTGGAGGGGAGTCGAGGAAATTTCACAGGATTTCACTTCAATGCGAAGTTAAGTGTCGTGTAATTTTAATGAAGAAGTGGAATATATTTGATTTTGTTTTCTAAATAAAAGTCATTTATTCTTGAAAATATTTACCAGCGGCTAGCCACAATTAGTTTCCATCTTCATATGCAAAAATTAAAATTAAAAAATTTTTATGAATTTCTGTCTGATTAAGAAAATTAAAAATTAAAATAAAATAAATTGACTTATTTACGAGAAATAAAATGTTCATGCAATAATAACAATTTTATAACAAAATTAAAAAAAAAATGAAAATTACTTAAAAAATTTGTTAAAAAAAAATTAAAATTATTTAATTTTTTTTTTTTAATTTTGTTAATTATTTAGTTTTTGCCACCAAATACCCCTATAAAATGAATTTAACTGAAAAAAAATTTTTTTCTACTCAGTTTGGCTTAATAATTTGAGAGTTAAGTGACAAGTATTCTAAATTTTTCATTTGGAAACATTTTCTTCCACTACTCAAATTTCATTTCGTTAACACAACCAATCCACTGACTCATTTGCAGACAACGAGGGAATTTGAACAAAAAAGCTGATATGTTTTGCAATATTTTCTTCAAACTGGAGTTCACTTTTAATCTTATCTCAAATGCCTCAAACCAGGTTTCGTGTTTGCTCGCAAGCTTACATATACACTTTTACGTGGGTTCACATGCGCTTACATTCATGAAAATATTTTCACTTAAGATTCGTTTTTATTTATTTGACTTTTGCATTGAATGAGCACTTTATTGGCTTTAGGAAGATATTTTTTTATCTCAATATTTTTACACTTGCCATTGAACGATAAGAAAATGCCGAGGTGGCTTTTATGACCAAATATACCATAAGATATTACCTTGAACTTGACGCAATCAAAAAATAAATGTACATCCCAGCAAACCACAGCTACTCTGACTGCAGTATTAAGGTTTGCAACTCGTAGCAGAAACATTTGATGCTGCGAGAACGCATCGACGAAGAAATGTGGATCGCCCAACAAAGTGCAATATCCTGCCTTTCTTTAAAAAGGGTTCGCCTTAAGGTTGCATTTGATTATGAGATTCCAACAGCCGAGGAAACTGCAGCTCGTTTTCGCTTTTCTGTCAATAAATATTATTATCTTTTTTTTTGATTTCTTGAATGAAAAGGTGGCACCTAATATTTTAGAAATGTTTATCTCGGAAGGAGGTCAATTGGGAACATTTACAGGTAGATCTATGCAGTGATCGTTAGACCTTTTCGCCTAAGCTGGGCGATTCTATGTGGGACCGCTTCGAGTAAGTCAAATAACCTGAATTTAGTATTTAGAGTACAAAAATCCAGTGAGCTTTGCATTTTCCTTGCGTGCATAATCACACTTATTGGAACTATTTTTTTTTATTTTTGGAACTCCAGATTTGTAATCTATTGTCTCTACACCTTAGCAGCACTTCCTGCCCGGTGCTTAAGAGGAACGTTCTAGTGTAGTCATGAAACTTTAACAACTAAAAATCTGTAGCTTCCTGTCAAACATAAGGCCATAGAGGTATACAGAGAAAGTGTTCGGCAACTGAATTTGCAAGGCAAGGCAGGACTTTCTACATTTTTGCTAGAAAAGTATGCATTGTGAGTGTGCTGCATGTCAGGTAGAGAGAGATCGGTTCAAACCACGGCTGGCCGAACTTAAAGGCAAATGTAGATGAATTTTAAAACTGAAAAGGGAGGCTATCGCCCAATAAGGGATATCTAATATCAGTGGAGTTCTTACATGGCTTTCCCTAATAGCGAAGCATATAACGGTACTTTTGGCAAATGCAAAAGCAGTGAGATTTATGAAATTCTGGAGTTAAATTGCCAAAAAGTTATATGTGGAGCAGATTTTAAGCAAACAATTTAGTTTGGTCATTTAGAAATAACAGAGTAGAAATGGAAGAAGTATTTTTCAATAGATTTTGACTTTATTCCGCAAATAAAAGATACATATTTTTTAACGTAAAATATTTTATTCGCGCAGGCAAAAGCAAAAATAAGAAAAGGAGAGAGCTTGAAAGAATACACTATAACTTTATACGCACTTTTTTTTTCTCCTTATAACTCCTTTGTAAAGCATAGGGCCTTTATAAGGTTTCTTCAACGTACGTGATTACATGATATCGTCTTGCTTGTATTTGTGGAAGATAGCTCATGCACGGTGGATATTTTCCAGGTATTCTTAGACCGGCTGCGGTTCTGCTTCCATAAGGATTCCGATCTAGGGCAATTGTTGCGATGCTGTGTGGCGCGTTTCTAAGAGCGTGGCCTACCCTACACCATTGCCTTCCTGTGAGCTGGCGTAAGATGGCCTACTCATTCGTTTGCCTCCACAGTTCTTCAATACTTTTTATGTTGGGCCAGAATATTCTGCATTATCCTCAAGCATTTGTTGGTGCAGCATTGAAGTTTCTGCCTGACGTTTTCGATACAAGACACTTCCATATAGCAGCATCGACTTGGCACATGCGTAGAATATCCTGGGTTTGGAGTTTCTTTAGGAGTTTACCTCAATTTTCCATATGGGCCTAAATGCAGTCCTTACGTGGCTCGATCTGTTGTAGACGTCTTTCTGTGCTCCACCAACGAATTGTACTTCTTTGCCATCCATCATTACATGGTTATTATTGGTGTGGTTGATTCTCAATTCCTTGGTTTTTGCGACGTTTACTCCCAGCCCGTGTTTGCGTACCACCGTTATTAGTTCGTCCGCCTTCGCTTGCATATCAGTCAACTTGCGCGATAGCACACAAATATCGTCAGCAAAGCCCAAGTTCTCCATGTAATGCCTCTGGGGCATATGGTGAGTTGGCATCTGACCTCATCCAGGATGATGGCGAAAAAGGGCGGTGAGAGGCTGTCGCCTTGCCCACCTACAGCATTGGTTGAGAATGCGTCACTTATTGTACCATTATGCAGTGCAGTACTTCTATCTGCTACATATTTGCACTTAATTTGTAACGGCAGTTCAAGGCTATCCATACTAGGTCTCCAAGTTATTGTAAGTTAAGAGAAAATTTCTTCGCGAGTGGTGAAATAGCAAAACAGCTAATTGATCACTTCAAGTTTACTTTTCATTGCCATTAAGCAATGACACATTTTTGATATATTGGCTCTGTTTTTGGTTTCATTTTATTTGGACTCAGTAGAACGTAGCCAACATATTGAATTCGGAGGTCACTACCTATAACTTTTTAACTTTTGACCTGTGGCGGAACCCACTGTGCATTGCTGAACTGAAATAGCATTGCCTAGGAAGTCAAGAAGGTTAGCCAGCAAAAGAATTAAATTTTAAGCTAAATCGACTTTGTGAATTTATGCGCTTAATCAAGATTCTATAATAAAAGTTTTGTTCATTAAGCAGCTTTTTCGTTTCCTCTTGACAAATCGGTTCCCTTAGCAAGTCACTGGGTTGCTTACTCTAAAATTTTTAGTAGAAGTAGAGGAAAAGTATAATTTGTAGAAAAAACATTTAATTTTCAAAATGGTGTGCTTACGAGCAGCAACGCGCTCAAGAGTTTATATCGGTATGTCCAGGACTAGTAAGATATGGAATAAACCCTAACAAAATGATGATGTCTTGACAGTCTTGAAGTCATTAGGCAATGGACGCAAAAAGTGGACTTTTTGGCCATCCGAAATCAATGCATTAACGGAGAAGCTTTATTTCTTGTGGTGATTTTGAAGAAATTCATGTTTTGCAAAGAGCTAACATTCCCCAAAGAGCTACAACAGGGAGAATAATTGGAAGTATCGACGAGATCGAATACATTGCAGGTTAATGTTGGGATTGACGAAACATATTTCCATTGAGCCTACCTTCACATGGGTGGATGAAGTGTTCAGAGGAGGCTTAGCAAAGCCCAGAACCAGTGTTCTGGCTATTACTAAAAAATTGGAGCTAGGGTTCAAATTGTTTAACGATACAACTATTCAGCTACTGGGGAAAACTTATGGCGTGTCCATACACGTGAATGTCAGCGTGGACTATAAGAAGCTTTTTTTCAAAGCAAGAATGTAACAATTAATAAAATCTTTATGCAAATAAATTCTTACGCCGCCGTAGCCGAATGGGTTGGTACGTGACTACCATTGGGATTTCAGAAAGAGAACGTTGGTTCGAATCTCGGTGAAAGACCAAAATACAGGGAAATTTTTTTCTAATAGCGGTCGCCCCTAGGCAGGCAATGGCAAACGTCCGAGTGCATTTCTGCCATGAAAAAGCTCCTCATAAAAATATCTGCGTTCGGAGTCGGCTTGAAACGGCACGACACAAATAGGAGGAGGAGCTTCGGCCAAACACACGCGTACTCGGTGGCACTAAGGCCCATTGTGATAGCTGCATTTGATTTCCATCCCTTAACTAGGTTGCTTAAACCACTAAGATCTTTTTTAAGAACGTGACCAGTCCGCCCAGTGAGACAGTTTTCAGGCTTTTAGGTCTTCAAAGAAATAATCGCCAAGAAATTTGGCACGGCTTCTTTGAAGTGCAGGACATTCACAGAGGAGAGGCTATATCGACTCAATTTATTCTTCATCTCCACAACTCCTGTAGAAGTCATTGTGAGGTACACCAATTCTACTGGCTAGGGTGACACCCGTTATAACACCTGTGAGGACGCTGGTAGTTAATTTGTTGAATCCAAGCAGTCATTTTATCCATTTAAGATTAAGTTTTGGCCAGACCGCTTGCGAGACCCTGCAGTTAGTAGTCAGACACCACATTCTATTGGTTTCCGCGTTTACGCTCAGGTCCATCGCGGTCTCTAGTTTGTTTAGAGGAATCCTTATGTCCTCTACCACTCGCTGAGCAACCTTTTCTTGAATTCTCATCCGCTCTTTTATTTCCCTCCACTCCAGAGCGGCTGGGGGTCCAACAAAGTGTAGTGTTGTGTTGTTGAATAAGCGAGAGCAGCGGCCTCCTTGGCAAATATTTAATAAAGTAAAAATAGTCGAGACTTGGTGATAAAAGCTCCAAACTTACATAGGCATAATGTAAGCAAAAAGTAAGGTGAATTTATTTGTCAAACTTCGCGGGATTAAAATTTCGCTCTAGTTATTTTTTTCATGAGCTGGCAGCGCTGTTAATAACATCTGGGCCAACTTTCATGTGAATGTCATTGTCAGTAATATATTTACGCTTGTGTTTACCAAACGACCAAGAGTGCATTGATTTGATTGAGCAGAAAAATGTTTATAAGTGGTACAAAGACTTCAAAGAGGGTCGAGAACGTGTTGATGACTTGGAGCGCTCCGGACGACCATCGACGTCAACAGATGACCAACACGTCAATAAAGTGAAGGAGTTAGTGCTCAAAAATCGTCGGTTGACTGTTAAAGACCTTACTGATATGATCGGAATATCAGAAGGATCTGTGAAAACCATTTTGAAAGACCATTTGGGCCTACGAAAAGTCAAATCTCGTTTGCTACCGAAAACTCTCAATTTCTTGGAAAAACGTCGTCGCGTTGATGTGTGTGAAACAATGCTTTCAGACTATCAGGACAAGCTCCAATGCATCATTACGGGAGATGAGACTTGGATTTATGCTTACGATCCTGAAACAACCGACCAATCAAGCGAATATCGTGCCAAAGGCGAGGCCAGACCGAAAAGAGCACGACAAAGTCGTTCAAAACTAAAGGTCATGATGACAGTTTTTTTTCGATTTTCGTGGTGTGGTGCACTATGAATTCTTTCCACCTGATTTTATTTTGACGTTATGCGTCGTTTACGTGAAGGAATTCGTCTAAAAAGACCAGAATTATGGGCCAACAACTCTTGGTTTTTGCATCACGATAATGCACCGTCTCACACTGCACTCGTTCTTCGTGACCATTTCGCCAAAAGTTCCACGCATATCGTTCCGCAACCACCGTATTCGCATAATTTGGCTCCGTGTGACTTCTGGCTATTCCCAAAACTCAAGAGACCACTCCGGGGAACGCGTTTCGAGTCGATTGAGGAGATAAAATACCGGAAATGGACTATTTGGCATGTTTCGGGGATTGAAAAAATCGTTGGCTTAAGTGTATTTCATCGAGAGGGGATTACTTTGAAGGGAATGAAATTGATTTACAAGAATAAATAAAGATTTTTCATTTTACAACCAAATTCACCTTACTTATTGCCCACAGTAGTAAAGTAGGGTGTAAGTATGTTCAGCGTTTGTTTTTAGTCAATTAAATTTATGTTGCTTCTGTGAAAGAATTCAATAGGATTATAAATATTTTGTTTAGCTAAAATAATAAATACGAAATGAAATATGAACTATGTATATTTAAATCGTTCATAAATCATGCTATAATATATTTAGGTATTATTTAAAATTTGTTTTTGACCAAAAAGGATTTAATTTTTTCCATTTTCTTCACCTTCATGAATGCAAAGGGAAAGGGAAAGTCTGAAGTGAGAAAACCTTTAGGATTTTTGAGATTAGAAATTTTTATATATTTGTCAATTTACCAAAATTTGTATTAATAATTTATTTTTCTGCCTCCTGGGTTGTTTCAGTTTCGACGATCTGCTAATGCACACACACACATACCCAAACTCGCGCTTATGTCCATTTCCTAATAATTTAAGTTGTGTGTTTGTTGAATATCTGAAACATTTCCTCTGCTTGCGGGTAATGATTCACAATTTATTTATTGCCAATATTGACAGAAATGCGGCAAGTCACAAGCATAATTTTCATATTTGTATTGCTTATTAGTTTCTCTCACAATGTTGACAAATTGGTGATTTTTGTTAATTTGTTTGCTTCTTTATTCATGCATATTTTTCTTCTTTTTTTGATGTGAATTATTAATACTTTTTCAATTTTTATTTTTGAATTATTCCTTTTTTTTCTTTTTTTTTCTTTACGCGCTCACCAACGACAAGTCATAAACCACCTTAATTCGTTTTTTCTCATGAAACCCAAAACTCGAATAAACAATTTATTATCGTGATTCACATGCATGCATACATACATACACACATACACATGAAAATTTTATAGAAAAATTAAATTAAACCCAAATTATTAACGACAAAATGTAACGATATGAATTTATAAGCAGCCAGCAGCCAACAGCAGGCAGCAAGCAGCAGCTTCTGCTAGTATTTATTTCAATTGCAACAACAAGTAGTTTAAAAAAAACCATAAGCAACAACAACAAGTAGTAGCCAGTCACCGTTCGCGCTATTTTATGTGGTCAACTAAGCAGTTAACTTTTTTTTCGTTTTATTTATTTTTTTTTTATTTTTCGCTGTTCTTCCATTGCAGCAGCTTTGTATGTGTGGTCCCATTTCTGGCTGTCTGCCTGTGTGTGGCTGCTGAAGATGCTCCAAACAAAGATTAATATCTCGCGCCAACCAAATAGAGACTAAATCGTATTTTAATTAGTGATCGATACAGCCACCACATTCAAGCGCAGCTCAGGCGATTCTCAGGCCACGGTTGCGCTGCTAAGCTGTGGCGTAGCATTGAGAAGAAGTAGCTAGCGATCGCCGTCGAAGTGGTGGGTCGGGAGGCCGCCAGTGGCTGTCGCGTTGACAGCATTGACGGCGACTAATTTAATTTATTGTCACTGTGTGGCTAATGAAACGCCTTTTTCCTATTCGCCCATTATGACCAATTTGTGGCTGCATAATTCAAAGTCAACCAAAATCTCGAAGAAAAAATTTGAGAATAAAAAAAAAAAATGAAAAAAGTTTGCTGAACTCTAAAGTAAATAGCTGCTGAATTGAGCTGGTCAACTTAGCCACTGTGGAAGGTTGCTTGCGAGCGCTGGGAAAAATGAAGGCAAAGCTGGCCGGGTTACATAGCAGATAAAGAACAAGATGTCGTAACGGCAACTAACAGCAGCTTAAGCTGTCGATAAAACAAATTAAGTTGAATTATTAGCGGGGCAGCTAGGCACCAACACACGCAAGTGCACACACACACACACCAGTGAGCGAGCCCCATCTGCATATGAAATTGATTTAGTTGATTGCAGCGCACCGCCACCATTGCATGCCACCAAAGCTGCCCACTGCTAATGGCAACAAACAAGCGACAAATATTTGAAGACTGCTGGCCGGCCGCTTGCCTGTTGGCCGGCTGGCTGTGTGTTCGCTGTCCATTACAATGTTACAGTTTTTCCACAGCTAATGTGTTGTTGGTGTAGTTGTTGTTACTGGTGTTTGCGTTGCTACTGTCGCTGTTATTCTTGTTATTGTTGTTGTCATAGTACAGCAAGCAATAACCGTTAAGTCGGTGATAAGAATATCAAATTACCATATGACTTATGCGGCAGCGAACAGCGAACGGCACTGATTTGTGCTGCCACATGCCGCCGCCTTGTTGCAAGCTGCCTGCACGGCTGGTTGGTTGGCTGCGACTGCAGCTCTGATACGTTGCTTGCCGCAGCAGCCTTTGTACGGCTATGTTATTATGGCCAAGCGGCATATCTCTCGCCTGGTGTGGCTGCTGCTGCTGCGGCTACCTCGATATGTTGCATGCTTAGTGACCTGGTAATCAAACACATGCACGTATGTGTGTGTGTATGCACTCTGTTTGCGGCTTTTAGTTGAGTTGTGGCGCATGCGCACCCATTGCCAGCTGCTGGCTAAGCAAACGCCACCGCCGCTGCTGTCATTCTGACTCGCTTCGCTGAATTTGTTTTTCTTTTTTTTTCAGGGTTTCCTTTATTTTGACTCGCTGTCCTGTACTGATGCGCATAGGCATGCATGTGTATGTATGTGTGTGGAAGGTATAAGTATGTATGTGTATATGTGCATATGAATCTGTGTGGCATTGTGCATCAGGCGCCAATAGTTCTAAGATCTTGTTTCCGATTGCTGTTTTTGGCCGCAGTCCGTTATCCAGCATTTTACCCACCTCACTTCCATTTCTTTACAGGGATTTTCTATTGACAATACTGAGCCGTGCCATTGGCGAAGGTTTTTGTTTGTGTGAAAAATAAATTAATCCCCATAAATTTTTTGTTTTCTGAAAAGCCGTCAATAAATCTCTGAAATGTTTGTTCAATGCGTACAGATTTTTGATTTTTGATTATCGATTGTTTGCGCAGGCGCCAGCCGCAATGTGCTTTTCAACAGTTTTTATTATTTTTATTTTATTTTTGTTTTCTTGACTGGCAGTGATGGACCTTTGCGATTAACTAATTTAGTTTTAATCGATAAGAGATTGACCGAATATGGGTGCATCTCGTAAAGCCTTTGCAATATGGAGCCTTATCGACAAAATTCATGGAAATGGGCAGCTTAGCCGACAAATGGAGAAATAGAAAAATAAGAAATATGTATTTTGAACGATTTGACATCGAAAGCTTAAAAAAATAATAGTTAATAGCAAACCGCAAGCAGCTTATCAAAGATGACCTACTTGTTGAATTATATTTGGGTGAGAAAAACTGCTACTCATTTTACATTTGTTATGAAACAGTCATTCTTTTTTCCTTGTGTTGCAGTTCTTGGATCAATTAATTTGACTTCGGTGGTTTCTGAGGAAAAAATTATACGCATTAACTCATTTCACATTAAAAAAAATTTAAGCACCAATTTGCCCTGTTTGTCAATATCAAAAAAAATTATTTTAGTTGCAATAAATTTAACAAGGAAATCTTGATAAAGTTTTATATTTACAAGGGTTTAATTCATTTCTTCTTTGGCCGAGTTTAATAAAGCGCGCCAGTCGTTTCTTTCTCGTGCTAACCAGCGCAGTTGGACACACCAAGTGAAGCCAAGTCCTTCTCCATCTGTTATTTCCATTTCCTCTGCTACCACCAGCTGGAACCGAATCGAATACTTTCAGCGCCGAAGAGTTTGCATCCATTCGGACGACATGGCCCAGCCAACGTACCCGCTGAATCTTTACTCGCGGCGCTATGTCTATGTCGTCGTAAAGCTCATACAACTCATCGTTCCATCGCCTGCGATACTCGTCATATCTAACGTGCAAAGATCCAAAAATTTTCCGAAGAATCTTTCTCTCAAACACTTCAAGTGACGCCTACTCGGACGTTGGCATCGTTTTAGCTTTTGTGCCATTTAATTCAATCGCTTGGCTCCTGTAGACTAACAAAAAAAAAAGCCCAGAAATCTATCGTAGTATCTTACACAATACTGAGTGATTACAGAAGAGCTGCTCTTCCGCCGCTTTGGCATCTAGTGAATTACAGCTACTGCAGGAAGTTTTGTACCTCAGCCCTCCTCTATAGTCTGATTTCATAAGTACCGAGTGCCCAGAGCCCTGTGAAAATAGCGATTGGTCGACATACATAGCTTTTCCGTCTATTTTAGTGCTAGCTAACAAGCGGGCGCCGTAGCCGAATGGATTCGTGGTTGACTACCATTCAGAAGTGCACAGATTCGAAACCCCAGCCGTGAAATACCAAATGATAGAAAAGCTTTTTCTAATAGCGGTGCTCCTCGCTGGGTAATAGCAAATCCCCGAGTGTATTCCTGCCATGAAAAAGTTTCTCATCGAAAATGTTCTGCCGTTCAGAGGCGACCTAAAATGGTAGGCCCCTCCACTTGTGGAGGAAAAAACATATAGTGGATGCACAATAGTTCGAAACCGTTGACAAATTCTGCTACCTTGGCTGCAATGGTCACCGCGAATACCGGTTCTGAGATGGAGGTCGAATCTCGAATTAGCAAAGCTAAATTATCTTTCGGTATCCTCGCTACAACTCATCATCGCATCTTCAACTCGAACGCTTGTAGGAACGAACTAAGATTCCTAGCACAAAAATGTGTCCATTAGAGAAAAGAAGTGGTTCACACCATAAATGAAATATCCGTTTTTGGAACAACATCGAGGAACACACCACAAATAGGAGGAGAAGTTCGACGAAACAACGAACAAAGCACGTAAGCGTCAATTATATATATATGGAACGTTTTGCGTGGTAGAAAGGTGTAAAATTCCCACAGAGCTTGAAGGATAGTCTCCATAGAATCTGGAGAATTGCAAAATCTTCTTCAGGTCAGTAGTCAATTTTAATCAGTGTTAAGAAATAAGACATTGTTGGACCTACTTCACTCGATTAGCCGAACTCAATCAGTGTTGAGTCGTTCTAAGTTTGGTAAACCTGAAAGCCACAAGGGTATCTTTTACCTCTAAGATAACTGGAACAGAGCCCTTCTGAGCTAATTGATTAGCTTTTTTTGTCATGAAGGTATCGATGCCCCGGCGCCCGGATTAGAGTATCACAATGCCAACGGACAAAGACCGAGACTTACACCCTGCACTACTTCACAAGACGCGAAGTAGGCTTAAAGTACGTTCTCATATGCAGTGATTAGCAAAGTCTTGGACACACGCTTTTCTCTGTAATAGTAATGAAAGCTTAACTACTAACCTCTAACAAAAATTTTCTTAGAATTATCTTTGCAAGCCGTTTTTCTTTGCCGGCATCCATTTTATTTAGTTTTTACTTTTACGTTTCTCCTCACATTTGTAATAATAGTTATCGATAACATAGAAACCCCAGGGCTCTACAGCAAAAGGTATATTTATAACATCGGGTAATCTCGCTTTTTAATTATGGATTGGAAGTTAAGCTCGAAAAAAAAAGAAATCTCGTTATATGTCAACCTACGAGTATTACTAATGGAACTAAGAGCTCTAATTGCAACCTGACTGCCGGAAAATTAAGCAAAGTCTCGCGGAATTCCGAAGCTTAAAGCCACACAAAGTTGGCAGATGGCAAACACTTCCGACTCAAACATGCTCTCAACGTCTAGTAGTCTTAATATGAAAGTGCACTGGTAGATTTCTTTGCCTACTCGACATTTCATTATGAAACCGTTACTAAAAATATATGCATCGAAGTGTCCAGAGTATTTAATCAAAACAATAAACTGTATTTGCGGGGTGTGAAACGGAGCTGAGCTTTAAAGTTCTTACCGAAGAAGATTATTTGGCTGCTGTAAATCCGACTTCGCGCGAATTCTTACGTTGCATATTATTAAATTTGTATTTTTTTCATCATTAAGTTGATTTAAATTTATAATAAAATAATTTTTTAATGTGATTAACACAAATTTATACTTTTAATGACTTCAAAAGGACTTACACCACTTTCAAAGTCAGTAAAAAGTTAAAATTTTACATATACAAAATATTAACTACGAGATCTCAATTGAAACAAATGAATTTCCTCTTATGAATTTTGTATTAAATACATGAACAATAAAAAATCAAAAATAAAAAATAAAAAGGCTCCCTGTAAAGGCAATAAATTCAGTGATTCCGGTGGTCTAGAATTTTCAAAAAATCGATTTTTTATTTTTTCAATGTTTCGAAAGTATAGGCTTTTAAGAATATATTGTGAAGTTTGCATGCAGAAATTTTCATTATTATAGCTTCTACAGCCGATTAACTAGGTACAGAGCGGTCTGCGCGCTCCTGCACCTCAAACACACCTGGTGTTGTCAACAATAAAAAAAACTATTCAACCGAATCGTCTGAAATTTTAATATGTTGTTCACAACATCAATGCCTACCGCCCGTACTAGAATCATATTATTTTTTCAATTATTTCGTATTTTTTATTAAAAAAACTGAAAAAACTCGATGTTTAGAGTGTCAAATTCAAAATCGCGCCATTTTCTTAATTTTTTTTTATTCCAGTAGTGGACATATGTTAGTTACAATCAGACTGATTAATAATTTTTTTTAGTTTTTGTGTTTCAGGTAAATAGAAGAGCACAAATGGACAACACCGTCCAGGTCCAATTCTTCGGGAGGGTCAACTTCAGCGCCATTTTTTAAATTATTAACGGGACAGATACCAGGCCGTTTACATATTTTCCCTGATTTTCATTAAAATTATTTAAAATAAAGAAGGCAAACAATTTTTTTTCAAAATTGGCATACAGTTTATTTATATTTTATTATTATATAATTTTTTTTTTATTTTAATGATTCAAAATGGGGGATGTAGAATCAATTCTTCCAGGAAGGTCCCAGCAGGCTTCTCAATCGGCGGGCATTGTAGCATCGGCGTCAGTGACCTGTATACAAAAAACCAAAAATTTGTATTTTTATTAATGTTATAATTTCTATATGAATTGAAAAAAATGGAAAACAAAAAATTCGCGGAATAAAATGCTTAAAAAAATGAATTATTTTTTCGAAAAATTTTCGAAATTGTAAATTCAGATAGAAAGTAATATCATAAAAAGATGTGTGCAAAATTTCAGGGAGATCGGTCAATAACTTTTCAAGTTATCATGTACGCCAGTTCGAAAAATATAGTTTTGAGAAAATCGCATCTAAAGTCGGCAACGTAACTAAACCTCTCCCAGCGCTCGAACGCAAAGAAAAGAGTAGTCACGGCTGACGATCTATATAAGAAATATTTAAATTTACGTTCTAAAGTTTTTTTGACATATTCTTAAAGGATTATATAAACATTTTATGTAAACAAAAAAAAAATTTCGAAATTTTACAGGTATCTGCCCCCTTAAAATTAAAAAAAAAATGTTCCATACTTGTATATTATGTAAAAGAAGCCTAAAAAATGTAAATATCGTTTTTTAATTTTTTTATTGTAAAATTCCTGAAAATACCCTAAATTTTTGAGCTGTAGACCACTTAATAATTTTCCATATCTCATATTCTGTACGGACCATTTCGATCAAATTATATAATAAAAAAAAAAATTATCGCACGGGTGAGATTTTCAAAGCCATTAGGTGCGAAATTTTCGAAAAATTTTAGTAGATATTTTTTTTGAAAATTGTTAAAGAATAGTTGACCAAATGAAGAAATAATATAAAGTTTACATATTGTGGGTCTAGATATCTTCCTCGATTTTTCGGGCAATTGCTAACAGAAGGAAGGTACACACGTTCGGCCTAACCGAGCGCTAACTTTGGATTAATAAGGAAACCGGATTTGGATGAGGTACTGTGATAAGTAGAGGGCACAAAAGCGCATGAGATCAAAGTTAAAACCTCAAATCAAATCTGGTTATCTACCTTTTCAAGCGTTTTTACGACAAAAGGATCAACGTTACCGCAAAGCCACGAATTTATATGTAAACAAGGGCTGTTATATAATATAAAGGATGGTTAAATTTCAAAAGCCGATGTTGAATGTGAACCCCACCTAAACGTCACGTTTTTTTCTGCATTTCATTTGGCTTTTTTCAATTTCAGACTAACTCAATTTGAACAATGGAAAGATACACAATCGAGCAACGCGTCGTCAATGGTCAGAATGGTGGCAGGAAATGGCAACAGTGAATGACCAATTTTCGAAGAAAATCATCCTCAGTGATGAGGCACATTTTCACCTCACCCTTTATGAAACATAGAAGATAGATAGATTATATAATGTCATTTCTTTAGAGGTAGATGTTTAATTTGACTCCTGGAACGGCCTGCTCTGCCCGCCTCTGCTGCTACGTGTCGTCCCCATGTGTTGGCTGGTCACCCGCACCTACGGCTTCCTTGGGGATTCCAGACTAGCGCTGTCCTTGCGATGTTATCCCATAGCTTGCGCAATGTGTGTCCAATTCATTTCCACTGGCGCCGCATAATTTCCATGCCAACTCCTGTTTGCCCGGTAGCCGCCCAAAGATCATCGTTGCTTATAATATCAGGCCGGAATATCCGCATTATCTTTCGTAGGCAACGGTTTAGGAAGGATTGCAATGATTGTGATATGCTATTTGTTAAGTTCCATGTTTCGCATCCATACAGAGCTACCGAGTTCACGTTGGCACCAAATATTTTCTGTTTTGTCTGCCTGGAGATGTGGGTTGATCTCCATACCTTGTCTAGCATACCAAATGCGACGGCTGTTACTTCAGCAATATTGCCCAAAATTATAGAGGGATGTTTTATGTTGCCAAAACAAAAAGAATTTTTACTAATTTTAAGAAACTAATTAAAATAGACAATTATCATCAATAAGCCAGCAAATCAGTTTTATGTAATAAAATGTTTTGAGGTGGCATAAAATGACAAAAAAAAAATAAATAACTGAGAGAAATATTTGGCGTAAATATTTCTTCGTATTTTCCATAAACTAACTTGTTACAAGAAATTTTGCCCTTTGACTAATTTCAACTTTTCAGTTTCATTTCAGTTAATCCAATCGTTTGTTTCGTTGCGTTCCACACAACAGTTCTTTTCTGGACCTTCAAGAGATGAGCTAAAACTCGGTTTTTAACACCTTTGGATTGGAGCAAAATTGCAGTACCACAGCCCGCACACATTTGATGCAGCAGCCATTTAAACTAAATTTGTTTGCTACATTAAATTATTGGCGCCACATCTATCCATCTTCAAGATCGTTTTCCGTACGCAGGTACCTGCGAAGCATCAACCTATCAAAATATCAACTGAAATGTGTCACCCGGAAGACAGAATATGTCAAAGCAGTAGCGGCGGAAAAAATGGAAATAAATTGCCTCAAAGAAGGGCGTATTTTAATCAATGTGACACATTTGATTTGAAATAAAAAACTGTATTTTCCAACGCGTAGAACAAATTAAAATCCGACAATGAGATGAAAAATAAAATGCAAACATCCAAATGCTACGACCGGAGGGACTGTCAGTGTATTTATGTATTTATGTATAGATAAATGAAGATGAAGAGGGCATAACAGGGTGATTGAAACATTTAAAAAACAGTAAAATTTTTCAACACCAAAAAAATGTTTGCTATTCGTGCCAAAGCAAGCGGAGTGCCGTATGAAAAGCAATTAGTAGGTGGAGCAAAAAAGCTGGAATTTGTACGGCGAGGGTAGTGCAGAAAGAAGATGACGCGCGCACAGGTTCCCCCAAAAGCGAGCTATTAGTTGACAAAATCGAACAGATGCTGCAGGAAAATAAAAGCAGAAAGGCGGAATGTTGTATTATGGGCGTAAATGTGTGCGTTTGTGTGTGTGTGTGTAAAGCGGCATATGCACTTTAGAAAAAAAAGGAAAATAGTCGACAAGTCGAAAATAACATTTTCGAAACAAAGTACGCCGAAAAGGCGAGCAGCACGTACTTACACACATACACACGCACATGCATTTGAGTATTTGATGCAAAAGCAGATATACGCATATTTGTGTGACTGTGTGCGTATGTTTGTGTGTGCATATTTGGATCACACCCAGGGCCAATGCCAAGCGCAAGCTGTCGCCCCCTAAAGCAAGAGAGACCAAAGAACTTAAAGCAGCAACAGTTTAAAGGCGGCAGCAGTTTAAAGTAAGCAGCAAAAAAGTGCAGCCGCATAAGTGAATTTTGCTTTTGCTTGCCGTTTTGCTCTGCTTCTAAGCAAGATTAATGGCACGGTGACGAGCATTCAATTAATCTTGCGCTGTAGACACCTTATTTAGAAATCCATACAATTACACTGATATGCATTTGGATGTGTGTATGTATGTATGCATGTATGCGTTTGACTTCCCCTACACTGTCTCGCATTCACTTGAGGCGACCGTCGCCATGCTTGAGTGCCTCAATGACAACTTAACAATCTGCGTTGATACACCCTCGTGTCCAGCAGCAACAGCGTACAATAATTCTACCTGCTGCCTCAATTACGCGTACGCGAGTATAACCATTCAGCCACCCACAAAAATTGAAAACAAGCAAACAAAAGTAAAAATAGTGCAAGCAACAACAACAACACCCCACCCCACCCCACCAATGTGACATCAACTCGAAGTGCAACTGATGAACAACTTCAACTTCTCCTCATGTGTGCATGCAACACAAAGCGCTTCCACTCCGGTAGCACTGCCTGCCGCCTCCTGCTCATCGAGTCTGTTCCATTTGTTTGTCTATCGATCTGTTCATGATCATTAAAACATTTGCCCATGAACGTGACAAAACTTCAAAACAACATCGACAGCAACCAAAATAACATCAACTTAACAAAAACAACAGCAACAGTCACAACAAGTTGCCACTGTGGCTATGTGGAAGGAAAGGGAAATAGCAAAAGCGCTTTTAAATTAGCTGTGAATGCAATGCTTTGGGGGGCGAAATGTGTTTGGTGTGACTGCGATACGTGTGCCATGCCGCTAATGTTGTAGGTATTTACCTAAAGTATAGATGTTGTTGTTGTTCTTGCTGTTACTGTTTTATAGGTCTTAAGTTGTATTTTCCTTTCAAAAGTTTTTTGGGGGGTCTGCAGCAACATCAACCATAGACGCACCAGCAGCATCAGCAACAAAGGCAGCAAAAGCAGCAATCCATTTCGCATAAATCAAGTAAATGATTTTCTAATATAATTTCAATGATTTTGTGAGAGGCAGTAAATATGTAAGTGGGCTTCTTTTGAGGACAGTGGTGCTTAAACTTTTCTTAAGAATTAATTCGCTATGGCACATAAATTTCGGGAACGGCGTACGACTTGCCACTAGTTTTAATCGATTTTTGAGCGCTGACTTCAAATTTGGTCTCATAAATTCGTATGACAGCGGGATTTCGGTAAAAATTGAATAGTGTAGATAGGGTGAATTCGATGAGATTTACCGATTCTCGACAATTTTAGCAGAGCGTGGCGGTCCTATTTTCATATTTCAAGCACTAAGTAAAACCGAATTTTTCTTCACAAGATATTTTCAACACAGCAGAAATTCTCTTCGTACAGATTCAAAAATATTCCGCGAAGCTTTTGTCCAACTCGTGACAAGACACGTTTTTTTCGAAATTTATTCCTCGCATCTCAAGAGAAAAGCCTAAAGTATTGTGCCAATCGGCAATCTGTGGGCACCAATGCAGATTTCTTTACAATTTCTCATAACACTATGCAACTAAAATAAATAATAAAATAAACACAAGCTTCGAACAAAGGAATCTGGTAGCGAGGCGAAATTCCGCAATTCAAGCAGTTCTCACAACTATGGGTACAGAAAAACTTAACCAGCTCATTTTCACAAACTTCCCTCGACCAGTATTTTACCATCTAGAAAATTTATCAAATGGACGATTCCATGTAAAGTTCCTAAGTATTGTATTTTGGACATTGCCGTAAATTTTGTGCAATTGTAAGCTTGAGTATCATAAGAAGGGAAATGAACAAATTTTATTAATTTTGAGATTCATTCGATCTTGAAGATTTGGGACGCAGTTTTTTAACGTGAAATAACTTTGGTTATTTCAATACAGTTGCTTATTTATCCGTGCTTTTCCATCTTTCTGTCTAACATTTTTGAAATACAATTTTTTTTTAGAAAAAAACATTTTTTATTTAAACTTTAATCAATTAATTTTTTGTTTTTTTGTTATTAGCAAAAGGCAAAGCTCAGATTGTTTTCTTAATTTGTTTTCTTAATTTTTTTCAACAAAAGACAAAATTTTCTTTATTTTTTCATAAAAAAATTATTATTTAAAATTTTTTTTTTTATTTCTAGAATTTTTTTTTTAATTTTTAGAAAAAGTTTTGGGTTAAAATTTTTCAAATAAAACTTTTTTTTAGAAAAGAAAGATTTCTATTTAAAAATTAAAAAAAATGTGTTAAAAAAATAGAATATGTTTCTTAATAAAATATTTTTCTGAAAAAAATATGTATTTAATTTTTTTTTTTATAAAAAATATTTTTTTTTCATTTTTTAGAAAACAACTATAAGTTTTAAAAGTTTTTTTTTTATTTTTAGAAAAAAAATTATGTTTCAAAATTTTTCAAATACAATTTTTTTTAGAAAAAACAGTTTTTTATTTAAAACTTTTTGCTAAAATTCGTTAAAAACAATTTTTTATTGAAAATTTAAAAACAAAAATTTTTTTTGTGTTACTTGAAAAAAGCAAAGGTTTTAATGGGATGACTTTTCGAGTTACGTATGGTATATTCAAATCTACAGGGGTGTTTCTCAATGTCAAAAAAAAACCATTTTTGTTACCAATTTTGAACAAAAAAGTTTTGTTTTTATCCTAATCATTTTTATTTTTTTCAAAAATTTTTTTAAAGTATATTTGATCCCAAATTCATGAAAATGTTAAAAATGTTTAAAAACCCAAGGGTAATCCCTATTATATTTACCAAAATTTTCAATATTTAATATATCTCAAATTTATTAAACTTTTCTAAATTTTTGGTTTAATGCAAAACAAAATTTTTAAGTATATTTTATTCTCAAAATTTAATAATAAAGGGGTGGGTGGGTGTGTTTCAACAATGTCAAAAAAAAATTTTTTTTTACAAATTTTGAACAAAAAATTTATTTAAAGGGTGGTTAAATTTTAAGGGCTGATGTTGAACGTAAACCACACCTAAACGTCAGGTTTTTCACACTATCGAGTAACGCGTTAAAGTTATTCAGGCTTATTATGAAAACGGGCATTCAAATCAAAATGCATATCGCGCACTTTGTGATTTTTTCGGTCTTCAGTGATGAGGCACATTTTCACCTCAGTGGATTCGTCAATAAGCAGAATTGCCGCATTTGGGCGAATGATAAACCAAGAGTGATTGCCGAAAAACCAATGCACCCACAAAGAGTGACTGTTGGGTGCGGTTTATGGGCCGGCGGCATCATTGGGCCGTATTTTTTCCATAATGAGGCCGGTCAGGCAGTTACTGTGAATAGTATTCGCTATCGTGAGATGATAACGAATTTTTTATGGCCCGAATTGGAAGATATGGATGGGGACGATATGTGGTTTCAACAGGACGGTGCCACTTGTCACACAGCTAACGAGACAATGGCTCTTTTGCGCGAAAAATTTAATGGCCGAATAATCTCAAGTCGCGGCGATGTCAATTGGTCGCCAAGATCATGTGATTTGACACCATTGGACTTATTTCTTTGCTTGAAAGAAAAGGTGTACGTCGATAAGCCAGCAACAATTCAAGAGCTAAAGGATGAGATAATTCGGCACATTAACGGCATAGAACCTCAATTATGCCTCACGTCATCGAAAATTTGGACCATCGGATGGAGGTGTGCCGTTTAGCCGATATTTTGTTATATACATAATTGAGCAATACCGGTATTATCATAAAAAGATAAATGATAACAATTTAATTTGTATTTTATTCAAAATCAACACCGGCCCTTAAAACTTAACCACCCTTTGTATGAAAAACAAATTTTTTTAAAGACTATTTCAAAACTGTCAAAATTCAACAATTTTTCTTAGAAATTTTGGACAAAAAATTTTGTTTATATCTGAAACAAAACTAATTTTGATGCAAAAAAAATGTTTCTAAAAGTATATTTTTCCTAAAAAAACCGCAAAATTAATATTTAATAATAAATTTTCAAAAATTTTTAATATTCAAATTTAAAGATTTTGATGTTTTTCGAAAATGTAAAAAAAAGTAATATAGTTACAAATTTCGAGCAAAAAAACCTTGTTTTTATGAAAAAAAATTATATTTATTCAAAAATTATTTTTTTAAAAGTATATGTTATCCTAAAATAATAAAAAATTAAAAATTGATTAATATAAAATTCAAGAATTCTATACAAAATTTTCAACATTAAATAAATTCCAAAATTATTAAATTTTTTCAGTCTACCTCTTATTATACTCGAGCCTTCAAAATAACCTAAAATAAAAATAAATAATTGGCGCGTACACTTCTGTTAGGTGTTTGGCCGAGCTCCTCCTCCTATTTGTGGTGTGCGTCTTGATGTTGTTCCACAAACCACAAAATAACCTAGTTCTCAGAAATATGTACCGCAATATGCAAAATGTTTCGATCACTTGATGTGGAATCGGTGAAATACGTGAAAAAGCTATAACACTTGCTTTAAATATAGACTAAATGGCGGTTATAGTCTAATTGGGTTGGCTGCAAGCTTATACAACTGCATGTGAGTTTACTTAAGCTGTTTAGCTTATTATGTTTTCACTGGAAAACTTGATCTTTGTTCTTTGCAATTAAGTCAAGAGTACTTCTTGTAGCGTACACAATTTTTGAATACTCACTGAATCGAGTCTCCTTAGCAGTCAGTGCCGCGCCTTGCCCAGAGCGGATTATCGGAATTATCTCTGCAGCTGCTACAGAAATCACTGAATAGGAAGAAAAACTTCTTATGGTGTATGCCAATCAGATAGTGCACTGTTACTCTAACGACTCCGGTGCTGGCTGGCCTTTGTTCATCGATTTTTCGTCAAGTATTTCTTGTTTTTTAACAAATAAATTTCCTAGTCCATCCCCATTTCGACAAAAATCGTTTTAGGACAGAATTTAGAGCAAAATTGTGGAATGTCTGGGTTTTGAGCAGAGTTTACCATTAATAATTTTACGCCTTTCCTCTTCTGCGCTCAGAGAGCCATTCCACATTAGTGATGTATTGTAAAGAAAGTTCATTCAAAACTTTCCTTTATCCGATGGTTACATTCGAGGAGGTGCCATTAGATAGTAAAAGTTTAGCTGCAGTTTAGAAGAGGTTATAAGCAAAAGGGCAACCCTAACGCTGTCATTTCAGCCTAAGCCAAGCTAAAGTATTCGGGTAGAGAACGGCTTGAAGTCGGTGTGACATCGATGGAGTGAATCTCGCTACTCACCCAATTGTTTAATCTAAAGGGGTACATATACTTATACACACAAATTTACAAGATGACACAAAACTAATCATCCAAATTTATTTTAAAATAACCCTTTTTCTAAATAAAAAAAAATATTTTCAGTGATGAAAATATTTATTTTGACCTCTCCGCGCTCTATTCTTTGTCTGTTTGCACACAGCTGCTGTATAGTTCAAAAGTGTCAAATGGTATATGATCGGCTCAGGACACCATTTGGAAAAATTATAAATCCTCCCATATTACGATTCATTTTGAGCCAGCTTGTATAAAAACTGATGTACATAGTTTTCATTTGAAGAATTTCATGAATTGATCGAACTGATTTGCAAATTTTGATATTTCTCAACTAGTATGACGTATTATGCAGGTTGGATAACTGTTGAAATATAATTACTGTTTATCTGTTTTGATTTCCATTCAGTAAATGGCGAGTTTGAGTTGTTTCACCTTCTTACATTAGCTCGCTCTCAAATTAAGCGGAGGACATTTGGGCCAAGCCCGGAAGTTGTGAGCTGCTTGAACTATCTGCAGAAGAATCCCAAGTGAATGGCAATCAGGAGCTTTCCCCTCTTCTGTGGACGTCTACACACGGAAACACCTTCCAAATGAAAACTCGGCCAAAAGCGGTTATCGCGCCAATCAAGAAGAAGTAGATGGGTCTTGGCCTATCCTCGCATCAACAAAATATTTTAAATTACTTTAATTGTCTAAATTAATGCATTTCCTCAAACAAAAAAAATTCAAATTTCATGAATAAAAAAGTTACGATTTGATAAATTATTTTAAATGCGCCAAAATCGATGATGATAGCCTCGATTAATTGATCTATCATTGAATCGGACCAATATTGATATATCTCCTTCCCAAAATAATTGCGTCACATCGACAAATGCGTCACATCGTCTTCAATGCTTTGCCACTCCCTGCCTTTGGTAAAGAAAATACTAAAAATCAATACCATTTGAAGTGCTTAATTTTCCTTAGCCAGATTTTCAACACATCCATACACAACAACAACTAATATATTATAATAGAAGGCGCTCACTCAACACAAGCGCGCCACTCAAAATAGAAATACTTCAAGCCAAAGTAGGGGAAAATACTCGACGGACGCAAGAATATCCATCGCAAAGTGTAAGCGCGCACTGATATAGTTGGGAAAATCTACACAAATAACATAAATATCGATCACCTGCTGCAATATTACTTGCATTTTATGGAAGTTCAAATTGTGCTTAGAAAGCCAACTCTGAAGGTTCACCAGATAGACAAAACTTTATAGGAGCATTTTGAATGTTAAAAATGAAAGAAAAGCGACAGAAAAAGTGAGGTGATAATAATGAGTATATAATGGCCAGAAATGAGAAACGAAAACGTGGAACAGGCAAGAGGTTGCCCAAGAAAATATTCTCATTCCCATATTCCTTAGTTCTAATCCGACATTGAGTGTGGTGTCGGTCGCTTTTTCAAGTACGCCAGCACTTTAAAACCAAATCTCGTCCACTCTGCTTACCTTTGAAGATATTTTAATTTATTTTGTTTTAATTTTTTCTTATTTTTTTTTTATTAATATATATTTTAATTTTTTTCTAAGGCGTGGCCTTTTGTCTAAGTCTATGTGTTGGTTCACTACCGCTACGATGTACCATATTTCCTACTGCCTGACTCTGTCTGCTACTGACTCTTCAATGTGACGTTCAATCATGCGCGCAAAATCATTTGAAATTCACTTAATGTTGCACGGAATTGAATTGCATAAATAAAAGTTTGATTATCATGCCACATGCCACATGCTAAAAGCTACAAATAAAGCACATCAGATAGCAGCGCATCTGCGCGACTGTCACACGCTGCTGAGTCGATTATTTGCATATCGAGTAGCGGACGATTCTGTACTACAGGCTGGTTGAAAAGTATGAAAAGTGAAAAGGGTAGAATGCAAATTTTTAAATGAAATTAGTTTTTTTTTACTTAAATAGCTCCTTCTCCAATTTGTGGTGTGAGTCTTGCTGTTGTTCAGCAAATGGAGCGGCCTACAACTGGTTTTTTGAGATAAACTTTTTTCTGGCACAAAAACACCTGCCTTTGCCCGACGACGGGCGTCTACTATTTGAAAAATGCTTTTCAACCATTTGGTGTTTTAAGATCACAGTGAGGTTTGAACCTATGCTCTGAAATTTTATATAATAAATGTATCCAAATTATTTTCCAATTCTGTAATGACTTTCCGGAAGCTCTGCACAATACTCCTTCACTATTATTTTTTGAATTGTATCCATTGAAAATTGTTCATGTAAATTTTGGAGCAATATAAGTGTAACCTCTTTCTAAGCGGTTGTTGTTGGTATAGAAATTTACTAAACACTCCGGTGGAGCCACCGTTTTGTAATCGTCAATCCCATCTAAGATGGAAAACAAAAATCACTCGACTTCTTTCGATTCAAACAATTGTCAAAGACAAAGCAATAAACCAATCTGGCTGAAACTTGGTGTGTGTTCTTGCAAGAGATGCTACTTTTTTTGCCGGGACAAACTAGCGAGTACAGTACTCAGACCACATTAAGTCTACCCGACCTCCGTAGAAATCTGGGTAGATCTCGTGGTGCCAAGGAGCCAAGGAGGTCGCTTCTTAAGACATCGGTGCCAAAAACCTCACGCCTAATTCGAACGATGGCCGGGTAGACGCACAGAAAGTGGTCTGCCGTCTCAACCTCCTCTCCACATGCTGTCATGCATGTCAGAGAGCAAGGTCTGAGATGCCTACCTTTTCAATGTGCTTCGCCCATACAAAGTGGTCCATCAGCAGTCCAACAAGCTGCCTAAAGCCTATTCTGCTTAATAACAGGAGGATCTGCGACAGTCGGTCGGACATCACAGCTAACATCAGTTTTGTCTATCTGCAGCCCCTCTCATCCTGCCAAGCTCACTTGTGGGTTAAAGTAATCCGTCTGCTAACCGCGGCTTTGATGGCTGCAGAAGGAAGTGGCAGAACGGGCTACGAGCCAAAGAAGTTGGGCTCAGAGCACATTCTATGTAAAGGGTCAAAGGTCTCGTTACCCGCGATGCCCGGGAACCCATGTTAATATCAAGATATTATTATAGTTTAGCCTGGGTTTACAGGACTCAAGTAACCTTAAAGTAGTTGGAAGGCTGTCTGTCCATGAGCAGATTCGCTATCGCTGTAGACACATACAGATCTACCTCTCCATCTGTTAGTCCAAATTAGTCTAAGGAGCCACAATTGCTTTAATAGTCGCTTGGCTTTCAATGAAAACGTTTGTTTCAGTATTAACCCTCCGTTGGGCACACGGATCTGGCAAGACTGGCTTTTACGACTTTGGACGTGAATTTAACAAATTTTTCTTAGAGCTAACGACTTGTGCTTCCTGGTACCTTCCTTATATTTAAATTGCTATGGATTTATGTATATATTTTTTTAAAAAGAGTACTCGAACAGAACGAAAAAAGGTCAGAGCAGAGTGCCCAACTGAAGGTTTTAAAAAAGGGGCCCAACGGAGGATGAGGAGGAGTCAATCCCAGAGCCATTTCAGCTACTTTTGTTGCGGCAAAGATTTCAGCTTAAAATACACTACATTAATTAGGGAGGCTGAAAGACTTTTGGAGATAAAATTGCGGACAAAAGACAGTCGCTCCCATTCCTTCCGCCATTTTGGACCCATCTTTAAAGAAATTGTATGAATGGTATGTGGATTCTATACCTTTATTTTATTCATTTTGCTTTATAATGACCCTAGACTTTTTGCCAAATTTAAATCGTGGAATTACGTAGTCTGACCAACCATCTGACCAAAGTCTGGCTGTGACCGGAACGCCTCTGTGAGAATTGCCCTGACATCTTCAGTCGAGAACAGATCTTTTGCTAAGTTTTTACTACTAATTTTATTGGATGCCAGTTGAGATTTCTCTCTATTACCGCTGTTGAAGTTGTGCTCATTGCGCCGGTTACACTGACTAGTCAACTTCAAATGGCTTATAAACGAAGACTGAGTTGACCGAGCAAAACCAGGTTTTTGAATACACACGAAAGACGAGGTATTGGATTACCGCTTTAAAACTTTTCGACCTACCTGTATATTCTATACATGTACCGTAGTAAGCACACATACTTATGCACATATAGAATACTTGTGCCTTGAGCAAGGGAACGGCTTGCTGTGGTGAGCAAAGAGGCCATATGCCACATGCCGCATGCCACAAATACCCTAGATAGCAAACTAAAAGTTACATAAATACATACATACATTTAGGTATTCCCGTTACGGTTCGTTGCCGCCATAATTAGCATTTTTGACGTTGGCAAGCAACATCTAAGGTATATTTACTGAAACTAGAATGAGTTTGCGCAGCAAAGACATTATTTTTGTACCATTTTGGAATCGCTTAGAATTTGTATGCTCCGTAATCTCACTGGCACTGCATACTAATTCAAATTTTATTGTTTTTAAATTGTGTCTATAAAAGCGAAAATTCAGGCATTTTAGTGGCAACTATTTCATTTCATTTAGAAAATTCTGTCATTTTGTCATAAAACTATTTCGATCGACATGTTTTACTACGCGTACAAAATTTATCTTATGTTTTGAGATTTTACGGCCGCTTAGGGTGGGATCGTAAAAATTCGTGTATTTCTTTTGGTAACACGAAATTGTTTGTGACCGCAAATAGGTCGTTCACAATTAAGCAGTCACAAAAATCGATCATAGTCCTCTGAATTTTGCTTGAAATTTCAAATTTCAAAAATTAAGCTAAGCGAAGTTGCCAACCTATGAGGTTTATATGTACTTTTGTATTGCATTTTAAAGTTCCTTGAGTTTTTATAAAAATATAGTTAATTCTACCACAAAAATCATATGAATCAAAGTTTCAGCCTTTGTAGAAGATTTATAAAAATCGAAAAATTTTCGCCAAAGCTTTAAACTGTTTTAAACTATGCATATAAGATTTTTCCTAGATAGCTTTTACTGTCGCGCGGTATATGTCACACCGTCAGGGGAAAAAAATTTCAAATATTAACGAGAATTCGTAACTTCTTCAAATTTACACTTTTGACAGTAAAATTCAGTGGGTTACAAATTCAGTGCGCGTACTCAATTTTTTGGTTGAAATCAGAAGGGATCATTTAAACTATTTTTTAAGTCTAGCCCCTTAGCGTAAGGAATTCGTCTCTTCCTGAACGCAATGTCACTACGCCCTGCGCCAATAGAAGCAGTTTTTGCCAGGACAGATTCTCAAGACTGACATTCTTAGTTGTATTGATTTAAATTCTTATAAGAAATTCAACTCAACGAACTGCACGAACTGTTCAACAACACTGGCTTATCAACTCAGTAAAGGAACTAAATTGATCTTATGAAGACTGTAGTAGCGTATAGGAGGAGTGCCTTTTATTTGGCAGGATTTGGCAACCCTGGTATTGCAATCTGGCAACTGACAGCTGTATCGTAAAGTTTGACATTTTTTGGCTTTTACGTACTTAGAACGTTTTGAAATACCAGCGCTATTTGTGTTGTTTACAGTAACTTAAAAGATTCATCTCGGTCCAAAAATGGAATTAAATCGTGAACATTTTCGTGCGATTATTTTTTACAACTTTCGACGTGGATTTACTCAGCAACATTGTATGGATGAACTTAATTCATTTTTTAGCGATGAAGCTCCATCAAGGACCAGTGTTTATCGATGGTGTGGTCAATTCAATCGAGGTCGTAGTTCACTCCAAGACGAATTTCGTGAAGGTCGTCCAAAATCAGTTGTTGTTCCGAAAACCATTGATGCTGTGCGCGAACTGATATTGCGAGATCGTCATGTGACCTATCGTGAGATTTCGACAATCTTAGGCATTAGTGGGACCAGCATACATTCAATATTGCATAAACATTTGACTGTCAAAAAAATTTGTTCGTGTTGGATCCCACACAATTTGTCAATCGCTCAAAAAAAAGGCTCGTGTCGATTGGTCGAAGGAAATGCTCAAAAACACGTCTATGACATCGTGACAGGAGATGAATCATGGATTTACACGTATGAGCCAAAAAGTAAACAGCAGTCGACTGTATGAGTGTTTCAAGATGAGCCAAATCCAACACAAGTTGTTCGCGCACGAAGCACTTCCAAGCAAATGGTCGCCTGTTTTTTCGGAAAAACTAGGCATGTTGCAACCGTACCACTAGAACAACGCAGAGCAGTAAATTCTTAGTGGTACACAACCATATGTTTGCCAGGACAATGCGAGCTCTCTCTTCACCAGGACAATGCGAGCTCTCACACATCGGCTCAAACAACTGCATTTTTGAGCACCCAAAACATCGAATTAATGGGTCATCCGCCGTATAGTCCTGACTTGGCACCGAATGACTTCTTTTTATTCCCGTACGTAAAAAACAAACTGAGAGGTCAACGTTTTTCGACACCTGAAGAAGCGGTTGCGGCATTCAGAATGCATGTTTTGGAGGTACCTCATTCAGAGTGCCAAAAGTGCTTCGACAATTGGTTCGAACGCATGCAAAAGTGTATAGATCTTCATGGAGAATATTTTGAAAAACAATAAAGTGATTTTCAATGATTAAAATTTGTTTTTGTTCTCTAATCCCGAAATATAAAAGGCCCCCTCGTAGGGTTTACACTTTTTTGCCTTTTAGATGCCACATTTAATTTCATACGTTAAAAGAGTGACCATCACAGGTAGAAATTAATCATTATTGGTAGCGTTTAAATATTCCAGATAAATCAATAATCATCGGCCATTAAGAAATTTTCCATTTTAGGCAGAGTTTTGGACCACACCCTCCTTATTCAAATATTTAGTATTGACCCTGTGTCTTCAGAAACGTCTTAATCATGTGTTTTTTATTTAAAAATCTAAAAAATTAATTTTTTACACTTAAGTCAATTAATTTGCACTGCTGTTCCCAATATAGCCAACAGAGGAGCTCAGCCGAACTAAAACAGAATTCTTTAATTTTTTAATATTTATTTTTAAATTTCCTGAACTCTTTGCTCTGATTTGTGTGATGCCTTTCGGCTGAGAAGCATAAAAAGTAATGACCTAAAAAGCAGTGACAACTGTCCCATTGTTATAAGGTTATTCTCTTCACCTGATCAAAACCAGCTCTTTACATTTATTGGGGCCTTCTGCAAAATCAAAGAGGTATGACTTGCGCTCTCTGATATTGAGTTGCTAGGCTATGGAGCCATATTTCCAAGGATTACAGTATACAAGGCTTGGCCATGCGAAGCAAAATAATGAAAGTAACTTTGGATGTTACGTCACGGTTGTTTGCTCTTCCAATTCGTGCTCTTCCTAACAGTAGTTGTTCAGTCGACAACGAATTGACATGAGCAGTGGCTGCGTTGATTTTTTTCCTTTATCACCAAGACAATATAAATTTTTTCCAACCTTTGTCGTAGCTAAGCCACTGCGATAATCCCTGTTTCGTTAGTAAATTAGCGGACGATGTTTGCTGAGACGGTCGCTAAGTTTGTTTCATAGACTTTACTTTTGAGGAACACCCATAGAGAAAAGGACATATGAGTAAAATAGGACGACCTGATCACCAGAATATGTCCCCCAAACGCTTAAGCAGTTAGTTGGGAAAGAAATCACGCAGTATCGTCATGTTTTATCGTGAGTCTTCAGACGTCATATTACTGAAAACAGTATGTGCGCTAAAGGAAAGATGTTCTCTCATTATTGGCTGAAAATTATTCTTCAGCATGTGCCTGTAAGAGGCATCGTCCACATAAATTGGTTGCCCTTTTACACTGCAATGCATACCACATAGTCATATTGGGACTGTCAAGTGACTATTGATATTTTCGTAGTGGGCTTTAGTTGACCAATAAAAGCAATTGTGCTTATTTATCATCAAATAAAGTACAGAATCGCTCGAACATTGTGTCGCAGAAATGTTTACCCAAATTTTAATCATTAGACTTAAGGGGTAACACCACTCTACACGCGTAAAATAAACACGATTTTTAAAGAATTTTTTTGTATAGAAAGAAAGGGAAAACAATCACTCTGATTTGGGAAGTTATTACTTATATACTAAAATACAAAACTACAAAGTTTCATCGAAAAATTTTACAAAATGGCGGTATTGGAGACATTTTTGTAATGTGGTTTCTCTTGAAGGAGCTCCGCGGCACGCAGCACAGAGGGTGCAAATTTTAATCTGGAACAAAGAAACATTTTTTTTCTTAATCTAGATAAGAATAGCTAGAGAAACACGTAGGGGATTTAAAAAACATTTATTTTTGTGGAATTAGCAAGCATTTGAAGGAAAAAACTCTATTTTGGACTAAAAAAACGGCACTTAAATAATTATAACAATCGTTTAAATTAATCTATCGAAAATCCCCTACGCTCTTCTCTTAAGAAGGTTATTATACAGACGTAGTGAAAAACCTGATTAAAAATATTTAAAATTGTTTGAGTTATGCTGCGTGCCAGTTTCAGAAAACGTGTTTTGAGAAAAACGCGTTTAAAGTTTGGAAATTTGGAGAAATCGTTAGGTAGCAGTCACTAACGCTTGGTTAAAAGCTTAAAATATTTATGAAATAAACTTCGGTAATGTATAAAACTTTTTGTTCTGTATTTTAAAAGGTTCAAAGAATTTTTTAAGCTTATAAAAAAAAAAATCAATTTTTTGAAATTTCTACAGTGGTGTTACCCCTTAAGCACTGTGATTTGAGCTTGTGAAGAAAAGAGGCGAAGTGAAAAGATGAAGTCTCAGTTCTTTCCTCAATATTTCATGCACAATAGTTTTTGGAAGTACCAGGGCAGCCGCCCTCTCACTCCCGGATAGACGGGGATTGTCGTGCAAACTTGTGGCGACGAATTCAGTATTTTTATTTGTTCTTGATGTCCGACTAGGCCCAGCCCGTAGGCTGTTTGCCACCGAACTTCTTGCCGGGAACCGAATCAAATCTAAACTTGGACTCGAATATTGCAACGCGAATAAAATCTACGACGATCAGTTGCTCCCGCACCATTAGCCTTAAAATACGCATCGATTGCAATCGCAATGGTTCACCCTTCCATTGTGATATAGTGACTAACTATCCCGCATTAATAACGAAGCTCATACAAGCAGCGGTTATAAACCTAAGTCTGCCACAGATCTCCCTGCATAATTCGCGGAATTTTATTCATGGCGGCATGTTTCTCTCATACATAATTTAGACATCTAAAACCAACAGCTCTTTATGTTTTCTGAGTTAAGTGGTATGCCGGTATGGTAGTTTGGCCTGCGTTATGTAAAATTATGTTTAAGTCTTGGCCAACAAATCTCTAAGATCTTAATTGCGTCAGTGTCCTCTATCCAATTTTTAGAAAAATGATGTTCTAAAGAGTGCATATTATAATAGCAAACATTTGCAGAATTGTTGGGGAAAACATTATTTTGATAAAAAATTATCGAATACATGTCGAAAGCCAGGACATAGTAATAGGTATAATAGGTAACTGTGAGGCGGATGAGTTAGCTAGATTGGGATTCTCGCTCCAAATCACATCATCACTGTTGCTAATACCAACTGGAAACAGTTAAACCTACGTCATCAGTAGGCAAACGTCGACCAAATGGAACATGGGTCGCACTCAGAGTCTACTTAAATTAAGTAGGAATGATCTATAAATCGAAGTAGGGCCACCAACCAAGGACTATTGAAGAAGCGGTCAGGATATAGAAGAGGAAGAGACCGTGGAGTATCTTCTATGCGGTGCATGGCTCTGTGCAGCAGACGGTTGAGATTGGTCGGTCTCACTTTTCTGGACAATATTGCGGATGTTGCGGATCTTAAACTAGCTTTACAAGAGCTAGCTTTAGAGAGGATCAAATAGAATAAGTATAGGATAGTTCCGGTGGTATCACAAGGGGCCTCCAACTGGCATGGGGTGCGTCGAGGGGCAGCCACTTCACCTAAACTAACCTAACCTAACAGGTCGCAAAGTGCAAAGCAACGTAAGCGCCTCAAACACTCAAAACGTGCATTTGGCGAGTTGAATGCGTTTATCTCGTTTTGCGGCTTGGTTAACTTCATTGATGAAAAACTATTGCTCCGATCGGATACTATTTTTACAGTTTTATAAAATGAGCTACGATCATAATTAATTATTTATATGTTTTTGTTTTTCTTTCCTTGTACATTCCTCCCGGGGCCTCGACAAGACTCTTCCATTGTACACGGTTCTGTGCTGTTATTTTTGCACCGTCCCATGAGATGTCGGCATCTGCTAGCTCGCGCAGCATCGAACTTTTCCCAGTGTTTTTTGGTCGACCGCGACCTCTGCTCCCTTGCGGGTTTCCAGTCCAGTTCTATTCTCGTGATGTTATCTGCGGGTTTTCTCAACCTGTCACCTATCCATCGCCACTTTCTGAGTTTGATTTGCCTAAAGATAGGTTCCTCATTCGTTAATCTCCATAGTGCGTCGTTACTGATGATGTTTGGCCTGAATATTCTACAGATGATGAGGAGGCATTTGTTGACGAAGGACTGTAGCCTCTGTGTGATGGTGTTCGAGACCAGCCATGTTTCGCTTACGTACAACAATACGGACTTCACGCATGAGCCGAATATTCTTAGTTTTGTGCGCCTGGAGATTTGCTTACTCCCTTATACTGTATACATTTGGCCGAATGCCGTCCTTGCTTTGTATAGCCTGCAGTTGACATCTTCATCTGTTCCACCATCTGACGTGTTGATACAGTCGAGGTAGCAGAAGCTTTTGAGAAATTCCCCCGGGCATCCGTCAACCAATATCTGCCTAGCGTTATTGTGGATAATTCTCATAGCTTTGGTCTTTGCGACCAATCTTGAGACAACCTTGCTTTACGCCTGCGTTGGTGGTGAATGGATTGCTGATATCGCCTTTGTGATGTATTGGGAGTTCCCGCCAAGATAATCCGCCTCATCAAAGCTCTCTACGAGAACTTCGAACTTCTCGTAGAGGGCTTTGATGAGGCGGATTATCTTGGAAGGAACTCCCTTTCTACTCAGTTCCAGCCATATTGCGTCTCATTTGGTAGTGTCGAGCGCCTTCTTGAAGTCTACGAACAGCATGTAGAGCGGGGAGTGCTACTCAACTGATTGTTTTACTATAATCCGAAGTGTGTTGGCTTGGTCAACACAGCTTCGGTGAGAGTGAAAACCAGCTTGCTCGTCTCTTAAAGAGTGTTTGATATCGATATCATTAAAACATTTTTTTTGTTCTTAATAGTATTTGGCATCAATAAAATAATAAACATGAAAAAAATGCTTGAGAAAAATATTAAACGTTGGTACTAACCTCTTAATTACCTTTAGGGGGCATAAGGAATTCAATATTTCCAGTTCAAAAAATGGCCACTCAACATTCGGCAATTTTCTAATAAAACTAAATAACCATAGCTCGCCAAAAGTATTTTTTTGTGGACGGTAATACCACATCCGCCCACTGTTCTTTTCCCAAAGCTCACAACCTGTTTCAATATAAATATGAATGTAAATCCATTCACAATGCCAAGCGTATTACAATTGCAGCCATATAAATTTCTACTTAAGCGAGCATTATAAACGCTATCAAATTTATTTAATTAGAAATCTCAAAGGATGAATGCGAACACACCCACCAACACTCGGCTGCGCTTGACTTGCACAGTCAAGCACAAGCAAGCACACCCGAATGCAGCAGAGTTGCCACACCAACAGGGCGAACAGACGGAACAGGGCGAATAGCGCGAGCTCGAGCGCGATTGAAAGCGAGTGAAATGCTGTCAGCTTAATTGATGCGCTTTATGATGGCAGGCGCAGGGAAAAGGCTTTCAGTTAACTGGGCTCAAATTTCACATTTCAAAGGCACAATGGCGCAACGGTAAACAAGGATGCGGCAAGGCGATAAACAACCAACAACGAACAGCAGGATGTGCGGCAAAAAAAAAACAAGAAAATCATAAAACACGAGAACAAATTTCTACATTAGCGAATGCTGTGTGGAGTGGTAAAATATGTTGTAATGATATTGCAATACAGCAACAACCACAACAAACAACAACGAATGTGAGAACGAGAACAATAACAAAGGCTAAGCCAGCGAAGTCACTATGACGCGGCAGCAGTAACCACTGCAGCGACCATCAACATCCACAACAAACAAACAAACCACCAAGCGAACAAACAATCGACCAAGTGAACGAGCGTATCGAATCATCAACTGTCGAGCCTCGAGATGGTCGGTAGTCGATAGCAATCGGTGGGTTATAATCAAGTGATATTCTTTGGAAAATACGCATAAATTGAATCCCGTGGGAGGATTTTTCCATATCCGCGCAACCTACAGTGCCACTGCCACATATTACACTAACAAAATTACGCTAAGCAAGTTTAAGACCACCAAAGCAACGCAAAGCAACGCTGGTTGTCACGTGTTTGAAATAACAAATGATGTGTAATAGACGCCACAGAGGAGTAGGACTGCAACAGCATGGGATCATCCCTTAAGCAGCGCTGGCGGATAAATGTCGGTTGGGACGACGGTTGGAAGGATGGATGGATGGATGGATGAGGCTGATCGTATGAAAGCGCGGTGGTGCTGAGGTGGTTTGATGATACCGCGATAGCAGTGAGACGCACTGACCGTCGTCGCACCCCGGAACTACGGAAACACGCACAAACGTACACCCATACACTCAAATGCATAGAAATTGAAAACTACTAAAAGCGTGGGTAAATTATTTTCTTTGCAATCGTTCGACAGTGTTCGAGTGCGGAAATCAGCAAAGTAACAACAACAATACGACTCGGCAGTGACGTAGCCCAATGTTGGGAAATAGAGTTGATTTGTTTACTGGCTAAACATCGAAAAGTTATATGGTATACAATAGGCCGGGTCGATTTGTGGGGAGGCAAAAAGTCGCACATTGCTCTGTGAAAATCATATTCTACGGATCAAAATAAGAACTTTTTAGTTTCTTTTCTCATGTAAAGGCCAAAAATGGTGATATTTTGAAATAATTGTATGGGGAACCCCCAAGGGGAGTTCCTGAGGGTGTGCCACTGGCATGGGTGGATCGGCCGTCCAAAGTTAGTGGGGGTCGGTCATACATTTGGACTCGATTGGAGCACTCTAAATGGGTCAAAGTGGGATTTTTCGTTCGACCCAAATTGGGGGACATCAGAACTCGTTTTAGAGGTATGGTTCCTTCGGCAAAGTTTCTTATTTTGATCCCTAGAATACGATTTTTACAGAGCAATGAGCGATTTTTAAATCGATCCGCCCTAGTATACAAGAAGGAATATGAGCTCCGATGGCGACAGTTCACTGTATATTGGGTCAATATCGCATTATTAAGAAGTTACTGTCTACGTTAACTACAATTTCCAAACTACGCCTCTGATGCTAAAGCCTCTTAATATTCAACTCATAAATCTGATCCCTGATGTGTGCAACGTCTGAGACTCTGTGGTATAAGAGGTCTTATATATGGATCCCTAAGCTTCAATTGGCTGAGGTGTTCATCAAAATCGCAGAAACTTGCATACCCTTGCTGCACTAGCGTCTGAGATCCCAATGTCAGTTTTGTCAAACGCTTCAAAGCTGAACTGGGCAATAAAAGGCTTGCGAAGATCTTATCTAGAACCAAACAGATATACCAGAATAAGATAACATGGTACACGAATGGATGCCTTACCGAGAAAGATGAAGGAGCAGGTGCCTGCGGACCAAAGGAAAGATACTGGGAAGTTTTAGGCAAGAATACAAACATCAAGGAAGATAAGGTAGTAGAAAGAAGCGCTCACTTTAACCTTGAACGCAATAACAACATAAGCATAGCTATATATAGCTAGCAATCAAAGCTCCCAACTATTTCCAAGTGAAATCAAAACTGGTGCTGGATTATCTAGATATCATCATCATTCACAGCATTACAATGCGGGGTGCGTCAAAGCTTCCTTCGAAAAACTCCTCCAAAGTGTTCTATCGCTTGCTTTTCCTTCGTAGTTGCGAATTCCCATTACTGTGAGATCGCTTCCTGCTGCGTCTATCCATCAGTTTCTCGGTCTTCCCTTCGCCTTCGCAGCAAGATATATATGATATAGATATATATAGATATACCTACTGAATATATTAGGACTGAACAATCGACTACGTAAAAGTAAGGGTTCCAGGGAGCTTTGAAGTTACTAGGAACGCAATGCCAGATAAATTAGCCCGGTAAAGGGCGGCTTTTCCATTCATAGGCCCAGAGCCATTTTGTGGAAAGAAAATAAGAGGAAGGCCATTGAGGTTATACTGGGTTTAACGCAATGAAAATTAATGATAGGTAAAAAATAAAATAAAGCAAATCATTGACGCGCACATTTCTGTTAGCTGTTTGGCCGAAATCCTACTTTTATTTGTGGCGTGCGTCTTGATGTTGTTCCACATCGGCCGAGGTTTGGCCGACTTCGGCCGACTTCCTCGATTCAAACGAATGCCTAACACAAAAAATATATACTGATCTGACTAAAACTATGTGTGCGATCTTCCAAGAGATGCTATTAACTAAACTTAACTTCGATCTTTATATGACTTTGCACGGACTTTTCAAATGACCCTCGTATAAGCAGAGAACTTCATAATTAAATCTCATTCTAGATTTCGCAGCTAACAGAGCAGGAAGAAGACGAGTTCTTGTGACCTCTTTGTGTGGAGTTCTTACTTCTCGTGAGGATTTGTGTAAATTTTGAAATTGTTTACATTTTTAAGGATAAACTCTGATCTTTACTACTTTCTTCTTCTTAATTGGCGCGATAACCGTTTACGCGATTTTGGCCTAGTTTAACCAAGCGCGTCAGTAATTTCTTTCTCATGCTAACTGGCGCCAGTTGGACACATCAAGTGAAGTCAAGTCCTTCTCCAACTAATCTCTTCTACGCAGAAATGGCCTTCCTCTTCCACCTTCTTCTTGCTACCACCTGCTGAATATTTCGAATATTTTCTGACTCCGGCTCCAGCTTGTTTCCATTCGGACGACATGACTCTGCCAACGAAGCCGCTGGATCTTTATTCGCTGCACTATGTCTATGTCATCGTAAAGCCACTACCAATAGCTATAATTTCGTCTTGATTTAGTGATATTTTTATCTAATTGCCTTGCCTACACAGAATGGCCTGCAAGCTACAGGTGTGGCTTTGAAGTGGCGTGCATTAGAGAAAATATAATTTAAAGTGGCTGGTTCTGTACGCCTGTAAAAAATCGAAGGTTAGTGTGATTATAACTACTTCGCAGCAACTACAACATTTTTCTTACAAACTCCTGTGGCACTTAAAACTGGAAGTTGGAATAAAATAATCACTCAATTGACTCAGGGGCGCTTTCACCCAAGGCACCCTCTTCATAAGCCACTGTTTATTGTGCTAGAAGCGCACTTTAAATGTAGGGTGGCATAGTTAGTGTATATGAGTACAAGTGAATGTATGTGTGGCTGTGTGTTTAAGTGTATATGTGCAACCATATTAGGGATGCTGACTTCTGCGTATCGCTGGCGTTGGTGCGTTTGCTGCACGTTGCCTCATTGAACGAATCACTTTTTATTCAATTAATTGCTGCCCAACATTGATTGCTGTGGCATTTTCTCACGCGTCAGCCCGAAAAGGTCGATTACGATTTTATTCGCACTCGAAGCGAAACACTGAATAACTCTCGGCATACACCCAGTACAAATATACAAATAAATATTCTTATTCACTAATTTACTACAGTTTGTTTCGCGCATTGTCCCTTCGGTTGTCAACCACCAACTCATTGCTGGTGTTAAAATGGATTGCTGATGCTGCTGGCTACTGGTAACATCAAGTGTCTACCGGCATATGTAAATATACATATATATAAATATAAGTACGATATATAGAACTCAATGTAGATTACGAAGTAGTTTTGAAAATTATGCTGACATGGGAATATTTGCTAACAATAGAATCTCTTCCATTTTGATGATTTCGAAGTTGTCGTTGCCAAGGCACTTAAGCGAAAATGCAGCATTAAAAAGTGAACTCCCGTATGTATGTATGTTCGTATACATCTATTCAAAATATGAGTACATACTTAGGTCCGCACATACATAGACACAGAAACATGTCAATATTATTCAATTCACCCACAGCGGCAATCACTTTCGGTTATTCTGATGCGCTGATGAGTAATGACCAAATTTGTTGTAGTCCGCCTCGTCGCATATTGGATTAATATTGCAATATTGTGCGTGATGCAGGGTACATTTACATACATACAGCGCATTCTAGTCAATTAATGCTTTGATTGAAATAAATGGCAATACAATTAGGCTGTACAACACTAAATACCAGCAAACAAAAGTTGAAGGGAAATATGTGGCAGTTGTAATTCGGTAAGCCTGTGAAAAGAATTGAATTCAAGTTAATGGGAATAAATTAATGAAATTCGCAAAAATATGAGCCTTTGTAAATAAATTAAAAAAGAGGCAGGCGTTTCGTTAACAAATCACCCGATATATTTATGAAAAAAAAAAAACAATTAAAAAAAAGTTATTCAGCTATTCTGCATTGCAATGATTGGGGAGATTTACAGCAAAACAAAATACTTCCGCTTTTGATTTTTAATTTATTGATTTTTTGTTGATTTGGGCATTGAAATCTAAATGTGGCGCAATATTAATCATCCAATTTTGTTTTTGAATAACTTTCTTACTAAATGAAAAACGTTATTTTGAGTGATAGGAATCTTTATTCTGCCGCTACGCGCTTCAAAGCTCGTCGGTTTGTGTACTGCAGCTGTTAAATTCACAAGTCTCCAATATATAAATTAGCTCGACGCCTTTTGCAAAACTTATAAATCTTTTGATAGGATGATTAATTTTGTGCCACCTTGTATCGATTCATTTTTAAAAGTTAATCAAAAAAATTTATAGAGTTTAGCATGTGTTTCGGAAATATTAAAAAAAAAAATGTTTATTATCTTCTTAAATGCATTCTCTCTTAAGCGGTCACAAAGGGAAAAAAGTGTATCGGGAAGTTTTTCGTCGTCGTCTTCTTTTTTCGGAGTTTTCGCAAAACGTAATTCCATTTGTGGAACAACATCAAGACGCACACCAAAAATAGGAGGAGGAGCTCGACCAAACACCCAAAAAGGGTGTACGCGCCAATTATATATATAATATATATAATTGGATTTGAAATCATTTTTGCTGAAAATGAAAGAATATTTTGTATAGCTGTGTAAGATCTTCTACCTGCTCTCAGATCCGAATCCGCTTTCGTATTAGAATAAAACTTTAAGAGATATACCTGGCCGTTACATAGGCCAAGTGAACTCCAGATAATAAGTTTTAAATATTTGTTGGATTTTTCGCATTATTTCTCAAAAACTTTTGACATGCTGTTGTTCAAATTTTATACCATCTTCCTAAGATTTACAAATTCTAAAATGAAGGTTTCACCATAATTACTTTTTTATTTATTGACTAACTAAATAATTATAAAATTTACAAGTGCTATCGGCCAATACCGCAATTCATTTTACAAGACAGTACAAGGAAATTCGACCGCCGTAGCCGAATGGGTTGGTGCGTGACTACCATTCGGAGTTCACAGAGAGAACGCAGGTTCGAATCTCGGTAAAACACCAAAATGAAGAAAAAGTTTTTTCTAATAGCGGTCACCCCACGGCAAGCAATGGCAAACCTCCGAGTGTACTTCTGTCTTGAAGAAATTGCCGCTGGGAATCGTCTCAAAACTGTACGTCCCTCCATTTGTGAAACAACATCAAAATGCACGCCAAAAGCAATAGGAAAAGCTCGGCCAAACACCTAACAGAAGTGTACGCGGCAATTATTTATTTATTTTTTAATATGTGGTGTAGAATTCCTACTACGAGGTGTGTTCAAAAAGTATCGCGAATTTTGTGTTTTTTCAAAAATTATTTATTTATTCATTAATATCTAGTTTGTCCCCTTCAAAGTAATCCCCATGAGATATTATGCACTTGCGCCAACGTTTTTTTCAATCTTCGAAGCACTTCAAAAAATCATTTATTTTATCTTGTTTAGCTCCCCCTTCGATGCCGTCTCTCTCGTCAATCGTAGCGTAGCTTCGATTCGTGTGGCATTGGTATCATTAGTGTGCTGTTTTTGGCCAAAAAGTCGCGCATAAGCAACAATGTGTGAGCAGGCGCGTTATCGTGATGCAAGATACAATTTTTGTTCTTCCACAAATCCGGGGGGTTCTGGCGGATTGCTTCGCGCAAATTGCGCATAACTTGCAGGTAATATTCCTTATTGACCACTTTACCCTGTGGCAAGAACTCATGATGCACAACGTCCCTGCAATCGAAGAAAACGGTAAGCAAAACTTTTACTTTCGTCTTGGTTCGTGCGGCAGCTTCCATTGAGATGATTGAGCTTTGGTTTCCACGTCAAAACCATAAACCCACGAATCGTCACCAGTTACGATCCTCTGTGAACTGGAGCAAATTTTGGTCGTCGCGGGCAGAGTCCAACATCTCAGTAGCAATGTTCATGCGATACTGCTTTTGGTCGAAATTGACCAGTTTTGGTATGAATTTTGCGGCGACCCGTCTCATGTCCAAATCATTGAAAAAACTCGAATGACATGAGCCAATCGATATGTCTAGGTCCTCAGCAACTTCTCTAACGGGAATTCGACGATTGGCCAATACCATTTTCTTCACTTCATCAATTTTTTCGTCTGTTGTTGAAGGGCTCGGGCGTCCGGCACGCTTTTCGTCGTTCACATTTCTCGGCCTTCTGAGAACATTTTGTACCACCGATAAACGTTGCTTTGGTCCAAAGTAGCTTCTCCGTATGACATAGTCAACATTCGGAATGGATCCGCGCACTAATTTCGTTCTTCATACAAAATACAGGTTGATACAGGTTCTTTGATCCATCTTTTTGAATAGGTAAAAATCGAAGACGAACCGAAACACGTGCAAGCAAAACAGCTGTCAACAATTGACTGAACATTCAAAATGGCCGAACCCGTCGGCATGAGTGAGAGACATGGGTACCAACATATTGCCACAAAAAAATCGAAATTCGAATATACGTAACCCGCGAAAGATCAAAATTCGCGATTCTTTTTGAGCACACCTCGTATATCTATATTTATATATACATGGCATTTGCACATAACTCTGCCAAAGTTCAAGTATTAATTTTTTTCCTTCATCCGAACAAGTCGTCTTAGACACTTAAGGACTTCTTGTATCATTCAAGTCATTTCTGATTAATTTTGATATGACATTATGTGGAAAAACTAACCTTTTTCGAGATATTAAACTTTAAAGATTATTTAAAAAATAGTTTTTTGCTAGTAAGTCCACTTTTTTATAGGTATATTAATTAATACAAATCGTCTATAAATTTGAAGCAAACCTGGACAGTTAACACCTAAAAATGGTTGCTAGATAATATTTTGAATTTACGATTTTTCACTAAAAAATTGGTATGGAAACTACGCTGCAAGTGATTTTACAAACCAATGTGTCTCTTTAGCTATCCGAAGGGTTATAAAATTCCAAGAATAATGTAACTGAATAGACTCACCGAGAAGTTAATCCTATGGAAACATCGATTACGAACTCTGTTTTTAGTCCCTGGCGAAATTTCAACAATGAAAAAAGGTTGCGTCAACCTTTTTTTTGCGGTCAGAGAAACTATAATTTAAAGTGGCCCATTCTGTACGCTTGTAAAACATCGTAGGCTAGTGTGATTATATCTACTTTGCAGCAACTACAACATTTTTCTTACAAGCTCCGGTGGCATTTAAAACTAAAAGTTGGGTGAAAATAATCAATTAACTCAGGCGGTGCTTTCACCCAAGGCCCCACTGTTTCTTGTGCTAGAAGCGCACTTTTAGCCTATGGAGGGAAGTTAAGCCTATCGAAACATCGATTACAAATTCTTTGTTTAGAACCTGGCGAAATTTCAACAATGAAAAAAGGTTGCGTCAACCTTTTTTTGCGGGCAGGATACCCTCTATGCGTGTATGCCTCACTATTTTTTAATCGCTATTTTTTAGTCTGCTTATGCGATTCGTTTGTTTTAATAATATCAATAGTCGATATATTATTTGACTTTTAGTTAATATAACAATAGATTTTGCCCTTTTCTTAATTAAATAAGAAATAAATAAATTGTCAAAACTTGTCAATGTTGGGGTACCTAATACTTTTAGCCAAGGCTACAAATCTACAATACTATTCTTTGATATAATTCATCGCGAGTTCTTGTGCCAACGCCAAGTCAACTATATCCTTCCAGGTGACAGGAAATGATATCCCAACGGCTGAATTTTCGAAGTTCACAACTGAGAATTTCACAAAATATTTCCCCAAATTTTTTCTTTGATACTTTGATACCCGGTTGCGCCAATCAATTTAAAATTTATTATTAGGAAATTTTCGTATTGAAATTATACGAGTATAACTTTTAAATTTGATAAGTTTCAAAACTAATTGGTGGAACTGTGGATGGGTATAATATATTAATATTCTCTTTTTTTCCTTGTTCACTCCACTCAGGAGCATAGGGCTTCGACAAGACTCAGTGCTTTTGGCAGGGCAGGTGATTAGGCTGCCGCTACCAATAATATATTACATATATATATTATGTTGTATATTTAATACTATTTATTTTCTTTCGCTGAGATTTAATATTAAATGGCTGAGACAAAATTTTCAGCGGAATAAAATTCGCAATGTCAAAATAACATTAAATTCACTGGTAGGCCAGTATTTGAATCATATTTGGTATATTTTTTACAAGGCTCACCCTGCGCCTGTACATCCTGAATACTGATTGGCAATAATTGAAGTCATTTTTCTAATTTTTTTTTTTGAAAAATCTATTAACCAGTATTTCCGGTACAAATTTGATTGCCTATTTTTTCTTTACTTGACAACTGTTGCTACTTTTGTAGATACGAATGCAAATATTTAAATAAGCACAATAAATATTCAACGACAATAGACTTCCGCGAATTTGTTTGCTTAAGTGCGTTATAGGCCGCTAGGCAATTAATGAAAGGGGGAGCCAAGTGTGTACTCATGAGTGCCCTGCAGGGAAAGAGAAATAAAAATTCGAGCAATGCATGTTTTTTGTTCTCTTTTTTTGCATGAAAAAGTATAGATCCTTAGTTTTAAAACCTTTTAGTTTCAGGAAATTATCGAAATTAGATTTTTTTCCCTTATATTCTACGCTACCCAATAATTTTTATGAGCAAAAGTAATTCTTATTTTCACAAGTTTTGCCACTCGCAAGTTGAAATTACTACCACCATTTAATGGTTCATTTTTGACGATTTCGTAGTAATTACGTGCCAGAAAGTTAGTTTAAAATAATGTGGCAACATAACTGATAAACTGATTTTTTCTTAATTTTGGCATAGATTATGGGCACACATGTAAATATCACCTGCTTAAAAAGCTATGGCACCAATAACAGATAACGGTAAATATCGTCATGATTAATATTACAGTTAAGGTTATGGCTTTATGGCACGACACCTCTAATTGAACCTTAACGTTGCACATTTTAAGGCGAATTCATTCAAGGTGGTGTAACTAGAATAGTTGATTTATTTTCAGATTTCATATCAGTTTTGTTTTTGTACTACTGGATTTGTTTTTGTACTACTTCTATGTACCACCATGGTGAAAATAATTGAGAAGGTGTGGCCAAAAAAAGACCGTTATTCGGCTCTCAGTGAACTTGACAGAATCAGCAGATGGGTTGACGTAACAGGAGATGTGTTTGCAAAAAACTGAAATATATTTGATAACGCACGAAAAAACCAACCATGATATACAAGGTGAAGTCCAAAATAAACAAGACTACGTTCCGCTGCGTTGGAAAGATCAGGTGGAGAAGGACTTGGCTTCACTTGGTGTGCCCAAGTGGCGCCGGTTAGCACGAGAAAGAAACGACTAGCCCGCTTTGTTAAACTCGGCCAAAACGCGTAAGCGGTTATTGCGCCTATTAAGAAGAAGAGAAGAGCTAAAATAGGAACGACAGGAGGTTAGTTCTGATAACTTCGAGTTTATTTATTCAAAATAGTCCCCTCTGGTCCCGATACTCCGTTTTGCGCAATCTAAAAGCGTTTCGAAAGAGGGTTTCAGCTCATTGACCGGAATGTGTTTCAGGATGTCGCTACAAGCCTTTTGGATGGCCTCTACGGACGCAAAACGTTTTCCTTTCATAGCCAAATGCAATTTTACGAATAGGTAGAAGTCACAGGGAGCCATATCAGGCGAATGCGGTGAGTGATTGATGGATAAAATGCGAGTTCTAGTCAAAAATCAGTCACAAGAGTGGATCGATGAGATGGTGCATTATCATGCAATAAGCGCCAGCGCCTCCTTCGTATGCAGGGCGAATACGATGCAGCAAAAGCTTTAAAATGCCAAGATAAGAAAATTGCATTCCAGTTTGGCCCGTTGACATGAACTCCTTGCGGACAACTCCCTTGGAATCAGTATCGACTTGATTTTTGACTTCTCCAAACGCGATTTATTGCGGGTTGGCTCGTCTGGGGCCTTCCATTCGGCACTTTGACGCTTAGTTTTAGGTTCATGTTGGAAACACTACGTTTCATCAGCAGCTACAATGTTGTAAAGGAAGTTCTCGTCTTTTCTCGCCTCTTTAATGAGGTCTTTCGAATGTTGAATTCTAAGCAATCTTAGGTCCTCAGTTAACTTGTGCTGAATGAAACGTGCACAGACCTTTCGTAAGCCCAAATGATCAGTTAGAATGCGATAAGTCGATGTTTCCGATTCTATGATATTTAACTATGGTTTCAGTTCAATTTTGATAAATTTAGAAACAATTTCGGTGAAGTTTTTGGTGATTACTGATTTTGGGCGGCCAATATGTGCATTATCATTTATGCCCCACAACCATCTTTGAAACGTGCAAGCTATTCATGAACTTTGGCACGAGTTAGACAATCATCGCCATACACTTTTTTCATCAATTCAAACGTTTTGGTAAACCTTTTACCGATTTTAAAACAAAATTTGTTATCAGCGCTTTGTTCGAAACTTATTTTTGTACCGATAAACATACTGACACTTTAGACGCAATACCTTCGTTTCCACTAAACCAAATGTCACCAAGCTTTCACTGGTAGTCAGCTAGGAATGTAACTTCCAACGCACTAACTCATTAAAAAGATGGTGCCATCAAAAAAATGTTCAATGACACCAGTCTCGTTTATTATAGACTTCACCTTGTAGTACTTCGTTGCCGTCTAAACACCGACTTATTGGACGAGTGTGTTAATACATATGAAATGATCGTGCAGAGTTTGGCTACCGAGTCCCCCAAGTGACGTTGCAGCCGAAGCTTCTCTCACAATTTTTTTTTTCACCATAATTAAAGAGCAAATCTTGTACGTTCCCACGACAGTCGGTTCTACGTTACCGGAACGACACGGATTTATATCCGGCCAAGGACTGTCACTTCAGCAGCATTCCCCATATATGTATGGGGAATGTTTATGCTGCTACAACAACAACAACAACAGCAAACCTTGTAAATCTATCAGCCTTGGCTACGTACCACCTTACACGAATTCACCTTGCTTTGGTGGAAATGGGAAAAAGTGGTGAATTATTTCGTCTCTCTCAACAGTTGTCACTATGCGCGACTTTAACGAAATGATTCGCAATTGTCGAAGTCGTGCAAGTTCCAAAACAGAAATTCGTTTCACTAGTATCGGTTTTCCCTGCTGGGTGCACGAATAGAAACACACACACATTCATACCATAAAGTTACGTTAGATATTTTAGCGATATATGAGCTTGAAATTTTACAATAAAATTTTATACAAAAAAATAGCCAATAAGAGTTTACATGTTAATGTGTAAGATTTATGATTTTAAGGAACACTTCTTCAAACAAAAATGTGTGTAAGTTCTGCTTGTAGCGCTAAGCACGAGAAATCTTCAGCAAAATGCGCTGTGGGTACTTGCGACGCAGCAAAGAAGAGGATTTTCTTGTGAAAAGGGTTACGAACGCTACTTTGTATTTGACTGTGTGTGTGTATGAGTGTATGCAGCCCTTCCGCTTGTAACTTTCAAATACATAGACACTGCCCATTGTAAATACTCGCATGCTATGCTACTTTATACAACATTTTTATGCTTTTATGGCACCACACTCGTCTTTATTCTTTATTTTTTTTTCTATCTTTCAGAACTGAGACCTGGAGCTCGAACTCGATATTTCGTTTGCTTGAATTATTATTATAATTAAAATTTTTTTTTTTTTGCATGCCGGGCCTACCTACCTGAGACTGCATTGCTACACACCTTACCATTTGCATACATTAACCTTTCATTTCCGCTCTGCAACAATAAAGTACACACAACCACGTCGATTCGTCGATTCAAAGCCGATTCACCTTCTCTCAACGGCTCATCAGTTCGTGCGACAGCTAAAAGAGTTGAACGGGTGCGCTTGAGCCAAGTGAAATGAAATGAAGTGAAGGCAAATTAAAGCAAATGGAATTGCTATGCGAGTATGATAATGAAATTTCATATCAAAGGGACGGTGGATTTCAGATATTGCCTTCGGTGTGTGAGAACTACTTTTGCCTGCGCCTCATGTGGATGTATGTATGCATGCAAGAATGTACTTGGGTAGGCCTAAGAAAGTGCAAGACACGTGTGATTGTCTGCATGTATGTGTGTGTGTGTGTGCATTTCGGTGCAGAGCGGAAGTGTTAGCGCGCTTTGAACTTGTTGTGCGCGCCCTGATAGAGAAACACTGCTTGGGGCTGCTTGGGTGACAATAAAACCAGAAAATCTTACACTACTTGCGAATACTTATGTGTGTGTGTATGTGCGTCTGCAAAGGGGATATTTTTTCGGCTTGTTACTATTTGTTTAACGCGTACGTTATTATTTAAATGATTTTCAAACTTCCTGAGCAATAGCTTCAGCTCCAACGTCGCCTGAGCAGAGCCAGCTGAGCGATGGTCGCACACAAAAACCGGATGTGATTTTTATTGTCACACAAACACACGCATGTAAATACTTGTCGTTCACTCTTAATAGCGCTGTGCTTAATCCTCTCGTTGTAGCGACCCATACCCATACACGCACACATAGTTGCAACATATGCATGTTTATGCACGTAAGTGCCCTCCCTCGGCAAACATTATTTTGAAATTATGCAAATCCACGTGACAGTGACACTGACTGGTTGGTGTACTATCCCAAATGCATATATACACACACATACACATGCAGCTACTTACTGACAAATGCCAATCTCATGCGACTTAATTACCTTCGCAACAATCAAATAAAGGCAAATTCACGCATTTGGACATTCAGTTGAAAAATTATTCCCACAGGCTTACAGCAGTTGCGCTGGTTTGTTTACATGCACACACACATATTTACACTAATATACATATTTACCGTATGTTCGCCAATGTTGCAAGTTCACTTACCCATTTCGTTCATTCTCGTCCATTCTGATGTATTCGATTAAGAATTTGCTTCAGTTAAATGCAAGCAGCAGATTTTTTTTGTTCACTGAAATAATGGTTCCGGTTTGTAGCACACACACACACACACACTTATGCCCATCTGTGCCAACATACGTAAGAAGGAGGAGCGCAAAGCTACTAAAAGGCTTGATTGCTTGAAGTTTTGCACACCTGCAATCATAAGTCAGGCTATTTATTGCCAATGGATGACTTAATTTGAGCTGTTTTTTTTTCTGTACAAAAATGCTGATGTATGTAAATTTCTACTTAAAATTGTGAAAACAAATTTTGCAAAGTTATAGCCCCACTTGCTGGCTCCAACAGACAAACAAAAGTTAAAACAAGCTGCTGTTGTTTATCGGAAAAATCTTCCATCATATCTTGTTAACGCAGATAACGAAAATAACGAAGTCACATTTGATATTTTTATTAATCCATTTCTCTATTCCATCTACTCTATTATCATATGAGGTCTTTTGTAGATTTTCTCTTGAGTCTGGGGAAAAGTATTAGAGTTGCAATTAGTTCTGCGACAAGAGGATTTGAGTGCGATTAAAGTCGCGTGTTGAGTGCGATATTATTTCTCCAATTAATGTGGTTACTTTAAATCACGATGGATTAGAGCATTTGTGATAAAATAAGGGTCGTTTGAGATCATTCTGAGGGTTGCCGCAGGAATCTTTGAAGTACTCGTACTTCGATGCTGGAGTTAGCTGCAGTGCCCCAAAGTTGAATGCCATATGTCCACACCGGTTTCAAGATAGCTGAATAAAGTGAGAGCTTACTTTCGAGAGAAACATGAGAATTTCGATGTATTAACCAATTTAGTGTTGCCATGAGTACAATCTCTGGTGATGCCCTAAATGCTATGCTTGATTTGCTCCCCCTGGATCTTAAGATGCAACAGGAAGCAATAAAAGCAATGTGTAGACTCCATAAATATGGTTTCTGGCACGAAGACGGAATCTCGGGACACAGAAAAATCTTTAAGATGCTATCTGAGCAGTATCCACTGTTTTTGGCACCTAAAGACGACCTCATACCCACAGTTTCATTTGGAAGAAAATTTGATGTCAGATTTCCACTGTAGATAGAGCAATCCAGAATGCATGCAGGGACACGGATATTTTCTTTACCGATGGGTCCACGAATGAAATAGGGTCTGGAGTCGGATGGTGCTTAAACGATAGTAATAAGTATCACTATGCTATTGGGGAAATGGCAACTGTTTTCCAAACAGAAGTTTTTGCCATCCTGAAAGTAGCCGAATGGATAATCGAGAGGAGATGGAGCGGGAAACAGATTGGAATCTTCAGTGACAGTCAGGCTGCACGGAAGACCCTGTAGAACGCGAAGCAAACCTCAAAGATTTTTCAAGAATGTAAGAAGAAGCTCAATTCTGTCGCAAGACAAAACAGGCTTGTACTTATATGGGTTCCGGGACACTCCGGTGTTCAAGGAAATGAAATTGCCGATGAATTGGCCAACCGTGAAACAGCGGTGCCCCCACAAGGCTAGAGCTAATAATCGGAGTCAGTGCCGCAGGAATCATGAATTGAATCAGCGATTATGTAGGTAATCTAAATAAAGAGTCCGGTTTAAAACGCCGCAGAACTGCAAAGTGTTTTGTGACAAGTCCGAACAGAAAACTGTCAAACTTTCTACTAAAACTTGGAAGGAAAGGCGTTCGGTTGCTGGTCGGTATTATTACAGGACACAGCCCATGGGGTCAGTGTTTGACCACCATTGGAATTATTGAGGACCCAGTGTGCCTGTCGTGCTCGGAGGAGGCGGATAGCACTGATCATTTTCTCTGTGAGTCTTCTGCCTTTGCTAGAGCAAGACTATGGATTTTGGGTTCCGATGTCATTAGAATGAGTAATATTCGTGCTGTAAACTGGAGGATATTTACAGATTTGCCAAAGAATCTGGAAATTCTCACAGGACTAACTATCTTTATCTCTGTCTCTATTCTTTCCTATCTCTTTCTCTGGTACTTTTCTCTTTCCCTCCTTGAGGCTACATATCCTCTTTCCAGAGTTTCAAATACAATGGGCTTTTTGCCTGAGTGTTTTAAGAGCCACCAAATCTCCTGGTGCTCCTTGGCTCGACCTCTTTAAATTTCAATTTCTATTTCAACCAATTTAGGATTCTGAGTTTCATTCCTAGAGCCTTTCGTTTTGGTGGAAAATATGTAAGTTTGCCATCAAGATGCATGCTGAGATATTTTGTGACTTTAGTTTGAGATATGATTATATTATTTTTTTATTTAGTGAAAAAATGTCTTTGGATGATCCCGTCTCTCGTCTCGTTTGGCTTAATGTCCACTCCTTCAACCAATGAGTTATTTTATCAAGGAGTCAATTTTGGAGTTTCTGTTAGGCCACATAGGGGTGGGAGTCAATTGTGAGTACGGCAGTGTCATCCGCGAACGTTCCGACTATTGGTTCTTCAGAAGCTGGTAGATCGTGAGTGTAAAGCAAGTATAGGATGCGGCCCTCTTGGCGTACACCTACTGAACTTTCACTTACTTTAGACTGCACTTCGCCTTATTTGACAAAGAAATATCGATTTTCGAGGTAGGACTTAATAAATACGTAATAATTTATTGGTACAGTGTCTTTTTATTTATTTATTTTTTTCTTTTTAGCGTACACTGCTGTCGGCATCTACTGACAAACAGCGAGAACTTAGATACGCACTTAATATGTATTTTATAGAGCAAGCCATCATGCCAAACGTTGTCAAAGGCTTGAGATACATCGAGAAAAGCCGCTTTGCAATAATTTTTTTGTTCAAAGACTTTGCGTGTGCTGTTTATGAGTCTGGGTACCTGTTCGATGGAACTATGTTTTTTCCTGAACTCGAATTGGTGATGGGATTATATTTCGGTATTGAATTATTTCAGATAGGCCGATATGATTCGACTTGTTCAGCGCTTTTTTCTGGTTTGAGGATCATTTTTGCTTGAACTACTCTCCATTGTGGGAGAACAAAACCAGACAATGTAATAGAATTATCTATGTACGTAAGAAAAGTGAGTCCTACTTTTGCGAGTGGTTTCATTTGATATAAATGAAAAGCCTCTGAAGGCAGATATTGGAAAGCCAATTTCACACAACACTAAAAAAATAACGATTTTCAGTTCCCTGCAACTCCCAACTGCCATGACTATCACTAAAAATGGAATTGAAAAGGCTATACAATTAACTAAAAATAATAAAGCGACTAGCCTGGATGTGGTTTAACGCTTCCGTAACTTTCTATAAAAATTTCAAGCAAATCAAGGGAAAACTGAGGGAGTTAAAGAACTTCGACTGAGAGAATTTACCCAAAACAAATTGGGGCTAGTGAGGGTTTAAGCTCATTTGACCAAATTTGTTAACCGTTTTTTTGTGTTTTTTGCATATTTAAAAAGTTTAATGCTTTAATGCTTCTGTAAATTTGGGCCAAAATTTCGAGCAAATTAGAGGAGTCCTAGAAATCCCTCAGTTTATTCTGATTTGTTTGAAATTTTTACACAAAATTACATACGCGAAAAAATTATGAGCCATAGTGTAGATTTGAAGGACTTATAAAAGTATTAAAGGCTATTATAAAATAAAGCAAAAAAATGTTAACTACAAAATACCGGCATACGAGTATATGATAAATAATTTTTCGTTTTCAATTGCCTTCTTGGTCGCCAAGAAAATTCTTTCAAATTTTTTGTTGGGGAATGATTTCATAGCGTTTTTATATTTTCTTTTATTTTACAACGATTTATTTGTTGCTTGGAATAGGGTAAATATTCACTCGACAGAACTCCGTCTGCTCTACAAAATTAAGTTAATTGTAGTTTTTAGTTATTAATTTTTTATTAGTTTTGAGACTTAGAAATTGAATACCCAGGAGGCGAAAATCAACTGTTTCTATACCTGTTCTTCTTTGCTTTGTATCGAGGTCAAAAAGCTGATGAAGCAGCCAAGACATTTGCAATGTGTATGGAGGAGGTGCTCGGAAGTGGTTAGCAGGGTTCAAAAATTGCGACTTTGACGTTGATGACACGTCCCGTAGCGGAAGGCCTTCTAAATTCGAATTCTTCATCCATGTGTTTGGTGGGACTGGGAGGGCATGGTACACTGGGAAATGCTCTAATAGAATTCCACGGTAAACCGGCCACAAGGAACTCTACCCTACCAACTTATTCCTCAACCTAATAATTACAGATTGCAGTAGGATTTGTAAAACGTGTATCGCTTCTTCAGATGTGTACACAAAAATTAAATGTTTTTACTTCAACCTTTTTTAATAATTGGGTTTTCAGTAAGTAGGCTGCTAGCCTTCCTACTCTACTCCATGTATGTAGGTATAGGGTTTTTCAGTAAGAGCGCTTCAACTTTTGAACTTTTTTGAATAAAACACAAACGGTTTGACTTTTTGACGTGATAACGTCTTATAATTCGATTTAACAGGCTGCACGCACGAAAAAATGTGTCGTTACCTTGCTCATTACTGTTCATATGTAGTTACCTTGCTCATTACTGTTCATATGTAGTTACCTTGCTCATTACTGTTCATATGCAGTTACCTTGCTCATTACTGTTCATATGTAGTTACCTTGCTCATTACTGTTCATATGTAGTTACCTTGCTCATTGCCGTTACCAAAATGTGTCGTTACCTTGCTCATATGTAGTTACCTTGCTCATATTAGTGTTACCTTGCTCATATGTAGTTACCTTGCTCATATTAGTGTTACCTTGCTCATATGTAGTTACCTTGCTCATATTAGTGTTACCTTGCTCATATGTAGTTACCTTGCTCATATTAGTGTTACCTTGCTCATATGTAGTTACCTTGCTCATTAGTGTTACCTTGCTCATATTAGTGTTACCTTGCTCATTGCATTGAATGAACTGCAAGCGAAAGCGCGGAAGGAACGACAAAGCAAACAAAGCAAACGAACGGCAACGTTCGACATCTTGCTCTCTCCTACTTAAGTGAGCGTATATATGTATGTACATATGTATATGCGCATATGTACATATATAAATTCACGTATTTGTATTGGCATATGCCTTCTTATTGATTATTATTAATTTGATTTACTTGAAGAATTTAAAATAAAACCAAGTTTGTTAATAATACCTGTTGTTTTAATGTTATTATTATTAATTTTTTTATTATATATGAAGGAAAAAATGTATGGTAATATTCACCATATCTATACTAATATTATAAAGAGGAAAACTTTGTTTGTTTGGTTGTAATGAATAGGCTCAAAAACTACTGGACCGATTTTAAAAATTCTTTCACCATTCGAAAGCTACATCACGAGTAACATGGATTATATTTTATTTTGGAAATAGGGCTCGAGATATAGGTCAAAACGTGGACCCGGGTAACCTTCGGATGTGTATGTACAATATGGGTATCAAATGAAAGCTGTTGATAAGTGCTTTAATACGGGGTAATTTTCATACCTATTGATGACTAGGGTCTGGAAATATATGCCAAAACGTGGACCCGCCGTGTCTTTGCACCGAATTAAACCAAACTTACACACATTGTTAAGTAGGTATTGAAGATGATTTCCGTATAGTTTGAATACCTATTGGTAGATAGGGTCTCGAGATATAGGTCAAAACGTTGACCCGGGTAACCTTCGGATATGTATGTACAATATGGGTATCAAATGGAAGCTGTTGGTGAATGCTTTAGTTCAGAGTATTTCCATCCGCTCCGTGACTAGGGTCTCGAGATAGAGACCAAAACGTGGACCCTAGAATGTGTTTGTACAATATGGATATCAAATGAAAGCTGTTGATAAGTACTTTAATACGGGGTAATTTTCATACCTATTGATGACTAGGGTCTCGAAATATATGCCAAAACGTGGACCCGGGTAACCTTCGGACGTGTATGTACAATATGGGTATCAAATGAAAGCTGTTGGTGAATGCTTTAGTACAGAGTATTTTTCATGCCGCTCCGTGACTGGGGTCTCGAGATATAGGTCAAAACGTGGACCCGGGTAACCTTTGGTTGTGTATGTACAATATGGGTATAAAATGAGAGCTGTTGATAAGTGCTTTAATACGGGGTAATTTGTTATGTTATGTAATGTTATGTTTTGTTATGTTATGTTATGTTATGTTATGTTATGTTATGTTATGTTATGTTATGTTATGTTATGTTATGTTATGTTATGTTATGTTATGTTATGTTATGTTATGTTATGTTATGTTATGTTGTGTTATGTTATGTTATGTTATGTTAGGTTATGTTATGTTATGTTATGTTATGTTATATTATGTTATGTTATGTTATGTTATGTTATGTTATGTTATGTTATGTTATGTTATGTTATGTTATGTTATGTTATGTTATGTTATGTTATGTTATGTTATGTTATGTTATGTTATGTTATGTTATGTTATGTTATGTTATGTTATGTTATGTTATGTTATGTTATGTTATGTTATGTTATGTTATGTTATGTTATGTTATGTTATGTTATGTTATGTTATGTTATGTTATGCTATGTTATGTTATGTTATGTTATGTTATGTTATGTTATGCTATGTTATGTTATGTTATGTTATGTTATGTTATGTTATGTTATGTTATGTTATGTTATGTTATGTTATGTTATGTTATGTTATGTTATGTTATGTTATGTTATGTTATGTTATGTTATGTTATGTTATGTTATGTTATGTTATGTTATGTTATGTTATGTTATGTTATGTTATGTTATGTTATGTTATGTTATGTTATGTTATGTTATGTTATGTTATGTTATGTTATGTTATGTTATGTTATGTTATGTTATGTTATGTTATGTTATGTTATGTTATGTTATGTTATGTTGTGTTGTGTTGTGTTGTGTTGTGTTATGCTGTATTATGTTATGTTATGTTATGTTATGTTATGTTATGTTATGTTAAAGTATATTATGTTATTTTAATGTTAACTCATTCTCTATATCCATACAAAATATCTATCAAACAAATAAAATTAAAATTTTCTTTTGAAAAATGCAACCATTCAATCAGTATTTTCTTATGACGTTATCACGTTAAACTATCGTCAGTAAACCGACTTTGCAGACAACCTCTTTTTAACTAATTTTTTTTTTTATTATCGAGTTTGAACATATGTATACATTTAAGTATGAAATTCGATTTCTTTTACATGACCACCGCGTGCACGTTTTACGAAGTCCAATCGTTGAACCCAATTTTCGACCACTCTTTTGCATAAATCGGCCAAAATTCCAGCAATTTCGCGTTCAATATTGGCTCTGAGCTCACAAATCGTCGCCGGCTTGTTACTGTAGACCAATGACTTCACATAACTCCAAAACGGGACAGCTTGTTAAATGGACCGTAAAATGGGCGTAATGCTCTTAAAGTAGCAGCAACAGAACGATTATTTTCATAAAAAAATTGCACGATTTGCAATCGTTGCTCAAGGGTGTAGCGTTCCACGATGAAATGTATACTAATGATGTTTACAAATGACAAGCGAAAAATAAAAAATATTGCGTCGTTCGCCCTCCCTATCGGAAAAAAGTTGAAGCGCACCTATTGAACAACCCGTTATTTGCCTATTTTATCCGCGATTGGTATTTTGTTTCCCACTTATGTTGCCCAGCCTTTCCGGATCTGCCGCCTTAGGGTTCATCCGATAGGAGATAGACAACTCCAAATGGAGTTGTGAAGAAACTTTTCATTCAACATTTTCGGCGGATTATACGATTAAAGCAGCTCTTCTCGTTGTTATCTTTGGTGGGCTTTCCTATTCAATTATATACTCAATTGATGACAAGAGCCATTCGCTGTTAAGATTTAAGGCTAATATTAATTTACTCTCTATCTCAATAAAACTTTGATCCTATATAATATATAGTATATATGTATGTACATATTTTGGAAATGTTGGTAACAGCATAAACGACGTTTACTAGTCTGAGGGCTGAGGAAGTGAAATACAAGAATATTGCGTGATAGTACCGTTGAAGCCATGTGCATTAAATCATATTAGAGGCTCATATGCTCACTATTCCATTGTCTGAGGAGAAATATTTGAAAATCTCATCGCCTCATAAGATATTTATTTTTAATGTCTTCAAAGATATCTCATTGAGTAGTAAAGTCCTCTCTCGGCGGACAAATCTAGCACTTTATAAAATTCTCATCATGCCCGTCCTATCGTATGACGCAGAAGCTTGGACGATGACAATATCCTTTGAGGCGTTTTTTGGAATGTTTGAGAGTTGAGAGAAAGTTTCTTCGAAGGATTTTTGAGCCTTTGCTCGTTGGCGATGGCGAGTATTGTAGGCGATGGGGCAATGAGTTGCGTCAGGTTTACGACGACATATATAGACACAGTACAGCGAATAAAGATCCAGCTGCAAAGTTAGCGGAACGTAATGGCCCACCTACGATCACAAATAATCATCAATATTGACAAATGTATTTGCATGAGGCGAAGGGATGCCTGCAGACTCACGGCAGACAGCCAAATGGGTGTCCCTTACAGGATATACTGCTCAATCAGCTGTAAGAAAAGGAAAGTATCTTTCACTTGCTCTGTGAATGACCTGCTCTATTTAAGGAGAGAATGTCAACCCTTGGCAAACGACGTTTTGAAAACCACGAAGAGACGTAAAAAACCTTATAAGGTTTCTCAATCGCACAGACTGGATATAGTCGTGAAGGGATAACCGTATATCGAAAGAGCTAATTGGAATTCGGGTGAGTCACCACTTTAACCAACCAACCAACCAAGCAAAGATCCAGCGGCTCCGTTGACTGCGTCATATCGTCCGAATGGATACAAAGGTTCCGGCTCTTAAAATCTTCGTTGTGGTATCAGCTAGTGGTAGCAGAGGAAGAGGAAGGTCTCCTCTTCGAGGGAAAGATCAAGTGGAGACGGACTTGGCTTCATTTGGTGTGTCCAACTGGCGCCGATATGCACGAGAAAGAAACGACTGGCATGCTTTGCTAAGCTCAGTCAAAATCGCTTAAGCAGTTATCCCGCCAATCAAGAAGAAAACGAGGAGCATCTCAAAGTATGACTGGACAATCTAAATCTATTTTGATAGCAAAAAATTATTTGTTTGTCCCTGAGATCTTGAATATTGAGTTAACAGTGTTTTGATCATTCTGCTTACAACTTTAATAATATTATTAATATTTTCAATCAGCCTCTAATTGATTTTTACAGAATTTTTGTGCAGATTTGTGTAGGTTTTTATCATATGTATTATTTAACGACAGATGTAATATTTTGTGGAAGCAAATAAAAACAAAAAACGTACAAATACGTAGGCGGAAATTATAACTTTAATCCAAATTAACAAATTTTTGATAATTTTTTTTTTTTTTAATTTTTGTATTTTATTTATTTTTTTAATGCAAGGTAAAGATTTACAGACCAAAACACAACATACCTCTTTTCGTGTAAGGAGTTTGTCTTTAAAAAATATACAAAAATAGAAGATGACAAATATTTATGACATTTCATGAAAAAAATTTGTTATCATTTAAATACACTTTGAATACCGCACATCGCCATCTTGTATTGACCCACCAGTAATGTCTTCACTTTTATAAGGTGAGCTCACCCTGCCCAAGAAGCCTCGTTGAGCACAAACTCACCAGCACGGAAGCTCGCGAAATAAATGTCGATTGCGTCATCCTCATACTTAGATCGCCATTTCATTTAGAGATATGATAAATTTACCCTCAGTTGCATTGACGTATCAAACGCAGATTAACTGAATTTGGCATAGAAATACGTCATTCAGCAATTCGCATGTATGCCACGGTACACTAATCTTGCTACGACCACCACAAAATGTCTCATCCAAATAAAAGTACAAAAAGGCAGTATTGACTTGTTGCAGGTGCAATTTGTAGTCATGCATTAGAAGTTAAACAAGAGAAGTGCTTTATACCCGAAATCAATCAATCACAAGGCGAATGGGGTGCACAAAAGACGTATCACATAAAGAAATATGCAATTCTTCCCCCTGAGCTTAGTGCAAAAACAAACAAAAAAGCCAAGACCAGCTGGAGTTCTTACGCATCAAAGCTCGTCATCATAATGTCACCACACAAATGCAGCTGAATCAGAGGCGAAGTCAGGATATTGACAAGTAGGGGGTTCACCAAAATGACTGCCGTTCTGGGGGCATAACATTTTGGAAGGAAGTGTGTATGATGCAGCTTGTCCCTGATGATTCTGATCATCTTCATCAGCAATATAAAATTAAATTAGCTGATAGCTAACGTGGAATGAGCCGGTTTTATATCCAGGATTGTCACTCCAGCGGCATTCCCCGTATATGTATGGGGGATGCTTACGCTGCTACAACAACAACAACATCGGATGCTAGTCATCATTTTGACTATCTAATTCCAAGTCACTTTTGTCGGGACAGTGAACGTTCAAGTTGTGAACAAACTGAATTTTTGTGATCTGATAGTTGCAGCTTCTGTGTTAGACTCTGGTTTTTCTTACGATAGCTTTTGTTAATCTTCGGCAGCCAAAGCGTACTCTTAGGAGCTTTTCAAGTGTGGATTCCGCCTATAGAATGAACGACGAATGGGCTTCTTCTGGTGCATGTAGAGGCGCACTGATTGGCACTTTTCGCAAATTAAGCTGTCAAGAAACAAAGTGAAGTGGGATAAAAATAGTGGTTTCTTTTTGAAAATTCAAAAAAATTAACAAACAAAAAATTATTTTTAACTTATTGGCTTCGAAAATGTAAATATTATCATTATTGGTAACACACGACTTATTTATTTATTAATTAACAAAATTCATAAATATATTTGTTCACGTAGCTGCTTAGGAACAACGCCTTCGTATTGCTTTTGGAGCGAGCGCCATCTGTGTCTCACGTTTTTCTGGCAGAAGGATCGCACAGATGATTGAGGACTTCGCTAAATTTCGTAAGCCGGCGCTACTACCGCGGTCGCCCGCTTCCTCTTGCTGGCGCCACTGATGCAAAGTGTAACTGTGAGTTTTTTTTGTTTGTTTGCTTGTTTAAGCAGCCACAATGCAAATAATGCGCAGACTATTGTGCGGGATTAAGGATGGAAAGGATAAGTTTTTGGGGAAATTGAAGGATTTTTTTTTTTGTTTTACGTGGGATGCGAACATACAACCTCTGAGATGGCAGGCTAGTGCACTTACGCTAAACTACCTAGGCCGATATTCGCCTTAAGAACCGTTAATAGATCCTTCGCATAATATCGGTCCTTTACGGCACCCTACAAAAACAAATGCAACGGCGTCAAATCGCAACTCCGAGACGACTGATAAACCCAACTAGCGAACTTTTCACGCTAAAGATTAATTATAGCGTAGGCTGTATCCATGCATATGGGCCATTTGCTTAAACCAAAGATCGTCCATGTCCATTTCAGCTATTTCCGGCCACAAAAAATGATTATCAATCACCAGTACTTAGTACGGGTTGATATAAATGGCGGTTCCAGCAGCATTTTTTTAATAAAATACTCAAATTGCTCCTTTTGTCTCTCTTTGTAATATGCTTAAAATTTGTTATTCTTTAAATTTGTACAACAACCTTTTCCAAACACAAAACAGTTTATAATTTGAAAGACATGATTTTTTATTAAAAACACGAAAACTTATATCTGCTGGACCCTATACATTTTTTGTTTGAACCTACCTCCTCTTTATTTTATTTTTTAGTTCACTTGGTCCAAAAACTTTTATCCTCAACGGACTTATGAAATAATTTAGAGCCTTGCCGTTTGCTTGAAAACATTAAGCAAATACTTCTCAGCAGCAGCAAGGGTTGTCTAATCTCACACAATTTTGAGCTTTGAGTATCAGCGATTACATAAAAAGTGATCGGGCTATTTTGGTGATTGTCGTCGATTGTTTTGAAAGCTGGTTATTTGTAGGTTTGAAATTGAAATTTGAAAAAAATGCAAGCCCAGAAGCACCGTGAGATTCAGCAACTCCTAAAACACTCAGGCTAAAAAAGCCCATTGTATTTGAAGCTCTGGAAAGTAAAAGGGTAGAAAGTCAAGGACGAAAGGTGAGCAGTTACAGAGAGAAAGGGATAGGATAGAATAGAGACAGAGAAAGATATATGTAGCTAATACCTTGAAAATTTTCCAGATTCTTCGGCGAATCTGGAAATATCCTCAAGTTTGAAGGAACGAATGTTAATCATTCTCATGGCATCGGAATCCGAAATTCGTAGTCTTGCTATGTCAAAAGCAGGATAGTCATAAAGAAAATGCTCAGTGCTATCCGGCTCCTCTAAGCAATACAGGCAAATAGGTTCCTCAATGATCCCAATGGGAGCTTAAGTAAATTCAGATCTAAACTGGAAAGAGTTTGTAAATAATTTAATTATTTCGAGATTTATTCAATGTTGTTGAATTAGTATTGAGTTTTTTAAAGTGAAATATCTTCGGTTCTGTTTCGCAACAACGACCAAAATACGTAGATCACTCGACATGGAACCACTCACATCAAGTAAATAAATGTCGAATTTTAATTTCTTGCATTTCGACGAGCCATTTCGAACCCGCAAATATCCCCTGTGTAGTATTTACTGCAAAATCCATTCTTTAACAGAGTTATGAAATTGTATATTTATATAAAGGGTCCTTCAAAAGTCACGCCCACAAATCAGTAGTGAATAATTTCTAAATTTGACATTTGTCAAGTAGACAGAAGTACAATTTTAGCTGAAATTATTGAAACTTATTCTGAAAATTGTGGATCGTTAAGAAGAATTTGAGGCAAAACTCGTGATTTTTTTGGTGGAAATAATCGTCCGAATAAGTCAAAAATACACAGGTTTGGTGAAAAATTTTCAAGAAACTGGTTCTGTGGAGGATAAGAAAAGGTCTGACAGACCAAAAACTGTTGAAAATATTGCTGCTCTAGCGGAAAGTGTTGCTGAATAGTCTTCTGATTTTAAACTTCCATATCTCGACGTTCTCAGCAGTTAGACATTCAAGAATCCACTTTTTGGCGCATTGTATCTGTAGACGTGCCCTTGGTGGGCATTTTCATATAAAGGGTTTTCCAATAACAGGTGTTATTTTGGAATGGATTGTGCTATCGAGAGAGATAACGATTTTTTAAGGTCGGAATTTGATGGTATTGATCTGGACAACGTTTATTTTCGACAAGACGGCTACGTGCTATACAAGCAACGAAACCATTGATATTTTACGGGAAAAGTTTGCGGACCGTGTTATCTCTCGAAGAGGGGATCACAATTGGCCACCGAGATCTTGTGATTTAACACTTTATGACTTTTTTCTTTGTGGCCACGTGAAAGAGAAGGTCTAAACCAACAGGGTCGATTCAAGACCTCAAAGATGGAATTCGTGAGGCTATCAAGGACATAGGGCAGCCACTTTGCAATTCGGTTATGGAAAATTTCATGAAAAGGATGTTGACCTGTAAGCGTGGTCATGCTGGTCATTTGCCTCATCTTATTTTCCACTATTAACGGCATACCTTTCTCTTTATAAGGAAATAAACATTCAATCATTTATATTAAAGAATAGTGAAACCTGAAAGAATCAAATTTTTTTTATGTTTTTTTTTCACAAAATATAGGCGCATCCTTTGAAATACCCTTTATATTATATGTAGTTGTATATATATAAATATACATTCATTTTTTTTCGACTAATAACTTCTCTTCAACAGCGCTTAATTTGACTCATCATGTTCTGTGTACACTCACACATCTGCACCTGCGTGATGGCGCAAGAACGGCTTTAAGTCTCCCCTATTCTGTCAACCAGAAAACGGCAGCACATCACAGAATAGCGCAAAGCACAGAATTCTGTCAACCGCAGCACGTCATTCCCTTGAGCAAACATTATTATGCGATTTTGCGCAGTGCTTAATTTTTTTTACGACTATTTCGCAATAATTTTTTGAGTTGCTATTTTTTTTTGGAAAATATTGCTATTATTTATTTATATTTTTTTGTACTATTTTTTTTTTTTTTGAAAATTACGAATTTAGAGTCAATTGTGCGTCATTTCATTGTGCAGCAAAGCTACTTATCTGACCAGCTTTCGCACTTTTGTTTGTCAACAATGAGAAGGTTGTAGTTTTATTATTATTTTTGTTTTGGCTTTGAATCAATTTTTCCTAATTCAGCTTTTCTAAGAATCCTGCACTACTTTGTTTACCCATTGCGAAATAGAAAATTACAACCACGTAGTGTACCTGGCGAAGTACATATCCATATAAGTGCGTATGTATGTATATTAAGTATGTTTGCTAGTGCTTAGTCGAAGAAGCACCAGCCAAGTGCGAGTCATCAGCAGCGTAGCGTCGAGCGGATTACGAGAAGTTTAGGGGAAGCAACACATTTCCTTAAGTCTGCACTACAACTACGTGTATGAAAATATGTGTATGTGTGTAAATATGTATGTAAATATGTATGTATGTATGTACATATATTCAGCCGCCGGGTGCGCTTGCACTGTTCCGCTATTATTCATAGTATTTAATATCGTTAACGTTTCTCGTTCACAATGCCTTAGAGTCACAGCACAAACAACTGAACATTCATGCACGAATACGTATACATGTATGCATATATATTTTTTATATACATACATACATTTTTATAAAGCGTTACTTTAAAAACCACCACTCCACTCCACTCCACTCCACTCGACTCTTTGCGATTGTATCACTTTGCCAAGACACGAATTGAAGGAAAACAAAGTCCAGGTGTTCGCTAAGACACGTTGTCGTCGTCCCCCGTGCCATACTGGCTGCTTGGCAGCAAAACACCGTACACATGCATGAACTTAGCAGTAATACACTCACACACCCATACAAGCATATAAACACATATATGCTTAGTAATCAAAAGCAGACCAAGCCTTGGAGAATTAGCGTAACGAAGTAATGCCTGGTATACCTTTTTATATGTATTTATATACAGATATTTATGTGTGTGCATTTATATCTATGAATGCGTGTATTTGTGTGTGTGAAAAGTGGTCATTGCGCACCTTGACTTGATGCGTCGATTTTCGTTTTAAATGCGTATTTCGTTGTTTACTGTGTGATTTTTGCATGCATACAAATATGCAAACACACACATGCGAATATTCTTAATCAGAAACAGTAGTGTTGTTTGGGGAAGATAGCGAATACGTTACTTTTTGAAGTTGCTACTGCTGACGCATTGACACAAATTGGTGGAGAAGTTCGGCCCAGCGCCTAATAAAGGATGTACGAGTACGCGCGAATTAAAAGCATTTGTAGGCTTTCGACGAAAGAACTTGTCGCGGCTCAGCAAAGTCTACGTGGAAAGCAATGAATCACTGGGTTCTAAAGCAATAGTTAAACAACCAACTACGCATACTTAGCTACAGATGTCTTCTTAATCTCATTAAAAGTTTACCTATATTATTTAACACTAAACCTATCATGACGGGTCAAATGACCAATTTTAAACTTTTTGTCAGAAGTCTATAGAAATTACATTATTAAATCGCCGTTTGTCTTCACAACTTTTATTAAAAATTACATCGAATGTATTTTTCACGATTCACTTCGCTCTTGCTAATTGTTTCCCGAGAAATATATGTGATCTTAGTAATAACAGGTGGCGCAAAATTAATCAATTATGGAAAGATTTATAATATTTGCAAATATCGTCATTGACATTTTAAAGACGGGTCATTTCACCCACTTCGGTAGGAATAGGAATACATAAAGTATCGGTAGGTTTAGTGCTAAAATATATAATTTTTCTATTAGCTTTGATTTGTATTATACTTTTCAATAAAGATCTCCCAGCAACTCAAATCCACTTAAAAAATCCTAATTAGGTAGCAAACCAGTTCAAAATATTATATTATTATTTATTTAACCTTTCTGAAAAAACTTTCCCCCAAAATCAATATTGTGATATTTTAATTACCTCTATTTATTTAATGATTTTTTTTTATATAAATGGCAAACCTACTAAAGATATATTTGCTTTAAAAATGTATGAATTTATCAAAAATGCAGACACGTTACTAAAATTTGTTTAGCTATTTATTTTTTTAAATGTTGAAATGTTTAAATTTTTTTAAGCCCTGTTATAGTTATATATGTCTGCGAATCGACCCTGAAAGCTTTAAAATAGCCTAATATTAAATCGAAGACAGTAAGAGAATGTATCGACATTTTGACAGAACTATCACAGTACTTTGTAATAAACCTGCTCTGGGTGTCGGGTCATAGTGACATAGAAGGCAACTGCAAGCAGATGAACTAGCGAGATTGGGTACCACATTACCAATCCAACCAGAAAAAGCGAACATACCTATACCTTTAACAACTTGTAAGATGCTCATAGATAAACACATTATCAGTGCTGCCAACAGGCTATAGTCTCAGTCCCTGACCTGTGCAACTAGTAAAATGACGTGGCCGGAATGGAACATGGGCCGCACAAACTGACTGTTGAAACTAAATAGGAAAACCATGAGAAATCTTCTCGGGGTCCTAACAGGGCATTGTCTGATTAGCAGGCATGCCGGTAGACTGGGAGTACTCTATAACGACTATTGCAGATGCTGTAACGACATTGAAGAAGATGAGACTGTAGAATACTTTCTATGCGGGTGTTTGGCTCTGGATGGAAGAAGGTTCAATATTTTAGGAAAAAGTTCCCTGAATAACTTGGCAGAAGTAGCCAATATAAAAATAACCAGCCTTGTTAGATATATTAAAGTCACAGGTTGGTTGAATGAGGACAATGTAGAGTGAGGAGAGGGGACAGCCCTGGTGGTATCACAATGGGCCTACAGCAAGCCTAGGCCTATACCTACCTACCTACATATATGCCTGAATTACAAACTCCTCGATTTGTTGAAAATTAGTGATATTTTTCTTAATTTATTTAAATAATGAATGGCGACCGCCGTAGCCGAATGGATTGATGCGCGAGTACCGTGAGCGAACGTAAGTTCGAATCTCGGTGAAAAACCAAAATGAAGAAAAACTTTTTTCTAATAACGGGCGCCTCTCGGCAGGCAATGGCAAGCCTCCGAGTATGCTTCTATTATGAAAAAGCTCCTCATAAAAAATATCGGCCGTTTGCACCCTTCATTTCTGAAACAACACCAAGACGCAAATAGGAGGAGAAGCTCAGCCTAACACCAGCCAAACACCCAAATAGGGTGTAAGCGCCAATTATATATACACATTATCATTTTTTTATAAAAGGGGCAACTCTGTTAAAACTATGTCTATATTAAAAATTTCCTTATTAATAAAAAATGTGTGGCATTTTACTAACTTTTTTTTCTTATTTATTTTTTATGTGAAATTGGTAATTGTTAGTAATTTAGTATTTTTGTCATATCTTCAGATAACGGTTCAGCTATGATCAAGTAATCCTTTTAATGTAAAAGCGTAGTATTTATAGTTAATTGTAGGCATTATACGGCGAAGAAGTATAAGTAATGCTCCCAGGAAATGGAAACGAAGATTTATATCGTCTTCAGATGAATCAGTTCATACTTTAAAAGTGAACTCGGAACCCTCACAAATGGAAGAAAGCAACATGAAATCAAGAAAGAGGACACGAAATCAACGTAATTTTGCACAAAATATAAGAAAAATGAAGAGAATTAGTGGAGAGGAATATGAAACGAAAAAGTCTAGGCATGTAAGTGGTAAACTTTTCTAAAATAAAGATTGCCTTTGTTCCTAAAAATGCATAAATGGAGTCGGATATGAAGACAGAAAAGCTAATTTTGATTATTTTTGGAAATTAGCAAGTTTTGAAAAACAGAATTTGTTTCTCTACGGTTTGGTTCGAAAACAATCAATTAAACAAAGACGACCCAGAAATTACGAGGGATATATGAGAAAATGTAATTTCAAGTTTCATCTAAATGTACGGGATTCAGAAGTTTCTGTTTGCAAAACTTTTTGTTTGGATACTTTCAAAATATCTAATGGAAGATTAAGACGTGTCTTAAATGCTAAAACACCTGAAACGGTTGGTCGTGGCAAAATGGCTGGTTCATCTAGAAAAACAGATGAAAAAAAAAATTAAAGTGGTACGAGAACATGTTCTGAGCTTTCCAGCAGGGCTCTCACATTACACAATACCGAGATCATATCACACTTCAGGTCGAAAGTATCTAAGTACTGATATTCGAAAAGTGTATGAGCTGAATGTGAAAAAATGTGACGAAAATAATACATCACGTGTGAAGGAGTGGACTTACAATACAATACGGAGTTCAACTTAAACTTTCAAACTTCTCGCAGAGACACGTGCCAAAAGTGTGATTCGCTAAAACTAAAAATTGAAGCATCCAGTAATGAAGACGAGAAGTTGCATCTTATGGAAATTCATGACTCAAAATTACTAAAAATGTTTCCTTGATGGTTTAAGTAATATTTAAAGTCACGCAGTTAAATTTGAAAGTGGTATAAGTCATTTCAATCTTTCAAAACCACATTTCCTTTTAAAAATGGTTATACATTTTACAATCATAATAAATACTTGTTTGTTGGCACTACTTTACTGTCGAAAAATCATATTCCATAATACAAAAATATTTTTTAATCTTTTAAAATACGAAACTCTAAATATCTCGAAACAAGGAAAATATGACTTTCACAATCAAGGGCTCATATCTGCTTTAAAAAATTGTCAATTTATCAAAAATTGGTGATCTTTAAGAACTTTTTTTTTAGATATTGTTTTTTTTCATGATAGTAGGTTAGGTAAAGAGCAGGTTAGGTTAGGTTGTCAAAGTAGGTAAGGTTAGGTTGAATCGAAGCCCATTGTGATGCCGCGTGGAAAACTTTTCGTTGTCTCTCTTAAAACCAGTACGTAATTTAAAAAAAAATTAGAAGATCCCTGAATCCCGCAGTACTTATAACTGCCAACTTCCAATGTTAAAAAATTGTCTATCTAAGTTGTAAATCTACGTTTGAATAGAGCAGGACAATGGCACAGAAGGTGCGAGATCGTCTCTTCCTCATCTAGACAACTTCTGCGGAACTCATGTGTTTGCACACCCATCTTATGGACGTTCCTGCCAATTAGGCTGTGTCCCGTTATATATTTATAGGTATGTCTGTATTCAAATCGAAATTTGAATAGGTCGAGCTAAGGAGCACCAGGAGATTTGGTGGTTCCTAAAAAACTCAGGCTATTTAGAGCTCTCTCATTGTATTTAGAGCTCTGGAAAACGGGTGAATAGTCAAGGACGGAAGGAGAAAAGTATCAAAGAAAGAGATAGGAAAGAATACAGACAGCTGTTAAAAATATGCCTACTTTAAGAATTTGTCAATTTGTTTAAAATTTCTGATACTTTACTAAAATTTTTGTTTGTTCTTTATTTTTTTGTAATGAAAGTTGCAATCTTGTTCCTGTTCCGTTAGTCCAGTTAAATGTTTGTATTAAAAATTTGTCAGTTTATCAAAAATTTACATAGCTGAATGGGTTGCTGCGTGACTACCATTTGGCAGTGCATAGGTTTCGAATCTCTCAATCATATAGAAAAATTTGTTTCTATTAGCTGTCGCCCTTCGAACGGCAATGGCCACCCACCCCTCGGAATGCATTTCTGCCTTGAAAAGCTCCCCACAAAAAAAAAACAAAAAAAAAAAAATTGCCGTTCGGAGTCGACTTAAATATGTCACTCCATTTGCGGAACAACATCAAAACGCACCTCGGCCAAACATCTACGAGAAGTGTACGCGCCAAATACAAATTTTATTTTATTTTTTCTGAAAAGGCATCTGCCCAAAATATCATCATGATCTTTAGGCAGCGTTGCAGCTCAGGGCGACCTTTATCACAATTTTTTTTTTCAGATGCCACAATTTTTGGTTTTCCCCTCCAGTTGATTACGTGCATATTCTTCAGAGCAATGATGACTTCGCCTCCGTTTTAGTTTTCATTGGGCGGGATTTGTACGTAGCGGGTCCCAAACCAAGCGCACAGCCAACTATTCTGAGTTGCTTCGCCACATTAGCTCTCTTCGTACGAGTGTTCGGAAACTACACAGAGTATACTTGGGCTAAGCCCGGATGTTGTGAGCAGCTAGAACCATATGCAGAAGAATCGTTCTGGTAACTCCCAAGTGAATAGCGATCAGTGACTTTCCCCCACTTTTTTTTTGTTTTGTTAAAATCAAAATGTCAGAAACATCATCAAAGGTGCCGGCGCACCAGTGGTATGTGGGGCATGCTCCCACTAACACTATAACAACCCTCCTTATCGGTTTAGTTCCACCCTGGGACCGTGGTAACATTTCGTCAAGGTGGATCCGCGTTTATGTCTATTGACACAACAGATACCTGCGTCCAGGTTCCTTTTACATGGGCGTATGGAGGTTATACGCTATCGATAGTATCCATTGCCTCCACTTCATAAGTGGTTCTGCAGCAAATGGAACAGCGGAAAGGGTGTCGTAAGTATTACCGACATGTCGTAGTCTGATACCGTCTTGAGCACTAAGCTCAGGCGTCTGTTATTTGTCGTCAATTCGTAGGCAGTCTACCTCCAGTCAATAGCTGCTGCGTGTTGCGTTGCCGCTCTGCGCGTTGAAGATATAACCCTATCAATGTTGAAAAATTTGTTGCTGCATTCCAGCAAGTATTTGAAGCGATCATCTTCGTGTTTAGATTTTCGGGGCACAGCTGACCACCCAGAAGTGCCTCAAGCGTTAGGAGCTCCTCTTTGAAACGATCGCAGTGGAAGAATACGTGTTCCGCACTTTCTATCGTGTTTTTGCAGTTTGGGCAGTTTTGTTGCATCCAGATTAAATCGATGGAGGTACTCCAAAAAACAACCGTGGCCACTCAGTATTTGAGTGAGATATTAGTCAACGTCTCCGTGTTTCCTGGTCACCCATTGGCTAATATTTGAAGTAAGCCTATGAGTCCAACGTCCGTTAGTTGACGAATGCCATCTGCTTTGCCATTCTTCTATCGAATGCAGTCTCTCTTCAGCTCTTTCTTCTAATGACGGCTTAGCCCATCGCCTGCCATAGAGACGGCTTAATTCCTTTGCCTGGATGTCGGCTGGTGGTTTGCCCGCAATAACGCCTATTGCGTCTCTCGAGACCGTTCTGTAGCCACAAGCCATCCTTATTGCCCTTCGGCGAAGTACCTGTGAGGCGTATTGTATGCTGGACGTTTTAGCTCCGGCCCATATCGAGGCAGCGTGAAAGGCTACGGAGTCTACAACCATCGTTAAGACACGTTTTCTGCTGCCTTGCGGGCCGCCAATATTAGGCACCATTCGCGCTCCATTGATAGCATCAGCTTTTGCGCTTGCTGCAGATAGGTGCTGCTTATAGCTCAGTCGCCTGTGTATTATCACGCCAAGATACTTAATCGACTCCTTAGAGAGTATTTCATGGGTGCCTATACGTAGTTTTATTCCCTTCTTTTTTCTCCGCCCACTGTTGTAGGCAATTGAGTAGTGAAGTCCTCTCTCGACGAGCAGAACTAACACTATACAGAATCTCATCACGCCCGTCCTAACGTATGGCGCAGAAGCGTGGACGTTGAAAACATCCTATGAGACTTACTTGGAGTGTTTGAGAGAAATATTCTGCGGAAGATTTTTGGGCCTTTGTACGTTGTCGACAGCGAATGTGACATGCGATAGAGCGATAAGCTGTATAAGCTTTGCGACGACTATGCCTATGTGAATAAAGATCCAGGGGCTCCGTTAGCTGGGTCATGTCGTCCGAATGGAACCAAATGGAATGGATGCAAACGGTTCGGCTCTGAAAGTATTCGATGTGGTACCAGCTGGTGGTAGCAGAAGAAGAGGAAGGCCTTCTCTGCGTTGGAAAGATCAGGTGCAGAAGGACTCGGCTTCACTCGGTGTTTTCAACTGGCGCCGGTTAGTACTCGGCCAAAATCACGTAAGCGGCTATTGCGCCAATCAAAAAGAAGAAGTTTAACCTCGTACAATTTGTTTTGCAGACCAGCGGAATTTATAAAAATATATTTAGATCGATTGTCTACATAGAGTGTAAGGCCTCCATAGAGTGCGATTTCCCAGATAGCTCAGAACAGCTTTGACAAAAATTTACTTCAATTTCATAACTAAAGTGCTGCAGTTTTCCCCTTTCTAGGCTTCGATAGAAGCGATACCAGCGGCGTGTTTACTTGTTGCTTACTTGTATTTGGTGAAATTTGCCAATTGTGCAACACCTGCAACAGAGCAAACCAGCTTTGAAGCGACATACTGGGGTAATAAATTTTAGCGAATGTGGGGGGTTGTGAAAAATCGCCAATAGTTTTGACAAATTTCAACAATTTGAACGTCGACACGCCAACACCAACTAATGAAAATAATCGTAAATGCGCACAAAGCCAGAACTCGAGGAAAAAAACTAGCGAAACTGTTGAAACAAGACGCCAAGGGGTGCAACATTAATATTTGTTACTCAAATAGAAATCAATGCGCGGCAACAATAACAATAACAGTGGCAAAAGTCAGGAATAACTTGCAACTTGTGGTAGGTAGTGAGCAAGGGACATACAAACATGCAACATACATGTGTTGCATGCATGTGTAAGTGCCAGAGCTACTATTTGCTACAATGTTGCAAGTAGATTTGAGATGATAAACTTCCTAACCGCCAGCTACAACAAAAGAAAACACACAACAACAACGCACAGATGTACACACATTAGGCCCTTCGGTGATTGTGTTTGGTGTAAGTTGCAAGTGGTGTTATTTTCTTTTGTTGCATGTAGCTGGCGGTGGGCGAGATAAAAATGGGGCGGCATTAATAATGTGGCGATTGCAGTTGCACTTTCCGCAATGTGTTGATGCAAGTAGCGTTTGCGTACTCACTTTTCGGCTACTGATTAGTTGCAACCAGCGGTGGCCAGTAACTTGCAACACGAAAAAAAAACAGAGCAACAGCAAGGTAAACGCGAAACCGCCAGCAGTTATGATTTTTATTAAAATCCAAAAAGCCTTGCCAGCCTCTACAATGTGGCAAGTACGCGTTACGTTGGCGAAAGATGGCAATGTTGCAAATGGTAAATTTCACTAGCGCTGGCGAAGAAGAGTAATTGGCTGCCACCATCTGGTGCTGGAGGTTATATGCGTTTTATATCTTAATTTGCAGTGCCGCATTGTGGCAGCAGCGACAAGCACTTGTGGTACGTATGTACGTGCAACACAGAGCTACGATATGCAACAAGTGATATTGTTTTGCGGCGCTAGCAATAATACACTTACATACTCACCCACATTCACACATACACCGCTGCTGTGGCAGTCAAATGTGCAACTGTGCAACTGAAATAAATGACTTCGTATTTGTCAAAATTTAATAGTTTTTCGGCTGCCAATTTGCCGGAAACTAGTTGGAAAGTTTCTATTATTATTGTTATTATTTTATCTATTTCATTGCATTGTGGTTAGTGTTATTTTTTTTCACTTTTTTTTTTGTTTTGTTGGTTTTTATCATTGGTAAAATCGTTGCTGCAATTTGTAGGCGCCCGCTTTGCCTTTCATTTGCATGCAACATGTGCGCTGGTGCTGCACGCTGGCGCATTGTTCGCCACGACAAACAAGTGGCATTCACATTTGCCCCAAGTCAATTGTGTTGCGGTTGCAAATAGGAAAAGGCGGCAAGAAATACAAGAAATTGTATCGATACGCGCCATCGATGACTAATGCGAACTTTATTTTGCTTGGCTCGCGCATGTGTTGCCATGCAGTGGTGTGGTGAAGGTAATTGAGTTAGTGATATAAGTAAAGGGTGTTTTTTTAAACGCAGAGAAGACAGAAAAAAAGAAATAAAGTGCAGAAAAACGATTTTAAGAACCCAAAAATTGGCTTGATTTGATAGAATTGTAAGAATACAGAAAGTATTCTTGCATTCCGCATTGCGTAGTTTACGCTTCTCGGATCCGATCCTTACCTTTGAAGTGCGTTGCTTAATGATTAACTTAAAATCTTTGCAGAACAAGAGAATAATTTTATCTTTGTCTTTCAATTTTGATTTAAGCATTCCGGTATACTGTGTAAACCACTGATGTCTGATGCTTCTTGAGAAAATTTTCTTTAATATTTCGGCCAAAGTTTTTCTACCGTCTAGGAATTATTCACTGCTGACATTTAGGGGTCACATCTGCAAAACCCTTTATATTTATCTTGTTCGTTTTGCTCTGCTGCTGCTGGCTGTTTAATGTGCCGTGCTACACAGTATGGCTATTCTTGAGGGTATGTGAGAAGAGCATTCGCTAGCAGTCGTTGCCTGAGACCGCATGAGAGTGAATATAAAAGCAAGCTTTGCCTATTTTTAAGTGATTTTTTCATAAGGCTGTTCAAAATTATAACCATGTGGAGTAAGCGAATGAAATATTTAATTATATTTAAAAACATATCAAACGTTTTTTTTTGGTGCAGATTTTAAGAATGTTTTTTTTTTTAATTTTTCAAAGTTTTTTAAACAAAAGAATTTAATTTTTTCCCTGAAAATTGTCAGAACTTTTTCAAAAAAAACTTTTTTTTTCTCAAAAATTTGGTTTTTTTCTCAAAAATTTAGAAGAATTTTTTTTTAATACAAATATTTCTTTTTTTCTCAAAAGTTAAAAAAAAAATTTAGCATTTTTAATGATATTTAAACAAACATAAAACGAATATTTTTGTGTAGATTTTAAGAGGATTTATTTTTGATATTTTAATGAAAGAAAAACAAATTTTTTTAACAGAAAAGTTTAGGTTTTTCACAAGAATTTTCAGAATTTTCTTTTTAATTCTTTTTCTTGCAACTAAATTTACTTGATTTATTTGAATTTATTTACTTGAATTTATTGAAAACAACTTTTTTGTAACATTTTTAATGAAATTTAAACAAATATCAAACGAGTTTTTTGGTGGAGATTTTAAAAACTTTTTTTAAGTTTTTAATTTTTAGAAATTTTTTTTAACAAAAAAATTTAATGTTTTCCCCAAAAATTGTGAAACCCTTTTTAAACCAAAAAATTTAATTTTTTCTCAAAAATGTTGGAAAAATTCTATTTTCAATTTGTTTTTCAGCAACAAAATCAAGTTTTTTCTGAAAAATTTTGAAAAAAAAAATATTTTTAAGCATTTCGACTAATATTTAAACAAGTATCAAACGATTTTTTTAATTTTTGGAAAAATTCAAATTATTTTAAATGTTTTTGTTTCAACTAAATTTACTTTTGTCTGAAAAGCAATTTTTCCTAACTTTTTCAATGAAATTTAAACGAATATAAAACGAGTTTTTTGGTGGAGATTTAAAAAAAATTTTAAGTTTTTAATTTTCAGAAAACAGCTAAATTTAATTTTTTAAGTTTTTAATTTTTAGAACTTTTTTTCTCGAAAATTTTGAAAAACATTCTTTTTTTTAACTTTTTTCAGCGACAAAATTTAGTTTTTTCGGAAAATTTTTGAAAAAAAATTATTTTTAAACATTTTTAATGATAGTTAAAAAATTTACAAACGAATGTTTTGGTGGAGATTGGGGAATTTTTTTTAATTTTCTATTTTGAGAACTAATATTTTTTAAATTAATTTTTCACTAAAATTAAATTTTGCCCTAAAAATTGTGAAAACTTGTTTAACAACATTTTAAATTTTCCCCAGAAAATTGTGAAACCTTTTTTTAATAAAAAAATTTTGAAGAATTTTTGTTTTTTTTAATTGTATAATTCTTTTTATTTTAAAATTTTACATTACATTTCACATTTTTAATTAAATTTAAACAAATATAAAATTTTCAAGAATTTTTTAAACAAAAATGTTAATATTTTAATTTTAATTGTGAGTAAAGTCAAACTTTTTATAATAACAATTTAGTTTTTTCTCCGAAAATTGTGAAAATTTTTTAACAAAATTGTTTCATTTTTTTTTTAATTTTGAATTTTTTTTACATTTTTAAAGTAGCACTTTATATTTCAACCCAAGCGATATTTGTTTCATTTACTCTATGAAGCTTCACGCATTTTGTAACAACTTGCATTAATTTTTCATCAATGAGACCCATTAGCTGCTACCCTCTCACCTTTTAAGCCTCCATCAATTCACTTCAATTACGAAATTGCGTACACCCGACCCTCAAATAAACCAAAGTATTAAATTACGAATGATTTCGCATTTAGCCTGCATCCATGCAACATCCGTATATGAAAAAGCCGTTAAAGCCTAAACTCAATGAAGCGTAGCAAAATGCACTCATTTCAAGTCAAACAAATTATTTAATCGCCAACACAGAACATCTGCCACCATTCAACAGCGAAAGTCGTTTGTAATTTTTGAATGCGCAAAAACATGGAAGCTACATAAACAACAACAGCAAGCATAACGACAAACGAGACAAATCAAAGCAACGTGCCACAACAAGTTTCGCACCTTGCAAAAATCACAGCCTCCCCTTGATGATAGAGTGGAAAGAGCCACCACCACCACCGACTGGGTTGCGGGTACCAGATCGAAAAATACCAGCGCTTTATAAATGAACTTGCCGCAATTGTACTTGCAACGCCATTAACGACATGTGCGCATACCTGCGCATTACTACCGTTAAACAACAACAACAACAGCAACAGCAATAGCACAATACCAATAACTATGAAAACTGTGAGAAACTTTTTCCCGGATTTTGACTGAATCGCAAAGCACCCTTAAAATGCTTGCCAGCTCTGATTTTTATGCGGAACGGTTGTGGTCCACATGTGCAACTTGGCGTGGCAGGCTCACTGGCAGCTGTTATGCACGTACATCACCTAGTAAGGGATGCCTGCTGCCGTTCGCTGTGGTGTGCAACACGATGTGGCATTGAAATTTTGCGCACCAGCCGCCGCCACCAACTCCCAACGAGTGTTCTTGCAATATGTTGCACGTCGACAGGATTTTCATACTGCGCACCGCTTTGTGTGCGCCTCTCGCCACCTCTCCTTGTCCATCGGCTGCGTCATTTGCTACCCGTCGTATTTAGAATGCTGAGAGTGCTGTGATTGCTGTTGCGCGTCATTATTATTTATTTAGTTAAGTGATAGTCGCCAGTTGCAAGTTGGGAGTATGAAAGCAAAAGTGAAAATGCTTTGCTTTTATTGTCATTTCCGCATTTTGTTGTCTTACCACAAGCGGCGGCAGCTGCGCAGCGGCATCAATACCAACACCACCATAGCTCAGGTACCACCGACAACAATGCCGTCGACAAAGAAGGGTGGCAAAAGCATGGGAATATTTTTTCACAACTCACCCCACTTGCCACGGGATCAGTGTATGTATGCTCCGTTTGTTTTGTTTTTGTTTTTGTTGTAGTTTGTAGAAGTTTTACGTTTCGGTTTTCAAAAATTCGAATGCGTATTTAGATTTGGGCACAGTCCACTCTTTAGCGCTCAGCATGATTTATGTTGCCTCTGCTCATATTGCAAAGATTCTTCCGACATCGTATTTATCATTTTTATGATTCTATTTTGATTTCCCTTTCCCTTCAAAGAGGAAGCCGCAATGCTTGTTTTGGGGTGGTAAACTGTACCTGTTTAGAATTTCCTTTTTATTTTCAAGATTGCCGTAAAGTGGTTACTTAGAATTAAGTGTTGTGGCATTTGGAAGTGGTGCGATGGTGATGGATTTTGCTGTTGTGGCTGGTAAAGTGATTTTTTTATGTGTATTGGGAGGGAATAATGGAATATTTGTTTTCTTTTTTCTACAAGAATGGGAAAGTTTTTCTACCTTTATCTGCTATTTCTTTCATGTCTGAGAAATATAATATTTTCATATTTATTTTTTATTACTTAAGTATGCAAAATTTCATAAAAATTAAAGCGAATATGAATATGTGGCTTTTAGTGTGTCCGCAACACTAACAAAATATGAGATATTCTATTATACTAAGATTAGAATAGAACTTTGATGCCTTTAGAAGGAAAAGTGAGCTTTACCTCAGGTTCAATTTCCTCGTTTTTTTTCAGTGACTCGGTATGTGGCACCGGTTTTATTATTAGTATTAGGCTGAAATAGAAATTGAATTTTGCCTTTGGTCGAGCCAAGAATCCGAGAGATTTGGCAACTCCTAAAACACTTAGGTTAAAAAGCCAATTGTATTTAAAGGTCTGGAAAGTGAAAAGGTAGATAATCAAGGAGGAAAGGAGAGAAGTGACAGAAGGAAAAGGATAGTGTAGAATAGAGAAACAGAGACAGTTAGACCCGTGAGTATATTCCAGAGTCTTCGATAAATCGGTAGAGGTAGTGGTAGAGGTAGAGGCAGAAGTGGAGGTAGAGGTAGAGGTAGAGGTAGAGGTAGAGGTAGAGGTAGAGGTAGAGGTAGAGGTAGAGGTAGAGGTAGAGGTAGAGGTAGAGGTAGAGGTAGAGGTAGAGGTAGAGGTAGAGGTAGAGGTAGAGGTAGAGGTAGAGGTAGAGGTAGAGGTAGAAGTAGAGGTAGTTAAACTTGTGAGAATTTTCCTAAGTCTTCGGTAAATCTGAAAATATCCCTCAGTTCGTTCTCAAGACATCAGAACCTAAAATTCGCCTCCTCTAAGCAAGACTGGCAAATCGGATTCTCAATGATTCCAATAGTGGTCATTATTATTAGGCTACTGGGCAAAAAAGGCTTGCTTAGGTTCCCCATATTTTAAGGTTTTTAAAAAATTTTTGCACTTTCTTGGATTTATTATTCCTCAATTTTCATATTATCTATTTATTTACGTCAATAGCACTAAGGAGGTGTATCCGTTTTCTGCCAAGTGCAGGACATTCAAAAAGAATGTGTTCTGATATTTCAGTGTCTCTTTCACAGAATCGGCAGAGCTCAGGTAAACCAATTTTCGTTTAAGTTTTACCTCAGGCTACAGTAAATGGCCACTTAAAAGTCTTTAGTCTACTCGGCTGAGTGAAAATAGCTGATCATAAATTCGTATGTCCGTTAGAATCACTGATCGATAGAATTCAGTCAGTGTTAAACGCATTTCTTCTCCTCCTACTTTCTGAGAAATTCGTTAACGTGGCTTTTTGTAAGCCAAAATAGAGGCTCAGGGCTAGTTAGAGACATGTTTACCTCTTCGTGTATAGGAGCCCAACCTAATAGTACTGTGTTCAAGTTCCCTAACATGTTGAGAAGGGAGGCCTGACTATCTGAAAGTATGTAAATTTGGGTTTCTTTCATTTTTCTATGGAGACATTCCTGCACAAATATTTCGATGGTATGTATTTCTGCCTGGAAGATTGCTGGGTAAAAACCCATTGAAATCGATTTTTTATGTTTTTTATTTTAGCACCATTGACTCCCGCCTCTGTCCTATCATCTTCTAATTTCAATCCATCAGTAAATAATATCTGTAAGCCAGATTTTGTTAATAAGAATTTAAAAGTTCCTAAAGGGAATGGGTTTGGGAGATAGTTTATCAATCCTAAAGGGTGGTTAAGTTTTAAGGGCCGGTGTTGATTTTGAATAAAATACAATTCTTTTAAGAATTTATTATCACTTCTCTTTATTATGATAATATTGGTATGGCTCAATTACGTATGAAACAAAATATCGGTCAAATGGCCGCGGCCTCGGTGGCACATCTGCATCCGATGGTCCAAATTTTCGATGACGCTGAGGCATAATTGAGGTTCTATGACGTTAATGTGCCAAATTATCTCATCCTTTAGCTCTTGAATAGTTGCTGGCTTATCGACGTATACCTTTTCTTTCAAATAACTCAAAAAAAAAGAAATCCAATGGGGTCGTTGACATTTAGGTGTGGTTCTCATTCAACATCGGCCATCTTTTATAAAGAACAGAAGTATGTCGGAAGTCTTTTAAGCTCTTTAAAGGAACTTCCATATCCTCACTTTTTAGATTGGAGCTGTCTTTTAATCTTAAAACGATGGAACGAGCTTCTTTTTCAATTAAAATGGGAAGTGGTGGTATGCATAAAATCACACCTAATGCGCAGGTGGGTATGTTTTCATTGCTCCTGGTAAGTTTTATTAGACCTTAGTCATACAGAGACATTTTTCTTGCTTCAACATTGCGAATTGTTTTTATGCTCCTCTCGTGCTCACACACTTTGCAAATGTAAGTTTTTAGTCTAGAATTAGCAACAACATTTAGAAGAGCGAGGACACAAAGCGTGTTGGCAGATCACGAGCATCAGAAGTAAGGAGTTGCAGCAACAAAAATTTCTCTGTATGAACGCGGTCTGACTAATACTCATTAAGTGATTTCAAACAAATGTAATTTTTGGAAACAACACAAAAGCAGAGAAGAGTAGAACTGGAAATTGAGACTTGCCGCCTTTACTTTATGAGTGTTTGACCGAGTTCCTTCTCCTATTTGTGGTGTGTGTCTGGATGTTGCTCCACAGGCTTTGTTAGCCTGATAATATATACTGCATTAACACGTTGAATTCCGAGCGAAATTTGCTGGTTATCACACAGCGCCGCAAGTGTGCATCACCACCACACCAAAAACAATGCGCCGGCACCCATTGCCCGGCGCGGCGCCATTGAAAAGCCATGCGCCGGGCAATGGGTGCCGGCGCGGCAGTCAACGTGTTAAATAACCACAACACAGGGACTTATAGATAAATTTTGACAATTTATTTATTTCTTATTTAGTTTTAATCATTTTTTATGAAACATAACTCATTCTTCTACAAAAATCATGCAAATACAAGTTTCAAACTTTGTGCCAATTAAAACAAAAATTATAAAAATTTGCCTCAAACTTTTAATCAGAGTCTTCAGAAAACTTTCGACTATGCAGTTTTATAGCCCATTAAATTTCGCTACAATAAAGTGCAAGCTAAAAGTGGCTGAAAAATTTAGTTATTTTCTGAGATTTTTTTTTTTTTTTGCTGTGGTTTCGAGTATTCGTTATACGGACAAGACTGCTGGCAAAAAATAAATTAAAAAAATTGTCAAAAACCAGAGAGGCTCTGAAGGCTCTTCAAACTTGAACTTTATTGTACTAGAATTTAATAAGCTATAAAACTACATACCAAAAATCTTTCTAGAAATTCGAATTAAAAAATATGGAATCGGGATGGAAAAGTAGATCGATTTTCATAGTTTTAGTATACAATTTTATAGCTGGATTTTTGGGGTTTTTATTAAATAATGAGGCCTACTTTTATTCAAAAATAATATTTATATAATATGATGCATATATATATATATATATATATATATAGAGTACCATTAACCCAGCAAAAGGCTGAAAAATAACGAATATTCAAAAAAAAGAGACGGCAAGTAGTTAAAACGGGAAAAAATGTTGATGCCCGATCGCCTTGTCTTGGGCTTTATGTAATATATTGGTGAATCGCCAAATGACTGTCTAGCTTCCACCCTCCTTGGTGGCCCTTACCATTGGTATTTTATACTGGCTATGAGATCTCATAGCGATGTTCTGTCCATTTGGCCGGAGGAACACTTAGCTAACCAAGCTTTCGTCAACCCATATTAAGCTATACCACTCCTCTTTTCTGCCATCAAGATCAATATCTGAGAATTCGTGAATATTTCGCTATATTTTTAAATAAAACAGATTTTTATATCCTGGTACCAATGGTTACTTAAATACTCTTAAACCAATTTGAAATAGGCCAACAATGCGATGTCATATTCACCGATTTTTCGAAAGCGTTTGATCGAGTCAGCCATAGTATCCTACTTAAAAAGCTGGGTTCATTTGGTCCTCATCCTAGCTTACTCAAGTGGCTTGCATCTTATCTAACAGATAGAACTCAATTCGTTCGTATAAATAACATAAAATTTGATGCCATCAAAGTTACCTAAGGCGTACCTCAAGGTAGCCATCTTGGACCACTATTGTTCTTAATGTTTGTTAATGACATTCCAGACGTTTTTGAGACATCACGTTGTCTGATGTATGCAGATGACCTGAAAATTTACAGTCGGGTAGAGAACGTAACTGACTGCATAAGACTTCAAGAAGACTTAACAAGATTGGAAGCTTGGTGTGATGATAACTCCTTACCTCTTAATGCTGGTAAATGCCAGCACATGTCATTCAGTAGACGGAAAATTACGATTGATTTCGATTACAAGTTGGACACTACCACCCTCACAAAAATTTATCAAAAGAAAGACTTGGGGGTCATATTTACATCGAAAATGTCGTTTTCCAAACATATATACTTTATGATTGCCAAGTCTAGATCTATGCTTGGCTTTCTAATAAGGAATTCAAGGGAGTTCCAGGATATTTCTACGCTAAAAAGCTTGTGTTTTTCTCTTGTGAGATCAAACCTCGAATATTGCAGCGTCATTTGGGATCCATTCTATATGGGTTCTTCTCTAAGAATTGAGAAGGTTCAAAAACGTTTCACTCGATTTGCTATTCATTCACTTCGTTGGCCTTGCAGTTTGCCTGCATATAAAAGTAGATGTCTTTTTTTAGCATTGCCAACTTGCCGCTTGCACGTTGTATAAGACAGTCTAACCAATTATGCAAACATTTGGATATATTCTCTAACACACGAGAGACTTTCAAATCCAAACTTAATCTGGAGATACACTTTTTGAATTGTGACTAGTGTATCTCACGGTATGTTGCCATATATTATATTTAAGCTTTAGTATTAGTAATCTATTTAAGTTGTACTTTAATTGATGAAATGAATAAATAATTAAATATTTACATACATATTTACCTACATATATGTAGACCATTAACAGGTAGCTATTGACTTACTTACTTGACTTACGCACTTAAACTCTGCTTTAAAATCCTTTCTAATAGACGCCACTTTATTATTTATTTACTTGCTTTTTTCTTTTTTAGAAATACTTTAGTTACGGCAAAAACAAGTAGCAGATGCTACTGGCAACTTAAATGACCTATAATTTACCATGCGACACAATAATAGCAATAAACATTCCAGCAAGCTAAGCCGCGACAAATGGCGCTTGAAAAATAATCGTATGTGTGTGTGTGCGTGTATTTGAATTTAATGAAAAAGGTGATTCATTTTAATTGACTATTTGGTATGTAAATAAATGGACAGAGTGCTGCTAATGGCAAGAATTAAATTTGAAGTTGGATAGGAGTACGAGGATGGACTGGCAAGTAAACGGCCGTAGTCGAATACAGATCACTTAACACATGGGCCGAAAAGTCCCGGACCGAACACAAAAATGGCGCTAGTTTTATATAGTTTTATAGCATACACTTCTTTTTCAGTTAGTACTAACCTTAAAAAGACAGTTGCTAAAATTTCTTGGTATTCTGTTCGCTAGTTCAAAGAGGTGAATCAAAAAGCATTTCATGTTTTAATTTTACACTACTTCTCAGCAATGGCTTGAAAAGTGTTATGTGAACTCCGCCCCATCAGAAACAACAATAAAACGGTGGTTTGGTGACTTCAAACGTGGTCGTAGAAACACCGACGATGCACAACGCAGTGGACGTCCAAATAATGCGGTAAATCCAAAAAACATCAAAAAATCCCCAAATCCTTTTGAATGATCGAAAAGTTAAGTTGCATGAGTTAGTTGACATCGTAAAGGTATCAAAAGAATGAGTGGCTTTATATTGAATGAGCATTTGACTATGAGAGCTCCAATTGGGTGTTGCGTTTGGTCACTGTTTACCAAAAACAAGAACGTGTTGATGATTCTGAGCCAATCAAAACAATTCCAAAACTAAATGGAAGACAAAACAGGCTTGTACTTATATGGGTTCCAGGACACTCCGGTGTTCAAGGAAACGAAATTGCCGACGAATTGGCCAACCGTGGATCAGCGGTGCCCCCACAGGGGCCAGAGCCAATAATCGGAATCAGTCCCGCAGGAATCAAGAATTGGATCAACGATTATATAGGCAATCTACATAAAGAGCGATGGTCCGGTCTAGAACGCTGCAGAACTGCAAAATGTTTTGTGACAAGTCCGAACAGAAAACTGTCAAACTTTGTACTAAAACTTAGAAGGAAAGACATTCGGTTGATGGTCGGCATCATTACGGGACACAACCCATGGGGTCAGCATATGACCACCATTGGAATCATCGAGGACCCGGTATGCCTGTCCTGCTTGGAGGAGGCGGATAGCACTGAGCACTTTCTCTGTGAGTGTCCTGCCTTTGCTAGAGCGCGACTACGGGTATTGGGTTCAGATGTCATTAGAATGAGTGATATTCGTTCTCTAAAACTGGAGGATATTTACAGATTCGCCAAAGAATCTGGAAAATTCTCACAGGACTAACTATCTCTATCTCTGTCTCTATTCTTTCCTATCTCTTTCTCTGATACTTTTCTCCCTCCCTCCTTGACTATCTACCCCCTTTCCAGAGCTTTAAATACAATGGGCTTTTTAGCCTGAGTGTTTTAGGAGCCACCAAATCTCCTGGTGCTCCTTGGTTCGACCACTTCAAATTCATTCAATTCATTCAAATGAATTAAACTTCGAATTGGTTCCACATTCACCGTATTCGCCAGACTTGGCTCCCAGTTCGCGGGCCTAAAAAAATTCTGGCCGTTAAAAAATTTCGCTCGAATAAAGAGCTTATCGCTGAGGCCTATTTTGCGGCAAGGCGTAAATCATCACCACAAAATTGTTATTGAAATATTAAAGCGAAGTTTTTGAATAAAGTGAGTTTTGAACAAAAAAACGTATTTTCCTTGTTAGGCCCGGGTCTTTTCAGCCCATGTATTATTATTATTTATTTTTTGTTATCTGATGAATAATGTTTTATGTGCAGTAAAAGTCAATAAGGCCATGGATTTCTCAGGAATGGAGTATAGGGTTGCCCATATTCGACGGACCCGACGGATTTCGATGACTCTTTGGGCCCATTCCAATCGGCGAGGCTTGTCCGCAGGCAAGAACCTTTGAGACAATTGAATCTTATACGGGAATAAATGCAAATCAATGCGGATAATTCGTTGTAAAGTGGTCCGAGCAATGCCCAACTGCTGAGAACGGCGATTTTGGGATGTCCTTGGTCGTTTTTGATCTGGCCTCTTTGGATTAGAAAGAGCATCACCAGTCGAAAACCTTTCGTACAAACGTTTAATGGTGTTCTTAGAAGGCGCACTTTTCACATTATTTAAGTTTTTCTACGTTGAGTTTTCACAATTAACTTCTTTGTTGAATGTAAATTTCAACAATTTGGGAGCGCTCGCGTGGCGTGTTCCATGGTAAAAATCTGCTTGGACTGACGCTTCCAACGCGGTATGTCAAAAGATACAGGGTTTCCAGATGGGTCCGTCGAATACTGGCAACCCTGTATTAGCACCTTCACTTAAATAAAAAGAACGAATAAGAAGAACTCGATCAGAGCTGTAGGGGGACAACACAAGTGGAGATAACAAAAATTGATACAGAAAGCAAATTGACGCTTCAAAATATTAGCAGCCATCTGTGAAAGTGCTCAGTTCTACTTATTAGATGAGTGGCAATATATTTTTACCATTTCATTCGCCCAGCATATGCGTCTGCAGGTCTCAATAAGCTTATGAAGTAATTTGTTGACGTAAATATTACAGGTTTGGATAGTGCAAACAAGTCCTGGCCCCAGAGCCATACTTCTCTTTTTTATACGGAAAATAATGCTACCTTATGTATGTACACTTCCTATCTTCCTCATGGATTCAAACCCCGCTTAAAACTTGGATAAAAAATCTTTTTCTGAAATGTTTACTTCTAGTCTAGTATACAAAAACAATATATATATTTTTTGAAAATTGATTTCGCTTTAAAAAAATGCTGGAAATTTTCATACAATACGCTAAATATTTTTTTACATTTTTTTTTCTAATTTTTTTCGGTACTAAATTTTAAATTTTGCTACTTTCAAAAGCCTTTAACTCAACAAATATTCAACACATAAAAAAGGTGCGTATTCACTTTCATATTCAGTAGGCAAGTATACCATATAACTACCCAGGATATGATCGAATTCCAGAGCAACACTTCTTGCCCTATTTGCTTGGCGTGGGACACTTTTACTCTGGATTGGTGATGCCATCGACAAGAAAACTGTTTTACCATTTGAGAGATATTCATGCTTTTTAAACTCCGCAGTTAGCAGCTGTTCCCGAATAGACTGCGAGGCTTCTCAATACTTAACATTACAAATGCTAGCCACGAGGGTTTGCTTTTTATATTATATCTTGCGCTCAATAATGAAAAACAAAAATATTCTCCTTGGAAGTCACTACACTGCTGCATTCGCTTGAACCAATTTTCAAAGCACTTTTGTCACTCCCAAGTGGAAGGGTGTTCAAAAAGTATAGCGAATTTTGGGTTTTTTTCAAAAATTATTTATTTATTCATTAATATCCATTTTGTCCCCTTCAAAGAATTTCCCATGCGATATTATGCACTTGGGCCAATTCCATTCTTCGAAACACTTCAAAAAAACATTTTTTTATCTTGTTCAGCTCCTCCTTCGATGCCGTCTTTATCTCGTCAATCGTAGTGTAGCGTCGTCCTTTCATGGGCCTCTTCAGTTTGGGAACAAGAAAAAGTCACAGGGGCTCAGATCTGGAGAATACGGTGGCTGTGGCATCATTAGAGTGTTGTTTTCGGCCAAAAAGTCGCGCACAAGCAACAATGTGTGAGCAGGGTCATTATCGTGATGCAAGAGCCAATTTTTGTTCTTCCACAAATCCCAGCGTTTCTGGCGGATTGTTTCGCACAAATTGCGCATAATATTCCTTATTGGCCGTTTTACCCTATGGCAAGAACTCATGATACAAAACGTCCCTGCAATCGAAGAAAATGGTAAACAAAACTTTTACATTCGACCGAACTTGGCGCGCTTTTTTCGGTCTAGGTTCGTGTGGCAGCTTCCATTGAGATGATTGAGCTTTGGTTTCCACGTCATAACCATAACCCCACAATTTGTCACCAGTTTAGACCCTCTAGAGCAAATTTGGATCGTCGCGGACAAAGTCCAACATCTCATTAGCAATGTTCATGCGATGCTGCTTTTGGTCGAAATTGAGCAGTTTTGGTACGAATTTTGCAGCGACCCGTCTCATGCCCAAATCATTGAAAAAAATTGAATGACACGAGGTCCTCAGCAATTTCTCTAACGGTGATTCGACGATTGGCCAATAACATTTTCTTCACTTCACCAATTTTTTCATTTTTTGTTGAAGTGCTCGGGCGTACCGCCGATAAACGTTGCTTTGGTCCAAAGTAGCGCACTTAATTCCGTTTTTCACACAGAATACAGCACTGCACCTACACTTCTGTCCATTTTGAAGCCATTGGTATAGATGGAAGAGTGTCTCATTTACTTCGTATATTGACCAATGACTCTTATAAGGGATCTCTACAGCCAGACTCATAGAAACTTATTGGCGAGTTGGTTGTAAATTCGGTTATGTCACTTGATCAAAAAGTTCCCGGAACAACCGCTAGGTGACGCTTAAGTGAACAGTTTTGAGTTTTATTGTTTTTTTTTTTGTTTTGATTTTTTTTTTTTTTTTGCGGGGGATTTTTGTTAAGTTGCGTCTGATTTTTTACAGCTCTAAAAATGGATTTGAATTTACAACAACGAGTTTGTACTAAATGAAGTAAAAATAACTAAAAATGGATTCGATAGTGCGAAAACTTTAAAAATGTTGGAAAATTGCTTCGACAATGATAATTTAAAGAAAGGAGCTGCTTACGAGTGACATGATTGCTTCCGCGGAAATAGTAAGTCTATCGAGAACGACGAACATAGGGGCAGGCCGTGAACATCGAAAACTGACAGAACATCAATAAAGTGAAAGAAACTTCAATATTGCTTATGAATCCGTTCAGTACATTGTAGTTAATGATTTGCGTTAGCGCAAAGTTGGTACCAAAGGAACTGAATTTCATACAAAAGAAGGGCCGCGCCAAAGACATGATTTCCAAGTCTGAATCCGACTTCACATTTCAGACATAACACGACTGAGTGGAGAGCTCCGAATGAACGAAGACCAAAACAAACCACGTCATTTTCAGTCAAGAAAGAAAGCGATGCTCACGGATTTTATGGATTACTGCGGTATTTTACACCATGAATTTTTGCCAAAAGGTCTGATAGTTAATAAGGATTGTTATTTTGGCGTTATGAAACATTTACGTGAAGAAATTCGTCAAAGAAGATAGGGTTAAAGGGAAAACAGCTCGTAGATTTTGCGCCACAATAACGCATCATCGCACAGTGCCATCGTTATCGGTGAATTTTTGGCCAAGAACGAAAGGAATACCACTCAAAAGCCATCGAATTCAGCGGATGGGGCTCCCTGTGAGTTTTCTCTGCTTGATCATGTCATAAAAGCTTTATGGAGAACGCATTTAACTGCTAAAAATTTAAGACGGCTCTGATGGCTATACCGAAAGTAGAGTTCCAGAAATGTTTCGCGAGCTGGATCAAGCGCTGGCGTATGTGCGTGGCAGTTGATGGGGAATACTTTGAAGACGATATCACTTTTGAGAAATAAAGGTGATTAATAAAGGTGGTTTGTAGTTCTGTAGGTCCTTGATTTAGAATCACATTTAACGTGTACGTTCGAAAGCATATTGTACTCAACGATAATTGCTGCTTGTGATTACTTTTCAGGCCACCCTCGTAGGAATAAATATTTACTTAAATAATAAAAAAGCCGTAACAGCAAATATTAGGGAAACTGCAAGCTTTGCACAATGAAAACAGAACGCCTAGCTAAATTTCCTTTAACACTCCCTGCTCCACCTACCTGCATTGCTTTTCCAATCGTATTTAAAACTCATAAAACTCCAAATAATCGTTTAGCATAAAATTTTAGTTTGCTCAGTTTGCATGTTTCGCGCTGGAGTATTAAAATTTAATGTTAGATGTATTGGCAAAAATGCACCGAAAAAACAAAAAAAAAAGCTAAAACTAAATCTTTTGATTGCCACTGTGGTGCGCACAGCACGAGTAGGGAAACAACAACCAAACACTGCCTATTTCAATGGCTTTGGCAATTACGCCGGCACGAACTCTGATGGCGGATTCTTTTTGTTGGCTTTTTTTGGCCGCTTTCAATTAGTGAACTATGTGTGTGTGTATGTACACATGTGAATAGCAATATTTACTACAACAACAATACAACTTTTTTTTGTATTTTTTTTTTCTGTTTTTGTGCGCAACAATAGCGCATATCAATATCCGTAACTTGACATGACTTTAATGTGAATGTGAGCGACATTTAATTGGGCTGCTGTTGCATGCAACAAGCTATTAAGCAGCAGAAAAAAAATGTATTATAGCAAATTGAAAGATAAAAATTATTGAAAGAGGTTATCGATGATTGCCAAGGAAAGTGCAACGCTTGGTGGCTTGCGCTGCTGTGGCATGTGGGTGGTACGTTTGTATGTATGTACGTATGTATGTATGTATTTGACTGCCGCAGTGAAATTCTTTTCTCTAATAAATTATTTACAACCGGCTTAAGCGCCTGGAGATAGGCTCTTTTGTATGCATTGAGTGACATTTGTGGTAGCCAAGAGCTGATAAAGCATAGCCAACGGCTTGTGTGGCAACCAAAGCGCACATACGCACACATACACACATATAGGTAGTTGCATGCGGCCATAAACCATCGTGTGCTTGACTTTTAACAAAAGCGCTCACAAAATTTCCGCACACTTGATGGATAATCGATCGTTGGTTGCAAGCGGCGTTCGGCAACCAGCAGGCCACCTACCAACTGGCGCAATAAGCATCGGCGGAAAAATGTCATTAAAGACAACAATAGCAGCAGCAGCAGCAGCAGCAGCAGGAGCAAGCAACTATTATTACAACAACAAAAACTAAAACAACAACAACTACACGTATGACAAACGTGAAAGCTCACCCGCTATGCGCGCTGAGGTCAACTGTCATTGCAACTAAGCCGCCTGCCGCATGCCACATGTGTGTGTGGGCTCGTTGCGAAATTTGTTTTTGAGCAGTCAGCAATAAAAAAAATTTTACCAAAATAAATGCACAAAATAATAATAATACAACAACAAAAGCGTACTCTGTTTTTTTATCTTTTATTTTTATTATTATTTATTTTTTCCTTTACAACCTGGTTTAGGCCATTCAAAATATTATTGCTGCCACTTATCGCACTTTACGGCTATTCGACTGTGCTTGCGCGCGCTGCTTTGTCACTGCGCGCTGGCCCCCAGTTTAGCTGCGTCCAAGCAAGTTGGCAATTTGGTCAGCTGGTCGCCCAGCAGCCAGCCGGCCTGTCGTCTGCCCAGCCCACATGTCATCCCATATTTTTTAATTCACAACTAGATTACGGGCGCACAGTTGCATGTGTGTGTAAACGTGTGTAAGTGTACAGGAATACATGCATACGTGCAACATTGTGGCACTGTCACCTAAGCGACAGCTGAAAAAACGCACACATTTGCGACAAATTCAAATTTTTGGGGCTCACTTAAACGCAGCCACTAAAAGACACTTACCAAAAATCTATATTTTCAATATGTACGCTTTGTTGTTGTTGTTAGCTATATAAAACGTTTCTTTTGGCGTTTTTGGCTTAGTTGATTGCAGCTGATGTTTTATTGCTTGTTTTGTGCGTCCAAAATCGGCTAATCAAGTTTTAAGTTGGCCCATAAAGTTTTTGTGGCTGCCACACAGTCAGCTGGTTGTAGAGGCGCGCCGTTGTCTGCAGCCACAATGCGGGTGTGTTCGATAGTAAATAGGTATGAATACATACAGTTAAACGTGCCACTTGCAACGCAATCGGCGGGCGGTTGTGTTTTTGTTTTTAGTGATATAATAAAAAGAGAATAAATAGACAAAAATTAGCGAAATAAATGAAAAATTGAACATTGACATACATACGCGTATCTACAGTGGCGAGCATAAGTGAGTGCGAGATGATTTTTTTTTGTATAATTATTTTTTTCAATATTTGCAATTATCGAAAAAAAATTACGGATTGGTATTACTTTGTCTATACTAAGTGCAAATGTACAATTTTTCTACAAAATGAATAAAAGTCGTTATTGGAAAAGACAATATTTTTCAGGTGAGACTTTCTTTTATTTTATTATTGGGAGGTTGAATTAGTTTTAAAGGTTTTTTTCGAAGATTTGGGGCTTTATTGTGAAAAAAACGGTACAAAATATTTTATTCGAAGTATTGGCCATCGCTAGCTACAACTTTCGCCCATCTTTTGGGCAATTTCCGGATGCCGTTTCTCCAAAATTCTGGCCGCTGCTTGGCTATCCATGACTCAACCCATATTTTGGTAGCCTCGTACGAGGAGAACCGCTGGTCCGCCAAATCGAGACTCATATGCCGCAACAAATGATAATCGGAGGGAGCTATGTCTGGACTATACGGCGGGTGGGGTAACACTTCCCAGCCAAGCGTTCCAAGGTATTTTTTGACAGGTTGAGCAACATGCGGCCGAGCGTTGTCATGTTGCAAAATAACCTTGTCGTGCCTTTTTACCGTTTCCGGCCGTTTTTCTTTCAATGCCCGGCTTAAACGCATCAATTGCAGTCGGTAACGATCCCCCGTGATTGTTTCGCCCGGTTGGAGCAGCTCAAAATATACGACGCCGACCTGATCCCACCAAATGCAAAGCATGATTTTCTTGCCGTGAATATTCTGCTTGGCCGTCGACGTTGATGCGTGGCCGGGCAAACCCTATGATTTTTTGCGTTTTGGGTTATCGTAGTGGATCCATTTTTCGTCGCCAGTCACCACCCGATGCAAAAAACCCTTCCGATTTTGTCGCTCGATCAGCAATTCGCACGTAAAAAATCGCCGTTCGACGTCGCGCAGCTTCAACTCGTACGGGACCCAATGTCCTTGCTTTTGGATCATTCCCATCGCTTTTAGACGCTTGCAAACGGTTGATTTATCAACGCCCAATGATTCAGCAAGCTCTTCTTGGGTTTGGCACGAGTCCTCGTTTACCAATTCCCCCAATTCCGCGTCCTCGAACTTTTTGGGCTGGCCAAGACGCTCCTTGTCTTCGGTGTGAAAATCACCACTTTTGAATCGTCGAAACCAGTACTCACATGTTGAAATCGACGGAGTATGGTCTGGGTAGGCCTCCTGCAGCAATTCACGGGCTTGGGCTGTATTTTTTTTTTCAAATTGAAGCAGAAAAGCAAAGCTTCCCGCAAATTGCGTTTCGACGGCACGAAAGTTGACATACTCGGAGCACGAAAACACTGCGTTGTTTATACTTCAGCGAAATGACAGATACTGATAAACAAAGCCTAGGGATGAGGCTTTGTCATGAATATATATTCAGTATTGCCAACGCGATAAAGTGATAAATAGCGCCATCTGTGTGTCATAAATTTTTTTTTAATATGAATTTTTAGAAAAACTGCTTTAATGCGGTTTTATTATTCATTGTATTTTGGTTGAATAAAGTGTAACTTTGGAGTAGTTCAAAAAACGCGTGCATTTTTGACGATTTTTTTTGCTGGCGATTTGTCTGTATTTTCTCCATAGAACGAATGCCCAATAATTTTTTAATTTTTTGTCCAAAACTATATGAATCAGGTTTTAAGACTTTATAAAAAATAAACAAAAATTTACTCGTGGTTTTTTTTTTTAATGTTTGAACTAAAACTATATAAATCAAACTTTCATCCTATATACAAAACTTGGAAAAAGTTGAAAAATTTTGTGAGTGTACAAAGATTTTCTGTTTCAATATTTAGAACGTTTTTCGAGTTAGAATTATTTGGTTATTTTATTTGATTTTTTTTTTAATTTTATTTAATTATTCGTTTGTATCATGTTTTATAAAATAAAAATCTGTGTGGTTCGAGGGCGCTCGAGTGAGCTTCTGAGGATGAATCTCAGCTCAGCTCTCGAATCTCGTGGGTTTTCTCGCAGGACACTATGCGTGAGGAGTGCATGTGTCGGATGTATGGAGGATGAGGTGGAATCATCTCAGCAATTTTTCCTTAGCTGCCCAGTTCTGGCGTGGCTGTTACTGCTTTGCTACGCCTGTTTCATCAGCAGCATAAAGCGGTTGACGCAAACGCAGCACAGTCATCGTTTACAATTCACACACTATAAATCCATCCTCCTAACCATCCCATCACCACCTCTCCCCGCCCTCCCTTTCATCCCTTTCATCCCATCAGTTCTCTCCGTCACCTTATTTCCTTCATAATGGTATCACAAAGGACGAATCTGTGTAACTTCATCCAAGTGTGCCCATTCCTTGGGTCCTAACCTAACCTTATAACGCAAATTTTAAAACTAAAAAAAAATTGGAAAATTCAACAAATTTCCATCACAATTTCAAATATTCTGAATTTTTAGAAAAATTTCTTATATGCAGTTTTATAGTCCATTGAATTTTGGTGTAATAAAATGATAGTTTCAAGTATCAAAAGTTTCAAAAATTGAGAACTTTTTTGCTGGCGGTCTTATGCATTTTCTTCAAAGACGATAGAATACATCGTTGCGCCTTCTGAATTCGCAGTGTGTGGCTACAAGCATAACAAAAAAATGAAAAGGCAATGTGAAAAGCTTGTTTGTGAAAATGAAGGGTAGGGGAAAGCAATAAAAACTAGAAATAAAAATAAATAAGTAAATAATAAAAAAACAAACACATGAAATTATACACACACATTCTAGCCACGGCGTCATCCGCATAAAAACGCAAAAAACTGCATGTGGAGGATTTATATTAATTTCTGCTTTCACAATTGAATACAAAGCACTTCTTTTTCGTTAGTTTGTTTAGTTTAAATATCACAAATCGCAAAAAATCACAATATCACCAAGCCATTCACTGAATTTTCACAAGTATTTTCGTCCTTTTGTTTGTTTTGTTCGTTTGCTTTGTACTGGGACGAAGCCTGACGTCAGATTTGTCGAAATCGCTAAAAATAAGTTAGCTGTTTTGGGAAGGCTGGCGCCTTCAGCATTGAATTCGCCTTGCATTTTCTCTATATAACGAATGCTCGATATGGTTTTTTGTTTTTTTAAGCTTTTTTTTTAAGATTTTTCAAATTTTAAATAGAATAAACTAAAAATTTAAAAAAATTGTTAACACTTTCTACAAAATTTTTTATAAAAATTTCTAGTTTGCAGCAACATGGCTCTAGAAATAGAAAATATAATAAAATGAATTCACGCTTTAAAAGTCCAAAAATCGCTTGGATTTTTAATTTTTTTTAATGGTTTTTTGCACTTTATTCGATACAAACATTAATTTACTGCGGAAGAAAATTCGCAAGACAGTTTGCAAAAATCCCACGTTAGAAAAGAATCAACCCCCGTTTTTACAAATTGCTCTTATTATACAGGGTCCGCCATATAACTTTACGGAATTAAAAATGCTATAAAAAAGAAACTATATTACTCAATATTTTTCCAAACTGTTTTTTTTTATTTTGAAGTACAATCCTTCCGTTTAATGATGGAAGACAACTTCATTCATATGGCTGCCTCGGCTAGCCATGCACCATCCCATACGATCGGTCCAATTTTTCAACACATTTTGGATTGTATGCGGCTGTATTTCAGCTATGACATCGCGTATGTTGGTCTTCAGTGCATCAATTGTTGCTGGTTTGTTGGCATAACACTGGTCTTTGACGGCACCCCAAAGATAATAATCCAACGGCGTCAAATCGCAGCTCCGAGGTGGCCAAACGATATCCGAACGCCAATATCCTCCTCTTCAATTTCTCGGAACAAAAATTCGTTCAACATGGCCCGGTAACGCTCTCCATTGACGGTTACGGCCCCTCCTCGCTCATTTTCGAAGAAAAATGGACAAAAGATGCCTCTCGACCAAAATCCGCACCAAACAGGCACTCGTTGTGAATGCATCGGCCTTTCTTCGAGTGCGTGCGGGTTTTCTGAGCCCCAAATGCGGCAATTTTGCTTGTTAACATACCCGCCGAGATGGAAATGAGCTTCATCCGAAAAGATGATTTTTCTTCCCATTGCCGTACGTAATTTTCGTACACATTCTGCAACATTACCATGATTTTCAAAGTAATGTCGCAATATTTCCCAGCGTTCTTTGAGCGCACAAGCACACAACCATTTTCGTTCAGCGGAAGAATAAAACTAATTTTCTGTCAAATCAGATGACATCTAAGCGTTACCATTCTTCAAATAATACCTAGTTCAAATCCGTAACGATAGATGGCGGGCCCTGTATAAAAAATAAAATTTAATAAAAAAATAAAATTAAAAAGTCGTCACCAAAAAAAATTATTTTTTTATTCAACGCGAGTTTTGGAGCGCCAAAGTATATTAGATAAGTAGGTTAAATGGCAAGGGTACCTTTCCGTGCCGCTTTGATACCATAATGTGGACTACTAATTGCGAAAAAAATAAGGGAAGAGAAAACCATCTACAGCCATCCATTGCTGGAGAATTTCTTCAAGCCATCCCCAAAGAGCCCGCTAAGGAATCTCAAGCGCCTAGCCGCGAGAGCCGGACATTTGCAGAGAAAGTGTTCCAAGGTCTCTTTCTCTGCAGGATCCCCACAGCTTCTGCAATAGGGGTTGTACGGAATTCAAAGCTTCTCCGCATGAGTACCGATCATCCAGTGATTTGGAGCGCCTATTATGCCAAATAGGCATCAATGAGTTATAAAACGGCATACCAGAAAATGTTCTACAAACTCAAATTAAAAAGTTCAAAATTTATATACCATTATTTTTTTTAATTTTACAAAATTTTTTATAAAATTTGCTAGTTTTGTTCAAGCGTGAAAAATATTTGAAATTTAAAATGACATAAAAATGTTTATCCGAAAAACATTCTAAGTATTCAAAAAACTGTCATGCACTCAATTATGCACGCCACTGTAACACAAGAAAAATAAGCAAAAAATTTGCAAAATAAATGAAAAATCTAATACTGACATACATACGCATATCTGTATACATACAACCACACGCATGTATATAGTAAAAAAAGTATTTTACTTCACATAGAAAGCCTAAACTCAGCCATCAAAATTACAAAAGCAGTTAGCCGAAAATTTTAATAATAAAAAGTTACGAGAACCTGCTACAATGTCCCTCAAGCTGTCTGGTAGTCGTTATGAAAGCCAGTCGCCATACACAAAGAAAAAAATCACCCAACTTAAAACAAGTCCAAACACTCGCACCTGGCCAAATGTCATAATGTTCGAATATTGGTTTATGTCATTTGTTGCCACAGACCGGGCACCAATCACTAACAACAATGCAAGGCTTCTCTACTGCGGGCGTTTTTATTAAACAGCCAATTCGGCGGCCGCCATAGGCGCGTGAGTCTAGGTTTGACTATCGTTTGGTTGGTTCCGTGCGCGACGACAACTGTACAGTAGATGGACCAAATTATTTTCTTACGTTCGCCTCTTGGTATTACAAAATGTACGTATAAAAGGATACGATTTTTTTATTTTATTATTGTATTATTACAAAGTATAAAAGTGAATATGCTGAAAATATTATTGAAAGTTATAACAATATTTTCAGAGCCACTGGATGAGACGTAGTAATCTCCTTCTTCTGTACTATTTATCCGCGGTTCTAGAAAATTTAGCACTTCCGGAGTGAGCTTAGCGAGTTCGGTCATAGGAAAGCTTCTTATGCTGACTACGAATGGGTCAGACAACCTCAGTAGGCTATGAATTACCTTAGCTTAATTTTATTGCTTCACAGTGAATTGGGACCTCTGTAGAATAAGTCGGTGTTAGTAAGATATTATTTATTGCGCTTCCTTCGTGTTTCTTGGGCTACCTCGGATAGTTGAGTGATGGGAAGAATACAGAATACTGAAATATGTTATGTGTGGGCATTAAGCAGATTTTTAATTATTTTTATTTGACTATGCTAGTGGTACAGGAAGCAACTAATTTCAAAATTATTTCCCGACTAGAGTATTTTCTCTGGAGAGATATTATTAAATGCACCTTTAATGCCTAGGAAGGCTGCTAGATTATATTCTTTAAGGGGTAACACCACTGTAGAAATTTCAAAAAATTGATTTTTTTTTTATAAGCTTAAAATATTCTTTAAACCTTTTAAAATACAGAACAAAAAGTTTTATACGTTACCGAAGTCTATTTCATAAATATTTTAAGCTTTTAACCAAGCGTTAGTGACTGCTACCTAACGACTTCTCCAAATTTCCAAACTTTAAACGCGTTTTTCTCAAAACACGTTTTCTGAAATTGGCACGCAGCATAACTCAAACAATTTTAAATATTTTTAATCAGGTTTTTCACTACGTCTGTATAATAACCTTCTTAAGAGAAGAGCGTAGGGGATTTTCGATAGATTAATTTAAACGATTGTTATAATTATTTAAGTGCCGTTTTTTTAGTCCAAAATAGAGTTTTTTCTTTCAAATGCTTGCTAATTCCACAAAAATAAATATTTTTTAAATCCCCTACGTGTTTCTCTAGCTATTTTTATCTAGATTAAGAAAAAAAAAATGTTTCTTTGTTCCAGATTAAAATTTGCACCCTCTGTGCTGCGTGCCGCGGAGCTCCTTCAAGAGAAAACACATTACAAAAATGTCTCCAATGCCGCCATTTTGTAAAATTTTTCGATCAAACTTTGTAGTTTTGTATTTTAGTATATAAGTAATAACTTCCCAAATCAGAGTGATTGTTTCCCCTTTCCTTCTATACAAAAAAAATGCTTTAAAAATCGTGTTTATTTTACGCGTGTACAGTGGTGTTACCCCTTAACCGAAAAAAATGTCTGAATAGTACCCACAAGTGAGTGTAGGGCAGTATCGGTTGACCTACCCTTAGTGCAAGCATGTTGAGCTGCCAAGAAGTTCCCATTGTTCAAAAACCTTGTATGTGAAGATCGATCAAACGTTCCAGAGTTCTTTGAAAGAACGATGGCAAGCTGATTGGGCTGAAGTCCTTCGGAAGGTCGTGCGAAATCTTTTCTGCTTTGAGAATGAAAACCACGTTGGTTTCTCTCCACTTATCAGGAATATGACTGTCTATATGAAGCAACTTTTAAAAACGATTATGAGCCACGGTATCGCCGGATCAAGCATTCGTTGAAGCTCTACTGGAGCGATACCGTCAATACCAGGTAATTTATAAGGTCTGCAACTATTAAGAATAGGACGCAGCTGAAGTCTTTCCCCGAAGAGCACTCACTGGCTGTATATGACCGTTATCAGACCCATCCTCCTTTACGAGATTATAGTCTGGTGGACGGCTCTCGACAAGAGAGCGATTAGAAACAGGCTTGAGAGGATTCAACATATGGCGCTTTTATATATCAGCGGCGCTCTTAGAACCACACTCTCTGATGCTCTGAATAGTTTTTTCCTCTTACCTCCCTTAGATGCAGTTGATAAACAGAATCCAACACTGCTGGTCGGCTTGCCGTAACTAATCAAGTGCGCAATTTATGGGTTGGACATTCGACCATAACACTCGGTCTGGGTCTAATCAACCCTATTGACCATTGCTTGAATGAAACATACTTTAGTAGGTTATTTAGTACTAGGATTCCAGCTAGATGTGAGTGGGTCGACAATATACCAGGTCGGAAAAACTGTCTAGTGTTCTTTACTGATGCCTCAAACCTTGACGGCAAAGTTGGCTTTGGTGCCTACTGTATGAAACCAAAAGCGTTTCGGCTCGTCTTCCTAATCACTGTAGCGTATTTCAGGCTGAAATTCTAGCCAGTAATGAGTTAACTGTCTGGTTAGGTAAAAATGTGGCTCTCTTTACAGAAGTCTAAAAAGTCCGACAGCCAAGCGTCGATTAAGCCTCTTGGTAGGGTTGTCACTAATTCCATCTTTGCCTGCAAATACCAAGCGTTTCTTAACGAGATGTCCCTAGCACCCATATTGTAGGTCGACATGGTCAAAGATTGAACGTACCTCAATTCAACTATTGCAGAAGCTGCAAGAAAGAGGAGGAGGAAGCGTTCGTTAGACACCTTCTCTGTTATTGTCCCGCGTGGAATGCCACTAGGTTTAGATGCCTTGGCTCATTATTTCTAAATAATGCTGATGACCTTAGGAATATAAGCGTAAGTCTGATTAATGAGTTCGCACTTAAAAGAAAATGGTTTAACGAGGAGTAGCAGGCAAACTGCTACTGTGGCATCACAATGTAATGGCAACGGTCGAAGTGAGTTGCTCTAGAGACCGACTGCCACTTCTACCTACCTACCTTGGCTGATTAATTGAAAGCAAAAAATTCCGTCAGCATGGCTCGATAATTCGTTCACCGTAAGGCAGCTTCTTCCTCATTTTGAAAAAAATAACGGCCGATGATGCCGCCAGTTCTCTATGAACTTCTGTTTTGTCCACAATTTGGAAATGTTGTTCAAGCGTTAAACGATTCATAATGACTTTCCAAACCTTACCGAACAGAAATGTCAACACAGTTTGCCGTTCTCAGCTGTTAAGCTATAGTTATCGATATCGATAGTTTTCACGCAGCTAAAGAAAAACCCTCCATTTGTGGAACAACATCAAGCCCAAACCACAAATAGGAGGATGAGCTCAGCCAAACACCCAAAAAGGGGTACGTGTCAATTATATATATATACAGGGTCCGCCATATAACTTTACGGAATTAAAAATGCTATAAAAAAGAAACTACTCAATATTTTTCCAAACTGTTTTTTTTTATTTTGAAGTACAATCCTTCCGTTTAATGATGGAAGACAACTTCATTCATATGGCTGCCTCGGCTAGCCATGCACCATCCCATACGATAGGTCCAATTTTTCAACACATTTTCAATTGTATGCGGCTGTATTTCAGCTATGACATCGCGTATGTTGGTGAAGAGTGCATCAATTGTTGCTGGTTTGTTGGCATAACACTGGTCTTTGACGGCACCCAAAAGATAATAATCCAACGGCGTCAAATCGCAGCTCCGAGGTGGCCAAACGATATCAGAATTTCGGCTGATAATGCGATCTTCGAAGACAGTGCGCAAAAGATTGATCGTAGCATTCGCTGTGTGGCAAGTAGCGCCATCTTGTTGGAACCAAATGCCACCAATATCCTCCTCTTCAATTTCTCGGAACAAAAATTCGTTCAGCGGAAGAATAAAACTATTTTTCTGTCAAATCAGATGACAGCTAAGTGTTACCATTCTTCAAATAATACCTAGTTAAAATCCGTAACGATAGATGGCGGGCCCTGTATATATAAAGAAAAACCCGATATTTTAATGTTTTCTTTTAATGTTTCTCAACTTTTCTCAAACGAAATATCCAATCATAAATTAAATTTTCGAAACAGCACAGATATTATTTTAGTTATTTAAGTAAAAAAATCGATAATTCAAATTTCAAACGCTAGCTGAACCACCCTGTATTTTATGAGTGTTCATGTTAATTTGAAAATTTCAACTATTTAGCATAGAAATGATTTGCTGATTAGCGAATACCAACACGCTTTCCGGCATTTGCGGCTCAGTTGTGTTTACACTTTCATACATATTTCGTTTGGCAAGCTACAGCCATAAGTATACAAACATACATGCATATGTATGTATGGTATGTAAAACCAATATCACATAAATATGTGTGCATTTACGTGAAGCACAAGCCACCACCCGCTATCAAATACTAACCGAGAAGTAGTTAGGAAAAAATCACAACAAAGTTACGATAAATAGCAAATTTTTTATACCAACAAAAAGTCGCATAGCCAGCAAAAGCCAGGTCTTGGTTGCATGCAACATATGCTGTGTGCGTTGTGATTTTATTTATATTTTTACCCACAACGTCTGGAGAGTGACTGGCCAGTCCCTGTCTGCCAGTCTACCAGCTTGCCAGCCTGCCGTTTGTTATGATATATGAATGGCGGCGAGTGGTCAGCGAGCGCCATCAACAGCGCCATTACCACCAATACCGCGCGCCGCCAACCAACTTGTCCAACCATCGCATCAACAACCACCAGCCGCCAGCCACCAGCCACCAACCACCAGCCATTTGCGTCGGTGTGGCAGTGATTCAGTGCTGATAAAAACAATAACAACAACACTTAAAATAGATTTAAATGCATGAAGTTGGTCAATAGGACTGACTGATCGAGCAACCTGTTAGTCCCGAATATAAAAAATATGGGTGCGGTGAATTTGTTAGGGGGATGGGAAAAATTCAGTGTCGGTGCAGTAGTGAGAAATTTGTGAGTATTACTCGCATCTAAAGGTATGCCACCTTAGCTACATTTGTAGGTACGTATGTACGTAGTCTATTTGCAAGGTGGCATTGTGGAATTTTCTGAGATCGTTATTTTTGGAGGCTTAAGGTACGGGAGGCTAAGTGCACAGTGAGTACTTAGATGAATTTTATTAGCTTTAGCTCAATAATGGGATTCATTCGGGAATATTTGTATGGAGAGTTTGCCGCTTAGGGTGGCAGGCAGCATTTTAAATTTATATATGTAAAATGGTTCTTATTCTAAAGAAAAAGAAGAAAATATGTAGAATTTTTTATTAAGCATTTGGTAAAGATTATCCAATCAATCAATCCAATGGCCAATTTATGCTGCGCGTCCTTATGTTGTTTTACAAATGGAGGGCCCATAGTTTTGTACCCACTCTGAAGGAGTTGATTTTTATGATAATTCGGAGTTTGAAAACAAATTCTCTATCATTTGATTTCTCATGTTCACTGTGAGCATCAGACCCCTCACGAAGCCATTTTTGTGTTATGCATAAAGTAATACGAATGCCGCCTTCAGAATAAAAGAAGGTGACTTTTGGAATGCTGGGATGTTTGGTCGGAATGTTGTCTTAGATAGCCAAAGGCTTACTAGCAACTGATCAGTTTTTACTTAGCGTAGCGGTAGACTTTAGAATAGAATTTAGTGTAATAGAAATGGGATTTGAATTCAGTAGTCAAAGAGAATATAACTGCAAGACGGATTGTGGCGTCGGGGAATTGGAATAGTGTCCTTCAAGCAGAAGTTCTCAAGATAAGGGGGCTTGCAGGTTAATTAGCAACCATCCACAATAACTATCGGAAGTATTTATTTTATTTTTTCAGATAGTCAAGCAGTCATCTTAGCAGCTTAAAATTCACCTACAACAAATGCAAAAATCGTCAAACAATGCAAAGAAGAACTTAATGCTTTAGCGCGCACGGCTGACATCATTCATCAACAACATTCCGATTTGGGTACCTGGCCATAGGACCATAGAAGGAAATGAGAAAGCTTATGAACTGGTAAGACGGGTGGCATCCTACAACGAATCCGAAGCGATAGAAATAGACTGTCCCCAAGGTGTGCGCAAAAGCGAGAGCTTCTCACTCTGCCAGAAGCAGGCCGTTGACAAATGGACTAACACAGATACCTGCAAAATAACTAAACAAAAAAGGCCCAATTTTAACAAATAAAGAGCTAATGAGCTGTTATGAAAGTCACGAGCCGACATATTCTGTATAACATCAATAATAACCGGCCACTAATCATGCCAGGAAGATGGGTGGTCGTATAGATGAAAAACTGCAATCAAGAAGAATATAAGGACTATCTTTCTGTCTATCAGTCTTTCACTATCTGTGTGTGTGCCAAATTCTGGGTGCTCTACGACATAGAATGCTGGAGGAATTCTCGATGGTTAACTTGAAAGAAATTGCAAAAAAGAAAATAGACGACAGAGGTAGATTCATAGTCAAATCAGTCTGGTTCGACTGCTGATAAAAAGACATGTTGATACACCAATGGTTTTTGCTTGCTTATTTAGTCTTTTGTGATCATTTAATCTGAGCTGTGTCCCAACACCTGCACCACCACCACCACCAATACGATTACTGCGACTAATGCATGACGGGGGCCTATACAGCAAAACGCGCTGCAAGAGGTGTGTATGTGGGTCTAGCTGATAACCCATGTTTTTTTGGCATTCTTGACACTCAGAGCATATCTCGGTGCGGTATTTAGCCTCATTATTCATCGTCCGATCCTACCACTCGGCCCTCAAATATCCCCAGAAATCATAATGATTAAACTTGTGTATGAGTAACTGATGCAGATTCATCGCGAAAATGCATTTAAATTTAGAGTCTTTCACTTTCTCTGAAAGGCTAAGCATGGCTTTCCGAATGGTTGGCTTTGAAATTCCTAATTCGAACTGGTAACATTCTCAGTCTGAAGTAGTATTGCTCCCACTGAATCTACTAGATTGTTTACTATGGCAGTTTTGTCTCGCGAGGTGGCGATCTAAAAAGACAAAAGTTTGCAAATGGATAAAACCCGAATTTTTGAACCAATTTGTCGGAATCTTCTTCTTCTTGATTGGCGCGAAAATCATTTACGCTATTTGGCCGAATTTAACGAAGCGCGCCAGTCGTTGCTTTCTCGTGCTAACCGGAGCCAGTTGGAAACACCTTTGAAATCGACAAAAAGTTTATGTGTGTCGATTCTCCTTTCACGGGTACTTTCCAAGACTTGGCGTATTGTGAATACGAGTATCTGGTCGAAAATTTTAATTTTGGAAAAATACGAATTTTCTTGGAAGGCCTTTGAAAGGATAAGTTTCTAATTTATTTTATTTCTTTATAATTTTTTAGCTAAAAAATTCTGCTAAAGCATATTTAAGTGTAAGCGCTCATTCACTGTCCACCATATGGGCTACTCTGCATAGACAGACTGCATGACTTTGGGTAACTAACCCTTAAAAGGTAACGTTATTTTACTAATTTTAAGGAAAATATCATTGTATTGACGTATTTTAGATAGATATTAAAAATGTGAGATACAGTAATCCAACATTAATAAACCTTACCAAGAAAGAAAAGAGAGCTCCTAATATGGCAAGTGAATGGAAAGTAAAATGGAAAAAGTGCAACGATAACACAGGCCTGCGAAATTTAACATTTTTCAGTGGCTGTACTTGTTTCTTGTAGTTTTTTATGCGCTGAAAACGAATCTGACCTTCACAATGCTCCATCACGTCAGGATTTTTGGTAAATGAAGCCTAAAAGGTCAAAAAATTGCCATTTTAGCCATTTTTGATAATTTTTTTTGGGATAGAAATTTTTTTTTCAATTTTCGACGAAAAGGTCGCATAGTACAACTCTTTAGCTTTAAAACCCATTTTTTAAAATTATTGTACGATTTTAAAAAAAAAAGTTATGACATTTTGAAATTAACAGTTACAGTTACGCCAATAGACGTTATACCCAACGTATACGTAAAGAAAATCTTAAGCGAAGTTTCAAATTTGAAATATTGTGATGCTTGTTGTGAAACGACCTATGTTTTTATAAAATAAAATTACATTAATGATAAGAAATTTAGGACGAAGAAGGTTAATACAACGCCTTAATGAAGCCACAGAAGGGAATATTTGCCGTCTTAAAAAGTCATTTCAGACAGCCACACGGTTCCTAAGGAAAGACTTTGTGCCATGTAGCCAAAAAAAACCAAAACAAAAAACTAAGTATTAGCAAATCAAAATAAAAAAGTAATGGTGCCAATACTTATTTCAGAGTAAACGCGTTGACGGTAACGAGCATTACCATATTTTGCCAGTCCAAATTTATCACAGTGGCCATTTACTTTATTTCAGCTAATACAACAAAAATTACCTTCCATATGCCGCAAGGCGCAATGGTCATCAAATAAATAATCTAAAATTGCTTGAGTCAGTTTGAGTGGTCATTCATAAAACACAAGTGAACTAAAACTACTCTTATGCACTCACACACACACATACACAGCTTAGCAGTCACACAGCATCCAACATTTTAGCTGTGAATAATTGAAATAAGGCTGCATTTTTTTCGGAGTTGGACGGCCGATAAACCTGCTAACCTGCTAAACTCTGGACTAACTGGCTGATTGCCTGATTGGTTGATTGGTGGCGTGTCTCCCCCACACATTGCAAAGAGGCACACACACACTGACATACAAACACGCATGGGAGTATAGGCCAAATAGTCACACATGGGCTTGCTGAGGTTGAAAGCTACGTGGATTTGGTGCGCATGCACTCAACTTGTTACGCTCCTGTTGCATGCAACTTGCAGATTTATTTATGCGAGCTTTTACTAACTGTACTTATAATTGGTATATTAAATGATTTAAACAACTTTTGCGGCAAAAATTTCAATATGAAATGCGTTAAATAACTAAGCGCTGGGACTTTTTGACAAGTTTTTTAAATTTATTTGTTTGTTACTTAATCCCAAATGGTTTTTTTTAATGAAAAAAAATTATAAAAATGTTCATCAAAGTTTTAAACATGAATTTTTTTTTAGAAAAATGTTAAGTATACAATTTTTAGCCCATTGAATTGTATGATTGATTCTCCTACGCGAGCCACATCAGATCAAGCTTCAAATTTTGGGGAAATTAAACAAAAAAATTATAAAAGTTTCGTCAAAATTTTAAACATGAAAAAATTTTTTTTAACCCTTTCGCACATATTGGGACACATACGTCCCAGCAAAAGTTTTCTTATAACTATAATCTAAATTTTCCATTGAAACTCATTGAAAACTGGCCCGTCTGATATAGTGAGGTTCAGTTAACGGTTCTGTGTTTTTTTATGCTAGAATAGTAAACAGGCGCCGCTCAGTTTGTTTCTAAACGTGACTGTGCTTGAATCAATTTCTATTTTGTTGTGAATATTCGATTTTTTCAGTGAATATAAATGTAAAAAATAGTAGATTTTACTAAAACTAATTTCGAATTGGATCACCGTAATTGAGTAAGTTAATTAATGTAGCATTATTTCAGTTTCTAAGTCTTATTTCGATTATTTTTATTTATGGAATCTATGTGTCCAATTAGGTTTATTTATTGATATAAATATGTCCCGTTTAGAGCTTGTCGACATTCTCTAACCTTTCGAAATTTTTCACATATTTAATCATAAACCTATTTTAATTTAGAAAAACCTTAAAATATGTCGAGAAAATTATATGAAGAGGATATATTGGCCCACCTAATGGAGTGTGACGAATCTGGTGACTTTGGTGACGTCGATTTTTCAGACGGCGGTGACGATAATTATGAGCCCTCTGAAGAGAAAAGCTTCTTATCAGAAAAATCTAGCAAAGATAACGGAAATAATACTTCTTCTGAAAATGATGAGTCGCAATCAACGGAAAGGGGTGAAAATAATTATGTCTCGACATTTGAAAATGTTCCGGTTTTGTCAATACCTGATGAAAATTTCCAATCATGAAAGACTCCCTGGAGTCCCCTGGAGGGGGTGGTGGACTTCCTTTTCACATTTTCTAATTTCAGGGTCTGTACTGAAGCTAGATATATCACTAAAGTTGAAATGTTCTCACTGGTTGTTTTCCGGTTCGAAGGGGTTAAATTGCAAGTATCAATTTTATAACCCATCGCATTTTGTAATTGATTCTCCTGTGGAAGCCACATCAACTTAAGCTTCAAATTTTGTAGAAATTAAAAAAAAAGCATTATACAAATTTTCATCAATATTTCAGACAGGAAAATTTTTTTTAGAAAAATTTTAAGTATGAAATATTATAGCACATAGAATTTTATAACTGATTCCCGTATGCGAGCTACATCAATGCAAGCTTCAATTTTTGTGAAAATTAAAAAAAACAATAAGTTTCCATCAACATTTCAAACAGAAATTTTTTTTTCTTTTTTTTTTGAAAAATTTTAATGTTGCGGTGAGAATCCTTAATATGCAGGAAGAACCAATAATGCGGGAAGAAACTTGAAGGCGGCTATAAATTCGCTGCGGGGAGAGTCCTTAATCCAACAATCCAAAACAATAATGAATTTTGCTGCTTCAATGGAAAAGTTACAATTTTTCTCTCAAATTTATTACAAATTATTCCCTATATATACACAATTATTTCAAACAAAACCTACTTATTTTCACAGAAAATTGTAACGAATAACAAGAGTTGAAAAACATTAAAGTATTTTAAACTAATACTAAATTGGACTGAACATTAAGAATGTAATTTTATAGAACTTTATAATTGATTTTCCTGCGTAAGCCACATCAATTCAAGCTTCAAATTTTGTCCAAATTAAAAAAAAAGCATAGAACACTTGCTATAAAATTTCAAATTTTGAATCTGAGTTTTGCAGTTGCCTGGTATGCAATTTTATGGCCCTTTAAATTTTGATGTAAAAAATTGCAAGTTTGAGGGAAGTCGCGTTGATTTTTTCAATTTTTTATTTATTTATTTTTTTGTTGTTGGTGGTCTTGCGCATTTGTCCCATATAACGCTTTCTCGAAATTTTGGTATTTAAGTATTTATTTATACGTCACCAATATGACTTGAGCAATAACTACAAGCGAAGAAAAAAAAATTAAACAAACAAAAATTAAAAAAAAAAAATTTCAAATTTCTTTTTTTTTTTATTTTTTCTTTCCCATCGCAAAACAAGACCAATATTATTTATTAGCCTAATGCGCCAGATATCACGTAATATCGCGCTCGTAAACTCGTAAATGGCAATATTGAAAACTTTTAAGTGGATTTTCATATTTCATTTACAGGAAAAAATTATGTACGTGTGTTGTGCCAGGTGAATAATAAATAAGTAATTCAGAAATTTTGACTAGCAATTGCAGACGTAGATAAGCATAAGTAATGCGTTGTAAAGTGATCTTGGTAATAAGATAACTGTAATGTGTTAATATTGCGATTGGACTACATTTGGTGAGATGGCGTTTTCTGCCAAAATATTTATAAGTGTTGCAATGAAATGCGCAAATATGAGTGTGTGTATGTACATGTGTGTGCGTATTTATGTATGCGCACGAAGGGGATTTGGAGTCCGCGTTGATTTGATATACACGCGCAAATTATTAAAACTGGCATTAACTTTTTTTTTTTAATTTTTTCGGAAAGTATTTTCTTCCACAAAAAATTCTTATTTTATGACATTAAGTGCAAAAAAAGTCGGCAAAAACATTATTAATAATCCGTACGAATTTTTAACACTTCCTTTAATAAAATTTCGTGAGCTTTATTTCCGCATACCCAAATATTATATGTTCAACGAATTTGGATTAAAAAATTCTATATATTAATGGACATTTTTTTGGATTTTTTTAAATTTTGTAAAAAATGTTAAAGTTTGATTTATATGGTTTTGGTTAGAACATGGAAATTTTTAACCCCTGAAAGATAATCATATTCTGATACACGTAAAAGATAATCGTGCGTAAAATTGAAGTATAATTTTTAACCAGCTAGTTTGTCGTATTTTATGTAGATTTTTTGATACAAATTTTAAATTTTATTTTTAGAAATGAAATATCAGGTCAGTCCATAAGTTCGTGCGTATTTTACCCATAATTTCAATTTTGTACGATTTTTGCATACAAAAAATTATTCGCGGAATATAACGGAACAATTTTTATTTTTTCTTTATGCATTGTGCATTCAACAAGTAATTTTAATCGCGGATAGAAGCAGGTGTTGTTAAAAAATAAAATGGAATCTTCGAACGCGTATAAGAGGCATATTTTGTATTTTTTTATAAAAGTAGTAAAAGTGCAACAATTGCTGCTGCAGAACTAAACACTGTTCACGGAGATGATACCGTGAGTGTAAGGACTGCGCAAAAGTGGTTTTCAAAATTCCGCGCGCTGTTTGTCCTGACGCCTTGCTCGAACTCGTGGAAACTAAGCCAAATTTGACAGTCGATATGATAGCTCAGAGGTTAAATTTATCGCATGGAACAGTTCACAGGCACCTGGTTCAGTTGGGAAAGCTTTCAAAGCTGGGAAAATGGGTTCCGCATAGACTTTCCGTCGCCAACCTTCAGCAGAGAGTGAATGTGTGTTCTCAGCTACTGCAACGGCTTGAAAATGAAAGTTTTTTGAACCGTATCGTTACTGGTGATGAAAAATGGGTCCTTTACAATAATCCTGTTCGGAAACGCCAATGGGTAGATAAAGATGAAACACCAGAACCGACCCCCAGAGATGGCCTTCACCCCAAGAATATTCTCCTGTCTACATATTTGGTGGGATATGGCCGGTATTGTTTATTATGAACTTCTGGAACCAAACCAGAGGATAACTGCTGATTATTATTCCCATCAGCTATCAAACCTGAATGCCGTCTTTAGTGAATAGACGCAAGACTTCATATCGCAAGGCAAACATTAGGCAAGCTGAACGAGCTCGGATGGGAGCTAATGCCGCATCCACCATACTCTCCGGATATTGCACCTTGTGATTAACACCTTTTCCGTGGACTTCAATCCCATATGAGTAACAAGAACTACTTCTCAAAAGAAGCTATAAAAAGGGATATCGAAGCGTATTTTGGCTCCAAGGACAAACAATTTTTTGAGCAGGGAATTAAAAACTTGCCTAAACGTTGGGAAGACATTGTAAATAGTGAAGGATAATATATTATTGATTAATAAATACTTTAAACATCTTTTTTTTTAATTTTAAAACCAGCTTTAAAAAACGCACGAACTTGTGGACTGACCTGATAAAAACAATTGTATTTAAAATATAATGATTTTATTTAGTATGAAAAAAAACACGTTGAGTGGTTCTTCTTCAGCAATCAACAAAACTCAGGAACAATATTTCTTTGGCACTTCTCACTAATTTTTTGGAAACTATCAGTAATTTTGGCTTATCTACTTTTATCATCCATTCGGATTCGGAGACATCATGACAAAGAATTAAATCTATCCTGACTCATCACAGATCCATACACCATTGATCAAAGATCGATCAAATAGCCAGAATCGCAACAATATTCTCAAATCGCTTGCCGGCAGCACTTGGGGCAAAGGCAAAGAAATGTTGCTATCGACATTTAAGGCAATAGGCCGGCCGGTTCTGAACTATGCTGCACCTGTCTGGTCGCGTGGAACCAGTGATTCGCAGTGGACGAAGCCACAGACATGCCAAAATACAGCCATTCAGACAGCGACCGGTTGCCTCCTGATGTCCCAATTACAACACTTATGTACATGACGAGGCCCATATGCTCCCTGTAATAGAGCACAACAAACCGCTCAACAAGCAGTTCTTGTTAGGGTGCTATCACAGGTCTGAGGCTGAGCCACCTCCCAGGCATGTCAGTAGGCACCTCCTGACAAATCAGACCGACAACTACTGGATCGAACAGTGTACAGACAGACAATTAACGATTTTCATTGATAGACTCTTACCACCTCCTTAAGCTCCCGACCCCCGAGTGCTGTCATCGGAGTCTAACCACCACCCATTGCAGACGAAGAGCTTCAACTTCCCCAAGAGTCCCGCGTAACCTTGGCACAATTACGTTCGGGATACTGTAGCAGGTTAAACTCCTACCTATCCAGAATCAACCCCGACATACATACATAGCATATGTCCCGCATGTGAAGCCACCCCGCATGACACTAACCACCTTTTTACATGCTCCATCAAACCCACTCATCTAACACACCTCTCCCTCTGGACCCAACCTGTAAAAACAGCAAGTTTCCTGGGCCTACCGTTAGATGAGCTAGACGAAGACGACCGGTGATTACACTACACTGACAGGACAAAGTTTCTGCTACAACAATAACAACATCAATCATATAGCTCTACTCTAAAAATGTGGGTTTCCTTTCTCGCTTCTGTGATTACCAAAATCCCAATCAAAAAACGAATTTCATCTTCATGAGTATCACGAAATGTGGCATCTGTCATAGATTTGCTTTGTTTCAAAGACATCTCTGCACTATTCCATTTTACGATCTCGACAATTATTTCATGAGTAAAAAAGATATTGTAGCATAAAACAGGATCAAACCTTCGAAGACGCTGAATTGGAGGCATTGCTCAATGAGGATCCATGTCAAACGCAAGAAGAGCTTGTTTCAGAATTAGGAGTTACCCGCCAATCCATTTCCAATCGTGCATGGGAATGATTCATAAACAGGGGACTTGGGTTCCTTATGAATTACAAACCAAGGGATGTTGAATGCCGTTTTTTCGCCTATAAACAACTGCTCCAGCGGCATAAAGGAAGGGTTTTCTTCTTCGCATCGTAACGGGTGATGACAAATGGATTCATTACAGTAATCCAAAGAAAAGAAAGTCATGGGTCATGCTTCTACGTCGTCGCCTCGGCCGAATATTCACGCTGCGAAGGTCATGCTATGTATTTAGTTGGACCAAGTTGGTATTATTTATTATGATCTGTTTAAACCCAAGCGAAAAAATCACTGGGGATCGGTATCGACTTCAATTGATGCGCTTGAGCCGAGCACTGCGCGAGAAGCGGCCGCAATACGCGGAGAGGTATGAAAGGGGGATTCTACAGCATAACAACGCTCGGGCTCACGTTGCCAAACCCGTTAAAACCTACCTCGAAACACTGAAATGGGAAATCTTACCCCACCCGCCATATTTTCCAGATATTGCTCCGTTCGATTATCACCTGTTCCGATCGATGGCATCGATCGATGGTCTAGCTGACCAGCAGTGCCATTCTTATGAAGACATCAAAAATGGCTTGATCCGTGAATAGCCTCAAAAGATGAGCAGTTTTAACGCGACAATATACTTTGATTCCAGTTGTCATAGTGCGTGGCGCTTAAAAACCCAACGAGGTATTTTGCCTTATCGACACTAACTTGAAAACCCAATTGAGCCTTGGTTTCTCGCAAGGATAGCAAATACGTCAGAAAAGCCGCAGATCTGCACGCTTTTCGTGAAAGCTAGAAACTAAGTTAAATATGATGGTAACGACTGTGTCTCTTTGTTTGACAGCTGTGACAACATCAAATGAATCGGAAGTTTTTCCATGCATCACTCACTACCTTGGATATTGTTCCTACCAGGATCATTGATACCAACAACAGGTATTATCTATCGATATAGAAAGATGATTAACGATTTTTTTTTTTTGCCGGAATTGGATGGCATTGATCTGGACAACGTTTATTTTCAACAAGACGGCGCTACGTGCCACACAAGCAACGAAACCATTGATCTTTTACGGGAAAAGTTTCCGGACCGTGTTATCTCTCGAAGAGGTGATCACAATTGGCCACCGAGATCTTGTGATTTAATACTTTGTGACTTTTTTCTTTGGGGTCACGTGAAAGAGAAGGTCTACGCCAACAGCCCAGAGTCGATTCAAGACGTCAAAGATGGAATTCATGAGGCTGTTGAGGACATAGGGCAGCCACTTTGCAATTCGGTTAAGGAAAATTTCATGCCTGTAAGCGTGGTCGTGGTGGTCATTTGCCTGATGTTATTTTCCCCTATTAGCGGCATACCTTCCTCTTTATAATGAAATAACCCTCCGATCATTTATATTAAAAAATAACATTTTTCTTTGAATATCAAAATGACACCTCTTACTGGAGAACAGTATATAATATAAAAGTAGAAAATAACATTTTAAATTTAACCTGTTGCTGAAACACCCTAAAATATCACTCCCATCTCAAAAGTTTTACCAACGAAATTATAATTTTTTTTTTCAATTTGAGCCATTAAAAAATACATAATAACATACTCGTCATTGTGAGAACATAATCTGAATAAAAGAATTTCGCTTCCCATAATTGTGACATAAAAATACATAAAATCTTTTAAGCTTAAATTTCACAAACAATCATACATCTACAGTTTTTGAAATGGATTCATATTAATTGTAACTAAAAAATGTACGATTTTAAATTTCCGCTTCGCCAGACACTTAGAAAAAAAAAATACTCTTACGCATTATTATGTTTGTTTTTTTGTTCTGCCTTTTTTTTTTTTTGTTGTGAAATATTGATATTTATTTAGTTCCCACACACTCTTCAGTGACCACGAACAAAACAATCAAACTCTGTAATTCGCTAAGCGTTTCATAAAATTGAAATATTATTAACAATTTCCATAAGTCTTCGGGTCAAAAGCGCATTCAAGTAGAACAATCACAAAAATTACTCATATAAAGAGGTGCGTTCATGTAACACACACACACACACGCGCGCACACACAAAGTAACATTTAACAGCATTTAAGTGGCAATTCCTGATGGGTCGCTGATCACCCACGGCGCTGCGCATTACAAGCCCAAAAACACAATGACTAATCACCATTTACCAACAATTATTGCACTGCGTTGACTTTTCCACCCAAAAAACTGAGTAAAATAATACAACAAACAGCACACATAAACGTACACAAACAACGCCACGCATACCCATAAGACGCATAAAAGTATACCTCGATATTTAAAGCGTGTGAAACAACCCGAAATTTCTGGTGAATAATAAATATTTATTTGAGTGAATATTAGGCATTAGAAATTTTCCACTTCCACTTCCCTCCATGCGTGCGTTTTCATGCTTTTATTTCCCAGCGAGCGGCAAAAAGGGCAACTAGCGAACGCTAAGTACTCGCCGAATATACGCGCGAGCGATAAGCAACGCTTCATCGGGTTGTTTGAATGCTCGCTTGGAGCGGCGCGGAAATGCCAATAGGTGTAACCGGCAGCTAGCAGTCGATAGCCACCACCCAAAATGCAACCCAGCTCGGTAGAGTGAACGTGTGAAATCCTTAAATAGCCGCGAAATATGTTTGGGTGAGTATTCAGCGCTTGTAGTGAACGGGATGGAGTGGTGGCAGCAACAGTCAGAGCCATTCGGGTTGACATTTACAATATTGTCGCGTTTCCCACAATTGTTATTTGCCAACAATAATGCGCAACAACAATGCAAATAAAAATATAAATATTAATTACAACAACAAGCACTTAACAATTGGGCGGTTTGCGTGTTTTTGCAATTAGTTGTTATTCGAAAATCTTAGGATATGCCATAAATTGATTAAATATTTAAAAGTGACTGAGGATTGGAATAGCACTTGAAAATATATTTATTATTGGTTTAATCCCACATTTCTGAAATATTCGAGGCATGAAAAAACTTTCATGATTTGATTTATTTTTTCGACAATATTTTCATTTAATAAAGGCTTAACTTTAAACAGCTCGACTGTGGGAAGTAGTAGTAACTATTTTTCTTGGTAGTGCTTTGCGGTGACCATTTGAAAAAAAAAATAAAGTACTGGTTTTTATTTATCCAAAAATCTGCGAAAATTCTATTGAAGCCCATCGGATGATCATTGAGTTGGAGACCTTAGTTTCGAGAAAAATGCATTTAAAGTTTTCGTCTTGTCCGCCAAGGATCCGAAAACCCCTTACTAATTTTCGGATACCTCGGAAATTTTTGCTAAATATTTTCAAAATATTTCAATATTAAGTGCGAAAATGGTTCGGGCTGCCCTGGTGCCAAATAGTGCAGTGACCCTTTACAATACCTGTGAGGACACTGGAAGTTGATCTGTTGAATCCAAGCAGACACTTTGTCCTCTTAAGATTTAATTTTGGCCAAAACTACCACCTTCTATTGGTTCCTGTGATTACGTTCACGACAATCGCAGTGTACAGTTAGTTTATAGGAATGCTTATGTCCTCTCCCACTCGCTGAAGTTCAAGCTCAGAGCCTTTCCTCGCACACGCATCCTCCACTCCAGACTGGCCGGGAACCCAACAAGCTGTGGTGTTGTGTTGTTGGATGAGCGAGAGCAATCTCCTGCAGTCTTTAACAAGTAACAGATATTTACATCGATTTAATTATTCAGTAAATTGTGAAATACTTAAGACAGTCAAGAACATTCTTATTCGAAAGCTTCTTTACCCGGTCATCGCCTGAAACCGTCCCAAAAATAACGTTTATCCAAGTCTTCAAATTGGACTTTCATAACACATTTACTTAGTCTTCCTCCAGGTGTATCGGGCACCCATAGTTCAAGGCTTCATTCATCTTAGCCTTTGTATCAATATACGGAATCGACCGGCATACAGCACCGAACGACGTTTAAAGTGAGCGATGCTTACGAAGCGTACATTTTAACGTACGCTTCATTCGGTACATAGCTTTCTGGGCTTTTGAGCTCTTTCCTCCTTCTTCTGGAGCTGAATACCTCTAAACTAGAAATGTTAGATTGTTTCGTAACCTCTAAACTAGTGCAAATTTGCTCTATAAAACCTTGTTTCTGCTAAGCTAACCTTTTAGAGTTCTTTAGTATCCATAAAATCATTCATTAGGTCTTTGGAGTCAATAAAGTAAAACAGATATGGTTGGATCCACACCGTCTAAAGTAAGCAAATGGGGCAAAGGACAGTACACTGCTCTGCTCTAAAGGAACCATTCCCTCCAAATCCACGGATGTACGAAACGTGCCGAGGGACTTACGATTAGCCGTCATTTATAAGCAAAGTGCAGTAAGTGCCGTCCTAAAGAAAGTATCCAGTTTTAGAGCAGCTCGAATCAGACTCACCACAACATTAGACGGGATTTGTCCATTAGGCAAAACAGATAATTGTGGAGCCCCCATAAACTACAACTTTCAGGAGTATGTACCGAAGCAATTACCGGCTTAAATGAAACTCTTCCCTTTTATAATCATCGAATATTATAAATCATATTATTAATTTATGAAGAATAGCGCTGGTATTCATGCATGACAAGCCGAGTAGGTGGCAATAGAGGAAACTATGATTTTCATGATTTTTGCATAATTAGAAAGGCTGACGCTTTAATAATTATGTGTCAAAGTTTTAGGTCAACCCAAGGCAAATACAGGGTTGGCCATATTAAACTGACCCATTGAGTAACCCTATAACTTTTTACTGTAATTTGAAATCTAAGGTTTATGTCAACAAGCCAAAGACACTAGGCGCACTTAAGGCCAATATCCGACGGGAAATAGCCGCCATATCGGCCGAGACGCTGACCAAAACTATGGAAAACGCCGAAAAACGGGCACATTACGCTATACGAGCTAAGGGCGACCACTTGCGCGATATCATATTCAAAAAGTGATGTAAACGAATCTCCTTGAACTAAATTAAATGTTTTTCACAATGAAACACAAAAAAATGTTTCTTTTTCCATATTTTTTTAATAATCACATGGGTCAGTTTAAGATGGCCAACTCTGTATATTAAAGGCGGTGGCACTAGATCGACAACAATGTTTTGTAAGTTTGATTGTCACGACAGAGTATTGGAAAAGTAGAAAACAAAAAATTTATTCTGTGCGGACAGCCATATGGGCACAGCGAAAGAAAAAAAACAAATCAGCTGATTTACCAACACCACCTTTAATAGATTCGCCTTGGGGCAACCAGAGCAAAATTGAGAGAGTTGTAGCTCTTTTAATGAAACAGTTTTAGTGCTTTTCATCAAGAGATGACACAAATAATAAAATGTTCATATTTTCAGATAGTTTAGCAGCTCTAAAAGCTTTTAAATATACTACACAAACAATACCAAACCCACAGTGGACTCCCATAGATCTCTCAGCAAGATGACGGAGCAGTTTACTTTTCACTTGGATACCAGAGCACAGCAACTTACCCATCAACGCGATAGTACGCGATCTTGGCGAAAAATATACTTTCGCTCCAGTTTCGTAGAAAGAAAAATGAGCAGGTTCAATTTAGAGGGCTTGTCGTAAAAACAAATTTCACAACCAATTGGGCTGCTAACAGGCCACCTCATTATCAAGAGGAAAGCCAAAATACTGAGAGCGCCTTTTAACCACTTCTGGCGAATACTCCGGAGAACGAGATGGGCGTTTGTGGTCACATATTATTTTTTTTTTTTAGTTTTGTAATATAATATTGCAAGTTAAAAATAAATCAAAAATAAAAATATCAGAAACGCTCAGATTCTTCGACTCAACATGCCGGCTGGAGCAGAGAGGAAACGTATGAGAAAGTTGAAACAGTCGTATTTCAAAGAAGTTGACCAAATTAGTAATGAAGCTCTCTGTTTCGGAAAAGGAGCTGTAATACTTAAGAAAAGAAAGCGAGTCGAGTTCTGGCGAAATTTATGGCAGCCATGATATTCATATTAAGGAAGACTAATAGAGATATTCATAAGATGGCTGATTGCAGAATAAACGTCATTTGCTAGCAGAAAATACAACGCCGTAGTATGAGGCTCACAATCTTACAAGATTTAGGCCGCATTTTGCTTCAATTTGGGAGTACATTTTGATTATTTATTTTTCTGTATGCAAAAGGAGAACTCTATAGTTTTTCGATACTACCAAAGAGGTGTCACTTTTTATCAGCAGCTCTTACAGTACAGTTTGGCGAAGGCAGCGCAATAGCTGCTGTTCTTGTATTGGTAATACTTCACATTTTTTTCTTTTTTAATGGGTGAAAACTGAGGGCTTTTTGTCACTCTATTTAATGAGGTTATTACTTTTTACTTTTTTTTTATTTTTTATTTTTTAATCTAAAAATTAAACGCCTCCCAGGAGTTCGTCCCATTCAATTTAGCCATTTAAATTAAAATAAATTAAGCGACGTTGTCGACAACCGCCGCGCAGGCGCATGAAATATTTTTTGCGCGTGCGAGTCATCAGTAAGTTTGCGTGAGTGCGCGTGTAAAGCGAATTTGTTGTATGCAACAAAATATTGTTAAACTCATAGCCAGACGAGGACAGCACATTTATAAGGGGTGTACAATTAAGAATTTATATTTTGAAATTTTAAGAAAAGAAACTTAAAAATTTTTTAACACTTGTGGAAAAACATCAAGACGCACACCACGCTCGGCCAAACACCCAATAAAGAATGTAAGATCCAGCTATGTACTTATGTATATATAGTAGCAAGCATAAGTGATATATGATGATATTTTGTTTTAAATATTTTCAATGTTTTTTGGGTTAAAATTTGTTCGTAATTTTCTTTTTTTCAAAATTTTTAATTCTTTAACCAAAAATCAGAACTAAGAATCATATACCTTAAATAATTTTTCAAACCTTTTAAAAAATTTAGTAAAAATCAAAAAAATTCCACCAATGTTTCCAGCTTTTTAATATGAACCTTTAGAAAAGTTCGGAGTATGCAGTTGTACAGCCCATTAAATTTTGTTCCAATAAAGTACAAGTTTTGAGCGGGTAAAAAATCGCTTTAATTTGTAATAATTTTGTTTTCTGACAGTTGTTTGCATTTGGTTTCATTTGAAAGTTAATTTCTCTGTGGAAGGAAATACGATAAAGTTTTAAATTTTAAAAATTCTCGTTATTATAAAAAAAAAAACTAAGAGTCGCCACAAAACTACTTTTTTTTAATTTTTTTAAATGTTTTCTTTTTTTTTCAATAACACAAGGGGGCGCAAAACTAATCATCCAATTCTGGTTTTACATAACTTTTTTTCTAACTAAACTAAGTAATAGAAATCTTAATTTTGATTTTTACGCGCTTCACTGTTCCTGTCTACTTCACAAATGTCAAATGATTGACGTACAACGGCATTTGCAAAACCTAAAACTCTTCCGATAGAGTGATTAATTTCGTGCCACCTTGTAGCTTAAACTATCATCAGGTGAAAACAAAGTTTCTCCAAAAAAATGTTTAACAAAAGGCAGTTTTTCCTAAATTTTTTTTATTTTGATCTAATATTTTTTATCCGAAAAATTTTTTTAATTTTTTAATAATTTTTATCCCGAAAAATAATTTATATATATAATTTTTAACGCTTTTCATCCCAAAAAATTATATATTCTTATTTATTTTTTCTAATATTTTGTATTCCAAAAAAATTGTTAATTTTGTTAATATTTTTTATCCTAACACACTCTTATTATTTTTTTTTTTAATATTTTTCGTCCGAAAAAAAAATGTATTTTTTATTTATTTTTCTAATATTTCTTATTCCAAAAAATTTATTTTTTTCTACCATTTTTAAACTCAAAAAATTATTTATTTTTAATTTTTTCTAATGCTTTTTATCCCAAAAAAATATGTATATTTTTATTTTTTTTCTAATATTTTTTATTCCAATAAATTATTTATTGTCTTTAATATTTTTTATCTTAAAATATTATTTATCATTATTTTTTTTTTTTAATATTTTTCATCCCAAAAAATTTGTAATATTTTTTTAAATATTTTTTGTTCCAAGAAATAAATTTTTTTTCTGACATGTTTTATCCCAAAAAATTATTTATTTTGATTTTTTTGTAATATTTTTTTATCTCAAAAAATATCACTTTTTTATTTTTTTCTAATATATTTAATCCCAAAAAATTAAAAAAATATCATAAAAATATTAAAGAAAAATCAATTATTCCTCAATTCCACAAACACCGTAATTGTGAACATTGAATAAATCTCAAAACTATTGATTTTTCCTCAAAATATGTTCAGTTTACTTACTAACAGCTCACGGCTCTTGAGTATTCAGCTGGCGAGCCGATGTACCGAGCTGGCCGGGTTTCACACATGATTTCCCGCATTTAAGGTTGTCATGTTGAACAAATTTTTCGCCCTCCTCCCCCTCCCCTGCCGAGAACTTATTGAAGAAAGCTTCAACTCACATTCTTTCAGCCGCTTGTCAACTGCTACTTGTGTTGCTCAAAACCATTTCATAAGTTCTTCGTTCCCTGTCTTCGTGTATAACAACTGTGTATCATCGACCATAAACCAGATCTACCACAATACGCCAAATTCTGATGAAAACCCACGAAAAATAACTTGGCACATACCATCTCTTCATCAATTTCAATGCCGCCTTTGATAGCACTGATAGAAATTACCTCTATGCCGCTATGTTTGAGTTTGGTATCCCTGCAAAACAGTGTAAGATGACATTGAGCGCTATTGAAAGCTCCGTCAGAACTGGAAGTAGTCCCTCTCTTCGATACCAAACGAGGTTTTAGACAAGATTTCCCCTATTCTCAACCACTTACTTTCGCGCTGCTGAGCTAAGATGCACTAGTACTATCTTCCACAAGAGTTCCATAGACCGATGGCATCGACATTATTGCGAAACCCGCCGCGCTGTAAGCTCGACATACTCCAGTTTAAAGGGAGAGGCGAGCAAAGTAGTTCTCGCGATGAATGAGGGCACAACACACAACCAGCACTTTGAAGTTATGAAGGACTTTGTCTACCTTGGGACCAGCATCAAGTACGAATATGACGTCAGTCTGAAGATCAAGCGGAGAAAAGCTCTTGCCAACAGGTGTTACTTTGGGCTCAGCAGACATTTGAGAAGTAGAGAGGCTTGGCCATGTCACCCGTAAGAATGAGTACGCTCCACCAAACGAATCTATGAAACGGTATCTCAAAAAGGAAGACGAGGAAAGAAAAGACCAGATCTCCGTTTGAAGGACCAAGTGCAGCAGGACCTGTCGATGCTCGGAATGTATAATTTGCACCAGCGAGCGCAGGACAGAAACAACTGGCGAGCTATTTTAGATTCGTCCAAACCGGTTTACGGTTGTAACGCCACCTAAGTAAGTAAGCATCATCGAGACTCTATACCATAGACTCCGCAGGCTCTCAAACGCAACGTATTATCGCAGACGTTCATCACAAACCTACCATCATATTCGATGACTTTTAGCAACATTTACTTATTATCTGCTTCTTTTTTTCAAATTGTCGACCAGAAAAGCTGCTCGTTCGAGGCACAAAAAACAGACAAGGAACTAAAAAAATGTCGTTCTTAATGATACACCCTATATGGAAACAAGAACGTTAAAAGCATATGCATTTCTTAGTTTACATACATCAGAGGGTGTGTTTTCCTCTAATCCGCCACAAAAACATCAACTAACAATCTTCACGTACACCAGACAGGACATTTGACATACGTTTTGTCCCATTTCGTATCGCATGCGTGCGACCTCGAGCGCCGTCAATTAAAGCCTCTCCTCTAATGTGTGACACGTGACCCACCACTTTTAGGCCTTTATCGCACTACCAAAATACTGTAAAATAGAGTACCAAAGAAATAAATTATAAATGAAAAAACGAAGCGTTCAGCGTGGTAAGCAGAAAACGCGCCCTCATTGTCGCGCATGTTGCTCGTCTTCAATGAATCACCCCCACCACTCCCAGGCAAGTGACGCGCACTAACTACATTAAATATGCGAGTATTTTCGGTTGGTTGACATTGTCGCATCGCAATTTATTTGTTAGTGCAACAACTTGATGCATATTCCGGCGATGCAGGTCCTGCTGACAGGCGCATGTTGTGGCGGTCGCCTTCACACTGGCGACAACGGCAACAACGGCAACAACGACAACTGACGCTTTCCGGTTTGACTTCTTATTTACTGCTTTGTTGATTTCATTGTTGGCGATTGCTTCTGTTTTTGTTTGCCTACATATGTTTCTATGGTTGTTGTTGTCGTTGTTGTGCTTGGTTTCATTTGGTGACACGCGTGCGACGCACTATGGGAAATTAAATCGTTTTGGATGACCGCCCGCGCGTGTATTTAAACAAGTCCATTTGTGTGTGTCTGATGAGCGGGTGGCTGCTGTAAGGGTTACTCGCTGAAGGCCATTAAAGTCTGCCTTGCCGGAAGACCATCGGGGTTCTGAGAATAGCTCACATAACATAAATTTGTATACTCGTATACACCCTTTTTTGTATGCTTGTGATACTTGAAATTTTTTAGCCGCGATGCTCGAAAAGTCACTTTTAAATGGGGCTAATTAGACACGAAATTCATTGAATCCCTTTTTGGCCAGACGGTGGTTGGTTGGCTGGTTGTTGCGTGTGAATTTGGGTGGAATGGCTTGACACAATGGTAAGAAATGAGTTCAGTTTGGAATGGCGCACCAAGATTTTACAATCAGGTACAATTCGGAAGTGGAAACAGGTATGCAGTCATCAAGAGGAAGGCATTAAGACTTCATGCGCAGACTACATAAATGAGGTCATAAAGGAAGAAGTTTATTATATTTGAATGCCACTAGGGAAATGTCAATAGGAAATTAGATGCAATTTAAAAGCAAATTGAAATGCGTGCATATTATTTTATTTGCTGCGCAGCTTACGCCCGCAATTCTCAGCAAACTTGTCAAACGTTTTGCCCATATGGCACGCACTTGCTAGCTCAATTAAAGTTCGTGAGCAGTTAAATATGAGCCAGTTCAAAAAGCATTGTACTGAATTATTGAAGTTGGTTTATTAAATATTAATGGCATGGCAATCATGTTTTCAGATGGCTCGAAGCTATACGGAAGGGTTTGGTGGTGGTATTCTGCGAGGAGCTTCCCATTAAGCTCAAATTGAGGCTTCCGGACCACTGTAGTGTTTCGCAAACGGAGATAGCCACAATTAAGGGAGCCGTGGATTAGTTGCTTACTTCTGTAACTAATATAAAGGACTACTCCGACAGCCTGGCAGAATTAGAGCCTTGGGCTCATTGTTTTTGCATTCAAAATCAGTCGGAGAATACCTGACAGCTGTGTCGATGCATCCGAATACTTCGATATTAGGCTCATTTGGGTTCCTGGTCACAGTGGCATAAAAAGAAATTTTTGGGCTAATGAGCTGGCTAGACAGAGGACCCTGCAGACGGTTTCATCATGAAATGAGAATATTGGGGTTCCCTTGAGAACATGTGTGAAGTTCACATGGGTTGTAGGAGAAACCAAGATAAGCTCCTCATACGGCATCACAATGGATTATGAGTCTGAACCTAATCTATTTTATGGACCGAATGCAATACAACGGGAAGGAAGGGGTTGAGTAGTTGCGGAATTACGAACGGAAACATAGTTACGATTGTGTTAACAGCTTTATGCTGCTGGTGCATCAAGCTTTATATTAAAGGCCTGCTTTATTAACAGGCATAGCAAAGAAATGAGAACGAAGATGCCTAAATTCTAACCCCGCTAGAGCAGAGAAACTAAGAAGCTGCTAAGACGATTCCACTTCATTCTTCATACAGCCGACGCAAAAATTACTCGAAGTATTGCCGAATCTCACAGCATGCATACCTTGCGAGTAGTAGACTGTGAGGACACCCAAGAAATTCGAGAGCTGAGATTTTGCCAACCTCAGAAAATAACTCTAACGAAATAACTCCGATCCACACGTGGCCAGAGGGATTTAGCGACCTAACGAGTTTGTGTATTTGTCCAGCGCTCGCTGAGTCGCAAAGCACACCTTTCCAGGAGCAAACCGCAGATGATCATGGAGATCCCAATTCTCTCCTTTCGGGAAGAAACTACCTCACAGGCCTTTTGTCTAACCAGCTCAGCTGCCCCGCAATTTCCCGCTCAGGAACAGAATATTTGATTTTCGATTTAGACGAATATTTCACACCATGCTAATTTTATCGAAAGGTTCAACAAGTTTTGCTTTACATAATATACCTGAGGAAGTTTCGTTGTAGAGGTAAAAGGGGCAGCGGTCATCTGCCTTGAGTTTCTGAGTGTATGAATCAAAGCTAAGTAGATTTATTTTCTGGATTTAAGGTGCGATCTAATAGAATTTACTATAGGACTCAAATGAAAATCGCATTCCATTGACGAGCACAACACAGCGCATTTACTTTAGGATTTAAAGTGCTCCTATGACATTTTTAATCCCTCGTTTTCAAGTTTCTCCTTCTATGAGCTTCCATATAAGATCGAATTATGGAAAATAATTAGATGATAGTAGAAAAACGATTTTAAAGCTGAGTTATTGTATTCGCCAGAAGAGAAGAGAAGAGAAAACATGTCGTAAAACTCAACTCCCACCGCGATTAGAAATATAATCTGTTTAGTGGCACTTTCTCTAAAATTGAAACTCATAGGAACCTACACTTCTAGTTTTTGGACCTTAAGAGCTCTAGAGACTTCGTTTGTGGTCTGTTGTTGTTGTTATTGTTAAAGAGTTGTTGAAATAATACTAATTAGCGACGAGCGCCGTTTTAGTACTACTGTTTTCGTGTGATGTCTTCTGATTTTCAAGTCAGATCGATTTCGTGAGATCCAAGAAGGAAACTGTTTATCTCTATGCCTGAGATTCCACTAACTTGCTATAAGAAATGCTTACCGAAAGAGCGAAGTCTTGATCTAGCTAGACCTGGGCATTCGCATAAGTAGTAAAAAATGGTTTCTTTCATCCTCTTCGCCTGAGGGCTTCAGCAGATGGGATTGAAAGGAAGGTTAAGTCTGGCTGCATGATCCTCTGGCCTTCCAATGATCTGTAAAGGTTGGAGTGATACATGAGATGTTTGGGCGAGAGCATCCTAACAAGTAGTTCGTCCTCTGCATGCGTTATGACGGCCATGTCCTTCTTGTTGTGGCACATGTAGTTGATTACTTCCACCTTCTTTCGGCTAAAGCATAGTAGTGAAAAGCAATGGATGTTTTTATTGTGCTGAATGGAATGACAACTGCCACCGCCTCTGCTATGTCTAGTGCCAAACCTTTTCTTACTAGCTCTTCCGCTATCTCATTACCCTCTATATTCCTATGACCGGGAACTCATATCAGAGTAATTTGAAGCTAATAACCAAGCAAGCTCCTCTCTACATTATCTTTGTAGTGCTTCAGTGAGTTGCAAGGTTCCTTGATTGCTAACAGCTCAGCTTGAAATACGCTGACTATGCAGGAAGTCGAATTGATTTGGATAATTTGAGCGACTTCGTATAGAGACCAGCTCCCACATCACAGTTCATCTTAGAACCGTTAGTGTAGATTTCAATGTCGTATCTACCAATCACTTTCCTTTATCTGCCATTCGGCGCTTGGTGAAAAACGTAACATAAAATCCTTCCTAAAGTTAAGGTCGGGGATTGTGAAGTCTGATTTGTGTTTGAGCAGTGAGGGTCCCTGTAGGAGGATCTTGTAGTGACCGTACGATCTTTTAGCCTAGCGTGCTATGCATCCGAGTCTCACCGCGCTGCATTTTGCGATTGTTTTTATGTGTAAGTCCAATGGTAATACAGGGTTGCCCATTTGCAGATTTTTACCATGGAACAGTACACGTCATGCGAGCGCTCCCAAATTGTTAAAATTTACATTCAACAAAAGAAGTCAATTGTGAAAACTCAACGTGCGTATAAGAAATTAAATAATGTGAAAAGTGCGCCTTCTAAGAATACCATTACACGTTTGTACGAAAGGTTTTCGACTAGTGACTTAAAACAAAAACAAATGGGTCCGTCGAATATGGGCAGTAGGTATGTTAGTACGTTAAGCGCTTCAGTAAGAGTGGTGAATTTCTTTTCTATAGAAGGCTACCAGACTAGTGCCGCATATATTAGTATCAGTCTTGCAATAGCTGTGTAGGATAGCTTTCGTTCAAGACCCCATTTTTTCCCCAACATTCCCTTACACGTGAAAAGTTTAAATTTCCTTCTCTGTCCTGTACTCTACTTTGGATCTCCACCTGTGTTTGGGATCTCTGAGTGACACAGCGAAGATAAGAGTGCAGAACACGTGACTTTTCACTGCGCCAGATATTATTAAGAGCGCTTCGAGCTCGCAAATGTCCTCGGCGTCGTCCCAACACCAGATAACCTTGTAACGCAAATGCTGAACTCGAAAGAGATTTGGGAAGCAGTAAAAAAATTTGCAGCAAGGATAGTAATAAAACTCCAAAACTTAGAATGGGAGCACAAATCAGAAGCAAAGCGAATGCGACCGATATGGAACACCCAACAGATGTGTCACCCAAAAAGGTCAGTTTGAAACAGATCTCCTGTGAGGGTGGTTGTATTCACGAACAGACGACAAGCACGAACGCGTGATGGAAAAACGAACCCCGAGCTCCTTGAAAGATCTATCACTATGCCATCCGCACACGTCACTGGGTTAATTCTCTTTCGTTCCAAAGTATTTGTGGTCTAAAAGATTTAAAATTTTGCACAACCTTCGCTGTCTTATGTCAAATGCGCTCTCCTCTGTAACAGGATGCCTAGCTATAGAAAGACTGGACTGCAAATGAGATTTCCAATTTGGATGTTATACAAAACCAACTATTGCGGGAACCCATTTACAACAAAAAAATTAGATTAAAAATATCCCATATCCACATCTAGCAAAAAAAAATAAAAACTACTATTAAAACAAAAAATTTAAAAATAAAAAATAGTATAATACATATACATATATACGTAGAAATTTCTCCAAATAACTCAACCAATGGCTGTCAAATTCGGAACTCACTTGCAAGAATTACCAACTGTCAAATTTACCGATTCTCATTTCACCTATAAACATTTTCAACCTTTCGCCTGCAGCAGAACATGTTTTGCTGTGGAATTTGCAAAACCAAAAAAAAACGCAAACAAAAAAATAATCAAGAAATTTCGAAGCGCATAGTTCTTCTTGAATAGATTTATTTGTTGTTGTGGCTTGTAAAAGTTCTTCTCATTTTATTACCTTTAACTTGTCAGTTGTGTAAGTTCAATTTTCGCGCTGTTAAAATTTCTTGCCACTATTTTTATTTTCATTGCTTTTGTTGTCTGCCTTCCTGCAAGCTTACGCTAGTCGCTCCTGATCGCCCGAATGTATCACGTTGTACTTTTTGGTTCGTTTACTATGCACGACGATCAATCAAAAATCGTGAATTGTCGTGCAACAGTCGTCAAAGGCAAGAAAGCAGCCAAGCCAACTGCAGGCTTCAGTTTGCAAATGGGGCATATCAGCGGCGAACTCACCTACCTCCTCACTTGTCTTCGTTAGTTGGCTGTTTGGCTCTCTTCGCTAGATTCCCTGGCCGTTTGTGCTGGGCGCGTGATGTGCCACATTGACTGCCCACAGTGAGATGAGTCTGGCGGCAGTTGTTGTATGCAAACAATGTGCGCGTTTTTTTTTTTCGTTTTTTGTTTTCATCCAAAAAGTACAGTTGGCTGTGCTGCTGCAGCTTTTCTTCTTAATTCGCCTCGACTGTAAAGCGTCTCAAATAAGAATTATTACACCTGATTTTGATCTGCTGGCAGAAAAAGGAAAGGAGCAACCAAATGTGCGACTTCCTTTTAGCTATGCTTGCCTTTCGTTGGTAGCCGAAAAATTTTGAATTTTTAAATTGGAAAATATTTAAACTTGCCACTTTGCATGAACTTGACCACCTACAAGAAGTCAGACGAATTCGTTCTGGGGTCATAAATAAAAGAAAAGAGACTATGAGAAATTGGGTGTAACGGGAACGGAATGTACACCCTCTATGGTATAAAAAATGAAAATATGAGAATTATTTCGAATTATTTGTAGTTGTTGCCAGTGGCAGGTGACTAAGTAAGTAGTAGAAAGTGTAGTGTACAACTTTGTTAGGTGTATGGGTGAGCTTCTTCTTCTATTTTTGGCCTTTGCCGCCATGCTGTTTCGCAAAAAGTTTGAATAGGATAGACTTTTAGGTCACCCCCGATGGCCGGTAGTAATATATTTTATGTGAAGTGTTTTCCTGGCAACAATGTACTTGGAGTGTTGCTGTTGCTTACCGAAATGCGGCCGCTTAAAAAAACAAAAACCTTTACTATAATTTAATATTTCATATCCAGTGAAATTTGAGCCTGGATCAAGCAAATAAGTAAGTGAAGACGCTCGACCTTTCGTCTAGAACGAATTCTGAACAGTCTGAGTCTACCATTTATACATTCGGTCAGCATTTCGCTATGCATGGAAGTACCCCAGATAAGCAAAACTTATTCTTCTTCTCGATTAGCGCGATAAACGCTCAAGCGATTTTGGCCGAGTTTATCAAAGCGCGCCAGTCTTTTTTTCTCGTGCTATCCGCCGTCAGTTGGACACACCAGTAGGCAATTCCTTCTTCACCTGATATTTTCTTCATCTTTCTCTGCTACTACCAGCTGGTACCGCATCGAAAGCTTTTACTACCGCTCGTCATTTTATGTCAACCTTTTAGATATTCGGTAAGTAAATATTTCGCACAGCTAAAAACAAGAAACATGGAAGAGCTCCAGATAAACAAAACGTATGCTAATCTGAATTTTAAATGATTTAGCTGGATGCCTGCTTACATTGATCATTTTGAACTGGAAATAGTTTCTGTGTTTGCCGTTAGCTCATATATCCAAATACTTGAAGCTCCTTGGCATAGATATCCACTCCATTCAAAATTCCTGCCTTGAAAAGAATGAGACTTTGAAATACTTTGTGGAAAAGATACGCTCACAGACGAAATTTTCTTCCAAAGTAAAATAGCCCAGTAGACGGAGTCTATATGCGTAGTCCGAATAGAACAAAGCAAATAGCTATGAAAGACCTTACGAGTCTTAGAGCAAAACAGCCGATATTATAGAAAAGTAATTTCTGCATAGAAGGCAGTCATGCTTGGAAGCATCGGCAGCCGTGCGTTGTTGGAGCTGATTTCTACTTCGCAGAAGTCTTCAAATATTACTGAGACTTGAGTGACATAATGACTTGAGTTACAAAACTTCCTACTCTGTACGAATAAGTACATAGTTTCGCTTGCCGAAAGGAGGTATTAAAGGCGTTGTCGTATATTTGTATTATTCAACTATGACTTTTTACCCTCTTTAAGGTACTATCAATTTTTATAAAATTCTGCCGAAACTATGTTATCAAAACCTAGGCTTTGGAAAGTTAATTGCGGAAGCTATGCAACTTGTAGCCAAGTTCAACTAGGGGAGCTTCTTTAGAAATTAACGGATACAGCACAGTGTTAAATTTATGTAGATCGTAGTTATCGTAGTAATTTTTTCATTAATCATTTCATCGCGAGAGTCAGGCAAGCTGAGCTCAGATACATGGAAGAACTTATTTTGAAGTAAACACTAGGTACTGCTTAAGGGAAGATGATGCTGAGATCTTATTGCCCTGCTTCTTGAACAATCACGCGTTACGGTCCTTGTTGTGGCCTGTTTTTTAAAGATGGAGTACTTGAATTGCTTAATTTGATTGTACCTGTAGACGGGACTGAGTATTTAAATTCCTTTACAATTGTGACTTGTTCCTCTTTCATATGGATCCCATAATGGTAAAGTTAGTCTAAATCTGCAACAATTTATATTTGTCTTACACTTTTCAATCCATGTGGTTCAGATCTGGATCATTAAGTGCACTAAATTCGATCTGTTGAACTAACAACCTTAGAAAAGCTAAATACAAGCTAAATAGGATGGAAACTCAGAGACATCTCCCCCACTTCAAAGCCTTATAAGCTCTTACAGCCATTTTGGGTATTTGATGTTGTTCCACAAATGGGGGGACCTACAGTTTCAAGCCGACTCCGAACGGCAGATATTTTTATGAGAAGCCTTTTCATGGCAGAAATACAATCGAAGATTTGCTCTTCCCTACCGAGGGACGACCGCTACTAGAAGAATTTTGGTCTTTCATGCACGGAGATTCGAACGTACGCACTTCCGAATGGTAGTCCCGTACAAACCATTCGACTACGGCGGCCGCCCCATAAAATCTGATGCTTAGCCCAAAATGGCTGAAAGAGTAGAAGTTGTTATGTTGGGAACTTCATCTTCAACAGTCTTACAAACTCCTGGGTTACTGCGGTATTTTCCAAGCCGAGATTGACGTCCCAACTTGACAGCTAAACTAAACACTCCAAACTCATGTGAATTTTTTCAGGTGCTTAAGAAAGATGTGGTTGTTGCTGATGACTTTATGAAGAGCCATGATATACGAGCTATGTACTAACAAACGAGCAAATATCTACTGAGTGCCAGCAAACTTAGAAATAGAGGCGAATAAACGGAGCGAGGGGCAAGTCTGTGACACATCCGATCTTCTCTTAGCTATCTTAGAGAATACCAAGGCTTAGGCAAACACCTTTTTGGCTGATTCAGCACTCTGCATGCCTGTCAAAATATTAGAATGCTTCGATCAAATCATTAACTTGAGATCGCGAACTAGCTCCTTCGATTCTATTTTCTTCCTCTCATTGGGAGCTATTGTTGATCTGCCTCCGTACAATCTTTTGGCGAAACTTGAATTGCCTGCTGGCCTAAGTGCAATCACTGTTGTTGGTCAACCGGTATGTATTATTATTATTATTACTACTATTAGGTCATAATGCACTGCGATCTCTGGCGTGATCTATTGCGATTAACCATAAGCTTATTTGTAGGTTTGTGATGATTTAAGTACCTAAGTACAATCTGTGTCAGAAAATTTAACCGCGATTATTCATGCAGTATAAAAAAGTAGTATAGTGAAGGTATGTACAAAACTACGAGTCGCAATTAATCAGTAAGCCGTGTAGTCTCCATCGTTGTCGAGTATAGTCTGGCATCTACTCGGCATGCTTTGAACCAGCTTTTCTGCGTAGCTCGTCGACAAAGAAGACCAGATTTTGCAAACTTGACGTGCGAGTTGCTTTAAATCATGGAATGACTTTCCGGCAATTGGGTTAGCATCTGGGGACTCGGAAGGCCAGTCCCTTACTGTGACACCATTTTCTTGTTTGCACCAAAAAACCGGCTTGAAACGCTTCGCGTACTTCCCACTCATTTTTGTTTGGCTGCGTTTAAAGGAAAGTTTCGAACGACACTAACCTGAGTTAGCAATGGCGTCGTAGCCCTTGAATGGGACTATTAAGCAACAAAAAGCAGAGTGAAATACATATATCTTGAAGTTGCAAGAAAAAAACCGGGTATTTTCTTCAGACACAGTAGGTCGCTAGATGAAATGGTTGAAATACCAGTCACCAGGCGCTCCCCAAGTACCACTAAAGCGCCGTTTTGATACCATTTTGAAACCTCCAACAGGCAGATATCTACATCAGTCAGTGCTGTTGATATATTGGAGAAAATTGATGAAGTTTAGGCTAACGCACTGCCTAAGGCTGTCGAAGAACAGAACACCCAGTGGCGTTAATCGTCTAGCTGCCAAACCCGAACATTTACAGAGAAAGTGCTCAACAGTCTCCTTCTCTGAAAGGTGCACGCAGCTTCTGCAATGTTGGTTAAATTCTAAATTTGAGTACCTTTTTAGCCTTTTTATTCCATATCACTAATGGATCTCGAGCCACACAATCATGGATGACAAGTATTCGTCTATGGGAGCTGCACATTCTCAGAAAATGTGCTTCAAATTTCATAATCTGACTCGCGAAAACGACAGATGAGTGTTTCTCCTAATTATAGTGTTTTGAAATAATAACGAAAACTACGATGTCCGGTGTGGTATCCAGTGAGAGTTCGTAAGCCCTCTCCATCCAGATTTAGAAGCCTATTTGCCGGTCTTATGGAAGGAAGAATAGACCATTTAACCTGCCTCTGTCTTGGAGTCTCCTAAGTTAACCCTAGTCTGAAATACTTACGTATCCTAACCTTTGCTCTAAAATTTTGTCAGCTTCCTGTACTCCAGCCGAGCCACGTCGCTTCTACACTCATCCATTTTGAAGTCCTATGCTTTCTAGATATTATTAAGCTATTAGAAAAAGAAGCAGTGCTCCTTAAATAAAATTTTTCATATCACTTTCTTGGCGTTAGCAAAATTTCTTGTGGATGGCATAAAATTTTGCCCAACAGTCGTTCATCCACCAAACAGTTGCTGAACTACCTAATGTAGCTGTTGACTGCTGATGCTGCTGCTTGGTAGTTACTTAGAGGTTCTGCTCTGTTTGTTGTTGTTATTGTTGTGTCATTGTCCTTGTTGTTCTTCATATTCATGCCTTACAGTTAGTTGCATTTATTAACATTTTGACATTGTGACCACAGTTACCCAGTTTTGCCATTTATATTACTTCTGCTTGATATCAAAAAATGTTTATTTCCATTTTTCATATTTTCAACAACAACAACAAAAGCGCTATAAAGAGTGTAGCAGCCTAGGCGTAGCCGGTGTTTTTTAGCCGTTTTAATCGATGAATGTTGATAGGCAAATTTGCAAATTGAACGTAACCTGCTGCTATGGCCAGTGCACGCTCCAGCCAAGTCCGCTTGCAGAGATACCAACACACACACACACGTGCATGCTGCACTACGCTAAATACGCAAGCCAAAGAAGTAGTGGCTATGCTAAGCGCGCTGTCAGTTCGTTTGACCCATTGGCGGTTGGGGTAGCAGCGCTTAGAACTAAAGTAGTTGGTTGGACTCTTCCGTTAAATAGTCAAGCAGTTTTGTGCTTTTGCAGCGGTGGTTTGGCCTAAAAAAGAAAATTTTCACTGCTCTGCTTATTGCAATTCGCCGCCTTCACTACTTTACTGCTAAGTCCGCTAAGTTCAGTGTACTTGTTGTTTTTGTTGTTGTTGTCAGTAGTTTAAGCTAAATTCGTGATGAGTTTCGGTTGCAGCGGGCGTTTTTAGTTTTAAGTTTTTTATTTTAATTTTTTTTTTCATTTATTTTTTAGTCTCTTTATTTTGCTCTCCAGCCTCCAACCGCCTCTCGTCATACTACACCCGTTACTTCTTCACTTGCTGAGCTGGCGTTTGCTTTAGTGCTTCCTTGTTTATGCGTCGCGCTAGTCGATCGTTATCGCTAGCAAAATGTTGCAGTTGTTGGTACGCTACGCCAACTTTTACTATGCGCTGCTTTTTCTCAAAAAAAAAAAAACAAAAATTAGTACCATTGAAATTTGTTTCGACTTTTCCAATATTGCTTACCATTTTCTTCATTAGTGTTAACTCTATTTTTTTATTTTTTTTATTTTTTGTTTCTTTTCATTTCTTTCAACTTTTCTTAGTCTACTCACATCGCATCCAAGCCCTTTTCCATGTTTTGTTGAGCCGATTGTTTTCTTTTTCTCCGCATCGATTTTCATTTGTTGTGCTCTTTTGTCTCGGCTGTGCATTGCAAAATGATCGTTAAATCACGAATATTTAATTGTCTTTATCACCTGAGGCTGCTGCGCGAAATGAGTTTAGTTTAGTTTGTAGCTGCTCTTAGTTGCATATTTTCTTGTTTTCGTTTTTTCTATGTCCGTCTGCAACATCAAATGTCATGCCTTCATCATCTCCTTCTCTTTAATGCCCGGCCGCTCTAAGGCTTTGCCAAATTTCGTCTCGTTTGCTTTTGTGCTCGCATTACAATTTCATGCCTGCTTTCTGTTCGTTCGTGCGCCGTAATGAAATGAAATACAGTTCGCTCGTCGCTTTGTTCGTTAAGCCGCTTGACATGCATGCAAATTTGCCGGCGAGTCTTCTTTCGGTTTGGTGATTTCGTTCACTCTTTATCACGGCTTGTTGAAGCGATGACCCGCGAATTGTTTTGAAATGCCCAACAGCTGTTTATTGATGAGACAAATTAGATTTTGGAGAAATTCTGAACTCCTGAGCCATTTACTCGTATGACGTGATGCAAAAAGGCTTAATAGTGGCTGCCCACTTCTCGATAGGCAGCTACAGTTCCACTGAAGTTCATTATGATGAGATCGAATATTATAGATGAAGCAAAGAAAGGTTCTCGTTACTAACTCCAGCTTCTATTTCAACAAAAGAAAATTCCATATGCAGTAGAAAGTCGATTCTTGCACACCTCGATATTTGCGCCACTATTTCCTTCCTTCGTGCGCAAAATCTTCAGGAAAGGCACTACTCTTTATTGATGTCATCCCAAAGAAGGCGATTTAAAGAGGTACGAGGGCCAAATATCGCTAATGTGTTTTCCTCAAAACTGTACGGCTTTAATAGAGCGCATGGCTCAAAGCGTCCTAAGACTAAATTGAACTACAAAAAATCGTTTCTAAGTCACATTGTTGCTCGTGGGAAAACTATCTATGAATCACTGCGAAATATCGACCTGAAAAATGCAATCTGCTTTTTAGTTAGTGAATGGGATGCTCTTACTTCAACCTCAGCTTAGTCATCGTTTCAAAAACTGTGTAAAAAACCATCTGACTGGGGTTGTGACGATATCATTCCTCTTTCGGAGTTACGATTACAGAAAGCTGATAATGCATCCACTATTCAATTTATTGCAACGTTTCTTCTTGAAGTAGAATCATTGCAGCAACTCGCCTAAAGTGAAATCGAGTAATGGATTGTTGAATCTTACGCGGAATCCACAGCTTCCGAAGACGACGAAACAGTCGGTGCTAAATACGAATCATATTACATCGGCAATATCAGCATTCAAAATGTAGGAACAAGGCCTTAAAATTGTACCAGAAAGTTCGGTGGCTTACCTTGGGTTTCAAGACCGGCGTGCTTTTCTGTAAGAACAAAGACGGCGATCTGGTGACTGACATCCAGAGCAATCCTAAATTATGGAGAGAACACTTCTCGAATTTGTTAAATAGTGACAACTGCGCATGTCACAGAGAAAGGAAGATCCCGATACTCCAATCGTTGACGACGGAACTGTTGTTCTGCCAACCAACCATGACGTAGTGAGAATAGCGATAGCGCGGCTAAAGAACAGCAAAGTCGCGCGAGCCGACGGACTGCTGGCGCATGTAAGACTGCAAGGCGCATGCATCAACTTCTATGAAAAATATGGTCGGATGCAAGCATGCCTACCGATTGGAATTTAAGTGTGCTCTGCTCAATCCATAAGAAGGGTGAGCCTGCAATTTGTGCCAATTATCGTGGGACTAGTCGAAATATCGCCTATAAGGTTCTCGTGAGCGAATTGTGTAAAAGGCTGATACCCACCCTCAAACAACTCATTGGACCTTATCAGCGTGACTTTAGACTTAGAAAATCTACAGTCTAATATTCACTATACGCCAAATCTTGGAAAAGACCCATTAAAGGAGAATCGACACACACCATCTTTTCGTCGACTTCAAAGCTGCATTTGACAGTACGAAAAGGAATTGCCTATATGACGCGATATCTAAATTTGGTATCCCCGCGAAGGTATCTTTCCCCCCCGTTTGATATCAAACAAGGTTTCAGACAAGGAGACTCGCTATCGTGTGACTTCTTTGACCTTTGAGAACTTAATCGCTCAGGCACAATTTTTTATAAGAGCGTACAATTGCTGGCGTATGCCGATGATATTGACATTATCGGCCTTAACAACCGCGCTGTTAGTTCTGCCTTCTCCAAACTGGATAAAGAGGCAAAGCGAATGGGTTTGGTGGTGAACGAAGCCAAGACAAAGGGCCTTTTGTCATCAAACAAACAGTCGGCGCACTCGTGTACCTGCACGCACGTCACTGTTGACAGTTACGATTTCGAGGTTGTAAGAGACTTCGTTTATTTAGGAACCAGCATTAACACTGCTAACAATGCCAGCCCCGAAATCTAAGGGGGAATCTCTCTCGCCTACAAGACTAAATCCTAGGACTAAGTAGGCAATTGAGTAGTAAAGTCCTCTCTCGACGAATAAAACTAATACTCTACAAGGCTCTCATCATCCCGTCCTCGCGGGTATGAAAAAGGAAGCAGCACTCATTCTCAGGCAGCTAGCAGAAGAAGTCTTCCAGCGCTGTTCACTTGTTCGAAAGGAAGATTGCAGCGTTCTTAGAATAGAGCTGTGGTACGCATTGTAGATATTTGAAAGGATTATAAGCAAAAATATAAGAAAATTTAATTAAACAATGTTATAGAACATCAATCTCGTTATTTCACTGACACATCTCGCAAATGGAGTAATGCCTGAAACGAAGAAAATTTCACAAATTCATTTGCTTCTTCTTTTTTGGTATAACTACTTAAATTTCTATTGAGTTCAAAAAAAGTAAAAATCTGCAATTTTCTTGTTTTGTTTCTCACCGAAAGCCAGTGCAATCTTATTGGCACTAATTATGCGGCAAGATGAACATTTACAGTTTCCATTTATTTCTTCCCATTCAACGTATCACACATGTAAATATATGTGTGTATGTGTGTATGTATATAGCAAATTTCCCTTCAGCACAATTGCAAATAATTACTCGGGGAAGCAAAGAAAATTTTCCAACTTGTCAGCTGATGGCCAATACATCTACACACACACACATACATGCCTGTGTAACTGACTCCGATCACGTCGAACTTGAGCTGTGCGAAGATGAAGACAAGTGTTTGCAAATTACAGCAATAACAATAACAACAATGCATGAATACTAAAATTAAGCAAATTCAATTCCCGGCACCAGGTGAGAAGCAGCAACATTTCGCGCGTGAGCATTGGTGTTAGTTGAATGTGTATATGTAGGTATGTACTGCATGTATATGTATGTGTGCGTCAAGAGCAAGAGCATCACAATTAGGCTGGACAACTTAAAATATATGGAAAAAGCAAAGAAGAAGAAAACAATCAAATCAAATTTAATTTACCTGCCAATCGCGCTCAATCGTTGCCAGAATTGCACATGCGCAGAGCAACAACAACAACAACAATATCTACCACAATTACAACAACAGCAATCAATAGGAAATTGAGTGCGCATTTCTTTGGCAATTCATGCCACTTTTTTCTGCCTTTTTTTTAGTACAAATATTTCAATGGCCACAGCACATCGCCAGCAGAATGAGTGGCAGGCAGGCAGGCAGACAGACAGATAGACGGACAGTGTGGTAGATACCGTTGAACCTGAACTCTGACAGGGTCAGCATGGAGGCGAAAATTGCCCACCACAATGGCATGAAAAGATGCGCGCCAGCCGCAATCAGCGTTGATGGCGCACTGCGATGTGCTGCTGCAACCAACGAACTGCCACCTTCACCAGCCTCTTGCCACATGCTGCTGCACTACATGGCTTCGCGTGTTTGCTCTCTCGCCTATCTATGCGCCAAAGAGGCGAAGGGGTGGAGATGCTCGGCGCGTTGTAAGTGATCCTGACACTTCATTATTCATGCCAAGCAACGCAGTCAACGCCAATAAAATGCACCAACAAATGCGCGGGGCAGCAAGCCCAACACTACAACAATAGGACGCGAATTGTCAACAGCAAATCACTTAATTTGTTTGGGCAATTTTCGCGTACACAAAATCCAATAACCAACACTTATTCTTTCTATTGGCACCCCCTTCGCCCTACGTTGCGCAAACTCTTCCCACGTCCTGTGCGCTTCATTACCATCGATGCTTTACAACTTTCCCAATGTCATTATCCTCGCTTATGCGCTTAATGCTGCTTTGCCGATGCTGTTGCTGTTGCCTTTACTGTTACTATGGCTATTGGTGTTGTTGCCATTGCTTATATTGCTCGTTTTATTGTTGTTTACATCTGTGGCATGGACACGAAATGGTTCATCGATAATTTTTCGTCTCATTGTTGCCCAGCGGCGAGCACTTACAATTGACTAGTCTTTATTATTTCGACTTGTTGTTGTTATTCTTCTTCTTACTCGAGTACGAAGTTGTTGCGTTGTCAATAATTTTCAATTGACTCATTGCCATGTGATCTCACCAAGCGATCCGTGGTGCATTGAGTTGCTGATGAGTGCGCCTATGTAGCCGTGTCCATGTGGCTTGGCCTGGACTAGGTCACGCGGGTCAAACATTTGTTGCCGTTTGTCGCAAGTTCCGTTGCACTAAAGTGATCGCATCAGTGGTTGTTTTTGTTTTTTTGAAGCTGTTTTCTTGTGTATTCAACAAATGCTGTCGATGGTAATTTAGGGCTTTGTTAATTTCGATATGTAGGTCTCCTTGGGAGAAGCACAAATCAAATGACTTAAAAAGATTATTAGTAAAATATCTTCTCCAATTTGAAAGTTAAGCTTGACTATGTAGACTGGAGAGGATGTAAGTAGACCAGTAAAATGAATAGAACTATGGATGTGCTATGGTTGTTAGTTCCCCTGAAGGACTATAGCGAGATGAAATGGTATGCGGAAAGCAAGGAGAATGAATTAGTAGCACGTGGCTCTTACTCAAACTTTTCAAACACTTTAAGAAATCTGGCGAAAAATAAAGGATGTAACGGTCACCGTAGTCGAATGGATTGGTGAAAGAGCATAGGCTCTAATCTCCGTGCATGAAATATTTCTTAAATGATAGAAAAAGTGTTTTTTTCCAATAGCGGTCGCTCTCGGCAGGTAATGACAAACCTCCGAGTGCTTTTCTGCCATGCAGAAACTCCTCATAAAAAATATCTGCCGTTCGGAGTTTCACAACTTACACTGACGACTCTTGCATACGAATTCAACGAACAGATTTGCATGGTTGGGGACTATTTTTAGAAGCTTCCGGGTGACTTCAAATATATTAATATGTAATTTTTAGATAGATGCAATGAAAGCTCTCCTGTATTAGACGCAAACATTTTTTCCCATACAGAGTCGAGCACTCTAAGTGTAACCAACTTCAGACCGCCCGCGGCGCTGATGCCCGGCCATCAGCTGTCTATTAGTTGGCTAAATGACAGCCCAGAGTATTGTTTACAAGCGCACGGAAACATTTCGCCGAGAGTAAACGTGGAGAAAGGAAATTGGTAAGGGATATCAAGCGTAATAGTGTGTTTGCATTATATAATACTTGGCTAGAAAATCACAACCAGTGACTCTTCGTGAGCTCGAACACCTTAAAGTAAATCAAGTTTTTGTTTATCACACCATTACTCGTTACAATGATACCGGTAGTATCACGAAACGTCATGGAGGTGGTCATCGAAAGACTGCAACGTCACGTGAAGTGATGAATGGTTCAAAAGTAAAGAAGCGACTTGAGCGAAATCCCCGACGAAGTGTCAATCAAATGGCGAAAGAACTGAAACTATCTGACCGTAGCATCCCCCACACACTGAAAAATGATCCCAAAGTCAAGCCTCATAAGATCCAAAAGGCGCAGCAACAAGTCAGACTTGAGAGAGCGCAGGAGTTGCTTCGCTTGGCCGAAAGCGGTCAGTTTCCGAACATTGTGTTTTCTGACGAGAAAATTTTTCAAATTGAGCAATTCGTGAACTCGCACAACGACAAGATTTATTTGACTGACGGTTCATACGAGAATTTGAGTCATCGATTGGCCACCAGGAGGCGCACAGTGCGGCCGATTCTCAAAAAGCTGGCCAAAAGTCGAAAAAAAAAGTTTCTAGATAGAGTTTTTTTGTCTTTCGGTTGGCTACAGTAATGCCTTGAGTAGTGAAAACCGTTCATAGCAACGTCCTGTACCCTAAGTATCCTCTGTATTTTCAGTCGCAACGTGGCCTTCGTTTGAGCATCGTATTACTGTCGATGAATAGTGAAAGTTGTACACATTTGAAAGATTTTGTAATGGAGTAAATTGAACAAAACCAAATGAAATCATCTTCGGAAGGTTAGTAAAATACGAGAAATCTTTAGTACATATCAATACCTCGACACAAAATTTTTAGCTGCAGCAATACGCAGATACATTTTTTGCAATTTTTTTTATAAAATTTGAGTTTTCAAACTGTATAGTAATACAACGCCGTCATATGCTGCTTTGGAACCTATTAAAGGTTACTCAAAAAAGTAATGGTTACTGAATAAAACAAGATTCAGCTGCTACCACTTGCTACCTTGCGACCGAAAACATATAAATTTACATGTATCTTGATTATGTTCTTGAATATACGCTATTTCACGTGAGGGGGTGGCCAATAGGGGTGGATTTTCAAAATTTTAAGATCAAATTCGTAATCAGCGACCCCGACAACCCCCGAGTAAAAAATTTTGAATCAATTACTTAATTTTTTGAGTTTTGGCCAGCTTTTCGGGAATCGGGCGCACTGTGAGGCGGCACCCGCCACAGGTAATGGTTCGGGCCGCTGTAACCGCAGATGGGCGCTCTCCAATCGTTTTCATCGAGGCTGACGTCAAGGTAAATGCGAAATATTATCGGGAAAGTATTCTTGAGGTTGCTTTGAAACCATGGGTAGGCAAACATTCCGATGGCAGACCATGGACTTTCAACAGGACTCAGCACCGTCACACAAAGCTCGAGTAAACCAAGAAAGGCTAAAAAACAACTTCATAACGTCCACACAATGGCTCTCAAATTCACCAGACGTGAATCCGATGGGATTTCCTCTTCGTGCCATTTGGGAGAGCAAGGTCCGAACTAAAAGATTCTTCAGTCTCGAGGCGCTGAAAAAAGTCATTATCCGCTAGTTGGCCAAAATACCTGCAAGTCACATGCTGGCAGCTTGCGACTCGTGCCTGGACCGTCTCGAGGCTATACTCAAGGCAAAAAATGGGCATATCGAGCAAAAAGAAATTAATTCTTAATTTTGTATTATTTTCACATATTTTTTACTTTGAATTGAATCAGAGTAATTTTCCAAACTAAATTTATTGCTTTTTTAATTGGTTACACTTCGAGTGCCGGACCCTGTACAAGGTTTTAAGTATAAATTTCGGAACAAACTAGTCTCCCTCTTAAGCGAACACTCTCTTGGCCGGACGCGGTAAGTTATTTTTCATAAAACTTACAGAAAAATCTCAACGCGAACTCCTCATAGGCGAACTCCTGAAACTTACTTAAATGGAAAAAGACGACTTATCGGATAATTCTTTCTCATGCAGGCGCACAAGTTTGGTTCCCGCCGTAGTTTTTATTAACGCCTGCGAGTAAAACACTTTGTCTGTTCGGGGTTTCGCCAGTAGTTAAGATTTAGTAATCAAATATTGCAAATATAATTTTCCAGTTAAAAATAATTAATTCGGTGCACTTGCTTTAACGTCATCACTGAGTCTCTGTATGAAATTTTGAAAGAAATAAGTCCGATTTTCCTTATTAAGTTCAAAATTCAAAAAGGAAAACACAGGCTGCGCGCATCGCTCATCAAGAAAAAAGAGATTATTCGGTCAAAATGGATGTGTGGGGACAATGACTTTAGTACTTTCGAATTAAAAAAAAAATCAAGCTTGAATACAACAGGCACTAAGCCCAACTATCCAACCATATGCCGGTCCAAGGGCATCACTGCCTTCATCCGACTTCGCATGGGACACACAAACGGTAAGCAAGCGCACATTTTAAATATTGAGAGGCCCCCTCCGTACCCATACTGCACCCTGTCAACATTAACACCAAGCACCTTTTGGACGACTGCACGCATTTTATGCAACTCAGCAAAAGGAGTTACGACAACCCTCTCCAATGGGAAGTACCAAAGATTCCTTCCCAAGAAAAAATTGTAAAAATGGCAGATAACTCGATCAGAGCGGATCTGAGAAAGCTGATGTAAACCACAAGTATCTTTACTCAAAAAGCTATTAGGAGCGCAACTAAGTTCTCGCTGTTTTTTTTTTTTTTTTTGATGAAAATACAACTTTATTCTGAAAAAATGGTTACAAGTGAATTATTGAAAGTGGTGCTCATCGCTGGCTACTACTTTTTCCCAACTTTCTAGTAGATCTCGTATACCGTCGCGGTAAAACTGTTCATCTTTTGAGGCTATCCATGGATCAAGCCATTTTTGGATGTATTCATATGAATGGAACTGCTGCTCAGCTAGATCATGTGCCATCGATCGGAACAGGTGATAATCGGACGGCGCAATATCTAGAGAATAAGGCGGGTGTTTCCAGATAGGTTTTAACGGGTTTGGCAACGTGAGGCCGAGCGTTGTCATGCTGAAGAATCACTTTTTCATGCCTCTCCGCTTATTGCGGCCGCTTCTCGCGCAATGCTCGGTTCAATCGCATGACGAAATCGATACCGATCCCCATTGATGGTTTCGCTTGGTTTTAACAGTTCATAATAAATAACACCAACTTGGTCCCACCAAGTACATAGTATAACCTTCGCATCGTGAATATTCGGCCGAGGCGACGACGTAGAAGCATGACTGGGCAGTCCCCATGACTTTCTTCTCTTTAGATTGCTGTAATGAATCCATTTGTCATCACCCGTCACGATGCGAAGAAGAAACCCCTTCCTTTTTTGTCGCTGGAGCAGTTGTTCACAGCGAAAAAACGACGTTCAACATCCCTTGGTTTTAACTCATAAGTAGCCCGTAAGTAGCTGAATCATTCCCAAAGCAAGTAATCGCTTGGAAATGGGTTGGCGGGTAACTCCTAATACTGAAGGAAGCTCTCCTTTCGTTCATGGATCCTCATTGAGCAATGCCTCCAATTCAGCGTCTTCGAAGGTGTTTGGCCTTCCTTCACGCGGACGGTCATCAACATTAAAATCACCGTCTTTGAAGCGACGGAACCTATCTCGGCACGTTGTTTCACTTAAAGCAGCATCTCCATAAACTTTTTGTAGCTCTCGATGCGCTTCAGCCGTTGCGCCGCCGATTTTTTTCGAATGAAAGGTGAAAATCAACACTTCCCGCAAATGACGATTATTCGGCACAAAATCAGACATTTCCACAAAACTAAAAGTATCGCATAAATGATACCAAAACAAAATCACTAATGTGTCGAATCAGTTTGTTTGCCATATGTCTAAGCTTGGTTTATGGCGCCTAGGTTATGTTAGAATCGACTAGCTTACATTGCTGGCGGCATCTATTCACAAACAGCGAGAACTTAGTTGCACACCTCATAACTATATAAATAAGCTTTCATATATCCTATAAATTTACTTCTCACATTACTTAATTTCTTTATTAATTTATGTGTCGATACTGCTTAATACCCTTTTACCAGAAAATTAACTGTCTAATAACTTAGCTTTTCTGGGCGAAAAGTAATCCTATTAAAGCAGTGAGCCATAAGCTCTGGCTGTCAGGGCTCTCTTTATTTGTAAAATAATAATTTATTGTTATTTTCCTTATATTAAATAAATAAAAAACTTGTTTTGGCCTTTTACTTTTAGTCAGTTAAGCGAATTTTTGTTAGTCCCCCGATGCATTCCCTAGGCAAAATTCATATAAAGGTTTTTTTCTTCCTCATTCCGATCCTCATTAACCGCACGGCATGCGCACCTACTCATACACACAAATACAACAATGCCTACATACACACACACATTGTACATGCATGTAATGTCGCACAATCGCTGCGTAATCCATATTAATCAACGCTAATGTAAAAAGTTAATCGCAGAAACTGCATTTTACAGAGTTAATAATGAAATTTTATTTTACGCAGCTGCCAAGCAATCAAGTTCTATGCGAGCTGATGAGCCGCAGCGCTCTGAGGCTGTGAAGCTAATCACGAAAGGGAAATGTAATAGAAGGGAAATAGAAAAAAGGGGAACATACACGTACCTACTAGAAATGGATACAGTTATTTATGTATGGGTAAAAATAGGTGCAATGTTGCTCATATATGGGGCTGAATTCAACAAAGGGGGCCAGCCAAGTGCCGTTGAGAGTGAAAATGAAAATAAAAATGCTTATGAGCGTGTCACATAACAGAGCCCAACAACAACAATAGCAGAACAATAATAGCAATTCTAGTACACTGGCCGACATTTAACATTTTCCGAGTAAAACTAAATCGTTCGTGTAGTAAGAATTGTAAATGCTTTCAAAATTTTATGTGCGAAGTGAGCAGTGAATGACACCTTCCATGCATAAATAACGCAGTGCGCACTTGATGGCCGTACATACATACATATAAACATGTGTGTGCATTGGTATGCATGTGTGTAAATAAGCATAAATGCTAGTGCCTGGCGGCGGCCAATGATGTTGCAACTTGTGTGTATGGCTGCCACAAACACTTGGCTACAACTAATTAGTAGGTGTTCGAGCAGTAGTGGAAAGCTATTAAAGGGTACTCCAACCTTAAGCTGGCATACATTATGGCGCAGTTAGCAGACACACATTCATACACATACAAATGTGTGTGTGGGTGTGTGTGAGTTACAAGGTGGGATTTCCTTATTATATGTAACGAAACTTCTGGTGTCTTAAGTGGGGTAAAGTTGCGAGTAAATGAGCGGTAGAAAGGGGTTTTCGTAATGAATTATTTACATTTGCTGGTAAGTTTCCAGTTCAATGCAACGTTGCGCGCCTGCAGACTACAAAACGCACGGAGGCAGCATTCAATTGGTTTACAATTTGATTTAAAAATATAAAATTATACAAATATTTTAACCGGCGAAAAATGAGAAATATTTAGCGATATCAGTAGGAGTCATGTAATCGGTTTGGAAATTTCAAAAAATCGTTTTTTTTATTATCATCTTATCAAATAGGCTCAGATGTTTTGAATATTTTCTTAAAGTTTAAAGTCAGTTATAATAAAAGTAGGGAAGATCGCCCTTTGGGGAATTCCACTTATTAGACCAGGTCGGCCTGGTACACCACAATTCATTGCATTTTCTGAAAACACTATAATATTTTGGGTTTTTTTTAAACGAATATATATTCTATACATTCTGGCGATATAACACAATTAAAGGGTGGTTAAATTTCAAGAGCCGGTGTTGATTTTGAATAAAATACAATCTTTTTAGGAAATTATTGTCATTTCTCTTTATTATGATAAAATTAGTATGGCTCAATTACGCATGGAACAAAATATCGGCTAAATGGCCGCCGCGGGCTCGGCGGCACACCTCCATCCGATGGTCCAAATTTTCGATGACGCTGAGGCATAATTGAGGTGCTATGCTGTTAATGTGCCGAATTATTTCATTCTTTAGCTCTTGAATTGTTGCTGGCTTATCGACGTACACCTTTTCTTTCAAATAACCCCTAAGAGAGAAGTCTAACGGTGTCAAATCAAATGATCTTGGCGGCCAATTGACATCGTCGCGACGTGAGGTTATTCGGCCATCAAATTTTTCAATTTTTCGCGCAAAAGAGCCATTGTTTCGTTAGCTTGTGACAAGTGGCACCGTCCTGTTGAAACCACATATCGTCCACATCCATTTCTTCCAATTCGGGCCATAAAAAGTTAGTTATCATCTCACGAACATCTATCATCAGCGAACACTATTCACAGTAACTGCCTGATCTGCCTCATTTTGGAAAAAATACGGCCCAATGATGCCGCCGACCCCTAAACCGCACCAAACATTCACTCTTTGCGGGTGCATTGGTTTTTCGGCAATCACTCTTGGATTATCATTCGCCCAAATGCGGCAATTCTGCTTATTGACGAATCCACTGAGGTGAAAATGTGCCTCATCACTGAAGATGATTTTCTTTACGAAGTGCGCGATATGCATTTTGATTTGAACACCCGTTTTTATAATAAGCCTGAATAACTTTAACGCGTTGCTTGATTACGTATCTTTCCATGGTTTAAATTGAATTAATTTGAGATTGAAAAATGTCAAATAAAATGCAGGAAAAAACTTAACGTTTAGGTGTGGTTTACATTCAACATCGGCCCTGGAAAAATAACCACCCATTATAAAGCGAGATTTGCTGCGCCGAGTTCTCGTCTGGTGAAACTCTTTGAAGGAAATGACGTCAGTTATGCAGCTGGAGAGAGTTTAAAAGTCTGCCGATATTGGAATGAGTGGGGCGCTTCGAACCTAGTGCTTAACATAATGTTGAATATCATACCCGTAGACATCGCAGGTCAAACTGCCGCTACACGTGCTGCAATCAGATTGAAGTATTCGAGTTAAAAGCTAGACTTAAGCTAAGGACACGCCAGAAACTTAAGAAACTTTGAATTCATCCCCATGGGGACTGAGGGGAAGGATTAGTTGACTGGTTGGCTGGTCAAGCTATACATTTAGACTACAGACACTCCAGTATCCTCAGAAACTTTGAATTCATCTCCATCGCAACTGATCAAAGTATATTCTCGTTGGATCTGAGCAGCACTTTTCCTCTTCGTATTCCTTTAAGACAGGAGTGAGTAAACATACTTACGCTCGAAATTGGACGAAAAGGTTAGGGAAGGACTATTCCCTATTAAGCTCAAATTCAGGCTATTGGGTCACTGTAGTGTTTTCCTAGCCGAGCTAGCCTCAATATAAAAAGCCGTGGGTTGATTGTTTACTTCCGTAATTACTGTGAAAGAGGTAAACATGTACATGGACAGCTAGCGGCAATTAGGGCCCTAGGCTCGTTGTTGGTGAACTCTCTAGACTACATCCAAACACTTTAATATTAGGTTCATTTTCGGGACAGGGGACCTTCAGAACGGGTTTCCCGCAAAATTACAAGATAGAGGTTCCTTTGAAAACCTCTGATTTGCTTTAGGAAAGCCAGCCCTGAGCTAGTGCGAAAACGTGCAACGTCGCGAGATCCTTCTGTGCACGGGTAGGTGGAAGATGCTCGAGGGAACTGCTAAGGCTAACAAAGCTGCAGCTCTGGGCAGCTTTGTGGGTATCCCTACTGGATACTTTGTCCGTTAAATGTCCATGCGGTGACGCTTGCTTTAGCTAACTCCATGCTAAGATTCAAACATCTTGACTCTCACTTTTTTGCTACACCTGCGGACATAGCAGGTTTAGAGATTACACACCTGATGAATTTACTCAGTAGCTTCAAGCGGTAATGCAAATGTAGTTAGCCATCATTCGGTCGTCATCCTCTTCACACTTTGAGCCAGTTTCCTTTTTCCCCTTTGTTCTGTCCTTTCCCTTCCGTTGTATTTTTTTGGTATTTTTTTCAAAAGTGTTAAATATATTGGAGTTTAATACAAAGTTTGGAGCTTTAAAATATATGATTTGTATAGCATGAAAAAATGCAGAAATTCAATACAAAGAAAAATGAATAATTCATTGCGCTCCTATTATTTTGAACAAAGGTTGCGTAGTTGTGCCTTTTTAAATGGTCACCAAAAAGTCATATGCAATACTTTAAAAATTCGATACTCTAAGTAATAAATTGCCACAGTAAATGCAATGAAACAGAACCAACTAAAAATAGTGGCAAGATCATTTATAATCCAGCACATCAACCAACCCAGGGGGAGAAACACCAAAAGAGGTGTAGAACAACTCCATTTATATTCCACTTCAACCCATCCAGCATACATTTTTACATACATACATACGTGCAAAGGGTACACCCACATGTAGACATATATATATATATTATATATATATGTATGTATGTATGTATGTAAATTGGTGCATGTGTATTTGTGTATATCGTGCACCGTACACTCACCGAGGTGGGCGATCATTAAATATTTCATAATTCTCCCACATAAGTAGCCGTGAAAGTCTAATCATGAGCATTAGTGATGATTTAGTGGCAGTAGCTGGTTGCCATTCTTCATGCAACACATGCAGCAGCAAGTAAACAAAGTGTGTATGTATGTCAGAGATGTGTATGTGTTCGTAATAGGTACCCAAGTGAGTATGTATTGGAGGTTGTGTGCCACATGAATCACTAACAAGCAAAGCAGTGCAATGAATATTAACTCCTAACAGCTGTTGCAAGATTACAAACACACACACACACACACAAAGAAATATTTATACGCATGCGGAAATATGAAAACAGATACGGAAGAACTTTTTCACTCCTTTACATTTTCAGTAGATTTAAGTTTTTCCTACTTTTTTGTTTTCTGTTTTTTTACGCTGCTTGGCGGCATCCTTTTTGAAGGTGTAAGCGTTAAGCGATGTGGATTCAAGCGCTCTAATGAATTGTCATACATAAATCCGACAATGCAATGAATTGCTCGTTAACAGGGACACACGTCCATGTCTTCCATGTATGTTCCAGTAGGCCAAGTACTCGCGCAGCTAAACGAGCGGAGCAGCAGCGCGTGGTGTGGCATTGCAGGGCTGCACAGAAATTGAGTTTTGTTTATTTTTATTTCAATGGGCCATGGAACGTTAATGAATTACAGCTGGTTGGAAATATTATTATTTATGGGGGTAGCGTGAGAAATCGAGAAGGTGTATGAAAAGCTGGGTTATAAATATGAAAGTACGGATAAAATTATCAAAAGAAAAATCAAAAAAATCTCAAATTCTCAAAAGAAATAACAAAAAAATCAGTTTTTGTGAGAATCGATAGCCTCGTTGTTGTTGCAAAAGGAAATTTCGCTCGATAGGCAGCGCACAATTTTTCTTGCTCAAATAAAACGCTGTCGAATTGATTTCAGATGGAATTTCGGAACTGCTCAAGTGAGGTAACTGCAGGAGAGTACTAGTACCGACTTCTCAGACCTTTACGCAGAGTAGCCCCTATTATTATTATTATTATTTGCTATCGTGTCGGCAGGGGGCGCAAAAAACCGATACAAATATTTAAATTCCATTTGGGTCCATTGCAGCTTTTGAATTTATTTGCGGCCAAGGAAGCAAGCCGTCAGATGTCATGAATTCGTTATACAGGCTTCGTCTGCATACTCCCTTCGGTCGTCCTCTTCAGCGAGAGTCTTGCGGATTCCCGTCTAGAGACATTCTGCTGATGTGAGTCGTAGGCTTACGGATGCGCAGAACAGCTCTTAAACAGCGGTTTATAAAAGTTTCGAGTTTTTGTTGTTGAAACCGCTACGGACTACGTTTCGCAGCCATACAGCAATACGCCTTCACATTCGAATTAAATTCTTAGCTTTGTTATGGCGGTTAGCTGCTGCGAGTAACTTTGCTTTCAAACATAGCGAAGGATGATCTGACTTTTGTTATTCTGTTCTCAATTCCAGTATTAGCGTCGCCCTCAGGTGTGTGTACATACAGTGTTTTTTTTTACTAATTATGTATTATTTTTACAGTGACAGCTTTTTGTCGCTGGGAATCTTTACAGAAAGTCAGTATCATGTATCCGCGTAAGGAAGGGGTTCGCTTTATGCTTGAGTAACGTTGAGAAATATTGCAAACTTATTTCCAAAGTTAATGTTGTGTAGCCCAAAGTAGTCAGAACCATCTTTTCTGACGAAGCGTATTGTCACCTCGGCGGCTGTGAAACTGCACTTTTCCGATGCAGTTATCCATTCCGAGGTACTAGATGATATTCAACAATAAAATCTCCAGCCGGGGCTGAAGTGATGCTCCGTAACTTACCTGTGTAGTGGACTCCCGCTAGTAACATTTTAATAGCTAAATTCCAAACAGAGGAGAGTAAAGTAAGAGTCGGTTTGTATACTGCAACTATATAATTCACAACTCACACAAGTTTATATCTGAAGAGATGATTGTCACGATTTCATATCACGAAGCTTTTTGAACCATCTTAGGGAATTTCATTGATCTCATTTGCTGACGATTGCTCGATTACGGGATTGCTCGCGATTCGGGCGCCCGGCAATGACATCGATGGACTGTGTTCAAATGTGAACGCCTATCTCTACAGACCTTCTCGCTTCTTCACTGAGAGGAACATCCAACTTTCGTCTACGAAATCCACGGCGCTCCTATTCACAACCTAAACAAAGGCGGTCAAACTGTAACTAAGGATCAACCACAAATTACTGGGCGTTCACCTTTAATAGTTTCCTCTCCTTCTCGGCGCATACAACCAACATTACTACTAAGCTCCAAAAACACAAAAAGGTCCTCAAATCGCTAGCCGGTTGCACTTGAGACACAGACAAATAAATTCTGCTGGTGACAATTAAAGCCGGGGGTCGCGCTTATCTCGTCGCCTGGCACTAGTGGTTCGCATGTGAAGGTAGTTACACAGCCGTCAGAATATTGCTATTAGGACAGCCCTGTCATGCCACCTATTGTCTCCCCTACAACATCTCTACACCAAGGCTGCTTTGCTCTCAGTTAAGGAATTTAGTAATCAAGAAAATCCTGCTGGGTTGCAACCATAGGCACTTGCTTGGGTGATGATACTCTAAAGAAAATAGCCGTTTACAAGTGGCATGAACACTTCAGAAGAAATCGTAAGTCCATCGAGCATAACGAACGTAGTGGTAGGCCGTTGGTCCTAAGGGTACTAAACTTGGATCGCATTGGTATCGCCAAAGACTTGATTGCCAAGGCTGAAGCCGATCCAACATTCATTAAACGCATTATTAGTGGAGACGAGACGTAGGTTTATGAGTACGACCAGCAACACAGGCATCAGTCGAGTGAGTGGAGAGCTCCGAATGAAAGAAGCCAAAAAAACATTTCGTTTTCAAGTAAAAAAGAAAGCGATGCTTATGGTTCTTATGGATGACAACGACAATGGCTCCCTGCCATTTCTTTCTGTTTGATCGAGTCAAAAAACCATTACGGGAACGAAAGAAAGTAATAGAAACTCGAAGATGGCTCTGGTAGCTATACCAAAAATGGAGTTCCAGAAGTGTTTTGAGAACTGGACCAAATGCTGGCATAAGTGCGTTGCTGTTGATGGGAAGTACATACATACTTTGAAGGCGATAATATCACTTTTGATAAATAAACTTGTATATGAAAATCAAATTGAAATATTTTACAGAGTGAGGTTCCTCCATTTGTGGAACAATATCAAGACGCTCGCCACAAATAGGAGGAGGAGCTCGGCCAAACACCCAATATATATATATATATGTATATATATAGGACATTTTTTTATATGAAGAAAATGGGCTACAAAAATCATACTATTAAAAAAAATCAAGGAGAATTTTGAGCCACTTCAGACTTGCATTTTTTATTATATATCACAATTTGATAGGCTATAAAACTGTGTACTTAGTTTTTTTTTAATTTTATTTTTTTTTTTTTTTTTTATTTTTTTATATTTTTTTGTTTTTGTTCTTGTTCCAAACACTCTGATGAAAAAAAAGTGCAGCTTCTATTTCTATGTGCCTAATTTTTTTCTTTTTGAAACAATCTCATTAAATAGTTGAACATTTTGATGACAGCTTTTCGAGTTTTTATAAGGTTTATACAAACCTTGATTTACCATACACATACAAGAATGATAGAAAGAAGATTGCGCCCATCAGAAAGTACGTGACGTCACGTTTTTCCATGTTATGCAGTATTGCCAACCATTTGCTCTTCGCAATAAATTTAGCGCTTTTTTATACCGAAAATGCGAAAATTTGGAAGTTTCGTGTTTGTTTCTTTTTTTTAATTTAAAGCTACCGAATCTTTAAGTTTAAAAAAAGCTGTATTATTATACAAAAGAAGGTTAAAAAAGGTCACTCTGAGAAGATTTTAGTGCTAATGAAAATTTGTTGATTTTATAAAATTTGATATTTTGAAAGCGAAAATTTAATGTTTTGCACCTTTTAAGGTTATGCAAGAATATTAAATGTCCCTCTCTCAACTCTTCGTAAGATTGAAAACCTTTTTACACATTTTAAAAACCGTTTGAACTTTCTGAATGCGGATTAAAACCATAGAGGTGTAATCGTTTCTTCCGGCCATCAATCCTTAGTGGGACATAGGGCATCAAGAGGTGTATTCATTGTAAAAATAAGCCACAAACTATCAGAAAATACTTAAGAAATCGTACTGGCATTTTTACAAAAATCTTCTTACATAACTGCAAATATAGCAAATAAGTCGTTCCCTTAACAAAAAAACTCATAAATTAAATAGTTCATAAGCATAACACATTTATTTAAAAAAACGCACATTTTAAAAACAATTTTTCACGCATACAAAGTTCTTTAAGTGATTCAATAAAAATTTAGTGTTTTATTTTCTTTAAATGGGCATTTTCGTGCGTTTCTATATCCAAAGCTAGGCAACACTGCAGTAGCGAGAGAGAGATTTGACTGCCGAAGGCAGAAGAACACCAACAATACCTTCAATCGCGGGCAATGCCACCAAATGTTAAAAAAAGTAAAGCTAAATAAAACTGATTATTCAAATAATCATTAAAAAAGTGTATATTTTACAAAATTGTAAACATTACATTTTAATTAGAACAGGCCAGAAAAATGTCATGAAGAAAAAAGTAAAACTCCGAGACTAAATAACAAAAAAAAATGCTAAATCAAGTTACGAAAATGGAAATCTGGCCATACTGGAGCTAAAATCACGTAACTCGTTGTCAAATTCGCTGAGAGCCAAGTAACGGGACCACGATAGGGCCCATCTCAGTATTCTTTCCATCATGATGCACATACGATATTTATTGCCGAAAGAGTTATGTTTATATAAAAAATTATTGAAAATCAAGGAAACAAAACAAAAGCAGTCAAAACAGGTAAAACTAACGCATTTCTAATTTTTTGACCAAAAGTGTATATCTACTACTATTAATCATATCTTATGGAAAAAATATTCTATCAGCAAAAAGAATAAATATTCCATCCAGAAAATTAACAAAGCTTCCATCTTCCAGCGCACCAACATTGTTCGTTGCTTTTCTTTCCCTCACTACTCTTTTAATTAACTTTTGCTTTCAGTCAGCCTACGCGTGCCAGTATTTTCATTCAAACTACTACCTTTCGCTTGTCGCCTACCGCCAGCATTTAGCACCAACACACAACATTAACCCTTATATAATTCGTATCTTAGTTAGATGGCCGATAGTGGGGCGTAACCGCCGCATTGCCAACAATTAAGTCACTCATTGCGCGTAACTCACGTTGAGTTTTGTTTACACTTAGTTTTAATGGCGTCGGAACGTGCGCCGTTCATCGTTCAATGTTCGTCACATTGGCACCCTTTCACCAACTACATATTAAATATATGGAATGAACTCATCAAATGCCCAAAGTATAATGGAAATTTTGATCCTGGCTGCTTAGCGTGGTTAGCCCATTCACGAGTCCCACTTGTAGGGGTAAAGCCACGTACTTTTCTAATTAAGTGTACTTAACGCAAAGTGCAACCCTCACTTGCCGACACACACACACACACACACACACACGAACAAATAAGGCTTGTATAAATGAAGTAAAACAAAGGAGTGCAACAAAATAATATTTGACTTGTTAGCTACCAGTATAAGTGGCAAAGGGTTCCACGTGTTGGCTGGTGGTACTGGTGGGTTTTTTAAGTCCATCTGTTGTTTGTGTTTTTTTTTTTATTTTCTTTTTTGAATAACTTGACATTTAGCACATCTGATTACTTCATTGAAGCATTTGGTGTGTCGTTGTGTATTTGTTCGTGTTGTTTGTTCAACAAAAAATTTATTATTTATCACAAACTAACGAGAACTAATTAAGTGCACTTTTTCAATAATACATAAATTGGTTTAGCAAATACTCATATAAGGCGGCCGTCGCAGCCGAATGTGTTGGTGCGTGACTCCCATTGAGAAGTACGTAGGATCGAATCTCCGGACATAAAACATCAAATGCCAACGGCAGGCTATGGCAACCTTCGGGTGTATTTTGGCAATGAAAAAGTTCCTCGTAAGAAACCATCTGCCGTTCGGAGGTGGCATAAAACTGTAGGTTCCTCGATTTGTGGAAAAGCATTAAGGCACACCAAGGCTCCCCAAATAAAGGAAGAGTAGCTCGCCTATTATAGAGTGGGCCACGTAAAATTTGTTGTTTGAATCGGCTATAAAAAAAAACTAATCAATATTTTTTCAAACTTTTTTTTATTTTGAAGATTGAACATTGTCATTTATGAATGAAAAATAATATCGTTCAAATGACTGCCATGACTGGCTTTACAGTAGGCCATTCGATCAACCCAATTTTTAAGCACATTTTCGTTTGCTTGGGCTCCAATTTCATGAATGGCAACTTCGATTTCGTGTTTTAAAGCATCAATCGTCTCTGGATGGTTCGCATAGCATTTGTCCTTAACGGCTCCCCACAAAAAATAATCCAACGGGCTTAAATCACAGCTCCGAGGCGGCCAATTGATATCGGAATTTCGGCTGATTTCGGTTTTCAAAAACAGTTCGAGTGTAACTTTGGCAGTGTGACAAGTTGCCGACCTGTTGAAACCAAATGTCATCCATGTCATTCTCTTCAATTTTTGGAAACAAAAACTCGTTGAGCATGTCACGGTAATGCTCGCCATTTACTGTAACCGCGGCTCCTCGCTCAATTTCGAAAAAAATGGCCCGATGATGCCGCCAGACCAAAAACCGCACCAAACAGTGACTCGCTGTGGATGCATTTGCTTGTCTAAAGTAACGTGTGGATTTTCTGAGCCCCAAATCCGGCCCACCCTGTATTATTATAGCAGATATTAGTTTGATGAAAAAGATGTCCATTATTTTCTGGTTAAATGGTTATAGCGATCGATATCTCGTAAGGTATCAAACAATTTAAAATTTATGCTCGTTGTCAAGGTGACATTTCACATGAAAAAAATAATAATTTTTTTGTTCCATTCAGTTGTGCGTTACAGAGATCGTCCATAAAACAGTTTTAAGCCATTTGCATAAAAATTTTAATTAAATTAAGGAATTTATTTTTACACGAAATAAAATATCTCTCTTCTAACTTGGAACTCTAGGAATTGAAGATGATGATGAAATATATTCTTGACGGACTGAGGTTGAGCCAACTGTTAAAAGGTCTGGTCACTTATTTCTTTCTATGGCAAACAATGTCACCCACACGTGTGAGTAGTTGTCTTTTCTTGGGCCAAACAGTTGGGCTTTCTCTATTCAAAAAAATCTGCATACCTTAACTGCTTTTAATAGCTACACACAAAAATGGTAGACTGCCGAGGAGGTGTGTGACAATTTATGTGTTTTTTTTGAAGTGAAAACTTCTTTAGAATCGTTGGGAGTGATTTGGGAAAAAGTGAAACGAAAAAAGCGACCAACTTGGCTACGAAGCGTTATATTATATGTTGATATAAACGTAGCGACGAACTAAATAAAAATAACTTTTATTTTCTCTTGTGATTCGAACCAAGGATTTTGGATCGGAAGCTCACATTGCTAGTCGCTCGGCTACCGCGTCATGCTGTAGGTACTGGCCTAAAAGTTATTTAGTTACGAAGCGTTATATTATATGTTGATATAAACGTAGCGACGAACTAAATAACTTTTAGGCCAGCGCCGACAGCATGGCGCGGTAGCCGAGCGACTAGCAATGTGAGCTTCCGATCCAAAATCCTTGGTTCGAATCACAAGAAAAAAATTTTTTTTAAACAGATATTTTATTTTATTTTATGATATGTTTATGAGGAGCTTTTTTTCATGGCAGAAATACACTCGGTGTTTTGCCATTGCCTGCTGAGGGGTGAGCGCTATTAGAAAAATAGTTTTCCTTAATTTTGGTGTTTTCACCGAGATTCGAACTGACGTTCTCTCTGTGAATTCTGAATAGTAGTCACGCACCAACCCATTCGGCTACGGCGTTTGTTTAATTTTACTGATGCAAAAATGAGGGAAAATATTTGAATAAAGTTTGCTTACTGTTTACACATTTTCCAAAGGTGACGGAGAACCAAAAAAAAGTCGATTTTCAAACAAATACGAGTGCATATGTGTAATTGTGTTAGAGTTTCGGTCACGCCCCAGCAAAACCTGCGTGCATATGTGTTTGTAACATTCAAAAAAATGTAATTGTGTTAGAGTTTCGGTCACGCAGGTTTTGCTGGGGACACTCATAATAGCAACCGCGTGTGTATTTTTATATTCGTAAATATTTTCATTTTTAAATATTTACCGCAATTATGCCGAAAAACAATGCAGAAAAGTGTCGTGAATATCGACAGAAAAAAAATCAATAAATAGCATCACGGAATTCATTCACGAAAATTTAATAAAGTATACACCAGAAGTATCGCGGATACTTAGAAAAGATTACGATAAAGTTCCAATGATTTTAAGTGGCGATTTTAACGTAAATTTTGCATTAGACACAGCGGTTCCTTCAATTGACTTTCTCAATACAACATTCAATTTAAAAATGTGTAACAATCGCACTGAACCGACAACACGATCAAAAACAACAATTGACGCGGTATTTCAAAGATATGTTGACAACATCGAAACCAAAGCATTTGTATCATATTTTAGCTATCATAAGCCACTCGTATCATTTGTTGAAATTGAAAACATTGAGGATGAATAATAATAAAATGAAGAAAATAAAATATGAACTTTATAGCAATATTATAATGAACCTATAATTATCCCGCCCCTAATGCTGCTTTCGTCTCATTCTCTCTCAGTTTGTTTCACTTCTATCCCGTCTAACCGTTAGACTGGTATTTTTTTTTTATTCCTCCAACTTCAACAGAAGTAGGGGCTTGAAAATATGAACTTCAAAAACTTTAGCTTCTACATATTTTAAAGCTAAAATAGAATTTATAATCTTTAAAATTTTACTCTGAAGTCCACTTTCAAAAAAAATTTCAAGTTTAAATTCATTGAAATAATTTTATTGTAAGCCATCGTCTAATCCCCATTTCATGGTTTGGTATCCCAAGAGCTTCGTGCAGTTCCCTTTTCTTCTAGAAAAAAAGTGAAACTGTTGCTGTTGTGCCCTTGTTGGCTAAAATACCAAGTTTCTTTGTCGAACCAACTTTCTCAAAAAAACCTATTTTAATGTGAGTCTAATTTCTTCTAGAATAATGAACGTGGAGCGCATATACTGCATATTGCAAACCCAAACGAAATCCGTTTTTCTTTTAATTTCAAGCTTTGCTAAAATGCTTACACCTCACACCAATATTATCTATACCTAACTATAACGTTTTACTATATTTGTGGTAAAATGCGGAATATGAATCAACATCCTCCTCACTCTGGGAGTCGATACACAATTTGACCTAATTTCTGATCTGCAAAGAGCAAAAGTATTGGATTGGGGAATAAGTTCATAGCGTTTCATATTTTTTTTTATTTTATAATGATTTGTTTGCTGTTTGGTTAAGGGTAAGCATCCATTCGATAGAACTCTTTCTGCTCTACAAAACTATGTTAATTGTATTTTTGAGTTCTTTAATTTTTTATTAGTTTTGAGGCTAAGAAATGGAATAGCCAAGAGGCAAAACCAACATTTTCGACAGCTACTCTTATTTGTTTTTCATCGACGTCAAAGAGCTGCCGAAGGAGAATGGGACATTCGCGACGTGTATGGACATAGGCGAGTCTACAGCGCGAAAATGGTTTACAAAGTTCAAAAATGGCGACTTCAACGTCGATGACAAGTCAGGCAGCGGAAGGCCATCTGAATTCGATGAAGAACGTCTCAAAACACTTTTGAAGGAGAATAGTCGCCAAACCAGTCATGAATTGTCGTTCATAAAACAATTCTCAAACACCTTCATTTAATTGAGTTTTCCGACAAATAGGAAGCATGGGTGCCTCACGATCTCAACAAAAAAAGCAAAGAAAATCGCTTTCAGTTTGCTCCTCTGCATCTCGTCCACGATCGAACAACACGCGGTCATAAGCAGCGCTTTTTCACGGGAGATGAGAAATGGTGCCTATACATACATAAATATGGAGTAAAAGAAGGAGTGGGTGGCTTCAGGAGATACGCCAAAGACGAGAGTAAAGCCGGATCTTCATTCAAAGAAGGTCATGATATGTATTTGGGGGGACTGGGAGGGCACGGTGCACTTGGAAACGCTCGAAAAGAAAGCCAGGGTCAACAACGAGCTTCACGTTGGTCAAAAATTTCTCGGAATATATTCAGAATATTCAAAATTCCTCAATTCAAATTTCCTCGAACGTAATATTATCGCCCTCAAAATAATCCCCATCAACTGCAGCGAACTTTTGTTAGCGTTTGATTCAGCTCTCGAAATATTTCTGAAACTTTATTTTCAGTACAGCCGCCAGAACCGTCTTCGGAATTTCCATTACTGGCTTTCAGCTGTTAAAAAGCGTTGCTCGTAGTGGATTTTTGATTCGATCAAACAAAAAAAATTTCAGAGTGCCATATCAGGTGAATTCGATGGCTGTTGGATGGTATTCGTATCATTATCGCTCAAAAATTCACCGATAAAGGTGGCACTGTGCGACGGGGCGTTATTATAAAATCCTTTCTTTTTTTACCGAATTGCTTCACGTAAATGGTTTTCTACAGCAAAGTAGTAGTCTTTATTAAATGTCTGAGTTTGTTCCCTACACATATTGACTATAACGGCATTGATTGCAGCCTACAGAGAAAAAATCATATTGTGAGGAAGTTTATCGGTTTCATGCACAAAAAGGCCCTATTTGTAGTAATCCTGGAAATTAAGGCCTGGGGCGTTAGGCGGCTATAAGTTCGGCGTTATGTGATCATGGAAATTTTCAGCCATTCAATCTTATGTCGTCATCGCTTTGGGTGAAGGAGCAGGGACTCACTGAAAGTTGTGCGGGCTGCCACTGCATACACTATCAATCCAGAGTTTCACTACTGTCTCTGGAGCCTCGATATATGCAGCAGAGCTCACTCGAAATCCTTTAGTAAAGAAATTTGGTGGCACGACATTTCCTTTGTTGCTCGAAACACCTGAAACCCTAACAGTGGCTGGAAACTTCCTGTACATGACAGTAGGAACCTCTGTAGGATTGGAACTTAATCAGCTGTCATTCCGGTAATTTCGTCCGGAAAACACCATAACATCTCAGGCGTATGTAATTGGATTAGAAGGCATTTTAGGTGGATAACTCACCGATTTCATGTTCGTTCCGGCATAAACCGTCTTCTGCATGGTATTTATACCGGAGATCTTCACGGAAAACTCGACTGGTAAGACCCTCAAAAACATTAAGCTCCTTCATAAGGGCCATCATTGAATTTGAAGCGTCGTCGTCAGTGATCGCTTGCACTCGTTGAATAAATCATGTAGATTGGACAGTGTCAGAACATTTCTCCCGTTTTTTTGGCTTTGCAACAGTTTCTGCATCTCCACTTGGTGCTTCTAATCCAGAGCGAACCTTATGAACGAATGGACGGGCGCACTTAAGAAACTTAGAGATTTCTAAATCGATGTGATTTGCGCATTTAGCAACGATAACTGCATTTCTTCTTATATCTTGAAGAAAGTTGTAGACCTCCATGTCTTATCTGAAAATAAGAATAATAAGTAAAATAATGGTTTCGGGAAGTAGTAGCCGCATAAATGCAAGTCCTCAAAGTGAAAAAAGGAACTCGAACCTGAAAGACTTCCGCAATTTTAGAGCTTTTTTACTTACCTGGTACCTATCCCCACTCCAATCTGGGAATGTGATGCCAGCCACTGAATCAATTTCAGTTCATCAAGATTGGATTATAATTCAATTAACCCTTAGGGATCGCGTCTGCTGTCCTTCTTAACCCCGATGGACGACAGCTTCAACAAAATAACCTAATCTCCTCCTTTATCCAGCTTAGTTTAATAGTTCCACATATATTTCGGTGTTTGCAAACATTTCTTTCATACCTTTTTGAATTTTCTTCATTCGCTACTATTTTCCCAAACAAAAGCCCATCAAAACGGCCCAACGGCCAATTAAATCAAACACAATGGCTCATTATCAATTAATGAATTGATCCATAAAAGCGGCAACACTTGTTCATGACCTCCATTTGTGGCCGCACAGCGAACTAACCATGAATAAATGCCACACCATTGTGCCACAGAGTACAATGCAACATTTAACATTCAGCATTCAAATGTTGTAGTTGCCATAAATGCAACAATTCGTTCTGCAAAATTATCAAAACAGTTGTGGCGCTGCAATCGGAAGTTATGCGAAAAAGAGATGCAATAATTGGTGGAGCCCAAATCACTGGCTAAATGCCTATCAACACAAGAAGTACGACGACGATAACGGTAGGCCAGTGATCTTGACCGCGTTTTCTGTAAATGTTTGCACTTCAAAATACTAATCCATAGTGGAAGCAGCGAGGCAAATCTTGTAAATATCAAAAAAGAAAGAAAATTGCATATTAAATGAATGAATATTAGCTTCATTGCTGGAATTATCGCCCAGCATCTGGGCAGCAACGGCAGCGGCAGCTACAATTTTCGCGATTTGTTTATTTTCATTGTTGTTTTTGTTGCGCGCGGTTTGTTGGGCAATGCCGCCATTCACATAATTACATAATATTAGTTGGTAGTCTGGTCTTAGATTACTTTTATTTTCCTCTCGAGTGCATATTATTTCACAAAATTATATGCATTAACGCACAGTTGGTAAGCAGCTGGAAAAATGGCTAAAAAGCGCCAGTGGCATGTTGTTGTTTTTACTCTTTCATTATCAAAAGTATTATTCAACATTTATGGCATGAAATAAATTAGAGAGAAAAATATATATTTAATGCAAAATTGTGGCAAATATGCAAAAAATATAGTAAAATTATGGGAATTGAAATATTGGTTGAAAAATTGTGGCATGCAAAGCGGCGCACAACAAATCAATGCCAAAGTTGCAATGAAAAGAATTAAAAAGCATTTGCGGCAACCGAAATTAGTTTAAGGAAATATCCAGAGGGTTTCTTTGTTGAATTGTGCTTACATGCATATGAACACCTGTGTTCAAAATAATAATAGAAGTGCGACGAATTAGGAAGCTTTAAATTTTTTTTGTATTGAATTTTTTTCTTATTTCGCGAGATGGCGACAGCATTCAAAATGCCCTGGACCTAAAAAAAGTAGTAGCCCTCATATAAAAATTGTAACACCAGAGGAAAGTAGGACCTGACAAGAACGCTACATTACCAACATTATATCGACCAATCACGTTGCTACCGACAATCTCAAACATTTTCGAAAAGCTACTATGTATAGGGTGGGCCATGTAAAATTTGCTTTATGAATCGGTTATAAAAAAAAACTAATCAATATTTTTTGAAACTTTTTTTTATTTTGAAGATTGAACATTGTCATTTATGAATGAAAAATAATATCGTTCAAATGACTGCCACGACTGGCTTTACAGTAGGCCATTCGATCAACCCAATTTTTAAGCACATTTTCGATTGTTTGGGCTCCAATTTCATGAATGGCAACTTCGATTTCGTGTTATAAAGCATCAATCGTCTCTGGATGGTTCGCATAGCATTTGTCATTAACGGCTCTCCACAAAAAATAGTCCAACGGGCTTAAATCACAGCTCCGACGCGGCCAATTGATATCGGAATTTCGGCTGATTATTCGGTTTTCAAAAACGGTAGCCAAAAGTTCGAGTGTAACTTAGGCAGTGTGACAAGTTGCACCGTCCTGTTGAAACCAAATGTCGTCCATGTCATCCTCTTCAATTTTTGGAGACAACTCGTTGAGCATGTCACGGTAACGTCCGCCATTTACTGTAACCGCGGCTCCTCGCTCATTTTCGAAAAAAAATGGCACGATGATGCCGCCAGACCAAAAACCGCACCAAACAGTGACTCGCTGTGGATGCATTTGCTTCTCTACAGGAACGTGTGGATTTTCTGAGGCCCAAATCCGACAATTTGGCTTATTGACGTAGCCAACGATGTGAAAATCAGAAAAGAAGAAGAAGACTCACCACTTTGGAAATAGGTTTTCAATATTTCCCAATTTTGTTGAAGCGTATAGCGTCCCATTTCGTAAATGTCAAACCTTTAAGTAAATTATGAACACATTTGATATGTCATTTGTGTTACCATTCTCAAAAAAATAGGTGCATCAAAAAGCAAACGCTATATGGCCCACCCTGTATTTGACCGCATAAACCCAATTATAACAAGCATGAAGCTGATACCCCAACACCATAGAGTGGTTCATAAACTTAATGCTGACTTGAATAAAAAAAGTGTGCATGGCTATGTACCTCAGCGTCGCTAAAACTTTTGACAAAGTATTGGCACTCTGGGTTGCTTCATAAATTAAAGACATGGCTACCTTATGACTTTTACCTGGTGCTTAAGAGTTACATCCAAGGCAGGAAATTCTATGTCAAATGACGCATGTTCAGACATCTAACCTATGAACGCGGGCATTCCTCAAGGTAGTGTCTTAGGACCAACGTTGCATCTATTATATACGGCTAATCTAACAGTGCGGAAGTCAGAGAACAGCATGATTGCAACATTTGCAGATGACACAGTCCTAATGGTATCTCCTAAATATACAAAACTCGCAAAAAAATAAATCTACGAAACGAGTTAAGTGTGACATTAAACTGGTTCAAACATCGAAATTAACACAGATAAAACAATACAATACAAGAATGGACGGTACGAGGACGCAGAAGAAAATCGTAGAAACCAGAGCGTTCAACACTAGAGCAAGAGGAAGGCAGAGAACAAGATGAACCGACGAACTAGAGGACGATGTCAAGAAACTTAGGATAACGAACTTGAAAAAAGTCGCAAGCGTTCGAGACGTATGGAGGTTCCACACGTGCAGCAGGCCAAAGCTCACAAGGAGCTGTAGAGACAAAAGATGATGATGAAAACAATACAAGTAAACTACACAAACCGAAGGACAACCATCGAACCAATTAGGGTTGGCACATTGACACCAAAGCAAAATACAACGGGCAGGAGCACATAAAGAAAAAACGTAATGAAGTTAAGAATCGTTTTAAGAAATTTTACTGGCTGCTTGGGCCTCAGTCAAAATTATTATTGCAAAATAAAGCACTCATATATCGAACGACAATTGCTCGGATCTGGAAATATGGAGTCGAAACTTGGGGCACTGCTGCAAAAAATAATCTAAGCAAACTACAACGAGTCCAGTCTAAGATATTTAGGACCAAGACTGATGCATGTCGGTACATACCTAACGCAAATATTCATTGCGACCTTGACATCGATACAATTGACGAGACAATACAAAGCGCTAGCAGAAGACACATAAGCAGAATATTAGCGCATACAAATCCTGTGATGAGAAGGCTCCCAAATAGAGAGAAATCTACCCAATGTCGGCTTAAACGTCAACCATCAACAGACCTTGCAAAATCTAATTGTAAAGGGGAAATCAAACGGTCCACTACGGCAGCGCCCATGCCGTGGCAAGGCCACAGTTACTTCCATCCATACAATGGGCACGGTGTCGCGTAACACCCTGGATTAGGGGGGTAGGCAAGGGGAGGAAATACTGGGATGACAGGGGTTTGGGAATAACTGAGAGGTCTTCGTCGGTACGGTGATCTTCGCATGGTGATTGGTTGGCCACCAAATACGCCGTAAAGCAGGTTGGATGACTAGCCAATCCCCATATGGAGCTTCTCTCTTAGTTCGTGTTGGGTTGGTTCCCACGATATGGTGGTCAGACCACCACTTAAGCCTTATCCCCGCGGCAAGGAGACCAACATGATGAGGAACGACAAGTGTAATATTATATTACAAAAAAACAGAGTTTTTTAATTTTCATTAGAATTGGTCACCATTTGCTGTTACACAAGTCTTCAAGCGATTAGGCCGTTCAGCTGTTGCAGCACGCAGGGTTTCCATGTATATTGACGTCGCTGCTCGAATCAAATATTGTTTGAGACTCTCCAAATTTCTGCCACGTCTTTGTCAGGCCATGTTTTCCAATTCCGATCACAAACTGTAGTCGAATGTATTCAGATCTGGACTTCCAGACGACCAATTTTCTGCGGCTATGATCCCAGGAATTGTGTTTTTTAGCCACTGCTGGGTGGTTTGCGCATTATGGGCTGGAGGGGAGTCCTGCTGGAAGATCCAACGCTCTCCATTAAAGAGAGTACTGCTTCACCATGCCTTCTAAGACCTCCCTCTGGTACACTTGTGCCCCGGTCTTAACCACTTTTTCGCAGAAATTAAGAGATGTAACGCCTTAACAAGGTATTCCCCATTACGGAGGCTGGATGATGGGCACGCTGAATCCTTAGCACAACATTTGTTGCGTCTTTAGAAGGTTTAGCATACATTTCGCGGTTTTGCTTATTAAAAACTTCTTCAACAATGAACGTTTTTTTAACTGTGAAAAGAATATTTTCATGGCCGTTGACTGCGTGTCAGTGAAGAAGCTGTTTGTATCTGTCGAGCCTAATCTTCGTCAAGCCCATTGTCAAAAAATGACCAGTTGAGCGACGGAAGGCTTTCATGTGGAGATCGTCTCTAATTGGTTTTGACACGGATCTGGTCAATACATTCATTTTCCTGGGTATGATTTTCTGCTTTCTAAGGGGATTTCTGATATCGACATCATCGGCCTTAACAACCGCGCTGTTATATCTGCCTTCTCCAAACTGGATAAAGAGGCAGAGCGAATGGGCGAAGTACCTCCTGTCTTCAAACAAACAGTCGGCGCACTCGCGTATCAGCACCCACGTCACTGTTGACGGTTATAATTTCGAGGTTGTAAAGGACTTCGTTTATGTAGGAACCAGCATTAACACCGATAACAATGTCAACCTTGAAATCCAACGTAGAATCTCTCTTGCCAACAAGTGCTACTTACTACAAGTAGGCAACTGAGTAGTAAAGTCCTCTCTCGACGAACAAAACTAACACCCCACAAGACTCTCGTCATGCCCGTCCTAGCGTATGGCGCAGAAGCGTGGACGATGACAACATCCGATGAAGCAACGCTTGGAATGTTTGAGAGAAAGATTCTGCGCCCGATTTTTGGACCTTTGCACGTTGGCAACGGCGAATTTCGCAGGCGCTGGAACGATGAGCTGTATGAGCTTTACGACGACATAGACATAGTGCAGCGTCTAAAGATCCAGCGGCTACGTTGGCTGGGTCATGTCGTCCGAATGGATACAAACGCTCCGGCTTTGAAAGTATTCGATGCGGTACCAGCTGGTGGTAGCAGAGGAAGAGGAAGGCCTCCTCTGCGTTGGAAAAATCAGATGGAGAAGGACTTGGCACTTTGTTAAGCTCGGCCAAAATCGCGTAAGCGGTTATCGCGCCAATTAAGAAGAAGAAGAAGAAGAAAGGAATTTCTGCGAGTTCTTTCTCGAACGGCTTTTATGGCTGTACTGATTCGAACACGCGAGAACGACCACTCTAATTTTAACAAGCGAAATTTGTCACAAAACTGAGTATAATTTATGAGTATGTAGACAATGTATACGAACATCGACCCGGATTTATATCCACCAAGGACTGTCACTACCCCAAATATTTATGGGAATGTTTATGCTCTTACAACAACAATAACATGCTTCAATATTACAATATTTACTATTTACACATACACACATACATACATAAGTATTTTAATATTATAAATGTGAGTGTATAATTTCATTTAAGTTTTACGCTATCAGATCTAACGGTTCTTCTTGTCCAAGCATATTGAATTTTCCACAGCGAATGCTTCTTGCCGCATGGGTAGCAAGCAACTTAGCAATCGACAGATGAATCTTGCAACAAATATCGTTTAGATGTTGTAATTTTGTTGTTGTTGTTGTAATATAAACGTTATAAGTTATCTTGTTAGCAATCACATTTATTATTATTAGCGATTTTTTGCAACACCATTCATAGTTTTTTATTGAATGCTGGTCAAAATGTTTTGAGTTGGCGCATAATCGCAAGCTGTTTGTCTGATTGGTACATGGGAAAAATTATTAGAAAAAATTATGCGACTAAGTTTTTGGGAAATGTGGACAATTTGAAAATTAAATTTAACTTTAAGCTATAATTTTTTGTGAGAAACGTTTTTAAAAGACTCTACTCTGAGCTCGCTCCAGGTATTAGATTAGTTTACATTCGATCAGATTGACCCACACATCAACGACAAATAGCTTCAGCTGCCTCCTGATACCCGCGGAACTTTGGCTCAATTACGTTCTGGGTATTGTAGTAGGTCAAACTCTTGCCTATCCAGAATCGACACCGACATATATGGCCGACATGTGAAGACTCTACACAATACTAGCCACCCGTTCACATGCCCCCATAAACCCGCCCAACTATCACCTACTACTTTTGGACACAACCAGTGAAACAGCATGTTTCTTGGACCTATCGTTAGATGAGATAGACAATGACGATCGCAGGCTTGATGTGATATGAGACTTGGTTTGATGAACAGTTACAACAACCATCTTTGATTAACCAAATCATTTTCTGACAAACATTTTTTTTACTGCCAGTAGCACGCAGTTTCTTCCACACAAAGTGCATTCGATACTTTTTTTAAATGGAAGAAAATAGCCAACAGCGGCAGGAAAAAAATTGTCAAAAATTATTAGTATTTTCTAGCCATTTGCAACTTTGACTTGAATTCTAAAATTGCATGAGCTCTCAAACTGCATACCAAAAATTATTCTAAAAACTCTGACTAAAAAGTTGTTGAACTTTTTTTATATAATTTTATGAAACATGAGTAGACACTGAATAAACAAATGCAAAAGAGTCACAAGTGGTCAAAATGTTACACACCAATTTTATTATCCACGAGTGTATGTTTCAAGGATTGGTAGGACTAGGGACAGAATTTCTTCCAAGTGCCAATATGTGGTTGATTGGACAGATAACTTGTTGATATATGTACATAACTCCTGACTCAAGGCATCTATCGTCAAGTTACGAATCATAGCATTGCTTGTTACCGACTTTACCAGTAGTTTTTAACTGAATCGTTTTCAAGCAAGAAATATTATGATATTGATATTTTTTCTCTCCGTTACTGAATATATGATGAATCAGCGTTAACTGCAAAGGTCCAATTTTATAAAAAATATTTTTAAATTCTAAAATGTAATGAAGCTAATTTGCTTTTTTATACAGGCAGCTCCACTAACCTCACTCCATCTAATCCAAACTCCTCTTTTTATTTGCATTCATGCCTTTAATTCTCACACTGCACCAAACTAATCGTTTCGTTAGCGCGAATTCATTCTCCGAACATCGCCCGACTACCGATGCGGTGTCACAGAGGTCAAGCCACTCAGCAAACACTCAGCTGTGCGGCCAGCCAATAGACCAAAGACAGTCGTCGCATCTGACGCTGGTTTAGCACCCACAATTTTTAATGATTATGATGAGTTCATTTTGTGGCCTACCAAGTTTTTGTGTGGTTGTGTATGTGTGTGTGTGTTTTGCACTTTTGTGTGCGAAAGCCATTTGTTGGTCGTCGTTTGCAGATTTCGACTTTTCAAATGATTTGATGTTTTTATTAACAGTTGCAAAATGCAATTTAAGTGTCCGGCACGCAGGCCACAGTGGGCAAGAAGTGTGAATACATGCAAGCACACATACATACATACACACATACACGTAGGTATATGCATGCATAGCTCAATATGTGGGTAGTCTCACTGACCGCCTGCCTGGCCAGCCCATAAGCGCGTTGGTTTAAGCTGCCGTCTGCCGTCTGCTGGCTGCTTGCTGGAGGCTGCCTCTGCTTATGCTTTGCGTAAAATTTTATTTGAAAAATTATCTATTGTATTTATGTATGTTGCATAAACAAACAATGCGAAGTTGCAAGTGGCAGGAATATGCGGTAGCCCGAGGTGCAAACGATATTTGCTACGAAAACAATGTAAAATGTGTTTATTAGCAGAGATTATAGTTAATTGTATGGCCATTAAGTCATTAGGAGTTTAATAATAGCCAGCATTCATTTTTCAGTTTTGAGATTTTGAACATTAAAAAAAATATTTGTACATTTATTTTTATTTTATTATTTTTTTTTTAAGGCAAAGGATGCAATTTGGTTTAGTTTTTGTGTAGCGCAAACTTATTTATTAATAGTACTTTAGAACTTTAAAGTAAAACAAATTTTCAAAAAAGGTCTGGGTAATGGAATCCACTTCAGCTTGAGTTTAATAGGTGAACTGGGTCTGGATGAGATACTGTGATGAGTCGAGGGCACAAAAGGCCAAAAGGCAAAAGAGATGGAAGTGTGAGCCTCAAAACAATCTATGTCTATGTCTCACGTAGTCCGCTACATAGCAGCCTAGGACTCTACTTACCCGCCTTTAAAGCATTAAATTTTTAAATCGAATTTTGCGAAAAGAAGCTCACACGATTCACAGGAACACCATCAAAAGGGGTTTATAAAAAACTGTGTAATGCATAAACCGAAATAATATATCCGTACTTCGAATATAATTCGAGTAAATTATTTTTTTTTTTTAATTTCTAAATTTTTTTAAAATCTGCAGAGCTCAAGAAAATGTCGTAGTATTCGGAAGAATGGATTGGAAGTGATTTTTTTCTGAGTAGAAATTATAAATACTTACGCATTATTCCTCGGCAAAATGCGCCCTTTAGTCAAGCAATGACACATGATCCACCCACTGCTCCTAGGACTCCTATAGAGCAGAAATTTAGTCCAGATGCTAGGAAGGAAACCAAGGAAAACTTTAGACTGCCAGCAGATGTTGCGACTATTTAAAAAATCGTTGTTGTTGTTGTAGCATAAATATTTCCCACACATCTAAGAGATTGCTGTTGGAGTGGCAATCTTTGGCCAGTTATAAATCTGAATCGTTCCGGTAACGTAGAACCGACTACCTTGGGGACGTTGGGAATCGTAGTATTTATGTGTAGTTGAGCTGCATAGCACAGCCGACTGCGACTAAATAAATTTCTCCACCGAATCAGCTTATTCGTTGCCCACAACTTCTTTACGCCCTTGTATACACATAAGTAGATAGATGTGGAGAGAAGGCGAAGGCATAGCTCTAAGCCAGTGAACAAAACCGCGAAGTTGTTTAGCCAATAGGCTACGCGAACTGACCAATTGTAGGCAGACTAACGATAACAGACATAAAAACTTACCTTTCTATGGTATAGACAGGAACAAGGCTGGTGGAAGAGTATTGATACGACAGAGGTGGCTCTCTCACCAAATGACCTTAGCAGTGGGTAGTAACAATATACTTTCGACAGAACAGTAATGCGCCTTGTACTGAAACCGCCTCCCGACGAAATACCTGACGGTAGTACCGGGGCAATCGGTACTTTCACAATCGGAGCTTTAGTTCGAGTTAAAGCCCCACACTCGTAAAAAAAAATAAAAAAGTAAAAATATGGCCTCACACTAGGGCGGGTCGATTTAAAAATCGCTCATTGCTCTGTGAAAATCGTATTCTAGGGATCAAAATAAGAAACTTTGCCGAAGGAACCATATCTCTAAAACGAATTCTGATGTCCCCCAATTTGGGTCGAACGAAAAATCCCACTTTGACCCATTTAGAGTGCTCCAATCGAGTCCAAATGTATGACCGACCCCCACTAACTTTGGACGGCCGATCCACCCATGCCAGTGACACACCCCCTGGAACTCCCCTGGGGGGTTCCCCATACAATCATTTCAAAATATCACCATTTTTGGCCTTTACATGAGAAAAGTTCGACCCAAATTGGGGACATCAGAATTCGTTTTAGAGGTATGGTTCCTTCGGCAAAGTTTCTTATTTTGATCCCTAGAATATGATTTTTACAGAGCAATGGGCGATTTTTTTTGCCTCCCCACAAATCGACCCGGCCTACCTTACACACGGCCGAGCAGGCCTCGCTATAGGATAATCGTGCAAACGATTCCTTATCTAGCCTAGCTCTAGAGCTGAATTTCGATAGTTTAAAATTTGTACGTATGACAACAAAAATTATGTAGTTTTACGGTATTTTCACAAAAAACAAACCTTGTTGCGCAGGGTGAAAGTAACTTTGATGCAATGCTTGAAAATGCAAATTTATCACGCACACGTGATTTTGAGTAGCATAAGCGTTTTCATTTGTGGAACAACATCAAGACGCACACCACAAATAGTGTGTATGCGCCAATTATATATATATATATAAACGTTTTCAAGATGACTGAGCAGCCGTCGAAGATGATTCACGATCATCACGAGTCACTTTTTCACAAACTAATGACAGTATGGAAAAAAATGCTAATCTACTTGTAGTTTGATCTGACACCTTCACTGGGTACTTTAAGATCAAACCCTTGGCCAGGGCCGTGGAGAGAGTATTCGGGCCCCGGGGGAAACTTGAGATGCGGGCCCCTTCAAATTTTTTTATTTATCAAAATGCGTATTATGTTATTGTGATATAACATTTAAACATTGAAAAACTCATTGATAAAATTTTTGCAAGAATTAATTATGAAATATTGATTAAAATGAATTTTAGAAAACTCTTCATCTCTTCAGACCTGAAATAAAAAACCCAGCTGAAAAAAGTGTGCACTGGATTGTCATATATATTCAAAATAACTTGTTTTATGAAGTATCTAAAATGCGAAAAGTGTTCACTTGTTCAGAACGTATATGTTTTAAACTCAAAATAATTGACAAGATTACCAGAATGTAACGTTATTTCACACAGCAAACTTTTCTTGAAAGGGGCCACGCATTAGTTGCCGAAACATAAAAAAATAAAATAAAAGTGTGAAATTGACTGGGGAAACGAGTTTAAAAAATTATTTATATAATAACATACCCAGTGAAAAATCAAAAAATTCTAGTCTATAAAAAGTATTATTGCTATCTCTACATTTAATTCTTTATCAACGTAAGGACAAATTGCTTTAAAGAATAACTACATTTCAAAATTGGTCTTCATTTAAAATACAACTATCTAAATTTAATCTAATCATCACTATAATTATTAATTACCTTATAAATCAGTAGCATAAAATGTTCCATTTTAATAAGAGCTCAATAATATACACTTTTGTATCACCATATTATATTTATTCTTCGTAATCGTTATCATAACATTCGATATGGTGACACCAAAAAAAGTCTGTGAAGGAACTCTGGTATTATTTACCAAATTTTTTCAAGCAGGAAAATTTCTTGGAATTACCCTCGAGTCCGGACCCTCTGAAAACTCCGGGCCCGGGGGAAAAAGTACCCGATCCTGTACCCTGGCAAAAAAAAAATTCAGTACTGTTTTAAACAATGAAAGAGTCGCATGTAACTTTATAATGAACAATAAAAAAATGAAAAATTATTGTATATTTAAATTTTTTAGGCTTTTCATTAACTTCTTTCGCATACAAAAATAATTTTATTTTTTTTTTAATTTTAATCATTTTAAAAATGGCGCTGAAGTTGACCCTCCCGAAAAATTGGACCTGGACGGTGTTGTCCATTTTGGCTCTTCTATTTATCTGAAACACAAAAACCAAAAAATGTATTAATCAGTAGGACTTTAGTTATGTCCCGCTACTAGAATAAAAAAATTTATATTTGACCAAATGGCGCGGTTTTGAATTTGACAATCTAAAAATTGGGTTTTTTCAGTTTTTTAATCAAACAAATACGAAATAATTGAAGTAATAATATGATTCTAGTACGGGCGATGGCCATTGAAGTTGTGAACAACATATAAAAATTTCAGACGATTCGGTTGAATTTTTTTTGTTTTTTTTGAGCTTTAACATAATTGAGTTTAAATTTTTGAGAGTGACCGCGTGACGAATCTGACTCTACCTGCTAAAACGGGTGTAGAATCGAAAATACTGGGAATATCCTTCCAATAATTTGACATTATATTCTTAAAATCCTATACTTTCGAATTATCAAAAAAACAAAAAATCGATTTTCTTGAAATTACCTTTTTCGAATTGAATAGTCAGGCTATAACAAAGTATACTCCAGGCGTGGCTTTATCGGATGTTGTCATTATCCACGCTACGTATGGACGGGCATGCATAAATTATCATTAAAAGTAGTCTGGTGGAACTTCGTTTTGTCCCCGTTCGCTATCAAATCCATTCGCTTTGCTTCTTTATCCAGTTTGGAAAAAGCAGAACTAACAGCGCAGTTTTTAAGGCCGATGATGTCAATATCATTGTCATACGCCAGCAATTGTACGCTGGTATAAAATATTGTGCCTCTGCGATTAAGCTCTGCAACTCGCACGATCTTTTCCAGCATCAGGTTAAAGAAGTCACACGACAGCGAGGCGCCCTGCCTAAAACCTCGTTTGGCATACGACTCGGAGCAGTCCTGCCCAATTCTGATGATGCTGCTGGTATAGAGCAACGTCATTTTGCATAGCCGTATACGTTTTGCGGGAATACCAAATTCAGACTTCGCGGCATATAAGCAGCTCCTTTTCGTGTTGCAGAATGCAGCTTTGAAGTTAACAAAAATATGGTGTGTGTCGATTCTTCTTTAATGGGTCTTTCACAAGACTTGGCGTACTGTGAATATCTGCTCGATTGGCGATTTTGCAGGTCTAGAGCCACACTGACAGGTGATAGTAATTAAATCAGTATTAAATCAAAATAAAATGTTTTACAGCGTCAGTTTCAATATTTTAAAGAATTATTTTAGAATTTTGGAGTGTTGAGCGTTAGACTCAGCAAAAGGTAATTTTTTCCAAGTTTACAAAAACATATCTGAACATCTCAACAACAACTCGAAACATAACGAAACATGCTACGGATTCTCATTTTGGAACAATTTCTGTTTGCTGAGCCGGGTGAAATCAAAGGCCAACATTTTCTAAGTTTGCTTCGCATGCTTATTCTCTCTTAGCGGAGTTTGGCACTCACACAGCGGAGATATGTTAAGACTCCTGATCCTTATTTCGGAACGCTCTTTCTTAGTCTTTCTGAGTCGAATGAAATGAGAGCCCAACATTTTCCAATTTTACTTTGCCTGCTTATTCACTCGTAGCGCAATTTTGTGCTCACACAGTGGAGGTACGCCCAAGAGGGATTTTTTTGAAAAACGGTTCCTTTTGTTTTAAAATTTTTAGTATAAATGAAAAATAATTGATAAATTTTATAAATACAGAGTAATAGTAAACTTTTTAAGGTTTTATAGGTACCGAACGGTACTTGAATCGGCTGAGTCATTTTTGATATGTTGCAATTTGAAAATTATTTTATGATTTTTTACCACATTTCAGCTTTGAAACACGCATTTTTTGTAAGTTTATGTAGCCTATTTTCTTCCTCGAGAGGTTAGCAACAAAACTCAAAAAGCCGCATGTAAATCGGTGCATTGTATGCGTAGTTATTAGCGAACATATTTCGCATACATATTTTGCGCCTCTATTTTATAAGATGTAGAGATGTATGTATGCGCTAATACATGGGCTGGTACTAATCATATCTTCCAAGCCATAAACACCCATTGAAGGAATAACATTGAAAAAAACTATGTATTCAATGCCATGAACAGGTGATGCTAACTCACGCGTGCACACGCACACATGCACCCAACAAGATGACATTAATGAGTTACATGTCCGGTGGAGAAGTGCGGCCGAACGGCTGGCAGACGTGTGCCAGCATCTTTTGGGTGATAGAACACGAAGAATACAGCAAAATTAACGACAACAATAAAATTAGTGCAGAACAAGTCGCTTATGAAGAATGCAAACGAACAGAAATAACAACAAAGGTAGAGAACAACAGCATAATTGCAGAGAACAACATTAAACAGGCAAAAAAGTATCGAATTCCCTCTGGCACCATTGGCACCACCAGCAACTCTTTCCAGCAGCTCCAGCATGCGTGCGTGTGCGTGTAAGTGTGAATGGTGTTTGTGCACCAACAGCTGGACACATGTCCTTTGCAGCGGCGTGCTGCATGCCTCATGCCACATGCAGCGTAATCAACCCCCTTCCCCATTTGCTGGGCACTCCAAGCGGCGGCTATTTTCGGTTGACTCGATTGCAAGTGTGCGTGGGTATGAAATGGTGTTTGTGCGTGTGGCATATTGATTTCTTTTATGTTATTAACGCCACTACAAAAACAAATAATACAAAACAATCGACAAGTAACGGAAAGGAGTGAGAAAACAAAAATATCGAAAATGAATTGGAAATGAATAGTTGCACCGGCCCGACTCACTGATTTCCATGGAATTGCATAGGCAGCTGCTGATGGTGCCGCTGCGGTTTTTGTTGTTGCCGTTAATGGTGCAGCGCGACAAAAGGATCACGCGCCTAAAGGATAATTATTTAAAGTCTGGAAATGACAGGAATTGTTGTCTATAGTTGGTGATATGGATGCTGTGATTTATTTGCGGCTATTCAAATGCTGGAAGTTTGATTTCTTGGCATTAATTCATTCAACTTTGAAAGGAAGAGTTTTCAGAATTTTCATTGTACTCGAAACCCGTAGCTTAGAAAATGATGGAGTATTTCTTTCTGCTGCTACTGACCTGTAAATCCTTCTTAACCCAAATCTACTGAAGAAAGGAATGGGCTTTGAAGCAAAAATTTTGTCTAGTAAACCTGTTCAGGGCTGAGTCGAAGTTAAATGGAAAGATTCGTGGAGGAATCTTCTGCAAGAATTCCGTTGAATGACTCCCGAGTTCTCCAGATGGAGGTAGCAGCTATGCAGTATTAATCGATTGACTGAGAATTAATGCGGCGATAAATAATTATGTTTTTATTTACTCAGAGCCTTGGACTCACTGAAGTTGCGGCCAAATTTGGTCTGCAAACTCCTTTGCTATCAAGCTGATATGGGTATCAAGTCACAGGAAGATTGCAGGAAACTATCTGATGATTAAATGAAATGATTAGCTAGCAAAGCCACACACCCTCCGTCGGTGATATGCTTTTGCATAGGTGGGCCTCAAGGTAGCCAACCGAGCGTTGGGAAAGAAACATATTCACCAAACGGACCACATTGCTTATTCAAAATTAACGACTAGCTAAGGCTAAAGCTCTCAAAATTTCAAGTCTTAGTGAGCCCAAAAGGGCATTCCGAGGTCTTATGATTTTGAGAACACCAATGAGGGCTCGTACCTGGGCAATAAAAGGCGTAGAAGTCTACTGAGCATCCAGACTTGAAGAGTATCCCGTTAGGAGAAAACCAAAGACACATTTCTAATCACTCAAAAGATATCGAGAAAGGTTAATCTGTAAAATTTTTAAAATAAGTCCGGTACGAGTAGGTATCGAGCACTTCTCTCCGATACTTTTGTAACATAGTTACGTTTCACGCGTACATGGTGATATCGGAATAACACTAGAAGATGCAATTTCAGTGCCTACTAGACTGCTTTCACAAGACTGAAAATCGGGCATATTGGTTAAAAGTTGTTTCTAATAGCGATCGCCCCTCGACAGGCAATGGCAAATCTCCGAATGTATTTCATGCATGAAAAAGCTCGTGATAAAAAACCATTTCCCGTTCGGAGTCGACTTAAAGCTGTAGGTTCTTCCATTTGAGGAACAACATGAAAACATAAGACAAAATAGAAGAAGGAGGATAGTTTCCTAGTTACCTGTCTAAAAAGTCCATCATCTGGAACTATCAAATCCTGTTTTTCTAGTGTTCGAAAAACACGACGGTCATACCAAAAACAGTACAGCGGTACAATTTCTGCTATGTCCTGATCATACTGACATCATCGGCCTTAACAACCGCGCTGAGTGAGTTCTGCCTTTTCAAAGCTGGATCAAACGAAAAAAATATGAAGTACCTTCCGTCGTCGAACAAACAGTCAGGGGACTCGCGTATCGGTACCAAAGTCACTGTTAATAGTTATGATTTCGAGGTTGTAAGAGACTTCATTTGTCTAGGAACCAGCATGAACACCGATAACAATGTCAGCCTTGAAACCCAACGGAAAATCTCTCTTGTCAACAAGTGCTACTTTGGACGAAGTTGGCAATTGAGTAGTAAAGTCCTCCCTCGACGAAAAAAACTAACACTCTACAAGGCTGTCATCATGTCCGTACTAGCGTATGGCGCAGAAGCTTGGACAATGACAATATCGGATTCTAGTTTGCTACCGTAACAAATGCAACAAATTCTTGCTACCGTAGGAATCACCTTGAGCTACCTCCTAAGTGAGTCAGCAGACAACATCTAAGAGTCCAGGATCAAACACAACTCTAACTGCTGAATCGGACAGTATTTAGACAGACTTTGAACGACATTCACTTGGATTTCCAGCTAAAGGTCGTCAAATTAGGATCCGTTTCGATTCTATTGATTATTGTGAATTCGTTAATCTAAAAAAAAAAGAAGGCGAATAGGTGATTAGCCTACCGCACCTGATGCTGGTGCTGGAGCTGCCAGCTGATCGTCCAGACAAGTATCCAATTACACCGGATAGGGACAGCACTTCCTCTGTGTGGGGTGTGAAGGTTATACCGCCTCTGCTCGGTCATTAGAGTCACGTTTGCTCAAACAAGGGTGAAAGTGAGGTTGACAATTGGCTGAGATAGGCTGTATATTCGCATCACTGCGCCATTTGGCGATATAAATGAAATATTGGGCCAACCTATTCGTGGCCCTATGTTCCATACTGTAAATCTAGGAATTTATGATGATGGTGATGGAAAAGTTGTACCACCTTCCTAAACTTCCGATCCCTGAATGACGTTGTCAAAGTCCAATCACCACCACCCATTGCAGACGAAGAGCTTCAGCTGCCTCGTGGGATCCACGTTGGCTAAATTACTTTCTGGATATTGTAGCGGGTTAAACTCCTATCCATGGTAAATAGATCCCGACATTCTCAATATACACATGTCCGGCATGTGGTGGTTGATTATTTTTCGAGGTTTCAGCTATTTTTGAATTTTCGTTGAGAATACATGAACTTGAGGCCCTATTCCCCATTTTCGTTAGGCCCTATGCTCCGATGGGACAAACAGGAACTGATGATGATGATGTGGGTGTACTCTGCACGATACTAACCACTTATCACTCTTCTCTCCCTGGACTCAACCTGTCGAAACAGCTCATTTCCTGGGCCAGAGTTAGATGACTTAGATGACGATGAAAATCGGTGACTTCACTGCAGTGTCAGGGTGTAGTGAACTGCTACAACAACAACGAGAAATAAAAGACTGGCGCGCTTTGTTAAACTGTTAAGCGGTTATCGCGCCAATCCAGATGCAGAAGAATGTTGGAAATCTCTTTAGCTTTGGAAAAGAAAAACTAAGTGGATAAAAATTGGGTTTCAACTGAAAGCGAAGAGACTTGTTTCAATTCCTCCCAACAAACTCAAATCGTTTTCGTCGTTATAGCGTCAGTTGGAAAGAAAAGGGAATTCAAAGACAAGCTCCATTTTATAAGAATTTACGCCTTGAACCACTTTCAGCTAAAAAGCCGTAATGTGCTCCTTCCAGAATTGTTTTAATTCACTTTTTTATCTCGTGCATTTCTCAAAATTCCATTCTTAATTTGCATGCCATTTTCACCGCGTGCCTTAATAAAATCAAAATTCTCAATTCACTTAATACCCCACACTTTATTTATTAACTTTGCCATTCTTGTTTATCTTCGTCATAACTCCAAAGTGTATCTCTCTCTCTCTCTCTCCCAGCAGTACACCTTTGTCTCCAGCAGCTCCTTAATGGCGACCACCTGTATCACATGTCACTTGCTGGTGGCTTATCTCTGGCCTATACGGTAAATCCGTTGCAGCTTAATTTCATCCATTAAATGTGAGCGCCCTTTCCCCGCCAAATCCTCTCTCACCACTGAACAGCCTCCAGTGGAACACCAACAACTAATTATGCTGGCCACAGTATTTGATTAATTGCTGGCAAGCGGTGCACATGTGTTTGTGTCAAATTTAGCTGGAGATTGTGAAAATGGGCACAACAACGATGACAACAACAAAAGATACGAAAACGGCTGGCAAAAGTGTGCCATTAAGAGATGATTGGCGAGCGGTTGAGAGCAGTTGGAATAGCAGAGATAAATTGCACTTAACGCGAAAGGAGAAAGAGTTGCATTAACTAAAAAGGAGCAAACAAGTGCTTGAAAAGGGTTACAAAAACAAAACATGCGAGCAATAAGATGTGGATAAGACACAAAAAGAGAAGCAAAAGAAAAGAGAAATTATTAATTTGTTTGCCATGAAAAGGCGCAAAAATCACGCGCCCATATCAACAAATCGGTGTGATTAATACGCAACCAAGTGGCCACCAGCCCACAGCGACAAATGTGTGCAGCAAGAAAGGCAAAAACAACAGCAGCAACAAAGTAAAGTGCACACGAAATCGACTAAGTTGACGCGGACAATGCGATATGTTGACAGTAGCGGTTGTACGTTGGACTTAAAGTCAGTGCAGTTTTGCTTAATGCCAAACCAGTTTGCGGCTTAAGTCGTTTCGTTTGCGATGACGATTATTAAGAAGTAGAAGAAGAAGAGGAGGGGAAGAGGGTGTAGAGCAACTGTGTTGAGCGCTTGACTGCCGCCACCATTTGGCGCCTGAACGCGTCATCGCGATGGCATGCCAAGCTTCCTGTGCAATTAACGACAGGTAACAGTAACAGCAGTAGCATCAACAGCAGCATAACAGCAACAACTAAATAGTTTGCAACAACCAATATCGGCGCCTACAATCACATTTGCGGCAATTGGCGCTGCTTTTCAGCTGCTTAATTTCGCATAAAGCTGCTTTTCTCTGCTGCATTTCTGCGCTGCATTGCAATCACCAACGGCACCATCATCATCATCAGCAGCAGCAGCAGCACCAGTGCCAGCTTTGTTGTTGCTGTGCACTTGCATTGCGCTCTCGTCATTAGTGTCGCACGCGTGCATCCATTTTTGCAACGCAAATCAAATGTGGCAGGGATTAAGGTCAACGCACAGTTGGCATGCGTTGTCTCGCAAAAAGCCTTTGGGTTGGCTGCAGCTCGATTGCGACACAACCTGCCACGTACCTATTCGCCACCACCGCCGCCTTTTCAATTGACTTGTGCCAAGCGCGCGTTCACATCATCCGCCGCGCAGTGGAGAGTGGAGAGTTGCGTGCCTAATGGAGCGCTTTAATTATGACAGACACACGGCGCTACTGTTTTTTTTTAGGAGTGGCTTGAGCAGCGGTGATGGCAGCCGCGGGAGTAGTTGAAAGGCTGTGTTGTCAACCTGCGCAAGCTGCTTGAAAGGAATGGTAGACATGGACATATGGATGGAATGGATATTCAAGAGACGCATTAAATGAGGGATTACAAAACCCGCAATAGCTGAAAATGAATATTCGCATGCGGGCTAAAAAACGACTAAATCGGATTTTGCATTGTGTGTTATTACACAAGGCGAATCCATATAAGCTGATAGCATTAATACAAATACAACATTGTGGAGTTTTTTGTTGGTTTTTTTTTTTTTTGCAATTTGGTGTTTTGTTTGTTAAAATTTCAACCAGAATGGACACAAACAAACGAAGCGCAATCAAAAAAGCAGATTAATTTCCCATTCAAACCACCAAATCGCAAGAAAAAACTAATCAGCTACTCTATTGATGTCACCCTGTATGAGCGTTTCAATGGTTGTTGCACTGTAGGTCTCTGAAAATGGGTCCGTTGTGTCCAACGCGGTAAAACCTTTGTCTGACGTGATATGTTGAACGTTTCGTGGTGCCACAATAAAAGTATTGCCGCATATAAACAAATGAAAATAGAAGTTCTTGTTCCTCTGAAAGCAAACAATAAAGTTCATTGAATACAAAGAGATTTTTTTTGGTTCTAACAGGATCAGATGGGATTAACTTTTTCCAATAGGGTTTTTTGACGGATCACGCGTGACTACTGTCAAACTATTTGCACAATTTTCTCAGCATTCATTGACATGCCAGCATGGAAAGACTGACGCCTCAACAACGTTTACAAATCGCACAATTGTATTATGAAAATCGACGCACTGTGAAAAGTTCATCGCGCGCTGAGGCCAAATTATGGTGTACATAACCGTCCTACGGAACGCACTATTCGGCAAATCTTCGGCAAAATTTAAAATACTTTTACATTTCATTACCGATTTCAAAAACTTGGCCTATCTTATGGCACTATTTGAGCTATTTTATGCAAAGATATTGATTTGGAAGCATATAAAATACAGCTAGTCTAAGATTTGAAGCCAACCAATCTTCGAAAGTCTCACAATTTCCTTCGTTGGGGTCTTGAAAAACTCGCCGAAGATCCGCATTTTGAGAACCGAATTTTTGTTAGCTATGAGACCCGTTTTTCGCCTAATGACTACGTCAACAAGCAAAATTATCGTTTTTGGACGGAAGTGTAACCCGAAGCCATTCAAGAACAGCCTTCGCATCCATTTAAAACAATCGTTTGTTGCGACCTAAAGGCTGGAGGAATCATCGATCCATATTTCTTCAAAGACTGTGCAAAAGGCGCACTTGTCATGTCGCAAACCCTCCTGTCATTAAGCAGAAGGGAGTGCAGACGGTTGGTTGCACTGATGACGGGCCACTTTCTGTGGGCGAAGCACATGGAAAAGGTGGGCGTCTCCGACAGCGTACTCTGCCCAGCTTGTGAAGAGGAGGATGAGACAGCGGACCATTTCCTGTGCGTCTGCCTCGCCTTCGCTCGAATCAGGTTTGAGGTCTTTGGCACTGTCGTGTTAAGAAGCAACTTCCTTGGCTCCTTGGCACCACAAGATCTACTCTGACTTCATCGGAGATCGAGTAGATTTAAAGAAAATTAAAAGGAAATCCAAGTGTAGTACAATGGATTTAATTAATGTCTGAGTGCTGCTCTTGCTAGTTGTCCCGACAAAACAAAGCGCCAATGCAACAGTGAATGGCGAACGCTATCGCGCCATTATAAACAACTTTTTGATGCCGGAAATTGAAGCCTATCATTTCTACAACATTTGGTTCGTGAACCAATAAATTTACTGCGTCGTCGTTTCAGTGAGCAATTCATCTCTCCTCTCGATCCAGTGGATTGGCCACCAGGATCGTGTGATATCTTAGCTTTGGACGCTTATTTGTGGGGTATGTAAAATCTAAATGCTTTGTGGATAAACCAGCTTCGGTTGAGGCTTTGGAAGGCAACATTACTAAAGTTATTTACGAAATATCGGCTGAAGTCCTCGCGAGTGAGATATATTCATTATAAGGTTTATACAAAAAAATAAAAATTTATTAAGGCGTTGTGTGAAGTCAGAATTTTCAAAAAATTGGATTCTTTTTTACATTTTCCTAAAGTATAATTCCTTAAAAATTTTATGTGCAAATTTGAAGTGAGTCCAATAAATACTTTTCGAGTTATCCAACAATTAACAAAGTGCGCTCGGGCGCTCCGGAATCGATAGCAAAACTTTAATCGCATTTTTCTCAAAACTATGTTTTTCGAACTGGAGATCACTGTAATTTAAAAACCGTTTGATATACTTCAATAAAATGTATACTGCTTTTAAAAAACATAAGAAACTCGTGCCCGATCGAAAGATTTTTTTTCAAAATTTCGATTTTTTTTAAACAATTAATTGTCGGTTTTTTCTCGAAAATCTGAAAAATATTTCCTGAGGCCGTCATATTGTCTGGTCCGATTGATTTTAGATGAATCTCCAAGGACTTGCGATGATCACCGCAAGGGACTTCTGGAGAAACAGGATCCACACATATAGAGATAACTTTTACAATTTTTTTTTTTTTTTTTTGAATTTTGCTAAAGTCAAGTCGAAACATGATGTATTAATGAAAACCGACCCACAGCATCGCAAGAATGGCTCTAGATTGGAAGCAGAAGCCGCAGCCTGCTCCTCAAATGAAGTAATAAAGAGAGGGGAAAAAATTAATATTAGAGATGCTTGAAGCTTACCTTAGCGGCGCTACATGTCATCATAAAAACGCCATCGACTCCATGTATTGCCCTACACCAAACTACCTCGCCCCAAAGGTATCGAACGCGAAGTGATTTCCTACAACTTTGACTCAGCTCACAGTCAAATTTGTTGCCGCAACGGGCGCACCTGAGCCATTGTGACGGGACTATTAAGTACATACGGAGTGATCAAATTTTGCTAAGGATTTATGTGTCCTTAAAATTCTGGGCATTAAAAAAAAATACTCTATAAATAAAGACTACAATCTGACTGAAGAATAATGCTGATTTATTTAGTATTCAAGTATTCTGTAAAAGGTATTAAAGTTTTTTTAGTAAAAAAGTATTTTGCACTTCAGTTCAATATAATCTTTCGGTTACCAAATTATTATTAATTCAGTTTTAAATTATATTCCTGGACAAAAGTTATCTGTGTCTTTCCACTAAATTCTGCATAGGGAAAATGGTCAAGCTTTCAAAAATCCCAAAATCCATTCAGCATATCCCCAACATAGTTTTCTTCCATTTGAAACAGAAAGGAGAACTTAACGTTTTTCTGAGAAACGAACTTTTCTTCAATTATCAATACTTTTGATCTTAAAATTTTTTACTTGTGCTACAAAGACCCATAACCCTGCATATAAGAAAACATACTATAACTTTTTTCAGAAAAAATGTTTGGTACGATGCCCTCTCTTAAAAATATGAAGTGGTTTCTATGTGGCGAAAATGCTGTTTGATTCAAGATAATCACACAATTTATCAATAAAAACGCTGATGTCCGTAAATGAACGCAATATGAAAATAAATATATTTTTTTTTACTTACTCCAAAACCATAAAATTCCCAATTTCATTCTTTTAATGATGACTGTATGGCATTTCTGCTAAAAATCATAGTTTCTGTTAAAAATTTGAAGTCACACGTAAAAAAATCTGAATCTGTTAATTTCATTTTAAATATATTTTTAATTCGATATTCATTTAAATAAATTTTTTTGCTTAATGCTAATCAAATTAAAATATACCTTGAAATATATATAAGTTACAAAAAATTATAAATCCGCAACTATTAAATATATAAACAGATAATACAAATATATTACTCACATTTTCAAAAGATATGTTAGGCTTGGCTATATAAACGAAACGAGAAATAAATGCAATTTAACAGAAGTGGAGCAAAGCAACGAACAGCTACATACATACACATACATAGTATGTTCACGCACAATCACTAATTAAATTTTACTTCACCAGCTACACTTGCTATTGCAATATTTTAATTTTATTCACCTTGCTCTATTATTGCATTCACTCCTATTATAACAACCGTTTTGTAAATGCTTGGACATTTACATTTAATTATGTATAATGTTTTTCCTTTCAACAATTCGAATTTGTCTAATTTGTATTTCCAAATTATATAAAAGCTCCTGAATGTTGTAATAAATACATAAATACGCATGTGTGTATATTTATGCTAAAACAACACACCACATGATGGGATGTTAGACGAATCGCATGCGTCGAGCCCCGAAGTAAAACGACCGCAATTCATATACGTATTTACATGTATTTTTACATGAACGAATTGCACCTTGCTTGTTACAACAGCAGTTTTTTGTTAGCATATTTTTCAATTTGCCAGTTATTGCCTTTTCTTGTATATTACCTTTCACACGTATAAATAATTAAATCGTTCAAAATCTATTAAGCAGTTCCGATTAACACTAAACTATTTAAGTGCCAATATATTTCTGTAATTATTGTTTTGGTTTCTCTTGTTATTGTTTTGAGTATGTGAGTATGTGAGTAATGCGCATGAGGTGAGACTATTATGCCTAATGAGCAGAGCACTGTTAATTTTATCATAGAGACGATCTGTCGCGAATTGTTTGCAGTATTGAGTTCAATCGGGAATGAAATTAACATTAATCACTGCTGTTAAGCAAATATTTATTTATTTATATGAAATATAATTATAAATAATTACATACAAATATAATTAAAAATAATTAATTACTACTGTAAGGCAACTAGCATCTGGGGTATCGGCCTATGTTAAGAAAATAAGACAATGAAGTTGAAGCTGTAGTTCTAAAATGCAGAGAGATGCAATAAGGCCGCAGATTTTCTCAAAGGGTTAGGGGTAGTCAGAGGCACGAAAACATGATAATTTTCAATTAATTTTTTTTACTAGTCAATTGCTTTATTTTACAAAAATAAAAACACAGCATTAATACTTTCGACTTGACTTTAGCAAAATTTCAAAAAAAAAAAATTAATAATTGTAAAAGTTATCGCTGTTTGTGTGGAGCCCGTTTCTGCAGAAGTCCCTTGCGGTGATCATCTCAAGTCCTTGGAGACTCTTCTAAAATCAATCATACAAGAGAAATTAATTTTATTAATAGATAATATTGTGCCGGATCAAAGCTTTTTTAGTTCAAAATTAACAATATGGCGGCCTCAGGAAATATTTTTCAGATTTGAAGAAACAAACCAATAATTAATTATTTAAAAAAATCGAAATTTTTGAAAAAAAAATCCCTTTTTTCTAGGTTTGCTCTTTGCTCTCGATCGCTCCGGAGCGCTCGAATGCCCTTTGTCAGTTGAAATACTCGAAAGATATTTGTCAGATTCACTTCAAATTTTCACACAATATTTTTAAGATATTATACTTTAAGATAATTCAAAAACAAAATCCAATTTCTGAAAATTCTGACTACCCCTTAAACAAATAAAAATAAGAAAATTGGCCGAAACGATTTTTTTTTTCTTCATATATTTTATTCTAATTCACTTATATCTGAAATCTAATATTAATTACATGCTCACCATGACCCTTCTTCCAAAATAGGCGCAATCAGCTGATTACTAAACATTTTTCATTACTTTTTGCAATAGTTCGGGCTGCATATCTTAAATAAATAAATAAAATAATAAAAAATAAATAAATATGTAAATAACGCGTATAATTTTTTTGTTCAGCTTTGATTCATCTCGGGGTTATTGACATAGAACTCACATTTCACGTAGCTTCAGAAAAAGAACTCCAATAGCGTCGAATCGAAAGGTCTTAGCACCCAATTGACCACGTTGTTTCGTGAGGCAATGCATTCGGGGAACTGTATTCGCAATGTATTCTGTTGAGGATCTATTTATCCTGCAAAACATATCACATACCCAAGTCTATGCCACTTAATTCAGACCATGAAAAGTATCTGATCATGCCATGAGAAAGTTCATCGCTCACAGTAAAAGCATTACCGGCATCCTTTGATGAACTGCTACAACGACAACAACAACAACAACAATTGGCATTATTTTCAAAAAAGTATGGTCTAATGACTTAGTCAGCTCAAAAACCGCACCAAACATTGGCTCTTTGTTATTGCTTAGATTTTTCTTGAATGACATTTGGAGTTCCAATAACCGTCTTCCGTAACCATCCGCTTTCGGTGAAAATTTTTCTCATTAATTAACGCGAATTGCGTGAAATGCACTAAATAACGACAATTTTCATAAAATATTTGGATCAATTTCACTCGTTGTTTAACTGAGTATTGCTCCATGAGTAAATTTACCATAGCCGGTACTACCAATTGGCTGAAAAAATTAAAAAAAAATGAGAAAGAAAATTAACATATCACAAGTAATTACTGTCAAAGATCTGAATCACCCTATACATAGATACATCCGAGGGGCCAATGATGATAGACTACCAGTCTTGGCCATCCGAAGTTAAATTGTGCGATTAATTTCGACTGCTACATCATCGAGAAGTCAACAGTAAAATTCTGCCTGCTCATTTTACACACTCGCTCAATACTTGTTGTTCATACGACAACGAAGTAAAGGGAATGGTAGCTGCTCTGAGATTTTTCGTATATCACCGAGACGATCACAGTTTTTTCGTAAACAAGCTGCTGTTATTCCCACGGTGACGCCAGCAAGTCAGCTGATTGCTTCCAAACCGCTGAGAGCTGGTTGTTAGTTGATGTTAGCCACATCTCCGCTTCTGTACATCGTGCGGGAGGTGACTGAGAGTACTGGGGCCTAAGGTACTTAATGAATTAAAGTTATGGGTTTATATTTTTCGTTTCTCATCCTTAGGTAGATAGATATGCAGGCCTGGTGAATGCCAATATGGCACACTTAGAAAAGCAAAACTCATCCTTAAAATTCAATTTTCCCATTATTAATATCATGCACCTACGCCACTGAAAACATATAGCATATCTTAGAGTTCTCTTAAAAATAGTTTTCTATGGCCGCATTCCGCGCGTTGACTTACAGATTAGAGCATTCTCCGCTACCTTCCTCACTTAAGCTGGCATTTAAAACAACAAAGTATGGCATTCATACAAGCATTCATAGTTTTTTGTTATGAGGCCATTCAAAATATTTTCTCTTTTGTTCCAACAGGTTGCGTCGTAGCTTAATGCAGTTGAGCTCACACTAAGATCCATCTTCACAATAATTCTGTTAGTTTCGGCTTTGGAGCTAGCACTCAATACCCTTTACTCATGATGATCAGTTTTTTAAGAGACTGCTACTGTTCGTAATTCACTCGGCAGATACTGCAGTGCCAACAAAAAATGTAGGGGAAAATAATTTTACATGAAACACACAAACTATAGAATGCTCATTTCGTCATACCGAATGTGGCTGTTAATATTCGAAAAAAGTCTTCAATTAAAATCAGCATTTCAGTTAATGATTGCAGAAAAGTTCTAAGCATGGTTATAGAAAAATAAAACTTTTGACAATATTAAAAATATTGGCTATCGATGTAACTTAGATGTTTGCAAAATTTTAATGCTTCAATAGACTCCAAGAATATAAAAGCAAACATATATCCAATTAAATAGAGATTAATCAGAGCACTGCAACGCCAAGAGGACTTTAAGGTAGGAAAATGTGAAAAGGTAACTTTTAAAAAGAGAAAATAACCGAAAAAATAACTTTATTTCCTAGCCACAACAACTCTTGTAGCCGCATTTGGTAACATAAAACAAATAAAAGAGTTTCCTCAAATATGTTGCCTGCCAAAGACGCAGTTGCAGTTTGTCGTTTAGCTTTATCAAAACTCTACTACCGGCAATAAAAGCGACTTGATAGAAAGACCAAAGCTCTGGGTAGATGATTAGCCGTAGGTGCTGAGAATGACGGTTCCTGCAGTGGCGATCACAACGACTCTGTCAGCAGAACAGCGAATAGCGTAACAGTGAGGGCGACTGTGTTGACTCAGCGCAGAAGGGTCTACTACTTAAGCGTTGGTTGTCGGATGTTAGACCTTCCAGGGAGAATGGTGCAGTGACGGCAGAGGCAAAGCGCTCGTGATGGCCGATTTTATTGATGGATTGAGGGCGATTACGCGATCGTTGTCACAGTATTCAAAAACTATGCTGTTATAAATTTTATATTTACTTCCATATTGTTGTTGCTGTTGCTATTGGTTAGTTGCCACATTTGCTGTCCACCGTTGCTTGTGCAGTTGCAACTATTTGTATTTGTATTTGACTGCCACGATTTGCGGGAGTTCAAATTGCGCAACATTCAGTCGGCTAATCATAGTTTTGGTATTCGCTGTTTATTGTTTTTTTCATTTTTTGTTTTTTTTTACAACAAGTTGTTTGTCCCAAGAGCTAGAGCAACAAATTGAGCTGTCATGTCGCGCTGGTCGGCGGCGGCCTGGCAGCGTTGTTCACTACAATGGCGACGGTGGCGCTTAATCAATGCGCCATCAAATTGAATTTGGCGTCTCGAAAGCAACCCCACAACAACAAAAAAAAAACGGCAAGAAGCACGCGGCTTTAAAAAGGTACCATAACAAGACAAATCAGCAACTAAAAAATTAAGACTTTTAAAAACGATTTTGAGGGCTGCAAGTGATTGTGGGCTATCTACGCGATTGTTGTTGTCTACCTAATATTTTTTGGTTTTGTTGTTTGTGTGATGTTTAGTGCTCAATGCACAGCTCTACTGTTTGTACTGCCTTTTTGCAGCACTCATTGCCATTTGTTGTTGTTGTTGTTGTTTTTTTTTGCTGCCTTTGTTTTTGCTGTTGTTGATTACAATGCTACTAAGCAATTTTTAGTTTTTTTAATATTTTTTTATATTTGTTTTTATTTCATTTCTTTTTTTTTTGTATTTTTTGTGCCCTGTAATGCCGCCAGATATTTTTGCTGTGCACTCATCAGTCGACAGCCAGTGTTTATTTGCATTTTTGTGGAACAAGTTGCTGGCGGGAGTTATGAAATAATCAGTAATTCCTCTTACTCCCTCCTCCTGCCCACCCCTCCAATTAGGCAACCCTCGAGTTAGTCAGTCACTCTTTGCACTGAGTCTAGTAATTTCGGTCAATTGCCTAACCGAGCAGATGCACCTTGTTTATGGAAATGCAGCCAGTTGCAGTCACTTAGCTTCCAACTAAATTGTTCTTATTGTTGTTGTTGCGCTCTTTTTTATTTATCGTAGCTGCTTGAGATTTTAGGTTATTTTGATTGATGACTGTTTGCTATGCAAACAAGCGAATTGGTAAATTGTGGGAATATTTTTTTCAAAGCTCATTGCATGGTTCTGTTTGCTGGTGATTCGGAAAGAATTTTTGCTTGACATAAAAAATTGTTAATGTTGGTATGCTGTGAATTTTACAACTAACCAAAGAGGCATGCAATTAAATCCGTAAATTATGAAGAATTTTTATTTTTGTTTATACTTTTTAGGGTCCAGTTTTTATCCCTTCCAGCTCATTAGCTCCTTTCAAATCCACACGATTGACGAGATGATTTCTTATTTGTATGACTAATGGCGAGCTATGAAGGCTTCCTTAGCATCTTGATGTTGTTCCACAAATGAAGGGATCTACAGTTTTAAGCCGACTCCGAACAGCAGATAATTTTTAAGGTCCTTTTTTAATAAATTAATTCTTTACACCCTAAATAACAATATAATAAATAACTAAATAAAATAATAAACAAAAGCGGTCGCCACTCGGCGGGCAATAGCAAACCGCCGAGGGTGTTTCTGCCATTAAAAAAATGAAATGCGTGTTACACATAACAGAAGTGAAACTTTCAAGGCAGATAAAGAATGCGGGAGAGACCCGAGAGAGAATGAGAGAGAGAGAGAGAGAAAGAATATATATCTAAAGAAATTCACAACATTTGCAGAGAATACAAATAGACAAAATTTACAAAAGAGGAAGGGTCGACCGGTGTAGGTAAACGCCGGACACAAACCGTGGCAACAACGCGCACTACTCCGAGCGTTTACTCCCCGCACAAACGCAGCGATTCCAGGACCGCAGCAACGGTACAAATTACCGCAAGGCAATACCAATAAATCCGACGCCGGAATGGGTAGCACTTTATAGTGCTCACAAGCATTAGCCAAGAAACGCAAATAAGCGTCAAAAAGTAGGCACCAAAAAAAAACGGCAGAAAATAGGGACCAAAAAACGCCCCAAACAGTAGGCACCAAGGAGGTATAACGCCAAAAAGTAGGCACCAAAAATATATTTCCTACAAGTTTGCACCAACAAACAAGCGCCAAAAAGTAGGCAGTGTTATTTCTCACTAGAAGTTAGCAACCACAAGGAAAAACTCCCGAAAATTAGCATGCAGTGTATCTAAGATATATATAAGGTACCGCTCTCCCTCCCCTTTTCCTCTACGTTATATCTTTTTTCTCCCTCGCGGAACGAAAATGCCCAAAACGTTGCATGGCCTTGAAATTTTACTCTCCATTCTCGCTCGTCCAAAGGCAATATACAACTTTAGGTTCCTTCACTTCAGATGTAACATTAAGACTCAGCCGAACAACCACAAAGAATGTATGGACCATTTATATATGAAGGATCACCAATTTAGAGGTATCGGATTTTAAATTGAAACAAAACAACGAAAATTCAAATTGATCGAGTCATTTTTATTATTTTTAGGTAAAACCATTCATTATTTTTTTTTAAGTAATCTCTTTCAAATGTTGACTCTTGGCCACAATTGCGCCGTAATTTGGTCCTCCGTAAACACCAATTTTGAATGACTCGCTGGCGAACTTAGGTCGGTATCTCGCGAACAACTTTAGTAATGTTGGCTTAAAATGTCTCAATCGAAGCTGGTTTATCCACAAAGCATTTAGACTTTACATACTCCCACAGATAAAAGTCCAAAGGTGTGATATCACTCGATCTTGGTGGCGAATCCACTAGTCCGAGAGGAGAGTTGAAATGCTCACCGAAACGACGACGCAGTAAATTCATTGTCACGGGCTGTGTAGTAAGTAGCGCCGTACGCCATCTTCTTGGAACCAATGGAACCAAATGTTGTTGAAGTCACAGGCGTCATTTTCCAGCAACAAAAAGCTGTTTATCATGTGCCATAGCGTTCGCCATTCACTGTCACTTTGGTGCCAGCCTCGTCCTTGAAGAAATATTGGCCGATGATTGCTCCAGCCAATAAGTCGCACCAAACGGTTGTTTTCAATGGATGTAATGACTGTTATTGAATAGCTTCGGGTTCCACTTCAGCCCAAGTATGGTAATTTTGCTTATTGACGTAGCGATTAAGCGAAAATTGGATCTCATGGCTGAACGGTTGTAGACACCATAAGTTGGCCTGAGCGCGCGATGAATACTCTTTACAGAGCGTCGATTTTCATTGTATGATTTGTAAACATTATTGAAGTGTAGGTTAGGTTAGGTTATGGTGGTAGTCGGTCTACACGACCAACTCACTTAGACTTTACAGGTCCGTTCTGATACCACTGTGCGACACGGGAATCTTGTTTATTTATTTTCATGAAGCCATTTTGAGGCTCTTATGAAACGCAGAATTGGTCTAATCCCTGCGCCAGATAGTTCTGTAAGAGAAGTGAAAAAGTGTTTTCCTGATTTTAGCTAAGGCTGGATAATTGTAAAGGAAGGGCTCAACTGTTTCTTCCTCTTCCTCATCTCTCCAACTTCTACAATATTCATGGGGGAGAATACTCCTAGTCTCAAGGAATGCCTGCCAAATAGCCAGTGACCGGTTAAACAAGCCACGACCTTCGAGATATTGTCTCTTGAGAGACTAAGCAATTCCTTTGTTCTTTTCTTGTTTATTTGCGGCCATAGTAGCCTAGCTGTTAGACACGTATCTTCATTTCTCCATGACCTATTGGCCTCTTGGATAAAGTGTTTTTTTATTATTAGTTTACTCGTGGCCATGGGTATTCCAATGGTACTTTTATCACTCAGCAGTTGAAGAGCAGTACCTTTTCTGGCCAGCTCATCATGTTTACAGTTTCCCTCACTATATGTCTGTGAAGCGTAAGTATTTCCATGATGAAATGTCAATGAATACTGAAATTTTTAGTTTGTCAGTAGTCACGCGTGATTTGTCCCAAAAACCCTATTAGAAAAAGTACCTCCAATCTGATCACCCGTTTAATAGATCATGTCCTCCATCATATTTAGGCCTGCCTTAACAATGAAGAGCTGAGTGATTCTGTACGTAGCACAAATCAGGGCAAACACGAAGCAATCTTTCCTCACATACGTACGAGCCAAATACGGACTTGCGGCTTTAAGGTTAGCCAGTACCTTTCCCACTGTCTCAGATAACGCAATCCATGCAAATAAGGGAATGGTCGATGGGCACCTTCTCGCGGTTAAGATGCACCTATTATATAACACCATTAGGCAGAGACTATCCAGCGCAGCTAAGTAAGAAGACAGACTGCGAACAATTACAGAATGCCAGACGCAATGGAAGCAATCTGGGAAAGGTCGATAGGTTTTGGAACTGATTCCAAACATTGCGTGACCAATTGAGCGAACGCACGGATAAATCGATTTCCATATCACGTAGTTGCTTACTGCATAGAGTTACTTCAAAGCATATCTACACAGGTTCCATTTAGCGAGCGACCTTTATTATTCGCAGTGCCCCGAAGAACAAGAAACGGCGTGGCATATCCGCGGTTCATTAATGATCGAAATATGCTTGAGAGAGCTTTTTGGTCAAAATATAACCCAGTCAAATCTTATTCCTTATACTCGTACAGGCGAAAACGAAGAAAACTGAAAAACGACATGTGCAGAGGCGGCAAATATCACGGACGTCCTTCTTTCCCACGCAAGTCGGTTGTACGTTAGCGGAAAGGCTCAGATTTATATCTGTCCGCGGACTGTATGGGGAATGTTGATGATGCTACAACAACAACAACAACATCATGGAGATCCTTCAATACGCGAAATATGTCCGTAGATCCGTAGTAAGACCTTGTTAACGCAAAGTATTGCAAAAAATCGGACTCGAATAGATCGACAATAACAGAAGATTGAGTAAGAACGATTGAGGCACAACAATCCCCCGGCGTACTAGTTAGCGATGAGATTCCGGAAGGGCATCCCGTCGGACATGAAAGCGGTTTTAATTGGGTCTGCGGCCTGCAACATGGCTTCGGCCGTAGGCTTTTGACGCTGCCTTCTCTCCTTCACAAACAAAAAGGCATGCTTGTCACAACAATAGCAAAGAGAGCATGAATGATCACTTCCTATTGGAACGGAATCTTCTCACAACAGTCATTATTTCGCTGCATGCACACACATATATACGCACAGTAGTATTCTGTTGGCTTGCTTGCACTTCACACCACAAATTTCAACACTTTCGCTGCTTCTATGGCGGCAAGCTTTTAATGACTCAAATTTAATATTCATCTTTTATCGCTTCATCAACAAATCGCTAAAATACTTGACTTTTCGACAGTTTCGAAGATTTGCTTAAGTGCCAATTGATAAGACGCACAAATGCACTTAGCGATAAAGTTAAGCCTATGAACTCTTAATTGTTCGTTTATGATGAGTTAATCTGGCTTTAATCATATTTAAGTGTCACTTATTGTTCGTCACCTACTCAACAAATTTAATGATAAATATGGCAGCGACTTCGAAAACTTGCTGCTACACTAGAAGGCAAAAATGAAATTAATTTGTTTTTTATAACTTCAACAATGGAGCAACTTTTATAACTTCGTGACAATGGAGCAGCGAGCAGAGCAAAAAGCAATTGGAATGATAGCACAGGACCCCAATAGCTCCCCTTCACTAATTAGTGTGCTCCACATCCTGTCTCGTCAACTTGTCGCTATTGGGAATACCAGTCCCGAGATACCTAAGTCCCGAAATCCCGTAATCCCGAAATACAAGTATCCCGAGATTCAAATTGTGAGTGTTTTTCGTATTCTTGATTGGCGCGATAACCCCTTACGCGATTTAGTCCGTGATCAAGAAAGCGTGCAAGTCAAATATTTCTCTTCCTAACCGGAGCCACTTGGACACACCAAGTGAAGCCAAGTCCATCTCCACCTAATCTTTCTAACGCAGAGGAGGCCTTCCTCTTCCTCTGCTACCACCAGCTGGTACCGCATCAAATACTTTCAGAGTCGGAGCGTTTGTATCCATTCGGACGACATGATCCAGCGAACGAAGCCTCTGGATCTTTATTCGCTGCGCTACGTCTATGTCTCCGTAAAGCTCATACAGCTCATTTTTCCCTTGCCTACGATACTCACCATCGCCAACGTGCAAAGGCTCAAAAATCCTCTGCAGAAACCTCAAATGTTCTTAAGAGTACAGGGTTGCCCATATTCGACGGACCCATCTGGCAACCCTGTATCTTTTGGCAGAGACGTCAGATCGCTTAATGACATACCGCGCTGGAAGCGTCAGTCCAAGCAGAATTTTACCATGGAACAGTACACGCCACGCGAATGCTCCCAAATTGTTGAAATTTACATTCAACAAAAAAAGTCAAGAAGAATATCGCGATATGATAACCACTTTTGTGATGCCAATTATTCGTCGAAAGCGTATAAGGCAGTTCTGGTTTCAACAAGACGGCTGTCCATCACACACAGCTCGCACCACAATCGATTTTTTGAAGAAATTGTTTCCTCGTCGTTTGATGTCGAAAAATGGCGATTTTGACTGGGCGTTCGCCCGATTTAACGCCACCTGACTTCTTCTTGTGGGGATATTTAAAATCAAAGATTTATATTAATAAGCCAAAGACTATAGAAGAGCACAAGAACAGATTAAAAAAAAACACATGGGACCGTCGAGTATTTGGCAACGCAGTATTCATTGATTAAAAATGGTAATAAAGCGTAAGCCTTCAACTCGTCAGCCGAAAAAAGGATTTGTAAATATAAGCACACATTTTTTTCTTGTCTAAAAATGATTTTTTGGTCATATAAAATTTATTTTGATTTTTATGGAGTTCAGCAAATGTTTATACAAATTTAGACAGATTTGTGTTTCAGAAGTTTCCAGTTTCTATTAAAAAGTAAGACTAATTGCATTTTGATTGATTTCGGCACTAATCTCGAGATACTGAAATTAAATGAAAAATTCAGTGATCAGCAACTGTTGAATTAGAATTTCTATCTGTTATATTAGAATTCCCATCTGCTCCGTAATCGGAATCCGCAGCTTACCTTGAAACTATTTCGTAAGCCCGGGATCAACGATTGCCACTATTGAATTAAAAAGTATCCCCAAATCCTGGAATCAGCAATTACCACTAAGATTAGAATTCCTATCCGCTTTCCATTTGGGATCCCGAACTCACTTGAAAAGTATGCCGTAACCCCGGGATCCACAATTACTGCTAATATTGGAAGTCCTATTCGCTCTAAATACGGCATTACGAGATTAAATGAAAAATATATCCAAATCCTGGGATCAGCAATTGCTTTTTATATTGGAATTCCCCTTCTATTAACATTCGGGATCCCGAACGTGCATGAAAAGTATTCCGTAAGCCCGGGATCATTGCTGCTTATATTGGAATTATTTTCCTTTCTCATTCGGGATGCCGAGCTCATGAAAAAGATCCTTAAGTCCCGAGATCAGCAATTGCTGTTCGTGTTGGAACTCCTATTCGTCCTACATACAGGATCCTCAGCTCACATCACAAATACTCGCTTATATATCTATCCATTTCAAATCCCGAGCTTGCATGAGTAATATTCCGAAATCCCGAAATCAATAATTTCCGCTAATATTGGAATTGCTATCCGCCCCACATTGGGTATCCCGAGCTTACATGAAAAGTATCCCGAAATCCTGGGGTCAACAATCGCTGCTTATACTGGATATCCCATCCGCTTACATTCGGGATCTCGACATTACATGAAAAATATTCCGTATGCCCAGGATTAACAATCACCGCTAATATTGGAATTCCTATCCGCCGCAAAATCAAATGAAAAATACTTCCCAGTCGCGGAGGAATTTGAATATTGAAATTCTTATGCGCTTCACATTCGGGATCTCGAGCTACGTGAAATATATTACGAAATTCCGAGATAAACAATCACCGCAAACATTGGAACTCCTATCCGCTGCACATTTGGCACCCTGAGCTCACATGAAAAAATCCCGAAATCGCGGGATCTACAATTGCTGTTTATATTGGGGCTACCGAACATACTTTGAAAGCATCTCGAAATCCCGAGATCAACAATTGCCGGTAATGGAATTCTTATCCGCCTCACATCCGTGTTCCCAAGCTTGCATGAAAAGGATCCCGAAACCCCGGGATTGCCAGTGAGTTGCTTGTGAGCTTCTACTTGAGAAGATGTTGGTGCCTTTTGCTACTCATCTGCCGCACTTTAACGACTGGGGATCTTAAAACTTAAAATCTAAACTCTACTTTGTCGACTTCTCCCTTTTCTGCAATATTTTATTATTGTATTTTTATTATATAAATTTTGTTCATTTTTATTGCTCATCTTTGGCGCTTAGAAACATTTTGTGGATTAAAAGCACACAAAGTGGCACATACGAAAAATATGGCGTTGAGCGCGTAACGCGTTTGTGTGTGTATGTCTTCGATTTTAATGGCTTTCACGCACACACTCACACATGCTCGTTTCACTTACGAATACATTAGCAACAATGTCATCAATAATTTTTATGTAATCGTGTATTTGTGTGCATTTGTAGGATTTATTGTATGCGAAGGTTTAATTTATAGCTGAATTAACGCAAAGTTTACATTTAAATTGATTGCCATTTCGGCGCTGCGATGAGTCGTCATGTTGCTCGATTGATCGCTCCTTCGATCAGCAGACAAAGAAGTTGGTAGGCAGATAGGCAGAGTAGGCCCGTTTCAAGCAGCAGCGGAAAGATGTGCCGCCAGCGATAAAATTGCGAATGGCGTAGTCGTACTACGATTCTTTAAAATCTTTAAAAGGTATATAAATTTCTGTATGTATGTGTGTGTGCGCGTGTGTTTCTTCAAAATTTGGCCTCAATTTATTATTACTCGTTTTCCTTGTCACTGCTGCTGTCACTGCTCCTGCTACCTACCTACCAAATTTACCAAATTGCGCCGCGCGCCGTTTGCCGCTTGTCTCCCCATCAGCGCTGCGCTCTCCTTCTGCGCATTTTTCAAATCGTGTAAATCTTGTGACATTTTTATGTTAATTTTTCGGCGTGTTTTTATTACCTTCTAAATGTTGCGTTAAATCCACAATAATATTTTCCGTATGTTTACAGATTTGTTGTTATAATTGCTTTTTAATACCTTATCGCTGGCGTGGCATCACGGGCAACATCTGCCTTTGACGCAACAGCAACATTTAAGTTGGGTGTCAGTGTGTTTGTGGTAACCGTCCAGCGGTCCATTGTGAGTAATTGCCACTATAGTCTTTTTTTCTTACTCAAATTTGGTTTTCAATGGTTTTCAATGGTTAGGTGCGTTAATATTTTTTATCTAGCATAGACAGTTCATTTATTTATTTGCCTACCCTTGCGCTGGTGTGGTTTGTCGCCTTTTTCGTTTCTCACATGTAAATCATGTAATTTCTTAATAGTTTTGGCGGCTCTCAATTAAATGCAGATGGGAAATGTTGATATTTCATTGTGGGAGCAATACACGAGCACACATACATACATACATAACTATCAAGGAAAAAGATGCGTAATGATTTTGAGTTAAACGCAGTGTGGTTTTTGATTGTTACAGTAACAGCACTCAGCCTTGATTGGGGCTTCGTCATGAGTATTTGAATTCAATTTGGAAAATCACCGGCGGCCGAAAAGCTAACCAGATCGATCGTGACTGGATGATTCATGCTCAAGTCCCTCCACTTGCCTAAAGCTACAAAGCGAACTATGTACTCGTGCAAGACCTTTATCCCTCCAATCTTAACGTGAGGTATGGACTCTTAAAGTTGCTGACTGCGCACTGAGTGCTAGCACGGAAAGACAAATATTAAGAAAGATTTTTGGCCCAATAAGATTTTGGTACCTATGAAATTCGGTACAACTCTGAACTAAACGATCTCACTCAGATCGAGACAGCAGTGCGTTTTGTTAAAGAGCAACGCATAAGATGCCGTATGCCTGCTGACTATGCCGTCAAGAATACCATGACAGGAAAGCTAATGGGTGTAAAGGCCAAAGGCAGACCAAGCAACCGATGGATAGACGCAGTGGAATACGATCTCAGTGATTTGAGAATACGTAACTACGAAGCAAAAGCTCAAGATCTACCGCTTTGGAGGAGAATTGTGAAGACCGCGTTGACGCACCCCGCGCTGTAATGCAGTGAAAGAAGAAGCAAACGTATTCACCATTTGACTTCATGGGTCTGAGACTAAGTAAGCGGCTGGGGAAGGCAGGCGCTGCCGATAACGATTGGTGCGTACACTTCTGTTAAGTGTTTGGCCGAGCTCCTCCTCCCATTTGGTGTGTGTCTTGATGTTGTTCCGTGAATGGAGGGACCTACAGTTTCAAGCCCACTCCGAACGGCAGATATTTTTAATGAGGAGTTTTTTCATGACAGAAATACACTCGGAGCTTTGCCATTATCTGCCGAGAGGCGACTGCTTTTGAAAAAAAACTTTTTCTTCATATTATGTTCTCTCTGAATTCCGAATGGCAGTCACACACCTTCGTTGCTAGGTTAGTTTTGGATGGATCCTAGAGACTACCACCCACCAAACTCAGAAATGGGACACGCTTTGTTTCGCATTCTGATACCACTTTCGTACTTTAATATTCCATCTCGTTTTCCAAAAAATAGAGTTTGTTTGTTGGCTTAAAAAGCGTTGAAATTTGTGGAAAGTTGTTGATCTAAGAACCGCTAGACATTGAAGTACATAAATGGTTGTGCTCTGTCGTGTACCGAACAAATGCCTCAAAACAAGAACCGGCCTGCACTTCGGTTAAAATCGACTAAACAAACTGTGGAAGCAGATACTTCAATATGCCAAACTTCATTGCAACTAACTGAAAACTGTATAGATTACCATTGGTAGATGATTTTAAGAGAAGATTACTCATGACAGAAATGTACTGTCTCTGTCGAGGAACAAACGCTTGAACTTTTTTCACTAATCGCAGTTTAATATCCAAATTGGAGGCCAACCGAATAACCGATGACTATACACAAATCCACTAGGATACAGTAGTCACGAGACTTTCAGACACTTTAATGCTTTTCAAGCCGTTAGGAAATTTTGCTCGAATGAAGAGGTTATCGCTGAAAGTGAGCCCTATTTTGAGGAATGGACATTCTTGATGGCCATTACGTTGATGAATAAAACTGATTAAAAAAAACACGTGTTTCCGTTGTTAGGCCCATAACTTTTCAGCCCATGTGTTATATAATTTCACGTTTAAATACTATTTGGGTGTTTCACCGAGTTCCTCCTCGTATTGATAGTATGCGTCTTTGTTCCACATTTGGTGAATCCTACATTTTTATGTTGACTCCGAAAGGCAAATAGTTTTCTATGACGAGCTTCTCCAAGGCAAAAATCTACTCATGGGCTTCCCATTGCCTGCTCAAAGTCGAACGCTATTAGAAAACAATTTTTCTACCATTTAGCGTTTCAAGCCCGGAAATTCGAGCCCAGACACTTTCGAATGGTAGTCATGCCCCAACCCATTCGACTACGACTGCCATTAAAAGGAAGTATGATAGCTTAGATATTCTCTATTGCCAACTTCTATTATCATGTAGCCAACACGATCTAGAGTTCACCAGCAGTACCTTGAAAATTAGTAGGAGAAAGACTAGCATAACTTTCGGTCTCTAAGGAACACTTTTTCCCTGACGGTCGCACGCATGAAATTTAATAATTAATAAACATAGCTGGGCAGTGCACTAGTTGGTACCACATCCCCCTTGTTCTAAAATATCTTTGCAAAAAAATTTGAAAAATAAAATTAAAAAAAAGTGTTGAAAAAAATTAAAAAAAAACATTAAAACAATAGTTAAAAAAAATATTTAAAAATAAAATTGGTAAAAAATGTTTTTAAAAAAATTTGGGAAAAAAAATTCAAAAGAAAATTGTTTAAACAAAACTTTGAAAAAAAACAAATATTGAAAAAAGATTTCCAAAACAAAAAAATTTTTGTTTTTGAGCGTAGAAAGCGTCTTTTTACGCAGATGACTTAGCAATTGCGGTTAAAGGCAAACATCCTAACAGCCTTATGGATATTCTGCGCTCTAACATGGCCACACTTAGAAGCTGGACTGAGAGCAGGAGATTCGATATAAGTCTCGCAAAAACTGAAATTGTTCTCTTTACAAAGAACCATAGGCTCCCTATAATCTCCCCGCTAATTTTTAAAGGTGTGGACATTTTGAAAGAGAATGGTACAGTGGTATCACAACGGACCTGTAGGTCTAAGTGAGTTGGTCGTGCAGACCGACTACCACCAGAACCTAACCAAACCTATTTCGTCATATCAGTCAGATCTTAAAGTGGCATATATCAATATTTTTTCTTAAGACCATTTTTGATGTCAAAGTTCATCGGCCTCTGTACTCCACTCTACCCACCAGTTCTGTGTCAATAATTTAAAGCTTGCCAAAGTCCTTAAAATTTTTCTAGGGGAGTATTTCGATTCGAAGCCAGTTTCGATTTTTTTTTTGCAAATAAATTATTTTTGCGTAAAATTTTTTCGCAGGAAATTGAAAACTTTACCTCCTTGGCGATGCTATGACTAGTAACATGCCGGCCAACTTTGGTTTTGATGATTTTAGCGGCATTTTCAACGACGCGCCTGCCTGTGGAAGATGCAACTTTAGACATTTTTGAGTCTGAACCGAATCGACGAAACCAAAATGGTCGGAATTAGCCGTACCGCCACCATAAACACCTTTGCTGACTTCCGCTGTTAACACCCCGTAACTTCCAACTGTATAGAACAAACAAAAAACAGCAAACGAATTTTTTTAGTGTGAAATGTCACCTTGACAACGAGCATAAACTTTTAATTGTTTGATCCATACTCTACAAGATATTGATCACCGCATCTGCCGAGAAAAATAATGAATTTATTTTTCCTCAAAGCAATTTTTTTTGCATCATAGCTTTGGCATTTACCGATCTTCAAGTATGATAATTATACCGATGGTTTTGCCTCAAAGTAGCATTTTTTCCAAGCGACATACACCTCATGTAACCCGTTCTAGTACTTATCTACCATATCATCTCAACTTCTACAACTTAGGTACTTACTTAATTACAGCCTGTCGAGTTACAGCCTGCCGAATAATGACTCACCAGATGTCTCTGTTTCTGTCTGCACACTTTTTCCAGTTTCTTAAGTCAAGAGAAGCCAGGTCATCTTCAATTTGGTCCTACCAGCGGACACGAGCCGGTAATGGCTGGTCATTACCATTTCAAACACCTTCTTTGCCGGAGCAGTTTCTTCCATACGGATGACTTGACCCAGCCACCTTAGTCGCTGCAGAGTGTCTCGTTTGACTAGGTCAATATCTCCGTAAAGCTCATACAGCTGGTGGTTCACTCGAATGGTTACCGCAGCGATCTACGTGAGCAAAGCCAAAATCTTGTCAAGTACTTTCCTCTCAAAAACTCCAAGAGGGGCTGCATCTGATTGTTGGACTGTGCAGAGTCCAGCGCCATAGAGAAAATTAAAAAATAAGAACGAAATTAAAAACAGATTATTTCTTAATGGAATTTTAATCGATCAAATTTCGGCGCTATTCAAGTTGAAGAAATGTGACTTGAATAGCCTGTAAGACTTGAAACCACGAAGAAGAATTGTAACCAGGTTTTTACCAGTACTCTTTCTAGCCTTCGAAGTAATACAAAGGCTACTCACGGCCAACCAAAGGCACCTGAATCTTCAAGATCAACAACAATGCATAAGAAGCTCAGATTGAGTCTCATCATTTTTCATATCAATCCACTTTTCTACTTCGCTTAAAAAGTATCAGTTTTTCGTTCATATTTGTGCATTGGAGTTACCTTTTTTATATATCTAAAATGTGAAATGCAAAAAATGTAAAGAAAAGACTAATTTACGTAATAATTTTTCATAGAAAATCTTTCCACATGCCCTCTAGGCAAAGCTCAATCGATTTCCTCATGCCTTTTATGAACTCACTAATTGAGCAAAGTTAATTTCATGCTTCCATTGCTGGAGTGAACGTTGAGATATTTGAGGTTTAATTTATTTGCCGGAAATCAGACTTCACCCACTATGAGACACCAAGCGCTGCTCACCAGCACACAAAAACAAGATGAACAGTACAGCACAAATATTAAAATGAGCTGAGTTCGAAGTGGCTTAAAGACAAGACAGCGGTCAAATACAATCCCACATACATCCGCACAAAAGAGCCTATGTGTACGAGGGTGTTGTGTATACCTACATATACTCGTATAAGAACATTATAGCAACTGTAGCAGCGAGACCCCGCACGCAGCTTACGCGCCGGCTCATTGCACACGAGTACTTGCCGCTTAAGACGGGGTACTTGCTGTATCTTACGGCGCACAAGCGTAACAAAGGTGCACCTTCAATGATGCCTGACCAAATATGGTCAGCTCAAATGATGGAACACCGGTGGCAGCCAAAGAGCACTAGCGCCACAACCAATTCAAGGTGTATCAGTACCTCAAAACGAAAAAAAATATGTATACATTTTTTTTCCACTCATACATATTTCCTTTTTTTTTGCTCTTTCTCAAACTTAGTAGGAATTTCAACGGAATGGGGTGCGTCTATACGGCACAGCACAGCACAGCACAACACAGCACGGCACAGCGCAGTGCCTGGTACACATGTGTCTCTCGGCAGCAAGAATTTACGAGTTGTTTCACATACCAAGCGCACAACTTGCGAGGAGCACCCATTTTACCTGCCTGCTGGGGACGACGCGCCGCTGAATGGACGACGGTTGGACAGGCGGCGTACAGGGTTTAGCTGTTCAAATGGGTGACTAAACACTTGTTTCGCTTCAGTAACGCACCGTAGCCGTTCGACAAATACAATAAATAAATAAATAGGCTGTCTGACAAGCTGTACGGGCGGGTTTTTGGGCGATCGGAGCGATCTTTTCTTCACCAAAGTGTATCTACTGTACAAAAAGTACCCAAATTGCGGGTTAGTAGAATGAAATTGATTAAATTATTTATATGTAATTATTTATTTTATACCCTTCAAAGTGCAAGGTGGCGCAAAATTAATCATCCAATTTGGTTTTTGAGTAATTAAGGGGGGTATACTGGTCTAGACGCTTTAATTTTAGGTATTTTTAAAACTAAGATAAAAAATGATATACATGTTTACTATCCTTTTTTTATGATTTTTATTAATATTGGAAAAGTACAATATAAAAAAAAATTAATAAAAACAAAAACTAAAAAAATCGTAGAGTTACAGGCCGGTGGAGTGGGGGCTACATAAAAAACGGTGATCCATGGTTGACATGATTCCATCCCTTTTAATGATCTAAAACAAAGAAATTAAAAAAATTCTGCATTAGTTAGGATGTCGCTATCGGATTGCGCCAAATCAAAGAAAACAAAATTCACAAAATGGCGTCAACTTGAAAAAAAAATTGTTTATCCTCTTTTTTTACCTTTTCAAATTTTTTAAAAATATTTCAAACTTAAATTTTTCAAAATCAAATAATAAAAAATTCTTATCATACTTCAAAGCGATCGATTAAGTAGAATTTGAGATATCATGACGTCCATCTCAAAAACATAGTTTTGAGAAAATCGCGTTTGAAGTTTGAATATTTACTACTCACTCTGGATCAATCGGCGATCCCACATTCATACATTGGACCTTCTTCTCTTTCATACGCAAGTTGCGAAGTTCTTTCTTCTAAACGATCTGTTCTGCCTTATTTTGAAGCAGCAGAAGCTCGCAGTTCAGAGTTCAGGAAATTGAATAAATAATTATATGCTACATATACTTCCGTTAGGTGTTTGGCCGAGATCCTTCTCCTATTTGTGATGTGCGTCTTGATATTTTTCCACAAATTTAGGGAGCTACAGTTTTAAGCCGACTCCGAACGGCAAATGGTTTTTATGTGGAGCTTTTCCATGGCAGAAATACACTCGGAGGTTTGCCATTTCCTGCCGAGTGCAAAAAAAATATGATTTTAAGAATATCTCTTGCGCTGCTCGTTTAAATGTGAAATTCTGGACACTTTTTGAACAGAGCATAAAAGAGTTTGTCTTAAAGAATGAGTGTGTGTGTGCACCCTCCGCGCACCGTACTAATCACATGACCAACAAAACTTTGTGAATTGGCATTTTTCAAGTTATACGCAATCGGTTATGGGTCGTCGCTTCAAGTTATTGGCGTGGTGGTGCTCCTTGAAAGTGGCTGTCAGAAAAAAGTGTGGAATGAAAAGTAATAAAGTAAAAAAGTCGAAGGAAAAAATACAAAGTAAGCAAATATATGAAACGTTGAAATTAAGGCGCTGCCTACGACGACTATCACTTTAGCACCGCAGTGATCACCGATCGCGCACTGCAGATCGCTAACTTGCAATTTATGCCATAAGTCGCGCTTCAGTAAGCGATCGCATTTCAATTTTAATTATATTGATGCGAGATTGTGCGATATTAATGTGGACTTATTTTTTTTTTTTTTGTTCTTTTTTTAAGTTTCAGAAATTTGTTTATTCGAACACTGCTGCCTCGACGCTTTCTCCCTCGCTTTGTGCTTGTCGTGAAACGCAATGGCGCATAAATGCACATCGGCTGGTTGATCGTGCAGCACGGCACATGCTACCTTCTGCCGGCGCATGCTTCCGCCTTCGTCTTAACGGCTCCACTCGCCTCTCAGGTCTTTAGCAACTTTAGACGCATTCGTGTGCCTCATATGCCACTTTTACCCTCCCACTCCCTCATACTTTTTTTTGTTTTTTTTTTTGTGTTTTTTCTTTTACTCTTCAGCATTGTGAGTCAACCTGCTGATTGTATTTACTGATCAGCGATCATTGCATCGATTCACCTTTTGCTCGATCAGCTCCAATACACCACAGAAATGTCGTCACCCCCGTCTCAATGCGTTACTGTTTTTTGTTTTTGTTTTTTTTATAAGTAAACTTCAATTTTTTTTCCGATTTTTATTACCTACTCTTTAACGCTTCATGCGCAAAACTGCTATTTTTATTATTGCTTTTTTTATTTATTATTTCCTCTTTTCCCAGCCGCTTGCCCCTCCAAACAATTGGCGGCTTTTGACGTGAAATTATGGGAAATGAAATCAAAGAATATTTAATTCATGAGCACACATTTGTTGCACACTAATGCATATAATTACGCGCACTCACACACATACACACTCAAACGCATATGTATGTATGTGTGTGCTACTAATATTCATATGTGAAGTCATTTCGAACGCTTTAAGTGCTTTAAAAAGTGAGATGCCACACCTTTGTTCGACTTTCCCGCCAAGCGTCTGTTTGGTTGTGTCGCAGTTTTTAATATAATTTCTTTACTTGTCAATTTCTTACATATCTACAATTCATGCTGATTGCTGCCTTGTTGTTGTACCTATTGTTTGTTCGCTATTAATTGGTCTATACCATTTGATTTTCATCTGATTTTGAGGAGAGGCATTTACGCTTAACGGAAGTTTGTAATGGGTCGCCTGCATTAAAGTTCTGTACAAAAGTAATAAAAATTACGATATAACTTAATTTTAAAATTTCCGGCAAATTACACCGGCATACAAAACAAATAAAATTTTCTGTACATCGGACGCCTCCTATCTACGAGCATGTTTTACGACCCGCTGAATACGAATTTCAAGTCAGTTTGGGCCTTCCAGCCTTCAATTTCGAGTAAATTGCAAACAAATCCAATAGCGAAAATTCGATGTTTTGACAAAAAAAAATTTGAGATCTAAGGAAAGCATAATTTTTTATGTATTTTGATTCCTTACATACTAATTTCGATCGTACTTAGTTTTATCGGAATAGAGAGAGGAGTTCCGGAAGCTTTTCCCAAAAGACGATGAGAACTCGGTGGTGTACTGTTCCAATGTTAAAACAATGGAAACATATTAGCGCCAATTCCATTAGCCCATTCGACGAAGCTTAAAGAGACCTATGAAAATTTGGAAATTGTATTGGACAAGATAAAGTATTCAGAACACTGGCAAATTTGCGGGGATCTCAAAATCGCAACACTTCCTTTAGGCCAACAATCAGGATTCACAAAATATCCTTGCTATCTATGTTTGTGGGATAGCAGAGACAGGAAGAATCACTATGTGAAAAAAGAATGGCCTACGAGAGTGCAATTAAATGTCAGTACTCAAAATGTAATACGAACACCATTAATTCAGCCTTCAAGCTATCTGCTGATTGTTTTCATTACTTGAGAGAAAAGTTTCCGGCGATAAGTGATGCCAAATTAAAACAGGGAATTTTTAATGGACCCCAAATTAGAAGTATATTTCAGGATGCTGATTTTATAGGTAAAATGAATGATACGGAGACAGCAGCTTGGGTAAGTTTAAAAAATGTGTGTCATAACTTTTTAGGAAATAATAAAAGTGAAAATTATAGGACAATTGTCGAAGAATTAGTGGCAAATTACAAAAACTTAGGATGCTTAATAAATCTAAAATTACACTTCCTAGATTCTCACATCGACTACTTTCCTGAGAATCTTGGGGAGTACAGTGAAGAACAAGGAGAACGCTTTCATCAAGACATATGTGAAATGGAGACTAGGTATCAAGGAAATTGGAATATCAACAGGATGGCAGACTATTGGTGGACACTCAAAAGAGATATACCAAAAGATAATAACAAGCGAAAGAGAAATCCTCTCCGTAGATCATTTGATAAACAAATAAAAGAGTTCGATACCACCGGACAACAGTTTGAAAGTTAGGAGAATCGTTCTTCTAATTCTTTTTATACGTCATTTTTATAGATTTTACAATTTTTTTGCATTTTCAGATTTTAATCTTGTATTTTTTTAATAAAAAATACAATAAAATTTATTTAATTGTATTTCAAAGATTTTTTTCAATTTTTCCAGCAGCAATTTTTTGCTATTTTATCCATTCTTTGCTATTTTTGCTATTTTATTCGAATTTTCGCTAATTTTTGGGGTTTTTTGCAATTTACTCGTAATTGAAGGCTGGACGGCCCAAACTGACTTGAAATTCGTATTCAGCGGGTCGAAAAACATGGCCGTAGATAGGTGGCACCCGGTGTACAGAAACTTTTTTTTTGTGTGCCAGTGTTATTGTTCATATAATATATACACACATACATATGTACATATGCAATATTTATTTTGAAGTTCAATATTGAGTTTGAAATTCTATTTGAGTTGGTTGAAGTTGTCTTCCCAAGCACTCAGGCTGTTTTACAAGAGCTACACAAATTTAACTTCTATTGGCAAAGTATCCATAATTAATAATTTAAAAGAAACGATTTTTTTAAGCTCGTATATCTATCATCCTTCTACCTCCAAGCTATCCTTTTCAGCCTGATAAGTTGGCTGGCGAATAAATCCACCCTTAGACCATTCTACGAACTTCGCTACATCGAAAGACTCTATCTAAACCGTACAGTTCTAACAAATTTTCAAGTACGTGAGCACTGAAAATATTAACGGATGCTCCTGTATTTGGTATTTGTCCGAGCTCCTCCTCCGATTCGTGCTGTTAAGATAAATGGCTGCCCATGAGACGGCCCCACTTGGGAAAAACATCAAGGTTCGTCCATTGTGATGGACATTCAATGGAAAAAGTACCAAACAGGACGAAAAAGGAAGAAGGAGCTTTGGATTGGAGTACGATGACCAACGGTTTTTTTTCCGGGATGACGCCCGTGAAGAGAGAACTCTCATGAGTACTGCTATACCGGCATAGCAGTATGCACGACTTGTAGCCTCACAGCTATACCTACGTACTACACATCTCAACTATCTACCACTCTCCCCGCGGAACAGTCCAGAAGGAATTACCTTACGGGGCTGGTTAGCTCATAGGCTGCTAGTTATTTCGTCTACGTACCTCCGCGCGTCTTAAATCATTGTGCATGTGTCTTACATGCGCGCAGATTCGCTTCCTGTTATCACCCGCTTTTAGCATGAAATCTATAATGTTCTCTCTGTTTAATATGCTACAGGTTTCGGGAGCATAGGGTGGGCATTGAAATAAGACGTGATCAGCGTCTTCTTCCCTCTCCTTGCAGGTTGGGCAGTTTGGTGAACTATCATGGCCGAATCTATGGAAGTATTTGCGAAACACTCCGTGCCCTGAAAGGAATTGGGTTAGATGGAGGTTTATTTCCCCATGGTTCCTTTCTAACCACGTCGTAAGAATGAGTTAGTCCCATGCGTCCATCTACCTTTCGGTGATCTGTTCCACCGGTCTTGCCAGTGGGCGATCGAACGACGCTTTTCTTCTTCTGCAATATTTTTACGACTTACTCTACCGTCAGGTTCGGATAGCCTTAAATACACTCTCTGCATTTCTTTTGCCAAAATGTCTACGGGGACTAGACCGGCTATAACGAAGGAAGCATTGTCCGAAATTGTACGGAAGCCGCAGATAGTCCGCAAAGCGCTCAGCTGATAGGCGGGTATCAGTTTTTCTGTGTAGCTACTTATGTTCAGTGCGTCAGCCCAGATTGGTGCGGCATATAAGAGAACCGAGCTGACTACCCTGCTTCGGTGGTTAATTATTATTTGCCCGAACAACTCCCGGTAAGAATACCCACCAATATGAATGCTGCGGCGACCGCTATTAAAAAGAACTTATTCTATCATTTGGTGTTTAATCCAAGGATATTCGAACATTTGCACTTCCGAACAGTTGTCACTGACCGACCCCTTCGGCTACGGTGGCCGCGAGCTTACGAGTAGTGAAAAAAGTTGAAAGTGGGCTGTACTGTGGTTAACCATTTGCCTCATTTCGGTCATCCATTCAACTCTGCGTCGAGTCTCACTATTTTTTGTTTTAATTCCAAAGTGTCCCCTTCTACCTATTTCTGGTATGAAGACTACCTTAACTGCCTTCCAACTAACTGAAATATGGCCTTAGATTAGACACGCTTTCAAAATTTGTACTAGCCATGGATGGATACAGTCCAGAGTTTCCTGTAACATCTTTGAAATTACTCCATCAAGGCCCGGAAATTTAAAAGATGAACACGAATTGATTGTCCATGCAACTTTCTGCTTTGTAATTATTATATCTGCGAGATGCTGATGATCATATTGGCTCCGCCACTAATACTTCCATTCCCACTTTCGGGAGCGCTGCATCCGGCATCTTTCCGGGTGGGTGGGTGTTTAAGGTAAGTTGTAAGGATTATTTTGTTGTAGCAGTCCAAGTACCATTTGGTTTCTTGTCCCAAGATGCCTTTGAATGGTCCTTGGAAAGTATTTGACTAAGCCCAGCAGAAATCCTCGTAGATTCAATAGATGATCAGAACTCTACTCAGCTCTCTTTCTTAGCGGTCTTCTTCTTCAATTGCCTATCCACTGATGGATGTTGGATCCTGTCCATTCGCGGATGTTTCTCAACCAGAATATCTGTTTTCGTCCTATGCCCCTTTTTTCTTCTATTTTTCCCTCGATTATTAGTTGAAGTAATTCATATTTTGCTCCATGAATGCGATTTCCCAGGTAGGCTGTTTTGCGGCTATGAGAGTGATTTGGTTGATCGGAAATCTTCCTATCTTATGATTTGCTACATTTTTGAACCTTTTCCAATTGGTTATAAATGGCTTTCGATACGGTAAGCGTGGATATACCTTGAGATCCAGATCGTCGAAATGATTTTGGCTCGATATTTGTCAATTAATGTTACATTTAATACATTGAAGGCGTGGAAAGGACGCGGTGCTTTTTCGTTTCGTGCAGTCATACGAGAACATAATCCAAAAAGGATATTTTGTGCTTTTTTTGCGGAGGCTTAGTGTAGTTAAGTTTAGGTTAGGTTAGATGGCTGCATTAAAAATATGACCCCTCTTATTTTGGTTTAAAAGAGAAAGAAGAGTAAAAGGAAAATAAGTGTAGGTGTAGGTATGGACGGAATCATAAAACGATGACCATTTCCGATTGTGGTAATCACTTTGCGTTGATAACAAAATTCATCACTCAGCTAATATCAAGGCCCGCTATTTCTGTAGGCGCATTTAAATACAAATGGTTTTTTCTCATTTTTCTAAATTTGCAGCTCGCCCAACTTAACAAGCATGCATTTCCTCTATTACCAATACAAATCAAGGCAGCTGCATTGCCAAAACTCGTCACTCAAATTCAAATTTTATGTCACTTGCCACACTGGCCGGCTAGAGGATTTGTGATTTAGTCATTTGTCACAATGTGGGCCGAATCCCACCCCAGACAGCAAAAAAAAATTCTAAAAAATTTAAAAATTCAGTCACTCATATTAAGCCAACTACCCGAGAATTGTCGAGAGAAATAAGCCATTTGGCCGATTTTATCACATTAATTGCAATCACAATGAAATCACTCAAATTATGCGCTGCAACAGACACCAACAAAAGCAACTGCAATAGCATTTGTGGAAAAAGCAAAAGTAGCTGCCTAATTGCAGCCACACCAACCAGCACCACCAACACCAACTCCACCAGCACCAGCGATCAGCGAACTTTCCAACTGGCAGCTCAGGCTCAGTGCAACAAAGCGCAGCTTAAACGCCACTTTATTGTCGTGTCGACAACTGTTGCAAAGCAGCTCAAAGCTAAAGTCAGAAATTTATGCGATTACGCTTGATTTTGATCGCCAAATCACACAGCAGAAAATCGCAGAAAAATTCACAGCCACGCGGTGAGCCAAGCGACACCACCAGTACACGCCAGCCAGCAGTCATGTGCGGACACCTTTGGCTAGCACTGGGACTATGCACATATATATTAGGTGCATGTGTGTGTGTGTGTGTGTATGTACAATTGTTTGCGTCTGCGCAGGGGCATAAGTAAATTATAAACATCAGTTTCAATTACAAATGACCAATGCGGCGTGGCGTTCATTTTTTGGGGGCGATTCAAGAGTTAAGCATTCGATTGAACCATTTTCGTTTGTTAATCATTCATTGCGGTGATCAATTGTTGGTGGATCGAGTGCACGGTTGACCAGTATTTTTGGTATATTTTTGCGCGTTTTAATTAAAGAACACATAAAAGTGTCGCCTAGGCTCGTAATTATGAATTTAATCTCAATTAAAGCTGCTCGCATATCGCGATTACAGCGATTGCCCGAACGTGACTTGAATTACCTACCGACGGGCAACAGCGGCTAGCAATGCCTGTGCATACGTACATACATATTTATGTAGCAATAAGCAGCAGCCAACAACAGCAGCAAGTGCTGTAATGCGAGAATGGCTGTGCGAGTGTGCCTGGTCAAAATGAACTGCTGTGTGGGGTATATTTGTTCAGGTCCGATCGTGTTGCACGCGCTCATACTTATGCGCAGGCATAAGTATGTGTCTACTATATCTATGTGAAGTGTTGCTGTATTACATTTATCACCTTTATTATCCGCTGCCACCGACCGTAGTGCACATGTGCAAACGCTTTATGGGTTTTATAAACAGATAACTTCACATCTCGTATTTCTGATATATCAATTACGAGCGAGTTGATTTTTTACTTTTTATTTTAATTGTCGGGAGTATTGGGTATATACTTTTATATCGAATAGTCAGGAAGGCCTACGAGCTCATGCAATCTCATATGATTACATGCAAACTGCTGGACGAGCTCCTGTTTGTTCTTAACGTACTGGAAGACCAGTAGACGACATGAGGGTTATGGCGGCAGTGGTCAGGCGGATCTCCAAGCGCTATTTTATTCACGCTTCTATGGGCTTATCAAAGCACATCCGAGGAAAGCCATTTGTGGTTGAGAAGATATAAATTTAAAATTACATAAAACATTGGGCACAAAGATAGGCTAAGTATTGCTATTTCAAACCCTCCTCCCAGAAGAGGAATATCAGTCTGTATTCTAGCAAAGAGCGATGCACTCAGCTTGAAATTGAAGGCAAATAGCACTGAATTATTTGGTAACTCCTAAGTACTCAGGCTAAAAAGCTCATCGTAATTAAAGCTCTGGAAAGTAAAAGTAGATAGTCAAGGAGGAAGTGAGGGAAGTGCAGAAAGAAAGAGATAGAATAGAGACAGAAACAGAAACATGCACAGAGGTAATTAGATTTGTGAGAATTTTCCAGATTCCTTGATAAATCTGAAAATATCCTCCAGTTTGAGAGAACGAATTTTACTCGTTCTCAAGACATCGGAACCTAAAATTCGTAGCCTTGCTCTAGCAAATGCAGGACACTCACAGAGAAAATGCTCAGTGCTATCCGCCTCCTCTAAGTGCAATCAGTTTACTAACCCAATAATTAACAACATGTATGAAGACCAATAGGTCAAGCTCAAAGGAATAGAGAGCTGGATAACAAGATAGTATGATCACAGCAAAATCCTTCTGCAAACATCATCATTTGTTAACACTTTTCACCAAACCTTCACTTTATTCAAGATTTATCTGTGGTATTTCCTTTTAGAGAAGGTTAATAAGGAGCCGAACCGTCAGAGAAATCTACGCCAATGGGTCCAATCTACAACTATCTAAATCCACAAAGCCAGCAATTCCAAGCAGAATTTCTACCAATCAGGGAGGAGGCATGCAAAGCCATCTTCGACATCTTGCAAGCTTGAGCCAAAATTTGATAGCTATCTTAGCGGATAGTCAGACTGCTATAAATGCAGTAAACATAAACAACATAACTTCCAAGCCAGTAATGCAGTACATAGGGAAGCTCAATTCTCTCAGTCCAAAGTTTGATGACACGCTGGTATGGGTAACGGAAAGGCGGATCGGGTTGCTAGACTAGAATCCTCCTAGAGATCTGGGGAAGCGGATCCAATAGAAGTTCTCTTCAGGCAGATTAAAGATAAACTAAATTCTCACTATTACAATTTTGCAAATAGACAAAGGAAGTGACTACCAATTTGTGTCATGTTCAGACAGACATGGCCTGACTGGCGAAGGTCAAACAACCACTGGGGTACGGGCTATCCAACATCTCAAGACTAACCGCGGTTCTCAAAAGACTCTGAAAGGCGGACGAGAACGCAGCGAGGTTAAAGAGAAGCTGAATCGTTTCCACGACAGTTGGTTCTACGTTACCGAAACGACCCGGATTTATGTCCGGCCAAGGATTTCCACTCCAGGAGCAATCCCCATATGTAAGTATGGGAAATTTGTATGCTGCTACAACAACAACAACCACAGAAGCGGAAATCAACAGAAATATGTGAAAACAGACTTTCACTATTTCTGTGAGTGCCCAAGTCTGGGTGCTCTATGGCACAGAATGCTAGGGGGATTCTCAATGGTTAACTTGAAAAAATTTCAGAAAAGAAAATAGACGGCTCAGGCAGATTCGTAGTCAAATCAAGATAGTTCGACTAATGAAAAGCAGTAAGTTAAGGGCCTGGTTAAGTTTTAAGGACCGGTGTTGATTTTGAATAAAATACAATTTTTTTTAAATAATTGACATTTCTCTTTATTATGATAATATTGGTATAGCTGAATTACGCATAGAACAAAATTTCGCCCAAATAGCCGCCGCGGCCTCGGCGGCACACCTCCATCCGATGGTCCAATTTTTCAAAGACGCTGAGGCATAAATGAGGTTCTATGCCGTTAATGTGCCGAATTATCTCATCCTTCAGCTCTTGAATTGTTGCTAGCTTATCGGCGTACATCTTTTCTTTCAAACAACCCCAAAGAAAGATGTCCAATGGTGTCAAATCACATGATCTTGGTGGCCAATTGACATCGCCGCGACGTGAGATTATTCGGCCATCAAATTTTTCGCGCAAAAGAGCCATTGTTCCGTTAGCTGTGTGACAAGTGGCACCGTCCTGTTGAAACCACATATTGTCCATATCCATATCTCCCAATTCGCGCTATAAGAAGTTCGTTATCATCTCACGATAGCGAACACTATTCACAGTAACTGCCTGACCGGCCTCATTTTGGAAAAAATACGGCCCAATGATGTCGCCGGCCCATAAACCGCATCAAACAGTCACTCTTTGTGGGTGCATTGGTTTTTCGGCAATCACTCTTGGATTATCATTCGCCCAAATGCGACAATTCTGCTTATTGACGAATCCACTGAGGTGAAAATGTGCCTCATCACTGAAGATGATTTTCTTCACGAAGTGCGCGATATGCATTTTGATTTGAACGGCCGTTTTCATAATAAGCCTGAATAACTTTAACGCATTGCTCGATTACGTGCCTTTCCATGGTTCAAATTGAGTTAGTCTGAAATTGAAAAATGTCAAATGAAATGCAGAAAAATCTTATCGTTTAGGTTTGGTTTATATTCAACATCGGCCCTTGAAATTTAACTACCCTTTATAAACATAATATCCCTTCCTCGCTTTATCTAGTGGCTGGCCGAACTCCTCCTCCAATTTGTGGTGTGAACCCTGATATTGGTCTACCAATGGAGGCACCTACAGTTTTGCGCCCCCTCCCAATGGCAAATAGTTTTTTATGAGAAACTTCTTCATGACAGAACTACTCTCGGAAGGTAGCCATTGCCTATTGAGAAGCGGCCGATACTAGAAAAAAGCTGTTCTATCATTTTGGTGTTTAGTGCCTACAGCGGGTTTCAGACCCGAGCACCACCGAATAGTAGACACACACCAACTCATTTGGCTAATGCGGCCGCCACTTAAATAACTGGACTTATTACCCAAATATTATTTACGTGGAAAAAAATGTACCACTGGCGTTGAGGTCATTCCTGAACTAAAGCACATTTACAAGGTTATTAGGAATCTTAATTTTTAGAGCTGATACAAAAGATAGAAAAAAGTTGGGCTTATGTAGTGGATCGAGCTGACAGGGGACTTAGTTGAAAAATAAAATAAATTTTACTCAAAAAACAGTGTTTTTCTTGTGAAGTTCAGCAGTAAGTAAAGCCTTTCTTTCCAACACCAACACTCCAATGCCCCCTTCGTCCAGTGTTGCCATCTGGTATGTTTCTGTTGCTCTGTAAAGGAAGTCATCATCTTTCTTTGCCACTTCCAGCAGGTCTCGGTTCAACTACTTTCATTTACGAAATGCAAATAATTAACGCAATAAAGCAATGAAAATGTTTGCTCACCATAATTTTTCAATATCTATGGCATACACAGCTGTCTTCAAGCCCAGCTTTTTAAAAATCGATACCCATTTTCGGCCCACAGTGCCTTACCTTCAGCGCTAAACAGCTGCTCGAGTAAGCAATTCATGCAGTAAATCTGCTTAAATTCGTGTAAATTGCAATTGGCGGCAAGCAACAGGCGACAACAACAACAACAAATAAGCGTCGAAACAACAGCACGTGCTAAATTATTGCGACGCGTGAATTTATTGTCAGTTTTTGAAATTTTTTTCAAAGCCTTTTTGGTAATATACTTCACCTCTTGCGAAGTCTAGGAAACATTTTTAGCAGTTTTGCGAATTTTACTCATTTTTTTCTAATTTTTCGTTACGTGTTTTACAAGTCATTATTTTTGTATCTTTAAATTTTTTTTTTATTCTCCCCTTTGGTTGTTATATTTCCAAATCAGTTTACCGTTATATGCTTAAATATATGTTTATACCATATTTGTGCAACATTTTGGCACCTTCGCGTTGCGGCAACACTTGTTGTCCTCACCCTCAGCCGCTCATACCGCCGATAGCCTTCCACCTCACTTCGCTTACATTTTGGTGATTGTAATTAATTTATCCGCCAGCGCCAACGTCAGCGTTGTACTGATAAAATGACGCTGATTCAGCGCGAAATGCCGCCAGCTGAATAAGCGTTCGATCTGCGAAAAGCTCAACACATTCGACCAGCCAGCCGGTCGGCTAGCTAGCCAGTCAGGTGGCGTCTATGTCCAATCGCCAGTGCTGCGGCACCGGGCTGGAGCTATTGTGATTCACTGATAAGCAAAGTTGAGGTGGCGCGCATGCGTAAGCGCCACTGCTGCTGTGGTTTGGTGTCTGGCTCAGTTCCTCAGTGGCTGAGTGGCTGAGTGGTCAGTTGCAGCTGTTATGGCTTTCAGCTGTGTGGCGGTGTTTTGCAGCGTTTGATTTCATTGCTATGTGAATATGTTTTGAAGTATATCCACTGATATTATCACACTTCTGTCTAATTGTTGCACGTCGACAATGAAAATTATATACAATTATTTGTGAAAAATTAAAAAATTTCGAGATATTCATAAAAAATGAATGAATGATGTAAAATTGGAGGAAAAATGAGAAAAATATAAAAAATTTCCTGAATATTTTTTTCTAAATATCTTTAACCTTCAACAATTTGCTTTAGAATACCTTTGTAGCCTTTTGCAGATGCCCCTTTTCTTATACCTATGACTAGCTTGACTGCGGAGCCCTTGAGCAATATCGAACTCCGCAGAAAGTTCTTAAAGCTCATTGTGTCCATTGACTGCTGCTTTTGGCCCCATAAGCTAACACAAAGATTATCGAAAATATTTCCAGTCGTTGCACGGTCCAAAAAGAAGTCTCCAACAAGAAGAATTCTTCTACAATTTGAGGATAAAAATGGACACGATTCTTCTCAACCCGGCTCCAACCAAAGGTGGTCTGCCATAAATCCACTCGCCTACGTTAGCTGGCTAATAGATTGCGTAGTGTTTTTTGTGTTTAAGAGTCTTTTAAGCACTTAATTAATATGAATCATGAAATTAGGGGATTAATTAGAACCATCTGATAAAAACGATATTTATTTGAAAAAAATATTAGGTGCGCAACTAAGTTCTCGCTGTTTTTTTGATAAAAATACAACTTTATTCTGAAACCAGGGTTACAAGTGAATCATTGAAAGTATTGCCCATCGCTGGCTACTACTTTTCCCATCTTTCTGGTAGATCTCGTATACCGTCGCGGTAAAACTGTTCATCTTTTGAGGCTATTCACATCTATTTGATGTCTTCATATGAATGGCACTGTTGGTCAGCTAGACCATCGATCGGAACAGGTGATAATCAAACGGCGCAATATCTGGAGAATATGACAGATGGGGTAGAATTTTCCATTTCAGTGTTTCCGGGTGGGTTATAACGGGTTTGGCAACGTGAGGCGGAGCATTGTCATGCTATAGAATCACTTTTCCGTGCCTCTCCGCTTATTGCGGTCGCTTCTCGCGCAGTGCTCGGTTCAGTCGCATCAATTGAAGTCGATACAGATCCCCTGTGATGGTTTCGCTTGGTTTCAACAGTTCATAATAAATAACACCGCCTTGGTCCCACCAAATACGTAGCATAACCTTCGCAGCGTGAATATTCGGCCGAGGCGACGACGTAGAATCATGACCGGGCAGTCCACTGACTTTCTTTTCTTTGGATTGCTGTAATGAATCCACTTTTCATCACCCGTCACGATGCGTTGAAGAAAACCCTTCCTTGGATTGTATTGGCATTGGGTTGAAACGACATATGCATTGAGATCCGCACAATTTATCAAAAATAGTACTACTATTTTTTTTAGTACTACTAGTTTTGTCCATGTGAAGTCGTTCCAATATTTTGTAATATTTAGCAACTACGGTTAGAGCAGATAATTTTCAGAGAAGAAATGTCGTGACGTGAAATCTCGTTGTCGGTCTTCTACGTTTCGGCATTTAAACACGAGAAATCTCGTGAGCGGTCGGATGGAAGTAATTGGCTATCGGAACTGAGCTCGAAAAGCATTATGCACTTCTTCACTTTATAAAATGGGGTAAATTGGTTCCACACACAGAGCTTTTAATAACTAAAGCTCAGGGACTTGTTGACGAGTGTTGATACTTTATTTGTTTCTTATTTAATTTTGATACTTTTTTTATGAAAATACAAAAATTTTTGTGCGCGGCCATTCTAAAAAATTAAATAAATAAAGTTATATAAGAACAAAAAAATACAAACACTATCTTACAAAAACCATAAACTTTGTGTAAATTAAAAAAAAAATCATCCAAAATTTCACATTTTTGGAATAAGAATGTTTAGAAAAAATTTGAATATGCAATCTTAAAGTCCATTGAATTTTGATATAATAAAGTGCAAATTTTAAGTGGCTCGAAAATTGCATTGATTTTTCACAATTTTGTTTGCTTGCGGTGCTGTGCATTTTCCCTATATGACGAATTCTCGAAATATTTTTAAAAAGATAAAAACACAAACCATCGTCAGTAAAAAAAAAAGGCAAACTAAATAGCATTTTATTGTAGTAAAATTGGCTATAGCCGCGCATACATATGCACCTTCTACCAGAGAATGGATGTAGGCAGCCACTTAGTAGGTAGGTAGGTAGCGTGGTTGTCATAAAGACACACTTAGACCTTTCGCAGGTCCATTGTGATACCACTGGAGCTTATCCTTACTCTACGTGTTCCTTTTCAAACCATCCGGTAGCTTTAATAAACGAGCAGAGCTTCGTTAGTTTTAGATGGGCTATGTCCGCTACATCGGTTAAAAATGCTGTATCAAGAGTGCGCAGCCTTCTCATAGCTAGGCTTTCACACTCACATAAAAGGTGTCTGACTGTTTCCTCTTCTTCAGAAAACGAAGTACGGGAGTCCTAACCTTCTAGCGTGGCTGCCTATTAAACAATGACCAGTTAATACACCTATCATTTTTCTTATAGCTTCTCTGTTAAATCTTAGCAAGATCTTCAATCGACCGCTGTTCCAATTCGGCCATGTCTGTCTGCTTAGTTCGCATGTTGTGAGGTTTTGCCAGCTTGTATTTACCTTTTTGATGGTTTCCCTGTCTATAAGTAATTTACAAGTAGCTATGGGCATGGGTATCAGCGCCTTATCCGGTTCGAGACCGAGCGTTGTACCGGTTCGAGCAAGTTCATCCGCCTCGCAGTTTCCTGCTATATTCCTGTGACCTGGCACCCAGATAAGGTGCACTTTGTAGCATTTAGATACGTCATTTAGAAGTTTAAAACATTCTAAAACTATTTTGATGAGTGTGTTTTAGATTCAAGCGCTTTTATTGCCGCTTGACTGTCCGAGTAAATGAAGACTTCATTTGTGCATAATACTCTCATTTTTATTACCGTAAGTCCCTCTCTTATGGCAGTGACTTCCGCCTGAAATACACTCCAATGATCAAGTAGGCGAAATGATTGGCATACTCCGAGTTTATCGGAGTAAACCCCTCCACCTACTTTGTTGTCCAGTTTTGAGCCATCTGTGTGGATGTCTAAGTCATTTTTCTTAACAATAATCCCGCTATCCCATTCCCCTTTGGAAGGAAATACTGTGACAAAGGATTTATTTAAATTGATGCCCTTGGTCTTACAGAAATCCGTTATGCCAGGAATGCAGGGGAATTTTTCTAAAATTGAAGAGTGTCCTCTGCAGCCACTTAACCTAAACTAATTTTACTTACTTGCAAGATGGATGAAATATCTCTATTAATATCCTATAGAGACCATTAGCTATAAAAAATATTGCTTTTACAATAAAACAAAAAACACTATTTTATATTTATGTATAGCGATCTTCTATTTACACTTCTCCCAATAATGGACTAAAAATATGTTATATTACTTTGTAATTTTAGATATGTAAAGTGAGGGCAACATAAAAACTGAAACAGATGTTTTTACACCATAAAAATTTATTCATTATTCGTGAGGCGCAAACCGCCAGGAAAACAAACAATCAAAACCCTTTACTTGTATAAGTACTTGGCATTAACTCCTTCCCTCGACTTGCCCTTATGAAGCGCCGTTGGACACACCCAAACAAATTCCAATGATTCCTTTCACCAAACATTCAAACAACTACGCGCAACTACATTTTAAATAAGCAAAATTAGAAAAAACACAAAAAACTAAAAATAGAAAATCCAAAAGTGGAGTGGAGGCAGGAGTAAAGTGAAAAGGATAATGAACTTTGTTGAAAATATAAACCATAAAGCGATTAATAACCGGCAAGGCACGGTAATAACACCACGCACACATACACACACGCACACATGTGCTCTGAGCATCGGACAGTGGATGAAAATACAATAAATGAATTCATTAGGGAAAACCCGAGCGTCCAAAGTGCACAGACAGCAGACGAATTTTACAAGCGTAAGAGGAAACTAGCGTAGGTAGCCAGTGGCTGACTAGTGCCAGTGTATTTGTGTGCATTTTTTAAGGGCTGCTGCTCCCACTAACGCAACATTTGACCAACTGTTGTTTGCTGCTTGCCAATCACATGATCGGCACGTTACCCAATAACCAACTACTCTACTGCGTAGTCAACCTTCGTGGCAGAAGTTCGCCTGGCTTTTGACAGCCGCGCATCACTCGCTCGCTGGCTCACTGGCTCACTTGTGGGTCGTAGCGTGATAATTGCGCGCGGCATATCCTTATCGGCCGATCAGGCACATGTAATAACCTCAACATCGTCGACATGCCTCTCCGCTGGCCACTGGCCACTGGCCGCTAGCCGTTTGACTGGCACATCGACCATATGGCGCTGGGCCTAATATGTGCCGTATCCTTGCCTGTCTGTCTGTCTGTTTGCCTGCGAAGATGAATCTATTTTCGGACGCAAATGAAGAGAAAATCTATTTAATGCTGACCAAACGTTCAACGGTACGACTCATTCATTTAATGATAGCAACTCCAGCACCTGATGGGCCTTGCGCCGCTGTCGCCATTCAATGCGTTTCTATGGTTCTATTGCCTGTTGGCGTGATCCTTTTCGAAAATTTACGGTTTCACTTTCACTACACAAATCAGAACAGGTAATTTACAGGTATGGATACTCAATAACAGTTGTAGTTGCTGCCGCTGCCCTTGCTGCACCTTCTGTTGTGCGCGCAGGATAATAAGCGGCATCCTTTCGCTTTTCTTTCGTTAGCATTTCGAAAATTAATTGCCGATAACGTTAATTGCTTAAATATACCGCTTTGCCTACTTCATCAATGTAATCATTAAATATCGACTGCTTCTTCTTCTACAATTTTGGTGCACTTCTTTAACGATCTGTGAGTTTATTTAGTGCGATCTGGCACTTCTGTGTTCTTTTTTTTATTTCTTATGCCTAAGGAAGGGCTCCTAATTTCTTAGAGGTTCTTTAGCCATAGAAATTCGTTATGCGGCTGTTATCGTAATTTGCTGGCTGACATCGAGGTTTAACTGACATACGGCCGATTTATTGTTGTTGGTGTTGGGCTTGTGCCTTGTGGTCGTGCGCCTTTTGGCACATCATAAAATTTAATGCAATCAAAATGTTCGCTCATCTGTTACTCAGCGGCTTGTGGGCATTTGTTGTAGTAGAAGGTGGGGTCCAAAGTAAATAGGAAGTTTTAAAAATATGAGAGGGCAGCTTAGATGAAAGTATTTGAAAATAATTGTAAGAGATTTCATATCACTTTTAGCAAAAATTTAATTTTTCTGAGAAATTAATTTCTTTAGATGCTATACTTTTTTTTTGTTTGGCAGAGTATCTTCAACCGACTGGTGCGCTTTGTTAAACTCGGGCAAAATCACATACGCCAATCAAGAAGAAGAAGAGTGTCTTCAAATAGTCATTATTTCAGAACCCTTTGACACTTTATCCCGAAAAATATCTTAGTTAAAAGGTAATTTTTCAATTCTCTCTTCTTCAGGGTGTGGCCGATCTATTGCCATTTCCTTCTGCGGATTTCAGTCGCCACATCGGATTGATTAGCCTTAGCCTTGTTAGATACAGTTCGAGGCCAGAAAATTCGCATTATGCGGCGCAAGCAGCGATTCCAAACATGCGCGGCGATGAAATCTCTTCCAATAGACAAGACGAAATGTTGGCCCACCACAAACCGCCTAGCACCGTTCAACAGAGGCTGATATGAGACCTTTGAATAAGACTTTAAATGAACTTAGAGCGCTTGCACAATACCGTGTTCGATGGCGAAAAGGAGTTGTCACCGTCCTATGCTCCAACTAGGAGTTAAAGGATCCTATATGTAATATATTTTCAAACTTTGTAATGATTATAGTTTGGTCAAACAATTTTTAGAAATATGGAACTCAATTATGAAGATTAAATATTGAACTTAAAAAAAAAAAATTTTGCGATAAAAATTTTGAACTGAATAAAAATGAAATACTGCCACGATTAATCATTCATGGCGATAGGATCAGAAAATGTATACTTAAGACATACATTTTGACATATTTGAGGTATATGAAGGAACTTGTTATAAAGGACTTCTTTGATTTCTGCCACCTCCACAACGTCCGTGAAAAGCATGCAAGAAAAAAAAAATATATATAGGGTTTTTCAGTAAGAGCGCTTCAACTTTTGAACTTTTTTGAATAAAACACAAACGGTTTGACTTTTTTAACTATTTTTTTTTATTATCGAGTTTGAACATATACATTTAAGTATGAAATTCGATTTCTTTTGCATGACCACCGCGTGCACGTTTTACGAAGTCCAATCGTTGAACCCAATTTTCGACCACTCTTTTGCATAAATCGGCCGAAATTCCAGCAATTTCGCGTTCAATATTGACTCTGAGCTCACAAATCGTCGCCGGCTTGTTACTGTAGACCAATGACTTCACATAACCCCAAAACGGGACGGCTTGTTAAATGGACCGTAAAATGGCCGTAATGCTCTTAAAGTACCAGCAACAGAACGATTATTTTCATAAAAAATTTGCACGATTTGCAATCGTTGCTCAAGTGTGTAGCGTTCCATGATGAAATGTATACTAATGAAGTTTACAAATGACAAGCGAAAAATAAAAAATATTGCGTCGTTCGCCCCCCCTATCGGAAAAAAGTTGAAGCGCACCTATTGAATAACCCTATATATAGTAAGCGGGAGAGAACTGCTTGCGCTTGTCAAGCACACAGAATCGCATCCACGGAACTTCATTCTAGACTCTTTAAGAGGCTCAGGCCTAGATGTAGTGCAGACAGTGAAGAATGAAGTTCACAATAAATCTTAAGGCCTTGGAATGAAATAGCAGATGCATTGACAAGAGAGACTGCGACCTCGTTACTAATAAAGTCCGACCTCTTCCCGTCTATGAGACAACACACCATAAAGGAGAAGCTTAGGAGTGAAGAGCTAAGGTTATAGGAAGGTTAGCTGGCACCCAATTGTGGGTCCATGCCAGACGAAATACTTACTGGAGGGGTACAATTAAAAGATGTTTAGGAAACTCATAAACTTGAATAAGAATAAACTGAGAAAGTGCACGGCCAGTCCCACAGGCCATTGCAGACTGCGTAGTCATCTGCACTGAATTGAGATATAGTCCACTGACTCTTGTTTTTTCTGCGACTAATCCACGGATACTTCAATACACCTTTTTCTGAAATGCGTCGCTATAGCGCGGAGATGATTGAGCCATCTCGGCCAATTGCAGCCAGAAGAAAGGTATATACGCTCTGGCGAACCCAGTTCTATCTTAAGTTTAATATGAGAACTGGCTTTGGATGAGGTACTGTGATGAGGAGAGTGCACAAGAGATCATGAGCTCGAAGTGCAAACCTCAAATCCAAGTTATCTAAATTTCAAGGTCGCAAAGCGCGCCGCAAAATATCTTGCATTTATGGCTATCCAAGGTACTGCCTCTAGAGGCCAGTTAGTTCGTTTCGAAATGTTAGGAATTTATGCCACAGCACTGATTAAACGACATTTTCGTTGCACTTAATTACCAATAAATTAGATCTCTATAAATATCTCTACTTGAAAACTCCTGTTTATTTTGGAATTCCCCTCGCAGTGTAGTGTTTATTTGTGCGTAATTATTTTTTTTTGTTTTTCGAATCTTAAACTGATCCTTGGCGGAATTTAATTAGTAGCAGTCCTTGTGCGCACTTTCAGTTGTAGTCTCCACACGTCTGACGCCTGCCACATTTAATACAAGTCACTCCTCGAATTTTCTTCTCCACGCTACGCGTATTTACCCTTGCCTCATTTTACTTAAAATTTCTGTTTAAAATTTTTTTATTTTTATTTCTTTTTATTCCTCGATTTTAATTTACTCATACTTCTCATTCTTCTAACATTTATTCACCTTGATCGGCATGCAGTGGCAGTGGCAGTGGCATGATGTAATTAATAGTTGCAGCGAAAGTTAAGGCGTTGCCTTTGATATGTTACTGACTATTCTGTGGCACTTGTGGCCACTGCTGTTCTAATCCGGTTTGTGCGGCCGCTTTCAACTTAAATTTTTTTCCGAACTTTAGTTAATTTGTTAAAGCCGACGTTTAACCCTGAAAAAGTGCATTCATGCAAAGTTTAACTGTGCATACCTACGCGTACATATGTATATACATACATGCATGTAGAGTTTTAGGTATGGTAATTTGTGCAGGGAGCGCTTAATTTGCTTTTAATTAATGTACGAATGTGAAAATACAAAATTATTAAGTGGAGCAACTGACTCAAGCCGTACACAGACAAAGAATACTTAAGATTTTTTTAATTAAAGCAACACTAGCAACGCACTTACTACATACATTTGTGTGTGTATAAAGCAAATTCCCAAAATATAATATTCCTGTATGTTCGCTAATAACTCTGCACAGAATAATTTGAGGGTTTTCTGTACCACCTCCAACCTCACTTGCAAGGACATAGTTTGCATAGACTTACAAACATGTTCACGGATGGCTCGAAATTGGACGGAAAGGTTGGTGGGGGAGTATTCTGTAAGGAGCCTCCCATCAAACTTAAATTTAGGCTCCCGGACCGCTCTAGTGTTTTCCAAGCGGAGATATCCGCAATTAAGGAAGCGGTGGACTGGTTGCTTACTTCGGTAATTACCGTTAAGGAAGTAAATATTTACTCCGATAGCCAATCGGCAATTAGGGCCTTGAGCTCGCTGTTTGTGCGTTCGAGATTGGTCGGGGAATGTCTGGCTTCTCTCTCGATTGCATCCGAATAATTCGTCATCAGGCTCATTTCGGTTCCCGGTCACAGCAGCATAGAGAGAAACTGCTGGGCTGATGAGCTGGCTAGACAGGGAAATAAGAAAATTGGGGTTCCCCTGAGAACCTGAGGTCTGCTCTTGGAAAGATGGGCCTCGAGTCAACTCAGTGAGCGCTGGGCTAGTGCGCAAACGTGCAAGGTCGCGATATCCTTCAGGCCACGGGTAGATCGGGGACGCTCAAGGGAACTCCTAAGGCTAACAAAGCCCCAGCTCTCGAATTTGGTGGGCCTCCTTACCGGACATTGTACGTTAGGTGTTCATGCCGTGAGACTTGGGATTGCCTCAAGTCCGTTCTGCAGAAACTGTCTGGAGGACGAAGTGGAATCATCTCAACACCTTTTTCTCAGCTGCCCTGCTCTTCTCTGGCAAAGACTTAGACATCTGGGCTCTCACTTTTTCGCTACGCCTGCAGATATAGTCGGTGTAAATACCATAAATTTGGTGAAGTTCATCAGTAGCTTGTTGCGGCTAACTACGAACGCAAATCAGCCACCGTCGGCGTCGTCGTAAAATGTATGGTCATCATCGTCTCTAATCCCAAGGCTCCTTCTTCCTTCCCTTCTCCTTTCTCCTCTCCCATGTATGGCACCACAACGGACGAATTTTTAATATTTGTCCAAGTGAGCCCTTAGCTAGGGCAGCCATTTAACCTAACCTAAACTATAGACTTACAAAAAAGTGTTGCTATGAGCCAAAAAATTCGAAAAATTACAAAATTAACTTTCAAATTGTGGTCAATAGTGATTTTTTGCTATAAAACTTTGAAATATTTGCTATCACTACGTTAATGAAATGCATCAATCCTTTGTTATTACTATTCAAATATTGAAAATGAAATACAAATATTTTTGGGTATGATGGCTTTTTGTGTGCCAAACTCCAGTAAACGGGATGAGCCGAAACAAGCAGGCAAAGTAAAGATGAAAAATGCATACTTTCTGCTTTCTAAATCTACTCAATTGCTTTTGTATACCCATAAAAAAAAATCAGTAAGCATCAGAGATTTCGTGATTCAGCTGCAACAACCTTTCGCACCAGCTATTGACCCATCTCTGCTTTGTACGGAAATATTTAAAAGTCTTTAGTCAACTTTAGTTGCAAGTGATCACCGAGAAATGTTCAATTGTGTTCATAAAAGCGAAAATTATTTTAATACTTCCTCCTCGATACTATCGATACTTTGCTCGAGGCCGTCCAGAAGCTTCAAACCGAGAAATTCTTTCATCAGTAGGCACGCGTCTTGATTCTGAGCAGTGGCAAAACTACATGAATAAAACTTTAATGAGGCCTATTTTGAGTCAAAATATGAATCGTTCTACAAAAGTGGTGTTAAAGTGTTAGAGCGGCGTTGTTCTTGATGAAAATAACGTTGATGAATAAAGCTAATTTTAAACAAAAAACGAGTTTTCCTTGTTAAGCCCGGAACTTTTCAGTCCATGTATTATATTGTATGTACAAAAAGTTTGAGTACCGATAAAGCTGGATGTCCAACACTCATTCCAGCATTTGGGAGGGAATCCGGGTGGTCTCGTAGTTAACGGCTTTCACGTCATTGCTGTTTTAGCCAACCCCTTTCGGGCATACGTAGCACGTAGTTTTTTCATTTCGTGCTTCGTCCACGGCTCCACCTAACAATGGCCTTATTATGAGCAACATTCGATCTTCGACTGTAGTCCAAAGTGCTGATCGAACGAATTTTCATTTGGTATTATGGTGGTCATTCGTTGAAGAATAAGACTATTGTGAATTTCGATCGCTCGACGCATTTACAATAGATACTTTTTTCTCAACTGATACAGCAAATCAAAATAAAAGAACAACCGATTGTGTTGAAATTCTTTGCTAACAACATTTTTAAAAGTTAAAAAAAGTATTTTTTGTGAAAATAAGTACAACGGAGTTGTGGTTCGACGATTCACCGGACGATGAAAGATTAGTGGAACTAGCTAGAAGTAGAAAACAGTTGAGGGGCGCATCAACCCCCTAGAAATGGCTTCCACTGAGTAAGTTTAGAATTTTCAAAATGTGTTGACGTACTTAATATTACAGAAATTTCCTTAGAGTTTTTTAAAGAACTTTAGACTATCTAAAGAGGCGTTTATGAACCTACTCTCCAGTACAGAAAACCAGTTGCAGCAGTGCACCCGAGCCAAATCCATTCCAAATATTTTAAAGCTAGCCACAGTTCTGCGATTTTATGCTCAGGGATCGTACCAATTGAGTATTGGTAATGAAGGTATGCTAGGACTTGCTCAACTCACTGTGTACGATGATGCTGAAGATATTGAAGTGGAGTCAAATAACGGAGAAGCAGAAAACATAAGAAATGAAATTCTTAGAATATTATAGAAAAATCTAAAAAGTATAAAATAGAGACCTTTACGCCACAGTTTCTGTTTTATTTTTGTTATACATTTTCTTTATTCAATTATTCGTCATTCGAAAACAATATGTATGTCAGTTCCTCTACGTATTTCAGCCCATGCCTGCCAAGGGAAAATAAAAATATATTTCTATAAACATCACAAAAAAAAAACCATTATTAACCTTAATCCATTTTGCTGCCGTTCTAACTGGTAGTCCCAAGCAATTCAGCTCCGTTGTAAATTCCTTCCATTTTTTGCTGCTTGAACTTTGGTGCACATCCCTTTTGCGAATTGTGGATTCTCTTCCATTAATGCAACTAGCCTTTCTAACTGGTGTTTTTCACTCACGATTTTCGACCTGCATAAAATTAACAGCATTAGTATTGTATATATTTATTATTTGGTTACTATAAAATCATAAATAATCGCAAACAACTTTACAATTTTAACAAGTTTTCCCACAATACGCTACACAATCGAAAGCAAAATTGCATTCGACTCTAAATTCGGTATACAACGAAAATTTCGACAGCATTGCACCGCTCATAATATCAAATTGACATTCGATTTTCGATCTTCGACAACCAACGAATATCGAAGCTCGAATCTAACTCATAATAGGGGCCAATGTCTTGTGTGCCGCATATCCCTCTTAACTCTTCGTTTCGCATAAGATCACTGCTACTTTGTCCTGTGATTGATCGCAATGTTGCAATCTCTACCTTGATAATTGCTTGTTGTATTGACCAACGGCATAGGTGAGTACTATTCATTATAGAAAAGCATAAGTAAAAACCACTCTACTTCTTCCTATTTCTTAACAGGCACCCTTTTTACTTGAGCGCATTGGCTATGCCAAATTAGAATATTAGGAAATAATATCTTTGACCGGGAAAATTCACAATAACAAATATTTTTAATATAATATAATAATATAATATATAATGATTTTTATTGAGAAATATATAAATTTGATACGGTTTTCTATTTTTTTAAATCCAGCTGAGAGTGTTTTTACATATGGATCTGTACACAAAATTATTTTTCTTACCCTCTAATAAGTATTTCCTTTTTCCGCTTTCCATGCTATGTCCATCATTATGCAAAAGCATTGAAAGAAGTTCTTCGCATTCTAATAAGTATGAAATTCATATACCTCTTCGTTTCGAGGTGCAATAAATTTCATAGGCGTCGCTTATCAAATTTTCAAAAAGACCACATGAAAAAGAAAAAGGCACGATGGTACAATAATAGAGCACTTTTAAAGCAGGTGGCTTATTTAGCCATGCATATTTTTATGTTTACTTATACGTCAATGGTCGCAAATGGACTAATTTTCGGGTTGCTCGTGAATAGTTTAATTTCCTCTTATTTTACTACGTGGAGATGCGAGAATGTACGCTAACCCTCTGATAGAGCGATGTTTTCGGTAGTGGTTTTGCAGTAGATATTTGAATATACCCATTTGGAAGTGCACAAGTTCGAATCTCCGGGAGATTACATCAAATGACAGAACAAGTTTTTTCCAAATAGCGGTCGCCCCTCGGCAGACAATGACCAACCTCCGCGTATATTTTTGTCATGAAAAAGCTCCTCAGAAAAACAAAAAAAAAAAAAAAAACATTTGCCGTTCGGAGTTGTCTTAAGACTGCAAATCCTGGAAGACCTCCATTGGTAGAACAATACCAAGGCCCACACCATAAATAGGAAGAGCAGCTTGGCCAAACTCCAAATAAAGAGTGTGAATGCCAAATACTATATATATAGGTACGAGTACATACATTTACATACGTTAAGTTATCACTTGCAGTGATTACTGAGCATACAAAATTATAAAAAATCTGAGGCGAGGTTTTTTTCAAAAATTTCAAACAAAAAACAAAATGTTTTTCTTAACAATTTTGAAAAAAAATACATACATTTTTCCTAAAGTATATTTTAAACTAGAGAGAGTGCAGAGAACTGCATATGTGGGCATCACTGGTGGATGTAGAAGCTGCCCTCAACGTCATTCTGCACTTATTTCCCGCGGATCTTCAAGTTAAATCCATTGCTGCTCAGAGCGCTATTAGGTTGAAGGAGATTGGCCTCTGGAGCCAACTTTCTGTAGGGCATAGTAGCATCTTGAAGCAGATCTCCCCTTCCCCCTCTGTACTTCGTACTGATCTCTCCATCCGCAAACTGGGTTTTAGGGGTTATGCTAGGGCTATCTTTCCGAGCAGGCCAGATTAGAAAGAGGGGAGTATCGGCACCGATATATGTAGGTATGTACCTTTGTTTTCACTGACGGATCCAAGATTGAATCTAGAGTGGGACCAGGGGTTTTCTCTAAATCAGCCAATATTTCAGTTTCTGCCGTTAAATTGCCGGATACGAGCAGCGTTTTTCATGCAGAAGTCTTCGCGATCCTGCAAGCATGCAAAATGCTTAGGGATCGCTATTGGGATAGAGACATTAATATTTAATCGATAGTAAAGCTGCGATCAAGGCGCTGTCGTTGCCGTATTGCAGCTCTCTTCTGGTAAATTCCTGTAAGGAGGAACTCAAGCGTCTCGAACGTGAAGGATACATTTCCTTTATCTGGGTTACTGGGCACAGGAATAAAGGGGGAAATGAAATGGCCGATGAGCTTGCCAGGAAGGGGTCGACAGAACCGGTTTCAGCTGTCCCCTGCTCAAACATCGGTGTCCCCTTCACTGTTGTTAACCTTCCGTCAGGCGCAACTATCAGGCTGTGAACTTCGGGCGCAATGTGCCTAACTGGCACACTTTTAAAAACACATAATAAAAGTATAATTACATAGTTTATATATATGAGAAATACAGAAGTGGCATTAAGGGATATGAATAAGAAATAAATCTAAATATTTTCATAAAAATCCGTTTATTTGACAAAAATTTATCAGTTACAAAAGATAGTCGTAAATTAAGGTTGAAAATAAAAAGTTAAAACAGTCAACCGAAAATAGTTTACAAAAAATGAAAGAATCCAATAAAAATTCAATTTGTTGTAAATATAATGATCAAGAAAACTAATTAATTAGAGGTACAATAAAAATATAAAACTGAAACAATCCTTTTATTGCGCTTGTTTTAGGTCTCTTCGGATAGAGTATTTTCGTCCTCTGGAGTATAACACCGTTCACACATCATATACGTATGGGATAAACAAAGTGGTGATTTACATTTCTTGCATTCGTCATTCGTCAGTCTTCTCAAACCAGTTTCGCTAGTGCAAGTTGAGCATCGTCTTCGTTTAGGAGGCGGAGAAGGGCTTCGTTCATTTGGAAGTGAAGGTCGATATTTTTTTAACCTTATTTGAAGACTGAACGGTATTCCGTGGGTTTTCAAACTTCTTCGACGTAGCTCCTCGATTGTCAGTTCATGAGCAAACTTTTTCAAGAAAAGCCTTCTACGCAGTGGTTCTAGGTTATTACTGAGGTATATCACTTGAGAGTTAATACCAGCGACATTCAGCATTGTAAAAAATATAACCATTGGCCAGCGTTTGATATTTCGTTATACATTGTACGTTGCACACATTTTATCTACAGTATCAACGCCACCTTTCGTTGAATTATAAAACGAGATGATTTCTGGTTTATTTTCCTTGGAATCGAGATCAATGTTCTTGTTGTCATGAAGAGTCGATACGAGAATAACATTCCTTTTAGAACGTGGAACATATGAAACCAAAGTTTTTCCGTCATTGAACCCAAACAAACTTGTGAATTGTTGTCTTCCCTTAGTGGCTACAAAGTCAGGTGGCAATTGTCTTTTATTTTTTCTTACGGTTCCAACATAGGATAGTTTTTTTTGTTTCAGTTCGTCAACTAGATCCATATCAATAAACCAGTTATCGCCTGTTATATTGCGTCCACTGCCAAAAAGAGGCTCAGACATTCTCAAAACTACGCCCTTGGCCTGTTACTAATAGAAAAGGGCCCTCTGGTTGCCTTCCAGCATAGATTTATTTGGCTTAGATGGTATATACTGCCTAAAGGGACAGTTTCCACGAAAACCGGGTAGCATTTCGTCTATAGTCATATTCTCCCCAGGAATGTAACTATCTTGGCAATTTCTTATGAATTTCTCGAAAATGTCTCGAACTGGAGCGAGGCGATCCAATTCTTTTCTTTCCTCTCTTGTACTTCGGTCATCAAAACGAAGGCAACGCATAAGTGTCTTGAATCGCTTAATATTCATGACAAGGCCAAATCTTTCAATCCCATTATCGTCTATTCCCCAAAGTTCTTCCAGATATTTGGCCATTCCCCCTGTATGCTCCTGCAAGGTATAATAACCCAATAAAAGCTCGTATTTCTATACGGTGAGTGGGTTTAATGTCCCTTTCTCTAGAAAAATTGTTTCTAATGGTCTCAATGTATTGGTTGGTGTATGTTACTATTATGTTTAATATTTCGTCGGTAAAAATATTATTCCATATATCAACAGCAGTACTAGTATTTCTTGCATTCCCTTTTACTCCAGGTAAGTGAGTAATTATGTTGTGAGGTCCTCTGCGTGCACTTCGCAGAGGTGGATTTTGATTCCACTTACCGATCTTATCTTTTCCTAGAAAAAAATGTATGTCTCCAGAATTTTCATCATCTAGGTCAGTCTCATCATCCTGCTCTGTCTCGGAATTTTCACCCCGTTCGTCTACCTCGTCATCTGAAGCGACATCGTTTTCCTCCCCAAATTCGTGTTCCATTGTGGGATCGTCGTCATCAGCCACCAGCAAATTTATAACTTCTTCCACGTCTTTGGACTCATTTAAATTGAAGTATCGACGAGACATTTCTATCAAGAATATAAAACAAATTAAAACATAAAACCTTTGTAACGAGTTTGGGCGCAATGTGCCCTGCAGGCCACATCAATAAATCAGGTTATTTTCAACTAACTATTAAATATTAATAAATTATTTAGTATTAAAATGGGGCAGTAGTTAATTTGAAATCAGTAATTTTGAAAATACTTACTTTAAAAAATGTGATGAGTTAGGGTGCAATGAGCTTCTCCGATCAAACTGCGTATAACTTCACTTTGGGAAGGGAAAACACAAACTGAGTTGATTTGATATAAAGAGCACACCATAAAAAGCAGCTATTGACCAAAAGAGTAGTAAACGGTAAAAAATAATAGAGTGAGACAAAAAAATGTGTGAGCTGTGCCTCACAGATCGGGTGCGCCCGACGGAGGGTTAAAGGGAAACCGCACAATTTCTTCCTAAAAAAAGCGCAAGGCTATGGAGGCCTGTCTCATGGTGTGCTATTTCAAAAACACGATAGAAACAGAACGCTTAAGGTGATGGGAATCCCCCGCCATTCAATTTCCAAACTCATTGCGGTGTTTATTGGGCATTGGGTGATCGGTAATCATACGAAGAAGCTTCCGTATAACTCCCATTGCAGAAGCTGTGGGGATCCTGCAGATAAAGAGACAGTTGAGCACTTTCTCTGCAAACGTCCGGCTCTGGCGGCTAGGCGCTTGAGATTCCTTAGCGTGCCTTTTGGGGATGACTTGAGGAAATTCTCCAGCCTAGATCCCTTTTCTCTCCTCCACTACATCAACAGCACTGGATGGTTGTAGATGGTTTTCTCTTACTTAAATTTTTTCGCAGGCCCATATTACTGTAACAAACACGGCACGTAAGTGTTACTTGAAGTGTACCTGGGGTATTCTTGCCATCTAACCCACCTACCTACCCATATTTTATTCTAAAAAAATAAAATTTTTTCTTAAAAAAATGTTAAAACTAACGAAATATTTCACTTTATTATATTTCACTTCAAAAAACTCTATGATATCAACATTGAATAAATCTCAAACCTAATAATTTTTTTCCCCCAAAATATATTCAGTTTACTTCCCAAAACATTTAAGACTACAAATAAACTAATTTTTAAGAGAACTGACGAGCATATCCAAAATACTTGGTTCATTTGACATGGAATCGCTCAGTTGTTATTAATCGCACGCAAAAAAATGGAAAATTGACCTGCTATACAATAGAGAACCTTATATTTTTGTATCGCCTCTCAGGGATAGATGGATGATTTTCGAGAGCATCTATTTCATGATAGAGTTGCATCTCAATGGACGAATTTTGAATTTTGAGTATACAATTTTCGTCAAAGCGAGTACTTTTATCCTCGGAGGCAACCATCCAACCTAACCTCTGACAGAGTTATTCTCTGTAGTTTGACACCTTTTGCCGAAAGGCGATTATTATTTGCAAAAAGTTTTTACATAAGTAAAAAAATATCTTAATATTTCTAGACCGGCATTGGGATGGAACCCATAATCTTCGATTTGCTCAACAACACGGCGCACCCAAGCAAAGCGGCAGCCAGCCCATAGTGCACAAAGCCATGCGTAGGAGTAAGAATTGCAACGGCAACTGGAACCGCATGTCCAAATCAACTACCAGACTGCTCCAGTCCCCAGCTAAATACGCTAATTAAAGCAAAAAGCTCCACTGCGCAACTAAATTGAGGCAAATTGAAGCAAGTAGAACTAATTAATAAACAGAATAAATTTACATACGCAGAAGGCAATTTGCACTTGGCACGAGAACGATTAGTAAAGTTTAATTGAGTATTTTATGTTTTGCAAATGACTAACTAATACAAATGAAACTCAATCACCAACGTGACACAATCGGACCAATGTAAATGGCGGATGAGCGGAAAAAGGGGAACGTCTCGTTTGGCCCGAAGATCAAATGCAGAAATCGTAGTAATGAATTTGATGTGGTATTTGAGGGGAAAATAAGACAATTTTAAAGCGTGATGTGTGGTTTGAAATTAAGAAAACAAAACAAAAAAAAAAAAATAAAATAAAATAAAAATTATTGTTGGGGCGAAAAGAAAACACCTACACAAGTGCAGAATTACAAAATTAGCATAAGACGCCCGTATGTTATCAAGCGGACGGTTCTACTCGTACGAGTATTGATGCTGTGCACTGGTGTGTATAGAGATACAGCAGTGAGAGACCGGACTGTTCAGAAAAAGTACCAGTTCTAGTACTAGTTCTAGGCAACAACTAGAATTTTTTGACTGAAATTGAACTAGTCTCAAAAATACTAATAATTAGTTGTATACCAATACAAAACGACTTCAACCTGTTTATTCACTTTCAACTTTTGTATGCTGTTAACCATTACAACAACAACAATTAAGTTGCTTCTAAAAAACAAAACATATTTAGGATCATAGCGAAAGACAAAAAATACTCTTTATTATACTAGAAAGTTGTTACCTTTCATAAAATATAATGAAAAATGCTTTTATTTGATATTTGGAATTATATAACTTTTGAAATATGTATTTATGTATTCAGTTTTCTTTTTTCTATTAATACATAAAAATGTAAAACTAATATTATTAGCTAATCTAAGGCTGATATATATTCATGAATTTATTTTGTTTTTTAGTTACCTTTTTTAATCTTAAATGAGTGCTTCTCTTTTGGTCCCTAACTGGACTAGTCTTTTTTGAACTAGTGTGGGACTGGTATATTTCTGATCGAAATCTTGCAATTGACATCTGTTATGAAATTTCCATGTAAAAAAAATGCGCCCATAATTGGACTAGTCTTGTCTTGGTCTTTTTTGAACTAGTATGAGACTCGTATATTCTTGTTCGAATTCTGACAACTGACATCTGATACCGAAATTCCCATGCAAAAAATACCCATTGTATGGGAGAAAGATAGTTGCCTGAATAGTTCATACTAGGTCCGTGGTAGTTTGCAAAGGAACTAGCTTTTACTACAGTGGCATTGCTGAATTTGCACATTAATTCATATGTAAAAAATAAATATATATATGCATTAGTCGTATTCTTTTGTTGACCATTCAGTTTGGTGCAGCAGAAGTTTTTAATTGTTTTGTTTTTTTGTTTTTGAGTTGCTTTTTGCGCAAATGCTGCTGGCGCCAAATGTGGGTTCGGCTATGATGCAAAGTCGCGCATGCGTATTTATTAAAGTTAACATTCGTACAAATGCACATTCAAACAAATGTATTTGTATCATTCTAACTGTGCTAAGTTCCATGCGCATGTACATATTTATCCATGTGCTCTGTGGTGTTCGCTGGCGGCTGCCATGGGATTTCTCAATTAAAATTCAAATTGATGCAAACAAGTGGCCGAGCCCAGCTTGCAGCTACAACAATAAGAACAAGCACGATTAAGCGCTTGCAGTGCCACATCACGTTAAATTATTTAGTTAGGTAGCCGCAACTGTACGGCAGAGCGACTGGGAAAATTTAATTCATGAAAACTTTGCATTTTAATTTGAATTTATAAATGAAAGTGCGGAAAGTGTCGTTAAGGGACAGAAAGTGGGAAAATAACGCTATAAACAAAAAGAAAAAACAATATAGAAATTAAAAAATAAAAAATAAAAAATAATTAGAAAACAAAAATTACACTGTGCAACAAAACCTAACTTTTTACTAAATTGCAGTGCTACTCCTCTGGGTTATTGGAATTTTATAGCAACAATTTGTTTGTTGTATTTTAAGCCGTAAATCCCTTTCCATATGAGCTTTTTCTATATTTTTCTTGAAAGTGACAAAAAGGACTCATATGTTAAGGAGGCTGAGGGTTAATATGTTACAAAAATATTATTTATTTATTCATTAATATCTAAGAAAATTCAGAACAGACCCACATATAAGATACTAATTCAAAACTAAAATACAATCATTTTAGAATATTTAATATTAAATAACTATAGTATTAAGTTGGGGAATAAGTTCGTAGCGTTTTTACCGAAAACTTTTATTTAAACAAAAAACAATAATTATATCAATAAGTTAATCGATTATATATTCTCCGTTGCTGTTTACAACCTCTTCTCACCTCTCGACCAGTTTGTTGATGCCCTTCTGCCAAATATCGCCTGTCCTGGTGTCCAAGAAGTTGTTGAGCCAGTTTTTAAGGACCTCTTTGTTAGCGCCTTCATATGGTTTGACAGGAAGCGAAAAATATGGTAATCGGTCGGTGCAAAGACCGGAGAATACGGCGGATGCTGAAGGACCTCCCATTCGAGCACTTGGGGTGCGGCTTTGACGACTTGTACAACATAGGGCCTGGAGTTGTCGTGAAGAAGTATGGTTTGACCATGTCGATCAGGTCTCTTCACTCGAATAGCCTCATTTACATAGTGTAGCAGATCAATGTAGAGCTCCTTGTTGATCGTAGCATTTCCCAGTGCAACACGCCCTCCCAGCCTCACCAAACACATATCATGATCTTCTTTGGATGAAGATCCGGCTTGACTCTCGGCTTTGACGTATATCCTGGAGCCAACCACTTCTTTCTTTGCTTTGTATTTATGTATAGGCATCACTTCTCATCTCCCGTGACGTTTCGGTACACAAAGCGCTATTTATGACCGCGTTTTGCTCGATGGCGGGTGAAATGCTGAGAAGCAATTTGAAGGCGACTTTCTTCGTGTTTTTTTTTTTTTTTTGATCTCGTCAGGCACCCAGGCTCCCAGTTTTTCGGTAAATCCCATTGAATGAAAGTGATTGAGAATCGTTTTATGATCGAAGTTCATTTTGACCGCCAATTCATGACTGATTTGGCGACCGTTCTCCTTCAAAAGTGATTCGAGGCGTTCCTCATCGAATTCAGAAGGCCTTCCGCTGTGACATTTTTGAACTTTGCAAACCATTTCCCTGCTGTAGACTCGCCTATGACACCTTCTCCATACACGTTGCAAATGTCGCAGGCTTGGGCTGCTTCGTCAGCCTTTTGACCTCGATGAAAAGCAAAGAAAAGCAGGCGCCAAAAATGTTGATTTATGCCTCTTGGGTATTCCATTTCTAGGCCTCAGAACTAACAAAATATTAAAGAACTCAAAATTACAATTAACATAATATAGTTTTTCAGAGCAGAAACAGTTCTATCGAATGAATACTTACCCTTTCCCAAGCAGCAAGTAAATCGTTGTAAAATGAAAGAAAATATAATAACGCTATGAACTTATTCCCCAACCTAATAGAATCGATTCCAATTAAGGAAAGTCTAATGAAAGCCGTGAAAAACCATTTCAGTTAACAAAATCGTATGAGAGATTTTATCGAAGGCTTTAGAGAAATCCGTGCAGAGCGCATTGATTTGGTATCAACTCAGGAAACCTGTAAACCTTGGATAAAATAAATCTTGCAACTAAATATAAAACTAGGACTAAGGACTAATCTGGTTTTGTACGCTAAAATGTAATAAAATAAATATAGATATAAAAATAAAATAGTTTGAAGTGTTAAGATATCTCATATATACATGCAGAGCAGCGGAAGGACTAGTACCAACGCCACTTTCTTTCACTTAATTGGACCTCCGAAATGATGTATACTTCAAGGGCTACTCGAAGCAAGCGCATAATGAGGTCATTGCGCCCGATTCTAAATACATTAATTTTCCGATGCACCTTGTGATAAATCAAATAAAAAATTCACAGGTATCAACTTTCAAACCATCAAACGCTTGCGTTCAAATTGCGGCCAATAAGCGGCAAATGGTTTGTGGCTAGCCGACATTTGTGGCACCGTAGCCATGTGCCGCTACAACACATCGCTATTAATAATAAATCACGGCAAATCAGCAGGATTGACTGGAGCGGCCATCATTAAGGCAGGTCAATACAAACACAAATACAACAAAAGTAGCAAACAACAGCAGCAACAAGAACAATGCTAGTTGGAGTGCCAGAACCGCTAATAGGAAGGCGTACGATGGCACAAAAATTTGTAGCAACAATAAAAAAAATGCGAAGCGCCAACTGGGCAAATAGGCAGTCAATAGTCAGTCAAGCAGCCGATCATTGACAGGCGGAAAATCATCAATGTGCAACATGCAATATGCAACAAATATACGCAACGATAATATAAAAACAATGCATACATGAAATAATAAAACAAGTGGGTAATAGCCAAGTGGACGCACTGTCACGCTTGCTGACGGAATGACTGACCAAGCATTTGACTGATGCATTGCTGTTGCATGTGGCCGAGACAATAGGGGCGGCTGCGGATAAAGTAACAAGAAAACGACAAGCAACAAAATGCACAGATTCAGTCAGCCATAGCAACAACAACAACAATAACAACAACAAGCGCAATAAAAACATAAGCAGCGCGGCCTCTTAACCGTTGTTTCGTGTGCGGCTTGCCGCATCAACACTAGCCCGACCACGCCACGCCACGCCACGCCACCCTGGACAAGCTCAATCGCTGCTGCGTCGATGCGGCGCATTGAGTTGGCGGCGCAACGCTTTTGATGTGCAAACCAACGCCCGCTTGTTTGGCATGCGCAAGCAATTTCTGTTGTTGTTGTTGCTGTTAATAATATTCGTTGTTGGGCTGTCGGTGGCTTGTTGGCTCGCGCGCTGAAGTTGCTGTGTGCAACAAGGCGAGCGATGCAGTGAATTAAGCAGCGGAGCAAGAAGTTGAGGCGCATACTGCTGCTGCTGATGATGACGACGACTACGGCGACGATGATGATGCTGATGCCGATGATGAAGGCGCGGTATCTGAACCGAGGTTAGAACAAGAGGCGCCCAGATGTTGCAGTGCCGCTAATGATGACAATTATGATGATGAAGTGGACGTATGACGTAGTCGCAGCGTGGCATGCAACACACACACACACACACACACACTTGCGTGTTGCATGCATTTAATTCTGCTAACAGTGGTGCGGCGATCAGCGAAAACAACCACTCATCATACGCGCCACACTGACTGGCTTAGCGCCGCCAACGCATTACCACCCAATGTTGCCCCGATCTTTACCGGTTCGCTTAAGCCCAGCTGGTCGTCAACGGGCTAGCCACTTTGCTTAGCCGCCTCATGCACGAGGGGGTCCATTGTCGCTTCGTCGCTTCACCGCCACTTTTGTGCTTGTCAATTTGTTTTTTGGTCAACAGCATTTAAATAATGAACTCATACCGCCGCAAATGTTGCACGTTGCTCTAATGTTCGCTATTTATTTTACGCTTTTATTTCGCTTTTGTTCTGTACACTGGCCAGTTGCTGTTATTATTGTTGTTGTTGCTCGTGTGTTAGTTGTCATATTGGATTACCTGCCGGCTGGAGCGCGCGACCCGTTCATTCGTTTGTTGCATGCCGCCCCAACCAAGTGTGGCGGCCCGCTATGCACTTGTGCACTTTCCGTGTGGCATGTGTGCAATGAACGTGCGGCAACAACAATGGCATGGAGTACAAGTATTTATTATACGTAAATAGACGCACCAGGAAGACAATTTCATTATTTGCTATTAATTGAAAATGATTAAGTGAATGCGTAGCTGGAACTTGAACTAATGTGGCAAAGAATGCCAGAATATGGGTGGGTGGTTATGTGGCGATGCTCCGCCGCATTGGTATATTCGTAAAATTGTTGTTGCTTAGGTACCATAGAAAGACTCCTAATTACTGGTTCCCAGTGACAGTGGGCTCTACGTTACCAGAACGGCCCGCATTTATATCCGGCCAAGGACTGTCACTCCAGCAGCATTCCTCGTACATATAAGGAGAATTTTTATGCTGTTACGAGTACAACAACAACAACAACTCCTAATTACTGCATCGCCGTAGAAATTGTGAAAGGCTTTGAGAAGCCAAAATATAGGGTAAATTTGGAAAACTTCAAAAATTATCAGAAAGTTTATTAATTTGACTCCTGCAAATCGATGTTCAGTAAGAAATGGAGACTCAAGCCACAGGTTGTGCTGTGGATGTACAAAGCTGTGGTTTTACCAATTTTAACGTATGGATGCCTAGTTTGGTGGGAAGCTCTTCGTAAGGGCTATAATATCACTAAACTGGGGAGGCTGCAAAGGACTGCATGCATTGACATCACCGGAGCATGTAAAACTTGCCCCAATCTGCCCTGAATATCCTTTTGCACTTACTTCACATCGACTTTTCCGCCATTTCCATCGCAGCTCAAAGAGCAATCAGGTTAAAGATGATTGGCTTCTGGAGGAAATCTCTTAAGGGACATGGTAGCATTTTCGGGCAGTTAACACCGTATTTCTCCAAACTTCGAACAGATCTTTCCATCCGCAAACGAGAGTTTGAGGGTCGTGCTAGGCCAATCTTCCCAAATAGGCAAGATTGGATCGGCGGGGGAATCTGTACCGAAGCTTGCCCCTCTGTCTTCACTGACGGTTCCAAGATGGAATCGGGAGTCGGAGCAGGGGTTTTCTCTAAATCAGACAATTTATCTATATCCTTTTAACATTTGCTCCGATAATTAACCCGCTATCAAGGCTCTGACGACGCCATGGTGCAGAACGAAACTAGTAAACTTCTGTAAGGAGGAGATCAAATCTCTTGGGAGTGCAGTTAACATATCTCTGATCTGCGATCCAGGACATGGGAACATAGAGGAAAATGAAATTGCTGATGAGCTTGCCAGGAAGGGGACTGAATCGGCCTCAAAGACCCCCTACGCGGTCATCGGCATCCCCCTGACAGTTGTTAAAGGGGAACTGCACAAATTATTTCTCAGAAAAGTGCAGAAAAGCCGTGCTATTTCCATGTTGCCATTTCTACATGTGCTATTTCGAAAACCCTTTGACCCCAGTACAATAGTTGCAGGACTCAGAAAGTCCTTTGGACTCCTCGCCATTCGATTTCCAAACTCGTAGCTGAGTTTACCGGTCACTGGACGATCGGCACACACCCAAAAAAGCTAGAGTTACCATTTAATCCCCATTGCAGGAGCTGTGGGGACCTTTCAGAGACGGAGACTGTAGAGCATTTTCTCTGTAAATGTCCGGGTTTGGCAGCTAGACGATTAAGGTTACCGGGTGCTCCTTTCTTCGACAGTCTGGGGCAGTACGCCCCACCAATTTTCTCGAATATATCAACAGCACTGACTGGCTGTAGATATCTGCCTGTTGGAGGTTTCACAATGGTATCAAAACAGCGCCTTAGTGCTACTTCAGGAGTGCCAGACTGGCACTTCAACCATTTCACCTACCTACCTTATTAATTTTAAATAAATTTTATTACGCAATCAACACTTAAAATTATGTAGCTTGAATTTGGTCCACATAAGTACTCTTATTGAAAACCAGAGTGCGTTCCACACGTCAACAAAGCAGTCCTCATCTAAATTAAGATGGACTGCTGAAGAAATGTTGCTGTAACCTTTCGATTTTCGCCGAGCCCCACATTACATTTTTAGTGCTTATATGAAGCGTGAGACTTTACCATACAATGTGATTATTTACAATGTGATCGTAAAGAACTTAGAGATTTTCTATACCGGAGCAATGGACCCCAATACTTCGCTAGAACGTGGAGTAATGGCGTTGATTCTTTTACCAATAATCGGTTGCTAGTATTGGCGCAGCGTGAATATCGACGTTGATTTCCTAATCGTGTCGCGCCAACTGGGCAAAAATTCCGCCACTCAGCTGCTCGACTCCAACGCATACGATTTAACAGGACGTTGCCGCCACGCGACTGACCGTTCGGCAGAGAATATCGCGGCTGTGGCTTCCGATGTCACTGAAAATGAAGAAACATCAACCAAATGAGGGGCCACGCTATTGGGCATCTCCAGACGGACCCTAGATTATAAATTTTAGTGAAAGATTTACACCAGTTTCCGTACAAAGTGAAAACTGTACATCAGTTAATGCTTGCTGACCATCAGTCGCATGTGAATTACTGCCTAGCCATGCCCAATCTTAACAAAGAAAAGGATGATTTTTTGGCGAAAATCATCATAGGCGATGAGATGCATTTCCACTTAAACGGTTATGTCAATAAGCAAAATCTTAATTTTTGGAACACTGAAAATTCGCGTGCGATGCACGAACAGCCATTACATCCACTCAAAGCCTTTGTGTGGTGCGACGTTCACGCCGGAGGATTAATTGGACAGTATCTTTTGAGGACATCAACGGCAATACAGTCACTCTTATTGGCCAGCGCCACAGAGCCTTGTTAACTATATCTTTCTGCTGGAATTGAAATTGTTGCGTTTACTGGTCGCATAATCCTCCATTTAAGTGATTTGGCATAGCCAGAAAGATAGACCGATTTAACCATTCCAGACTTCTTTCTTAGGGGCTACTTGAGGTCGCGGCCTTATACCAATAAAGCTCATAGTAGGGCTGTCTTACTTATACTTAAGGAGAATATTAGACAGGAATGTGTACAGTTATCACCGGAAATCTTGCAAAAGGTCAGTACTGGCAGCAGCCAATTGATGTATATCAATCACTACTTCCTCTAAACAGACAAATTGTAAAGGTACAAATAAAGAACTTGTAAATCAAAGCTCTAAACTTTGAATACGATTCACAAAAATTTAACAAACTTCAAAAAAAATTCTTATCACAATTTTAAACTTTTGAATATTTCAACTTTTTAGCTTTACTAAATTTCCTGGATGCTCTTTTACTTTATTGCATTTACTTTTAGTATAATAAAGTGTAAATTTGAAGTGGTTCAAAAGTCATCTTGATTTTTTGGATTATTTTTACAATCGATGTTAAGCATTTTGTTCCATAAAAAGCACTTTCGAATATATCTTCAGGCCGGGTCGCTCAGTTGATAATGTCCACACCTCTATTTAAATATTACATTAAGAGGGTTTCGACACTACTAAAAAAATGTCTGTCCTTCTAAAAAGCGCGGAAATGGTTAATTTTATGGTTAATTGTTGAAAATAAGCGTTGCCCAGATCATTACCATCCAATTCCGGCCATCACAAAGAGACAGAGCGCAAAAGTCAAAATAAAGATTTCCAACGGGCAAATAACTTTTTTTTCTGTTTTTTTTAAGTAAAAAGTTTATTCAAAAACGAGATTGGATGATTAATTTTGTGCCACCTTTACATACTCTACGCTTTAATTTAAATTTGTTCGTATATTTTTACGATGAACTGTAGCATAACACATGCAGTCTTTTGAATATAAAGGCTTTGAACTAAATCAAAGTAAAATTTGTGAGCACCCATTTTTCTGAGAAATATAAAGCATCCGAAAAAACCTACGCAACCTGAATGAGTAAGTCCCGCAAATGCATTAAACGACTAATTTGCATTTATTCATATATTCTTCCGCGTGTGTATGTGTGCGTGTATGTAAATATGTTTGTATGTATGTGAGAAAAAGTCATGCAAATCAAATCAAATAAACGGAGGAACATTTTTCATAATTGTTTTCTATTTTACCGAGCTTCGATCCACAGACTACACCACCGGCAACTTGCCCCACCAAACACCGTTATTGGCGACCAACGAAAAGTAAATCACTATTAATTTTCCAACGATTTTCCACCCACCAAAAATGCGTTCATGCAACAAAAGCATTGCAAGCAAAACGAATTGGGGAGGAGCAGGGAAGAGGGGGGAAAACGGAACAGGGAAAAGCTATCAGCGAAAACAGCGCAAAAAATTAAGCGAAGCTTATAATTTAAATCTATTAGCAAAGCGCGATTGAAATGAGGCGCACCGAATGCGCTAAATAAACAAACATGCAATAACAACAACACAGACAACAACTATGGCCAAATTGAGTGCGCTTGCAGAAATAGGAGCAACAACAGGCGCACCAGAAGGCATGCAATAACAATGCAATAGATAAACAAAAGCAACAACAATAACAACAACAACACAAACAACAACAACAACAACAACACAAACAGCAATGAGAGACAACAGCTCACAGCGCATAACAAGCCATTTAACCAGAAACTGCAACAACAGCGCGAAGGCATAGTACTTGCAACAAATTGCTGCATGCAACAGTTTAATGCTTTTCAGCTGAACCGAACTTTGTTTTAGTGTTTGTTGCTTGCTTTCGCTGTGTTTATAGTTTCTTTTCTCGTGCAGTGTTTCTGTGTTTATTTGTTGTTGTTGCACTCAATGTGCGCTGCCCTCGTATATTTAAGGCTGCTTTGCGCAAAATTTGACGTTAAAATCAATTTGAAAACAATTTAAGACAATGTTAACAAAACGTTAAAATGCCGCCGCCACCGCCGCTGTAACCAATAACAGCAACAACAAGCAGCAACGCAATGAAATGTTGTTGCCACAAAGAAAGAACACAAATAAGACACGCGCATGCATTAGACGCACACACACACAAATACAAGCGAGCGCACTCACGCACATACACACCTGGCGGTAGATCGACCGACTGGGCTCTGCGATCTGGTTGCAACTCCTCAGCTGTGGTGTGGCACGAAATCGACGCAGCATGCAAAAAAGATGGAAAGATGTCGACTTGTGGCATGAAGTGGGCTTTCAATGCAAACTCCAGCCTGTTGCTGTTGCTCACGTTGCGGCCGTTGTTGCAAACGAGGAAGACAAATTGTAAAAGAGCCTATCAGGTTACAAAGTCAACGCATGCCGGCGTAGCCGATGCCAGGGCAGGGCAAGAAACCAGCAAAAAAAAAATAGAACACACACACACATACATCCATAACATAAAGAAAGCATTAACGAGATATCGAATTAGTTGTTGCTTTTAGTTGCCGCCACCGAACAGCACAGCGCGGCTGAAATGTGCAAAAACCAGTGAAATGCAACGCAGCTCTCGAATGTTAAAGGGCTCGCGAAAGTAGGCCTAGTTGGCCGATCTGCTGGTTTCTTTGTTGTAGTTATCTATCTGTCGGTCGGTATTTCCATGCAATGGCAAATAAAATTTGTTTAAAGGTTTTACCTGACTGACTGACTAACTGTCCAATTGTCTAACAGGATGGGCACGTGATGCATTCAGCGGTTGGCTGCCGATGGAAGGATGCACTGACAGCGCAATAGGGCTAGATTTAGAAACAGTCCTCGCTGACAGTCAAATGACCAGATGGCGACAACTCGTCAATGAGTGACGAAAGCCACGTTGTGACAAGTGTTCAGCTGTAGTTGGATGAGGCAAATTATTTGATTTGTTGGCACGCAATTACTTTAAATGCGCCCAAAATGGAAGTTCCTCTTTTTTCAAGTAAAGGTGTACCAAGATATATACCCGTACATATATCGATGTTTCCGTTGCAAGAGTGCAACAATTTCGATATTGTATCAACGCCAAAGAAGAGTTTCAGATTGTCTCTCCTTCTCTCCGTCTTTTTGTAGACTACACTTGGGCCGTCTAAGCGTTGCTGGTTCGCTTGAGTGTGTCATAGGTATTAATAGGGACCGAAAATAGTCAATATTTTTAAATTGTCAATGAAAAGTTCAAAAGCTTCCTTATAGTGTGAAATGGTTGAAGTGCCAGTCTGGTACTTCTCACGTAGCACTGAAGCGCCGCTTTGATTAAGTGTAGTACTGATAAAAATATACCAGGCTGTTCAATAAGTTTTGCGCTTCGAGAAGAGAAAGTGTATTTATTTATTTTATTTTGCTTTTATGATAGCTCAATCTTCATATGAAAGCATGTGAAGTTTCATTTCACTCTCTCAATTGATTTTTGGTTCACAAGCCATTTAGTATCGCCGTGTCCCAGTATTTTCTACAATGGAAAAAATCAAGTATCGAACAGTGATAGAATTTTTATTTTTGGAAGACTTAAAAGCGAAGGAAATTTATGAATGGATGGGTAAAGTCTATAAAGAACTTTCGTCATCAGTTTGTACAGTAGAAAGATGGGTTGCTGAATTTAAACGTAGTCGTACAAGCCTTGCAGACGATCCATGTCAAGGACGTCCAAAACCAGCAACAACTCCAGAAATCGTGAAAAAATAGAGGATATCGTATTGAAAAATCGTTGAGTGACAGAAGGCGATTTAGTAGAAGCCCTGGGCATCTCATTGGGTAGTGTAAACAATTTTGTGACTGAAGTATAGGGTTTCAAAAAAACATACTCATAAAAATATCTGCCGGTCGGAATCGGCTTAAAAGTGTAGGTCTCTCCATTTGTGGAACAACATCAAGACGCACACCACAAATATTAGGAGGAGCTCGGCCAAACACCCAAAAAGGGTGTACGCACCAATTATATATATATATATATATATATATGGTTTCAAAGAGCTGTATGCCGTATTCGCTAGCAATGGAACAAAAACACATTCGAATGCGACTTTCTCAGCAACATTTGAAGCGTTTTCGGAAGGATGTAGTGGATTTTGTGCATTGATTCATCACTCTGGATGAAAATTTGGTCTATTACCATGATTCTGAAGCTAAAGAGTGGTGTGAACCCGATTCTTCCCCTCTGAAACGAGTTCGCGCACAGTAATCGGCCAAGAAAAAGATGTTGGCATCAGTTGTTTGGGATGCGAAAAAAATTTTGTCTGTGGATTACTTGCAAACTGGTAAAGCAATAAATTTCAAATATTATCGTAAGCCTTTCAGATCAGCTAAAGCAAAAAATTCGTGAAAAAATACCCAGTTTACAAAAGAAAAAAATAATTTTTCATCAGCACAATGCACCGTGTCACAAGCGCATTTTGGCAATGGCTAAAATCCATGAATTAAAGTTCGAATAGTTGCAACATCGGCTGTATGCACCAGATTTATCCCTAGCGGCCTAGTGGTCTAAAATAATTCTTGCGTGGAAAGCGTTTTTGATCAAATGATGAGGTCATAACAGCTGTGGAAGCGTATTTTGCAGCCCTTCCAGATTCTCACATCAGGAATGGAATCCATAAATTGGAATCTCGTTGGATGAAGTGTGTTGATGTTCATGGGAGACTATACTGAAAAATAAAGTGAATTTCAAACCATAAAATTGTGTTTTTCTTGTCGAAATGCAAAGCTTATTAAACAACCTAGTATCTCGCAATTATTACAATTGCATTTAATTTCCTTTCAGTTAACTTCTTTTTATACTCAAAACTACAAATAAACAAATTTTCAGAGAAATTAACAACAATATTCAACATAGAAAAAATACGTTTCTTTTTCGTCAATAATTTTAACCAAAAAAAATATACTCCTAAATTTCCAAATTCCAAAAAATTCCATTTTTTTATTTAAATATATTTTTTCCAAATATTTCTTTTTTAATTTTTTTAGAAAAAAATATATAATTTCTTAATTTTTTTAGAAAAACAAAATGTACCATAAACAAAATTTACCAAAACTTTTAAAAAGAACCAAAGATATTTCAATAAAAAAAACGGCAAACTAAAATTTTTAATATTGCATAAATTTCAAAATTTGCTCGGTTTGCTTACCCAAGACAGGGCATAAATAAATTTTCAGAGAAATTTACGGCGAAAATATCCAGCGTGACAAAAATAATTTGTCTTTTCAAAAATTTTACCAAAAAAAAATAAAAAAAAAATTCCAAAAATAAAAATATATATAATATTTGGAAGAAAGTATATTTAAAAACTATTGAAATGAATGAAAATAGTCGATTTAAGGGGACAGATACCGTAAACGGCCATATGTTACCTGATTTTCATTAAAATTACTTAAAGTGAAGAAGTCAATATATTTTTTTCCAAATTGGCATGCAGTTTATTTATACATTGAAAGACTAAATTCTTCCAGGAAGGTCGGAGCGGGGCTTCTCAATCGGCGGGCATTGTAGCATCGGCGTCAATGACCTGAATACAAAACCCAAAATTTTTTTTTGTTTATTTATGCCATGATTTCTATATGAATTAAACAAAAATGAAAAAACAAATTCGCGGAATAAAATGCTTAAAAAAATGAATTTTGGGGCGAATTTTCCTACTATTTTTGCTTCGAAAAACTTATTTTGCCGAAAAAGTTTCGAAAACTTGTAAATTCTCATAGAAAGTAATACCATAAAAAAGATGAAAGGTGTGTGCAAAATTTCAGGGAGATCGGTCAATAACTATTCGAGTTATCGTGTACGCCAATTCGAAAAATATATTATAGTTTTGAGTAAAACGCGTCCAAAGTTTGAATACATGAAAATTCCTCTCCCAGCGCTCGAACGCAAAGAATAGAGTCGTCACGGTTGACTATCTATAATATAAGAAATACTTAAATTTACGTTCTAATTTTTTTTTTTGACATATCCATAAAAGATTATATACATATTAACATTTTATGAAAAAAAAATTATTTTTCTAAAAAAAAAATTATTTTTCAGTCCCCTTAAAGACTGCAAGCTAAAATCATAAAAATTGAATAAATTTCAAAATTATTAAATTTTTCTCAAAAGTTTTTCAGCTTACTCATTTTCATGCCCAAGCCTACAAATGAAAATTTTTTCATCGAAATTAACGACAATATGCGAAATAACCAAAAATATTGATAAATAAAAATTTAACCTAAAAAAATTTATTAACTTTTTTTAAGCATTTTGTATATTAAAAAATTGAAAATATATATATACAAAAATGTTGAAAGAACCGAAGGTATTTCATTTTAAAAACTTACCAAATTTTTCAATACCAGCTTACTTATTTTCTCAAATTAGATTAACAAGTTCCGAATTTCTTCAAAAACTGAAACTAAAAAAATTATTTTCTCCCGAAAAAGTCTTTTTTTATGTATACTTTAACCTAATCAACATAAAAAAATATATACAAAAATGTTAAATGAACCAAAGATATTTCACTCTAAAAACTGTAAACCAAAATACAATATTCAGCATTGAATAAATTTCAAAATTATGAAATCTTTTTTCGAAATTTTTTCAGCTTACTTATTTTAATGCTCAAGCTTCCAAGCAAATCTAGACATGGAATCGCTCACTCAAATTTCGACTTCACAATCGATGTGACGGGTTAACTGAACCACAGGTACGTTTTTCTGCATTTAGGGTTGCCATAATAAATCAGTTGTTAAACTTCAGTTATCATTCAATGCAGAAATCTTTTTTGGTGTCGTTCGAAATCCCTCATTTTAAAGTTATGAATTCACTACAATTACATTATTGGCCAATACTAAATATAACACCCCCTAAGTGCGTTTTTTGTTCTTACAGATTTTCGCAAAACAATAAAATCAGAATTAAAATTTTTTATATGTAATATATAGAAATAAAAATAATATGCGAACATTTGTTATTCCTCATCGGAATTTTTATATCTGATGATGTCTTATTAGGTTTTGGATTGAAGATTAAATTAATTGCTTTTCCGTTACACGACAATTTTTGGAAGTAAAAATCGCTCGCTTGGTGGGAGAATAATAATTTAAAAAATCAAAAATTTAAGAGAGATGGCTGCATAGTTTTCAATTAACTCTGTCTCACTGAATAAAAGTAGATAATATTTTTCATAAATTGAAATGCTCAAGGGGTTAGGGAGCAATTGGAGTATAAGACACGTCATACACTTGTTTGCCCTAGAAGCAGATGACGTCTTTTGTTTTTATTCATTCATTCTTGTTTTGCAATTCTCATTACCTGAACGCATTTCCATACTAAATATGTCCTAATATTTTAGAAATAAATGGATTCTTATATAAAATGTTCTGCTTTTACTTGCTACTCCAAGCAACAAAAATATATTTTCTCTTTTCTCAAATAAATCCGACTCAAAAGGTTAACAGATACCAGCTGCTGGTTATTTCTGCATACTTTTCTAAGTTTTTATTTTATGAGTTATGGCACTCTTACAATAAATGCAACTTTTTTATAATTGTTCTTTCAGGAAAATTATAAAAAAAATCTATTATTTTTTAAAAATATTGCAGTCAAAGAAGTCATGAATGGTAACCGGAAGACAGCTAAAATTAATTGTATGCTCTTCTTCGCATTGGCGTGTCAAAAACTACGTATGCGTATGTGCATGTTTGTATGTATGTGTGTATGTACATTTCCTGATCACTAATTTGCGAAAGAGCAGTTACAATAACAGTTACAAAAAAATATACACACACAAATCAAAGACGTCATCAGGCGTCAAAAGTCTGTCAGATGATGAAGAAAGCACGTGGTGCCCAACGCCGAACACCGATCACCAGCATTTACAACCAAACAACCAGCAACAACACCAACAATTTCAGCTGGCTACATGCGACGGACGACACATCTTCGACATCATTTGAAATTCCTATTAGCTGAAGCTGGATGGAACCAGTTGAGTAGCCGCCACCAAGAATGACAATTCACGTATCCTATCGCACAGTCTAAAAGAAAGCAAGAAAGTACGTGCGTGTGTATGTGTATGTGTGTAATTATGCGTAAGTGCAGGGAGAAAGAGGAAGCAATTGTAGCAAATCGCACAGGCGGCAAAGCACTCGGGCGTTGGTGATACTTTACAAGCAAATTGATTCCAACATTTCTGCATCTACTTGACACATATCACCGAAGCAGCAGCAGCAGCAGCAGCAGCTGTGGCTGTGGCAGCGGACACTTGGTCAGTGGCGTAGTGACCGCGCGCGGGTGGGGCAATCACCGCACGTGAACCTATCACGCGGCTGTGTGTGGCTGGCGCGCATACATATTTGCAGAAGCCAAGAACGGCCATTAGCATCCAGAGGTGGGTTTTTGGTCATTGGACTGTCTTCAGTTGAGTGACGTCGTTGATTTTATTTGATTTCACAGCCTCAGCTACGCAGATATCGAAACTGAGAGTTGCTTGGCGTGCCACAATGTGTAGCACGTTTGTGTGTGTGTGTGTTGTTTATTTCATTTTTGTGAGATGAATGAACGTTTGAGCATTTGAAGCGTCGCAAAAAGAAGGTAAAAATATGATACAAAAAATCACACACAGCCGATCAGCTCGATTTCGTGATAGTTGCCGTTGCTGAGTCAACGTGAATTAATACACTTTTGTTGTTGTTGCTTTTAGTTTGCTTTTGCATTGTAAATTTTATGAAAGCGTATGCAATTTGCGTGGTTAGCAGATGACAAATTTTCACCGGATTCACATGTCGCGCATGCGGTTTACTTGATCTACAATTCCTTTCCGCCTCCGTTGCGCTTTCTAAACTGCGCGTGGCTTCTTTATTTCGCATGCAATAGATTTATTGTAGTTGCGTCTGCTAAGACAATTTTTTGTTAATTTTTCTTCTGCTGAACAAATGAATAAAGGAGTTTTTTATACTTGCAGCGATGACTTGGATCATAGAAAATTTACGAAAAATGTGTTTTTTCTAGATTACTTTGTGATGGAAAGTTGTTAATTAGAAATGTTGTAGTATTTAAAGGGTGGCCCAAATACGAGTTTCCTTCTAAAAATAGTTTTAAATGAACAAAAATAAGTTTATTGGATATATTAAGGTTTTATCATAGTAGAAAGAGCAGAGTGCACCTGCGCGTGGAAGACCAAAAATGGGTTCTGAGTTCATTATCGACACAAAATACCTAGAAAGTGTTTTCTAAGTGTCTCTAGAAAGTTTTTCCCGATCTACGCTACAGGACAGATGGCTGTGGTATTCGTAACGGAAGTCTATGCCATCTTGAATATGGCATGTGGACAATGTGGTCAGCATATGGCTACCATGGAAATCTTTGTCGATCCAATATTCCTATCCTGAGAGAGAATAAAGGTACTGCAGAGCATTCTCTCTGTAGCTGTCCGGTGTTTTCTAGAATTAGACTTACGCTGTTAGGACAGATAAAGTTCATACTCTTCTTCTTTCGGATCTTTTAACATTCATCAATTAATCCAAAAGATTCGCGGAAGAGTGACCTCAAACCAAGTCTCACCATTCATATTCCATCTGTCCTGTGTCGCTATTTCTTCCACTGTAATCTGTGCCGGGTGTAGTGCAATGATTTTCCTGACTGAGTGCTTAGACTTGTCCAACACCCCTCAAATCTAATCTAATGTTGTTGTTGTTCTAGCAGTAACTTTCCCCTGTCAGTGCAGTGTTATCACCGGTCGTCTTCGTCGAGCTCATCATCAAAGGGAAAGCGGTGTTAGATGAGTGGGTTTGATGGGGCTTGTGAAAAGGTGGTTAGTGTAGTGCGGGGTTACTTCACATGCGGGACATATGTTTAGTATGTCCGCGTCGATTCTGGATAGATAGGAGTTTAACCTGTTACAGTATCCAGAACGTAATTGTGCCAAGGTTACGCGGGACTTTCGGGGAAGTTGGAGCCGTTCGTCTGCAATGGGTGGTGGTTGGACTCCGATGAAGGCGTTCGGGGGTCGGGAGCTTAAGAAGGTGGTAAGAGACTCCCGATGAATGTCATTAATTGCCTGTCTGTACACTGCCCGATCCAGTAATTGTCGATCTGTTTTGTCGTAGATCTCGTCCGCGTAGGTAAGGGAGTGCCTCCTGACTGCGGTAGCATTCTAACAGGAACTACTTGCTGAGCAGTTTGTTGTGTCCCATTACAGGGAGCATCTGTGCCTCATTGTGAAGGTATTGAATGGTGACCATCAGTAGACATCCTGTCGCAGTCCTAATGGCAGTGTTTTGGCAGGTCTGTAGCTTCGTCTACTGCAAATCACTGGTTCCAGGTGACCAGACAGGCGCAGCATAGTTTAGAACTGGCCGGCCTATTGCCTTAAATGTCGATAACAACAATTCTTTGTCTTTTTCACAAGTGCTGCCAGCAAGCGATTTGAGGAGCTTGTTGCGATTTTGGACTCTAGTGGCAATAGCGCACTATGGGCTGGCATCAAGAAAGGTGGCCAAAAGTCGGTTTTGGAACTGGGACCAATGGAGTATATTTTTGATATCTATACACTTTAGAGCAGCTATGAGCAAAATTTCAGAGAATTTCGTTTAGTAGTTTTGCCATTAAAGGGCGATAACCATTCATACTTCGGCTTTTTTTGCACTTGGTCATATAGTTAAAAACAGTGCGAAATTCGAATATCGCTCAAAATATTTTTGGTAAATTTTACGTTTTTGTATTCAGTTAGAATATTCCAACACAGATTATACTGAAAAAGCTTTGAAATAAAGGAACTTGACGAAACAAAATTAATTTTATTCTTAAAATGTTGTTTTTTACCAAAAAGTTTTAGCCGTCGAATGCTGGCAACTTTTGGCACTCCATGATATTAACAAAATTTCAATATGAAAATATTCTTTGAAGTATCTATTATTACCTATTAATGCGCAAATGTGCGCTTTTTAGTATTTTCAGAGATAACGGTAAAAACGTATGTGCGCTCTGAACAGCTTTTGTACTGTGTCTATGTTCAAATGCCCATAACGTTTTACTGAATTGACAGATTTGAGTCATTTTTGATATATTAAAAATATTTTTAAAAAATCGTTACACAGCCAATAGAAATGTTTTTTTTGTTTACATTACAAAAGTAACAAAGTAGCCATGATAAATTAAAAAAATCGTTGGGAGAACGTAATTCTGATTGGGGGAAGGTTTTTTTAAATGTCTAGAATTTTGCTTCTAACAACATAGTAGGCATTAAATCAAAAATAAATTTCAGAAAATTCGAAACTTAGTTGGTCGGCTCATTGTTAAATGCAATTTAATCAAAGCTGTTTCATTATAATGGCGACATTCACGAAGAAGGAAATTTTAGATGCCAATGATGCTGAAAAAGGAAGCGGTGTAAAATATATTCTAAATAAATTACTAATTGAAGAAAATAAGGTACATTCTGAGGATCTTAAGCGTTTAGTTAAGATGGTTGCGTCTCTTATTTCTAAAAGAAAGGTTAAATACAAAAAAACCAAAAAAAATAATAAATCATTTACAGAGAAAAATGTCGAATGGATTAATTCACAGTTTCTCATTCCAGAATTAAGAATAAAGTCTAGTTCCGATTCTTCTTCCTTGAAACGTGGTCGCCCATGTGTTGAATTTGAAAAAATGTCAGATCGATCGAAGCGGCGGGCAATTGCAAAAATAAGCCAGCAATGTGAAAACGATCCTCTAAAAATATTATTGGCGGCACGACAAGCTGCAATAAAGTCTCAGGAGTGCGAATTAAGTTCGGTTTTGAAGAAAATCATAGAAAACCCAGAGTATTGCGTGAAAATAAAGCAATCCAGTAAAGCCACGCTTTCACTTATTGTGAAATCTCCTGAAGAAGCTCTGGCTTTTTTGATCGATAATGGGCTTTCAAAATCAGTTTATACAAATATAAGGTTAGCAACAAAATTAAGCGGAGCTGATGTTTGGCCTCCTTACGATCGATTAAAGGAAGCTAAAGAGCAATGTAGACCTCTAAAAGAATTCATTCAAATAAATGAGAATGAAGCTAAGTGCGATCTTCAAGCGCTTTTAAATCATACTGCCAGAAGAATTGCCGAGTTGCAGCAAGAAGTAGTACTTTTATATGCACAGAAGTCTAATTTTTGCGACATTGAAGCTGTTTTTATTTTTTCTTGGGGGTTTGATGGAACCAGTGGATTTCCATCATTCAAACAACCTTATTCTGAATCAAGTGTAGAAAAAGTTGATACAAATTTACTTGCTTGTACATGCATTCCTTTAAGATTAGTAACGTCAAATGGGACCATTTTGTGGAACAACGCTATTTCTCAATCTGAAAAATTTTGTCGCCCAATTTCACTTAAATGGATAAAAGAAACTACTGAAATTATTAAATCACAAAAGCAAATAATGGACGAACAAATTAATAAGCTCGAGTGCTTGGAAATTGAGGTACAACATTTTCGTATACGTTTACATTTTTCTTTGCATATGACTCTAATAGATGGTAAAGTTTTAAATGCACTTACTGACACAACATCATCACAGTCATGTCCAATTTGCCACGCGACACCAAAACAATTCAATGATCTTTCCAATATTGCGACAGATGTTTTCTTACCAATTACTGGCTCCCTGCAGCATGGCATAAGTCCATTGCACGCTTGGATTAAAATTTTGGAATGCTGTTTAAATATTTCATACAGGAAAAATATAAGAAAGTGGAGAGTCTCAAACGAAGTTGATAAAAAAGAATATTCGCGCAGAAAAGCAGAAATACAAGATATTTTGTGGAAGAAATTGGGATTGAAAGTGGACATGCCCAAGGATAGAGGTTGCGGAAACAGTAATGATGGCAATTCAGCTCGTCGGGCTTTTCAAAATTCAGAAGTCTTTGCAAATTGTTTAGAGTTGAATACAGAATTAGTAACCAACTTTTCAATAATATTAATGGCTTTATCCTGCCATCTGCCGATAGATCCTAATAAATTCAATATACTGTGCCATCAGACTGCAAGAATTTATGTTGCGAACTACAATTGGTATTTTATGCCTGCGACGGTTCATAAAATATTAATTCACGGCTCTGCGATTATAGAAAATAGTATTTTACCTGTAGGAATGTTTGCAGAAGAAGCTTCTGAAGCCCGCAATAAAAATTATAAGTGTTACCGTGAGCGGCACAGTCGGAAATGTAGTCGAGAAGCTACAATGCAAGATATGTTCTTGCGTTCTATGGATTCCTCAGATCCACTAATAGCGTCTCATAGCTTGAGTTCACGACTACAAAAACGAAAAAAATTGCCTCTTCCGTCTGCAGTAATTGCATTACTCGCATTACCAGAGGTTCCGCAAAGTGAAGAGTAACGGCCACTCCTCAAAAGAGATAAAAAAAAAGTAAATCATAAAAAAAATATAAAAATATAAAAAAATTAAAAAAAAAAATCTTAAAAAAGCAAAAAAAAATATTTTCAGTTGAAATCAATTTTATTTTCCTAAAATATCTTTAGTTTTCAAATTAAGAAAAATATAAAATAAAAAAATCTTAAAAAAAAATCGTTTTAATAAAAAAAAACCAAAAAACCGTAAAAAAAAATTTAAAAAATAAAGAAAAAATAAAAAAAAATAAAAAAAAAATTAAAAAAAATAAAAGTGGAGTCTTCTAAACCTGTAACCTCCTCGTGGTAGGCTCTGGAAACTGCAAATGTTCACCAAACTTTGCAGGCTAATAACAGGCTTATGAAAGTGCTGGAATTTTCAACTTAGGCGCTTGGTATAAAGATTTTTCAAATTCTGAGTCCAGATTCGAAATCAGCGACCTCGAAAACCCCTGTATGCAAATATTTGTATAAAAAAATTGATTTTTTAAAATTTCGGCCGCCATATTGGATCCGCCATATTGAATTTTTAAATCCTGAGTCCAGATTCGAAATCAGCGACCTCGAAAACCCATGTATGCAAATATTTGTATAAAAATATGGATTTTTTAAATTTTCGGTCGCCATATTGGATCCGCCATATTGAATTTCTAAAATCTGATTTCAGATTCGACATCAGCGACCCCAAAAACATTTATATACCAAGTTTCACGAAAAAATGTTTTGATTTCGATTTATGGCCGCTTTTCCTTGATGCCAGCCCATAGTGTAGCGGTTGTATGCGCTGAGAAGGAGAGCAAACTGTCGAAAGTAACTCCCTGGGGTTGTTAACCGTCGGAATTGGTGTGACATTGACTTTTACCTTAGTTTGCAGTTTGACCTCCTTTGTCCAGGTGGTGAAGAGGGTCGCCGTGGACATAGTGGGGGAAAGTTGTAGGTTCCTCGTAGTGAAGAAGCGAGAAAGGCGCGAAGTAGTCGTTTAACTTGGCGCACAGGCCATCAATATCATTGCCCGATGCCATTATCGTGCAGTCGTTGGCGTATGAGACCAAGGAGACTCCCTCCGGTGGCCGGGGGAGTTTCGAGATATAGAAGTTCAAAACCAAGGGTCAAAAGACACCAGGCTGTGGAACTCCTGACTTTATTTTTCTCTCGTTTGAGAGTTGGTCTCGAAAAAACGCCGACGAATGACGACCACTCATTTAGTTTGCGGTCCACCTCTTCAGCTATGGCGGGAGTGTCGACTGTAAAATATCATCTAGTAGCGTGGCATGGCTGACTGTGTCGAAAGCCGTTTTTAGGTCCAACGCTACTAGGACAGTCCCCTCGCAGAGGCGGTTTTGGTTGAGCCCGCGGTTTACCTGAGTTCTAAGGACAGTGAGTGTCGTGGTGATGCTGTACACTCTTCGGAAGCCATACTGGTGTGAGGCTGGGGTTAGCTGTTTCGCGGTAGAGTGGGAGTAGAAGGGCTCCAAGAGTCTTCACTACTGGGGAAAGGAGAATTAGCGGACGATAAGAATCCCCTTGGTTGGCGGGCTTAATCTAATCTAATATATCTAAGTGTTTCCCGATCATACATCGCCAGGTAAAAACAAACCTCCGCATGTTTCGAGTGTTTTTTAAGAACTGGAGAACTTGAAAGTCATCCATTTTTTTTAATCCATTTACTTATTGCAATATTTTTTCTAACATTCAGCAATATTTGTACTTAAAACTAAAACAATTTATTAAGCATGTCCGGAAAGCACCCAGTGGTGCAACCATTTTGAAAGGGTTTGCTTATTTGTACATATAATAAGTCCATTGGTGACTTCCTCTTCAGTCTGTTAAAGGAGATGGGATTGAGAATAATTTCTGTGATTAAAGAGTTTATATCTGATATGTCATTTATTTTTTTAAATATCTGACATATATCTGCTGCGGCCACGAGTTGCATGGCTCTGTCTATTAGGCCAGTTTTTGACTACTTTTTATTTATTTATTCGGCCGCCGTAGCCGAATGGGTTGGTGCGTGATTACCATTCGGAATTCACAGAGAGAACGTCGGTTCGAATCTCGGTGAAAACACCAAAATTAAGGAAAAGATTTTTCTAATAGCGGTCGCCCCTCGGCAGGCAATGGCAAACCTCCGAGTGTATTTCTGCCATGAAAAAGCTCCTCATAAAAATATCTACCTTTCGGAGTCGGCTTGAAATTGTAGGTCCTTCCATTTGTGGAACAACATCAAGACGCACACCGCAAATAGGAGGAGGAGCTCGGCCAAACACCCAGTAAGGGCCAATTATATTGTATATATATATATATACATTTATTTATTTATTATATATATGAATATAATGGATTCTTATAGGCTAAGTAGACATATTTTATGGTTAATGGGCAATAAAAAAAATAAAGCACAATTAAACAATTTATAATAAATATTCAAAGATTTTAATAGGTGATTTTTTGAAAATGAAAAATCTATCTCAACAAATTTAGAGATTTTATTGAACTCAATTAAGGTTATAGAAATAGGAGCATTCTGAGCATAAAGGGACTTTGAAAGACCAACATAGAAGAGCTCCGACCTACGCAGAGCTCTGGCCGGAATATTAAAGAAAATCCTCTCAAAAAGTATCGGACAGTCAACAGCCACACGGATTAAGTTGAAAATGAAAGATAAAGATAGGATTATTCTCCTGCTATGCAATGATTTTAAGTTGATCAATAAACATCGCACTTCATAGGTAGGGATAGAATCCGAAAAGCGTAAATAACGCAACGCGAAATGTAAGAATACTTTCTGGATTCGTTCAATTCTAGCAGCATGGCACGAATAATACGGAGACCAAATGAAAGATGCATACTCCAGTTTGGAACGGACAAGCGCCATATACAAAAGCTTCCGCGTATAAGGCTCGGAGAAATCAAAGCTATGATGCCTAACAAAAGCAAACATGGCGTAAGATTTGGCAATAATTAAATTTATTTGACAAGTAAAAGTGAGCCTCGAATCAAATATCGCACCCAAATCGAAATTAAAGACTTACACCCGACAAAGGGATAAGAGGAGTCACAAACAGTGGCACGCTTCGAATAGGTAATTTGGAAACACTTATTTATGTTGAGCGATAGACGATTATTGATACACCAGTTGCTGAAATTATCTAAATCAATTTGCATCAATTAAGAGTCGAAGGAACTAATAATCGTCGAATAAATCTTAACGTCGTCTGCATAAAGCAGGAGTCTTGCTGACGAAAAGCAAGAGTAAATATTATATAATTGATGAACAGAGCAAAAAGAAGCGGGCCCAGAACACTAACTTGCGAAACCCCAGAGCAAGCAACGAAGGAAGGAGACCTGTTGTTGTTGTCGACGACGACCAAGCAATGGCGATTCTGCAAGTAAGATGAGACGCAACTTAAGAAGGCTGAGTGGAAGCCAATGCAGGCTAATTTTTTTATTATTATTATATGGGAAACCCGATCAAAGGCCTTAGAGAAGTCGGTATAAACGGTGTCAACCTGTTGCCCGGATCGAAAGGCAGTGATACAATCATCTGAAAATACAGCTAAATTAGACAATGTTGAGTGGCACGGAAAGAAGCCATGCTGTTCCGGACGCACCATGTTCTTGACTGCAAAAAGCAATTTGTCCTGAATATAAGACCATCGCTTTTTCCAATAAATCTGGCCGTAAGGTGTGAATGGAGGTTTGAATATTGCAATCAATCGCTTGTTAAGGGGGGAGCCTGGTTTATAAGGTCAAAAAACTAAATTTTTTGTTTTTCGTTTTAAGCGATTCCTAATATATTTCAGAATATTCACACAAAGTTACAAAGCCTAATTCTTAATATTTCCGTAGATACAAAGCCAAAGGTAGGCGAGCGTTAGATAGTTACGCTGTGACCGGACAGCTATAGTACAAACTGTATCTTCTTTTCTCGACTTTTCATTTTTATGATTTCTTTGAATTGGCGTACATGAATGAAAAGAAAACTAATGGACCTTTTGAAATGTATCATAGCTTGTTCCCTTCAGTATTAAATTATCTTCTATTTGAACTAACAAAATAGATAAACAAAAATTTTTCAAGATTTTTATACCAAGTTGAAGTGAATTTTTTTTCTATAGAAAGGCATTTTTTTCTTTAAAACCTCCAAAAAGTTGAAATTTTGGAATTTCTCCCAGTTTTCTTAGTTCATCTAGAATAAAAAATCATGATAATTAGAAATCCATTTGAATTTTCGGCTTTAGATAATAGTTACAAGCTGTATCTTGTACGCCAGTTGGAAACTACAGCGTTGCAGCGCTCTACTAATTTCTATGTTAAACATTTTTTTCAACTTATTTTAACCAGTACACAATTTTTTTATACTTTTTAAATGTTCATTAAAAGATAGAAAAAACTTTGCAGTGCTAAATTAATTTTTTCTTTAAAAAAAATCGCAAAGAAATGCAATTTTTAGACCTCATAAACCGGGCTCCCCCCTTAAGTACGCTGTATGGCAATTGCGCTGTCTTGCTGGAACCAAATGTCGTCGATGTTTAGCGAATTAATTGTTGGAAACAAAAATTCAGTCAGCATTGCTCGATAGCATTCGCCATTCACCATAACGGCAACTCCTTTCTGATTTCGAGAGAAATAAGGGCCGATGCTGATGCCAGTGCTCTATGAACTTCGCGATTACTCAAATTTGACGTAAGAGAAGTTCTTCAACGTAGGTACTTATATGGCTTGTGAATCGTGCAGCTTTTTCCACTATTTTTAAGTAAAGGGTGATAGTACGACTCTCAGCCGTCAGCAATGGTTATATTACAAATTTCTAAAAATAGACTTTACTTTGATAAGATAGGAAAATTACGATTAATCATGAGTTAGAATCTCTCTAATCAGTTAAAAATCTGTTTTTTCTTTCTGGAATCATTCATGGCGAAGCCTAAGACCATCGCTTTTCCACGACAGTCGGTTCTACGTTACCGAAACGACCCGGATTTATATCCAGCCAAGGACCTGCACTCCAGCAGCATACCCCGTATGTAAGTATTGGGAATGTTTATGCTGCTACAACAACAATAGCAACAATCATCACGACTTGCTACTTTATGTATAAAAGTTTTCTTAAAAGAAGAAACATGCAAATATGCAGCTTGAGCGTAATTTCACGCCACTTCAATTCGTAAATTTCTCTGCTTTCGTATTCGATTTTTTTCTCACTATTCTTCTTGTTGTTTCTATTGTTGTTGTTGTTTCAGATGACACCATTTATGCCGTTCATTCAGTAATTTGCCATTCATGCATCTAAAGTTTATGCACCGTAGTAAAATCCAACATTTGCTAAACTATTCGAATTTCTCTTATGCATTTCTTTACATAATTTACCTTAATTGCTGTTGTTATAAAATGTTCGTGAGCTCTCTTTACATTTCTTCCGGTTCCGTTCTTTCAACTGAATTATTAATAAAGCGCAGAGTCGAAATCTGTGAATGAAATTTTGTATGCAGAAAACTTACAGATAGACGGAAAATAGGAAAGAGACAAGAAATTTTGCAAATCGTAGGTGACTGGTCATGGAAAAGAATTTCTTACGTTTTTATTTAAAGTAAAGAATAAATAATAAAATTTGGATGAACGAGAATACTTTCCAATCATTGCATGTATCATACATATATATTAGGGCGGGTCGATTTAAAAATCGCTCACTGCTCTGCGAAAATCGTATTCTAGGTATCAAAATAAGAAACTTTGCCAAAAGAACCATACCTCTGAAACGAATTCTGATGTCCCCCATTTTGGGTCGAACGAAAAATCCCACTTTGACCCATTTAGAGTGCTCCAATCGAGTCCAAATGTATGACCGACCCCCACTAACTTTGGACGGCCGATCCACCCATGCCAGTGGCACACCCCCTGGAACTCCCCTGGGGGGTTCCCCATACAATCATTTCAAAATATTCACCATGAGAAAAGAAACCAAAAAGTTCGACCCAATTATATAATATACTCGTATACCCATGTATACCTTTATCCGGAAAACCATAAAATAAGCACACATTTTATCGAAAATTAACTTTATTGCATTTCAAAATATTCACCTTGAAGATCTATATAATTTTTGGCCAAAACAAAGCAGCTATCGAAATATTTATTCCTCTCCGAAAAACTCCGAAAAACATGACTCCCAGAATCATGACTCCCAAAACCATGACTTTTAAGTTCTTCATTTGTTGAAAAGAGCACACCTCGCATTTTATTTTTAACGAATGGGAACACAAAGTAGTCATTAGGCGATTAATCAGGTGTATAAAGGCAATGAGTCATTAGTTCGTTCTTTTTCAGGTAATCTTCAGGTAATCAAATGTTTGAATTGCTGTGTGTCGTTTTTCTTGTTTTGCTGTTTTTCTGATCTCCTCGAAGAATTCAGGCCATCAAATTGCTGTATACTCTTCGATCCTTAAGAGGAAAGTTAGGAACTGGCACAGTTTTACGGAGAGGGATAAAGCAATAATTTCCTTTGAAGTATTTCGTGAACGCAAGACTTTTATCGGATTCGACTCACTTTGAGCCTCTGTTTAACACTGAGACTAACATGGCTCCGCTTGCATTCCTCAAATCAGTTCTATACAGTAGTTGTTGTTGTTGTAGCAGCAAACACTTTCCCCATCCATGTACGGAGAGTGCTGCTGGAGTGACAGTCTTTGGCCGGATATATAGTAAATCCGAGTCGTTCCGGTAACGTAAAACCAGCTGCCGTGGGACTACTTCTATACAGTAGTTGTTGTGGTTTTAACAGTAATATAAGCCCCGTCAGTGTGGGATATATCACCGGTCGTCTTCGTCTGGCTCGTCTAAAGGTAGGCCCAGGAAACATGCTGTTTCGACGGGTTGGGTCCAGAGGAAGAGGGTAGTTGGATAAGTAGGTTTTAGTGGGCATGTGAAAAGGTGGTTAGTGTCGTGCGGGGTATCTTCACATGCCGGACATATGTTTGGTATGCCGGGGTTAATTCTGGATAAGTAGGAGCTTAACCTGCTCCAGTATCCAGAACGTAGTTGTGCCAGTGTTACGCGTGTCTCACGGGAAAGCTGGAGCTTTTTATCTGCAATAGATGATGGTTGGTCTCCCATTACGGCATTCACAGGTCGGGAGCTTAAGAAGGTGGTGACGGTCTCCCGGAGAATGCCGTTTATTGACTGTCTAAATACTGTCTGGTCCAGTAGATTTCTGTTAGTTTTGTCCTGTATCTCGTCGGCATAATTTAAAAGGTGTGTCCTGACGTGCCTAGGAGGCGGTTCTGGCTCAAGCAGGTGTCTGCAAGGCGGAAACCTACGGGGGCACCCCAGCAGGAACTGCTTGCTGAGCGGTTTATTGTGCTCCATTGCAGAGGCCATTTGTGCCTCATTGTGAAAGTGTTGAATAGGGGACATCAGGAGGCAACCGGTCGCTGTCCGAATGGCAGTGTTTTGGCATGTCTGTTGCTTTATCCACAGCGTGTCACTAGTTCCAGGCGACCAGACAGGCGCAGCATAGTTTAGAACCGGCCGACCCATTGCTTTGAATGTCGATACACTTCTTTGTATTTGCCCCAAGTGCTGCCGGCAAGCGACTTGAGGTCCTTGTTGCGATTTTGGACCTTAGTGGCAATTGCAGTGCGCTGAGAAGGAGAGCTAACTATACAGTAGTTGTTGGTGTTGTTGTAGCAGCATAAACAATCCCCATACATATACTGGGAATGCTGCTGAAGCGGCAGTCCTTGGCCGGATATAAATCCGGGTCGTTCCGGTTACGTAGAACCGATTGCCGTGGGGACGGATGGTGCTTCATTACTAAAAGCTGAATAAAGTCGATCTATGTTTTTGAGTTAATTGAAATCGCTCGAAAATATTTACAAGAAATTCCCCTCTTTTCACAAAATACTTAAGATGCTACTAAATGAAACTAATTGGCGAGTTTTTTGAAATGGATAATAGATTTATTTTTTTATGGGAAATACCAATGCCCCAAAAGCATTTGGTTTATTTAAAAATTAAGATTAGATTCTATAAGAGATTTGCAATTTGGCCTCATGGCTTTTTGTGCCCAAAAATAAAAAAAAAAACTAAAATTTACTTCATCGAGTTCCTACTGTACTGTGTAGCGGCGTCTTTAATTAGCCTAGCCGTCCATCTGCTGCGTGTTTCGTTTCTCCAAAGGTCTTGCTAGAGGCTTATCGCTTCGTCCTTTATTTTGTTCTCTACGTATCCGGTTATAGAGGTACTATCGGGCATTTCTATATTGAATATCTCATCGTAGCTGATACTCCACAAATCGGGATCGGGAATTGAACCTTGTGCTGCTTCTGACGTCTATTCAACGAAACCTCTCTAGGGTCGGGTAGACGACTTTGCAGTCTCGTAAGTAATTCTTGACTATGCGCTGTAGGTATGCTGGAATTATGAACCTTAGCTCTAAGGCGGCTAATATGTCCGTCCATCTTACATTGTTGAAAGCGTTTCTTACATCTAATGTGACAAGAAGGACAATACTTCTGGATTGAATACTGCCTTGTTGCGCTGCCCCTAGGCTATTTATGACAGTTTTGAGTTTCCCCAATGGTAGACTTTCCCCGCGTAAAGCCGTGCTGTCTTGCTGGTAGTGCTCCGGCTATCTATGGCTGCGGCCAACGAGGTTTCATGCGTCTTTCAACGAGTTTTATAGATGTGTCGAACAGACGATATGCTGATGGGATGTTCGGATTGCCTTTCCCCTGCTTATTCGCATGAGCTGCTGCTCTTTCTAGACATCTGAAGTAGATGTCCGTAGCTACGTTTCCCACTCTTATAAGCATCTACTATGGCTTACCCGGTTCGCCTGGCTCCTTCTATCCGTCTGAGGCAAAGACAGTCACGTCTAAATTCGGCCATTTCCTCCGTCTACCAATAAACAGATCTGTTTATGATTTTTCTTTGTCAGAGTCGGCATCGCTTTAATAGATAATAGATAATAGATGAAAAAGAATTTCGAACAATCCATGTCAAAGAGCAAAACTATTTCCGAAATTACTCAAATATTGGGTCACATTTTCTCTTTAGCCTAACTGAGGTAAACCGAGTATCAAGATTGATAAAGTAGGAGGTTTTGCATCCGAAGCAAAATTATGAGAATAACTTTGACTACCTTATCATAGTGGATTCGGCAGCAGAATGCTGCCTGCCGAGAGGCGACCGCTATTAGAAAAAAACTTTTCTTAATTTTGGTATTTTGCGGGGATTCGCACTTACATTCCCCGAACTCCAAATGATAGTCACGCATCAACCCATTCGGCTATGGGGACCGCCGGTGACCTCTAAATTGGGTTTGCTACATGATTTTCCTGTCTTCCAGAGCACCCGTTCCACATCCTGTATGAATGGTTGCCAACGTTGCAATGCCTTCCGCTCAGGAAAAATGTATTCCACCCTCAAGTAGCTAAGCCATTTGTCGAACTTTTTCGTGGAATTATAATTCTACAACTGAATAATGAAATTTGCAATTTGTTCTTTCGAAATATTCCACGAATCTCTGCAAATGTTTGAGCATTCAAACTGATCGCTGCGATTGCATACCAGATACTTGCAATCAAATCTCCATGTTGCATCTCCTGAAAATTTCAACCGAATCGACAAACAGCAAACGCGAATGACAACCAAAGCAAGCAATTAAAACAAATAGAAACAGAATCCAGGAAACAGTGCAAAAAAGAATCGGAAAAACTCGCCGTTTGACGACAACAAACTTCAATCTAATAGCCGGGCACTTAGTATGGCAAAGACCGCTAACAAATTACGCGCTTGCTGCCACATTAACATTGTCTAATGTGCACGTTGCATGCAACGTGTGCCAAGAATCTACTCGTATGTACGGTTGCATGCGCCTGTGTGTGTATGAGCGTTTATTTGCTGCTCTGCGACATTTAAGCCATTAAATAGCCGCAACACATAACAAATTGCAATTGACAATCAAGTCAACTGTGCAACAGTTGCAACCTAAGTGCAGCAGCAGCAGCCCCACCAGCACCACCGCCAACAGTAATTGAACTGGTACTGCTGGCAACGGAGTGCAAAAGTGGCTGTGTGAGGGGTGGGGAGCGGCGCCATTAGAGCGCTGCGAACAAGATGCGATCAAATTTGTAAACCATCGATACAAAATCACTGCAAATCGATTGCATGAAATGATAATATTCAGGTACAAATGGGTAAGCGGCAATGCAAGGCAGCAGAGAGCAAGTACAACAATAATGACGACAACAACAAGTGGAGCAGCACAAATTTGTAGGATCGTAGGCAAAGCAAATTGGAGGTGTGTGAAGGGGTCAGGTGATGTAGGTGATGCTGAAGTTGCCAGATAACTGTAACTAACCGGCAAACGACTACAATTTAAGGGAGAGCATCACTGTAGAGGACGAAAAAGGCCTGACTTGGGCGATTCATTTTGGGAAGATGAGGAAAAAGGCCTGGCTTGCATGATTTATTTTGGGAAAACAGGAAAAAGACTAAGATTCTTTTACTAATTTTCATATAGCATATTTTTGAAAAAAAAAAACTTCTTATCAGTCTAATGCAAAGTAGCGGCGACTGAGTCAGTCTCCGAAGACGCCTTTTTTAAATTTCTTGATTTTTTTTTTTGAAGCAGCTGACAGTCTCAAACCAGGAAAAGTGAGCCGTAAATCTTGTAATCCATATACGCCCACTGAAATTATTACAAAGACTTCACATATTAACAAGTTTTGACTATTTAATTAATTAGTTTTATATTATATTTTTTTTATAAAAAATACTTTATCCTATAACAAAAAATCATCACAAACCTAGTTTTAAACCTTATACAGGATTTATAAAATTTGACAAATTTGCATTAATATTTGTAATTATAATTTAAATAAATTGGCGTACGCAGTTTTATTAAATTTTTTTTATTTCATTTCAGCATAACAAAGCGCAGTTTGAAATCGCTCAAAATATTCGTTGATTTTTGATTATTTTCCCCTGACGGTAATACCCCTGTTAGAAGAACATACTAAGAAAGTATTGCTTCATACATACATTTACAGTAAACTGTAACAAAAATAAATGTTTATTGGCATGAAACGAAGAATTGATCTTCTCAATACAAAAACAACGATATATTACTCTCTCAGAGGAGACTATAGATGCCGAAGATATGAAGCAAAATGTTAAAAAAGGCAAAAAAAAAATAAGTTACTTTTTCGAAATCGCCTTTTAAAAATACTTTAGACACAGGGGTATATGGCGAAATTTCTTGGTTTTTGCTTGTAAGGGCCGTATCGGTCTACTGTATAGCGGCATGCAGCTGTAATTCTTCACTATGTACATTCCGTAAGAATATTGAGAGCGAATGCATATTATTTCCCCTACTCGCTAACTGTTATGTCATATGTCAGACTTCGCTATTTCAGACAGTCTTCATAGAAAGTTCCAACAAAGTAGCAAACACTACTTTGCAGACACAGGAGACAAAGTAGCGAACACTAAGGAAGAGACATAGGAATAAGGAAAGTGATGAAGTTCATTCGAGATATTAGCTGACTTTAAAATTACAGTATACACGAAAAGAGTAAATTTTTGAGAGCGATTTTGGTGTTATTACAGTTTATAGAAGTAACTAAAGAAAAGCAAGAGGAGAGGGTCAAAATTGCTAACTTTTGTAAACAAAAATTGAATCTTAGAAGAAAGTAGATAAAAAGAGAAATAAAAAAATTGTATGGAAAAAAAAATTTGGGAAAACAAATCTCTGAATTGAGGTCAGCTCAACAAATCATTCAGTAAAATTCACTGTGCACTGAGCAGCGATACCGCGTTATGCACCGTTCTGTTTTTGTTGTTGTAGCAGCATAAACATTCCCCATACTTACATACGGGGAATTCTGCCGGAGTGACAGTCCTTGGCCGGATATAAATCCGGGTCGTTTCGATAACGTAGAACCGACTGTCGTGGAAACGATATACACCGTCTACGACAGTCGCTTTCAGCAACATTACTCATACATACATATGTGGAGAAAGTTTATGCTGCTATAATAACAACAACCGCGGTATGCACAACTTGGTATATTCTCTCAAGGATAGGTTGGCTCAATAAGAATAGACAAAACGAAAAAAGATGCATAAATTACAAGCAAAGCGACATACATGAGAGTATTTCTGGATGTGACTTAAGACCTAGGCAAACACAAAAGAGAAGAGCATTTCAGGGGAACAATACAAGTGAAAAATTAAAAACGATGCAACAGCAAAATGAATACAAATATTCAACTAATACATCAACAAATCAACTGATTCTGCCGTATTAACTGAGAGCAGAATAGCGGTTCTCGGATGAATTCTCCATCTGTATTCTCTCCACCTTGGGCAATATTCATAACCAATAGTATATTCGTTGCACTACAATGGATCTGCTTTTTCGGTCCAACTGCTAAATTGACGCTCCTACAGATGTTTTACTCCAAACTAATCCTGTTACCCCTCTCTGTTAAGTTCTCTTAAGAGACAGAGACAAATCTGGCCACCCTAAGTGAAGCTGTAGGCAAAATATCTGAAAGCAACTACAAAGCATGCTTCGATATACCAATGTTTCGTTATGTATGTAAATACGTGTGTTGTGACTTTGTATGTCTCTCTCCTGCGCATGTCATACGAGCTCGCAATTTAGCTGAAATCGAATTTGAATGTTCGACAAGCATTAGGAAATTCAATATGCCAATGAAAGAAAAAAATAAACGATTTGAGGCACTAGCAAACAGAGTGCAATTATGTACATGCAGTTATACACACATACATACATACGTACGTGAAGTAGATGATGACGTCGAGGATGTTGGCGCTCACATTTACTCCAAATTTTTCAACGGCTGCCAATTGCTCGATCGATCGCGCCCTGCTGCCTACGTATGTATGTACACATGCATACATACATACATTAATATACTGCATATTACCATTAAACTACGCTTATGGTTGTTGTAATTGTTGCATCGTTGTAATTGAAAAAGCATCAACATAAATCTTGGTTACGCTGAAATTTCGTAAGATCAAGATTAGACCCTGTATAGAGCTGCTCACACACATGACCATACTCGTGCATATGTAAACAAATTTCTTGGAACGCTCAACAAACCACCAACAGATTGAAGCAATGTGCCAATGATCTAGCCAATGATTCAGAGATTTCGATATGCAAAGATGCCAAGCCAACGATTGATAGTGTCAGTGAATGAGAGCAGACTACAGAGGGGAAATAAATGTATGTGGGGAAGGCGGAGGAGTAGTGTGATACGAAGATTAGATTTGTGGCGCACAAATAGCGCACCTATCCATTGCAGTAGCACACAAACTTCACTTTGGTGCAGCGAAAAAAAAATTCAATAAAATTAGTTAATATGTATGTATGTATGTATGTCATACATTTAACCTCATACTAAACGAAAATTTCCATTGCTCCACTTATGTCGAAAATCTAACTGACATTGCAGCTACAGGTACATACTACGGCGCAGATAGTCGTAGATAGTGTCCGCCCGCCTTTAAACGGTTGCTGCTGCTTTTGTCACGATCTTCAAAGCAGCAGCGATATGTCTTTTAGATTATGTCAAGAATTGTAACAAATCGACGGCTGGGGAAAAAGGAGTACATATTGAGGCAATTCAGTTGCCCACTGAAACTAACACAAACAGACATTTATTCCACTGATTGTCGAATATGTTAGAAAACTTACGAATACAGAATACGATAGTATACATACTTAAATGTGTGCATACATACATACATATATGCATACGTAGGAGATGACGTTGGTCCCAGGTTAAGTTGAGAGCGAAAAGCAAAAAAAAAATGGACCCTAGCATCGAATCATGGAGTATCGAACCGCACTGAAAGTATATCGGGGGCCACAACGAAAACAAAAAAAATGTGGGTGATGTTTTTGTAGGAGCATAAACATTCCCCCTACAATGTAGGGCGGGTCGATTTAAAAATCCCTCATTGCTCTGTAAAAATCGTATTCTAGGGATCAAAATAAGAAACTTTGCCGAAGGAACCATACCTTTAAAACGAATTCTGATGTCCCCCAATTTGGGTCGAACGAAAAATCCCACTTTGACCCATTTAGAGTGCTCCAATCGAGTCCAAATGTATGACCGACCCCCACTACCTTTGGACGGCCGATCCACCCATGCCAGTGGCACTCCCCCTGAAACTCCCCTGGGGGGTTCCCCATACAATCATTTCAAAATATCACCATTTTTGGCCTTTACATGAGAAAAGAAACTAATATAAAAAGTTCGACCCAAATTGGGGGGCATCAGAATTCGTTTAGAGGCATGGTTCCTTCGGCAAAGTTTCTTATTTTGATCCCTAGAATATGATTTTCACAGAGCAATGGGCTATTTTTTTGCCTCCCCACAAATCGACCCGGCCTACCCTACATATACGGGGAAAACTGCTGAAGTAACAGTCCTTGGGCGAACATAAATCCAGGTCATTCCGGTTACGTAGAAGCGACTGTCGGGGGAAGGAAAAAAAACTGGTCCCGATAGGTGGTGCCGTTAGTCACACATTCAAAATCCTGTATGTTACAATTAAATTCATTGGATTTAAAATTTTAATTGCACATTGCAATTAATAAGCGAGAAACGATTAGAGGTAATACAAAATGGGTAAACCATAATAATTCTAGTTCGGGATCCCGAAATTGCGGTATTGCCTAATATTAATTTTTAATTACTTTAAAAGTGTCCCCAAATCTCTGAAAAATGGTGTTTTCCAGATTCCGGAAATCCCGTAATTAGCTTGGACTAACCACAGGATCACGGATTACTTTAAAAAAAAGTATTAGTTCCTCCATCAATAAAATTTTTTCGCTAATATTTTAGTATCTAGAGCCGGATGAAGTGTTTGAAAAAGCTTTTTCAGACAAACATTTTGATAGGTTGCCGACTAACCAAAAAGTGAAATTTAAAAAAAAAATTGTGAAGAAAGATGAATTCTAATACACTTTTATCCAGAAATTTTTCAGAATGAATAAACAATTGGCATTGAAGTTGACTTTTATGTCGTGGCAGGGGCAGCGCTCACAGGAACATTCCATACGCTCATAGAAGCAATCTTTTGGTCGCATCGTCCTTCTCTTCCGTCGGGGCATAGGCGCAAATGAGCGACACGTTGAAAAATCTCGCTTTGAGGTGGATTATTGCAAAACGCTCGTCCACCAGAATGATCAGGAGTACTCGGCGACGAAGTTCCTCTCCCACTATAAATCCAGCACTGTATTTGCGCGCCCTTACATGACAACTGTGGTAAACGTCGCAAGGTTTAATGTTCTTCTTGTCTTTCACCGTCCAACGCATCTTTTGAGTGGCACAGACTTCAGTCTTTGCTCTTACGAGCACATCCAACCACCCGGACAGAGGAACTTTTCCCATTAAAAGACCGGACATTCCAGGTGCGTGTTTTCAATTAATAATTCTTAGTTCGTTCGCAGAGGTCGTTATCACAGTAAGCAGTTCTAATCGGAAGCTTTGTTTGGTTATGCATTGGGGAAGGATTTTTACGTGGTGGGTCCCAAACCCAGCGCATAGCCAGCTATCTGAGTTGCTTCACTTTCTCACAAAAGCTTGCTCTCAAACGGATATTCAGAAGATAACCAGAGAATACTTGGGCGAAGCCCGGAAGTTGTGAGCTGCTTAGACTGTATGCAGAAGAGCCGTCGTGGCCAGTCCCAAGTGAATGGCGATCAAAGACTTTACCCACGTGCGTGAACTTCTACACATGGAACCATCCTCAAAACCATATACCCACCATCCAAAAGGGGTTTGTATATCAGCTTAACATAGCGTCTGTAAGAGTATTTCCATTGAAAGACAAATAAATAAATATTTAAAATAAAATAGTTATCGAAAATAGCTTTAAGTCACCTGTGTAAAATAGGAATTTTGCAATGGAAACACAATTACTGATATTACTTATAAAAAGTATGAGAAGAAGTGGGTGTTTATAAGAAAGACTGTTATAATCCAACTTTCAAACAAATTTTCATCATACTTTAAAAAAATTTAATCGGAATTAAAAAAATAACAAAAGGTTTGTATGCAGTTTTTTAGTCCATTAAATTTGAAATCAAGTTTGAAACTCGAAATTCGCTTTGATTTCTGATAAGTCATTTTTTTTACGGTGTTATGCATTTTCTACCTTATAACGATACAAACAACAAGAATTCGTGCATTTGTTATTTATTGTATCAAACTTCACTGGACAATGAAACTGCGTACTCAGAATTTTGCTAAGCGTTCTGATTAAAAAGCTTGAAATTTCGATTAATATTTATTAAATTTTTATAAATTTGGTACAAATTTGTAAGCTTTATATGTTTTATATTTGTTGATTTATATGTTTTTAATTTGTTGTAGAATGAAGTATATTTTTATAAGTATATTTATAAGTATATTTTTGTAAAAAAAATATATAAAAAAAATTAACTAAAAAATAAATAATTAAAAAGTTTGGTACAAATTTTTAGAATTTAGGTTATATTTTTATTTTTTTTTTTTTGTATTATTGAATATATTTTTATGTAAACTGTATTTATAAGTATATTTTTGTAAAAAAATTAAAAAGAAAATTCACTAAAAAATAAATAAATCAAAACTTAGCAATATGTCGCATTACTATTATTGAGCGGGCACTAGTGGCCAAAGCCGCCGCCATAGCAAGTAATAGTAACAATAATAACTGTAATTCGCAAGTTGAATGTACAGGTGTATGTGCTGTGCTCTGTTATGCAGACGTCCAAATGACCAATGGGCATGCAATGTTGAGAGGGATGGAGTGTCGCGCTCACTTGCTCTCATTGCTCTACATCTTTCTCTTTTCAACCAAAGACTTTTACGCAGACGGTTCAATTACCAGTAAGCGCCAGTGTTTGTGTTTGGCATTGTTTTCAGAAAGTACTTTAGTTCCTACTAGTAGTAGGCTACTACTTATGTTTCTTTCCGCAAATACACAGGACTAAGTTTTTATATTGGGTAGTCGAAAAACTCTTTTCGTATTTCTAATCAAACTTCAACTCATTTTTTTTTATATTTATAATGAACTTTATTAGACCAAATATGTACCATTTTGGTCGACCACCTTTTTTCTTCTAGAGACATTATTCCATCAGTGTAAAACTTTTGTGATTTCTCGGCGAAAAACTGCGACAAGTAATTTTCACAGGCTTCTCTTCAAGCCAACTTTACTCCATTAAGGGAGTTCTGCATTGACCAAAACAAATGGTAGTCCGACGGTGCAAGGTCAAGGCTATATGGCGGATGCATCAAAACTTCCCAGCCAAGCTCTCCCAGTTTTTTCCGAGTCATCAAAGATGTGTGAGGCCTAGCGTTGTCCTTATGGAAGACGACGCCCTTTCTGCTGATCAGTTCTGGCCGTTTTTTTTCGGTTGCTTGCTTCAATCTCATTAGTTGTTGACAGTAAAGTGTAGAATCAATCATTCGAGCTGGAGCAGCTCATAGTGGATGATTCCTTTCCAATTCCATCAAACACACAGCATAACCTTTCGAGGTGTCAATCCTGGCTTTGCGACCATTTGTTGGGCTTCACCACCCTTGCACCATGATCTTTTTTGCACATTATTGTCGTATTTGATCCACTTTTCGTCTCCTGTTACCATTCGCTTCAGAAATGGTTCGATTTCATTTCGTTTCAGCAAAGAATCGCAAATGTTAATTCGGTCCATTAAGTTTTTCACAGATAATTCATGTACCTTTTTGTAACCAGCCTTTTTTAAATGGTTCAAAACCGTTCGATGATGAATGTTTAGTGCCGTGGCGATGTCATGGCAGATTATGTGACGGTCCTGGTCAATATTTTCCATAATTTTATCGACTTTTTCAACGATAGGTCGACCGGAGCGAGGTGCATCTTTCACATCGAAATTTCTAGAACGGAAGCGAGCGAGCCATTGTTGTGTTACACGAACTGATACAGCATCGTCTCCGAAAACTTCACAAATTTCACTGGTGGCTTGCGTGGCATTCTTCCCTTTTTTATATATAAAAATTTCAAAATATAGCGAATTTTTTCACTCATTTTTGAACAGCTATAACTTTTTTTCAACTTCTCCGAATTTAATTTTTTTTTGGTTAAATGAAGCTTAAAATGTCACCTTTTTAACACCATATGATATGTCACAATGTGATTGGTAGTACTGGAGATAGATGACTCCAACGACATCTATTGACAAAATACGAAAAGACTTTTTCGACTACCCAATATGAGCATTAACGAAGCAACGATTAACCGAACGAGTGTACAATATGGCACAAGCCATTACAATTAGAATACTTTGCATTACGTGGATTGAAAGGGTTAGAATTAACACACAAATATTAGCTACCTGATAACGCGAAAAGTATTACGTAATTAATTATTCAATGCCAGTTAGGTGCATCGTCAGCCAAAAAGAATTATCTTCCTAATTCGTTACCCCGACATGTTTTCTTCCTAGCATTCAGTAAATTTTATTTTTTGCCTGTAAACTGTGTTAATTATTAATTGAACGTAATAATGCCCCAATTAAAATGGGGTAAATTGCATGGAAGAAAGCATGCCAAAATATTTCCAATTTTATATTTTTAATCTCCACTATTTTTCATATTTTTCACATTATCATTATCACAGGAATTGCAGCTGGGACTGAACCAGTGCTTACTTCACAATCGCGCTTCATAAGGTGTAAATCTGCAACAGCATCGTCTATCCATCTTCTTGGCACTATTCTGTGCTGCTTACTGCCCATAATAAGTTGAAGGTCTTTTTCGTAATCCTGATTTCGTCCATCCTGAGTAAAAGTCCAAACCATATCAGCCGCTGAGCTTTAGCGAAACGCACAAAGTTTTGGCCTGATGTCAGCTGTTCGAACTCATGATTGCATCTTATTCTAACTATAAGATCCATCAGCTTCTCTTACGGGTCAACATAATCACCACACATAATTTCAATTTTTCACATGACCATCACTAATTTCAATACGTTACTTTCAGTTGAAAAAAGTCTTCAAAGTCATGCTTTTGCAGCTTCTTTAGTTCTACATGAACCGCTTTAATTATCTCTGCAATGCTACCAAAAATTTTTGCTCCTAAACTTTTTCTTAATTTTTGCGAGTAATCAGAAATGCGAATGGGTTGGTGGGTGACTACCATTTTTTGTGGAACAACATTAAGACGCACACCACAAACGGAAGTTTACTCGCCAATTATTTATTTTTTTATTTATTTAATCAGAAGACACTTAGAGCCAGATCCGCCGAATATGGGGAAGAACGATTTTCTTCAATGCCAGAAAGCACAATTGTGTTGCTTGTCATTTGAGCAGCGTGAACTGGCGGCATTATTGTGGTATAGAAAGCAGCGGCGCAGTTCTCTATTTTCCTCTTCTCCAACAAATTTTCACAAACTTGAGGTAAGCAGTTTTCGGTATACCACTTGGAAGTTTATCATCATCATTATCAATTGTTGCCTCAGCAATCTTTCTCCATTTCCAGTTCTTGACGCCTAATTTTTTCAGGTCCTCGGTGAGGTTATGCAGCCAAGTAGTTTTTGATCTGACACGGGGTCTTAAAGGGATTGTAGTCTAGCAGAAGTTTTTGTGGCCTACGCTCATCCATGCGGAATATGTAACCATCGGATGCTTTGCAACTTGATAAATCTTACAATATCCTGGCCACTCTGCAAGATTCATGTTCCAAATTTAGAACCAAAGGATTGGCCACCAAGACCGTGCGATATCACACCTTTGCACCTGTACTTGTGAAGGTACATAAAGTCGAAATGCTTTGTGGATAAACCACCTCCGATTAAGGCATTGGAAGCCAACATTACTAAAGTTATTCACGAGATACCAACCGAAGTTCTACAGCGAATCATACAAAAGTCCGCTGAGTCGAAGCGGAACATCCTCCACTCACTTCAGGGGACGAGTGGGCGAAGTGCAGTTTTTGGCGGCAGGGGCAGGTGAACCTGTTCATGGATGGCTTGAAGTTGGATGGAAAGGTTGGCAGGGGAGTATTCTGCGAGGAGCTTCCCATCAGACTCAAATTCAGGCTTCCGGACCACGGCAGTTTATTCCAAGCAGAGGAGGTGGCCTTCGGTAAGTGGAGGTGGACTTCGCGTGTACTCAGCGAGTGCTGCACAAATACACAAGCTTATAAGGTCGCGAAATCTTTCTGACTACGAGTGGATCGAAGGCGCTCAAGGGGTCTTCTGAAGTTGGCAAAGTCTCAGCTCTCGAATTTCTAGGTACACCTACAGGACATTGGTCACGATGTATACATGTCGACCTTACAGGCATTACCTCAAATACTTTTTGTGTCAGTTGTATAGAGGATGAAGTGGAATAATCTCAGCACCTTTTCTTAGTTTCCCTGCTTTCGCGGGGTTAAGATTTTAGTATCTGGGCTCTCATCTCTTTGCTGAGCCTGCTGATATGGCAGGTCGTGATATAAAAAACGTGATGAACTTCATCAGCAGTAAGAAGTGGTTACAACTCCGTAATCCAGTCATCATTCGGTCGTCATGAAAAACTACACATACACCAGCCCTCACTCCTCCTCTTTCCTTTCTTCCTAGTCTTATTGTCGCCTTTACAATGGTATTACCGAGGACGTGAAGTTTGCCCTCTTTATGGGTAACCATTTCAATCTATCTAATGCATGTTTTTCAAGAAGCCCTAATTATTTATTTTTTTTTCATAAAATTGCAAAAACAAAAAATTTTGCAATGCAATGCACTTGAATAATAACCTAGTTGGACTTGGCAGCATGAAATCGTGCCTGTTTTCCACATGATTTTCACCTAAGTATTAGTTCGAAAATTTGAAGTCTTGACTTCTTTTGTGCTAAGGTGTGAGCGCATAAATCAGTACTGATATTCTCTCGCCTCTAGAAGTAGGTTTCTCAGTAATGGTTTTTGTATCGGCACCTTCGCGAGCCGCTCTTTCCATTTCATCACTGTCTGTTCAACAGGAGCAGATTCACAATTCATGATGCTAAGAGAAGGATATCAGAAGTATAGGAAAAGTTCCTTCTGTCATTGGCTGCTCCCGTATCTTTTTCACACATTCTTGACTTTGTTTACGGATGTCGGAAGAGCTAAATGAATTTTTTCACTCTTTAACACTTTGGGGACGGAGCCACTCGACGGGCGAGCGTAGCTGAGGACGAGAGGTATTGGAGTGTGCAGTAAAGCAAATAAATACGTTGAAGGTTATAAATACTAAGGCTTTATTTGACACAAGAAAAATTTGTCATAAAATCAAAAAATAATTATAAACACTGCCAATGTTGAAATGCCTGAGTGGATTCCTTATTGCACGGATTTCACTTCCACTTGACGAAGTAATGCCGTCATCTTCCGTCTTATCAGACTCAAAGCAATATTTGTCAGAGCTTTCACTATCTAACGTATCATCTCTAGGTCGCTTAGCCATCATGCGCAGGATAAAATATATAAAAAGCCTGCTGGTTCCTCTGACAGTGACACTGAGAGACTGAATCGCAGAACTGAAATTCGTTCTGACTCTAGCGTCGTCTCACATCTTAAGTTTACATTATAAGGAAGACAGGACTTCATCGCTAATGGCCCCTATTGCCTTTGAATGAAAACGTGACTCTTTTACTATACCTATGCGTATCATATCGCTCAGAACAACAGACGTCGCGAGCCTTGCAGCTAATTTAGCCTGCTATATGCCGACACGCATCCGGAACGGTAAAACGGCTTGAGCGGCTATATGCTGACACTCGTCCCCAAAGGGTTCAAGTCTTGTTTCCCATCAGTTTTCATTCAGCTCTTTAGGTTAGGTTAGGTTAAAGCGATTGCCCTGTGGGACACACTCAGCCTCATAGCAAATTGTGATGCCGCGTGGGGAGCTTTCCCTATTTCTCCTAAAACCAGTGTGTGCTTTTAAAAAATTTTAGAATACCGCCTATTTCTGCGGAACTGATATTTTCCAATTCGTTAAAAAATTGTCTGCCTAGAATAGCGAATCTCGGTCTGGATAGAGCAGGACAATGGCTCAGAAGGTGTAAGATTGTCTCTTCCTCATCAAGACAACTTCTACAGAAGTCACGTGCTTGCACACCCATCCTTTGGGCGTGCCTACCTATTAGACAATGTCCCGTTATGACTGAAATCAGTGCGCTAAGACTGTGTTTATTTTGGCTTAGCAAAGATTCTGTGCGTTTAGCACTAAGAGTCGGCCACAGTTGATGGGCGATTTTGCAGGTGGCTTCATTACGCCATCTTTCGTTTGCTTTCCTTAAGTCTCCTTCATGGATAAGTAGTTAACATGTTTGTAAGGATATGCCTATGCCATTGTCTATGTACTCATCGGTCAACTTGGTGCCGAGTCTCGCTAGTTCATCGGCTCTACAGTTACCCTCAATATCACGATGACCAGCTGTTTGCTTGAAACGATTTATAATTCCTGAAAAGTATCAGTTTGAAACTTAATTTCTTGATTTTTTTTTTAGATATGCATCCCCATACGTTACGCTATTCCCATCTTCCAGTCTATTACGCACATAACCACACTTCTCCTAATACCATCAGCCCTCTTTAGCCCAATTTCCTCTTCATCTCCGTTTCTTTGTGGTCGCCGTGTTCGCATTCTTCTGCTATTCATTTTTACTGCTTGTTCTGAATCGAATTTTATTTTATTTTATTCTATTTTTTCCACTACTTTATTGGCAACAACCTGTCAACAATACTTGCCTCAACCATGCGGTATATCATCTTTTGCGGCTACGACCTTAACGGTAAATAAAAAGTAATGATTAACCAGCTTCTAGGCTAAATTCTATGCAGATTAGCGTAAGAAGAATTAATGGAGGAAAAGAGGCGAGTACTGTGGTAGAGTGCAGCGTATAGAATTACAAACAAGCGCATAGAAAAAGAATAAGAACAACAAATATATAGCAACAATAACAATGTTTACATGCCGAACACACAAAGTTCACTGGAGTCCAAAGCCTGGTGCATTGTTGGGTTTATTGGCTTGTTGGTCGGTTGGTCGGTTATTGCACTGCCTCCTTCCGGCTGGCCGAACGGTCGTTTCGTTCGCCGTATGGGCGGACGGTAGGACGGTCGGTTGGTCGGTCTTCTTTGGTCTCATTTAGTCACACGGAACATTGTCAACGTTGGTATGTTGCTATGAGTAGAGGCGCCGCAAAGATTTTACTTTTATGATTTATTTGTTTTATTAGTACCATCGCCGTTTTGTTGTTTTTTGTGCTAGTGATTTCTTGTTATTTTTCGTTGGTTATTTGTCTCTGACTCAGGGCTCGGATGGATTTGTGCCTTCAATGGCTCATGTGTTTCATTGTAGATTTTAAAAATTTGATAAATGCCCCCGAAAGCGTTGCAAAAGTCGCACTCATCTCAGCACTGCAGGAATGGATTTATAAATCTGCATTGTTATTGTTGTAGATCGGTGTTCCACTCGGGACTGAAGTTGTCGCCACGTTCTTGTTGTCGCGGTTAGTTATCTCAGCACCTCTTCGTCCCATCGGTTGCGCCATTTGTCTAACACCAGCCGCTGTAGTCTAACCGTTTCAGCTTCAAATGCAGCTCCAGCTTCAGCTCGTGCTGCAGCTTCCTCAAGTGCTGTCAATCCAGGCAGCAACTAACGCGATCGATGGGTGGTTACAGCTGACATGTTTCAGTTTTCATACTCTTGTACATGTCGCAAATGTTGCATGCAACACATTGCTCAGCATGCAGGCAAATATGCATAGTTGCTTGTATATCCACGATGTTTAGCCTTCAGCGCTTTCCCTATGATCATTTTTGACATGTTGCTGCTTTCCATCATCAACTCTCCACCGCCGCCCAAAAGGCATTCCCTTCCGCATTAACTCAAACCTCAACTGTTCCTGCACCCGACCGCCTCCGTTGCACCTTCTTCTTGCTGGCATCAACTTTATTCACCCGTCCACATTGGCAACTGTCACCTCAGCTCAAAAGCAACTATTGCCATATTTTCCTTCCTGTGCCTTTTGCAACTGTTTATTGCGGTTGCGCTCGGCCTCAATCGGTGTGGCATAGCCCGGCTTGACTTGGTGTGGCGTGGCGTGGCATGGAGAGTTCATGTGTTATAGCTTGTTTTGATTTTCTATCCACACGACGGAATATCAAATTGCATCACTATCAGCGGTGCATTCAGTGCACCATTAGCCACAGTGACAGTGGCAGTGCGCAGTGGCGTAGAGTGAAAGAAATCTTGTGTGGGGCAATACAGCTTGAGCACTCGACGCAAATGGCAGACGAAAAAGTTCTTCACGCCTTCATTATTAGAGATAAATATCTGAAGGGCTGAGGCTACTGGGGTGCATACACCGCACTGTTGCGGATGTTGGCAACAAGAGTGGTAATCACCAACTCTTCACAGCTGTAAATTCTAGAGTCTACAAAACAGCATAAAAGACTAATTCCATTTTGAAAGTGTACGCCGTACATTCCATTTTCCATAAGCCGAATGAGAATTATAGAAACTGGCTAAAGAAATCAAATCATCCACCTATTTGCGTCCATCGTAGTCGATTGGGTTTGTGCGTTATTACCATTCTATAAGGCCTTAATTCGTGTATGAAACACCAAATGATGGAAAAGACTTTTTTCTAATAGTGAACGCCTTGCCTCTTTGGAAAGACCAAATTCATATTTGTATGAAAAATATCGGCTAGGTTAGACTCGTAAAATATGTTTACTCGATAGCTACAGAAACTCACAGATTTCCCCAGCCCTAGTCTAATATATTCTTAAACCAGTCCAATCTTTAAGAGAATCCGATCAGTTTCTTAACTGCCAAAACTATCCTAATCTCAAGGTAAATGGTCCACAGAGAACTGATGATCTGCGCTCGAAGTGCGGACTATCCGCACAGGAACTATTCAGTCGGCTCTTTCTTATTAGGTTATACAGAATTCCTTATACGAAACTCGGATTCAGACTCCGACTCTTTTTCTTTTTAGCATCACAGTCCTTGGTGAACCATTGCTTCATTCACAATCTTCTACCATCTGTTTCTATTTAAGGCTACCTCCTTCCACCGACAAAGATTTAGCTTTTCAAGGTCACGTTTTTGAGCTATCTCTTTCGGGGCGTCCTCTTCTTCGGCCTCAAACAGGATGTAATTCAACTACCTTTTGAGTTGTTCTCTCCTTGGGCATTCATAAGACTTTATAAACGACTCTGACTAGGTGGCTAAAAGGATAATAGTCCAGTATCCCTTTAGTATTTCCGCGAGAATCCGTATATTCGTTTATGAAAGATTCGGTAATTTAAGTGTACTTCGTTCATCGAGTGTTAGCCAAATTGAGAGTGATAATCTGCAGACCATCGACCAAATATTCACAATACGCCAAATCTTGGAAAAGACCCATGAAAGGAGAATCGACACACACCATATTTTCGTCGACTTCAAAGCTGCATTCGACAGTACAGAAAGGAGTTACCGCGTATGCCTCGACGTCTGAATTTGGTATCCCCACAAAACTAATACGGCTTTGCAAGATGACGTTGCTCAACACCAGCAGCGCCGTCAGAATTGGGAAGGACCTCTCCGAGCCGTTTGATACCAAACGAGGTTTCAGACAGGGTACCTCGCTGTCGTGTGACTTCTTTAACCTGATGTTAGAAAAGATCGTGCAAGTTGCAGAGCTTAATCGCAGAGGCACAATATTTTATACCAGCGTACAATTGTTGGCGTATGACAATGATATTGACATCATCGGCCTTAACAACCGCGCTGTTAGTTATGCCTTCTCCAAACTAGATAAAGAGGCAAAGCGAATGGGTCTGGTGGTGAACGAGGACAAAACGAAGTACCTCCTGCCTTCAAACAAACAGTCGGCGCACTCGCGTATCGGCACCCACGTCACTGTTGACAGTTATAATTTTGAGGTTGTAAAAGACTTCGTGTATTTAGGAACCAGCATTAACACCAATAACAATGTCAGCCTTGAAATCCAACGTAGAATCTCTCTTGCCAACAAGTGCTACTTTGGACTAAGTAGGCAACTGAGCAGTAAAGTCCTCTCTCGATAAACAAAACTAACACTCTACAAGGCTCTCATCATGTCCGTCCTAACGTATGGCGCAGAAGCTTGGACGATGACAACATACGATGAAGGGACGCTTGGAGTGTTTGAGAGAAAGATTCTGTGCAAGATTTTTGGACCTTGCACGTTGGCAGCGCCGACTATCGCAGGCGATGGAACGATGAGCTGTATGAGCTTTACGACGACATAGACATAGCGCAGCGAATAAAGATCCAGCGGCAACGTTAGCTGGGTCATGTCGTCCGAATGGATACAAACGCTCCGGCTCAGAAAGTATTCGATGCGGTACCAGCTGGTGGTAGCAGAGGAAGAGGAAGGCCTCCTCTGCGTTGGAAAGATCAGGTGAAGAAGGACTTGGCTTCAATTGGTGTCTCCAACTGGCGCCGGTTAGCACGAGAAAGAAACGACTGGCACGCTTTGTTAAACTCGGCAAAAATCGCGTAAGCGGTTATAGCGCCAATTAATAAGAAGAAGAATCTGCAGATATCCAGCCTTGTAGTTGCCCCAGCTTTATATGGTTCGAAGTGAACTCTTCTGGTCCCTCATTTTCTGGAACCCCGCTGTGGCCAGAGACATAGTGCATATGGAAATTGTATTTATGACGACTTTAATAAGCACATTCGATACTCGAGAACACATTTTCAGCTTCTTGCTATGACTTAAGGGTCCTGACTTCAAACTGGCCACCTACAAAAAAGGTGAGTTTTGAAGCAGTGAAGTCCATCATACTTACTAGCTCTGCCGTTTGAGTAATTGGTGCCACTTAGCAGACGAGAAAGTTAACTGCTGAAGTTTTCTGGTCTCAATCGGCAAAGGTAGTTTGGGTTAGTGATTGAAAGTGGTCCTCTCTCAAAAACTAACACTTAATAGGGCTTTCATCATGTCCGTCCTAACGTATGGCGCAGAACCGTGGCCGAAGACAATATCCGATTAGGCACCACTTGGAGTGTTTGAGAGAAAGATTCTGCAGAAGATTTTTGGAACTTTGCATATTAGCGATGACGAGTATCTAAGTAATGGAAATGAGCTGTAAGAGCTTTACGACAACATAGACATAGCACAGCGAATAAAGATCCAGCGGCTAGTTGGTTGGGTCATGTCGTCCGAATGGATACAAACCCTCTGGCTCTGAAAGTATTCGATGCGATACCAGCTGGTGGTAGCAGAGGAAGGGAAAGGCCTTCTTTGCAGGAGGACTTGGCTTGATTTGGTATATCGAACTGGTGTCGGTTAGCACGAGAAAGAAATTGCTGTTTTTTTAACTCGGCCCAAATCACGTGAGTGGTTATCGTACCAAGCTAAAAGCAGATTAAGACAGATAAGTTAGCTAGATTGGGATTCTCGCTCCAAATTAGTCAAGACAGGATTGATATGCCTATGTCCTTGGCAAGACTTAAAAGACAGACACTTAATCATTGTTGAAAATCCCAACTGGAGACAATTGAGCACCTGCGCTATCAGCAGGCAAACCTGGCCCGTATGGAACATGAGTCGCACTAAGCGTCTACTTAGATTAAGTAAGAGGGATCTAAGAAGTATAGTCCTATCTGTCTTATCTGGCCACTGTGTAATAGAAAGATATGACAGTAGATTAGGGGCACTATCCAATGATTAGTGTAGAAGAAGAAGAAGCGGTCGAACACATTCTCTGTATAGAAGACGGTTGAGATTGCTCGGTCTCGCCTTTCTGCACAACAATGCGGATGTTTCGAATCTCCAATAAGCTAGTATGGCTAGTTTTTTGAAGACCACATAATGGTTTAGAGCAACCAAATATCATACGAATAGGATAGTTCCGGTGGTTCCACAAGAGGTGTCCAACAGGCCTAGGTGCGTCGAAGGACACAAGGTGGCGCAAAAGTAACCTTGCGATGTTTTTTGGCTGTAATTTAAAAAAAATGAAAAACTTTGATTCTTCTTGTGGATTATTTGTATTTGGTCTTTTAATTTTTTACATCAAGTCGAGAATATGCTGATGTAAATGGCCGCCGCCACAGTTGATTGCCATTTGAGCCCTTTTTATGGATTTTCCATCACCATTGGCCAAAACTTCCGGCGATAGGTCCTCACATTCTTGACGGATATTGTCTTTAAGAGCTGCAAGAGTCTGAGGCTTGTTGACATAAACCCGGGACTTCAAAAAGCCCCACAAAAAGAAGTCTGGAGCGGTCAAATCTGGCGATCTTGCTGGCAAGGCCAAATCGCCAAAACGGGAGATTAGGCGCCCGGGAAATGCATCCTTCAGCATATCGGTTGTGGCACGTGCAGTGTGTGCCGTTGCACCGTCCTATTGGAGCCACATGTTTTCCAATCCCAATTCATCAAGCTGCGGCAAAAAGAACTCGTTGATCATTGCTCTGTAGCGCTCACCATTCACAGTAACCGTTTGGCCCGCGACGTCTTTGAAGAAAAAAGGTCCGATGACTCCTCCAGCGAAAACAGCACACCATACAGTCACTTTGAGCGGGTGTAATGGCTCTTCGTGGGTTACACGCGGATTTTCAGTGCCCCAGAAGCGTAAATTTTGCTTATTTACGTACCCGCTAAGATGGAAATGGGCCTCATCACTCATGATTATTTTTGATGAAAAATCATCTTCCTCTTGGTGGTGATTAAGGATGACTTGAGCGTATGTTAGACGCGATTGGCGGTCAGCAGCTAACAGCTGACGCACCGTCTGGACTTTCTACGGAAACATCTTCAAATCTTGTACCAAAATTCGCCGTAAAGACCGTCGACTGATACCCATTTGCGTGGCACGTCGTCTGGTCGATGTCGACGGCGCTTCCATGACATCCTCGGCTACAGCAGCAATATTCTCTGCAGAACGGCTACTTCGGGGTCTGCCCAGCCTGGCAGCATCTCATGCTGTGCTAGTCTCTTCGAGGCGAGCGGCTAAACGTCGCAGTGTTTCACCAGTAGGCGTTGGACGGCGAGGAAATCTGCGACGAAATTCACGTTGTGCCAAAGTCGCCGACCGATTATAGGTCAAATAAATAGTCAGCAATATTCCGCATTCTGGAGCAGTGTAGCGTAACATTGTTTATTAACGTGTATTTCGCATGTGTTTACTACACAAATGTCAAAACAGAACTCTCATTAGGGGCCAATCGCAAAATTTATAGCATTTTCTGATAGGAGGATTACTTTAGCGCCACCTGTTATAAGGGACACTACCTGGTATGACCGTCTATTAGCTTGAAAGCTCGCACTGCCCGACTTCGTTAATTTTCATTTAAATGTCTTCGATGAAGACACAAAATAGTAGTGGGCCAACAACAAAAACAAATTTAACAGCATTCGATGTCTATATGTCTCAGGAATATTCTTCTCAAAGACATGAATATGATGGATGTGGTGTGAAGCTTATATAGACCTCCTAGTTTCTGCAGAAAGATTTTATATTTTTTTGTTGAAACTCCTCCCTCTTGTAAAAATTCCTACGCCACCACTGAGCCTCGTAAGCGAGCTATTGGTTAGAAAGTACTATGCAAATACAATATGCGGCAAGTGTGCGTGTGTTCGAGAGGAATTTTAATTACCGTGAATATGCAAATCGGTGTCAGGTCCACCACACAAACATTCGCACAAAAGCGGTTGCATAATTAACCGCACACTGCCACATAAGCGGGCTAAGGTACTTGCAACAAGTACCCATTCCATTCATATGCGTGTATGTGTGTGTGGACTTTAATGTACTGAAAATATGCACATAAATATATTTGTAATTGTGCAACTAAGGTGAAATCAAGGAAGCCAAATCAATTTCTAACAAAGTGGAAATGCATTTATTGGTTTTAATTTTCAATGCCTGCCTGTCTATCGCTTGCCACAACCAGCATTGGGATCACATATCATTGGAATTGCGATTCAACAGCAGCGAGAAAGCAACACTTGCTACAAATAATAGCAAGAAAAAATCTGAAAATAATAAAGGAGTTGAACAATCGCTGGGATTTGAAGTGCTCCGGAGCACCTGCGCTGGACGTCAACAGTTCAGTTCAAAGGTTTCACAAAGGAGCATTGTCTTGTGCGAGCGCTGACAGGAGTTGTACATTGCTGCTCGTCTGTGTGTTTGTGTATGCGTGGTAGCTCAGTCACTTTGATAGCAGCAAATCAGCTAGTCAATGTAAGAGTTGAATGCCAGGTCGAGCAGGTTCAGCGCATTCATCAGCCCATCACTTCGTTAGTTTGTAAATGAAAATGGGGGAAAAAATTATAGAAATGATGGAATGAATGAAGAGAAGCGGCATATTTGCTCCTCAACTTGGTAAACACTTTGTCAAATGGAATTCGGTTTTATCAAGCTGACAAGCTAAGTACGATCTTGACGGTATCTCTCAGGTTATGGCAAGTCTTCTGGAAGCCTAAAATCTAAAAATCTATGCAACTCAGCTTTACTGAAATAGCCCACGGGAAAATAATTTTCAAAACTCATACCGAAATTAGACATAGAAACTCCTTCGTACAAAAATAAACCGCTCCCCAACCTAGGAATCCGTTAGGAATTCACGGTTACCTTTTGAAAGTAAAAAAAAAAGAAATTCTCTCACGGAGCATAACCAATTCTACACATAAACTCCTTTATTCTGAACATCCATTAATAAAAAACAGTAACTTTAAAAACCTAAAGTTCTGGGTTCTCAGAAAAATATTAATTTAAATATCTTCGGTGATTTTCGACAGAGACATAGTTCAGCGAATTATAACTCGGTAGCTTCAGTGCCGAATTTCGACTGCGAAGCACCAAGGAAAATAGAAAAAATTTAGAGACATTTAGCTTCAATTGATGTTTCTCCATCCGTTTGGGTCGTTTACTACAAGTCCTTCTTCTTGATTGGCGCGAAAACCGCGGAGTCTAACAAAGCGCGCAAGTTATTTCTTCCTCATGCTAACCGGTACCTAGTAAAGCCAGATCCTTCTCCACCTGATATTTCCAACTCAGAAGAGGTCTTCCTCTTCCTCTGCTACCACCAGCTTATACCGCATCGAATACTCTCAAAGCCGGAGTGTTTATATCCATTCGGACGACATGACCCAGTCAACGAAGCCACTGAATCATTATTCGCTGCGCTATGTCTATGTCGTCGTAAAGCTCACGCAGCTCATTGTTCTATCGCTTGTGATACTTGTCGTCGGAAACGTGCAAAAGTCCAAAAACTTCCTCAGAATCTTTCTCTCAAACTCCAAGGGACGCTTCATCGGATGTTGTCATCGTCCGAGCTTCTGCACCATACGCAACGACGAACATGATGAGAGCCTTTTAGAGTGTTAGTTTTTTTCATCGAGAGAGGACTTTACTACTCAATTGCCTACTTAGTACAAAGTAGCACTCCCTTGGATTTCAAGGCTGGCATTGTTATTGTACCTGCGCGATTAAGTTGTGCGGCTCGTACGATCTTGGCAGCGAGTCACCATGTCTGAAATCTGGTCTGGAAACATATAGGTTAGCTTAGGTTAAATTATTGCCCGAAGAGAGCCCACTTGAACGAGAAATCCAATTGATCCCTTGTGATACCTTTGCAGTGGAAGAAGGGAGGGATGGCGACAATACGAGCGACTTAGGTGAGTCCATCTAATCGTACAAATGCGATCGCAAAGAGAACTAAAAGTACTACCGAGTCTCACCGCATGCATACCTAGCATACAATGACTGGTAAGGACGCCCACTAAATTTTAAAGTTTATGCTTTGTTAACCTAAGAAGCTAGATCGCATACCTCTAGTCCATCCGTGTTCAGAAGGATATGAAGACTTTGCAAGTTTGTGGACTTGGCCTTGGTGCGTTGACAGGCTGAGTTGACCTATCCAGGAGTAGAAGACAGATAGTCAAATGGATCTCAGACCTCTCATTGTACGAAGAGACTATCTCGCGAGTGATCAGGTACTCAGGTACTCAATGGCCTTGTGATAAGGGGCTCAGCTTAGTTTAATTTTAGGGAGTTCGGATGCGGTCAAGCCAGTTTTGAGCGCACCATCATCAAGCCTAGAGCTTTGATTGCTGCTTGGAGGTCGTAGTACATGTATGTTTACTCCTCTCACTGTTATTACACAAGTGACCAACCAAGCAGCTGCTTCTTTGATTGTGGCTACCTGCGTTTGAAGCATACTGTAGTGGTCCGGTAGCCTGAACTCCTGTTTGATGGTGAGATCCTCGTAAAATACTCCTTCACCAAACCTCCCATTCAACTTCAAGCCATCTGTTATGAGGTTAACTGCGCGGTGTTCCCAAATGCTGCACCTCGTCCACACCTCCTTGTTGGATTAAAATCTTACAAGTAGATTTATAGCCGAGGACAAAACGTCGGCCCACTCGCGTATCGGCTCCCACATCACTGTTGACAGTTATGATTTCGAGGTTGTAAAAGACTTCGTGTATTTAGGAACCAGCATTAACACCGATAACAATGTCAGCCTTGAAATCCAATGTAGAATATCTCTTGCCAACAAGGGCGACCTTCGGACCTTTGCACGTTGACAACGGCGAATATCGCAGGCGATGGAACAATGAACGGTATGAGTTTTACGGCTAGCGTTGCCTGGATCATGTCGTTCGAATGGATAGAAACGCTCCAGCTGCTGGTAGCAGAGGAAGAGAAAGGCCTCCTTTGAGTTGGAAAGATCAGGTGGAGAAGGATTAGGCTTCCCTTGGTGTGTCCATCTGGCGCCGGTTAGCACGAGAAAGAAACGTCTGGCGCACTTTATTAAACTCGGCCAAAATCGCGTAAACGGTTATCGCGCCAATTAAGAAGAAGAAGAAGTAGATTTATAGAGAGGTTGTTTATGAATTATAGGCGCAGACTGAGAGATTCTGTTAGCGCTGTTCACTAGTATCGATATCCCATTACCGCTTTCCAATTTTTACATGTAAAATGATAAGAACAGTGTAAATATTTGAAGGATATATTAAATTTTTATACCAGAAAATAAATCAAACAACAAATTTTAACTAAAAAATAATGGCAAATAGGATTTTCAGTAACGCTATAGGTTACGATGCTTGCAGCTTAAAAGTGAAACCTCTGCAGATTGGGATCACCAGCTTCCAATCAATCAACAGTCAGTCTTAGGAAAAAACCACTATATTAATTTTTTGTTTGAGTATCGCAATCAGGCCGTAAGACCTGTCTAATCTTCTCATTTACTTATCTAATCCGGCATCAAAGGCAAAAAGTAAAAGAAAGCAAACCGCCCGCTACTGCACTAGAAAGTGACTCCTTCCAGATGATAAGAAGAAAGAAGAGTGCTGATCGTAACCGCAAATAACAAAAAAAAAATGCTCAAAAGCAGACGCGCAGCCTCTCTGAGTAGTCAAGGATGCGCTATGAAGGCGGGGCGCATTTAACGCCTGACTTGTCAACAGAAGCAGAGACGGAAAAACAACAAATAATAATAAATGCCATAAAAATAGTGCAAACGCTGCTGAATCATTGATGCGCACGTTGATTAACGTCTTCAGAAAGTGATAGCCCAAAATCCAAAAACGAAAGCAAAGCAAAATAAAAGAAAACAGAAAAAATGAAAAGGTTAGTTTGGTTAGACAGCAGGCCGCAATTGTTTGCACAAAATAATAGAAAATAAAGAGTGCAGAGTAGTAAAATCAAAGAAAGCTGCAGACTTGTAGGCGCAGCTGAACCGAAGACTATGCAAAAGCAAAAACTAAATACAACAACGTCACTGCACTGCAATTCCATTCACTGCTCTTTGGAGAGGCGACATCCGTTTGAAGTTGGGTCAGAGGTAGCGCCTACGCACAGGACAAAATCGACAAAGTATTGCCAAATAATGCACCTCAGCCGCAGCCAACCAGACCAACTGCCAAACAACAACAAAGCAAAGCCAAACAAGGCTAAAATGCAGCACACGCAGTTGGAGTTGGCAGTGATTCAAGGAAACTCATCTGCCATTTACGACTATGAGCGACTGAGCGGGTGAGTGAATTAGTGACTCTGTGACAGCAATCACCTTGCAACGCATTACATGACTAATTTTTTTGGTTAACTTCATTTTTTTTTTCTTTTGCTTTACTGCACTTTTTTTCATGTTGTTTTTTTTTTTGGCTCAGATCTGCTTTGCTCTGCTTTTTAGGCGCGCAAAATCAGAACAACTTGTCTGCCTAGGCCGAGACAAATAGACGGCAGACAGGTTACCACACATTGTTCGACTTGAATGAGTGTTGCACAAGGTGCAACGTTGATGATACTGCCGTTGATTATTGTGTTGCAATTCCTTTGTTTTTTTGCATCCAGATTTGCTATAGATTATTTGTGTTGGGTTTCTATGAAATATTCGCCTTTGAGACATTGCAAGATTTTGTAATTCCAAGAATTTATTTGTGTCAAAGGACAATTTAGCATTGTTTCGATCCATTATTGATTTTTTGCTCTAACGTAACTGTAATGGACTTTGGGCCAAGTAATAGAAAAAGGATGGAAGTGTAACAAGGTGTTGCTGGCATTAGCAACAAGATGCGAAAATGAAATGCAGCCGCTCTCGGAAGAAGTGTCTAAGTAAAAGGTAAACTTATTTTTTTATTTATTTATTTTTTCATTTTTTATTTACATTAATAAAAATAAAGTTAAGCGAATTAAAAGAGAAAAATTTGAAATAAAATAAAACAAGATCAAATAAAATAAAAAATTCACTATAAATAAAATAAAATAAATTTAAATTTAAACAAAATAATATAAAATAAACACATTTTTGTAAATTCGTCAATTAAATTTTCGTATATTTTATTTTGGCTAAATTTTTATGTATTGTACATTAAGGGGTAACACCACTGTATACGCGTAAAATAAACACGATTTTTAAAGAATTTTTTTGTATAGAAGGAAAGGGGAAACAATCACTCTGATTTGGGAAGTTATTACTTATATACTAAAATACAAAACTACAAAGTTTGATCGAAGAATTTTACAAAATGGCGGTATTGGAGACATTTTTGTAATGTGGTTTCTCTTGAAGGAGCTCCGCGGCACGCAGCACAGAGGGTGCAAATTTTAATCTGGAACAAAGAAACATTTTTTTTCTTAATCTAGATAAGAATAGCTAGAGAAACACGGAGGGGATTTAAAAAATATTTATTTTTGTGGAATTAGCAAGCATTTGAAGGAAAAAACTCTATTTTGGACTAAAAAAACGGCACTTAAATAATTATAACAATCGTTTAAATTAATCTATCGAAAATCCCCTACGCTCTTCTCTTAAGAAGGTTATTATACAGACGTAGTGAAAAACCTGATTGAAAATATAATATTTAAAATTGTTTGAGTTATGCTTCGTGAAAATTTCAGAAAACGTGTTTTGAGAAAAACGCGTTTAAAGTTTGGAAATTTGGAGAAGTCGTTAGGTAGCAGTCACTAACGCTTGGTTAAAAGCTTAAAATATTTATGAAATAAACTTCGGTAACGTATAAAACTTTTTGTTCTGTATTTTAAAAGGTTCAAAGAATTTTTTAAGCTTATAAAAAAAAATCAATTTTTTGAAATTTCTACAGTGGTGTTACCCCTTAATAAATTAAATTAAATTAAATATAAGAGAAAAAATTAAAATTAAGAAAATAATATAAAAATATATAAAACAAGCAGAAAAAATTAAGTAAACAGAAAATAAAAAAATTAAATAAACTAAAATAAAAAAAAATATTAAGTAAAATAATACAATAACGAAATTTTTTAATTTTATTTTATCTTTTATCTAAACCATTTTATTTCCTTCTAATTTCTTTTATTTTCGTCACTTTCATTTTATTTTCTTCTAATTTCTTTAATTTAATTTATTTTATATTTATTTTACTACTTTTATTTTTATTGCATATTATTAAATGTAATTTTTTAATTTATTTATTCATTTTTTTTTTTCTTTTTTTCTTTTTTTTTAGTTTGTCTGCTTACTTTTATTGTATTTCATTTTCTTTCTAATTTCCTTATTTTGTGTATTGTAGTTTGTAATTTTATAAAATAAGATGAAATAGCATAAAAAATCAAAATGTGAAAAAGGAAATAGGTTTAATTTATTTGATTTTCTCCTGTTTTGTTTTCTTTGATTTTTTTTTATTTTATTTTTTATTTACTTTTTTTCTTTAAATTTCGTTTTTTATTGATGTGAAACTTCTTAGGCGTCGATGAACGAGCGAGAATGGAGAGTAAAATTTCAAGGCCATGCAACGTTTTGGGCATTGCCGTTCTACGAGAGAGAAAAAATATATAACTTAGTGGAAAAGGAGATATCTTCGATACACTATTTTTCCTGAGCTTTTCCTTGGTGTTGCTAATTTCTGGTGAGAAATAACACTGCCTACTTTTTGGTGTTTGTTTGGTGGTGCAAACTTGTAGGAAATATATTTTTGGTGTATACTTTTAGGCGTTATATTTCCTTGGTGCCTACTGTTTGGGGCGATTTTTGGTCCCAATTTTTTTGGCGTTTTTGTTTTGGTGCCTACTTTTTGGCGCTTATCCCTTTTTCCTGGCTAGTGCTTGTGCGTACTATAAAGTGCTATCCATTCCGGCGTCGGATTTATTGGTATTGCCTTGCGGTAATTTGTGCCGTTGCTGCGGTCCAGGAATCGCTGCGTTTGTGCGGGTGATAAACACTCGGAGTAGTGCGCGTTTTTGTGACGGTTTGTATCCGGCGTTTACCTACACCGGTCGACCCTTCTGCGTTTTTTGGAAATTTTGTCTATTTGTGTTCTCTGCAAATGTTGTGAATTTATTTAGATATATATTCTTTCTCTCTCATTCTCTCTCGGGTCTCTCCCTCTTTCTTTGTCTGCCTTGAAAGTTTTACATCTGTTATGTGTACTATGCTACATGCACTTTTTTTTTATTATACATATATATTTTAATGTTATGTGTTTGCTTCCATTATATTTACTTTACTTTCTATTTTCTTTTATTTTATCCACTTTTTTCATTTTTTTATTTTATTTCATTTCCTTTTACGATATTTTCGTCTATAGCTATTAGCTTTTAGCTATTAACTTTTTTTATTATTTTTCTTCTTCTTATTTTATGTAGTTTTTTATTTATTGTCTATTTTATTTTATTTTATTTTAGTGCCTTTAATAATTTTTAGTGTTATGTATTGTATTTTTAAGATTTACATTTTTTTAAATTTTACTTATTATATTTTATTTTCTTTTATTTTGTTTTATTTAAGTATATACATATAGTTTTTTTTATATTGACTTGGTTTTTTATATTATTTTATTTTATATTTTTAATTAAAGTTTTTCTTCCATTTTTTCTTTATTTGATTTTATATTTGTTTGTTTGTTGTATTTGGTTTGCTGGATTTCTTCTATTTCACTTAATTTTTTAAATATAATTTTCTTTCATTCTATTTTATTTCCCTTCATTTTATTTTCATTATCTTTAGTTTAACTTTATTTTTTTTAATATGTAATATTACCTTTCCTTTATTTTTCCTAATTTTATGCCGTTACCATTTGCCAGTCCAATGGGTGACTACTCTCAATACCACTACTATTCACTACCTTTTTTCTATAATTTTTATGTTTAATGCCCGCAGTGAAGATCGTTCCAGCAAGACCCTATGCCGATATGTCGCCTTAGAACGCACGCTACTACAAGGATGCCATATAAGCCGTATTTTTACATATTTTATCAAAATTCTTCTTCCTCTTTCATTTCACTCCTTTTCATATAGTTTATTTTCTTGCAACCTCAGTCGCCTTCATTGCGTTACTCTCTAATTTCATTATTCATACTCTTGAAATCCTTTACTCTTTTCTTCTTCTTTCTTATCCATTCCCAACTCTTATACCCCATTGTCTATGTTAAACCCTTCTGCATCATCACATCCTTGCACCTTTCACTTTCACCTTCACCTGCGAACACATCCTTTATTTGCGTAGGTGCCATTTGTTTCCCCACAAATCCATCACTCAACCACAACTCAACACGTTGCACTTAATATGAGAATCACAAGGACATACAATACCAATCTGAACAAATGTTGCATGCAGCAAATATAAAATACAAACAAACGTTCGGCTACTGAAATCCTTTCAAAGCGTGCGCGTGCACATTTCCTGTCTTCGGCCCATTGCAATGCACGGCAATCCTTTTTCCTTCTTTACCCCAATACCACTTGCGTTATTAGTTTTAATAAAAAAAACTCACTATTTACACAATGGCTTCAACATGCCACAGAAGAAGATTTGCTGAAAAAAGTATGATACGGATATTGTGCACTCGGTTGTTCCAGATTGGCGTAAGGGCAGGTGTTGTTCATGGTTATGATTTCAAATATTTGCTTTGGTTGAATGGCAAAGGGTTTCAGACGAATATTACAGGCTTAGTATTAGGTTATGATCTCTTTGTGTAAAGGAATGCCCGTACGCAGCTTCTGTTCATGTAGGGCTTGCGCGAAGCACTTGTACTCAATGAGCTACAGTCTTAAGACGTTAGGTTGTTGGTGCTTTGTTGGAATCGACGTATGCGAATATGCTACTTCCCCATCTGGAAATAAATCAACAGGAATGCTGTGACCACAACTTACATTTTTTTCCTTGTTCACTCCTCTCGGGAGCATAGGGCTTCGACAAGGCGTTTTAACGTTAATCTATTTGATTTCTGACAGGGTAGGTGATTTGCCTGCCGCTACATTATCAGTTATGAAAGAAAAACTTAAGTTGCTTATGAACCGACGTATTCGGCTGAAGAGCTCACTAAAGTCTGCAAAGTCTTTACACCAATAGATGCAGCTGCAGTGGCTGTCGCTTTAAAAAAAAACGACTTGGCAAAACCCAAAGCGATTCGTTCCTCAATAAAATACTACAGCAATAGATAAGCGCTATCGTCATCATCATTGTATCACAGTTCGTGGTGAATCATTGCTTCTATTACAATTCGCCTCCAAGTCACTCGGTCATGAGCTTCTCGTTTGATATCAGATATGCCTTTAGCTCCAAAGTCGCCCTCAATGTCATCTCTCCATTGAGCCGGCCTCTTCTTGTGTCACCTTGTGGATTTGTTTCGAAGATCTTTTTTATAGCTCTATCGTTGCTCATTCGTAGAATGCGACCTAAAAACAATTAACTCGGAAAAAACCACAAAGGTTCGAATGAGACTAACTCAGATTCTCTAGGGGTTTACAAAGGACACTCAAAATATTTTTTTCCTCTACCAAGAAAAAGCAACGTAAAACTTAACTCTGCCAGTGTTGAACTTTAACCCGAACTAACTCGAACTCTAACCCGAATTCTTACCTTCTAAGTACCAATACCTCCTGGCACAACTGTTAAGTAAATCGTCGGGAGGCGGCACTTGGCTCTCCGTCAATTACTCGTTGCATGCGGGCCGCCAAAAGTTGCGCGTATTTTAATCTCCCACAGTTTTGTTTATTTCAGAAAGAAACCTCCTCTGTTGAGCCTGTCCTCCCCTCTCACCTTACTTGTCTTACGTCGACTTAAGAGCCCGTTTCTTTGTTTAGTATCATCGGTTTAGCTAGCGCCGGCTTCGTAGAGGGATACTTCACTCACTTCTGCGTGCTTAAATGCATGTTGCAAACCCCTGATTGATGCCGAAATCTCAAGCGCACTTTGAAGTCATCATGATGTCGACTAAGTTTTCTGGTATTATTGGATCTTCTAAAAATGCGGTTAAAAGGGGTCTGCTGGCCACAAATTGTCGGCATACGAAATGCACATGCCTTGCATCTTCCTCCTCATGGAATACAGGACGTAAAAGCGACTCACGTGGCTTAAAGCGATGTAGGTACTTCTGGTAGCATCCATGACCTGTCAGGAACTGTGTTAGCTGGAAGTTAACATCGCCTGGCTTCGATCTTTGGAATTAGCGCATAAATCCACCTTCGTTTTTTTAAGTTATCCCAATGCTACTGCTATTTTCAGAAATATCTAGCCTTCCTTTTTTCTACTTACATATATAATTGCTGATATATTAGTGTTATCCTACTCCTTTCTAATTCGTTCCTCCGCCAATATATTGATGCAGTCATGACTGCGATCACTATTTCAGCTACGTTCGAAGTGGTTTTGTATGCGCTTAGCACGCTCAGTGCGTAAAGTCTGTACAAGGATCTTCTATATGTTCTTCTACCTTCTTTAATCGCACAAAAATGTATCCAACAAAACATAAACGAACAGTCCTAAATATTCGGTATGGGAATAAGTTTCCACCCTTGTAAAAGAGGTATCGCTGCTGATGCTCAACTACAACAATTATTGGATGAATAGGCATGTCGAGCCCTTGATGGCATATCTGAGGAGTTGCATGTTGACAGGTCAACCGTCGGTAAACGTTTGCACACGATGAGAATGGTCTAGAAAGCGGGTAACTGGATGTCACAACAATTGAAGATCCCTCTCCTTCGAGAGATCCCTCTTAGCGAGAGACGTTTGGTGACGTATGAGATGCTTCTTGGACGGCAGAAAAAAAAAGTTTAAGAAAAGTTTTACTGCATCGTATCTTCACTGGTGATAAAAAATGGATCTATTATGGTGGAGCCCGCCAGGTGAACCAGAACCTCAACAGCAAAAAAAAATATCCACGCTTCAAAGGTTATGTTATGCATCTGGTGGGATCAGGAGTGTGTCATCTATTATGGAGTCCTTAAGCCATCTGAAACCATCACTGGCGGTCGTTACCGACTGCAGCTAATGCGTTTGAATCGAGCTCTCAAAGAAAAGCGGCCGGAATGGGAAGGTAGACATGATAAACTGATTTTTCTGTATGACAACGCCAGGCCACAGGTTACTAAATCGGTCCAGAAAAATATTTAGAGCGACTGAATTTTAAAATCTTGCCCCATCCGCCGTATTCCCCAGACATTGTACCTTCGGATTACCTTTTGTTCCGATCAATGCACTCAGCGCTTATTGCAGAACGGCTCACTTCTTACGATCGCAAACTGGCTCACTGAATGGATCAAGTGAAAAGAACACGAATTTTTCGTCAGAGGAATCCGTATGCTGCCTGAAAGATGGAGTAAAGTTGTAGCTTCCAATGACACATACTTCACATAATGTCATATACTGTTTAAATAATTCGTAACTTTGGCAAAGAATGGACGGAAACTTATTCCCATACCCAATAAAAGCAGTCATGAGCGTAGTAGTTATGCAACTGAAGTGAGAGTAGCAGCGCTAGCTGGAGTACACATGAATAATTTCGCGAGTAGCACTCCGGCCGACTCCAAGTTCTTTGTTACTAAGCCAACTACAGCACTTAACATTTTTTTTACTATTGCTCGGAGCTACTAGCAATAACTAGACGTAGCTTGGAGTAGAGCAAAACAGTCCATCCTTCCTTTTGCGCTACCTCTACTACTCAACTGTTCAAGAGCGATAGCAAGAGCAAAAATGAAAATTTTACTTTGATTCGACAGATTGATTGGCTACATAATCCCTAGTTTTAAATACCCGCTACTGCCAGGCTTCATGCCTTTGTGTCATACCACCTCTTCAATTCTAGTAAGAAATCGTCAGCCCTATCATAGAATCCGTCGTGGAAAACCTTCGAATATGAATGTCTACTACGAATGCGGAAAAATTGTAATCGTGGGTTCCATGTGAACACGAAAAAAGTGCTACCAAATTCAAATTTCAAATTTTGATACTTCAACAACAGCTCACTTCAATGTAAACAAGACAATTTAGCAACTAATTAAGTTTTTTGTCAAGTAAGCTCAATTTTCAAATTAAAATGTATTCGTTGACATGTGCGGCTATGTTAATGCAGAAGGAAAGTGAGAGAAGCAAACGGAGTCTCAGAATTGAGCGAAAAATATTGAGAGACGCAAACCACCCCTCTCGATATGGACGAACCAATGTAATTGCTCGTCTTTTTGTTTGCTAAGGTTTATCAAAAATTACCGATTAAAGAAAGTTGCATTTATATACGTTTTGAGTTTCATTACAGAGACAGCGCAATCTCAGCGAGATCGTCATCCATAACTCCAATTCTCCGACTATCTTCTGTTTTACGGTTTCTTGCGGAGGAAGGCTATCAGCACTGCGTTGGTAAAGATTTTTACGTGCCAATCGGGCAGTGTACTAAAATATGTATTGGTGTCACTACTAACACGATTTTGTCTTCGGTGGGTAAATCTCGACATGAGTGCAGAACGAAAAACGGCAAAGCAAGGTGGAATTCTCGCATCATTTTGTGTGTGGATGGGACGCACATAAAAATTATTTCCCTCACTAGAGAAAAATTCCTTTACTATAACCGAGGGGGCTACTATAGTATCAATGCCATGGTTGATTTCTCCTTTTTTAGCTCCAACAAAGAGGCGTACTGCTGCCGTGTTGTTACAACTTTACACCTGTGGAAGTCACATAAAAGTTTATATACTTCAAAAATTTATTTTTATTTATAGTTTAGTTAATATAGGACTTATATTTTACAGCTTTTTTATTTGTTTCCTTTTAAATCCTCGTTTTATTACTCGTTCTAATTTTTGTCCGTTAGTCTAACGTCGTCGTCGTCGAAAACTTGTACGAAACTCTACGATTTGACGTTACGAGTGTATTCGATGAATGCTACTCTACGAATTTCGAATGTACGTTCGGAAATATTCAAATTGTTTGATTACAATTTCTTAGTTTCTATGAAAAACAGTCTACGATGGATTGCATGATAGGGCTGCGTCTCTCCCAATTAAAGCGCATGTAGTCTGTGCAACCTCTACTCCTTTTTGTTATTGAACTATGCCCGAAGATCTGTAAGTTACTACTCCAGCGGCCATTAATCTTCCCATGAAGTTTGCTGCAAGATTTTCCACCATCAAGTCAATAGTTGGTGTGCCAAGTATCATTTCTAGCGCCGTCGTAGGAGTGGTTCTCATCGTTTTTGTTATGCACAGAGCAGCGAGTTGCTGAATCCTTGTCAATGGCATTAAATACTTCAATTTTCTTGTTGCTATCCACCATACCAAGGCCCCATGCAGCAATATCGGTCTACCTATTGCCGTATAGCACCAATGCAGCAGTCCGAGTGATAAGTCCCAAGTAACGCCTTACTTTCATACTAGCCTTTTTCACCCATTCGTCAACATTGTGCTTCCACAGTAGTTTCTTCTTCGCGATTTTGGCCGAGTTTAACAAAGCGCGCCAGTCGTTTCTTCGTGTTAACTGGCGCCAATTGGACACACCTGATCTTTCCAACGCAGAGGAGGCCTCCCTCTTCCTCTGCTACCACCAGCTGGTACCGCGTCGAATACTTTCAAAGCCGGAGCGTTTGTATCCATCCGAACGACATGACCCAGCCAAGGTAGCCGCAGTAGTTTACTGTCCAATATTTGCGTCCGAGGTATTTCGCATGAGCTTTGAGATGTGGTTAGTTATTGTATCACTGCGAGAGGTTCTACGCCGGGACGTTATATTTCCTAGTAAAAGTATAATGACCGTCATTTCCGCATTTATTTTCTTTTCCACGATATTTCGAATTTTTTGTTTTCAAGTCCGAAGTTCTCCCTAATCAAAGTCGTGTCTCCAACAATACACAAAAATCGATTTTTACTTTTATTTGTATTTTTTCTCTTTTATTTGTATTTATTGGTTCTTTTTTGTATTTAAGTTAATCAATTTAATAAAAACTTATCAAGCCGTACAACAACTTTTATAAATGTTTTCCTGAAATAACTAAAGTGCATTCGTTGAATGCCAAACTTTGTTATTCCCTTGAGTAAATTTGGTGCTGCTGTATGTGTAATGCAGTACATAATCAAATATACATACATTTGAAAACAAAAACATAGATAAAAAAATGTAAAAAATTATAAATGTAAAAAACAATAAAAAAATTAAATACTTAACTAAAATTAGTTGATTCGTGTAATAAATTCCTCGACTAGACCTTAAAAACTATGAACGCCATTCAGTAGTAATTTGCTAAATTATTAAACTTACACTAAATTAAATTAAAATAAATTAAATTAGACAAATGAGAATCGAACGCATGAATTTTGAGTAAAACGGCACGCCAAAATGGACTGATCAGCCTTTCCACTTCGTTACCAGCACTTTTTCGCAGTTCCAGCTTTCCAAGGCGTTTATTGTCATTCATGTCAGCAATCACGACTTCGCGACTTTATTCAACTTGCCACTTCCCCTCTACATGCACGCTTATCTGCGTAGTTGTGCTGGTGCAATTTGTGGTGATGTGTTTGTTGAGCAGCGACATGCGCGAAAAGGATTTGCCGCAAGCCTTGCAAGCGTACTTCTTCACCTCGACATGTGTCTGCTGGTGGGCGCGCAAGTTGGAGCGATCGGCAAAGGAGCGCGGGCAGTCGTTGCATTGGAATGGTTTCTCGCCGGTGTGCGTGCGTATGTGACCCTGCAGCAGCCAAGGGCGCGAGAACGCCTTGAAGCAAATGGGACATTTGCAGGGCAGTGTATGGGTGCGTATGTGCATCTTTAGTGCGCCAATGGTAGTGTAGAGCTTGCCACAATCCTGGCACGAATGTTGCTTCTTTTGCTGATTGCACTCGGCAGCCGGGCAATGGAATTGCTGGTGCTTTGACAAACCAATCGAAGTGGAATACATTTTGTTGCACTTATCGCATTTGAAACGGTAATGGCCATGTTTGTTGGACATACTGTTATTGTTGCTGTTGTTGTAGCACTCACTATCACTGCTATGCAATGAATCCTGTAGCAACTTGGCACTCGCATGATGGATCACCGACACTGGTATATCACTACGCACACTGAGATCCTCGGGCACTGCACTATTGTCATCCGCCGAATTCGGACTGGATGGTGGCGTCATTTGCTGATAACTGTTTACCGAACGCGGTGAGCTGGCAATCGATAAGGCTGGTGATGGGAAAATCGAGTGAAGATTACCGACATTGGGCAGGTAGGAATTCCAGAGCGCCGTCACTGGTGTAACGCCTGCGGCCTGCGCAAACGCAGCTTTGTAGTTGGTAGCTGCTGTGGTGTAACTGCAGGTATCGGCAGTTAAGCCACGCAGATGTATATCCTCTGGCATCTGCTGCTGCTGCTGCTGATGGTGAGTATAGTCTGACTCACAGTCGGCGTTCGAGCAGGGCGTGAGCATGCCAAGATTCATAGCCAAATCAGCGTAGAGTGGAGTGACAGAATTGGCAGGCGATACGAGACGATACTGATTGGATGGTGAAAGCAATTGCGTCGTTATGCTTGACCTGGAGCTCTCCTTCGAGAGATCTAGCGCGCACTCGCGCTTGACAGGGAATGTGTACTCCTCAAAATGAATGCTGCTGGATTTACGCTTCAACGAGAGATCTTGCGGATGTTCGCCTTGATGCGGCAGCTCAGGTTCCAGCGGTTCCTGCTTTATGTGCGCCACCGGTGCATCGTAAAATTGGGAAGAAGCAATCATTGGCGCACTGGTTTCGGGTTTGGTCTCGTAGATGATGGGACGCTTCTTGAGCGGACAGCTCTTGTATTTTGTGGTGTCTATGAAGGTGTGTGCTTGATGTGTGACGGCCATGTTTTCCGAAGATTTTTGGTTTTTTTGTTTGTTATATTAAAAGAAATTAATTTTAAATAAATATATTTTTTTTTGTTGCACTTTTGAAGAATGTCTTTTTCTTTAACTGGATTGTACACTTATTTTTGTTTTTTTCTACTTTGCTTTGTTTTCCACACAAAAACAACAATCGCTGAAGATCAACTTCTGCGTATGAAAATAATTTCTTGAGTTTTTATTTTACTCTCTTTGCTTTATTTCTCCGTGTTCTTCACTCTGCGAACACTTCTGCTGCTCTGACAGGTTCGACAACAGGCTCGGCCTTTTATAGTAACCCTGTCTAGTATTCGAAGCATTTAAGGCAGATTCACTTCAATTGATTGCCACGGTCACGGCTAGCACACGGTTGAATGGTAGCAGTTGGGACAACCCAAAAATACAACAATAAAAGTACAAATACTGCGCTACAACAACACGCACAAACACATTCTACCTACTCTACTCCATTCCACTCTTCTCTGTATTTATTTCAGCCTATTCCTCTCGTGGTTGTTGTTGCCGCTGCTGCTTCCCGCTAACAACACAAGACCGTATGGGTTTTCCCCCTTATTGCGTGCTTGCTCTCCATATGCTATGTGCCGTACAGTATTCTATTTACAAAAAAGTGTCACAGCAGCTACGTAGTACCTCACGTAGTACGCACAGACACACGTGCCCATTCATTGGTGCACTACGTCGGAATCCCTTAATGCATGCGCAAGCAGTCTATAACCACCACCGAGCAATCGAGCGAGTAACAGCATCGCCGAAGCAACACTAGTAGCTGTGAATGTGTATTGCTGTTTGAGCGCTTTCCGGAGGTACGCCCAATCCATGAGCAAATCATGAGCTGGTTTCACTCACCCATCTTTGTTTTCGAGTCATAATCGTTTGTTTACTAACGACCAACCCTTCGGCATCAAGTGTTCCTACCAACTATCGCATTAGAGCGAGGTCTCTCTCTTGAGTAGGATCGCTTGAGAGCTGCATATTCCATTAGTGACTCAACGCCATGCCACTCAATTGATATCCTACGCTCGCACTTTCTCAGCCTCAGCATCCGATCCTGCCACCGTTGCGTAGTGTGAAATTCTCACATTTCTGCCACACTTTCTTTCCACCACCGTGTGTCCGTCCATGCCTCCCATGTGTGTGATCCAAACAATTTAAACTTCATCGATCCATCGATATTGTGATTTGTTTAATTTTTTTTTGTTTTTCAGAAAATTGCCATCTCCATTACACTTCTCTCATTTCGTGCTAAGACTGCCTGCCTGGCGCGCTCGTTGACTGCTGGCTGTAATAACTTGTCAAAAATGTGTCCCAAGAGTGCGTTGATTGGCGTTGAAATAGAAAGCGCCTCGCTGAAGCTCCCCTGTCGATCGCACATGCCAACATCAGCAATTTTCGTATATCAGGAGGGGGAGCACAAAAACCAACGCATGATGTTGTAAAAATTTCTCCCAGTTGTTGTTGTTCTTGTTAATAATACAGCAGGCTCATATGTATGTGTGTAAGTATTTTTGTAAATTCCCCTCGGCAGGTATGCACCATTACTTCAAAAGAAAAAATGCTCAGCATGCAGCACTCAATTTTACAATTTTAAGTGGTTTCACTTCCACTTCGTTCCTCCCGCTCCTGTAATGAGTTTTCCAATTTTTTTTTTTTCTTTCAATTTTTTTTTCAATTTTTTTTTCAATAAGCCTACATATTTGCCCATTTTCATCGCACTCGAATTAGAAACTGGAATGCACAGCGATGCACCATACACACACACTCGCGCACACTTGTGAGAACGCACTGTATACCTTTGGGGTTGCTTCCAGTGAAATATGATTGCTGCCCGGTGCTTCATTCCAAATGCATCAAATTGCTTTGCTCACACATCGACGCAACGGTGAAATCGCCTGTGCAGCTCTTCGCCTTGTTTTGGTGCATTGCTTCTGCTGCTTCTTAGTCGGGACACGGCATTTTTACTCTTGTAGCTTCACCGGTGCTGCACCTCTATAGTCTTGTCATGCACCATCTGTTTTTAATGAAGTGAATATTTTGGTGCAGACGGAAAGTTTTAGAATTGTTGGGGAGGGAATTTCGCGTTGAATATGGGTGTGTGTGTGTGGGTTTAGTAAGGCAGTTTAGAAAGCCTTTCCCAAACTTTGCTTCAAATTTACATGCGTCCACGATTTTCTTAATTTTTCTTATGCCAGCTCAGTAATATTCCCGCCAGAGACCATCTCAAATGCCAATTTGATTGGCTATTTCTGCATAGTAAAGGCGACACTCCAGCAAACAACGACTTCCACTTACCGTAAAACGAGATGGGGTAATATTTCCGCTTCCACTTCTTGATATGGGTGCCAAAGCATAGTAGCATCCCAGGGCTTTGTAGGTTAGGTTAGATTATACTGGCTGCCCGAAGCCACGCAGAGACCATTTTGGTCCATAGCGATACTAGATCAGAGTCCTATTTTTAGCGAAAACTGCATCACTCAAGATGCGCGTAGTGTTCGCGAATTTTAGGAGTCGCTCAAGCTCCAGTTTAGTGAGAGATTCTAGTATTTCAAGCCTGAGTGCTCCCAGGTGGCATAGTTTAGTTTTTGAGAGAACCAGACAGTAGCATAGAAGATGCTCCAGGGTTTCTCTTGCACCCAGCTCATTACATTTCCTGCAAGCATCGTTAAGAGTTGGATTTTTAGATTTAGCTTGTAAGCCTGCGCTGTAACTAGGCAGTGTCTTGTTAGTACTCCAACTAGAGTTATGTAGCTCATTCTATCGAGCGATATAACCAATTTGGTATACCTGCCATCGTTTGCGCGTTTGGACAAGATGCTGGCAACTTTGCAATTGATTAAGCTTAGCCATATGCCTTTTGGCTTTCCTAACATGAGTTCCTCTAGTTTTGTTTAAGTTTTTAGTTTCAGTATCTGACTTATTTGATCCTTTGCAAGTCTCGGGCCTTCCTTGGCTATTCCATTCACTGTCTCATTTCCCTCTACGTTTTTATGCCCCGGAACTCAATATACATATGAGTGAGTGAGCTTATTAATCGCTTCCTGGCATTCATGGGCATTTTTGGATGATAGACAGTGTGATTTTATCGCTTTAATAGCCGCTGGCTATTCACGTCTGTTCATGATATGTACAAACTCTGCTGCTTTCTTTTACATATCTCAGCTTCCATTAAATATCTAAGCTTGAAACCCAGTGTAATAGTTAGAGAGTTTAAACGACTTTTTGTAATTGTAAGGCCATTATAAATCCCGCCATATCAGCGCATGAATTTAAGGTTTATTTTGAAACTCTGCTGAGCCCTACTGCTAATGTGACAAGGAAATTTTTTATGCACATAACTTCCACGCTGATGATCTGCTTGAGGCAGTTTTTTCACCAGACGAAGTTAGATCTGTGCTCAACAAAGTTAAATTAAACAAAGCTCCAGGGATTGATAGAATTTCTTACGATTTCTTAAGAAATGCCACCGATACTTTCATTGCGGCTATGGCAAGTGCTTACACAAATCTCTACGAAAAATGCAAAGTAGACGAGGCTTTTAGAACCAGCGTAGTTTTTCCTATTTTCAAAAAAGGGCATCCTGCCATAATAGGAAAGTACAGAGGAGTTTCATTTCATGAACTGCTTTGCTAAAGTTATGATGGGCATAATTAACGAAAGAATAACCTTTTAGACTGAAAGGAACAGTATTTTAAACGAGTATCAAGCCGGCTTCAGAATGAATTACTCCACAGTCAACAATATATTTAATTTAGCCACAATTGTCCAGTTAAAAGAAGAAAGTTGACGTTTATTTTGTCCACTTTAAAACGGCGTTTGATAGAGTATCAAGAAACGCCTTGATATATAAGCTGCACCATATTGGTCTTGCAACGAAACTAGTGAAGTTCATAGAGAATATATACAGCAATACAAAGACAGTGGTATGGAATGGCTGAGTAACTTCAAATACATTCAAAACAAACTCAGGCGTCTAAAAGGGATGCTTAATGTCGCCAATACTATTTGCTCTTCACATAAACGACTTACATGAAAGCTTACCTTCTAAGTTTAAACAGAGAAGGGAAATATATTAGACTTTTAATGTATGCGGATGATATCATTTTGTTAGCGGGTCACCCAGGCAATCTACATATGATGGTTATGGGGTTATATACAGTTAGAAGGCGGAAAAACGCTAGAAAACTTTTAAATTTATTGATCTACACATTTTTTGCACATATTTTGTTATCTTTTAACTGTATTTTAAGACTTCTTCTTCTTCCTAATTGGCGCGATAATCGCTTACGCGATTTTGGCACGTTTCTTTCTCGTGCTAAACGGCGCCAGTTGATCACACCAAGTGAATCCAAGTTCTTCTCCACCTGGTCTTTCCAACCCAAAAGAGGCCTTCCTCTTCCTCTGCTACCACCAGCTGGTACTGGAGGATGGTTCCATGTGTAGAGGTCCACGCAAGTGAGAAAAGTTATTGATCGCCTTTCACTTGGGAGTGGATCCTTCTGTATAAGGTTCAAGCAGCTCACAACTTCCGGGATTAGCCCAAGCGTCCTCTGCATAGCTTCGCAACACCCGTTCGGGAGTGAGCTCAATTGAGAAGGCGAAGCATCCCAGGATAGCTAGTTGTGCGGTGGGTTTGGAACCCGTCACTTAAAAATCCCCTCCAATGAAAAGATTTTAAGACTTAGTATTAGTAAAAATATTTATTTGGAAAGGAGCTACTGCTGATCTCCGGGAGCTCCTCTCAAAAAACACGTTTTGCGGTGACCACTATATCTCTGAACTGAATCCTCTGAAATTAAAATACCAAACAGATTTCGTTAAAGTAATGTTAAATCTAGTAATTAGTCGAAGAAATAAGCAAAATAAACTTTCTTGAAAAAATGGCGGTTTCTAAAAAAAAAACGATTTTTGACCAAAATTTCGGTCTTAAATTGTTTATAATAAAAAAATATTTATCGGTGACAAAAAATCCTCGATTAATTATTAAAAAATATATTTAAGAAGCTCGTGTTAAAATTTTAGTTAATCGGTTTGCCGTTTTCGAGTAATGTTGGTCACCGACTTTGAAAACACCATTTTGAGAAAAATGCGTTTAAAGTTTGAAAATCACTTTCAAGCACACTGAAACGCATATAATCCCTTAAATGACTTTTTGTTATTGTAAGGCAGACAAGTTAGCGAGAAAAAACACTACCACTCGCCCCCTCTTGGGTTGATAGTTTCGACAAGTAACGCTGCAAAAAGAATTTGGCCGAAATAATACGTCAGGCGCTCAAAGGCGCTACTTAATCGAACAAGCTACGCCAGTTGCTTTAATCACAGGCCACTGTCTGCTAGGTCGACATTTTCAAAGATTGAGGAAGAAGATTCAAGAATGAGGAGGAGGAAGAATCTGTCTGTAAGCTTCTCTGTCACTGTGGATCGGCAACAGTATAAAAGTGTTGGTTTAGAGAGCGACTGTCACTTCTACCTACCTACCTATTTCTCGGACCAGAGGAAAAGTTCAGTGAACAACTAGAGATAATTGCAGAGGTCGGAATGTCATGCCTTAAACCTAAGCTGCAGTGAAGCTATGACACTGACGCAAAATAAACGTGTTAGTGCGTGAGTACCATTCGGAATTCAGAAAGAAAAGAAAAAGATTTTTCTAATAGCGGTCGCCCCTCGGCAGGCAATGGCAAACCTCCGAGTGTATTTCAGTCATGAAAAACCTACTCATAAAAATATCTGCCGTTCGGAGTCGACTTGAAACTGTAGGTCCTTCCATTTGTGGAACAACATCAAGACGCACACCACAAATAGGAGGAGGAGCTCGGCCAAACACCCAAAAAGGGTGTACACGCCAATTATATATAAAGGGTGATTTATTAAGAGCTTTTCAACAAAACACACGTAAAATTCAGAAAAATGCATGAAATTTGAATTTAAATCGAAAGTACAGTCCATATAATTTAATGTTTGAAGATTATTTCATGCAAATGTTGACCACAACTGCGCTTCAAATGGTCCATCCGCTTAGTCCAATTTTGGCATACTATTTCCAATGTTTCGGTCGGTATCTCACATAAAAATGCTTTAATGTTGTCTTCCAATGCGTTAATTGAAGCCGGCTTGTCTGAATAGACATGAGCTTTAACATAGCCCCACAAAAAATAATCTAAAGGCGTTATATCGCACGATCTGGGTAGCCAATTGACAAGTCCCCAACGGGAAATAAAATGTTCACCGAACTCGCCTCTCAACAAGTCCATTGTTACGCGTAATGTGTGGCATGTGGCACCGTCTGGCTGAAACCACATGTCATGCAAGTCAAGCTCTTGCATTTTGGGCTAAAAGAAGTTGGATATCATTTCACGGTAGCACTCACCATTCACAGTTACGTTACGATTCGCAGCATCTTTGAAGAAATCAGGTCCAATGATACCTCCAGCCCATAAATCACACCAAACTGTGACCTTTTCTGGATACATTGGTAGCTCTTGCAATTCTTCTGGCTGATCTTCACTCCAAAATCGACAATTCTGCTTATTTACGTACCCATTGATCCAAAAATGAGCTTCGTCGCTGAACACAATTTTTCGATAAAAAAGTGGATCTTCGGCCAACTTTCAACGAGCCCATTCACCAAAAATTCTGCGTTGCGGTAGGTCGTTCGGCTGCAATTCTTGCACCAGCTGTATTTTAAAAGGCTTCACACCTAAGTCCTTTCGCAAAATTTTCCACGTTGTTGAGTAACAGAGGCCCAATTGCTGCGAACGGCGACGAATCGATAATTGATGGTCATCATTAACACTGGCCGATACAGCTGCGATATTTTCTTCAGTTCGCACTCTACGTAAGCGTGTTGGTAGTTTGATGTCCAATAATGTAAATTTGGTTCTAAATTTAGTCACAATAGCTCGAATAGCCACTTCAGTGGGTTGATTAAACTGACCATAAAATGAAAGAAGCGCGCGATAAACTTTCTTAACAGATCACGCATTTTTATAATAAAATTCAATGATTTGCAAGCGTTGTTCGTTTGTAAGACGATTCATGGTTAAATTATAGACCAAACTGAAGCTGTTTGACAGTGAAACAAAACACGAAGCTGTTTAAACCAATTGTTTAAAAAGATAATAGCTAAAAAATCACCCGTTAGTATGGAACGTAGGTGAAATGGTTGAAGTACTACTCTGGCGCTCCTTTATTTATTGTGTTAAAGCTAATAAATATATTTTTGTTTTGAAAATGTTCAACTTAAATGCGGCGAAAGTATTTATTTATAATAGCTTATGGAAGAAGGGAATCTACTAATTTTTAATTTTGCGAAAATGGTTTGAAACTGTTTTTTAATCGATCTTTAGCTCTTGGGCGATGCTACGACTACTAACATGCCGGTTAACTCCGAATATTTCTGTGATTTTATCGACATTTTCGACAATGAGCCTGCCTGTGCGAGGGGCATCTTTAACATCAAAAATGCCTAAATGGATTCGACGAAACCAAAACTGCATGCAATTAGCCGTTACAGTATCGGCACCATAAACACAATTCACAAATTCAGCGACCTGCCTTGCATTTGCGCCTTTATCAAAAAAGACCTGTAAAATATACCAAATTTTCTCTTTGCTGACTTGCATTGTTAACAACCTGCAACTCACAATTGAATGGAACAAAGACAAAACAGCAAAGGCAAACTTTTTTAATGTGAAATGTCGCCTGAACAACTTTGATCAATACATTACGAGGTGTCCATCACTACAGCCAACTACCGAAAACATAATGGCTTTCTTTTCCCCAAACTAATATTTTCTTTTCTTTTTAATTAAATATTGATGCAAGGTGTTTTAAATGGCTCGTCGTGCCTGTGCAATACAACTGAAACAAACTTAGTCGATTTCTAAGTAACTTTCAAGGCCAACCTTGAATAGCTCGAAAGCAATAGAAAGGTACTTTATTTGTTTTTGTTTCACTTTGCGTCATTAAAAATACTCACTGACATCGCTTTGTTATTGGATTCATAAAGGTAACTAATTATTTTGTAGGACAAAAGAGGAACAAAAGCACGAATTCATGTTCACGTAACTTTCACTTATCAAAAGACTACCAGAGGCGAACTGCATATGGCATGGATAAATTAAAGAAAATTTAGGATAAAAAAATGTGTGTATGTAAATTAAAATTAAAAAATTTCAATTTTAAGCTACCTGAAATTTTAAGCCTCCAGCTTACTTTGCAGTATCTTTTCTTCTTTTCCAAAATGGAAACTCATGCGTTCGCAAAAGTCGTAAAAATATAGAATATTTTCATTACACACAGGTAAAGCTGCCATCGAGATATGTATTTGAGAAAATTTTACTCTTAGTCCGAGTTCTGATTATTGTCTGAACCAAAGTGTCCGTCGTAGCCGAATGGGTTGGTGCGTGATTACCATTCGAAATTCACAGAGAGGTCGTTGGTTCGAATCTCGGTGAAAGCAAAATTAATAAAAACATTTTTCTAATAGCGGTCGCCCCTCGGCAAGCAATGGCAAACCTCCGAGTGTATTTCTGCCATGAAAAAGCTTCTCATAAAAATATCTGCCGTTCGGAGTCGGCTTGAAACTGTAGGTCCCTCCATTTGTGGAACAACATCAAGACGCACACCACAAATAGGAGGAGGAGCTCGGCCAAACACCTAACAGAAGTGTACGCGCCAATTATTTATTTTATTAAGTGTATTTTTTTAAGTGTAGTAATAAAGAGTGTCGAACGCCTTATTTTACTTCTGATAAAAAATGAAAAAAAATCCAATTTTTTTCTCTCTTTTCAAATTACTCTGTAAATATCTTCTTCTTCTTTCATAGCGTTACAACGCGGGGTGCGTGAAAAGTTTTCTTCAAAATGCTCCTCCAAAGCGGTCTTTCTTGAGCTGTTGCTTCGTAGTTATGTACGTATTCGCAACTTCTTAAGATCGAGTTCCACTGCCTCTATCCAACGGTTCCTCGGTCTGCCTTTGGCCTTTACACCCGTTAGCTTGCCTGTCATGGCTTTCTTGGCGGAACAGTCAGCAGGCATACTGATCACATGACCCAGCCATCTTATGCGCTGCGCTTTAATAAAACGTACAGCTGACTCGTTCTGAGTTAGATCGTTCAGTTCGGAGTTCAATCGAATTCTGGGATGTTGTCATCGTCATTCATGGGATATTGCCATCGTCCAAGTTACTGTGTCATACGTTAGGACGGGCATGATGAGAGCCTCGTAGAATGTTAGTTTTGTTCGTCGAGAGAGGACTTTGCTGCTCAGTTGCCTACTTGTAGTAAGTAGCACTTGTTGGCAAGAGAGATTCTACGTTGGATTTCAAGGCTGACATTGTCATCGGCCTTAATGCTGGTTCCTAAATATGGAGGAAGTCCACGCAAGTGGGGAAAGTTACTTTTTCCGCGTTTACTCTCGGCAAAATGCTTCCGCGCGCTTGTAAACAATACTCTGAACTGTCATTTAGCCAACTAACAGTCAGCTAATAACCGTGCATCAGGTGCGCGAGCGGTCTGAAGTTGGTTACACTTCGAATGCCGAACGCTGTATTGTTTACATTGACCATTTTTAAATTTTTTAATACCTCTTCAGAAAGGGCATAAAATTATGGCCCTTTTTGCCTTACTTCTGAATTACATCAATGGATTAGGTGGCATCCGAAATCAGTTTTTAAACCTTTATTATATATTTAGTATACTTTTACTTTTGTATGTGTTTATTTTTTAATATAAAAATCGTTTGAATTCATATTTTTTATTTAAGCTTGCTTCCCAATTTGGACACGCTACCATCACTGGTTTTGGATCCGTCGGTGTAGAAAGTGTGCTGATATCCCCTTAATAGGTTCTCTGGACCTTACCATTGATCATTGAACAATTGTAGTAAAAAATAAGGTGTTCAGCTTGCTTTGTAGTGTTTTACCAAAGGCTACACAAATGAAATATGTAAGTTAACACCAGCAAACGCGCATCCGGCCAAAACTCTATTCGCACCAATATTGCTGACGACGCATCTACAGGTTTGCGCGTGACAACAACAGCAAATTGCATTCACGAGTCACGCGGGCAACAATGCAGCAAGTGGTAGGAGAATTAAGAATTCAGGTATTTAGGCAAAGTGGTTGAATAATTAGTTATATTAACTCACCGGCCTCAATCGACTGTCCTTGCTCTCACAAGTAAAATAAAATGTTTAAAATAAAACCTATAGTGTTTTACTAGCTTATGCGTGAAATATATTCTTAGTGCATCATAATTGAGGGACTTAGCAATAAACTTACAAATATTTTTCCACATACATGCATACCAACATACAAACTCGTATATGAAACTGACAGGTACCCAACAAAAAATTTTTTCACAATACCAGGAAGATGTTGTTAAGGACCCTCTGCAGTTTAATGTTCAGGCGCCTACGAGCTCGCGAGCACCTAAAGCAAATACTAATTTTCCCAAGAAATTCGTTAAACGGTTAAAGAAAATCTTCAAGTTAATTCAGGTGCGTTGACTGCCAAAATACGCGCCTGGTAAGTGGAAAGTAAATTTTTAGGAAAGAAAATGCTTAAGTGGTTACATACGTCCAGAATTTTCAAAAAAGACATATTTCTGTGGAAGTCGATTAAAAAAATTCCCCATAATACAAAATTATGGTAGAAACTTTAACTGCCCGACGAGAGTTTGATGCGCACAGGTAGCTGTCCTTCGTTACCGCGCGACCTCGAGCGAAATGCACTTGAAAGTTTAAACTCGTTTTTCTCGAAATTTTTTGTACGGCACTTAACACCATCAATCGAAAATCGTTCTATGATCACAATTAATTTTTTCCGCCAATTCGCGCCAAATTTGTTTCGCGACCGTTCCCCTTCAAAAGTGATTTGAGACGTTCTTCATCGAATTCGGAAGGCCTTTGGAACTTTACAAACAATTTCCATGCTGGTTACTCGCCTATGACACCTCCTTCACACAAGTCGCAAATGTCTCGGACTACTTCGGCAGCTTTTTGACCTCGTCCATCCGGCTGATGTTATCTGTGATGTTATCAGTCAGAGGAGATTAAATTTTATTAAAATGTGCGCGGGTAAACAATAAAATAATTAGATAATTCGCGCTTTCACTTCTGTTTGGCCAAGCTCCAGCTCCTATTTGTGGTGGGCGGCTTGATGATGTTCCACAAATGTGCGCGGTTATATGTACGTATAAAGATGGGTCCGGACTGAATTTGGCACTTCCTTAAGGATGGTACTGAAATTATAAAAAGCCCTTTATGATATACTAGCAAACCCGGCCCCCTTCGCTGGGCACACTAAAATAGAATAGATATGGTTTAGAACAGAAAATATATGGTTTTCATATTATTTATTTCTTTATTCTTTATTCAAGCGCTTTGGCATAAACAATATTTTTTGTTTTTCTATTTGTTTTTGAGTAAATATAAAATATAAATTGAAAATCAGGAAAAAAGAAGATTGTTTTTAAATTTCAAATCAACGCATATGAATAAACAATCGTCTTTTTTCCTGATCATCCATGAATTTTTCGTTTCAATTTATATGTTTTATTAAGCATTGGAGCTTTTTTAACCATTATCCATTTATATTTTTCAAAAAACGAAAAAAATTGTTTTTTCCACGAACACATAACTTCATTCGGATTTCACATTAAATTCTCAAATTTCGTAAGAAATTATTCTCTGTTCCAAAATCCACTCCAAAAAAATTCACAAACAATTTTTACATGTTGCACTTACGTTTTTTCCTTATGGCATCCAAATCAGAAAGAAATATTGACACATTGTAACTCACACTGTCAATTTGACAGTTCAGTTCCGCCCCAAGCGTTAAAAAAGTAAGCGACATTATGGCTGGCTCAAAAGAACGCTGTACCCGTTGCCAGTGCTCCGAATTACAACCAAACTTTACGAAACCCATTTTCAATACTTACTTAACAATGTGCGTAAGTTTGGTTTAATTCGGTGCAAAGACACGGCGGGTCCACGTTTTGGCATATATTTCCAGACCCTAGTCATCAATGGGTGTGAAAATTACCCCGTATTAAAGCACTTATCAACAGCTTTCATTTGATACCCATATTGTACAAACACATTCTAGGGTCCACGTTTTGGTCTCTATCTCGAGACCCTAGTCACGGAGCGGCATGAAAAATACTCTGAACTAAAGCATTCACCAACAGCTTCCATTTGATACCCATATTGTACATACACATCCGAAGGTTACCCGGCTCCACGTTTTGACCTATATCTCGAGCCCTATCCACCAATAGATATCCAAACTATACGGAAACCATCTTCAATACCTTCTTAACATTGTGTGTAAGTTTGGTTTAATTCGGTGCAGACACGGCCGGTTAGCGAACACACACAAAAAGTTGACTTTATTTTATATATAAGATTTTTTTCAGTTTGTGTCCGAAAAATCCAAATATCTTACGGAACCCTATTTTTTTCCAAAATAAAATGTAATCCATGTTACTCTTGGATAATGTAGTTTTCGAATGGTGAAAGAATTTTTAAAATCGGTCCAGTAGTTTTTGAGCCTATTCGTTACAAACAAACAAACAAACAAACAAAGTTTTCCTCTTTATAATATTAGTATAGATTAATATAGATAAATTAAATGCATCGTTCTGGACATGAATTCATTAATTTTATGAACTTACTTACAAAGCCATGCATAGATGTCACGAATGTATGATAGATGTTTTAAAGTACATATCCACAAACACACACACATACAAGCGCATGGATAGATAATTTGTTACATGACCTGTACCGTACTGTACACACGCATACTGACACGAAACGAATTTTCCATATGCAAACAAGATAAGGTAAATGTTAAACATAACCAAAGACCTTCTAAATCTTTGGAAAAACCAAGAAATTAACAATAAAGCATTTAATTCAAATTAAAGAACAAGAACAATAGAGGTCAAATGCACATGATGCGTGTGCCTGTATGTATGTATGCGCGAGAATCTTGCATAGAGTAAAACATACGGAAGTGACATATACAACTTGGTAACATAACAGGCAGTGACAAAAATTCAGCGAGCAACAAAAAAAAAAATAATCAACAAAAACGCGAAATTCAACCTTGCAGCGGTCAGACAGTAATCGGGTAAACAAAACCGGAGTAGTAAATTAGGATCCCTATGTAAACAAAAGACTTCGACATACATACATTCATCCATATGTCTGCAAGACACACTAAATTCACCGAAAACAGAGGGAATACCTCATATCCACATGCCCGATTAAATATTTAGATATTACCGGAACTATCCCATTAGGCGGTCAAAAGAAAAAGAGGCGTCGCCGAGGAGACATCATTAAAGATAGTTAGTGACTCAGACAGTGATGCCTGCTTACCTATGTATGTACTAAAGTTGCCAAAGCAAGGATCTGGAAATTCGTTATTTTTTACGAAACATATGAAATGTAAACAGAAAAACTGCTTTTCAGGCAAAACAAAAAGCAAAGTTGACTTTAACCTATTTCTCTTTTTTGTTGTTGCTTTCCTTTTAATACTTAGTCTTGCCATAAACTCTGAGAAGAAATTCGCAGAAAAAAGTTCGGTTATTTTTGCATTTGTTCGTATGCTTTTTCTACTCATAAATCGAACTCAGTTCGAGGCAAATTTCGTTTGTTAGCAAAGGAGAGGAGAGCTAAGGAAAATTGCATTGCAGTGATTGCATTACAAAAGTGTAGCAAAAGTGCAAGTGAGATTTACGAATTGCTGAAAAAACTTAATATTTCGAGAATGTTTGTTTACTGTGAGATGAATCGTTTTTCCTAAACGATTGGCAGACAGAAAAAGAAGTGGTCATCCTCGCGTGGCTCGAACCAGTGCAGCCATAAAAGGCGTTCGAGAAAGAATTTGCAGAAATCCCCATAGAAAACAGAGGGACACGAATGTATCGACTAGATCCATGTCAAAACTAATTAGAAATGATATCCACATTAAAGCCTTCCGCCACTCAACTGGTCATCTTTTGACAATGCGCTTGAAGAAAATTAGACTCGACAGATGCAAGCAGATTCTTCGGTGGCACGCGGTCAAAGGCCATGAAAATATTCCTTTCACAGATGAGACGAAAAATGTTCACTGTTGAAGAAGTATTTAGTAAGCAAAATAACAAAATTTATGTTGAAACTTCTAAAGATGTAAGAAATGTTGTTCCAAGAGTTCAACTTGGTCACCACCATTATTTTTAGTGGGGAGTGCCTTGTAAAAGCGTTACACCACTTCATTTCTGCAAAAAAAGGGTTAAGACCGGAGCACAAGGGTACCAGGAGGATGTCTTAGAAGTTGTGGTGCTATTAAGCAGTACTCTCTTCAATGGAGAGCGTTGAAACTTCCAGCAAAATTCTGCTCCAGCCGATAAGGCAAAAACCACCCACCAGTAGCTAAAAAACAATATTCCTGGGTTCATAGCCGCAGAAGATTGGACGTCTGAATCCGTTGAACGGCAGCTTGTGATCAGATTTGGAGAACACGGCCTGTCGAAGACATCACAGAAATTTGTTTCGAGCAGCGCCGTCAATATCCATGGAAACCGTGCGTGCTGCAACAGCTGAAGGGCCTAATCGTTTGAAAACTCGAGTAAAAGCAAATGGTAACCAATTCGAATGAAAATTTATTAATTTTTTTTATATCTACATGATTAATTAAAGAAAGTATTATAATTTCATGTCTATAACAAACTCAACTTGTAACAGAACTTATGACAGTAATAAATAGGATCCTCTAACTTCTAGTTGGAGCAAAGGATGTTGACAACTTCTCCTCGCCATCGAACACGGTATGGTGCAAAGGCTCTAAGTTCTTCCAAGTCTTATTCAACTGTTGAACGGCACTATTTGGTTTGTGGTCTGCGGACATTTCATCCTGTCTATTGGAAGGAGTTCAATCGCAGCGTCTGTTTGGCGATGTTGTCGTCCCTCTTCCTCAGAGTGTGGCCGATCCATTGCCAGTTCCTTCTACTAATTTCAGTCGCCACATCGGATTAATTAGCCTTCCTCAGTGATTCAGTGATAGTTAGATACAATTCGAGGGCAGAAAATTCGCATTAAGAGATGCAAGCAGCGATTCCTGAACTTTTCGGAGACGCCTTGTGATCACGTTGGATAGTCATCTGACTGGACGGACTTGAAGCATGCGTGGAAAATTCGCAGCTTGGTGTACGTAGTTATTTTAGTATTTTGTTGGAGCGCTGTAAGAGTCTCAAAAAAATTGTATTCATTGTTTATTAGTATGTACTTAAACTTTATAAAAAAAATTGTTTTAATTTACAAAGTACAATGAAAAAAAATTATCCACTATCTGCATCATTTCTCCTTGAAATGTTGATGGATCTGTAAAAAGTAAAAAGTGTGTGTAGTTATAGTCTGTCGAGCTGGATTTTTGAACTTCGAAACATTTTGCGATTTACGGCATTTAAAAAAAAGTATGCGTTTTACGTCCTAAATGTCACACTTTAATTATGTTTATAATTTTTTTAATAAAAATATCAAAAATCAGATCTATAGAGAAAACACTTTCGAATGTTTAAAAAAACACTTCAAAAAATATTAAAAACTATATGAGTTATCATGCAGACCGTACCGGAAAAAGTAGTTTCGAGAAAAACGAGTTTAAAGTTTGAGGTAGAGGAGCGCGTGAACCACTCTCTACCTAGTTAGTGGGCTGTAGAAGCTATAATATTAGGAATTACCACGTGCAAATTTCACAGTATATTCTTAAGATACTTTACTTTCGGAATATCGACAGAAAAATAAACGATTTTTTTTAATTCTGGACGTATACTATATAACTCCTTAAGGTAAATACTTGTATCTTTTTCACGTTAATTTTAAGTCGCGTTGCTTGCAATTGCTCCTGCATTGACTGAGTCGTCAATTTAATTTTTATAATTTTTTGGATTTTAACGTAAGAAAATTCGTAACAAAAGTTTAAGAATGTGTTTTTGACCTGCCACTAAGTCCCTCTTTGATGGATTTCGTTAGCGAAGGAAGCGTTAAGAAGCGTCTTCCATTACAAGCAAGAAAATTATTGACGAGAGAATCCAACCCTGCCGAACGCCATTCAGCACGAGAAAGGCTTCCGACAATTTTCTTTTCCGTCACTGTAGCTTTTCTTGATAAGGACTACAAGTTTGGCTGGTACTCCTCCACAAAGCAGCCAAGATATACAGTCAAATTGGCATAGCTGCACATTCCGAATAAGAGCTCAAAAACTCGTATTTTCTGTATTTATTGCAGCATTTGCATGCAATGTTTGCTTTTAACTGCGCATATCGCTTAGTTGCCTCAAAAATTGTGTTTCATAATTATATTTTTTATATAAAAAATTTCGTTCACTCACTTAAAACAATTTTTTTTTTTTATGCGATCACTGAGCTTAGGTTAACGATCGTCACTATTGCACATCACTTTTTCAAAATGGGATATCGAAATGCTGCTCTTTTTTCAAGCTAAAATTTAAAAATTATTCAGGCGATGCGAAATAAAAGGAGGAAAGGGATCTTTTCCACAGTTGATCGAATTTGATTTTTTATATTTTTTAAATTTAATTTTTCTGGAGTTAATCGAATTTCATTCTTTATATTTTTTTAATTAAATTTTTCTCCAATTTATCGAATTTTGTTTTTATGTTTTTTAATTTAATTTTTCTGCAATTAATCGATTTTTTTTTAATATTTAAAAAAATTTTTTTTTTCTATAATTAATCGAATTATTCAACAAGAAGTTGAAATAAAAGTGATTGCAAAAACGAGCACTAAGAAACACCGGTGCGCGAGAATGAGTTGACCGGGCGTTATTGTTTTGGTTTGGCCAGTAGATGACGCTGTTATTATAAGCTTCACTCTGCGTAACAAATCGAAGGAGTTGGCAACCAAACTAGAGGATGACCTCGAGCCGAATCTCCGCTGGATGTGACGTTTAAGAAATTTGGTAAACTCCACGGCGAGATTAGATCCAACGATGCAGGAGGAGCGTCGAGCTATACTAGCGCGGTTTTGCTTAGCATTTTAAAAGAATTTGATCTCGAAAATGTATTTAATGCCGACGGAACCGGGCTTTTCTAGAAAACATTGCGAAACGCGACATTTCACCGTAACTGCAATCAACCGAATGTGCGGAAAAGCCAAACAGCTCGACTTACTTTGCTCCACTTGTGTAATGCTCCTGATTACTTTCCGTTTCACGTCTGTGCTTTCTAGTGTCTAAATTCTAACTAACTATTCTACCTAACTTATTTGTAAGTCTTAGTTCAAGCCATTGACGTCACTGTTGCCGCCGCTGCCGGTCGCTGTTGCCGCTGTTGGTTGACGTCATTGTTGTCGCTACCTGTTGCAACGTCTTCTTACGCTGGTGCTTGACTGGTGGTGGATCAGCGAATGCCACGGTTTCCGGTGTTTGTGACTGTAAGCGGAAATTATATAGGTAATATCACCGAAGGAATTCGCTGACCAACGTTTCGGGTTAACTTACATACAAAAAAGTTTTAGCCAATGGGAAATCCTCGACATTTTCGCAATGTGGAAGTTCCTTTGCCGCACTTTGCTAATGGAAAAACATGGATAACAACGCTTTTTTGGAGTAAAATTTAACTTTTGCTTGACAAGCAACTAAAGAAACAAAAAAACACATTATTTTGTTTGTGGATAACGCTGCTTGTCACTGCGTGACATGCCAGCTGGAAAATATTAAGATATAAATTCTTTTTTAACTTCCTTACACAGCCGCGCCTCTGAATGAAGGTGAGTGGGGATCGTTTTATGATCGCAGCTCATTTTTACCGCCAATTCACGAAACCAGTCGTCGGCGGCCGTTCTCCTTCAAAAATGATACGAGACGCTCTTCATCGAATTCAGAAGGCCTTCTGTTGCGTGACGTGTTACTGACGTCAAAGTTGCCATTTTTGAACGTTGCAAACCATTTCCGTGCTGTAAACTCGCCTATGACACCTTCTCCATATACGTCGCGTCTCAAATATTCCGGACTGCTTCGGCAGCTTTTTGACCTGGATGAAAAACAAATAAGAGCAGCTGTCGAAAATGTTAGTTTTGCCTCCGTGGTATTCCATTTCTAAGCCTCAAAACTAATAAAAAATTAAAGAACTCAAAATTACAATTAACATATAATAGTTTTTCAGAGCAGAAATAGTTCTATCGAATGAATACTTACCGCTTGCCAAACAGTAAACAAATCGTTACAAAATATAGAAAACATAAAAACGCTATGAACTTATTCCTCAACCCAATAATTAAATATTTTCACTTTAAATAACAAATTAATTTTTATAATTTTTTTTTTTATTATTTATTACGAGGAGGTAACGGAGCTTCTCAAACAATACTGCTGCTATTTTTTCGAGCTTAATAGTTGCGAAATGGTACCAGTCTCGGGATTTCGGGATCGTAAAAATTGTAAAACCGTGCATCCCTACTGTGGATAATCTGGATTATAATGAGCCGTGTCGCGACAGCGCGCATTGCACCTTAAAACAATTGCTTCAAATAATATTTGTTTACAAACTCAACTCGATTAATGCGCATAGACGGTGGCTCGGCGCGACTACAGGTGGACAACAGCCCAAATGAACTGGGAAAAACCAAATGCGCGTCCGCTCCTAATGGTGCGGAATTCCCCGCAAAACGTGTGCGCACGTGTCTCATTCATAAGTACATAGAAGATATTCGAAAATCGAAAAGGATAACTGCGCACAGATCACAAATTCTGGCTGGTCATGAAGGATTTACCAATCGGCAGAAATCTTGTTTGCTGTGATTGTGGCAGGTGGTGTGCGCTTCTACTTGTACTGCGCATACTATTTTATAAGTGCGCGTGTGTGTGTGTGTGTGATTTTCACCATTGACCCAGTCGCTATAAACATTTTTTGCCTGCTTTTACGGTATTTGACACTTGAATAGCATCCGACAGCGGGCTGACTGTGCCACACAATGGGTTCGTCCTATTTTTGCACCTTGCCTCATGCCATTGTTGCAGCTACTTGTATATATGTGTGTACGCATATATCTTACGAATTTCTGCAGGTAAGGATATGTGGCAGCATAAAAAATTAGTTCGCAAAGCAAGGTAAACAAAAAATAATAATAATAAAATCGCAAATGCCTTCAGCGCACAGTCGCAGTTGCTTAAGGCTGCTTTGTAATCTCCTCAGCTGACTTGAGGCCCAACGCTGTGTATGTATGTGTGGATGTACGCAGCATATTGCACACCCTTCCATGTATTTGTATGTATGTGTGTACACGATATGCCAACGGTATATGCAGGTATTTGCGCGCCGTGATTCCTTTAATTTTTTGCCATCTTTCTTCGGCATTACGCCTGGTGTCGCTGACTGGCGCACCTTGCCGTCATTCACCGACATTACCACCACCATCCTTCGGCAACATCATCGGCGGCAACACAAGATCGCCAGCGCTTTAGAGAATGTCAGCAAAGTTGCGGCGCAACATCGGCTGCTCTGCTGTTTCTATGCCATCGCCTTCAGCCGCACAATCAGCGTAAATCGATCAGCCATCAGCCATTCGGCACACAATGCCCGAAGAACATTATATACGATGTGTGATGTCGTTGACAATGGGCGATTCTGATTATATGGGCCCTCCCTTCCCGCACGTTGACTCGTTCATCAATTACTGCAGCTGCACAGTGGGCAAAGTGAGAAAATAGTATAAGTATAATTTCTTTCTTCTGTTAGGTCTTTCGCCAAGCTCGTCCTTCTATTTTGTGGCATGTGTCTTGATGTTGTTCCACAAATGGAGAGTTTTAAGCCGACTCCGAGCGGCAGATATTTTTTATTACGAGGATTTTTATGGCAGAAATGCACTCGGGACTGAGAGGTTTGACACTGCCTGTCGAGGAGTGACCGCTTTTTCTCATTGGATTCTATCAATGCAGCCTCAGACCTTTTCGTTGATTTTAAAGCCGCCTTTGATGGTACAGATAGAAATCAACTCAATGCCGCTATGTCTGAGTTTGGTGCCCTCGCAGATCTAATACGGCTATGTGAGATGACGTTGAGCGCTATGAAAACTCCGTCAGAATTGGACATAACCTTTTCGAGTCGTTCGATATCAAACGAGCTTTCAAGGTGATTCTCTATCCTCAACCGCTTACTGGAAAAAATCTTTCACGCTGTCGAGCTAAACCACACTGATATTATCTTCCACAATAGTTCCATTGTGCCGAGGACATTGACATTATCAGCGAAACCAACGGCGCCGTATGCTCGGTATACTCCAGTTTAAAGAAAGAAGCAAGCAATGTGGGTCTTGCGGTGAGTGAGTGTGAAACAAAATACCTGCTGTCAAAGCACAAGTAGTCTTCGTGTCTCGGGCAATATGTCAGTGTTGACAACCAGCACTTCGAAGTTTTGAAGGACTTTGTCTATTCTGGGCCCGCATCAACTACAAACATGTCCTCAGCCTGGAGATCAAGCGGGGAATAACTCTTGTTAACAAGTGTTACTTTGGACTCAGTAGGCAATTGAGAAGTGGAGCTCTCTCACGAAGCACGAAACTGTAACCCTGTCGAAATGCTCGTCAGACCCCTCATTCTATATGGTGCAGAAGCATGGACGTTGTGAACAGCTGATGAGAAAGTTTTGGAAGCTTTCGAGAGAGAAATTCTCCGTAAGATCTTTGGTTCACTCTACGACGGTGCGGAGTATCAAGAGCGAGCTGGATGAGCTATATAGGGACATGGACCTAGTTAAGCGTGTAAAAATATACCGGCTAAGTTGGCTTGGCCATGTCAACTGTATGAGCGAAGACGCTTCAGCAAGGCGAAACTACGACAAGGTACCCCAAAAATGAAGACGAGGAAAGGAACGCCGCATCTTCATTGGAAGAACTAAGTGCTGCAAGATTTTTAACTGGAACGCTTATGTATTTTAACTGGCACCAGCGTCGCAGGACAGAAACAGCTGGCGCACTATTTTGGTTTTGCACCACACACGGTTGTAGCGTGACCTAAGTAAGTAAGTTGCTCTTTCACTTATCTTCCTTCAAAATTGACAAATCGTAACACTGTGCAGCTGTTAACCAGTCGACAATAACGTCAATTCAATAAAATCATGGTATTTTTTTTTTCTATATTTTTTCAGTTTTATTATTTTTGCCTTGCTGCCTTTTAGCTCGAGGACAAAAGCATCCTGCCAGCTCAGACTCCCTTACAAGTGAAGAAAGAACGGCACAATTAAAAATAATTTTTTTGGCTTTACTGCTGCTGAAAGAAAAATCACTGCCACGGGCCGGTGTATCACAATAGCAGATTGAAGGAAGCAAAAAAAAACACAAAGACAAAAAACACAACAAAAAACAGCAAATGTACTAAAGGACATTATGACATAACAGAAACGCTCTGAAGGAATAACATCTACAACCGCAGCAATAAATACAATAAATAAACGCCAAATCAAAGTCTTCGAACATCGAACAGTGGAGTAAATGTTTTGAAAAGCCAGCAAAAGGAATTGCTTCCAGGAATTATCAACAAACAGACGAGCAGAAGAGGAGCTATGCCTGAAGAAGGGAATGCACGGAGATGAGATGTGAGATGTGTTGGTGCAATCAAAATCACTAAAATGCGTTTTTTTCCTCCTTTTTTTTGAAAGTGCAGCAGTGCGCCGATAGAACAGCAACTCGAACAAAAATGCTTATTCTCTTTAATAATAGAGCACCTGGCCAAGGATTGAATGGTGTAGGTGGCGCGGTAGTGATTTCGGCTTAACTGTCTTACGACATATTGCATGCACACATAAATATTGAATGACTGATGAAGTGAATTAAGCAACGGTTGGCTGCGCATGCGCCTGTGTGCCACCGTCGAAATCAGTGCTACCTGTGTCAGGCTCCCCAATCGCTTGGCGGCCTATCTGTTTGACTTCGCCATTGCTTGCTGACCTCCTAGCAGAAGTCCTTGCATACTTTTATGCACAAGCAGATGTACGTATGTGTGTATGTATGCAGAGGTGAGTGTGAGTAGTTTGTGCTTTGGCAACATCTCATATTTTTTATGCGCGCCATTCGTGGCTCTCTCGGCCAGCCGCCGCTCAAACACAAAAGACACGAAAGCCATTGTGCGCGGCCACGCAGCTGCCGCTTTGATTCGCCTTTCTTCTCGGTGTTTATAAATCGAAACAACAAAACCAACTATGGATGTTTATGACTTGCGTTGGTTAGTTAGTTGATATTTGTTCTTTGAATTAAATAAAAGGCTGTTGAATAAAAATCGATAGGGTCTTTGATGTTGGTGACTTGCCTTTGCATGGCGAGTTATCCAGTCAATGCGCGGCAATTATTGTTGTCATCAACGCTGATTTTCATAGAATCCGACGCGGACACGCGTTGTTATTTTAATATATATGGAAGATCACTTATTGTCTGCAAAGTATGGCTAATGGAAATTGATCCCTACTCGTGGATACTATTTTTTTTTTGTTTTGGGTACTAGCAGAATTTTTGATTCTACAGGAATTGAAAATAATATTTTGAATATACGTGGATTAAGAGGAATTTCTTGAATTGCTGCGAGCGTTCCAAAGAGGAATCCAACTGGTTAATTCACCCAAGCAAAGAAGAATTCAACAACATTTTCTTGCACTGACACAGCGAAGATGCTTAAAAATAGAAAGAGATCTTTGGTGTATAAATAGAATGAAAAAGCACGCCAAAGGCACTCATATTTTGAATTGGAGGCAATTTTTTGAAACATAGGAAAGCTAAAAAGCATGCCTAGGGCTACCCTAGATCAAAATCTAGGCGATCGCATTTGCCGAATGAGTTGGTGCGTGACTACAATTGGAAGGAGCACAGATTCGAATCTCTGTGCATGAAACAGGAAAATGATCGCTCCTAGGCAAAGAATTGCAATCTTCCGAGATTACCTACATATGTCGTGAAACAGCACAAAAAAATTAAAACGGCCCTCTGCCGTTCGGAGTCAGCTTAGGTCTCTCCATTTGTGGAACAACATCACAAATAGGATTAGTAACTCGGCATCTAATTAAGAGCACCCAATGTAAGCGCCACTTATTAATAGGTACATGTGTACATACAGATAGAAATCTGATGCAACTGTCACCTACCCAGTAGTAAGAAAACTATTCCACTTCCTCAATGCGACTGTTCACGCCTTGTGTCCCTGAAACGAAATTGAAGTAGCTACTAGTTGACATGTTTTTTTTTTTGTTATGTTTGTGAAATTCCATTTCAAACTGTCAATTCATTCTTTACGAGCCATTTAGTATCGACGTGTCAGAGAATTTTCTACAATGGAAAAAATTAAGTATCGAACAGTGATTGAATTTTTATCTTTGAAAGGTTTAAAAGCAAAGGAAATTTATGAACGAATTTTCAAAGTCTATAAGGCCTTTTCGCCATCAATTAGAACAGTGGAAAGATGGACTGCTGAATTTAAATGTAGTCGTACAAGCTTTGAATACGATTCACGTCAAGGGCGTCCTAAAACAGCAACAACACATCAGAAAGCATAGAAAAAAATACAGGAAATCTTATTGGAAAATCGTCGAGTGACTAAAAGATATTTACTAGAACCCTTGGGCATCTCATAGGGCAGTGTAAGCAATATTTTTACTGAAGTATTGGGTTTCAGAAGGAGCTCGGCCAAACACGCAAAAATGGTGTACGCGCCAATTATACATACATACATACATACATACATACATACATACATACATTGGGTTTCAGAGAGCTGTGTGCCGCGTTGGCTCGCAATGGATCAAAAACACATTCGAATGCGACTTTCTCAGCAACATTTAAAGCCTTTTCGAAAGGAGAAAGTGGATTTTGCGCGTCGATTCATCACTATTGGTAAAAAATTGATCTATCACCATGGTTCTAAGTCAAAATAAGAGGCTAAACAGTGGTGTGAATCTGATTATTAGCCTCTGAAACGAGTTGGCGCGCAGAAATCGGCCAAGAAGAAGATGTTGTCATCAGTTTTTTGGGATGGGAAAGACATTTTTTTGTCGATTAATTGGAAACTGGTAAAACAATAAATTCAGAATATTACTGCAACTTTTTGGACCAGCTGAAGGAAAAATTCAAAAAGAAATATTCAGTTTACAAAAGACAAACACTTTTTCTGCGGAAGCGTATTTTGCAGCCCTTCCAGGTTCTCATTTCAGGGATGGAATTCATAAACTGGAGTCTCGTTGGAACAAGTGTGTTGATGTTCATGGGAGACTACACTAAAAAATAAAGTGAGTTTCAAACCAGAAAATTGTGTTTTTCTTGTCGAACTGCAAAGCTTATTGAAAACCTATATTGTACAAGTGGCTCTACCATCACTTATAACCGCCGTCGTCGTATTATTCTATAGGGAACTTTGAAAGGTATACAAATTTGAGAGCTTTTTAAGTAAACAAATCTTCGAACAAAAATATATTTGCAAACCAAATGTAATTATTGATGTGCTCCTTTTGAAGTGCTGAATACAAAAGGAAATCCGCAGCTGTTGGAGGTTGGCCCTTTTATTTACTTATTTTTTGCGATGATTTGCATACCTGTTTGACAGTCCGCCCATCAAGAGCCTGCTTACCATTTCGCATTCTTTTCTTATTTTTTCTTATTTTGGAAAAACTCGAAACATCTGGCTCGGTGATGCACCAATTTTTTTGCCCAACAAGCAGCGTTGGCTGGCTTACAGCTGATGAGTTTGAAGTGTTGCAGAAGTAATGCTAATTGGCGAGCAGCTACTGTCGTAACTGGTGGCGCATGCTTTGATAGAGTACGCACACATACAAATGCCTGAGTTGAAAAATGCATATTTGTGCTATTAGATTCCTGCCGCATAAGAGCGCATAAGGGAGTATAAAGTAATCAACTGTTGTGCAATACAGGCACCGGAACAAAGATGCACGTGGAAAAAAAATGTTTGAGAAAATGCAAAAACTTGTAAGAATAAGCAAAGAAATCATTGCACATGCCAAAATAGCGCGCCAAGCAATAACAACAACAATAGCAATAGACATAATGGCATGCAAAACAATTGCGGTTACATTACCCCGACGATAATTCAATGCAAAGGTAGTAAAATGGGATAGAAGAAAAAGAAATAGAGCATGCAAAACTATGAGGTCCTTTTTTGTTGTTTTGTTTTTTTGTAAGGAAGACATTACGCATGCGCGTGCCGCAATACTTTGCTTCTATTTTTTTGCACCACTAAGCGCAGCGAAATAATAAGAAACTTTGCGATATTGTTACAGTAACCTTTTTGTCGTTGTTGCTTTATATAAAGGAGGCCAGTACATACGTATGTATGTATGTTCATAAATATTTGCAGTTTTTAAAGGCAGCCAGCAGAAAGGAGAAATCACAAAATGAATTGTGAAGAAAAGCCAGCGCACTGGAGACGCAGATGCAAGTCAACGTCCGAGACTACATAAATTTCGCTTAGAGAACAAAAGCCGCACACACATACATACCTAGCAGCCGGCTGGCAGACTTCCCCACACACATGCACACACTCACACTAATAGCAATGAAGTGGCAAGGAATCAAAATGAAAAATCAGCAGCATTTGCGAATGCAATAAAAGGACCTCTTTGCCGGTGCAGCCGCGTGACGCGTAGCAGCGGAACGAACAACTTGCCAAAGTTGCAGTTAAGGGATGGATGAAGATTGGCTGATGCTGTAGATGCATAGATTTGGTTGTTGTTGTAGAAGTTGCCACCAGCGCAGCTGCGTCAAGTCGAATAAAAGCAAGAAGATTTCTTAAGAAATCAAAGTGCAGGCTGCGGCGTACACACACAAACCCATTTATTAAGAAAGAAAGGAGGCAAGAAATTATTAGCAATGGTCACAAGAGGGGGTGCAATATGGCATGTGCGTATGCGCGCCGGTGTGTGTGTCTGTGTGGCGATTGTCATTAGCACCAACTTTGCCAGCAACACCGACAACAGCAACAACAGTATTTCGGCTGCCACCGCCATCGATTTCAGCGGCTATGTGGCTGCTTATGGCTTGGCTGTGCGTCTGCGCACATGTTCGGCGCCTTTGCACGCTTTGATTTGTGCCTCGCACTTTTTTTACGTGTTTATTATTACTACCAGTATTTTTTTTTTCTTACTTTGCTTTGCTCCCCGCTAATGTCCTTTCATCCGCGTAGCCTAATAATATCGTTGCGTAAAGTGCGTTCCGAATTGTTCCACTGCACAGCTGCGTCTTGGCAGCGGAAGTATTTGCTCTGCTGTAATGGTGCTGATGCATGTGCCGCGTTGCATGCTGCATTGAAATGATTATTATTGTGTTGCAAGAACAAAGGTGACAAAATTTTATTTATTTTTATTGCTCAGGGATATTTTGGCGCTTGACGCGGAAATGCTTTTTTTCTTTTATCGCAAGATTTCGTCACTAGCTGAGCGCATCTTTGTAAGGCGATACATGAGCTGCGATGATTGTTTTTAAGCAAATACTGAGTACCCATTCCTTTGTGAGTTTGACGAAAAAAAATTAATAGTTAACAAAAAAAAAATTATAAAACCATTTATAATTACAGAAAAATGATATGTAATTAACCTTCACAAGGTGGAGTTTTTCGAGGAGATAGAAGATTTATAGGGTCCAAGCAGCTAAACTAAACTAAAAAACCTCGTAAAGTAGAATCTTGTCTTGTTCTTATCTTTGTCTTGTGTTTTCGATTTATTCTATGGTGTTGTAGAATATTTCGTACTCATCGGGAGGATTCTCTTTAAAACACCTACCCGACTTTTCTTGCTCAGAGTTTCTCTATGTTTTGTCTTCAATAAATTTTGTGGGTTGATATGAAAAACACAATTTTATGGTTTGAAACTCACTTTATTTTGCAGTATAGTCTCCCACGAACATCATCACACTTCCACACATTCCAACGAGTCTCCAATTCACGAATTCCATCCCTGAAATGAGAACCTGGAAAGACTGCAAAATACGCTTCCACAGCTGTTATGACCTCATCATTTGATGAAAAACGCTTTACTCACATGAATTTTCGGGGCCAAATCTGGTGAACACAGTGGATGCTGCAACAATTCACACTTTAATTCATGGATTTTAGTCATTGTCAAAATGCGCTTGTAACACGGTGTATTGTGCTGAAATAATTTGTGTCTTTTGTAAACAAAGATTCCAATAATGTTCTGAATTTTTTATTTTACCAGTTCTCAAGTAATCCACAAACAGAATGCCTTTCGCATCCCAAAAAACTGATGCCAACATCTTCTTCTTGACCGATTTCTGGGGGCGAACTCGTTTCAGAAGGGATGAATCAGGTTCACACCATTCTTTAGCCCCTTGTTTTGATTTGGGATCATGGTGATGGAACAAAGCTTCATCCATAGTGCTGAATCGACGCACAAAATCCACTTCATCCTTCCGAATGCGCTCCAAATGTTGCTGAGAGAGTCGCATTCGAATGTGTTTTTGATCCATTGCGAGCAAACGCGGCACACAGCGCTCTGAAACCCAAAACTTCAGTAAAAATATTGCTTACACTGCCCAATGAGATGCCCAGGGCTTCTAGTAAATCTCTTTCAGTCACTTGACGATTTTCCAATACGATTTTCTGTATTCTTTCTACGATTTCTGGAATTGTTGCTGGTTTTGGACGTCCTTGACATGGATCGTCTTCAAGGCTTGTACAACTACGTTTAAATGCAGCAGCCCGTCTGTTACTGTGATATTGATAGCGAAAAGTCCTTCGTTCACAAATTTCCTTTGCTTTTAAACCTTCCAAAAATAAAAATTCAATCACTGCAGGATACTTCATTGTTTCCATTGAAATTAGCAATATTAGTATTCATATTAATTTTTGAAGAACTAGATGCCCTTTCTATAGTACAGATCTATGCTGAATTAGCACTGAATCAGCATTTTCGGTCTAGGCGATATGAATGTCTGATCTCTATTTTTTTATCCTCGAGCCAGAAAATGTTGATAATAGTAAAACACTGACGGCTTCCTTGTTCGTATACAGTGCAGTAGGGCTCATGATTCTCCATACAAAAACAAAGGAAATCTGTATCTTTTTCATCTTGATGATTGCATTTATTATGTTTTAAGACTTCCGCCAAATTGTTTCGTATTGATATTAAGATGCACGTGAGCTGGACCTATTTGAATGTGCCTTCAAAAATTGAGTTGTTTTATTAATAAAATTAATTTTTGAAAATACATTTTTTTTTTTCAAAAATTCCTAAAATGATAAAAGACCACAAGCTTAAAAAGACTACATAAAACATGTTTAAAAAATTTTTCAAAACTCCAAATAATGAGAAATTGGGGCGTTAATGGGTTAATTTTCAAAATGTGAGAAGATTCTATTCCAATGATATACTGGAAATTTAAATCGGGCACGATTTAGTTGAGTTATTCAAATTTTTCATTTTATCTGCCTTCCAAAAAAGTCGAAAAAGGTTTCAAAAATTTTATTATTTTGATTGTTGGTAAATTTTTCAAATATTTTTATGCAAATCCTTTTATTGTATTCATAAAAAACTCAACTTTTGGAGGTATTTTCAATTAAGTCCTGCTCACGTAAATTTTATTTAAGTTTTTTTTCCGTTCCGTTTTTTTTTAGTTCCGTTGGAAAAATCGCAAAATTTTTTTTTCAGGTTTCTATTCAAGTCAGTCACAATTCCACAAAGCCGCTCACTTTATTTTTTTAATATCGACAAGATTTCAAGGTTGCAGAGCTTCCTTTTTCTAGATTCTCTTAACCAAAGGGCTCTGGCTTGGGCTGCATCCTAAATTGGTTACCTCCAATTCTGGTGCTTAAAATAGCATATTCTCCCACACAGCATTCACAGCAACTGCTAAAAATACTCATAAATTATAACCGGTCTTAAAACATAATAGGCCACAGCTCATATTTCCGCTCTCCCTTCGCAAATGTTGTATCTAACTTAACTTGGACCCAAGAATCTTTATTTTCAATATACCTTGCGATTACTGAAATGGCATCGGAAAACTCCGTTAAATACCGAAATGGAAACTCATAAGATGCAGCCAATGTCTGCTTAAAAATAAACGTTCCTCAAAAGTGTATAAGTTCATTCCTTAAACCCGAACAAAGTGCGACCAGAAGAACTGCAAAAGCTGGGAGTACTTACATGTTGCCTACTGTTGTTTTGGGGTAAAAGAAACGTCATATTAGAGTCCTTGAAAACGCACCCACATTTATTACAGCATCGAGAATTATTGAGAGAACGTCTGCGAGAGGTTATCCGCTACGTACCAAAAGAATGCAGTATCAGGTTGGATCAGGTTAGCTTACCACCATCAGCTTAGACTGACTACTCTTAGATAGAGTTCACTTGGGTTACTCAAAGTTCACTATTATAATGGCCACGAAAAATGCTACCAGAGCCATAATTTGTATGTATTTAATACCTCTGATGAAGTTTTTGGGAAAAGGTTTGAATTAACTTCTAAGCCATAAGATTTTTAGTGCTTCAGTTATTTGTAATACAATTTCTTTCATCATACAAGTAAACAACTACCTGCACCGAAAGCCTTAGATAGCTAGCGTCGCTCTACTTATTTCTGATATTTTCATTTTGCAACTATTTATAATTGTTATTATCCGTCCATTATGCACTGCCACCTTTATTATGGCTTATTGTGCCTGACCGGAGGCTTCTGGCGAATTTGAGTACCTGCTCAGGCTTTTTGTTCCATATCACCAAGAGTGCGAGACTAAGAGTCGCATCAGCTAGGTGTACGAGTCTTCGTCTTAGTAGAACTGTAGATTCACAGACATTGTGCTCTAGAGTTTCATCGACCGGTGCGGAAAAATGGCGGGGACGTGCCTATGCTAATTATAATTTCCTGAAATGATAACGAAGGGTACAATAATCCGTATAGTATTCAGTAAGAATTCGCAGGTCCCATCTATCCAGGCTTAGAAGTGAGGTTTATAAACTTGAAAGGAAACTCCAAGGCTCGAACACACCAGAAGCCATAGGATATGTATATATAGGATATATATATATTGTCCCAAAACGATGGGATGTCTCTGTTGATGGTTGGTTTTCCAAGCATCTTTCAAGTAGGCGCGTATGCCTTCTATCTATGTGCAGAGATCAACCTATACAGGAATTTCCGGAGTGAGTGAATTGCCAAGTCAAGCGGCACTCAAGGCTTTGTCATTCTGTGAGATCAAGTCCTCACTAGTCCTTGAATGTATCGAGAAACTAAATCTGTTAGGTACGCACAATCGCATCCAGCTCATATGTGTCCCAAGACAATGGAGTATAACTGGGAACGAAATAGCACGAGCTGGAAAGATTACGGGCTCTTTACCAATAGGACTTGAGCCCTTCCTTGCTATGCAACAACATACCATCAAGAAGGAGCTTAGGAGTGCAGAGCTAAGGGAGGGGAGCTGGCACCAAATTGTGGTTCTACGCCATGTGAAGGCCTTATTGGGGGGGGGGGCGGGGGGTACAATCAAAAGAGGTTTAGGAAACTCTTAACCCTCCTTAAGGATAAACTGAAAGTGCTCACGGGCATTCTCACAAGCATTCTTACAGGCCACTGCAGATTGTGCAGTAATCTGAATTGAATTAGTATATGTTCCATTGACTCTTGTCAATTCTGCTACCAATCCCCGGAGACTTCAATAGACCTTCTCCTTGAATGTAGCGCTATAACGAGAAGAACGTTGGGATATCTCACCCAATTTCGGCCAGAAGAAAGGCTTATGAGCTCAGTCCTACCCAACTATATCTTAAGTTTAATAAGGAAACTGTGTTTGGATGAGGTATTGTGATGAGTAAAGAACACCATGAGGTCCTATCTAAGGTTTATGGAAATTTGCGACATTAGGTGACGGCAGATAATAGGAGCATGAGCTGCATAAGCTTTTGAGCAACTTAAGCATACTGGAGCTAATAGGGAGGTTCTGCATCGGGTATGCTGGTATGGCATCCAGTGATAGTTCAAAAAAGCCTCTTTGATGTTCTTCTAGAGGGAAGGATAAACTATTTAGCCTGACTTTGCTCTGAGCTCGCCATCGAGTGTCGTATGAACTGCCCGTCTCCCCAATCCTTGATATCTTCCTTCCCAAAAGTGTTCAGCTCCAGGAAATTTTCAAATACTGTAGTGCCGAATTTCGCTAGCTCGTTGTCGCAACTAACTTCAAGTAATGGTACCAATGAATGGCATTCCTGGTTTCTAGTTGTAATAAATAAACTAACAAAAAAACACAATGGAACAATGGAACAACGAAACAACGAAACACTGCCAGGCGACTGGAACACAGCAATAATACTCCCCATTCACAAGAAAGGCGATAAATTAAACTGCAAAAACTATCGCGGGATTTCCCTACTCAACACAACGTATAAAATATTCACAAGAATTGTTATCAAAAGACTTATAGGGCACTCGGAAAGAGTACTTACAGAGTATCAATGCGGATTTCGACCTGGAACGTCAACAATAGACCAAATTTTTTCTCTCGAACAGTCCATGGAAAAATTTTTTGAGCATAACATTGGGCTGGACTTGCTGTTTGTTGATTTCAAGCAAGCTTTCGATAGCATCAACAGGAGGGCTATCCCCACAATATTTCATAAATGCAAAATCCCAGACAAACTAAGCAGAATAGTGATGATGACTCTGAAAGAAACTGTATCCAAAGGAATGATACAAGATAAAAAATTCGACCCCTTCAGAATTAAAACTGGAGTAAGACAAGGGGATACGCTCTCATCAATAATTGTCAACCTTATGCTATGCTGTGCCATCGATGAAGTAAGTGGCGCAAAAAGCACTAGACATATTTTATCCAATTATTCGCATGCCCAGATGACATAGCAATTGTCAGCAAAAATATCCGCGCCCTAACCAAAACCTTCGCTGATATTGAAATTTCTGCTAGTAAAATTGGTCTTAAAACCCACGAAGATAAGACAAAATATATGATGATGTCCAGACAAAATAAACCAACATCAGGCAAATTGACTATTTTTCCTTTGAAATCGTTGAATCCTTTACCTATTTAGGCTTCAAACTGAGTAGAGACAATTCAATGAGCCTCACCATCGATGAGAGAATTCTAGCAGCGAACAGATCGTATGCGTCGTTAACGAAACTCTTCAAATCAAAACTACTAAGCACACAATACAAATTGACTCTGTATAAAACCATCATTAGACCAGTATTATGCTATGCAGCTGAATCGTGGACGCTAATTAAAGCAGATAAAACAAAACTGCAAGCCTTCGAACAAAAAGTACTCAGAAGAATTTTCGGAGCAATCAAAGATCACGGCAAGTGGCGGATAACGGATGGAACGACGAGCTAGATAAACTGATAAGGGGCGAAAATGTTATACGTTTCATCAAAGCACAGCGGTTAAGATGGCTGGGTCACATTACAAGAATGGACGGTACGAGGGCGCAGAAGAAAATCGTAGAAGCCAGAGCGTTCAACACTAGAGCAAGAGGAAGGCCGAGAACAAAATGGACCGACGAACTAGAGGACGACATCAAGAAACTTAGGATAACGAACTGGAAAAAAGTCGCAAGCATTCGAGACGTATGGAGGTCCCACGTGCAGCAGGCCAAAGCTCACAAAGAGCTATAGAGCCAAAAGATGATGATGAACAAAAAAACACCAACTTATGTTTAAATGGCATAAAATCATCCTCGCCAAAAATTTCAAATTTAGCGCTGTGCCAAATATTTGCTTTTAGAAGATTATCAGAACGAAGAATGAAGAATATCACAAGAACAACAAATATGATTTTTAATATAAAAAACCATAACTACCTTCTTTCTTTCAATATACAAACACACTAAGTCGCATTTTCAATGAAATTCATTTTTATTGATCACCAAAAAATGGCCTTGAATATGAATTACTGCAAGCCACTGCTAAAAAAAAGTCAACAAAATGTTGATAAGAAACCGAAAAATATTCTAATTAATTTAGTAACTTCACTTGTGTACACAGACGTGCATGCACACAAACACACACACCTACGAGTACAAGAACATCGCAAAATGCTCGCATTGCAATTTAAGACGCAAAAATTCTAAATAAATTCAAATGCAAACACGAAAAAGTACATAGAAAAGTAATTGCAACCGCCAACAACAAAGAGATTCTTTTCATTTCCATATCACCAGCGCAGCAATGTTTTAAGATCTGAGCAAGCATTGCAACCGAGCGATCCAGTAAACTGCCAACTAGCAACCCCTCACTGGTCACGATGAGTTGTGCTGGTATTGCGCATGCGCACGTCCACTATGCACACAAAGCTAAGCGCACCGATTAATCAAAACGTCAATCACCTGGCGGACGTTGCCTTGTACTCGTGCATTACATACCTACATAACGGTGCAGCTGGGAAATGCAGCACACAAACACACAGGGAATGATTGAAATTAACAGAGAAAAAAAACAACAACAACAATAATAATAATAAAGTAAAAATATTAATAATACGATTTAGACATAAACGACAAGTACACAAGTGATGAGGTGAAGTGAATTCCTTTGAGGGCATTTGAATGGGAAGTGCTTGTGAGCTGCATGTGTCTGCATTTAAATATTTACTTATACAAGCATGTGTATGTATGTGTGTGTGTGTGTGTTGTTAGTGCCGTTGAAATGCAAATAATGTCGCTTATAACGGTATGCAACACAACGCTTTTGGAGAACAAATTGAAAATGAAATTGAATTGTATTTCGCTTATCTACCCCACAGGATCTGTGCCGATTGACGATGGAACTCATAAATGCTCATGGGACTCAATGGTAGAAATGAGGCAGCAGGTAAGTTACCTACTAGGAAATACTGAAAACTGGTACTTAAATCCATTGATTGCATTCGATGTTTTAATATTTCTAAATAACATCCAATCTAATCTCGCACATGACAGCCATTGACTGCTCGGTGAGTGCTGAACGACTCCAATAGCCACTAGTCATTCGATTACTGCGCTGTTTTGTTACCAAAACTCTCAACAAAAATATGCATATCTTCTTTGCTTTACTTTTCTTAAGAAAGCAAACTAAAATGAACCTGCATTGAAAATCATTTTTCTTTATTAAGTGCAGTTAATTCAACCAAATTCAAAGAACTTACAATAAGCGGGTCAGAAAAACTACAGCGGTAAGCTTCCGCTGTCGAAAGAAGCATTGAGTCCTAGCTCCGATTTGGTCATGGGAACACCCAGTGTCCTCTACACTGTAAAAATGGCGTACAGACTGAACTTTCCTGTTCATTTTAATTGAGGCTGAAATACCTGTAGTGATGTATGGAAGTTGCAATCCCTTCAATACTCATCATTCCCTGCCTGTGGTTGCTAATTTCAAAATCGTGAAACATTAAATCATCTCAAACTCCTCAAAACTCTTCTCAAATAACTGGCCGTTATGTCTGATGCTAGGCTAACATTTATGGTAAGCCACATATTGAGTAGGCAGTAGAGAGAGCCGAAAGAGTAGCAGCGCCGCTATCTCGGCTCATGATGAACTCGAGAGAGCCCAGTCAACAACGTAGAGGCTGATGTACGCAAACGTAATATAGTAAAAAGTGTTCTTCTCTACGGTGCACCTATCTGGTCTGATGCGCTGGATAAAATCTTATATGCGCGCGAAATGAGATCCTTGTGCCGACTTTGCGGTGTAGAAGTATGTAGCGCATTTTGAAGTACATTAGAAGAATCAGCGCTTGTAATATCTGTGTTTGCCCAATAGACAATAGGCGAGGGAGATGATGGAATCCTCAAAAAGTGAGGTGAGTCGTCACGAAGTGAAGGAGAGTTTTTGGCAGAAATGGCGGAATCGGTAGAACACTTCACCAAACAGACATTGGACCTATCGCTTGATTCCTTGCGTACGAAGTTGGGTAGACAGCCGAAATGGGGATGTGGATTTGCAACTTACCCAAGTATTGACCGGACACGGTTGCTTCAAATTTTATTTACATAAATTCGGGCATGAAGACGACCCATACTGTACCTTCTAAGCAAATGACGTTACTGAAAACCCAAAACATTGTTTTTTTGTCTGTTCGCAGTTTGAAACCGAAAAGGTTCACTCGAGAAATAAGGCAGGGAAACAACCTGGTTGATGTTATGCTTGAGTCAAAAGAACACTGTTCCGCTGTTTGCATGTAGCAAATAAAATCATCACAAAGTTGCGTTTCCGCAAATTTTCATAGAAAAGCCTATTGTCGCTCCCTCTCCGTGAAGTAATATCTAACGGTAGTTCCAAAGCTAAAGAGGAAACGTAACAGGGGTGTGTTTTTATCACAATGAGCCGAAAGGCAAGGCCCACACTTCGGCTGTCAATGCTTTGTGTGACCTCTACAACAAAAAAGAAATCATTCCTCAAATCTATTCATTTCTGGAGGCACAAAAATTGTCGGCGCTTCTCATATATCCTTCACGTATGCTGCAGAAACAAGGGTAGCCAGGGCTGTAACGCGAAAAGAAAGGGTGACAGTTGAAATGAAAACGCTAGAGACAAACGAAAATATAAGAAACCTTTGCAATGTAGCAGAAATAGGAGATGGCCTCGAACACGAAGAAACGCATACATAGAGAGACCACGCATGAAGAATGCCGAATGGAAGCTTGGTGAAAGCAGCATTAAACGGAGAAATTAATCGGCGCAGACCCGCAAGACGACTAAAACTACAAAACAAACCATCTTTGAATAAATTTTGCAAAGAACATCGCCCAGATTTTGCAAGAGACCACGTGACTCGGAATTCTGTAACAAATAACGATCCCGGTGAATGGAAAAAGTATTATTTAGTAACGAAAAGAAGTATAGGGTGATCAATTAAGAGGAGTTTTTTTCATTTGCGTTTTTTTTACAGATCGCGCGCGAGTTGTGGCAAACTGTCATCGTGGATTTGTTGAACAGCGTTTGGCATTTCATCATGGAAAGACTCACACCGCAACAACGTCTACAAATTGTTCAACTGTATTATGAAAATCAGCGTTTGAAGAAGATCCGCTGTTTTCGAGCAAAATTTTGTTCAGCGATGAGGCGTATTTCTGGCTCAATGGTTACGTCAATAAGCAAAATTGCCGTATTTGGGATGAAGAGCAACCAGAACAGGTTCAAGAGCTACCTTTACACCCAGAGAAAACAACGGCTGATAAAGCAGCTACGATTGAAGCTCTGGAAGCCAACATTACGCGTGTTATTCACGAAATGCTCGAACGAGACCTTCAGAATGGACCACCTTAAGCGTAGTTGCGGCCAACATTTGAATGAAGTCATATTCAAAAAGTAAATGTCAAAGAATGTCCTTTCAAATGATAAATAAAGGTTTTGAACATAATTTACATTTTTGTTTTTTTTAACTATTGAAAAAAGCACCTCATGATTGATCACCCTATACAATCTGGATGGGACGGATGGGTACAATTACTATTTCCATGATTTGAGGAATGAGGAAATGTACCTGAGTCGACATCATAGACGTGAAGGTGGTGTTATGATATGGGGTGCGTACTATGATGCGTAGAAATTTAAAATTGTAGACCTCAAAGAGACGGGACGGTCGCCGTAGCCGAATGGGTTGGTGCGTGACTACCATTCGGAATTCACAGAGAGAACATAGGTTCGAATCTCGGTGAAACACCTAAATTAAGAAAAACATTTTTCTAATAGCGGTCGCCCCTCGGCAGGCAATGGCAAACCTCCGAGTGTATTTCTCCCATGAAAAAGCTCCTCATAAAAATATCTGCTGCTCGGAGTCGGCTTGAAACTGTATGTCTCTCCATTTGGGGAACAACATCAAGACGCACACCACAAATAGAAGGAGGAGCTCGGCCAAACACCCAAAAAGGGTGTACGCGCCAATTGTATATACATAAAGTGACGGGAAAAAGCTATAAATCTATGTTGGAATCACCTTTTCCCGCGGTTCCTGAAACTTTTGGACCGATTAACTGATCTTTCAACCGGGTAATGCACCTGTACACACTTCAAGTGCGGTTAAAACTTGGATTGTGTCCCAAAACGTTGAAACTTTAGCATGGCCACCGTATTCCGCAGATCTGAACATTATGGATAATTTATAAGAATGGCTTGCTGGCAAGATCTATGAGAAAGGGCAACATTTTCAAGGCAAAAATGCTTTAACTCGAATCATTAAAATGTAAAATTTCCATAGGCTATCTGAAGAAATGATTTTTTTTAATCGAGCAAAGTACATTCTTCACATGAATTATCACAAAACCATTTTCTTCCATAACATTTTTTGCCTCTAATCAAGTGAACTGGACTGCATTTATGTACCTATATGTTCCGAAAGCCCAAACCTTCCTCTTTATAAGATCAATTCAAAATCTTAAATCCGCCAAAAAAAGATCGAAGTTATAAGCTTTTTAATGCAGAAAATACCGAAACCCCCGTTTTTTAACAATTAGTAAAGATTTATGGGGGAGGGGACGGTGACTGGAAGTTTGAAACGTGGTTTTCAGTTGTACTCCATCAGATCTCCAACCTCTTAGAAGTACATATATACAGGGTCCGCCACTCGAAGTGTAACCAACTTCAGACCGCTCGCGCAGCTGTTTCACAGGAATCAGCTCTCTGTTAGTTGGCTAAATGACAGTCCAGAGTATTGTTTACAAGCGCGCGGAAGCATTTTGCCGAGAGTAAACGCAAAAAAAGAAAATTAATGATGGATTTCAAACATAAAGGTGTGATTGCATTGGATTTGGCTGGAAAATCACAACCAGCAAGCACCTTAAAGTAAATAAAGTTTTTGTTTATCGCACCATTACTCGTTACAATTTTACTGATGGTCATTAAACGACTGCAACGTCACGTGAAATGGTTCAAAAAGTGAAAAAGCGACTTGAGCGAAATTCCCGACGAAGTGTCAATCAAATGGCGAAAGAACTGAAAATATCTGACCGTAGCATCCGCCGAATACTCAGAAATCATCTCAAAGCCAAGCCTTACAAGACCCAAAAGGCACATGATCTCACATCAAAGCAACAACAAGTCGCTCTTGAGAGAGCGAAGGAGTTGCTTCGCGTGGCCGAAAGCGATCAATGTCCGAAACTTGTGAACTCCCAAAACGACAAGATTTATTTGACCGACCGTTCATACGAGAATTGGCCACCACGAGGCAGCTCCCGCCACAAGTAATGGTTTGGGCCGCTGTAACCGCAGATGGATGCTCTCCAATCGTTTTCAACGAGCCTGGCATCAAGGTAAATGTGAACCATTACGGGAAAAGTATTCTGGAAGTTGCTTTGAAGCCGTGGGCAGACAAATATTTCGGTGGCAGATTATGGATGTTTCAACAGGACTCGGCAGCGTCTCACAAAGCTCGAGTGTACCAAGAATGGCTAAAAGTCAACGTTCCGAACTTCATAACGTCCACACAATGGCTCCCAAATTCACCAGAAGTGAATCCGATGGATTATTCTCTTTGTGCAATTCTGGAGAGCAAAGTCCGAACTAAAAGATTTACCAGCCTCGAGGCGTTAAAAATAGCCATTGTCCGCGAGTGGGCAGAAATGTCTGCAAGTCTCATTCAGGCAGCTTGCGATTCGTTTCTGGACCGTCTCAATCGAGTAAAAGTAAATAGATTCTTAATTTTGTATTATTTCACACATTTTTTACTCTGAATTGAATAGAGTATGATATTATAATTTTCCAAACTAAATTCATAGCCTTTTTAATTGGTTACACTTCGAGTGCCGTACCCTGTGCATGACATTTTTTAGCACCGTGTAATATACTAAAAAATGGCAAATATTGATTTCAAACTTTTTAAATCACTAAATTTGTCTTCATCACATTTTTTTTTTTTTTGCTTTTTTATTTAGTTATTTTTTATTAAATATTTTGTATTCAAGATCCTTCGTGAGAGTCGTTTTAAATTTTGTTTTTTTTTTACTTCATCTTCCACTGAATCCTTGCAGACAACGCTCACTAAAACCAGTTCAGTAGCCTGCAAATGTCATGGAGCTTGGGAGTTCAATTATCTCACCCTAAATATGTGTAAATGGTAAATGAGTACCAATGCACTATATTTTTCAAAAAAACACTTGGCATTCTGTAGCGTAACAAGTCATTGCATCTTATCAGCTTTTACCCACACTTGTGACATTCAGACAAACCAAAGGTAGCTGTTGACTGGTCTTCACCCCTACAAATACACGACGTAGGTGTGAATCTTAGCTTGAATATCCCCTCTAAACTTGCTTAGGGTACATCTACACTTATAAATAGGTATGAGTGCATATAAAAAAAGTAGTTGCATTTAATCTCGTTACCTCAACATAGTCTGATGTTACATACTTGCTTCTTTCCCTCTTAAACTCTCGTACTTAGTAAGTACATGGAAATACAATGTTAAATTTTCTACCCCACAGGTAGGTCTCACGTGTTCTTGCAAGCTCATAAAATTTACAACTTTGACGCGAATGCACACACCTGGATGCGATTTTGTTGCTGGCAAGGAAAAAATTGTAAACAAAAATTATTCAATAAATATGTACAATACTTAGTCCGCATGCCGCTGATAAGCAGCAGAACGCAGTTTATTGAGAATAACAAAGCCAAAGTGAGGCTTGCAATAAGTTTCTTCTAACTTCGTATTCGGTTCGGTCTCTCCATCACAGCCGTCGCCACTGTGGGAAAGAAACAATGAGACCGATTGTCGTCAACTGATATGGATAATAATTGTTTCTTTGAGTGTATGTGTGTGGATAAGTATGGTATGTGTGTGTGTGCTCACATTAACGGTCGCTTATTTCTTTTGTGTGCTTTGTAAATTTTGCTTTATCGACGCTCATTATTATCATTGCAGACCGATCAAACTTATTTTTTTGTGTATTATTTCAGTGGTTTTGGATTTGAAAATTTGAAAAATATACGTTAATCGTTTTGGAGGGAAATATGTAAATTTGAAACGCCTTGAGGACGCGTTTTTAAATTCGACTTAGAAAAATATTAGGTTGGCAACTAAGTAATTGCGGATTTCACTCATTAATGGCTTCAGTTAAATTTTTAGGTTTGCAGACGTAGTACAAATGTAAAACAAATTTCGTTATGCGATAGTTGGTAATTCAGCTCTCAATCAGTAGAAAAAGTTTTTGATAGGTTGCGCAGTTTTCGTTTTGCGTTCGTTAAAATATGGAAAATCAAAAGGAACATTTTTGTCATATTTTGCTTTTTTATTTCCGCAAAGGGAAAACCGCATCGCAAGCTCATAAAAAGTTATGTGGTGCTTATGGTGACGAAACCTTAAAAGAACGGCAGTGTCAAAATTGGTTTGCCAAATTTCGTTCTGGTGATTTTTCTTTCAAAGATGAAAAACGCTCGGGTCGTCCAGTTGAAGGGTATAACGCCTTACTCAAAGCAATAATCGATTCGGTTCATCCCAGTGCAATACGTGAGATTGCAGAGAAGCTTCATGTATCAGATACATGCATTGAAAATCACTTAAAACATAGTCAAGCTGTTCAAAAACTCGATATATGGGTTCCTCACGAATTGAATGAAACGCAATGATGGAAAATGGGTTGCTTATAACAATAGGGTGTATCTACTTTGAACTTTTACCACCCAACCGAACGATCAATTCTGATGTCTACAGTGTTTTCTTTGCTGCGTGGGAACTATCGATATCGATAACTATGATTTGGCAACTGTGTTCACATTTCTGTTCAGTTAGGTTTGGCAAGTCATTGTAGAAACTTACTTGGAAAAAATTAAAGGAAATCTGTTAGCGAAGTTCATAAAGTGAAGTGTTGAAGAAGACGCCGAAATTGCTCAATCTGTTGGCCTCTGTCCTTCGACTAGGTTCGAAGTTTTACGTAACGATCTGGCTTTCGTGCCTATGAAATACAGCTCGTGCAAGAAATGAAGTCAAATAACCATAGCTTGCGTCGCATTTTTGCTGATTGGGTTCATTCCGATTTATTATTCAGATTTATTGGAAGGTGTACTCAAAATTTCTACTAATCGAATGGACTATTTGAATCGTTACCGCGGCGGACACATGCCAAACATCATATTTAAAAAGTAAATGCCATGAAATTATCCAGCAGATGAATACAAAATAAATTCATTCCACAAATATATCGATTTTGTATTATCCTTTAAGTTCTCAAGCTCTTAAAAAAACCCCGATGCAATAAAATTTATATTGCTTTATGATAATTTTTTCCAAATGATGTTGGGCATTTTCTCCGTGTATACGCGAATATACGACACTTTTTTGTGAGAGACCAAAGGGTCTATGCGTGCCTTAATGCCAACCAGGCTAACCTAACCTAATATACAAAAAAACACTAAAACTTTGTTTCTTTTTTCTAATCTTTCTCACTATAGTTTCCGAAAAGTGTTTTTTTTTTTCAATTTCAATAAATTTCATTTTCAATAGATTTAAATTTATTTATAAGAATAGCCGGGAATCTGAATAAAAGTTGTAGTACAATCAAAAATTTGTTCAACATATTCTCACTTTAGATGCCAACCCTATAAAAAAATTTCCAAATTAACCAATAACTAAACTTAAAAAAAACACATCTCACTTCACTCACATTGTGGTATTGCTCTCAATTTTTAAGTAATTGAGAAAAAGGTGGCAACTTTGATCTAAATATTTACAACTCTTATTCAGGCAAGACTATTTTAACAGCTTTCACATAGTGATGCATTTTATCTAAAAATTAACTAAGAATTAGTTGAAGAATTAATTTATATAAAAAATGATGTCGCAACGCTATCTAAAAACATTTCTGCATTCAAGCGGTCAAAAATACCTTCCATTTGATATGCATTATGAGATTTTTAATTTTCTTTTTAAATAATTTAATTTGGTGGCAGCCTCATTTAATAAAAAGAATAATAATAAATAAACTCAAGGCATTTTCTAAAGCGCTTAAAATCGATCCAAGATATTTAATTTTTAATGATTTTTAATTTACTTTTCAAATAATTTGAAAATGGTGGCAACCTCATTTATTAAAAATAATAATAATAAATAAACTCCAGACATTTTCTGAAGCGCTTAAAAACGATCCAAGATATTTAATTTTTAACGATTTTTAATTTACTTTTTAAATAATTTGAAAATGGAGGCAACCTCATTTATTAAAAATAATAATAATAAATAAACTCCAGGCATTTTCTGAAGCGCTTAAAATCGATCCAAGATATTTAATTTTTAATGATTTTTAATTTACTTTTCAAATAATTTGAAAATGGTGGCAACCTCATTTATTAAAAATAATAATAATAAATAAACTCCAGACATTTTCTGAAGCGCTTAAAAACGATCCAAGATATTTAATTTTTAATAATTTTTAATTTACTGTTGAAATGGATAATGTATCACAAATCTGGCATCACACATATTACTTAGACTTAAATGTCATTTATGTCAATTCATTAAATACACATTTTTTCACTTCGTGGTTGTTCAAATAATAAAGAACACGTTCGAACAAGACTCTGCGATATTTTTAATAGGTTATGGGCCCAGCACGCTTCCACTGCGCCTGGATAGTTCCCATTTAACCACAACTGCGAAACAAAGAAAAGATCTTGACAACAGAAGAAAATAAAAATCCATAGAAACGAAAAAAGAAAAAAAAAACGTGAAGTGAAAACTGAAAAATGAGTTTTTCGGCAATTAATATTGAACGTCTGAATAGAGAAAATTTTGATACCTGGAAAATACAGGTTGAGGCCATTTTAATAAAAAATGGGACGTGGAAATACGTGAATGGCAGCTGTATAAAACCAGAAGCGCCACCCGAAGCAGTGAACGAATGGATAGATAGCGATGCCAAAGCAAGGTCAGATTTGGTATTATCAATCTCTCCAACCGAATTACAGCAAATTAAACAATGTCGTACATCGAAGGATATTTGGGATAAACTTCATTCGGTATATCAATCCCGCGGACCAGCACGTCAAGCAATGTTGCTCAAATCGCTCATATTGCACAAAATGACACCCGGTGATGATATGCACGAACATTTGCGAAAATTTTTCGACATTGTTGATAAGCTTGTAGAAATGGATATGGTCGTCATAGATGAACTATTGACCATCCTGCTTTTGTATAGTATTCCTAACGAATACGAAACGTTCAGAATTGCAATTGAGACGCAAGAAAAACTACCGAAACTAGAAATGTTGAAAGTGAAATTATTAGAAGAGTTCGAAGCACGGAAACGACATGAAGAAGCAGATCCCGAAGACGTATTGTATGCGAATAGAGGTAACTTAAATAAAAGCAGAGGTCGACCACCAAACACAGCAAGGGAAGATCAACAGAAACAATCTTTCAAATACGCTTGTCACACATGTGGAAAGATAGGCCACAAAGCAAGAGATTGTAAATCCAAAAATTTCAAGCACAGAAAGCCACAACAGAGGCAAGAACAAAACCATTCGTCGTGCAAAGTTGAAGAAATCGTTTTAGGTGCAAGCAGCGTAAATATGAGTGGCAGATGGTGTCTAGATTCAGGGGCATCGTCGCACATGTGTGCATTGCGTGAAAAATTTCGACATTTTAAAACCTTAAACGGCAAAACGTTAGCGTTAGCGAATGAGAGCTTTACGAAAATAGAAGGGCGCGGAATAGTGGAAATCAAATCGAATACCGGTTGTAATGTTACACTTAACGAAACATTGTATGTGCCGGACCTCCGAACAAATTTGTTGTCAGTGCCAAAAATGACTCAGCATGGTCTTGAAGTGACATTTACCGGAAACAAAGCTATTGTAAAAAATGCTTCGACAGGCGCAAGAATCTTCGTTGCGGAGCGAAAAGAGAATCTGTATTACGTTGAAGAACCCTTTGAATTTACAGCGATTGCCAACATGAAACCAACTTCACTTCAAGATTGGCACGAAGCCTTTGGCCATTTAAACGAAAGAGATCTAAAGGCAGTTATTGACAAGAAAAAAGTTATTGGAATAAACGCAAATACGAAAACAAACTTAACTTCATGCAGTACTTGTATTCAGGGAAAGCAGACACAGAAACCATTCCAGAAGTCGACTCGTGAAGCCATGGATGTTTTAGAGTTAGTACACAGTGACGTATGCGGGCCGATGAAAACGCAATCTTTTGCTGGCTCACGTTACTTTCTCACATTCATTGATGACAAGAGTCGGTGGTGCGAAATTTACTTTCTAAAACATAAAAGCGAAGTTTTAGAAAAGTTCAAAGAATATAAACGTTTAATGGAAAATCAATCTGGTAAGAAAATTAAATGTCTGCGAAGTGACAATGGAACTGAATACACAAGCAATGCTATGAGAAGTTTCCTCAAAGCCGAAGGTATACGACAAGAGTTTACTATCGAATACACTCCACAGCAAAATGGAGTAGCCGAACGGAAAAACCGAACCATCGTAGAAATGGCCAGATGCATGCTCATACAATCGCGCCTTCCTCCAGCATATTGGGCAGAAGCTATCAATACCGCAAACTATTTACGCAATCGCTGTCCGTCACAAAGTTTAAATGGTGAAATTCCCTACCAAATATGGATGGGAAGGACTCCACATGTCAGCTATTTACAAAAGTTCGGCTGCACAGCGTACATGTTAGACAAAACTGCAAGTAAGTGTAAATTCAATTCGAAGTCCATAAAATGCATATTTGTAGGTTATTGCGACACGTCGAAGGGTTACCGCCTTTGGGACCCCGTAGCCAGAAAAATACGTCGAAGTAGAGACGTCGTGTTTGTCCCGCAACAGAATACAGACACATACGAAGAATTTTTAACGAAAGACATCGAAATACATTCGCAGTTAGAACAAACGAAAGAAAAGGCACCGGTAAATTTTCCCGAAAACCAACAACACCACCCCCAATCAACTGGAGATTTGGGCGTTCAAGCGCCACGAGCTCTTAAACGAGGTAGAGGCCGCCGAAAGAAAATTAAGATTAAGTCCCGCGGTAGACCACGGTTAGAATACAATATGGTACCAGTTTTCGAAATGTCATCAAGCGACGAAAATTCTACCAGTGATCCGGAAGCGGTTCTCGAAGATGAACATCACAGTACAGCATTAGCCCATAGTACCGACCCAGAAACCAGTAAAGAAGCCCTCTCAAGTCCTGAAGCAACCGAATGGAAGAAAGCCATGATAAAAGAATACCGAACGCTTATGTCAAATAATACTTGGGAAATCGTAGATCGACCGGTTGGGAAAAAGATTGTCCAATCTAAGTGGGCTTTTCGAACTAAATACAAATCAGATGGCAGTGTTGACACCAGAAAAGCTAGACTGGTAGCAAAAGGATTTACTCAAAGGGCTGGAATTGATTATAATGAAACCTTTGCACCTGTCGCTAGGCTAAACACCATACGGCTGCTAATGGCTTTTTCAGCAGAAATGGGTTTAGAGGTCCACCAGCTCGATTTTGTAAGCGCATATTTAAACGGAACTGTAGAAAACGAAATATACATGACTTTGCCCAGCGATTTGCATGAGATATTGAGCGATGCTGAAGCATCTCAATAGACGAAAGACAACGCCTGTTTATTGAAAAAAGCGATCTATGGCTTAAAGCAGTCGGGTAGATTGTGGTACCAAAAGCTAGATCAGAAGCTACAAAATATGAACATGACAGCATCGAAATGTGATCCGTGTTTATATATGTACAGAAGCAAAAGCACTATTGCTCTTATTGCCATATATGTTGACGACATAATCGTAGCGTCGAACAACAAGCAAAAATTAGAAGAAATAAAAAATGAACTGGCATCTACTTTTGAAATGAAGGATTTAGGCCCGATAAAGTTTTGCCTCGGGATTGAATTTAATCAATGTATAAAAACAAAAACTATTACAATGTGTCAATCGAAATACGTAAGTCAATTACTGAAAAAATTTAACATGGAAGAATGCAAACCGGTCGCCACACCTGCAAACGCAAGCATAAAGCTGTCTAAGGCAATGTCTCCGAAAACCGAAGAAGAACGTAATTCTGCAAGCAAACTGCCATTCCAGAATCTAGTTGGCTCACTAATGTACTTGGCTGTTTCAACAAGGCCAGACATCGCACATGTCGTAAGCGTACATATTTAATATCATATTCTAGTCGAAGTGTGGCAGTCGTAAGAGCTTCAATAAAAAAATGCCAAAATCTCAAAGGAATTGGAACTCTCAATGCTCATTGAGGTTGATATTGCATAAAGATATTGAAAATTGAATTATCTCATGTGGGGTGGTGGGGTGTAAAATCTTGACCATTTGGGTTCCTCATTTGTTATGTTACGTCCCTTATCAAAACCCCTCTACAAGAGCCAGAGACCGCACGAAGAAGTTGATTTTTCTAAGAGCCTTTCAAATAAGCACCTCTGAAGTAATTTCCCTAGAAATGAAAGCAAAAGGTTTACTGATATGTAGTAACAGTATAAGCACTTCAGTGGAACTCACCCTCATTTTTTTTTTTTTTCTTTTTATATCATGAATTAATTTTAACTGGGTTAAAAACAGTAAAAACAAGACATGATGAATTTACTGCTGCCCCAGAGTAACACAGCGTAAACAAATGAGTGAAGAAGAGTATGTAAAACCAGGTGTCAAATGTGGCAAACGAAAGTGAAATTGATTATTATGGGACACAGAGCGACAATGGGACAGGGAACGCCGTTGAGCTTTGAAATCGTCAACAATATCAGCGCCAAACAAAAGTTGTCACATTTATAATCATTATTATCAAATAGTGATCATCTGCGCAGACAACAGCAACAACACCACCGACGATGCCATCACCAGCTCAATACGTCCAGCGAAATTTTACCGCTTGAAGGTGGCGCAATGCGTGCGTCCGCTGAGCTAAGGGAACTTACTATGAGCCGCCATGCGTGTGTATGTGTGTAGATATGTATAAGTAACATACAAACAATAGTCAATACCTCACTACCTCAACATGGATATGTAAATTGTTGTTGCGTGTATGCGACACTCTTGCTTTCGATTGATTGTTTTCCACGCTTTGATATTTATTGATGGATAGATGACAAACGAAAAAAACAAAAAAAAAACAAAAACAATGTGAAACGTTTATACTCGTTTGTGACGAGTTCACGTCTCGCTCCCTTGCACTCAATCATCTAAGTAAATACCCTGTAGGAAAATGTACTAACCAAAAGATAATTGTCCAATCGTTGATTGATTTTGTAAGAGGACTATCCTGGAATATATACAGAAGTATATTTTTACATCTACCTTAAAGTTAGTAGGAAAAAAACTTTCACACTAATGTCTAACAAACCAATTTGCAACTAGTTACTGTGAAACTAGTTAGTAGGCTAATCCTTTCTTCGTAGGCTAATCCTTTTTGTACCAGATTCTAGAAAGAAGACTGAATATTAATATTGGACGGAAGCTATAGCTCTTTAAAGAAGGTATGTCGAAAATACTTTCCGATGTGCAGCAATATCTATAAGTGCGTATACTGGCATGTAACATAATTGTCCTTGATGTAATCATCAAATCGATACTTCAGTTAGAGCTGTGTCAATCCTTATGGAAAAATACGCTAGATATTCCTCAAGTAGTTACTCGACTCCTCGCGAAAAAGCCATATAAATATGAGTTAGACGACTTTCGAGGAGATCACTAAAGTGACTCCCTTTATAGGGAAAACCTAAACTACTAGCAATTCATCCAACCAAGAGTTCCAGTTTCATTTCCCAACATACATAGGTATGTTGAGGTGAATCTAATTATCTCTAATAAAATTTAATACGCCATTTTGTTGAAAGTAATGCATTAATCATTTTCCCTGGAACGTAAGCACTCATGGTGCAAAGTAGCAGCTCAAAATAGGCACAGTAATCACCTTGACACAGTTTGAGGCCACAGTAAAACGTCAGCCATGTTTGGATGCGGCGCCCTATACAAAACTCCCTGAATAGCCGTTCCTATTGATATCAGAATAATAGTAAACCACCAGTTAGAACCTTTACTTATTTAGAAATTTGAATTTTACCTCAGCGATCTTGCCATCTGAGTAGGAGCTGCAGCCTTTACAAAATCTTTCATTCTAATCACGCTTTCAAAAGTCATTGTCCAATAGCCATCCTTCAGAAACTTCATTGGCATGCCCTCTCTTAACCAGAAAGCCACAGCACGCTCTACAAAAACAAGATCAAGTAGAGGACCGTGCGACACGTCCAAATAGGACAGGTTAACCTCTTGTTAGATGAAATCCATTTGGGATACAAAGCCGTCTTAGCTAACTATAGCAAACACAGCATTGGTTCGAGGTCTATCTTTTTTCCGTGTTACGTCTTCGATGTATCTCTTTACCGTGTTCTAGCTGTAGCACTCACGCATTTTGTTAATTACGTTGCTCGGCGCGATGTCGCCAATCTGCTGAGCTAAGAAGTAATTCACTTCCCCGTAGTTCCTTTGAACCCATTTGCCTATTGATGGAGTGAGTTTCGCCGTTATGCTAGTGATGACGTGTTTCTTCGAGGAGTCCATCCATTCGTTCCCGGACCATGAGGTCGACGGGTATCTCCCCGCTGATCACAACGACTGCAGCGCCAGAGACAGTGCGGTAGGCTGAGGAAACTCTGAGCCGTTCGTTGCACAACCTCCAGTGCCTAACGTTTGGTTTTGCAGATTAGCGCATCCCCCATACTTTGCTGCCGTACAGGAGAATTGAGTTTGTGGCCGGCATGATTAGCCTTATTTTGCTCTGTGTTGGCTACCGATGCTTGCCATTAATTTGTTTAGCATTCCCGCTTTTTCTGCTTTAGTAACCGCGTGCCGTATCTGAGCCTAGAAACTAAGCCTGCAGACAAGTTGAATTCCTAGGGATTTCACTACTTTTTAGGTCACTAGGGAAGTATCGCCTATTTGCAAGCTGACCTCGAGCGTCATGTGACCTCGTGCCATCAGGATAACTTCGGTCTTATGTTTGGCGAGTGGCCTTGGTCGTCGAACAATATTTGCGTCCTTATCATAACTTAGTTCAGCTTCCTCCTAGCGTTTTTAGTGTCCGAGCTGGTATGACCGCCACTATATTGTCCGCACAACCCACTATATATATATGTATCTTCTCTCATTTCGATGTTCAAGATCTCGTCGTAGTTCAGATTCCAGAGATCGGGCCCGAGAATAGAGGCTGAAAGGCTTAGTGAATTCGTGATTGCTCATCTTTTATCAACACATTTTTAATATTTATATCTGTAGGCCCCGATGCCAAGCTGCAAAACCAAATCATTACTTGAAGTTAAGAAAAACAACAGCATAAAATGAGTCCGAAAAATGGCATCCCACGTGTGCCCTCTTACAAAAGTTGCCCTGCTTTGTCCTACAGGGTTGCATCAGCTAAGCAAGCAACCACTTCGACCAGTACTGCACTGTTTCCTCACGGCGGTCATTTGGTTTGACGCTTGGCCACCACGAGATCTATTGTTGGCCGATGCTTTTCAATTTGTTATTTTGATTGTTTCATTTACAAATTTTTCAATTTGAATTTGTAATTTTTTATCGTGCTGGATTTCGTTATTTTTGTAGTTAGTGTTTTTTTTTTTATTGTAATTCTCAGATGTGCATGTTCGCTGCTTGTTTTTCACAAGAAGTTGCCCGCCCTTGCTCGCTTAACCCTTCGCTGTCAAATTAAATTCCTTTATTCCTGTTAATTATTTTCACTTGAAATCTTTATTTTCTCAGAAAATTTCCTTATCTTGAAAGTGAAAATTAAAGCGTAAAGTGCCACTCAAACAGGCGTTAAAATTAGTTGTTAATGTGGCCACATTACGTACTTCCCTTCCCAGCCCGGTTTGACCAATTCAATTATATTTCTGTGGTGACAATTCATTATTCATTTGATTGTTAGTCAATTTGTCAAAATCTGTATAACAAATATTTACGCGCTGATTATCCTGCCTGATAGACTGGAGCAGCCCACACACGTCTTTGGAATTTCTTTGAGAATTTCAATGATTTTGTTGGCATAAAAAATGAGTTCATTGCATTTTAAGGGTAATTAAAGTAATTTGTAATGCTTTTTTTACTTATTCATTTATTTCGTTTTTTTTTTTTTGACGTGGTTAGAGGATTATTGACTTCTGCGAGAATATTAAAATATTAGATTTGAATATTGGCGATGCAGTTAACATAGTTAGGATTATCCGATACAGATTAAATATTCGCCGTTTTGTTCGATTGCTTTTGTACATTTTGAGAAATTCTCGTCCCCTTAGTAAAAAAAACTTGACCACCTCATCTTCTAACCTCCTTCTTGACCATTTTACCATTAGGAGCATTTCTCAAATATCTACTTCAAAAGGTGCTAATCGTTTGATTCCAGATCTAGACTACAATATAAAGCGGATGTGATAAAAATCCTCGTCAAAAACTCTCGAAGCTTCTAGTGCATCGTTAAAGCTGTCAGCGGTCTGGCGCTAATTTTATGAAACACCTTTTTAAATCTGGTCTGTAGAGGTCCAAATTGAGTGTGTTGTGACCTGAAGCTGCTTTTAGTAAATGATTCTCTTTCAATCCCACTAAACCTTTAGCAAAACTTTGTTGGCTGTTACTTCGAGCTTGGCGATCGATTAGACCGGCTCACCAGCTGGTGGTAGCAGAGGAAGAGGAAGCCATCCTCTGCGTTGGAAAGATCAGGTTGGTAAGGACTTATATTCACTTGGAGTATCCAACTGTGGCGCCTGTTAGCACTAGAAAAAAACGACAGGCTACTGGATTTATTTAACTCGACCAAAATCGCTTAAGCGGTTATCGCGCCAATTAAGCAGAAGAAGAATTGTCATCAGCTTAAGGGGGTGGTAGGGTTTAGCGCTAAAAAAAAAAACACTTTTTTTTTAATTTTTTACAGAAATATGGCTTAAGATACTTTAATAAAATCAGTTGCATGTTATTGTACATCTTTTCAATAAGTTTTTAAAAAATATTAATAATAAAATATTGACAAATAAGCCCATGACAGAGTTTTTTTGGGGATATGTTTTTCGAGAGGTGCTCTGCGGTGCCAATCGGCATTCGTCATAGAATCATCTGAAACTAAAAAAGTCGAATTTTTCAGTTAAAGTATGACGTAATAAAAATTATCGATGCTCTGCATTCGAGGTAGAGTGCCTACAAAGGCTATAACTTTGAGAGTTCTGCTCCGATCCACTTAAAATTTTGACACAACATTCTTGAAATGATTTACTATAAGATGAGTGAAGAAAAAAAATTTCGATTTTTTGACCCTCAACTCTGCTCCTCAAACTAGCTCAACGTCCAACGGTAGTTGAATGACGAAGCCCATTTGAGAAGTAACTAGGCATATCTGACCTAGAACGAATGAACATAGGGCTAGCCTGCTCTTCAATCTTAACCGGCCTTCTATTACTATTCTTACTTGTTTGGATATCTGACAGACTTAGAATCCACTGCCATCCACAGCATTTTATCTGGCGTCCAGAGACGAACTAATTTTACTAAATCTGGAATTATAGGCAGGACTTAGGTCCAACCTAGTGGTACCACAGACCTAAGTAGGTGCCCTCTACACCTTTATGAAAGGTGTCAAAACCCGTAACTAAGCCTAACCTTCGGTTTCTGGACAAAAATGAATGTATTGACATTTTCGATGATTGGCCTACTAGTAGTTGGCCCAATTTCGATGTGTATATTAACAAAAGGGAAGCGCTGAAACCGCTGTAGTGCTTTGCTATTCCTTCCGAATTTTTGTATTGAGTATTAACTTCACTTTTCGTAGCTTCACTTTAAACTTAACTATAAATTTACAGGTAACTGTAACTCAGCTTTACCTCAGAGAGTAATAAACTTTCAAAAAAAAGAAAACATGTTTATTGGCTTGACTAAGTGAACGATAATGTTAGGGATTAATTGAAAAAAAGCTGCCCTAATTATCTGATTTGAATGGTCAGATAAGGTAGGTAGGTAAGATGGCAAGAGTACCCCAGGTACACTACAAGTAGCACTTACGTGCCGTTTTGATACCATAATGTGGATCACTACCTGTGAAAGGATTAAGGGAGGAGATAAAACCGTCTACAGCCATCCAGTGCTGTTGATGTAGCGGAGGAGAGAAAATGGATCTAGGCTGGAGAATTTCTTCAAATCATCCCCAAAGGGGACGCTGAGGAATCTCAACCGCCTAGCCGCCAGAACCGGACATTTGCAGACAAAGTGTTTCACAGTCTCTTTCTCTGCAGGATCGCCACAGCGTCTGCAATGGGGGTTGTACGGAATTCCAAGCTTCTCCGCATGAGTGCCGATCACCCAGTGACCAGTGATCACCGCAATGAGTTTGGAAATTGAATGGCGGGGGGTTCCCATCACCTTAAGCGTTCTGTTTATATCGTATTGAGGCCACAGTGCTTTTGAAATGGCACACGATCAGACAGACCTCCATCTGTCTTGCGCTTTTCTTAGAAAGAAGTTGTGTAGTTTCCCTTTAACGACGGCCAAGGGGATACCGATGTCTGAGAAGGGGGCAGCTGGATCCGGTTCTGCCGCCCCCTTCCTGGCAAGCTCGTCGGCAATTTCATTTCCATCTATATTCCTGTGCCCAGGAACCCATGTGAGGGAAATGTTTGCTGCACGTTCGAGACGTTTAAGTTCCTCCTTACAGGAATTCACGAGAAGAGAGCTGCAATACGGCGAGGACAGTGCCTTGATTGCAGCTTGGCTATCGGAAAAAATATTAATGTCTCCCTCCCAACAGCGATCCCGAAGCATTTTGCATGCCTCGCGAAGACCTCTGCTTGAAAGACGCTGCTTGTCTCCGGCAGTTTAAAGGAGACCGAAACGCTGGCTGATTTAGAGTAGACCCCCGCTCCCACTCCAGACTCCATTTTGGATCCGTCAGTGAAAACACAGGCATCTATATCCGCACCAACTCTCCCCTCAAAGCACAGTTTGCGGATGGAGAGGCGGTGCGAATATCAGAGAAAGAAGGGGAGATCTGCTTCAAGATGCTGCTATGTCAGGAAGTTGTCTCCAAAGGCCAAACTCCTTCAGCCTAATAGCACTCTGAGCAGCAATGGATTTAACCTGCAGATCCACAGGAATTAGGTGGAGAATATCGTTGAGCGCAGCGGTGGGACATGTTCTACGGGCACCAGTGATGCCCACACATGCACTTCTCTGCACTCTCTCTAATTTAGTGGAGTTGTAGCCCTTCTGAAGAGCTACCCACCAAACTAGGCAACCGAATGTCAAAATTGGCAGAACCACTAATTTGTGCATCCAAAGTACGACACGTGGCTTGAGACCCCATTTTTTGCCGAACATAGATTTACAGGCGTAGAAGGCTATATTGGCCTTCTTAACTCGATTTTCTATAATGGTCAGATAAAGTGTCAGTGTCAATCAGCCATCTGTCGTGACCGTATAAAGAACTCAAGGTAGGGAAATTAAAATTATCAAAGTCCCAAAAGGTGACAGAATCGATCATGTCTCTTGCCACTGCCGAAGACCAGATAGTTTTTTGGGAGAATTTTTCCGGACTGGGGGAGAAATTGGCTTTAATAATCAATACTTAATCGACAGATAAAGTGTCAGTTAAGATTTTATCTATTAAGTTGAGCCGTAATGTTAAGAATTGGGCATTGATTGGTTAAGAAGTGGGCATTATAAAGCCAGTTTAATCGTTAGATAAGTATCTAGTAAGATTTTGGGTACTAAAATGGCCTGTAAATGTTGAAGATTGGTTAAACAGAGGAGATTAGTAATCCAATTTTAATCGCTCGATAAAGTATCAGATAAGATTTCAGCCATCTGTCGTGACCTGATGAATAACTCAGGGTACTATTAAGAAAATTAAAATCATCAAACCCCTACCTGCCAAAGACTCGTGGACAAATTGGCGTTAATAATCAATACCTAATCCTCTGATAAACTGTCAGATAAGATTTTGAATTTAAAGTGGGCTGTAAATATTGAATAAGGGTTAAAGAGAGGGCATTAATAACCCAGTTTTAATCGTCCGATAAAGTGTCAGGTAAGATTTTAGTCGATAAAGTGGCCTGCAGTGTTAAAGATTGGCTGTGAATTTTAAATGATTAATGTTAACCATCAGATAAATGGCCAAATAATATTTTAGTTACTAAAGTTAATTGCGAAATTTGAGATAAGATGAAAAAACTCCCTCTTAATAATAGTCTTAATCGTCAGATAAAGTGTCAAATAATATTTTAGTCATCCGTCGTGACTGAATGAAGAACTCAAGGTCTTATTAAGAAAATTAAAATAATCAAATTCCTGCATGCCATCCATCATCCATTACTCTTGCAGCCTCCGAACGCCAGATTATTTTCTATGAGAACTTTTTTCAAGCGTAAATGCACTCAAATGTTTGGCAACCGCTTTTAGGTTAACGCTATTCCATGTTTTACACCCCCAGTCTACTACGTCATACGCCCAGACAACATCTAAATCCCAAAATCGATAAATTTTAAACACTTAAAAATTGCAATTACTCACTTCATGTCAACGAGTATTGCTTTCCGGTACTTGACTTTCCATTCCTTGCTACCAATTCGAAATATTTTCCCACCGAACTCAACAAATACTCATCAACTCTAACCACACTTCGACAGCCAACACCCGCCAGCGGGATATGCAGCCAAACCAAATAATATTCGCAAACTACCAACGCCGTAAATCATGGGAAGCGACAAACTAGGCACTTGAGTCGCACAACATGCGAACACGTGACCATCCCACAAGCCACGCAGCCGTCTGTCCATACCAACACAAATCCACTTGCGTTCATTCAAATCTCTAACGTCAAACCGCAATTCTAATAATGCAGCCTTCATTCATTTGGCTGCCACAAACGGACGGAGCAACAACAACTGTATACTTATGCTTAATGTATGTATGTATAAGTGTATGTATGTACAATGGTCTAAGCACCGCCGCTAATGTCCCTTAAAACGAAATTTGTTTTGAAATTGCGGTAATTTATGTGAAACAGGTACTTGAGGAGCGGACATTTAGTTGGCATTTAACGCCTACTTAGTGGCCACAAGCGGGCTAAAGTCAAGTCAAGAGCTAGCCACTCGCAATTTTCTTCGAACCAACTCACCTTGCGCCTTGCAGTGTACCTGCCTCAGTTTGTGCCCATCAGCAGCAAATGAGTAATCAGCAGCCTCAACATCGTTATTGCCATCATAACAACCTGACCGCATGGGATGTGACCAAGTAAAGTGAGTGTCTGCGTATGCGTAGCTGCTGCACACACACAGTCGCCATTGTTGTTTGTGCATATTGTAATGTGCCACTGCACACCTCGTCTCATTGTCTTGGCATGCTGACAGGTAAATATTTGCCAATTCTAACTTAGCGTCACAGCTTCCCGTCCGTTGTTTGCTGTTGCTGCTGCTGCTGCTGCTGCGTGATGTCTCTGTTAGTCGGTGCGCGTGTCAAGTGCTTGTTTTTGTCTTAACACTTATGTTTTTCTGCTGAAGTTTTTGTTCTTTTTGCCACTTGCAGCAGAGTGCTACCTGTTATTATTTGACTGCTGTCGGCGCGCCTGCGCAATTCACCAACGTGCGGGCTTCCTCGACTGCTTGAGGTGTTGGTGCCTTGTCGTGTGGTTGGCCAACCGTGACGAAGTGTATGCACTTAGCCTGGGAGTGTTTGTCAAGTGGCCATTTGCGAATACTCGCTAATTTGTATGGTAATTGATGATAATTGCAGGTAATTGCAAAGTGTAAAAGACGTATTTTGGATGAAGTGATTATATTAATTGTGTCCAGGAAAGTTGCCATCGATTATTAGGTATTTATTTACCTTTAGACACGTTACAAAGTCTGTAAACAGGTTTCATGTGCCTAAAATGCGAACTATTTTCTTTAAATTTAGAAGCCTACAGACCAAATAAGGCAGACTTTTTCAATTTCAAATGCTTCTTTCTGATCTGCTCATATTAATAGTCATACGAAATGATTCCGTAAGAGTGAAAATTTTTTTTATAAATAAAACACAAGGGAATTTTTCGAAATTTTTTTTAATTTTATCATGTTTTTAGGGCCATTGGCATCCCCCTGACAGTTGTTAAATGAGAATTGCACAACTTATTTGTCAGGAAAGAGCAGAAAAGATGGAGCTCCATTTCTTCATGTGCTATTTCGCGAATCCTTTAGCTCCAGTACAATAAACGGAAGACTCTGAAAGTCCTGGGGACTCCACGCCATTCAATTTCCAAATTCGTAGCTGTGCTTACCGGTCATTGGGCGATAAGCTTCACGCTGAAAAGCGTGTTTCCATTTAACCCCCATTGCATAAGCTCTGGGTACCTTTCAAAGAAAGAGCACTTTCTCTGTAAATGTCCAGCTTTGGCAGCTAGCCGATTAAGATCACTGGGTGCTTGGTGCTTTCTTCTATAATCTGAGGCAGTGCGCCAACCTAAATTCCATCAATATTCTCCATAACATCAACAGCTCTGGCTGGCTGTAGGAGGTCTCAGAATGGTATCAAAATGACGCTTTATTGCTAATTGGGGTAGTGCCAAAGTGTACCACTCAATCATCAACCTTTTTACCTACCTACCTACATTTGTTCTTTAGTCCCTGGAATTTATGTATGAAACAGAATATCCGGTTAATGCCCACCACGACTCCTCTGGCAATGCAGAGTGTGCATAGTTCGGGATATGGATTTTCAGTACATCCAATGCGGTACCTGCTTACTTGATTTTCAGTAACTTGCTTGTTAAAGTACACTTATACATTCGATGAAGATGTGCCTCAACGCATCCATGACTAAGTTCGCAAAGGCCTGTAGTATCAATTATCTGAAGACAAAATCATAAAAAGTAACATTTCAAAAATAAATACTTGTCATCAAAGATCTGCTTAACTCTTGGATCACCGCGTAGTATACCCATCAAAGTCGAACCGCAGAGAGATCAAAAGCTAACACATGGGCTGAAAAGTCCCGAGTCTAACCCATAGATGGCTCTAGTTTTACTGCATTCACCTCTTTTTCAGTTAGTACTGACCTTAAAAAGACAGCTGTTAAATTTCATGATATTCTATTCATTAGTTCGTGAGTTGTTGTGCTGAGAGTTACACTACTTTTGTTATTTTCAAAACAGTGGATCAAAAAGTGGATACAATTTCGTGTTTTAATTTTACACTGATTCTTGAAGTGAAAAATACCGTTCAAGCGAAGCAATGGCTTCAAAAGAGTTATGGGAACTCCGCTCCATCAGAAACAACAACAAAACGATGAGTTGCTGACTTCAAGCGTGGTCGTCGAAACAGCTCAGTGGATGTCGAAATTAGGCGGTCACACCAGAAAACAGCAAAAAATTTCACAAACTCGTTTTAAATGATCGAAAATTGAAGTTGCCAGAGTTAGCTGACATCGTAAAGATGAAATATCAAAAGGACGGCTTGGCTTCATATTGCATGAGCATTTGACTATGAGAAAGCTCTGTTGAAAGTGGGTACCACATTTGCTTACTGTTGACCAAAACAGAAACGTGTTGATGATTCTGAGCAATGATAAAACAACATGAATTGAACTTCGAATTCTTCCCACATCCCCGTACTTAGCAGATTTGGCTCCCAGCGACTACTGCCTGTTGCAACAAAAAAAATGTTCGCCGCTAAGAAATTTCGCTCGAAGGAAAGGTTATCGCTGAATCTGAGGCCTATTTCCAGGCAAAACATAAATCGTTCTACAAAAGTGGCATGATTATGGATGCAAATTATGTACGAGGTTTCTTTGTTAGACCCGGAACTTTTCAGCCCATGTGTTATATTCGATGTCCGATCCAAAGAGGTTGCAATAAGAATATTCATCTTATTTGAATTCATATGCGTCCTACTGCCTCGGCGCGATGCGATCGATCAGCCTACAGAACAACACACAACTTCAGCATTTGATAGAGTTTCTCACACAATTCTATAACGTAAATTAGACTCGCTTAGTTTTCATTCTGCTTTCTTACAATGGTTGAAATCTTATTTATCCGATAGGCGATGTATGGTAATGATTGAGGATAAAAGTTCGTAACCTTTCATTGCATCTTCAAGGCTTCTATTCTCCGTTCTAATTATTAATGATATCAGTACCTGTTTTTCATTTGCCAATTTTCTTCTGTATGCTGATGATTGGAAAATACTTCCTGCAATTAGAAATATTGAAGATATTCCTATGTTGCAATCGGAAATAAACGCGCCCATTCGCCGCTGCAGTAACTCTCCTATACATATGTATTTTCGAGCGACTTTGTGAATACGAGGATCGGCTGAAAAGTCCGTGCAAAGTCAAAGAGATGGCACTACTGGCACATATCGGGGTTATGTTTAGTTAGGAGCACCTTTTGGGAAGAATACAAACCAAGTTTCAACCTGATCCGTTTATTTCTTTGTGTTTGGCATTCGTTTAAATCGAGAAAGCCAAGTGATTTTCTTTTGCCGGCACGACAACTTACCAGCGGCTCAGCAGCTATGGCCAAAATACTAATGACAGGCCCGACGAGAGTGAGAGGGGGATCGGGTACTTTTTCCCCCGGGCCCGGAGTTTTCAAAGGGGCCCGGACTCGAGAGTAATTCGAATTATATGAATTAGACATAATTTGAAGGGGCCCGCATCTCAAGTTTCCCCCGGGGCCCGAATACTCTCTCCACGGCCCTGACTAATGAAAGTAGAGTTCCAATTCTGTTTCACATCCACTCTATTCTAAAGGCTCGCTCGGATCTCTCGAACTACTATTTGTTTCCCAATGTGAAGAAAAGGCTGGCGGGAAAAGGATTTATTCAAACAAGGAGGTGATTGCAGAAACGAAGTGCTATTTTTCAGATTTGGACAATTCCTTATATTCGGAAGGAATCATCAAACTGTGTAGTACAACGTTGGATGAAGGGTATAGATCTAAAAGGAATCTATGTTGAAAAATGAAAAACAGCTTTATCCCAAAAATTAAGTAATTTTAATTTTTGCACGGACTTTTCAAATGGCACTTGTATCTTCGTTTTTGCGATTTTCAGCTTAATTTCGCAAATTTCAAACAACTGAAAGGTCACCTCAGAAATGACAGAAATAAAAATATTTACAGTTTTGCAATTTTTAATTGTGACCTTCGTGTTTGTGTAGTGGAAAGCAAAAGCCGAAAAGTAGTATTAAATTTGTTTATCCAACTGCAGGTAATAAAAATATTCATATGCCATAATGGTTCAATCTCATTTTAAACCCATTGTCGTAACTCAATTTAAACTAATTTAGCTATTAGGAGAGAAGCAAAATAATCTTCACTTGATTTTTACGTACCTGTAGATATCATTTTAACGTAAAAATTGAGTACCTATAATGAAAAAATAATTAAAAAATATGAAAATTAAAAAAAGGTTAGAAAATAGTTTTTCACAAAAACAAAAATTTTTAAAATTTGGCGACAAATTTTTCACAGAACAAAAAAAATTTTTATCGGAATGAGCGGAAAACCCCTTATAAAAAATATTTACTTTGTTTTCCATTACGCCAATTTTGGCTTAAGTATCATTTTTAAGTAAAAATTGAGTATGATTAAAAAAACATTAAAAATGTTGAACATAAGAAAAACATTTTAGAATTTTCGGCAACCATTCGGCAAAGTTTAGAAAAACTTTTTTTATAAAAATTTTTTAGAAATTTGGCGAAAAATTTTTTACCAAATAAAATTTTTAGAATATTCAGCAAACATTTTTCATCAAATTTTTCTTTTTAATTTTTTGTAGTGAAGTATGGAAAACGCCCCATAAAAAATATTTACTTTGCTTACCCTTACACCAATTTTGACTTAGGTATTATTTTAAAGTAAAAATTGGGTATGATTTAAAAAAATTAAGAAAGTTTCAACATTTTTTACCACAAAAAACACTTTAGAATTTTCGGCAAACATCCGGCAAAATTTAGAAAAACTTTTTTTTTATACAAATTTTTTAGAAATATTGGCGAAAAATTTTTTTCCAAAAAAAATTTTTAGAATTTTCAGCAAACATTTATTTTCAAAATTTTTTTTTTTTTTTAATTTTTTATCGTAAAGTGCGGAAAACGGCTAACGGCTATTTGTCTTGTTTTCCTTTACACTGATTTTGACTTACAGGTAGGTTACATTTTCAAGTAAAAATTGCGTATAATTCTATAACAAAATTTAAAGTTAGGTTAGGTTAGACGGGTTGGCAATAAGCCACGCATAGACCTTTTGGTCCCTAGCGATACCAGATGGAGACCGACCTTTATGAATACCTAAAGTAGACATCATGTAAGATGTCAGCGCTTTTGGCGAATCTAAGTAGAGCTGGGAGCTCCGCTTTTGCGACGTCCTCCAGACCCTCAAACAATGGGGCTCCCAGGCATCTTAGTCGCGTTTTTAATAATGCCGGACAAACGCACAGAAGGTGTTCTAAAGTTTCTTCAACCTCCTCTCTGCATTTCCTGCATTTGTCCGTGTTAACAATCCCTATCTTGAACTCATGTCCAGCCAATAGATTATGATTTGTTAGCATATCTATAATAGTTCTTCAGTCCTTTCGCGAGAGCGTAAGTACGAATTGAGTCAGTTTTTTGTCGTTAGTTCTACACATTACTTTTGCTGTTTTGAATGTGGTCAGATTAGTCCACCTGGCTTCCCTTCGCCTTTTCATGTGGTCGTCCATTTCATTGTATATTGTGTTTAGCGGTTTTGGTATGTCGTTCTTTTGCTCTTGTCTAACAGCACTTTTTGCTATCTCATCTACTATTTCGTTCCCCATAATGCCTTTGTGACCTGGTACCCAGTAGATATGCAGCCTACTGTTTGCGGCTAGCCTTTCTATGGCCTGCCAGCCCCGTCTAACATTTTTGGACGTAATACAATATGAACGTATTGCTTTTATTGCTGCTTGACTGTCCACGTATATTTAATTGTTGAATTCTTTCTTGTTCTAGTGTAGGCTAGCTCCGCGGCTTTCTCCACACCAAAAGCTTCCGCTTGGAAAATACTGCTGTGGTCTGGCAGCTTGATAGGCTGCCTTATCTCTAGTTTTGAACAGTAAATTCCCGCTCCCACTCCGTCTAAAGCTTTAGAGCCGTCTGTATAGATGTGAAAAGTTCTATGGCCAGGCTTCATGCCTTTGAGCCATCCCTCCTCTTCAATTGTAGTGCGAAACCTTCTCTCCCAATTAAAGTACGGAGTCATGCAGTCCGTACAGCCTCAGCTTCACTTTCCTATTGAGCTGTGACCGAAGGTTCTGCATGTGAATGCCCCGCAGCCACTAGCCTCCTCGCAGATTTCGCTGCAAGGTTTTCCGCCATAAGGTCAATAGGTGGCATGCTGAGTATCATTTCCAGCGCCGCCGTTGGAGTGGTTTTCATCACTCCTGTTATGCACAGAGCAGCGAGTCATTGAATCCTTTCCAGTGGCATTAAGTATGTTAGTTTTCTTGTCGCAGTTCACTATGCCCCATACAGCAATATCGGTCTAACTACTGCCGTGTAGCACCAATGCATCAGAGAGGGTGATAGATCCCAAGTAACGCCCAGCATTCTTTTACATGCGTACAACGCATTACTGGCCTTTTTCACCTGTTCCTCAACACTGTGCTTCCACAGCAATGTGCTGTCCAGTATTACTCCGAGGTACCTTGCATGATCTTTGAGAAGTAGTTCGTTGTTGCCTAGCTTCGGGAGGTTCCACGTCGGGACCTTGTACTTCGTGGTAAAAAGTACCATGTCCGTTTTTCCGGCATTTATCCCTAGCCCTGCGTGAGATGTCCATTGGTGTACCATTTTAAGCGTGTTATTCATCACATTACTGATGGTGTCCAGGTACTTTCCCGTAACTACTATAGCTATGTCATCTGCATATGCCACTAGTTTTGGTGCCCCTCCGTCAAATTTCTAGAGCAGTTCGTTTGCTACAAGTAACCATAATAGCGACGATAGTAAATCACCTTGCGGAGTACCTCTGCAACAAAAATCTAAAACTGAAATTAGAAAAAAAAGATTTAGGAAAAGTTTAGAAAATTTTAGTATTTTTGCCGAACATTTTTTTTTTCATTTTATAGTTTTTATTCGAAACTACGGAATTTCATTAAAAAAAACTTGCACAAAAAAATCAAATTTTGTATTCCTATACGCCGGCAATAAATAAATTTTACTCTTTCTCCCTCTTACACATTTTATGCTACTATACCAAATCATCTTCAGCATGATTTCGCATCTTAGCAAAATTTTATCAAAATCGATGCTGAGAAATTTCTAGATGGGCACGCTTGACATGTTTTGCGCCATAACCTCACATCTACACCTGCTATAAATTGTATTAGAAAATATCTTAAACCCAAAATATCAGGTTGCGACCACGAATTTCCACTGTTAAAACATATGAACATCAGATGTCATTTCATAGTTTTACAGCTCAATTTTCATTTCCCGCGCATGCGCGAATACAGCGATCCGATATGCTTAATGGCATTTTGAAAATGACATGTTAAGGCAGCAAGGTGGCCACATGTGAAAACGGAACAAAGTCAAAACAGAAATTTTACAGATGTTAGACACATTTAGGAAAAGCTGTAGTTGCAGGGAAATACTCATAAAATGTGGCAGTCGTTAAAGTCATGAAGAGTGAATTGCAGGTGAAACTCCGCCGAATTATGTATGCGTCAAGTATACGCGATATTTAAAAAAAAACATTAAACTCGAAATTCAAAAATTTCAATATCAAGAATTTTCGTGTCCACTAAATCCAGTTCGTCATTCTTTCTGTTGATTGCCACCATTCTGGGTTACAGAGACGCGTAAAACGACCTTTGACAGCAGTGCCTCACATGTTTTGCACTCGGAGGCGTATGTGTATGTGCATATGTTCTGCATCAACAACATGCACGCCTGCAACACGTGTGTGAAATGTTGCTTTTATTGATATTTTTCCTTCAAAGAAATCGCTAAAATTTGTGATTTCACAATATACTGTTGGCACACATACATACATACATAGGTACATATTTAAAGTATATTCACTGAAAACTTATGAAGGTGGCTGGGAATTTCACCAGCAAGTCCTTCTACTTGTTAACGTTGCCTGTAAATATGCTTCATAGAGTACAAGATGGCGCAAAGTTAATCAACCCATTTTGTTTTTGAATAACTTTTTAACTAAATAAAACAAAAAGTGGTTTGGAGTGATGGAAATCTTTATTTTGATCTTTACTGCAGCTGTCTAGTTCATAAGTCTCAAATACGATTGACATACGACACCATTTGTAGAAATTATCAATTCACCGATAGGGTGATTAAATTTGCGCCACGTTATATTTATATTTAGCTTTTTAATATTCACATTTATATATTTATTTATGTAACTTATATTTAAAATATAGTTTTTAACTAAACTAATCGAAACCAATCAAAAAGTTTTGTAAAAAAAAAATGTATTTTTAAACAAAATTAAAATTTTTAATAATACTTTGGGCTTTTTAGTACCCTAATTCAAGTTGTTTATTTTAAATTACAAAATTTTTGGCTTAAATGAAATATATAATACTAAAATTTTCAGAGAAGAATGTACATTAGGGTGGGTCAAATGTTTTCCCTACTTTCTTTGGGCAACTGAATTATTCTACTGCTAATTCTGAGTAGGGAAGTCCAGAAAATTGTCGCTCTAAAATGCATTTCGAACCTCCTTATTTTTAGTTTTTATTAATTATTATTTTTAATTTTTTTTTATAGATTTTTTGTAAGAAAATATATGCACGTGGTTTTTTGGTACGATAAACTGAAGTTTTGATATTTATTTGGTTCCGATGGACAGCGAAAGATTACAAAATTCACTCATTTTGACTATTTTGAAAGGAACAAAACCCATTTTCCAAACTTTTTAATAAAAAAAAATATTTGTTCCAATTATTGCGATATAACGCGTTTAGATTATTTTTTGTGGGGCTATGTCACGTCTATTCAGTCAAGCCTGCTTCAATTAACGCATTGGAAGTCAACATTAAAGCATTTATATGTGAGATACCGGCCGAAACATTCGAAAGAGTATGCCGAAATTGGACTAAGCGGATGGACCATTTGAAGCGCAGTCGCGGTCAACATTTGAATGAAGTAATCTCTCTTCAAACATTAAATTCTATGGACTGTACTACCGATTTAAATAAAAATTTCATGCATTTTTCTGAATTTTACGTGTGTTTTTTTGAAAAACTTTCCTATAGCTCTTAAAAAATCACCCTTTAGATTTTGAAATTTTGTTAAATAAATTTTTTTAAGTCTACACTCGTCTATGTCTTACGTGGAAATCGCATATCTTTGCCCTAGGATTCAAACTTCGAGACATGTGCTTAGCTGTTAAGCCATGAAACCCGCCTCTCAATGAACAACAAACTTATCCTTTACAAATCTGTGCTTAAACCAGTTTGGACTGATAGAATACAACTGTGGCGCACATCATCAAATTCAAACTTATTCTGCCAGTCCAAGACCCTACGCAGCCTGGTAAACGCTCCGTGGTACGTGACAAATGCCCAAATTCATCAGGACTAAAGAATTAAAGAAATTTAATAAAATAAAAATAAAAAATGTAACCACCAAATACCGAAATCGTCTTCAATCACACCCAAACGGCCAGTCTCTACTCTCATGTCAACATTGCGTGTCTTTTTATGGTTGAAAAGGAAAGTACCGATCCAGCTCATCTAAGAGCGCATAAAATATTGAATTCGTTTACTATGTAGAAAAGATATTTCAAAATAGTATTTAAATCAGTGTCACTTTTTAAATGAACTCAAATATTTTTAAAAGGCATTCTATGAATTATAAATACAAAATGAAGTTTAATTCAAAAAAAATACAAGTCTACATAAGAATCATTTCTACGTTCTTAATATGTATATGTAGCTCGACCACCCTTGGGCCTCCTTAGCTTCATTAAAAGTATTTCAAATATTCAATATTTGTAAAGATATACGAGGGTCCTTGCATGTTATTATTTGGGCTTTCTTCTCGCATGTATGAGCAATCAAAAACCACAGGGGCTAACAGCAGGATCGCCGACTAAGTGAATCGGAACGGAAATCAAAAGGGTCGCAACTCGCGAAAAAATCGAAAAAGCCGCACGAATGGGAAAATATCAGCGGAGCAAATAAAGCGAGGAAGAGTGAAAGCAGGAAATCAAGACGGGTAAGTTGCGAAGCTTGCGAATGTGAGAAATATTGACTTCGAAAGCTGATGAAAAATATTGAATCACCGCACATACTCGTATACGTACATATGTATGCAGGCATACAAATTTACACACAAAAACCATTACCTCAAATGTAGGTCCTAAATACTTGCAGGCTTACAAACATACTTGCATTTGCATTTATATTTTGTCCAAACATTCTTGCATGCATGCAGTTGTGTATTTCTTATCGCTCACGTGTGCGTCACATTTCTCCGCCAGTGGCTGCATTCGATTAGTTTTTGGAAATTTCGAAATTACATTCATAAAAATGTATGCGTGTACGTGCATGCATATGTATGCGCATCTGTAGCATTGCAACAGCGCCGATCGCCTTCAGACAGCATGGCGCCATTCCGATTGCTGTTGGAAATTCTCATGCAGTCACGGCTGCCAGCAGTGCAGATGCCTAAGGTGCATTTGGCATGGCTCATTGCACATGAGTGCCTGAGATAGCACTTGAGGGGCGAAGATGATGAAGCCATTCAAGGCGCAATTGCTACTTTGAGAAAACCCATATGAATACTTGCCACATTAAAATTTTGCGTGTATGCAATTTTATAGAACGCGCCAAAGTCACAGCACGCCATTGCTCATGCTTGTGCTTCTTCTTCTTACTGCTTGCTTGTTTGTCTTTTATTTTTCTCGCTTAAGTGACTGCGTGAGAAAATATTAAAAATCTTTGCTGCTGCTCACTTTCCTCAACAGGACATTTTGGCAAATCAGCCAGCCAGCCAGCCATTCATGCTTTAGACGGGAGATGCAGTAGTTTTTTTTTTTGCTCAGCAGCGCCTTCCCTGTGGACTTAACACGCCTGCAACTCTGCGTTTGCGGTGTGCGGAAAACAAATATTTCTAGGTAAGAATATACTTACATACATACATACATACGCACATATGGATATGTGTGCTTTTTTCTATGGGCATTGCATAGCGCGGCGTCCTTAAGTGGCGTATTTGAGAAAACACAAGACTTTTGAATCACGAGCTCCACTCCGCATGTGCAGACCACGATGCATTTCTTCAGAAGGGCGAAACGCAAGCAATTGCCGATGTCTCTCCTAAGCCGTGCCAAAATCAAGGCCAGTATGTCGATAGTTGACATCCACTCTCCCCCCCTTCTACTATGTCAACAGTAAATGATTCTAAAAAGATCTTCCCGTAAGTTTTTACTTTTACTCTGTTAATGAACCACACGAAAATCTTCTTTTACATTCTAATGGTAGGACAAATAGTAAGTTATCTCCTTCTTCTTGATTGGCGCGATAACCGCTTATGCGATTTTGACCGAGTTTAACAAGGCGCGCAAGTCATTTCTTTCTCGTGCTAAGCGGCGCCAGTTGAACACATCAAATGAAACCAAGTTATTCTCCCCTTGATTTTTCCAAGGGCTCCTCCCCTTCCTCTTACCCAGCTACCACCAGCTGGTACCGCATTGAATACTTTCAGAGCCGGAGCATTTGTATCTATTCGGACCATATGGCCCAGCCAACGAAGCCGCTGGATCTTTATTCGCTTTTCCTTCGCCTAAGATACTCGTCGATACCAACGTGCAAAATTGCAAATATCTTGCGCAGAAATTTTCTCTCAAACACTCGAAGCGACGCCTCATCGGATATTAGCATCGGACAAACTTCTGCGCTATACGTTAAGACGGGCATGATGAGAGCCTTATAAAGTGTTAGTTTTGTTTGTTGAAAAAGTAGCACTTTTAGCCCATCATCATCATCATAAACTCCTATGTTAAAATGATTTTGGGCAATAAATGAAATGAAATGAAATCTACAAGTAGACAAAAATAAACTACCCATAGCGAATGAGTCTCTACATAGAAATAATCTCTTCGTGGTGGAAATTTGAAGTGGAACTTGAGTCCAAGCTAGTGGCATGAGAATGGACCTCTAGGCACAAGAGAGCCTTATGAAAAGTGGTAACCACCATAAGCTAACCGAAGTGGTCACAGCTGTACTGCAGCTTTTCTAAGGGTATTCTTCTTCTTGCGGTCCTCAATCTCTCGCGGACATAGACGATGTGAGGGTAGCGTTAGCTCAGAGGACGAAAACGACAGTGTAGGCGGATGAGGACCAGCCTTCTTTTTTCCTATACTGAGCTTCTTTAACATATTTGAAGTCGGAGTTAGGACAGGTACAAAGGGCTTCACCCGAGCCTTTGATCATATGAAAAGGACGGCGGAGGAGCTCCTTGTGGGTCAACGGTGGCGTTACAAACTTTAGAAGAGGGTTACTGCTAAATTAAAGCTGTCTGGAGTCCATAAGGAGATCAAGTTTCGCCACTAGAATAAAAGGATAGAGATAAATTTTTGCCTTATTTTAAAAGTAACTAAAGATATTAGACCGGGATTTGATAGGGCTGCATTAGCCTTTTTAGTATTTTCCAAGGCTTTTATCAAGGGTGAGGACTAAATACAATTATATATATAATTGGCGCGTACACCCTTTTTGGGTGTTTGGCCGAACTCCTCCTACTATTTGTGGTTTGCGTCTTGATGTTGCTCCACAAATGGAGGGACCTATAATTTCAAGCCGACTTAAGCTTAAAAAATATTTTAGTTTTCTAATGGTAGAGTAAAACTAATGGAGAGTTACTTGAGTAATCGTTGGTAAAAACTTTTAGCTCAAAACAAGAACTCTGAGGTAAGGAAAATCCACTCGGTGGTATCACAGGAGGCTACACTACGCTGTGGTAGCTGTGGACGATAAAAAAGCACTTAAAACAAAACACAAAAGTAGGCGCACCGAGCTGTACTCTCAGAATAATTGGGAGCTATTTTATCGACCGCAAACTCGGGCACGAAAGGAAGGAAGGTAGTCGAATTTATTAATGCAAATGTACGGACAGTAACTCTACTTCTTCTTCTTCTTGATTGGCGCAATTACCCTTTAAGCGGTTTTAAGTTTAACAAAGCCTGTCAGTCGTTTCTTTCTCGTGCAAAACGGACAGTAACTGTACTTCTTCTTCTTCTTGATTGGCGCAATTACCGTTTAAGCGGTTTTAAGTTTAACAAAGCCTGTCAGTCGTTTCTTTCTCGTGCAAACCGGCGGCAGTTGAACAGATCAAGAGAAGCCAAGTACTTCTCCATCTGATCTTTTCAACGCAGAGGAGACCTTCCTCTTCCTCTGCTACCACCAGCTGGTACCACATGGAATACTTTCAGAGCCGAAGGGTTGGTATCCATTCGGACGACATAACCCAACCAACGAAGCCGCTGGATCTTATGTACTGGACGGACGTATCTATCAACTCTAAAAAACGGATGATGATTGGTGGGTGCTTAAACTTAAAAATACATAGAGAAGATGCTATGAAAAAGGCATCGAGTATGCAATTCGGCTTGCCACGAATAATGTCAAACAAAGAAAGCCTTAGCCACAGCAAAATAATCCTATATTGGAGAGTGGTCAGCTTGGTCCTTTTGTATCCCGCACCGATCTGAGCTGATGCATTGGACATAAATTGCTACCCAAAAACAATAATATCCGTCTTTCCGCTAAGCGCTTTGCAAACTATCTGCGGCTTGCGTGCAATTTCTAATGACGTCTCCTTCATCATTGCGGGACTAATCTCGATAGACATTTTGACAAAAGAAATGCAGAGATTTTATATAAGGCTATCCAAACACGACGGAGGAGTAAGGAACAAAAATATTCCAGCAGAATAAAGGTATCGTTCGATCACCCACTGGGAAGACCAATGGATAAGATCACGTAAGAATAGACGGGCGAATGAACTACTACCCATCGTTACGCGTTGGTAGTAAAGGAACTATGATGGAACAAGCTACCACCTAACTCAATTATTTTAAGGGGACGAAAATACCTCCATACATGTCGTCATGACAGTTCCCCAAATTGTGCATTCTACACAGACAGTGTAGAAGATGTTGATACCGTCTTGTCCCATTGCCCATGCTATGCTCTCGAAATCTTTAGTATCTTAAGCCAAGAAAACATTGTAGATTTTGTGCTGCAATCAGCTGATAACTGGAATAAAATCTGCGTGCATGTAAAACTTACCTGTATTCATAATGATCTCAGACGCGCAGAGCTTCATAAACAACAGTAACTAAAAAATCAGCCAGCAACCTAAATAAATAAACGCAATGAAATATCACCTCCGCAACGGGCATGGCAAGGTTAGTGTTCGTGCCTCAATTCGGCCCAAGATGCGTTTGCTTTGAACCATCCGTGTCCACTCGAAAATTGACTGAGGTAGAAATCCACCTCGCAGTTCTTGCTGTTGATTTGCAATAATACGATGCAGTGCAGTACGACTTTTGGTGGCAGTGGCTCACGTGTTTGCCACTCGGAGGCGTGCATATGTGCATATGTTGTGTATCAACACGCATGTGTCATATCATACCTTCGACTAGCGGACCTTTGTAACGGCAGATTACTGCAGCACGTGTGTGAAATTCTGTTATTATTTTTTTTTCCTTCAAGAAGTTACTAAATTGGTTTTTACACAATTTGCCACATATGAACACATGCATATGCACTAGCAGCAACAGCTCATGAAGGTGAGCGACAATTTCACGAAGGTGAAGGTGAGCGACAATTCAAGTCCTTCTACTCGTTAACGATGCTGAGGCTGAGACACTTCACACGTCGAAATTGCCATTGATGAATCCAACTCATGTGTGGAGAATATGTGCAACATTAAGAACAGGAGTCCTGCATAGGTAAACACATGCATATGTACTTTATATGCAGTGCTGTGCACACATGCCATAGCTCAATTGCTTATGGTTGGATGTGTAACTTCTAAAGAAATCACAGTGGGTCATATATTTATGTGTGTGAACGCTTTCACCCATTATGGGCACTCTGCAAGCAAACAAGAAATAGTGGAGTTCGATAAGGATTTTTCTACTTTCCTATGAGAGAGGGAGTAGAAAAGGTGAGAATCGCCTTTTATTATTATGAAAAGCTTTTTGAAAAGGCGGTGTCTGAACCGGCGAATAGTTCTGTGAGTGGGACTACTACAGTTTGCCCAATGTTACTATTGTTGTAAGAGCATAAAATATAAATTGCTAAGCAATTCTGCGGGGGTTTCCCCGGCCAGATATAAATACGGCTCGTACCTATAAAGGAGACCTGATTATCGCGGGAACAATTGACACAATTCGTGTTCCAGTGGATAGTTCCGCAGCGCAAAATATTGCGCAAAGTATTTGGCGAAAAAGACGGCGAATACAGAATAAGGCACAATAAAGAGCTACTAAGTCTCTGCAAAGGCGAAGATATTGTAAAATGTATCAAGGCCAACGAATCACATGTGCAGGTCACATCATCCGCATGAATAACGGTAGGCTACACAAACTTCTGCTGGCCTACAATCGTCTATACTAAAGAAAAAACAACTTAGCTGCACATCGTCACCGAGGATCTGAACAAATTAGGCGTCAAAAACTGGAAATCTCTAGCGCTAGATTGTGACGAATGTAGGAAGATTGCTCAGGCAGCTAATAGTCCGGGAGCCAGGGGTCATTTTGATCTCATCATTTCATGCCGACTGATTTTAACACTGAAGGCAGACGCCATCCAATGGATGACCAACCAACCGTCAGCTGGTCCAGTAGCGGTGGGTACGTGCGTGGGATGCTCCGAAACGTGTTGAAAAAATGATGGTCAGCTGCGTTTATAGCAGTGGGAAGACCGTCAGCTGAAGCATTGAAAGTTCCGAGCGTCGCCAAGATGTATGAACGCAATGATACATTCTTGCTTCGGCTGACGGTCTTTCCACTGCTATAAACGCAGCTGACCATCATTATTATATTTTCATATGCGTCCAAAATTATGTAAAAAAATTTCAATCGGCATAAAGTAGTTTTACTTTTTAATTTATTTTACAAGTTCACCTGTTCAGCTGACGTATTTTCCCCCCTCTACGGCGCAGCTGACTATTTTTTTTATTCTACTAAATGTCAACAATACACAAAAAAAATGTCAGCCGGTATTTAATGAGTTGGTAGAAATTTTTTTCGACACGTTTCGTACCCTCCCACAATCACACCCACCGCGAGTGCGCCAGCTGACGTTCACTTTCGCTGTTCATGAAAGCTAAATTACAAGTATAGTCAAGAATTTATCGGTATAAAAACGCAATCCAAAATCGATCCCTGGCTCCCGAACTATAAAGCCCACCTCGAGTACATAGTCCCACGCAACCATATCCATATGCATTTGTAGAAAGACATGACGTCTTTCTTATAGATATGAACACAGGTATAATACACATAAGCATCAGTGTCTACCGTGAGGCTCTGAAAAGTGAGCTTTTGAGACGTGGGAATGAAAAGTCAAGGTGATATGTTTACATGTTTACCTACTAGGCAGGGCACGGGCTACAGACAGCCTGAAAAAAAATTCCGAACATGTACGAACAGAAAGTATTCTTTGGAGGTTTTCTTCAGTCGAGATCTGACTGAGACAGGCAATTCAAAAATCTGTGTGGAGTCACCATTTATGTATTAATATGCTACCGTAGCCAAAAAAAGACTCGAGTCTCCTTGTGTGAACCACCAAATGATAGAAAAAGTTTTGTCTAATAGCAGTCGCACCTCGGCAGGCCATGCTAAACCTCCGAGTGTATTTCCGTAAGCTCCTCACAAAAAACCATTTGCCGTTCGGAGTCGGCTTAAAACTGTAGGTCCCTCCATTTGTGGAGCAACATCAAGACGCACGCCACACATAGAAGGTGGAGCTCGGCCAAACACCTAACAGAAGTGCACGCGCCATTTTATTTATTTATTCATTTTTTCTTTATTTAAGAATATCACTCTATTTTCGCCTCCTAATCTGTGTAGCACTTTTTGGCTGAACTGTCGACAGTTTTAAAAGCTCTGTAATCTATATTATCCGCGCTCGTCATCAGTGTAGAGAGTTCTCATTCGAGGCTTTGTCCAGCACACACCTAGATATCCTGGATTGTTTTGCCTTCCCTTATTAGCTCGATCCCAAACGGATGTTCGGAAACTACCCAGAGGATACTTGGGCCAAGCCCGGAAGTTGCTTGAACCGTATGCAGATCCCAAATGAATGGTGATCAGAGACTTTACTTTACTTACTTTCCTTCAGCACAAAAATCCAACGGCTCCGTTAGCGAGGTCATGTCAACCGAATGGATACAAGCGCTCCGGCTCTGAAAGTACGGTACAAGCTAGTGGTAACAGAAGAAGGGTTGAAAAGATAAGGTGGAGAAGGATTTGGCTTCTCTTGATCTGTTCAATTGGCGCCGGTTAGTATGAGAAAGAAATGATGAAAAGAAATTGTTAAACTCGACCAAAATCACTTGAGTGGCTATCGCGCAAATCAAGAAGAAGGAAAAGAATTTACATTCTCACTTACTTCTACACGACTATCAAACCTGTGGGAAAAGTCACTGATCTCAAAAGTGGCTATGAAAAAAGTTTCTTGTGGTCAAAAATTATAAAACCTGCCGTCGAACACACCACTTTGCAAGGAAACATTGCACATCTAGCACACATTATACACTTATCGTCAGCATCAGAAAATGAGGTGTTGCGCATTTCCTTCCATATAAAAAAATATCGTGCATTCGTTCAAGAAGAAAATGCGCATCAACGCTCAACGAAAAAAATTGTCAAAAATCAATGCAAATTTGGAACCACTTAAAACTTGCACTTTGTTCTACTAAAATTTGATGGGCTATAAAACGGCGTACTCAGAATTAAAAAAAAAAAATTTTCTTAAACTAAATTCTGACTAAAAAGTGTGAAATTTAGATGAAAATTTGTTGAATTTTTATAAATTTTGTACCAAGTGTGAAATTTTGTGCTACTTGGTTTTCTTGTCATATGAACTAGACACCTAATTCTCTTTTTGCACGATAGATACGTTCCCAAAAAATTCTTGAAAAAAGAGAATTAAGTGAAACAATATATAAAAGTTCTTTTTAGAGTTCTCTTAAGAATTTTTTTTTTTGTGCTTACACATTTTAATTCATAGAAGAAATAAGTTATTAAAAGGCGAGGGCAAAATCTACCGCCTCTCAGAGACTTTTCCTAAGACTAATTTAAATGTTTATATGAGTCGAAAAATTTTACCCTTTTTGCTCTATTAGATTCAAGAAAAATTCGTAAAATGTTGAAAATCGTGTTAAAAAAAAATTGTGTAAAAAAAATTCGTGTAAAAAGATAATTAAGGTATATATTTTTTTTTTAATTAAATATGTGAATAATCAAAATTTGTCAAAACCTGGAATTGATGAAAATGCGAAATCTTGCAAACCTGAATTAATGTAAGTTTTCTCTCATAAAATAGGAACTATAGAAAAGTCATATTTTCAGCTAACAAAAATGTTTATGTACTCATATAATATTATGCCGAGATCCCTTTCAACTATTTCCGATACTATTGAAAGTTAAAAAACCAATAAGATCTCAGATTCTGATCACTGACATTCCTAGTGTGCACACACATATTTACTATGTACTTTATCTATTGGAGGATATAGAGTCACAAGTCAACGATCGTTAATGGTTTAATGCAAATAAAACAAAAAAAATCGCATTGTTCAAAAGTAACGTATTTTGTTGTTGTGGGCATTAAAAAAAAACTATTTGTAGGGCACTAACTTGAAAATGTACGGCCTAGAGAGTTCTGCGGTTATTCAACTCCGAAAAGAGTCACTAGAAGCATTTGATGTGTCATGTGGATATGCATATATGCATATATGTATAAGGGTGAGGGTATGCAATCGCCGATTGTCATAAATTATCAAAGCAATCGCTGGCCTGCAATGCAAAGCAGCAACATCAACAGCAGCAGCAGCAGCAGCATCTTCAGTTGCGACTAACGAAAAGCAAAAATAAAAAAATATTTTCACAACAAATTGCATATAAAATGAGTGAGGTGCTATATATAGATGTATGTATGAATGTGTATGTGTATGTATGTAAAAATACACTTAATGTACAGTTGTACTGCAAACATTTTTATATTTACATAGAAATGTTTAAGTAAGTCTTTACAAGCGTAAACTTTAACAATGTGGAAGTAGTGGCCCAGTTTTCAAAAGTCCACACTTTTTTCTGCATTAAACAAGTAACTACAAATACAACCACATATATATGTACGTGCCTTTATACATACCGATGCATGAATTTATTTATATGGAAATGTGCGCTTACAACACTCTTAAGCGCTCATCCCAATGGGTAAGGGTGTATCTGTTTGCAGACATATATACATACAGATGTAAGTATATTGAATGCATACCCATCGACGTCACTGCCCATCTGCCGTAGCCACCAAAGCCCTGTGCTCAAGCTTTTTTGTTTTTGTTTTTATTGTTTTTTGCTTTTTTACTTTTTATTGTTTCTTGTTTTTATTTTTTAGTTTTGCCAAGACTACAGCTCTTTATTTATTCCGTTTCGGAAGCAGGTCAGTGTTTAACAAAATCATGTTGAAAGTGAAATTCGTGTAAAATTTGTCACTTTTCGTGCAGTGAAAAACTCATTCTTTGCAATACTGACTAGTTGTTGGTAGTTAGCATATTTAAGTTTTTCAACGGTCATGCCAAAGGTAATGGGAGACTTTACTCTGCCTTCATGGAAAACTACTTACCATGTTAGTACTTCTAGATTTTTCTAAGTCTTTCAATACTGTAAACCAGGTGTCTCCAAATTACGGCCCGCGGACCAAATCCGGCCCGCTAGTGGCATCCATCCGGCCCGCAACAACTTAAGACTAGACCCATCAATATGGCCCACGACAGCTAATGTTTTACTATTGTTAGTATTGCTGTTATAATTTTAGTGGAGGAGAATGAAAACACAATGATAATTACTCGATTTTATTTACTTGCACAGTAAAACTCTACGACAGTAATATGAAGTACCTAAGCATATTAATAACTAAAAAGTAATTAATTGAAATTTGTCCCATTTATATATGAAAAAAATACTAATGCGATTTATGTAGTTGTGATTTTCCACCAACCATTGTTTGTAGTTGTGGATTAATTTTACTTGTTCCAATTATTAAAATAGATATAATATGCTGATCGGTTAATTTAGATCTGTAAACATTCTTTGTGTATTTCATTTTGGAAAACGTTTTCTCACACAAGTACGTAGTACCAAAAACAGAAAACAATCCACTAGCAAACTTATGCAAATTATCAAACTGTGCCAGTGGAAAACTCTTATAAAATTCCAACAAAGATGAATTTTGATATTTGTTCTTAAACATATCACTACACTGTAAATCAATAATTTTAATTTGGATTTCCGGAGCCAGGCTTTCAATGACAGAATCAAAAGGATTTTGAAAAAGCTTAATTTCACACGCAATGGCATGAAAGTCTGAGAAACGACTATCAAAATTATTGTTCAAAGTACTTAAAGTTTCGACTACAAAATCGACGGGAAATTCTGTCTCTGTAGTGTGGCTGAATATTTCACATGTTTTAAATTGTGTGAAACATTTTTTACGTAATTGCGTTTGAAATAGTATTATTTTCTGCCTGAACAATTTGATAGTGGTGTATAAATCAGGGAGAAGCTGATTTTCTCCTTGCAACCTCAAGCTCAGTTCATTCCTATAATTTGTCAAATCGACATAGAATGCTAATTTCCAAAGCCATTCACTATTTCCTAATTCGACACAAGGACGATGCATCTCATTCAAAAAAATTTCGATCTCTGCTCGAAGTTCAAAAAAGCGCTTAAAGACTTTTCCGCAACTAAGCCAGCGTACGGCAGTGCCTACCCCCAGTAACCCCTGTCCCATTGTCGGGTTTTGGATGGCAGAAAATCAAGAAAAATAGGAATATTTTGCCTAAAATTGTTTCAGAACTTCGTTGCCAAATTTCTTGACATCCTCCATTCATAAATTTATTTCTGTTGTCTTCAGAAGGAAAAAAAACAATAAAATATTTCCTAAATATGCCACCTGTTGTGGATAGCTGAAATAATAGACATGACGTAGTATAGCACATAGTAGCACTACTTGCCACTAGATGTCTGTTTGCTTAGGTGTGCAGAAAAATTAAAATTGTTTTGGCCGTTGGAACATTCCGAAAAAATTATTATGGCCCTAGGATTTCAAAGTTGCGAGACCTCTGGTCCTAAGGCTTCAAAGTTTGAAGACCCCTGCTGTAAACCATGAAATTCTGCTCTTGCAACTACAACAATATTTCGGGATTCACTCCACATCTGTTAAACTGATGAAAACTATTTGTGGCATGGGCTGCAATAAGTTCAATGTGGATATAATACATGGCCTAAAAAGTCCCCTCCATTACCGTTAGTACTTACCTTAAAAATGTAGCTATTAAAATTTCATTCTAGTCATTAGTTCGTGAGTTGTTGTGCTGAGAGTAGCGCTACTTTTGTTATTTTCAAAACAATGGATCAAAAAGTGGATCGAATTTCGTGTTTTAGTTTTACACAGATTCTTGAAGCGAAAAATACCGTTCAAGCAAAGCAATGACTTGGGAAGTGTTATGAGGTCTCCGCTCCATCAGAAACGATGGTTTGCTGACTTCAAACGTGTTCGTAGAGACCCCGATGATGCAGAGCGGTGTGGACGTCCAAACGTCCAAAAGAGACGGTAGCACCAGAAAACTTAAAAAAAATCCACAAAATCGTTTTGAATGATCGACAAGTGATCGTAAAGATATCAAAACAAGATGTTGGCTTTATATTGCATGAGCATTTGACTATGTGAAAACTCTGTTCAAAGTGGTGCCACGTTTGCTCACTGTTTTGATTCATCCAGACAACGCACTGTGTCACAAGTCAATAAAACAATGGTAAAACTAAATGAACTAAACTTCGAATTGCTCCCATATCCATCGTATTCGCTTGATTTGGCTCCCAGCAACTACTGGCTATTCGCAAACCTAAAAAAATGAAGAGGTTATAGCTGAAACTGAGGCCTATTTTCAGGCAACAGATAAATCGTTCTACAAAAGTGGTATTGAAATGTTGGAGCGTCGCTATTCTTGATGAAAATTACTTTGATGGATAAAGGATTTGTCAACCCATGTGTTGGGTATTATATTTTTTCTATGTAATCTATAAGGAAAGTTATATTTTCTACATTAAAATGAAGTTTAAATTCAATTTATTTTTAATTGAATTGTTAAAATAAAACATGATTGCTTATCATCAATCAGTTTTCCATAGTCCGTAAGGAATACTGCATTTCTAAATTATTTTTAATTAAAATAAATAAACAAATTAAAAAAAATTGGTGGGCAGGTAGGTAGGTGAAATGGTTAAAGCTTCACTCTGGCACTTCCCAAGTAGCAATAAAGCGCCGTTTTGATACCATTCTGAGCCCACCAACAGGCAGATATCTACAGCCAGCCAGAGCTGGTGATATAATGGAGAATATTGATGGGATTTAGATTGGCGCACTGCTCCAGACTGTCGAAACTCGGACATTTACAGAAAAAGTGCTCAACAGTCTCTTTCTGTGAATGCTCCCCACAGCTTCTACGGATGGGAGTTAAATGGTAACCCTAACTTTTCCGCGTGTGTGTCGATCGTCCAATGACCGGTAAGCACAACTACCAGTTTAGAAATTGAATGGCATGAAGTCCACAGGACTTTCTGAGTCCTGCAACTATTGTACTGGGGTCAAAGGGTTTTAGAAGTAGCACACGAAGAAATGGAGCACCATCTTTTGTGCGTTTTCCTGAGAAATAATTCGAGCAATTCCTCTTTAACAACAGTCAGTGGATGCCGAGGACCGGGTAGGAGGTCTGTAATTCAATCCCCTTTCTGGCAAGCTCATCAGCACTTTCATTTATCTCTATGTTCCTATGTCCTGGCACACAGATCAGAGAAATGTTACCCCACCCAAGAGATTTGATTTCATACTAACAGGAGTTTACTACTTTCAATCTGCACCATGGCGTCATCAGAGCCTTGATAGCGGGTTAACTATCGGATAAAATGTTAATATCTCCCTCGCTCCCTCGTTCCCTAAGCATTTTGCATGCCTGCAGGATAGCAAAGACTTCTGCTTGAAAAACACTAGCAGTGTTCGGTAGTTTAAAGGAGATAGATAAATTGGCAGATTTAGAGAAACTCCCTGCTCTGACTCCCGATTCCATCTTTCGTCAATGACGGCAGAGGTGCAATTTTTGGTGCAAAGGGAGAACAGATTTTTGAAAAACAAAAATCACATCTAATATTTCACAAACCAAAAAATGTTGTTATTGTATTTTGAAAAAATAAGCCAAAAGTCTGGCTTTGCTGCGAGAAACTACTGTTGGGAGGCTATTTATACATTCAACGTTCGGTCCGCTCTATCCGCCCGTGAACCTTTGTATTTCAGATTTAGTAGCGACTAAGTAGATAATTTTATTTTATTAGGGAGTGTAAATGAAGAGCGTCAACCGGTTGTGCAATTTTTAATTTTGTATTTTGTTTTATAAATTGAGTCATTCTTTTTTCATAAATGTTTCTCCTGAAATCTAGTCATCTTAGGAAGAATTTTAATTGCATCAAATTCAAATTTTCACCCACAAACGAGGCACTGAAAAAATGTTCGACCATATTTCGTATTTCTTCTTTCCTAAGTGAAGGTAAACAACCAAATTGCAATGAATCCACTCGTGACCGTTAGGTGAGGTAGTGATGGTTGCCCAAAGAGTGGGCCCACTTGGACGAAAGAAGTTTGGTTCATCCTTTGTGGTACCATTGCAAGAGGTGAAAAAGAGGCGAAGGAAAAAAAGGTCGAAAGGCAAAGGGTTGAGTGTTTGTGAATGATGAACGGTGACTGGTCTGCGGTTGTGTTAACCTCTTTATTCTGCTGATGAAGTTTATCAGATTTTTGTTATCAAGACCTGCTATATCAGCAGGCGCAGAAAATAAGTGAAAACCAAGATGCTTGAATCTTAGTCCGCCGAGAGCTGGGTAGCTGAGGAGAAGGTGCTGAGATGATTCCACCTCATCCTCCATACAGCTGACGCAAAAAGGACTCGAAGTAGTTCCGAGTCTCACGGCATGTATACCCCGCGGATAGTGCCCCGTGAGGATACCCACGAAATTTGAGAGATGAAATTTTGTCATCCTCAGAATATCCCTCGAACGCTTCCTATACAAACGTGGCCAGAAGGACTTCGCGACCTTACACGTACGTGTACTTGCCCAGCGCTCGCTTTGTTGTTGTAAAGTCCATCATTCTAGGAGTAGAGCGCAGGTTATCAAGGAGATCCCGATCCTCTCCTTTCGCGGGCACACTACCTCACGGGTCCCTAGTCTTGGCCAGCTCTTCGGCTTTGCAGTTTCCAGCAATGTCACTTTGACCAGGTACCCAAATTATCTTTATATCGAAGAGTTCTGATGCAATCGAGAGAGAGACCAGGCATACCCTAATCAGTTTCGAATGCACCATAATAGAGCCTAGGGTCCTAATTGCCGCTTGGCTATCGGAGTAAATATTTACCTTCTTAACAGTTATTACACAAGTAAGTAACCTGTCAGCTGCTTCTTTAATTGCGGCCACCTCTGCTTCGAACACACTGCAGTGATCCGGTAGCCTGAAGTTGAGTTTGATGGGGAGCTCTTTGCAGAATACTCCTCATCCACCCCTACCGTCTAGCTTCGAGCCATCCGTGAACAGGTTAACTAGCTTTGTCCCCAAGTGTTGTCCCCGGTCCACTCCTCTCTTGGTGGAATATGGTTGGAGAAAGTTCGGCTTAGACTAAGAGAGAGCACACACTGATCCGTCGAGGATGTTTCTGAGGATGTTTGAGTGCCCATATGTGAGATTGAGCTTATAGCGCAAGCCCCTCAGTCTGATTGCGGTAAGTGCAGCGGAAATTCTGTCTGCGCTGTCTATAGGTGCCACATTTAACATTACATTAAGCACCAGAGTAGGAGTAGTTCGTAGCGTCCCACTGATTCCAAGGAGTGCAGACCTTTGAACTTTCTCTAGCTTTTATCCGACTCCATATAACAAGATCGGCTTTATTAAAGAGCCAGAATATAACTCTAGGCGAGTGACCCCATCTTTTGCCAATTGCGCTCTTGCATCGATACAAGGCGATTGTTGCCTTCCTTACTCTCTCCTAAATGTTGGGCTTCCACGTTAGCTTCCTGTCAAGGATTAGACCTGGGTACTTCACCTTGTCAGAAAGCACCAGCGGAGCGGCCCCCCATTAAGGGGAGTTGAGCTCTGGGTATTTTAAATTTCCTCGTGAAAAGGACGAACTCCGTCTTAAGAGGATTCACCGATAAGCCGCAGTCTGCTGCCCATCGAGCAACTACGTTCAGATATCCCTGCATTAAATCATACAGAGTATCTATAAACTTTCCTCTAACAATTAATGCTACATCAACCGCGTAGGCAATCACCCTACAGCCCCTCCTCACCAGCTCCTGCAGCAAGTCATTGATAACAATGATCCAGAGAAATGGTGAGAGAACAACGTCTTGCGGCGTGCCCTTGCTCACCTGCCGGCGGAGAGAGACGCCTCCCCACTCTGCCACGACCGTTCTGTCGCTGAGCATTCTGTAGATAAACCTGGAAAGGTCGGCTGCAACCCCCAGCCTACCCAGAGATTTAGTGATTGCCACCGGGAAACCGTTATTAAAAGCTACCTCAATGTCGAGGAAGGCGCCAACTGCGAATTCCCTTTGATATAGGGATTCTTCGATATCTTTAACAATTGTGTGCAGGGAAGATTCCACTGATCTGCCCTTACAGTAAGCATGTTGGGTATGCGACAAACGCCCCCGAGGAATGTCGCCAGCCTCTCAAGCATTTTCAGCAAGAAAGATGAGAGGCTGACTGGCCTAAAATTCTTAAGGGAGACATGTGAGCTCTTGCCAGCCTTGGGTATGAACACAACTTCCACAGCCCTCCAAGATCCCTGTATATAGCCCCTGGCTATGCAGCTCGCATAGATAGGGCTCAGCCAGCGGCATGACACCTCCTCAGATTTCCCGCAGTTGGGCTGTTATGATGTCATCAGGACCAGGCGACTCGTAACCGTACATAGATGTAAACTTTCAACTCAATATTTTAGTAATGGATTATTCAGCTAATGCAGAATTGCAGGTATAAGTGGCGCTTACGCCCTTTTATGGGTGTTTGGCCAAGATCCTCATTCTATTTATGGCGTGGGTCTTGATGTTGTTCCACAAATGGAGGGACCTACAGTTTCAAGCCGACTCCGTTATTTTTTTTTAAGTTGTGCTCATTTTTTTATTATATAATATATAATAATAAAACTTAAAAATTTCAGATCAAAAATCGGTAGAAACATTTATGGTAAACGAAAACTGTATTTCAATAAAAAAAAACGCATTCGATTTTTTTTTAATTTAAAATAAATTTTTTGTTGTACTCAAAAGATATTTTTTTAATAAGATTTGAAAAATCTTCATCCATGGATGGATTGCTTTCAAATGTGTTCAACCGAAAAATAGTTTTAAAATACTATGCATAACATTTCTATGCTACAGACAGCAGCACAAAATTCGATGCGCCAAATTAACAATTTTTACTATGCGAAATGCAAATCCAAAGAAACGTAAACTCCAAAATTTTAGAAGAAGCGTAGTTTTAAATACAAATTGCATGCAAATCGAATGCAGTTAGAATTATGCTCGTACTGTCGCTTTTTTCCCCCCTTTCGGTTTAGCTATTTTACACAACAATTAAATTTTCGGTGCAATGGCCATGCAAATATTTCACGGTCATTGAAAGAAACAGGGAGACTGGTTCGAAATGGAGAAATTCGGCAAGTAATCATAACGGTATACACCGCACATTGATCTTAGCTAATCTTAACTGGAGTCTATGGAGGTGCAAAGCTATTCTATTAAGGGGCCAAGTATGCAGAGTTGAAAAACAAATCATCAAATTCGGTTTCTTACTTCATTTATCGCAGCCAAGCTGCTTAAAGGTCCAATTTTTTTACAAATAGACACAACCAGTGTATATTGAGGCAGAAATATTTTGTACGTACTAGAGATTATCCACTCCTACGCCCTAGAGTGCTTTTCATTTGGCTTAAAGGAATTGAGTAATTTCTGATTACTTTTTTTTATGTGACTGGGTCTACGTAAACCCGTTTTCTTGCTAAATCATTGGAGTAAAATTCAACTTGGTTTTAGTACACAAATAATCAGTGTAACAACTAAAAATGATTTATTAACAAGTAAAATCTAATTTTAGAGCGAGCACTTCTAGCAAAATTTCAGCTGAAAAATGTTCCTCTCTGAGTACGCACGATACATTTTTTATACAGAGGTAATGCGAAAAATCGCACATTTTTTTTATATGGAGCAAATGAAAAACATCGCACGAAATATTTTTTGAAACATCGTCAGGGAAGAACATTATCAAAAATTAAGGAAGGGTTTGAGCGACTTTTAACTTTCACTTTATGCTATCAAAATGTAATGGGCCATGAAACTGCGTACCCAATTTTTTTATTCTGATTAAAACGTTGAAAATTTTATGAAAATTTACTGAAATTTTAAAAATTTTGTGTAAAGTTCGAAAATTAGATTATAAAGGTGTTTGTTAAAGAACGAACTAAATTGTTATGAAAAAATAATTGAAATTAATCACATTTTTAATAAAAAAAATATTTTAAAGTAAAGAATGACTAAGTAAATAAGTAAATAAATAGTAAAAACATGCCAATATTTTATGCCTTTATAATAATTTCGGGAGTGTATGGCCTTGTAATTACTCTCTTGGGCTCAACTGAACGCTTATATCAAGATCGAAATGAATATCGTACTTTTTTTACTTGTTTTAATAAAAAAATAATAATTTTGTATGAAAAAAAAAAATATTTTTGTATGGAAACTTTTATTTTGACCTTTTTGCGCTCCTTTATCTTTCGCTTGTATTTTTGTTTTTTACTTCTTTTACCAAATTAAAAAAAAAAGTCTATGATGGGAATCTTTATTTTGACCTTTTTGCGCTCCTTTGCTTTTTGCTTGTCTTTTTGTATTTTTTACTTCTATTAATAAATACAAAAAAATTATTTTGTATGATGGGAATCTTTATTTTGACCTTTTCGCGCTCCTTTGCTTTTTGCTTGTCATTTTGTATTCTGCAGCTGAATAGTTCATAGGCGTCAAATATGATTGACATACGACGCCATTAGCAAAAATTGCAAATCTTTCGATAAGTTGATTAATTTTGCGCCACCTTCACATACATATATCATGAAATAGCAGGTTTTCTAGCAGAAATTATTCAAAACTTGTTTCTTCATTTAAAATTAAGTTTTGAGCCCATTCCGAAAGGATTATGAGTATGTATCAGTTGGCATAAGGAATACTACTCGACACTCTGTATCCGATTTTAGCATAATTTTCGTGGTAGCAGAAAACACAAAATCATTCGCAATTATCACCTTGAACCTATGTGAAAAAGTACTGAACTACTCGTAAGTGCAGATGCCAAAAAAGCTAAGAAATCAAAATGCGAAATCAACAGCGATGCGCAAAATACAAATATACATATGCACATATACACATACGTACAAATATGCTGGCATGCGAGTATAAACAAAAACCGAATATTCTTTCAATTTTGCATACTCCAATAAATGAAATGCAGCAGTGTGCTTGATCCCTCCTAACACACACTGAAGCCGCACACAAGTCGTTGCTTTGCTTTGTGATATGCATACTATTTATTTGTGATACATTTGGACACGCATACATACATACATGCCTACATATATCCAAACATTTTCGTGCTTCTGTCTGCATAGTAAAACGCCTCACTAACAGAAGCCACCCACCCAGACGCATATGAGCAAAAACGATGTGAGAACAAAAAACAAAGAAAAAATGTGACTGCAATTGTGATTTGTGTTTACGAATTTGAAGTCTAAGCCTTTATGCTACACCCACTCGCCACGCCACGCCAAGCCGCTCACCACCCGACTATTTGATGCTTGTCGCGTCGTTGATGTCTACAAAAATGGCGCCAAAAATTTGAAATATTTTTAAGGTAATCATAAGTGGTTGGCAGCATTTGAATTTTATTTGGCATTTTTTCTTATGCGTTTCTCGCATTGGCGAGCGCCCAGCAAATTTGACTGATTGACTCCAAAATGCGCCAGGCGGTGCCATGAAGTCGGCGAAATTCCCAAATATATGTAGGTGTTTTCGACATACGCTTGGCGGGTTCACTGCTTGACATTGACACTTGCCCGAATGTGCCGCAATTTTTGCGATTTATATTTTATGCATTAAGCACAAAAGTGAATTCGTTGGAATCTAAGTTTTTTTTTTTTTTGTTGATTTTCTTCATTGGAATTGCATGAGTTTTTAAGAAATTTTTAAGTTATTTGATGAATTTGTTTACTCTGCGCTTCCAGGAATGCATTTGTTAGCCAGTCAGGTGATTGCCGTAAAGCAACAAAAAATACTCATTCTAACAAATATTAAGTCGGTATATGCAAATTTAGAATTTCATGTTTCGAGCAATTTGTATCCATATTTCGCTTTGGCCAGAAGTTTTTTGGAATCATCAACCTTCTCCATTACATCAACTGCTCTGGCTGGCTGTAGATATCTGCCTGTTGGTGGTCTCAGATTGGTAACCAAACGGCGCTTTAGTGCTAGAGTGGTACTTCAACCATTTCACCTACGTCCCTAGAAGTTTTTTTTTATTTATTTATTTATTTTTCAATGCAGGGTATCCCATTTACCTCCATGTGACACTGATCCTATCTATTCACATTAAAAAGTGTGGTCACCAGTGGGTTGAAAGTAGCAAAAGCGACACCTAAGTATTAAGTAGTAGAGAGACTCAAATGCATACTTTTTTACACAAGCTTGGAATTTTTATGATGATACCAAACTTCAGCTGTAGGCAACTCATTTCTCTCTAAATAAAAACTAAAGAATCCTACTTGCATGCCACGTGAAATCTTGCTTGCAAGTTCCAAACAACATAAACAGATTTGAATAATTTGTGGTTCCCTCCCTGGTGAGCATTTAACCCTAATAAGACGCACCAAAAGACACTTTCCCATATTTGCTCATCTGCAAATGGGATTTTGCTTACTACCCAGAGTAGGAATAACCGTAGGCAAAAGTTAACACACCAGAGGCAAATGATATCTTTCGGCTCGCTGCTACTTACATGGCTGGATGGCAATGAAAAGCTGAGACAATGAACACACCTCCCCTCAGACTGGACTCGCTTCCTTAAAACAAAAAGTTTCAAATAAAAAAAATATTTTTCGATTGGTTTGAAAAATGCGAATCAATAATTTTAATAGTAGTAGTAGAATATATTCCAATGCGAGAAATGTCTTTACTTCTTTTATTTATTTATGTTTTCGCTCTTATCGCTTCTCATTTATTTTAAACACCCGTTTTTGTCTGCTAAAACATATCAATGCCTTATTTTTGCCTTTGCCGCTTAGTTGGTGTGCCTTTTTTCTAATACAACTGTTGTTTTGGCCTTTCTCACACCTTCTGGTCGGCACATTCCAGCGAACCAACGAGCAAGTCAAGAATTCCCATTTTTTGATAGTTGCTTTCAGCACGTGACACCAAGGCTGCTGAAACACATGCGCGCATGCGTGCATGTGCAAGAGTGCAAGCAAACTGTGATTTCAATATATACAAGTAATAATACATACATACTCGTATGTACACATGTGTACGCCCGCCAAGGTACAAGTATGCCTCACATCACTACAAATGCGCCTTAGACTTAGCAACATTTCACACAGTGCGCCCGCCTTGGCGTGCAAACAATATTTTCAAAGAGCCCAAAAAAAGGGAATGGCCAACAGCATTGATAAAACACATGTGTTCCTGTATATCGGGTGTTTTTGAAGAGCTTGAGAACTTCAAATGTTAATACAAAACAGAAATATTGTTGGAATGGGATTTTTTTTATTATATCTGACAAATAATGTGATGGGATTTATTTTTTGAAAATTACATTCGGCATATATCCGCCACGGTTAAGAGTTACATGGCCCATGCGATCAGTATAATTTTAGAACTTTTTCCAATAAATCCGAATAATCAATCTAAATAGCCCAATTAGCAAAAATGCGACGCAAACGATTGTCATTTGGCTTCAATTCTTGCACGAGTTGTATTTTATGGGCACACAAGCCAAGATCCTTAGGCAAAATTTTCCACGTAGTCGCAGTATAAAAACCATACAAGAGGCTCTAAAACTTTCAACAAAGAAATTTTATTTAACTAACATTTTGAACAAAAAAAAATTTTTCCAAACATAAAATATTTTCTCTAAAATTACAAAAAAATCTTTTTTTTTTTACAATTTTGTTTTTTAATTTTAATTTTTTTTTTATTATTTTTTTAACCAATAAAAATTTTTTAAAATTTTGAACACAAACAATTTTTCCCCAAACATAAAATTTTTTCTCTAAAATTTTATTCCAAAAATAATTTTTTTAAGTAATGCATACGTTTATTTAATCCTAACAAATGCAAAAAAAAATTTCTCTAAATTTGTACCAAAAATTATTTTCTTTCTCTCAAATTTTGAACAAACAATAAATTTTTTATCCCAAACAATTACTAAAACAAAAATTGATGTGTCTAAAACTCCGAACAACAAAATTTTTTTCCAAACATTTTTTTTTTAAGAAAAGAAAAATTTTTTTTTGCTTAAATGTATTTTTTTAAGAAAATTTATTTTTTTTAAGAATTTTTTTTTTTTTAATTTTAAGCAAAAACACTTTTCCAAAAATAATTTTTTTTCTCTAAACTTTTTCTTCGAAAAATAATTTTCTTCAGTAGCACATAGTACATTTATTTATCCTAAAAATGTAAATAAATAGTTTTTTTTTAATAAATGTATTTTTAAATTTTGAGCAAACAAAAACATTTACAAAAATAAAATGTTTTCTCTAAAATTATTTTCGAAAAAATAATTTTCTTAAATAGCACATATGTATATTTATTTATCCTCAAAATTTCACCAAATATTGAGCAAAAAAACTTTTGAGCAAAAAATAGTTTTCCAAAAATAAAAAAATATTAAAAAAAAACTTGTTTTTCCAAAAATAAAAAAAACATTTTTTTCCAAAAATAAAATTTTTTTCTCTACAATTTTTTTCGAAAAATAGTTTTGTTCAGTAGTACATATATTTATTTTATCCTAAAAATTTACGAAAATATTTTTTTCTCTCAAATTTCCAACTAAAAATAAATTTTTTATCATAAACAATTACTAAAACAAAAATTTGTGTTTAAAATTTTGAACAAAAAATATTTTTCTCCAAAAATAGTTTGTTTAAGTACAGATTTATTTCATCCTAAAAAATTTCAAAAAAATTTTATTTCTCTAAAATTTTCAACAAAAATTTAATTTTGTATCCCAAGCAAATACAAAAACAAACGTTTTTGTTACTAAAATTTTGAACAAAAATTAAATTTTGTTCCAACTATTTTTTTTAAGTAGTACATGCATTTATTTTATCCCAAAAACATTACAAAACAAAAAAAATGCCAAAAAAATTGTTTCCAAAAAAAAAAAAAACAAAAATAAAATAAAGAGATTGTAACAAAATCTTCCAAAATATTTTTTTGTAAGAAGTATATTTTACTCTGAAATACTAATATACAAAAAAAAAAAACAAAAATATAAAAATATTAAAAACAACCGAAGATATTTCACTTTAAAAACTCGAATATTAAATTATCAACATTGAATAATTTTCAGAATTATAAATTTGTTTCAAACTTTTTTTATACTCAGGCTTGCAAATAAACCAATTTTCCTGAAAAATTCACGGCTGTGTTTAAGTAACTTGGATCACTTGCCGTGCAATCGCTGTAATATAAATAAGCTACAATATAATCCGCCCCCATCCCAAAAATTCCAATGGACAGCACCATACATGGCAAGCATCTACATTTGGCCAAACGAGAGAAAATCTGTTTTCTATTCAAAGACAAGTAACAATGGAACTGCGTGATTTTCTGTGCGTTTGATTGCGTCCGGATAGATGTATGTGCCTGAAGAGAGGAAAGCGAAGAGGAGTCGACATTTCGGTGTCTTCTTCAACACTTCGCTCTATTAACTTCACAAACAGATTTAGTTTATCACAGTAAATTTCCACAATTTGAAAGCGTTGTTCTGCGTTGAGCGATTCATGATGACTTGCCAACCTTTACTGAACAGAAAGATCAACACAGTTGGCCAGCAGTCAAATCAGAGAATAAAAATGAAATCTTAAAACTCACACAACTGTTTTAATTTTAATTCAATTACAGTCAAATATAGCTCATTCGACGCAAAATTAAATTTACTATAACAGTGGGGTACTAAAAAAAAATCCTCAATATCGGATAATATCGTAAAAATTATGTCAAAGTTGAAAAAATAGAGAAAAAATAAAGAAATTCCAAATGCTTCCATCTACAGTCTTGCCAGTTGTCATTTCAGAAAAAATTTCAACACACTGTCAAAAAGGCTTGTTTTTGTTCTTTCGAACTAAAAAAGCAAAATCGAAATTCGATGGAAATTGGCGAAGTTAGGAGTTATTCTTCACATCAACCTACTGAAAAACGGTTTTATGGCCATAAAATGAGATTTTGGGGGTATATTGGAAATTTCTCCTATACCATTTTTCTTAGTTTTACTATACCTAAAAGTTGAACTAGGTCTCCATAAAAGTATAATTTCACTGTCGCACAGTGTAATATCGTGCGATAGTAAAAGTAAGACGGAAAAAATTTCATATCCACATGAAACAATAGATTTTGTATAGAAATGCTGCATACTCAGTTCTTCACAGTCTCGTCAATTTAATTTTCTATAGAACTTTAGGGCTTTACAGCACTACATTTACAATAAAAAAAATATTTGATATAGATATTAAATAAAAGAGAATATATCCAGCTATTAAAACAAATCTTTGTGTTAGCTTTTCGCCAGGACAAATATAGATTTTGTGTAGTACCCACTGCGTATACTTTATTTCCTAGGTCGAAAGTACAAATGTTTTTCTATAAACTCTTTTAAAAACAAAGTAAACCAAAACTAGCGGGATATATCTTTTTTAATTCGGTATCCTTATTAATATTATAAAGTAAGTATAGGGTGATCAATCATGAGGTGCTTTTTTCAATAGTTAAAAAAAACAAAAATGTAAATTATGTTCAAAACCTTTATTTATCATTTGAAAGGACATTCTTTGACATTTACTTTTTGAATATGACTTCATTCAAATGTTGGCCGCACCTACGCTTAAGGTGGTCCATTCTGAAGGTCCAATTTTCAATCACTCGTTCGAGCATTTCGTGAATAACACGCGTAATGTTGGCTTCCAGAGCTTCAATCATAGCTGGTTTATCAGCCGTTGTTTTCTCTGGGTGTAAAGGTAGCTCTTGAACCTGTTCTGGTTGCTCTTCATCCCAAATACGGCAATTTTGCTTATTGACGTAACCATTGAGCCAGAAATGCGCCTCATCGCTGAACAAAATTTTGCTCGAAAACAGCGGATCTTCTTCAAACGCTGATTTTCATAATACAGTTGAACAATTTGTAGACGTTGTTGCGGTGTGAGTCTTTCCATGATGAAATACCAAACGCTGTTCAATAAATCCACGATGACAGTTTGCCACAACTCGCGCGCAATCTGTAAAAAAATGGCAAATGAAAAAAACTCCTCTTAATTGATCACCCTATATAAGTATTTAAAACTATTTACTGAAAATTTAGTTCTTTAAAACTTGAGTAATTGAATTTATGAGAAAATCAGAAACAGGTTTGCACAGAGAAACATGCAGCATTTCTATACAAATCTATGGTTCTAAAAAAAATGTATTTTTTCTTGATGATTCTTGCTATCGGAAAGTGGAATAATAGAGCTTTAAAAGGCTCGCATAAAAGAGTTTAAAAATTGTATGAACGGAAAGACAGCAGTGAAATTTTTGGAACCATTTTTGCCTATTTTGTAAGATAGGTTTGAGGAAAACTTCAATAACTCAGCCAAATCTTTAGCGTTTTAGACTTCTAGTGTATCATTGGAAAGCTATTTTTTAATCCTTTTTATTTCTTTAAAAATTAAGCCATTCACGTCAAGCTTTTTATTTTCGCAATTATTATAATTTTGATTCTGTTGATAAAATTTAAAAAAATATTATGAATGAAGGCCCTTCAACTCTTCTAACATTTGATGTGTCTTTTTTTAATATAATTTCAATTAATTTTATTTGCAAAAAACTATTTTTCGAAGTTACAGTATAATCGGGATTAAATGAATCCCAGCTTAACTGAACTCCTCGATCATTTCCACGGCAGTCGGTTTTGCGTCCCAGATTAAAATCCAGCCAAGGACTGTCAATCCATGTCATGTAACATATAGGGGATATTTATGTTGCTATAAAACAACAACTTCGAGTGAACACTAAATTTCTTTCATTGAGTACTCTGTTGAGTGAAGGCATAATTTCTTTTGGGCTGAGTAGAGGAAATAAAACACAGCACTTATCAGACCATTCATCACTTACGCCTCAGTGCACTGCAGTGGTCTGGTGGCGACGGACCATGGTTAAGTCCACACTGCGGGAACCATACAGGCTGCAAAGAAGTGTATGTTTATGCATTCCGGCAATGCTCCAAATGCCATGCTTGATTTGCTCCCCTTGGATCTTAAGATACAACAGGAAGCAATAAAAGCATTGTGTAGACTCCATAAATATGGTTTCTGGCACGAAGACGGAACTTCGGGGCACAGAGAAATCTTTAAGGTGCTATCTGAGCAGTATCCACTGTTTTTGGCAACTAAAGGCGACCTGATTGCGAGAGCAATGGAGCAGACCAGAATGCATTCAGGGAGGTTTGACGGATATTTTCTTTAACGATGGTTCCAAGAATGAAATATGGTCTGGAGCCGGATGATACTTAAACGATAGTAATAAGTATCACTATGCTATGGGCTGAAATGGCAACTGTTTTTCAAACGGAAATTTTTGCCATCCTCAAAGTAGCGGAGTGGATAATCGAGAGGAGATGGAGCGGGAAACAGATTGGAGTTTTGAGTGACACTCAGTCTGCACTGAAGGCCCTGGAGAACGCGAAGCAAACCTCAAAGATTGTTCAAGAATGTAAGAAGAAGCTCAATTCTGTCGCAAGACAAAACAGGCTTGTACTTATATGGGTTCCAGGACACTCCGGTGTTTAAGGAAACGAAATTGCCGATGAATTGGCAAACCGTGGATTAACGGTTCCCCACAAGGGCCAGAGTCAATAATCGGAATCAGTTCCGCAGGAATCATGACTTGGATCAGCGATTATGTAGACAATCTACATAAAGAGCGATGGTCCAGTATAGAACGCTGCAGACCTGCAAAGTGTTTTGTGACAAGTCCGAACAGAAAACTGTCAAACTTTCTACTTAAACTTGGAAGGAAAGACGTTCGGTTACTGGTCGGTATTATTAGAGGACACAATCCGAGGGATATGACCACCATTGGAGTCATTGAGGGCCCGATGCGCCTGTCTTGCTTGGAGGAGGCGAATAGCACTGAGCACTTTCACTGTGAGTGTGCTGCTTTTGCTAGAGCAAGGCTACGAGTAAAAGATGTCGATGTCGTATATTCGGAGGATATTTACAGATTTGCCAAAGAATCTGGAAAACTCTCACAGGACTAACTACCTTTGACTCTGTCTCTATTCTTTCCTATAATTTTCTCCTTTTCTTCTTGACTAGCTAGAGGGTAGCTCTTTCTAGAGCTCTAAATACAATGGGGCTTTTTAGCCTGACTGTTTTAGGAGCCACCAAATCTCTTGGTTCTCCTTGGTTTGACCTATTCAAATTTCAATTTCAGAAGGAACAAACATTGAGAATTGAATAAAAAGCTTGTTATAACGGGGTCAGAAGAATCTGTCATAGACTTTGAAAAAGCTATTGAATGGGCAGAAAAAAACAGAAACTTCTAGTGATAATATAAAGGCTCTTTCAAAAGTATCGCCTACGTGTAGATATCAGCAGTGAATAATTCATTGACGACGCCTTTTCCTTATATCATCTTTCGCGTTAAAAGTATTGGAACTAATTATGAAAATGGTCAATCTTTGAGAACAACATTTCGGAAATGTTTGATTTTATTTATGAAAATAATCGTCTTAATGTGTCGATAATTCAAAAATTGGTGAAAAACTTTAAAGAAACTGGTTCCTTCGAGTATGAAAATAGCACTGGCAGACCAAAACTGGACGTTTTCTTCAGAATATTGCTGCTGTAGCACAAAGTGTGGCTCAAGAACCTTGAACATCGATATATCAACGTTCTCAACAATTAGGCATTCGTGTATCGACTGTTTGGCAGATTTTACCTGTAGACGTTAAGCTCATGGTGAGCATTTAAATGATGGGATTCTTCATTTTTCACACATAATAGTTAAGAATCATATTTAGAATAAAAATAGTGAAAAATGAACGATTCTAGATTTTTACATCATTTATTTATTTTAAAACAACAAAAGGCGCGTCGTTTAAAGGGCCCTTGGATATTTTAGAGATGAAGCCAAGGCCAATATATTAGAAGTGGTGTTGGTAAATCAGCTGAAAAAAAAGAAAAGAAAAAAGATGCTTTCCATTTCAATTCAATTGAAAATTTTTTATTTTGCAAAAAACAAAAAGTGCGAAACAGGTTTTCTACTCAAAAATTCATTACTCAAAAACAACTCATTTTAGCTACTGGGCATTCAGCTTAATTGAAGTTTGAGGTGTCCTCTTGATTTGGAAAAAGTTATAAAAAAAAAAAATACACTTTTTGAAATATTGAATTTCGAAAAAATTTCAATTTTTTTTCTTTTTTGCTAAATAAAAATTTTTCAACTACTTTTTTGCAATTGTTTCTACATGAAGTCGCTCGTGTAAATAATTACGATAATTTTGAACCCACAATTATTAAAATCGGTTCATTTTTGACTAAGTTATGGGCATTTAAAAAAATTTTTTTCTTATATAATAAAAAAAATCGAGTTTGAGCCGAAAAACAAAATTGCCGATAACTCTTGAAAAAAATTTTTTTCGAGCGAACAAAAAAATACGTGTCTCATTATTTTTACCAGAGAGCAACAAATTTAAGTTACATCGAAATCGAAGAACATGACCCGAATAGCCCGGTTGAATTGAAATGGAAAGCATCAAAAGGAAACTAATAATAAATACTTTTTTGCATAAAAATAATTTTAAATTACAAAAGTTTTTGAACAGAACATGGCATGATATTTTAATTAAAATTGATTTGCTTAACGAATGTAATAACTTAAAGCGTATTTAAAATTCTGATTTGAGTTCAACAAGCAACCCTAATTGAATGAACAAGATTGCTCGAATTAGTTTACTCACCCGGATTGAGCTGTACTTTCAAATCGATGTAGATGTAGAGGTAGTCAGAGGCCCGAAAAAAATTAAGATTTCAAAATTTTTTTTTTTTTGCTAGTCAATTGCTTTATTTTACAAAAATAAAAATATAGCATTAATACATCATGTTTTGACTTGACTTTAACAAAATATCAAAACAAAAATTAGTACTTCTAAAAGTTATCGCTGTTTGTGTGGAGCCCGTTTCTCCAGAAGTCCCTTGCGGTGATCATCACAAGTCCTTGGAGACTCATATAAAATCAATCGGACAGGAGAAATTAGTTTTATTAATAGATAATCTTGTGCCTGATCGGCGCTTTTTTTCCAAATAAGGAAATATTTTTTCAGATTTTCGAGGAAAAAACCGGCAATTAATTTTTTAAGCAAAATCGAGATTTTTGAAAAAAAAAATCTTCGATCAGGCCACAAGTTTTTTATGTTTTTCAAAAGTACTAAATATTTTATTGAAATCTACCAAGCGATTTTTAATCTACAGTGGCCACCAGTTCAAAAAACATAGTTTTGGGAAAAACACATTTAAAGTTTTGCGAACCCTCCGGAGCGCCCGAGCGCCTTTGTTAATTATTGAATAACTCGAAAAGTATTTGTCGGATTCACTTCAAATTTTCACACAATATTTTCAAGATATTATACTTTAAGAAAATGCAAAAAAAACAGTTTTTTTGAATTGATCACCTTTAATATTTTTCTGAAATAATTTGCTGAAAGTCTTAAAATATAATAAATTTCATAATTCCGATAGAACGGCAGTATCGCTGCTTCACTCACAATATATATATCTACGTATGTATGACGAATTCATTAAAGGTCACCGCATCAAGAACATATGGCGCTTAGCAGGATTTCCCCATTGACGTTTACTCATTTTCTCACTTCACTACTATGCGAATTTGCCTCTTAGTCAAGCGACTAGCACACAGTTGTATAGGTACACATGTCCTTACTTCCACCTACTCATGTGCATATGTAGGTATGTGTGTATTGGTAAGCGTGTTATTGTTTTTACTTTGTTTTGGTATATTCTTGATTGCTTAAGCTGGATAAATGGTAAATTGCATTAGCACAGACCAGCCCAGAACTGGCGAAATTACTTTGACTTTGGTGTTGTTGCTTTTTTTAGTACCCGTTGCGTGCCGCCTGTGGAAATATTTATTTTTCCTGTTTGACTTTGTGAAAATTCTACGGCATTATAAAATAAGTGCGCTGTAAGTGTGAGAATTTTAGTTTAGCAACTTTTGTGGATAATCTTTTTGAAGATTTGCTGAAGGGCCTATTGGTTTGCGCCTTCGACTGTAGGGGCGATTAGAATGTCAATGTGTACTTTACTTGGGATTTATGCAAACATTTTTGTGGCATAGTTTACAGTGTCGGGTTTAAACGTAAAAAAGTTAGTTTATCGAATTGCATTTCGAACATTAATTTCTTTAGAGAGGATAGTGAAAAAGAAAATCGGCATGGAAATGTTGACGTTTGTGATTCATTTAATATGTAATGTGTGTCCTTGTTTTCTCCGCTCCTTATTTTTTTCGTATATTGGTTCACTCAATAACAACGCTCAGTCAACTCAAGAGCGAAGGGGAAATATTTATTTATTCATTAATGTCTAACAAATTTCAGAACAGACATTTGAGATATGAATTCGGAACTAAAATACAAATTTAATATACAATTTTTAGTATTAAAAAGTGTAGTAAAACTAGATTATCAACGTAAGAGACCATTAAATTGCTAAAAATATATACGAGTTACAATTGAATTTTAACGAAATTAATAACTATGAAACTAAAATAACAAATATTTACAAGGTATTATTTTGATTTCTTACATAGAAAGTAATTTTTAATTGCATTAGAAATACTTGTTTGGCTCTAGAAAGGTCCAAATCCAAAAAGGTTGAGAGATAGTTAAGGTCAAACAACGTTCTAACGAGTGGCGCATAGGCACTATATAATTTCCTACTAAAGCCAACGCGAAAAATCTTGCAACGGCGAAAATTTCTGCAAGGAACATTAAACTGTATTATTTCTAGAAGGATCGGGCAGTAAATTTTGCCATTAATGAGGTCAAAGATAAATGATACTGCCTGAAAAGTACCTCTGTCACTTTATAAAGGGTGGTTAAGTTTCAAGGGCCGGTGTTGATTTTGAATAAAATACAATTTTTTTAAAAAACTATTATCATTTCTCTTTATTATGATAATATTGGTATATCTCAATTACGCGTAAAATAAAATATCGGCCAAATAGCCGCCACGGCCTCGGCGGCACACCTCCATCCGATGGTCCAAATTTTCGATGACGCTGAGGCATAATTGAGCTTCTATGCCGTTGATGTGCCGAATTATCTCATTCTTTAGCTTTTGAATTGTTGCTGGCTTATCGACGCATAGCTTTTCTTTCAAATAACTCCAAAGAAAGAAGTCCAACAGTGTCAAATCACATGATCTTGGCGGCCAATTGGCATCGCCGCGACGTGAGATTATTCGGCCATCAAATTTTTCACGCAAAAGAGCCATTGTTTCGTTAGCTGTGTGACAAGTGGCACCGTCCTGTTGAAACCACATATCGTATGGATGTATCTTTCAATTCGGGTCATAAAAAGTTCGTTATCATCTCACGATAGCGAACACTATTCACAGTAACTGCCTGATCGGCCTCATTTTGGAAAAAATACGGCCCAATGATGCCGCCGGCCCATAAACCGCACCAAACTGTCACTCTTTGTGGGTGCATTGTTTTTTCGGCAATCACTCTTGGATTATCATTCGCCCTAATGCGGCAATTCTGCTTATTGACGAACCCACAGAGGTGAAAATGTGCCTCATCACTGAAGATGATTTTGATTTTGATTTGAACGCCAGTTTCATAATAAGCCTGAACAACTTTAAGCGGTGCTCGATTGTGTATCTTTCTATGGTTCAAACTGAGTTAGTCTGAAATTGAAAAATATCAAATGGAATGCAGAAAAAACTTGACGTTTATGTGTGGTTCACATTCAACATGGGCCCTTGAAATTTAACCACCCTTTAGAAAGGGACTAATCGAACGACAGCGAGATTCGTATGATGGTTTTGGGTCTGAGAAATTGAGTGAATGTAGTGCGAAACTCACAAAAATTGCTTGAACCCTCTCCACTCAATATTTTATGGACTGCATCATAAGGTCTACAAATAAAAGCAGCATAATCTAATTTGGACCGAACAAACGCAGAGTATAATATCTTAAGAGTGCATGGGTCAGTGAAGTGCGATGAGTGAGGTCTAACAAAAGCGAGCATAGCAAGTGAATTGGAAACGGCATAATTTAAATGTGTGATAAAATTAAGCTTTGTATCAAAGAAAATTCTTAAGTCTTTTATCACATCGGACGAAGCAAGATATGTATAATTAATATGATAAGAGGTATTAAGGGGTTTTGAAGCTTAGAAAATGTAATCTTAAGACATTTTTCAATATTAAGAAATAGACGATTCATAAGGCACCAGGAAAATAAATTCTTCAACTCGGACTGTAGGACGGCTGAATTACTAGAATTCCTTATTTCAGCATACACTTTTAGCTCATCAGCATAGAGATGAAAATTAGCAAAGAAAAAACACGAACAAATAGCATTAAGAAACAAAACAAATAACAAAGGTACTAAAATACTACCCTGAGGTACACCAGAGGTGGCGATTTACTGTTTCAAAGAAACTCCATCGATAACTGCAGTACTGCATCTCTTTAATAAATGGGATCGAATCCTATCAAGGAAAGTTGAATGAAAACCGAGACAAGCCAATTTAGTTACTAAAATCGTATGGGAGATTTTATCAAAGGCCTTAGAGAAATCCGTGTATATCGCGACAGTTTGGAAACCATTCTGAAAGCCAGCGTGGCAATCTTCAGAAAAAACGAATAAGTTAGATAACGTACCTGTAGATCTTGCAACTACAAAACCATGCTGCCTTAGATGTTTAACGCTAAATATAACTTGTCTTTCACAACACATTCAAAAAGTTTAGATACAGCAGATAATTTGGAAATTGGCCTGTAATTTGCAATATCGCTTTTATTAAAGCTTTTCTAAATTTGAGTGACTGAAGTCAGCATCCAATCATTGATAAATATTCCTTCAGCCAAGGATTTGTTAAAAATTATTTTAAGAAGTTGCACCACAGAGCGACAATTTTTCCACAAAGTTACAGAAAGACCGTTTACATCCGAATGAGAAGAGTTTTTAATCTTTAACAATCCCTCAATGGCATCATCATCTGATAGAACAAGCGAAGTCAACTGAAGAAGACAATTTCCACAAGAAATGGCTGCCAAATGTTACATTTTTTTAAGTCCGAACTTTATGCCGTTCGAAGCATTAGTTAATATGCAAATGAATATTTAAGAATCCACTCGAGTTGACCGACATTTTTTCACCCGAAAATCTTAATTTCCTCCACAAATCATAATCAGCTGCGCGATTGCCTGAGTCATGCAATTGTCAGTTGCCAATCGTCAGTCGTAGCGAAATCGGGCCAAATACCAAATTACTCACTGTCAGGCTAATAGAGACGCAAACAACAACAAAAACAACAACAACAAGGGAATGAGAAAACCCACTTTAGACTACCAACTAAGTGCAGCAACTGTTGCTGTTGCAACAATAACAGCTGCCGCTGCCGCTGCCACCAAATCACCGGCGGCAACAGCATTTGCCACATTTCGACAGCTTCCTTGCTGCAGCCAAATTCTATTGTTCAAATAATATTTCGCGTATACTTTGAATGTGCAAAATACTCGGTATATTATTGCCAGCCACTGATGGGCATTGCCGCCGACATCACCGATGATGACTGCTGATAAGACGGCCAAGTGGCAAGCTTTGATGGCTGCGAGCAGCAGCAGCTGATTGCGATTGTGTTGGCTGGGATGGCATGCCAGCATGGCTAATGCTCCGACCAGGTCTTTGCTGGTGGTTTATTCGATGGGGGTTCCTTTTTTACTATTTTGGCCCGCATTTTGTTAACTACGGCTCAATTCATTTTGCGTCTTTTAAATGCTTACTGATTTGTTCATCATCATTTGACGTTTAAACTAACCAGTTGTGGTGGAAACCTTTTGCATACAATTGGATTTCGCTGTCGTCTTGTTTTTCACTGGCAATAGCGACTTGGCTCAGCGCAGCTCAACTAATCGACCGATTGACTGATGAGTCGTCACTGCTGCGCTTTAAGCGGGTCAGGGTTAGTGGTTGGGCTGGAGAAGATCAGCATCTGATTTTTGCACAGTGATAAGAGAATTACTTCGTTTTTGTACATGCATACATATATATTTTGAAGTTAATAGTTTTTTGCGCATAATTACATCCGAGAATTGTAAGTGAATAAAATATTGTAATGCGTAGGCTGAAATTATACAGCAAATTATTCAAATAAAATAAATCTGTTTTCAAAATAAGTACTTTTTTTCACTCTAGTCCAAATTTGGGGAAACGTTGCAGTTAATTTCAAGATTTTCTGAGTATATCATAAGTAGAGGGTGTCCGGTGGCAAAATTAGGTTTGAAATTTAAAGTTTGTCCCTAACCGCTGTGCGCATGAGCGGGGAGAGGGCCGCGTTATTTAATCACGATGTCGGAGGGGACGACAGAATAATGTCCTTCGTAATCGAAACGTATTTTAAGGCCAATAATTCGTATGTGGTCGTCGCAGATTCTATTCACGTTACAATATTCGATGGTTTCTTTTAAATGGAGGTGGCAAAAAGCATTGGAAGCCGAAAAGTGTGGGACTTGTCTTTCGATACACACACTAAAAACCCACCCCAGTTCCGTTTCCCTCCCGCGAGATAACCGTTAAGTATTACTTCACGCGAGGGGGAGCAGCCTATTGCCTCTTCATGAAGATCCGCGTTGTTGTTCAGCGAGACGCAGTTTGAAGATTACTATTCTTGCCAATGTTCTTCTGAATCAAGCATAATATCTACTAGGTTACTAACCACTATTGGCTTCCCAACCCTAATACTCGATTCGAGGACAAACGAGGACGAACTCAAAACGAGAACAGACAAGCCCTTGGCTCAGGTAGAAGTCTATCTGTCCATGTTTTCGATTTATCCATTTAGAAATAATCGGAATCAATCGATCCGTCCATCATCCGTTCTTAGAGTTCTTCGACTCCTGCTGTCTCCTACGGATGCTTCGCTGCCATTCATATTTTTTTATCTCAGCGAACTCGAATGCAGCCAGCTTAACTGCTAGCATACCCGCGATGACTAATGCAGCATCCTCCGATACGGTGCGGGATGCGCAGCATACCCTGCTGTTTTCGTGATGTTTGCATTCGATGTTTGCATGAGGCCCAAACTGAAGACGTGATTTGTGCATGGATGCAAAGGCTCCGGGCAAACAGACCACGACCGTGACCCAGTCGGATATTGAGAACAAATAAAAATATTGAAGTCCTCGCTACAAGTTTGCACAATAATCCGCGTCAATCTGTACGTAAGAGAGCGGCTGCCATGGGACTTCCAAAAACTACTGCGCATCGATTATTGGGGAAGGATCTTAAACTTCACCCCTTCAAAATTCCGATCGTGCGCTTCAAGGCGCTTAAGTCTAACGATTCCAATTTGCGTCAAAGTTTTGGTGAGACAATGTTGGAGCGATTCCGTACGGTAAAAACTATCTTTCGGAGCGATGAAGCCTATTTTCATTTAAATGGAAGTATAAATAAGTGAAACTGCCGCCTAAAGGACAAAACCCATTATTAAAACATCAACAGTTACTTCACAATCCCAAAGTGATGGTTTGCTGTGCAGTGTCAAGCAGTGCAATAATTATACAATTTTTTTAAATTGTCGAGGGCGAACAATTTCTGGATACGGTGTCTCGCATAGGTGCATGCTGAACAATCATTTTCAGCCAATAATGAGAGAGCATCCTTCTTTTAGTACATAAGCTCCATCTAGTACCTCTAAGGACCAATAAGCCGTGATGCTGACTTTGAGCCAGCCAGGTCAACCTAACCTAACCAAACCTAGTACGTACGCGTGATTTCAGCAAGGCGGCGCACGCCACATGGGGAAACGCGCAGAAAGACCATGGCAATACTGCGTGATTTCTTCCTTAACAAACTAATAACAGGCAGCTCGATCCTATCCCTATGGATTTTCACGGTAGGGGTACCTGAAAAGTAAAGTCTATGAATCAGACACAGCGACTAACTCAGCACTAAAAGAAATTATCGTTCATGAGATTAATGGCATCACGACATCACTTCTCCAGCGATTGGCACGGCACACGCAGAACAGGTTCAAAGAGTGTGTCAGAGAGTGTAACCGTCAACATCAATCATCATAAGGTGCTTATTGTTATGTACCCCAAACAGAAAATAGGTCTAAATTATCTTTTCTGCCGAAACGCATTTTCATCTCGGCGGATTTGTTAACCAGCTAAACTGCCGCATCAGGAGATCAAACAATATCAGTGCTGGTCAATGGGTTCTCAGAGAGTGACAGTTTGGTGTGGATTTTAGAGCGGTGGCTTCATTTGTCTATAAAAATTCTGTTGGAAATATCAACGGGAAGCGCTACAGAAGAACGATAGAAATTTAAAACATGGTTCTGGACTATCTTTGATTTTAACAGAATCATTCGGCTACCCACAGAACTCATGGCGCAATCGATCTTTTGCATCGGCAATTGTTTTATCACCTGTCGTAACGATGTCAGTTGGCTACCTGGGAGCTGCGATTTGACGTCATTATACTTATTTTTTTTAGAAGTGCTGAGAAGAGCCGACGTATGCGACCAATCCATCAACGATTTAGATCCTTAAGAAGAATGTCGAGCAAGCTGTTCGTGAGACAGCACGAGAAGTTGTCGACAAGGTCTTGAAAACTGGGTTAAAAAGATGCGCTATTTCGAAGTTAGTCGAGATAACCACCTGAATGCAGTCGTAATCTATAAATAATGGGAATGTTTTCTCTTTCAAATAAAATAATTATTATAATTATAATTATTTAACAAAAAATTTATTTTTGTTAATTTTTTTTTTTTTTAATTTTTATAAAGAAACCACTAAAGGTACGGGGCTTGATGGAAAAGTTAAGCGAATAACACAGCCGCTCTTCTCCAAAAGACAACCTTCACCTACTGTCCTAGACTTCTTGTCCTGGACTTGATACCCCCTGTTTTTGCTAACGAGGCTCTGTCGACCGAGTCAAGACGGTACATTCTTTCCATTAGCGACAAAATTCCTACGCCTTGCCACCCTGGTGACAAAGCCGACTTGGGATGAGATGACTTATGGGTCTGACTTATGGATTACTGAAGCCGTTGAGGCTCTATGTTCCACTTAGGAACCACTAGGAAAATATAGGTAGGTATGTAGGTATGTACCACACATATTTTACCTTCTCTGTACGAAATGCTTCACTCTGAACAATGCTTTCGAAGTATAGAAAGCTAAGTTTTCGGTCAATAAGAACTTTGTCGCTGATCTCAAATTTAAGATGATCTCGCCACAGATCTCAGCAACTCAACAACATTATCTGCATAAAGACCTCGGTTTATTTATTCATAAACTTTTATTAACTCAGAAGATGAAGACCATTGACCATCCGTTTCGATATCCCTTGCGTATGAAGCTCATTTTCAACTCGGCAACTACGTTGGAAACTAAAATTACTATTTTGCGATTCACCACTTTTCGATCAGTTGAGATCGCATTTGGCTCAACACAACTTTAAGAGTTTGTTTGAAAAGGATCCACGAACAAAACAGACCATCCCCCCTAAATATTTTTGTTCAGTGTAGATTTGTTTTACAATCATTTTAAGCCCAACAAGTTCCGCTTTTAAAATCTTGCAATACATTTTCTGCTTCTTTTCTTTCCTCCCACAAAAAACAAAACAAAAAAAGAAAAACTTCATCTGCTCACCGTGGCAAGTAGCTACCAGGTAGTCTCCAGTTACAGTTACAATTGTAATAATAACAATGAAAATAAAATCACAACCCAACTACAAAGAGCACAACATTAACAATATTAATATTAACAAACAATATCAGCGCAATAACAATAACAACAAATGCACAGATTATTGTCGAAATGTTTAATGACAAACTTTTGATGGGTTGTCACGACTCCGAGGTGTAGTTACAAGAGCTGGAGCAGCGGCAACAGCAACAATAACGGCGATAGTAAGAGCAACAAAAAAATCCAAATAATAGGCAACAACAATAGAGAGGAAGCAAAGTATGTGGCAGCCAGTAAAGGCTCAAGTGGCTGCCTTTTGTAAGCATTTTGTTAAGGTGCTGTTGCATGCCCCATTCCATGACTATTTGCATGGAATCGTACACTACATGGAACACAGTCTTACATACATATTTATAAGGGCATTGCACCTCGTTGGTGATATGCGCGGGCGGAAGTCACTGAGTGCTGAAGTTGGAGTAACTCTTGCAAGTTTTGGGCGAGTGAAGTTCTTTGGCGATTGTTTCGGCAATAGCCACTGTGCATCGGTTGCAGTACTCATGCGATAATACATAGGTGCACATATTAATGCATAAACACGTACATACATACAAGTGCATGCGGCTAGAATATTTTCTCACGTGATTTTCTTTTCAATTACTGAGTTGTATGGAGTTTTTTCTTCGGAAGCATTTACAAGTGCTGTTAAAATTAGGTTTAGTGGGCTGCCCTATAAAGAGGTCTAACTAGTCAAAGCTGCCCATAATAGGAGAGTTTTTCCCAAGCTAGTTGCCTCAAACGCTCTGGCTCTGAAAGTATTCGATGCGGTACCAGCTGGTGGTAGCAGAAGAAGAGAAAGGCCTCATCTGTGTTGGAAAGAACAGGTGCAGAAGGACTTGGCTTCACTTGGTGTCCAGCTGGTTAACACAGGAAAGAAATGACTGGCGCACTTCTTAAACTCGTCCAAAATCGCTTAAGCAGTTATCACGCCAAGCTAGAAGAAGAAGTTGCCTCTTTGTCTGAAAACCATTGGTCTTTTTAGTAGAAGCTAAAAAACACTATCATATTCTCGAAGAAGTTATATTTCCCTTACTAATCATTACAAGAGATCCAACGTCGTTTAGGTTACGTTTGTCTGGTGTCTCATTGGTATCTCCTTGGTAGGTCGCATGTATGTTATCGAAAATCCACGACGAGCATTCGATTTTAGACTTGAACTTGGAAACCTACCAATAAAAGGTAATCTCGATATGTATTTGTGCCCGAGTACTCAAAAACACAAGACCCTTCTATCCCAATTTCGTTCGTTCACAGTTTGGAAGAGAGTAGAGCTCTTGAAGCTCTTCTAATGCATTAAAATTTCAATCCGCGCATTAGAAAAGCTAAAATCAAGGGATGTAGAAAGATTTTCAATGTAAAAACACACGTCTAAGTCTGAGGTTTCCAGAAACATCAGAACCATTAGGAAACCATCAGATGCTCCACCGTTTTTACACTTTACCACATTCGGTGTCTATTTTTATATAGTTACACACAAAGACGGAATTGTGATTGGCCGGATTTTCCAAGCACTTAGGCACTATTTGCTCTTTTTAGTTAAGGCGTCGAGAGAGGATTGAAAGGAAAGCGAAAAACAGATGGAGTGAGAATTCATTTCTCCACTGCCTACTTCCCAGAGTTACTTATGAATCTTAGTGGTCGTCCAAAATACCAACGGGCACAAAAGACAATGCGGTCGAAGTGCAAACTTCCAATAAATCTAAATCTAGTAGGCCCAACCCTAAAGTATACCATCTAAGTCTAGTAAAAGCCATACAGTGGCAGAAAAAATGCTCTGTACAATTCCCGGCCTCCTAATAAGATATACACAATGGATCGGCGATGTTGTCTATGTTGATCATATGTCGCCCACATGGACTGTGTCCCGTCATTAGTCCCATCAGGGCTCGTTGCTCGCTTCTTCTCTGTCTGAGAAGATATTTTGCTACCACCCTGTCAGACCTTCTAAGGAAACATTCGGTAGTTTTGCCCGTGTCATATCTGCACGAATGGCTCTCTTTAACCTATTAATGAAAACCTTGACGACTATCCCGCAATGTTTAACCAGAAAATCGGCTCCGGTTTAATGAGATGCTCTATGGAACCAAAGTTCGCTAAATTATCAGCCAGTTCATTGCCCTGAACACCACAGTCTCCCGTCATTCATTCAAGTTCAAGCTCATCCCACCCAGCCATAGAGTTCAACCGCAACTTAGATTTTCTGAATTACTTTCGAAGAGGCTCGATCGATTTGTCTGTTGTCACTGCACACCCTGATTTTTGGTCCTTCTTTCGCGTCTGCTGCTTTAAGTTTTGCAAAATTTGGTATTTCCGATTGATAGACCGTTGCCATTATACCTAAAGCGAAACGATATGGCTATGGCAAGACCCCCGGAGAAACGAAACACCCGGCAGATTGACGACTAGGCTAATAAAAGACGTCGCTCAATGGTACAGCAGGAGCTTCGATGAATTAAATTTGTATACAACCCAAATAACTCCAGAAATGCCTATTCAAAATAGGGAAAGGCAAACTCCCCGCGTGCATAGACGGTGATACAGCCGAAGATGACGCTGAACAATCATTTTTCCAATGTTTGCGTTGGGAATAAGGACGTCGAACGACAAGATGATAAGCAGCGAGAAAACGTGGGAAATCATCAGTGGTTTCGTGGAAAAAATTCTCATGAATGGAAACACACAAGCATAGAACTTGTAATGGTGAAGATAGAATGCCACTCTGAAGTAATGCGAAATCGGTTCCATGGTGGGCGACGGTTCCAAACGAGGAGGCGTTTTGTAGTTTCCGGACATAGCATTGTTACGACAGCTATGACGATGCATTAGGCATTTTCAACCTCCTCATCCGCAAAAAAAAATTAAATCAACTTATAAGTACGAGGTGTGTTCAAAAATATAGCGAATTTTGAATATTCGCAGGTTACGTATATTCGAGTTTCGATTTTTTTGTGGCGATATGTTGGTACTCATGTCTCGCACTCATGCCGACGAGTTCGGCCATTTTAAATGTTCAGTTAATTGCTTACAGCTGGTTTGCTTGCACGTGTTTCGGCTCGTCTTCGGTTTTACCTATTCAAAAAGATGGATCAAAGAACCTGAAATTAAGTGCGCGAATGCATTCCAAATGTTGACTGTGTCATACGGAGAAGCTATTTTGGACCAAAGCAACGTTTATCGGTGGTATAAAATGTTCTCAGAAGGTCGAGAAGATGTGAACGACGAAAAGCGTGCCGGACGCTCGAGCACGAAAAAATTGATGAAGTGAAGAAAATGGTATTAGCCAATCGTCGAGTCACCGTTAGAGAAGTTGTTGAGGACCTAGACATATCGATTGGCAATTTCGACCAAAAGCAGCATCGCATGAACATTGCTACTGAGATGTTAGACTCTGTCCGCGACGACCAAATTTGCTCCACAGGGTCATAACTGGTGACAAATCGTGGGTTTATGGTTATGACGTGAAAACCAAGGTTCAATCATCTCAATGGAAGCTGCCGCACGAACCAAGCTCGGTCGAATGTAAAAGTTGTGCTTACCATTTTCAATTTCAGAGGCGTTGTGCATCATGAGTTCTTGCCACAGGGTAAAACGATCAATAAGGAATGTTACCTGCAAGTTATGCGTAATTTGCGCGAAGCAATCCGCCAGAAACGCCCGGATTTGTGGAAGAACAAAAATTTACTTTGGAATCACAATAACGCCCCTGCTCACACATCGTTGCTTGTGCGGATTTTTTGAGCGAACACAACACACTAATGATGCCACAGCCGCCATATTCTCCAGATCTGGCCCCTGTAACTTTTTCTTGTTCCCGAAACTGAAGAGGCCTATGAAAGGACGCCGCTGCGCTACGATTGACTAGATACAGACGGCATCGAAGGAGGAGGAGCTGGACAAGATAAAAAAAATGATTTTTTCAAGTGCTTCGAAGATTGGAAAAAACGTTGGCACAAGTGCATAGTATCTCATGGGAATTACTTTGAAAGGGACAAAATAGATATTAATGAATAAATAAATAATTTTTGAAAAAAACACAAAATTCGCGATACTTTTCGAACGCACCTCGTATATCTAAAGCAGTATAGCGTCTGAATTTGCTGTCAGAATGCCATCCAGCACCAGACTATTTTCAGTCTCAGGAAAATGCATTAAGCAGTACTAAAACCAATTATTTCTTCTCAATCCTTCAATATCGGTTTTCCACATTTTTCTCTATTCTAAGTTTATTGATGATTTTCGTATTCTCTCATACATTTCCACACACAACATGAAAATTTAAAAGTAAATATTTTCCGCTAACTTTAAATTTCAATCATTCTCGTGTGTGTACACCCATTTACACAAACAAGTATTCAGTAGAGTGTCTTGTTTTTCCACTTGTTACCCTATTCCCTTGACAATTCCTATCAAATCATTTCTTATCAGTATTTTTTAAGACCCAGAAGAAAAACATTCTCATACTCCCAGCAGCAGCAAGTAAATTTGACATACACAGCAAGTAAAGGCATTCCTTCACTACGCAAATATTCCTTTTGATTAGACAGGAAAAAACAGGAAAACTGGCACTACCTCAACAACACTAACAAGCCAGACATCAGACATCAGACATCACGCAACTCCTTACACACCCATTTGCTATGCTCCCTAAAAACAACAAAGTACTTCGTGAGGCAAGTAAACAGCAATCAGTCGACATTTCTTATCAATTTTTGTGTAAAGAATTTTTTATCGATTTTCTAAAGAAAAAAATGGGAAGAAAGAACCTGCGTGTGCACGAATATTTACGTGCCAGGCTATACCTACATCTGAACATAAATATAAATATCACACAATATGTGTGCGGATACCCTCGTATCTATGTACGAATAAATGTCCGTGTATACTCACTCGGGCATTCGGTCACTCGGGCATCAAAACACACAACTTCCCTGAAATTATGCCAGCCTGAAACGTTGAGCATTCTTATCATTTTTCATGCAAACTTATACTTGTGGGTGTTGGCGACCTTTGCGTTGTATGTCGCTAGAGGCAGCATGGAGGGCTCAGAAGCTGTGCATAAATGCCGCCACAAAAGCAGTTGGGAATGCGTTTTGTTAGGGCGCCAAAAAAAATCAATACAAAATTCTGTGTGTATACGAACAACTAACACGCAAACTAGGAATGGGAAATGGGAAAAGGGAAAAGGAAAATTGAAAATTGTGAAAAATGTCTGGCGAACCAAGGCGACAAAATATTGCAGTAGGCACATAAAAAATTTGCTAACCCAGTGAGCGGGTGAATACGTAAATGAAAAAATTTCATCATAGAGAGTTTCGAGTGGAGTGAATTTGTGTAGAATAGAAAATCCATATTAATTTTTATTGAAATTGAAAGGAAGCAGTCACAGCACTGCTTCCTGTTCAAGCTAAAATATGGAAAAAATCTTTCAGTTTCATGAAATCCTCCTTGAGAAATCTTCCCTTAAATCTGTAAAATTCGCCGAGAAATAGAAAATTTATTTTAACACACATTTATATTTGTAAAGAAAATACACCCAATTCCTGTAGCCAACTGCTAGGTTCTCATGGATTTAGACTTATGAGGTGTGGCTTTTGAATAGCGAGACTGATGCTGCTAAAGCGTCCGTGAACTGCTTAATAGGAAGCCAAGTGTTTCGAAATCGCTTTGTTAAATTCGGCCGAAATCGCGTAAGCGGTTTTCGTGGCAATTAAGAAGAAGAAGAAGTGTTTCGAATACAGCAGCTCTCACTTTTGTAAACAAATCAATATAGCCATTGCCTTTATGTAGGTAGAGAGCCTGGGCATAGGTTTATTTTGCGGTTGATAGACACACCAGATCCCGGGATAGAAGTTAGTCACAGAGAGTTTGTTTTAATGGGAGCATGTCTTATATATCATTGGGGCAACGGGATCTACAAAAATATTTCTGATATATTTATCCTCCCCTTCTCGAAAAGAAGCTATAGCCATTGCCTTCGTACGCATTCGAGTTTTTTTAGTATCAGCGGAAAAGCGGCAATACTAACTATGAGCGAAGAGACGACTTGTACCGCATAATTCGTCAATAGATTTCTAGCCAAACACAGCAGTCCATTGTGCATAACCCATCTTATTCCTGAGATCTCATGGTAGGCGACTTCTATCCCCTTCCTAAGGCGGAAACAATACTAAAAGGAACAAGATTTAAGTTCATTGAAACTGTGGAAGAGAAAGTGTATACGTCCTCATGACACTCACAGAGGCAAGTTTCCAGCACTGTTTCGAAAAATTGAAGATTTGCTTCGAGTATTGTAGGGATAGAGAAGAGGCAGTAATAAGTAAATATATATGGAATCTAAAGAAAATCTGCTACAGTGCCAGCCGGTTTATTTGATAGCCAAATCTTGTGTACATATATAGTAATTGCCTAAGGTAAAGCTCTGCAACTCGAAAGCTTCTTACCCAGAACACCACAAAACTCACATTACTTCAAATTTAATCTATCAATGAAGATGGTTGCAGCCCTAGTACTCTCGAAGGAAACTAATAGCGAGCTTAGGACTCCACTTACTAGTTTTTCAAGATGAGTTGCAGCGTCTAACCCAGAGTATTGTCAAGAGGTTATATCATATTTACAAAGAAAACCAATACCAGCCAATGTTAATTATGAGAAAATGACGTAAGCTCGGGAGAGCCCTTATGCTGGATATGTTGGAATGCCCTTATAGGGCCTAGTTTTTTCCCACACTTACTCACTCCAAAGTGAGTGTGATGTCGCTATCTAGAGAATGGGCGGCCGCCGTAGCCGAATGAGTTGGTGTGTGCAGATTGAAACTTCGGTGCATGAAACAGCAAAATAATAAAACAAATTTTTTCTAGTAGCAGGCACCTCTCGGCAGGCAATGTCAAGCCTCCGAGTGTATTTCTGCCATGAAAAACTTCCTCATAAAAAACCATTTACTGTTCGGAGTCGGCTTAAAACTGTAGGTCCCTCCATTTGTGGAACAACATTAATATGCACGCCACAAATATGATGAGGAGCTCGGCAAAACACCTAACAGAAGTGTACGCGCCAATTATTCGAGTTCCACAAATTTAAAAAAGTATCTAAGTTTGGATGCAGCGAGAGGACACTGTCCGTTGTGTTTTACGTGGTTATCTGCTGGCTTACATGGTAATCAGCCTCACAGGATGGTGCTGTAGAGAGCAGTGGATCAAATAAATGCATTTTCGTTACCAATTGGCGGTGCGGAATGGTCACACTATCCTCCTTGGTCTATCTAGAACCTCTGCCGCGATTTGTGGCTGGTACCAGGTTACAATGCAACTTCAAAGCGAATGTGTTTAACTACAACGAAACTCCCTGAGGTGCTAGTCCCGCGAACAGGCTGAAGTGCACTCTAAGGCCTCCTGTTCCGCATGGCATCAGAATTAAGTCTGCGTAGTCGAGTCTACAAAGGATGATATACTCGTATATTGAAAAGGTAGTCTAAGTTACAAGGCTTTTACGCAGTCCAAAAAACATTTTTGAAATTTTAATACTTCAGGTCTTATGGTATTTTTCTGATAGTTTATTGAGGCAAGGATAATAGATCATATGGCCATATCATGGCCACCAGAAGCCAAATTACGAGAGTAACTTTAATTAGCACATTAGTGAGAGTTCGGCAGCAAAGCTCGGTCCGCTCACACGTATTCTTAAAATCTTCTAACCAATCGTTGTTCAGATGGCAACATAATCTCAGTTTTTCGTAGACACATAACAACCATGGCCCTGAATATGTCAGCCCATTCTTTCAAATTTGCTGAGAGCTGGTCAACGGTGTGATATTGGCCACAGCTGCTACATTTTTTTCATCATGCATAATCAAACCTTTACTCTCGTCCAATCAGTTCATTATTCACCAACGGGCAAAGTGGTGACATGGACAGTGCACTGCTTTGATTTTTTCGTATATCACCAACACAATTTCAGGTTTTTCCAACCTTTGTCGTAAATAACCCGCTGTCATATTCCTTGTTGCGTCTGCAAACCAGTTGATTCCTCCAAAATCGAAATGAAAGCCGGTTAACGATTTGATGGTGGCCACATTTTCTATATTCTCCCCACCGTGGAATCTACTAGCAGTTGCGCTTCCAAATTGTTCTGAACCGGTAGCCTGGGTCCAACTCCATGCGAGCATTCACAAACAAAACACACAAGCGAGGGTACAGTGAGAAATACTTGAAGTTTCTCGAATATCGGCGCGTGCAAATTATTAGTTTTTTATGCAATAAAGAGCTACACTTCCAACTTCATGAGATGCAGTTCGAAAAATTGGTTTTTCCATACGGATTGTAAGGAAAATAAGCAGGCAAACTTGGCCAAAATGGAACCACGGCCGCAAAATTTTGCCACTGAATCTTGGAAGACAAGATATGCAAAATACGATAGGGGTACTAACAGGACATTATCTAGTTGAAAGGCATGCAAATAACTGGTGGTACCACATATTGAAGCTGTCAAGATATTGAAGAAGAGGCATTCGTGGAACCCTGAAAACGTCTTTCCACGCTCGGATTCGCCTTTCTTGACAGCATTGCAGAGATCTTTCAAATAGGGTTACCGAAATTAACAAAATTCATTAAATCCGCAAATTGGCTCAGAGCAGACCCAGGAGTGTAAAGGACTCCAGTGGTATCCCAAACTGACTATTACGGCCTAAGTGTGTCGGATGGCAGCCACTCAACTTAACCTAACCTACATAGATAAGGATTGTGCACACATATTTCGTTTTTATGCGGATTTTAAAAATTGGATTTGAAGCAACTTGAGATGAGTGATGCCAGATACAGAATGAACTCCATTTCCCTCTATAAAAATTATGTGTTTTACATTAAGAGGAGAACACATTGCTGTTGAAATGAAGTCTGACAAATACAGAAGTTCTCAATGGACTTGTTGTGGTGTGGTTGTGCTATTGTGTTGTGTTGTGCTTTTCTTTTCACACAAATTCAGCTGCAAAAATTTTCTTACTGCATTTTTTTTTCTTGCTCCCATTTTTCTGTTTCTTGTTTCTATTCGCTATTTTCCTTATTTTACACTGCTATTGTGTTGTTGTTGCTCTGTATGTATGTTTTGTTGCTTTATCCGCGAGTATTTTCTATTAACCGCGCAGGAAACTAAGGAATAGCGAATATTTTTCCATGTCACATTTTTTCTAATCTCATTCACTTCCATTTAATTTTGCTTCCCTATTCCCAGTGAATGCCTGTCAGTGTGATAAACGCGTCAATGTGTATGTGGAGTATTGATACGCATACGAATATAGTCGTACACGCACACCATGCGATAGTGGAGAGACGGGAGAGCAAGTCAAGGCGGATATTGATAACTGAAAATTTATAGCGCATATAGAGCACGCGAGGAGAAAGTTATGAAAAAAAACAAAAAGAAATGGAGAAATAGAGAAATAGAGAAAATCGATTATTGAAGAAAAGTCATCAACACAACAACACTAGCAAAACAAAAACAATGGTAGCATAAGTGACATAAAGTTCGCGGGAGTTCAAATGAATATTTTACTTATACCCAGCAAACATTTGATTTGAAAGCAGAAACATAAATTTAGATAAGAACAGGAAATCGGTTAACTTGCCCACGGCCGAGAATGTTGTACGAATATTTGATATATTATATAATATATATATATAATATATAATTGGCGCGTACACCCTCTTTGGGTGTTTGGCCGAGCTCCTCCTCCTATTTGTGGTGTGCGTCTTGATGTTGTTCCACAAATGGAGGGTCCTACAGTTTCAAGCCGACTCCGAACGGCAAATATTTTTATGAGGAGCTTTTTCATGGTAGAAATACACTCGGAGGTTTGCCATTGCCTGCCGAGGGGCGACCGCTATTAGAAAAATGTTTTTCTTAATTTTGGTGTTTCACCGAGATTCGAACCAACGCTCTCTCTGTGAATTCCGAATGGTAATCACGCACCAACCCATTCGGCTACGGCAGCCACCATCGTTCATTATAGTACCATAAAATTGAGTTTCAGCTCTCTTAGCGTAACTAACCAGTAATGCAAATAAACAGAAGTAAAATGAGTTACTCGAATCTCGATTTTTTGGGGCCTGGTTTCTTTGGATTTTCCCTACAATTAGAGGAAGCTACAGTTTTAGTAAGAAACAATAGTTTCTCTCAGTTCCTCGCTATTAGAAAAATATTTGCTCAAAATTCTTCAGGTTCGCCTCCGAGTATTTCAACTTAAACCCGCATAGCCTTTGCACTGGCGGGCGATTTGCAACATTCGAGCTGGTCAAGGTTATTTTAAAAGCTGATACTTAGAGAGAGGTCGCTGTAATTAAGACAATTTTTTCTACAATTAGAGGAAAGCTACATTTTTAGTCTTCTTGCGAATTAGAAACGAAAGTTTCTCTCAGTTCCCCGCTATTAGAAAAACATTTCCTCAAAATTATTCAGTCATCGCTGTAAGTGAAACAATTTTTTCTAAAAGCAATTGCCTCTCGATAGACAAAGGCAAGCCACCGAAAATATTTCTCTCAAAAAAAAAGTCACGTCATGAATTGAAGAGCTCGGCTAAGCAGTAATCAATGAAGCAAACGCCTTAAGGACCTCTAGAAATTGTAATATTTGGAGGGCATCAAAAAATTGAAAGAACGTTGGATAAAGTGTTTTGGGCTAAAAGAAGGCTACGTTGAGAACTAAAGGGTTTTTTCGTCAACAAATGTTCAAGCGTGAATGAAATAGGGCCTATTATAAAACTAAAAGAAGCGCTTCAAATTTTTTTCAGCCAAGTTTCGTCTGGAGTACGGTTTTCAACAGACATTTTAGAGGTAAAAAAGTAAAAATATTGACTTAAACTGAGGGTTTAAAAGCAGAAAAAATGCATAGAGAATAAAAATTGATATGTGAAAACTCTGAAGAATATTTCAAAAGTCAATATTTACAATCTTATGATGGAATGGCTGTAATTGTTAAGGCAGATGACTTTCTAGCATTACCTACAAAAACTTTATGAGAGGCTTAAAATTATTCCAAGACTGTCAAAAATTTACTTTTTTATTTGCAATGCTGTAAATCTATGTCAATTTAAAGGCTATGCGTCCTTTCTTGCTTACCTTTACACTACAACTCCATCAAAGAGTTTTGATGGCAATAGAGCTACGGAGTGACCTTTTACAGAAATTTGATAAAAAATTATTGTTTTATTAATTTGTTACTATTTTTGCCACAATTAAAAGTCATATTAAGGAACTCTTGGCTGTGTCTGGTCCACAATAAATATATAAATAATTTAATTACTTGTTTGATTTTTAAAATAAAAATAAGAAAATTTTCGTGAATATTTCAAAAGACTGACTTTCCACCAAATACAATATCAATAAGGAAGGCGGTCTGCATATGGTGTTATAAACTTTTTAAGAAAGAAAATGCTAAGTGAGCTCTGAAACAAAAATAATGAGGGACTTTTCCAAGTTGACTAATATTTTGCAAGCAATATATCTAATAATACCACTAATAATTTACCACTTAGAGCTGTCTAAGAGCTGTTACGCTAACAGAACTCTGAGTATTTTTATGTCAAGGGGACGTTCTGAAAATTTCAGGCTTTTGATCTGTCTTTTTTGTTTTAGCCCTGTCGTATTCATTTATAAAAAAATACATAAATGTTTATTTATGCTAACAATAAAAAAAAATCAGGACAAAAATTACATTACAAAAACTTAAAGGCTGCGCCTGAAAGTACCTTTAAAAAGTCTTTACATTTGTCATACGGATATGCTAATTAACATAACATCCCCTGTTAGGCCATTTAAATGCGATTTTAACTTGGCTAAGCGTAAACTGAATTTAGGTTTGTGGGAAATATACTATAAATAAGATATCTCAATGTTTGAACAAAACTCAATAAAAGAAAGCTATTTCTAGGTTTATCAAAATTTATAACAAAGCTAACTAAAACAGAAACTAAAAAATGATAGCGATGATAGCGATATCATTATAAACGAGCTTAACTCCGATAAAAAGAGATAAACCTGTATGGTCTAATGAAGAATAGATAATGTAACTTGAACATATATGCATTTGAGGGAAATACACTCTGGTCCATAGCCAATTGGCAAATTCTTCTTCGACTCATATCTTACTAGAGGTGCCGCTATTAAATAAAAAAATATAGAAAAAGTGCGCAATTGCCAAATACCAGCGGCTGTCGACTGTAGATAAACATTTAAGCACAACATTACACGCCTTCGTTGCGAGTGATCAATTGGAGGGCAGTGTAGAGCTACTACGTGGACCTAGAAATTGAGGAAAAAATTGTTATGAGTTTAGTTAAGAACCAATTTTGGTTTAGAGTTTAGCAGCCAAACTGTGTTGAAATTGAGTTGAAAATTTAATTATATTCCTTGAAAATAAATGAAAAAGAGATTAGAAACTTTTTTTTTTTTAATTTTCCTTGTTTTTGAAAAAAAATTGTTATAAAATATCAATAAACAATACGCAAGTACGCAATAACAACAGGACGTAAAAATTATGTACATTTTTTTTCGAGTTAAATTTCTTCTAAGTATTTTTATTTTTAAAGGAATTTTAAGAACTTTTTTTTTAATTTTAGTTGTTTTTGAAAAAAACAATTGTTAAAAAAAAATATTATTATTGCGTAAAAACTATATAAAAAAAATTTCGTTTGTTTAGTTGAATTTCTAAACAATTAAATAAGAATTTTATTCAAGTTTACGTGTTTTCGAGACATTTTTGTTATAAAATGGCCACTGCTGCATAAAAATTTTATTAAGAAAATGTTTTTTTGTATTGAATTTTATGTGAATAAGTAAATAAAAAATTTTGGAAAAAATTTGTTCAATTTTATCTATTTTTAAGAAAACATTGTTATAAAATAGCTACTGCTACGTAAAAATTTTATTAAAAAAAATTTCAGTTGAATTTTTTGTAAATAAATAAATAGGAGATTTAAAATAATCTGTTTTGTTAATTTTACATGTTTTGAGCAAATTTTGTCCTAAAATAACTACTATCTTTTATAATAAAATGCCTTTTTTTTATTAAATTCCTTGTAAATAAATAAATCAGAAATTTTTTATACAGTTTTAATTTATAAAAAGTTATAATTGCCTAAAAATGTTATCAAAAAATAGTTTGAGCTAAATTCCTCGAATAAAAATGATTAAGAAATTTATACTATTTTTTTATACTTTTGAGTAAATTTTGTTATGATTTAGATTTTTTTAATTGAATTTTTTGTAAATAAATAAATATCAGAAGTTATAAGATCATTTTTATTTTAATAAAAGTTGTTATTGCCTAAAAATTTTATTAAAACCATTTTTTTTTTATTATAGTTTTTGTAAATAAATAAATAAAACTTTTAAGAAAAAACAGTTTTGATATTATATCTGTTTGAGAAAATGTTGGTATAAAATGGCTATTATGGCGTTACAATTTTATAAAAATTGTTTTGTTTTCAGGTAAATTGCTTATACATAAAAATTTTATTAACAAATAATAAATCAGACTTTAAAGAAAATTTCTTTCTTGTTTTACTTTTAATCTTAGAAAATTTTGCTATAAAAATTTATTATTGCGTAAAAATGTTGCTTATCGCATAGATTATTTCTTAAATTACAAAAGAAAACACAACAAACAATGATTTACTTATAATGAAATTATTACTTTAAAAATAATTTTTCAAAGAAATTTGAGCACTACCTTTTAGACACAAATTAAGAGCTAATTAAGTGGATAATTATTTGCTAAAAACCTGGGTGCTAGAGAAAGGAACATGATAGGGGCTGCTAATGCCTTTTTTAGTCTAAGATTAAAAATAGTTCTTTCCCTGCGTCCCTTATGGGTGACACTGGGAACAGAAGAATTTATAAATGTAAGCGATAAGCGATTTTCCAGCTGCATTTTAATATTTTCCAACTATTTTCTTTGCAGTAAAATAGTTTTACCTCATGCCGATCCAGTCAGCTTAGATTTTTTCATTATTAATTTAACCTTTAGTTTTTCACATGTACTCACTTTTGACTGTATCATTTCTAATAAGGGGAACGCATTTCAAAAAGTTGTTCAAGAGATTTTCAATTAAAAAAAAAGAGGTTGTCTGCAAAGTCGGTTTACTGACGATAGTTTAACGTGATAACGTCATAAGAAAATACTGATTGAATGGTTGCATTTTTCAAAAGAAAATTTTAATTTTATTTGTTTGATAGATATTTTGTATGGATATAGAGAATGAGTTAACATTAACATAACATAATATACTTTAACATAACATAACATAACATAACATAACATAACATAACATAACATAACATAACATTACATAACATAACATAACATAACATAACATAACATAACATAACATAACATAACATAACATAACATAACATAACATAACATAACATAACATAACATAACATAACATAACATAACATAACATAACATAACATAACATAACATAACATAACATAACATAACATAACATAACATAACATAACATAACATAACATAACATAACATAACATAACATAACATAACATAACATAACATAACATAACATAACATAACATAACATAACATAACATAACATAACATAACATAACATAACATAACATAACATAACATAACATAACATAACATAACATAACATAACATAACATAACATAACATAACATAACATAACATAACATAGCATAACATAACATAACATAACATAACATAACATAACATAACATAACATAACATAACATAACATAACATAACATAACATAACATAACATAACATAACATAACATAACATAACATAACATAACATAACATAACATAACATAACATAACATAACATAACATAACATAACATAACATAACATAACATAACATAACATAACATAACATAACATAACATAACATAACATAACATAACATAACATAACATAACATAACATAACATAACATAACATAACATAACATAACATAACATAACATAACATAACATAACACAACATAACATAACATAACCTAACATAACATAACATAACACAACATAACATAACATAACATAACATAACATAACATAACATAACATAACATAACATAACATAACATAACATAACATAACAAAACATAACATTACATAACATAACAAATTACCCCGTATTAAAGCACTTATCAACAGCTCTCATTTTATACCCATATTGTACATACACAACCAAAGGTTACCCGGGTCCACGTTTTGACCTATATCTCGAGACCCCAGTCACGGAGCGGCATGAAAAATACTCTGTACTAAAGCACTCACCAACAGCTTTCATTTGATACCCATATTGTACATACACGTCCGAAGGTTACCCGGGTCCACGTTTTGGCATATATTTCGAGACCCTAGTCATCAATAGGTATGAAAATTACCCCGTATTAAAGCACTTATCAACAGCTTTCATTTGATACCCATATTGTACATACACAACCAAAGGTTACCCGGGTCCACGTTTTGACCTATATCTCGAGACCCCAATTACGTAGTGGCATGAAAAATACTCTGTACTAAGGCATTCACCAACAGCTTCAATTTGATATCCATATTGTACAAACACATTCTAGGGTCCACGTTTTGGTCTCTATCTCGAGACCCTAGTCACGGAGCGGATGGAAATACTCTGAACTAAAGCATTCACCAACAGCTTCCATTTGATACCCATATTGTACATACACATCCGAAGGTTACCCGGGTCAACGTTTTGACCTATATCTCGAGACCCTATCTACCAATAGGTATTCAAACTATACGGAAATCATCTTCAATACCTACTTAACAATGTGTGTAAGTTTGGTTTAATTCGGTGCAAAGACACGGCGGGTCCACGTTTTGGCATATATTTCCAGACCCTAGTCATCAATAGGTATGAAAATTACCCCGTATTAAAGCACTTATCAACAGCTTTCATTTGATACCCATATTGTACATACACATCCGAAGGTTACCCGGGTCCACGTTTTGACCTATATCTCGAGCCCTATTTCCAAAATAAAATATAATCCATGTTACTCGTGATGTAGCTTTCGAATGGTGAAAGAATTTTTAAAATCGGTCCAGTAGTTTTTGAGCCTATTCATTACAACCAAACAAACAAAGTTTTCCTCTTTATAATATTAGTATAGATATGGTGAATATTACCATACATTTTTTCCTTCAGATATAATAAAAAAATAATAATAATAACATTAAAACAACAGGTATTATTAACAAACTTGGTTTTATTTTAAATTCTTCAAGTAAATCAAATTAATAATAATCAATAAGAAGGCATATGCCAATACAAATACGTGAATTTATATATGTACATATGCGCATATACATACATATATACGCTCACATAAGTAGGGGAGAGCAAGATGTCGAACGTTGCCGTTCGTTTGCTTTGTTTGCTTTGTCGTTCCTTCCGCGCTTTCGCTTGCAGTTCATTCAATGCAATGAGCAAGGTAACTACATATGAGCAAGGTAACACTAATATGAGCAAGGTAACACTAATGAGCAAGGTAACTACATATGAGCAAGGTAACACTAATATGAGCAAGGTAACTACATATGAGCAAGGTAACACTAATATGAGCAAGGTAACTACATATGAGCAAGGTAACACTAATATGAGCAAGGTAACTACATATGAGCAAGGTAACACTAATATGAGCAAGGTAACTACATATGAGCAAGGTAACTACATATGAGCAAGGTAACGACACATTTTGGTAACGGCAATGAGCAAGGTAACTACATATGAACAGTAATGAGCAAGGTAGCTACATATGAACAGTAATGAGCAAGGTAACTACATATGAACAGTAATGAGCAAGGTAACGACACATTTTTTCGTGCGTGCAGCCTGTTAAATCGAATTATAAGACGTTATCACGTCAAAAACTCAAACTGATTGATCTCTCTATGACATTTAAGCGATTTAATTAGAGATGCCTTCCTCCTTAGGTGCAATATTTTAAAATAAAGAAAACCCACACCCACATTCCGTATCATGTGGAAAAGCGTAATCAACAAGAAATGTGTGTGTATTCCAAAAACTATGTGGGTACCAATGCATGAACTAAGCAGCGCTCTCGCGAAAAACAAATACGCCACCATTCTCGCATTGGCGCGCATTTCCAAACAATACGAATCGCCGCTATTGCTGCATTTTCTCCCGCTTTTTACGAGAATTGTATTTGAATGTCATTGCGCCAGTGAAAATCCCTCGTGCCTGTGGTCGGCCCTCACTCACCACCGCCACTTGACTGTGCTGCCTTCTGACCGCTGCGAGCCTGCTACAATTGAGAAGAGAAATCTACGTTGAGCCACTTGAGTGACATGAAAAAACTGGAGTAAACGCATTGACTGCCACAGCATAAGCCGCAAATTGAGCTAAATCAGGTAAACAAGAGATTATCCGCAGCTTACAAAGGAGCAACAGCAAGCACGACAAGCACACAAACTAATAGAGTATGAATCGTATGCTTATGTATATTTAAATTAACTTGGTATTATCTCAAAAGTAGTGTGTCAAAATGAGCAAGGAAAATCCACGAACACTCACACACACACACACGTACAGGCTCTAATCTAATTTTCATATCTACGAGCAGATGAGTTCACAGCCACTAAAGCGAACTCAGCATCCAGTTGGAAAAGCGATTTTCATTTGGCTTTTTTCACACCACCCCCTACACACATACACATGCACACGTATGTGCATAAACTACCCTAATTCGCTCCATACATCTATTCTCACTCTCTCTCCTCCTTTTTGTTTCGCTCTTCACCGACGCAATGTCGCTATTCACGAATAGCATTTCGCAGACAAAAATGTTGAATTTTGGCGCCTTCGGCTACCAGGCGCACAATCATCATCGTAGGCAGAACAAAGCATCCGCTGAAGTTTTGTTGCATGGACCGACCATCGGCGAGCAACATGCAGCTGGAGCGTTGGTTGGTACACATTTTACGCCAGCCGCATTCGGCACAGCTGAGCTCAACATGTGTGTAACATATACAAATATGAATACAATTTTTTTCGGGGTGAAAATTAGCAGTTGCTGGCAGTTAGTTGCCACCCTAAAATTTGTATACAACTCACGCGGTAACCAGCAGCTGATTAGCACCCTTCTGCGCGCACACATTTTCTCTATCTTTGTGCATCTCTCTTGGAGTGCTATTTTTAGTTATACACATGCATTCGCACACATACATGCACATATATGTACATCCATTGAAGCCTCACTGGGCGTACATGGCGTATACACAACATTTTAGCAGCACTTCACTCTGCTCTATATCCACTCTGTATCTACTCACTGCCAGCCCACTTTCGCTCTGTAAACTCTTTGTACATAGCTAACGGTTTTGTGCACTTGTTGCTCAATTCCTGCCTTTCTGTCTTTTTATTTTGTGTATGCTCTATTTGCGTGCTTCATTCCATTTAATTCCATCAAATTACTTCAGAGTTACTAGCGCGACCTCTTAGCGCCGCAGCCTTTTTGGCTCGCTGCCAAAAATCTTTTTGCCCTGACCTTATTCTCTCCCCATTTTCTGTGTCATGAGCAAATACTTGTTGTTTTTTACTCTTATTTTCTACTGTACGCTCCAATCTAACTGTGCATGTACGCACATGCATACTTACATACAATTTCAGCTTTATTGTTGCTTTGAAGTTTTTGTTTTTTTTTCTTTGAAAATATTTTGTCTGCGCGAAATTTCACACTTTGCTCTTTGCTACTTTTGCTGTTTGCCTAAGCACGCAGATGCTTTTTGTTTTTGATTTCAGGGACAAATATAATGATTGATGGCCATTTGGGACACACACACACATATACATACACACATGCGTAAGGTGTACAATTTTTGAGGAAGATTGGAATTTCGAAGTCAAGTGCATTTGCTTTTGTCGCTATTATGAAGGAATACGCCATTTGGTAAATGGAATGGCAAAAAATTGTGGGTCAAGGTTTGCTGTTTTTGAAATATCGAAATATGTATACCTATAGCCATCTAGAAACACACGTACATTTGCATATGAGAGATATGTGTGAGTTGAAAGCTTGTAAACGGCATGTGACTTCAGTTTGACGGTGTAGAAAAACTATGAGCAAAATTTCAAACTGTACATAATTTCACAAAATAAATGTATTTAAATGAATCAAAAAGAATATCATTGAAACTAAAGTAAAGTGCGTCATAGTATATCTTAATACCAACACCCAATGATTTTACGATTCCCTAATGAAGTTTAAAAGTCCTTGGAAGCCATACTTCTAATAGACATAGAATCAGCTACACTTTTCTTTCAGATAAACTGTAACCTAGATTTAGCCATACCCTAAAATTTTCATGAAAAGCTTTTCTGGTACCTTATCGTCCGCCAGACACAGTCAGCATCCTGTCTCAGTGGGCAGTTCCATTCAGTGCAGGCGCGAACTCAGTCGATTGTAACCGAAAAGGTATTCTTTAAATAAACTTACTTTGCCTAGGAATTTTCTGCTGTAGCAGACTAGCCATTAAATAAGAAATCCGACACCTTTACGAGCGAGCGATTTTCCAAAAAATACCTACATATTTCCTATCTCCTATTCTGATAATATCCCATGCGATATTCGTTTGTTGTTGCACTGTACAAAGATGTAGAGAGGAAACAAGGAGTGTAAAACAGAGTTCATAGCCGAATTCTCAACATAATACGTCATCGTAGCTGTCTTGACCACCAAATTTTATTAAAAATAAGAATTTTATTTAATAAAAAAAATAAGTGCCTGCTTTTATATTACAGATTAGATTGATATTTTATAACTCAGCGATTCCATGTCAAGTTATCCAAGTATTTTGTACATTACCGTCAATTCTTCTGAAAATTGGTGCATTTGTAGGCTTGAGTGTAGTAGAATGTTCTACTGAAAAAATTTGGAAAATATTTAATAATTTTGAGATTTATTTTTTTTTAATTTTGTAGGATGCAATATACTTAAAAAATATCGTTACTTAAAATTTTGGGAAGAATTTTTTTCACCATTTTGAAAAAGCAGTCCCCACATTTTATTTATTTTTCAATTTTCTCATTAATAGCTGAGATTATGCTTAGTTTCACATTGAGATTCCGATAACTTTTCGAGTTATATCCCAATGCGTACAACAAACCTATTAATGTTCGTAACGACACTTCGGTCGATTGGCTAACGGTCAATTGGCGCTTCGCTAAATCAGTACTTTGCACTGATTTTAAATCACAAAATTATTTACTTTTTACAGTTTACTTCTTCTAATACTCTTCTTCTTTTTCTTAATTTGCGCGATAACCGCTACGCCGAGTTTAACAAAGCGCGCCAGTCGTTTCTCTCTCGTGCTAACGCGCCAATAGGGCACATAAAGTGAAGCCAAGTCCTTCTCAACCTAATCTTTCCAACGCATAGAAGGCCTTCCTCTTCCTCTGCTACGCTATGTCTATGTCGTCGTAAAGCTCATACAGCTCATCGTTCCATCGCCTGCGATATTCGCCGTTGCCAACGTGCAAAGATCCAAAAATCTTACACAGAATCTTTCTCTCGAACACTCCAAGCGTCGCTTCATCGGATGTTGTCATCGTCCAAGCTTCTGCGCCATACGTTAGGACGGGCATGATGAGAGTCTTGTAGAGTGTCAGTTTTGTGCGTCGAGAGAGGACTTTACTACTCAATTGCCTACTTAGTCCAAAGTAGCACTTGTTGGCAAGAGAGATTCTACGTTGGATTTTGAGGCTGATATTGTTATCGGTGTTAATGTTGGTTCCTGAGTATACGAAGTCCTTTACAACCTCGAAATCATAACTGTCAACAGTGACGTGGGTGCCGATACGCGAGTGCGCCGACTGTTTGTTTGAAGACAGGAGGTACTTCGTTTTGTCCTTTTCACCACCAGACCCATTCGCTTTGCCTCTTTATCCAGAAGGAGAAGGCAGAACTAACAGCGCTGTTGTTAAGGCCGATAATGTCAATATCATCGGCATACGCCAGCAATCGTACGCTCTTATAAAAAATTGTGCCTGAGCGATTAAGTTCTGCGGCTCGTACGATGGTCTCCAACATCAGGTTAAAGAAGTCACACGACAGCGAGTCACCCTGTCTGAAACCTCGTTTGGTATCAAACGGCTCGAAGAGGTCCTTCCCAATTCTGACGGCGCTGCTGGTGTTGAGCAACGTCATCTTGCATAGCCGTATTAGTTTTGTGGGGATACCAAATTCAGACATCGCGGCATACAAGTAACTCCTTTCCGTACTGTCGAATGCAGCTTTGAAATCAACGAAAAGATGGTGTGTGTCGATTCTCCTTTCGTGGGTCTTTTCCAAGATTTGGCGTATTGTAAATATTTGGTCGATGGTAGACTTTCCAGGTCTAAAGCCTCACTGTTGGTTGCCGGTGGGCTTGAGCCTTTCACACCATACGCTCGCTAGAACCTTATAGGCGATATTTAGCATAGGAGCTGACGTATGCACCTTATCAGCTCCTCGCCGCCATGTTTGAAAAGCTCAACCGGCAGCCCGTCGGCGCCCGCGGCTTTGCTGTTCTTTAGCCGCGTTATTCTCATCTCGTCATGGTCGGGTAGCGGAACATCAATTCCGTCGTCGACGATTGGGGTATCGGGATCTTCAAATTCTCTGTGACATCACTCTCTTCGTATACTCACATCTATGTATATACAAAAAAAAAGATTTAAGATGTCCAAATTATTCGGATAGCTCATCTAGTCTCTGCTAAAAAAATATGCACCACTTCTTCTGTTTGATTCGAGCTCTAACCCTTAGCGACACAATCAACCTACTATATACGAGATGCGGTAACCAACCCATGTGTCGCCGGAGATCAAGGCAGAAAAAGGGGTAGCTTTAATCAGGCCACTTCGATATGTTAATCTTAAAGGCTTACTAAAGAAGGCAGCGTCTAACTACCAGGAAGGGCGGCTGTAAGTGGGCGCCCCATTTGATGTCAGCAGCTCGCTATTAAATTGGTCGCTAAATGTGCATTCGAAATTTCAATTCCACAAAGCGACGTTGTACGCTGGGTTTGGGTATCGCCCCATTCCAGTGAGTATGAAAGCAAAGGCCCGGGTGAAGTTCGGCACTTTTGATGCAGGCTGTAAGAGAGAAAAGGCCTTTTTTGCATTGGAAATAACAAGCGGAGAAAGTGTTGACTGCACTTAATGTGTTTAGCTGGCGCACTTTGTTGAACTCGGTCAAAATCGCTTAAGCGATTAATACTATTCAATACTAGAAAAGAGAAAAAATATTTGTTTACGAATATTTCTTCACCACACTCTTCGTTTAGGTTACCTACTTTAAACTAGAGATATTGGTTCTCGCCTCAGCTTAAATATCAAATTAGTAGATAATACTGGCTCTGGATGTATCTGGAGGGAAATGATTTGAAATGGGGTAGGCGATTTCCTTGAACTAGTTTTGAAAATGTCTGCTAAACTGGGTAATGTTTCTGTGAACTTCAGAACACTAAGGAAGGCTAGTTGCATTTGAAGGTTACTCATTTCTTTTGAAAGGTTCTACCAAAGTGCAAGAATCTGCGAAGCATCTGTTTGCCTTGCAAGCTCAGCAGCCACGCAGTATCACTGGATATTTTTATAAGCCGAGAAACTAATGATGAAGTGGAAGGAGTTTTGCTCTGTTTACGGATTAACGACAGCGTGTGCCAAACCTGACTTGGTGTCAGCAAATATGAAAACATCTCTGCAAATTCGATGGCTTGTATAATGCCTGCTGCTTTAGCCTAGAAAACTGTGCTCGAGCAAGTAAACAGAATTGAGCAGGAATGGGTTTCGGGTGTCAAACATCACCTCATACATGGCGTCAAGCATATATCCAAGCGCACATATGGCTGCAATAGCAAGTGTAATGCAAGTAGTAGTTTATTTATTTTATTTATTTATTTAAAAGAAAAACAATTATAAATAATTATTCCACTTAAATACTAAAGCACTGGCTGCCAGGACCTTCGGCTTAAGTAAAAATTAATTTATATTTATTATAACTATATAGAGATCGTTTAATATGAGTTAAGAGAATTTATAACTAAAGAAGAAAATATTAACATTTCTGGCAAATAAAAAAATTTAGAAACGGACATTATAACTGCTGGGCATATTAAGTCCAGGCTCTTAAATCTAATTAAGTTTTGTGAAGTATATATTTGTTTTTTATTGTTAGAAAAAATTATGGAATTATACTATACTAGCGTACCCTCGCCCGCTTCGCTAGACGATAAATTCAATGATTTGCTGAAAGAGAATAAAATTAATACGAAACAAAGCAAATTCTTTGATACAATTTCATTCGAACTTTATTGTAACACTTTTTGGTAGACAACGTTTTTGGTTTTTTCATCTTTCGCGTGAATAATGACGATGGTTTGCCAACTCGTGAGCAAGCTACATACAATTGTCCATGAGAAAAAATTGGGTATTCTAAATTAATACCGCACATTTGTCCTTGTCCTGTCCTGTCCTTGCGCCTTATTAATTCTCATAGCGAAGGCAAGGCGAATAGGGAACTGCAAACGTTTGAAATCGAATGGTAAATCCGCCGGAATCAGTGGAATTCAGGGTATCAAAATGTCTTCTCCTTTGTACTTCCCTTTCAAAATTGTTGCTTCGATAACGTTACCCATTAGCTTCTTCACAGCGAGTCTGGTACTGTTGCAAAGTCGGGGCACATTACTATTGCGCAGCATAATAATCGGTGCTCCAATTTTTAATCGTAAATTATGAGGTGGTAAGCCTGGCAAATCGAGTGAGTTTAAGAATTCAGTTGGATAATTTACGACTTCATCTTGATCAGTAATAGTGTCCATTGACTTATACGCAACTATGTCACCAGGTATTTGATCTAAAATCGCTGAATTTATATCATTGACGTCCTTATTTTTCCCAGCTAAAATTGCTCTTTCGCTGAGTCAATCATGGTTTTTGTAATGTTGAACTATGTTTGGAAATACACTCTGTATCAATGCCTCTTTAGACTGTGCAAAAGTGCAGAAATTATTAGGCAATGTTATCATTCCTGTTGTTTTTGAAAAAAGGTTTATTTTTTTGGTTAAAAAGTGTTTTTTGAAGTTTTGAAAAACACTTCGCTCTAACAAATTTCTTCTCAGTTAATTGCTGAAAATTAAATATTTTGAAAAAGCTATAATATTTTTTTTTTAATTTAACGTTTTTGAGAAAATTTTGTTCTTGAAAAAAGTTCATACTTTTGTAAAAGTTTAAATTGATTTGTTAAAAAAGATTTTTTTCCGCTTTGAAAAACACCCTCTCGAAAAAATGTATTCTCTATTAATAGTGGAATATGAAATGCTTTGAAAACACCATTTTTTTTTTAAATTTTGTTTGGTTTTCAGAAAATTTTGTTTTGAAAAAATTTCATACCCTTGAAAAAGTTTTATTTTATTTTATTTGTTTAAAATTTTTTTTTTTTTGTAATTTTAGAAAAACACCTCTTCGAAGAAATTTCTTTTATCTTTTTGAGGAAAATTTGGTTTTGAAAAAATTTCATGCTTTCGAAATTTTTTTATTTTACTTTATTTCTTCAAAATTTTTGAAAACAATTTTTTTTATAATTTTCGAAAAACACCCCATTGAAAAAATGTTTTCTATGTGTCATAGTGGTATTCCATTAACTTTTAGGATTATAGTCAAATACTTACAAATATCTACGCTTTCACAAATAGCAACAATAAACAAATTTCCTCAAAACCAAAAAATTTACTTTTTTTCTAAAAAAATTCTAAACAAACAACGTAATAAATTTAGAATTTTGTGTTCACGAAAAAACAGTATTGTTTTTATTGTATTAACTGAAAACCAAAATGTTGCAAAAAATCAAAACAAAACTAAATTATTTTTTTGTGTTTATTTGGTCCATATGTTCCATAAAAAGTTGATATGGTAAATAATATGCAGGGTCTGATACACGCAAATTTCCATTGACCATTATAGTGACAAAATTATCGATCACCAATTCCAACAGGATTTCAAAATCAGAGTTGGAATGAGTTGTTGTGTGGTGTACTTCTGAAAAAAAGAGAAATAAACAAAATAAATCTAAAAATTCGAATTCTAACTTTATCTTGTGTATGTTCTTATTACCTTTGAATTTTTCCAATGAAGCACCATTCATTTTAAATTTTCCAAGAATTTTTTTTATCATTTCGCGTTTCTTTCCTTTTTCATTCGATTCCAACATTTGTTCATAGCCGAAAACATCGTTTGCAAACGCATTCATTTCCATATAGAATTGGTCAGAGAAAGCATTGCTCAATTGAATTGAAACATTATTTTCATAAATACTTAGGACCTTAACTAATGCACCTTTGTACATACCTAACGCAGATATTCATCGCGACCTTGACATCGATACTATTGATGAAACAATACAAAGCGCTAGCAGAAGACACATAAATAGACTATTAACGCATACAAATCCTATGATGAGAAGACTACCAAATAAAGAAAAATCTACCCAAAGTCGGCTTAACCGTCAAACACCAACAGATCTTGCAAAATCCTTGTAATCAATTGTCAACTAATCGTATATGTCATTGTTTGTTAACCACTTGTTTGTAAATAATATGTATATATTTCTTCTAAATGAGCTTGGGGGATTGGCCCTTCAATATCACTCTCATTCCATCTTTTTGTAAATCAAATTACTTATTGTCTAACGACAGGTGTAATATTTTATGGAAGAAATAAAAAAAAAAAAAAATTTTCATTCAAATCATTTGAAATTTCTGTATACAATAACGAAAAATTCAAAAAAAGTTGTACACATAAAATGAATGTCGATTCGAAACTTACTTTAATCTAAGAATCGAGCAAGTTTTGTTTTGTACAATATTTTGATTTTTTCTTTTTTTTATATGAAGAAAATATTTAAAAGAAATTTTTTTTGCTAAAAACTTCCCCTAGTGGATCTCTATAACATGAAAAAAGAACGAATAAAATTGGCCTCGTATCGGCCCAAAAAAATGCGTACAAACGAACATCATTTCATTTTTATATATATAGAAGATTAAGTTTATAAAGTGTAACAAATTTTGCACTCAGCTCTATATGACAGTCTACTGTTTGTGCAAGATAATCCGATGGTTTCTTGTTATCAAATATCGATGATCTGATTGGTTGTAAATTTGGGTAGTAATCGAGGAGGTGAGTCACGTTGAAATCAGGAGATCCACAGTGTACGCAGTTTGGCCGGGAGATGTCATTCAAGAGATGAACGTGAGTTGCGAGTGTATGGTCAATCCTGAGACGCGCGAATACTGTTATCTTCCTACACGCTGAGCTTGTAGGATAAGTAGGTTTTCCGCCAGTGGGATTATGGCCTTTGTAGTAATGGCCAAAACTAACACTCTACAAGACTCTCATCATGCCCGTCCTGACGTATGGCGCAGAAGCTTGGACGATGACAACATCCGATGAAGCGACGCTTGGAGTGTTCGAGAGAAAGATTCTGCGTAAGATTTTTGGACCTTTGCACGTTGGCAACGGCGAATATCGCAGACGATGGAACGATGAGCTGTATGAGCTTTACGACGACATAGACATAGCGCAGCGAATAAAGATCCAGCGGCTACGTTGGCTGGGTCATGTCGTCCGAATGGATACAAACGCTCCGGCTTTGAAAGTATTCCATGCGGTACCAGCTGGTGGTAGTAGAGGAAGAGGAAGGCCTCCTCTGCGTTGGAAAGATCAGGTGGAGAAGGACTTGACTTCACTTGGTGTGTCCAATTGGCGCCGGTTAGCACGAGAAAGAAACGACTGGCGCGCTTTGTTAAACTCGGCCAAAATCGCGTAAGCGGTTATCGCGCCAATTAAGAAGAAGAAGAAGTAATGGCTAAAACTGCGCCATTCACTTGAAAATGTTTCTCCTAGATGCTTATTTACAAGTGTGCATATATCTTTTTCGGTAAGGTAGTCAGCCATATGCAGAGGTTCTCTATTGGCTTCTTTTGCTCTTTTATTCGCCATTTCATTACCATGTATACCTACGTGGGCAGGCACCCACATTATCTTAATTTGATTGGTGTACTGAAATAGAAGGTTGCGAATTTTCATGATCATTGGCGTATAGTTTAATTAGTTGAAAACAGCTTCGATGGCGGATTTACTATCGGTACAAATTAGAGTTTTCCTTCCATAGCGAAAGGCAAAAAGTACTGCTTCAAGTAAAGCAGCGGCTTCGGCTGTAAATACCGAGCAGTACGAGGGCAAGCAGTATACAGCAATGGTGCCGGATTTCGATCCGTCCGTATATATTATCTCCCAATCACGTTTGATAGGCTCAAGGGCTGCATTGTGTAACTGTTGGTATTCACTATTGCTGGTAGAGTCTTTGGTTTGTTTTTGTGATACATTAAGAAGTGATGGTATAAGCGAGGAACAACTGGGAAATATTGCTGTTTCAACCAATGTCGGAGTTGATATGATATGGAGCCGTTTCGATAGGGTTAAGCAACGCATTATGGTGGAAGGTGTGTTCGTTGTGATTGGTTTTTCAATAAGTCGTTTCGGGCGTGAAACAACTTAGGAATTAACAGCATAGTATTACGTGCAATTCTGGAGGAAATATCAGGCAATCCGGCCTCTGCAAGTACTACTTTTGTTGGCGAGGTTGGGAAAGCTCGAATACTTCTTTTAGCTGCGATGTGGTACGGAGCATGGAGTAGTTTGATGTGGGTCTTGGCGCAGTGTCCATATATCGGCAGTCCATAATCGATTTTTGATAACAAAAGGGCTTTTGTAATATTTACAAGTGAATTCGTATGACACAAACAATGTTTACAAGATAAAAATTTTATAATGTTTAATCTAGAGAATAAGCTTAATCTAATTTACAGTGTTCTTTGTATGTTAGATTTTTATCAAATATTAGACCTAATATTTCTAAAGTGTTACAATGGGGAATTTGAATGTTAGAAAGGGATATGTAGGGAAAGGAGCAATTATGTTTACGACATATATGGAATGTGGAGCATTTATTTGCTGAAATATTGGCACCAGAACTTTCAGATCATGCGTTGATATCACTTAAAAATTTTACGAATACATTTTTGACTTTATTCAGGTCTTTTATTTTAGTGAAAACTAAAACATATTCTGCGTATATGAAGTGGTCAACAAGTGGATTAGAAGAGATTATGGAGCTCACTTTGTTGAAGGCTATTGTGAAGAGAGTTACAGAAAGGGGTGAGCCTTGAGGTATAGCATTATGAAGGTTGTATATTTGAGATTTGTGCTTATTTGCGTAAACAGCAAACTTCCGATTTGATAAAAAAGATTTAACAATGTTGTATATTTTGGTACCAATCTTCCAACATTTTAGCTCATCAAGAACTAAGTAGTAGTTTGATCATTCATTCTTACCTTTTCTGGGTATTTGTGTTAAAATTGCTTTCAGTAACCAAAGGCACAACACAGTGAGCTGTGGTACTCAGAGCTAGGCTAAAGTTCTCGAAAAGTGGTGCCAACACTTTTATCTATAGGGGTAAAAACGTGCTTATACTTTTCACAACATTATTTCTGTTTAAATTAAAAAAAGAAATAGTTAATAGCGCACCCAGTAATATTATCCTTTTAATGTTATTTTTTTAAGCTTCAAGGTAGTTGTGGTTTCAGAATTTTTTTTTTCTATTATTTATTTTTTTTTATTTTTTATTTTTGTTGTTATTAAAATCCCAAAGTCTTTATCTAGATACAAATATATCTACTTATGCGGCTCGAAAATCAACAACAAATGTTCGCACATTCACTGACCCACAATTAACCAGTAAACAAGACAAGTTGTAAATTTGGCCAGCAGGTACACCCACCGGACAACCCACAATCCCACAAAAGAAACGACGAAAAAACAACCTGCAACCATACACCTATAAATATATGCATTAGTAATTGCTTGCAACATTGGCTACCAAATGAAACCGAAATGTTTTCGAGCGCATAATTTCACAATTAGGCAATGAGCAAATTAACCCAAAAAAATAAAAACTAAAATAATAGGAAAAAAACAGCGAACAAAAAGCATGAACGCCAAAAATTAACTCTGAAACATTTGTCTGCGCATACACCTGAAAAAAAAGAAAACAAAATTCTCAAAAAAATCACAAAAAAAGGCGCCAAAAACCACAAAGCGCACTGGCAATCACAACTTGCAACAAACAATGCAAACCAATAATACTTACAAGCATTTAGTTTGGCTATTTAATCGGTCAATTACAATCATAACATTTTCTTGCAACCAGCAACTTGCCTCAGTGCATTTATGCGATAGAGCAAATGTGCACATTTGTGTGTGTGTTGGTGCGCATGTGCGATTCTTGTCCCTGGCGCATAATCAGGCGCTCACAAATAACATTAAACTAAAGCGAATTTAGAGCAGCTCACCCAGTGCATACTCATACATACATTCACACATACACACACATATACATGCATGCATACATATGTATTCAAGTGCAACACTTATGGAAATTATCAGCAATGAATTTGGCCAATTTATGCATGAAACGATTTCATAGGTGTGCATGTATGTATGTATGTATGTATGTATGCGTGTATGTACTCATATGTGCAAATGTGGCTAGTAAATTTATGATTATGTTGCAAATAAATTAATATTTTTTTCTTGCAAAATTAATGTTACATTTACTCGTAAAAATTTAAAAATTACCTGCCATTTGATCCCAAAAACCAAAGCCGCGAATTGCTTGCAGTTTAAATCAAGGTGGAGCGCAATCGGATAATTTTGTGTTAATCGCAATTTAAGCATCACCACACAGCAGAATTCAATGCTGATAATATGTGGCACAGTGTTATGTCACGCGTGAGGCAAGCGGATAGTTTGGTTGCCTTCAATGAAAAGTCTGCGGCTTCTTAATTATTCCGCGACCCCACTGAGGTCCCATACTTCTTGCAGGCGTGAGGGAAATATTAAATGTTTGAGTGTTGCTATTTATATTTCAGGCCTATCAGTGGACAATGGAGTATTAGTGGTTGAAAAGAGATTCATTATTTTCCAAAATGTTCGCCATGAATATCAATACACTTTTACCAATTTACGAAATGCCACCTTGATTAAGGTAGGTAAGATTTCAGGTATTTTTAAAAGTAAGATAAAAAAAAATGAAAAACATTTCTACTATCCATTTTTTTATGGTTTTATTAATATTGGAAAAGTATAAAAAAAAAATTAAAAAAAAAAATAAAATAAAAAAATAAAAAATCGTGGAATTACAGGCCGCGTAGTGGGGGCTACATAAAAAGCGGTGCTCCATGGTTCACATGATGCCAACCCTTGTAGTGATTTAAAACAAACAAATAAAAAAAAATCTTCATTAGTTAGGATGTCGCTATCGGATTACGGCAGTTCGCGGAACAAACGTCAGGTGAAGTCAACTGATTTTAGTTCTGCTTCTGTTTTTTTTTTTTTTTTGTTAGTTTTACACATTTGTGGTTAGTATTCCTATCAAAAGTTTATCGCCATTGCTTGATATTTGTAAAAGTTACGCAGCTTGAGTAAATCTACCTTTGCCCAAGTTTTCTTTCATATCAAAAACGAAGCGAATACCATCCAACAGCCATCAAATTCACCTGATATGGCTCCTTTCATTTTTTTTCTGCTTGATCGGGTCAAAAAACCACTATAGCTGCCGAAAGGAATAGAAGACAGCTCTAATGACTATACCGAAAATAGAGTTCCAGAAATGTTACGAGAGTTGGATCAAACGCTGGCATACGTACATTGGCGTCAGTGATGGTAAATGATTTTTTGAAAAATCCCTACACAGCCCAAAACAATTCCCTACTTTTGCCTACGCTTACAAAAAATTTTCCCTATACAATTCCCAACATTTTTTCTCCTGTGTTTACACTAAATATAGGGTGATCAATTAAGAGGAGTTTTTTTCATTTGCGTTTTTTTTTACAGATCGCGCGCGAGTTGTGGGAAACTGTCATCGTGGATTTGTTGAACAGCGTTTGGCATTTCATCATGGAAAGACTCACACCGCAATAACGTCTACAAATTGTTCAATTGTATTATGAAAATCAGCGTTCTGTGCCATACAGCTCGTGAAACAATGACTTTATTGAGAAGTCATTTCGGAGAGCAGCTGATTTCACGTTTAGGACCTGTGAGTTGGCCACCAAGATCTTGTGATATCACACCTTTGGACTTTTTTCTTTGGGGATTCGTGAAGTCCAAGGTCTATGCTGATAAACCAGCTACGATTGAAGCTCTGGAAACCAACATTACGCGTGTTATTCACGACATACCAGTCGAATGATTGAAAATTGGACCTTCAGAATGGACCACCTTAAGCGTAGTTGCGGCCAGCATTTGAATGAAGTCATATTCAAAAAGTAAATGTCAAAGAATGTCCTTTCAAATGATAAATAAAGGTTTTGAACATAATTTACATTTTTTTTTTTTTTTTTTAACTATTGAAAAAAGCACCTCATGATTGATCACCCTATATAATGAGGCACTTGCAACGTCAAAATTGAATTATGTATTTGCTTAAGTTTTAGACTTGGTGCTATTTTGACACTTTATAATAAAAACAAATTTTATTTAAAATATATATAAGTACACATATTTATTATATTATAAACACAAATGTAAAGAAAAATTCAGCAAAAAGACTAAAAATTAGACTTTTTCATTACATTCAGTTCTGTTTAAAGCAAGGCAGAGTTTTTATTTTTTCAGAATCCAGCACGGTTTCTTTTAAGAGTGGGATTAAATGGTTCACCACTTGCAGCGCGACATTATGCTCAGCGAAGAACAGCTCAGTCTTAATTCGAAATTTGTGAAACCATTTGGTTTACTCGATTTTTTCTTAAAAAACTCTGTTTATTTTAGGTGTCCTTTTTACTGCCTTCATATTCTTTTGGGGCATTTCTGATTCGGCGTGCTTCTGAAAATCCGACTTGCCGCAGTTCAAAACTTTGTCCCACGCAGCGCATTTTCATTTGAATGGATCGTTAGCCACAGCTTCCAACCAGCCACTCAAATTGTCGTCGTCAAGCCACTTGTTATTGGACTTTTGTTCCTCCGAAGAGTCAGTCCAAGAGGGGGAACTCATAAAGGGGTTTTCAATAAGGGCGGGTAGATGTTGAAATGGATTAAAATGGCGTTTGCTGTGTGGCACGTAGCGCCGTCCTGCTGGAACCACATGTCGTCTAGGTCCATAAGGTTCAATATGGGCCATAAGAAATTGGAAGGGCCACCACGTCTACCGAAAAATGTGTGCAATGGGCGCAACGTTTGCGTTAATGAACACTCATTTTGATAATAAAGTTTTATCATTTTAACGCGCTGTTCAATCGTGTAACTTGCCATGATGATTTGGCATAAACAACTGAATAATAAACAAAAGATTTGACAGATGTCACCAAAACAAAATGGCTGCCACAGGGCGCCAAAATCAACCCGTGCCAATTGAAAAACCCTTTATATAAGTATATATGCATTTTAAATATAAAAAAAGCTAAAACTAAATTATTTACAAACTTACTTCAAAAATGAAAAGCACCAGAAAACTAACAATTTTTGGGCGAAGAAAAAATCTCGTTAGCGTTAACGAAGAAAAAAACGGCAATGTTGCCCTATTAACGCTTTTAAAAGTATTCTACCATAAAGACAAAAAAGTCTGGCATGAAACCTTACTGCGGATTTTTATTTTAAATGAACTTTTCTAATTTTTCCCGCTATTTCAAATTTTTTTCTGTCCTTCTTTAAAATTCCTTACATTTACAGAATTTAACAAAATCTGTCCTTCTTTTCCCTACACCCACATTTTTCGACAAAAATCCTTTTCCCTACATTTACCATCACCATTGCAGTTGATAAGGAATAACTTCTGAGGAATAGACCTGTATTTTGAATTTTCTAAATATAATCCGGAAACTTTTTGATCAAGTTGGTACTTTGTCCAATCTCGTTTTAAATTATGTGGAATATAAGGCGAACGCATCTTTTTTTACACAAGGTGGTGATAGAAAATTGTATTCATACTCGTGGTTAATAAGCAACCACCGACATCTATCGGATGGAATTGGATCACTAAAATGCAAAGAACGCAAATACACGCTCACGCATACCAATACATTGGTATTCATGGATACATGGGCTCATTAGGTTCGAATACCATTGGGTTTTTTTTGTTTTGTGGCGGCGAGGTTTAAAATGCCTTCTCACTTACAGCGACTGCTGCGTCGAGTGGTGTGCCACTAAAACAATATCTACTCTTCCTCTTCTGGAGGTTTCCCCTGCCCCGGAACTACGATAGCATTTCATCGACGACAGAAAAGATCAAAATTCTGAATGACTGCCTCTACTACTCTCCCTGCGTCCAAGGTTGCCAATTTTTGAGCCAGCATCATGCTATAGGCTCATCTTCTAATTAGGTGGGTACGTTAAAGTTAGTATATCGGTCAAGCATCTCTGTCCTTGCCCAAGTTTTTTGGGGCACACGATTCGATAAGTTGCGAATTTTCTGCGTTTTCTACCATTTTTTCGATGATGTTGTCTGCTCTTAAGGGACCTAGAGTGCCTTCGACAGCTTTGCGATCTAAATTCCATCTCTGATATTTGAAAAGTGTATGATCTGCATCGTCGATAGGAACATCTCCGTAAAGGCATTCAGTGGTTTCCGTTTTCCCTATTTTGTTTAGTTATTTGAGAAAATTCCCATATCTAGATAGCATCTGAGTTATAAAGAAGTTCACCTCTCCGAACTGTTTGCCATACCATTTATTTATGTTTGGTATAAATCTCGTCGTCCATTTACCTTTCGTCTCTGACTCCCAAACGCTCTTGCCATATTTGTAGTGTGTGCTCTAATTTGTTGTTTTGCGCTATTAGCACGGCGTGTGTAGCCCCCATTATGGCGTTTGTTGTCCCCATTTAAAGATTCATAGTTCTCTTTGTTCTCTCGTTAAAAGATCTATAGGTATTGCACCGCTGATGATGAGTACTGCTACTTCTGATACCGCTGAAGGCAGCAGTTCTTTGGGCTTTAGCAAGAATCTTTCGGCGACACTCAGCTTTAAATGGGTCCGTCCATAATTCACATCCGTATAGTAAAGTAGTGGCGGCCGCCGTAGCCGAATGGGTTGGTGCGTGATCACCATTCGGAATTCACTGAGAGGTTGTTGGTTCGAATCTCGGTGAAAGCAAAATTAATAAAAACATTTTTCTAATAGCGGTCGCCCTCGGCAGGCAATGGCAAACCTCCGAGTGTATTTCTGCCATGAAAAAGCCCCTCATAAAAATATCTGCCGTTCGGAGTCGGCTTGAAACTGTAGGTCCCTCCATTTGTGGAACAACATCAAGACGCACATCACAAATAGGAGGAGGAGCTCGGCCAAACACCTAACAGAAGTGTACGTGCCAATTATTTATTTATTTTTTTTTTTATAGTAAAATAGATACCGTCGTGTCCATAAGCAGCTTCCGCCTGCTTGCAATGGGACCTCCGCTGTTATCCTGGCAGCACTGAGATTGTGTTGGCAGATTTTTCTTCAGCCTATTGGATTTGTGCCCAATAAGTCAGCTTATTGTCGAGTCTGATGCCCAGATATTTCAGCACTCTTGAACTCGTTATGTTCTTTATATGAACCGGCATTGTTACTTCTAGAGATATGCGCGGTCCTGTAAGTAGGATGAGCTCTTTTTTTTCGGGAGCCAAACTAAGGTCGTGCAAGTCGAGCCATGTCTTGATCCTTATCATCGTTTGTGTAAGTTTTCGCCTTGTCGCATCTATAGGGTGGGCCATGTAAAATTTGCTTTTTGAATTGGCTATAAAAAAAAACCAATCAATATTTTTTCAAACTTTTGTTTTTATTTTGAAGATTGAACATTGTCATTTATAAATAAAAAGTAATATCGTTCAAATAACTGCCACGACCGGCTTTACAGTAGGCCATTCGATCAACCCATTTTTTAAGCATATTTTCGATTGTTTGGGCTCCAATTTCATGAATGGCAACTTCGATTTCGTGTTTTAAAGCATCAATCGACTCTGGATGGTTCGCATAGCATTTGTCCTTAACGGCTCACCACAAAAAATAGTCCAATGGGCTTAAACCGATGTGAAAATGAGTTTCATCAGAAAAGATGATTTTTCGGTAAAAATGCTCATCTTCGGTCAAACGATTTTCTGCCCATTGAGCGAACCGAAAACGCATTGGATGGCCATTAGGCTTCAGTTCTTGCACCAATTGAACTTTGTACCGAGGTCTTTATGCAAAATTCTCCTCAAAGAAGTGCGTGAAATGGTCAATTCTTGAGAACGATGACGAGTTGAGGTTGTTAGATGTTCACGCACATTTTCGGCTACAGCAGGATTGTTTTCGGGTGTACGCACTGTAGGAGCACGTTCACATGTTGTTTTATCCATTAACGATCCACTTTCACGAACACGATTAACAAATTGATCCACAAACTGTCTTGTTGGCAAATTTTTTTTTTGGAATTTTTTTTTTCAAATTTCTCACAGTTTGAGTAGAAGACTCACCACTTTGGAAATAGGTTTTCAATATTTCCCAATTTCGTTCAAGCGTATAGCGTCCCATTTCATAAATGTCAAACCTTTAAGTCAATTATGAACACATTTGACATGTCATTTGTGTTACCATTCTCAAAAAATATGTGGTTCAAAAAGTAAACGCTATATGGCCCACCCTCTACATCACCTGCAGCCCTAATTGCTACAATATCATCCACATATCGTACAAGATAACAATCGTCGGGCATGTCGATGGTGAGGTTGTCGTCATAACTGTCGTTCCAGAGGACAAGACTCTTGTGCAACATCAAAGGTTAACACTTTTGTCTGGTGCCCCTTTTGTGTGTCTTATAAGTAGATGAGTATACGATATGCAAGGGAGCTGCGGATCATCTTCATCAAATCTTTAGGTGTTTTAGGTAAAATGTTTATAAGATTTTTGTTAATTGAATTTAGCCATAAGAGTAGCTTACTTTACTTGGTTCATTTATCCAGAATATCAGGTTAGATTAGTTGAATAGACACGTCCTCGATTCTGACACGTCCTATGTTCGGAAGAGAGACGAACAAAAAGAATCATCACATCATCGTTATGAGACCACTGTATTTTACAAAAAAAAATCATATTCGAAGTACTCAAAAGCTCTTAAAGCTAGAACTTTTGTAAAAACTTAATAATAAAGATACAAAAATATTAGTCCAAAAAAAAACAAAAATCAACACACAGAAAATGCTTTCAAAACCTATACGGAAAGGTTAAAGGTAGAAAATATTGCGGTAATGAGATTGCGCAACAAAAGCAACAGCCAACAACAACAATGCGAGTTCACATTCAGTCGCATAAACGCTAGTAAGTAGCAATGAGTTCGTAAGCGTAGCAATGCAGTAGTCCGAGTGAGCTGAGTGAGCAGCCATCACCAAGGTTGAACCAGTTATGTCCGCCCATTGAGTTGGGTGTAACCAGCGGCATATAAATCCAAATGCATATGCATAAATATATATTTATTTTTAAGCGCGCACACACACACACATATTCACGGGCCCAAGCACTGCATTACAACATCGTTCCTGCGATACCCAGTGGCGGTTTGAATTTTTGGCACAATCGGTGCACAAAAAATTTAAATATATAAAAAAAATATAAATGTACTCCCTCACATTCCAACCTGTACTCACAGCTATTGGCTTTGGCTTTGGCTTCATGCAGTTGATTATTGTTGCACGTTTCTTTAATTTCGCTAACGTGATAATAAAGTGCAAATAATATACCGCGTCCAAAATAGACTTCAGTCAGGCAGTTGCGCACAACAAGTGGACGAGCGTTTGGAAACACTAGCAAACATGCATGAGTACATATTTACATGCACACATTCATACATAACTATACACAATATATCTAAGTTCACGCCGGAATCTATGCGCATTAACAGCTATATAGCGGACAGTCTGTTGGCCGTCAGTTGTTAGCCGGAGTAATTTGCGCACTTATTCCGGGCAATTGTCTTGTCTGGGCAAGATTTTGTAGAGGTGATAGGAGCGCGCGAGATTGCCGCAACAACAACCGAAGCACCACCTTCAACGCCAGCAAAAAAAATGAATTTTTATATATAAGTACAGTAGGTACTTGCAAACATATTTATAAACTCGACTGTACTGCCAACACCACAATCAGCACCAACTGACTTTGGTTTTGCCGCCTCCGCTGCGCACTACTACAAACTTCGTACAACTGTTGTTGCGGCGGGGCGGGCGGCACACTCCTATTATCTTGATGGAAATGCACCTGACTCTGGTCATACATATTTGCACGATTTGCAAAGGCACATGAATTGGTGAGTAAGTGCGCTTGTTAAGCTTATTTGGGGAGCGCATTTCTTATTTTATTTATGAATGCTTTTATTTTGTGATACCAGCAGAGTTGCCAGAATGACTGGCAGAGCGTTTTGAAGCTTAGAAAGTACTTAAAATACTTATTGGCCTTGACGGAAAGCGAAATAGTTAATATATTAGAATGCATACAGCGGTATTTTGCACTGATTTTTTGTATGCATTTGAATATAATTCGAAAAGTTATGGGGATTGCATAATGAAACATACAGGAATTACTGAGCATATTCTTAGATATTAATAAAAAATTTAAAAAATAATATTGATGTATTTTACAAAAATTACAGAAAAAAACGAAAAAAAAAAATTGAACAACAATTTTGAAAAAAAATTATATATTTTGAAAAAAATAGTTTTACAAAAATAGAAATTTTTTATTTTCAAAATTAAAAAAACAAAAAATGTATATACGGTGCTGTTCTGCACTTTGACTCGTGTCGTAGCGAAAATTTGGGAAACAAATATTTAAAAAACAATTTCTTTACAAAAATGTGAGAAAACTTTTTTTTTTAATTAAAAAAATATATGAACAGGACAGAACGCAAATTGCAAATTCTACAAAAAAAAATATAAAAAAAAACAATTTTGAAAAAAATATTTATATATTTTGAAAACAAATTTGTTTTACAAAAATTAAAGAAAAATTTTTTTCTTAAATAAAAAAATATACACATATATAGTCCTTTAGAAATTTTTTTTTTTACAAAAATTAGAGAACGGTTCTGTTCTGCAAATTCTGCAAAAAAATTAAAAAAAAAACAGTATTAAAAAAAATTTATATTTTTTTTAATAAAAATTGTTTTACAGAAATTAAAGAAATAAATTTTTTTTTTCAAAACTAAAAAAAAAATATATATACACGGTCTTGTTCTGCATTTCGAGTCATATTCGTTGAGGAAATTGGGAAAAAAATGTGTTTTACAAAAATTTGAGAAAACTTTTTTTTATATTAAAAAAATATATAATATGTACAGTCCTCTCCTGCAAATTAAAAAATAAACAATTTTGGAAAAAAAAATTATATATTTTGAAAAAAAAAATTGTTTAACAAAAATTAGAGAAAACATTTTTTTCTAAATTAAAAAAAACATACAATCAGTCAAAAAATATCGGCAATTGTTCATTTAAAAAGCGCGCGTTGCACATACATACGTCTAATTTTTTTTGCTGAATGTTGGTACAACTGTCCGCTATAGTGTCGCAGAGTTTGAGCGTGACCTGTCAATTAGCTTGTTTTTGGCATTTAATTATTTATATCAGTGAAGCGGAGGTGTGCTCTGCGATTTTTGCTATGGATAAAAATATCGAAAAAAGAATTTGTCTTAAATTTAGTGTTTTGAACGCGATTTCGTGTGCCGAATCGTTGAAAATATTGCAGAAAGCCTATGGCGAATGTGCTTTATCAAAAACACGGGTCTACGAGAGGTATACGACATTTGGAGAGGGCCGCGAAGTCATGGAAGATTTGCCCCGATCTGCAATGGATAAGAACATCGACAAAGTCAAGGAAATGATACTGGAAAACAATCATTTAAGTTTGAGGGAGGTAGCTCGTGACGTTAGCGTGTCTCACGAATCAATTCGCAACATTTAACATTATCAATTGAGCATCAGACGCTTGGCTGCTCAACTCGTTCCAAGAGAGTTGAATTTCTTTCAAAAAATTCAATGGGAAGAAGGTGGCTGAAGACATGCTTGAGCAAGTGAATTCGGGCCCAACGTTTATCCAGCGCATCATAACAGGTGATGAGACGTGGGTATGCAAACCAATGAACAGGCGGCTGAATGGCGCTATCCACATGAGCCGAAATCAAAAAACCACGTCAAAGTCGATCAAAAGTGAAAGTTATGCCACTCGTTTTCTTTGATTATCATGGTGCTGTGCACTCAAAATACGTTCCAAATGGTTCTACGGTAAATAAAGAATATTATTTGGAAGTTATGCGACGTTTGAGAGAGAATGTGCGTAGGAAATGGTCCGACTTTTCGAAAGAAAGCTCATGGATCTTGCACCATAATAACACACCGTCTCACAAGGCTCATATTGTGAACACTTTTTTGACCAAAAACTCGACAAATATCATCGAACAATCACCGCATTCACAGATTTAGACCCCTATGACTTTTTTCCTTTTCCCAAAACGTAAATTGCCACTCCGCGGACGCCGCTTTGAGTCGATAGCGGCCATTAAGGAGAATTCGCTGAAGAAAATCTCTTCAAACGTGTATTGCTTCGAATGGCGTCTGTTTTGAAAGCGACAAAATAAATTTTGATGACTAAACAGTTATTTTGCATTTTAGTGAACAATTCCTGGTACTTTTTTGACAGGATGTATATACGGTCCAGTTCTGCATTTCGACTCGTGTTCGTAGTGGAAATAATGAAAAAAAATTTTGAAAAAAAAGTTTGTTTTATTTTTGTAAAACAATTTTTTTTAAATATATACATTTTTTTTTGCTTTAATTTTTCTTTAAAAAAAATATTTTTTTATATTATGAAAATTAGATAACGGTTCTGTTCTGTAAATTCTGCAAAAAAACTACTTGAAACAAATTTTAGAAAAAAAAAATTTGAAAAAAATTTTAGAAAAATTAAAGAGAACTTTATTTTCAAAATTAAAAAGATATATATACGGCCCTGTTCTGCATTTCAACTCGAGTTCGTGGTGATCTTCTCTATTCCGAGTCAGATGGAAGAGTTCGAAATCGTTTTCGAAGCACCTTCATTTAAATTCGATAATTAGCTAGGGGTTGCCAATAATCGCGAATTATACTTGCATAAGTAGATGCAAATTCAAAAAAAGTAAAATATTTTCATAAGTTTCCATAAAAAACGTTATTTCCACAACTGCAACGTATTTTTATATATTTTTTTTTTTTCTAAAATTTGTAAGTATTTTGGCGAAAACTCAAATAAAACTGCGAATTAGGACCTAAAAATATACCACCTTAATCAAAAAGTTCCTGGAATATGTATATTCAGAAATTCAGAGATAGATTTGCTCAAGACGGCGAACTTTTGCAAACCTCAGGCAGTGGGTATAAAATTTTAGTAGAAATATTAAAGGGAGATGTGGCAACCTAACAAAAAAAAACAGAATTCAAACCAGTTGACTTAGAGCGCCACCTGGTTGTTATTTCCGCAACTTTTTGATTATTTATGATGTATCGCAGTATGAAACTTTTCGATGATTACCTTCGAGGCATTTAGGCGGAATCTAGAACGTGTCCCTACCATTTCGATCGCGTGAGTTTTGCTTGGATAATGGCTGAAATATCTTCTCAAAATTATGAAGACCCACGTAGTCTTTTCAGCCTTTTATATTTTGCGTCATATAATGAAAATTCAGTAAAATAATAATGAAAATGACTTCACTGTTTTTTTTTTCAAAATATTCTTCTTGAAAGTTAATACACTGATGCACTCGCTTGAACCAATTTTCAAAGCAACTAAAATGCGCTGTTTAAGCACACTTGTTTTACGATCACCCTTTAAACATTTTCTTGGTATCAACACAAATCTCAACCTAAGTTACTTGTTGTAGAATTACAAGCAAATGCTTAAAATAACTTTTTACTTGGCATTTATAGCTCTCTTGTTATTGTTGCATAGCTATTTTGTAATTGTTGTTGTAACTGGTTGGTGTTTCTATTTTATTGCAGCTCGTTTGCGGGCTATTATTCGACAAACAATTTTTACCTTTAGCCTCAAGTTCAAATTTCAAAATCAAAATCAGCAGCGGCAGCAGCAACAGCAACAGCAGCCAGCAGCCAGTAATTTGCTGCCATTGATTCCCAGGCAGTTGCTGGTGCGCTGGCAACAACAAAGGCAATCATTCACTCAACAATTGACGCTAACTCAGTTAGCCAACGGTTAGTTGGCTAGACAACAGGTTGTGAGGTGATGGTTGCTGGTGTTGTTGTTAATGTTGTTAACCTGTTGCATGCAGCAATCACTCACTCACTCACTCACTCACTCGTTCACACACTCACACACTTGCATAGCAAATTGTGCCTGCTGCTGCGATTATTGTTGCTGATGCAACTCACACCTTGCAGCTGCATTCCAAAAATGAAAAAAGCAAGAAAACATAAACAAAGCAACAACGAAACAATTTGTTCAAAATTCGCAAAATTACGCGAGTCTAAAGGACACGAAGTGCAAATCAGTGCTGTTGATGTTGCAACATTACTACAGCTATGCACCCCTGCCCCCATGGAATTACACTACAACTGAGGCATTTTTCGTACTCTTTACTGCTTATTTGTTTTTTGTTGTTGTAATATAAATGCTGCTGTTGTTGGTTGGTGAATTAAGGCAGCCCTATCGCCCACAAATTACCACAGCAGCTCTGTAACCTTGATCGCTGCTCCATTGCAGCGGTAGCCACCAACGCCTCGCTTTTATTGCTTTCCTTGCCACCAATCCCCCATTGCTTGTAATCTGCGGGCATTCTGTGTTGCACTGTTCCATATTATTATTATTCCTGCAACCCACCAACATCAGCTTCTCCTCCTCCTAATCCTCCTCCTACTGAGCTCACCCTACTCACTGCCATATTGGCCGCCTAAATGACTTCTGTGCAATTTCGTGGAATTTTTTTTTTTACACAGAAATCTTTATTGATAATTGTGAGAATATTATCGCAACTCACTGGCAGCCGCAAGTGGTTATGGGTGATGGTTGAGTATGTTGATGGTGCTGATGGAGAGGGATGGCGGGGGATGGCATTGGTGCTGGTGCTTTGGGTGGTGCTGGTGTGAATATGCTGTTAATGGCCACAATTGTTGTAGGTAATTGCTGTTGCACAAATTGCTACATATTTAATCGATTGATATGGTTCACAAGCCCCAACAGTAGGTAAATGTCAGTGTTATTTAGAACAGATGGAAATTTAAAAAATTATATTAAAAATATGTGAAGGAATTCTGTTCAAAAACTTGACCGTATAGTCAGAAATTTTAGTAAGCGTATAAAATAACAATTAAACTCAAGTGTGGTCTGCTTAGTACGAATAATGAAGCAAGATTCCCCTTATTAAGCAGACTCGGCTGAGTTGACAAGTGCATTAGCCTCGAAAGGACCTTCAAAATCATGCTAATAAAGACTTTTTACTGACTAAGGAACTTGCATTTGATCTACAAATAGTGGGGTATGTAGTTCGATGCCGTCGCCGGACCGCAGATGATTTTTATGAGAAGCTTTTTCATGACAGAAGTGCAATCTCAGGTTTTATGATTCAATAATAAAAAGTTTGCTCAGTAATCAGATTTCAGCAGAGGTATATGCTATTCTGCAACGACAGCAAAGTCCTGAGCCCTGTTAATGCAGACTGCACTATGTCGGTAGACATAATATCCTCATGCCAACATGGGTCCCGGGACAGGTGTGCACCGCGGGTAAGTCAGAGATATATTTAGAAGCGATGGGCTTGGAAGCTAACTTCTTTGGTCCTGAGCCCGGTCTTCCACTCGCTTCTGCAGCCATCAAAGCCACGGTTAGCAAACGGGTTACTCTAACCCACAAGCGAGCTTGGCAGGCTAAAAGAGGCTGCAGATGGACAAAACTGATGATACCTCTCATGTCCGATTGACTGTCGCAGATCCTCCTGACGTGAAAAGGTAGACATTTCAGACAGTGCACTCTGCCCAGTATGTGGAGACGATGGTTAGACGACGAACCACTTTCTGCGTCTGCCCTGCCCGACCTTCGCTCAAATCAGGCTTGAGATAGATTTAAAGAAAATTAAAAATGGTACCCGAGTGCAGTCCAGTGGACTTAATGTTTGCCTTAGTAAAGTACTTGCTAGTTTGCCCCGACAAAAAAAAAGGAAGATACCCATACTGCGATTGCAAATAAAGCAAAATAGATTCAAATACTGTGTTGTTCGAAAAAATTCTCTTTGATACAGAGAATCAGTGTTTATATATGTATAGTCTATGATTTTGGCTCGTGCATCCTTTGATGGATACTTGACTGAGCTCTTCCTCCTATTTGTTAGGTGCGTCTTAATGTTTTCCACAAATAGAACCGCAAGGTAGATAGTTTGTTTTGTGCGCAGCTTATAATGGCAAAAATATACATGAACGCTTGACATTGCCTGTCGAGCGGTGGTCGTCCTTTAGGCTATTTCATGCCAATTCATGGGTTTAAAATCCGAGCTCTGACATTAGATAAGTTACTTTGACCAGCCCTACCGCCTCTTTATTCAGTCTTGATTTTAGTTTCGTAACGTAACCAGCATTAACACCGTAATTAGGCAATTGAGGAGCAAAGTTCTCTCTCGACGAACAAAAATCACTCTTTAAAAGACTCATCATGCTCATCCCATTGTATGGTACAGAAGTTTGGACGGTGACAATTACCAATGAAGTATCTCTTAGAGCACACGAATGCTGCAGAAGATTTATGGAGATTTGGGCAATGAGGCGACGTCTAGTATAGAAGGCAATAGAAGAGCTGTATAAGTTTTCAGCCAACTTGGACATAATGCAGTAAATTGAGCGGTTTTGCAGCTGCTCTGCTGGCTAGGTTTTGTCATACGATAGTTATAAATGTTCTGTCACTGAAAGTATTCGATGTGGTACCTGCTGGTGATGACAGAGAAAGGGCTGTCCTGTTTATATTGGACTATTGCCTCAGGGACTGCCGTGCAGAGACTTGCTTGAAGCTGAGTCGCCTTTTAAACAAATCAAAAGTTATCTCCATTGTTTGAAGAACGATGTTCAACAACACCTACGCCAGCAACTCGATGCGACTGTCCATCGGCAGGAAATATACTTGTATATTTTTGCATATATGATAATTGGCTCTAATATGTTTAGCCGAGCTCTTCCTCCTATTTGTGCTGTACATCTTGATATTTTATACAAACGAAGGGACCTGCAGTTTTAATCCGACCCCAAACGACAGTAGTTTTTTATGACGGCGCTTTTTTCATGGAATTTGCCATTGCCAGCCGAGGGGTGACCTTTGATGTAGTAAAGGGTCTTTAATAAGAGGTGTTATTTTGATATTCAAAGAAAAATGCTATTTTTTAATATAAATGATCGCTTGTTTATTTTGTTATAAAGAGGAAGGTATGCCGTTAATAGTGGAAAATAACATCAGGCAAATGACCACCATGACCACGCTTACAGGGCAATATCCTTTTCATGAAATTTTTCATAACCGAATTGCAAAGTGGCTGCCCTATGTCCTCGATAGCCTCACGAGTTCCATCTTTGTGGTCTTGAATCGACCCTGGGCTGTTGGCGTAGACCTTCTCTTTCACCTGGCCCCAAAGAAAAAGGTCACAAGGTGTTACATCACAAGATCTCGGTGGCCACTTGTGATCAACTCTTCGAGAGATAGCACGGTTCGGAAACTTTTGCCGTAAAAGATCAATGGTTTCGTTGCTTGTGTGGTACGTAGCGCCGTCCATTTGAATATAAACGTTGTCCTGATCAATACCATAAAAAATCGTTAATCATCTCTCGATAGCGCAATCCATTCACCTGTAACACCTGTTATTGAAAAACCATTTATATGGTTATGCTTGAACGTGATCCTTAAGGGGACCAGGTGATCTAGAAATTTCAAAAAATTGACTTTTTGTTTTTTTCGGTATTTCGAAAGTATGGCATCTTAGGAATATACTGTGAAATTTTTATGCGGAAATTCCCAATATTTTAGCTTCTACAGCCCATTAACTAGGTACCTCAAACTTTAAACTCATTTATCTCGAAACGACTTTTTTCGGGTTGGTGTTGTCAAAAAAAAAACTATTCAACCGAATCGTCTGAAATTTTAATATGTTGTTCACAACGTCAATGGCTATCGCCCGTACTAGAATCATATTATTATTTCAATTATTCCGTTTTTTTTTTTTATTTAAAAAACTCATAAAAAACACGATTTTTAGAGTGTCAAATTCCAAACCGCGCCATTTTGTCAACATTTTTTTTTTGTTCTAGTACGGGCCATAGCTACAGTCATACTGAATAATATTTTTTGTTTGTTTTTGCGTTTCAGATAAATAGAAGAGCCAAATGGACAACACCGTCCAGGTTCAATTCTTCGCGAGGGTCAACTACAGAGCCATTTTTTAAAGTATTAAAATTAAAAATTTTTTTTTTCTTTTTGTATGTATCATAAAATAAGTTAAATAAAAAGCCTCATTTTTTATTGTAAAAAAAATTCCTAATATACGCTATATTTTCGAGCTCTAGACCACCGGGACTCCTTAACAGTATACTTGAAGATGAGTTTGAGTACCTCCTCCAGGAAAATATCATCAATGGTCTTAGTGTCGCTCTATCTGGGTTTACGAGTCTTCGTCTTCCGAGAACTGCATATTCGCAGAGATATGAGCTGCCGTTTCATCGTCCAGTTCGCCAAAATGGGAGATGCTTACTATTACTAATTATAGTTTCCTGAAATGATAAAGAAGACTACAATATTCCAGTGAAAGTTCGTAAGCCCTCTCTATCCAGGTTTAGGAGCCTATTTGATGCTCTTCTGGAGGGAAGGATAAACTGTTTAGCCTTTCACTGCCCTGAGCTCTCCATCCAGTGTCGTTTGAGTTGCCAATCTTCCAAGTCCTTACCCACTTCCTTTATGTACGCTTTGGTGAACCAACAAAAGGGTTTGTTCCATGGAATTTTAGAGTAGTGCGTAATTCATTAAAGGAAGAAGTATTGTACGATATTAAATACATCTTCAGAAGCACACTTCAAGCAGCTTATCTTAACATCTTCCACTTTGATAGGACATCATCGAAGCAGTACGCATCTTGGGAGTACCGTGAGATGATCTCCTTGACAGCAACAATGTCTTCATAAGGTATCAATCGAAGCAAGGCTTAGAAAAGTTGGTATAACTAAGAATAATAATTAGAAACTTGGCTGTAGACTTTCGATACAGATCTCATCGCATTATTTGGGTTCCGCGACACAGAGATATTGAGGGAAACTGTAAAGCTGATGAGCTAGCCATAAAAGGTACTGCTCTTCAACTGTTCAGTCATAAAAGTACCATTGGAGTACCTTTGGCCACGAGTAAACTAATAATAAAAAACAACATTACCCAAGAGGCCAATAGGTCATTGAGAGTTGAAGATACATGTGTAACAGCTAGGCTACTAGGCCGCAAATAAAAAGGAAAAGGATAAAGGAATTGCTTAGCCTCTCAAGAGATGATATCTCGAAGGTCGTAGCTATTTAGCAGGCATTCCTTGAGACTAGAAGTATTCTCCCCATGAATATTGTAGTTGTAGAGATAAGGAAGAGGAAGAAACAGTTGAGCACTTCCTTTGCAATTGTCCAGCCTTAGCTAAAATCAGGAAAACACTTTTTCACTTCTCTTACAGAACTATCTGGCGCAGGGATTAGACCAATTCTGCGTTTCATAAGAGCCTCAAAATGGTTTCATGAAAATAAATAAACAAAGTTCCCGTGTCGCACAGTGGTATCACAACGGACCTGTAAGGTCTAAGTGAGTTGGTCATACGGACCGACTACCGCCATAACCTAACCTAGATCTCACCTCTAATTTGGAGAACTAGAATATAATCTCTGCAGTTCCTCACCTTCGGTCGAAAAAGGCAATAATTTTTCTAATGTCACCGCCTGAGCTGAGTCACTGCCAGGAGACGACTCACTCAACAGCCCCTTGGCTCACGCTTGCTAAAGGTATCTGCTTAGAGTCTTATCTGTCTTGTGCTCTACACATACACTCAAACGTTACATACAAAAAAAAAACAGGTACACAAATCAGCCTCACACAATAATTCTATGCGCAGAGTAAGCAACCAAATAATTCTAATCCAACAGAATCATCATTGGCTCATGCAGGCTGCTATTGAATTATATCTCTTTCTTTTTTTATTTTTATTATTTATTTTTTACTGTTTTTTTCTTGTGCAAACATTGGTGTGTGTGCATGTATTAATGTGTGTTAGCAGTGCAGTTTATAACAACATAAAAACCCAATTTCAATAACATTTGCGCAACATTTGCCACATAACAATTTAGTGATTTCATTTGATCCGGCAATTCGTGCCACAAAGTTAGTGCATGTGTGGCAAGTTGCAACACATGAGCTTTTAGCACTTTTCAACTTAAACACTGTGCGTTTGTTTATGTGTAAGCGCAGACAAAACACAGACTCCACTTTTCTGTACATGCAACATTAGTGGTGCAACGCAGCTAAAGTGTGGCAATAATATTGAGGCAAAGCAGTGATAGGAGCCACTGCTCGTTTAAGGTAGTTTTGGCAGCGGCAGTGCATGATGTTGCAACTGCAGGCATTTAGTGCTTCTGCCGGTTATATAGCTGCTGCAGCGGCTGCTGTTGTTAAAGTGTTGCTCCCAACAGCTTCTATTCCTGCAGCAGCAATTTTACAGGTAGACATATATATGGACACATATGTACAATGCATATGCAACTTACTTACATATTTTTTTAGTAGGATGCGTACAAAATATCGATTACTGACTTGCGGACGCAATCTTTTTAGAGCAGCCAAAAGTCGACGGGGGCAAGTCAATGAGCAGCAGGAGAGACTTGTTAACCCTAAAAAATAAGATTCCTTGGAGGTTACGTTATATGTAATTTTTTAAATTCATTTTTATTGTCATTATTTTTTTCACAATTTTTTTTTGTATTTTCACACCAATTTTTTTTGTTTAATGAAATAGAAACATATTTTGCAATAAAAATATATAATTTTTTTCTTTCAAATGAGTAAATTATGAAATTTTTTGTTTTTGAATAATAAGGAAACATTTTACATAAATTTTAGGTAAAAATAAATATCAAAAATAAAATTTATTCGACCTTCAGAAACCAGAAACATTCCAAAGGGCATAATTTTATCGCATTTTGCTAAATTTTATGTGCGCTTTTAAAAACACCGACTACTTGTTCATCTTCTTCTTCTCATTTTTGTTCTTCTTCTGCTGCTTTTTCTTCTTCCTCTTCTTCTTTTTCTTCTTCTTGATTGGCGAGCTGGCCGCTTACGCGATTTTGGGCGAGTTTAACAAAATGCGCCAGTTATTTCTTTCTCGTGCCAGTTTGAAACTCCAAGAGAAACCAAATTATTTTCCACCCGATCTTTCCAACGCAGAGGAGGCCTTCCTCTTCCTCTACTACCACCAACTGGTACCGCATCGAATACTTTCAGAGCCGGAGCGTTTGTATCCATTCGAACGGCATGACCGAGCCAACGTAGCCGCTAGATCTTTATTCGCTGCGCTATGCCTGCGACTACAGTAAAGCTTATACAGCTCATCGTTCCATCGCCTGCGATATTCGCCGTTGCCAGCGTGCAAAGGTCCAAAAATCTTCTGCAAAATCTTTGTCTCAAATACTCCACGTGACACCTCATCGGATATTGTCAGCGTTCACGCTTCTGCGCCATACGTTAGGACGGACATGATGAGAGCTTTGATGACTTTACTGCTCAATTGCCTACTTGGTCCCAAGTAGCACTTATTGGCAAGAGAGATCTTCGGTTGGATTTCAAGGCCGACATTTTTATCTGTTGTAATGCTGATTCCTAGAGAAACAAAATTTCTTACAACCTCGAAATCATAACTAACAACAGTGACGTGGGCGCCAGTACAGGAGTACGCCGACTTTTTTGTTTGATGACAGGAGGTACTTCGATTTGTCCTCGTTCACCACCAGACCCATTCGCTTTGCTTCTTTATCCAGTTTGGAGAAGGGAGAACTAGCAGCCCGATTGTTAAGGCCGATTATGTCAATATCATCGGCATACGCCAGCAATTGTAAACTCTTAAAAAAAATTGTGCCTGAGCGATTAAGTTCTGCGGCTCGTACGATGCTCTCCAACATCAGGTTAAAGAAGTCACACGACAGCGAGTCACCCTGTCTGAAGCCTCGTTTGGTTTCAAACGGCTCGGTAAGATCCCTTTACGAGGATACCGAATTGAGACATCGCGGCATATAGGCAACTCCTTTTTGTGCTGTCGAATGCAATGTTCTCGAAAGATCGACAAAAAGATGGTGTGTGTCGATTCTCCTTTCATAGGTATTTTCCAAGACTTTGCGTATTGTGAGTATCTGATCGATTCAGTTTTCCCAAGTCTAAAGTTACACTGATAAGGTCCCATCAGTTGGTTGATAGTGAGCTTAAGCCTTTCGCCCAGTACGCTCACTAGAACTTTATAGGCGATATTTAGAAGACTAATCCCGCGGTACTTGGCACACATTGCAGGATCGGCCTTCTTATGGATTGGGCAGAGCACACTTAAATTCCAATCGGTAGGCATGCTTTCATCCGACCATATTTTGCATAGGAGCTGATGCATGCACCTTACCAGCTCCTCGGCGCCATGTTTGAATAGCTCAGCCGGCAGCCCGTCGACTACCACGGCTTTGTTGTTCTTTAGCCGCGTTATCGCTATTCTCACCTCGTCATGGTCGGGTAGCGGAACGTCAATTCCGTCGTCAACGATTGGGGTATCGGGATATTCACATTATATGTAACATGCACAGCTGTCACTATTTAAAAAAAAAATTTTGTCGACTCTCGCTAATTAAAACCTGCGATATTTCACTAATCCCCTACAAAATCTCTTTATATTTCGAATTATGTCCATACATTTTTATGCACTAGGTAATTCGAACCGAAAATTCGAAACTAACATTACTACGTGGTCAAACACTCGACAATTCAAATTTGCAAAGTTTCTTGGTGTGTTAGTAAGAATTTTGAATTTTGCGACCCCCTGAAAATACCTTTACTGTGCGTGGTTGCGTGTTACGCATAAAACATAGGCACATTTTGACGCACGAATCGTCAGAGTAAAAATTTGTATTAAATATGAGTCCTAAAAAGTATAAATGTTTGACGATTGCTGAAAAGAAGAAATTAATTGCAAAAGTAGAAAGAGGTGAGAAGAGAAGCGAAGTTGCAAAAGGTGTTGTTCAAGTGGATGAAGATGTTGCTGTCTCAGGATCACTAATCGATGGCGAAATTTCATCTGCGACAGATGGGAATGAAAAGAGCAACGATGAAGATGAAGATGATACATCAGAACCTTTAGCAGAGATGTCAGTGCGGTAGTGCAAAAAGCCCAACATTGTGTGTAGTAACGTATTTATGTTAAAATGAGTATAAAACCCAAAATATTATATTTTTCTTAATATTCTTTCAATGCAAATGTTCCAACTCTTCTTTCTAACACAATTGACCTGGCATCACGTGGAATCCATGCAGAAGAAGAATCAATTTTTATTTTGCTGCACATCTTCTACACCTCCTTTTTTAGCTTGGGCTGCTATCTTTCCTAGCTGTCCATATTTTTCTTTCTTCTATCTCTTTTTTTTCTTGGCCATATTTTATTTTTTAATTCCAACTGTTCTTGATACCTTTAATTGCTGTCATTTGTACCTGTGTTGTGCCTGCAGCTTGTTTTGCTACATTTGTTGTTGCTGCTGTTGTAATGTTCGATTTTATGGGCAGTGGTTAATTGAAATTTTATGTTTGGCCCAACGAATATGCCAGAAACACCAAAAATTGCATTCGACAGCCAGGGGAGGGGCAGAGGCTGCGTGGATGAACAACGTCGCAGGCGCTAAACAGCCACGAGGCAACATAATGTAACATACATGCATACATACAGAAACATTTGTACACTAATATATTTTTATTACTCGGCGAGTTTGAGTCAGATTTAAAAATTAGTGTGGGGAGATCAAAATTATGGCAAAATTAAAAGGATTGCATACAACAAACCTGAAAACCTCTAAATGATCTCATTTTGTTCATAGAATTTCGCACAGATGGTTGCCTATAACGAATTTTGTATCTTAAAGGCGTACTTAAAACTATAAATAGAGGAGAGTGGCATAAATTTACCTCTGAAATTGAATCCAAAAAAGTTCCCTAGGTCTGAAAAACGGCGGAACTAGTTTACCTCTGGCGGCACCGCTCCTGCTACTTCGCGTGAGCAACAGGTCATAAAATTACAGAACATTTAGGAAATTCTTCCCAACCAAACTTGGAGGTACGTCCTTTCCTTGATTAGCTGTTCGTTGGAAATATTCTCGCTAGCCATCTTCTCTATATCGGCTGTTGTTTGAAGGTCTTATTTTCCCACAACACTCACTATGCTTTAGCAATTGGTCAAAATAGACGCACTGAGGATATTAGAAAATTTCTCCTCTGGACTTGCCACTTAAACTTTGTCGATTTGAAAAAAAATTAATGAACAACCCAATCTCAGAACTACACACCATTGATTAATTATTTTGGTGGCTATATTAAATGGTTTTATTTATGTATAAAGCGGTTATTCGAAGGTTAAAAGCTCTTTTGTGATGTGTACGAAATATGATTTTTCAACCTCCTGAACCAACTATCCACAAATCCCGACTTAACTTCTCCCTCTTGCAGAAAAAACTTTGCAGCTTCAATATCGCCGAACTTAAGATCCTTTAAGATTCTCATAAAGAGTCGTATTGTTTTGGTACCCATAAATAAGGCGCATTCCATTGTCCGGCGAGTGTCTTAAGCAAAACTTCGTACGTGACAAAGTTGACTTGCCTACTATTATGTTTTCAATTGCTTCGGCTAGGAAATGTGGGAAGACTCTTGTATCACAGAATACTATACAGATATGATAAGAATCTATGATATTCGTTAAATTCGTTAGGTTTGATCGTAGCTCACCGTAGAGCTTTTTTGGCTGTTAGCCAAGTTTAAGAAGGGAAAGGTTCACTATAATTTTCACAAGCCAAACGGGGTCAAACATCTGGGCAAAACTATAAGGAAAGTGGTCAAGTAAACCTATAGAAGGCTTTTTAGACAGAGCAAGGGATCTGAACCTATGGTTGATAACACTAATTTCACAGTTCAATCGTTCATTCGCTTGTCACTTATAGCTCTTCAGTGTTAGGTTGGATGCTGACAATCTTAACCTGTGTCTGCATGATCCATAAAACTCTTTGAAAGACGCATTTATTGCCATATTTTCAGATAATCAAGCGACTATTAAGGCTTTTTCCAATTGGATACTCACATCCAAGCTTATAAAGAAAGTTTTCTGACAAGTAAAAATACAGTACTCCTGTTTTGAATCTGATCTCTGTGGAATGGCAGAAAACGAGTTTGCAAGCAATGATGAGAGAAGGCTCACGGATAGGCTAATGAATAAGTGAGTACAATCAAGGCGAACTATGTGAGGGGCGTTTGTGGGTTTCAGGCAAGAAGCAAAACTTTTCGGATACCTCTTTACTAAGTTGAGAACGGTAAGATAGCTTACAGCTTACCTCACTGGCCATAATTGACTAGGTTCACTTCTACGCTGGATGAAATGTCTACTGAGACAGAATACCCCACTGGAGGATAACTCGTCTGGGGGACTATGTAATGTTACAAAGCATTTCACGTGAATAAATCTAGATAAGTATGTTTTGGGAACAGTATTGCCCACCTTAAGCCTTAAGGTCCCTTTTGTATTAGATTTGTAAACAAAAACGAAAAGTTGGGTTAGGTTAATGCAAACAAAGAAGATAAACTCTTATCGTTCCTCTGTCTCTTATTTCTACCATATATTAAGTCACATCTTATATGTTCTTATTTTCGTGATGTTTGCCTCTGAAACAGCACTCGCAATTCTTCTAAAATTGTTCAGGAATGTAAGTTGACGCTAAACTTTGTTGCAAGGCGAAATGAGCTTTGCGCTTGGAGCTGTGATGTTCAAGACAACGTACTTAACTAAGTACGAGAGGTGCCTTTTATATGTCGGGATTTGGCAACCCTGGTGTTGCAATCTGGCAACTGACAGCTGTATCGCAAAGTTTGACATTTTTTGGCTTTTACGTACTCAGAACGTTTTGAAATACCAGCGCTATTTGTGTTGTTTACAGTAACTTAAAAGATTAATCTCGATCCAAAACTGGAATTAAATCGTGAACATTTTCGTGCGATTATTTTTACAACTTTCGACGTGGATTAACTCAGCAACATTGCATGGATGAACTTAATTCATCAAGAACCAGTGTTTATCGATGGTGTGGTGAATTCAATCGTGGTCGTAGTTCACTCCAAGACGAATTTCGTGAAGGTCGTCCAAAATCAGTTGTTGTTCCGAAAACCATTGATGCTGTGCGCGAACTGATATTGCAAGATCGCCATGTGACCTATCGTGAGATTGAGACAATCTTAGGCATTAGTGGGACCAGCATACGTTCAATATTGCATAAACATTTGACTGTCAAAAAAATTTGTTCGCGTTGGATCCTACACAATTTGTCAATCGCTCAAAAAAAGGCTCGCGTCGATTGGTCGAAGGAATTGCTCAAAAAATACGATCGCGGGGCTTCGAAACACGTCTATGACATCGTGACAGGTGATGAATCATGGATTTACGCGTATGAGCCCGAAAGTAAACAGCAGTCGACTGTATGGGTGTTTCAAGATGAGCCAAATCCAACAAAAGTTTTTCGCGCACGAAGCACTTCCAAGCAAATGGTCGCCTGTTTTTTCGGAAAAACTGGACATATCGCAACCGTACCACTAGAACAACGCAGAACAGTAAATTCTGAGTGGTACACAGCCATTTGTTTGCCAGTTGTCTTCCAAAAAATTAGGAAAACCAATCGCCAAAGACGGATCACTCTTCACCAGGACAATGCGAGCTCTCACACATCGGCTCAAACAACTGCATTTTTGAGCACCCAAAACATCGAATTAATGGGTCATCCGCCGTATAGTCCTGACTTGACACCGAATGACTTCTTTTCATTCCCGTACGTAAAAAACAAACTGAGAGGTCAACGTTTTTCGACACCTGAAGAAGCGGTTGCAGCATTCAGAATGCATGTTTTGGAGGTACACCATTCAGAGTGGCAAAAGTGCTTCGACAATTGGTTCAAACGCATGCAAAAGTGTATAGATCTTCATGAAGAATATTTTGAAAAACAATAAATTGATTTTCGATGATTAAAATTTGTTTTTGTTCTGTAATCCCGACACATAAAAGGCACCCCTCGTATAAAGGAAGCAGTCGACTATTTCAAGGCTATCAGCACAAAGTCTTATGAATACCATCGATGTAGCATTGACACCTGCCCAACAACCAAGTGTTTCCTGAAATGGCTGGCAGGGTGGTAGCAAAATTCCTTCTCAGACAGAGGAGGAGTGGGTTAGGAGCCCTTAGTAGACTAATTACGGCGCACAATCCATGAACACGGCACTGTTTTTATCATGTTTGGAGGTTCAAGGTAGTAAAGAGCATTTTCTTTCCCGCTATCGTACTTTCGCCAGACGCTAGATGATACCCTTTTGCGTCGGATGTATTGAGAACAGACTAGCTACATTCTTTTCCCTTGACAAACTACTAAGATTCGTCAAAAATATCTCTACATTTGCTGAGCAGTAATGATATACTATTGAATAAGTAAATAAAGGAAAGATCGGCCGCCATAGCCGAAGGGTTTAGTGTGTGACTACCATTTGGAAGTAAATAACATAAATCCCGAGCATGAAACACCAAATGATAGACACAGTTTTTTCTAATAGCGGTCGCCCCTTGGCAGGCAATGGCAAACCTCCAAGTGTATTTCTGCCATGAAAAAGCTCCTCATAAAAATATCTGCCGTTCGGAGTCGGCTTAAAACTGTAGGTACCTCCATTTGTGGAACAACATCAAGACCCACGGCACAAATAGAAGGAGGAGTTCGGTCAAATGCCCAAAAAGGATATAATCGATAAGACATATCGATTGGCTCGTGCCATTTGATGATGATGAGACGGGCCGCCGCAAAATGCGTACCAAAACTGCTCAATTTCGCCCAAAAGCAGCATCGCATGAACATTGCTACTGAGATGTTGGACTCTGTCCGCGACGACCAAATTTGCTCCACAGGGTCATAACTGGTGGGTTTATGGTTATCGAATCGTTGGTTTATGGTTATGACGTGGAAACCAAAGTTCAATCATCTCAATGGAAGCTGCCGCACGAACCAAGACCGGTCAAATGTAAAAGTTATGCTTACCGTTTTCTTCGATTGCAGGGGCGTTGTGCATCATGAGTTCTTGTCACAGGGTAAAACGGTCAATAAAGAATATTACCTGCAAGTTATGCGCAATTTGCGCAAAGCAATAAGCCAGAAACGCCCGGATTTGTGGAAGAACAAAAACAACGCACTAATGATGCCACAGCTACCATATTCAAAAGATCTTAATGAATAAATAAATAATTTTTGAAAAAACAAAAAATTCGCGATACTTGTTAAACACACCTCGTATAAGATAAGTTGTTTTTAAAAAAAATGTCCATACCCTTAGTTCAACAGCTGAGGCTATCAAATTCAGTGCGAGCTGCCGGACTGCCAAGCTGCTCCCTCTCTCGCTCATTCTTTGAAATTAAAACTAGAGTCAAATCTAAAACGCCCCAAATTGGCTGTTTGCTCTATATTTTATTCTTAAGTCTTAACACCTGTTGAATTACATTTGCTTCCCCTCCGTTCTACTCTCTCATCTCTTTTATTCTTAATTTATAAGTTATTGAACTTGAAGATACGTACAAATAAATAATAATAATAACTTCGAGATGGCGCAAAATTAATCATCCAATTTAGTTTTTGCATACATTTTTTACTAAATAAAAAAAATTTTTGAGTGATGGAAATCTTTAGTTTGTCCTTTACGCGCTCCACTGCTTGTCTGCTTGTATACCGCAGCTGTCTTGACAAGCGTCAAATATAATTGACGTACCACGACATGTACAAAAATTACAAATCTTCCGATATGTGATTAATTTTGCGCCACCTAGTAGGATGCAGTGCCCCTCTATTTATTGCCTTATTTATATTCTATCTTTCCCCAGTTTTCATTACTGTTTATTGGAAATCTATTTTTGCTACTTTTTGACCACCCTACGTACGCAAGTTCAGCGGTACATGGCTTCAAAGCGACACATGCCACACGAGCATGCCGCGCGTATTGTCAACATGCGGCAACATGTTGCTGAAGTGTTGCGTGTTGTTTCACGTTGTCGTTTCTTTTTATGTGTTTGTAGCTAATTTGTGCGCACGCGCCAAGCTTTTTTCACTCATTCTTTTATTTCTTCAAGCGTGACAAGCTGCACATTTGTGTTGATTGTTGCTAATTTTTTGGGTAATTTTCATTTCGTTTTTGTTTTTATTTTTTATTTTGCTTAGAGGTGCACAAGTGCAACTGTTAACATGTTGCACAACAAAAATACGGAACATAGATAAATTTAGGTACATTTTTTATTTGTTTTAATTTAGCTGTTGTAGTCTCTTGTTGCTGCTGTTTTTTTATTTTTTATTTCTTTTTTATTTTTGTCTCTCTTTAGCCGAACCGGCATTTGTCTTAGTGTCCGTGTCGGTTTTGGGTAAATTATGGCAGGCCACTCAAATTTATTTAGCAAAAACCAGCAGCACCCAATCATTTAAACGCGTTTAACGTGAACAACAACTACTGTACTGTACTAAAGCCTACTGTACTTGACGCTGCCGAAATGAGTTTGAGGTGTTGCTGGCACTTTTTCTCCTTTTTCGATCGCTTTGGCAGCGCAATATTGCAACACAACGTTAGCGCCTTCGAATTGCCGAAAGTTTGCTTGAAAATCGCTGGGGGAATAAAGGCTTTTTGCTGTTAGCATTCCGCCGGTGTTGCTGCCGCTACCGCTGGCTGAGGCTCTAATGGCCTCGTGACACCCGGCTGGGGTCTGCTTGTGGCAGACGGCGGTTGTACTGGATCCATACATCAAAATCACACCATTACTTTGGCAAGTCTGTGTGTGTGTGTGTTTTGTTTTTGGTGTTAGTGTGATTGTTGTTGTTGGGTTTTATCATTGTTACCACTGCTGTTCCCAACTGTTGCTACTGTTGCCGATAACGATCGTGTTGAATTAACACTTGGCCATTCTTTCAGTTACTTCAACGATATTACTGGTGGTTTTTATGTTGTTGCTGCGCTTGACTAATTACAACCATATACAGTGTAACCTCACCTAACGGACACCACTATTAGCCGAACGCCTCCCTTAAGCGGGCATTTTTTCTATATCAAATTTTATGTATCGGAAGAAGTTACCATCTTTTGAATGGACACCTCTGTGGGACGGACAAAAGCTGACTGACGGTGAGTCCGCTCAATATAGGTTTCACTGTATATGCACAATGGGTAGACGTTTGTAAGAAAGCCGTTGTTCGGAAAGCTTCATATGCTCAAATGTGATTATTCTGCCTCAGTGAAGTATCAAACCTCAAAATTATATAAAAATAGAGAATTCTTCCCAAAAACATACGTCAGTCTGTTATCACTGATTTACCATTAGAGATACTGGGGAAGAAAAAGGTATACAAAAACAAAGCAATTCAGCAGCTCATCCAATCATGGACAATTTTTGAGGCCCTATGTTCCATGCAGGAATAAAAGTTCCCAGAAAAAGCGAGAGTATATTTCACGCTGACGAATCGCAGAAACTGCACCATTTTAAATTGAATACTTTGAAGATTATTCTTCTTCTTCCTGATTGGAGCGATAACCGCTTAAAAGATTTGGCCGAGTTTAACGAAGCGCGCCAGTCATTTCCTTCTCATGCTAACCGGCGCCAAGTGAAGCCAAATCTTTGTTCACCTTCCGATGCAGAAGAGACTTTCCTCTTCCCCTGCTCCCACCAGCTGGTACCGCATCGAATAGTTTCTAAGTCGGAGCCAGTCATGGGACGACATAACCCAGAGAACGAAGCCGTTTCGAAGATTAAAAAATAAATAAATAATTGGCGCGTACACTTCTGTTAGGTGTTTGGCCGAGCTTCTCCTCCTATTTGTGGTGTGCGTCTTGATGTTGTTCCACAAATGGAGGGACCTACAGTTTTAAGCCGACTCCGAACGGCAGATATTTTTATGAGGTTTTTATTAATTTTGCTTTCACCGAGATTCGAACCAACGACCTCTCAGTGAATTCCGAATGGTGATCACGCACCAACCCATTCGGCTACGGCGGCCGTTTCGAAGATTATACTTGACAAATTAGACGAAGAGTCTGCATTAAATACTACCGCCAATAGCAATTTATAAATATAAATCAAATAAATACTCATTAACGACCAGTTAGTTAGTGTTTTTCAAGGCCGTCACACCTCTTTCTCAAAGGCAGTCACAAAAATCATCCTTTTTTTATAGGAAAAAGGTTCGTCAAGACGATTTCAAAAGAATAATCACTTTAGATTACTGTCTTGCCGAATTCTCCGTATCAGATGGCCCGACAACTGGGTCTCAAATGTGGATCTACTCAATAAATGTAACCAAAGGCCTAAAAATATTGTGATTCAAGAAAGAAAGTGGCGCTGGATAGGACTTCCAAAGCTCGAAAACAGCAGAACTGTTTTTTACTGAAATCAGCAGAAAACACGAAATAAAGAACGTTCAAGCAGCTCCTGGCGTACAGACGAAAAACTGACATGAGCACAAATTAAGACAAGAGCTGAAAATCGAAATCAATAGAAATCATTTGTTGTGGCACTAAGCATCATCAGTCACTTTAGATATCCACTCAGCGACAAGAATAAGCTCTTTTCTATCTGCAATTTGATGAAGCATTTCTTTGGCAGAGAGCTCCTTAGAAAATGGAATTAGCACATTAGTTGTTTATGTAATGTCAATGGAATAAATACGGATAGTCCCATCTTTAGAGTTTTCGAAGCGATGTCTGCTGATGATGACAGAGAATATACGATTCCGTGGATATACGATTCCGTGTGGATTCCGCTTAAACGAAGTAATTTTTTAAACGACTCCAAAAAGCTGTATAATTTGAACTCCAAAACTCTTTATTGTTTTCTAATTTATGTTCGCCCACAATTTTCGTCAAGCTATAGAGAATCAAATTGGCTTTGTACGTGGCAGTCATACAGTGGCGACTGGTCTCGAAACCCACGGGGGATATGAAATATCAGATGATAGAAAACAATTTTTCTAATAGCGGTCGCCCCTCGACAAAAAATGGAAAATCTCCGAGTGTATTTCTGCCATGAAAAAACTGTATAAAAAAATCCATCTGGCGATCGGACGCACATCACAAATCTGGCATCTTTTACCAACAACTTTCGTTGAAAGAAGTTTACAGACTTCCAATCTTCTTCTCATTTCTTATCATTTCCAGTAGGACATCAACTGGAAGACTACTAAAAATTTTATTATTTTATCTATAATGCAGATTTCCCATTAAGAAGCAGATAAAAATCGCATGACGCAAGATCCGACGAATGCGTTGGTTGGTCGAAAAGGGAATCCTTTACATGGCTGGAAACTTCTTGACCGGCAATGAGGAATGAGTGCGTACATTTTCTTAAAGGCTAGCCCATAACTTGTCCTTCTACTGCCATCATCCACAGTTACTTTGGGTGCCGTCAACACAGATAATAAGCAAACATTTGTGTGAAGTTACTTGTTCATGGATATTTTGCCTTTTTAAATAAAACAATAAAAATGAATTGCCGTTTTTTGGCTTGTGAAAGCACGAATGTTAATGAAGCCTCCAAATATATTTTTTTATTTTTTTTCTTTTCATTTCGAAAACAAGTGGACGCTTATGCTTTTGGACCTACAGTTTTAAGCCGATTCCGAACGGCAGATATTTTGTATGAGGAGCTTTTTCATGGCATAAATACCCTGGGAGGTTTCCGATTTCCTCTTAAAAGGCGACCGCTATTAGAAAAATATTTTTCTATTATTTGGTGTTTCATGCTCGGAGACTCGAACCTGGGCACTTCCGAATGGTAATCGCACACAAATCCATTCGGCTACGACGGCCGGCAGGGCTGCTTTAAGCTCGAAGGCAGGGCGACGGAGGTAGATATTCCTAACATCTGTGATCTCTTTCAGTTTTCGGCGCCTCGACTACGGCACTATCTGAGCTGAACTGAGAACGGTAATGAAAGCCGTCGTGGCTGTGTGACTAGTATGACGCAATGCCTGAAAATGGTATCTACATTTTCACTGAAAACCAGGCGGCGATGAAATACCACACAAAGCAGTTGACAGCCTACAAAATAGCCATGAAATGTGACACCTCTCTTAACGAGATAGGTGAGTCATTTCACCTAAAGGTAACATGGGTTCCTACCCATTGCGACATTGAGGCTAACTGCAGAGCCGATGAACCAGCGATACTCGGCACCAATTTGACCGATGAGTACATAGACAATGACATAGGCATACCCTACAAGCATGTAAGCTACTTATCCTTGAGGAAATCGTAACAGCAGCGAACGAAAGATGATGTAATGAAACCACCTGCAGAATTGCCCGATAATTGAGGCAGGCTCTCAACGCTAAACGCACAGAATATTTGCTAAGCTAAAATAATCACAGTCTTGGCACACGGTTTTCAGTCATAATGGGTTGACTGCCTAATGGGTAAGCATGCCCAGAGGATGGGTGTGCAAACACATGATTCCTGCAGAAATTGTATAGATGAGGAACAGACAATCTCGCACCTACTGTGTTACTGTCCTGCTCTATCTAGACACAGGTTTACTATTCTAGGTAGACGCAGTTTTGCAGAAATCAAAGATATTCTAAAATTTTTGAAAACCACACACTAGTTTTAGGAGAGATAGGGACCAGTTCCCCACGCGGCATTACACACTTGGGCTATGAGCGTAAGTGTGTCCCACAGGACCACCGCTTCAGCCTAACCTAACCTAATGGCGGCCGCATTAAATGGAGATACATTAGGGCGGGTCGATTTAAAAATCGCTCATTGCTCTGTGAAAATCGTATTCTAGGGATCAGAATAAGAAAATTTGCCGAAGGAACCATACCTCTGAAAGGAATTCTGATGTCCACCAATTTGGGTCGAACGAAAAATCCCACTTTGACCCATTTAGAGTGCTCCAATCGAGTCCAAATGTATGACCGACCCCCCTAACTTTGGACAGCCGATCCACCCATGCCAGTGGCACACCCCCTGGAACTCCCCTGGGGGCTTCCCCATACAATCATTTCAAAATATCACCATTTTTGGCCTTTACATGAGAAAAGAAACTAAAAAGTTCGACCCAAATTGGGGGACATCAGAATTCGTTTTAGAGGTATGGTTCCTTCGGCAAAGTTTCTTATTTTGATCCCTAGAATATGATTTTCACAGAGCAATGGGCGATTTTTTTTGTCTCCCCACAAATCGACCCGGCCTAAGATACATAGATCAAAACAAGCCCACTCAACGGGCTACCAAGTAGTTTATTATATTATTTATATTTAATTTAAAAACTTACAGGCTTAAGTTTACTTCTAATTAATCCAATTAATAAAACCATGTATTTGAAAAAATCAAAATTTTTAGAGTATCTCAATCTTTGGATTTGTTTTAAATAGCTCTTTTCTGTACCTCTTTGCCGAGTGATCTCTCAACATTTAAAAGCTGCTGAAAATGTTTTCTAATAACCAACGGATGCATTCAATATTTCTTTTCCCAAAGTCGAAATATATCCAAATTGCATTTTTATTGCTGTTCAATACTTTTTTCCTTTAACTTGCATCAACATCTTTTCAGCAATAGATTTTGATTTCCATCGGCATTTATGTGGTCCGACTAAGTTTTTGTTTTTATAATCACTTTTTTTTCTTGCTTTCCCGCTGCTTGCTATTTACACCATTGTTGCCTGTTTGTTATGAATTTTCGCTAAAGCGGGCGCAACACCTGGTTGTAATATTTTCTACTCACGTCATGGCGCCCCTTGTAAGTGCCTCCTTGTTTACTGAATCATTTCATTTTACGTTATTTTATTTATTTGGGCAACAACACTTTATCTTATTGAATTCATGTTGGACACGAGTATCCTGCACGTTGTTATAATTGTTATTTTTGTTGTTGCCTCCAATTGGTGTTAGACAATCCATTCCTGTTAAAGCATGATGCAATTACAATCAAATGCAAAGCACTCGTTTGACCCATTTCGGGTTGTTTGGTAAAAATTTTTGCCGAATGTAAGAGTTCAACTGCTTTTGTAAAACATATTATTTATGTGCATAACTACATACCTACAGGCCTACATACCGATATGCCCACATACAGATGTGCATATGGAGGTTTCAACAGCACGACTAAGCATTAAATGCAGTAAACACAAGGTGGCGTAATCAGCATAGCGGAAGATTTATAATTTTTCCAAATGGCGTCGTATGACAATTATAACTGGCACTTGTGAACCAGGCAGCTGCAGTATACAAACAGACAAGCAGTGGAGCGCGTAAAGGTCAAACTAAAGATTTCCATCACTCAAAAATTTGCTTTTATTTAGTAAAAAAGCTTTTCAGAAACAAAACTGATATAATGAAATTTCACTAAATTGCGGCGAGAAAGATTTTCTTACTTCACAAATATTTTTTTTGTATATCCTTGTTCACTCAGCTTGGGAGCATAGGGCCTCGACAAGACTCTTCCATCGTGCACGATTCTGGGCTGTTGTTTTTGCGTCGTCCCTTGCGATGTCGGCATTTGCTAGCTCGCGCTACATCAACCTTCTCCAAACATCTACCTTCTCTCCGACCGCGACCTCTGCTCCCTTGCTGGTTGCAGTCCACTTTCATACTCGTGAACTGATGGTTTTCTAAGCGTCTGACCCATCCACAGCGCGTCGTTGCTGATGGTGTTCGGCCAGAATATTCTACAAATGACGCGGAGGCATTTGTTGACGAAAGATTGTAGTCTCTGTGTGATGATGTTGAAGAGCAGTCATGTCTCACTTCCGTACAACAATACAGACTGCACACATGAACTGAATATTTGCAGTTTGGTGCGTCTGGAGATTTGTGAGCTCGTCCATACTGTAAGCATTCGCCCGAACACCATCATCATCATTAGCATTACAGTCTTGTGCAGACCATTGCTTCCACAACTACGGTTCTCCACTCCGATCGATTCTCTACTACTCCTTTCCAGTTTGTGATACCCATTTTCTGCAGGTCGGCTGTGACCTCATCTACCCAGCGTTTGTTTGGTCTCCCTCGACATCTCCGTCCAATTGGTTGTCTATGGAACGCTATATTGGCAGCTCTCCATTTGGGCATTCGGTACATGTGCCCCAGCCATCTGATTCGTTGACTTTTTATAAAGCGTATTGCGTTTCCATTACGTATCAATGTGTCTAGCTCATGATTGTATCTTATCCGATACGTTCCGTCATCTCGCCGGGAAGGACCATATATTGTTCGCAGTATCTTTCTTTCAAACCTTAGTATTTGGTCCATGTCTTTTGTTTTAAGTACCCATACCTCACTGCTGTATGTTAGTATGGGTCTTATAAGCGCTTTATACATTGCCATCTTTTGATCTCTTGATAGCAATCGGGACTTGAATAATTTTATGTGAGCAAAGAATGCTTTGTTTGCCGCACTTACTCGGTCATTTATTGCCACGGAAGTGTCAGAAATACTGCTGATGAAAAAACACCGCTCTTGCTTTATTTATGTAGTCTGCAGTTGGCATCCTCATCTGCTCCGCTGTCTGTCATGACAGTGCAGCTGAGGTAGCAGAAGCTTTGGACACATTCCACCGGGCACCCGTCAACCATTATATATTTATTGCTTTAATGTGATTGACTCTCATAGCCTTTGTCTTGGCGATGTTGACCTCTGCCTAGTCTGTCCGCCTTCGCTTGCAAGTCAGTGAGTTTGTGAGAAAGAAGCCAGAGGTCATCGCCGAAGTTCAGGTCCTCAAGATGTCTGGTGAGACTCCATACAATGCCTCTATTGTGCAGGATCAATTGGCTCATAACGTCGTCTAGGATAATGGCGAAGAGAAGGGGCGACAGCGGACAACCTTGCCATATGCCTGCGTTGGTGGTGAATGAGTCGCTGGTGTTGCCGTTGTGAAACACTGCTAGTTTGGAGTTCTCGTAAAGGGCTCTGATGAGGCGCATTATCTTAGCGGGAACTCCCTCTTCTACTGAAGCCAGCCATATTGAGCCTCGTTTGATTGTGTCGAATACTTTCTTAAAGTCAACGAACAGCTTGTAAAGCGGGAGCGCTACTGAACTGATTGTTGTACTATGATGCGAAGAGAAGAGGGATGTTCGGTGGTGATGTGAATCGGCGATCAGTAGTTCTGGCTGTATGCCATCTTCGGCCGTGACTTTGTTGAGCTTCAGCTTATTGTTATTTTTATTTTTATTTTGGTGGGTGAGGTAGGGTTCAAAATGCCTTCGCACTTACAGCGATCGTCGTCTACTACGTCGTGTGGTGTGGCCACTAAAACTATCCCCCTTCTGGGGAGACAACCTCCCCGGAACTTCTCGATATATTTCTTTACCGCGTTCCAGCTGTCCTCGCGTTCGAGCATTTTGCTGATTATGTTGCTCGGTGCGATGCCGCCAATCTGCTCCCACAGAGCATTTCTTTCCGCGAGCCACAAATAAAAAATGTGTGTTCAGCGTCATCGCTCAGCGCTGCGCAGTATATGCACTTGGAATCGGTTACCTTGCCCATGCGGTATAGGTATCTCCGGAAGTATCCGTGGCACGAGAGGAACTGAGTTAAGAAGTAGTTCACTTCCCAGAAGTTCCTTTGGACCCATTTTTCAATTGATGGAATAAGTTTTGCCGTCCATCTGCCACTCGGTTCAGTGTCCCATCGGCTTTGCCATCGCAGCATGGTTTCGCATCTCCGTTCTGAGAAGCTAGTGATTACGTGTTTCTTCTTGGAGTCCCACGCATCCATTCGTTCCCGGACCATGAGGTCGACGGGTATATGCCCGCTGATCACGAAAATTGCTGCACCTGGGACAGTGCGGTAGGCTGAAGCAATTCGCTATACTTCGCTACCGTACAGGAGAATTGAGCTTGTGGCCGCCATAATTAGCTTTCTTTTGCTCTGTTTTGGCACGCCGATGTTTGCCATAAATCTACTTAGCATACCCGCGACCTTTGCTGCTTTGGTAGCCGCATGCCGTATCTGGGTCCAGAAAGTAAGCCTGCAGTCAAGCTGAACACTTAAGTATTTCACTACTTTTTGGGTCACTAAGGACGTGTCGACTATTTGCATGCTGACTTCGAGTGGCTTCTTGATTGCATCCTTGATCTCCGCTAGATTAGGGCAGAATGTTGTTATTTTGCTGCTGGTTGTTGTGCTGCCTACTTTAAAGCTAAGAGCGATGTTGCTAATTGCTTCAAATTGTTCTTTCCATTTACGGATCTGGTCATCATTAGAGGTCAGTAAAGCACCATTCAGATTTCTAATTTGCTGGTTACTACTACTCTGCGGGCGCCTAACCCAACTATGCGGGTTGGTACTACAATAGGAAAATTTTATTGAAAAATAACAAAATGGCGGACTTTTGAAAAAAAAGGTATGTTTATTGGGTGGAAATCAGACTGTAGTATGAAAATTTAGGTCTGAAAAGAAAGGAAAGTAGCACCTGGTAGCAGTAGCATAACAAGCTTACAAAATAATAATCAGTTTAACTTTTTCGTTTCAGATGTCCTGAAGAGCCAAAATCCTGTTGACAAGCCACCTATCTTTTTTTGAAGACGCTTACTTTGGTGCCACACTACTATAAAAAAATTTGTCAAAAAAATAAATAATTTTTTTGCATACTATTTGATGCCAATAATAACATACTATAAAATCAAAACGATCGCATTTCATTTTCTTAAAAAAAATCCTAAAAATATCTAAAGGGTTTTCCAACAACAGGTGTTATTATATATTTTATTGCGCTATCGAGAGATGATTAAAGATTTTTTATGGCCGGAATTGGAAGGTATTGATCTAGACAACGTTTATTTTCAACAAGACGGCGCTACGTGCCACACAAGCAACGAAACCATTGATCTTTTACGGGAAAGTTTCCGGACCGTGTTATCTCTTAAAGAGGTGATCAAAATTGGCCACCGAGATCTTGAGATTTAATGTTTGTGGCTTTTCTCTTTGGGGCCACGTGAAAGAGAAGGTCTACGGCAACAGCCCAGGGTCGATTCAAGACCTCAAAAATGGAATTCGTGAGGCTATCGACGACATAGAGCCGCCACTTTGCAATTTGGTTATGGAAAATTTCATGAAAAGGATATTGTCCTGTAAGCGTGGTCGTGGTGGTCATTCGCCTGATGTTATCTTCCACTATTAATGGCATATCTTCCTCTTTACAATGAAATAAAAATCCAGTCATCCTGATGTTATCTTCCACTATTAATGGCATACCTTCCTCTTTACAATGAAATAAACATCCGATCATTTATATAAAAAAAATAGTTTTTTTCTTTGAATATCAAAATAACACCTCTTGTTGGAAAACCCTTTATAAAAAATTAGTATTTGACCAGACTACTATCATAAATGAATCATAGATGTTAACGAATTTCAGCGGGATACGACACGCAATGCAAAGTAAACTCTGTTGTAGCCTAACGCCGTCTATGAGTTTTCAAGTGATCCGTCAGTAAGGTCTACTACTAACAAACCTTACAAGTCGATATACGCAACCAAAAATAATTGTTCCATTTAAAGTTATTATAGTTAATATTGCTATTACTATTTTATTGCAAGTATTTTTTCTGTGAGGCAGGTCAAAATTCTGCTTACAGAGGTTAAATGTGAACTTTATTAAGACGACGCTTTATTTCACAATCTGTGGGTGTATTTGTGAAACATTTCCCGTATATATTAAATCACGTATGTGCATACATATGTATGCATAGCTGTAAGTGTCATTAGCAAATGAGCCAATCGGCCAGACAATTTATGATGCACACACACACACATCAACACACGTCCGCCTCAAACTGCACCAACCGATCAACCGATCAACGACCGACGACTGACGACCGACGAACCGACCAATCATTCCGACTTGCCGACAGCCGACTTAATTAAGCCAATAAAAATGTTGTCACCAAGCCCAGCTTAAAATGTCGCGTTGGCCAAACCAACAATCAGGCGAATGCGAAATTGCGGACAAATCAAAAAAAGAAGGTTAACAATATAACTATGGCAGGAGGGGAAAAAGTAAGCAATAAAAAGTTGACTGCAAGAACAACACCAACAGCGGCAGTAAATAAATATCAATGAAGCAATAAAAATGAGAGATTTTAAAGCGCGCAAAGTGCAAAATGCCACACTGAAGTGGCTGGCGGACAGCAGAGCGGCGTGTATGTCACAATGCCTGCCGGCCTGCCCACCTGCCGGCCTGCCTACAAAGTTAGACGACATGCGTTGTTGCAACAACAATAAGTGCAATAAAATATCGAGACTTAAGCCAAAAAACAACGGTAAGTCTGGGTGCCATAAAATCACATATAAAGCAGAGTGTGACAAGCCATTGTCAAGCGGAAAACTCCCTCACAGCAACCGAGGTGCCGATAGGAACGGCAATGGGGCGATGGTAACAGCAGCTGCAGCAGCAGCCGACGGAGTGACAGTAACAATTCTGAGAGTAGTAGAAACAACAACAACTACTAGCGAAAAAAGCAATAAAGCATGCATATGACGTTTATGTGCACAAACACAACAACTGCACCAAGTAAGGGCGTCGCTGTCTTCAGTCGCTAAATCAGATCTACGAGCACCTATTCAACATTGACTTTGGAGATTGATGCTGGCCTTTCGTCAAGATTTTTAGCTGCGACAACATAGGATAAAGAAACAAAAAGCGCTATATGAAACACCCTACTCATAGGTATACTTAATGGGTGATCAGATTGGAGGTGCTTTTTCCAAAAGGCTTTTTTGACAGATCACGCGTGACTACTGTCAAACTAAATACATATTGATCAGTCTTCATTGACATTTCATCATGGAAAGACTTACGCCTCAACATAATGTTTACAAATCGTACATTTGTATTACGAAAAAGGACGCTCTGTGAAAAGTGTTCATGGCGCACTCAGCCCAACTTATGGTGTACATAACCGTTCAGTGATGAGGCCCAGTTTTGACTTAATGGCACGTCAATAAGCAAAATTGCCGTACACGGGCTGAAAAGCAATTCGAAGCCATTCAGGAACAGTCATTACATCCGTTGAAAACAACCGTTTGGTGCGGCCTATGGGCTGGAGGAATCATCAGTCTATATTTCCTCAAAGACGAGACTGGCGCGTATGTACAGTTCAAAGTAAAAAATGTGTGAAAATTATACAAAATTAAGAATCAATTTACTTTTACTCGATATGACCAACTTTTGCCTTGACTATGGCCTTGAGACGGTCCAAAAATGAATCGCAAGCTGCCAGAATGTGACTTGACAGATATTTTGGCTTCCTCATAGACAATGGCTTTTTTCAGCGCCTCGAGACTGGTGACTCTTTTAGTTCGGACCTTGCTCTCCAAAATGACCCAAGGAGAATAGTCCACCGGATTTGCGTCTGGTGAATTTGAGAGCCATTGTGTGGACGTTATGAAGTTCGGAACGTGGTTTTTTAACCATTCTTGGTTTACTCGAGCTTTGTGAGACGGTGCCGAGTCCTGTTGAAATGTCCGTGGTCTTCCACCGAAATGTTTGTCTGCCCACGGCTTCAAAGCAACTTCCAGAATACTTTCCCGGTAATGTTTCGCATTTACCTTGACGCCAGTCTCGATGAAAACGATTGGAGAGCGCCCATCTGCGGTTACAGCAGCCCAAACCATTACCTGTGACGGGTGCTGCCTCCTGGTGGCCAATCGCTACCTCAAATTCTCGTATGAACGGTCGGTCAAATAAACCCAATCGTTTTGGGAGTTTACAAATTGTTCAATTTGAAAAATTTTCGCGTCAAAAAACACAAGTTTCGGAAATTGATCGTTTTCGGCCAAGCGAAGCAACTCCTTCGCTTTCTCAAGTCTGCCTTGTTGCTGCTTTGGTGTGAGATCATGCGCCTTTTGGATCTTGTAAGGCTTGACTTTGAGATCATTTTTCAGTATGTGACGGATGCTACGGTCAGATATTTTCAGTTATTTTGCCTTTTGGTTGGCACTTCGTTGGGGATCTCGCTCAAGTCGCTTCTTCACTTTTTGAACCATTTCAAGTGACGTTGCAGTCTTTTGATGACCACCTCCATGACGCTTCGCCCTGCTTCCAGTATTATCGAGTAATGGAGCGATAAAAAAAAACTTTATTTACTTTAAGGTGCTCGAGCTCACGAATAATCGCTGGTCGTGATTTTCCAGCCAAATATAATGCAATCTATTACTGATTTTCGTTTTTCGCGTTTACTCTCGGCAAAATGTTTCCGCCCGATTGTAGACAATACTCTGGACTGACATTTAGCTAACAGATAGCTGATCCCGTGCGCTAGCGATATGAAGTTGGTTACACCTCGAGTGCCGGACCCTGTATTATTTGTTTACTCGTGCATTTCTTCAAAGCAAAATTCAGAACAATCTATGCAGAAGGTTACTGAGCGCAGAATCACGAACGTGGGAGCTGTGAGATAACAGAAATAACATTTTTATGCCACGATCCCTCCCTGAAGAACTGCGAAAACGATCTAGTGAAGGCAGCTAGAAGAGAGGTCACTTGATGGATAGTCCGCTGTCTCAATTTCGTGACAAAAAATGGCTTCTTCTTCTTGATTGCCGCGATAATCGCCTAAGCGATTTTGGAAAAAAAAATTAAAATTATTAAACACCCACACATCTAAAATATTCTCGTGTAAAATCGATTTTTGTTGTTGTTTTGTGTTTTATTTTATTTTTTTAATCAATAGTGCAAAATCATCTAATTTCATGGTATGTAAACTAATTTTACATTACAGTGACTTCAAAGATTCCCCTCTCTCAATTCCCCTCTTTCATTTGCTCACCAAATTGGCAACGAGAGCAGAATGTCAAATATTGGCACAATAGCTGCGCACGAATGGCGCCAGGGGCTGTGGCTGCGCCTCTGGTCATATGCATACTTTTGAGACATGTAATAGCAGCAGGAACAACAACAGCAACTACAGTAAAAACAATAACTGCAAAAATAGTACCACTAGCAAATCAATTGAAATCAAAGCAACGCGTGTACAAAGTCCAGCTGCAACAAAGTCTTGCTTGCGCGCATGAGTCACCGTCGCAGTAGCAATAACAACAGCAACAGGCACAAAGCTGCAGGACAACAACAAAAATCAGCGAAAATAAACGCTCAGTAGTAATAATAAAAACAACAAAAGCAACGTGCATAAATAGCGAAATGCTTTGAACCCACCTACACATACTCACACACACAGCGAAGCACGCCAGCAGCTAAAATACTGATGGCGTATGCGCAGCGCCCCATAGCCAGACGCGCAATGCTAGTGTGTGTGTGTGTGTAGGCTGCTGCGGGCAGCTGTTGGTGGGTTTACTGGGCGTTTTTCTGCGCTGCGCAAGCACAATAAAATTATACTTACATATTTACTTATATTTGCATGCATACCTGCACATTCAAGCGATTTATTTATAACCAGCTATTTTCAAATTTTACAATACAATTTTTTATGTGCAACAACAATACGCTTAATGTTATTTCTTGACTTTATTTGCAAATGTTTTGTCTCTTACTTTTCTCTCAACTACGTTAATGCGTATGTATTGTGTGTATGTGACAGTGTATTGCTCTTGTTGTTGTTCTTTTATTTGCATGTATGTATGTAATAGCCACATGTTTACTAGCTGCCTGGCATGCCAAGTGCAACGGTAATTATGCAAAATGCAATATTTTGCCACATGCAACATCATTATTCAATTTTTCGATTTGGCGCTTTTTGCATTTTGAGGAGGCGTTGCCTAGAAGGCGCGCGCGCATACACGGAAAAGGAAAAACGCGAGAACAAAAAATGTTCGAAATATAGAAAACAAAGTTTTTTACGGGAGAGGTACTAAATTCTGCTTTTCAAAATTCTTTTGGATGAAAATTCTGTAAAAATCAAAAAAAAAATTCTGTCCAGCCTAAATTCTTTTGGTTCAATATTCTGTATTTAAAATTCTGTATGATCAAAATGATGGAGAACTGAAATTCTGGAATCAAAATTATTTTCGATCAAAATGCTGTAAAAATATAACGAAATAAGCAGATAACCTGATAAGTACGCTTACCTGAATAGCACATTTAGTTTATGAATAATGGAAATTTGATTTTATAGAAACAATGGTATATATACATATTACAATTAAAGAAAAATTCAAAAATTCATTCAAAACAAAAGTTATTACATTATAATGGCGAAACAATTATTATATTATTAAGTTTTTTGCAATTCGCTTTAGAAAAGAAACATGCCTTAATATAAGCCTTTTTTTTTTTGTTATTCTTTTAATTCTGTTGTTTGCTTTTACAGCCTTTTTCGTTTGACTAATTTTGTGACCATTTTGAATTTTAGCTGGTTTGTGCGAAAGCCTTTTAGATCATTAATTAGTTTGTACAACCTTGAGTTTCGTTTCCCAACAATAGCTTTTAGCCGACGATGCAAGCCTCAATACTGTTTTGCGTTCTGGGGAAAGCGATATTGGACTCATCGTGCACTGGCCAAAATTTTGGTGGGTATTTTGGCTGGGAGTTGTCTCTAGCTATGTAATTTCTTTCAAACCACGAGCAAAACTGTTTTGTATCTTCCTCTTCAAGAGTACTATAAAATTGATTATAGTACTCAGAGACTTCGTCGTGAGGCAAAAAAGCCAGAGCTTTTAACATTCTAATATGTAAGGAAAAATATGAATCATTTCCATATTTCTGAACCAATCTGCAAACAAAAAAAATTAAATATTCAGTACTTTATGGTAGTTGGGATGAAATTGTTCAGTATATCAATATATTACACAATATACCTTTCTTTTTGTATTTTACGCCAAATTATTTGACTAAAATGAAAGAAGCATCCTTGCAATCTCGTATCGGGAAAATATTTTTTGGCAGCCGATATAATACCTATCTCAAAGTCACTAAAGATTCGTTTTGGATTTAATTGTATGCCATATCCTCGAGCAAATTCATTGACAAGTCATGTATTGGCAGTATTTTGTTTTGCAAAACTCTATATTGAAAAATCGCACTTTTTTTATTTTTCCATATGTTCTTCCGATTTTTCAATACAGAATTTTGCAATGCAGAATTTTGACAATACATAATTTTGATGTACAAAATTTAAAATTACAGTGTTCCGCAATACAGAATTTTAACATTACAGAATTTTGCATTACAGATTTTTGAATACAGAATATTAAATACAGAATTTTAAATACAGAATTTTGAACCAAAATCATATTGTACCCAACCCGTTTTTTACTTAATAATTAATTAATTTCATTAATTTAGACGAATCCTCGGATAGTGTTTAGACAGACAATAAACGACATTCATCGTGAGACCTTCACCACCTCAAGCTCCCGTTCACCGAATGCCGTAATCGGAGTCCAACCACCACCTACAGCAGATGAAGAGCTCCAGCTTCCCCGTGAGGTGCGCGTAACAGTGGCACAACTACGTTCTGGGTACTGTAGCAGGTTAAACTCCTACTTATCCAGAATTGACCCCGACATACTAAACATAAGTCCTGCATGCTCACTAAATCAACTCATCTAACACCCCTCTCCCTCTGAATCCAACCTGTCGAAACAGCTAGTTATCCTAGGCCTAATGTTAGATGAGCTAGACGAAGACGGCCGGTGATTATACTACACTGACAGGGTTTAGTATTGCTGCTACAACAACAACAACTCCTTGGACAATGATATTGCTTTTCTCTATATTTCAGGTATATCGCAAATCATAAACTATACCGCTTGTGGGCACTACAAGGAAACAATGAAGTGGAATAGCTCCGCACGTACTTCACATCGAAAATGCAGATACAGATACAAATACCCATTGGGCAGTATTTTACGGCAGATAGTGTCAAATCTTCGAATTAACTAGTTTTGGAAAATAATCTCGTTCTAAGAGACCTTAGGGACCTACAGCTTTGAGCCGATTCCAAACATGACATTTTTTTATGAGGAAGAAATATCATCGGAGGTTTGCCATTGTTTGCCGAGGGGCGAAAAAACTGTTTCTATCGTTTTAACAGCACAGAGGACACACAGGTCAACAACGATAAACTTGAATGCGCCCAATCCGAATGGGAGCTCTTCCACCGCCGTCTGCAACAAAATTAGATACGAGTATAGAGTATAGTCGATCCAACGATCCTCGCCATGCCACGTGACTCCATGCCATCCAGAGTCGTGCCTGACAAGAGATACAGTGTGGTGCTGCCCGAAGCTCAACTGTGGTTAAACTCAGAAAATGAGCCCGGCAAACACTGTTTTCGCATTTTCACAGATGGCTCCAGGACCGAGCAAGGCTCCGGCTCTGGGGTCTACGTGGAATCCAGCGAGACAAAACTGCACTTTGCTCTTGGAGTGCATGCATCTGTGTTTCAAGCGGAGGTGTGTGCTGTTCAAAAAGCGATGAACTTTGTTGTGGAAAACAGACGGAGAGGCAGATCTCTTCAGATGAGTCTGCAGCGACAGCCTAGCAGCGCTCATGGTTTTAGACAGCCCCCCAACCACTTCAAGGGTAGTCGAGTCTTGTAAATCTAGACTGAACTATGTCGGTAGACATAATAGCCTGATGCTAACCCACGGAACACGTGGGTCTTGCAGGTAACGAGATCTCTGACTTTTTAGCCAGAATTGGCTCTAAAACCGATTTCCTGCTTCCCGTTCTGCCACTCCCTTCTGCAGCCATCAAAGTCACATTTAGCAAACGGTTAACCCACAAGCGAGCTTGGCGGGCTGAGAGAGGCTGCAGATGGACAAAACTGATGTTACCTGTCATGTCCGACCAACTGTCGCAGTTCCTCCTGTCACTAAGCAGAGGGGACTGTAGGAGGCTGGTTGGTCTGCTGACGGGCCACTTTCTATGGGCAAAGCACATGGAAGAGGTTGGCATCTCAGACAGTGCACTCTGCCCAGAATGTGGAGAGGAGGATGAGACGACGGACCACTTTCTGTGCGTCTGCCCCCTCTTCGTTCGAATCAAGCTTGAGATCTTTCGCGAACATTTAAATTGAATGGGCAATCTTTATTATTTTTGTGTAGAACCATCCATTACATACTTTTTTTTTAAAGATAATCCCTTTCAAATGTTTGCCATAACTGCGCCGTAATTTGGCCATTCGTAAACATCAATTTTGAATGAGTCGCTAAAGGACTTCGGCCGGTATCTCGCGAACAACTTTAGTAATGTCTCAATTGAAACTGATTTATCCACAAAGCATTTTGACTTTACATAAAAGTCACAAATAAAAGTCAAGTTCAAAAAAGCTGTGATATCACACGATCTTTGTGGTCAATCTACTTTTTCGAAACGAAAGATAAATTGCTCACCGAAACGACAGCGCAGTCAAACCATAGTTTCACGAGCTGCATGGCAAGTAGCGCCGTCTTGTTCGAGCTAAATGTGCTGGGGTCACTGGGTGCTCCTTTCTTCAACAGCCTGGGTCAGTGCGCCAATCTAAATCACATCAATCTTCTCCATAATATCACCAGCTCTGGTTAGCTGTAGATATCTGCTTGTTTGGAGGTCTCAGAATGCTATCAAAACGGCGCTTTAGTGCTACTTGAGGAGTGCCAGGCTGGCACTTCACCATTTCACCTATCTACCTACCTACCTCCACCTTCTCCTCGTTCCTGTAACCCATTGGAGGCAAACACCATACATTTTCCATGTGTTTGCATTAGGCAGTTCCCTATGATAGTAACAATCACTGTACTAATGGAAGGCCAGTCAGATTGGTAAGCGACTTAGTTCAACTGCTACATAATTTACATATATTTTCGCTTCATTTTGCTCAGTGCATTCACATGTTATTAATTTTTTTTTTTTTTTTGTGAAGTAAATGAAATTCATGCACAGACATAGTAATTTTGCGTTATTGTTTCTTGTTTACCATTATAATTTTCATTCAATGAATATTCGTATGTGACATTTTTATGTTCTTTGGTTGTTTGTTTTAAATAAACTCCATCACCTCCATCACCTCCGCCACTACCAACTTTATTGCCATCCATTGCCAACCATTGCCATCACAGGCCAGGAACAGCTACAGAACACCTCCGCCTAGCTACAAGAAATTATTACCGCGCGATTTATGAAGTGAATTAATTAAGGCATTACAGATTGTGCAGATACGGCTATCCATACTGATAAATGTATGCAAATGCAACGGCATATTGGCATATTGGCACATTGACACATTGATTTGCATTCAATGGCGCAGGAATGAATGTACTAATGTTTTTTGTTGTTGTTGAATTTAATGCAAATAGAATTGTATAGATATGAATCACACTGATTATGTTTTGATTCCGCTTTGATTTCAATTTGATTCTAACTCGAACTCATTTCGATAATCCATTAAAACGTTTAACGGCATTTGTGATCAGTTGGTAAATTGAAAGTGCAAGAGCATTCGAGTATTACTTTTATACAAATAAAAATGTTTGTTTTGAGTTACGCGCCCACTTGCATGGTGCGCGTACTTTTAGCTCATGGGAATAAAAATGTTACTGTACAGATAAATAAAATCGAACCTCTGTGCTCGATTGCTGAGTACTTATTTCGTTGGATTTTCGCATATTTGTATTCTAATAAACTAATCAATCAATTGTGGGATTACGTATCTTAAACACCAAGGCTGATACATTCATACTCGAATTCATATACAGACAGTTAGTCAAAAAAGTTTTGGCACTTAAAAAAGAGAAGAATCAACGGAAAATTCCAGGAACCTTAAATTTGCACTTTTTTGCACTAAACTTAAGGGGGAGGTAAGGGATAAAAATCGATTTTTTTTTTTTGCATGTTATTGTAGTAAAACATTTCAAAAATACCGTGTTAAAATTTTAAGTCAATCCGAGCAAAACTTTTTAAGTTATAGAGCATAAAGCCGAGCCGCCTCAAACATCTGCCGAGACGCAGCAGTTGCGCGCGTAGTCCGTTACAAACTTTAAACGCGGTTTTCTCGAACCTTTTTTTTTTAAGTGCGTAGTCATTGGCATTTGAAAACTACTCAACCGATCTTTTTGAAATATTGCACACATATTTTACATATAAAAAACCTCCTCTAAACGTTTTTTTTCGCCATTTTTTTTTATATTAAGGTGGTTTTACACCTACAAAATGGCGGCATTTTTTCGTCAAAAATCACTTTTTACTTCAAACGACTACCAAATGGCTGAAAATGAAAATAAATCGTCAAAATAAACTGTGGGGGGGAAGTTTAACTCATACTTTAACTAAATTATTCGATTTTTTTGATTTCAGATGATTCTACGCTGAGATATGCTGACTACTGCAAAATGTATTTTTGAAAAGACGTCTACGTAAATGTGCTCTCATTCACTCATTTTGCAATATTTTTACATGAAAATTGTATCAAATATTCTTGAAATGTTACTTTATAATATGCAACAACTTTTAATAAACTGACTTGAACCGTTTCGCTACAATAAATTCATGAAAAAAGTGTTTTTTTTTTAGGGTTTATCCCTTACCCACCCCCCCCCCCCCCCCCACAGAAAATTTAATATCGTTCCGGTGAATATTTTCGAAGTTGCACGCAAATTTGAAAAGGCGTTTCAGACTTAGACTCAGAGCTTTTCAAACTTTAAACGCGTTTTTCTCAAAATAGTGTTTTCCAAGTCGGTGACCAACATTACTCAAAAATGGCTGAACCGATTAGTCTCAGATTTTAGCACAAGCTTCTTAAATATATTTTTTAGTAATTAATCGCAGATTTTTTCTCAACGAAAAATATTTTGTTGGTTTTTAAACAATTTAAGGCCGAAATTTTGGTCAAAAATCGATTTTATTTTAACGAAATCTGTTTGGTTTTTTAATTTCAGACGATCCAGTTCAAAGATATACAGCCATACAGCCATGGTCAAATAAATAGCACATTTAGACTTTGAAAGCAAAGAGTTGAATATGTTTTTAAATAATTACTTTCTATTGGGAAAAAGCAACATAAAAACTAAAAAGCTTATTTACTTCCACTTTAAAACAAAAAAATTTTCATAAGGAATTTCTGTTCTGATTTAATTTAGACCGTTGGTAACTTTCGATACCTCCTGGACACATAAATAGCACATCCTAAAAAATTCCAAATAAAGGCAAAAATAGTAAACAAATCAGATAGTTAAGTAACAATATTGTATTACCAGATTAGTATTTTGTACTATATTCACCGTTTTTGATTACTTCTTCAAGCCGTCGCTCCATGCTTTCTACAAGCTTGTGGCATCTTTCCTTTGGAATCGAGTACCTTGAGGAGGCTTGGCCCACAAATCATCAAAATTTTTTTTAGCGATTTTGACCTTAACGTCATTCCAAAAATTTTCTATTGGATTGAGATCAGGGCTCTGCGCCGGCCAATCCTGTACATTAATTTTTTTGCTTCACTGTCTTTGCAGTATGCTTTGGCTCATTGTCCTGCATAAACATCCAATGTCATAAACTCAAACACAAATGGCTCCATTTTATTCTGGATTGTATCCAGATACTGAAATCTTTCCATTTTACCAACCACGCGAACAATCGGTCCAACACCATGCCAGGAAAAAGCTCCCCAAACCACGATGCTTCCACCGCCGTGTTTAATCGTCTTTTTTGTGAACCTAAGATTTAGCGCTTGATTTTTTGGACGACGTACAATAGTTTTCCCATCTGGTCCCATCCTATTTATTTCGGTTTCGTAGGTCCCTATTCCGTTTTTCCAAACTGAATAGATTTGTCCTTGTGGGCTTTTGCAAAGGCAAGTCGGTGTTTGATATATCTTTTTAAGAGGAGTGGTTTTGTTCTGCTTATGCGGTCAAACAGCTGGGCTTCATTAAGTCGCCTTTCAACAAACGTTCTGGACAATTCGCTTTTTTCGGCCTTCCAACTGTATAGAACCCTGTTAAGCCCAGAAATTATGCCGACTATTCTAAATGAATCTTTAATCTAACAAAAATAGAGAGAAAAATATTTACTTCTTTTTATAATTACGTAATTTTCCCTGAAATCGTCATAATCGTTTGCTTTGAAAACGATTTCCCAATCAAGGAAGTTATTTTTGTGTAGGCAATCACATCACCCACTTCATATTTACCCATGGCGCGTCATTTACAAATTCAAACCCAGAACCAAACCTTCGCAGCACTGCAATAAACAAATATTTGACAGTTGACAAATTTTGACTTGCATAATTACATACAAAACAGCAGACATCAGCGCCAACAGGCGACGAACGGCAAGCGGCAAACTGCAAATGGCGAATTTCGAAAATTATGCAAATGTCAATGCGTTCCCGAAAGAATCAATCAATTTGCGAGCATGGCGGCTTGTGATCGGCAAATACTGATTAGTCACCTACTGTGGCGTCAATTATGCCGCAATCACCAGCCAAATTGCCAAAAACGGCAGCTACTGTTTGCAGTTGCTCACGTACAAATGTTGGTGCCCTAAAATTGCACGGAATATGCAAACCTACATAACTAACATATCTACATACAATAAAGTTGACAAAAAAAAAACAAAAATTAAGAGAAAAAGAGTGCAACTAAAAATCAACGCAGTGCCCTAATGTGCACCTTCCATTCGCAGGCTTCGTTAACAGAGGCAGCTACTGTTGCATCGGTAGCTGCCAAACCCAACCTTAAAAAAATCGCTTTGTTTGTTAAACTATACTTAATACCTTTTTTACCCTTTTTCAATTGCAGAGCGTTGTTGTTTTTTTCCTTCCTTTTGCTTCAATCCAATCAAAAGGTGTCTTGCAATAAATTTTTTCGGCTTTGCCAAAATTTGCCGAAAAATAAAAGGAACAGTAAAAAGAAGTGCAAATAGTAGCAAAAAAAAACATGCACGCGGCACTGCTACAATACCCGCACTGCTGCATTTACGTGGCAAAAAAAAACAGTTTTATTGCCTCTGCACATTAGACGACCTGCTGCTGACGCAATTTCCTTCAACATTAAACCGACGTATCAGCGCGTTTGGATCTTCTTAATAAGGAAAAAAGTAAGGCAAAGCCGTAGGGTGTCACAACGCGCGCCTAAAGAGCTGCGAGCTTTGCGAACAATACCACAAAAAAAAATAAAAAAAAAAATAAAAAAAACGAGCTCAACTTAACTTGACTTAATATTGAACTTTTCAAAGCGTTGAGTTGATGTAAGCAAGTACTAAGTGGCAAGCGGAGATCTGGCTCAATTGTCTTGTGTCCCCAACTGCCTGCAACTGCTTACAAAAAGTGTACGATCAATGTTAACTGATTTTGTTTTTTTATATGTATTAATTTTTGGCATGTTATTGTTGTCAACGCTTATCAACAACGTTTTTGTTGATTTAACCTGTACTTGAACCCTTTGAAGTGCAGACACTCCATGCACTTCATTTTGTAATCTACCGAAAATCCTCCATAAAAAAATGTAAACACCGCTACTATAAAGCAACCACAGAAACTGACTCAAATTGACAACAACAACATGTACATATAAACATATACATACCTATTTGCAACATATATTTGCAAGAAAAAAGGGTGAGGTAAGGTTCACTGCAATGGCAACAATAAAAACAATTCTCTGGGTTTTCGCATATTTTTGCAAATATCCATAAATAGCTTTCCGTGCAAATGTATTGGGTCTTGATTTTGTGACTAAATTAGCCCCCAAGCAGTGTCCCACTGACGCACACTTGTCTGGCCTGCACGCTCGATGACTCTTTGCATTTGCTGTGAAATTTTTTATCAATGCCATACTTATCTGCTATGTTTTTGTTTACATATCCAGTGAAAATGCATGTGTTGACATTGCATAAGCTTGCAGTTTGTATTTTGGCGGGAAATTCTTAGAAGAAACTCTTTGCGATCGATTTACGTTGGCAAGAGGGGCTGATTATCAGGCTGGTTGGTCTTCCTGACCGCAGTGCCAGCGTGCGTAATAGGGTTATGAGGAGTTGAAGAGAAAGGCAGATACAAGCATTTGGTGAGGGGAAATCCAGGGAACCGAAAGGCTCAATTACAAAAAGTTTGTAGACTTGAAAGTTAATAAAAGATTTCTAAGTCGAGCTCTATATTCTAATTTGTGATGGGTGGGCGTCTTGCTGTTCTACAAATGGACTTGAATTATAGAGAAAATTGGGGAGAGTGCATGAGAACTACTCGAAAATGGAGGGACCTACCATTTATGGAACAACATCACGACGCACACCACAAATATGAGCAGCAGCTCGGCCAAACGCCCAAAAAAGGGAGTATGCGCCAATTATCTTCTGCTCAAATATGAACGAGACGGTATCAATAAAACGGTCGGCGGATGACATATGGCAAAAATAAATTTTTTGTTTTTTGGTAGGACTGTTATAATCGAAGAACACACTCGAGCTTGACTTGTTTACAGTAGCACAGAAAACAAACTATGTGACATATTACGCTGAAATTTGCCATGTAAGCTTATAACAGTCCTACCAAAAAACAAAAAATTGTATTTTTGCCATATGTCATCCGCGGACCGTTTTATTGATACCGTCTCGTTCATATTTGAGCAGAAGTTATGTATGTATTTAAGGTTTAGCAAGTCATAATGAATCGTTTAATACCAGAACAACGTTTCCAAATTGCGGAAATTTACTTTGAAAGAAAAAAAATCTGTTGGCGAAGTTCGTAGAGAACTGGCGGCATCTTCGGTCGTTATTTCTTTCGAAATGAGGAAACGGCTGCAGTTACGGGGAATGGCGAATGCTATCGACCCATGCTGACTAAATTTTTGTTTTGTTTTAACAATCGATTTATTTGATCGAATGTACCATCTAACTCGTAGCCGCTGCGGAAATACGCCGGATAATTAAAAAAAAAAATGCTATGAAATTATCTTCCAGTTTTTAATAAAAAACAAAATTCATTCCAACAATATTTATGTTTTCTTAGTAAGATTTTTGGGATAAAGACCCTGTTATTATTAACCTATTAAACCTATCAGCCTATATTAAACCCTGTTATTATTATTTCATACGGCTTTTGAGGATATTTATGAATATGTGACTATAACTTTCCGAAATCATTATTTTTCGTTTTGCTCTTTTTCAGATAAGGCATGGCCGACTGCAACTTAACTCAAGAAATCAAGAGACATGCAGGTATCGTCGCTACATATACTTGTATGTGCAAATCACACCGATTTAGAAATTTCTAATTTTCTTAAGTTCGCCTGATCATTCGTTCATAAGGTTCACTGTGACGAAAAACAAAAGCACGAAGAACATTCTGACACTGAATTCAGATCTGCCGAATCTGCAGAATTTATTCAACAAGAGCAAGCGATCATTGACGAGTACGCTTCAAAATCAATGAAGTTCCTTGCGAAGGAGCTTAATGTTTCTGAGGGTCTTATCTACCGAGCTGTCCATGAAGATCTTCGGTATAAATCCTACCTTGTGCGACAGTTTATGTTGGAGCAAACACGAGAAGAGTCAGTTATTCGATCAAAACGCCTTCTAAACAAAATTAAATACCCTGAGACGCCTGAGATGTAATGATATTTTTCGGACGAAATAAAATTTGGCCAAGATCAACCGCAGAAATGGCTAAAATGACAGATAGCTATGTTTCAATCGTACAGGGGTTCCTGTTGTTATTAATACGAAGTTCTATACTCAAGGATTTCGAATGAGTTCTGCTGCATATATCGGGGTTCTAGAGACAATAGGAAAACCCTGGATTGATTGGGTTGGGTTGGTTGGTTTAAGTGGTGATTCTTCCAGAATCCAACTAGCGCTTCCGCACCATTTTGTTGCCACATCCTCGTTACCAACTTGTCTGCCAGTTATTTACAGCATGACTATATCCAGTCTATGCGGTTCAGGAACCTTATATGGTTGTTGACATCTAAGCCAGACAGCTGTTCCAGACTCTCGAACAACGGTTTACCCAGGGTTAACATTCTGTCCTTCCATAGGGCAGGGCATTCGCAGAGGAAATGGAAGATTATTTCCTTTTTCTCCAGTTGTTTACAACTATGACGGTATGTGTTGTGAGGGATACCCATTTTGGCTGCTTGTTCTCCCACAGACCAAAAGCCAGTTATGACTGCCGTTAGTCTCCAGGCGTCCCATCGTTTCATGTTGATCAATGTTGACGATTGCTTAAGGTTGTAGGCGGGCCATAACGATCTGCTAATTTTGCATTTTGTCTGGTCTCTCCATCTACAATCTGCGGTTCGAAGGTATTTTAGGGAAATTGCACTCTTGACTGCACTTAGTCGTGTGAATACCGATTCTGCAAGAGCGTTATTCATGGCAGATCCCCTTCTTACCAGTTCATCCGCTTTTTCATTACCTACGATGCTCCGATTTTCCGGGGCCCAGATTGAGGTAACTTTATGGTTTTCGCTCGAGGTGGTGGTTGATTGGGTACTCGGCCCATACATCTTTCAGCAAGACTCTGCTTCTTTACACAAAGCGATGGCGACAGAAGATTGGATGCCTGAAAATTTCATTGAGCAGCCGCCTAACTCTGAGTTATTCTATTCATTATATGTCCAGTTCTTTTGATATCGCTTACCTCGTCTATTGCACAGCACAGCCTTAAGTTAAAAATTGTTTATGAAAACGTGTCGCCCTGTCTTACGCCACTCTGTGTGTGAAAGGCTTCAGATTATTTATGCTGTATCATGATTTTGTATTCAGTGTTTTGTAGGGTAATCATTACTAGCCTGATTAGTTTTTCTGGGATTTTGCATTTTTTGAAGATTGTTGGCATGGCCGTTCGCTTAATGTTGCCAAATGTTTGTTTGAAGTCAATAAAAATCAAATGAAGATCCGACCCGGACGGAAGCCACATTGGTACCCCGGCAACATTTTTTCGGCGTATTTAAGAAGTCCATTGTCTATAATATGAGCTAGGATTTCGTATGTTGTGTTGAAAAGTGAGATACCGCGGCAATTTTTACACTCTCATTTTTCACTTTTCTTATGGATTGGTATTTTAAGCGCTACATTCTAATCCTTGGGCAGCGTTTTTTAAAAGATCAGCTGTAATTTTGCCCTCTCCCAACGATTTGTGATTTTTCATGTAATTTATTGCGTCCAATGTTGCAGGTAGTTGTTCCTGTGATTTTTCCATAGTATTGCTTTTATCTGTTATAGCTGTATCTTCCTGGCTTTCTCCTTCTGCATTTTCCGCTTAAGGGGTTATATACAGTTAGAAAGCCGAAAAGAAGCAAATTTTCCAGAATTTTTTCTGAGAAAACTTTTAAATTTATTGATCTACAAATTTTTACACATATTTTGTTATCTTTTAACTGTATTTTAAGACTTAGTATTAGTAAAAATATTTATTTGGAAAAGAGCTACACTTGATCTCCGAGAACTTTTCTAAAAAAAGACGTTCTACTGTGACCACTATATCTCTGAACTAGATCCCCTGAAATTAAAAAACCAAACAGATTTCGTTAAAGTAATGTTAAATCTAGTAATTAATCGAAGAAATAGGCAAAATAATTTTTTTGGCAAAATGGCAAAAAAAAATCGATTTTTGACCAAAATTTCGGCCTTAAATTATTTATAAAACAAAATATTTGACTGGAATTTAGAATAATGTATATTGGGCAATTTTTGGCAAACTGTTATGTCTTTATTAATGAAACTTGGTGGAGATGTTAGTGAGGTGTTACGGAACACTCTTTATAACTCTAAATTGTTCGGGAAATAATAATTTTGTAATTATTTGCCTTCAAAATGCCTTCGGGAAATTCACTATAATTTGCCACATTACACTATATATTTTTTAACACTTCACTAAAATTCACCAAATATACACTCACACGCGTGTTTTTTCTGATTTTTATGCTTATATTCGAATTGCTTTTATTAAAATTAAATGCACATTCATTTGTCCATGTAATCACTTTCCAATTTTAAACGCGAATAAGAAGAAGATTGGAATGACAACAATATGGTGTTGCCGGATGCCTACAAATGAAACAAAAATATGAACAAAAATTAAGTATTTAAGTTTAGTGTTAATGATGGGGATGGGGATTATTGTGCGTCCTTACTACATACACGCATATGATGTTTTAATTTTGGGTTCAATGGTTTTAACACGGAAAGGAGTTCTACGCAAAAATACTGTGGATTGCGTAGCCGGAGTTGGACTGATGAGGGTTATTTTTTTTGAAGCGCGGGCGGAGGCCCGATAAGAAGTTCTAAGCAAAAATACTGTGTTAATTAAATTAATTTAATTTTAATTACTTTATTATTTTTTGTGATACGCTTAATATCATTGTTTTTAAGTTTAAATGAGTTGTATATTTTTATTTTCAAAAATATTTCTCAATTTTAAATTACAGCAAAAAATACTGCAGTTTTACAATGAACCTTCCACTGAACATCCCTGCATACGAACTTCGTTTTTATTTCAGGCGTATGGCAACACCAACTTTTCGCTCGCCGCCGGCAGGTTCGGTTTTCAGTTTTAAGATGAGGATACACCCCTCTATCCCCCCCTTTTAACCTTTTTTTTCAAAGCGATATACATTATACTAAAGTTTTCCCAAATATTTATCGGTGAGAAAAAATCTTCGATTAATTATATATGTATATATAATTGGCGCGTTACACCCTTTTTGGGTGTTTGGCCGAGCTGCTCCTCCAATTTGTGACGTGCATCTTAATGTTGTTCCACAAATGGAGGGACCTACAGTTTTAAGCCGTTTTGAAAAGCTCTGAGTCTAAGTCTAAAACGACTTTTCAAATTTCCGTGTAACTTCGAAAATATTCACCGGAACGATATTAAATTTTCTGTGTGTATTCTTAAGTAAATGTACATTAAGAAAATAAAATTTAAAAATCGATTTTTTGAAAATTCTAACTGTATAAAACCCCTTAAGTAAAATGCTACGGAAGGTACAACAAACGTTTTATTTTTTTATTGTACGTATAAAGTGATTCATTCAACTGAAGTGAAGCGTATTGCAAAGGCAGGCTGCATATTCTTCTTTAACCTAACCTTATTCTATTTCGGGTCGGCTCTCCTTATGCGAAGTCTCCAGGTCGCGCGATCCTGAGTCGTCTCTTCGCTGACGTTTCTGTATCGCTTGTCGTTTTCACTGGTATTTTTCAAGGTGTTTGGTGCACTGCCTGGCCCTCTTTTCGCTACCTCCAGCTGCAATACTTGCCTCACTGCATGATCCACTGGTCTTCTCATCACATGACCGTATCGGTTTTCCTAGAGATTAGTGCTGATTGGAGCAACTTGTTTGCTACCAATAATAAAGGTGTTTTGAATCTTGCCCAACAGTGTAACGCCATTCGCCCGCCTCAGCATCCGCTTTTCTGCCGCGTGCAGTTTCGGCTCTAGTTTACGTGGTACAGCCCAGCACTCTGGTGCATACATATGTCATTGCCTTCCTGATCATGCTTTTGTAGATTTTACCTTTTAATTTTTGTGGAATTTTCTTGTCGCACAGGATACCGGAGGCTTCTCACCAATTTTGCCATTCCCATTGAATTCGGTGAGCAATTTTTCGTTCGAAAGTTCCATTTTCGCTGACATAAGGAAGTCCTACTATCAGCCAATGAAGTCATTTTTAGAATATTTTGCTCAGTGATGACTGCGATGCATCGAGGCTGCAGGTGAGCTAACCTTATAATATTCTTAGTTTCAGAAAGTCAGTTAATTATCTGATCTTTAAAGCATAAAAAATAAAACAAGACTGCCAGCAGACTATTTTTTATGTTTCAAACACCTGAATATTATCAACAACAACCAGCCTGCCAACAATTTTTGGCACAACCTATAGCGCCGCCATCTACTCTGATAGCCAGTCTAACATAAATTTGAAGCTCTTTTAAGAAATCTAAATGAGTACTCATAATTCCCGTACGGTATTAATTGACTTTTCCCCGCATTTTTTGGAAAGCATAAAGAAAAGAAGATAAAGGTTCATGGCTTTAAAAATGTAATATTTTAATCAAACTTTAGGGTTACTCGAGTAACTATTAATCAACACATTTCGACTTCATCTTGATTGGCGCGATAACAGCTTACGCGGTTTGGTCGAGTTTAACAAAGCGCGGCAGCCATTTCTTTCCCGTGTTAACCGGCGCCAGTTAGGCACACCAAACGGGGTCAAGTCTTTCTCCACCTGATCTTTCCAATACAGAGAAGGCCTTCCTCTTCCTTTGCTACCACCAGCTGGTACCGCATCGAATGCTTTCAGAGCCGGAGCGTTTGTATCCATTCAGACGACATGACCTAGCCAACGAAGTCGCTGCATCTTCATTCGCTGTGCTATGTCTATGTCGTCGTAAAGCTCATACAGCTCCTTGTTCCATCGCCTGCGATACTCGCTGTCGCCAACGTGCAAAGGTTCAAAAATCTCCCGCAGAATCTGTCTCTCAAACACTCCCAGCGTCGCTTCATCGGATGTTGTCATCGTCCACGCTTCTGCGCCATACGTTAGGACGGGCACGATGAGAGTCTTGTAGAGTGTCAGTTTTGTTCGTCGAGAGAGGACTTTACTACTCAATTGCCTACTTAGTCCAAAGTAGCACTTGTTGGCAAGAGATATTCTACATTGGATTTCAAGGGTGACATTGTTATCGGTGTTGATGCTGGTTCCTAAATAAACGAAGTCTTTTACAACCTTAAAATCATAACTGTCAACAGTGACGTGGGTTCCGACACGTGAGTACGCCGACTGTATGATGACAGCGGGTACTTCGTTTTGCCGCGCTCACCATCAGACCCATCCGCTGTGCTTCCTAATGCAGTATGGAAAATACAGAACTAACAGTCCGGCCGCCGTAGCTGAATGGGTTTATGCGTGACTACGATTCGGAATTCGGAGTACGTTGGTGCGAATCTCCGTGAAACACCAAAATGAAGAAAATAACGGTCACCCCTCGGCAGGCAATGGCAAATATCCGAGTGTATTTTTGCCATGAAAAATCTCCTCATAAAAAAAATATCTTGAAACTGCAGATCCTCCATTTGTGGAGCAACATCAAGACGCACGCCACAAATAGGAGGAGGAGCACGGCCAAGCACCCAAAAAGGGTAAGCGCCAATTATATATACATATGTATATTAGACAAAATTGTGCCTGGGCGATTAAATTTTGCAGCTCGCACGATCTTTTCCAGCATCAGGTTAAAGAAGTCACACGACAGTGTCACCCTGTCTAGTATCAAACGTCTCGGAGATGTCCTTCCCAATTCTGACGGCGGTGCTGGTATTGAGCAGCGTCATTTTGCATAGCCGTATTAGTTTTGCGGGTATACCAATCAGACATCGGCAAGTATAGGCAGCTCCTTTTCGACCTGCCGAATGCAGCTTTGAAGTCGACAAAAAGATGGTGTGTGGCGATTCTCTTTTCAGCAAACTGCAATAGGGAAATTAACTACTTTTATTCTTTAATATATTTTATTCGATTAAACTAAGGGTGCAAGATAATGCTGATGGTTCAAGCAACTCACTAAGCAAGTCTGTATACTCTAATCGCAAGGAGTGACGGGTTTCTCGATAGTTCAGGTTCTAAAATTGCTTAGCTTCAAATTATCTGATGATAAATGTTTCATATTATGCTTGTACGAGCATTCTACAAAGATTAATCTCAAATTGTTCTAAACAGGGTACAACCAAATCAAAACATCTAAGGTCATTGACCTGATGTACTACATACATACATACAAACATTATTTCCTAAGACCGTGCGCGTCTTCTTTAACCCTTTTTAATACTCATCACTCCACAACAGTTCATTTAAATTCGCATAAAAAGACTTAAAAGAACTTAAATAATGCAAAAATACTGCGAAAATGCGTATTTTTCAAACATCGATCAAATAATTTACGAATTGCGTAATTTGCGTGAAGAAGAATACATATTTTCCATGCATTGTACTACGTTTTAAAAATAAAACAAAAATCCTTGAAAATGTCAATAGCCTTTTGGTGCGTAGCAAAATTCAGAAGAGACAAGTAACCCAATGCTAAATTATACAATTACAATAAGAAAATTTAGCAAGCGAAAAAGCGCGCGTAAAATTCTTCCTCCTATTCCACGCTAACTCAGTTGGATCATTACAAAAACCACAAATAAATAAATAAAATGGACGAAAACAATTCCAAGCCACACGTACACCCAAACCAAAGTGCTCAGTGTTCAGTGTTAAGTGTGGGGAATACTGAAATTGCCAAAAGTGTCAACGTACTGTCTGCGCGAAGCTGCGTCAAAGCGCTGCTACAGCGCTCAAGCACATGTTTTGCCACGCCTTACTATTACCGCCGCTTTACGCACTCACCGCCGCCACAGTTATGCGGTCAAGATCAATGTCTCCTCTACTGCGGCTTGAGAATCTCATTTGAATTTGGCAAAAATCAATGATTCCATAGCATCTTCGCGCCATAACGAATAAACAACAAAAACTGCTCTACTAACAGCAATAAAAACAACAGTGTAAAGAGCGCACGCACCTTGTGCGTCAGGCCAATTTATCAACACAACCCCGTACTCGCTATGCTGCCGCGTAGGGGGAGTACGTATTCACTTACAATACATACGCATGTGCATACATATGTTGGTATTATGCATGAGCATTAAATAATTAGCATATCATTTATGTATATTTTTGTTTTTTTGGATCTCTTTTTTTTTTTTGCTCATTTTTCTGGTCTATAGTTTATTTCGACGGCTTTGTGCTGAGGAAGTGGCGTGTTGTTTTTCTTGTCCCTTAGCTTGAATGTTTGTTTATTGAGAAAATTCCAGGGAGATCAATGATTCCTTGCCAAAATGAATTCGAAATTTTGCGTGTTCGCCTTGAACAAGAGTAGTGTAACTTGGCGTAATTTCGTGAGCATTGCTGAGTAACGTTTGCGCAAAATTGTACGCACATACGTAAATAGCTGCGCTATCGTTGTTATAGAAGCATAGAATAGTCGGCAAAAACTTTTAGTAAATGCTGCTATAGTAGAAATCCTTTCCGGGTCACTCCGGAAGCGTAGTAACGGCTGCCCGCCCTTGATATTTGGGTGGCGATTTGAAGGGACATGATGTCCTTGAAATAATGGGCAAGGTCGCTGGAGTTTTGAGTTTACAGATAAGGAGGCAGACTGGTCCAGCTTGCTAGCACACTTGCTGAACCTCTTTGAAAATATGCTTACAATACAACACAAACGAACTAATTTAATCACTAATTAGGAGGACAGACGTTCACGTTTCCACGACAGTCGGTTCTACGTTACCGAAACGACCCGGATTTATATCCGGCCAAGGACTGTCACTCCAGCAGCATTCACCGTATGTAAGTATGGGGAATGTTTATGCTGCTACAACAAAAACAGACGTTCACTTTTCCAACTTCCAGTAGTAGTAAAATCTTCTCATTTTTTAATGAAATAAAAAACTTACAAGCCACCTCTTGTTTCACTTTATTTTACATTTCCGTTAATTTCGGTTAATTTCCGCAAGAATGAAGGAAGTCTTGCGTTACACAGTGACATCTGCTGGGCACTAGACCTAATAATTGCGCATGTTTTGCTTTGACGATAATCACTTATGGTAACTCCATTTAGACCATTTGTTTGCAGATGGCGCGCGCTGCACTAAATTCGCTTTGAATAAAATTGTTGAATTTCGCATTCACATCCGTTTTATAGCAGGATTGCTTCTAAAATTGTCTAATAAACTTATTTTTATTTTAACAATAGCAAATGGAAACGACTAAAACTATTACAACATTTTTGCTTGCTTGGCGTTACCCGAGACAATTTTATATAGTCAATACGTGCAAAGGCATCCATACGTTTTTACTAATACACTCAGAATTCCCTCATTGTCTTCGTCAATGACGTAGGAAGACTCTAAATTTAACATACATATGATTTGAAATAACTGGTCATACGCCAATTCGGAGTTGCAATTCGCGAAAGAAAGCAAAATCTAGTCTCAAATGAGCGCACAATTCTGAGAAATCTATTTTAATTTGAAAATTTTGATAAGTATTATTGAAATATTTATTATTTTAATCTACGGTTCACTCAAATGTTAGCCCAAACAAATTGAGATCAGAGAGGGTAATTTGTACGAAATGCCAATAACAACGAACTATCTTTGTAAATGTATTTGTCTTCAGAGCATTGTTGTCTTGTGTAAGCCCAAAGTTAACAACAAAATATTAAGCGCTATGAGCAACTTATGAAATTTAATATTCAAGTATATAATAATGAAGTAAAACACGTCTTCTTTTATCAAAGAACTTTATTTCACTCTCCTTTTTACAAAAACTCTTCTTAACTTAAAGCTTAACTAATATTTACATTTAATGAGAATGGGAAAAAGTAAAGCTAGCAAATGAATGTAGGAATGAATGTTGTGTGTATGTTGAGTGCGTGAGTAAGCGTGTGGGTGTAGAGTGTGAGAAAGTATGTAAAGCAGTTGTTGGTTTACATTAGAGTTAGCATAAGTAATTAAATATAAGAGTAAGATTAAGTTAGAATTAAGAGTAGGTATAATATAGGAATAGGGTGATCATGTAACTAAGTATAGTAGTATGTAACATTGTAATATAACTATATACAATAAATTAAACGCAAGCTCTTATAGCTCAAAGCTACCTAAACCAGCAAAAACAATTTAATTGATATATCGAAATATGTTACCCCAAGCTAAAAAAAAGTTATAGTTTATCTGCAACAAATTTCGTTAATCATCCGCTGAACCAAATGCAACCCTACATTCAAAATTCTTCAACGAATGTGCGTAGAACGACATAGGTACGAAAAAGACAATCGTAGAAGCAGAAGTGGCAAACTATGAAAACGTCCGAAATGGAAATGAAAAGTCGTGAGAAAATTTGTGAAAATTCAAATCCTGCCATTTTCAATGCAGAAATTATGTAAATAAATGCAAAAAAATCCGCAAAATGCGTGAAAATGTTAAGAAAGAAAACTTTGTAATACAAATTATAACAAACTAAGTAAAACATTTACCAAGAAGTAGAGCGGCAGTAAAATTCGTCGTCCCAAAAAGGCGATAATGAAGAAGCTGTGAGCTGTAGAAAATTGTATGAATATTTGAGATAAAATAATTTAATGAAAATGCAACGTAACTGAGTTAAAAAAATAAAAGATTTTTATAAAATTGAAAGAAAATAAATATATAAGAGCAAGAAAATTCATTTCTTCTAAAGAAATAGCAGAAAAAAGACGGGTGCCGTTATTGAAAAAAAGTGAAACGTCAGAACGTGTGTGATGTGAAAAAATCAGTGTAAAGTAAATTTTGGCAAAACGCGCAGCAAATGCGGTACGTTTTTTTACAGGATTGAGTAATTCAGTGCAAATTTTTCCCCAAAAATAACGCTTTGGAAACGTTTTAGCTTCATAAGGCAATTTAATTATCGGAATTTGGTAGAATAGCATAACAGCCGTGCGGAGTGAGGCAAAAAAGTCGCCAGCTTAAGGCGCACACAAGAAAAAATACGCATCTGTCCCTGATTTTCAGTTTTATATAAAGGTCAGCTGCCGCAGCAGGTTTAACAAGTGGATTGTAAATAAAATTTACGCTGGATAGCGCAAGCAAAAAAAAGGATCAATAAAGGTATTTTCATATAAATAATATCGATTGGGTTATCTAAAAAGTTGGGTAACAAATTTAAGTAAAAATGAAAGATTCCTTTATGAACTTCATTCAATTAACTGTATGCTATATTTTTCTATGATCTTTCGGCATTCTTTGAGTAGAGGAATTATTCAATCGTTTGGAATGAATTCTGGGTTTTTGGTTTAGAACTTAGTCCAATAAGAATATTAGTAAAATACGGAAACAAGTGAGAATCTAAGTGTGCGAAGTCCCATGTTGTGTTGGCTGCTCATCAAAAATGTATGTCGTTTGGCATTTGTCTTGCTGTTTCTCAGTTGTGGGCGCTTCAATAGAGCAGCAATTATATTACTAATCCTTTTCAATATCAACACCAACACCAACACCACTAATTTTCGCTTTAAAAATGCTTCCATTTCCTAATATTCCAGCTGCATTTCGTAGATAGAAATTTGGCTCTTTCAATGTTTCATTGTTTGCATTGTTTCTTGATGTAGCCTACAGACATCCAAGACTATTAAATTTGTTAGCGCAAATCGCATTTCGCTAAATAATAGTAATGCCGATTTATAAATTGCCAGCTTACAGACGACAGTGTCGTATCTGTTTTGATAAAGATAAGTGTAGTCCATGAGATAATTGAGTTTAAAGCCATATATTACAAAATTTAATACTTAGCGCTTTGGGCAACACAATATGACGCGTTTCAATTTTGAAGAACTCTTGATTCTGCATTTTATTTAATTTGTTTTTAATTATTTTTTTTAACTTTTGCAAGCTTTGACATGCCCTTTGGTAGGTAGTAGCATTGATTCGTTCCGCCTAATAAGAACTTATATAACCTATTGAGCCATTTTTACAAACAAAATTGGTTGCCCATGCATGTATGTACATATGTATGTAGGTATGCGTTACCGAGTCAGTCTTCAAGCTCATTTTTGCATAGATTTGTAACAATCCTAAAAAGTATCTACTCAAAGCTGGACCTTTACAACATTCCCTTAGTGATCTCAAAGCCACCTACTTACGTATGTATGTACATATGTATGCTCTCTCAACTGTAGTCATGTTGTTTTGCTTAACATATTTTGCTTGGCAATCAATATTAATTATTACATTATTTCCCTATTGTAATAACATACGAGTGTGTGTATATCGAGAGAGTACTACAAGTAGAGCAACAACAGAAGGGAATAAATCTAAAACAATACGGTTACCTATTACTCCTGCCAACAAATTTGCTTCATCCAACCTTACCCCTATCTTAGTACACATGCAACCCACTGCATGTGTAACTTTTCAAACTCAAAAACTCAAGTTGTTTATTTTATCCAATTTTCCATGCGCACGCAACACTGCAACTACTAAAAGCTAAAGAAAAGAAAGAGGTAATGCATGAAAAATAAATGTCATAGCTTTTTGAATGCAGCAGCAGCAGCAGTAATAATTTCTTCAATATATAATAACATCGTCTCCCTACTCTTTCCTTAGCTAACGCATACACACATGCTTAGATCACGTACACCGTTGGGACGGTAGCATCGGTGCGCACGTATGCATATATACAAAATAACTTGTACGCACACATAAATGCAACGCTCAATTTTTAGTATTTATCCGTGCAATCATTGCAGTTATCACTAGACTGCAACTATCATCGGCATGCTGCCATCGCAAGCCCTATCCATATTTCCTTATTGTAAAAGTCTCTAGCGTTTACGCCCACTCATAGGGGGGGATGCATAAGTTTCACCTACATTTTCTTTCATTCGCATTTATTGAAAATCGCAACCTATACGCCCCGGCCGTTTTTTGTATACTTTTTCTTCTTTCAAAAATGTTGTTTAGCTTTATTATACTGCATTATTTTATTAAAGCGCTCGCTTTAACTCTTTCCCATGGCATATTTTTATGCTATGCTTATTTTTCCTTAAGGTTTCTTCTGCGCTAAAAACCATTCCTTTTATTAATTGATGATAGCAAAGAAAAAGCTGTGTACTACAGTTAAGTATAGTACAGTTTTCAGGTAATTTATTGTGGTTTTACATTACATAGGAGTGAATTGAAAATTGTTAGGCGTGAATATAATAATACTATATTATCAAATTGCCACGTTTGTAATATGGGTCCATTGACATCGAGGTGGCAACCAATTTGTAATGAGTAAAGTCTCCCAAAAAGCGGGCGCACCTGTATCTTTGTATAAACTTCATCTTATACCGATTACACAGGTCAACAACGTTTTGTTCTAGGAAAGTGTAGTGTCATTTTCGAAGTAATTTTTTGCGTAGAATCCGAATCCGGGGTTTAAATTACTCTATCATGTCAGGATTTTGAGATATCCTAACGTAAAAGTGCAAACAACGCTGGTTTTGCCTATTTTTGAGGTTATGTAGCTACGAAGATTTTGCTCTTCATAAAAAAGTAGACGTGGTATTTTAAATTATAAGTCTTCCTCTTTTAAATGCCGTTGAGTTTGCTCAAATATCTTTATTTTTCACTGAGATATCGCATTTTGAAGTCTCCATGTTTGTGACTATGTAATCGACCGTATCACGTCTCATGTTATCTCAATGGATTTTCGAATATCGAAAAATTCACAAACATGGAAACTTCAAAATGCGATATCTCAGTGAAAAATTAAGATATTTGAGCAAACTCAACGGCATTTAAAAGAGGAAGACTTATAATTTAAAATACCACGTCTACTTTTTTATGAAGAGCAAAATCTTCGTAGCTACATAACCTCAAAAATAGGCAAAACCAGCGTTGTTTGCACTTTTACGTTAGGATATCTCAAAATCCTGACGTGATAGAGTAATTTAAACCCCGGATTCGGATTCTACGCAAAAAATTACTTCGGAAATGACACTACACTTTTATAGAACATTCCGAACCCATATTTTTGCAGACCTGTGTTATCATTGAATTAGCAAATACCAGGTGTGGCCATTAAAAAATAAACTGACACTGTATAGCAATTTTTTTCGATTTCAAATATGTTCACTTATTATCTACGAGTACAACATTTCCCCTCTTTTCCTACAAAGCTCCATTGTTCAAAACAGCGCTGAAAGTCTTCCGCTGTCAGCTCTTTCATTATGTACTCCATTGTTGTTGTTTAAGCAGCATAAACATTCCTTATACATCTACGGGGAATGGTACTGGAGTTACAAGTCCTTGGCTGGCTATACATGCGGGCCATTCCGGTATTCTTTTTGCGTCATATTCGAATTACTCCCGAAAGAGCACTTAGCCGCTCACGGCAACAATCGTTAATGCGTTGTTGTAACATGAGTTTTAGGGGAATGCTGCTGAGGTGAATGGGGAATGCTGCCGGACTAGGGGAACGTAGGAGCCCGGATTTTTTAGCATTCAACGAGTTTTACTCTGTCATAATTCCCCCAAAATAGGCTAATTATTTTTAATGCATTCAACTGAAGAAAATCCAACAATTCTGTAGGCCTTGCTAGCAATTTATCCACAATATATTATATTTATCTCATATTCTTTTCAGATGCCATTTACCGTGTTGTGCAAAATTCTCCAACAACCAATTTGCCCACTTCAGCTCGGTTGTTCCAGGAGCAGCTGTTAAGACAGCAGAACAAACAGTTCGTTGAATACGAGGCAGTTTGTCAACGGCAATTTTCTCAGATAGAATGTTTAGACCAATCAAGAATTTCATTAACTATATACAGAAGAATGCAAGCGGCAGTGCGATTTTTGGCAGTACTACAACAATAGCTGATAGTGAAGTAGAACCCGGCGCTGAAGAGGTTGGCGTCGAAGCAACAAGAGTAATTCGCATACAAAGCGAGGCAACGCAAGAAAACAGTGAGCGGAGGCACACAGAAGAAAATAGGATTTCTCAAGTTATTTTCGAACAAAGAAAGGACGAAGATATGAAGCGAATAGAATTGAATAAATTGAATTTTGTAAATGGTAATAGCGCCACAGTAAATGCGATTAACGGTGAAGAGCTGAATGGCCGTGCCGACTTCGATGACGCAGAGGACGACGATATTGAATTGCAAATTAAGAGCAGTGTGATGCTGCGTCGACCGTTAAATCGTGTTACTTCGGTGGAAAACCTAACGGACGAAGTAGATGGAGATGGTGGCGAAAGTGTAGAGCTGCAATCGCATGACTCATTACGCGATCACAGCGATGCCATTGATGCTGATTCACAAGGTGAATACGATGAGTATCCAGCAGAAGGCGCAGAGGCAATTTCGCTGGTGAGTGATGATGGTACGGCTGGTGGTGGAGAGGATACTGCAGAAGAGGAGGTTATCACGGAAGAAGAAGATGTCGAAGAGACATTTTTGGAATTAGCAAGCCATCAAGAGCGACACTTTGAAGGTAAGCAAAAAGATATAAGGTTGTCAAAAAAGTCTTGCGGTATTTTTATTGAATTTTCAGTTGTTCATAAAATTGGTTATAAAAATGCGATTTAAGTCAAATATGCGCCGTTTTGTTCGATGACGAGTTCCCAATGAGATACCAACTTCATAATGCCCCTCTAATAGAAGCTCGCTTCCCTATTGTCAAAAAACTCGGAGAGCCAATTTTCACAGGACTCTCTTGTGGCCAACTTCCGACTACCAAGCTCGTTCGCCATGGACAGAAATAGGTGGTAATCACTTGGGGCGAGATCCGGACTATACGGTGGATGCAAAAGAACCTCCCATCCGAGCTCCCGGAGCTTCTGGCGTGTCACCAAAGATGTGTGTGGCCTGGCGTTGTCCTGATGGAAGACAATTCGGCCTCTGTTGATCAAAGATGGCCTCTTCTGCATAAGTGCTGCATTCAAGCGGTCCAGTTGTTGGCAGACAGCTCCGAATTGAGCGTTCTGCCAATCCCACCAAACACACAGAAGAACCTTCCTGGCCGTCAATCCAGGCTTGACCGCCGTCTGGGCAGCTTCACCGCTTTTCGACCACGACCGTTTGCGCTTCACGTTGTCGTAAGTGACCCACTTTTCATCGCCAGTCACCATCCGCTTCAAAAACGGCTCGATTTTGTTGCGATTCAGAAGCGACTCGCATGCATCCATACGGGCAAAAATGTTTCTTTGCGTCAAGTCGTGTGGCACCCATACATCGAGCTTCTTTTTGAATCCAAGCTTCTTCAAATGGTTTAAAACGGTTTGATGACTCAAGCCCAGCTCTTGGCCGATGCTACGGCTGCTACTATGCCGGTCTCTTTCGATCAATTCAGCGATTTTATCGCAATTTTCGACGACAGGCCTTCCGGACCGTGGCGCATCTTCGATCACCTCTGCACCAGAACGAAAACGTTGAAACCATCGTTGTGCGGTGGAAATGGAAACTGTATCGGGTCCATAAGCTGCACAAATTTTATTGGCAGCATGAGATGCATTTTTGCCTTTATCGTAGTAGTACTCTAAAATATGCCGTATTTTCTCTTTATTTTGCTCCATGTTTGCGACGCTATAACTCACGAACGACTAAAAGCAAACAGCAATTAATCAAACACGTGTTAGCACGTGAAAAGAGCTTTCCAAAAAGCTCTAGCGTGAACCGATGCGACGAATACAACCAGAACTACGCGCTTGCAAAGACAAGCTTGCGGAAATACCGCAAGACTTCTTTGCCAACCTTATATAAACTTTTCGATGAAAATTATTTTACAGAGACGAATTTAGTTTTGAGAAAATTATCCATGTTTAAATACAAACAGAATTGAACTGTGCGACAAGGTAAACGTGAGTAGACCTGCATTTGAAAGTACATAAACTGCAGAATTGTACCCTGCAGTGGTACAAAGATGGCTCGGGGACGCCAGAAGGCATAGGCGCTGAAACATAGCGTTCTGTGCCGATGGGTAGTTTTCCAAGCATCTTCAAAGCGCAGGAGTCTGGCTCCGTTTGTGTGCAGATATTAAATTAGATAGGAAGTTCCGGAATGAGCGAATTGCCATTCTGAGCGACAGGTAGGCGGCACACAAAGCTTTGTTACCCTGTGAGATTAAGTACTCACTGGACCTTGAGTGTATCGAGAAACTGAATCTTGTTAGGTACGCGCAATCGCAACTGGCTAATTTAGGTCCCAGGACACAGCGGAATAACTAGGATTGAAGTAGCGGACGCATTGGCGAAAGATGCTACGGCCTCGTCATTAATAGCCCCCGAGCTCTTCCTTGCTATGGGACAGCACACCATTAAGGAGAAGCTTAGGAGTGATAAACTAAGGCTAAGGAAGGTTAGCTGGCATCAAACTATGAGGCTACGCCAGGCCAGATCCCTCCCGGGGTACAACTAAAAGAGGTTTAAAAATTTCGATAACTCATGGGCATTATCACAGGCCATTGCAGACTGCGCAGTCATCTGCACATGATCCGGATGTTGTCCACTGACTCTGATTGTTTCTGTGACCAGTCCCAGGATATCCCCATGCACTTTCTCCTTGAATGCAGCGCTATAGCGTGGAAAAGATTGGGACATTTTGGCCATTGGCAGCCAGAAGAAAGGCAAGTACGCTCAGAGCAAACCCAGTTCTATCTTAAGTTTGATAAGAGAACTGGCTCTGGATGGTCCAATTATTTAAAAATAACAATGTTAGAATATTACAGAAGATTTAGAAATAAAGAAAGTAACAGAGTTTCAGGGAATACAATAAAATCTTATTCGGATCTATTTTATCCGGTCGGTAGGCAAAGCGTTAATTTTGAAAAAAGCACAAGTTACTGGGGCGACTTGAAATTTTATTTCATCGACCGTCTTGGACTCCGAATTATTCTACTAATCCATAAATCTAGCAGGTCTCTTATACAAAAAACAAAATATAATTGCCGCCTATACTCCTGTCAGGTGTTTGGTCGAGCTCCTCCTCCTATTTGTGGCGTTCGTCTTGATGTTGTTCCGCAACAGGAGGGACCAACAGCTTAAATCCGACTCTGAACGGCAAATGATTTTTATGAGCAGCTTTTGGCATGGCAGAGGACGTAGTTCTCTTGTGAATTGTTGTTGTTGTTGTTGTAGCAGTATCTTCGCCCTGTCAGTGTAGTGTAAATTACCGGTCGTCTTCGTCTAGCTCATCTAACGGTAGGCCCAGGAAACTGGCAGTTTCGACGGGTTGGGTCCAGAGGGAGAGAGGTGTTAGATGAGTGGGTTTGATGGGGCATGTGAAGAGGTGGTTAGTGTCGTGCGGGGTACCTTCACATGCAGGACATATGTTTAGTATGTCGGGGTCGATTCTGGATAGGTAGGAGTTTAACCTGCTACAATATCCAGAACGTAGTTGTGCCAAGATTACGCGGGACTCTCGAGGAAGCTGGAGCTCTTCGTCTGCGATAGGTGGTGGTTAGACTCCGATAACGGCATTCGGGGGTCGGGAGCTTAGGAAGGTGGTAAGTGTCTCCCGATGAATGTCGTTAATAGCCTGTCTGTATACTGTCTGATCCTGGAGAGGTCTGTCCGTTTTGTCCTGGATCTCGTCCACGTAGTTGAGGAAGTGTCTCCTGATGTGCCTGGGAGGTGGCTCAGGCTCGAGCAGGTGTCTGCATGGGTGAGGCCTACGGTGACACCCAAGCAGAAACTGCTTGCCGAGCATTTTGTTATGCTCCTTAACCGGGAGCATGTGCGCCTCGTCATGTAAGTGGTGAAAAGGGGACATCAGGAGACATCCTGTCGCGGTCCTGATGGCAGTATTCTGGCAGGTCTGAAGCTTCGTCCACTGCGTATCACTGGTTCCAGGCGACCAGACAGGCGCGGCATAGTTCAGAACCGGTCGGCCTATTGCTTTGAAAGTCGACAGCAACATTTCTTTGTCTTTGCCCCAAGTGCTGCCGGCAAGCGACTTGAGGACCTTGTTGCGATTCTGTACTCTCGTTGCAATAGCGGTTGTGTGCGCCGAGAAGGAGAGCAAGCTGTCAAAGGTGACTCCCAAAATTCTGGGGTTGTTTATCGTCGGAATTGGGGTATCATCGACGTGAACCTGAAGTGGCAGCTTGACCTCCTTTGTCCAGGTGGTAAATAGGGTCGCCGTGGATTTCGTGGGAGAAAGTTTTAAGTTTCTCGCAGTGAAGAAGCGAGAAAGGCTGGCGAGGTAGTCGTTTACTTTTGAGCATAGGCCATCAATGTCATTGCCCGACGCCATTATCGTGCAGTCGTCGGCATATGAGACCAATGAGACTCCCTCTGGTGGCTGGGGGAGTTTCGAAATATAGAAATTAAAAAGCAAGGGTGAAAGGACACCACCCTGCGGTACTCCTTGCTTTATTTTTCTTTGTTTTGAGGTTTGGTCTCGAAATACTACCGACGAGTGACGACCACTCAGGTAGTTCGCGGTCCACCTCTTCAGCCCTGGCGGGAGTGTCGACTGTAAAATGTCATCTAGTAGCGTGGTGTGGCTGACTGTGTCGAAAGCCTTTTGTAGGTCCAACGCTACTAGGACAGTCCTCTCGCAGGGGCGGTTTTGGTTAAGGCCGCGGTTTACCTGGGTGTTTATGACGGTGAGTGCCGTGGTGGTACTGTGCACTCTACGGAAACCATGCTGGTGTGGGGCTGGAGTCAGGTGTTGAGTGAGGAGTGGGAGTAGAAGGGCCTCAAGTGTCTTCACTACTGGGGAAAGGAGAGTTATCGGACGATAAGACTCCCCTTGGTTGGCGGGTTTCCCAGGCTTCAGCAGTGGGACCACTCTCCCTAATTTCCACTTATCAGGAATGATGAGAGTGGCCATAGACAGGTTGAAGACCTTTGTGAGATATTCTACTCCCAATGGACCCAGCTTTTTCAGCATCAGCATGTTTAGTCCGTCGGGGCCAATGGCTTTTGATGGTTTCATGTGTTTGATGGCCCCCTGAACCTCGTCGCTGGTGAAAGTAAGCGGTGCACTGTTGTAGGGCAGTTTGTGCAGCCGTCTGGTGGCACAACGCTTGGATCTGTCGACCGGAGGATGCAATATAAATTGCCGGCTAAAGTAGCTCGCGCATCTCTTCGGGTCCGACGAAGTACGATCGTTGAAGGTGATATCCACCTTGTGAATTGTAATAAATCCCTCTTTCATAATTTTGATACGCCTGCAATTCTCTACCTTTTTAAAGATTTTAACTGTATATAAAAACTATCCGTGAAGCGGGAATAATAAAATCTACATTCGCAAACTCCAACGAACGAAGATGTCTGCTGGCCAGTTGAGCAGATTCGTGACACGTAATAACCGAACATTCATTTTTTTCCTTTTGGTTTTAAGAATTTACTATTTTTCTGTAGAATTTAATTAAAAAAAAATGTGTACATTCTGGCAAAATTAATATTTAATTAAAATTTGTTTTTTTTTTTTTTAATATTTTAGATAGCGAAATCATTGTACTCGGCGACGTTGACATAAATTCCTCCATTGCGTCCGATGCGCCCTCCGAAGATCCACTGGCCATCGATGACTTCACACAGCCGTCGATTTCGGCAATCAAGGATACTTCGAATCCATTGGATTCCTCAACGAACGATGAGGCATCCACAAGCGCCGATTTATTATGGAGTAATATCGACAATTTAAAGACAAACATTATAACGCCAAATGCAGAAAAAGACTTACCAATCAGGACGAATTTAGATACGTCCACAAGCATACTGCGGATACATCTCACTACTTCTCCTACTACGGACAAGGAGAAGCGTAATAGTGCGGTCGCTAGCAGCGATAGCGGCAGCAATAACGCAACAATCCTAAGCACTCAACGTGATGAGAACGCGGAAGAGATACGCAGCGATGGTTCCGACTCGGGACTGGGCAGTGAGACATCCACGTTGCAGACGACGCTCACCAGCCTGGCAGACACCAGCCAGTTGGCGGCACCCAGCGATAGCAGCGCCGTAAGTGCACCTACTGCCAGCAAATCCGTAGATACCCCGAGCAATTATTGCTCCATAAATAGCAGCGAGTCGAATGTGACATTGGCAGACAGCGTAGCGGCTACTTCCACTGCGATTGTGCCCGTTGTTGCTACTGCCGCCGCCATGACGCCACTAACAGTAGTTTCGAAACCGGTACGTTCGAATTTGAAGCGTCGCCTCGAGGAGGATGATACGCTTGGCGATTCGTCACAACAAACGCAGCTATCCACCACCGGCGGCACACAAGTGAAAAAACTTAAACGTTCCATCAATTTTGAAAACGTGCAAGTTTACTACTTTCCACGACAGCAAGGTTTCGGTTGTGTACCCTCGGCGGGCGGTTGTACGCTGGGCATGGGCGCGCGCCACATTGGCTTCAAAACGCTTACGCTGGCGGAACATGCCGCTGAGTTGCGGCGTGCTCATCGTCTACAATTGCAGGAAATCAATCCACGTGGTTCGTCGAGTGATGATAGTGAGGAATCCGAAGAGGATTACCTAAGCGAGGGCAGTAGCTCCGATTTGGATGCTGAATCGAATGGCTTTCTGCAGCCGGTGTCACCGAAGCAACGGCGTGCACTGCTGAAAGCAGCTGGTGTGCGCAAGATCGACGCAGCCGAGAAGATTGAATGCCGCGACATACGAAACTCACGTGAGGTGTGCGGCTGTGCGTGTGTGGAGTTCTGTGATCCAGAGTCGTGTGCCTGCAGTCAAGCGGGCATCAAATGTCAAGTGAGTGTAAAAGAAAATACTTTTTTCGATAAACTTACTGTAACTACTATATTTTTCATGTGAATGATCTTAATTTTTTCTTATTCTCCCTTACCAGGTCGATCGCGCCATGTTTCCATGCGGTTGTACGCGCGATGCCTGTGGCAACACAGTGGGACGCGTTGAATTTAATCCCACACGTGTGCGCACCCACTTCATACACACAATCATGCGCCTGGAAATGGAGAACCGTCAACAGCAGAATCCGTCTCTCTGTGGTACTGTGAGCAGCTACAGCTTATCCGCTGCCTGTGCCACAACTGCTACCGCTGTCGGTCCACACACAAACGCCCTACCATCGACGCCATCATACGCCACCGCACTACCCAACAGCTACTATGCCATGCAGACACAATCAAATTATAGCTCTGGTTACGCTTCTCCCGCATACCCAAGCGAACCGGCAGCCAATTATTATCAACAACAAAGTAGCAGCACCACTCATTACAGCGCCGTAAGCACAACCGAGTTGCAAGCGACAACACAGCAAAATTATCAATTAGACTCGTTAGATGCGGGTGTATATGCGGGCTCAGCTACTGCCGCACCCGTGTACGGCGAAATGCTGCCATCCTACAGTAGCGCGGTCGGAGTCTCCGCGAGCACTGCCACTGTGAGTGCATATCACCAGAATTTGAACTATGCGACTGTTCAACAAACACAGGTTAGTACTACCGGAAATTTTATATAAGAAAGAGAAATCTAAGTTTAAATGGTGACTCGAAATTAGTAACACCCAGTAGTCGAAATTCCATCAACTGAAATTAAATTATTCACCTCGGTAATTGATTTCTTAACTCCAATTTTTTTCCGTACTCATCAGCGCGAAAACGAAAACAGAGGCACAACGATTTCTATTCACTGGTGTGATGAAAATAATTATTGAACTGCCAATCTTCCTTGTTAATTACAGTTGTTGTTGTTGTTGCAGCATAAACATTCCCCATACATGTACGGGGAATGACAGTCCTTGGCCGGATATAAATCCAGGTCGTTCCGGTAACGTAGAACCAACTCTCCTAGAAATTTTATCGTAGTCTCGATAGCCAGTGGCTTATTGCCAGAGCTGTGATGAAAGGATATTTTTTAATAAACAATAAAAATGGTTTTAAGTAAATTATTTCTAATAAGTATACCGAATAGTTTGGAAGAAGTATGTAATTTAAAAACAAATTGCAAAAAGAAAAAAGAATTTGAAGTTCAAATTGTTTATGTAACACCCTTTACTTCTATTATAATTAACATAAATTCTTGTTATTATAATGAGAATCGGCCGGAGAAGTCTGCCCAGCATGAATTTAGAACGTTGTTATTATTTGTTCAAGTATTAATTTGACTACACGTGGGTATTGCGGGTAACGAGACCTCTGACTCCTTAGTTTTACCACTACCTTCTGCGGCCATCACAGCCACGGCTAGCAAATGGGTAACTACCACCCACAAGCGAGCTTGGCAGGCTAAGAGAGGCTGCAGATGGACTAAACTGATGTTGCCTGTCATGTCCGATCGACTGTCGCAAACCCTTCTGTCATTAAGCAGAGGGGAGTGCATACGGCTGGTTAGACTGATGACTGGCCACTTTCTGTGGGCAAAGCACATGGAAAGGTTGGGCATCTCAGACAGTGTACTCTGCCCAGCTTGTGAAGAGGAGGATGAGACGGCGAACCACTTCCTGTGTGTCTGCCCCGCCTTCGCTCGAATCAGGTTTGAGATCTTTGGCACTGATGTGTTAAGAAGCGACCATCTTGGCTCCTTGGCACCACAAGATCTACTCAGATTTCTTCGGAGATCGGGTAGATTTAAAGAAAATTAAAAAGGGAATCCAAGTGTAGTACAATGGACTTAATTAATGTCTGAGTGCTGCACTTGCTAGTTGTCCCGACAAAAAAAAAATTAATTTGACTTTCTCATAAATGTTTCTTTACTGTGAAAGCCAATGCTCTAAGTGAAGGCTACTGAATATTCTATTGAATTCGATGAGAGCTCTTGTAATTGTGCCCAAAAATGATAGTTAGCTTTACTGAAAGTGTAGAGTTGAAGCTTATGAGATCAGGTAGTTACGTGCAGATAACGAAACAAGAAATGATGTCACAGACACACAACAACGATTGAATGGTGCTCGATTCAAATAACTTCATTCTTAAGAGTATAGAACAGGGAGTATAGAAAGGCAACGGATAAGAGCTGAAGTGGCAAAGAGCTAAACGAAAGAAGTTCCGCTGCAATATTTCAATTCAATTCGAATAAGCTGATTAGTTTGACCAGTTTTTACTATTTTTCTAAATTTTTTTTTTAAGTTCATTATTTTTGCAGAAAAATATAACCCATTTAGCCAAGAAAATGAAAGAGCACAAGAGTGTGCCAGGAAATGCTCTGAGCTTGACCTTCAGTGAGTGATAGAGGACATAAGCATTCCTCTACACGAACTGTGCACTGCGATTGGCTTGAGCGTAAACGCGGAAACCAATAAAAGGTGGTCTTTGACCACTAACTGCAGGGTCTCCGCAGCACTCTGGTCAAAATAAATCTTAGAAGGATAAAATGTCTGCTTGGAGTCAACAGATCAACTACAAGCGTCCTTACAGGTGTATAATGGGTCACTGCGCTATTGGCATCCCAGCCAGTAGAATGGGTATGCCTCACAATGACTTCTGCACGAGTTGTGGAGATGAAGAGTCGGTATAACACGTCCTCTGTGAATGTCCTGCACTTCCAAGAAGCCGTGCTAAATATCTTAGCAATTATTTCTTTGAAGATCTGAGAAATTCCCAAATTGTCTCACTGGAGGGACCAATTAAAAAATAATATCTAATTGGTTTAAGCAGCTTAATTAGGAGATGAAAATCAAATGCAGGTTTCACAATGGGCCTTAAAGCCACCGAGTGTCTTGCCTTATACAAGCCACCTGGCTAGCCTCACCTAACCATGGCTCATTTTCTAACAAAGACCATATAAATCCAAGTTTCAAACGTTATACCAAAATTAAAAAAAAAAAAATCCACAATATTTTCACCTCAATTCCAAGGTCTTTAATTAGAATTTCTCGAACAAATTTTGGTATGCAGTATAACAAAGTGCGACTTTGAAATTGCTGAAAATTCCGTTAATTTTTTATAATTTTTTTTTTCAAATGTCTTGCATTTGTTATATGAAGAAAGTGCGAAACACCGTAAACCTCGTCAAAACTGGCTCAGTGATTGCGTTGGCTGTATGCACACATAAACACAATTTCACTCAAAGTGGTGCAAAATTAATCATCCATTTTGTCTGTGAATAACTTTTTCAACCTTTCACTTTTGTGATAAGCCCGAACAGAAAACTGTTGAACTTTCTTCTAAAACTTGAAGGAAAAGACGTTGGTCAACGTTCGTTGGGGTCAACATATGACCACCATTGGAGTCATTGAGGACCCGATTTACTTGTCTTACATAGAGGTGGCGGATAACACTGAGCATTTTCTTTGTGAGTGTGCCGCATTTGCTAGAGCAAGGCTACGAATTTTGGGTTCCGATGTGATGAGAACCAGTAATATTCGTTCTCCCAAACGAGAGGATATTTTCAGTTTTACCAAAAATAAAAACGGGAAAATTCTCACAGGTCTAACTACCTCTTTGGCTCTATTCTATCCTATCTTTTCCTTTTGCTACTTTTCTCCTTTCGTTCTTAACTATCTACCCCTTTACTTTCTAGAGCTTTAAATACAATGAGCTTTTTAGCCTGTGTGTTTTACCAGAGTTACCGAATCTCTCGGTGCTTCATGGCTCAACGTTTCAAATTTCAATTTTCAACTTTTTCACTAAAAAACAGGTTTTGAATGATGGGCATCTTAATTTTGACCTTTATGCGCTCCTTTGTCCATTGCTTGTCTGTTTGTATACTACAGATGTCGACGCCATTCGAAAAAATTACAAATCTTCCAATAGGGTGATTAATTTTGCGCCACCGTGTACATGGAAATTTTGATTTAAATTTGCCAATACATCATTATATGAAAACTGGCATACGTTTTTCAATTTAATTTGATTTAATATTTAACATTGAATTTAATTTAATTTTTAAGTTTTAATTTTAATTTAATTTAAAATTCATTAATTCAATAATTCAAACGCCTCTTTGAATTGATCACTGATTTCCACCTTACAGGTCTCAACCTACACAGCCTATCAGCAGACATCAAGCGCTGGTTATCTACCACAACACAACCAGCAAAGCGCCACAGTGGCAGGCATATCCACACAGCCAACGCTGCCACCACCAACCACCTACAGCTCATGCGCCGTACCATCGCTGCCACCATACGGCACCGCCACAACCACCGCAGCCGCATCACAGTACCAAAACGCCAACAGCTATGCGCTTGTCGACACCACAGCGCCCAGCTGCATTAGCATTGACGACAGCGGCGGCTGTGAGGAAGGTAGCGTTGAAGCAGGTGGCGCTACCCGAGATGGCAATGGCAGCGCCACCACCACCTCCAACGACAACAGCAGCAGCTGTGCCGATAACACCACAATCAAAACCACTTCCTGTACCAACAGAGGCAACGCTGCACTCAACAGCAATGACAGCGACGGCGGCAGCGACAATGGCAGTGGCAGTGGTAGTGGCACCAGCTTCATACAGCTTAGTACACCCATTTCCAGTGCAACACGGCTCTCACAAATCAATGATCTGCTACAGCATAATCGCCATACAACCGCCACGCTTGTGGCTGTCTCGCATACGGCTTGTTTGAGCGTAAGTGGCAGCACCAGTACGCTTATTAGCAAGCGCAGCGTGACTACCGATTGTGATTACAACAACACGTGCAGCGTGGATGTAGAAGAAGATGCAGCAGTGGATGAGGAGGAGAAGGATGACGGCGAGGTCATAGCAGAAGAGATAGACGGCGAACAAATACCTATCACAGAGCCACAGCAATCGGTAGCGTCTAAGTTAGGCACAACCAATGAAGATGAAAATGTGAAGGCAGCATTCAAAGTTGTAGCAACGGCAAAAATCGAGCCGCCACCTGTGGCAAGCACAATTGGTGATGCTAATGAGGATACTGTCACGCATCAAAATGATGCGGGTATCACTGATAACACTGCAACTACAACTACAAGTGATGCCGCGAAAGCCACACTCAGTAGTGGTGATAGCATTGCAGATAACGGCACCAAAGCTACCGCTGCCGCCACCGCCACCTCCGCTGCAGCCACAACTACTGCCACTGTCACTGCAATTGCGGCCACAAGCGCAGTGAATATGATTAGCAATTAAAGTGCGGGGAAGGGGGTCTTATTTAACAAACATGCACACTGCACTCCCCTTCACACGCCCGCCACATACATGCATACACATCATAGGCATACATTCACACATGCACAGGCGCTGCGCCACGCCACGCTTTCTACACTGTTAGCAATTTCTAAGAGAAGACTTGATTTTTATTAGCCCATAGAAGTAATAAGCGTTAAACTGAAAAAGAAGAAAAAAGAAAAGAAAAAAAATACGAAGACTAAAACGAAACAGAAGAAATATTAAGCGGAATTTTGTTAGTGAATTCCCGTATAATTAATTTAAAATAAACTAAACGTATTTGAAGAACGAATCAAAAATATTATATGTATAAGCTGACTAGCAGCCGAAATGAATGAATGAATTTTTTGTAGCAAGAAACAGCAGCTCGCTCTAATATGTAATGTTAATTTTTTTCGGCTTTGTTGCAAACTTTCCACAAAAACATATGTATAGAATTTGTATAAAAAACCCACACACACTACGGAAAATTGCAACAAATGAATTAACGGTTTTTTAATATATATATATTATAGTGTTAATCAATGTATCATACATTACAAGTTAATATTCCTTTTAAACTATGCCTAAATATAAAGCAACTGCATATTTGTATGTGTATGTTCAAACAAAATGAGTGTGGCATAACTTTATTCCTATTTTAAGACTTCATTTAACTTTCGTTTTTAATTTTTATTAAATTTTTATCCTGGTTTTACTCGTATCAACTACAGAAACAGCTGAAGCAATTACAAAATCGTAACTTTAATGGCTCAAAAATGGAAGGGATTGAATATTAAAAAGAAAATACAGCCGCAATGTCATTTTCCACATACACAAACTTAAAAATATTGGAAATTATAAAAAAATTACAGTCGCAATGCGATTTTTCACATACTGATGCTCAGTTACTCACCCGCTTATATTTTTGTATTTACATATTTTTACATTTTGACTCAGATAGAATGCCTAGGAAGCTAAGAAAGTTTATTCTAACATCACCGTAAATCGTAAAAAAGTCAACAAAGCAAATTACGTTTTTTCTAACAATACCGAATTCAGAATACTTAGATCAAGGCGAATCTATTAAAGGTGGTATCGGTAAATCAGCTGATTTGTTGTTTTTTTTTCTTTTGCCGTGTCCATATGACTGTCAGCTCAGAATGAAACAAAGCGAACTCATTATTTGTTTTCTAGTTTCTCAATGCCTTGCTTTGACAATCAAACGTACAAAACATTGTTGTTGGTCTAGTACCACCACCTTTAATGAATGCGCCTTAAACATCACCATAAATCGATTTCAGAATACCTAGATTTCAGAAGTATTCTGAATTCAGAATTTACTTAAATACACAAAATGATTGAGGTACGAGAAATTTAGCAACATAAAAGAAATACTATTGTGAACAAGAGAAACAAGCAAATAACGTTTCTTCTAACAATTGAATGAATCAGTTTCGAATTCGTTCGTAACATGACTTGCGCCTAAAATTAAAAAGTTGGGGAAAATTTAGTTTCACAAAAAAAATTTCTTTTTTTTTTAAATTGAATTTCACAAAAAAATAAAAATAATAAAATTTTTTTTTCTTAAAAATTGAGTTTTACAAAAATAAATTTGTTTTTTTTTTTGTTTTTGAAAAATTTAATTTTACAAAAAAAAATATTTTTTTTTTGACAAATTTAATTTAAGAAAAAAAAAATTTTTTTTTAATATAATTTTACAAAAAAATAAAACTAATTTTTTCCAACGATTTTTCAGAGCAGGTAAAATGTTGTGAAATTTTCTGTTTTCAATACTTTTTGCTAAAAAAAAATAAAACTGGGCAAACCAAGATTGATTGAATAAATCGTGCACAAATGCATATGCAAGTCTAAATATTTCCACTCAAAGTTATGTTTATTAGCTGTACTGACATAAATTCAATTTCAAATTCGCCAAGCACAAAGTAGCAGTTTTCGAAAGACGCCACTTTTGCTATTCCTTGAAATAATCCAGTGCTTTCAAAGTTTTTCATACAAAAGTACTCCATAGATAAAACGAAGAAGTCTTGAGCATAGAAATTAATTATACAAAAACTTTATTTCTATAGAGTCAAACTTAACCTCGTCCAAACGGGCTCGTTAAATTAAAAGATGTAGTGGAAGCTCCGTTATTGAAAGCCTGTAAAAGGATTACAAAACTTCTATTTTTTCTTACAGTAGAACCTCTCCTAACGGGCACTTCTATTAGCCGAACGCCACCCTTAAGCGGACATTTTTTTCTATATTAAATCTTATGTATCGAAAAAACTTACCCTCTTTTGAGTGGACACCTCTCTTGGATGCACAAAAGCTGACTGACGATGAATGTCCGATGTCAGAGAGGTTTCACTGTATTTGGACATGACAAAAAAAATAACTACTGACAAACTATGAATTATTTACCCTGAAATTTATGCAGATTAAGATTTTGATGAAAAGTGAATATAGCAAAACGAATAATAATATGAGGTTCGTACACTTTAACATCATCATATCGAGGTTTCGTCGTTTATAGAAATACTTGTAGTTACGGCTCTTTAAAGTATGCAAATAATTTGAAAATTTTTTCAAAAACTAACGTGCCAGTCATTACTGAAGACTTAATGCTGCAAGTTTTGAAGTGCTTTAAATTTGATGCGATTCAACAACCAATATACACTCTACTCCTCGTCGTTTTTTCAGCATTTTATTTGTTAAAAAATAATGTTACTGAGTAAAATATCGAGAACTGTTTTATAATGCAGCAATTGTGTATGATTTATGACGCCATTTGGGTCAAAGTGTTTTATTTTAATACTTTTTTTAAATTGCTTTTAATTTTTTTTTTAATTTTTTTTCCTAAAACAAAATTTTTTATTTTAGAAATTTTTTATATATTTTTTTCAATCTAATTCATTAATTAAATTTTTTTATATATATTTTTTCAATCTAATTTTTTTATTTTTTTCATAACTGTTTTTTTCTTATTATTCTTATCTATCTTTTGTTATTTTATTTTTTTTTATATTTATTTTTAAGTTGTTTAATTTTTTTTTCATTAGTGTGAAAGTGTTTTATTTTGATTTTTTTTTAATTGATTTTAATATATTTTTCAATTTTTTTATTCTTTTTTAACATACATTTTTTTCTAATTTTAGAATTTTTTTTAAATTTTTTTAGTCTGATTCTTTTATTTATTTTTTTTTACTTTAATTTGTTTTCAAAATTGTTTTTTTGTTGTTTTGTTATTTTATTTTTAATTAGCTTTTGAATTTTATTTTGTCTTTTCAATTTTCTTATTTGTTTTTAAATTACATTTTTTCTAATTTTAGAAATTTTTTTATTTATTTTTTTTCAATCCAATTCTTTTATATATTTATTTTTTTTTGTTTTTTAGTTTTTTTTTAATCTTTTGTTATTTTACTTTTAATTGTTTTTATATTTATTTTTAAGTTGTTTAATCTTTTTCATTATGGTCAAAGTGTTTTATTTTGATATTTTTTTAAATTGTCTTAATATATTTTTTAATTTCTAATTTGTTTAACTTAAATTATTTTAAAATTTTAGAATTTTTTTTAATCTAATTCTATTATTTAATTGTTGTTTTTTTAATTTGTTTTTTTTTTAATTTTTTTTAATTTTATTTTTTAATTAGTTAATATTTTAATATTTATTTTTAAGTTGTTTAATTTTTTTTTTAATTTTTTAGGCCTCTTTTTTATTTTTTATAAATATAGTTTTTTAATTTTTTTAAATGTGTTTTTTTTTTTAATTTTTCTTTTATTATTATTATTTGTTTTTACAATTTTTTTTTTAATTAAAATATTTTTTCTAGTTTTTTCTCAATTTTTTCAGTATTTTATTTATCAGAAAATAATTGTACTGAATAAAATATTGAGAATTTATGGTGTTGCATTACTCCATGATTTATGAAGTCAGCATAATTTTTTTAATATTTGTTTTGTTTTTTTATTTTTTTATATTCTAATATTTTTGCTTTCTAATTTTTTATTTGTTTTTTAATTAATTAAATTTTTTGAATTTTTTGAGATTTTTTTCTAATGTCGTTATTTATTAATTTTGTTTTTCGGTTTTTTACTATATTTTTTTTTAGTTTTTCTTTTTTTTTTAATTTTTTTTTATTTGTTTTTTTAATTTTTTCAAGTTTTTTTTTAGTTTTTTTCACTTTTTTTAAAGTTATTCAAAATTTTTTTTATTTTAATTTTTTCCCTGATTTGTTTTGTTTTTGTTATTGCTGAGCCTACAAATGCAACTATGGAAAAGGTCAATCGCGATGTGCTATAGCTTTATTCACTACTTCTGATTAGCACCACCTCATGTCTCTGGTTACACTGCGACGGATAAAAATTTAAAATTTGTTCGTCTGTTTTATTAATATTAATTAAACACGTTTTTGCTGCCTTAACACACATTTTGATCTATAAATAATCCTATAGGATAAAAACCTACTACTGCTTCCAACCACCTAGGGTACATATCTATTGTTTTCCAAATCTTTACTCTAATGAACTTCACTTTAAATTTAATATCAGCTTTTGCGGAAAGATTTTTAAAATTGAGAAAATTTTGATTGTAATTTAAACAATGATGCGGAAATTTCCAAAATATGAAACAGATTTAATAACCAAATGTTTTTAATCGCCCTTCACTTATTTTTATTAGTATTAAGTTTTTAAGTAAATAATTCTCACATTGCCCGAGTTCATGAACGCTCGAACGCTAGCAACCAGTTCCAGTCCATGTGAAATCAATGTGGATTAGTCAAGTTAACATAACCTAGAACATAACCTCACATTCGACAAGAAGTCGAGGGAAATATCGTAAAAAGAAACCTGGGAAAAATTATTGAAACTATACATTTCTTATTTTATATTTAATTTTTTGGCTAATAAAACTAACTGTAAAATTTTAAACTAATTTTAGTTCACGTATTTTTTATTATTATTCTCGCAATTAAAATAACATAATTTTAATAAAATGTTTCGCCATATTATTTTCACAGCAGCTCAATTTGATTATGCATCTTATAAATTCCGATTTGACAATCGCAAGTAAAGATTCTAGGCATCACTTCAGTTTTAGTGTTTGTTTTTAATTTAATTAAATTTTAAAATTGTTTTTAGTTTAATTTTGATGTTTTTAATTTTTTTAGCGTACTTTTATGAAACTAAGAAATAGAACGAAATAAAGCAAACAAAAAATCCAGTTTCAGTTAATGTATTTTTAATTACAAGTAAAAGTTTTTAATATCTCGATTAGTTTGAAGAATGGGAATATTATTATTTTCTTTTTTTTTTGTGATGGAGTTTTTTATGCACCTCCAAAGTAAGAATTGCTGAGAAACCCCCAAAACTGAGAATTAAATGTTTCGTTATGTTAATATTTTCAATACATCGAAAATCAAAATTTAGTTTGTTTAATAAACATTTTAAAATGTGAGATAAATTTTTGTAAAAGAAGGATTAATATTTTGCAATATTCCGCTTTGTTTCCGAGTTATGGGAATTCGTTAGCTCCAATTTTCTAGAAATCAATTAAATAATTAATTAATTAATTTTGTATTTGAGAAAGAAAATTTTTGCAAAACTCTGCTAAGTAAGACGAATATTAAACTTAGTTTTCTAGGTATCAATGTTCCATAAAAAAAATTGTAAAATAGAACTAAATAAAGAGATAATTAGTAATGAAGATTTTCAGCATCTCTCCTAGATTTCTAGGAACCGATTAAAAAACCGAGTGTATTTCTGCCATTAAAATCATCCTCATAACAAATATCTGCCGATCGAAGGCGGCGCGAAACTGTAGGAGAAGGAGCTCAGGACATTTCTATTAGCCGCCATCATTCCTTGAGCGCACATTTTTTTATACCAAATATTATGTATCGGAAAATGTAACCCTCATTTGAGGACACCTCTCTTGGACGGACAAAAGTTGGCTGACGATGAGTGTCTGCCCAAGAGAGGGGACGAAAAAACTAATATGGCCAACAAAAAACTTCAATATTTATTATTATTCTTTTTTTTAATTAAAAAAGTTAATTTAATTAAAGAGAAAACTTAAAAAATATTTAAATTAAAAAATAAAAATTAAAATAAAATTTTAAAGTAAAAAAAATTAAATTGAGATATTTTTATTTTAATTTAATTTTTTTAAATCTTTTCTTAATTAAATTTTTTAAATAAATTATTTTTTTAATTTTTTAAATTTTAATTCTTTTAATTAAATTTTTTTTTTTAATTTTTATATTTTGAAAATTAAGTATGTGAAAATGTTATTCTTAATTTTCGAGATTTATATATAAAAAAAAATTTCATAAGATTTCAACACAATTTTTTTTTTTAATTTTTTAAATTAAATTTTTCTTTTGACCCCGCATCGGAGTGCCACATAGACCGCCAGTTGGGTCCGTTGTGTTGCCCTAGACCTGATTATATTATATGATCTCCCCACCTAACCGAGATTTTTATTATAGATTTTGGTCAAGGATATTAATTCGTTTCGAGAATTTGATGAGATACTCGATTTTCAGGGAGTACTGAAAGATTGTCAATTGTTGGAGAGCCTAGAAGAGCGAGTCGACGTCTGGCTAGACCGGGACAACTGCACAGCAAATGTCTGCTCGATACTTCCTCATCTTCGTCCTCGCAGTATCTGCACAGGTCGTTTTGAGGAACCCCGAGCCGACGTGCGTGAGTGCCCAAAAGGCAGTGGCCGGTGATAAGAGATATTATATGCCTTAGTTCGTGTTTCGAAAGACTTATAAGGGTTTTGGTCTGTTTCAGATTGTAGGATGGCCAAATTTGTCTGGTCGTAACGCAAGTAGTTTCCACTCCCCACCTCCGATTAGCAATGCTGTGAAATTCAAATTTTTCTTTTAATTACTTTTAAAATTTTTTTACAATTTTAAATTTTTCTTAATTAAATTTATTTTTATATTTAAGTTTAATTTTTTAAATTAAAATTTTTTGCAATTTTTATTCTTTTAATTAATTTTTTTTTTACATTTGATATATTTTGAAAATTAAGTATGTGAAAATTTTTTTTTATCAAGTTTTAAGAATCCATCAATTTAAATAATAAAATAATAAAACAACAAAATTTAAAAGAAAATTAAAAAAAAATCTAATTTAAATTTTTTTTTTAATTTTTTAAATTAAATTTTTCTTTTAATTTTTCAATTTTTTTTTTTTAACTTTTTAAATTTTTTTTTTAATATTTTAAATTACATTTTTCTTTTGATTAAATTTTTTTTTTCTTTTTTACATTTTTTAAAATTTCTTTTTAATATTTTAAATTACATTTTTCTTTTGATTAAATTTTTTTTTTCTTTTTTACATTTTTTAAAATTTCTTTTCTAATAAAAAAAAATTCTTTAAATTAAAACTTTATTTTTTTATTTTTACAGTTTGAAAATTAGGTATGTTAGGTATGTGAAAATTTTATCCTACATTGTCGAGCTTTCTATCGAGTTTTAAGAATCCATTAATTTATAAAAAAAAATTTGAAAACCTTTCAGAAGAACATTTTTTATTTTACTTTTTATTTATTTAAATTTTTTTTTAATTTTTTAAATTAAATTTTTCTTTTAATTTTCCAATTTTTTTTTACCTTTTTAAAAAATTTTTTTTTAATATTTTAAATTACATTTTTCTTTTGATTAAATTTTTGTTTTCTTTTTTACATTTTTTAAATCTCTTTTCTAATAAAAAAAAATTCTTCTTTAAATTAAAACTTTATTTTTTTATTTTTATAGTTTGAAAATTAGGTATGTGAAAATTTTATTCTACATTGTCGAGCTTTTTATCGAGTTTTAAGAATCCATTAATTTATAAAAAAAGACTTAAAAGAAAATTTGAAAACCTTTCAGAAGAACATTTTTTTATTTATTTAAATTTTTTTTTTAATTTTTTTTTCAATTAATTTTTAATTTTTTTTCCAATTAAAAAATAAATTTTAGTTAAACATTGTTTTTTTTCAATTTTTATATTTAGAAAATTAAGTATGTAGGTTATGTGAAAATTTTCTTCTAAATTTTCGAGCTTTTTTTTGAGTTTTAAGAATCCATCAATTTAAATTTAAAAAAAAACTTAAAAGAAAATTTCAAAAAAAAAGTTTTTTTCTAATTTAATTTTTTTTTTAAATGAAAATTTTCGTTTAATTAAATTTTTTTAACATTTTTCAATTTTTTTTTTCTAATTAAATTTTTTTTTTAAATTTTTTTGTATATATGTATTTTGTATACTAAATTTTCGAACTTTCTATTATCGTGTTTTAAGAACCCATCACCAAATTGAGCTGCTACGGAAACAGAAGCATTCCCTGTTAGCTTACCACTTAAGTATAAATTATAAAAAAAATCATTTTAATTAATTTTTTACTCTTATTTCATGCGACGCTTAGTTTTTTTTTTTAATTATTATATAAATAGTTTTGTGCCTCACTTATGTATAATTTTAGTTAGCTGTAAAATACTTTCAAAACCAATAATTCTAATTATAATTATTTGCGTAATTTAATTAACTTAACAAAAATTTGCACACATCCGCACATACGAAAATATGTAACGCCTTTAATTTATGCTAAGCAAACTGTATTTCAGCTGAAATAAATATACACACATACATACACATGAATAAAAAAATACCCAATGTATATATAAAAAAAATTTCAATAAAATGCGAACATATTAAGTTTTATGAAAATTGCTTTTAATTTCACCATTTGGCTATGTTTTTGTTTTTTTTTATACAAATCCATAACTCATCGTAGTATAAAATATGCATACCATACACACATACATGCATACGTACATACATTATAAGCTTTGTAAATATAAACTTTAAAATATTTAACAACTACAGGTTGAGTAGAGATCGAATATTCTTTAGAAAAAAAAAACCAAACGTTTAGCTGATGTATTCTAGTTAATTTAAGATATTTGAGAATCAAAAGTGAACACCTAAAATAATGCAAATAAAACCCGAATAAAAAATGTGGATTATATATACCCATGGATACATACACATACATACCGACGTATGTAGCACCAATACAATGGAAATTGCATAACACTAATCGTATGTAGATAAAAAATATGTCTTAAGAGCATTAATAAAAAGCATAAGAAACTCTTGTAAAAGCACGCGGTCTGCAATCTTTATCCCTTTAGAGGCAAAGGCGTGCGCTTGTGGTTTTTCCAACCTACAAATTTCTCAAATTTTGCTTACTTAAGAGTACGCGTTTTCCTTTCGGCTCTCACGCCCGCCTCTTTTCCCGTGTGGCTCACAAATCCAAGCTCAACACATCCTCATAATTTACACCCATTTGCCGACGCATCTCCTCTTCGATGCACATCAGTTCGAGACTCTGCGCATGCGTAAACAGCGGAGATTCCAGCATACGTTTTTCGATACATTTACGCACTTCTTCCGCTTCGTAGCGTAGTCCACAGGAATTGATGTGGTTGAATTCAAATTTGGCGGGAGGTAATGGCCAGGATTCGGTGATATTGTTGGGCCTTGTCAGGGAGGTACAGCACCAATAGTTGTCTAGCTGTGAACGACCGAAATCGGAAAGAATGAAGAACTTAATAGAAGAGGTAAGAGAAGTTAAGGGGGGACTCTACTGTAAAACTTAAAAAAAATCGATTTTTTACTTTTTGTTGAAACATACTCAGAAACAACTCCAGAATGTTCCATGAAAATCTTAAAAAGAAATCTTGAATAGTTTTCAAGTTATAAAAGTTTTAGCAAAGCAGGTATAAACTGAGCGCTCGAGAGGTTTACGGTCATATGCGTGTTTTTCTCGAAACCACGTTTTCAAAATTGCCCACATCACAGCTCCGTGAAAAATTAACATATCAAGCTCAAACTTTGATAGCATATTTTTAACAATATTTACTAGTTTTTAAAGCTATGGTGGGGAAAAATTTATTATTTATAACCCCTTTTTTAATAACAAAATGACAACAAAAAAATGTCGATTTTTTAAAAAACTTCAAAAATTTTACAAACAAATTTTTTTTTTGCAAGTAATAGGCTTAACAACTAAAAATAATGATATATAATAAAAAAAATTTGGGTTTTTTGATTTCAGATTTTTTTTAAATGCGCGACAGTGTGGGCAGATTTCAAAAGGCGTTTCGGGGGAGCGGCTGTACAGCTGCCATTTTGAAATGAAAATAAATTTAAAAATTTTTTTTGTACACTCAAGACCTGTGTTTATGTAACCCTAAACTTTTTTTTACTAATTAAATTAATACAAGTATGAAAACAAAATCCATGAAAATTTGATTTTTACAGTAGAATCCCCCCTTAAAGAATACTTCCAGCGGCGCAAAATTAATCATCCTTTTGGAACATTTTTAATTTTTGCAAATGGCGTCGTACGTCAATTATGTTTGACACTTCTGAACTAGACAGCTGCTGTATACAAACAGACAAGAAATGGAGCGCGTAAGGGTCAGAATAAAAATTTCCATTACTCAACGTTTTTTCTTTTATATAGTAAAGAAGTTATTGAAAATCAAAATCGGGTGATTAATTTTGCGCCACCTTGCATAATATGTGAGAAAACAATATCTATATATTAAATTGATTCATCTATATATATATATATATATGTATACAGTGTACTCTCTTTTAAGCGGACACCTAAGGGACTGAAAAATTTCTTCGCTTATGTAAAAAAAGGTAATGATATAAAAATGAGTTCGCATTGTTTTATTCTGAGCTGACAGCCACAAAAAACACGGCGAAAGAAAAAAAACATCTCAGCTAATTTACCAACACTACCTTTAATAGATTCACCATGGTACCAAATTATTAATAAAAAAAAAGAAAAAATAATAAAAACAAAAAAAAAAACATTTTTGACGTTGGAAAAATAAAACAAAAACAAAATTGAACCAAACATTTCAGTTGAAAAGTTATGAACAAATTTTCATCATAAAAAAATTGATTATAAAATTAGCTGCTGCTTCCGTGGTTGTAGCAAGACGTCGGAAAGCTGTAAGGATAAGGCCAAAAATCATTTTAAATTTTCTGCTCTTGCGGTAAAACTTAAGAACGGGCCACTCTCCCAGCCTAAATTGGAAGTAACTTCTACTCTTCTAGACGCTTAACCAGGAGGACGACATCGGTCCTACCTAGTGGGAGGCCATCACGTCAGCTCAAATAGTTAAGTTGAGCGCTTACCTAGTAAGTTTGACTTTGTCGTAAGTCGGCCATGATCAGTGCTCCATAAGACATATTTTTCTGATATCTAATCAATCAGTGGACACGGCTGCTTCCAGTATTATCTGCATAGGCTTGGTCACAATATATTTTTCTTCACATTATATTTATTATACGGGAAAAGATGTCTAATGGTGTGGCCAGTATCAGATCGTTAGCCGGCTCTTAGCGAATTTGACAGAATCAGCGGTTGGACTAACGTAGCGGCCGTTACTCTACGATAAAACTAAAATTGTGTTAGTGATATATGAAAAAAATCAACACAATGTCACTTCGTTGCCCTGCGAACGACGAGTGTGTGAATATGCGTGAAATTATCGTGCAGATTTCGGCTGGCGAATACTCACGTGACGTGGCAGCCGAAGTTCCTCTCACAATTTTGTTTCTCGCCATAGTTGTTGGCCAAACCTAGTAATCTATCATCCTTGTATAATTGCCCTTTCACATGTCTTGAAATATGGCATGGCAGTCGTGCTACACTTCGGATTTAAATAAATTCTATTATGAGCGCGTAAACAAGCAGCACAGAACGTTATGCTTCGCCCGGTAATTGCTATACATCAAACGCCTGGAAGTATGCATGATATTTGATGTTATAACCACATCAATACCATATTCCTCACAAATGTTTGAGAAATGCTGCTGGAATGACAGTCCTTTACCGGTTATAAATTCAGCTCTTTCCGGTTACGTAGAATCGACTGCCGTGGAAACGCTGCTGGTTGTTTGTTCTGCATTTATGCCTTGTATCATAATTTGAGAAATTTCAACTTTTATTTGAATTCCTAAACCCCGATGTCGAATGACTGAGTTCCTACCACTGTTAGAACTGGTTAATTTAAACTTAACTTTTTTTTAATTATATATAGATATAACTTTTCGTGGCAGTGTACCTCTGTCACTTTCCCATTCTGTGTTGCCTTTTTTCACTTGCAAAACTCTTACTGAGAAAAATTATTCATTTCTCTAACAATGAACTCTGTCGCTACAAACCCGTTAGGTGTCTGCCGTATCTAGACGCCGTAAGCCGTTGTAAACTAATAAATTACTGCCGTAAATACGTGGCGCTCGTCGCGAAAAGGTTAAGAATTAAATCGGTTTTGGACGACTTTGGACGCATTTGAACAGTGTCATTAGCATCATTTGAGCTCGATCAGACGTCTTCTAAAGCGGAAGTGATATTTCAAAATATAGCTCACACACAAATGGCTTTGAACAAGGAGCATTCATTAACGGTGCTGGCACTAGACCAACAACAATGTTTTCAACGTTTGATTGTCAAAGCAAAGTATTGGGAGACTAGAAAACAAATAACGAATTCGCCTTGCTTCATTCTGAGCTGACAGCCACATGGACACGGCGAATGAAGGTGTTATATACAGCTAGAATTTTCAAAAAATCGATTGTTTTTTATTCACTTTTTTTTCTTAATGTACATATATTTAAGAATACACGCGGAAAATTTAATATCGTTCCAGTGAATATTTTCGAAGTTACACGCAAATTTGAAAAGTCGTTTTAGACTTAGACTCAGAGCTTTTCAAACTTTAAACGCGTTCTTCTCAAAATGGTGTTTTCAAAGTCGGTAGGCAATATTACTCGCAAACGGCTACACCGATTTGTCTCAAATTTTAACACGAGCTTCTTAAGGGGTTATATACCTTGTGAGCCCGAAAAAGTGGATGATTGTCATAATTTTGTTTAAATATGTTTTAGAACTTTTATTCAAATGAGGCATGTATCATACTGAAGGGTAACTCTCGAAGAATACATTTTGGTGTTTTTATTTAAAAAAATGTTATTATTTATTGTTGGGTTGGTGTCGAAATTCTGTATGTACAAAATTCTAAAAACAAAATTCTGCTTTTTAAAATTCTGCTTTTTTAAAATTCTGCTTTTTTAAAATTCTGCTTTCTAAAATTCTGCTTTCAAAATTCTGTATTACAAAATTCTTTATTAAAATATAATGTTAACAATGTTAAAGAGGTAATGTAATTATTGTATTTAATTTATTATTATTATTATTTTTTATTATTATTCGAGATATTAAATAAAAAATAATAATAATAATAATAATAATATTTTTTTCTTTCTTCTTCTATCGAATCCACAGTATTTTTGCGTAGAACTCTTCTAAAAAAAACGACAGCTGCGAAGAATTATTAAGAAAAGAAATGAACTAAGTCACACTACATATTTAAAAAGAATTCCAAAAAATATTGTAATTGGCTAAACTAAAATATTGTTATCGCTTAAACATATACATATGTATATTTATGGAATAAATGTTTATTTTGTTAAGAAGTATCACAAATGACATATGACGAAAATCACAAAACTTGAATAAAGCAGAATTTTTCGCATTAAACATGCAGAATTTTGAAAAAGCAGAATTTTAAAAAGCAGAATTTTTTTGCAATTTACAGAATTTTGTCACCCAGAATTTTGTAATACAGAATAATGACACGCTCCCTTTATTGTTGATATCGTCCCTCCCCCGAAACGCCGTTTTTAGAAGAGGCTTGCGGTGATCACGGTAGCGCATGAGCATGAGCAGCTCAACTGAAAACAAAAAAATTAAATGATTATTGTAGAAAAATGTTTTTTATTGAATCTGAACGGTTTATTTACCCAAAAATAAATTTTCTCGCTATGAAAGCCGGTTTTTCAGGGGTTGAAAGATTAAAAAAAAAATTAATATCAGTGAACTATGTAAATATTTATAAAAAGTGAACCATTCAGATTCACGAGGTTGTAACTACGAATAATTAAAAAGGAAGTTTAGCAAATCGGCCAAATAGTTTTTGATAAATAATGATCACCGCGACGGTAACTTTCAAACAAAACGACTTCGAGATAAACGCGTCTAAAGTTTTGCGTGCACTTTATTTATGGATCATTTTTATTCAGGTCGCGCGCTTCCACGGTCTCTAACTTTCGTTCTAGTGCTCCGATTTTTATGATTTTTTATTGAATTTATATTTTTAAAATGATGTACTTTTGGAATATGCTATAAAAAAATTTCGATTTTTTAGTCCAACACAAGTTAAAGGGTGGTTAAATTTCAAGGGCCAATGTTAAATGTGAACCACACCTAAACGTCAACGACACCGTTAGACTTCTTTCTTTGGGTTTATTTGAAAGAAAAGGTGTACGTCGATAAGCCAGCAACAATTCAAGAGCTAAAGGATGGGATAATACGGCACATTAACGGCATAGAACCTCAATTATGCCTCAGCGTCATCGAAAATTTGGACCATCGGATGGAGGTGTGCCGCCGAGGCCGCGGCGGCCATTTGGCCGATATTTTATTCCATACGTAATTTAGCCATACCAATATTATCATAATAAAGAAAAATGACAATAATTTCCTAAAAAAATTGTATTTTATTCAAAATCAACACCGGCCCTTGAAACTTAACCACGCTGTATATAACCCCTTAAATATATTTTTTAGTAATTAATCGAAGATTTTTTTTCACCGATAAATATTTTGTTTTATGAACAATTTAACGCCGAAACTTTGGTCAAAAATCGATTTTGTTCTTTTTTTGACGTGATAACGTCTTATAATTCGATTTAACAGGCTACACGCACGAAAAAATGTGTCGTTACCTTGCTCATTAGTGTTACCTTGCTCATTGCCGTTACCTTGCTCATGTGTCGTTACCTTGCTCATTGCCGTTACCTTGAATGAACTGCAAGCGAAAGCGCGGAACGAACGACAAAGCAAACAAAGCAAACGAACGGCAACGTTCGACATCTTGCTCTCTCCTACTTAAGTGAGCGTATATATGTATGTATATGCGCATATGTACATATATAAATTCACGTATTTGTATTTGCATATGCCTTCTTATTGATTATTATTAATTTGATTTACTTGAAGAATTTAAAATAAAACCAAGTTTGTTAATAATACCTGTTGTTTTAATGTTATTATTATTTTTTGACGTGATAACGTCTTATAATTCTATGTAGCCGGCTGCACGCACCAAAAAATGCGTCGTTACCTTGCTTGAACCGCATGTTATGTTATGTTATGTTATGTTATGTTATGTTATGTTATGTTATGTTATGTTATGTTATGTTATGTTATGTTATGTTATGTTATGTTATGTTATGTTATGTTATGTTATGTTATGTTATGTTATGTTATGTTATGTTATGTTATGTTATGTTATGTTATGTTATGTTATGTTATGTTATGTTATGTTATGTTATGTTATGTTATGTTATGTTATGTTATATTATGTTATGTTATGTTAAAGTATTGTATATTATGTTATGTTAATGTTAACTCATTTTCTATATCCATACAAAATATCTATCAAACAAATAAAATTAAAATTTTCTTTTGAAAAATGCAACCATTCAATCAGTATTTTCTTATGACGTTATCACGTTAAACTATCGTCAGTAAACCGACTTTACAGACAACCTCTTTCTTGTTTTAAGAAACCGCCATTTTGTCAAACAAATTTATTTTGCTTATTCCTTCCATTACGGCGGCCGCCGTAGCCGAATGGGTTGGTACGTGACTACCATTCGGAATTCACAGAGAGAACGTCGGTTCGAATCTCGGTGAAACACCAAATTAAGAAAAACATTTTTCTAAAAGCGGTTGCCCCTCGGCAGGCAATGGCAAACCTCCGAGTGTATTTCTGCCATGAAAAAGCTCCTCATAAAAATATTTGCCGTTCGGAGTCGGCTTGAAACTGTAGGTTCCTCCATTTGTGGAACAACATCAAGACGCACACCACTAATAGGAGGAGGAGGAGCTCGGTCAAACACCCAAAAAGGGTGTACGCGCCAATATATATATATATATATATATATATATATATATATATATAACAAAGTACCTCCTGTCCTCAAACAAACAGTCAGCGCACTCGCGTATCGGTACCCACGACACTGTTGACAGTTATGATTTCGAGATTGTAAAGGACTTCGTATACTTAGGAACCAGCATTAACACCGATAACAATATCAGCCTCGAAATCCATCGTAGAATATCTCTTGCCAACAAGTGCTACTTTGGACTGAGTAGGCAACTGAGCAGTAAAGTCCTCTCTCGACGAACAAAACTAACACCCCACAAGACTCTCATCATGCCCGTCCTAACGTATGGCGCAGAAGCTTGGACGATGACAACATCCGATGAAGCGACGCTTGGAGTGTTTGAGAGAAAGATTCTGCGTAAGATTTTTGGACCTTTGCACGTTGGCAACGGCGAATATCGCAGACGATGGAACGATGAGCTGTATGAGCTTTACGACGACATAGACATAGCGCAGCGAATAAAGATCCAGCGGCTACGTTGGCTGGGTCGTGTCGTCCGAATGGATACAAACGCTCCGGCTTTGAAAGTATTCGATACGGTATCAGAAGGTGGTAGCAGAGGAAGAGGAAGGCCTCCACTGCGTTGGAAAGATCAGGTGGAGAAGGACTTGGCTTCACTTGGTGTATTCAATTGGCGCCGGTTAGCGCGAGAAAGAAACGACTGGCGCGCTTTGTTAAACTCGGCCAAAATCGCGTCAGTGGTTATCGCGCCAATTAAGATGAGAATATATAATATTACTTTAACGAAATCTGTTTAGTTTTTTAATTTCAGACGATCCAGTTTAGAGATATAGTGATCACTGTCTTTTTTGAGAGGAGCTCCGGAGATCAGCTGTAGCTCCTTTCCAAATAAATATTTTTACTAATACTAAGTCTTAAAATACATTTAAAAGATAACATAATATGTGTCACAATTTTAAGATCAATAAATTTAAAAGTTTTCTCACAAAAAATTCTGAAAAATTCGCTTCTTTTCGGCCTTCTAACTGTATATAACCCCTTAATAGATTCGCCTTGCCTCTGCCTATAATTATTTTTCATTTTGTTTAACCCTCTAGTGCATAACAGTGCCTTTAGGCAATGCTTGCTTTGCAACAGAATTTTGAATTACATATTATGTAACCTTTTTTATTTTAAAAGTTAAACGTTCATATTTTATACAATTTTATGACTCTTTTTTGATATGCAAAGTTTTTACTTCACTTGCCATTATATAATGAATGGCAGTTGTCCGCGAGAAACTGAGTATTGAGCATGCATAAAATAGTTGTGTGAAAAGTGTAAACTTTTAAGTATTTGTTCGCTGGTAATTTATATAGAGAAAGTGATAAAAAAATTCAGGTAAGTTATTTCATGTATTTTCAATGATATTCAGTTGTCAAAGGTGTTAGCTTTATGTATACTTCATTAGGGTGACTTTTCAAGTTTCAATGCCTAAAGGCACCAGCATGCAGTTACCAAGTGAATACTCTTTTGTAACGAACTTCTCTCTTTTGAAAATTTTAAAGTTAAAATGAATGGTTGGAAAGAAAAAATGCAAAAAAAGGCTTCAAGTTTGACTGAAAAAGAAATTGAGGAGTTTTTGAACACTAATGATGTTATAGATGAGGAAAGCAGTGACGACGTGGTCTCAACGGATGATAAAGATATAGATGACGGTATCAACTGGGTGAAAAATTCAGTTTTGACTGTAGCGAACTGGGCATAAGTGTATCAAATCTAAATTTAACTTTGGTTACGCCTACAGCTTCCGTAGCCAGGGAAGAATCAAGTGTAAATTTACATGGTGACAGTACTCGTATTAATTCATTGCAACACGAACGCTTGACTCTGGCTGAATTTCGATGTGAAGTGGCAGAAGCTCTCACTAAAATAGGCCAGGATTCAGTCAAAGGCAGAGGAAGGCCAACAAACTCAAGCAAAGTGGAAAGTTTTGTTGTCGGTAAAAAAAAGGTTATATGCCAATATCAGATGTACGTTTTGATAACGTTGGTCACTGGTGTCAATTTCGAGATCGGTCTGCAAAATTGCATTGTAAAAATAAACCTTGTAATTCGCAGACACAATCTTATTGTGAAAAATGCGATATTCCAAAGAACTGTTTCAAAGAATTTCATACCAAGATATAACTAATTCAAATACAAGTACATACATAAGTAAGTCAAATCAATCATATATAATTATATATACATATATTATATATATTTGTAAATATATGTATTTATATATCTAATGTACATCCTAAGGCAGGCAAATATACAAAAATATAACTGATCGATCAAAAACGAAAATATGTGTACAGTAGGTTCTGTTTTTATGCGGCTTTTTTTTATGCGGTTTTGAAATAGTGCGGTTTTTTTTTTTAATTACAAAATGCATGTCGACCTATCGGGAATTGTACATATAAACAAGATTCTAAACCAGCTAAGCAAAAACTCATCACAGATTACATCAGAAATGCTAACCCTTGAAGTATGGAACCGCCTGCATAACTATCTAGATCAGACGTGTACATTTCCTCAAGTGACGAAAGTGATTTTACGCGAAATCCTAAACGAATGCGCAACATGTGGGTATTGTCTGATTCTATTCCTGACTTAAATTTATTTTTCGATTCTGACGTTTCTTAAATAAAGATATAATTTTCAAAAATACAATATTTTGTTTATGCGATTTTATTTAATTATTTCAGATTCATGCGGTCTATGGAACGTATCTATAGTTATAATATGGGACTAGTGCCCTTTTTTATGCGATTTTATTACATTATTTCAGATTTATGCGGTTTTAGCACTTTGAAACGTATCTATAATTTTACTATAGAACTAGTAGCTTTTTTTATGCTGTTTTTTTTATGTTGTTTCTTGCGGAACGTATCTACCGCATAAAAACAGAACCTACTGTACTTATTTTGATACGGTACAATGATACCTTAACTGCATGGCAGTGCCTTTTGGAAAGTATTTCTTTTCCTAATTTTTGGCAAAACTGTAGGTAAAATATCAAAAGCGATGTCGGATTCGTATTCTCTGACGGTGAATTAAGTGAAGAAAATTTTAAGTTAAAAATTAAAAAAGTATGCACTAGAGGGTTAAAAGTTATTTACTGTGCGACGCATATCAAATCCAACCTGCTTTTAATAGCAAAATTAATGCAAACAGTAGATAGTGTTGTTGTCGGCTGACAATGCGAATTTCGTTATAACCTGTGCGGAAAAGCTCACTTCAAATAGATGCTATTGTTATCAGCTGTGAACCGATACTCACGTCTCGTTTATCAATAACAAACACAAATTGATAAAAGAAAAAAAAAAATCACTCAATAACCTACAACAACTAACCTTGATTTCACCCTTGGTGCCCAGCAATTGGGCACAGTTCTCTAAATCTTCCAAGCCCGATATAAATGCAGCCAACTTTCGATTTTGGCCATAATCCATTATGAATTCACACTCCACATCGACGCCATCACTATTCAGATGTGCGTTACATTTAATGTCAATGGGGGCGCAACCATAGACTAATTGGCCCAATTGTATCGCATAGCGGCCAATATCAAGCACGATGGAACCGCCGAGTGAACGCAGCAAAACGCGTTCACTATTCACACGAAAGCCATGTTGCACTTGTATGAGTGTCACTTCGCCAATACAATCGCCAAGCAAAATTTCATGCAGGCGTGCATAGCTGGGGAAGCAACGCGACCACATGCCTGCAGGAAAGCAAAAACAAAAAATTGTATTATTTCAAAACTTGCACACCCACACATCAGACTGCTTGGCTTTCTTCACCTTCCATAAGGAACACATTACGTTCCTTTGCCACACGGTAGAGCTCCGCCGCTTGCCGCAAACTTAAACAAAGTGGCATCTCGCACAACACATGTTTACCGCGTTCCAACAATAGACGCACTACGCGATAGTGATAAGGATTTAATGTGCCCACGTAGACTGCATCAATTTCTGTATCCAGAGATAAGGCATCGAAACCATCGTAGCATTTTGGTATCTCATGACGTTCAGCGAATTGTTGCGCGCGTGTCATTTCGACATCAGCCACAGCGATCACCGTATGCTGACTATTCTCAATGGTGGACAATGCTGTGACGAAATCGTGCGTTATACGGCCAGCTGCTGCAATACCCCATTTTAGTACGGGCATTTTTTTGTTTTTCGTTTTGAGGAGTTACACGCTACACGGACGTTTGCAAACTAATGCAGAGTGGCGGCGTCGCATTCTCCGCCATTCAAAAGAGTGGGATTAATTTAATGCAACAGTTTGGCGTTATCAATTGCAATAATCATGAAGAGTGCATTTAATGCATTCACTAGCACTTGCATGTTTTTAATAGATTTCGTTTTATTTTTGTGTTATTAATTATACGTACATAGGCATATATACATATTTTTATATATGTATATAAACAAATGCAGTGTTAGTACAGGGTAAAATAATATACAAATAAAATAATAATGAATTAAGGTTATCTGTTGTTGTTGTTGTAACAGCATAAACATTCCCCATACTTACATACGGGGAATGCTGCTGGAGTGACAGTCCTTGACCGGATATAAATCCGGGTCGTTTCGGTAACGTAGAACCGACTGTCGTGGAAACGAATTAAGGTTATCTCATCCCCTTTGCATATACCTGTGTATTTTATAGAAGGATATGCAGTTTGTAACTAATAAAGGGACACTTTATATACGAACAAATTCATTTACTTTGCTAGTTATCTTCTGGAAAGACTACACCGATTTGTTTTCTAATATCATCTTGCACTTTAGCAATAATTAGACTTTCACTGTGGGTGACGTTTTCGTTTTCGATTTCACCTTTCAGTATGCTTTGACGTACTGCCTCAGCTTCGTAGCGGAAACCCTCTGACCTCGCGTAGTTAGTAGCGTACCTTCCCTTTGGCAAGGGCCATTCCTTCACCTGTCCATCAACATCGATGAGACTGATGGGACACCAGAACAATGGTATCTGCACGCAATGCAAAACAAAACAAAAAAAATGTTTTTGTAAAAGAAAACAAATATTTGAAATAAATAATAAATCTACCGTGATTTCGCCTTTCGTGCCCTTGAAGACCGCCTTATTCGCCAATTCTTCTTTAGCGCCGAAAACTAACTTGCCGACGCGTCCACCGGAATACTGCAACTCGGCTTCCACGTACTTATCCACACCGTCTTCATTGAGTTCGCCCTTTGCTATGACCTTTAGTGGCGTGTCTTGGAAGCCCCATTGCGATGCTTGTATAGCGTAGACACCCAAATCTAGCACAACACCGCCTCCCAAATCTTTTTTGCTGTCAATGGAAAACGTAAAAGTGAAATATTTTACATATTGGATTTAAAAAGAGTATCATATGCACTTACGTCAAACGATCGACGTGGCTTAAGTCGAAACCAAATGCAACATTAACCTCTTTGATTTCACCCAGTACACCGTTTTTGATTTGTTGACGCAGATATTGATAGGCAGGGAAGAAGCGTGACCAGATCCCTTCCATTAGGAAAAGGTTTTTGCTTTCGGCGAGATCTATGAGCTGCTTGGATTGCTTGTAGTTCATGCAGAGCGGCTTTTCGCACAACACATGCTTGCCATGTTCGAGGTACAGTGCAGCGATTTCCAAGTGCTGTGGGTTCAAGGAGCCAACGTAGATCACATCTGGAAGAAAATATGCAAAAAGATTATGTTTAGTGATTCAAATTCGCCGTTTATAAAATAAATCCGCTAGAACTACCACAAAACAACACAGATTTATAACAGTTATAACTGCCACTTTCGCGCACTCCAAAATTGTTTGGAGGATTTATGGGATTAGTATCTAATCTGATATTCAATGTTCATTAGTTCATTAGTATCTAATCTGATATTCAAACGCAAAAAAGCATCCATTCATTGCTTGTTGTTGTTGTAGCGCAGTTTACTAACAACAACAACAATTCATTGCTAGTCTTATGCGAAAGTAGCTGAAAACAGATTATGAACTTTCAAACAAAATACCACAATTTTTGGAATGCCAAAGGCCACGTCGCGAGTGCTGCGAGTCGATTTTTTTTCCTTTTGTAGAATATTTAATTTATTGTACAAACAAATTTAAAAATATATATATTAAAAAACAAAATATAAAAATAAGATATATAAAAAAAAACTTAAATATTTTTTTTTTTTTGGAATCTCAACAAAGTTAACAAAAAAATTAATTTGTTGCCCTTCATGGAGACTTACGTTGTTTTCTTATATATTCCGAAAAGTCAGGCATGTAACAAATTGAAAAAATTAATTAATTAACACATTTGCACTGAAGAGTGCATCTTGAAAACAAACTTGGCCCATTGCCACTTGAACACTTAAGTACGTTTACACTTAGTAATCTAGCTAACATAACAATAAAATAGTAACAAACACGACACTTAAGGTTTTTAAATAAAAAAGTTCAGCGAAATATAGGGTGGCTACTTGTATGTTTCCACAGCTGTCAAAATATTCCTTTTCCCCAAAAAAAGTTTCGAAATTCCCACTCAGGTGTAAATATTGGGTCTTTTTTGGCAAAAAAATCAACTTCGAGGCCCACTTTTGGCTTTGCGGTTATGTCAGCAAGCAAAATTTGCGTTACTGAACCGAACACAAGGCACGAGTGTTCGACCAAGCACCCAAACATTTACAAAGATTGAGCGTCTGGTGCGGTTTCTTTTCTATATTTACTCCATTACCGTCCGAGAGACTCGGTATAGAGCGATTTTAACAGACTTTCGGTAGCCAGAGCTCGACAACATCGATATATTCGAGATTTGGTCCTAACAAGACGAGGCTGCATGCCATAAACCGGCGAAATGCTCGAAGTTGTGAAGGGGAAATTGAAAGACTGAGCACTTTGATTATTTTCTCTGGGACTATGTCAAGTTTTGTCTGGGACTGTGTGGTATACCATGGACAAAATAGCTTCAATATAAAGCCAGAACCAAGTGATACCTCAGTTGTAGTTTTAATGAAATTTCTTTCTTAATGTTTCTATCTGGTCACCCTATAAAATATTCAATGCAACTGAATTATAAAGGGTGTTTTTTTTAGAGGTTAGGTTTTCAAGTTGGCACTACTTTTTTCGTAGATGGTCTTTTTGACAGCTGTCACTTGATTTATGCTCAGTTTGGTTTGCCACTTCATAATGAATAGACTTACACCTGAACAAAGTTTGCAAATCGTACAAATTTATTACGAAAATAATGGTTCGGTTCGCGCTGTTCGAAAATAATGGTTTTTGTTCAGCGATGAAGCTCACTTTTGGTTGAATGGGTATGTCAATAAGCAAAATTGTCGCATTTGAAGTGAACATAATCCACAAGCCATTGCTGAGACGCCGTTACATCCTCAAAAAGTCACTGTTTGGTGTGCTCTATGGGCAGAGGGAATCATTGGTCCATATTTCTTTAAAAATGAAGCCGGCCATAATGTTACAGTCAATGAATTGGACGATGTTGATGTGGACGACCTTTGGTTCCAACAAGACGGCGCTACATGCCATACAGCCAACGCAACAATCGATTTATTGAAGGAAACTTTTGGTGAGCGCATTATCTCGCGCCGTGGACCTGTGGCGTGGCCTCCAAATCGTGCGATATAACACCGCTGGACTATTTCTTGTGGGGCTATGTGAAGTCGCTTGTCTACGCAGATAAGCCCGAGACGATTGACGTCTTGGAAGAGAATATTCGGCGCGTTATTGCTGACATACGGCCCCAATTGCTGCAAAAAGTGGTCGAAAATTGGGCCTCTCGGCTGGAATTTATTCGAGCCAGCCGCGGCGGCCACTTGCCCGAAATCATTTTTAAAACATAAAGGCAAACCCTTATCTTTATAATAAAGCTAAATTCTTGGCCATAACATTAAATTATATACGTTTTATTTCATCTTGAAAACCTAACCTCTAAAAAAACACCCTTTATTTGACAACTTTTAAATTGACTGTGAAGTGTAATTTAAATATGCTTTTGAAAATGATCGGAACGAGTTTTTTTAGCAAATATGCGGAGACCACCGTGGCGACTGGGTTTGTGCGTGACCACCATTTTTAATTTCAGCATTTAGCTAATCCAATTTTAATATAATATATAAGACTTTATAGGATATATCATTTTTCAAACAGTAATTTAACACCTTGTGGAATGCATTTTTTCTGACTTATCTGGTTTAGTTTGCCATTATTTTCATATACCGTTAAAAATTATTTCACTCATTGATATTGATCAAGTTTTTTTGATTAGCTTTACCACAAAGTAATTTTTCTTATTCGTGGTTTTAACTGGGTATGCTCGAAATTTCCCCGATATGCATCAACAATTTCGTTTTTGTATTTTATGCTTGAATTACGCTGTTAATACAATTTTTTTACAATACTCACCCACGTCAGCAAATCCAGCCATCTCTTTATAGCTACCAAAAGCATTTGGTATTTCATGTTTCTTGGCGAATTCCTCAGCACGATCCTTTTGACGAGCAGCCACGGCTACTATCTTGTGATCACTTCCCGGTAAAGTACTTATGGCAACGGCGAAATCATGGCTGATTTTACCAGCAGAAGCGATACCCCAACGCAAAGCCATATTAATTCTATTAGAAATTCTGTTCAAACCTGTTGGAGAAGAAAAACAAGAGTGAATGAATTTACGCGTTTACAGTTTATTAAATATAAAATAAGTTAGTAAGATAACGAAGTGTTTTCGTTTTGTTTTTTGCATTTATGAGATAAGGAGCAAAGCGAATGTTAATAGCTTAGGAACTGCTGAAGAGCAGTGTTGATAAGGATAACTAAAATGACCTCTTCTGCACTGAATATTCTACGTGATCACATCTTTTCGAGTACCCCTTTTACCATTCTTATGCAGTTATCAAATTATATTGCACACATTGTTGGTATTTATAACCATGAACGGAATTTCACAACTGTTTGGGGGTTTTTGGTGGCAAATCTTTAATAGCTTACGCGGGATATATGTTATCCATATACTGAATTATGTCATCAAATAATGTTATCAAAAAATGCAAAACACATTTAGCGCAAAATAGCAGCTTCAGAATGACGTCTGACTATTGTCAAGGTCAACGAAAATAGAATAAGTTTATCCATCTATTCTATTCATTGCATATTGGTGCATGCAAAGAAAGTTAATAATAATTATCTTAAATTTATATAAATAAGATGAGTAAAAGAAATTTCAGAAATCACTAACAATTATTAAAAATTATAAAAATCGCACTAAAGATTGCTAAAGTGACTGTGTTTATATGCAAATAAATTTTCACACACAGTTCACAATTGAGCCGGCTGATAACAACTTCACAAGGTGACAGCTGTAGGGTAGCTGTAGCGTAGCTTTTATGTGTTGTTTTTTGTTTTTGTTGCGATTTGGTATTTTGAATGGATTCGCTGATGTTGCAAAGCTTGCTTGTTTATTGGCCTCTGGTTACGGTCCAGCATTGCTTGACAAGCACTTTATATGTGTGCGTGTCGGGTGCTTGTCGTTTGCCCGGTAACGTTCAAAACAAAAAGCGATCAATCCACAGTTGTATTTAGAAGTATGTCTTCATCGGATGATGAATTTTTATTTATGTAAATTTGTATATACGTAATTATTCTATGGCTGAAAAGCGTAAGTAAGGGAATTAAATTTGAGTTTGGGATATTTTACAAAAATTAAAGGTAATCTGCTTTAACTTATTCTGTTCGTTGTTTGAGAATTTTTTTGTTACCCACTTTCTATGTTATATTAAAAAATCCCAATATGTCATGCATTTATTTAAAACCTATGGTTTTCGTGTTCATCCCTTTATTATTATTAAATTACTTTTCTATTTCAGTTTTAAATAATTTAATTTGCATATCAATTTTTAAAGTTTTTGCTTATTTATGTACATATTTCATACGGATTGTGCTTATTTTTAGTATATGTAGGTGTTTACGAGTAATATACTATTGGGCAACCGCACACTAAATACTAACCTCAATGCTAAGTACAACCCTGCTGTTTTGTCCATGAGACTCCGACACGATCAAAAAAGTAAGCGTCAAACGAAAATATCAAAAAATTTTGATTTTCATCAAGCATCGTACGTGTAGCCGACAACAAATACGTGTGTCACGACGCCACCCGACTGCACTAACACATACAAAGCGCAGTCAAGCATGCTGGACCGTGGCCAGAGGCCATATATCCTGTTTGAAATTTCGGCACTCAAAATACCAGATTCCAAAAACAAAATACATGTAAATGTTGTGCTTACTCTGGTGCCACCACCTTTTATGAATTTGCCTTTCGAAAAATTTGTTTTCTCCGACCTAATAAATGCAACTCGCTAAATGTTTACGGCTCGTATCTATAATTTCTAAACGCAATTCTAAATCAGAATTTATTTTTAACTTATTACATATGGACGCATGTCGAATAAATATTATTTTAGCACTAAACATTGTTCCTTTTTAAAACTTCCTTTCTCAGCTTTGGTACATTTTACACGTGCAATTAACAACTCCCCATTTTACGCTATTGATTTAGTGTTAATAGTAGTGTGAGTAAGTAAAAGTTAGTCCTTGTCTATTCCCTTCTATTTTCATTTTATTCCCATCAAAAGCGGATAGCAATATTAAATTAGGAAGTGGAAGTGACCACTACCCAAAGCTGTTTTAAATATTTGTAAAATGTATTAAGTTGTATATCCAATTCTCATATTTCATATGCAAATGATAGGATAGCGCGGCGTGCGAGCAGTTGTTTTGTATTCAATAACGATGCTGAACATAGCTTAAATTTGAAGTGAGCATCTAAAAAAATTGTAAAACGCATTATTTTAATTTGGTCGAATTCCGACTACTTTGCGTTACTTGCATATTCGCATTTGAGAGATACGGCATTCCTGCAGTCAGCTGTTATTTTCGCCGTCAGCTGGTTCGCCGCCAGCTGTTTCGTCACTCGTCTTGTTACAAATCATCGTGATGTTCAAAAGGTTCATATCAAAACTCAATCAAAATGTACAAATTCTTCAAAGAAATCAACAAGTAAGTGTTACAATACTTTTGTTAAATTGAACTGCCTTCAATTTGTTTCATCTTAGTTCACCCGATATCAGTTACCACCATTACGATGTGTTGCCACAGTGCCCGACGAGCAAACGTTGCTGGAACAAGCGCATATTGACGAAGCGGTGCGACTAAATCCACTGCTGGCCAGAGTATCTGCCACGCAATGGCAACAAGCCCACGAAACCTTTATGAATCACGGTCTGTACACCAGCAACTTTCTGCGCATTGTCATTGGTAATCCGGCGGTGCTCTCACGTCCCACCCAGCGTATAATTGATGCGATTGAACACTGGCGTAGCTGCCAATTTGGTGAAAAGTTGTTATTCCTCCTCCTAACGAAGTACCCAGAGTTTTTAGATGTTACTGATGAACTGCGTCTACGAAAGCAGATGAGATATTTGAAATCATTTGCGGGTACAGATAAAAACGTGTGGAAGTTGCTGATGAATTGTCCCGATGTATTAGAACAGTCTCAGCGGAGTATAGAGGAAAAAGTGCAGTACTTGAAGAATGTTATGCGTGTTGAAATTCCGGAAATCCTCAAGTCAGAAGCATTGTCGAAATCATTGGAGGAGATTCGTTGCCGGCATGTTTTTCTCGAAAGATTGGGCCTATTCAAACCGCGTCCTTTGAAAGTGGATCCCGATGAGCCAACGAAAAATCCGCGCTTGTATCAAATTACCAATACATCGGACAAAGCATTTGCCACCAAAGTGTGTCATGTCAGTTTGATGGAATTTGAAGCATTTCAAGAGCTCTTTGATCGCGAACAGCTGCGGAAACAAAGCGCTGACGATGCAGATGAAGATAAAGATTGGGAGGAAGAACTTGAATATAAAAAGCATTAAATCAAATATCTATGAATGCATAAATAGTTTTAGTTTGTAATAAAGCATTTTTATTTCAACGTTTAACACTAATTTATTGCTCTATCTTCCGAATAAATGACGCCCAATTGCCGACGGATTTGATCCTCAATAGACGATAATGCCAAGCTTTCCTTGTGATTGAGTAAATCACTTTGTGTTTTACGCTCCAAAATACAACGTCGTACTTCTTCTGCTTCAAAACTCAATGCGAGACGATTGGGGAAATATGTCGACAGGTTGCTTTTAGGCAATGGAAATTCCCTTTGCTCACCATTGGCATCGATAATTTTCACAGGACACCAGTAATCGGGCACCTTTTTAGCAAAGAAATGTAATAATTTGTATTGTATTATTTACCTCATTTCGCTGGCATCACTCACAGTTATACTGCCACTGTGGCCCTCTATCACCGCCTTGTTGTTGAAACGTTTTGTGCCGCTAAGCATTATTTCCGCCTTAAGACCAGACCCAAAATCCAATACAATATGCGCCTCTTCGTCAACACCATCTTCATTTAGTTTGCCACTGGCGCTCACTTTATGTGGTGGATGTCCAAAGACCCATAATGCGAACTGGAGTGCATAGACACCCAGCTCAAGGGTTATGCCGCCACCAAGGCTGCGACGCCTAAGAACAAAAAAAATGTCAGTAAAATCATTCATTCCAATATATGACATTCACTCACATTACACGTCCTACTTTTTGCATTGGCAACCCAAAAGTACAGTTCACATTGAAGACATCACCCAAGGCGTCACTCTCAATCTGACGGCGTATATACTGATAGGCGGGCATACAACGTGACCAAATGCCCTCCATGAGAAAGCAACGCTTACTGTGCGAGTGTCCTATCAACTGCAAAGCCTGATCTTCATTCATACAGAGTGGCTTTTCACAGAGCACGTGCTTGCCATGGTCTAACATCATGCGACTGATTTCCAGGTGAAAGGGATTCAAGGATGAGATGTAGACGACATCTGAAATATTGTATTTTGTTTATAAAGTGCCATTCAATTGGATCTGTGCATGTTATTTTTACCCACCAACATTATCAGTAGACGCCAAATCTTGAAAGCTTTTGTAGATGTGTGGTATGTTGTGTTTGGCGGCAAAGGCTTCGGCAACTGATTGGTAGTAGGATGTGCAAGCGGTCACGACATGGTTTTTTTGCGGTAGTACTTTCAGCGCTGTAACAAAATCATCTGCTATTAAACTGACCGGCGCCATACCCCAACGTAGAGGCTTCGCAATTTCGGTGGTTGCTTTCTCAACAGACTTCATTCCACTGCAAGGGCATACTGGAATACAGTTGAAGATGAGAAAAAAGTATAGAGAGGAAGCGTTAGCGGAAATTAGTGATATTTAAAATAACTACTCTTAGAGCCAATTTATATGAAGATTTTTCATCGTTGGAAAATCTGTGCATTTACACGACGACTTTTTATTTGCGGCTTTCCTTGCGTGCTTTTGATGTTTAAGCGGACAATTTTCTTAGGTCATTTGTTCATTGAGCGCGAGCCCAAAGTGCAATTGAATAAAAATACGACCCCGTTGACTTCTCTGCACTTTTTGCCACAAAGCTGAACACGAATGAAAAGAAGTCGTGTAAATTGGCTCTTATAAAATTTTGAGATACAGTACAATTCCTCTTAACCGGTCACCTCGGGACTGCATACCTGGCCGGTTGCCGTTTTGGCCGGTTAATCCGAAGTGTACTTGCATAATATATTGTATACATACATATAAAAAAATGGAGAAGCATTTTTTATATATTTATGTATTTCATATTTACATATGTTAATGTGTTACATCAATAAAATATAAGTGCAACAATTATTTTTTGAAAAAGTCTGTGATTTTCTTCTGTTTTTTAACCTTCAGTAAATTTCTGAATGCGACATCCCTCCATTTTCTAATCACCAAAACGTCTAATGCTGTTGACTCATGTTGCTGCTCAATGTATTTGAATGCAATTTCCATCACATTTTTGGCTTCTTCATGAGAAACTGTTTTCTCCTCTTCAACGTCACTACTCTTTTCATCTTCCTCTTGTTCTTTGTTTGCTAAATCTATGATTTCGTCATCATTCAAAAATTCATTTTCAAGGTGTTCGTCACAGTTTATCATCCAATTTTCCACATCTTCTGCCTGTAATGATTCGTTACCCGATAACTTTTGAAAGTCTTGTAAAGTAGATTTGTTTTCTTCTTCTTCAGTCCCTGCAATATTCGAGATCACAATTAGATTCTCAACATCTGGCCAAAGTTTTCTCCAAGACTTAACAAACGTTGAAGAGGGCATTTCTTGAAATGCTGTAGCTAACATATAGATAACGTCCTTGATATTGATCTTTTTGATAACTTCTAAAAGACCTTTGTCTTCACTCTCCGAATGTTGCAGAATTTCAGAAACAAGTTTACGCCTGTATCGTCTTTTTAAGCTTTCGATCACTCCTTGGTCCATTGGTTGCACTAAGCTTGTCACATTAGGAGGAAGATTAACTAATTTTATGTCATCTACAGCGCAGTCATGAGGATGGGTTGGAGCATTATCTAACACAAGAATTACTTTAATAGGCAGGTTTACACTTTTTAAATGTTTTTTAACTTTAGGAACAAACTCCAAATTAAACCACTCTTTACACAAGTCTGAATTCATCCACGCTGATTTTTGTGACTTATAATAAACCGGAAGGGAAGATGGATTCAAGTTTTTGAATGCCCGTGGTTTAGCAGACTTGCTAATAACGAAAAGAGGAATTTTATGAGTCCCTGCTGCATTCGAACAAACGGCCACTGTAATACGTTCTTCGTTCTTTTTGAAGCTAGAGGCAGACTGTTCATGACTGCCTAGAAAAGTTGTTTCTGGTAACATTTTAATGTTTAGCCCGGTCTCGTCCATATTATAGACTTGTTCTGGAGATAATTCCTCTGTTTTAACCATTTCACCAAACTTAGTCTTGAATTCTGTCGCACCAGAAGTATCAGCAGACACTTTTTCTCCACTTACATGTGCGAAATGAATTCCGTGTCGCTTCTTCCATCGATTAAGCCAACCATCACTTGCCACAAAGTCACCTCCAATATTAATCTTCTGGTGGATAGCCAAAGCTTTTTCTTACAAAATTGGTCCGCCAATCGGTGTACCTCTTCGAGGTTCCTGAAGAAACCAGATCCACAAAGCTTCATCGACGACCTCGCAAATCGGTTTTTTTCTCCTACAACGTCTACCCAGATTTCTATCAGATTCCATTTTCGAGCAAAACTCCTCAATGGAAAGCTTATCTCTTCGCCAGTCATTTACAGTGCTTTTTCCAACATTAAATTCTACACATATTTTCGCTACGGATTCACCATTATCAATCCGCCTTAGCACTTTTAAACGTGTATCCATCGAAACCACAATTCGTTTGCGCTTTGCACTCATTGTTAAGGAAAGAACTATGTTATATCCGTACCCACAGCAAAAACAAACCAAATTGATCAAAACGACAAACGACAAAATCCTATCTAACATCGTTTATAGTTTACTTCGCCGGGATCTCCCCGTAATATGGGGGGAATCCCAGCCGCATCGCCTCGCCGGTGAATTTCTTGGTAAATATTGCACTGCGCTCGGCTGTTGTAAACAGGCCGGTTAATCCGTCGACCGGTTAATGCGAAGCCGGTTAAGGGGAATTATACTGTACAACTTTTCACTCAACAAAAAAGTCTGGTTCAGGTTCAGGTTCTAACATTAGATTTTATGACTCTCACATATCAAAGGTACGCCCAATATGCTAAGAAGAAGTCCCAGATACCAACCACTTATTCACATATCCCCTAAATCAACTTATATAGGACCCCTCTTCCTTTGACCCAATTCCAAGGGAGCAGCCCCCTTTATAGAACTATCGTTAGATGGCTTCTAAGGTAACACTTTGGTTGGATTAGGGGGAACTAGAATGGTGGTCAGCGTTTAATAAGGCTGCTATAACAACAACAACTTGAGGAACTTCAGCTGCAGACAGAAAACTACAGTAAAGTTATGTTGTGTACGCAGTGCTGCGGGACTACAACTATGTTACGTCCAGAAGGCTATAAACTGAGAGCGTTTCCTAACTGCGGAGTCAGTACTGAAGTGCATTTGGCGTCCTAAGGTAAGTAAAACTTTTTGCTTAACTTAAGATTTCTCACAGGTTGTCTCACCGTGAATAAACGATTGCGTTTGCATCGGAATGGTATATCTATTAAAGCAGAATGCCGACTACACTAACGAGATTCCCCGACCAAACACAAATGCAACCACTGGTTCGGGCAGTATATAGACAGACATTAAACGACATTCATCGGGAGGCTCTTACCACCTTCTTCAATTCTCGACCCCCGAACGCCGTTATCGGAGTCCATCCACCAGCCATTCAGCTTCGATCCACCACCCAAGAGTTTCAGCTGCCTTGTGAGAACTGCGTAACTTTGGCTCAATTACGGTTTGAATATTGTTGTAGGTTAAACTCCTATCCAGAATCGACCCCAGCATACTTAGTTTATGTATGTTCGGCACGTGAAAGTACCCCGCACGACACTAACCATCTATTCACAAGCTCTCTTAAACCCACTTACTTAACACCTCTCGCCTTGTAGACCCGCCGTTACATGAGTTAGACGATGACATTCAGTGACTACACCGCACTGAGTTTGCTTAGTGAACTGTTACAATAACAACTGATTATGTATAAGGGAATAATATTATTTGAGAAAATTGTAGATGATCCTATCTGATGCGTTTTGTTGAATCAATAAAGAAGAAGAGGAAATGAGTGGAAAGCTTGTGGATCTCGTCTTCACTCATACCGACATAAGGAAAAAGAAATCATGCTATAGTGAAAGAGATCTACCATAGATGCTTGTTTGAAACTTCCTTTGTTACAAAATGGTTGATTAATTTCCGTTAGAAGTTTTACTAAGAGTTATACGAAAAGTTTAACGAGTTTTGTCAGGATACCTAATCCAGACAAAGTGCAATTTTTTCGCGCTGCCAAAATAGATTTTAAATCAATAAAGGAGAGATGCTACGAATCTATTTTAAGGCTGCTTTTCTCGGATTTGGCCGACAAAGTATCCTAATTTGTAGCGACAGTCAAGCTGCGCCAAGAGCCCTTGCTAACCCACGCTGCTTCTCGAAATTAGTCGATGAATGTAAGGCAAAACTCAACATAACAAAGTTTATCTTATTTAGGTGCCTGGACATTGTGGTATTACATGGAACGAGCGTGCTGATAAACTGCTAATGAAGGCTCTACAAGCATACCTGAACCCTTTCTAGGTGTCAATTGTGCATCGATTCAACTATGGATTGACGACTTCCTTAGGTCTATCCATATAAGACGTTGGTCTGAGTTGGGCTCCTGCAGAGTAGCCAAGTGCTACTAAGAAAGAACCAAACAGCAAACTAGCGAACTTTCTCCAAAAGCTTAATAGGAAGGGTCTGATAGTACTGATGGGTGTAATCACAGGGCATAACGTTTGTGGTCACCATATGGCTACCATGGGAGTTATTGACGACCCAATTTGCCTCTAGGGTTTAAGCGAAAAAAAACATTATTTTTGGGATTTTTTTTCTTAAATATGGAGTGAGCAAATTTATTAAAACCTTTTGTACATTATTAAGCATACTTTTAACTAACGGGTGATCAATCATGAGGTGCTTTTTTCAATAGTTAAAAAAAAACAAAAATGTAAATTATGTTCAAAACCTTTATTTATCATTTGAAAGGACATTCTTTGACATTTACTTTTTGAATATGACTTCATTCAAATGTTGGCCGCAACTACGCTTAAGGTGGTCCATTCTGAAGGTCCAATTTTCAATCACTCGTTCGAGCATTTCGACTGGTATGTCGTGAATAACACGCGTAATGTTGGCTTCCAGAGCTTCAATCGTAGCTGGTTTATCAGCATAGACCTTGGACTTCACGAATCCCCAAAGAAAAAAGTCCAAAGGTGTGATATCACAAGATCTTGGTGGCCAACTCACAGGTCCTAAACGTGAAATCAGCTGCTCTCCGAAATGACTTCTCAATAAAGTCATTGTTTCACGAGCTGTATGGCAAGTGGCTCCGTCTTGTTGAAACCAAATGTCGTAGAGATCATTAGATTCAATTTCAGGTAGCAAAAAGTCCGATATCATGGTACGGTAGCGAGCACCATTCACAGTTACGTTGCGGCCATCATCATTTTTGAAAAAATATGGACCGATGATTCCACCAGCCCATAAACCACACCAGACCGTTGTTTTCTCTGGGTGTAAAGGTAGCTCTTGAACCTGTTCTGGTTGCTCTTCATCCCAAATACGGCAATTTTGCTTATTGACGTAACCATTGAGCCAGAAATGCGCCTCATCGCTGAACAAAATTTTGCTCGAAAACAGCGGATCTTCTTCAATCTTTTCAAGAGCCCAATCAGCAAAACGGTGACGTGCAGGAAGGTCATTTGGCTTTAGTTCTTGTACGAGCTGTATTTTGTATGCTTTTAAATGAAGATCCTTCCGTAAAATTGACCAAGTTGTTCCATACGACAGTCCAAGTTGCTGAGAACGGTGCCGAATCGATTCATCGCGGTTTTCACGTACACTCTCTGCTACTGCCGCTATATTCTCAATGCTTCTTGCTGGACGTGGTCTATTCGGTCGAGAATTATCCACCAATGAATATTCGGATTCAAATTTGTTGATGGTATGTCGAATAGTGTTTAAGGCAGGCCGATTATGTTGACCATAATGCGGTCTAAGCGCACGAAAAACATTTGTCACAGAACGCTGATTTTCATAATACAGTTGAACAATTTGTAGACGTTGTTGCGGTGTGAGTCTTTCCATGATGAAATGCCAAACGCTGTTCAACAAATCCACGATGACAGTTTGCCACAACTCGCGCGCGATCTGTAAAAAAAACGCAAATGAAAAAACTCCTCTTAATTGATCACCCGTTATATTCTCTAATTTTATCATGCGGAGATACTTAAAAATAAGCCGGTGACAGACCATGTCCGGGAACGTCTTGAAAAAAAAAAACATTTTGCAGTGATCACTGTATCTCGGTCGGAAATTATCTGAAACCAAAACCAATTCAAATTTAGTCAAAGTATCTTCCCCCCAACGTTGCCCGCTTATTTTTTTCTTCGTTTAAAAATTTTAGGCGGCGGTCTAAATTGAAAACTTCTATTTTCAAAGAAATTTCCGCCATTTTGTAGGCGGGAACCCCCTTCATGTCAAAAAAAATGTAAACTAAACGTTGGGGGGAGGCATTTTATATGAAGAAAATGTGTGCCAAGTTTGGAATGAATCGGTCAAGTAGTTTTTAAATGGCAGTGATCACCGACTTTCAAAAAGTAGTTTTAAGAAAAACTTGTTAGCCGCGCTGCCTTCCCGAACGCTCGCACCTGCCAGAGCTAAGACGCGAGACTAATTGGACAATAACTCCAAAAGTTTTGCTCAGATCGGCTTAAAATTTTGGGAATATATTCTTGAAATGTTAAACAATAAGATAAGACAAAAACAAAAAAATCGATTTTTTGAAAGTGCAAACCCTTAAAATCGAAAACACGTGCTAAAGTAGATTTACTCAAGACGGCGTAACTTTTAGAAAAAGCAAACAATGGCTAAGCAATCTGGTAAGAATGTTAATTACAGATGTGGCAACCTAACAAAAAAAAAAGAAATCAAATCAGTTGACTTAGAGCGTCACCAGGCGGTTGTTCCGGGAGCTGCCAAATCAAAGTGGCATAACCTCGCTGTTGTTGTTGAGGTGGTTGAGTATTTGTACTAAATAGTCTTAATTAGGGAATAGCGTCGTTTTATTGCCACTACTCTCGTGTGATGCCTCTTTTTTTGTTTTTAAGGGGGTGGTAGGGCTTAGCGCTAAAAAAAAAACACTTTTTTTTTTGAATTTTTTACAGAAATATGGCTTAAGATACTTTAATAAAATCAGTTGCATGTTATTGTACATCTTTTCAATAAGTTTTTAAAAAATATTAATAATAAAATATTGACAAATAAGCCCATGACAGAGTTTTTTTGGAGATATGTTTTTCGAGAGGTGCTCTGCGGTGCCAATCGGCATTCGTCGTAGAATCATCTGAAACCAAAAAAGTCGAATTTTTCAGTTAAAGTATGACGTAATGCTCCCCGCCACATGAATAAAAATTTTTTTTTTTTCATTTTTGTAGTTTTGGTGGCAAAAAAACGTAAAACGAGCATTTTTGGCGAAAAATTTCGCCATATTTGTAAGAAGTCGTTTCGGGAAAAACGCGTTTGAAAAAATGACTCTGAAAAATTATCTATCCTCCGCATTCGAGGTAGAGTGCCTACAAAGGCTATAACTTTGAGAGTTCTGCTCCGATCCACTTAAAATTTTGACACAACATTCTTGAAATGATTTACTATAAGATGAGTGAAGAAAAAAAATTTCGATTTTGTGACCCTAAAGTGAAGCAACGAACTCAGTTGTTGACTATTTGCCGCCCCCCTGCAACACTCCAATTGTAACTAACAACTTGCGACTGTTTTGACTCATTAATCCAACGCGCAAAATGCATACCAAATGAGCGAAACCACCAGTAGTCTGTGTGAAGAAGAAGCGACAAGTGAAAATACGCGCCACAAATTAGCTGACAAGAATTTGTAATTTTTCTTCTTTACTTGGGCGAATATTAAAAAAAAAAAAAACTAAAAAATAAAACACGTACAAATTTACAAAACAATTTTTTACGATTTTTGGCAACGAACAACGAAAGTGACCAACCAAAGTTTTTAGGTGCTAGCAGGGAGATTTTCAAAAAAAAAAAAATACAAAAGTTTTATTCAAATGTTTTTTAGGAAATGTTACGAAGTGAAAAAGTAGAAAAAGAAAATTTGTCGTTGCGCGTTAAAGAAACGCGTTAGGGTGCTGTGGCTGGGCAAAAGAAATACGAAAGTCTGCACGTACTAAGCAAATATGCGTAAATGTGTGTGTGTGTGTGTGTGTGTATGTATGAATGTAAGCATGCGTGCATGCGTATGCCAAAAAGAACGCCAAAGCTTTCCCACAAATTTCTACACGCTACTACTTAAGAGTTATGACAAATTTGCTAATTGAAAGTGAAAGTTAGATTTATAAGCGAAAGAAGGCAGTCGGCGCAGTGGCATATCTCTATTGGTTATTAACTATCCTTAGTGCGACGACAGCGGCGAACTTAGCTTCACACGTACCACCGCCGCGATTGCATAGCGAATGAAAATTTAAGCAAAAGAATCACATTACGTACGTATGTATGTATGTACGAGTACTCGTGTGAGAGAAGTTTTACTTTTTTCTTGGATTTCAGTGCAACAGCTGGTGGACTAACCGGCCGTGTCATCTTGAGCCATAAATGCGTATCGCCTCCGTCGTCTCTTCAGCCACAAGCAAATAATAACCAAATACGCACATTCATTCATTGCATATCACTGCTAAACAAATATGACTAATTATGGGGGAAGCAGTTTGCAGTTTGCAGCAGAGTAACGAAGCAGCAGTCCAATTGGTTAGCAGCAGCAGCTGGCGGCAGCAGCTAAGGCTAACTGAAATCTTTATGTTCATTTGTCACTAAAGTGGCTGCCAACCAGATGCGTGTTGCGCACCAGAGGCACACAAACAACTAAATAATACTTCAATACGCCAGCAGCAGATCCAGAATTCCATATTTGCCTAGCCAGTAGCAGCAGCCACTTATTGATTTGCTTACAACTACCCAGCTGAGAGTGGAGTCATTATGCATCTACATAAGTATGTATAGTGATCGGTACTAACAAATTTGATATCGCATTCTTCCGATGCTCCTTTTGTTTCAAAAAGCGGAGTAGTTGAGACTATCGATGACATAAAACTTCCATTTGTCAAAAGGAGAGGACCCTGGGTGCTGGAACCAATTGTGGTCAATAGACACAAACGCAGCATAGATAGAGACATAAGAAGACGAGCCTATAGCAGGAAGCTGGCTACAAATGGTCCACTTCATGAACGCCGTTCTGGGTCTTCCCAATGTAATGCATAAATTAGTTGCGGGGATCTTGTCTCCCCAAAAGAGGAGAAAGGATTGTTTTAGTGGCCACATCTCCCAACGCAGTAGACGACGCTCGCTGTAAGGGAGAAGGCATTTTGAACCCTATCTAACCCACAAAAAAAAAGTTGTGATGTCAAGCGGCATATGTGATCAGTTAGTAATATGGGGGGGGTAAGGGATAAACGCTAAAAAAACACTTTTTTCATGAATTTATTGTAGCGAAACGGTTCAAGTCAGTTTATTAAAAGTTGTTGCATATTATAAAGTAACATTTCAAGAATATTTGATAAAATTTTCATGTAAAAATATTGCAAAATGAGCGAATGAGAGCACATTTACGTAGACGTCTTTTCAAAAATACATTTTGCAGTAGTCAGCATATCTCAGCGTAGAATCATCTGAAATCAAAAAAATCGAATAATTTAGTTAAAGTATGAGTTAAACTTCCCCCCAACGTTTATTTTGACGATTTATTTTCATTTTCAGCCATTTGGTAGTCGTTTGAAGTAAAAAGTGATTTTTGACGAAAAAATGCCGCCATTTGTAGGTGTAAAACCACCTTAATATAAAAAAAAATGGCAAAAAAAAACGTTGGGGGGAGGTTTTTTATATGTAAAATATGTGTGCAAAATTTCAAAAGGATCGGTTGAGTAGTTTTCAAATGCCAATGACTACGCACTTTAAAAAAAAAGGTTCGAGAAAACCGCGTTTAAAGTTTGTAACGGACTACGCGCGCAACTGCTGCGTCTCGGCAGATGTTTGAGGCGGCTCGGCTTTATGCTCTATAACTTAAAAAGTTTTGCTCGGATTGACTTAAAATTTTTTTGAAATGTTTTACTACAATAACATGCAAAAAAAATCGACTTTTATCCCTAACCTTTGTTCTTTGTACTATGAACGGCGAATAGTTTTTTTGAAGAGCTTTTTCATGGCAGAAATACACTCGGAGGTTTGGCATTGCCTGTCGATGAACGATTGCTGTTAGAAAAAACTTTGTTGTGTCATTTTGCTGTTTCAAGCACAAAGATTCGAATCTACGCACTCTTGAATGGTAGTCACACACCAACCCATTCGGCTACTGCGGTCGCCATACATATAAAGAAAGAACTAAAAACTGGCAGATTTTGTTACCTAACCCCGGAACTACACCAGAGTCTGCCTGAATGGTACGTCAGTGCTCTACACTACTGATCATTGAGACAGCGCCGGCAATGTGAGCTTGGCGCAGGGCTGTCGAAAAAGCAGTATAAATTCATCAGCCGCTCAAATGGAAGATATTTGGAAAGAACTCAAACTAGTCATGGTCCAAAATTCACCAGAAGCGAGCGAGTTCGGTAGCAGTGGATTTCCCTGTATTGACCACTTTCAATTCACAACTGGAACCTGCTTGTATATGCATGTGTTTTTAACTTGTACGCATGCATATTATTCCATTTCATTCATCATCACATCTACACTGCACAATCCTCAAACGTTTTGGCTTCGAGCTGAGCTGTAATTGTTTGAATGTTGTTGTTGACTTTATTGCTGACGCTGTTGTTGGCAGCAACACCCGCAATTTCGCCAATTCCTGGAAATTGTCGTGCGTATATACGTACATATATACATATATGTATGCATACGAATATTTATGTGGACCTCCGTTGAGGCGAATGAATGAATTTTAAGCTTTGTAATTTTTCCGATCCTTTTTGATTTTCTTTTCTTTTGTGTTGGTAACAAAACGTTTGCATGCAACTGCAGTTTAACGCATTGAACGAGTGACTGATGAACTGAGCATAAAAGATCTTCTTCTAGATTGGCACTTTGTGTGTTTCGCTTGAGCTTCACGAAGCGCATTAGTAGTGTTTCTTTTTTCCGAGAGCCGCCTCATCGCCCATGCTGGCGCCCTAAAGTACTAGGTTGTTCAGTAAGTTTTGCGTTCGATGAGAAAACACACAATTTTATGATTTGAAATACACTTGGTATTATTTTATTATTTATAGTTATTCGCTATAGTCTCTCTGAGCATAAGTGCACTTGTTCCAATGATATTCCAATTTACGAAATCCATTCCTGCAGTAAGAATTAGGAAGGGCTGCAAAATACGTGCCACAGCAATTACGACCTCATCATTTGAAGCAAAACGCTTTCCGCGCTAGAAATTTTTTAGGTCTGGAAACATATGGAAGGCGCTAGGGACCAAATCTGGTGAATACGTTGGATGATCCAATAATTCAAACTTTAATTCTTGGTTTCTTACTATTGAATACTCTTGTGACTCTGTAGTTTGGTGCATTGCCCTGATGAAAGAAAATTTGTTTCTTTGGCAAACTGGGGTTTTTCACGATTTTTGTCTTTCAGCTGGTCTAACAGATTATAATAATATTCAGAATTTATTGTTTTACTAATTTGCTGGCAATCCACGAACAGAATTCCTTTCGCATACCAAAAAACTGATGCTGATGATCGGCTTTCTTGACGGATTTCTGGACACGAACTCATTTCGGTGCCGAAGAACCAGGTTCGCACCACTCTTTAGTCTCTTGTTTTGATTTAGGATCATGGTGATAGACCTAAGTCTCATCCATAATGATGGATTTGCGCACAAAATTCCAATTTATCCTTTCGCAAACGCTCGAAATGTTGCTGAGAAAGTCGCATTCGAGTGGGTTTTTATTCCATTGTTAACGAATATGGCTGCCGCATTTCTGAAACCCGATGCTTAAGTCAAAATATTGTTTTCTATGCCCAATGAGATGCCTATGGCCACTACTAAATCTTTTTCAGTCCATCCACAATTTTCCAATACGATATTCCTTTATTTTTTGTTGCTGTTTTGGACGTTCTTCAAGGCTTGTACGACCACGTTTCAATTCAGCAACCCATCTATCTACTGTGTTTTATTTGTGGTGGCAAAAAGTTCTTACACACTTTCAACATTCCTTTGCTTTTAAACCTTCCCAAAATAAAAAATCAATCACTGTACGTTACTGAATTTTTTCCATTGTAGAAAATACTGTGACACATCGATACTAAATGGCTTGTGAACAAAGAATGAATTGAAATGAAGCTCCACATTTGTTCATATGAAGAGTGCACCAACATAACAGAAAAACACTTAGGATAGTAGCAACGCCCTCTCTTATCGAACCGCAAAATTTATTGAACAACCTAGCAGAATAGGCCTAAAGATCGTTTTAGAAAGTGTAATTTTGATTCGGCGAGTAAGTACAGGGTGGCTGATGAATTTTGCTACATTAAGAAACTCAAATAACTTTTTTTTTAGTGTATGGAATTCATTTATTTTTTTTTTCAAGTTGAAGGTCATTAAATTTTATTAAATGTAGCTTAACTAGTTTTAAAAATAATTGAATTTAAATGACCCCCATGTTCGTTGACACAAGTGCGGCATCTTAGTAAAAAGTTGTTCATTGCTGCTTTGAGAGTTGCGACAGGAATAGCCGCAATTGTTGCCCGAATGGATTGTTTTAGTTCATCCAAATTTGTTGGCTTTGTTTTATAAACTTCTTGTTTACATAAACCCCACAAGAAAAAGTCAGGTGCAGTAAGGTCAGGCGACCTGGCGGGCCAACGAAATTCGGAGTTTCTTGAAATCAGTTTATTGGGAAATTTTCGTCGCAACTCTGTCATAACAGTCTGGGCTATGTGAGACGTTGCCCCATCTTGTTGAAACCACACAGAGTTGAAAGGAGTTCTCTTTCGGCGTAGTTCTGGATAGAAAAATTCTTTCAGCATTTTCAAATAACGGTCTCCAGTAACCGTAACGGTGTGACCATTTTCTTCAAAAAAATAAGGCCCGACAATACAGCGTGAAGAAACCGCACACCACACTGTCACGCGAAGAGGATGCAATTCCGTCTCGTGGAGTATCTGTGGGTTAGAAGTACTCCATATTCGACAATTTTGTTTGTTCACATTGCCGTTTAAATCGAAATGGGCCTCATCAGACATGAAAAGGTAGTTTAACATGTTTTGGTCTTCTTCCACCATTTGCAGGATCTTCTGGCAAAATTCCAAGCGAATCGGCAAGTCTGCTGCATTCAGTTTGTTAACCATTTGAATTTTGTAGGGAAATAAGTCTAAATCTTTGTGCATTATTGTTTGCAAAGACTGTCGGCTAACTCCAAGTTGCGCAGATAAGCTTCTTGTTGAAACCCTTGGATTGCTTTGTATAGCTGCAGCTACAGCAGCGATCGTTTCCTCCGTCCGAACTGGTGGGTTTCGATGATAAGGCCTTCTTGCGACTGTTCCTTGCTCAGCAAAATTATTCACCAGTCTCATTATGGTCCATCTGCTCGGGGGATCACCGCCAAACATCCGCCTGTACTCTCTCTGTACCAAAACTACGGACTCCAGTGCGTGATAGCGGCGGACTATCCAAATTCTTGTTTGCGTGTCCCAGTTATCCATTTTAATAAATTTTAAAGATCAATCTGCAAATTAAAACAAAAATGGAACAGATAACTTAAAAAGAAAAAAAGTTATTCAATTTTTTTTTTGGTAGCGGCTTTCATCAGCCACCCTGTATTTCACTGAGCGGAAAATATAATTTATGGACAAGAGTAATTCTTCGCTGAACTTCAGGAGTGACATTCTTATATGCATTCATTCTAGCTTCCAAGTAAACGAAGTTCTCTTCCACCTCCAATTAATAACTGTCAGGAGTGATGTGTCATGCTTTGATTATTTTTATTATTTATTTTATTTTATTTAATGTATGGAAAATAACAATAAACTATTATTTTACAATAAAAGGAGCACTAGCTGCCAGGGCTTACGGCTCACTGCTCTAATAAATTATTTTTTGACTAGAAAAGTTAAGCTATTAGACAGTTTTCCAGTTTTCTGGAAAAGATTATAAAGCACTATCGACACATGAATTAATAAAGAAATTAAGTAATGAGGGAAGTAAATTCATAGGATGTGCGGAAGCTTATTTACAGAGATATTTAAGTAAAGAGACTTATGATTTAAATCAATTTTCTCAGATCCGCTCTAATTAAGTAATCTGTTATGTTTTCAATGTTTTCCTGTGAAGGAGTCTTTAGTATTTTCGATGGAAGATGGTTGTTGAAACTTGTGTTCCTGAGATTCATAAAATGCGTGCAGTCGTCCAAAAGGTGTTTGACTGTTGATGTTGATAGGGTGCAGTACGGGCAGGGAGGTGGCCTCTCACCATTTCAAATGTGCGAGTGTGTACCGATTGTGTGTCCAATGCGAAGTCAGATGAAGGCAGTGATGTCCTTGGTACGGCATATGGCTTGATAGTAGGGTTTAGTGCCAGTTGTATTTAAGCTTGCACAATGGTGTTGCACTGCTCTCCATGCCTCAGTTATTTTTGCTTCAAAATATTCATTAATTAGTCCGTAGATGTCCTTCTTCAGCATGCAATCAAATGTGTGCAACGGTTCCTTTGCTGCAGCCTCAGTTTTTTGGTCGGCAAGCTCATTCTCTTTAATAACAACGTGGCCAGGAATCCACATTATTTGGACTTTATTTTGATGCTCAATTAATATGCTCCGTATGCGTGAAATAAGAGGTGATGTGCCAGTTATATTCATGATACCCGATATTGTCGACTTGCTATCCGAACAAATTATTGTTATTTTATTAGTTTTTGATACAACTATTATGGCATTGTATTATACATATATTGCTATAGCTTCTGCTCTATACACAGAACAGTTTATTATTATTATAAGGGTATTTAGCACTGCAACCTGAATGATCTATCTCTCTATCCTCCTCCTGCATAATAAAATTAGCATTTGTCCTTTTTGATGGCCTGGTTGTGAAGACGTAAAATAAAACACATAAGAAAAATTTCGAATGGAAACAAGCAAAAGGCTTTTATTTTTTAAATTGGAAATGTCGAGCCAAGAAGCACCGAGAGGTTTGGTAACTCCCAAAACATTCAGGGTACAAAGCCGATTGTATTTAAAGCTCTGAAAAGTGAAAGGATAGATGGTCAGGGAGGAAAGGAGAGAAGTAACAGAAGGAAAAATACAGGATAGAATAGAAAAATAGAGGTAGTTAGACCTGTGAGAAATTTCCCGTTTTTTTTTTTTTTTGGTAAAACTGAAAATATCCTCCCGCTTGAGAGAACGAATTTTACTTGTTCTCATGACATCGGAACCCAAAATTTGTAGCCTTGCTCTAGCAAAAGCAGCACACTCACAGAGAAAATGCTCAGTGCTAACCATCTCTTCTAAGCACGACAGGCAAATCAATCGGGACCTCAATGATTCCAATGGTGATCGTATAGCACAGCATTTACTTCAGTATTTTGTTCGAAAAAAAGATTATGTATAAAAATACAAAATGTATGGTGTTTTTAAGAGGACAACAATTATCAGTTTTATGCCTCCAATATGATCAAATAAAAACAAAATTAACCAGGAGAAAATCAGCTATTGCATTGCACTTTTTAGGTACTGCTAATTAACTTGGCAATGTAAAAAGTTTCCTAAGTCCCTACATATTTCACACACTTCATACATTTTCTGTAAAACAGTAGTCTTCTTATCACTTAGCATTTCAAGTGTGTGCACATACGCGTGTACAGCCCTCAACAATACATGCATACATACATACATACATCCATACATATCCCATTGCCTGCGTGTGCACTTGCTGGTTACACTCATCCGCAGCGATTTACGCGTCGCACTTTCCATTTCTACCAAATTTGCGTACAAAACAGCAAAACATTGTAAAAGCCACAGTTACAACAACAACAACCATTGTTATGGTCATCGTTACTGCACATTTTGGTTTTGCTTGCCGACGCAACGTGCCGATGAGCTGCAGCACTAATAAAATTAAAAGGCAAATGCTTGTCGGGTTATTGACGGACGTCTCTACTACGAGTAACGACGTTGATATGGCTCTACGAAGTACGAGTAGCGGTAGTGACAATAACAATTGAAGCATTTGACATGCGCACCCACTAATACACACACATACACACACACACACACATGCGCACACATTTGGCTGTTGGTGCGTTCGTTTGCTGTAGTGTTATTTTTCCCCTGTAGGAGCATGAGATTCTGCCAATGACAAAGGCAACGGTGAACTGACCCTTCAATGTTAAAAAAAGTAGGTATTTTAAAAATGATCAGAAAAGACGATATGTTTGTATTTAACAAGATTTGATTTCGATAAAGGGGTACAACCTAGCAAAGAAAATATGTTAATGATGACCACATTTTGCTTAATTTATTATTTTAATTTATACTTTATACAGCTTAGGTGTGAGAGCATGGGTTAATTGAAGAAGGGGATAAATTACATTTGCATATTATAAAGAAGGTTTTCAAATTACCTGAATGCGCACCTTCTTACGTTATCTATCTTGACACAGGATTAGAACAAGGACACATTTATACTATATCACTACACAAATATACTCATAAGACCTTATTCGAGTAGAAGAAAGAAATACTGCCTCATATTCGGTCAAATAAACGTAATAAATAAATAAAAACGAAAAATCTTTTTACGTTGGAGAACTCAACAAAATAGGAATGGCTTATGACCTAAAATCACACAAGAAATTGGAATTATCATCAATGCCAAATAATGCTGAATAGCATTAAAACAGCCAACAAAGAAAAAATGTGGTAATGTGCAATGAACAGTAGGTACTGACAGAATATATAAGCCTTAAGATGATAATTTAGGGACGATTTGAAAAAGTGCAGAATTTAATTGATTTTTAAAGCTAGGATTAGGTGCATTATGCTACACGGGCTGTTTAAAAAAGCTGCTACACCTGTAACTTAAATGAAATTGAAACAATCCAGCATTTTAAATTAAAATTTGATCCACACGGAGTGTTAAGAAACACTTTCTAGACCAATCTGAAATTGTACAAGTTCTGAACGGTATCGATGATGAAATTGGAGACATCTTACGAACTTTGTTGTTGGTGCTTACGATGTAGGCATTCATTTTAGATGAATAATATTGATATTTTTTCCGGCAATGAATGTAAGATATTTTTTGTAATTTATTTATAAAAATATTTTAAAATTGAATAATTAACTTACTTTCGATAAAAAACCTTTCTAAGCTCTTACTGGGTCGTCTTCATTTGAATGAGAAATACGTGCACATTCACATCCAAAACACACACACATACACATAGAAATATACAAATTTGTTCAATGTATGAGCCATGCTTGCAAAATTAATCATTCAATTTTATTTTTAAATAACCTTTTCATGAAATAAAAAAATATGGTATGATTTTGAGTGATGAAAATCTTTATTTTGACCTTTACGCGGTCCATTGTTTGCCTGTATACTGCAACTGTATAGTTCACTAGTGTCAAATAAGATTGACGTACGACGTCAGCATTTGCAAAAATTGTAAATCTCCCAATAGCGTGGATAATTTTACGCCACCTTGTATCTTAGCGTCATCGCTGTTTTCAACTCTTTCCAAGCATCCCTACAGGGTAGTTATAGTATTAGTTGCGGCCTGTCGGCTGGTGTGCGAAGTAAATTAATGTGCTTTATGACAACCGATTGACAAACTGAAAAATGTGCATAAACTCCGCTGATGGATCAGCAGCATTTGTAAAATGCACGCATTTTAGTGCGAATTTCAATTTAACGAATTTGCATAATGAATATCGACAGCAGGCGGCCGATTGCGGCTAGCCATGTGAGAGGCAATGTATACATACATACATACATACATACATACATACATACATACATACATACATACATACATACATACGTACATATATAAGTAGACATATCCGTACTCACTTTTATGTTTTATGCGAGCGCACTAAGCACTAAAAACGTGTCGGCATGCGCGGGGTGTGGCAGCGGTTAGGTTTTTCTTTTCTACTGCATAGCAAACAAATAAACAAAACAAAAATCTAAAAAAGCTTTTTCGCCCCTTGAGACATTATTTGTTTGTTTGTTTGTTTTCTATTTGTTGGTTTTGCTATTCTTGCTAGCCAATATAAACAGCTTGCATTTGCAAACACAACAACAACAACAACTAAATAAACGAAACACTTGTGTAAGCTCTTATGTTTTACATTGTAAAGTAGGTTTTCAAGCGCTCGCTCATTGGCCCACAACTTAGTCGATCGGTTGCCAAGTTTTTCATACTTATAGAATTGAAGAAAGTCACATTTTGTTTTGGAATTTTATTGATTTCGTTTCTATATTTCAATGCACTCATCAGCATTGCTTTCGCGCAAAATACATTTAAAGCTGCAGTGCATTTCTATTGGCAAAGCAAAACCTCTTGACTGATACTTAATCGTATATTTATATATGCATGAATATATCGCTGCACCGATTTTGATGCAAGAACTATCCTTCGAAATAACGCGCCAAAAATTATCTAACTAATCCATTGAAAGTGGCTTGAAACAGACGCTTACGAGCATTTTCGTAAAAATGAAAAAAAAAATCAGAAATTCATGTGCTTTCTAAATACATTTTTTGTGCATTAAAACCCTTCACAACAATTTGAAAAAAGCTAGCAAATTTTTATACAAGGTTTTCCAATGAGAAGTGTTCTTTTGATATTCAAGGAAAAATGCTATTTTTTAATATAAATGATGGGATGTTTATTTCATTATAAAGAGGAAGGTATGCCGTTAATGGTGGAAAATAACATCAGGCCAAATGACCACCACGACCACGCCTACAGGACAATATCTTTTTCATGAAATTTTCCATAAGCGAATTGCAAATTGGCTGCCCTATGTCCTCGATAGCCTCATGAATTCCATCTTTGAGGTCATGAATCGACCCTGGGCTGTTGACGTAGACCTTCTCTTTCACGTGGCCCTAAAGAAAAAGTCACAAGGTGTTAAATCACAAAATCTCGGTGGTCAATTGTGATCACCTCTTCGAGAGATAACACGGTCCGGAAACTTTTCCCGTAAAAGATCAATGGTTTCGTTGCTTGTGTGGCACGTAGCGCCGTCTTGTTGATAATAAACGTTGTCCAGATCAATACCATCCAATTCCGGCCATAAAAAATCATTAATCACCTCTCCTGTTTAACACCTAACACTTGTTGATGGAAAACCCTTTACACAATTTTGGGCTGTCATATCAGCGCAAGTGATCTGGTTGCGGTCACCACTACACCAGAAATGGTCGATGAAATTTAAGGCAGGTTATGGGACGAGCGGTACGGGAAGGTGTATGAAATTGAAGAGGGTTATAAGAGAGAGCTTATAACTACCACTCGCCTCCCTCTTAAAATGGAGATTGTAGGTATACCCCTCTCAACCTACAAACTGCATGGTGCAAGTAGCATTGTCACTTCAGAGGTTATAAACAGTTAGAATTTTCAAAAAATCGATTTTTTTGTATTTTGTTTTCTTAATGTTCATATATTTAAGAATACTCACAGAAAATTTAATATCGTACCGGTGAATATTTTTGAAGTTACACGCAAATTTGAAAAGGTGCTTCAGAGTGCTTGAAAGTATAAGGCGAACTTTAAATGCGTTTTTCTCAAAATGGTGTTTTCAAAGTTTTTAACTCGAAAACACCAAAATCGATTAGTCTCAAATTTTAATACGAGCTTCTTAAATATATTTTTTAGTAATTAATTAAAGTTTTTTCTCACCGATAAATTTTTAGTTTTAGGAAATTGTGGTCAAAAAACGTTTTTTTTTCGAGAAACCGCCATTTTGTCAAAAAAATTAATTTTGCTTATTTCTTCGATTAATTACTAGATTTAACATTACTTTAACGAAATCTGTTTGGTTTTTTAATTTCAGAGGATCCAGTTCAGAGATATAGTGGTCATCGCAAAACGTCTTTTTTGAGAGGAGTTCCCGGAGATCAGCTGTAGCTCTTTTCCAAATAAATATTTTTACTAATACTAAGTCTTTAAATACAGTTAGAAGATAACATAATATGTGTAAAAATTTTTAGATCAATAAATTTAAAAGTTTTCTCAGAAAAAATTTGGGAAATTTCGCTTTTTCGGCGTTCTAACTGTATATAACCCCTTCAGCCAAAAGGCGGGTTGATAGTCTGAGATGTAATGCTACAAAAAGTATTTGGCCAAATGGGCCAGTCAGGCGCTCAAAGGCGCTACTCAAACGCTCAACGAAAAACGTCTCTGTGTTAGTTGCTCTGATCACAGGGCACTGTGTCCTAGATTGTACAAGAATGAATGCTACAAGAATGAATATTTTTCATTTCGTCTATTGGAGAAGCTGCAAGAATGAAGAGGAGGACGAGTCTGTCACATAGCTTCTTTGTTACTGTCCCGCGCGGCATGCCACTAGGTTTAGATACTTTGGCTCATCGTTCTTGAATGAAACTGATGACCTTAGGGATATAAGTGTCAGCTACCAATGGGTTTGCACTTAAAAGAAAATGAGTTAACGAGGAGTAGTTGATAAACTGCTAATATTGGATTAAAATGGATCAGCAATGGCCTAAGTTAGTTGATGCAGAGACCGACAGCCATTTCTACCTATTTACCTTCCTTCCTAACAGTGTTGCCATTTTAGTGATTTTGAGCTAGATTTAGCTCTTTGCTCCAAAAATTTGAATTTAGCTCCTAGCTCTTTTTTTTATGTACAAATATTTTGAATATTCAAACAAATTAGTTTACTATTCTTTGTACTTAAATAATTCGTCGTGTTTCGAACTTTTTTTTGTTGTCGTGTGGTAACTCCTATAACCATTAACGATTTCAATGTGCTATAATCGAATAATTTCAAAAGTTTCATACCTAATTTTATTGGCGCATTTTCATGTTAAAATGCGCAATGGAGAAGTAAACCTTTTTTATTTTTCTTATTAAAAATACTTTAAGAGCACTTTTTATTTATGTAGGCTTATAAGAAAAAGACTGCCGCAAAACAAATTTTATTGGAATTAAAAGTATTTTAAGGAATTTTTTATATACTTATATAGACTACCGAGTTCTGAAAATGATGCCGAGGAGGGCATAACTTGTTATTACTTAAAGTAATTTTGATAAAAAAAAAAAAACTCATGTGAAATATAATAAAAGTCACTAAAAAAACTTTAGCTCTTTTTATTAGCTCCAAAAAAAAATTGTTGGCTCTTTTTAGCTCTTTATTTTGGATAAACTTTGCTCCAACAGCAAATTTTTTTTGGCAACACTGCTTCCTAGGCTTATCATATGCACCGGATTTTCTAATATTGCACTAATGCATGAAAAAACGATCAGCAACATGCTTTCATTACAACACATCAGATACATACAAAGGAACAATCCATCAGTGGTAACAGACGAAGGTCAGCGTGAATAAGCTAACAAAGCCAAGGCAACTGCTTTTAGTATTCACCCAGTTTCATTTACATCGACTACCGTAAAAAGGCTAAGAAGATCACCGACGCAGCGCTGTTGGATTGATTCAATCCCAATTTGAAGCAAAAAGATCTTCTCCGCCGAACGAATCGACGGCGCTCAATCCGTAATGTCGATAGTAAAATTGCATGAGTGAAGTAAATAATTACTTCCTCAATCAGCATATTTTTAAGCTTTAGCTATCTGTGACTTTTATCTGAATCGATAAAAAAACGCAATTTTGAGAATCTCTAGAATTTTTATTACTGGGAGGACTTCCTGAAATTGCAGAATGATTGGGTGAAGTTAACCAATCTAAAATCTGTGAATATATATTCAGATAACCAATCCGCCCTGAAAGCTTTAAAATCGTCTAATATAAATTCGAAGACAGCAAAAGAATGTATCGACGCTTTGACGGAACTATCACAATACTTTGTAATGAACCTGCTCTGGGTGTCGGGTCATAGAGACATAGAAGGCAACTGCAAAGTAGATGAACTAGCGAGATTGGGTATCACATTACCGATCCAACCATACAAAGCGAACATACATTTGGCAACTTGTAAGATGTTTATTGACAAACACACTATCAAAGCTGCCAACAGGCTATGGACCCAGTCCCTGACCTGTGCAACAAGTAGAATGACGTGGCCAGAATGGAACATGGACCGCACAAACCGACTGTTGAAACTGAACAGGAAATCTTCTCGGGGTCCTAACAGAGCATTGTCTGATTGGCAGGCATGCCAGTAGACTGGGAGCACTCTATAACGGCTATAGCAGAAGTTGTAACGACATTGAAGAAGATGAGACTGTAGAACACTTTCTATGCGGGTGCATGGCTCTGGATAGAAGAAGGTTCAACTGTTTAGGAAAAAGTTCCCTAAATAACTTGGCAGAAGTAGCCAATATAAAAATAAAGGTTGTCAAAAAAGTCTTGCGGTAAAGCTCTTTTCACGTGCTAACACGTGTTTGATTAATTGTTGTTTGCTTTTAGTTGCTCGTGAGTTATAGCGTCGCAAACATGGAGCAAAATAAAGAGAAAATACGGCATATTTTAGAGTACTACTACGATAAAGGCAAAAATGCATCTCATGCTGCCAATAAAATTTGTGCAGTTTATGGACCCGATACAGTTTCCATTTCCACCGCACAACGATGGTTTCAACGTTTTCGTTCTGGTGCAGAGGTGATCGAAGATGCGCCACGGTCCGGAAGGCCTGTCGTCGAAAATTGCGATAAAATCGCTGAATTGATCGAAAGAGACCGGCATAGTAGCAGCCGTAGCATCGGCCAAGAGCTGGGCTTGAGTCATCAAACCGTTTTAAACCATTTGAAGAAGCTTGGATTCAAAAAGAAGCTCGATGTATGGGTACCACACGACTTGACGCAAAGAAACATTTTTGCCCGTATGGATGCATGCGAATCGCTTCTGAATCGCAACAAAATCGAGCCGTTTTTGAAGCGGATGATGACTGGCGATGAAAAGTGGTTCACTTACGACAACGTGAAGCGCAAACGGTCGTGGTCGAAAAGCGGTGAAGCTGCCCAGACGGTGGCCAAGCCTGGATTGACGGCCAGGAAGGTTCTTCTGTGTGTTTGGTGGGATTGGCAAGGAATCATCCACTATGAGCTGCTCCCCTATGGCCAAACGCTCAATTCGGACCTGTACTGCCAACAACTGGACCGCTTGAATGCAGCACTCATGCAGAAGAGGGCATCTTTGATCAACAGAGGCCGAATTGTCTTCCATCAGGACAACGCCAGGCCACACACATCTTTGGTGACACGCCAGAAGCTCCGGGAGCTCGGATGGGAGGTTCCTTTGCATCCACCGTATAGTCCGGATCTCGCACCAAGTGATTACCACCTATTTCTGTCCATGGCGAACGAGCTTGTTAGTCGGAAGTTGTCCACAAGAGAGTCCTGTGAAAATTCTCTCTCCGAGTTTTTTGACAATAGGGAAGCGGGCTTCTATAAGAGGGCCATTATGAAGTTGACATCTCGTTGGGAACTCGTCATCGAACAAAATGGCGCATATTTGACTTAAATTGCATTATTATAACCAATTTTATGAACAATTGAAAATTCAATAAAAATACCGCAGGACTTTTTTGACAACCTTTATCAAGGGGCTAAAGCCCCAGGTTGGTTCAAGGAGGACAATGTAGAGTGAGGAGAGGGGACAGCCCTGGTGGTATCACAATGGGCCTACAACAGGCCTAGGTGTGTCAACTGACAACCACTAAACCTACCTACCTAATCAGTCTAAAATGTGACTATGTTGGAAAATACAAGGTGACGCAAAATTAATCACCCTATCGCAAGATTTAAAATTTTTGCAAATGGCGTCTTACGTCAATCGTATTTGACACTTGTGAGCCAGACAACTGCAGTGTAAGAGGCTTGTTTGAAAAATCCCTGCAAAAATATAAACTACTTCATTGTTTCAGGCTTATACACTTCGTCGAACGCTGTTCTAGTTTGTGGATCCCTTCCGTGTAATTGGATTTGTCCAAGTCTGAAAAATAACCATTCCTTTCTGCAATCACCTCTTCATTCGAGCAAAATCTTTTTTTCTCTCCAGTCATTTTTTCAAATTGGGGAACAAATAGTATTCCGAGCTATCCAAGGGAGCCCAGTCTGGCGAAAAGGGGGGATGTGAAAGGAGTTGGAACTCCATTTCCATTGATTTCGCAACTCCAACTGCTGAGGCGTGAACTGGTGCGTTTTCGTAATGGAAAAGGACCACATGAAATTCTTTTTCGTGCATTTTTTGAAAATCTCTCGATTTCCGCGATTCAAACGAGTTCCAAACACAAAGAAATATACCGATTCGACTGAAACTTGCTGTGTATTCTTCCAAGAGATGCTAGTAACGAAACATAACCTTGATAAGCGCCACTAGTGCCATCTCTCCGACTTTGCAAGAACTTTTCCAGCGACCCTCGTACGAGCAATGGAGCACGTAAAGGTCTAAATAAATATTTCCATCACTCAAAAGCATTTTTGTTTTTATTTAATTAAAAAGTTATTCGCAAACCAAAGTGGATGATTAATTTTGCGCCACCTTGTAAAACATCTTTTTGCCAATTTGGTGTCTCACGTACTTATTGACGCAAACTCGTTGCTGAAGTAGGTACACAAATCAAGTCGTATATAAAAATAACCGTTTGTTCATTTTTAGTACAAAAAACGAATTACAGGCAAAAACTCATTTCAACATTTTTTCAGCCAATTGGTTAAATATTTAGTTTACATTTCAGCATTGCAATGATTGCATTGATTGCAGCGTCTTGTAGTAAAAGTTATCCAAGTAAACCTTCATATTCATCCAAGAAAAATGGCACATGGGAAACTATAGATTTTGTATAGTAATGGTTCATACTCAATTTTTCATTTTCCCATCAATTTAATTTGTTAAAGGGCTTTAAATTTTCAAAGGACTAAACTTAAAAAAAATTATTTAAAATACTTAAACAGCCATGATATCACTAGAGATATCAAATGAAAGAAAATATGTTCAACTAATTTTGGCTTAGCTTACTATTACACTTTATTCTTCTTGTTGTTTTATAAAAACATAAAAAAAGTTCCACTTTCCACCTATGAAATAAAGTATACGCAGTGGATACTCTAGAAATTTTATATTTGTTCTAGCGAAAAGTGAACAAAAATTATGAGAAAATTCTAAATTAAGTATGCTCCACTACTATACAGCCTCTGCAGTTGCTCATACATACACAATTTTTCTTGGTTAAAAAAAAAGTTAATTTTTGTTGCACGGTGTTATCAATTTTATTACATAATTGCATGCAAGCTAAAAGAGTATTAGCCTGAGTTTAGATTTTTCTTGACGTTTTTTTTTTCTAAGCGTGTAAATTTATAAATATATTAGTTACGCCCTTTCTAGCCAATACAGAAAGGAGTTGAATGTCTATGAATTATTACAAATTTGCCACCTGTTTTGCAACTGCTTTCTAGAAATTTCGCAAAGCTTTTATGACCCAAAATTTGCTATCTTCCCAATGTCTATCTTTGCTCGTATCGTTCAGCTCTTATGCTTGTGCAACTTTACTATCTCAGTGACGCATACATACATACACACACATTGAACATGTATGCATACTCACATACATCTCGCAAATTACGTTATATTTGTTTTTGGATATTTGCAGCCTTACTTAAAAAAAAAAACGAAGCGTGCAACAAAAGCATTGATTGACCTCTGTGTAGACTTGATTATTCCCATGCCTTCCCAGCCAAGTCAAATCAAACCAAAGCCAAGCAAAGCAAACCAAATCACATCGAACCGAAACAAAAGAAAACGAAAGTTAATAAAATGTTTGCACGAATACAGCGCAATCGCAATCGCAAATGTGTGTGCGTGTGTATGTTTGCACTCGGTAGCACGGTAACACATTGAGTGGCATCACAGCAACAACATAAAATATGTAAGCAATGATCAAGCTTGCCGGCAATGCTGGCGGTCGGTGTCATCCGTGGAGTGGCTGGGTAATGATTTTTTCATTAGCTGATTTTATTTTCATGTACGCCGAAAGGCGATGTTATAATGTTCGTTTGACAAGTGACAGGTGACAATATGAGTACTTCTCCACACACACACACATATGCACATTTGGTATGTATGTACGAGTATGTGTAGTTTACGTACAAGCATATGATTTTATGAAAGGAACAGTTTGTTATTTTTTTAGGTGTGTTCATAAATGCTGTAACGCAATCAAGATGAAAATGAAATTGTAAAAAATATTTTTGCCTTTTTAGATGTGGCTTACATTTCAACTTTGTAACTTTTCGCATTTGTTTTGTTGGAAGTGGAAAGAATATGTAGTTATGCGTAAAATCATAGTAATCTGTAAATGGTAGTCCAATTGTGTTTTTTTTTACTAAATGAAAAAAAAGGATTAAAATTATTTTGAGTGATGAAAATCTGATATTGATTGTTTGTTTGTCTAATTCACAAGAGTCGTATATGATTGGCGTGCGACGTGTTTTGCAAAAAATATAAATCTTCCAATAGGGTGAATAATTTTGCGCCACCTTGTGCATAGCATATATGATATATAAACACAAACATATATATGTATACTACTCAGTTGGGGGTTATAGTATTCCAAAAAAGAGAAAACATCGTAACGTTCTTCAGCACCACTACTATCAACGTAGAAATCAGAGTGGACCCGTGGTTAAGCTGAAAATTTCTTTGACGAATAAAGTTGGACACCCCAGGCGAAACCAAGTTCTTCCGAACTTTCCAATGCAGAGGAGGCATTCCTCTTCCTCTACAATCATCAGCTGGTACCACATCGAATACTTTCAGAGCCGGAGTGTTTACATCCATTCGGAAGACATCAACTAACCAGCGGAGCCATTGAATCTTTATTTTCTGTGGAACAACATCAAGACGCACGCCACTAATAGGGAGGAAAAGCTCGGCGAAACATCCATAAAGGGAGTGAGCGCCATTTATACATATGTATAGAGAAGTATATGTCGCCGAAAAGGTCATACAGCTCAATGCCCCATCGCCTGTGATACTCCTCGCCGCCAACGTGCAAATATCCAAAAATCTTCCAATTTCAAACACGCCAAGTGGCGCCTCAGTGGATGCTATCATCGTCCAATTTTCTGCGTCATGTAATAGGACAGATTTTATGAGACACTTACAAGGTATTAGTTTTATTCTTCGATAGAGGACTTTACCTACTGCCTACTTACAGTCCCAGAGAGGACTGTCTACTTAGTCGAAAGTAGCACTTGTTTAAAAGAGAGATTCTCCGTTGGCTTTCAAGGCTGACATTATTATCGTTGCTAATATTAGCTCCTATATAAACGAAGTCTCTTAATAAATTATTTAAGTTCTGCGGCTGCCACAATCTTTTCCAGGTAAAGGAAGTCACAGGGAGGTTTCGACACAGAGTCACCTTGTCTGAAGCCTCGTTTGGCATCAAATGGCTCGGAGAGGTCATTTTTAATTCCGATGGAGCTACTGGTATTGTTCAACATCGTTTTGTATAGCCGTACTAGTTTTACGAGGATACCAAATTTAGACATCGCGGCATATAATCACCTTTTTTCATGCTGTCGAAAACCGCGTGTGTCGATTCTCCTTTCATAGGTATTTTTCAAGACGTGGCGTATTGTGAGCATCTGGTCAATTGTGGCTTTTCCAAGCCACAATGACAAGGTCCAATCAGTTAGTTACTGAAAGAAATAGTTTGGGCTTCAGTTTTCCAATATGCTTGTGAGCTCGTGCGGGCAGGTGGGAGTTAGGTGGACTCAGCGAGTGCCAGGAAAGAATAAGCGTATGTAAAATTGAAGAGTGTCATGCCCAAGAAGTATAGAGTTACTTGTCTCCCATCGGACGCAACCCCAGGTGGCGGATAGGGGAAAGCTAGATATACAGGGTAGGTGGGAAATAAATTACCACCCGCGGACCAAAAACAAGTAAACACCTGCTTAGAGGTTGGGCAGGCGGGCTGCTGCAAACTATATACTTGTCTGAAATTCTCATGCTATTGAATCGTCAAATTCCCCGCCTCGGATAACAAAATCAAACCCATCGTTGGCGGCCGGCCTGTGACTATAGTATAAGGACTAGGATAGGATTTGACGGCCTATGCTTCAAATAGAAGTTAAAGGATTCCATATATTTTATGCCCAAGGCTGGATCGAATGTGGGCGATGGCGCTTCTTAGCAAACTAAGCTTAGTTTTTGAGAATGGCGAGTGCCTTAACTGGACACTATCTAATGGGAATTCTTGCGGTAAGATTCTTTTAGAGTTTGATTATTTGGAGTCCTCTCAAGATTTCCTAAGAAGTCAAATGGTCTAACAAATGTAGATATAACATAATAGCCGCCTATGGAGTTTTCTAATCGACAAGCAGCAGTTCTCCAATTAACCGAAAAATGTTACCAATCTTCATCTGTTTTACTTGCAAACCACTTTCGCTTATTTTCTTACTTTTCGCTTTTTTAGTTTTTTTAATAGCAGACTCTAGTGGGACTGCAGGCAGAGCATATTCAAAATGGACCTTAAGAAAAAGAAATATGCAGGAAATATTTGTTACAAAAGGTTACGGTGCGCTATGCGTATACGCTCAGCACTCGATAGCCTGAAACTTTCTGATACTAAGAAATGGTAACTCAAGCTTCAAACAGTGTGAAGCCTTTCTAAGATAAATGACCGGAAAGATGACGCCAGTTCGTCGAGGGGACGGCAATAGTCTTTCACATTGCTCCTGGTTCTTGTATGGTAATTAGGGCTCTGGCAAGACTATGGGCATATTCGTTCCATGAAGAGCCATGTCTTAGGGTGCCAGCTGGAATTTACCTCATCTGGTGGTAATACAAACAAGAATGATAGAATACAAGATTACACAGAAGTAGAACTTTGACTAGTAATTTTGCCGTGACGTCATCTTGGAGCAGCTACGAGAGAGAATTGACAGAGATGTGTAGAAGATAATAGATAACAAGAGAAAACGATTATGTTATATAGGGGGCGCCATGTAAAATTTGCTTTTTGAATCGGCTATAAAAAAAAACTAATCAATATTTTTTCAAACTTTTTTTTTATTTTGAAGACTGAACGTTGCCATTTATGAATGAAAAATAATATCGTTCAAATGACTGCCACGACTGGCTTTACAGTAGTCCATTCGATCAACCCAATTTTTAAGCACATTTTCGATTGTTTGGGCTCCAATTTCATGAATGGCAACTTCGATTTCTTGTTTTAAAGCATCAATCGTCTCTGCATGGTTCGCATAGCATTTGTCCTTAACGGCTTCCCACAAAAAATAATCCAACGGGCTTAAATCACAGCTCCGAGGCGGCCAATTGATATCGGAATTTCGGCTGATTATTCGGTTTTCAAAAACGGTAGCAAAAAGTTCGAGTGGATTAGTGTGGATTATCTGAGCCCCAAATCCGACAATTTTGCTTATTCACGTAGCCACCGATGTGAAAATCAGAAAAGAAGAAGAAGAGCCGCCACTTTAGAAATAGGTTTTCAATATATCCCAATTTTGTTCAAGCGTATAGCGTCCCATTTCGTAAATGTCAAACCTTTAAGTAAATTATGAACACATTTGACATGTCATTTGTGTTACCATTCTCAAAAAATAAGTGTTTCAAAAAGCAAACGCTATATGGCCCAGCCTGTATTAATACTAGGTTGGTTTAAGACTTTTTTATAGTCGATGCTACGACTACTAACACGCCGGTCAACTTCGACTATTTGTGTGATTTCATCGACATTATCCACATTTTCTTTAACATGAAAAATACCTGAATACCTGAACGGAGTCGACGAAACCAAAATTACACGTAATTGGTTGTTACAGTATCAGCACCATAAACACCGTTTATAATTTCAGCGGCTTGGCTTGCATTTTCGCCTTTATCAAATAAAACTGCGCAACCTTCTGCATACTTTAAACGGTGCATTACAATGGACTGTTACTATCCATAAGTCTATGTATGTCCCCTCAACTTCTGTAGTACTTACCTCAGTCTTATCTAACGGAAAATGTAAAAAGTAATCTCTTCAGTGTATGTACATATGTATATACCTAAATATATAAGTTCCTTTCGAGACCATTTATTATAGTTAAAAAAAATTAAGAAATCTCGAAAGGACACTTTGGCGGCTTCTGCGTTTTGTCTGCTTCAAATGCTTGTAAACATTTCCTTCCAATCGAAAGCAAAACAAATAAATTGCACAATTTGCAAGTATGTATGTATGTATTATCAGTGCCGTTAGCGAGTTGGCTAGTGAGAGTGCAAAAGCGAGAAGTCATAGCAAACAAATAGCGGCACGCACGAGGCGCTCAACAAGCGCCAAAACAAGTGATGACGACAACAACAATAAAAAGATGAGCAAGCGGAGTAGTCAAACAGAAATCAAAACCACGCAAAAACGGCAATTGCAACAACACATTAACACGGGCAACAAGCAAACACATACATACGAGTGCAAACGAAGAGCACGAAACGAAGGTGGCGCTGCACCCGCCACAGTCACAGTCGAAACTCACTGCTGCGCCGTTGTCATTGGCTTAGCAGAGTCTCAGTTGTTAGCTATGCTCACTTGTTTAGCCATCAATGTTGTTGCTGATGTTGTTGTCGATGTTGTTAGCGGGCGACATCAGCAATTGCAGTTAAATTCGATAGTTTTGCTTTTTTGCTCCACAATTTTTATATGATTACGCTGTTGTTGCTGCCTTTGGCATTGCGCGTGCCGTAGCTGGCGATTTTGTCTGCCTACTCACTGCCTACCACCTGACGATGGTCAATGCGACGAGACGCTGACTGCTGCGCTTTGGCGTTTCGTTGCAAAGCATTTATAAACGCGGACGCAGCCAATGTTGATGTGACAGCTTCTTTGATTATGCTGCTACTTTGCTGATGTTGTTGCTGTTATTATTTTGGCTATGCCTTCATATGTGTTTGTGTATGCTTTTTACGCGTTTGCGTTGCAAAGCCAATTTTTCCCAACGCTTCATTTGTGGCCACAGCCAACTGTTGCTTGCTGCCGTTGCGAGGTAGCCGCGTCTGCCATCGCCGGCATTGAGGCAGTTTTTTTCTGTTGCTGCTGCTTTTTTAAGTTGAATTTCGCGCGACAAGTTGCTGGCCGCGTGAGGAAACACCGCGAAATCAGTTATCGAACGAACGCCGCATTGAACGGCTGCTTTAGCGGAAATCAGTTGGTGCTAAGTGGAGAATTGTAAAGTATAACTACACGCACATCTACATACATATAACTAAACGCGACTTAAACCAAACCGAACCTACCAAATCAAGTTGCAAAATAAAAATCACATTTCATTGGAAAAACAAAATTAATAAAACGGCTGTCGAATGCATTAGAAGGAGCAGCAGCAGCAGGCAGCAACAGCGGAGGAAGACTCTCAAAGTCTATAGACCAAATTAAAGCGCATACGCGGACTCGTTCGACACGTACACAAATACGCGCACGGTCTGACAATCGACAACAGACCAAACAGACATACAACAGGCAGACACACAGTCGCGCATATTACTCCTCTGTCTCCTGATTGACTTGCGGCAGACAGGCTCTATTGTGGCTAACGCTGTGTCGGCTAACAGTTGTTAGGTGCGTTTGTACATAAAAAACAACACAACAAAAGTGAAATTTTACTCAATGAATTGTCAACTAAAAATAAAAATCCATTTAAACACCAACAATAATTTCACGCATTTGAGTGCATGGGACGCATATAAATAATACATACGTACATGTGCGTGCATATGTGTGTAAGTAAACAAATGAATAAAATTTAAAAATTTAACTCAAAAACAAAAAGAAGAAACGCAAACAGCTTCATAAAAAAGGATATTTTAAAAGTATAACAGAGTGTTGGCTTAATTGAGTGTGAAATAAGTAAAATACACGAACATACATACATACATATGTGTATTATAAGTGGCAGCAAATAAAAGAGTTGTAGAAAAAAATCACAAGTTCGAAGCACAAAAGTGTGTTAACTTCTAACACAGGACACAAAACACCAAATAGGCGAAGAAAAATTGTTTGGATATTTACACAGTTTATGGTAAGTGGAATTGGAAGATGTAACCGAACACCATATCAATAATAAAGGGTCTTTCAAAAGTGACGCCTAGATGCCAGTAGTAGACTAAGAGCCCGCGACGCCCAGACCTTCGTTAAATTATAAAAGTTGGAAATTTTTCTATATACGTCTCCTATACAGGTATAAGCAAATCCAGATTATTAAACCTGGGTCGCGGTGGCTTTGGCAGGTAACAGGCAGTAAAGGTGAGTAAAATTGAGTCTCAAATTTGTAACAGTATAAAGCTTAGTTTTTATACATTTCAACTTACAATCATATCAGAAACTGCCTCGTCCATTGGCGGACACTTAGGGCGGTAACAACCCCTCCCCAGACACCCTAACATTCTAATTATTTATAAATCTACTTTCGTCATAGTATAAAATCTAATTTTTATATATGTTATTCAGAGATCTATAAAAATAATGTTTTCACAATCCCCAGACAGTTTCGATGGTTCCCCTATCTTCCCAGACATAATGAAGTCCACTCCAGGCGTGAGCGCGATGAATATATATGTACGTTGGCGCGAGTGAAATAGTGCGATCTGTTCTCTAAATTTATCAAGAAAATTCATTATATACATTTATAACAGATAAAAAAAGTAAATTTTTAAAGGAGAACGCAGAAAAATTTTCATATTAACAAATTATTAAATCAACAATACAATAATGCGATTTTTATTAAGTCAAGTGGAGATCTACGAAAGTTGTAAATATCAATCGAAAATTTTTTCTAGTATTGTGCAGAAAAAAATACGAAAAATCGACAGCTGATGGTAAAATTCTAGAAGTTTAAAGTTAAGAAGATGAATTTGTATGCATGTTAGTTTTACTGTAAGGAGAGAGCTGGAGCTTCGGAGTCATTAGATTCTTCACTTGTACTATTAGGAGCTGGAGCTTCGGATTCATCAGACTCTTCAGTTGTATGTAACTCGACGTTCTGATAAATAATTCCTACTGTGTCGTGAAGAGTGTCCTTTCCATTAGTAGTTTCCACAAAACGATCGAAATTGTCATATACCAGACCAGCAAAAAGATTAGGGTTCTTTTGAATCTTTTCGGGACATAATGAGGACTTTTCCATTGAAGTATATGTATTTTCTGTTTCGAGTTCTTCAATGCCTTGATAACGTATACAATGCCCGTATCGGTTGATGATATCAATAACTTTTCTGCTGCTTGTTATACTCTTCAAAGTCATTCCCAGCATGATGTGCTTTGATGTTTTCACCTGGCCATTATGGACTCCAAAAATAATGTCTTGACAATAAGAACGCACTTGACGAGAACACTTTATGCTTTTTTCCGCTTCTGATTACACCCACCGAGAAGAGTTGAATAAAAGTCCAATAAGGGTTCTGGTATAGAGACTTCTCCTGTTATCAAATGTTGCGCTGTTATATTTTTAGAAGGTAATTTATTTTTTTCAATTTTCAGAATTAGTTTCCTTAAAAGTAATGCGGACTTCTGTAAAATATTTTCTGTGTGTAAGCTGTCGAGGACTGTTTCATCTATTGATTGTAAATATTTAGGTGCGACAATTTTTTTATTTCGAATAGTAAAAAATTTTATATCTTCAGAATATACTTTCATAATTTTTTCTTCGAGATGGTGTGCTGTGAAAACGAAGTTCATTTCAACGGAATTATCTTGATAAATTTTTTCAATTCAGAATATAAATTTTGTTCTGATGATGTTGGAGATTTTGTTGCGAGTTCGGTAGTGAACTCAGGTACTATCGGTGTATCTGGAGATAAATTGTCTACACTAATCGACTCTTTGTTTACTCTTTTTTTCTTTTTTAAATCTGCAGGCTCCGAATTGTAGTACTGTTTATTAACGCCTGTGAATGTTTTATGGCATTCCCGGTGATAACCTCCATCTGTATATTCATCAGGCAAAACAACATTCGCATATTTAAGGTTGTGTTTTTTTCTGACTTTCAAAACAGTTCGGCACTTCTTTAATGTCTCTTCAGAAAGCAATATTAATTTCCCCTCACTTTTCTTACAAATAAAACAACTTAATTTGTTTTTTTCCGGTTCCTCCGTTTCCATGACAACACTTTATCACTAGACCACTTATTTTATAATAAATTTTGCAAATAAATTATTAAACGCTTGCTGTACGTATAACAGTTCACACTACATAATATACAATACGGAGTATTATACAGAGTATAAGACAGCTGATGCGCAGAAAAAGATCGCCGTAGACCAATCGCGCTATTTCACTCACACCAACGTACATATATATTCATCGCGCTCACGCCTGGAGTGGACTTCATTATGTCTGGGAAGATAGGGGAACCATCGAAACTGTCTGGGGATTGTGAAAACATTATTTTTATAGATCTCTGAATAACATATATAAAAATTAGATTTTATACTATGACGAAAGTAGATTTATAAATAATTAGAATGTTAGGGTGTCTGGGGAGGGGTTGTTACCGCCCTAAGTGTCCGCCAATGGACGAGGCAGTTTCTGATATGATTGTAAGTTGAAATGTATAAAAACTAAGCTTTATACTATTACAAATTTGAGACTCAATTTTACTCACCTTTACTGCCTGTTACCTGCCAAAGCCACCGCGACCCAGGTTTAATAATCTGGATTTGCTTATACCTGTATAGGAGACGTATATAGAAAAATTTCCAACTTTTATAATTTAACGAAGGTCTGGGCGTCACGGGCTCTCACTCTATAGTGAATAATTGCTAGATGGTAATTTTTTTTATTTTATCTTTGGCATTTGTCAAGTGGACTGAAGTACAATTTTACACGATAGAAAAACGGCATGAAATTAAAAAATTAAATCGGAATTATTAATTATTTTAAAAATGATCGAAATTTAAGAACAAAATATCGCAAAATTCGTGTTTTTTTTGGTAGAAATACTCGTCCGAATCGGTCGACAATTCAAAGGTTGTTGGAAAAAAAATTCAAGAAACTGGCTCTGTAGAGAAAAATAGAAAAAGGACTGGCAGAGCAGTCTCTGATCTTTCCAAAGTAAGGTCTATGTGGATAGGCCAACAATGATTCCAGAGCTGAAATACAACATACGGATCGAGATTTGAGATGAGCTAAATGCGCTAAAATGTTAACGAGTCCTTGACAGTTTTAGTTCTCGTATGACAGCCTGTAGACGTTTTCACGGTGGACATTTAAATGATCTCATTTTTTACATATCATTTGTTAAGAGCCATATTTGGAATAAAATAAAGTGAAACTTGAAAGAGTCTAAATTTTTACGTGTTTTATTTTCAAAACAACATCTAGGCGCGTCTTTTGAAAAAGCTGTATAATACAAGGTGACCTAGAAATTATCACCATATCAGAATATTTATAATTTTTGCAAATGGTGTACGTCAATCATATTTGACACTTGTGAACTAAACACAACCTCGATACGCGCAAGTAGTGACATCTATCTAACTTTGCATGGACTTTTCAAACGGCCCACGTAAAAATAAGCAAACAAGATCAAAATAAAGAGTAATTAGAGAGAATTAAAAAACAAAATTTGATGATTAATTTTGTGCCACTCTGTAGAAATCAAAGCAGTTTTTCGAAATATTAAGAAAAATTTATGATTTTTTTTGTTTATTTAAGAAAAAAGTTATTTAAAAACAAAATTGGATGATTAATTTTGCGCCACCTTGTAGAAATCAGTGCAGTTTTTCGAATTTTTAAGAAAAAATAGTGATGTTTTTTTGTTTATTTAATGAAAAAGTTATTTAAAAACAAAATTGCGCCATCTCGTAGAAATCAGAGCAGTTTTTTGAATTTCTAAAAAAAATTTTGATTTTTTTGTTTATTTATAATAATAAAAAAGTTACTTAAAATACAAAATTGTATGATTAATTTTGCGCCACCTTGTAGAAATCAGAGCAGTTTTTTGAAATTTTAAGAAAAAATAGTGATGTTTTTTTGTTTATTTAATGAAAAAGTTATTTAAAAACAAAATTGGATGATTAATTTTGAGCCACCTTGTAGAAATCAGAACAGTTTTTTGAATTTCTAAAAAAACATTGTGATATTTTTGTTTATTTAAATAAAAAAGTTACTTAAAATGCAGAATTAGCTGATTAATTTTTGGCCACCTTGTAAAAATCTGAGCAGTTCTTCGAAATTTCAAGAAAAATTAGTGATGTTTTTGTTTATTTAATAAAAAGTCAATTAAAAAAACAAAATTGGATGATTAATTTTGCGCCATCTCGTAGAAATCAAAGCCGTTTTGAATTTCTAAAACAAAATTGTGATTTTTTTGTTTATTTAATAAAAAAGTTACTTAAAGTACAGAATTAGGTGATTAATTTTTGGCCACCTTGTAAAAATCTGAGCAGTTCTTCGAAATTTCAAGAAAAATTAGTGATTTTTTTGCTTATTTAATAAAAAGTTAATTTAAAAACAAAATTGGATGATTAATTTTGCGCCACCTTGTAGTAGTCAAAGCTGTAGTACAAAAACTTTGCATGCAATTTTTTATTGTAATTTTGTAGTTTAAGTATCAAAATTCCAATCAGAATGCAACCACTTCGACGTGGAGCCCTTAATTGTACATATTATATATTGCGATTTTGCGCGCACATTTTCCAATAGTCCGGTCTTATGAAAAACGAATGAGTACCTGCACACCCGAGCAGGTGTTCCATGCTTATTACTCCTTACTGACGTAGAAATTTTCGAGCGTGAGCTCTATCAGTTTTTTTTCAGTGAGTTTTTTACGTAATTTGAGCGTTGCTTGTTTTGATTAGTTTGACTTTTTTGTCAGCACTTTTCTTAAGAGTTTTACAAATTATTCATACATAGAGCTAACATTGTTGCAAAACTAAAGAAATGCTGATAAATGAAATAAAAGAGCTCAAATCAAGGAAAAAAAGAAAAAACACAAATCATTAGTTTCATTTTCTATGGATTCGTCTTGGTGCTAGTGGCATTCGCTTTAAATGAAAAAAAGTTGAAAACGTTCAAAAATTTCAATGTTTTTTCAGTGTAGCAAATTAAACAACAAATTGTATGTTTTTCATGAGCCTTGCGAATTGATTGTAAAAAGGTTTGTTATAGTGCTTTTTTTCGTTATGCTCAAGAAGCACAAGAAAAATATGCTCAAACCTTTGAAAAAATCTTAGTTCAGCATGAGAATTAAATATACTGAATTTTCTGAGGCAAATCAAAGTAGTTAAAAAATATACATTATGTAGCTGTACAAAAAAATTATAGCAAAATTAATCACTCGATCGGTATGTCGTCGTACGTCAATCGAATTTGACACCTGTGAGCTAGACAGTTGCAGTATAGAAATAGGCAAACAAGGGAGGGCATAAAAATCAAAATAAAGATTCCCAGCACTCAAAATAATTTTTTTAGTAAAAAAAGTTTTATTTATTTATTTATTTTATTTTATTTTATTTTATTTTTATTTAGTATAAAAGTTATTTAAAAACAAAACGGAAAGATTAATTTTGCGCCATATGAATGTGCACTTAAACTATTATTTAACTGAGAATCATAAAATTCAAAAATAAAAATTCACCTGTTATAATTTGGTATTTTTTCGTATCAATGGCAGCGCTTGGACTAAATAAGAGAGCAAGAGATAGCATTCCGTTCTGCTCATGTTTGTGATCGAATTGAGAAAATCACCTTTTTAAATTTGAGAACTAATGAAAATACCCTATCAAAATTAAACTTTTTAGTGTAAAAAAGGTATCAACGGCAAATTTAACGGTATTTTAGAACAAGCATTTACTATTTGAGCAAATACGTAGGTATCAAATGCATCTCAAATTAAAATCCAACAAAAATGTTTTTCAGCTGGCGAGAATAAAATTAACATAAATAATAACGATTTTTCAATTGCAATCAAATATACCCCATTTTTTTCCATAACTTTCAGTCTATTTTGAAGGCAATTTCTTTATTCAGAAAATGAAAAAGTCATCGTGCGTATTCAGCAAAAAAATGTAGCCAGCTCATTTTCACAAACCTCCTTCGAGATTAGTTTTATGCCAGCGAGAAAATTTTGCAAATTCTTAAAGTAGGGACAATCTCTTAGTGTCAAGCCATGACTTAACGGTGAAGGTGATAGAACTTCTTATACAAGCTCTCAGAGCTTTTGACACGGAAGGTAACATCTCTCTTATTTACCAACTATGGCCGATTCTAATCGATCGCCTGCTTAAAGATTATTCACATTGAACTTTGTTACGTTTATGAAAAGGGTCACTGGCGTCAATTCGTTTCAAATGGTTATTTTTGTTACACATTTTGTTTTTTTATTTCAAGTGTTAATTTCACATGGTAGCCATACATAGAAATCCTCTCTTAAGCCTATCCTTAAGCAACTGATTTTATTTGCATATTTTATGCATTCTGCAAACTTTATTAGTGTTTTTAATAGCAAATTTAAAAAGAAATCAAGCTATCAACTGGCTTGCCTATCCTTTTTTGCCAAAAACGCTTAAAAATTCATCCACAAAAGATAAATACTCCTCACAGAGTACCCGAGCCGCATAGCTCAACAGTTTTTGACATGGTTGTCTACTGGTGCTCTATTTAATAGTCCTTCTTCTTCTTAATTGGCGCAATAACCATTTACGCGATTTTGGCCGAGTTTAACAAAGCGCGCAAGCCATTTTTTCTCGTGCTAACCGGCGCCAATTGGACACACCAAGTGAAGCCAAGTCCTTTTCCCCCTGATATTTCCTACGCAGAAGAGGCCTTCCTCTTCCTCTGCTACTACCAGCTGGCACCGCATCGAATACTTTCAAAGCCGGAGCCTTTGTATCAATTCGGACGACATGACCCAACCAACGTAACCGCTGGATCTTTATTTGCTGCGCTGTGTCTATGTCGTCGTAAAGCTCATACAGTTCATCGTTCCATCGCCTGCGATATTCGCCGCTGCCAACGTGCAAAGGTCCAAAAATCTTACGCAGAATCTTTCTCTCAAACACTCCCAGCGGCACTTCATCGGATGTTGTCATCGTCCAAGCTTCTGCGCCGAATCCTACGAAGCTGGTATTCTGGGGTTTGTTGCTGCCTTTTATTAGCTTACCAGGTACAGGGTTGCCCATATTCGACGGACCCGACGGGCTTCGATGACTCTTTGGGCCCATTCCAATCGACGAGGCTTGTCCGCAGGCAATAATCTTTGCGTCAATTGAATCTTATACGGGAATAAATGTGAAGAATTCGTTGTAAAGTGGCCCGAGCAATGCCCAACTGCTGAGAACGGCGATTTTGGGGTGTCCTTGGCGACGCCATGGTCGGTTTTGATTTGGCCTCTTTGGATTAGAAAGAGCATCACCAGTCGAAAACCTCTCGTACAAACGTTTAATGATGTTCTTAGAAGGCGCACTTTTCACATTATTTAATTTTTTACACGCACGTTGAGTTTTCACAATTTACTTCTTTTGTTGAATGTAAATTTCAACATTTTGGGAGCGCTCGGGTGGCGTGTACTGTTCCATGGTAAAAATCTGCTTGGACTGACGCTTCCAACGCGATATGTCATTAAGCGATCTGACGTCTCTGTCAAAAGATACAGGGTTGCCAGATGGGTCTATCGAATATTGGCAACCCTGTACTAGTAGACTACACCGATGTACTACTCGAGCTATAAAGCTCAAATAAATGGCTTTTTGGAGCTTTAGCGCTCAATAAATAAGCATGTAACGAAAATATCAAAATCACCCATAAACCCATCCTAACACATGGGCTGAAAAGTCCCGGGCAGTTGTCTTTTTAACAGCAGTCTTCTTAAGGTTAGTACTAACTGAAAAAGAGGTGAATACAATATAACTAGTGCCATCTATGTGTAGGCCCGAGACTTTTCAGCCCATGTATTATAATTGATCGCTCACGTTTCTCTTCTCTACAACCGGCGTTCCACTCTCCCTAAGCTATTCAAGGACCTTTAAAATCATCAAAACACAACAAAAAATATGTTTTCTTATTTCACTTTTTTTTTTTTAATTCCGTCAAAGTCTCTCAATTATTTCCCAAGCTCACTTCATTTGACTTGACGACTTTTTTTTATTTGCCTACCACAGCCCTTTGCGCGTTTTTTTAGCACAACAATTTAACAATTTAATTGAACGATTAGTCATGCTTGGAAACATTTTCCCAACACTTAAGCTGCAGCTCATTAAAAAGGACGATCAAATCCAAAAAATAAATCTTCAAGCCTTCAAACAGAAGTCTAATCGCCCGCCCATCCATTGGATGTCACTAACACCGGTGGCACGGCGTGCCATTGTCAATGTGATTAACATTAGTTTCACTTAGTCACCGAAAGCTTTGGTGTCAAACGAAGAAGCATATCAACAGATTGACTGAAACACTGACTGACATACTGACAGACAGATGCGGCTACCACCAACTAAGCCGAGAAGCAAAGCAAAAGCCGGCAACTGGGCATTTAGCATTTATTTTATGCATTTAGTGGCGGTGAGGAAGCGCCGGTGTGCAATCATGCAACAAAAACAACAACGAGCACAATTAATATTAGCAAAAACAAAAAAAAGAAAGATAAAACAACAATAAAGCAAATGTGCACTTCAGCAATGGTAACAACACCAATACTTGCCGAGAGTAAAACAGTGAATGTCGTGCTTAAGTGTGTGCGCGCTGTAAACAGTTGCTGCGTCTTTCGCGCTGCCGCCATAGGTATAGCATCAGCAGCGCTGCTACCAGCATCAGCACAAGCACCGCCACTCCCTTTACGGTGGCGACAAGTGTTATGTGTTAACTTCTTTCACTTAAAGTGAAGATGACATTCTTCAAATGAAATTAGCTACCGTCAACAGTTGGTCAATTGCCGCTAACCACTGCTATTTTATGTATTTGTTTTTGTTTTTGTTTTCGCTAATGTTATTGTTATTGTTACTGCTACTTTAAACGCTGTTATTATTATGGCTGCCCCACCATTGCACTTGCACTTGCACTTTATTTGAATTGCTGCAGCTCGCTAATGCGTCTCATGTGGTTTTCATGTTGCTTTTATTGATTTTTCCAGTTATTACTCTTTGCATTCAATTTGTGTATTTGTGTGTGTGTGTGCGTTTTCTTATTTTACTTCTGCGTGCGCTGTTTTTTTTATATTGCTTGATTTTTTCTTTATAATTTTCATGGTTTTTCCCTTTGTTTGTGGCGATCGGTTCCGCTACTAGCCCAAGGTGCATTCACTTAAAAGGCACTTGATTTTATTTCAATCATTTGATTTTATTTTAATTAAATTATTATGGTTTAAGAGCGTAAATTATTTAATGGCGTATTACATCTATCGGCCATCGTAGCCGTATGGGCTGATGCGTGACTATCACGGATTCGAAACCCCGTGCATGAAACACCAAATGATAAAACAAGTTTTTTCTAATAACGGATGCCCTTAAGGGGGGACCCTCATTTAGACGGTCGAAAAATGCATCATTTTTGGGAATTTTTTTCTCAGGTAAAATAACTTCAAACGTTTTGTAATTCATAAAGTACTTTAATAAATGTCTTGACTGTCTACAAAAATTTTCGGAGAAGAAAAAAAACATTTTAAGTATGGAAATATACACCTCGTCCATGGCACCTCATTCTATCTGTGTACATTCTAGCGCTCTGAATTTTTTTCTGAAATAAAAAAACCAAATTTTTTTTAAAACTTTAGGATAATACCTTCGATGTGACATTTTGATTTAAAAAAAAAATGTCGAAATTGATATTTTTTACCCAGTTTTATGTTAAAAGTGATTTTTCATGCATAAAAATTGACTTTAAAATTACAAAAAAATATGAAAATCTTTTTTTTTAAAAAAACACTTAATGTCACATTGAAAACAATTTAATTATCTTTAAAATGAGCTATTGTAAAGCCTGATTGGTTCAATACAGCGTTCTCAATTGTGTACACAAAATCGAAAAATGATGTTTCGAGAAAAACGCGTTTAAAGTTTTGGATACAGGCGATCAGGCCACCCGTCGCGTCCTGTTAAAAATTTTGTCACTCCTTCAAAAATACAGATATCGACTTGAAATTTTGAAAGTATATTCTTAAATAGTTGTAGAATAGATTAAAATTATTTCCAAAAAATCGATTTTTTTGACCCGATAAATGAGGGTCCCCCCTTAAGTAGGCAATGGCAAACCTCCGAGTGTATTTCTGTCATAAAAAAGCTTCTCATAAAAATCGATTTGCCATTAGAAGGCGGCATAAAACTCTAGGTCTATCCACTTTGGAACAATATCAAGACGCACCCCACAAATAGGAGGAGGAGCTCGGCCAAACCCAAAAGCAATGGAAGTAAACAAAGTACGGCAAAGTTCAGTAATAAAGGGTGAATAAAAGTATAAATACAGGGTGAACGATGTTACCAACTTCACACTGCTTGTATCTGTAAAACAGCTCATGACATCAACGTCAAAATTGTTCTTATGACAGTTCAATATATTGTTTATAAGCCATCAAAAGCATTTGCGTCTCAGTTTTGTTGAATTTGTTTTCTGTGATAGAATTCAAACGTAATAGTGTGATTGCGTTATATTTGGCTGGAAAATCACAACCAGCCATTGTTCGTGAGCTCTGTCACCTCAAAGTGAATAAAATGTTTGTGTATCGCACTATAAAACGTTACAATGATACTGGTAGCATTGCAAAACGCTATGGAGGTGGACCAAAAAAAACCGGCTCGACTTGAACGAAATCCACGTCGAAGTGGAAGAAAAATGGCCAAAGAACTGAAAATATCGCAAGGCAGCGTTCGACGCACATTGAAAAATGAGCTCAAAGTTCCAAAAAGCACACGATCTTTCACCCCAGCAAAAAAAAAAAAGTTCGGTGCGAAAGAGCAAAGGAGTTGTTGCGCTTGCACAAACGTGGCGAATTTCCTAACATTGTGTTTTCTGATGAAAACAATTTCCCAATTGAGCAGTTCATAAAAACTCAAAACGATCGTGTTTACTTGACCGAACGCTCATACGAGAATTTGAGCCTACGTATGGCCACTCGAAACAATTTCCCATCGCAAGTAATGGTTTGGTCCGCAGTGACCGCTGATGTACGCTCTCCAATCGTTTTTATCGAGCCTGGTGTCAAAGTGAAAGCGACTTATTATCGAGAAAATGTTTTAGAAGGTGCTTTAGAGCCGCAACCACGCAACCACGCAAACATTTCGGTCGTAGACCATGGACGTTCCAACAGGACTCGGCACCGTCTCATAAGGTACGTGTGAACCAAGAATGGTTAAAAAATCATGTTCCATACTTCATTTCGTCCACACAATGGCTTTCGGATTCGCCAGACGCAAATCCGATGAACTATTCCATCTGGTCCATTTTGGAAAGCAAGGTGAGGACTAAAAAATATGCCAGTATGGATGTGCTTAAAAAAGCGATTATATGAGAATGGGCCAAAATGCCTTAAGACCATACTCGTGCAGCATGCAACTCATTTTTTGACCGTTTGAAGGCTATAGTCAAGGCAAAAGGTGGTCATATTGAGCTAAAGTGAATATATGTATGTTAAAATTCTAATCATTTTTGAACAATTTTGTCTTTGAAATCAATAAAAACTAATTTCACACAACAAATTTATGGTGTTTTGAATAGGTAATACTTCATATCGTTCACCCTGTAGTATTTCACAAATGGATTTCGAATGCTGAATAATCTTCACAAATTTTTTTCCAAAAACAATTTTTTTTAAGTTGCCACCTAAATTTCATTGCAAAGAAAAGGTGTTGTCACCTATTTTATTAAAACAATTATAATTTATTACAATAAAAGATAGGTATGATTATTTTAGCATAGACATCAAGCAAATATTTTCGTGAACAGTTTATTCCAAAAACAATTTTTTTAGAGTTACCACCTTAATTTCATTGCAAAGTAGCAATTCACCTCAAATTTCAGTTCAATTTTAGGCTGTATATGAGTTATAAAATGAAAGGATTTTAAAGGAGTTGCAAACAAAAAATGTTTAGCTGGTGTTGCCACCTAGTTTTTCAGAAATTAATAAATTGATAAAAAAATACATTAATTGTAAAAAATATGTACCTATACTCGTACATGCATATTTCAATGCAAAGGTAAAGATAGCATTAATCTTGTAATAGTTTTAAATGGTGCTGCCATATGGTTACATATTTCTAGTATAACTAACGACTTGTGCTTCCAGGTAGCTTCCTAAAATTTAATTGTCTATCGATTTATGGATATAACATATTAAAAAGGGTTCTCGAACAGAACAATGGTGCCCAACCAAAAAAGGTGCCAAGCGCAGGGTTAATATAAAGTAAAAATTTTAATTAATAACATAATTTAATTACAGGTTAGAATAAAAGTTTCAAACAAGAAGAATGAACAAAGCTTTCATTACAATTATTTGTGTATGGTGTTGCCACCTCTTTTAATTCTTTAGATGAAAATACTAGATAACAGTGCATTTAAATTACGTATTAGTGTGTACTGATATCACGCAAGTTAAGACAAAAAGTGTTTTAATTAAAAAACATGTTTTTATTAGCGTTGCCACTTATTTTTTGATTCGGAAAATCTTGGAATTGCCTAATAATGTAAAGTGCGTGCATCTACTTTTGAAGGTACAACAGACGAAAACTACCTTTCGTTTTTGTGTACAGGTATACTTATATAATTTGAAGTATGCAACATTCCCCGCTAAAGATGAACTTAAAAAAAAATTAAATTTGTTAATACAAGGATGCATAAAATATTTTTCAACATTCCAACGTTACTTCAGCAGGTTGACCCATAGTTTTTCGCCAGTTTAGCCCACAATAATTTTACCTGTCTTCACGACTTTGCAGGTTTGCTTAAATTCGGTTTTTCGCTATGGAGCTCACACAGGCTCAAAGCACATTCTAATGCCGCACGGAGAATTTATCTTGATCTCTCTTAAAACCAATGTAAACTGCTCAAAAATTTTAGATAATCCCTGATTTCATAACTCCACAACTAACATCTTCCAGCTCATTAAAAAATTGCCTACCTACCTGAAGGTCACAGGAAAGTCGCACAGAAAGTGCAAAATCGTCTCTTCTTTTTCTAAATATCTTCTGTAGAAGCTACGTGACTGCGCGTCTAGCCTCTAAACATATTTTCTTATTGGATAGTGTACGTTATAATCATAGAGAAACTCTTAGAAATTGGCAAAAGTCAGGGCATGACAGGCTTTAGTGCAGTTTGCGTTACCCAGACGACAGCATCTGTGCCATTACTTTTATAAGGTGAAAATGATTTTGTTGCCCAATTTATTTTTCTTTCTCTAGAAGAGAACTTGCAAACATTAGCTAACTAAATAATTTCTACATTTTTTCAGAAAAAAATGTAAATTGTATATACCTTCAAGTCCTATAATTGGCTGTGAAAGTCCTTGAGCCGTTTAGGAGATCAGCTCAACATACAAAAAATTTATAGCCGCTGCTTTCGGTTTTGTTTTCAAGTGAATCTTCTATTAGCTTAAAAGCCCCGGTTTATTTATTTTTGCGAACCAGCACTTCAATTTTGCGCAAACATACATATAAATAAATTTTAGAAATTACCAAATTTTAGAAATTTATTTATAAAATTAAAAATTAGGACATTTGATTTTACAATATTTTAATTTCCTCCAACATACCAATTATATAACTAAAATCTTATACCTAAATAGACAGAATCATAAGTATAAGAACTTTCGATTTTGCATTACTTTATTTTCCTCCAAAACACCAAATAGTCTCCAGTCAACAGTCCACTGTATCGTAACAGATTTACTATAAGTGAGGTTCGTGCCCTAAGTCTTTCTTACATAGTAAGTCCCCTACACTGTACTTATATATGTACATGAGAATTCATTAAAAATAAAATTACTTCTAATGTGTTGACAAGTTTGCATAAATCATTGTTGTTGGCGAAACTATTAACTACACTCACTTTTACTACCCACCAAGTACAGTAATAAATATATGTATGTATGTACATATACATATTCATGCGCACATGTATGTGGGATAATAAGAAAGTGAGCAGAGAGTGGTGAGAGATGGTGGGCTTAGATTGCACAGCTAACTCAAAGCAAATAAATTTATGTAAATGCGTATGTATTCAAGTAATAAAATATATTTTTGTATTAAAATATATTTAATTGCTTGTTGGCAGGATTTATTTTTGCCGAAAAAGACAACCAACATCCGACATGAAATATACGCAAGTAAAAAAGCATGTAATTAACAAATTATACATTTTTCATTTCGTTTATTTACATGCCTGTGACAATGCAAATGTATATGTGAATGTTTGCGTGAGCAGATTTTTTACCAAAATTGCATTGGTTGTCAGCGAGAATTTGTAGAGACTGAAATGAGTTAAAGTTGTTTCTCCCAAAAAACAAAACGAAAAAAAAAAACAAATGGGGGAATGAGGAAAAAAAGTTTTAAACGCCAACACACAAAGCAAAAACAAAAGTCATAAAACACCATATCATGCACACTCATGCTCATACTCAAGTGTGCAAATGTAATGCCATTCGTGCCAATTCACAGCACACTCGCTACGCCACGGATGGTTTGGAGATGCACAAACCCATCCTGGCCCAAAAATATCAACACCAACAACAACAATATTAGCCTACATTAAGAACCCTGTACAGCATTGGCATGAATACCAGTATATCGAATTGTTTGGGAAACGATGGACTGAAAATGAAATGTTTGGCGTAACCATTTTCACTTTCAGTCATAAAAAATAACAACGGCAATGAGGCATAGGAAGAAGAAGGAATTATGCGTGTGGCGGCGCTACAAGTACAAAGGAATGGCGCATAAATGCCCTGCAGGGAAAACTTAACTCTTGGTGGTGCTTTGGTGATTAGGAACCGCGATATAGTTCGAAAGTAACCAAAGTATAACGCTTTCTAATAAATAATTAAATTATTTTTTTGAAGGATTTGTATATTCCTCCATACGACGCTCATGGTGTTGTCTAGGACGATTGCGCAATGAAGGGACGACAGGGGACAATTATCGAAAAAAATCAGCTGTAGACCACTTGGTACTTCCTAGGAGACTCCCATGCTAAATTTCATTTGATTTTATTCATATCGACAGTAGAAGGTATATTATTGGTTATTGATTCTTAAAATTCCCTACCCTATGAGCAGTGAATTTTCCTGCAGGGTGCACTCCCGAATTTGTATGTTGAAATATGTTTGACCATACATTTGCATCACTGAATGGCGCCGCGTCAGTGCCTGCGCCGGCTGCTCCCCTAAGGACATGCAGGCCACACTTGATCTTGATTAAAAATTCAAGAAAAAAAAGAGGACAGCAAAATAAATAGGTTGAAAAATTGAAAAGTGAATTTACAAAGCAATACCGAAAATTTCGCACAAAATCACACGCAATGTGGGTGAAAAAAAGTCTGCAACATAAAAGTATTTTTATTTAAAAAAAACGCACATCAAAAGCAGAAAAGAAAAAAATCGCATAAAGTAAAACAGGAAACGAAATGAATTGTACGCTGAAATGACTTGACAGCACAACCAGCAGCCCACCTGTATAACAAATGAAGCGCACGAATTGCATCTGAGCGAGCACCAATAGGAACGGGGCAATTTAGTAACCCAGCAAACCGAAAGGAGCTTCACTGAGCTTTTGAATAATGTTTATTTGACATATTTTTACATTTTACGAGGAGCTCAAAATTTTTTGAGAATCACGAAACAGGAAAAAATCGATGCGAAATCGACATCGCTACTGCCATTAAACAAACAGTGAGTCCATGGCGCACCTCAACATCCACGTTACTTTTGACAGTAATGATTTGGAAGTAGTGGAAAACATGGTTTGGGAAGTGAGAAACATGGTTTGGGACCAAGAAAAAAGTTATTTCTAAGAAGAAAACCACTAAGTATCAGCTTTTTGGGGTGTAAATATTTTGTATGCCTATAGCTTTTAGGAATGCAGTTACTAAGAAACCGCCCTTTGCCTTCATTAGAAAATCTGAATCTGATAAGGACTTATAAAAAATCTTCTAAATTGTGTCCTACCCGTTGCTGCGATGCCAAAAGTTCCAAAACTCCACTCTTCTATTTAAGGCTTATAACAGGTGGCGCAACCTTCCGATGTTTTTTGGCTGTAATTTAAAAAAAAATGAAAAACTTTGATTCTTCTTGTGGATTATTTGTATTTGGTCTTTTAATTTTTTACATCAAGTCGAGAATATGATGACATGTAAATGGCCGCCGCCACAGTTGATTGCCATTTGAACCCTTTTTATGGCATTTTCCATCACTTTGGTCAAAACTTTTGGCGATAGGTCCTCACATTCTTGACGGATATTGTCTTTAAGAGCTGCAAGAGTCTGAGGCTTGTTGACATAAATCCGCGACTTCAAAAAGCCCCACAAAAAGAAGTCTGGAGCGGTCAAATCAGGCGATCTTGCTGGCCAGTGCAAATCGCCAAAACGGGAGATTAGGCGCCCGGGAAATGCATCCTTCAGCATATCGGTTGTGGCATGTGCAGTGTGTGCCGTTGCACCGTTCTGTTGGAACCACATGTTTTCCAATCCCAATTCATCAAGTTGCGGCAAAAAGAACTCGTTGATCATTGCTCTATAGCACTCACCATCCACAGTAACCGTTTGGCCCGCTACGTCTTCGAAGAAAAAAGGTCCGATGACTCCTCCAGCGAAAACATCACACCATACAGTGACTTTGAGCGGGTGTAATGGCTCTTCGTGGGTTACACGCGGATTTTCAGTGCCCCAGAATCGTAAATTTTGCTTATTTACGTACCCGCTAAGATGGAAATGGGCCTCACCACTCATGATTATTTTTGATGAAAAATCATCTTCCTCTTGGTGGTGATTAAGGATGGCTTGAGCGTATGTTAGACGCGATTGGCGGTCAGCAGCTAACAGCTGATGCACCGTCTGGACTTTGTACGGAAACATCTTCAAATCTTGTACCAAAATTCGCTGTAAAGACCGTCGACTGATACCCATTTGCGTGGCACGTAGTCTGATCGATGTCAACGGCGCTTCCATGACATCCTCGGCTACAGCAGCAATATTCTCTGCAGAACGGCTACTCCGGGGTCTGCCACGCCTGGCAGCATCTCGTGTTGTGCCAGTCTCTTCGAGGCGAGCGGCTGTGTTTCACCAGTGTTTCACCAGTAGGCGTTGGACGGCGAGGAAATCTGCGACGAAATTCACGTTGTGCCAAAGTCACCGACCGATTATTGGTCAAATAAATAGTCAACAATATTCCGCGTTCTGGAGCAGTGTAGCGTAACATTGTTTATTAACGTGTATTTCGCATGTGTTTACAATTTATAGCATTTTCTGATAGGAGGATTACTTTAGCGCCACCTGTTGTATAAAGAGCATTTCGCACGATATAAACAATTTTTTCTTTCAAAAACCGTCGAAATGGACTTTTTATTAAATGTGTTTATTTGACATCCCACTTTCCAAACCCCTCTGTCGTTATTCCAGCCTTTAGGAGTTCTATACTGCATTCTAATGTGATTTGGAACTCCGAAGTAATTTTCACATACTTGGCTCAGTACCCCTCATAAGCTATCCTTTTGGTTTCATCGAACTCTTGAGTGCTTTGAAATTCATTGAAAGTTTGTTAAGTTTTTTTAAACTGAAATCATAAACGAAAAAGTTACAACATTTCAACCTAGTCTAATGCCAATTGGTAACTTAAATTTTTTGCCCAGATGTTACTCTTTTTTTGCGCTATGAGAGTGAGATGGACGAGTGTGAAAGCGAGAATGCGCAGACACTTTTTTCGAAAAATATACGCTATATTCAATTTGATCAAGCATGGACATTCACAAATAAATCTGGAATAAGCACAAGCAGAACAAACCATACTTTTCAAAAAAGATGGCACAAAAGTAGTCATCCTATCGAAAGATTTATATAGGGTTATTCAATAGGTGCGCTTCAACTTTTTTCCGATAGGGAGGGCGAACGACGCAATATTTTTTATTTTTCGCTTGTCATTTGTAAACTTCATTAGTATACATTTCATCATGGAACGCTACACACTTGAGCAACGATTGCAAATCGTGCAAATTTTTTATGAAAATAATCGTTCTGTTGCTGCTACTTTAAGAGCATTACGGCCATTTTACGGTCCATTTAACAAGCCGTCCCGTTTTGGGGTTATGTGAAGTCATTGGTCTACAGTAACAAGCCGGCGACGATTTGTGAGCTCAGAGCCAATATTGAACGCGAAATTGCTGGAATTTCGGCCGATTTATGCAAAAGAGTGGTCGAAAATTGGGTTCAACGATTGGACTTCGTAAAACGTGCACGCGGTGGTCATGCAAAAGAAATCGAATTTCATACTTAAATGTATATGTATCGATAATAAAAAAAAAATTAGTTAAAAAAGTCAAACCGTTTGTGTTTTATTCAAAAAAGTTCAAAAGTTGAAGCGCTCTTACTGAAAAACCCATTAGTTTTTGCAAATGGCATCGTACGTCAATCATATTTCACACTTGCAAACTAGTTAGCTGAAGAATACAAACAGGCAAACAATAAGCAATAGAGCGCGCAAAAGTAAAATAAAGTTCGATTACTCAAAAGCATTTTTTTTATTGAAAAATGTATTTAAAAAAAATTGGATGATTGATTTTGTGCCATCTTCTATGTTATCGTATTCCTTTTTTGCCATTATCTCTCTGCCACCGAATTGCTTGCCTGCCCACAGCTTCAAAGCAACCTCCAGAATACTTTCTCGATAATAGGTATTTCGCATTTACCTTGACGCCAGGCTCGATGAAAACGATTGGAGAGCGCCCATCTGCGGTTACAGCGGCCCAAACTATTACCTGTGGCGGGTGGTGGCCTCCTAGTGGTCAATTGATGGCTCAAATTCTCGTATGAACGGCCAGTCAAATAACCATATAGTTTTTGGAGTTTACGAATTGCTCAATTTGAAAAATTTTCTCGTCAGAAAACACAATGTTCGAAAATTGACCGCTTTCAGCCAAGCGAAGCAACTAAGCAAAAATGATATAATTTTTAATATAGGGTTTTTCAGTAAGAGCGCTTCAACTTTTGAACTTTTTTGAATAAAACACAAACGGTTTGACTTTTGTAACTAATTTTTTTTTTATTATCGAGTTTGAACATATACATTTAAGTATGAAATTCGATTTCTTTTGCATGACCACCGCGTGCACGTTTTATGAAGTCCAATCGTTGAACCCAATTTTCGACCACTCTTTTGCATAAATCGGCCGAAATTCCAGCAATTTCGCGTTCAATATTGGCTCTGAGCTCACAAATCGTCGCCGACTTGTTACTGTAGACCAATGACTTCACATAACCCCAAAACGGGACGGCTTGTTAAATGGACCGTAAAATGGCCGTAATGCTCTTAAAGTAGCAGCAACAGAACGATTATTTTCATAAAAAATTTGCACGATTTGCAATCGTTGCTCAAGTGTGTAGCGTTCCATGATGAAATGTATACTAATGAAGTTTACAAATGACAAGCGAAAAATAAAAAATATTGCGTCGTTCGCCCTCCCTATCGGAAAAAAGTTGAAGCGCACCTATTGAATAACCCTATACATATTTTCTGTATTTGCGTTGATATGAAGGTTATGCCCATATGTAGAAGTTCACGCAAGTGGGGTAAGTAACTGATTGCCGCTCACTTGGAAGTGGCCAGGACGATTCTTCTGCATACAGTCCAAGTAGCTCAAAACTGGACGAACGTCTCGCAATATTCCACATCAAAGTGAGATTTTTCAACATCTCGCTCATTTGCGCCCACGCCCCGATGGAAGAGATCGACGACGCGACCAAATTTTTTTTCTATGAGCGCCTAAAACATTCCAATGAGCGCAGAGAAGGTTAGTGGGTTGGTTTTGCAAAATTATCTAGTTCTATGGGTTCGGAAAAGAGGGCATTCCGCTAAGAGGTGGAGTATGTCGATGACTGTTGGAGAATTGCAAAAACTACAAATGGAATAAGTATTTAATTTAATATTTGTTAAAAGCTATTTCATGTACAAATTTATCATTTCGAAAAAAAATTACCTATTTAAAAACGTCTTCCTGTGTTGTGCAAAGAAACAGTGCTACAGTTTTTGAAAAATTAGTATGCTTAATGGCTTTGACACTTTGTGCAAAAACAAATGACTACTGTTATCATTGCGGTTCCCCAAACAGAAACAAGAGCAACGCTGCAAGTCCGACTATAAAAATGCGAAATTGTTCCCTAGCTGAAGTGCTAAATCACTTTAGAGGGCCGTATTTCCCAAACGCCTTCCTTCATTCGAAATTCTATTTTTATTTTATTCGAAAATATTTTTCGTGACTTTTTGCTGTATCACGCCTCTGAATTGCTTATTGTGCACTATTCACTGCGCCGTGTATTTCCCAAAAACCAGCGACAGACAGCAGAATAAGCTAACCATTACGACGAGTGCCACCACCAACGGCGAAATTCTTCAGTGCGCAGTAATACTTTTTTTCTGCTACGAAGCAGTTTGCGGTTGCTTTAATGTTAAATTCGCATAATTTTTGCTTTTCGCATAATTTTTCTTTTCTTTATTGAGTGTATGTCGTTTATTTGATGCTTCTTCATTTTCCTTCCCAGCCACAACTGTCCCTCATCATCGGCAACAACAACAATTAAGAATAACCTACCTGCTTGCCATACAATTGATTATAATATTTACTTGCAATTTATCGCAATAAACGAGAAAATCAATATGAGATACCCATCTGCAACGGCGGTAACGTGTGTGGCGGCAGAGTCGGACTTATTCGCCCGGGCTGTGCTCGCATATGGCTGACCATGCAAATCAGCGCCTTTGTACCAGCGCCTTCTTTCGCCTGTCTCCTCTTTGTTGGCAACCCTCGATAGCGTAATAAATTTTAATAAAGTTGTCATACATGTTGGTCCTGACAAGAATTGCAGAAAAATATACTTTACCGATAAGCGCGCAGATTCACAGATATCCCACGCATACACACGCACGTATGTACGCAGAGCGCCAGTGAATTACAAGAGCATTCGTGCTTACTCGGCTTTGGGTGCACTGCCGTATGTACGGTTGTGTGCGTCATATGAGTCTGCGAATAAAAAGTGGGCAGTTGTTCCCTTTGTGTGTGTATGGTAATGTGTGGGGTAATGTGCTGTGTTGTACCGTGTCATGCTGAGACATGGCGCTTTGGCCATACGAGTGCACGGTCGGCTAAGTTGCAGAGATGTAATCAATTTAAAATACGCGTTTAAGCGAGTACCAAAGAAAATTGCGCAATCTCGTTGTGTGAGTAAGGAGATAAACTCAGGAAAAAATTTGACGGACATCGCCCTACTGTGTGGATGAAATGGGTTTAAAAATAGAATAACTTCTTTTTAATATCCTATTTTTTGCCCTTAGTTTGTGCCTATGATTTTATTCCCCGTCTGAAATTCTTAACAAGCTTATAAAATGATAAATTTAAAGCGCGTCTTGCTTGCTTGTTATAAACGCGCGCTTGCTGATAACAGTCAGAGATTAGCATTTAATGTCAATTGGCTCCAGGGCAACTAAAACTTTTGAAACTCTGAGCTTTAATTTTTTATTATTAAATATCAACGTGGCTTCAGCGCCTCACAAGCTATCAGACGCGATTAATAACTTCCCGGTGATTACCAAAAGAATTAATTTTGCTGCATAAAGTTATTTTCTACTTGGTATTTTTGTTGCGTTTGCACACAGTTTGTTTTACAGCTCGGTAAATCAAGTAGGCTAATCACCTATCCTGTCAGAAAACAAAATAAATTAACGAAACCAACGCAAGACTGAGTCTTGCCGAGGCCCGATGCTCCCGAGAAGAGTGAACAAGAAAAAAATTGCAGAAACAAATGTTAATTAAAATATTAATTAAGAGCATATTTTACTTAGTATAAAAGACAAAAGCTTCGTGGGTATATGAAAATCCACACATTTTTACGTCCTTATATTTTAGTTTTCATTTTTATGCCCTGTTTTCCCAAAGCACATAATAATTTTTATTCAATTTTCTCTATTCCAGATCCCCTGACAGCAATGATTACCGATCGCAACAAATTCAATTTTGTTACGATATGTATTGGCTTTAGTTTCCTGCTCACCAATGCAAGCGTGGCGTTAGCGCAGGCAACGAGTAATGCGCAGCAGGAGACAAATCAACAGCAATCGAAAGACCAAAATCAGGCGGCAGTTGCAACGATATCGGTGGTCAGCAGCAAAGATGACGCGGCGAATGCGATTATAAACGAACCAATAAATGGTGTGGGTATGTACATAAAAATAAGATAAAATAATATAAAATGAAATAAAATAAAATGAAATAAAGTAAGATAAAATGAAAAAAAAAAATAAATATTTTACTAAAAATTAGGTGCAATAAAAAGAAATAAAATATAAAATAATAATAAAGAAAAATTAAAACTAAAAAAAATTAAATAAATTGAAATAGAATAAAATATACAAAATAATACAAAATAAAGCAAAACAGAAAATTGAAATAATCAAATTAAATAAAATAGAAAAATATAAAGCAAAAAACGCATTAAAAACAGTTGATCTAAAAATGAGCTGAAATGCAAAAACTTAAATCATTCATTTATTTAAAATTAAAATAATAATCAATAAAGCAAATTAACATAAAATAAAACAAAATAAAATATAATAAAAAACACCAAATAAAATGGAACAAAAATAATAATGCAATGAAATACAATAAAAAATTCACTATATAAAATTAAATATTTTAAAATACAATAAAAAAATAATAATAAATGAAAATAAAAAGTACCCAAAAATTAAATAATAAATAAAAAGGAGTCAAACCTAAAATTGAATAAAGTAAATAATATAAAATGAAACAAAGTAAAATAAAATAATTAAAAAAAGTCAATTAAAGTAAATTAAAGTTAAAAAAAAATTGAAGAAAAATTAGATAAAATTTAATAAATAAAAAATTAAAATAGAAAAATAAACCAAATAAATTTAATTGAATAAAATAAAATAAAATAAAATAAAATAAAATAAAATAAAATAAAATAAAATAAAATAAAATAAAATAAAATAAAATAAAATAAAATACAATTACAAAAAAAAATGAATAAATGAATAAAATAAACAAAATCACTAGTTACTTGAAATTTTTAACTTGAAACTATTGGGAGGTTGAATTAGTTTTAAAGGTTTTTTTCGAAGATTTGGGGCTTTATTGTGAAAAAACGGTACAAAATATTTTATTTGAAGTATTGGCCATCGCTAGCTACAACTTTCGCCCATCTTTCGGGCTATTTCCGGATGCCGTTTCTCCAAAATTCTGGCCGCTGCTTGGCTATCCATGACTCAACCCATATTTTGGTAGCCTCGTACGAGGAGAACCGCTGGTCCGCTAAATCGAGACTCATATGCCGGAACAAATGATAATCGGAGGGAGCTATGTCTGGACTATACGGCGGGTGGGGTAACACTTCCCAGCCAAGCGTTCCAAGGTATTTTTTGACAGGTTGAGCAACATGCGGCCGAGCGTTGTCATGTTGCAAAATAACCTTGTCGTGCCTTTTTACCGTTTCCAGCCGTTTTTCTTTCAATGCCCGGCTTAAACGCATCAATTGCAGTCGGTAACGATCCCCCGTGATTGTTTCGCCCGGTTGGAGCAGCTCAAAATATACGACGCCGACCTGATCCCACCAAATGCAGAGCATGATTTTCTTGCCGTGAATATTCTGCTTGGCCGTCGACGTTGATGCGTGGCCGGGCAAACCCCATGATTTTTTGCGTTTTGGGTTATCGTAGTGGATCCATTTTTCGTCGCCAGTCACCACCCGATGCAAAAAACCCTTCCGATTTTGTCGCTCGATCAGCAATTCGCACGTAAAAAATCGCCGTTCGACGTCGCGCAGCTTCAACTCGTACGGGACCCAATGTCCTTGCTTTTGGATCATTCCCATCGCTTTTAGACGCTTGCAAACGGTTGATTTATCAACGCCCAATGATTCAGCAAGCTCTTCTTGGGTTTGGCACGAGTCCTCGTTTACCAATTCCCCCAATTCCGCGTCCTCGAACTTTTTGGGCTGGCCAAGACGCTCCTTGTCTTCGGTGTGAAAATCACCACTTTTGAATCGTCGAAACCAGTACTCACATGTTGAAATCGACGGAGTTTGGTCTGGGTAGGCCTCCTGCAGCAATTCACGGGCTTGGGCTGTATTTTTTTTCAAATTGAAGCAGAAAAGCAAAGCTTCCCGCAAATTGCGTTTCGACGGCACGAAAGTTGACATACTCGGAGCACGAAAACACTGCGTTGTTTATACTTCAGCGAAATGACAGATACTGATAAACAAAGCCTAGGGATGAGGCTTTGTCATGAATATATATTCAGTATTGCCAACGCGATAAAGTGATAAATAGCGCCATCTGTGTGTCACCTTTAAAACTAATTCAACCTCCTAATAAAATCCAATGACCTATAAAACTGCATTCCCAGCAAAATTCTTAAAATTTTTAATTAAAAAGTTGAAAGTTTTGATGGAACTTCATCCATTTTTTTTTAATTCACACAAAGTTTAACACTTGGCTTTTTATTGATTTCGTAGGAGAATGAATGAAAAACAATTAATCAAATTAAATGAGAAACGAGTTTTTTTAAACTTTCGCACATAAATCGATAAACACCGTCAAATTTTTGTAGAAACATAGGGGCAGGCGCATGCCCAACATGCTTATTAAAGAGATTGAGGAGTCTCTTTTTCAGAAGGAGTTGGCGGTAGGCGCCTTCCTCGATATTGAGGGGGCTTTTAATAACGTTCTGCCGGAGGCAATTACTAGGTCTCTGAGTAAACTAGGGGTGGGAACCGACCTTATAAGATTTATCTACAAAATGCTTAGCGGGCGGCATCCCGATCCGCCAGAAGGTGAGAAGAGGCACTCCGAAACTGGTCAGGGAATGTCTGACCTCACTTTCGCTGCGTCCGAATTCTTCGACACACGCCTCATCTGGATTCCTGGTCACAGCGACATTGCGGGAAACTGTGAGGCTGATGAGCTAGGCACTCAAGGGGCATGTGAGGTGATTTCCTCGCGAAGGGAGATAATTGGGATACGCCTGACCACCTGCGGACTGCTCCTGGAAAGGTGGGCTTCGCACCAACTCAACGAGCGTTGGGGTTGACAAAATATCAGCTCTCGAATCTCGTGTGTTTTCCCACCGGACACTATGCGCGAGGAATGCATGCTGTGAGAGTTGGAATTACCTCGAGTCCTTTTTGCGTTGGATGTATGAAGGATGAGGTGGAATAATCTCAGCAGCTTCGCCTTAGCTGCCCCGCTCTGGCAGGGTTAAGATCCAGGCATCTTGGCTCTTACTTCTTTGCTATGCCTGCTGATATAGCTGGCGTTGACATTAAATATCTGATGAATTTCATCAGCAGCGCTAAGCGGTTGACCTAAACGCAGCACAGTCATCGTTCATAATCCACACACTCTAAACCCACCCTCCTAACCATCCCACGACCACCTCTCCCTGCCCTCTTCTTTCATCCCATCGATTCTTTTGCAATTTTAAAAATGGATTTGAATTTGCTAAAGCGGGTATGTATTAAATTTTGAGTTAAAAACCAGTATGACAAATGGAACCAATGAAGTGTACAGTACTTACAGTATTAAAAAGATAGCTAAAACACCAAAATTCAAAATTGTTTAACTTCTTGCATTTGGAATAGTTAAAGCAATGTCCTTAGCATCATAACTACCATTTCTGTGTTTGTTTTATAATCTGTACAAGCGTTATGGGGATTAATTTATAAATAGAGGCTTCTGAAAAACAAAGCCTGCTGGCAGTTACAGCCTCAGCGCTACCTCCGAAATGGCAACTGGTTTTTATGAGAAGCTTTTCATGCAGAAATAACCTCGGCAGTGATAAAAATTTCGATTCGATTTCGACCGCTGGCGAACTCAGTATAAAATATTACATAAGTTGGTAAATAAAAGCGACAATAAACTCGAATTGTTTGTTAGACCCATTAAGCAACCAAACAATGTCACAGCTTTGGCCACTCTTTGAGTACATCGCAAACAAGGTATTGTCTGTTGAACAGCAGCGCTCGAAAATATCATTGCCCGAAATGTAATTATGACGAAATTTCAATGGAGAATTTGCTGGCGGTATATATTTTTTTGTTTTTCTTTTGTTTTTTGCAAAACAAAATATAATACAAAATCTCGTAAGCAACGCTTATTTGAATGGCGCGCATTGAAAATCGAAAGTGATGCTGACAAAGTGGCAGCAATGACCGTCAACGACATCAGCACAGTCATAACAGTCACCACTGTCACATAGCGGCGGCGGTACCGGCACCGGCACCAGCATCAGCATCAGCACCAGCACCAGCACCGTCACCGTCAACAGCCACTGTGTGTGCCCCAGCAACGAGACATAGAGTTTTTGCTTAAGCTGTATGGCTGTGTATGTTCCGTTTTTTTTTTTTAATATTATGTGACATTAATCGAACTTGGCATAGACTGTGCACATGCGCATGCGCACGAGTACATTGCGAATTTGTCGCGATGCACAATAAAATGTATTGTTTACAATATTTTGATGTGAATGTGCGAATATTTTTGTGCTCTTCTTTTTGTAGTTTTTGTATTATAGTTGCTATTTTTGTTATTTGAGAGTTTGTGCTGCACAGTTGGTGTTTGTTTTCCTCATGCCGGCGAACGTACGAAATATATATTTAGCAACCCAAAGATTTGCATGTCGCGCTCCACCACTGAAGGCCAGCAGCCAATATAGTTGGCTATATTTTTTGTGCATTTCAAGGCAAGCGGCAAACGGCGCGAACAGTAAACGGACAAACCAGAAAATATCCTTATTCGCTCAGCTGCTGCTGCTGCTTACAGTCTATTAAGTCGCACGCCGTTGACTGTTATGAAGCCTCCAGTAATGACAAATTTGCGTTGTGATTGGGGCAGCAGGTCTACTGCTATTTTGCATGCTCACTAGCAAGCGGGTTCGCGTCTTAAGTCTTTCGTTTGTTGTACAAGTTTACGTTTGCTCGTCAGTCAATATAGCTGTGATTTGTGTGCAATCTGCTGCGCTTAGGTTGGCGCATGCGTGTGTGTGTGTATGCTGCGTTTGTGTGCTGTGTGCCTCTGTATTTGTCGTATTAAAATGGAAAGCGATTTGTCAGGTTTTAGCAAATAATTTATCAGCCAGCGCAGTGCTTGTTTTCTTCTTCTGTGTACAAAGTACTTTGATGGTCAAAGCGAGTGTACCCGCAGTAAGCCTTCTTCGCAGCTCGCCCCTCTAACGCGCGCGCGCGTTCACTTTCCGCTCTATGTCGCATGCAACCAAAAAGCGGCTTTGCCAACTTCACTTCTTTTTTTTTGTCTTTTTGTTGTCGTTTCTACTTATGCCACCACTTTTTTTTTTTTTTTTTTGATTTTTTCACAAGCATCTAACCATTTGTTTGCCCATCCGTCGTTCACCACACGCTCAACACCATCCTCCTGCGCACCGCTCATCATCGCATCTGCACATCTACACACATCTCCTCATCTTTCGCAGTTCGCAGCGTCTCTGCACCCTTGTGCGCCTTGATCCAGCTACGCGCTTGCTTACAACTATTTCACCATTAGCCTCTCCGAACAAGTGAATGAGTGATTGACCATCAACCGACCATTGAACATTTCTGCGCATTTCTGCTTTTGTTTTTATTGTTTTTGTCATTTCGTTTTGTTTAGCACTGCATTGCCACAATTCCAACCACATTGCCACAAATGCTGCAACACTGGCCACCATATAGCCACATAACCACATAGTCACCACCATTTAGCCATTCGCGTGATTGGCCAATATGGTTTTTGATGCACTGATCCTACTCCTTTTATATTATTATTTATAAAGTTGTTGGCATTTGTTGTTGTTTTCATAACATTTATCATCACACATCGCATGCATGCACACATACATACATACATATACATATATGTACATATGCAAGTGTATGTGTAGTTGTAAGTGCAGGTACCTGCTGCGGCGCGCGTGTTGTTGTCGCGTCATTTGTGACCATTGTTAGTTCAAGTTCAAGTCAAGTCGCTCAGCAGGAGCTTGTTTACCTAGTTTTTAATATTTGAATATACGAGTATTACTGTGTATGTATTTGTTTTGCTATTTGTGTTTTTCCAATTTTTCTGCGAGTGTTTTCTTAGCTCTTCTGCTTTGTTTTGATGTGGAGTTTTATTTTCTTTAAGACGTGTTTTTTGCTTTTAAATCTCCTACGCCCTTTGCTCTAATGTTAAACGCTTGGTTTTGCGCTGCACTTTGACTCTAGTTTGGGTGTCTAATGTTTCTCCATATTTTTATATTTTTTTTTTCGGTTGCTTATTAAAACTCTGTTCAAGAAAGTTAGAGTTTTGTAGATCAATTTTATGTAATGGACGCCAGCAGATATTTGAAGTAATTCAATGTTTTGAGTGATATAAACTCAGTGTTTGTAAACAGCATTTTGTGCCGCGCAATCAAATCAAATTTGCATTAAAAGAAATATAATTCGAACCACTAATGTCGTGAAGAGCTGCATGCGTCCTGAAAGCGCTTATGGAAGAAGACTTCCAGCTCATTTTTGAACCAATGAAAGATTCACGTCCTCCATATACGGATATATTAAAAGTGATGATAAGCAAATACGCTGCGATAAATTACTATAGCACAGGCACTTATTGATTAGTTTTTGTAATTCATTTATTTATTTATAAAGGGTGTTTTTTTTAGAGGTTAGGTTTTCAAGATGAAATAAAACGTATATAATTTAATGTTATGGCCAAGAATTTAGCTTTATTATAAAGATAAGGGTTTGCCATTATGTTTTAAAAATGATTTCGGGCAAGTGGCCACCGCGGCTGGCTCAAATAAATTCCAGCCGAGAGGCCCAATTTTCGACCACTTTTTGCAGCAATTGGGGCCGTATGTCAGCAATAACGCGCCAAATATTCTCTTCCAAGACGTCAATCGTCTCGTGCTTATCTGCGTAGACAAGCGACTTCACATAGCCCCACAAGAAATAGTCCAACGGTGTTATATCGCACGATCTTGGAGGCCACGCCACAGGTCCACGGCGCGAGATAATGCGCTCACCAAAAGTTTCCTTCAATAAATCGATTGTTGCGTTGGCTGTATGGCATGTAGCGCCATCTTGTTGGAACCAAAGGTCGTCCACATCAACGCTCTCCATTGACTGTAACATTATGGCCGGCTTCATTTTTAAAGAAATATGGACCAATGATTCCCTCTGCCCATAGAGCACACCAAACAGTGACTTTTTGAGGATGTAACGGCGTCTCAGCAATGGCTTGTGGATTATGTTCACTCCAAATGCGACAATTTTGCTTATTGACATACCCATTCAACCAAAAGTGAGCTTCATCGCTGAACAAAATTTTCTTGTGATGCGTCGCGCGAACCGAACCATTATTTTCGTAATAAATTTGCACGATTTGCAAACGTTGTTCAGGTGTAAGTCTATTCATTATGAAATGGCAAACCAAACTGAGCATAAATCAAGTGACAGCTGTCAAAAAGACCATCTACGAAAAAATTAGTGCCAACTTGAAAACCTAACCTCTAAAAAAACACCCTTTAATTTTTTATGCAAAAACATATATGTAGTTCATTATCCTATAAAAGCCATCTAAATTCAAGTTTCAAGAACTCTGTGCAGGTTGGAAAAATAAAGCAACAAATTTTCATCACACTTTAACACTTTTTAGTATGAAATTTTTAGAAAACCTTTGAGGAAGCAGTTTTATGGTAAATAACACATGGGCTGAAAAACCTCGAGCCTAACAAGGAAAACATATTTTTTTTTTTGGTTCAAAATTAGCTTTATTCATCAACGTAATTTCCATCGAGAACAACGCAATCATTCCATCGCCACTCTAACATTTCAATGCCACTTCGAAATACTTCCTTGGCTTTACACCAATAAATGAGCGCATATGCTCCCTGCGCATTAAAGGGAAATTTAACAATGTGACCATCTTCTCAATATATGCTTCCACGGAGGAAGCGGATGACTTGACAAAGGACTCTTTCTATGCAATCCTAGAGTCTTCAGTGATAAAAACTTGTTCCTATGACACTATCATCATGTTAGGAGATTTTAACGCTTGAATCGGCAAGGAGGAACACTTCAGACATGTTGCGGGCCAACACTACCTTCATAATGTGACGTCATGCAATGGAGAAAGGCTCTGTCAGTACGCAACTAGCACGAATATGTATCTAAGTAGTACTCATTTCCCGCACAAGAACATTCACAAAGGGACTTGGATAATCCCTGGAACCTCCTTATCCAATCAAATTGACCATGTTTTAATATCGAGCCGGTGGAAATCCTCAATGACAGACGTTCACTGATGCCGCAGTGCAAATATTGATAGCGATCATTTTCTAGTAAAAATAAAATTTAATCATCGCATAACCATGCACAAGCAAGAAAAAGGTTTACCGAGACCAAAATGGAACACAGGACAACTTGCACACCCTACAAACGCCAAAATATTTCAAAACTTTTTTCTGCACCAGTGTAAGCCGCACGCCCAAAATGAAAATATCGATGCAGAGTGGGAGAATATAAAACTCTCTCTTACTAACGCCGCTACTGAAAGCATAGGAAAGCTGACTAAAACAGAAAACAATAAATGGTTCGACGCTGAATGCGACCAGGCAATAGCTAAGAAAAATGAAGCTCGGCAAAGAATGCTAAGAAGGCCCATCAGAGCAAGTAAAGAGGCATACAAAGCCGAGAGAATTGTCGTCACTAAATTATGCCGCGCCAAGAGAAAGCAGTCGCAAAAGACGGAACTTGAACAACTCGTGACGGATTATCACACCAAAGACATTAGAAAATTTTACAAGCGTGTCAAACAACAAACAAAAGACTTTCTGCCTCGTCTTAACATCTGTAAGGCTAAAAACGGAGTTGTATTATCTGAAAAAAGTAGCGTTATCGAACGGTGGAAAGAATTCTTTTCAGATCTATATAACCCCGTTACAGCAAGCGCATCATCTCTCATAAACTTTCCGCCCGACAATAATGCGGCAGAGCCCGAACCAGCTTTGATGGAACTTGATAAAGCTATTACTCATATGAGTAATAATAAGGCTCCTGGGGAAGATGGCATTCCCATATAGCTGCTGAAGTACCTCGACGACAACGGTCGTTAAGTTCTGCTACACTTCTTTTTAAGAATATGGCACCGAGGCAGCATTCCGGAAGCATAGCGAGTAGGGTTGATAACTCCTATTCACAAAAAGGGAGACAAATTAAACTGTGAAAACTACCGTGAAATCACTCTCCTAAATTCCGCATATAAAATCTTTTCTTTTCCCGGCTAACTGCGGAAGCAGAAAAAATCTTGGGCGAATACCAAGGCGGATTTCGCCCAGGTCGATCAACAACAGATCCAATCTTTATGTTAAAGCAAAATCTTGAAAAATGCTATGAATGCAACTTAGACGTACACATCCTGTTCGTCGATTTCAAACAAGCCTTTGATAGTATCCTCCGAGACAAAATCCCAGAAGCGCTCTCCAACTTGGGTATCAGCGACAAACTTATTCAGCTGGTCATGGCAACACTAACTAACACCACTGGAAAAGTAGTTGTACAACAAGCAGTGTCAAAGCCCTTCGAAATCTCCTGTTTCGATGTTTATTTAATCTCCTTCTTCACTATCCGATAAAAAACGAAGTGAAGGTTGGAACCTTTTTAGTCGCTCAGGAATAACAATCACGTACGCGGATGATATCGCAATAGTGGCAAGAAACAAAAGCTATCTCATTGAAACCTTCTGTAATATTGAATTTCGTGCAAAATCAGTAGGCCTTAGAATAAATGAAGGCAAAACTAAATATCTGAAGGTCTCCCGCAGCAAAGAAAGACAAAGTCCTGAAAACATCCAAATCGGGGCATTAACCTCTGAAGGTGTTCAACACTTCAAATATTTGGGAGTGTTAATAAAAAATGACAACAGTTGTTACGACACAATACAAGACAGAGTAATGGCAGCAAACAAAACATATTACGCCCACACAAAATTGCTGAAGTCCAAGCTGCTCACACGTGAATGTAAACTCCGCCTCTACCAGTCAATATCTAATACTACCGGTGCTGTCCTACGGCTGCGAGTGCTGGACATTGATAAGCAAAGACGAAAGTAGCTTAAAAGTTTTCGAATGAAAAGTACTCCGAAGGGTGTTTGGCCCCATACGCTGCAACGATGGAACGTACCGAATACGCTACAACGATGAGTTGCTAAACTTATGCCAGGGAGAAGACGTCGTGAAATACATTAAACCCCAAAGGCTTCGATGGTTAGGGCACACTGTGCGCATGGAATACAGACGCCCTCAAAAATTTTTTTTAATCAACGAATTGTCTAATGACCCGAGCCCGAGGACGTCCAAGGTTAGCCTGGCTTGACCAAGCCATAGCCGACCTGAAAAAGCTACGAGTTAGAAGCTGGAGATCTGTGGCTATGAGCCGTGCAGATTGGAAGAGGATTGTGGATGAAGCTAAAGCTCACACTGAGTTGTAATCGCTACTTGATGATGATGATGATGAGTGGGCACCCACTTTAAATAGAGCTTCCTCATAGTCAAATACTCATGCAATATAAAGCCAAAACGATTTTTTTTTATATCTTTACGATGTCTGCTAACTCACGCAACGTGACTTTTCGATAATTCAAAACGATTTTGTAGATTTTTTTGATGTTTTTGATATTTTCTGGTGTTACAGCCACTGTGTTGTGCATCATCGGTTTCTCTACGGCTACGTTTGAAGTCAGTAAACCATCGTTTTATTGTTATTTCTGATGGAGCGGAGTCCCCATGACACTTCTGAAGCCATTGCTTCACTTGAACGGTATTTTTCTCTATTAAGAAGCTGTTTAAAATTAAAGCACGAAATTCTTTTTGATCCATTCTCTTAACAAAAGTAGCGTGACTCTTAGCACAATAGCTCACAATGAATAGAATATCTTGAAATTTTAACAACAGTCTTTTTAAGGCTAGTACTAACTGAAAAAGTGGTCAATGCGCATAAAACTAGCGCCATCTATGTACTTTTCAGCCCATGTGAGAGTGCTATGAAAATTGGACCAACATAAAAAAGTCCATGTAGTGTTTCACGATAGTAACGGGTGATCAATCATGAGGTGCTTTTTTCAATAGTTAAAAAAAAAAAACAAAAATGTAAATTATGTTCAAAACCTTTATTTATCATTTGAAAGGACATTCTTTGACATTTACTTTTTGAATATGACTTCACTCAAATGTTGGCCGCACTACGCTTAAGGTGGTCCATTCTGAAGGTCCAATTTTCAATCACTCGTTCGAGCATTTCGACTGGTATGTCGGGAATAACACGCGTAATGTTGGCTTCCAGAGCTTCAATCGTAGCTGGTTTATCAGCATAGACCTTGGACTTCACGAATCCCCAAAGAAAAAAGTCCAAAGGTGTGATATCACAAGATCTTGGTGGCCAACTCACAGGTCCTAAACGTGAAATCAGCTGTCTGCTCTCCGAAATGACTTCTCAATAAAGTCATTGTTTCACGAGCTGTATGGCAAGTGGCTCCGTCTTGTTGAAATCAAATGTCGTAGAGATCATTAGATTCAATTTCAGGTAGCAAAAAGTCCGATATCATGGTACGGTAGCGAGCACCATTCACAGTTACGTTGCGGCCATCATCATTTTTGAAAAAATATGGACCGATGATTCCACCAGCCCATAAACCACACCAGACCGTTGTTTTCTCTGGGTATAAAGGTAGCTCTTGAACCTGTTCTGGTTGCTCTTCATCTCAAATACGGCAATTTTGCTTATTGACGTAACCATTGAGCCAGAAATGCGCCTCATCGCTGAACAAAATTTTGCTCGAAAACAGCGGATCTTCTTCAATCTTTTCAAGAGCCCAATCAGCAAAACGGTGACGTGCAGGAAGGTCATTTGGCTTTAGTTCTTGTACGAGCTGTATTTTGTATGCTTTTAAATGAAGATCCTTCCGTAAAATTGACCAAGTTGTTCCATACGACAGTCCAAATTGCTGAGAACGGTGCCGAATCGATTCATCGCGGTTTTCACGTACACTCTCTGCTACTGCCGCTATATTCTCAATGCTTCTTGCTGGACGTGGTCTATTCGGTCGAGAATTATCCACCAATGAATATTCGGATTCAAATTTGTTGATGGTATGTCGAATAGTGTTTAAGGCAGGCCGATTATGTTGACCATAATGCGGTCTAAGCGCACGAAAAACATTTGTCACAGAACGCTGATTTTCATAATACAGTTGAACAATTTGTAGACGTTGTTGCGGTGTGAGTCTTTCCATGATGAAATGCCAAACGCTGTTCAACAAATCCACGACGACAGTTTGCCACAACTCGCGCGCGATCTGTAAAAAAAACGCAAATGAAAAAAACTCCTCTTAATTGATCACCCGTTAGTAACGCACAATAAGGTCTATGTAATGTGAGACAACTCATGGCACCCGTTTTCATGCGTACGAAATATAAGGTTTCAGTTAGATTAGGTTTTAGCGGGACACACTTAGGCTCCTTGCCCATTGTGATGCCGCTTGGGGTACTTAAGGGGTAACACCACTGTACACGCGTGAAATAAACACGATTTTTAAAGAATTTTTTTGTATGGAGGGAAAGGGGAAACAATCACTCTGATTTGGGAAGTTATTACTTATATACTAAAATACAAAACTACAAAGTTTGATCGAAAAATTTTACAAAATGGCGGCATTGGAGACATTTTTGTAATGTGGTTTCTCTTGAAGGAGCTCCGCGGCACGCAGCACAGAGGGTGCAAATTTTAATCTGGAACAAAGAAACATTTTTTTTCTTACTCTAGATAAGAATAGCTAGAGAAACACGTAGCGGATTTAAAAAATATTTATTTGTGTGGAATTAGCAAGCATTTGAAGGAAAAAACTCTATTTTGGACTAAAAAAACGGCACTTAAATAATTATAACAATCGTTTAAAATAATCTATCGAAAATCCCCTACGCTCTTCTCTTAAGAAGATTATTATACAGACGTAGTGAAAAACCTGATTAAAAATATTTAAAATTGTTTGAGTTATGCTGCGTGCCAATTTCAGAAAACGTGTTTTGAGAAAAACGCGTTTAAAGTTTGGAAATTTGGAGAAGTCGTTAGGTAGCAGTCACTAACGCTTGGTTAAAAGCTTAAAATATTTATGAAATAGACTTCGGTAACGTATAAAACTTTTTGTTCTGTATTTTAAAAGGTTCAAAGAATTTTTTAAGCTTATAAAAAAAAATCAATTTTTTGAAATTTCTACAGTGGTGTTACCCCTTAAACCAATGTAAACTTTTCAAAAAGATTTTCCAACTCATTAAAATTTCCACCTAAAAATGTGAATCTACGTCAGGATAAATTAAGACAGTGGTTGTTTCTTCCTTTTCCTTATTTAAATAGCTGCAGCAGAAGTCATGTGTCTGCACACCCATCCTCAAGGTGTATCTGCCTATTAAGCAGCTCCCCATTATAAAGCAATTAAGTGTGCTGGGATTATAGCTATTTTGGCTTAGCAGAGATTCTGTGCGTTTAGCATTGAGAGTCGGCCACAATTCGGCAGGTCTGGTAAATCTACAGGTGGGTTCGTTACGCCATCTTTTATGCTCAATTCTTGCAATCTGTCCACAAATGAGTAGCTTACAAGTATATAAATTTTTTGTTATCTATACCGGCATAGCAGTATGCAAGACTTGTAGCCTCACAACTACACCTATATACTTAACACCTCTCCAAAATCAAACATTCTCCCCGCTAAACTGCCAAAAAGGTAAAGGGTTTCCCAGTAACAGGTGTTATTTTGAATAGCCCGCTATTTCGGCAGATGTCACTTTTGAAGCTGTCATTTTCTGATATTTGAAAAGTAGAAACTATGCCATTTATAAAAATGGAACGATACACGCTTAAACAACGCATTGAAATTATTAAAATTCACTAAAAAAATGGTAAAAATTTGACAGAGAGGGTTCGTAAAACGCGAACATTTTTGGGTCATAGTGAAGCACCTTGTCGGACCGCAATACAGAAATTGGTGAAAAAATTCGAGCAGTTGGGACAAGTTAGTGATGTGAAGAATAAAACCCGTGCACGTCGCTCAAGAACAGCCGAAAATATTGCTGTTGTAGTCGAAAGTGTTGAAGAGAACCCAGGTTTGTCCATTCCTCGTCGTTCATTGGAATTAGGCATTCCACAAACGTCATTACACCGTATTTTGCATAAAGATTTGGGTCTTAAGGCTTATAATGTCCAGTTAACACAAGAGCTCAAGCCGGCCGATCATCAACAAAGTCGTGACTTTGCTGATTGGATCATTGAAATGCATGAAAATGATCCGGAATTCCATCGAAAAATCATCTTGAGTGATGTGGCCCATTTTCACCTCGGTTGCTTTGTCAACAAGCAAAATTGTCTGATCTGGGGCTCAGAAAATCCAAGAGTTATTTTTGAAAAGCCTCTCTATCCTCAACGCGTGACTTTTCGGTGCGGTTTATGGTCCGGCGGAGTCATTGAACCTTACCTTTTCGAAATTGAAGCTGGAGCAACAGTTACGGTGAATAGATTGCGCTATCGAGAGATGATTAACGATTTTTTATGGCCGGAACTCGATGGTATTGATCTGGAAAACGTTTTTTTTCCACAAGACGGCGCTAGGTGCCACACAAGCAACGAAACTATTGATATTTTACGGGAATAATACCTCTTATTGGAAAACCCTTTAGTTATTCACATCACCCAGCATAGTTAAGTAGGTGAAAAGGCTGAAGTGCCCGTCTGGCACTCCCCAAGTAGCACTCAAGCGCCGTTTTGATACCATTATGAGACCTGCAACAGACAGCCAGCCAGAGCTGCTAATATAATGGAAAAGATTGATGGGATTTAGGTTGGCGCACTGCCCTGGGATGTCGAAGAAAGGAGCACCCAGCGACTTTAATCGTCAAGCTGCCAAGCCCGGACATTTACAGAAACAGTGCTCAACAGTCTCCTTCTCTGAAAGCTCCTCACAGCTTCTGCAAGGGGGTTAAATGGTAAACCTAACTTTGCCGCGTGTGTCCCGATCATCCAATGATTGAGCTATTAGATTGGATATTGAATGGCGTGGGGTTCTCAAGAGTTTCTGAGTCCTGCGTCTATTGTACTGGGACCAAAGGGTTTTCGAAATAGCATATGAAGAAATGGAGCCCCATCTCTTCTGCGCTTTCTTGAGAAATATATTGTGCAATTACCTTTTAATAACAGTCGGTGAGGGATGACCGAGTAGGAGCTCTCTGTGACCAATTCAGTCCACTTCCTGGCAAGTTCATCAGCAATTTCATTTCTCTCTATCTTCCTATGTCTACAAGCCATATCAGATAAATATTATTGTGCAACGCAGGAGATTTCATCTCCTCCTTATTGAAGTTTACTAGTTTGGTGCTGCACCATGGCGTCGATAGAGCCTTGATCGCGGCTTGACTATCGGAAAAAATGTCAATATCTCCCTTGCTCCTGCGGCCCTAAGCATTTTGCATGCCTGCAGCTCGGAAAGACTTCTGCCTGAAAAAAACTACCAGTATTCGGCAATTTTAAGGGAATTGATAAATTGGCTGGTCTAGAGAAAACGGCGGCCGCCATAGCCGAATGGGTTGGTGTGTGATTACCATTCGGAATTCACAGAGAGAACGTTGGTTCGAATCTCGGTGAAAGCAAAATTAAGAAAACCATTTTTCTAATAGCGGTTGCCCCTCGGCAGGCAATGGCAAACCTCCGAGTGTAATTCTGCCATGAAAAAGCTCCTCATAAAAATATCGGCCGTTCGGAGTTGGCTTGAAACTGTAGGTCCCTCCATTTGTGGAACAACATCAAGACGCACGTCACAAATAGGAGGAGGAGCTCGGCCAAACACCTAACAGAAGTGTACGCGCCAATTATTTATTTATTATTTAGAGAAAACCCCCCTGCTTCGATTCCCCGTTCCATCTTGGAGCCGTCAGTGAAGCAAAGGCCCATCAGCATACTTTGTTGCATGCTGTAGATATATTTTGTGGGCTACGCAATACATCAAACTCGCATGCTGGGCATGACGCGTAGTAAGTCCGGCTAGTCTATATATTTATGTAAATTATTTCGATTTGTCTTGCTTTCTGTTTTTTTTCTCGTTTCATTTCGTTTTCATTCATATATTTTTTTTTTCCTTTCGCTTAATTCCCCTCTTTGTATCAGTTTTCATTGCTCCATTTAATGATTAATTTTTTATTTATATTTTTCGTATGTTTATTGGTGATTTTTTATTACATGAGTGTTATAATTGCCCATGCTAATGCGTACAACGCTGAAAACATTGAAAAACATCAACGCCGTCAAACGCGCCGGTTTGAAAAGTAGCCGGGCGGGCTTGTGTGGACAACGCCAATGGCACAATTGGGCGGTGGAGCTACTCGACTTAACGTACCTCCACTGGCCTCTCACGGCACTACCACTGCCACTGCCATTGCCATTGCCATTCGCAATTGGCACTAGTCGGTTTATCCGCCTGAGCTGGCCCCATGTGCTCCATCACGCCATCTGCTTTATTGACTTGATGCACTCCACTGCACTGCGTTGCTGCGCATGTTGTTAAGCTGTCTGTTAAGCTTCGATTGTTTTTTTTTTGCTTGCGTTTTTTTTTTTTTTTGCAAACCGAGTGATGGGGCATTGGCTGTTGGCGCTGCTGCTGTCGCTGATGCGATGCTGGTTAAGCGTTCGCCTACTATGCAATAATAGATACTCGGCGCATATAATCATAACTTGTTAAAGTGTTAACAAATGTTTCTGCTACCACCTCACCTTGCAGCCGCAGCAGCAACAGCAGCAGCAGCAAAAGCTGCTGCGCCAGTCCCAACGCTATGCCAGCCAACCACACTGGCCACTTTAAAGGCGCCTGCCTCATTGCCTCACTGCCATGCGCTCGACTTGTCCGTTTGTCTGTCCGCCTGCCTGTATATTAGCGCAGCCCAGTTATTGCCGCTGCTGCACTTAACAGCTCTACTAACTACCTGTGGTATCAAATGTCGTCTTCGTTTTCATCGTGGTCGCGTTGCGGACAATCAGCTCAGCGCTCGGCGCTCAACGTGCAACGCAGTATACAGACAGTCCGGTCCGGTGCTTCATTTGAGGCGTCGAGGCGAAAAAATTGTGCAAATTATTTTATGATGTATCTACAATTGCCACAACAATGTTGATTACCACTTTTAGTGCGTTAATAATGCCAGTCAATGAAATTGCTGGTTGCTGTATTAGTTGATTGTTTAGTTGCTACGTTGTTGTAGTTATTTTTCCATCTTTTTCCCCCTGCTTTTTTTATTTTTTGCTTTTTTTTGTATTTGGTCACTAGCTTGAATGTCTTCTTTATTACTGTTTTGGACGCAAAAAAAAAACATCTGTGTTGATTAGTATTTGTACTAAAACGACGATTGCTGATTTTACGATAGTTGGACTTTGAGAAATGTTAATAGCTGTCTTTATTGAATTTCTTTTATGAAATTATATTGTATTTGTTATTTATAATAATACATCTGTGCACAAGTATTGTAAAAAAAAATATATATTTCATTTAAACAACTTTATTAAGCTTTATAAATTATTTTTATTTTATACAGGACTCTTGTCTGAGCCGCTGAACTTCTATCGGTGTAGAAAGTTTCTTAGTCATAAAAGCACTTGCAGATTAGGTAGGTAGGTTAGATGGCAAGAGTACCACGGGTGTACTACAAGTAGCAGTAGAGAGCCGTTTTGATACTTTCAAAAAAATCAATTTTTTCGATATTTCAAAAGTATAGTACAGGGTGGCTGATGAAAGCCGCTACCAAAAAAAAATTGAATAACTTTTTTTTATTTTTAAGTTATCTGTTCCATTTTTGTTTTAATTTGCAGATTGATCTTTAAAATTTATTAAAATGGATAGCTGGGACACGCAAACAAGAATTCGGATAGTCCGCCGCTATCACGCACTGGAGTCCGTAGTTTTGGTACAGAGAGAGTACAGGCGGATGTTTGGCGACGATCCCCCGAGCAGATGGACCATAATGAGACTGGTGAATAATTTTGCTGAGCAAGGAACAGTCGCAAGAAGGCCTTATCATCGAAACCCACCAGTTCGGACGGAGGAAACGATCGCTGCTGTAGCTGCAGCTATACAAAGCAATCCAAGGGTTTCAACAAGAAGCTTATCTGCTCAACTTGGTGTCAGCCGACAGTCTTTGCAAACAATAATGCACAAACATTTAGACTTATTTCCCTACAAAATTCAAATGGTTAACAAACTGAATGCAGCAGACTTGCCGATTCGCATGGAATTTTGCCAGAAGATCCTGCAAATGGTGGAAGAAGACCAAAACATGTTAAACTGCCTTTTCATGTCTGATGAGGCCCATTTCGATTTAAACGGCAATGTGAACAAACAAAATTGTCGAATATGGAGTACTTCTAACCCACAGATACTCCACGAGACGGAATTGCATCCTCTTCGCGTGACAGTGTGATGTGCGGTTTCTTCACGCTGTATTGTCGGCCTTCTTTTTTTGAAGAAAATGGTCACACCGTTACGGTTACTGGAGACCGTTATTTGAAAATGCTGAAAGAATTTTTCTATCCAGAACTACGCCGAAAGAGAATTCCTTTCAACTCTGTGTGGTTTCAACAAGATGGGGCAACGTCTCACATAGCCCAGACTGTTATGACAGAGTTGCGACGAAAATTTCCCAATAAACTGATTTCAAGAAACTCCGAATTTCGTTGGCACCCCAGGTCGCCTGACCTTACTGCACCTGACTTTTTCTTGTGGGGTTTATGTAAACAAGAAGTTTATAAAACAAAGCCAACAAATTTGGATGAACTAAAACAATCCATTCGGGCAACAATTGCGGCTATTCCTGTCGCAACTCTCAAAGCAGCAATGAACAACTTTTTACTAAGATGCCGCACTTGTGTCAACGAGCATGAGGAGCATTTAAATTCAATTATTTTTAAAACTAGTTAAGCTACATTTAATAAAATTTAATGACCTTCAGCTTGAAAAAAAAAATAAATGAATTCCATACACTAAAAAAAAAGTTATTTGAGTTTCTTAATGTAGCAAAATTCATCAGCCACCCTGTATCTTAAGAATATACTGTGAAATTTTCATGCTGAAATTCCCAATATTATAGCTTCTACAGCCCATTAACTAGGTAGAGAGCGGTCCGCCCGCTCCTGTACCTCAAACTTTAAACTCGTTTTTTCTCGAAACTACTTTTCCCGGCACGGTCTGCATGATAACTCATACAGTTTTTATATTTTTAGATGCAGTTTTTTTTAATATTCGAATGTATTTTCTCTATAGATTTGATTTTTGATATTTTTATAATATTAAACAATTTTATAAACGTAATTAAAGTGCCGTCAATTTTTTAAAATGCCGTAAATTGCAAATTTTTTCGAAATTCACAGACTATAACTACAACTGGGTAAGACTCCGTCAGAAAATATGAGATTTGCAAGTGGTCTTTCGATTTCTTTGAAACTTTGGGAAATATTAGTTCTAGGTAAGATACATTCGAGACTAAAAGGATTTTGAAAAATTTTCAAAATTGAGTCATCTACGCCATGTTGAAAATCGGGAAATCAATATTTCTTGAACCGTTGGATGTATTTCAATGCAATTTACAAACAATATGGAAACAAATAAGTAGTTTAAATTAGTATTATGTTAAAAAAAAATTTCGAAATTTTGACCAAAAAAAAGTCAAAAAAATTTTTTGAATCAATTTTTAGTTGATTTGGCCAGTTTTTTAGATTTTCTGTTATACACGTAACGATTCCTTATGATTTAACCTTTATTTTGAAAAAAAAAATTGTATGGTGTCTATAATAGTTCTCGAGATATTGCGATTTTAGTGGAAGCGCGCACCGTGAAGTTCGCGGTTACGCAGCGCGGGAGTAGAAAAACGCGCACAGACCTGCAACAGTCTGCTCCAGTCACTTCATACAGGAACACATAACGCAGCGCGAACCGTGCTAATATTTCCCAAAGTTTCAAAGAAATCGAAAGACCACTTGCAAATCTCATATTTTCTGACGGAGTCTTACCCAACTTCAAGGAGAAATGATGCAGACCGCAGAGCAACTTTTTTTTCAAATGTACTTTGGGTGATGTGATTTTTTATATACTTTTTTTTGTGAAGAAAAATTAAAATAATTTTTTTTTTTAATTTAGGTACTAATAGATAATGTATAACATTTTTTTTTATTATATTTATTTCTATTGTTATCCCTTCTAAAAACAGTTTTTCTTTTAGCGCATTTTTGGCGCTGCTGGACGTATCTAACCCCTTAATATAGATCCCTACCTGCAAAAAACTACAAAACTTAAAGGAAGAAAAACCATCTACAGCCATCCAGTGCTGTTGATGTAGGGGAGAAACGAAAAGGAATCTAGGCTGGCGAACTGCCTCAGGTTATCCCCAAAAGGCATACCAAGGAACCTCAAGCTCCTAGCCGCCAGACCCTGTCATTTGCAAAGAAAGTGTTCAATAGTCTCTTTCTCTGCTGGATTCCCACAGCTTCTGCATTGGCGGTGTACGGAATTCCAAGCTTCTCCGCATGAGTTCCGATTACCCAGTGAGCGATGAACATCGCTATGAATTCGGAAATAAAATGACGGGGGATCCCCAACCCTATTACTCTTTCAAATCATTTGACGAAATACTCCGAAAGCAAAATCTCTCTCTTGTCACCAAAAGCGGAATAGTCCGCGCGAAAAAAAACTCTCTCTCTTATCACAAAGAATGGATTAATCCGCAATAAATTATTTTTTCGTTAAAATATGGACGCAAGGCATTTTGAGTGCATCGCCCATAAGCGTCCTGCTTCTGTCGTTACTGAGGGCAAAGCGTTTTCGAGATCGCACACGATACGATGGAACTCCATCTGTCTTGCTCTTTTTTAAGAAAAAAAAGTGCAGTTTTCCTTTACCAAAGTTCAAGGGTCTAAGATGGGTACAACTGAAATCGGATCTGTTGACCCTTTCCTGGCGAGCTCATCGGCAAATTCATTTCCCTCTATGTTTCTATGCCCTCCAATAAGAAAACGTATCCTGCACATAAAAGACGTTTGATCTCCTCCCCACAAGAGTGCAACATAGCGACGACACACCTTGGTCGCAGCTTGACTACCGGAAAAAATATTTATGTCTCCCTTCTAACTTTCAACTGAACTTAGTAGCTTACTTCTGCTATTACTATAAAGGATGTAAATATCTATGTACAGTAACGGCCTTGAGCTCGTTGTTTGTGCGTTCGAAATTAGTTGGGGAATGTCTGACTTCTCTCTCGATTGCATCCGAACACTTCGATATTAGACTCATTTGAGTTGTCGGTCACAGCGGCATAGAGAGAATGTGCTGGGCTGATGAGCTGGCTAGCCAGGGGACCCTGGAGGCGGTTTCATCGCAAAATGAGGGGACTGAGGGAATCCTTGAGAACCTGTGGTGCTGCTCCTGGAAATATGGGTCCCGCGTCAACTCAGCGAGCGCTGGACTAGCGCGCAAACGTGCAAAGTCGCGAGATCCTCCTGGCCACTGGTAGATCGATGAAACTTCTAAGGCTAACAAAGCCGCAGCTCTCCACTGTGGTATGTATCCTTACCAGACATTGTCCGTTGGGTGTCCATGCGGTGTGGTTTGAAGTCCTTTCTGCATAAGCTGTCTGGAGGGCGAGTTGAAATCTTCTCAGCACCTTCTTCTCATTTGCCATGCTCTCGCCGGGCAAAGGTTAAAGGACATCTCACTTCTTCGCTACATTTGGTGAAATTCATTACTAGCTTGAAGCTGCTAATACAAACGTAAATCGGCACTGTTGGTCGTCCTCGTCCTCTTATGTAAAGCCCTTTCTTTCTTTTTTCTACGTGTCTGGTTCCTTACTGACAATACGCAGGATGCACCTAAGACTGCGGTGGCACAGCTAAGAATGTAAAGAGGTATCATCTGAAGGCATGAAATGCGATTTCAAAATCGGCTATGGAAAGTGTTTTGACGATTAGGAGGAAGTATTAGAATATATTAATGAGTTATTGACAAATACTGTTTGAGCTTTTTTTTTTTGGAGAAGAGGTATGTACTTTTTCGTAAAAACTACTAAGAAATATTTGATTTTTGCTTTACATAGAATTTACTGTATATTTATGAGCCTTTCCGTAACTTTCCGCAGACTGCGCGTATTACTATTCCCTCAAGCACCTGGTGCATTGGGCAGTTAAACATTTCTAAATTACTGCAGAATTAGACTATTTTTAATATTTCCTCTTTCTTTTTTCTTTTCCTTTTCTTTTTTTTTATCGATACACACACACACAACGTTCCATGGCAATTGATGCCTACCCACAGTGCACGCATTCAGTCCGCGCCTGGATTACAGCAACGAATGGCGTCCCGTGGGCCGTGGCGACCCACTGAAAAATGATCCCACATTCGACTACAGTCCGCCAACGCTAGAACATGTACGCTATTGGGCGGAAACCACAAAGGACAGCAGCAGCAGCAACAGCAAGGAGGAGAGTGGCAGCAGTAAGCAGGATGCAAATAGTGCGCGCTTGCCACATCCCAGTAAACAAGACATCCTAATGCTAGGCATGCCGAATGAGCACTTGCGCGGCAGTAGTGCGCATGTTTCACAAGCCCCGCATCAGCATGTGCATATGGGTCCACATGGCATGCCACACCTGCAGCCATACCATCAACCTCATCCGGGCGGCGTGAAAAACGCTAAAGGCGAAACACCCCTCCTGCAGCCGAAATACACCTCGGTGCGTCGCAGTTACTATGCACAGCAACTGCCAACGCGCCTAATGCCACCACCAATGCAAGCGAACTCGCCGCCGATCAATACTTTCAACGTGCCTATGAAGCCATCGCAAGTGCACACCGAATATCGTCACAGCATGTCCGGAGTGCCGCATGTTTCCACCATGCCCAGCATGGGACCATCTTCGATGGCAACCGTGACCCATATGAAGGCGCATCATCATGCTAGCATGTCAACACCTTCATCCTCGTCATGGATGTACAGCTCACCGCCCGCCAAGCAACATCTACAGCAGCATCACCCGTACGCTATGCCTAGCGGCTCTGCTGCTTCCATGCCCACGTCTTCGCAATCATCGCGCATGCCACTTCCTCATGCCTACGATTCACATCCACAGGATTCCCATCACTACTTCAGCTACACGCGTCCGAGTGCGAACAGTTTGTCCTCGCATATGCCACAAGAGTCTTACTCGCCGAATTCCTTGCGGCACAGCGCCAGTAGTGCCAAGCAAAGCGGCACAGGGCGAAAACCGTGGCTACATGAGCTGTTGCAGAAGGAAGTCGTGAAAACTTCTGCCAAGCCCAGCTACTCGGCGTCCACCAACAAGTTTGCTTACGAGACAACAAAACCAATTTACGAGCGCATGCCGTCGACGAACTCGATAAGCGGCGGCTTCACACCATTCACGCCTGTCACATTCGTCTCAGCTCCACCAACTATTGCGACGTCGACAACGACATCAACAACTACTACGACGCGTGCACCACAGCCTCCACCGAACGCAATCACTCCGAGCTCCTTTTATCCAACTACGAGTACGACATATACCCCACCCACTACCAGTGCTACAGCGCGTGTAATTTACACCACACCAACAACAACGACGACACCACGTACTACTACCTCAACAACATCGTCGCGTCTGCTTATACCGACAACCAGCAATTTGGCATACCGGCCGACTGTCGCCCCAATGCAAATGACTACAGATTCATTATTCTCACACTACAAGCAGCCTGAAGCACCGCTTAGAGGTCCGATGTACCTGATCATAGAGGGTCATTCGAAAGTGAAGAAATACGGCAAGAATGGTATCAACTTGAACTTACCGAAAATAGTGCCCGTAGTACCAAAACGTGAACCGGTAGTACGTGTGGCTGAGCCGGGTGAGGAAAAACGTGGAACGCCGGAGACCTTCCAAGTGCAACACCTACATGTAAAGACCTCAACCACGACGACAACAACAGCAAGACCTGTAACGACACTGAAGTCCGTTACAATGGCGAAGCCCGTGACCACCACAACAACTAAGCCTACAGCGTCCACGAGTACAGTGAAGCCATCAACGTCTGCGAAGCCATCAACGACAGCAAAACTACCTGCATCAACCAACCCCACCAAAGCAGCAATGAAGCCACTAATATCTTCCACAACAACGACCACACGACCTGCGGCAACCACTGCATCTCCCAAGGCCATTAGCACAACAGCAGCAACACCTAAATCAACTAACAAAACTACCGACAAGACTGCAGGAACCGCTAAGCCCACCTCAGCCATTGTCAAACCTTCGACAGCCGCTCCAAAGCCCGCACTCAACGAGGCACTAACAAAAATGGAGCTGCCTAATGAGCCACCAACTGGCATGCAGGGTCTACTCAGTCTGCTTGACGCATCGCTGGGTGGACTTTTCGCAGAGCAGCCACTAAAAACGCCTGCGCCAATCCCTGCGCGTCTAAGTCAAACAAAGCAGACAACCACACCGAGTACCGTGCTACAGGCGGTGAAGTCATCAACAAACACCGCTTTGCCGACGCAATCCGCGATAGTACCCGTCATACCAGATGCACGCATACGCAGCAATGCCGGCCGTATTGTAGCTGCTGATGCTGATCTGTCAGGGTCAGCAGAGTTCAGCTTCACTACAGATATACCGCCACGTGAGGTGCGTCAGGTATTCGATTATGATCAGCGGCCGGAATCACGTCTAAAAGATTTTGTAATCGAGAGCTTCGATGGGGCAGAGGATGAGGGCGCGTCAGCTTTCTACGAAGATGAATTCGAGGAGTATAGCGACGACGAGATCAGCAACGGTGGTGGCAATCAACAGCCAATCAAACGCATGGATACATTCGCTGATGGTGATGAAGAAGAATTCATGGACGACTATGAAGATGTGGAGTTGGGGGAACAGGGTATGGGTGATGTGGTGCCGGATGCGAATTCCGTGCCGCTTGCACACACACAGGCAAAGCTGGCGTAAGTTCACAAGTTGACAGGCGCGCCACCACAGCAAATGTGGTTGATGGTGAACTTTGACCTTTCAATGAGACCAAGATCAATAATGTATGAAATTGGGTATCTCTACAAGCGCTGACGCAGTCGACTCGACTCGCTCAGCTCCAACAACAGTCAGTCAATCAAACGTACAGTCAAATAATTTTATTTTATTGCCAGTTTGTATTTGTAATTTGCAGCTGCAGTAAACAATTTTTACACTCTACGTACTGCTCTACACCAAATCTATTTTTTAAATCTCGTATTTTTTAAATGTAACTTTGTACTTAGTTTCTTTGTTGGTCTTTTGATGTAATTCTGATCAGATGTGTGTAAATACTACAGCTTTATTTATGTGCAGAGCTTTTTGCCATGCCAAGTGATCCAAGCATTTTGGGCATTGTCGTAATTTTTTCTGAAAACTGGTTGATTTGTAGGTTTAAGCATAAAAAATAAGATGTAACTAAAATAATTAAAAAATTGTGAAAAAAATTGAATTTTTTAAAGTGAATTCTGGAGCCTATTTGGTTTGCTTTTCAACATTTTAATTTTTTTAATTATTTAGTAAGAAATATACTTAAAAAAATCTTTTGAAATTTTTTTTTAAATATTTTAATTCAAATTTTTTATTTGAAAAATTTTGTTTTTGTTCAAAATTTTTTTGAAAAAAATTTGTTCGTTGTAGTTAGTGCGTTCTTGGGATTTTTTTAACATTTTAAAATTTATTTAATTGTTTCGTATTTGAAAAACAAAAAACTTTTTTTTTGAAAAAAATTTGTTCGTTGTAGTTAGTGCGTTCTTGGGATTTTTTTAACATTTTAAAATTTATTTAATTGTTTCGTATTTGAAAAACAAAAAACTTTTTTGTTCAAAATTTTTTGGAAAAAATAATTAATTTTTTTTTGAATTTTGTAGTATGAAGTGTTCTTAAAAAATATTTAAAAAAATTTTTTTTTGTTAAAAATTCTTCGAAAAAAAAATTTTTTTGTTGTAATTAATTTTAGAAAACATCATCTTGAAATATATTTTTATACTTAAAAAATTTTACTCAAAATATTTTGGAAAAAAATTTTTTTTGTTCAAAAGTTTAGAACACATCATCTTGAAATATATTTTTATACTTAACAATGTATACTTAACAATGTTTTCAATGTTTCGTAGTTGAAAACAAAAAAATTTTTGTTTTTTTCCAATAAATTTTGCGTTGTAATTACTGAGTTCTGGGGTCTGTTTGGGTTTCTTTTTGTTTAATTTTAAATTTTTATTTAATTTTGTAGTATGAAATATTTTTAAAATATATATTTGAAAAAATTTCATTTGGTTAAAAAAAAAAATTTTTGATGAACATTTTTGGAAAAAACAATTTTTGTTGTAATTATTATAACTTTAGGAAACATCATCTTGAACTATATTTTTATACTTAACAAAAATTTTGTTCAAAATATTTTGAAAAAAAAATTCGCTGCAAGAAGGGAGTTCTGGGGAATTTTTGAGTTGTTTTTACCACTCTAATTTTTTTTAATTTTTTAGTATGCAATATACTTAAAACAAAAATTTATTTGAAACACAAACTATTTTCTTTAAAAATTTTTCGAAAAAAAAAAAATTTTATTAATTTTGAAAAACATCATATTGATAAGTATTCTGTTTTAAAAAATGAAAAAATTGTGGTATGAAATATTCTTAAGAAATATTTGAAAAAAATGTATTTGATAAAAAAAATGTTTTTTTTTGTTCAAAGTTTTTCGAAAAACAAAAAGGAAAAAATTAAATTTCTAATGTTGAAAACCCCCCAAATTATTCGCTTTAAAAAACTCTACAAAAAAAATTTCAATTTTGAAATAATCTCAAAATTATAAATCTTATTTTCATACAATTTTTTCAGTTTACTCCTTATTTTTTATGCTCAGGCCTACGAAAAAAACCAACTTTCAGAAAAATTAACGCCAACGTCCATAACACTTGGGTCACTTGACATGGCATCGCTCTATTGTATTTTTGTATCGACTTATTTGTGGCAAAGATTTACTCACTTACTACGCTTAGGTTTCGTCACGATTATTTTGTGATTCAATATTTATTTAATTATCTATTTAGATTTTAAGTTTATTTATTTTGTATACTTTACTGTCATCTTAAAATTTAAGTCTTTCAAAGCGAAATAAATAAAATTTATTCAAACCAAAAAAAAAACCCTTTAAATTATTCATTCGTGAAAATTCATGACTTATCACACCAGTGGGTTTTTTAGGCTCACTAAAATGCAACTACTTCTTTTGTTGTAGGACACAAAGTAGGAAGAAATATTGCAAAAACGAAAAATTACACAAAGAACGCACGAATAAATTGCACAAGGGCAGCGCGTCACACACACAGCGATTCTGTCAAGATGCGCTGAGAGCAAAGTAGTGGTACTACGATCGTGGGTGCTATGTACATACGATTTACAGAATATAGAGGTGGCGACATCCGTGAACCACCTAATAGACGCATTACTCGAAAATTTATTCTTAAACCAAAAAAAGGGTAAACATTGCGCAGACTTCTTTGTGGAAGATTAAAGCTCATCCGCTCAAGTAGAACTGGGCAGGCAAAACGATGCCATCAACAACACTGAAAATGAACGAAAGTGAAAGGACTGTCCTCTCTATCCTATTAATCGAAAGTTGGTCGTAAGGCCACCAAAGCTCCACAGCTACACTAAGTGAGCGCGAACAAAAGCCGTAAACAGCAGTTTATAGGTAACGGATCAGAAAATTCAGATGTATTACGACGAATGAAGCCTAGAACCGAATAAGATTTTGAAAGAATAAAATTAATGTGACCACTGAAGGAAAATGAAACTCCAAGATCCTTAAACTGTGTTACACTTAGTAGCACAATTTTAGAAATGGTGCAAGATGTGTAAAACTTTACTGACCCCTCGAAAATGTTCAATGTTAATATAAAACATTTTTTAATATTTAAAGGCAGATGCGACCTCATGCACCGCCGATGAAGATTGTTCAAGTCGAGTAAAAGCTTCAGAGAAAATTTTTAAATGAAAAACTTCCTAATTCATCCGCGTAGAGCGAGAAATTCGAAAAGGTAAACCACTTGCTTATGTTATTGATAAAAATTACAAAAATAAGTGGTCCTAAGATGCTCCCTTATGGTGCACCTGAAGTAGCAACCAAGTGGTTCGATAAAACTCCACCAAATTTTACAACGCCCCGTCTGTCCGTCAAATATGGCTTAAGCCATCGCAGAGAGGTACAGTGAAAACCCAAGCAAACTAACTTCTTTACTAGAATCTCATGCGACGCTTTGTCAAATGCCTGAGAGACAACAATGACGTACAGAATTCACTAAAAACAGCAAAATTGGTAGCTGTAGAACTGCCAGCTACAAAAGCACGTTGGTTTGAGTCAATTAAAGACTTTACCGCAAAATCAATTTTGCCCTTTACAATGCACTACCATGAAACAGTTGAGAGATGCTTGAAGCTTGGAAACCGACCTATCATTACGAAGAAAGGTTTGGTTATTGTAAATTTCCATTCATTTAAGAAAGGGTCCGTAGTTAAAGATTTGTTAAAAATATTCTGAAGAGGAATTACCAACGCTGGACAATTTTAAGCAAGATAGCTGAAAGACCATCAGCATCTGTATGTGACGAAGGTTTGAGCGAAAGCATCCTCTTGAAAATACCATTAGATGTCTAAACGTAGAGATGAAGATCTCTCGGATGAAATGTCAGAGGACGCCTCATCAGCCGTGAAATAATTTAACAAAAAATATGCAAATAAGTTAGCTGCATCGGCAGGTGTACTTGCAAATTTATCACCCAACATCATCGAATCAGGTATACTCGAACTCGAATTTTTAGATGTGACAAAACTCCGAAATGACTTCGGATTAGCTTTGATGTACCGCTCAGTGTTAAGTATACATATATGTAGTTTTTGAAAGGTAGATTATCTAAAGACATAAATTTCTTTTGAAAATGCTTGTATTTTACAAAAAATTACTGGTTATATATAACGGGTGATCAATCATGAGGTGCTTTTTTCAATAGTTAAAAAAAAACAAAAGTGTAAATTATGTTCAAAACCTTTATTTATTCTTTGACATTTACTTTTTGAATATGACTTCATTCAAATGTTGGCCGCAACTACGCTTAAGGTGGTCCATTCTGAAGGTCCAATTTTCAATCACTCGTTCGAGCATTTCGACTGGTATGTCGTGAATAACACGCGTAATGTTGGCTTCCAGAGCTTCAATCGTAGCTGGTTTATCAGCATAGACCTTGGACTTCACGAATCCCCAAAGAAAAAAGTCCAAAGGTGTGATATCACAAGATCTTGGTGGCCAACTCACAGGTCCTAAACGTGAAATCAGCTGCTCTCCGAAATGACTTCTCAATAAAGTCATTGTTTCACGAGCTGTATGGCAAGTGGCTCCGTCTTGTTGAAACCAAATGTCGTAGAGATCATTAGATTCAATTTCAGGTAGCAAAAAGTCCGATATCATGGTACGGTAGCGAGCACCATTCACAGTTACGTTGCGGCCATCATCATTTTTGAAAAAATATGGACCGATGATCACACCAGCCCATAAACCACACCAGACCGTTGTTTTCTCTGGGTGTAAAGGTAGCTCTTGAACCTGTTCTGGTTGCTCTTCATCCCAAATACGGCAATTTTGCTTATTGACGTAACCATTGAGCCAGAAATGCGCCTCATCGCTGAACAAAATTTTGCTCGAAAACAGCGGATCTTCTTCAATCTTTTCAAGAGCCCAATCAGCAAAACGGTGACGTGCAGGAAGGTCATTTGGCTTTAGTTCTTGTACGAGCTGTATTTTGTATGATTTTAAATGAAGATCCTTCCGTAAAATTGACCAAGTTGTTCCATACTACAGTCCAAGTTGCTGAGAACGGTGCCGAATCGATTCATCGCGGTTTTCACGTACACTCTCTGCTACTGCCGCTATATTCTCAATGCTTCTTGCTGGACGTGGTCTATTCGGTCGAGAATTATCCACCAATGAATATTCGGATTCAAATTTGTTGATGGTATGTCGAATAGTGTTTAAGGCAGGCCGATTATGTTGACCATAATGCGGTCTAAGCGCACGAAAAACATTTGTCACAGAACGCTGATTTTCATAATACATTTGAACAATTTGTAGACGCTGTTGCGGTGTGAGTCTTTCCATGATGAAATGCCAAACGCTGTTCAACAAATCCACGATGACAGTTTGCCACAACTCGCGCGCCATCTGTAAAAAAACGCAAATGAAAAAAACTCCTCTTAATTGATCACCCGTTATATAATTGGCGCGTACACCCTTTTTTTTAGGTGTTTTGATGTTGTTCCACAAATGAAGGGACCTACAGTTTCAAGCCGACTCCGACCGGCAGATATTTTCTGAGGAGCTTTTTCATGGCAGAAATACACTCGGAGGTTTGCCATTGCCTGCCGAGGGGCGACCACTAATAGAACATTTTTTTTTAAATTTAAACCAACGTTCTCTCTGTGAATTCCGAATGGTAATCACGCACCAACCCATTCGGCTACGGCGGCCGAATTTACTGATTACTAGTTGCTTTAAATTTAGCGAAGTTTTTCATCTAATGCGGCAAAAGGTTTTTATTCGAGTTTATAGCAAAAACGAAATACACTCGCCTCGTTGCCATATCCGTGTCTTTTAACACATTTTCCAAAATTTTCATTTAGAAGTGTACAGAGACAAGTCTATAGAGAGCCCCAAGTTGGCTGGTGATGGCTAATTTTGTTATCGAACATAACTATCTGGTGGGGTTTTTAATGGCTTGAGAACTTAAAATGATAATAGAAAACTGAAATATTGCGGGAATACATTTTTTTTATTAAAATCTGGTAGATAATTCCATGGCATTTATTTTTTCAAAATGATACGGCGACTACGAGTTGTATTGTCTATTCTATGAATCCAATTTTTGACCACTTTTTCCCATAAATCTGCGTAATTTTGTTGGAACCAAATGTCGTCGATGTTAAGCTGATTCATTTTTGGACTCGATAACGCTCGCCATTTAAAGTAACCGCAGCCCTTTCCTCATTTTGAAATAAATAAGGGCCGATGACCGGCGTTAAACGATTCATGTTGGCTTGCCAAACCCTACTGAGTAAAAATGTTAACATAGTTTGCCACTCTTAGCTGTCAACCTATAGTTATCGATATCGATAGTTCCCATGTTCGGCCAGCGTAGCCGAATGGGTTGGTGCGTGACTAGACGTAGGTTCGAATTTCTGTGAAGCATCACAATTAAGAAAAGGTTTTTTTCTAATAGCGGTCGCCCCTCGGCAGGCGGAGGAGTGTATTTCTATCATGTAAAAGCTTCTCATAAAAAATATCAGCCGCTTGAATTCGACTTAAAACTGTAGGTCTCTTCATTTGTGGAACAACATCAAAATGAACACCACAAATAGGAGAAGAAGCTCGACCAAAGTCGTTACTTTTTTTTTTAGTGTTTTTCATTGTTTTTGTTATTCAAGAGCAAATTTCCCTACAAGGTTATTCTCTTTCTCATATGTTTATAGTTATGTCACAGCCAAAAATACACTAGCGGTTGGCGTTGTATTGTAATCACTCTTGGGAGCTACATATCTCACGTTTCTGGACAAATAATCACAACAATGCATGCCATTTTAAGACAGCGCATAATCGTGCTGCAAAACAAAACGTACTTTTTAGAAGAAATCGAGCTCTCAAAGGCCACATAACTCCCAGACCTTTATGTTAATTGTGGCTTTTTAAATGAGTAAAGACCGAATATATTTAAACTTGGAACTCTGCTATTGCCCGCGAATTCCTACTGGGAATAATTAAGATATTCGGTAGATAGCAACATACTTCACACAGCAGCGCAAAGTGTTGCATACTTCCAGGGATAACACATTAGTCAAATATCACTCATCGATATGAGATCAAAGAAAGTTTGAGAATAACTGGAAAAAACAACTACACAGGAAATGCGCTTTTTGCATGTTTGCTGTTGTCAATTTTCTTTTAGTGAGTCATGCAAAGTGAATATAAGAGAAAGCTAACCGGCAAATAGAATTGTTAAATACCTACATAAAAACTGTATAGAAAGAAAGGGAAATTCAATATGAAGTAATGAAGAAAGAAGATAAATGAAAGTCATAAAACTCGGAGAAAATTAAGATTTTGATGAGAGAATCAAAATATATTTTATAGCTATATCAGATATTCCACTTCAAATATTTATTTGTTCTTTACACTGTTAAGTATTTATCGATTGAGTCATAAGAATTATTCTATTGTAAAAGCATTGAAAAATGCAATACGCATTAAATACAATACGTTAAATTTAAATAGTTATTGTAGCCGTTTTTTTATAATATTTTATTTTTTTATAAATCTATGCGTAAACTGAAAAAAACGCTCGTTGCCTGTAACCGCTGAAAAAGTTGATTTTATTTTTGCTTCATAAAATTTATTAAATAAATTTAATATTAAATATGATATATTCAATTTATGCTGAATTCTTACAAAATCCTAAGCGACATAACAAAAAGGAAGTATACAAATCCTCGAAAATTCCATAGGTTTCAGATAATACAAAAAAATAGCCACAACGAAACAGCTGTAAGAAATATGAGATGTACGTTTGTGTATATAGCCGACTTCTACTGATTGTCCGCTAATATTACAGAGTCATCTCGCATATTTACTTTTGCCAGCTTTTAGCATCTAATTTTTTTTTCCGCTCCATCCATATCGCAAAAGCCAATCGCTTACCCACCTTTTTGCCTTCTGATCTCCGTATCAGTTTGCTGACGATTTGCGCCGCCGCTGCTGCTGCTCCCACTGCTGTTGCTGCAAAAACCCAGAGCAGAGAACGCGAATTGTAATATATTAATATACTCAACATTCTCTGGTTGTCTAACGAAGATCGAACATAAAAGAGAAACGACGACCGGTCGCGCGCTTTGTGTCTTCCTCCAGCCATTTCTCTGCATTTGCTCGTGTGCCCGCTGCTTCGGTGCTGATAGCAATTGAACGTGACCAAGTACATTCATATGTATGTGTTATACAAGTATAGCAAACATGCTAATGTATATGTGTACATGTAACTTTGTGTATACAGGGTCTTTCGAGTTCAAGTTTCTTTTTCAGAAATGCTGTTGTCACAGTATGTTGACCTCCCTTTCGGCATTTGCTAAATGAATAATCTATACTTTTTTTTAATTTGATTTTGAAAATTGGATTTGTCGGCGAAATCATCTTCTCAGAAGCAACCCATTCCCATTTGAACGGGTACGTAAACCAATTGTGCTACATTTGGTCAATGGACATTCCATGGCCATATATTGAGAAGCCAATTCCTACCAGTATGGTGTAGTCACCAATAATTTTCGTCTATCTCATCTAACGGTAAACTCAGGAAACATTCTACTTCAACGGGCTGGGTAAACAGGGAGAGATTTGTTATTTGAGTGGCTTTAAGGGGGCACGTGAATAGGTAGTTAGCATCGTGCGAGGTACATTCACATGACGCACAATACATTGAGTGCGTCAGAGTCCGACCTCCTGAATAGTTAGGAGTTAAGACTACTAAACTATTCCAAACATAGTAGAGCCGAAGTTGCGCAAATCTCAGGAGGTATGTGAAGCTCTTCGTCTGCGATGGTGATGCTTGGACGCCGATGACGACATTCGGGGGACGGTAGCTTACGAAAGTGCTAAAAGACTTCCGATGAAGTTCGTTCTGCCTATAAACTGTCTGATCCAGTAGTTGTAGTTGCGCTCTGGTTCTGGATCTCGTCAGTATAGTCAAAACGATGTTGTTGTTCTGGTTATTGTAGCAGCATAAACATTCCCCATACTATTAGGAGGAATGCTACTGAAGTGACAGTCCTTGGCCGGATAAAAATCCGAGTTGTTCGGGTAACGTAGAACCGATTGTGCCATTACGACAGAATTCCTCATAATTGGCGCATAAACTTCAGTTAGGTGTTTGGCCGAGCTCCTCCTCCTATTTGTGGTGTGCACAAATGTAGGGAGCTACAGTTTTATGCCGACTCCGAACGGCAAACGGACAATTTTCTGTGGGTCCCTCTCAATGACAGAATAAACCTGGAAACAATTGAAGCCGGAAAAGTTAACATTCGGTGCAAAATTGCCGAGCATCGACATTCGTAAGCGTTTATAAATTTCGAGCCCTCTACAATATCTTCTTCTTCTTGAATGGCGCGCTAACCGCATACGCGATTTTGGCCAAGTTTAACAAAGCGCGCTTTTCTTTCTCGTGCTAACCGGCACTAGTTGAAAACACGAAGTGAAGCCAAGTCCTTCTCCACTTGATCTTCTCAACGCAGAGGAGGCTCTCCTCTTCCTCTGTTTTCCTCTTCCCCTATAATATACATAAGTCAATAAACAGTTAAATTTTTGTTTTTACAAATTTCTATTTAGTTTGAATTCAAAAACTAAAGCAAAATTTGAAAGACCCTGTATATACTTCTCCCATATCACTAGCGAATACAGCAATAGCAACTATTTGCAGTGGCAATAAAATATCAAACGCACAACAACACCAAAAGTACCGTGTGCGCAACAGCACCGAATCAGTGACGACCAGGCCAGATGATCTCGTCAATCGGCTAGACATGCCAGTTAGCCAGCAAGTCAGCCGACGATTTGCGCATTATCAGCGCTGTCGATGCCAGTGTCGGTGTCGGTGTCTCTGTCACCGTTAACGTCAACAACGCTGCTCCAAAAACTCCATGGGTTGCCATACAGGGAGATTCATTTGCTCCGCATTCGGTTCAGTTGCTTTCAAAACATCGTCGATAGCAGTTCGTGCGTTGACTTGGTAGTAGTAGATCGTTTCGCGCTACTCTGACGACTTAAGTTGGTTGCAATACACTATAGTAATTCTTTCTGTTGCGATTTCTTGTGTGCGGTTCGCGGTAGCTGGCGCATTTGTGGCCATAAAATAGTGAAATTAAAAAAACAAACTACTAAGCAGAAGTAGGTATCTTTTGGCGATATCTAAACCACTTTTGGGTGATAAATAAAATTGTAAAGCTATATAACTTTTTGTTGTTTTTGTTTTGTTTTTTATTGAGAAATATGCGTCGATTACTGTGATCGTCGTTCTCGATCAACTGGGCGGTGTTGATTTTTTGTTACTCTTTTTTTTTAGCATTACTGTTTATTTGTTTGCACTTCTCCTTTGTATCTACACAGTTCTGTTAATTTTATCGCGTGCACGCGTTGTGTTGAAATGTGCCCGTTTCACATGTTGTGAAAAGTGGAAGAAAGCGGTAAATAGAAAATATACAAAACAAAACAGTGTAAAAAAGGTTAACCCTTGAAGCTAAAAGTTAACTGAGTCTGCAGACTGATAACTCCCCTTTCCCTCTTCCATTTTTTTTTTAGTTTGAAGCCCACTCACTTCGTGCGTGAACGCGTTTTTATTGCGTGTGCTTCAGTTCACTCTAAATTTGTAAGAAAAAAATGGCAATACAATCACACAGAAACATATTAAATAACTACAACAAAAATAAACTAACGCCATGCAGAACATTGAACTGCTCACGCAGCTGATTTGTTACTTAACTAACGCTTGATTGGGTACGCTGGCTGTGTGTATTGCTTGTCTGTCTGATTGCTTGTTTGTTCGCCTCATTGGGCAGCTAACACCCGCATTGGTATTTTGGGATACGTTGTTTTTTTCGCTTCGATTTAATTTTTAAACAAAAAGCTTTTTGTTAGGTTTTTGTTGCTAGGCATTGTTTCTTTTTTGCACTTCTTTGTTTTTGTTATACCTGTTTTTCTCTTTTTTATGCATTAAATTTACTTTATTCTAGCCTCCTTGATATATTTTATTGCTTTGTTTTTATATCAAAACAAAGAAATGAGAGATATACAAATTTCAATTAATTCTCAACTACTCTGCATCACTCCAACGCTACGGCGCTCTTGTCGCTCTCACTCATTTTTTGTTAGGCTTGAAATCTTCATAATGTTACATTAGTTTTTATTTGACGTACTCTTTTTATTAAATATAACTACCATATAAATAAATGCATATGTTTTGTGTACCTTCTGTGGATAAACAAAATAAATAAAAATAAAAATATATCAATGCTCATATCTACGTACCCCAAAAAATAATAAGTGACATCGCTGATTTTGTTCCTTTACCAGCATGAAACAGCATTCCTCATAAATATTTGGCAATGCTGTGGTACTAAGAAACCTTGGCCGGATATAAATCCACCGGTAAATAAAGTGAATTTAAATACCGATTTTCACGTCATTGTTTTTGTATTAAAGCGTCATAAGTTAACTCTCTTTCCGAATTAAATTAACTCAACTTCGCTAGTCCAACAGAAAATGTTGCACTAACAGTGGTAGCCCTATAAGCAGAGAACATTCTCTGCTATAAGGGTATAAAAGATGTAAACATATTTTACATGATACCAGAGAATGTTAGTGAACAATGAGCATTATAATGTTAATGAGCATAATAATATTCATAAACATGCTCTGAAAATACTCTCAGGTGCAGCCAGAGTCGTGACCGTGAGAGCAAACAAGATTTTATTAATTCTGTTTTATATGACAGTATTTTCGTAAACATTAATTAATTTCAGAAAGCATTTTGCTTTATTTTTAGCTTACACATTATTTTCTGTAATAAACAAAGAAAATACGCCTAATTTTTCTAGCCTGCAAGTTTTCAACAAAACAGAAGCATAAAATTTATATAAAATGCAGGCAACTTCAATAATTCTTTATGCGTAACAAACATAATCAGTCGCCCTTAAGCACATTGACGGAACTAAAAATAGTTGATACTGCCCCAGCGATGCAATTAAGTCCCGATTTACACAGGAAACCATTTGGAAAGGAAACAATTTGTTCGTGGTAGTCTCCCCGCGGGAGGGGTGTTTGCTTCCCGTACTGGCTACACGCTTTATGCTTCTTATTCGTATTGTCAAACTTAAAGAAGTAAACATCAAAAGCAAGGAATGTTACCGAAAACAATTTTGCTCGTATGATCGCGAATGAAACATCAAACGAGAATTTGCAGTGTCTCCCTTCCAGATGTCTTATCCAGTTAAAAAAGATGGTAATGACAAAAAAAAATTCTTGGATATTTAGAGATGTTTACTGTGACTTAGTTTATGAGAAAAAATCGATTTGGAAAAAAATTGAGTTGTGATTCTTTGACTTTGTATTTAGTGTGCGATATCTTCACCAATTACTAGTGCTTATTAATTGAGAGAATACTACTGTGTCCAAAAAATAAGGTGACATTGTATTTATTTTGAAAATTCTTTATTTATTCTTCCAAATCAATTTCATCCCCTTCAAAGTAATCCCCTCCCGACACAATGCACTTATGCCAACGTTTTTTCCAATTTTCGAAACACTGGTTGTAGTCACTTTCCGGGATGGCCTTCAGTTCCGTCTTCGTTGCGGCTTGAATCTCCTCTATCGTGTCAAAACGGTGTCCCCGGAGCGGTCTTTTGAGCCTGCTGAACAGCCAGAAGTCGCACGGTGCCAGATCAGGTGAATACGGTGGTTGCGGAACGATATGGGTTGAGTTTTTGATGAAATGATCACGAATTACGATTCCAAAAAATTCAATGTTTTCGGTACCAGTCGAGATTTGACGCGCTTGAGGCCCAAAACATCCTTCAAAATGGTATTGACTGAGCCTTTCGATATGCCAACATCATCAGCAAGGTCTCTAATCGTTAATCGACGGTTTTTCAACACCAAATCTTTGATTTGTTGGACGTGAGCTTCGTCAGTTGAGGTTGATGGTCGCCCAGGACGCTCTTCGTCTTCGACACGTTCACGACCGGCTTGGAACTCACTATACCACTTGTAAACATTTTTTTTAGACACAGCCTCATCACCAAAGGCTTTCTGCACCATCCTCAACGTATCCGAAAATTGATTCCGCAAACAAAATTTAATGCAAATTCTTTGCTCAACAAATTTCGACATTGCAAAAAACGAGAAACTCACTTTTAGCAGCTCACAAAACGACGCGTATCTCAAACAGTAAATGAATATTTCACATGAAATTTGACATAGATGTCACTCACAGTACTACCAACCTAAAAAAAAAAAGAATTCTCCTAATCCTTCAAAGCGCGCAGTTTAAAATCAAATGTCACCTTATTTTTTGGACACAGTAGTATGTATTGTTTTCTTAACAGTGAGAAGCGCGCGAGAGAGAAATGAGAGTTAGAATCCTCGTATTGAAATTGTTAATTTAATTCATAAGCTCTTGCTTTCAAAAAGCAGACCTACAATGTCCAGATATGCGAGTATGAAGGTTAACGTTAACTTTAGGCAGAGAAAATGTCTTATAAATCGACCCTCTGAGCAATTAAAATAAACATAAATACAAGTCGTGGTTATTAAATAATGAGATTCACGCTGCTAGATAACAAGTACGCAGCGCCAAATGTCAGTGACCATCAACTATTTCAAGGTTAAAATAATGGTTACTTATAGCGTGGGGCAGCCTCATATAAGCCAAAAGAGAATCTAGTGATATTCACCACGCGAGGAGGTTTTCACGCCAAGACTGAAGATGAAATTTGTTTTCCCAAAGTTCCCACGACAGTCGGTTTAACGTTACCGGAACGAGCCGGATTTATATCCGGTCAAGGACTGTCGCTCCAGCAGCAGACCCCGTACATGCAATAACAAAAACTGTACCAGACTGTCCAAATACCCGAAGAAATAGTCCAGCGAAAATCTAAATCGCGACATTTGAAATGAAAGTCGTTCGCTAAATCTGGACTCTGGACTCTGTCTCTATTACATAACCACAGCTCCTGCAGAAATCGTTATAACGCGTTTGAACCTGGGAGCTACTAGTGCACTATTAGAATTCCCGTGAAAGGTATCTGTAGATGATTACACTTGTGGATGAAAATTTTAGAAACGGTTTTTTGATCTCTGCCCCAAATGGCAACCTGCCGAGTGTATTTCTTCTTTGCGAAAAACTCGAATAAAAACCATTTGCCGCATTAGATAAAAAACTCCGTTAAACTTTTCAACGCAAAATTCGCTACCCTGTTATCAATGCGAATCTATTAAAGGTGGTATCGGTAAATCAGCTGATTTGCTTTTTTTCTTTCGCCGTATACATTCGGATGTCAGCACAAAATTGAATTATGAAACGTATTACATATTTACATTTAAATTTGTAATAGGAAAATTGAAGTTTTGTAATGAATTTAAATTCAAATTTATTAATACTGCATTCTAATTTGATTCTTTTTACTATTTTGCCTCTTTTTCTATTTAAATCACTTTGTTTTCTACTTTTGACGTGATAACGTCTTATAATTCGATTTAACAGGCTGCACGCACGAAAAAATGTGTCGTTACCTTGCTCATTGCCGTTACCTTGCTCATTAGTGTTACCTTGCTCATGTGTCGTTACCTTGCTCATTGCCGTTACCTTGAATGAACTGCAAGCGAAAGCGCGGAACGAACGACAAAGCAAACGAACGGCAACATTCGACATCTTTCTCTCTCCTACTTAAGTGAGCGTATATGTGTATGTATATGCGCATATGTACATGTATAAATTCACGTATTTGTATTTGCATATGCCTTCTTATTGATTTTTATTAATTTGATTTACTTGAACCATTTAAAATAAAACCAAGTTTGTTAATAATACCTGTTGTTTTAATGTTATTATTATTTTTTGACGTGATAACGTCTTATAATTCTATGTAGCCGGCTGCACGCACCAAAAAATGCGTCGTTATCTTGCTCATGCGTCGTTACCTTGCTTGAACAGCATGTTATGTTATGTTATATGTTATGTAAGTTATGTTATGTTATGTTATATGTTATGTAAGTTATGTTATGTTATGTTATGTTATGTTATGTTATGTTATGTTATGTTATGTTATGTTATGTTATGTTATGTTATGTTATGTTATGTTATGTTATGTTATGTTATGTTATGTTATGTTATGTTATGTTATGTTATGTTATGTTATGTTATGTTATGTTATGTTATGTTATGTTATGTTATGTTATGTTATGTTATGTTATGTTATGTTATGTTATGTTATGTTATGTTATGTTATGTTATGTTATGTTATGTTATGTTATGTTATGTTATGTTATGTTTTTTTTTTTTTTTTTTTTTTTTTTTTTTTTTAGGGAGGTTAAAATCAAAATGTCAGAAACATCATCACAGGTGCCGTCGCACCAGTGGTATGTGGGGCATGCTCCCACTAACACTATAACAACCCTCCTTATCGGCTGAGTTCCACCCTGGGACCGTGGTAACATTACGTCAAGGTGGAGCCGCGTGTATGTCTATTGACACAACAGGTACCTGCGTCCAGGTTCCTCTTTCATGGGCGTATGGAGGTTATACGCTATCGATAATATCCATTGCTTTCACATCACAAGTGGTGCTGCAGCAAATGGAACATCGGAAAAGGTGTCGTAAGTATTACCGACATGTCGTAGTCTGATACCGTCTTGAGCACTAAGCACAGGCGTCTGTGATTTGTCGTCAGTTCGTAGGCAGTCTACCTCCGGTCAAAAGCTGCTGGTGAATTCTTCGCTGCATGTTGCGTTGCCACTCTGCGCGTTGAAGATATAGCCCTATCATTGTTGCAAAATTTGTCACTGCATTCCACCAAGCATTTGATGCGAGCATCTTGGTGATCAGATTTTCCGGGCACAGCTGTCCACCCAGAAATGCTTCAAGCGTTAGGCGCTCCTCTCTGAAACGATCGCAGTAGAAGAATACGTGTTCCGCATTTTCTATCGCGTTGTTGCAGTTTGGGCAGAATGGGGTGTCCTCCAGATTAAACCGATGGAGGTACTCCAAAAAACAACCGTGGCCACTCAGTATTTGAGTGAGATAATAGTCAACGTCTCCGTGTTTCCTGGTCACCCATTGGCTAATATTTGAGATAAGCCTATGAGTCCAACGTCCGTTAGTTGACGAATCCCATCTGATTTGCCATTCTTCTATCGAATGAAGTCTCTCTTCAGCTTTTTCTTCTAATGACGGCTTAGCCCGTCGCCTGCCATAGAGACGGCTCAATTCCTTTGCCTGAATGTCAGCTGGTAGTTTGCTCGCGATTACGCCTATCGCGTCTCTCGAGACCGTTCTGTAGCCACAAGCTACCCTTATTGCACTTCGGCGAAGTACCTGTGCTGCATAATGTATGCTGGACGATTTAGCTCCTGCCCATATCGGGGCAGCGTAAAAGAGTACGGAGTCTACCACTGTCGATAAGACACGCCTTCTGCTGCCTTGCGGGCCACCAATATTAGGCAACATTCGTGTTAGCGCTCCATTGATGGCATCAGCTCTTGCGCTTACTGCAGGTGCGCTTACTGCAGGTGCTGCTTGTAGCTAAGTCGCCTGTCTATTATCACGCCAAGATACTTTATCGACGCCTTAGAGGATATTTCATGGGTGCCGATACGTACTTTTATTTCCTCCTTTTTTCTCCGCCCACTGACGAGTACCGCCTCGGTTTTTTGGGCTGCCAATTCCAATCCGGATTTTGCCAACCATAGCCTTACCCTTGCTGCTGCGTCATTGCTTTTTGCTTCCAGGTGGTCTATATTTCTATCCGTAACTACAAGCGCAATATCATCTGCATAGCCTACGATAGTAGCACCGTCTGGTAGTTTTAGTTTGAGGACCCCGTCGTACATGACATTCCATAGTGTTGGACCAAGGACAGATCCTTGGGGGACCCCGCCAGTGATTTGATATGTTTTTTGGCCACCGTCTGTATCGTATTGCAGAATTCTGTTGGTGAAGTAGCTACGGATTATGCACAGTAGATAACCCGGTACTCTTAATTCTTTGAGAGACATTAAAATATTGCTCCACTTTGCAGAGTTGAACGCGTTTTTGATGTCCAATGTGATGATAGCGCAGTACTTCATATGCAAGTGCCCACCGCTGATTGCTTCGTGCGCAATGTCTGTCACCGTCTTGATTGCATCTACCGTTGACCTCGCCCTTCGAAAACCATACTGATTGTCCGATAGACCAGATGGGCATTCGAGATAGGCTTGTAGTCGGTCGCATATGATACGTTCGAATACTTTTCCTACCGTATCGAGCATGCACAGCGGTCTGTACGCTGATGGTTCATCAGGTTGCTTTCCTGGTTTGAGGAGCAGCACAAGTCGTTGAATCTTCCATCTATTTGGGAAAGTTCCCTCTCTAAGACAACTTTCGTACAAGCTCGCAAAAAGGTGTGGTTTCGTCTGTACAGCTGTCTTAAAGGCAGCATTAGGTATACCATCTGGTCCTGGGGCCTTTCTGTCTTTAATGCGGTTCAGTGTACCTAGAACTTCATCTGTTGTTACTGAAGGTATATTCGGCTCTAACTCGTAGTTGTCCGCTGAGTTATCACTGTCTTTCTGCGGCGGAAAGAGCGTTACAACCACTTGTTGTAATAGCCGTGGGCACGTTGGTTGAGATGATTGCGGTCCCTTCACTTTCCGCATGACAGTTTTATACGCTAAGCCCCATGGATCTACATTTGCCGCGTCTACCATTTCTCTAAAACTTCTGATTTTGCTTTGCTGGATTGCTAACTTCAGATCGCGTTTACGAGCCTTATAGGATGCATAAAGATCTTCATACGATGATCGGCGCCGTGCTCTTTGTGCCTTTCTTCTTGCCATTAGGCATTTCCTCCGGATTGATGCAATTTCATCGGTCCACCAGTAGACTGCTTGTTTGTGCCTACCGACTCCGCACCTGGGCATGGTTGCGTCACAGGAAGCTTCCATTTGAGAGGCAATTTGTTCCGCCAGAATTTCTGCATTAACTCCGTCAATATGAACACTTTCCCAAGCATTTTTAAAAGTTTCAGTGTTGAAAGCTGATTTTTTCCATTTGCGGACACTCGTTTTGTATCTACGTACTATGCTGTACGTTTGTATCATAATAGCCAGATGGTCACTATGCGAATGGATGGCCTTATCTACCGTCCAGATGGTTGTATTCGCAGTTAGCCGGTCCGCAAAGGCAAGATCAATGATGGAGTTTCCCTTTTTGCAGTCGTACGTATATACGCCAGGAGTGTTCAGAAGAACAAGGTCGAGCGCTGCGACGGTGTTCTCAACCAGCCGACCCCTCTGGTTGGTATGTGTACTGCCCCAAGTTCTTGACCAAGCGTTGAAGTCTCCTGCAAGCAGGATCGGCCTCTTTCCCCTTAATTCAAGTTCCATCTCTAGCATCATTTGCTCGAACTCCTGTATAGACCATCGTGGTGGTGCATAGCAACTGACATAGAACACATCGTCCGTTTTTATCCATGTAAATCCGTTGCGGACTGTCGACATTTTACACTGGGGAGTTTTATTGCCCACCAGCCAAACCGCCGCTCCCATGTTACTATCAGCAAGCCAATTGTGAGTGTCAATGTTTTCAAATGGTTCAGAAAGTAGAACTATGTCAATGCTTTGTTCTGCTACAGTCTGCCATAGCAGGTCCTGAGCTGCTTGGCAATGGTTTGCGTTAAGCTGAAGAACTTTCATGTTTTTCTAAGACGCACCGCCTCTTGGTAGCGCGGGCACTTTGCGCTGCCAGCTGCATGTGCTCCGGTACACAGCGCACATTTTTCATCGTTTTTGCAGCTTGCTGCTTGGTGGCCTTCTTTTCCACATCGTCTGCACAATTTGGTGCGATCGGGTTCTTTACACGCGGTTGCTACGTGATCGTATGCCCAGCATCTGTAGCACCGTCTCGGTGATGTAACTTCTGTTACTCGACATCTTACCCATCCTACTTTAAGATGTCCTAGCTCCAGCACCTTTTTGGCATCATCTGCACGCAACGATAAATACATTGACTGTGTACCTCCTGGAATGGTGCGTGTGCTTCGTATCGCCGACGTCTTTAGATTTTTCACCTGCGCCTGCTGGGTAATCGCTTCAAGTAGCTCCTCCTCCGTGTTCAGGTCAGTGATAAGACCTTTACATTGGATTGTGACTGTATGCGTCTTCAGGTTCACCGACGCTACACCGTCCAGCGCTTTTTCAATAGCCATTTGGTAACTACTGGCCTCAACATCCTTGCTCCTTTTAAATTCTATAAGAAGGCCACCTTTTTTTGTAGGTCGCATCGTCTTAACTTTTTCGCTAAGGCCCTTCAGTTCTTCGCTGTGCTTTACTGCTCGCAGCATATCCGCATATGATGTACCGCCCGCCTTTTTCTCGATAATAATGGCGTCCGACATTGGCCTGATGGTGCCTTTTCTGCTTTTCAGCGATTTCTTTTTCTTCTCTACCTTTTTCCACTCTTCCCTCTGCATGGGTTGATTTACAGTTTGTGGCCGGGAAGAATCAGAGTCGCTTTTCCTCTTTTTAGCAACTGGAGACTTTGTTGCAATCTGGGTTGCAGCTCTTGGGCTTTCTTTGGCTCTAGTTCTCTTAGTCGACTGAGGAGTGTTTTTCCCTGCTGTCGAAACAATTTGCACCTGTTTAGAGGTGGACAATTTTCTTATGCAACGTTCCATTGAATCCGTTTCAATGAGAACGTCTGTGTGAGCTCTTTTGATAATACTGCACATTCTTCTTATGTCACCGTGGACATTACGGCGTGATTCCACGTATTGAATAAGTGCATCAATTTCTTTTCCAAGGATGTCGATCAATTCACATTGCCTGCTTTGTTTTGCATCAGTGCTGCAGGAAGTAGGGTTTTGCTGCGGCTTGGGAGCGTTAGTGACTTTTTTGCTGATATGGGTTGTCGGCGTCCCGGGCGTGCCTTCTCGACCTTTCATCTCCAGTGTTGATACATCTGTCCGCCGCTGGGTAGCCGTTGTTGGCAGGCTGCTCTCCGTTGTGTTGTCTGTTGTTGCTGCTGCTTGTGGAGGGGTCCTTGCAATAACGGAACTCCTCCTGAAAGCCTCCATAGCTTCTCCTGTTGCCATCTTGGCAGTGCTGTTTTCATCATTGTTTTTGTTTTTATTTAAGTTTTTGTTGTCCATGCTGTATGGGCCCCAACTCACAGCCGCTATCTCAGCGCGTGTACGTAGTTACCGTAAGTCCCATGGTTATCTTTGTAACAGGGAGGCCATGCGAGGGTTGACACTGGCCCTTATGGGGTCCAGTGTTCAGTGCCAGACTTCAAGCCGGAATTAATGGGGAGTAATCTCAACCCAACCTACGTGGTCATTTAAGACTACGCGCTTTGAGCGCTTTGTGAGACCTGCCAGGTTTTAACGAGGCGGAAGAGGTCATGAACCCTTCTGAAAGCCATTTTTGCAAGATTCCACTCCGCATACTCAGGTAACAGAGGCTCATAGCCCCAGCTATTTCGCATTACGCGATTAGTACAGCCGCTCCTTACATGGAGAACAGACGCTGACCAGGGAGCCGCTCAATCTGAGGCAGACGCTTCTGGGTTTTAGCTTTTGGGTAAGTAGGTTGCTAGCCCTTATACCCTAGCTTGGTGATAGTAGAACTATCCGCACCTCCAAGCCGGTGTTTGTCTGTTTTGGTCCGCGAGTGGTATTTTATTTCCCACTTACCCTGCATGATGCCGAGCCTTCCTCGATCCGCCACCTGGGGACGCGTCCGATGGGAGACAGACAGACAACTCCACCCGGAATGTTATGTTATGTTAAGTTATGTTATGTTATGTTATGTTATGTTATGTTATGTTATGTTATGTTATGTTATGTTATGTTATGTTATGTTATGTTATGTTATGTTATGTTATGTTATGTTTTGTTAAAGTATATTATGTTATGTTAATGTTAACTCATTCTCTATATCCATACAAAATATCTATCAAACAAATAAAATTAAAATTTTCTTTTGAAAAATGCAACTATTCAATCAGTATTTTCTTATGACGTTATCACGTTAAACTATCGTCAGTAAACCGACTTTACAGACAACCTCTTTTTTAATGTACAAAATGAATGAATTCCAAGTTTTGAATTTACCACGTTTGGGGGGAATTCGGCAGCCGAATTCTGCACGATCATCTCCCACATATTCACACACTAGTCCAATCAGTCGTGGTTCCGACGGCAACGAAGTGACATGGTGTTAATTTTTTTTTGTATGTCACTAACGCACTCTTAGTTTTGATTAGTATTCATTACCCCGCCTACATCAGGCCATCAGCTAATTCTTTCAAATTCGATGAGAGCCGGCTAACGGTCATCATTACAAATCTTTTCACTATGAATGAATTCGCCTTGGCTGTTATTATTAATTATGTTCGATAACAGAATTAGCCATCACCAGCCACTCCAGTCAATCCAAATCACGAGCAAAAACAAAAATTCTCTCCCAAAGAGAATTTCTCTCAAATAGAAACAAAGCAAAAAGTTAACGAACTTCAAATTTACCATCATTTGCAAAAACCGGTCAAATAAGACATATCAGTTGTGTTTGTTTACAAATTTTTGTGTTTTTCAAAAAAATTACCGTAAATATACTTTATATACTCATTTTCGATTTCATCGCTTTATCGACTATAACTGCAAATTTCAATTTGCTCGATGGCTCAATTTTTGACTGATGCATAATTTCGTGGGTTGACGAACGCTTAGTTGCAAAAATTAGGAATAACTATTACACATTTTTGCTTTGCAACATTAAATAATTTGATCAAATCCACAAATCATAAAAAAATGCTATTCATAGGAACCTTGTCTGGCACTTGTTTTGCTTTGAACAACATCAATTTGAACTTCGCTTCCGCATCAGAATAATTTTAGCAATAATAAGCAAGTAAAACCAGTTTTCATTAAACGGATAATTGAAATAAAAAGCTAGTAGAAACCTAAATTTTTGCAATCAATCTCCAAACAACAGCGATAATGCAAAAAATATTCTAGTAAACAAAGGTAATTGGCCATATCAGTGTCAAAATTTTGTTGGAACTATTTTTTTATGAACTATAAAACTTGCGAAGTAATTGCCCATTTAACTAATCATGGCAACTGTTGAAAGCAGCTTAGACACATGCGTGTGTATGTATGTGTGTACGTATGACATGCAAAAAAAAAATAAATACAAACAACAGCAACGCATTGCATATATAAATAATGAACAACACAGCACACAATCAGCTGTAACAACAACAGCAACAAAGATAGTAATCAAATAAAGCGAGTAAATACGCTAAATTGAATGATTAAAGAAAGAGGATCCTCAAAAATTAGAGATAAACAAATAGAACATCGACATAGAAAACAAAAAGAATACTGCGATTTGTCTTTAAAATGGGTGGCACAACAAAATTAAGATAATTATACAAAAAAGTTACACAATGCAAGTGAAAAGTGCTGTTTACCTCACATACAGTCAGTGGCAAAAATGCGTATACCACGCATGGCTGTTAAATAACTGATGCAGCTGTAGAACGATCGTCAGGGTCAGTCTTCTCCCACTACTATAAACAAATCGGCGCAGTCATAGCTTTTTTAACCAGAAAATCGTAAAATGAAGCACTAATGCATGCACTGAATGAATTCAACTTCACCGGAAGCTATAAAACTTCGAATGAGTAAATTAATGAAAAAATTAAATTTAAAGCATTGATGATTTTTTTTTTCGATATTAGTGGAATTGACCACCTTCACTCTGTTCTTCAAGATCAAACTATCGGTCAAGGAGGGTTGTACTCCTTTTATAGCCAAACTCTGTCAGGTAATGTGTATACGAGTAAAACGACCAGAATTATTGCCCCGACAGTTAGTTCCACTTTACCTGGATCTACCCGGATTTAAATACGACCAGGAAGTGCCACTTCAGCAGCATTCTCAAAAAATCTATGAGGGACTGTTAGCTTTGTTACAATAAAAATAACAGGATTCAGATTTAGGTTTAGATTTATTGGAGCTTTGCACTTTGACTTTATGGTCTTTTGTGCTCTCTACTCGTCACAGTACCTCATCCAGACCCAGTTCCCTTATTAACCCCAGGATGGATTGGATTGCGCGTTTATGCCTTTCTTCTGGCTGCAAATGGCCGAGATGTCTGCATTCAAGGAGAAGGTGCATTGAAGCCTTCTGGAATTTATCGCCGACAAGCCGAGAGTCAGTGGACCAAATTCCGATGATTTGCAGATGACTTCTAGCCAAGTAAAGCATCGTAGTCTTAGATCATCCATCTTATTCATTAGAGCTTCCACCATGTGACTTCCTTCTCTTCTACAAGGTGGGATTTGCGTTAAAGGGAATAATAAATGAGTCCATTGAAGTTGTGAAAGAGAAAGCGACTTGCGTCCAAAAGTGACAAAAGAAGACTTCCAGTTTTACTTTGAACAGTAGAAGATTCAACAGAGAATCGCTAAGGCGTAACAATACAAAATCTATTGAAAGAAACAATGTTCAACAATTATATAAAAACTGCGAAGATTACTAGTATGCCACTTTGTGCATCCTCACTTGAATAAGGAAAAATATTATAGTAAGAGAAGTAAAGGTAGCGAATGAGGGTCAGCGAAAAAATGCAAGGGTGAGAGATTTACAAGATTTGCTCTTTAACAATGGTGAAAATTAAAATTCTGAGGGGAACTTCGGCTACCACGTCACATGACAGATTCGGTAGACGAATTCTGTACGATCATTTCACATGTCCAATCAGTCGTCGTTCAGACGGCAACGAAGTTCATGGGTTGATTTTTTTGTATATCACCAACACAATCTCAGTTTTTTTGTAAACACATCCCAAGTGACGTCAGGCCATCAGCTAATTCTGCCAAGATCGCTCAGAGCCGAAAGCGCCTCTCTTCTTTCGCCATATAAAGAATGGAAGTTAGTGCGTCTAGCATCTAAAGAGCGCTCAACTCCATAGTTTATATGGGTTTATGGGCAGGCAAAAACCATGACTTTTAGCAAAAACCCAACTATAGCAGAATCTTTTTATATATTCACGACCAGTTTTATTTTTACTGATTAGAGTAGATGTGTCAAAGAGGGTAGATAGAGTTGGTTACACCCAAAAAGACTGAGTCAAAATTTTATTAGACAAATTATAACAACTGAGTGGTAAAATGTTTCGATGACCAGGTCCAATATGTGCGATGGTATTCTGGAAAACTACAAGAAGAAGCGTTTTGTTTCCTATTTCTTCTGTTTTCCAAATAAGTTTAAAACGCTAACTTTTCTGTTCTACTATTAAATTAATAAGCATCGTAAATTTTCCATTATAACTATGCCCACAAATTAAATGTTACCGAATATGGCTAACACTATAAAATAATTTGCAAAAATGTTGTGTAAGAATTTAAAATAAAAATAAGAAATGAACTGAAAAAACATAAAATAAATTGAGAAAATAAAGTAAAAAAAAATTGAAAAAAATAGAAAAAAAAATTAAAAAATCTAAATTAAATTTAGAAAATAAAGTAGAAAATAAATTAAAAAATTAAAAAATAAAGTAGAAAATAAATAAAAAAATTAAAAAATAGAAATATAAATATAAATTAAAAAAAAAAAATGAAAAAAAAAATTTAATTACAAAATAAATTGAAAAATAAAATTTAGATAAGTTGAAAACAAAAAAATCTTTGTGAAGGAATTGAAGTTTGATCGAACACTTGTGGGCTTTGTTCGTTCCAATAACGGTAATTTGGTTTATTGCCATAGCCGCTGAACCGAAAATGGGCTTCGTGTAAGAAGTTAGTTTTTTAGCCAAATATCTCTCCGTATTGCAACCGAGCCAGAATTACGATATAATTTTTAAATAATTTCCGCACGTTCGGGAATCAACATTTGGGAAAAATTTTACCCTCTATTATATTCAAATTATTGGATTTAGGTATATATTGGTTTGGGAAAAAAGAAATCCATTTTTTCTTGGTAGATGTCTGAACTGTTCGATATCTCGTAAAACATCGATCAAACTACATATTTGAAGTTTATGCTCGTTGTCAAGGTAACTTTTTACACTGAAAAAAAGCTGTTTCTTTTTTGTTCCATTCACTTGTGAGTTATAGGGTAATAAAAGTAAAAGGAAGGCCAATAAGACCAAGAAAGTATTGGTTTTTTAAATATTTCAAATAAAATAATTATATGTTTAACTTCAATTCTTCTTGTATTTTAACTTCGACTTTATTTAAATAAATTTGGACGCCATATTGAATTTCTTAATGGGCCAGACGGCTTTCAATAGTGGACATTCAGACGATCATTTTGAGACCTTGGACTTCAAAATCGGTCCCATAGAATTTTGGACCGGCTAGTGTACCGGTTGACGTGGAACGTCCCATATATTTTTTTTTTAATCACAAATTTATGGATTATTTTTATTTTGCCGTTTTTCATTTTTGTACAATAAATGAGTATAAATATTTTTTTTTTTTTACTTTTCCAGTATATTATTTTTTTACAATATCTAGTGTATTAAGTATATAATAAATTAAATTAATGAAGTATTCGGATTATAAACTTGTTTTTCGACCCGACAAGTTTATTGATTGAATTAAAAAGTAAAACCAAAACTAAAAAAACTGAAAAAACCACGCACCCTAACATTTTTATAAAAAGCGAATATGAAAAAGATAAACAAGAAGTTATAACATAAAATTTAAAACGTTGAAAATAAATGTTTGCTTGCGTGTGTATGTAAGTACATTTGTTTATGAATAATAGAGGAAGTTGAACTTAGTATAAATTGCGATTTGCGTCTGCGGACTGAGCAAAAGGCACGTAACCCACAGACTTTTTCATCTTTTTATTTATTTTTTTGATCTTTCTCCGTACTTTTTTTCTTCTTACGCGTAAATGAAAGCAAAAAATGTAGTTACTCATTTTCGTAATCAGGCATGCTTTTATTACCAGTTCGTCAGTGACAAAAACCTGTCTTGTGCACGTGCAACACTGAGCGACTAAGCACACGCAACAACAATGTAAAATTCTGCCAACTGATGAATACCGGTATTTCGCTATCAAAACATATGTTCACGTATACATATGCATATAAAATTAGAAATATACGCACATACATATACACATACAGTCATGGGCATAATATTCGTACTGCGATATTTTACCAATTTTGACTACTTATTTTTATTTATTATTTTTTTTTTACAAAAATATGTCTTTTACTACAACAAAACTATGATTTCATAAGGCATTTTACTTGTATTCAAAAATTTGTGTTTTGAAATATTTTTTTTTGTTTTTTATATTGTATTTTATATTTTTTAATTTTTTTAATTCCCACTTTGCACAAAATTAAAAAAAAAATCAATAAACCTTCAACGAAATTTCTTACTTTTTAAGAAAAAATTTCTAGAAAAATTCCGGGTATGCAGCATTCAATTTTAGTATTATTTTATGCAAGTTTACAGTGGCTAGAAATTCGCATTGATTTTTGGTAATTTTATTTTTTTGTTATACATTTTCTTCCATGCAACGAATGCTCCAAATTTTTTTTATAATAACTATAAAAACTAAAAAAAGGGGTTTTAGAAATCTAAGGAAGTAGCTATCAGTACTGGCAACCTGCGCAACCATAACTACAGACGAGAGGTCGTGAAGACTGTCTCACGGCAGTCGGCTCTACGTTATCGGAACGACACGGATTGATATCCGGCCAAGGACTGTCATTCCAGCTGCATTCCCCGTATATGTATAAGGAATGTTAATGCTGCTAAAATAACAACAACAATAATGAGGGACTGGTGTTCTCACGAGAATAGGTTTTACAGCATTCCCTGTGGATATATGGGAAAAGATAATGCTTATCCAACAACAACAACAACGAAATATCCTATTTGCGCGGGAGGCATGGTCAGGACCAACGAGAGGGGGAGCTTCGGGGAGATAATTTAACTTTAACTTTAACAATTTAAATGCCTCCCGGAATTCGCAGCGTCTGTCTCGGAGCGAATAACTGCAAAAGGCGACTGCTCTTCAGGTTAGAAGCGGCCTCAAGCGATTTAGTATCTGATCATCTTACCCGTGGTTCTCACCAAATCATCCTTAGGCTTGTAACTTATGGATGTACTCCACGTTTTTCGAGCTACAGACATTAAAAAGAAATGTACATACCAGGTGTATAAGCTTAAATCCGCTGTTTTTAGTAAAAAAAACCCTTTTTTTTATAGAAAGCAAAAAAATAATTTATTCAAAGTATTTGCCCTCGCTAGCTATACATTTTTCCCATCTCTCGGGCAATTTGTGTATACCACGCCAAAAGAATTCTTCATCTTTCGAGGCGAACCACTCGTCAAGCCATTTCCGGACGTCTTCGTACGAATCGAAGTGCTGTTCGGCGAGCGCGTGACCCATCGATGAAAACAGATGATAGTCCGAAGGGGCCAGGTCTGGTGAATAAGCGGGATGAGGTAGCACCTCCCAATTGATTGTCTCCAAGTAGTTTTGGACCATTCTTGACGTGTGCGATGGGGCGTTGTCGTGGAGGAAAATCAGCTTCTCATGTCTTTGTTCATAACGAGGCCTTTTTTCACGCAAAGCACGGCGCAATTTGATGAGTTGTTGGTGGTAGCGATGAGAATTAACAGTTTCACCAGGTTTCAACAGCTCATAGTAAACGACACCCTGCTGATCCCACCAAACGCAAAGCATCGTCTTGCGTCCAAAGCGATTAGGTCTTGATGAAGAAGTTGATGGTTGGCCGGGATCGACCCATGATTTTTTTCGTTTAGGATTCTCAAAGTATATCCACTTTTCATCGCTAGTCACCACAAGATGCAGGAACGACTTTCTTTTATGCCTAGCCAGCAAGATTTCGCATGTGTTTTGGCGTCGCTCCATCTGTCTATCGTTCAATTCATGGGGTACCCATTTTCCGATTTTTTGGACCTTTCCCATGGCACGTAAACGCATGGAAATGGCTGGTTGAGTGACACCTAACTGCTCGGCAAGCATTTTTTGCGATTGGGTATCGTCCTCATCCAAAAGAGCCTGCAATTCATGGTCCTCAACTTTTCTGGGCCGATTTTCACGCTTCTTGTCACTCAAGTCAAAACGGCCGTCTTTGAACCGACGAAACCAGTCTCTGCAAGTTGTTTCCGATAATGCACTGTTACCATAGGCCTCCATAAGTATTCGATGCGATTCGGCAGCCGATTTCTTCAAATTAAAGCAAAAAAGTAGAGCTTCCCGCATATGCTCTTTTTTTGGCACAAAATTAGACATGATTACGCAAGGAAAAAAGTGTGTTGCTGTATGAAATCACTGATGATGTGCAGTGATTGATGTAAACAGGTGTCGAACCCATGCAAAAAAAAAATATGGCATTTCTATGGTAACTTGATATGCTCACTAACGCCATCTACGAGCAATCAGCGGATTTAAGCTTATACACCTGGTACGTGAGGAATAGTCTCCAAGCCGTACCCACAGAAATGTGAAAAATCCATCTGCTACGGCGGCATGCACGTCGCATTTTGAGGTGCAGAGTTTGTATGTATATGAAAATAATTCTACAACTGAAAGCTCAGTGAGGGCCTACATATATATTCCATTCGGGCCAAAGGAATTGATGAGCCGAGCCTTACCGCTCACCCAATTTTTCAGGGCGACTCAGTATGATGTCAATGTAGAACTTCTGAGGAAAGAACTAATTCAATACCAGTCTTCTTTCTATTATATTAAAATTTACTGCATAAAGTTCTGCAGATTTCGTTGCAAATTTTCTCACTGTTAATTCATCCCCTTGATGCTTGTAATCAGCGTCAATTGATCCAAAATGGGCGGTAATAGATTTTAGATCTCTACTCTTATCAAGGCAACTTATAAGTCAATCTTCCTTAATTCTTCTTTTTTTCAATATACATTTTCTCTACTTTTTACTGATTAAAATAAAATAAAAAAATAAATAATTGGCGCGTACACTTCTGTTAGGTGTTTGGCCGAGCTCCTCCTCCTATTTGTGGTGTGCGTCTTGATGTTGTTCCACAAATGGAGGGACCTACAGTTTCAAGCCGATTCCGAACGGCAGATATTTTTATGAGGAGCTTTTTCATGGCAGAAATACACTCGGAGGTTTGCCATTGCCTGCCGAGGGGCGACCGCTAATAGAAAAATGTTTTTATTAATTTTGCTTTCACCGAAATTCAAACCAACGACCTCTCTGTGAATTCCGAATGGTAATCACGCACCAACCCATTCGGCTACGGCGGCAGCCCAATATTTAAGATCGAAATTTTCAGAACGAAAATGGTACGATGAAAAAGCAAAACGTATTTCTGGTTGTTTCGAAAATAACGGAAAACATGATCTCTGTGACTCAATTTACCAGGTTTGCTCTTTAACTATGTTGAAAAAGAAAATTGTGAGGGGAACTTCGGCTGCCCTGTCACAAGAGAGATGCAGCCGAATTCTGCAGGATCATTTCACATGTATTCACACACTCGTCCAATCGTTATTCAGATGGCAGCGAAGTGTCATTGGTTCATTTTTTTTCGTATATGACCAACACAATCTAAGTTTTTTTGTAAACACATCCCCAGGTGACCTCAGCCCATAAGCTGATTCTATCAAATTCGGTTAGTGAATAATAAAAATTATAATATAATATTTATGTTGCATATTTAAAAAAATTCAAAAAAGAAAAATATGCAAAAAATAAATGTCCAAATACTGAATGGACAATACACAAGTACCAACAAGGAGTTTTCTAAATTCGGTTTCAAATAGAATTAGCGTTGATAGGAGGGAGGTTAGTGAACGCGTGTGCCATTTAAAATATACAACTTGACCTTTCGCGCTCCCATTGGCGATGCCGGATGCACAGAAGCCTTCATTAGAAAAAGAAACAAGCAAAAAGAAAACGCAACGAAAACCTATTTTTGATAAGCAGTTGCCATTCAAATTTCGGAGTAAAATCACATTAATTTAAAAATAATATAAATATATTAAATTTCAGTGTTTTTTTGGCACTTTCGATTACACTGTGCGACAGTGATTTTATACTTTTATGGAGACCTAGTACAACTTGTAGGTATAGTAAAACTAAGAAAAATGGTATAGGAGAAATTTCCAATACACCCCCAAAATCTCGTTTTATGGCCATAAAACCGTTTTTCAGTAGGTTGATGTGAAGAATCACTCCTAACTTCGCCAATTTCCATCCGATTTCGAATTTGTTTTTTTAGTTCGAAAGAACAAAAACAAGCCTTTTTACAGTGTGTTGACAATTTTTCTGAAATGACAACTGACGAGACTGTAGACGGAAGTATTTGGAATTTTTTTATTTTTTCTCTATTTTTTCGACTTTGACATAATTTTTACGATATTATCCGTTATTGGGGAATTTTTTTAGTACACTACTGTTATATTAAATTTAATTTTGCGTCGAATAAGTTATATTTGACTGTAATTGAATTAAAATTAATAGAGTTGTGTGAGTTTTAAGATTTTATTTTTTTTTTTTACTAATTTGGTATGTAGGTATAACTTACGCTAAATGGGAATAAGGACGTGTTTTGATGCATTATTATAGATACGTAATATTTATTGGAGTATATATGTATACATAAGAGTACACTGTACTGCATACAACAGAACTGGTTAGAACTTACGAAAATATCCGACATATTATAGCACATTTTTTTCAATAGAAATATGAAAAAGCTCCCAAGTGTACCAAAGTGCACACTGTACATTGATTAACAAAAGAAGTTTGTTATTATAATTTAACCTTATTAAAACGTTAAAGTTTTATTGTTTGTTTCATTGAAATTCAAGAGATATAAATCAAAACGTTGCCAGAAAAGTCGAATTTCTCAATATTCTCCGATGATGTGGCATCATCAGCCTTATCAAAAACCAGATGATTGTTATTTTTATAAAACGGACGTAAACGGTCATCATTATAAAGCTCGAAAGCACATAAAGTATGCTGATGTTGCAATTGTTAAGAACCCCGTAGTCTTGGACGATATGATTGACTAAACTGCAGGTCATGAACTGAAGGAAGTTCAACTCATTGCTGATGATGATCAAACTGATAACAATAAACCTGATGATGAAGAGTACTTTCCGTCTGGTTGTAAGTCTTCAGAACGACACATTGTATCAAATTCAGATTTTCAGGATCTTTCTCGTGATTTACTTCTACGCTCGCTTCTCGATTTAAACAATGGAATTTAGTTGATGACGACTTCAGATGAATGATGATGATCGAATTTCTTACAGAGAAGTATTAAAAACTAATGAAGAGAATGACAAATGTACCGTACCATACTAAACTCCAAAGGGCCGTTTCCAATGCATGTTTAAGTTTGGAACCAGTTCCGTTGTGTACTGCACCGTACCGCACCGTACCATACCGTACAATGCTGCACTGCACAATACTCCAATAAATATTATGTGTTTATAATGACACTTGTTATCATTTTCATGCTTCGATGCCTACATACCAAATTAGTAAAAAACAAAAAAAAATCTTAAAACTCACACAACTCTATTAATTTTAATTCAATTACAGTCAAGTATAACTCAGTCGACGCAAAATTAAATTTAATATAACAATAGTGTACTAAAAAAATTCCTCAATATCGGATAATATCGTAAAAATTATGTCAAAGTTGAAAAAATAGAGAAAAAATAGAAAAATTCCAAATACTTCCGTCTGCAGTCTCGCCAGTTGTCATTTCAGAAAAATTGTCAACACACTGTCAAAAAGGCTTGTTTTTGTTCTTTCGAACTAAAAAAAACAAATTCGAAATCGGATAGAAATTGGTGAAGTTAGTAGTGATTCTTCACATCAACTTACTGAAAAACGGTTTTATGGCCATAAAACGAGATTTTGGGGGTGTATTGGAAATTTCTCCTATACCATTTTGTTTAGTTTTTTCTATAGCCATAAGTTGTGCTTGGTCTCCATAAAAGTATATTTAATTTTTTTTTGTCACACAGTGTTATATAGGAAATTGTTTGCTTTCAAGGTTGCTTTCAAAGCGCCTGTAATAAAAGGAAACTGTATTTTTTATTATAATTATTTTTGTTATGAGGAGGAAGCATCGAATACCTTAACCCGTCAGTGTGGAACATTAGCCCGAACTAAACTTGCTATCGGTAAAGTATTTCATTGGGAGGCTACTTGAGCACTAGACTCAACGCCAGTTGATATCCTAAAGTTGCAAGGAAATGGTCTATACACATAGGTTTGGTTAGGTTGCAATGGTTGCCCAGAAAGTGGGCCAACTTAAAGAAAGAAGTTTGATTCATCCTTTGTGATACCATTGCAAGGGGGGAAAAAAGAGGTGGAGGAAAACAATACGACGAAAAGGAGAGGCGTGGGGGATTGATTATTTGTGGACTATGAACGGTGACTAAATTGTGGCTGTGTTAGCCGTTTTATGCTGCTGATGAAGTTCATGAGATTTTTGATATCAAGACCTGCTATGTCTGCAGGCGCAGAAAAGGAGTGAGAACCAAGATGCTTAAATCTTAGTCCCGCGAGATCGGGGCAGCTAAGAAGAAGGTGCTGAGAAGATTCCACTCATCCTCCATACAGCTGACGCAAAAAGGACTCGAAGTAATTCCAAGTCTCACGCCATATATGCTCCGTGGATAGTGCCCCGTGAGGATGCCCACAAAGTTTTGAGAGCTGAGATTTTGTCATCCTCAGAATATTCCTCGAATGCCTTCATGTACTTGCCCAGCGTTCGCTGAGTTGGTGCAAAGCCCATCCTTCCAGGAGTAGAGCACAAGGGGAATCCGATCTATACATACACAGATACACACATATTCTGTTTTGACACTTTAAACTTTCATGTGTTAAGCGATTTTAAGGTGTGAAAGAAGGCTCTCGCATACTTCCGCACCTGGAGCTAAAAAAGTATACCCGACGAGGAATGGCTTCACCTCGAGATAACTCTGTTTCCATCAAACACCACATATCAAAATAAGAAGGATATCTAATCAATTTTCCCCCAAAAATGTCCCTCTAATCCAAAGAGTCATGTAAGCCCAATTTGGTTTAGTCTTATACCAGAAACCGGTTCAACTGCGGTAGTTACGGTGTACTTTTCTTGGGGCTCTGTCGTAATTATCCTTCCCTTCTTTCATTTTATTTCTACTTATACATATGCATGATAGAAGATATTCCTTCTTCTCGGAGTTGCTTGAGTACTTCTCCAGCGATGAGATCGATATGAGGCTTTCTTGGTTTTAAGCTTTTTTATCGCTTCTTTCACTTCGATTTTTGTATTTTTTTTTTATGGGGCGCTACATCTGGTGATTGAGCTCCAGGGTACCTTCAAACATTTGAGATTTTTCGAGACCCGACTAACCTATTTGTTATTGGTCTATTTCCATTTTAATGACCGGTAATGCTAAGGCTGCCTTTTTGGATTTTTTCGCTACTTTCCAAAGAGTATAGTCGGAGACAGAGGATGCATTGAGGTTACTGAGATAGTTTTGTAGTTGAGAGTTACGTTCGTTTTTGAGAAGCTCCTTGCATTCTTGTGTAAGCGAGTTCGGAATTTTTTTGTCCCCACGGTGTCCCCAGGTTTGCTGCCAATGCTTTCTCGCCTGGCGTTTTTCTATCGTTTCTTCTAACATTTCAAACGTTTTTCTTCAACTGTACGAGATATCTGTGAGCGTCGTCGCTTGGTTACGGAAGGTGTAAATTACCAAGCTGCTTACTAGGCGCAGTTGCTCTTCAGCATTAGTTATATCTTCATTGGTCTTGAGAGGGGGCTTCTGATCAATTGCTGAGGATACAAGCGTCCAAAAGTATTTCCAATCAGTTCTACTGTTGTAAAGACAGCATAGAGCATGTGATATTGAATAAAAATATTAATAATTTCACTTAAAAATCTGCATTGTTTTACTTTTGCATTGTTTTGTGCTTTCTGGCTTCGTAGTTAGACGGAAATTCCAATTAAATCTCGAGGGAATATAAAAATTTTTGGGTTTACTGTTGCTTCATTAAGCCGCAAGTGATTTCACCTATTTTTGTGATTATTATATTCAAATCAGTTCAATTTTTCTATGTTATGAATTTTGAAAATATTTTAATTTCCTGCAGCAAAAAGTGTGAAATATTTCCACACACATTTTTTTTGTTTTTTAATTTTTGCAGTGGTCATTTACGTTTATTTTGTGCCCTTGCATCGTATTTTGTTTTCATAGACAACTCCGTAAACTGATGATTAATACCATAAATTCAAAACTCTGAGTAAAAAAGTACTCCCGCCAAATTTGCAATTTGCAGCTATAGACGGATGGTCGCTATACGCTGTCAAATTGCGAGCGCTCCAAATGAAAACCCCTGTACGTTCAATGCAATTATTTTTCAATTTTATTCTCTTCATACAAACTATTGTTATTTTATAAAATTTCAAAAATTTAAGCGCTTGACCTAGAAAACGGTCATACAGAGCACTCATAAGACTGTTTTTTATATTTTACAAAATATTTACTTTCTGAAATTGATTCGTCTATATGTTTTGTTTTCATGCAGTTACTTTTGTTAATTTTGTTACTCATTTCAAATCATCGACTGTTCTTATCATCTGTGCCGGTTATCGGTCAAATGATTACACAGCTCAGACACACAAAATCTTCGCACTCAAGCCGGCTAGCCAGTCAGACCAGGAATTGATAGTGTAGCGAACGGTTCTCTATATTTGAATATTTGTACGTGTAGTTGTAGTGGTTCGCGCGTGAAACCGATCGTGTGCGTTGTGAGAATTTTCCTCAAGTGGACGTGCGTGGTAACAAAAAGTTGCGTACTCTTTTCAAATACAAATACGAGTACACACAAAAAGCAAAGAGATTTGTGTTACAACTGAGCAACCCAGCCAGTGATAAGAGCCAAATCTGCAAGTCAGCCAAACAGCCAGACAGCCAACTATTTAGGGTACACAAAAAATGAATTTGTTGTAATGATTAATCATCAGTGCATGGAGTTATCTATGAATTAAAATACAATACGTTGCAAGGGCGCAAAATAATCGTAAATGGCCAGTGGAAAAAATTAAGCAACAAAAAAAACACATGTGTGGAAAAATTTTACGCTTTTTGCTGCAGGAAATTGAAGTATTTTCAAATTCATAAGAAAAAAAATAAATGAATGAATAAAATAGTCACAAAAGAAGGCGAAATCACTTGCAACCTAATCAAGCAACAGTAGACCCAAAAATGATTATAGAATTTTTTTTTAAATCCATATCTTTCTTTATTGAAATGTTTCTGGTTCTTAAATATTAAAATTTTTTAAATTAATATTTTTTCTTGCATGAAAATTTAATTTCAGAATCGATACCGAAAATTCGGAGCCGCTTAAAAATTTAAGTTTTTTAAATTAAAATTCGGGACTGCGTTCAAAAGTATGCATTCTGAATGCTCTTTAAATATCCATATTTCATATTATCTAGTTTGTAATTTTTTTTTAAACGTACCTTTTGCTCAAATATGAACGAGACGGTATCAATAAAACGGTCCGCGGATTTTCCTGTTTCCCAAGCTCAAGTTGCCGCTCCCTGGAAAACATTTTGATAGAGAGAGAATTCGAAGAACACACTCGAGCTTGACTTGTTTACAGTAGCACAGAAAACAAACTAGGTGACATATCACGCTGAAATTTGCCATGTAAGCTTATAATAGTCCTACCAAAAAACAAAAAATTTATTTTTGCCATATGTCATCCGCGGACCGTTTTATTGATACCGTCTCGTTCATATTTGAGTAGAAGTTATGTACATTCCATCAAAAAAGTACCGAAAATTGTTCAATAAAAAGCAAAATAATAGTTTAATCATCAAAATTTCTTTTGTCGCCTTTAAAATAGGCTCCATTGAAAGCAGAACATATACATAGAACGATTAGTCCAGTCATCAAAGCTCCTTTTAATCGCGTGTGAAGAGATCTTCTTCAGCTCCTTCAGCGAATTCTCCTTAATGGCCTCTATCGACTCAAAGCGGCATCCGCGGCGTGGCAATTTAAGTTTTGGGAAAAGGAAAGAGTCACAGGGGTCTAAGTCCGGTGAATACGGTGGTTGTTCGATGATATTTGTCAAGTTTTTGGTAAAAAAAGTGTTCACAATATGAGCCTTGTAAGACGGTGCGTTATCATGGTGCAAGATCCATGATTTTTCTTTTCACGAATTGGACCGTTTCCTACGCACATTCTCTCCCAAACGTCCCATAACTTCCAAATAATATTCTTTATTTACCGTAGAAGCATTTGGAACGAATTTTGAGTGCACAACACCATAATAATCAAAGAAAACGAGTAGCGTGACTTTCACTTTTGATCGACTTTGATGTGGTTTTTTGAGTGCCTGCTCATGTGGATAGCGCCATACAGCCGCCTGTTGACTGGTTTGCATGTCAAACTCATATACCCACATCTCATCACCTCTAATGATGCGCTGGATAAACATTGGGTTCGAATTCACTTGCTCAAGCATGTCTTCAGCCACCTGCTTCCGATGAATGTTGTCAAGGAAATTAAAATCTTGTGGAACGAGTCGAGCAGCCCGCGTCTCATGCTCAATTGGTGGTATAAAATTTACGCTAAGGTCACGAGCTACTTTCCTCAAACTTGAATGATAGTTTTCCAGCACCATTTCCTTGACTTTGTCGACGTTTTCATACAGATCGGGGCAAATGATCCACGATTTCTCGGCCCTCTGCGAAAGCCTTATACCACTCGTATACCCATGTTTTTGATAAAGCATACTCGTCGGAGGTTTTCTACAATATTTTCAACGATTCACCACTCGAAATCCCGTTCAAAACACAAAATTTAAGACAAATTCTTTGTTCGATATTTTTATCCATAGCGAAAATCGCAGAGCACACTTCCGGTTCACTGATATAATTAAATGCCAAAAACAAGCTAATTGAGAGGTCACGCTCAAACTCTGCGATACTATAGAGGACAGTTGTGCCAACATTCCAGCAAAAAAAAATTAGACATATGTATGTATGTATGTATATGTAACGCGCAATGTAAATGAACAATTCCCCATATTTTAAATACATGATATGTAGGAGGGTAGTAAAAAATATAAATTTTAACTTAAGGAATGCATTCATGATCTGCATATATTCGTGCATACATAAATTTATAAAACAGCGCAACTAGGAATGTACACAAAAAATATTTTCGGGAAGCGAAAATTAAGCTAATAAATAATTTTTTGGTTGCGTGTGAGAAGCTAATGATTTTATGTGTAGACAAAAATTCTATGAGCATCAAATGAAGCTGATAAAGAGGCATTAGAGGATGCATGTTATATATTTATGTATAAATATATGTATATGCGTATGTATGTATATGCTGTGTCTTGAACGTGCTGATATAAATTCTGATCGCAGTGACCCCTCAGTGAAAATGAGATAAAAAAATGCTTGCATCGAATGAATAGAAATAGAGTAGTAGCACCAAGCGTATCACTAACACGAACTGTGCTCAGTATTTTAAATAATTGATAATTTTTTAATTCCTTTTTTACTATTTTTTTTGTACACGAAAATAATTTTTGAAATAAAAACAATTTTCCGAATCGAAGGAAAATTGTAGATAGTTGCGCTTTTCCACTGTAACTAAATAGCTGTACGAGTATGTATGTATGTATGTATTAGGGTGGTCCAAGATCCTATGGTAAAAACTCAAGTTGGATGTAAAAGCCAAGGGACCCCCCAATTCTTTTCTATTTGATATAAGAAGTAAAGAGCTAAATTTTCAAGGTCATAAGTCACTTGGAAGGCAGTGCTCAACGCTGTTTGTTGTAGGAAGTTGGTTCTTCTTTGTTAAAGGTTCTAAGTCCTTAACACCAATTAAGTAAACACTGCCCGCCTGACGCGTCTTAAGAGCAGTCATTTTGATTGAAATATGGTTCAAACCTGAAACAAAAAAAGGCGTTAATTACCCGAAAGTATGAGTTTTTTATAGAAATTTATGAAAACTAAACGTTGTTGAGCACTGCCTTCTATATGTTCTAGGGTGCTAAGATTTTGCATAGATTATTATTTTATTAGATGTAACAAAATGAGAGGGTCCCTAGGTCTCTAAAAAAAACTTGAGTTTTTTGGACCACCCTAGTATGTATGTATGTATGTGCGCACCCTTAAGTGAAAAGTAAATTTAATCAGCAAGTACTGTAAGTATATTCTAGTTCAGGAATTGTTATTTGATGAAAGAAGTGAAACTAGTTAGAGAGTGACTAGAATTGTACCAGTTGCAAAATTACCAGTTAGAGGTGTATGCAAAGCATACAAATATTCTTCTATTACTATAAATAAGAATACTTCAAAAAAAAGACAAAAATGTGAATACCGTCAATCAACTTCTTTTGTGTTTGTTTATTATGAAGTAGTTCATTAACTGGTATAAACGGATTACTTCAACCCACAAGCGAGCTTGACAGGCTGAGAGAGGCTGCACATTGGCAAAACTGATTTTACCTGTCATGTCCGACCGACTGTCACACATGCTGCTATCATTGAGCAGAAGAGAATATAAAGGGTTTTTCAATTGGCGCGGGTCGATTTTGGCGCGCTGGGCAGCCATTTTGTTTTAGTGACATCTGTCAAATCTTTTGTTTATTATTCAGTTGTTTATGCCAAATCATCAAATGATAAAACTTTATTATTCGTTCAAATGATAAAACTTTATTCTCAAAATGAGTGTTCATTAACGCAAACGTTGCGCGCATTGCGCCCATTTTTCGGTAGACGTGGTGGCCCTTCCAATTTCTTATGGCCCATATTGAACCATATGGACCTAGACGACATGTGGTTTCAGCAGGACGGCGCTACGTGCCACACAGCAAACGCCATTTTATTCCATTTCAGCATCTACCCGCCCTTATTGAAAAACCCTTTACATAGGCAGCTGGTTAGACTGATTACGGGCGGACTGATTTCTATGGGCGAAACATAGAAGGTGTGAATAGGTGTGCGGGAGATGTGAATAGGTAGTTAGCATGAAGAACATATATTGAGTGCGTCGGGCTCGATTCTGGATAGGTAGAACTACTACAATAGATATATTAGGGTGCATAAAAAGTTGCTATAAATTAAGGTGGAGATAGATTCTGAAGAAATATTCCTATGTTCTCATATACGTAAAAGTGCCCAGAGTAGCTAAATTGAAAGATTACCCTCTTGATCAAACAAAACCACTTCCAGCTTAGCATTTATCTATAAAAATTTGTAACCTTGTGCACCAGACTATTCCACACATATACAGAAAGTAGTACGCCTGCATATGCACTTGACATAAGTATGCATATCAACAAACCCAAAAACGAAACTGCATATTCATTCATTTCTCTCTTATCACCACAAGTGCCTGTACTCACATATGTAAGGCATACACACAACATTTGCCCAATTATATGCAACATGTGCGCGTCTTCAAGATAAACCCTGCAGTAAATGGAATTAGTTTAAAACTAGCGCAGAAGCAGTAGATTAGGGAACAGAACTAGTTGTCGATCTATATCCATGGAATGCTTCCAACTGTCTAATTTTACTTATAGATATTTATAAATTTTATGATTTACCAGAACCGCCCTCATGCCAGTTGAAAATTTTGAAATTACCTTTATGAGACTAATCCTCTACCGAAAAAGAAAAACGTACAGAAAAAGGTCACTCCGTGAGTATCATAGTGCATTCGGTCCATATGATATTTGGAACTCAATGAATATTTCCAAAGACTTGAGCAACTCTTGGTTTGATGGCGATGGTGTCTTCAAATCCTTTCAAAATATTTTATTTTTTCAAAAATCTATAGAGTGCTGCCTTGTATTTATTTGTCTTGTGTTATTCCCCGCATGCAATGTACTCGTATCCATAAATTCCCGGGAATAGTTTTTCTACACTATATAATATTTACAATGAGTGCCTGGCGTTTGACGAAAAACTGAAAATGACAGCGAGCAGAGTGAAGGCACGGCTTAAAAACCAATTTCCTTAGAAGTTAATAAGATTATTTTAATAAGTTAGAAGAAACGAAGCTAGAAGTTTGCATCAAATAGATGTATGTATGTTTTGGCGAGGGTCATAGCCACAAAAGTTATCAAATAAAAATAAAGTACTGAAAGTACATTTTCAAGTGGAAACTAGTGCCATCGCAACGCTAGACTCAAGATAGTCCATTTGTTTACAGACTATGGCCGAGTAAACATTATGCAATCCCAATGAAAGCCGTGATTAATGGATCCCGATTTACACAGGGAAGCAGGGACAGACGGGGAAGAGAGAGGGGTGCCTGCTTCTCGCACTGGCGACACGTTTTATGCTTTTCTTCGTATTGTCAAACTTAAAGAAGTAAACGTCAAACCCAATGAATGTTGCCGAAAACAATTTGGCCGTGTGACCGCGAATAAAACATCGAAAGAGAATTTCCAGTATCTCCTTTTCAAATGTTTCCCTGTGTAGATCGGGACTGGCTGTGATGATTTGAAACAATTATGTGTGCTGAGAACAATTTAGATATTAAATACTCACTTTTATAGCTTAAACAGGCGGCAGCGTTAATCGGGATTAACGATTTAATTCAGAATTATCCCAGGAATTAAGTGGGATAACTCATGCGGACTGACAACTAAATGTAATTCTCATAATTTAAGCAGATTAAGGGAATTCTCGATTGCAACATTGACGAAAAATGACAGCTAATATCTATTGCGAATGAAAAATGATGAAACTTTTAAAGAGAAAAACAATAAATACTGGATGTAATGCTAGTTCGCACACAGTTTGAGAAATTGCAATTTAAGGTTTTTTTTAATAAATAATTTTTTCTTAGTATCAGGGCAGCTCATACCCCTATTTGTTGCCTGTGGTCCATTTTTACTGACAAAACTATCCAATAAGCAAATCATCTGCTCACTAATCCACGTAACAACAGTCCATTGTACAAATTCATTAGTAAAAATACTCGCAGCTGATTTAAAAAAAATGCCCACATATCACCCGATTCTAAAACGCTCTTTTATGTAACATCGTTACATAAAAAATGATTCAATTTCATAAAACATCGTATTAAAAAATCTAAAAAACACGTAAAAATTCAGATATTTCTCAATAAAAGGCATTATTATAATTAAGAAATATGTAAAGAATATTTGTTGTTGTAAGTTTTCCAAGTCAAAGATATGACTTTGCATTTTTGTTTAATTTGGTACAGCAACCCCGTCAATACGCTCAAGCATAAATTCCCAAAACTCACACCATCATACATTTAACTACCTGTCAAAGTCACACTCAAGGGTGCCTGTCAAAAAATGGAAGAAGGAAAAAGTTGTTATTTCTATTTTACAATGGTCACACTACAGTTTGAATGAGAATTATTGGGAGGTTGAATTAGTTTTAAAGGTGACACACAGATGGCGCTATTTATCATTTTATCGCGTTGGCAATACTGAATATATATTCATGACAAAGCCTCATCCCTAGGCTTTGTTTATCAGTATCTGTCATTTCGCTGAAGTATAAACAACGCAGTGTTTTCGTGCTCCGAGATGTCAACTTTCGTGCCGTCGAAACGCAATTTGCGGGAAGCTTTGCTTTTCTGCTTCAATTTGAAAAAAAAAAAAATACAGCCCAAGCCCGTGAATTGCTGCAGGAGGCCTACCCAGACCATACTCCGTCGATTTCAACATGTGAGTACTGGTTTCGACGATTCAAAAGTGGTGATTTTCACACCGAAGACAAGGAGCGTCTTGGCCAGCCCAAAAAGTTCGAGGACGCGGAATTGGGGGAATTGGTAAACGAGGACTCGTGCCAAACCCAAGAAGAGCTTGCTGAATCATTGGGCGTTGATAAATCAACCGTTTGCAAGCGTCTAAAAGCGATGGGAATGATCCAAAAGCAAGGACATTGGGTCCCGTACGAGTTGAAGCTGCGCGACGTCGAACGGCGATTTTTTACGTGCGAATTGCTGATCGAGCGACAACGCAAAAAATCATGGGGTTTGCCCGGCCACGCATCAACGTCGACGGCCAAGCAGAATATTCACGGCAAGAAAATCATGCTCTGCATTTGGTGGGATCAGGTCGGCGTCGTATATTTTGAGCTGCTTCAACCGGGCGAAACAATCACGGGGGATCGTTACCGACTGCAATTGATGCGTTTAAGCCGGGCATTGAAAGAAAAACGGCCGAAAACGGTAAAAAGGCACGACAAGATTATTTTGCAACATGACAACGCTCGGCCGCATGTTGCTCAACCTGTCAAAAAATACCTTGGAACGCTTGGCTGGGAAGTGTTACCCCACCCGCCGTATAGTCCAGACATAGCTCCCTCCGATTATCATTTGTTCCGGCATATGAGTCTCGATTTGGCGGACCAGCGGTTCTCCTCGTACGAGGCTACCAAAATATGGGTTGAGTCATGGATAGCCAAGCAGCGGCCAGAATTTTGGAGAAACGGCATCCGGAAATTGCCCGAAAGATGGGCGAAAGTTGTAGCTAGCGATGGCCAATACTTCGAATAAAATATTTTGTACCGTTTTTTCACAATAAAGCCCCAAATCTTCGAAAAAAACCTTTAAAACTAATTCAACCTCCCAATAATAGCGTCGATAATCCCACTTAACTTCGCCGTCTGTCTAGGCTATTACAGTAAACAAGTACTTAAATTGGATACTTTTTTAATTGAATGCCTTTTTAGTTTACTAACAACTAATATTTTTGCTTTTATTTTTTATGAATGTATGTTTGTATACAGACTCAGTCATTTAGGATCATTTCGTAAAACTTCAGTTAACGAGATGCTAAAGTTTAGTTGGAATACAAATCTTTGAAAAGTTAAGTCATTCGTGGCAGAAAAAATTATATTCAATGAAATAAATGGAGTTATAAGCCATTATACTTCTGTACGTATGGATGTGCCATTGCCCATTATCGTTAAGAATTGATGCGGCGTTAGTCTCCATCACTTAATAATTTTTTTTAGGCTTAAAAACAAAACACTTATTAATTTGTAGTATCGCAAATCGTTTACTTCATACATAAATACATCATAAATATGTCCATATCCATACCTATGTGCATATGTACTTATATATGTACAGCTGCCTATGTATTTACATCTGTGGATATGCCAATCAAAGTGGTAATTAGCGCGAAACAAAAAAACGTAAAACTGGCTTTTCTTTTCACTCGCATCACCTGTGCTGTTGACCTATTTTTCCAAAAATTGCCAAAATATGCAAGACTATCTTGTTTACCAAATTTTGCAATTCCCAAATAGGGTAATTAATGTTGCAGTATATTCGTGTGTATGTTTGTTAGGGCGAACCTCATGCAGGAAAATATTTTAAAATTGCACTGGTTTTTGTAGCGTGGCGGTTCGAATAAATAAAAGATTTACATTGAGTGGTATTTTGTTTATTTTCCTCCGCATAAAACTGACTCGGAATTCGCAAGGTCATGGCCAAGGTCTTATGGCTATGAGCAAACTGATAACCATAAAAAAAGTGTCCAAGAGGCCCATCGAGCATCGGAATTCACAGAGAGAACGTATGTTCGAATCTCGGTGAAACACACATTAAGAAGAAAAAACATTTTTCTAATAGCGGTCGCCCCTCGGCAGGCAATGGCAAACCTCCAAGTGTATTTCTGCCATGAAAAAGCTCCTCATAAAAATATCTGCCGTTCGGAGTCGGCTTGAAACTGTAGGTCCCTCCATTTGTGAAACAATATCAAGACGCACATCACAAATAGAAGGAGGAGCTCGGTCAAACACGCAAAAAGGTTGTACGCGCCAATTATATATATATATATATTGCTAAGCCTTTCCAGAGAGAATATCTCGAAGATCGTGGCTTGTATAACCGATTATTGGCTAGTTGGCAGGCAATCCTTGAGTCTAGAAGTTTTCTCCCTTGAGATGAGAAAGAGGAAGAAACAGTGGAGCACTTCCTTTGCAAATGTCCAGCTAAAATCAGAGCAGGTTTTCTAGGTAAATATTTTTCGATTTTCTTACGAAACTGTCTGGCATAGGAATGGGATCAATAGTGAGCTTCATAAAAGCCACAGATTGGTTCCACGAACAAAAATAAATGAGGTTTCAGTTGTTGTCGTTGTATGATAGCAGCATAAACATTCCCCATACTTACATACGGGGAATGATGCTCGAGTGACAATCCTTGGCCGGATATAAATCCGGGTCGTTTCGGTAACGTAGAACCGACTGTCGTGGAAACGTGAGGTTTCAGTGTCGCCCAGTGGTATCACAACGGGCCTGTAAGGTCTAAATGAGTTGGTCGTACAGGCCAACTACTACCATAATCTAACCTAACCTAATTCACAAGGTGTTGGCGTACACCATTTCGGTGGATGTAGATTTTAAATTCGTACTCCATGACGAACGAGTACTATGCGCGGTAGTACCTCAATCCACCTCTCATTCATGCAACATAAATGAGTTGGTCATACAGGCCAACTACCACCATAATCTAACCTAACCTAATTCACAAGGTGTTGGCGTACACCATTTCGATGGATGTAAATTTTAAATTCGTACTCCATGACGAACGAAATCCTAGTACTATGCGCGATAGTACCTCAACCCACCTCTCATTCATGCAACATTTTGTTGCGGATTTTGGCTATATGTGACAGAGATTTTGGGTGAAAAATATATTAATTCAAATTTCAGAAAAATATATTCACTGCGCCGACAAGATTTTTTGGCAAATATATTACGTTAATCTACAGTCCTCACATTAACATTTTGACCAGTGTTGACTATTTTCCTTTTTTTAATGTTAATTTTTTTTATAAAAGTATTGCTCATTGTCTAGCAAAAACCATATAAGTGAAATTTTCAAATTTTATGAAAAAAATTAGGAAAGTTTCACAAACTTTTCAGCCCAATTCTAAAGTTTCTAATTTGAATTTTTAAAATTAATTTTTATAATTTACTTCTTGACAGTGTTGCCAATTTTCTTCATATTAAAGATCATGTCGCACATTCGTTAAAGGGAGAAAATGAGCAACACTGTCAGGGGAAAGAATTACAGCAAATCAAAGGGATTTAACCCTCTGTTAGTCACTTTTTTAAAACCCTCGGCTGGGATTTTTGGCCTTTTTTGTCCTGTTCGAGGACTTTTTAAAAAGTTATATCCATAAAATGATGGAAAATGAAGCTTTAGGAAGCTACCTGGAAGCTCAAGTCGTTAGCTTCCATAGAAGTATGTTGAATTCGCGACCAATGTCGAGAAAGTCTGGCCAGACTTTTCTGCTTTTTTACTCGGGTGCCCAACGGAGGATTAAAAAATGGCATTTGAGTTTTGAAACCCGTTAACACAGCACAGTAAAATAAAATAGGCGTCGTCGAATCGGCGAATGCTACCCTTAGTGTATGAAAAATAAGAAATACCAAAAGTGGTCAAAAATTGGACTGATCGAATGTACCATGTAACTGGTACCCGCGGCGAACATATGCCGGATATCATATTAAAAAACTTGGATATTAATTCCAACAATATTTTTGCTTGTATTATCATTTTAAGTTTTAAAAAACACCCCACCCGATTCAACAACCACAACCCCACCCGGTACAACTGTATGGTTTAAGCGGGTCGCAAACACGCAGCCAATCATAAGAATCGGTTTGAAATTTCAACAGATCGACGGATGTGTGGCGTTGTTTGCAACCGATTGAAAGTAGACAAACATTTAATTTTTCTAGCAATCGATTGCGTCTGTGTGGCGATGGTGCCGATTTCTGGCATTCAGCGAAAAAATGACAATATTCATAATAAACACCACCATAGTCTCGATTTACGCACAGACATCTGAAAGGGAGACACTGGAAACTCTACTTTGATGTTTTATTCCCGGTTCCACGCCAAAATTAGTTTTCGGCAACATTCGTTGCTTTTGACTCTCTCTCTTCCCCGAGGAACAAAATGTTTTCCTTCAAAATGTTTCCCTGTGTAAATCGGGTTAGACTCGAACATACCTACAATATATACCAATTATTTTCTTTCCGCTTTCCATGTTAACTCAACGGCGAACAACCTATAATGAAAATTGTCAACCGATCCACAAAGTGTGAAGAAACAAATTTTAACCGATTTTTATGATTTGTTGCGTGTTTATGGCCCGCATTCGAAAACAGAGTACGAATTATAACAAGTTTGTTAAAGTATTTTGTTAGAAATATGAATTATATTATAAATAATTTCTTAAGATCCTTCAACGTATGTATGTATTTTGTTAGAAACATTATCACATCGTTTGAAATCTACCACCCAATGGCAAATAAGCCAGTCAACTCCAAAATATTTAGTTGGAAAGCAAACCTGCAACTGAAAGGAAAAAATTGAGGTCTTGCCTGTTTTCGTTTTGGTTTGCTTATTCTGTATACATATGTATGTATGTACTATTATGTTATGCAATATTCCATGTACTTTTCCGCAGTTGCACCGGATATTTAGTACTACAACCAAAATGTGAAAAAGTGCCCTTGAACGGCAGCGAAGGTTCAACAAACCACACAAAAACCGTGTCGCATCACTACGCTGCCTGGGACGGACTGGCGGAATGCGACAGAAGGGAAAGAATAATGTATTTGGAGCGGGGTAGAACTGCTGGAAATTTGCTTCATTTACCATGACTGTCAGCGCGTATGTGTGCATGTGTGTACTATGTACTTAAACCATTAGGGAGTCGAGCAAAGTGATCTTCAAAGGTCTTTCAGAATCATTAACTCTTTGCACTTGTGAATGTTTTTTTTTTTGTTTTTCATGGAAGTGCAGCTGTTTTTGTTATGATTACTAGTATTTGTGTAATTATTAGTGGCACGACTCCGTCATGTAGAAAAACATACATATGTATGTATGTATGCGTTAAAGTAAAAAATTTAAAAGCGGGCGAATATACAGATATTTTGCACATTAAAGACAATAAACTTTGCGCTAAAATGTATTTTGATAAATGCCTTTATATCGAACTTTGGACGCCAAGCTCAGCTGGGTTGTTTCGAATTTTCGCATGATGAAACTTCGCTTGATGAACAAAGAGCACGTAACTTACTGAGGCTCTCGTTAACGAATTATGTATGGCTTACCGCGGAGATACTAGCGGCGTACCAGTCTATTGAGCAAATGCCTATCAGATTGGAAGCACAACAGAATGAATTCTATAGAAGATACATACATACATATAAAAATGAGAAAGAGATACAGTCCATTCAACACTTCTTGAGTGCGCTTCACATTTCTGGGGAACCACTTCTTCAAACATACATATGAGCTATTTATGCACACTTTCGCTAGATTGCCTGATTTGTTTCACCAAAAGATTTTGAAGACTTGAGAACTTAAGGAATAGGACTGCTTAAGTTTTGGCCAATACTGTAATAGAACTTTTGCAGCAAAATACGTCTTATCCGTAGGAAAGCCTTTACACATTTATGCATTTCCCTTTGAATCATTTCTTATCTATTTTAAGAATGTATACGAACATATTCTCGAGACATGATACATACACACACACAATCAATTACATTTTCTGCGGAATGTACATATAAAGTTGCAAGTCATTTGGGCTTTCACGCTAACTCATATGCGTCATCAGGCCGGGGTACACCGAGAGTTTTGTATGCGCGATACTATTCTTCTTGGCTTGTGAGATAATACCATATTAGTGCATGCTATGTACGAGTACATATGTACATGTGTATGTATGTATGTATGTATGTACAATAAATATATTTCCGTGTTGTGATTTTGCATTTTGCATGCGCTTTCAAACTCATTCACAGTCTGTATATATTTGCCTACATATTTACAAATAAATGTTCCGCTTTATATTTGATTATATCCTTTATTTATTTTAAAAATGTATATAAATATTTACACATACATATCTACATAACCATCGGTGACTGCCCAGTGCTTAATGAGTTCATCGTACTCGAGTTTACAAAAATAATTCCACTTGTGTTTTTATTACAGCAAACGTTTGTAAGTATTTACATAAAGATAAAAGTAAATACAGATATTTTACAGGCGGTAGATATTTACTTCACATTTATTTGTTTGACAACAAAATGCAAATAATTCCGACCAATATTTGCCGAGTACTTCGGGTTGCTCGCATTTGACAGACTTTGTTTGCGCTTATTTCACACCTCTTGGAAGCAGATGACCTCTACGAAACAGGAGGCAGCTCTTCAACTCAGCTGACGATATCCAGAACAAACACAGCTACATACAACTACTGGACCGGCCAGTAAATAGACAGAGATTAAACGACATACATACATTGGTAGACTCCTACCACCTTCCTAAACTCCCGATCCCCGAATGCCGTTATCGGAAGCCAACCACCACCAATTGCAGATGAAGAGCTTCAGCTGCCTCCCAAGACTCGCGTAACGTTGGTTCAATTACGTTCTCGATATTGTAGTAGGTTAAGATCCTACCTATCCAGAATCGATCATGACATACTCAATATATGCACATACATATGTTTATTCGGCAAGTGAATGTATCCCGCACGATGCTAATTACCTATTCACATGCTCACGCAAGCCTACTCACCTAACACCCCTCTCCTTCTGGGCCCAACCTGTCGAAACGGCACGTTTCCTGGGACTACCGTTAGATGAGTTAAACGGTGACGATCGGTGACAATCGGTGACTACTCCGCACTGGCAGGATTTAGTAAACTGTTACAACAACAACAACAAGGCCTTTCCATCCGATCTGGTTCCGGGCAGTTATTTTTGCTGTTTTCCACATTGTTGTTGTTGTACCAGCATAAACATTCCCCATACATATTATATATGGCAAATGCTGCTGAAGTGACAGTCCTTGGCCGAACATATGTATGTATGTCCGCGCCGCTCCGGTTATGTAGAACCGGTTGTCGTGGATTGTCCCACGTTGTATTGGCTGGTGAAAGTTCGCGGAGTGTTGATCGTCTCCAATGCTTTTAGGCGACTACGACTTCTACTTCCGTGCGGGTTCCATTCTAGCGCCACTCTGTCAGGCGGCTTTTTTTAGAGCCAAATTACACGATGACTTTTCACTCTGGGTTTTTTGCACATTTTCTTTTAAAGAAGTTTTCGAAAATATTCGTGATATGACACGATGAATTTTTGTTTTGCGGCTTTCCTTGCGTGTTTTTGACATTTAAGTGGACAATTTTTCTTTGGCTATTCGTCGTGCGGCCGCCGTAGCCGAATGGGTTGGTGCGTGAAATTAAGAAAAACATTTTTCTAATAGCGGTCGCCCCTCGACAGGCAATGGCAAACCTCCGAATGTATTTCTGCCATGAAAAGCTCCTCAAAAAATATCTGCCGTTCGGAGTCAGCTTGAAACCGAAGGTCCCTCCATTTGTGGAACAACATCAAGACGCACACCACAAATAGGAGGAGGAGCTCGGTCAAACACCCAAAGAGGGTGTGCGTGCAAATTATATACATATGTACATATATATTCCGAGCCCAAAGTGCCCTTGAATAAAAATAAGAAAATGTGCATGCATTGAAAATGAAATGTCAAAAAAACCCCTCGATTTTGCTGACCGTGCGTGCATGCCTACCCCGTTGACTTCTCTACGCTTTTTGCCACTGAGCTGGACACGCATGACTTTCCACCAAGGGTGAATTAACTCGTCGTGTAAATTGTCTTTTAATGTGTGGCCTATCCGTTTCCATTTCCTTCTCTTAAACTGCGTATTTATGGGATCTTCGTTTGCAGACTTAGACCGGTTAAAAAGTTGGGAGATCTGAGGAAATACTGAAAAATTTTGTACTAAGTTTGAAACTTTGAAAACTAAGAAATTTAAGTCTGAAATCGCTGAAACACTGCAACTATGAAAATGAAAAATGAAGGCAATAGCAACACTATGACCAACGGAGAGGCCTAGAGAGACGTGAGAAATAAATTTTGTTGGCGGCACATTAAAGAATTGCTCTAGGAAGAGCAGTAGTTTCAGCTCTGTGGAAGAGCAATAGATAGTTTCCAGTAGTGACACTCCGTGATACACAAATGGTTCAACAAACGATCTTCTGGGCGCCAAATTCATCAGTTATCCTCCACGGAACTTCATTGCTTCGTAGTCGAAAGTATATGAAATGGATTGCTGCAGTGCCAGATCAGGCTGTTGTTTGAACAACAATTAAACGTGAAGTTTACTCTTTCTAATACAAAAAAAATGCATTAAAAAATATCAAACATTGATTTTTAATAGCATTTACAAAGAAAAAACAGCTATTGGCCCACCCTTTGATATTTAAAGTGATACGACAGGAAAAACATTTGAGCTCATGGAAGTGTGCTTGCCAGGTTAATAGGTGTTTCCCAAGTGATATCCCATATTATATGCGTGACGCAAAGGGGAATCTCATCCAAACTCTGTAATCATTAATGGGTGTATGTATGTATGTACATATATGTCTACTCGTATGTGTCATGCGGCTGAATACCTGAATTGTGGTTAATTGAAATCTAATCCAACAGCGTTCAAATGATGCAAAAAATATATTAATAATACATACATACATATGTGTGTATATATGTACATAAGTAATAGAGCAAAGATTACCGTAATGTACGTATGTATGTATGTAACATCAAATATCAGTTTCCTATGCGTGCAATGAGTTATTAGCCAATAAATTGCGGTTAATCGGAGAAAAATTGCATTTCATTGCTTTCCATTTTATTGGACTACTTCATGATGATTATTTGGAATTTCATAGACATTTATTAAAAAAAAATAAGAAATCAACCAACTCTTATCAAAAAATATGTTAAGCCGCTTATATTATCGAAATTTTCAAACAAGTGCAAAAAGTAAACAGAGAGAAATACCTATAAAAATTGTGTTTGCTTGGAATCGTGGAGGTGAAAAAATAATCTTATCAGAAATTTATAGATTTATGAAAATATTCTTAATATTTTATGGTTTATTTTTCTGCATTGCATATAAAACTTTGTTTATTTATTAATAAAAATTCTTAAGATTATCTTGTCGATAGTATATCACTCTAATTTAGGACAATACCAACACAATAACATTTGTTTGTGTAGATTGCATTTTATTTCTTTCATCGGTTCACAGCCAAAGTGATGCAGTGAAATTTTTAAAATTTTTTAAATAATGAGATTAACCGAAAATAAAACGCATTTTTGGCAAAATTGATTAGCCAGTTGGTAACATAACATGTTTTTATTGAAAATCTAGTGGAAAGAAAAACATTTTGAATATTTACGACTATTGTTGTACTAGAAAAAATAGAAAAAAAATAAAACACAAATTAAAAATGCAACGCACAGTCAAAATATGTATGGCAGTCCTAAAGCCATTGCTTATAATTATTAGTAAATTCATATTTTAAAGGATCACGAAAAGCTTGGAGCCTCTTTCGCACCGATTCCACCAACCTCTTAGTGCATGCAGAAGTAACTTTTTTCCATTCCTCTTATATGGCTTTTTGAGGTCAAATTGATTTCCAATTTTTTTTGGTCTTAGTTCATTCAGAGCTTTCCACACACTCGCCTGATTTCTGGATTGCGTGTCGTACTCATAAACCCACGTCCCCACTCCAGTAATGATGCAGTTGATGAATTTTGGGTCGGCTGCAGTCTTGGAAATCATGTCTTTGACGATATCAACACGGTCCCTTTTTTGCCTAAAATTCAAGTCCTTTGGGACCAACTTCGCAGCAAACCTGGTCATAGCGACATTGCGGGAAACTGCGAGGCAGATGAGCTGTCCAGACAAGAGACCTGTAAGGTAGTTTCCCCGTAAAAGGAAAGGATTGGGATCGCCTTAACCATCTGCTCTCTACTTATACTCCAGGAACGATGGGCTTCGCGTCAACTCAACGAGCGCAGGGCAAGTGCACAAACTTTTACAGTCACGAAACCCTTCTAGACGCGTATGGGTCGGAGGTATTCGACGGATCTTCCGATGATGACAAAAGCGCAGCTCTCATATTTCGAGGGTATCCTCACAGGACCCTATTCACAAGGCATGCGTGCCGTAAGACCTGCAATTACGTCGAGTCCGTTTTGCGTCAGTCGTATGTAGGATGAGATGGAATTATCTCAGCACCTTCTCCTTAACTGCCCTTCTCTCGCGGAACTAATATTTAGGCATCTTGGTTCTTACTTCTTTCCTATCAAAAATCTCATGAACTTCATCAGTAGTTCATGAAGCAGTTAACACAACCGTAATTCAGTCATCGTTCGTAATCCACAAATACTCAGTCAATAAAAATTCAAAAATATATTTATTGAATATTCGCAGCATTCGAAGATATTTAAATATTTCATCTAATACTTTATATGCCTTCACTTCATTCCAGTCTAAATACCACCTTTCCATCCAACTCCGCCTCGCAGCAGCCACAGTATGCCGCAACGCGACGGCATTGGCATCATAAAAAAACTGCGACGATCTGCCTCGGCCACCGACAACAATGTCAGCGAATTGCGTAAACGACGATCCAGCTCAGCGTTACTGGATCAAAATGGCATACCTATAGATCTGAATAAATTTCGAAAAGTTTTGGACAAAGACGATAATGGTAACAATGGGGAAAAGAAACAGAGATATCGGCGAACGCAGAGTGTTACGCGCGCCGAGGAGATACAAAGCAAAGAGGAGAAACAACGTAAAGAGCAGCCAGACAAACCGTAAGTTTATATTTTATATATTGTAACACAAAAGAACTTGCATTAGATATCGAAAGAATTAGTAGGGTATCTCAAGGGAGGCAGCAGCGTGCGCCCATTAATTATACTATCAAAATATCAAATATTTCAGGAATATTTAATTAAGAGATTTTCACCTTTTTTCTTTCTTTCAGTTGCCACCGGCCGCGCGACTCACTGTTTTCATGGAGTTCGGGATTTAGTAATTTCACGGGACTCGTCAACTGGGGCTTCCTGCTATTAACTATTGGGGGATTTCGACTGTGTTTAGAAAATCTTTTAAAGTAAGTCAAGTTAAAAAAAAAACGTCTACGTACGACAAATAAATATAGATTCTTTCCATTTCAATTCAAAAGGGCTATTCGGGACATGTTCTTCGATTTCGATGTAACTCAAATATGTTGCTCTCTGGTCAAAATAATAAGACACGTATTTTTTTGTGCGCCCGAAAAAAATGTTTTTCAAGCTTTATCGGTAATTTTGTTTTTCGGCTTAAAATCGATATTTTTTAATTATATAAGAAACATTTTTTTAAAGGCTCATAACTTAGTCAAAAATGAACCGATTTTAATAATTTTGGGTTCAAAATGATTATCATTACTTACACGAGCTATTTCATGTAGAAACAGTTGCAAAAAAGTAGTTGAAAATTTTTTATTTTGCAAAAAACAAAAAGTGCGAAACAGGTTTTTTACTCAAAAATTCATTACTCAAAAACGACTCATTTTAGCTACCGGACATTCAGCTCAATTAAATTTTGAGATGTCCTTTTGATTTGGAAAAAGTTAAAAAAAAAAAAAAAAATACACTTCTTGAAATATTGAATTTCGAAAAAATTTCAATTTTTTTTTTTTTTGCAAAATAAAAAATGTTTAACTACTTTTTTGCAATTGTTTCTACATGAAGTCACTCGTGCAAGTAATGACGATCATTTTGAACCCAGAATCATTAAAATCGGTTCATTTTTGACTAAGTTATGTAAAGGCCCATGTTTCTTATATAATTAAAAAATATCGATTTTAAGCCGAAAAACAAAATTACCGATAAATCTTGAAAAAAATTGCTTCGGGCGAACAAAAAAATACGTGTCTCATTATTTTGACCAGAGAGCAACATATTTGAATTACATCGCAATCGAAGAACATGACCCGAATAGCGCGGTTGAATTGAAATGGAAAGCACCTTTTATAACTTTATATTTTTTATATTAACTTCGCAATTGGTTTAGTAAGAAAATTAACAAAAAACTACGTATTGATCGTGAAATAAAATAGTTAAAGATACCTAATCTTTGCTTCCTAATTTTTAAAAAGTTAATATGGATTTTCTTTTTACTTCGAATGGGAGTTCAACTCCAGCTTGCTAATCGTGCCTATTGCCTTTCAATTATATCCAATGAGCTACACTAAAAAAATTTAAAAATGACCCATTAGTTACGAATTACGATTCATTGCTTTGATAAACTAAGCCTTCGTATTGGCTTTTAGTTCCAAGGATGTGCGCTCTTTTTCAACTTTTCAGTCGTAAAACATCAAAATTTTAAGGAAGACATTTTATCTCTAAATTCTTTTTCGGTTAAGGAGTTGTGCCTTTATTTAAGAAAATTTCTAACAAAAAAAATCTCAACGTTGGAGGCGAAACATTTATAAGTCAGAATGATTTTGCGGAAAAAAGTTGCCCGTCACAAATATGCAGAGAAGCATACAGCCGCATTCTGTATGACGAAACGACTATTCGTTCTTGTGTTAATACTACTGTTGTGAGTGATGGCGAATGAAAACGAACAGCTGATTTACCGAATTCTATCATTCGTACGATCGCTCGTTATAGTGCTCACACTCACCACCGTAAACGTAAGCGTGTATCAGCTGACACGATGAAACTAATGTGAGCCCCATGTAAATAAATTCTCACCACCGTTCCGTTCCGTAGTATCGTAGATCGTTGTTTCATCGTGTCAGCTGATACGGGCATACGTTTACGTTGGCGAGTGTGACCACCATTAGGCATACAGAATGCAGCTGTTGAGCTAAACGCAATTTTTTTCAGTCATGTTCAAAGTGGTTTAGGTTAGGATAAATATGTAGCTGCCCAAACGAGGGCTCACTTCGACAAAGAATTAAATTATTAAAAGTTCAAAGTAACAGAGGTAAACATTTTAACTTTTTTTTTTCTTGCAGATATGGTATCAGAATAAATCCATTGGATTGGTATTTCTTTTTAAGTGGTAAAAATGAAGGACAAGAAGGACACGCTTCATTATTGTTGATTTTATGTAAGTATGATATGTACCTCTTTGTATGATAAAGGGGAATATTTGGAAAAGTCTTGGAAGAATTAGATATGTATACATAAGTTCAAAACGTGATGGAAAGTTCTAAGTGGGAATATACAAAATTTAGTACTAGTATTTTTATACACGCATTCGAAAGGGCCGAAATTATCTTACCCCGCGGCTACAAAAGTGATTAAAAAATCAAACAATTATGTTGTGATGTGGAATCAGCGGTGTAATTTGTACAAAAATATTGATGACTTTTCCGAGCGCTGCTTGCAGCGAATGACGACAAAAAAGCAGTATAAAGTAATCGTCCAACTTTTTTAACGGGACCCTTCTTTAAGACTACGTCAAGCACGATCAGTTCTTGTTAAAAAGGGAATAGATGTGAGTATCAATGCCATCGAACGTCGACTGAAGGCGGCGAACATATCCTACCATCCCACAACATCAAAACCACTGCTCTCAGAAAAACACATTGAGAAACAACAAAACAAGAAAATGGTGTCACAGTATTAAACTGGCCCTCCCATTGCACAGACGCCAACCCCATATGAAAACGCATCTTGCCGGAAAGCCAGTCCACGATTTAAAGCAACTTGTGCATCAAGTTCGCAAAATCTAGTCCTGTTTGTCGACGAGCTCAAAGAAAAGCTGGTTCAAAGCATGAAGAAAATGCCAGACTATACTCGACAACGATGAAGACTACACAGCTTGTTGAGTTATTGCGACTCGTAGTTTTGTACATTCTTTCATTTAAAAAAAAAAAATTTAAATACATATATATCTTTTATACTTCATGAATAATGGAGGTTCCTTTTTTGTGACACAGACTGTATATCTGAAACTTAAGCATTTTTTAAGAAATTTTTAAATATTATTATTATACTGATAAATAAATCTGAGCTACCCTCGTAAATAATTTCTACGAAATTTGGAAATACCAATAAAAGATAATTTAAACTCACATCCATTTCTGCGAGAATATATTTTAATCCAAATACATTAACATATAATTAATACAAACGTGCGTGCGAGGGTAACTAATTATATTGTGAGTTTCAAAAAAAAAAAAATTAAAAATGCGCAGTGCATACATATTTTGAAGTCTTTGTTACTTGTTTTGAATATTGAAGCTAATATTGAAGTTTGCGTACGAGGGTAACTAATTATATTGTGAGGCTAGTAAAAAAATTTATAAATTCATAGAAAATATTTCGAAGTCTTCGTTACTTGCACATATAAAATCTGTTATTGAATAGTGAAGCTAATATTAAAGTTTGCTTGCGAGGGTAACTAATTATATTGTGAGGCTAATAAAAAAATTTATAAATTCATAGAAAATATTTCGAAGTCTTCGTTACTTGCACATATAAAATCTGTTATTGAATAGTGAAGCTAATATTGAAGTTTGCGTACGAGGGTAACTAATTATATTGTGAGGCTAGTAAAAAAAATTATAAATTCATAGAAAATATTTCGAAGTCTTCGTTACTTGCACATATAAAATCTGTTATTGAATCGTGAAGCTAATATTGAAGTTTGCTTGCGAGAGTAACTAATTATATTGTGAGTCTAATAAAAAACTTCATCAATGCACAGGGCATATTTTGCAGTCTTTGTTAACTATAAAATCTTTAGTTATAAAATCTTTTGTTTGCTAATATTGAAATTTTCTAAATTATTTAATAAAGGGTTTTCCAATAACAGGTGTTATTTTGAATAGCCCGCTATTTCGGTAAATGTCACTTTGGAAGCTGTAATTTTTTGATATTTGACAAATAGAAACTACGCCATTTATAAAAATGGAACGATACATGCTTAAACAACGCATTGAAGTTATTAAAACTCACTAAAAAAAATGGTGAAAATTTGGCAGAGACGCTTCGTAAAACTCGAACATATTTGGGTCATTGTGAAGCACCCTGTCGGACGGCAATACAGAAATTGGTGAAAAAATTCGAGCTGTTAGGACAAGTTAGTGATGTGAAGAAAGCTGGAGCAACAGTTACGGTGAATGGATTGCGCTATCGGGAGATGATTAACGATTTTTTATGGCCGTAATTGGATGGTATTGATCTGGACAATGTTTATTTTCAACAAGGCGGCGCTACGTGCCACACAAGCAACGAAACGTTTGATCTTATATCAAAATAACACCTCCGATTGGAAAACCCTTTATATTTCCATTCATTCATTCAATAAAATCCACTTTATAAAGTGAATATAATGGAAGTGATTTGTACTACTATTTAATAAAATTATTTCTCTGAACCAATTACAGTAATCATTCTACAAAAAAAAAAACAGGATTACAATTAAAAATAAAATAAATTATATAATATATAAAAATTACGATAGCTGCAATCATTCATTAAGCAATTATGTTAATCTCTTTCGATTTTTCTTAAGTTTTGAGTGGCACTACAATCACAATTATTCGGTAATCGGGAACCTTATCGCTCAATTCTGATTCTTTTTCACAAATTAATTTCTTTTTTTTTTTCTTTTCTCGCTAATATAAAACTTTATAGTTTTAGTTTTTTACTTGTACAGTTATTCAATAGCTATAAACAACACAAATGACAAAATAAAGTGAGGTTATAGTCAGAAATGCAAAACTTTTCAGTGAAAATGTCCGCTAGCTCCCGACAGCACATAGGGTTGCTGAGGCTCACAATGTAAACAGTGACCCTCGTACCCTACATACGCATATACATATGTCATTTGTAAATAACATTTATTTATAGACTCCTTTGTGCACATCTCGATTTGTCTGATGGTGGAAAAGGGTTTGGCAATGGTGAGTAAGCAATTTTCTTTATTGACGCAATATTATGTACATACGGTATGTATGTATGTATGTATGTCCATACTTATGTAAATATTTATTCATATCGCGGGTAAAGTGCAACAAGATATTGTATTTTTATTTTGTATTTATTATTTATTTTAATCCCAATATGAAGCTCGTTTGAAGAGTCCGGGCAAAGTCAGAGAGATGGCACTTCGGGCGCGTATCGAGATTATGTTTAGTTAGTAGCATCTCTTGTATGAGTCTATTTCTTTGGATTTGACATTCGTTTGAATCGAGATCCTTTTCTATCACGAAAACGCACCAGCTCACGTCCCAGCAGCTGTGGTCGCCTAATTAATGGAAATAGGGTTTCAACTCGTTTCACATCCACTCCATTCTCCAGTCTTCAATACCGCGGACTACAATTTGTGCACCAATTTTGAAGAAATTGCTGGCGGGAACATTTTTTTATTGAAACGAGGAGGTGATTGCAGAAACGAATGGCTATTTTTCAGACTTGGACAAATCCTATTACTCGGAAGGGATCAACAAACTAGAACAACATGGGATGAACTGTATAAGCCTAAAAGCAAACTATGTCGAAAAATAAAAAAGGTTTACCACAAGCAGTTAAGTAGTTCTTATTTTTGCACGGACTTTTTAAACGGCCCTCATACTACAAGTTCTTTCCTAGATGCAGAGAGTCAACTTGAAAGTCTAAATTTAAAGTTTTTTTGCTTAGTTTGGCAAGTTTTTATATTATATTGGACTATGAATAAGTTCGTGCGGTTTTACAACAGATGGCGTAACTTGATTATTATTCCATCGATCCACATTTCCAAACATTCATTGGAGAGCTACTGTCGTAAGGCACAAACGTCAGTATAAGTTTTTTATTTGAAGCGTAAACAACAATATTTTTACCACACTTGAAAATGTCGAATTTCGTGCCAAATAATGTGTTTTTGCGGGGAATTCTTTAATATGAAGAAAAAAGCAGCCGAAAGTCATCGTATCTTGGTGGAAGTTTATGGTGAGCATGCTCTAGCTGAGCGAACGTGCCAGAAGTGGTTTGCACGCTTTAAAAGTGGTGATTTTGGCCGCGCCGCCAAAGTTCATGGATACCGAATTGGAGGAATTGCTCGATCAAGATCCGGCTCAAACGCAAGAAGAGGTTGCAAAAACTTTGGGAGTTGATCAATCAACCATTTCCAAACGTTTAAAAGCCATGGGAATGATCCGAAATTCAAATTTCGAAAAAAAACCGCACGAACTTATTCATAGTCCTAATATAAAAATTTTTTTAAATCTTTACAAAAACATAGTGCATTCTATAACAAAACCAAAACAACCAACCACAGAAATTTAACAAATTTCAAATTTTGGTAAGCATTGTAGCCTTCCAAAATGTCGGAAACGTCACCGCTTTTATATCCGGCCAAGGGCAGTAATTTTAACAGCATTTCCAAAAAAAAGTATGGAGAATACTTGGGACCATTTTTTCAGTGGTAAGGTTAAGGCAGAAGTAAAGAAACCGATATAAGGGTTTTTTAATAAAACAGAGAGATTGTTAAACATTTTCTGCGGAGAAAAATCCTGGTCTTAAAGCAGAAAGTTAAGTAGTCTTTATTCACTGACAACCAAAAGAAAACATTGCACAGTGGTCCGGCGGCCGGACAAAATTAAATTTTTCAACATTTTTGAAATAAAAATTTGATAATGCAGATGTTTTCTTAAATATTCAAGGCAGATTTCCTAAAAATATTACTTAATTTAAACAATTTTTCATTGCAGTTTTTTGATTTTAAACATGAAATTGTATGCAAATCGTACTTCATACAAGAGTTTAATTTTCATGTCTGCAAATAAATATTACCATTTGATTGTTAACCAAATATTGAAAAAAAAAAGACAATTGAATATATTAACAGAAACAGTAATAATTCTCTTAAGTTGTGGTACAAAATACAATTTTTTTTTTGAAATTTCAAAATTTTTCGAAAATTTTTTTTTTAAAGATCATTTTTTCGAGTGGTCCACACCGGTCCACTTGAAATCAACATGAGTGATGTAGGCACATATTTCAGCTATGATCTCAAACTGAAACCTGTTGCGCAAATTTGCGCAAATTAAAAATAATGTAGCTTTTGTGCATTTACCCACAGGCAAAACGTTATATATGGGCTTTGGGGTTTGACGATAGTTCGGGCCATTCAGCTTATAAACAGAGGTCAATTGAAATTTTTGATGACCAAAACCTCTTCATAACTTCACTAGTACCTATAGAATTGTACACAAATATGTCTAATACAACAGAGAAAATAATCGTTTGGAAAAATGATCGCCCATCATCTTCCCGAACTTCCGTGCCTATTAGACTTCAGTTCATAAAAGAGAGTTCGATAGTTTCTTTGAAAGAAAGGGATTGGGTACAAAGTCAAATAGATAATTTAACACCAAGTAAAATTAAACTTAATGAATTAAATATATCAATTTCGCATAAAATGCTACTCACCATGGTAGATGGCAAAGTATGCAATGCTCTTACCCACACATCATCACCTCAAAAATGCTATGTATGTGGGTCAACGCCGATAATGATGAACAAAATCGAAGAATCAATTCTAAAGAAAACCGATCCATCTACATTTCAGTTTGGCTTGTCCACTTTACATGCATGGATAAGATTTTTCGAATGTTTACTACACATATCCTATCGATTAGAGTTCAAAAAATGGCAGGCTAGAAGTCTAGAAGAAAAAAATAGTTTAAAAAATAAAAAGACATCTGTCCAAACAGCATTCAAAAGTCGAATGGGATTATTGGTAGATATTCCTAAAACGGGTGGTAGTGGAACGACAAATGATGGGAACACGGCTCGCAGGTTTTTTAATGATCCTGAAGTATCATCAGAAATTACTGGAATTGATATTCATTTAATCAAGCGGTTTGCCACTATTTTACAAACATTATCGTCTGGTTTTGATATAATATTAATATTGAATCATTTCAAAAATATGCCCTTGATTCTGCTAAACTATTTGTCCAACTATATGGTTGGTATTACATGCCGGCTTCCGTGCACAAAATATTAATTCATGGGAGTTTAATTATTAAACATGCTTTGCTGTCTATTGGCCAACTCTCCGAAGAGGCTAAGGAAGCACGCAATAAGGATTTGAAAAATTTTAGACAAAACAATACACGAAAAATGTCGAGAACTGACACAATGACAGATTTATTAAATGCTTTGCTTTGTTCATCAGATGTATGTAGTTATAATATCAAAAACTAAGGTTCCGAAAAACAAGCCAAAACCATTTTCAAAAAAGGATCTTGCGCTTTTAAATTTGAAAAATGATCCAGCCTCAGAAAACAGCTCATCAGAAACCGAGGATTCTGAATCATAAGAAAAAATTAAAAATGAAAAACAAAAAAACAACTAAATATCCAAAAAAAATTTAAAAACTAAAACAAAAAAAAAAATTTAAAAACTAAAACAAAAAAAAAAATTTTAAAATTAAAAATAAAAAAAAAATTTAAAATTCAAAATAAAAAAAAATTTAAAAATTAAAAAAAAAAAATTAAAAAAAAAAATAAAAAATAAAAAAAATCTAAAAACAAAAAAAAAAAAATTAGGAGAGAATAACCTTACCGTAAACCTCCACGTGGTACTCTCTGGGGTCGTGAAAAACGTAAAAATGAACTCACCAGCTAATTACGGAAGTAAAAATGTATTTATAGTATTCAATGAATTTAAAATTTGCTAAAACTAAGGTCAGATTCGTCATCACTGATCCTTAAAACCCCTAAATATATATTTTCAGCTTAATTAAATGAGTTTTTGAATTTTGTCCGCCAACGCCTTCTGGTCGGACCACTGTGCATTGGTTTCGAAAAAAGTACAACCCAAGAGACTGGGAAAAGATGCTATGGTCAGATGACACTCAAAAAAAAAATCACTTGGTGTCAAATTGCGGTTTATGGACTTGACAAAGCACAAGTACGGAAAAATGCAGCCTCGTTATGTTAAGCAACCAACAGATGGTAGGTACGAAGAACATAACAGGCCAATCAATTCGGAAATTTTACAACACTAAGCTAAATGAGCTACGCATTCTCCAGACCTTAACCTCATCGAACACTTGTGGGGTATCTTAAAATCGAACGCGGCGATGCAAGTAGGAACATTTATAAAATTCGATTTCAGTAGAATTATGTGAAAGTCTTCGTAGCAAGAATGCTTACGCTGAATAAACCAATTAGAGATGAGAGGGGGGGACACACGAATTATTGATATGCCTATAAATCTGTTCCATGATGGAATGAATAATGCGATGGCGTCTGTCGTGGTACCGTTACTTTGATAATGAGTGGCATCATATTGGCACCAGTATGGCCAGATTACCATTGTTGGTGTTCTTCTCCTTCCAGCAGTCAAATTTCCCTCTCGCTACTGCAGTGTTGCCTAGCTTTGGATATAAAAACGCGCTAAAATGCCCATTTAATGATAATAAAATACCAAATTTTTATTGAATTATTAAAGAACTTTGTTTGCGTGACAAATTGTGTTTAAAATGTGCGTTTTTTTTTTAATAAATGTGTTACGGGTATGTGCAATTTAATTGATGAGTTTTCTGTTAAGAGAACGACTTTTTTGGTTTATTTGAGGTTATGTAACAAGATAAGGTACTCTTTGTGTAAAAACGTAGTTATGGTTTCTTAAATATTTTTGCTTATTTTTACTACAAATACACCTCTTGATGCCCTATATCCCACTAAGGTTTGAGGGCCGGAAGAAACGATTAAACCTCTATGGTTTCAATTCTCATTCAGTAAATTCAAACGCTTTTTAAAGTGGTTAGAAAGGTTTTCAATGTTAAGAAGAGTTGAGAGAAGAAGATTTAATATTTTTGCGTATCCTCAAAAGGAGCAACAAATTAAATTTGCACGTTCAAAATATCAAAACTTATAAGAAGCAAGAAAGTTTCATTAGCATTACAGTTTCGGTAGCTTTAAATTAAGAAAAAGAAACAAACACCGAACTTAAAAATTTTCGCATTTTAGGTATAAAAAAGCTTTACATTTATTGCGAAGAGCAAATGGTTGGCAACACTGCACAACTCAGCTAATATGACGTCACTCACTCTCTGATGGGCGCCATCTTGTTTCTATCATTCTTGGATATAACTATAGGTCTGTTCATGTAAAAATTATGTAGTAACTTATTTTCCGAGAATTCACTCTCAAAGAGGAAAAATATCAAAAAAGGTACATGAACGCAAAACCACTAAAAATTTGCAAGTTTCACGAACAGCTAATTAAATTGGTGGCGGGGAAAAATCACAAAAATTAATAATTATTCAATATTAATTAATAATTTTATTTTGTTCACAATAATTTGTGCCATTTCCTCATCACTGTCAGATGTATTGTTGTCTCACAGCTTTCTTCATATTTTCCTTGCTTCCATCTATGCTGTGGTTCAAAAGTCCATAAGCACTTATAAATTATATCTAAAATATTTTTACTTACAGTCTCCATTTTAATCACCATTAGGGATCAGCTGTTTTTCTCCCATGCATATTCTTACAAGTACAAAATTATACAGTAAAAACTTGCAGCTTCCCCTCAAAATGAAATGTCATTTTGCTCTCTCACCTTCCCCTACTTTGCAAGTTTTTTGCATACATGAACACTAAAGCTTAATAATTTGTAATTTCAGGCGTGTTTTTGTTAAAATTATTGCACTCATTTAGGAGATTCAGAAATTAAATGATAATTTTGTAAACTTCTTCACTAAGTACGAATATTTCGCCATTTTAATGGCGAAACCAAACTCTCAACTTCTGCTCTCTTCACCTTGCTTTTTAAAGGAGTCCCGCAGCTCAATCACCAACCTTATAATCGGTGGATCTCAAAAATCGCCTACGCCTCGCATTTTATAGTTGTAATTCTCTTTGAACATTAAGTGAGCACGCGCTTACCTTTTCCATCTCGCATGTATGATACCTGGCGTGTTAGAATTTTGATGGACTTGTACAAAAGTGGTCTCCAAATTGTATGCATTTCTTGTTAGCGCGCGTTACTGCAGATTTTGTTTTTCTTTTTTCGTTTACACTAGCATTGAGAGTTGATAAATTTTGCAAATTTTTCGTTTTTATTTATTTTTGTTTTTTTGTATACAATTTTGTTGTTTGCCGAAAATTTTTATTAATTTTTCGAATATTTTGTTATTGAAATTTAAATGGAAACAATATTTTTTGGAGAAATAATCCGCTTCAATTATGCCAAATTGGCCAGTAGTTGAAGTTTATTTCAGAGATTTGTCAAAAATATATCCAAAACAATCCGAAGCGGCAAGGGTAGAAAACGCTTCGAATGTTTATTATGTCGCTGTGTGTGACCTTCAGCTGTACAATTAGTGTCCCTACACAGCTACGTTTAATTCGCATGGGTCGCATATTTGTTGTTGATTAAAAACGCACATTTTAAGATTTATTATTTATAGTTTAGCAGAAAAATTATGACAAAAAACTGACAATATTTTGTGTTTAAACAGTACACTTAAACAATGAAGCATAACAAAAAAAGGCAAATGTGTGCGTCTATCACGCCAAAGGCGATTGCGAGCGCATGCGTGTGTGTGTGTGTGTATGTATAAAAAGGTTAATAGTTTATGCAGGTTCTTCAAGTGTCATGCAACAACTTAACTTTATTATTAACAATCGTTGTTTTACTTCACACTTCTCTAAACTATACGCACACCCGCCTGATCGCAGTACTTTTGCAGCGCCTGCTTGTGGTTATCGCCGATGGTGGCCACCAATGTGGGCACTTCACCTGGGCGTGTTTGCGCCAACTTTGCCAACGACTTTGCTAAATACTTGCGCCCATCTGTGATTTCGGCAAGAAAATCTTGAGATTTCGGTTGCGCGTAGCTGAGCTGTGAGAAAGCTGCCTGATAGCCGGGCGCATCGTCCACCTCCACGAAATGATCACCATCCAGTGTGGTTTGATCAGGTGGCAGCTCGAAGAGTTCAACTAGAGCTTGCAGTAACGGTGACCAGCGTTGTACATAGGGTGGTGCCAGCATTGATGGGCATTCAGTGAGTATTTTTGCAATGCCGACAGTTACAATCTTACGATCCATCTCGGATGAGACCTTCCCCATATCCGGTATGAAGACACGATCGATAACCATGCCGAACATATTCTCCTGTATTTGATCGATTAGCTGCACTAGAGCGGGTGCGCCCATCTTGGCGGTGCAGTAGCATAGGAAAACTATGATGCCACGCACATATTTAGTGGTCTTCGAGAGTGATAAACGCTGGAAGAGTAATGCGAAAATTTGGCGCATATTAGGTTGCAGTTCATCGATCGGATAGTAGGCGAGTAGGTTTTGCATAAGATAGAAGCCCTCGTGATCGTTCGATTTGGAAGCTATCATCTTCTGGAAAATACCCAAAACAGCGTTCTGCAAAAAGTCAAAGATTTAATTTTATTTATTTTTTTATTAACGTGGAGAATGTAGAATTGCATTACCAATTTGCCCAGCGCGTTTATCTGCGCAGAGCCCTGCCTGATAAATGCGGTTATGAGCCGTATAAGCGGCGTAACATTCCCTGGACGATCCCATAAAGCCGGTACCAAGAGGCAAGGGAAGAGCGCCCAGTATGGCTCTGGTATCGAACCACTTCCTTCGCGTATTTCCAGCAACAACGAAAGCATTTGGAAAACGTATGGCATGAATTCCAAAATATCTTGTTGCAAAATGCCTTGGAAAACGGGGAAGAGTGCTTCTTCGAAGGAACTAACGGCTGCAGGTTCTGTTTTGCAAACAATTCTACAAAACAGACAAATAATTTACAAACAAGTTTAGATAGCGAAACCAGTTTAGTACTCACTTCACGGCCAATGAGAGTGTTTCGAAGAGATAATGATTGAAATGTGGACGCGATGGATTTTTGGCAACCAAATTGAGAATTTCGGTTAGGCGTGGCAAAGCCACAGCCATATACGGCATAGTAGCTTCTTGCAGAGTAGAAAAACTACGCATAATTGCTGCAAATGAATATACAGTTAGTCTAGTACTATTTTAATTAACTTTATCCACAAACCTTTCATCACATATTCGTTTTCACTGGAGCCGGGCAATGACAACGTGCCAAAGAGGCTGCCCAGCAAATCCTTTGTAAAAGGCGCCAAATGCTCTGCGCTAATCACCAACTGCTGATTGCTATCACGCATTACAAGTAATTTTTCTATACCACAAGCCGCATAACTGTGCACAACAACGCTCTCTGCCGGCAAATGGCGTATCAAGTGTGGAATGCAGGCGAGCAAAGTCTGCGGACCCAAGAGACTGCGAAAAACCATGATAAATTTAATGCCCGCAGACTTTAAGACAGGCAGCTCATTAACTGTAAATTATTCATATTTTTCAAATATAATTAGGAACAAAATCACAAATTAACTCACTATTTGGACGCTCCAATTCGGGCACAATGTGTTGGGCACAAAATTGTGGCAGCGGCACCAATTCGGAAGCATGTGTTATGCCATGTTTCTGTGTGCCGCCTCGTGAAGCCAGCGAAGTTACCAAATAAATGGCTGTGTCCTTAGCGCGCCAGTTAGCTGCTGGATTCTCTTTATACTTGGCCAGCAATATTTCTAAATATTGTCCGAATATCGCAAATATTTTTGCCTCGAAATTTTGACTTAGCGTCTTTACGAGATCACAAGCCGCACGACGGCGTGTATCAATATCAGAACCTTCAATATCGCGGCGTATATACTCTTCGGGACTATCTTCGAATAATTCCTCATCCGATTGACGGAAATCCAAGTTGGGTATAACCACTTTTTCACAAATATTGGCAAGTATTTCAGGGTTTTCGAATATCTTGCGATAATGATTGCGCTCGGCGACTACAGACAAAAATTGCAAAGCATTTGAAACCAACTGTAAGGGAAGTGACGTTTAGTAGAAGCAAACAATAAGAACATGCACAATTTTATACACACCGCATCATATTTAGTTTGATTTCCGGTCTTCATCAACAATTCCCATACAGCCGTCACAAATGTTTCCATATACGGACCGAACTCTTCGTCGTATTTCTGTGCATACAAACCAATATTCTCACAGATTTGCGAACGTAAATGTTCTAGAACACCCGCATCTTCATCCTCGCCCGTATGTAGGCATGGCACATCAACAGTCAACAACTCATGGAATGCCTTCATCCATATGGGCATATTATCTTCAAAGAACTCGGGTAAATCTTGTGAATTCAGCGAGAAGAATACCTTGCACACTAACACCAGCGAGCCATAAATGACTTTCAGCGCTTCAGTATTGTTCTCATGTACTTTGGCCAGCTGCATTGTGGCGAGCAACAAATCGGTCAGCGGCTTGGCCATGCGGTCTAAAACCAATTTGATTTCTTCCCATAAGCTCTGTGATTTGAATTCGTAACGATAACGTTTGAAAAGTGAGTGCGCCGTTTGCAAAACGCCATTAATCACATTAAAATCGCCCGTGGCGAATTTTTCCACCATCTCATCGATGAGCTGTGGCCATTTCTTTGGGAAATCATGCTTGCCTATTATACTGACCGCATCGCTCAATTGTTTTTGCAATGCTGCCGGTGAACGCAACATCAGCGTAATAATAAGCGTTTTTATTGTATTGCGGTCGGGTTGGCATATTTTATCTATGCCATCTGTGTCCTATTTCGAAGATAGAGGTAAAAAACTAATATTTTATTTCATTTTTAAAAACTTACTTCATGTGCTGCCCAATTCCGTTTCACATAATTCTTAAATGCAATGGCACCGGCTACGCGTATTGTCATGTCCACTTCTTGCTTGTCAATGAGATTCAATAGAAGCACTGCATAATTGCGTTGTGTCTCAATTGTCTCTAATATTTTTTCAGCTGTAACAAAAGCATTTATTACAAACTACAAATACATAAGTAGAATTCAAAGGATAATCTTTGCTACGGAAACGCACCTGGTCGCCGCACATTGGGATCCGGACTAAGCGTCTGTTGCAAATAATTTGCCAATTGCTGTAAATTCGTGTCATTTATATCCATATTTATTTATTATATTTGTTGCGCCAACTATTAAAAATCTTATTCCCACTTAATTAAGTGTATTTTTATGACAAATTCCGTTCAATTTCACCAGATAACACAATAAAATTTACAAATGGCGAGACTTGAAAATCACACAATCAAAAACGGCACCCAAAGAATGAGCAGAATGAAAGAAAAACACGAACAATGTGAAATGAGTACTTCTCTGCGAAAACCGTTGCTTTTTCTAGTTCGCTTTATCACCATTCGTCTTATTTGACCGCACATGAACTTAGCTGCGGTTACTGTTTGCTACGTTATTGATGGTATCTCGTTAATAGAGATGTAGACGGGACTGCACAGTGCATGAAACTCACACCATTAGTGGAGAAATGGCTATTAAAGAACGACTATGTGATAATAGGTTTTGAATTTTATTTTAAATAAGTTTTTTTTTTGCAAAAGGGAAGACAACTAATATAAATGTAGAAGGTTTTTAGGAAACATACTTTGAAATGGGGCAAAACCAACTTATATATAAATAATTTATATAATTTTTAATACATTGGCTGGAATTTAGAACAATGTATATTTTGGAATTTCTGGCAAACTATAATGTTTTTTTTAATGAAACTTGGTGGAGATGTTAGTGAGGTGTTAAGGAACACTCTTTATAACTTTACATTATTCGGGAAATAATAATTTTTAATTATTTACATTCAAAATGCCCTCGGGAACTTCACTATAATTTGCCACATTACACTCTATATTTTTAACATTTCACTAAAATTCACCAAATATACACTCCCACGCGTGTTTGTACCGATTTTTTTTCTAATATTCTAATTATATCTATTAAAATTAAATGCAAATTCATTTGCCTATGCAATCACATTCCAATTTTAAGCGCGAACAAGAAGAAAACAAAAATTAAGTTCTTGAGTTTAGTGTTAATGATGGGAATGGGGGTTATTGTGCCTTACTACATACACGCATATGACGTTTTAATTTTGGGTTTAATGGTTTTAACTCGGAAAGGAGTTCTACGCAAAAATACTGTGGATTGCGTAGCCGGAGTTGGACTGATGAGGGTTATTTGTTTGAAGCGCGGCCGAAGGCCGCCCACGCGAAAAGGAGTTCTACGCAAAAATACTGTGGATTGCGTAGCCGGAGTTGGACTGATGAGGGTTATTTTTTTGAAGCACGGCCGAAGGCCGCCCACGCGAAAAGGAGTTCTACGCAAAAATACTGTGGATTGCGTAGCCGGAGTTGGACTGATGAGGGTTATTTTTTTGAAGCACGGCCGAAGGCCGCCCACGCGAAAAGGAGTTCTACGCAAAAATACTGTGGATTGCGTAGCCGGAGTTGGACTGATGAGGGTTATTTTTTTGAAGCGCGGCCGAAGGCCGCCCACGCGAAAAGAAGCTCTGCGCAAAAATACTGTGTTAATTAATTTAATTTAATTTTAATTACTTTATTATTTTTTGTGATACGCTTAATATCATTGTTTTTAAGTTTAAATGAGTTGTATGTTTTTATTTTCAAAATTATTTCTCAAATTTAAATTACAGCAAAAAATACTGCAGTTTTACAATGAACCTTCCACTGAACATCCCTGCGTGCGAACTTCGTTTTCATTTCAGGTGTATGGCAACACCAACTTTTCGCTAAATTATAGAACTTTAACATTAAATTACTTAAAAACTATAAGCCTCCGGCAGGTTCTGTTTTCAGTGTTAAGATGGGGATACACCCCTCTATCACCCCCTTTTTACCGTTTTTTCCAAAGCGATATACATTATACTAAATTTTAGCCAATACATTTCTTAATATGCTACTAAAGCATCGATAACTGAAATCAAATGAGCTTATCACTGTTGATTCCTATTTGAAAAGAGGTATTGGACAAATATATATATAATTGACGCTTACACTTTTTGCTTTTGTGTTTGGTCGTGCTCCTCCTCCTATTTATGGTGTGAGTCGTGATATCTTCCACAAATGGAGCGACCAACGACCTCTATAAACAGCAGAAAATTGTTTTTATAGTTATAATATACGCGGATTTTTAACATTTCTTGCCGAGCAGCAACTGCTATTAGAAAAACTTGTTCTACCATTGGGGGTATCATGACCAGGCATTGTCGAATGATGATCACTTACCAATAAATTCGGCCACAGCGACCGCTTTCAAATAACATTGTTGAATATCCAAATTCTTAGATTGAAATTTTTAGACAGATAATTTTATGTCTTTACAATTAATCAGAATATTCATTCACTAATATAATACACTTAAAAAGGATCAAAATTTATTTTGATAGCCAAGCTAAGCATAGAATCTGTGATCTTACGATAGTGTAGTTTTAATAAGAAAGAAGAAGTTTTCTTAGCCGCTGCAGAAGACTCTTGCATATGCTAGAGGTAAATTAGTGCCGATCGAAGAAGCCTCTTCCAATAATTACAATCTAACCTTTACTTCCTTAAATAGGGTGTTTGGCTGAAAGAATTTAAATATTTAGAAATTTTGAGCTTGTATTTTCGCAATTTCACTAATATTTAAGTATACTATTAAATTTCCTCATATTCTTCTTACAGGAAATCCTCTCAGAATCCTTTGGAATGTTTGTCCAAGTGGCCAATATAATATTGGTTGTTTTCTTACCTGTAGTCATAATACATCTAAAGGGCGAAGCATTCAGTTTAAGTAATAAAAAACAAATGGAGGACTAAAATACGTATCTGACTATTAACACTGATCTCTATTGCAGTTGGCGCATCCACTGTATGTACAATTTATTCTCTACTTTTCCTGAAGTTATGGAGCTATGTGCAAACGAATATGTGGTGCCGTCAGACCTATTACCTTAAGCAATACAACCCGCGTGAGCGACGCCCAAGTATAACAGTAGCTGAGTTGCGTAAGTTTCTTAAATATAATATTTTATGAGTAATATTATATAATACTAGCAAACCCGGCCCCCTTCGCTGAGCACACTAAAATAGAATAGATATGGTTTAGAACAGAAAAGATATGGTTTTCATATTATTTATTTCTTTATTCAAGCGCTTTGGCATAAGCAATATTTTTTGTTTTTCTATTTGTTTTTGAGTAAATATAAAATATAAATTGAAAATCAAGAAAAAAGAAGATTGTTTGTAAATTTCAAATTAACGCATATGAATAATCCATGAATTTTTCGTTTCAATTTATATGTTTTATTAAGCATTGGAGCTTTTTTAACCATTATCCATTTATATTTTTCAAAAAAAAAAAAACGAAAAAAATTGTTTTTTCCACGAACACATAATTTCACATGGATTTCACATTAAATTCTCAAATTTCGTAAGAAATTATTCACTGTTCCAAAATCCACTCCAAAAAAATTCACAAACAATTTTTACATGTTGCACTTACGTTTTTTCCTTATGGCATCCAAATCAGAAAGAAATATTGACACATTGTAACTCACACTGTCAATTTGACAGTTCAGTTCCGCCCCAAGCGTTAAAAAAGTAAGCGACATTATGGCTGGCTCAAAAGAACGCTGTACCCGTTGCCACTGCTCCGAATTACAACCAAACTTTACGAAACCCATTTTCAATACTTACTTAACAATGTGCATAAGTTTGGTTTAATTCGGTGCAAAGACACGGCGGGTCCACGTTTTGGCATATATTTCGAGACCCTAGTCATCAATAGGTATGAAAATTACCCCGTATTAAAGCACTTATCAACAGCTTTCATTTGATATCCATATTGTACAAACACATTCTAGGGTCCACGGTCTCTATCTCGAGACCCTAGTCACGGAGCGGATGGAAATACTCTGAACTAAAGCAATCAGCAACAGCTTCCATTTGATACCCATATTGTACATATACATCCGAAGGTTACCCGGGTCCACGTTTTGACCTATATCTCGAGCCCTATTTCCAAAATAAAATATAATCCATGTTACTCGTGATGTAGCTTTCGAATGGTGAAAGAATTTTTAAAATCGGTCCAGTAGTTTTTGAGCCTATTCGTTACAAACAAACAAAGTTTTCCTCTTTATAATATTAGTATAGATTGACTTTATGTTTGTGAATCTTGCAGGAAATGGTTTCATTGATGATGAAGTCGACGAGGATATACCTAAGCTAGTACAATATCCAGACAATCTTTGCTATAAGGACCTATTCTACTTTCTACTTGCTCCAACCTTATGCTATGAGCTAAACTTCCCTAGAACGACACGTGTACGCAAACGTTTCTTGTTGAAGCGCCTGTTAGAGGTACTATTCGGCTTTAATGTTATCATGGCTCTATACCAACAATGGATTATACCATCAGTGCGCAATTCACTTATACCTTTCTCGAATATGGAAATCGGTTTAGCCACTGAGAGGCTACTTAAATTGGCGGTAAGTGGTTTGGTGGCTTGTGAAATTTAAAACTTAATATGCAAATATATTCCCATTCTTATTTCGTGTAGTTACCTAATCACTTAGTTTGGCTGTGCTTCTTCTACTTGCTATTCCATTCATTTCTGAATGCGGTAGGTGAATTATTACATTTCGCAGATCGCAATTTCTATAGTGATTGGTGGAATGCCAATAATATTGATACGTTCTGGCGCACATGGAATATGCCGGTGCATAGGTAAAAAAAATTAATACCATAATATGAAAAAACTTATTTTTACAACTTTCAACTAATCATGTTTAGATGGTGTGTGAGACATCTGTACGTACCTGTGGTAAAAATGGGCTACTCTTCCCCGCAAGCATCAACTATTGTTTTCCTTATAAGCGCCTTCTTCCATGAATACTTGGTAAAAAGCGTTCAATTGTATTTTTCTCTCTATTTGTTCTTATTTTATATTTTTACTAATGTTTATATATGTATGTATATCTCTCAAAAGGTATCCATTCCGCTTCAAACCCACAAGATATGGGCTTTCCTCGGCATGATGGCTCAAATACCGCTTTCGGCGATATCAAAATCAATTGAACGTAAAATGGGACCACGCATGGGCAACATCGTTGTGTGGGCATCGATAATATTGGGGCAACCGCTTTGTATAATGATGTATTACCACGACTATGTTGTGACGCACTACCATGATTCTTTAAATAGTACCGTTTATACTGAGGCCTAGATAATACTACATTTACTTTATTATTTGATAGGAAAGCAAATAGAACCGAGTACTTAGAATGCAGTAGATGCAAAGTTGTTAGGATGGTAGCACACGGGAAAGACAGACAATGCTTTTTTAGGCAAAATAATAAAAACGAACTTTAGAAGCAAATTATTATTATAATTTGTAATTTTTATAACTCAAAAACGCATCATATAAGTGGTGTTTTCTTAATTAAAGTTTGCTACTGAACAAAGAAAACGATAAATTGTATCTACTTTTTAGAGTTTTAGACATAAACTGAATTGTTTTTGCATTTAAAGTAATTTTTGATTGTTAAGTTACACTGCATGCCTTAAAATAAAATACATACCAATATAGTAGTTGGTTTAAGTTTTGTAAATAAATACAATCGAAATAAAATTAAAAAATGAAGAGTGATAAATTAAGTAATCTACAGACCGTTTTAATACCGTTGAACCAGGCAGAGGAAGTAAGTAGTTATAATAAAGAAATCATTACGCCCAAAGCTAATATTACTTTTGGCCAAGGTTATTATAATTTTGTTCACATAACGGTTGAATGTAACAGCATAAAGTAAATATAGGGTTTTCCAATAACAGGTGTTAGAGGTGAATGAATTGCGCTATCGAAAAGTCATTAACGATCTTTTATGGCCGGAATTGGATGGTATTGATCTGGACAACTTGTATTTTCAACAAGACGGCGCACACTGGGGATTTTTGTACAGAGATGCGGAAAAAAGTATACATCCCAAAAAATATTTACATTTTTACTACTAACGAAGTTGTATATATTTTTGTATGAAAGGAACATGTTTAAAAACTAAACTGATCTAACTTAGTATACGTCTTATTATTATAAAATATATTATTTAGAAAAAAAAAAATTTTTTTTAAATTAAAAAATAAGAGGATTATTTATCAATAAATATTAAAATTTAATAAATATGAAAATTGAAAAAAAAAAAAAAATTTAGTTTAATCTATTTATTTAGTAAATTCTTAATTATTAATTTAATTTTATTTTGTTATTTAAACTAAATTTTTTATGCTAAATAATTTAAATTAAATATAGTTATTTTATAGTTAATAGTTCTATTAATTTATTTATATTATTTAAGTTTTATTAATTTATTAAATTTAATGAAAATATTTGAAATGAAATAGGCTGTTTTCATTGAATTTTTATGAGAAAAGGTAAATTTGATTAGGGGTCTTTTTACTTTTAAGGAGAAAATACTAAAATGTTTTATTAAATTTTAAATTTAATTATAAATATTTTATACATAAATAATTATTATTAAGAATTTACTAAATAAATAGATTAAACTAAATTTTTTTAATGTTATTATTATTAATTTTTTTATTATACCTATTCATAAATTTTAATTTTTTTTTTTTTATTAATATAAGCCAGCAAATATTTACGCACAGGATACATGTAAGTTCATAATTCTGAATTACCCTCAAAATGTCAAAACAAAATTAAAAGTGTTTCGTTATCATTATGCACACACTAGAAAGCGTTTAGTTATAATCATTGCCAAAAAATAATCAGTGGCGCCTGGTGGCACCTGAAATTGATTAAAACTGAAAGAGACGCTATTAAGCAACACGTTGATACTAGTTTCTGACCGTAGGTAAATGTAGCTCAACTTGCAGATCCAAGAATATGAAGGAATATGATTTTTTTTTTTCGTAAAATTAATTATAAATAGATAATCAAATGCTTCACAGCCTTTGTTCTTCCGGCTAAAATATATAAAAATATCGTACCCTAATTGAAAAAAATAAAAAATTGGAAGTCGGCTCAAGCAAAAGGAAAAAAAACCACCTTGGGCTTTGAAGTTTTTTCTTAGTCAGTTCAATACTATAAAAAAATTATACTTTTGACATATCTACATATAAAAAAAAACTGTAAGTCGGAGTTTAGTAATTCTTTTTGATTTTATTGTTGGTTCTATTCTGGAATTTAGAAATACCATTAAACATTGCGTAGGTGGTGTGTTGCAAATTTGACTTTCTTCCGCTAAATCCCCAGCGTGCGGCGCTAGGTGCCACACAAGCAACGAAACCATTGATTTTTTACGGGAAAAGTTTCCGGACCGTGTTATCTCTCGAAGAGGTGATCACAATTGGCCACCGAGATCTTGTGATTTAACACCTTGTGACTTTTTTCTTTGGGGTCACGTGAAAGAAAAGGTCTACGCCAGCAGCCCAGGATCGATTCAAGATCTCAAAGATGGAATTCGTGAGGCTATCGAGGACATAGAGCAGCCGCTTTGCAATTCGGCTATGGAAAATTTCATGAAAAGGATATTGGCCTGTAGGCGTGGTCGTGATGGTCATTTGCCTGATGTTATTTTCCACTATTATCGGCATACCTTCCTCTTTATAATGAAATAAACATGCGATCATTTATATTAAAAAATAGCATTTTTCTTTGAATATCGAAATAACACCTCTTATTAAAAATCCTTTATATGTTTGGGGAAAAAGAAATCCATTATTTTCTCGGTGGACTGCTGTAGAGATCGATATGCCGTAAGGGGGTAGTATGGTTAATTCGGTGTAAAACAAGCATATTTTTCGAAATTTTTTTTGTCGACACAATTGATTTATTCAAAATTTTAAAATTACTTCATTATAAAGTCATATTTAAAGAATATTGTGTGAAATTTTCATTGATTTTTATGAAGAAATGAGTTGGTGGCAGCGAATCTTCGCGGACGTCTCATAAAAAAGTTTTATTGCGGTGTCCCCCAGAACTCATTACTGGATCAACTAAAATCAAAAAACCAAATTGATTTCATCAGCTAATAAAGTTTCGCAGGTAACAACGTCGAATTTTTTTTTTTTTTTTTTAATTTTTTAAAGCGCTTTGAAGTCAAAACACCGATTTTTCATAAAAAAAACTTGAAAACTTTGTTGTTTTAAAATATGACAAAATTAAAAAAAAAAAAAACTCGACGTCATTACCTCGTGACTAAAGTAAAGAAACAAAAAAACCAAATTTGAAAAGAATCGGTGCAGTAGATATGAATCTACAGTGGACACCGACCATAAAAAAGGCAAGTGTGAGAAAAACGCGTTTAAAGATTTGTGAAGATTGTGAAATCCGGTTGGAGAGGTAGATACTTAATCCTTTGTGTCTTTGTCAATTTTACTCTAATGCACTTCAAACTTTCACACAATAATCTTAAGATGTTATAGAATAATTTAAAAAAAAAAAAAAAAATGAAAAAAAAAAATACCATACTACCCCCGTAAAGTATTGATCAAACTATTTAAAATTTATACTCGTTGTAAAAGTGACATTACACACTAAAAAAATTCGTTTACTATTTTTTGTTTGTTACATTTAGTTGTGAGTTACAGGGTGTTAACAATGGAAGAGAAAGGGAAAATTCGGTACATTTTATAGAATTTCTTTGATAAAGGCGAAAATACAAACCAGACCGCTGAAATTGTGAATGGTGTTTATGGTGCCGATATTGTAATAGGTTTCGTCGATTCCGATTTGATGTTAAAAAGGGCTATAATGTCGCTAAAATCACAGAAATAATCGAAGTTGACCGGCATGTTAGTAATCGTAGCACCGCCCAGGAGCTAAAGATCGACCATAAAATAGTTTAAATCATTTGCGCAATTTTACGGAAAAAATAGTGGATTTCTTTTTCCCTACGCTAATATATACATACATTATACACCAAAATGCTCAGAATGATGCAAGGAGTCGATTTAGGTATATCTGTCCGCTTGTCAGTTACTCTTTGTTTGGTATTGAAAATGGGCGAAATCGGGGAATGACCAGATCCGTCTCCTACATAACGGTAATTTTCAAAAAAATACAAAAAAACGTTATATCCCTACCATAAATGAAGAAACAATCTTGCACTAGCTGAAAAAAAATTTGCTTATCCCTTCTAACATTAATTTTAGCATCAAATTTTGAACATCACTATCCCTACTGCAGTATATAGGTATATATATACAGGGTTGGCCATATTAAACTGACCCATGTGATTATTAAAAAAATATGGAAAAAGAAACATAATCGACCATCACAAAATCGGTTATCATGGCCCGATAACGCTCTTGATTGACGGTCAATGGTTGGTGTTGACCATTTTCAAAGAAGAACGGCCCAATGACCATATCAGCGCAAATGCCACACCAGACTGTAACTTTTTGGTCGTGGAGAGGTACCTCTTCAATAATTTGAGGGTTTTCAGTGGCGTAGAAACGGCAATTTTGCTTATTCACAGTTCCGTTCAAGGAGAAATGGGTCTCATCACTCATAATGATTTGATGCCAAAAATCCTCATCAGTTTGGGCCATTCGGACGACAAAATTGGCATATTCCAAGCGACGAGGCTTATCGGCCGGCAACAGTTGTTGATTTAGTTGTATTTTGTACGGGAATATCCCCAAATCCAAACGAATGATACGTCGTAGAGTGGTCCGAGGGATGTCCAACTGAGCAGAACGACGATTACCTGACGTTCGCGGCGATGACTCGATACTGGCTCGTACGGCCGCGATATTTTCGTTAGATCGTCTTGGCCGCTTTTTATTTGGACGTCGGGTATTAGCCACAGTGCCGGAAGACAAAAATCTTTTGTGCATTTGCTTGATTGCGTTCTTTGACGGCGCACTTTTCACTTTATTTTTTTTTCTCCACGCACGTTGCGTTTTTACAATCGAGAAGGAATTTTGAATGTACAGCTGAACAATTTCAGCGCGTTCTATTGGGGTGTACTGTTTCATGGTATAAATCTCCTTCGACTGACGCTTCCAACGCGATATGTCATTAGCTGATCTGAAATTACAGTAAAAAGTTATAGGGTTACTCAATGGGTCAGTTTAATATGGCCAACCCTGTATGTATGTACAAAAGTTAGTCACGTGTACTGGCGAACATACATATACATATTTAAATGCATACATATGTAGATGAGAACTTTTTTTGCATTTGTTTGGCAGGCATTCGATCGTTTGGCTAATTATATGTGAAACTTGTAAGTGAAAGATACACCCAAGTTAAAACGTATCGGTAATATATGTAAAAACGTAATATATTTCTAGACGCATAATTATTCATGACAATTCTAATATTAAAATACAAATATATGTATATTTCTTAATACACAAAACCAGATACAGCCGTTGTTGCGTTTTCAGTGTTACTACCCGCTGCTCCGAATTTTTGCAAGGGTACAATCGACACCTTTAGATCACGATTGGATGGTTTTCGTAATTCGATTGCGGCATGTTTTAGCTGTAAGCTGCTTTCTGGATTTGAACCCATCGTAAGTTGTGCGCTTTCCTTTTCAAAAAGTGTGGCCATAGCTTCGAGTAGTTCGACAAAGCCAATAGACAGAGCGGCACGCCGTATGCGATTTAATTCCTTAAAGAAATGCTGCGTCTTTTCTGGCATTTTCTTAGCATGGCGCAGTACTTTTTGTACGTCAGACTGCAAACTAACCTGTTTAATCCACACCACACAACTTTGTGAATATGAACGCTTATCGGCTTTAACCGGGAACGCACTTGTTTCCCCAGGCATTAGATCTTCAACAAATCCCAATAGTTGCAGATCACCCAACCAAGGAATGACATTATTTCCCGGCGGTAAGATGTTTAGCATTAAATTCGACTTTTTCTTACTATCAGCATAGGAATATAAAAAGCCGTACCAATTATCATTCAGTAAGACTAATGCCGCTAAGTTTTCCACTTTCATAGCGCCATGCAATAATACGCACATTGACTCCTTCTCTGCAGCACTAGTTACTGTGCCGCTATTAGATTTACTGAGATTTGCCTCGGCATCCTCACTGCTCTCATCACCGTCTTTAACTTCTTTTGTGTAGAAATCGCGGATATCCTGTTCCAGTTTTTCATACTCATAATTTGGCTGGTTTACATCTAAAACGGGTTTAGTATTAACGCTTGCATTTCCGCTTGATGAAGATTTTGATGAACCGGATTTCTCAGATGAACGTCTTGTTGGCTTTTCCCGGTCTACTTTTGGAATGACTAAATGACGACTTAGAGAAGCCGGAGAACCAATCTCAGAAAGCGACAAATAACCGCTTACTTCGATTTTCTGAGCTATCTTTAACTCGTTTTTTACACCACCTTCAGTTTTATATAGCGCCGGTGGGGGCCAAATTAGTACAGGGCATTCCAAACGGAAGTAACCACCAACTTTTAATATCACTTCATAAGGTTTAAAATTAGTCTCACAAACGCGCTCAATTAACTCGAACATAGCAGTGCGACCTAACTCACTCTTATGGGTTGAATGAGAAGTCGTGGTTGCAATTGACGTGCCAGCACTGGTATTAGCTGCGGATTTGCTTGTATCGTTTGTATTTTCCGTCGCTTCAATTGCATCTTTTGGAGATTTCGGCATGTAAAGTTGACCTATGCAAAAAGAAATGCGATTCCATTTATAAGCAAGAAGTTTATTTACGCACAAAATTTCTCAAAGATACAAACCTTTCAATCCAGTGAAGTCAATAAGCTGCTGATATAAAAGAATTGCACGTGTGAAGTAATAATCATTATGAACACCCATGCAAATAAAATTCAACTTCACTGCCTTTAGCTGCGTAATCCAATCAAATGCAGCATCGTCTTCCTTGTCCACGTAACTTTTAAAAAACTCTTTGAGTGCCGTGCTGCCAAAACTAACGAAAAATATTAATATTATTGTCATTTATCTCATCCAAATCTCATTTTTTTGTACTTACCCCAAACCACAGTCCGTGAACACTACAACTTGACAGTAGTTTTGTGTGCCCCAGTTAGTAGACAAAATACTGGCCACATTTTTTAACATACTTATGAGACAAAGTTTGTCGCCAGGTTCCACCTTTTTAACCGCCTGGCGAATTACATCGTAATCCCGAGTAAAGTCAACTTTTACCTCTAAAGTCGATGAATAGGTAATGAGTGAAACATATTCTAATTTCGATGTAGCCGACAAATGTTCCAGCAGTTGTGAGATTCCTTTTAGCGCCAGCTGGTGATAAGTGAGTGAATTTTCTTCGCTGCGCCCCGGAATCTGCCGTTGCATGGACAAAGACACTGTACAGCAAAGAAAAATTAAACTTTTGTAGATGTTATAAATTGTTTATGCTAACCATCCAATGCAATAATCGTAGGCATTCTGACTTCTTGACAATTCTTACGAAGACACTTGTCACGAAGCTACAGGTTAACAATCCGAGCGCAACTTTAATTATACAGCAAAATAATTTTGGGGAATAATAATTTACACTTCAGATTCTAAAGTAACTTGAACATTTATTTAGACTTCGACTCTAAAGTATATTCAACCGGTAATCAAACAGAAGGCGCATTTATAAATTTTGTTTTTATACTACCGCTATCAGCTTGTATGAATTCGCTCAATAAAACAGCTGTTTTTAAAGCATTGTAGCAGAGTTATCGAACTTAAAAAATATGAAATCAATTTAAATTTTCAAAAATACAAAGATTTTCGTGTTAGGATTGCAAAATTGTAAATTTATTGTGCGAATAGTCTATAGTTGCGCTTATAATTTAGGGCACAAAAATAAATGAAGCTTTTCTATTTCAGTTTCTTCACCTCAAATATTTATTTGGGGAGAAAGTAATTTTATTCGAGCTGAAAATTTTAGTACATACAAACAGGCTCAGAATATATTATGTGCACATTTTTCTGCATATACTATTAAATATTTTTGGAAAATCATATGCATTTTTTGTTTTTCTAAGCTAATGATCGTATATTTAGATAATGATTTCACAGTTTTAGCTCTTGCCCAGCAATTTGAAATAAACTCTACATCAGTGATGCGATTTGAAAGGAGTAAGTTTTAGAAAATGAGCCTTAAATTATCCGATCCAAATAATATTTATATCATAGAGTTATCTGTGGAGCTACAACGAACTGTGTCTTCAGCGAAAGTATTATAATCTATTCCAAGTTACGAAAAATAAAACTAAATAATATATATATAACACATTTAAATATAACTATATAACCATTGTGGAAAAAATTAGAGGAACAACAAAACCAGAAGAACTGCGTCCTATAAACACATTGCAATGTGATGAAAAAATAATTGAAACAATAGCCAAAGACCAACTGCTACAGTATCTTGATGACCATCAAATGATAATACAGGAACAATCGGGGTTTAGATCTAAGCACTCGTGTGAATCGGCAATAAACTTGGTAATTTCAGAGTGGAAAGAAAATTTGTCAAAGAAGGAGATTACAATATCAGTTTTTTTAGACTTGAAAAGAGCTTTTGAAACCGTAGACAGAGAAAATTTAATAAAGAAGCTACACAATGTTGGCGTACAAAACCAATCTTTAAATTGGTTTGAAAGTTATCTAAGCGGTAGAAGACAAAAAACGGTAATAGGAGATGCTGTCTCTTCAGAAATAGATGTTCCAATAGGATTGCAACAGGGCTCGGTGCTCGCACCAATATTATTCATAGTATACATCAATGATGTTATTAAATACCTAAAATTTTGTAAAATTCGTCTATTCGCGGATGATGCCTTATTAACTCTGAGTGCTCCAACAATGGAAGAAGCTATATCTAAAGTGCAAACAGATTTAAATATGATATACATATGGCTGTGCCACAACAAACTGAAAATTAACATCGATAAGACAAAATATATGCTGATGACAAGAAGAACAGTGGATCCAGACACTATAACACTGAATATTGCAAATAATCCCTTGCAAAGAGTTGATAAAATAAAGTATTTGGGAATAATAATTGATGATAAGCTAAAATTCGATGAGCACTTGAAATATACAGAGGCGAAACTAGGTAAAAAGATAGGTATTATGTTTCGCTCATGTAAATTTATCAGCAAGAAATACAAAATTATGGTGTATAGATCAATGATTGAGCCTCACTTCATTTACTGTCCGACAATTCTATTTACGTTCACCGACACTCAAATCTCGAATCTACAAAAGAAACAAAATAAAGCGATGCGTTTTATTTTAAGAAAACGGTACGACACGCCTATTCTAGAAATGCTTAGAGAATTGAATTGGCTCAGTGTGAAACAACTAGTGACATACTACACTTTGAAATTCATACATAATATAAAATTAGGCAATCTACCTGGATATCTAAGTAATAGAATGATATACAACAGTGAAATTCACAACTATCAAACAAGGAACAGAAATAATTTTCACGTCCCAATAGCCAGAAATGAATTGGACAGGAGGAGCTTATACTGTAGAGGAGTTAGAGCATATAATGAATTACCTGTACACTTAAAAAACTGTGAGAGTCCAGAAATATTTAAGAAACTTTTATATGAGTATTCTAAGCTTTCCATAGCATTTAGATAGTTAGAAATATATAATTGAAATTTATTGTGCCAATAATACCCATCTTATGTACTTGAAGTTTGTTCAGTATATACTTTATATCTTTTAATAGTTTTAATGTAATTTTGCCAATATTATCTAGGTCTATAAGACCGTAATAAATAAATAAATAAATAAAAACAAATTAAATTTAGTAATTAATTCACAATTAATTCATTAAGTGAAACAATTTCTTGTTTTAATATTAGACTTGGCAATTTCCGCTAATAACTTCTATACCATTATTTACATTCAAATATTAATTAAAATTACTTTTTTAAACCGTTCGCAGTTTGTTTCCATTTAAATAAGAAAATACTTTTTTGCCACCATTTTTACCAAAAAGGATTTAATTTGTTCCACTTTATTCACCTTCTTAAATACAACCTTTTGTAAGGGAGTGTCAAAAATCGAATGTCAGTAGTGAGCAAACCTTAAATAATTGAATCATGGTACGATACCATGTAGTATTTCACGAATTCGCTTGTAAAATAAAGTAATAATAATAATAATAAAGGAAGAAATAAGATTAAGAAGTTTTTTTTTTATTTTTGTAATATTTTTATACAGATTATTAGATATTATTTTTGATGTTAATATTATTGTGTATCGATATTCTCTACACAAATTGCATCACCTAAACCCTACTTTAGTATAAGCCAATTTCTTTCAAATCTTATTCTATTACACTAATTGTGCGAACAAAGTTTCCGAACGGTGCCATTTTTATATTTTACCGCCACCGCATTCCAAACTTACAAAACAGAAAGAGATAGTTATATACATTACAGGGTAAATACAATATTGTCTTGTCGATTACCATCGTTAATTTTGGCCAGAGTAGTTGGTTACAATCTGGATAATTATATATTTTAAAACTTCAAGTACACAATAAAAACCAGGTTGTTTTGCATAAAAAGTGTTGCAAAATGGATTTAAGATAGTGGAAATTGACATGTAATTGAATTTGTGAAGAAGTTTTCAGGGTAAGACGGCATACAAGAGTTGGAAAAAGTGTGTTTAGCTGGCGGCTGGATTTCGTTTTATTCGTGTCTGTGTTGTCGTTGTCGTTTGTGGCGGCGGCGGCGGCGTGTATGTTTATTGCGAGAAAAATGCGTGTTTAGGCCTTGTCAAATAATTGGGAATTACATACTTCAATTAAATGGCAACAAAAACATTTGAATACAAAATTTTCCAATATATTTCGTTCATGTAAAGATTTTGGAAGCTCAAAGATTCGGTTAAATTGTTAGCATCTGCGGCCGCTTTGAATTATTTACCATGCGTACATTCAGCAAATATATATAATATACAAGACACAGAAGCGCATTTTATTCGGGCAGTGGTAGTGGAAATGACGAGCGATACTTTGGTTGATCAAAAACTAGTATTCTTCCACTGGTTGGATAAGTAGATATATTTGTGAATTTTTTATGTGGGCATGGCACTGCAAACTTTTTAATGTTGCATACAAAATTTTTAAGGCAAAATGAAGTGCTTTGTTAAGGATATTAAATTTCTGAAAATTTCTAAAAGAATGTAAAAAAAAAATTAGAAGTTACAAGTAAACTTATTATTGCTAGAGGCAATAAATAGATAATATATATATACAAATTTGTATGTATATAATTGGCGCTTGCATCCTTTGTTGGATGTTTGGCCGAGCTCCTCCAAGCTTTGTTGTGCGCCTTTATGTTGTTTCACAAAAGGAAATATCTACAGTTTTTTGCCGCCTGCGAGTTTGGCAGCTGGTTTTTAATAGAAGCTTTTTCATAAGTAGAATAAATAAGTTTATTATAGGTGTAATTTTGTTTTTGCTGATTTATTATATATTATTTGTTTGTAATTTTATATGTTGAAGCAAAAATATTGCAAAACTGAATATTTATTCGATTTTAGAGTTGCCGTTGAAACAACATAAAACATTTCAGTCAAAGTTTTTTGAGAGGTTCTCTTTGTTGGACAGTTCTTGGCTGTATATAGATTCGGGTAATACCGGGTACGTAGATCAATTTGCCTTTAGAACGTGCGATTTCAAAATCTAACCAATTTAATGTAACGAAACGTCCAAAAGAACCAAGTCAGGATTTCTGGCATGTCATGAGAGGAACGCAATATCGCTAGAACTCGCAAAGAACAGTGAAGTTGCGTTGTTTATTAAGTTGTAGCATCTCCATAAATTTTAGGTGGAATAGTTCTTAGCCAGCCACTATAGCCAAGTGGAATGGCGCGTGCTTACCATGCGCGAGTCCTCATAAAAAAATATCTGCCGCTCGGAGTTGGCTTAAAACTGTAGATCCCTCCATTTGTGCAACAACACCAAGACGCACGCCACAAATAAGTGGAGGAGCTCGGCCAAACACCTAACAGAAGTGTACGCGCAAATGACTTATTTTTATTTTATTTTTATTATTCCAAAATACTTTCAATTCACGAAGCTAACGCTTGCCGCAGGAAGATGCTCTTTGTCCCCACTAGTCCATACATTCTTTCAAACCACTTAATGCAAAATTTAACTGAGAAACACTTTAACTAACTCTGCCTTTCAACTTGTACTTGTATTATTTAGTTACTTGCATCACAGTAAATTGTATATATTAGCTTGAAAAGCTGATTTAAAGACGAAATCTATAAATGAGCAGCTTACATTAAGCGTGTCTTACAATGAATCCCTCCGAGTTGCGTATGATGTGGATGAGTCATTATAATCCAGAACGCATCACAGTGGAGGACGCACCTTCATTCTTTGGACATCCATCAGTGGGACTTTCTGTAATGGATGATTTAGCTTCACATCAACAAACAATGGTATGTATAACAACGCATTTGTATCTCCCTCATGCTTCATAAACACTATTTCATAGCCGTACGTAGGTACATATGTAAATGAATAACTTAAAGGTACATATGGAACATTTGGAGTCGTGTGCATTTCATTTACGGTTGAATTTTAAATCTTCAATTGCATCTTATTTACTATAATTTCACTCATTTATTTCTAAAAAAATCTTTCTTTTTCTTTTCATATGTTTTTATCTTGCTGTGTTTGATCATTTACTCCTCCCCAAAATCATAAAAATAATTAATTGAAACTACCGAAATTTGTATAAATCCAAAATAATGTAAAATAACATATTGACGCGTTAATTATTTATGTAAAAATTTTACACAAATAAACTAAAATATTTCGTCGGTAACAACACACTATTCAACGAACAAAATATCGACGTGTTATATTTTATGGTGCTAACATAAAAAAAAAATGTGAACCTGACGCGCGTTGCATACCTGTTCGTAAAAACAAAAATACAAATCGAAAATAAAAAAGGACTTGAATCCAATGATGAGCATTGTTGGGGGGGATTTTAGTGGTCAGGCGGCAGCAGCAGCAGCGGCGGCGGCTGCATTAGGCGTACAACCAACAGCTCTAATTGCGGCAAACTCGAATGACATTTACGGCCTGGCACAAGTTGGCGGATTGCACCAGCAATTGCTTCAACAATCTGCAGCAGCCGTTTTTCAAAATTATACAGAGGTCATTGATGATGATGATGCTACCGGCGGAGTCGTTATAAGTGGTGGCAGTGGTGGCAATGTCAGCATTATAGATAAGTCTTTAGCTACACAATTTGTGCATAGCGATGAGCCACAGCCTATATACGATCAGTTGGAGGATGGCGGCTACGATGATGGCCTGGCACCAAAACAGGAAATTATCAATATTGATGATTTTGTTATGATGACTGACTCCAATTCGTACGATGGTACAGAATTCATGACTGATGAGAGAGATATGGCCGAAGGTAGTAGTGGTGGCGTTGATATTGCTCATGCACATGGTATGGATGAAAATGGTGTATTGGTGCCATTGGACAGTGCGCACAAATTAATGGGCGATAGTGGCGATGATTTGTTGGTGCCCGCCTCCACATCCGCCGCATTACAGGCAGCAACGTCAACCTCGTCAAGGGGAATTGGTGGTGGTGTTGGAGGACCAGGGCACCATCGCTCATCGCAACGTAAGACCCGCAAAATTGAGCCGGTCAACAGACCAGGACTGGTGCTGAAGACACCAATAGCATATAAGGGGAACATAGATCCATCGGTTATACCAATTCAAAAAGATGGCATGGGTATGTTTTTATTTATGGCTTTTGAAATTGAATAGATTTGTTTGTTTTTTTCATTCAATATTTTTTTTTATTTATATAGTTATTAAAAACATATTTAATAAAGGCTATCCCACAACACCTCGCCTTAAGGTATAGAAATTTCAAAGTTAATATCTTGTGCATTTACATTTCTGATTACTTTTTACTTATGCCGATTTTTTGGACTTTAGAACAATAATTGTCTATGAAGCTCCTTTGGGCTATAGTATGATCATGTGATATATAGTTCCTGTATACAATCAACCACCAAATTTTATACTTTTCTGATAGTAATTTTAATATACACAATGTACGTCCTTAATTTTTCGCTTTATGCTATATAATCGAAAAAGAATATATAAGATTTGTTATTTTCCATGAAATATACATAAGTCCTCCACCACCCTTCTCTGACGAAACCCTTTTTTACGGCGCCTAATTTTTACAAAGTAATATGAGTTGCATTGAATTTGATTTTTTAGCTTTAAAACACACCTAGTAATTCTCCACTCCACCCTTTTCGAAAAAAAAAATTATAAATTTATATTCTCTCTTTCATGTTTATCACTGACTCCTTGCTCTTATTTTCTTCTTTTGCAGCCGTCTGTGAGCGCTGCGGTGCCATCGGTGTAAAGCACACATTCTATACTAAATCTCGGCGATTTTGCAGCATGTCCTGTGCACGTGGTGAACTTTATTCTTTGGTAGTCAACAACACAAAAATGGCTGGTGGTGCGCAGCAACAACAGACAATTTCTAATTCACCTGTACATGACAATGTTGATGGCGCTACTTGCAGTAACAATGGTAATAGCAACGACACACAACAACAACACGACACTCAACGCCAACAATCCGATATTGAGTTGGCGTTACGTGTTGCTCATATTAAGAATTCGAATTATCGTTTTCGCATCACAGACCAATCGAAAATTACCCAAATCAATGGTTTTGGCGAGCCAATCATGTCCACCGAATTGACAGGGATGGATGACACTGGGGGACTAGCAGCACTAAATAGTGAGGATGGAGCTTTGAGTTTAAGTGCGGCCGGTTTGGTTGCCACGCCAAAGGCTCTCCAAATGTATCGGGATGTTTTGCCACAAGAGGACCTGCCACAAATACCGAAATTCGAACGTCTGCCCGTTTCGTGCCCGCAAATGGAAAAGATTATTAGTATACGTCGGCGCATGTACGATCCGACGCACTCATTCGATTGGACACAGCGTTTGTCACATGCCAATTTTTTTGCTGCCCCTGTTACTTGCTTCCCACATGCACCTGGCTATGAGGTGTGGGACAGCATCGGAATTGACATGAAGGTGGAAGTGGAGAACACGGATTGTGATACCACGGAGGTGATACAGCCGGGGCAGACGCCACATTCATTCTGGGTTGCGACCATCTTAAATATTTGCGGGTACAAAGCATTAATGCGATACGAAGGTAAGTGTAGGCTTTGTAAATTACTAATGTAGAAAATCTAGTAGCAATTGTACTAGTAAATATAATATTAAAAATAGAAACATTTGGAAACAAAATGAAGTGAAAATACTACCAATCATAATATCAGCAACCGGAATAATGAACAAAACTTGTATACAAAAAATAAAATCAATAAATATAGACCAAGGCGAATCTATTAAAGGTGGTATCAGCTGGTATATTTTTTCCTTTCGCCGTGTCCATGTGGCTGTCAGCCCAGACTGAAACAAGGCGAATTTATTCTTAGTTTTCTACTTTGTCAATACTTTTCTTTGACAATCAGAAGTACAAAATATTGTTGTTGGTCTAGTACCACCACCTTTAATGAATGCGCCTTGATATAGACGAAAAAATACATGAGCAACTACAAAAAGCTGTCATACTGAAAACGTGTAATATATAATAGTAAGGTGCTTTTTGAATCAGAACCATTAGTACATCATAACATAAAACATTGATATCGATATCCGGGACACATGTTATCTGCGGTAGTTGCGAATGCTACCGAGATTTATAAACTCTATAGTAAAAATAATAACAGTAAAAATATTATATATTAGTTTGGGGGAAAAATAAACCCATTTCTTTTGCGCAAATGGTTTAAAACTGTTTAGCTCCTGGGTAATGCTACGACTACTAATATGCCGGCCAACTTCGATTATTTCTGTGGTTTTATCGATAATTTCGTCATTTTTTACATCAAAAATGCCTGAACAGAATCAACAAAACCAAATTTGCACGCCATTAGCTGTTACAGTATCTGCATCATAAATACCGTTCACAAGTTTAGCGATCTGGTTGCATTTTCGACTTAATCGAAGAAAAACTGTAAAATGTACCAAATTTTCTCTTCGTTAACACCCTGTAACTCACAACTGCATGGAGCAAATTAAAAACAGCAAACGAATTTTTTTTTAGTGTGAAATGTCACCTCCGCAACGAGTATAAACTTAAAATTATTTGAACGATACTTCACAAGATAACGATCACTACAGCCATCTACCGAGAAAATAATGGATTTCTTTTTCCCCAAACTAATATTATATATTATAAACAAAATAATAATAATAATTGGCTCATAAACACCTGCCGAAGAAGGCCAAAATTATTTGTACTGTCCTACAAAGGGAGTTTTATTACGCCTTAGACTGATAGATGTTACCTTTTTTTATTTTTTTTTTCACACTAAAAATTCAGTTGAGGGTTTTTTTATTTTTATTTAAAGTTGTAATTCAGAAAAATTAAAGATAAAAACAGCGGTATACCTTTGTTCAAGTTTTCTTAAGAAAAAAAAAAACATGCTCTTTCATTGCAGGCTTTGATGAGCCCACTCATGATTTCTGGGTAAATCTCTGCAATGCAGAAGTGCATTCGGTCGGTTGGTGCGCGACGCGCGGCAAACCTCTCATACCGCCTCGCACTATAGAGAATAAATACAAAGATTGGAAGGATTTTCTTGTGGAACGTTTGTCTGGCGCGCGTACACTGCCGTCCAGCTTTTATAATAAAATCAATGACAGCATGCAGTCTCGTTTTCGGCTGAGCTTGAATTTGGAATGTGTAGACAAAGATCGAATCTCACAGGTTCGCCTTGCAACAGTGACGAAAATTGTAGGTAAACGCCTGTTCTTGCGATACTTTGATTCGGATGACGGATTTTGGTGTCACGAGGATTCTCCTATAATACATCCCGTTGGCTGGGCGACCACAGTAGGACATAATTTGGCCGCACCGCAGGACTATTTGGAGCGAATGCTGGGTAGTACAAGCCAAATCTCTTTTAACTACTGAAAAAATAATCGTATATTTCTCGCCTTTATTATAGCGGGTCGTGAAGCGATGATTGAAGTGCATGAAGATGACGCTACAATTGAGCTTTTCAAAATGAATTTCACTTTCGAAGAATATTATATGGATGGCAAAGGGAATGGTTTTGTGGAAGGCATGAAATTGGAGGCTGTCGATCCGCTTAACCTTTCTTCAATTTGTGCTGCTACTGTAATGGCCGTCCTAAAGTTTGGTTACATAATGATACGCATCGATTCATATCAACCAGATGCAACTGGGTCAGATTGGTGAGCTCGACGCACTTGTTAGAGCAATAAAAATTGACAGCTTTTCAATTAAATTAAAATATTTTCAGGTTTTGTTATCACGAGAAGTCGCCCAGCATATTTCCAGTAGGCTTCTGCGCATCCAACTCCATCACATTAACGCCACCCAATGGGTATGATGTGAACACCTTTAGCTGGGAAACGTATTTGCAGGAAACAGGTAGCATTGCAGCTGGTCAACATTTGTTTCACCGCATTGTGCCCAATCATGGTTTTGAGGCGAGTTTTTAAACGCGTTACACTTTAATAGATATTTTACAACTTCTTTTTGTTTCAAATTATTTAGGTCGGTATGAGTCTTGAGTGTGCTGATCTCATGGATCCGCGCTTGGTATGTGTGGCGACAGTGGCACGCGTAGTTGGACGTTTGCTCAAAATACACTTCGATGGTTGGACCGATGAGTACGACCAATGGCTAGATTGCGAATCGCCAGATGTATATCCGGTTGGCTGGTGCGTGCTAGTCAATCACAAGCTTGAGGGTCCACCCGTTACAGTACAATCAACAGCAAAGACGAACACGAAAGCGAAAAGTCCGAAGAAACGCAAGAAAAAATCAAATTTAAAAGGTGAAAATTCAAATATAGGTATGTTAACTTTCAATGTAATGCAAATAAAGAGAAACCGTTATTATTCATATGTCTAAATAAAATAGCAAAACCGCGTACAATTGCTTTGAAAACGAATCCACACCTTCCAAAATTGAGCATTAAGCTGGAACTTAAACCGGAACATCATAATGCCGCCTTCTACGAAGATAACCACGAAGATGACGACGATGATATTGAATATGAGGAAGACAGTACGAGTCATCGTTCTGGCCAATCCACTCCATTATCACACAATGATGGCAGTCAACAGGCGTTAATCGAGAAGGCAACGGCAGTACAGCAAGTGCTAGCGACTCAACCGCCAGCGCCAACGCGATGTTCAAATGCAGTTGTAAAAAAATCGGTGTCACCAGCACCGCCCGTTGTAGGACGCAAGGCTACCAGTTATATTGGGGTAAGTTTGTTGAAGTTTTAGAGAGCAAATGTATGACAATATTTTTGTTATCGATAACAGAGAGGAGAAATTAATTTTTGGCCGTATACGAAACTAGTTATAATATTATCAATCAATTAAGAAAATCTTCTATACCACAGAGAGGTCTTAATATTAGTTTGGGGAAAAATAAATCCATTATTTTTGCGTAAAATTTTTGCGCACATGGTTTAAAACTGTTTTATAGTCGATCTTTAGCTCCTGGGCGATGCATCGACTACTAACATGCCGGTCAACTTTGATTGTGATTTTATCGAAATTTTCTTCAATATCAAAAATGCCTGAACGGAGTCGACGGAACCAAAATTGCACGTAATTAGTTGTTAAAGTTGAAAAGCCGCAGCTTGCCACAAAATATACAGTATCGCCCTTGTCATATAATATAGTCTATGTGATCAAATTGTTCCCATAAATTTCACTATAAAAAAGGGAACAAAGTGGGACAATTTTTTCCTGTATTGTATTGCAATTTATGGGAATATTTGCTCACATGGAACTCACGATAAAGCCGAATGAATACCAGATAAGAAAGTTATCCGCCCCATTGTAAATTTTGGATACGCGCCGGTTTTGCAAAGGAAGTGTTAAATCCGAAATTTGACCTTTTTTTATTGACTACTTTTTTTTCTTGAGTACTATTTTTGCATGACTACTTTTTTTTACTTGAATGCTTTTTTTTCTTGAGTAATATTTTTGCATGACTACTTTTTTTTACATGAATACTTTTTTTTTCTTGACTACTTCTTTTACTTGATTACTTGTTTTTTATTTGATTACTGTTTATTTTTGAGAAATCTTTTTTTAATTGACTACTTTTTTCTTTTTGACAATTTTTTTTTACTTAACTACTTTTTTCTTTTTGACAATTGTTTTTTTACTTGACTACTTTTTTTTTACTTGATTACTTGTTTTATATTACTACTTTTTTTACTTAACTACTTTTCTTTTTACTTGAATACGTTTTGTTTTCTTGACTATTTTTTTGTCCTTGATTGCGTCTATTTTAATTTTACTACATTTTTCTTTTAGATAAGTTTTTTTTACTTTACTACTTTTTTCTTTTAAGCAAGTTTTTTTTAACTTGACTACTTTTTTTTGTACGTGACTACTTTTTTCGACCAATTTGTTTTTTTTTACCGGATTACTTTATTTTACTTTTTAACTGACTACTTTTGTTTTAATTTACTGTTTTTCTTAACTGACTACTTTTGCTTTAATTTACTACTTTTTTACTTGACTGTTTTTTTTTACTCGACTACTTTTTTTTTGACGTGACGACTTTGTTTTTATTTGACTACTTTTTTTAAGTCACATTTTTTTTTATGTGACTACTTTTTTTACTTGACTTCTTTTATTTACTTAACTACATTTTTTTTAATAAACTAGTTTTTTTACTTGACTAATTTTTCACATGCCTCTTTTTTCCCTTTACGTTACTACTTTCTTTTACTTGACTACTTACTTCACATGTTGCAGTTGTAGCATAAAGTTGCCGGGTGTCTTAAAAAATTGATACATTTTAACTCCACAAGTATTGTAATGCATTACATATAAATTACAATAAATGCATTTTCATATATCAACCGAATTAACTTTACCCAAATTTAATAAGAAAAATATGCAATATGTATTTATTTTCCCCAATTTTTTCTTCCGATAGAACTCCTCCGTTTGCAATAGCAAATACATTCCGCGTCTCATTGAATCATCCTCGAATGACAACAATAGCAGCAGCAGTAGCACCAACAATAATAGTCAAAACGCGGATCCGCACGCTGACCTCATACCCGACACATGGAACGTCTACGATGTGTCGCAGTTTTTGCGCGTCAATGATTGCACGGCGCACTGTGACACATTTTTACGGAACAAGATTGATGGTAAACGTTTGCTCCAACTTTCCAAGGATGAAATAATTACGTTGCTTGGTATGAAGGTGGGTCCCGCGCTAAAGATCTCCGATTTGATACAGCAGCTGAAGTGCAGAGTTAACCCGGGCAAGTCCAGGTTGCATAAGGCAAACAAAACGTTTTTATAGTGCCTTTTGAAGCGACCGCATCAGTTATTATCATCAAAACCACCCAAGCCAATATTTCGGCCTAAGCTCTCTTCACATAGAAACTCGTCACAATACTGCAAAGTATTTAATATAAACACAATAACCATTATATGATTACCTTATCATGTGAGAGTGCCTCCAATGTATGCTGAAATCTATTTAAATATGCTATCAGTGAGAAAACAAAGAATTCATAATTGATTAAACGAGACGGGTTAGCTGACACTGACAATTGATTTATAATAGAACTATACGTTTTTGAGTTTTAGTTAAGAAGAAATAAGCTGAAATAGCCAACTGTACGAAAAAAGCACTAAAAAGAAAAAAACAGAAAAAAGAAGAAAAACGAGGAAATCCCAACAAGGAAGAAATGAAAATACCTATATGTATGTTTAATTAAAGTTTTCTTTTCTGACGTAGAGTAGATACTTACTTTATAAAATTTTCACTTCATATATATTTTTAATACCTAGTACACCGTAGTACAGTAACTCTATTTTAGCTAAACACATGAAGATACAGTTTGTCTTATATATAATTGTATGCAATTTTTTCTGTTCAAGAGAAAACGAAGTAAATTATAAAAATTTAGCACATCCGTAGACTGAAAAATAATGATGAAAAGAAAATAGCAAGCACACCTTATTGCGCTAACAACAAAACCACAATCAATGAACTTTACACTACATAACATTTTCTAATGTTAGGCATAATATAGGTCTACTCGTAACACAAAATAACAACAACCACGCAATATAAATGCCTTTTCTTTATAAAATCAACTGGATAAATATTTTACTAAGAAATTGATTCTTTAAAACCTCAAATACAAAATTTGTTGGACCGAAACCAACGCCCAACAACATAATATATTGAAGATGCACCTTTGCACATGGAATAAGTATTTTTTAAAATTTCTGCTAAAATAAAAACTTGACTATTTAAAAATGCAACTGTTTGCCAAAAAAAAAAAATTTGAATACTGGTAAAATTCGTAGCTAAATTTATCACTTTTGAATGCTTAATTTGAAATGGTGTAGGGCTTCATCTACTAAAATTTTCTAATGCCACCGCGTAAAGGCGCTACTTTTCAGGTATGTACGTCAACGACACACATAATTTGCGGGAAAGATTCTGTTGCATGCGGGGTAATTTGGGGTAGTGACCTTACATACATTTTTGTTTTTTAGGAAAAAATTAAAGAACTAGGATTGTTGATATATCGCTTCTGACAGTCCTCTTTAATTCTTATCGATACTTTTAGTTATCAGTTACGTGGAGAGATTAATTGAAAGGCAAACTGAATTAAAATTGATTAAAAAACTACATACTTGTTTGTAAGTTAATATTTTTTTATTTTATTGTAAACAATCAAGTGCTGGCTGGTGCTTTCCATTAAAATTGTGAAAAGCAACAAATATATGTACTAATAAAGTATGACATAATTTGAAAGAAATTGAAAAAAACTGTGTTGGCCGATTTATCGATATTTTGAAAACGCAACAACATTTCCATCACTCAATATGTGATAAATATTTTGAAAAATATCAACAATCCTAAATAAAACACCGTTAACAGCATGCGCGAACCCATAAAACTATCACTTTTAATGGGGTTTACATATCGCACCCTAAATACAAAAGGGTCAAAACTCAAAATGTACTTCTGCTCAAATATGAACGAGACGTTATCAATAAAACGGTCCGCGGATGACATATGGCAAAAATAAATTTTTTGTTTTTTTGGTAGGACTGTTATAAGCTTACATGGCAAATTTCAGCGTGATATGTCACATAGTTTGTTTTCTGTGCTACTGTAAACAAATCAAGCTCGAGTGTGGAAAATTTTGAGTTGTGACCCTTTTGTATTTAGGGTGCGATATATTTTTGCGATCTCACAGTAGCGAGTAAAATTTGTATACTATAAAATAGTTTCTCTAAAAATATAATAAAATTACATATAAAGCAATTTAATAGAAAGTTGAATGTAAAGTTAAAATTTTGTATAAAACACCCCTTTCATTATCTCAATTAGTACTTTGCGACCATGTGACGCCTGTTAATTGATGTGCGATGTGATGAAATACTGCATGGGAAAAACATTAACCGATAAAAGTCGCCAATAGTTCTGAAAATAGCATCCGATCAAGGGCTGTCAGCCAGCATCATTCTATAAATGTTTACAATAATGTTTTAAGCTGTTACAACAATAGCGACAACATAAGTTCTGAATCTAAAAACTTAATTTACTCGCTTTTAAATCACTCACTTTGGTAATACGTAAATTTAGTTCTGTAATAATGGTAAATCTAGTTGTAGAAGTAAAATTTAATTCGCGTCCCACTAAATTTTAGATACATACCTATTATGTGCAAATAGGTCTTAACAGCTTAGGAATACATACACATGTATGGTACATATGTACATATGAATGTATGTACACGTATGCGACGAATTGATTAGATATAATACGATCAGGGAATAATTTCAGTTTTTTTGTAACTCAAGTGCTGTTGTAAACAAAATACTACCAATCAGTGAACATAGAAGATGATAATATGACAAACCTGCTGCAGCTACATAGATGGTTAACATATGCGTGTTTATCTTGTTTTTGACAACTCACTCCCCTTAGAATAGTCAAATAAATAAACTAAATGAAGAGTAAAATAAAAAAACTTATAGTTATAACCATACCGCCTCATCAGAGTATTGTAGAAATCCAGAGAAATCGGGCACGACAATTCGTGTTCAAATCATTAAGCAATTACAACAGATTTTAAATGCCTACACACATACATATTATATAACAAATATAATCAAATACATTAAAAGCGAATATATACATACATACATCTACTATACCATATAAGCATAGGATCTTTATGATTTTAACACTCACTGGACAGTGTACCATATACTTGGAGAAAGTAAAATAAAGTAAAGTAATATAAATTAGGGAACAGAATACCGGAATACATATGCATAGGATTACACGTACATGCCGACACCCACAATCACATCCATACTCACTTATGTATATGTAAACATATGTATGCATACATGTACATGTTAAGTTGGGCGTTTATATTAGAAAAGTGAATTATTTGTAAATATCCTACGCAAAATGTTGCAAAAAAGAAAAGAAAAAGTACTTTATATTATACCTTAAAAATAAAATAGCAAGTAATAACAGCAAATTATTATAAAGTCATTATGTTACAGAACAAAGCAACAACAAAAAAAAAAATCAATTAATTAAAAACTGCTGAGTTTTTTGAAAAGAAATTATGAACTTTAGGATCTCTGGGTTAAAAGTATCACTACCTTTCTTGGCTGCACTGAATGCAAAAAGATCCAAAGCACTGAAATGAAATGAAGAAAATGTAAGCGAATGTGTGTAGCTGTTGCGACAGCAGAAAACTTGGAATAATGCGATGGTTGTAACCGTTTACTGGGTATAAATCCGAGCCGTGTCGATAACGTGGCACGACAGCCATGATACACTTAACAGCCAATATCAGACCGCCAGCCGCCTCTCAGCGAATTCGGCAGAATCAGCGTTTGGGCGGACGTAGCAGGAGTTATGAATCGGTTAGTTTACGAAAAAAAACTAAGAATGTGTTAGTGATATACGAAAAAATTAACACAATGTCACTTCGTTGCCGTCCGAACAACGACAGATTTGATGAGTGTGTAGCTGGCGATAAGATTGTGTTAGTGGTATATGAAAAAAAGTCAACACAGTCTCGCCCATGTTGTGTCGTTGCTTTCTGAACAACGACTGATTGGACGAGTGTCCGAATATATGTGAAAGAATCGTGCAGATTTCAGCTGGCGAATACTCCCGTAACGTCGCCTCACAATTTGTTTTCCACCATAGTTATTGGCCAAACCTAGTAATCTATGTATCATATTTGACCTAACACTCAACTTATTTGCTTCAAGTGGCATAATTCAAACAAAAAAAAAAACTTTTATTTTTAAAATCGGGGTAAAGCAGAAATTATCACCAGCTCTTCTTTTATGTCGCGTAAAAAAATTATGGTGATATCTATTAACTGTAACTTGTTATAGGAATTAATAGGAAAATTAAATCGTTGTAACCTTTTTTCGTGACATTTTAATTATTTCGATTATGACACCCTTGTAGTCAATGCGCGTTATGTGTCCTGAAAAAACTCCATTAGCAAACCTAGTGTCAGGTAGTCATGTGGTTAGGTTGAGTGGCTGTCGTCTGACACACTTAGACCCGAATAGTTCCATTGTGATACCACTGGAGCTCGCCCTCTACACTCCTGAGTTTTCTCTGAACACACCTGTGGATTTAATGAATTCTGTTAATTTCGGCAACTCTTTTTGTGAGAACTCTTCAATGCTATCAAGAAAGGCGGATCCGAGAGTGGAAAGCCTTTTTCTGTATAGAGCAATGCATGCAAGGTCTTTTTGTGGTACCCCAGTCTATTTGCATGCCTTCGAATTAGACGATGCCCCGTTATTACTTCTATGGTAAATAGTCATATAATATTTCAAAATTCAAAAAGTGCTTTAAATTTATTCTTTGACATAACAAAATGTAACTACATGATTTGCCCCACAAGGGAAGGAATAGAGAAGGTGCGGCCAACATCAAACCATTAACCACCACTCAGCGATTTTGAAGGAATCAGCTGATTTACTGCTGTAATAGGGAATATGATATCGGTTTGTTTTCAAGAGACGTCCACAAAAACTGTGATTGTGTTGGTGTTATAAGAAAGAATCCGCATCTGTCGCTCATGTTACTTCGTTGCCGTCTAAACCATAGATGCTATCTATGATCTGAACAACGACTGATTGGAATAGCGTAAGAATGCGTGTGAAATGACTGGGCACGATTCTGCTGCGGAATACTCTATGACGTAACAGCCAAAGTTACTCTCACAATTTTGCTGCGGATGGCCAAAGCTTGTAATCTATCATAGCCGGATTTGTTAAAATTTTCTGAAAATAAAAAATTTGCCCAACATGATAATGGAAATGCTCGATATAACAGTTCAAAGAGAGGATAAGTCTTTTTTCAGTTCTACCGCAATTCCTGCTTTACCCAAACTACATATCCTCTGTCGAAATACGGTCATCATACCGAGCGACTTTATCTTATCACTTACTCTATTCTTAAAGTGGATGAACTACGTGTACGCTTAGACAAAGAACCTCCTGTCATGATATATAGTCATCGCTATTACCGCTTGTCACCCCAACAATAATGCCGGCTTCAGAGGATCCTTTTCAAAAGCAGAGCAACCAACGTATTGACAACCACGTTAATATTTACAGATGCAACTTCATATAACAGGGGCATTTTTTAATTGGGAAGCGAATAACAACGTCAACTTTGTAGTAAAATAAATAATCACTTCTGTGAACAATAGTCCTACTTTGGACTGTGTATTATGTAACAGAATTAAAGTGCCTCCTTGGCGAGCACAAACCGCACAACGAGTGTATTCGTCACGCGTTCTGTCAGTGAAATGTGAACAGACCGAGGGTTATCAATAGCTGATCAACCAGCTAGCAGCAGTAGAGCAAAATCATCAAGACCAATGTATTTTGTTTTTTTTAAGGGCCCTTGAATGTCAAATGAGATTATTAGTTAGAATTCTGCGGTTTGGGAAATTTTTACTACAGGTTCTTGCTCCAATGCGGACAATAAAAGGTCAATGAAATAGGTGAATAAAGACCGAGAAGAAAAATACTTGGGGAATTGATTGGTGACCTCACAACTTACGTTGTGAAAAAATTAAGCACTCGATATACCATTAATTTAAAACGTTACCAGACGAATCTCGAAATCAGCATTTTTGGGATCTCATCTATACTAATATTATAAAGAGGAAAACTTTGTTTGTTTGTTTGTTTGTTTGTAACGAATAGGCTCAAAAACTACTGGACCGATTTTAAAAATTCTTTCACCATTCGAAAACTACATTATCCAAGAGTAACATGGATTACATTTTATTTTGGAAAAAAATAGGGTTCCGTAAGATATTTGGATTTTTCGGACACAAACTGAAAAAAATCTTATATATAAAATAAAGTCAACTTTTTGTGTGTGTTCGCTAACCGGCCGTGTCTGCACCGAATTAAACCAAACTTACACACATTGTTAAGAAGGTATTGAAGATGGTTTCCGTATAGTTTGGATACCTATTGGTGGATAGGGCTCGAGATATAGGTCAAAACGTGGACCCGGGTAACCTTCGGATGTGTATGTACAATATGGGTATCAAATTGAAGCTGTTGGTGAATGCTTTAGTACAGAGTATTTTTCATGCCGCTCCGTGACTGGGGTCTCGAGATATAGTTCAAAACGTGGACCCGGGTAACCTTTGGTTGTGTATGTACAATATGAATATCAAATGAAAGCTGTTGATAAGTGCTTTAATACGGGGTAATTTTCATACCTATTGATGACTAGGGTCTGGAAATATATGCCAAAACGTGGACCCGCCGTGTCTTTGCACCGAATTAAACCAAACTTACACACATTGTTAAGTAGGTATTGAAGATGATTTCCGTATAGATTGAATACCTATTGGTAGATAGGGTCTCGAGATATAGGTCAAAACGTGGACCCGGGTAACCTTCGGACGTGTATGTACAATATGGGTATCAAATGGAAGCTGTTGGTGAATGCTTTAGTTCAGAGTATTTTTCATGCCGCTCCGTGACTAGGGTCTCAAATAGAGACCAAAACGTGGAGCCTAGAATGTGTTTGTACAATATGGATATCAAATTGAAGCTGTTGGTGAATGCCTTAGTACAGAGTATTTTTCATGCCGCTACGTGACTGGGGTCTCGAGATATAGGTCAAAACGTGGACCCGGGTAACCTTTGGTTGTGTATGTACAATATGGGTATCAAATGAAAGCTGTTGATAAGTACTTTAATACGGGGTAATTTTCATACCTATTGATGACTAGGGTCTCGAAATATATGCCAAAACGTGGACCCGCCGTGTCTTTGCATCGAATTAAACCAAACTTATGCACATTGTTAAGTAAGTATTGAAAATGGGTTTCGTAAAGTTTGGTTGTAATTCTAAGCTCTGGAAACGGGTACAGCGTTCTTTTGAACCAGCCATAATGTCGTTTACTTTTTTAACGCTTGGGGCGGAACTGAACTGTCAAATTGACAGTGTGAGTTACAATCTGTCAATATTTCTTTCTGATTTGGATGCCATAAGGAAAAAACGTAAGTGCAACATGTAAAAATTGTTTGTGAATTTTTTTGGAGTGGATTTTGGAACAGTGAATAATTTCTTACGAAATTTGAGAATTTAATGTGAAATCCGAATGAAATTATGTGTTCGTGGAAAAAAAATTTTTTTTCGTTTTTTTTTTTTTTGAAAAATATAAATGGATAATGGTTAAAAAAGCTCCAATGCTTAATAAAACATATAATTTGAAACGATGGATGATCAGGAAAAAAGACGATTGTTTATTCATATGCGTTGATTTGAAATTTAAAAACAATCTTCTTTTTTCCTGATTTTCAATTTATATTTTATATTTACTCAAAAAGAAATAGAAAAACAAAAAATATTGTTTATGCCAAAGCGCTTGAATAAAGAATAAAGAAATAAATAATATGAAAACCATATATTTTCTGTTCTAAACCATATCTATTCTATTTTAGTGTGCCCAGCGAAGGGGGCCGGGTTTGCTAGTTAGTAATAAAATACACTTGGTAAGTAAATATGTGTTTGGACAGGGAAGCACCGTATGTCAAATATCTCTTGTAGTAGTAAGCAGTCAAATACCTCAACCATTCAAATAATTTATGCGAAAACATGAGATAGCCAATCAAAATAAAGACCGGTAAATACGTAAGTGCTTACACGTAAATTGGCATGTGCACTTAGTTTTGTGATTTTAATTTTTGCTTGTTAACCGGACTGCCTCTATTTTCCGAACATTTTGGAATATATTTAAACACGTCTATTCTATCTCGATTCCAACAGGTTGTTATAAACAACCATTACACCGGATATAAAACTCACATGAACTTATTTTCTACCAAACGCTGAAAGGCATTTAATGGATGTGAAGCTCAAAAATAAAAAATAATTTCTAAATTAAATATATGTAAATATAGATGAAAATTAATGAAATTTCGTTAATAATGTTTTGGTTTTGCTTAAAGCGGATTTATTTGTGTACGTTCTCTGGTTCGAAGTGTAAGAACTGCTTTATCAACAGTCTGCTTAAGCCACTAGTTTTCGATTGTTTTCGTCATATCGATTGTACATGTCCGATTGTTTAGCACAGCTGACTTTTATCACTGCCTCCCGGTCCGCGCTTAGAATGTTTGTGTAGTAAAAGATAAAATCGGCTTAGTCCACGTACGTTTTTTGGGTGGTTCTAATTAAATTAGTAGTGAGTTGGAAGAACGGAGCATTTTGGATTTGGATTGGGATCTGGATTTTTAAAACTTTTAATGCATAAAGTATAAAATGAGCGGTATTACGATAGCTTTGTGTGGCTTCATTGCCATGTGTACGTATCTGGTAACAGTGCGAATGATTCCACGATTCAAAGATATGTTTATCAAGGCCAATTTGTATGGCAACGATCTTTGCAAGCGGGATCAGCCACAAGTGTAAGTATACCATAGATAATTTCTGTTTGTTTGCGTTAGTACGATAAAATAAGATAAACAAATATTTCATTTGATCCGCTAGCCCAGAGTCCTTTGGTGTATTAATTGGCTGCGCTTTCCTGGTGGCTACGTTTTTCTTCATACCGATTCCATTTACTTTCGAGGAGGCGGCATTACTCGACGTAAAAACAGGCACAAAGCCTTCCACTTTTCCACACGAGGAGGTAATTGTACAAAAGAAAAAATATTCATAATTGTATTTATAAAAAAAACCAACTACGTACCACAGTAACATTTTATACTTTAGTAATTTTTGTTTACACCGTTGTTAATTACCACATAATAACAATATACAATATTCCATTTCAGTTTGCCGAAATGATAGCAGCGCTATTGTCCATCTGCTGTATGATTCTTCTTGGTTTCGCTGATGATGTATTAGATTTGCGTTGGCGGCACAAGTTGATGCTGCCCACTATCGCCACTCTGCCAATACTTATGGTTTATTATGTGAATTACAATATAACAACTGTAATTATGCCAAAAATTGCTAGACCACTGTTGGGTTATTCTTTGGATATTGGTAAAGTGCGATTGGATAATGTAATTGACAACAGCAAAAAACTGAAAATTTGTATTTGAAGGTATTTTCTATTACATCTATATGGGCATGCTAGCCGTTTTCTGCACGAATGCAATTAATATCTTGGCGGGTATAAATGGCTTAGAGGTTGGCCAATCTATTGTTATCAGTGCATCCGTTTTATGTTACAACTTTATCGAATTGTTGCTTGGACACCAGGTGGATTGCCATAAGTTCTCTGTTTATTTAATGTTACCATTTTTGGCAGTTTCCTTGGCGCTATGGAAGTACAATAAGTAAGTATTTTAACAAAATTAGTTGTGCTTTAGAATTTAATAAGTATATTGTTGTTGGTGTTGTAGCAGCCTAACAAATTTCTGATATATTTTTTTTAATATCTTGCTGGAGTGACAGTTCCTGACTAAATATAAATTTCGGTCGCGCAATTGCTACTGCATTGATGTATACTACAATGTAGGCCTCACTTGGCATGGGCACGACTGTCATGAAAACGGTATTCGTTGTTGTTGTAGCCACTTACAAAGTCCTACTAAGAATGGTGAAACCATCAGTGGACGATATCGTCAAACGAGCAATTTTTTGGCCAGGGCGCATGTAAATATGTGGTTAAAACTGGCTGCTATGAGTTATGGAAAAGTAGAAGGACAACTTGTTGTAGTATCCAAAGCAAAACTCAAGTCTGCTATAAGCCTTTAATTGGGTCCGATGGTTTTTTAATGTACTTTTTGATTTTGCAAGTAATTTGGAAGAGATGATTTCCGACATATAGTAACCGGCCACTCGAGCGCCTTAATTGTCACTAGCGAAGTTTTTTTGTATTTGCAAGTGGCTTTCAAACATCGTTGCAGTTTTGAACTTTAGTGGCGATCACAGTTGTATGCATCAAAGAGAGAGCAGAAAGTGAAAGCCAAAATCTGGGGGGGTTGTTGGCAGTCGCAACGAGTGCACTTGCACGAGTGGCACAATTACGTTCTGGATACTGTGGCAGGTTAAACTCTTACCTATCCAGAATCGACCCCGACATACTAAACATATGTCCAGCATGTGAAGGTACCCCGCACAACACTAACCACCTCTTCACATGCCCCATCAAACCCACTCATCTAACACCTCTCTCCCTCTGGACCCAACCCGTCGAAACTGCCAGTTTCCTGGGCCTACCGTTAGATGAGCTAGACGAAGACGACCGGTAATTACACTACACTGACAGGGCGAAGATACTGCTACAACAACAACAACAGTGCACTTGCACATTTTAATGTAACTGTAGTTTTACCATTTCCATCGACGTTTTATAAGGGACTGCCTTGAGCTTAGTAGGATAAGTGCTGTAAGGGATCGAGAAAGGTTGGAGAGTTTATAGTTTTTCTTTGAACAAAAGCCATCATCAATGTCATTGATGGATGCTAATTTCGAGCAATTATCAGTGTAAAAGATCATTGACATTTCTTCTGGTAATTGGGAAAAGCTCAAGTTCTAGAACCACCACTCTGTAGAACCCCCTGCTTTATACCTATTCTATGGTTGGTTGGTTAAAGTGGTGATTCTTCCAGAATCCAACTAGCGCTTTCGCGCCATTTTGTTGCCACATCCTCGTTGCCAACTTGTTTAACGGTTTTTTACAGCATAACTATATCCAGTCTGTGCGGTTAAGGAACCTTATTAGGTTGTTAACGTCGACGCCAGATAGTTGCTCGAGATTCTCGAACAGCGGTTGGCCCAGGGTTAACAGTCTGTCCTTCCATAGGGCAGGGCATTCACAGAGGAAATGGAAGATTGTCTCCTTTTTCTCCGGTTGTTTGCAACTGTGACAGTATGTATTGTGAGGGATACCCATTTTGGCTGCTTGTTCTCCGATAGACCAAAAGCCAGTTATGACCGCCGTTAGTCTCCAGGCATCCCGTCGTTTCATTCTTATTAATGCCGACGATTGCTTGAGGTTGTAGGTGGGCCATAACGTTCTGCTAATATTGCATTTCGTCTGGACTTTCCACCTACAGTCAGCGATTCGGAGGTATTTTTGGGAAATTGTGCTCTTGACTGCACCTAATGGTGTGAGTACCAATTCTGCAAGAGCGTTATTCATGGCAGATCCCCCTCTTGCCAGTTCATCTGCTTTTTCGTTACCTTCAATGTTCCGATGTCCCGGGACCCAGATTAAGGTAACTTTATGGTTTTCACTCAAGATGGTGAGGCTATTCCTACTTTGTTCCACCACTTTGGAGGTTGTTGTGGCCGAACCCAGTGCCTGGATTGCAGCTTGGCTATCCGAGAGAATAGCGATATTACCCTTAAAAGAGAAATCTGCGATTAGTAACCTGCAAGCTTCCCCAATCGCCAGTACTTCCGCCTGGAAGACACTGCTGGTATTAGGGAGCCGCACAGATTTCTCAATTTTAAGTCTGTAAGAATATATACCAGCTCCAACACCGCAGCCCATTTTACTTCCATCCGTATAGACTGTAGTGTCGAAGTTGTTTAGAGAGAATCCCTTATTCCATTCTTCCTTAGTTGGAAAGACAGTGGCAAAATTCCTATTGAAAGTTACCGTCGGGACGATGTAGTCAGTTCTCACCGAGATTAACTGAGTTTGTCGCAATAATAGACTAGCATGACCATAAGTTTTTTCTCTCCAGCGACCCGCTTCGTTTAACCTAAATGCACTCATGGTTGCCGTCTTCTTAATATGTAGGTCTATTGGAATAACGTGTGTCAGTACATTGAGAGCCTCTCTAGGACATGATCTGATTGCACCGACCGTTATTGCACATGCTGATCTTTGTATTCTGCCGAGTAGTTTGGTATTGTACTCTCTCCCTAGAGCCTTCCACCAAACTACCGAACCATACGATAGAATAGGTCGTATAACCGTCTTATACAGCCATAATGTATGCTTAGGCTGAAGACCCCATCTTCTTCCAAGCATACGTTTACAGGCATATAAAGCAATTTCTGCCTTCCTTACCCGTTCTTCAACATTTAATTTCCAGCTTAGTTTGGAGTCCAGAATTACCCCTAAGTACTTTGCGCTGGGTGATAGTGAGAGAGTTTGTCCGTTAATATTTGGTAAGGTAAAAGGTGGTACCTTATATCTGGTGGTGAAAAGCATAAGCTCTGTTTTACGTGGGTTTAAACCTAGGCCACAGCCTGTGGCCCAAGAGTTAAGCTCGCCTAATGCCCTCTGGATGATCCCACTGATCGTATTAGGACACAGTCCTGACGCCATTAACACCACATCATCAGCGTACGCCACCGCTTTTACCCCACCTCTATTAAGTTTTATTAAGATTTTGCTAATAACGCATAACCAGAGAAGTGGAGACAGTACTCCCCCCTGTGGGGTGCCTCTGTGGACCTTCTTGGTTATACTGATATTGCCCATATTAGCTTTGATGATCCTGGTTTTTAGCATAGAGATGACCCAATTACTGATGCAATTGTCCACCTCTAAGTCTATCAACGCCCGTTGGATCGCATCTGTACTAACATTGTTAAAGGCGCCTTCTATGTCCAAGAATGCCGCCATGGTATAATGTTTGTTCTCTAGAGAGCCCTCTATTGTTCCGATTACCTCGTGAAGCGCTGTCTCCGTAGATTTGCCTTTAAGGTATGCGTGTTGTGCAGTAGATATACCAGAGCTCTCCAAAGAGCTTCTAAGATATATATCCAAAAGTCTTTCAAAGGTTTTTAACAGGAAAGACGAAAGACTGATTGGCCTATAGTCCTTCGCTGATTCATGTCCCCTCCTGCCTATTTTTGGAATGAAGACGACCTTGACTAGTTTCCAACTATCTGGAATATGACCTAGGTTTAAACACGCTTTAAAAATTTCCTCTAGCCATGGTAGGATACAGTCCAAGGTTTCCTGTAACATCTTTGGGATGATCCCATCTGGCCCCGGAGATTTAAAAGGTGAAAAAGATTTAATTGCCCATGCAACTTTCTCCTTTGTAATTATTTCTTTTGCGAGGTGCTGTGGATTATATTGGCTCCGCCTAATACTTCCCCTCCCACTTTCGTGGACGCTGCACCCCGGGAAATGCGTGTTTAGCAGAAGTTCTAGCGATTCCTCTGTCGTAGCTGTCCAAGTACCATCAGGTTTCTTGACCCAAGAAGCCATTGAATGATCTTTGGACAGAACACGGCTAAGCCTGGCAGAATCCCTGGTTGATTCGATTGACGAACAGAATTCGCTCCAGCTCTCTTTCTTGGCGGCCCTAATTGCCTTCTTGTACTGTCTCCGACTCTCTTTGTACAATTGCCAATTTCCTGTCGAGTAGCTGAGGTTAAACGTTGATCTGGATTTTTCCCTTAGTTTTGAGAGCTCACTGCTCCACCAAGGGGGATGGGATTTTTTACTAAATTTTATGGGGCAGGACGTTTTGTAGGCCCTACTAAATGCCTTCTCCAGTGTTGTGACCCTACTCTCAAGGCTTTCGGTGAGAGTGATTTTGTGGATGGGAATCTCTCCTATCCTTTTATTGACTATATTTCTGAACCTTTTCCAGTTGGTTCTTAATGGATTTCTATACGGTAAGGGCGGATCAACATTAAGATCCAGATCGTACAGGATCCAGCTGTGATCCGAAAAAGACCTTTTATCAGAGACCCTCCAATTGTCTAACCTTACTGAGCTGCTTTCAGACATAAGGGTAACATCGATCACTTCCTCCCATCCCCTGAAGTACTCCGTACTCGGAAAGGTGAAAGTGGGAGTGTTACCCCTGTTACATACCGACAAGTTAGTGTTAATTATGAAATCATAAAGAGACTCACCTCGGTCGTTTGTTTCGGAGCTTCCCCATAGGGCATGCCTTGCATTGGCATCGCATCCGAGAAGCAGGGTTTTGTTCGGGTTTTCCTGCACAAGTTTACGAGCCTCCTCAGGCGGTGCTGGTCTTTCGTGTGCCATGTATATAGAGGCAAGCGTTATTCTGACTCCGTCAGTGGCTTCCACCTCAACAGCCGTCACATCCTGTGAACTATATAATGGAATTAAAAATGTGTTTAAATGTTTTTTAGCTACAATACATGTTCTGGGATTACCTTCTATCCGTTTATAGTAGATATTGTAGGTTTTCCCAGTGAACCCTTTCACCTCGGTGCTCCGCACCCAGGGTTCCTGAATTAGTGCGATGTCCACGTCCTCCTCCGCCAGGAGAACGGTTAGGTTGTCCGTTGCACACCGTGAGTGCTGCAGATTAATTTGGACAACCTTTAAACCCATGTTTATTGGTTTCCTTTTTCGGACTCGGTGTCATCTAGCTGCATGCCAGTCAGCAGTTCGTTGGCACCATCGACCTCATCCTGCTCCTCTTCCGGGTTTGCAGAACGGAATATCTTCAGCTGGGTCTTCCTGATCCCAAACTGAAGTTTGTTTCCCACTTTCTCCAGTGGTTCCAGACTCTCTTCTGTAATTAGAAGGAGGAATGACCTGCTGTGCCTTTGCGGAGCCTCCGCTTTGATGATCGACCAATCGGTCATCGGCACCGAGCGATTATGCGCCTGAAGGTAGGGGATTAGTTGATTGGCATCAAACTCCATGTTTGGTACCCAGATGCGAGCCCTCGGCCTTCGTGGAATCTCGCTAGCCGGAATTAGCTTGAGTTTCAAGCCTTCCCAGCTGTTCTGGATTTTACCAATCACGTTAGTCAAGAAATGCAATGAGAATTGGTCATCGCATTTAATGACTCGGTAACCGCGGACTACCTCCACCGAGTCGAAACCTGGTGTTTGGCCCTCCGGGTTCGCCATGACATGGTCAACGACTATGCGAGACAACCGTGCCTCAATCTCTGACCATTTGTCAAGCACTGGTTTCCCGCGGTTAGAGGTTTCGTCTACCAATGCCATTTGGAGATGGTCCCGTGCCACCTCACTAAATCGCTTGATAGGTTTGGAGGCAACTGCACCCTGATCCGATATCTTGTGCTTTTTTGTTGCCTTCCCAGTTTCGTCATGCGAGCGGTTTCGTTTTTTGGCATTTGTCCTGTTGGCGGCTTGGAATGCCAAGTATTCATCAACCACCTTTTGACATCTTGCCTTGTCGGTCTCATCTTTGGGATGCACTTTACCTTCGGTCTCGTTTTTCCGAATCCTGCCAAGGATAGCGAGAGACCTCTGGTAAAGTTTATACCTCGAGGGACCTTTATTACCACGCTTTTGCCCCATGGCTTGAGCGGATGTTGTTGGTTGATTTATAGTTGTTGGCGTACTGTGGCCCACAGCTTTGCCCTCAACTGTTTCTTGGCTGGAGGCCAAGAGCTCATCCTCTGAGGGTGACCCCGTCATCCTCAGTTCGTCTTTGCTTGTACGTCTTGTCCAATTGTCTGACTGTTTTTTAAGTGCGTCCGTCGCTTCCTCCTGTCTGTCTGTTTGTTTGTCCTGTAGTTCTGTCCGCGTGTTTGGTTTTTTATCAGTCCGTACTGTCGATGCGATACCTATTCTATAATCTATCTATTTATATGTTTGATCTACTGTCGTTGTTGTAGCAGCATAAACATTTCACATATATCTACAGGGAATGCTGCTGGAGTGACAGTCCTTGGTCGGATATAAATCCGGGTCGCTTCGGTAACGTAGAACCGACTGTTGTGGAAACGGTTATTGTAGTAGCATAAACACTCCCCATACTTACATACGGGGAATGATGCTGTACATTGATCTACTCTTTCGTCCTGGTGGAGCAGTAGAGTTCTCAATGTTCGCTAGTAGTGTTGTGTGGCTAACGGTATCGAAAGCTTATATGGTATTTGTCGAGTCTAAATGTGTATTTACCCTCCGTTGGACACCTTTTTTAAGACCTTCGGTTGGTCTGGCCTTTGTTCGTCCTATTCAAGGGTGCTTTTTTAAAAGTTTATATTCATAAATCGATAGAAAATGAAATTTTGGGAAGTTACCTGGAAGTTCAAGTCGTTAGCTATGATATAAATATGTTAAATTCACGCCCAAAGCTGAAAAAGCCAGTCTGGCCAGTCCTGGGTGCTCAACGGAATGAATTGTTGATCACATCTTGAAAACATTCGTATGATACTCAAACTCCGTATTTGGTGAAGCATTTTTTATTTATCGACATATTCCGTACATATATACATACATATATGAGTATATATATTAGGACAATTCACTTCGATTGAATTTGTATTAAACAGACACGAACATAGAATCTTATTTCTTAACATACTTATGAGTTTTAAATGATGATATCTAACACAATGTATGCCTTTTTCGCTAGAGAATTCCAAGTGTTATAAAGTAATAAATGCTTATGGGATAATATACATATAATTGGCTATAAACTTACGAAAAGTACAAATAAATTCGCTGTTTTCATGTATAAATATTTGAAACAATTTAAATTTGAGAGATTCAGGCAAGAATATGCAAATGAACATAAATTTTGCATATTATTTTGGATTTTTATCTTATTAACTTTATCACAGTTTTTGTTAATTTAAATTTAAATCTACGTAAATGTTATTGAATTACAAAAAAATTCCATCTGTACATCTGTTCTTTGAATAACTACAAATTAGTAAGGTGAGCGATGTGATACATAGTACAAGAAATGCGGGAGCAAACGTACATATATTTTCCAGTTACTCCGATTTGTGCATATTTTTTAATTAACATCTATGCTGATATGTCATTACTGCAACAAGCGAAAATGGTTGCACCCATAAAAAAAATTTTATAATGATAAATAATATACTTTTTTTTTTGTTTTTCAATTTGTAGTACTGAACTTTAAGGCGATTGGTGGCCTTTAATTATTAAATTCTTATTATATAAATTTGTATTTGATGCTACATAAAATAAGAGCGTAAATATAGAAATTTATAAAAGTATGATTGTTAATGCGTTCTGTGATCGAAAATAGCAAGTCTTCGAAAATATTTAAGAAATTATTTAAAATTAAATAAAACAATTTGCAGCAGTATTGCGCTTTACAAAAGAAGTAACCGCTAATAAATTAGATGTAATGCTAGATAGTTTTCACTACCTTAATTCTTCGAATATTAACATGAAAATTTTTAATTTCTTCAAAACTAGATTTCCACAAATACTAGAGTTACATTTAACTTTGTTTTCATGAATGCCTGTCAAGGGAGTTTATCGATTTTAACCATTAAACTATTCTTATTTCGATTGCAAACATTCATAATTTATTTATGCTTAAAGAAAATATATTTTAATCAATACTTAGGTACAAGTTATGGTATATAACTTTTCAGCATGCATGTACGTGTATTTTCGGTAGTGTTTTAATATCCAATCGAATTTGAATCTTTTGTTTTTTGTTAACGGTTCAATGACATTTTCCACATCTAATTGTATTACGTCAAGGCAACCAATATGCATATGTATGTAGTTTCAGTTGATTTGATCAACTGCTGTCTATCTTTTCATCAATAATCTCCAGCTTCATATTCAATATCATCATCAAATGACTCGTATAAATTTACTAATAGATTTCCATATTTTGCATTTTCCGTTTCCGTCAATGGCGGTGCATAATACTTGTCGGAATATCGACGATTACGTATTAGTTGGGTTTTCCCATCAACATAGATACCAGTGGCAATAAGCTTTTGCAAATAGGCCACATCAATGTTGTGGCTACGTACCGCATCAGGAAATTGCACTTGTCTCGTGGCGTTCGATTCAGCGTGCAATTCGGCCACTATTTCTTCTGGCTGCTGGCAATATTTGCAAAACCACCCACCAAAGTGATTGAGATCGCCGATGACAAATGGCGGTGGTTGACTACCTTCTGTAAGAATTCGTTGCATTATTTTGGCTGGATTTCTGCCACCACCATCTATTAGTTGGCTTGGGTTGTCCACATGGACAAAGGAACTTATAAGACCGCTAAGATGAGTTTGCTTTGGATGTTGCCAATAAAACCCATACACAACAAATTTCAGTCGAAAAGGTACGGTACGCACATCCGTTGCATAATATTTGAGGAATTGCAGTGCTTGAAATGATGGCAACACACGATCTCCGGTGTAAAGCAGCAAATCGGTTGGCTTTAATTCCAGTTGGCGCTGCTCACGTTTCAGTTGCTGGCGGAAGTATGCATAGGCTTGTGCTGTCGTACAATTGGCTTCTAACACATGCCGAGTGTCACATTGGAAAATCAGGTATTTGTTCGCTGCTAACGTTTCTCTTAACCAATGCTCGAGCATTTTTATGTCCTTGCGCGCTGGCCTCACAAATATTACAAAATAATCGACTATATCTGCCAGTATTTGTATTTGTAATTGGAGTAAATCTAAATTGAAGAAATTTCCTTCCAGCAAGTAAACTAATTGATTAACATTCTGTGTTTCACTTGGTTGCTGCAAGCGGAAGTGTGATTTTGCCGTTAGCAGCGCACGCCACATAACCTCCGGTTGTCCACAGTCACGTCCATGCCAACCTGCGCGACATTTGCATTGCGTGTCCTCTTCCCAAGAGAGTGCGTCATTTTGCGCATCATCATCATTCGACAGTTGCGAGAATTCGTCAATGCTACCCTCACGGAAGCACCAAACTGCATCGTTGTCCAGCTCAGGCACTAAGCTGGTTCCGTTTCTTAGTTCTATGGTTTTATTCAGTCTGTTTGTTTTTAGATAAAAGTCTTTTCTGAAATTGCTTACTTTCCCTGATTGACTATTTCCTATCACAGGTGGTGATAAATCGTGATTTAAAACTTCATTTCTGACCACAGTTTCGGTTAATCCCAATACTGTCGTTTTTGTAATAAAATTAACTCGCCTCATCCCGTGCAATGCTGCCGCATGTGGCATAGCACTCAAGACAGAGGGCTTGGTATTGATTGCCATATTTTGTTTGCCCTCATTCAGTACTGCTACCTCATTGGTGTTGGCATTAAGGCCTCCGCCTATTTGCAACAGCCACAGACACGAAATGAAGCATACCTGAACCAGTACCAGTAATGTTAGAAGTAATTTTTTGGTTAGCGGTGTCCTTCCTCCTGGTGCTGCAGTTGCACTTAGAAATTCCGTCATTTCGCTGCCAGACGTGGGCGCAGCAAGGCTTGACGGCTGTTGTTGGTGGGTTGCGATGCGTATTGACGCATGTGCTCCGCTGCGTTGAAACATTTATCATTTGTAGTTCATATGTAAGTTGTATAAAAAATAATTAAAATTTTCACTCTACATGGTCTAGGCTAATAAATTCTGTGATTGCTAAAACCTTTGTGCTGTCTAATTTGCATTTAATTTTCACCTCGACTACACAGAAAACACACCCATGAAAATTTTGCACTTCTCGTCTGCGAAAGGAATACGAATAAGATGCGTGATATACGAATCAGCTGTTTGCGGTTGTCGGTATGTTCTTGCGCTTACAGCTGGTTGATGACGGGGATGCATTTTGCTAGTAGTTGTTCGTTGTTATATACATATGTATATAAATATATATGTATATATATTTTTAAATTGTCATATGTGCGGTTATAGCGAGTGTAGGCAATTAAATTAAGTGCTGCCTCGTATATGGGCATATTATGATATTTATAAAAACCGAGTGGGGTTTACTTTAATTTCTTATGGATAGCAGAGACAGGAAAAATTGAGGTGAGGTAAACAATTACCAAATTTCAACCTGCTTAATTTGAGATGTTATTTATTATATTGCCGGCCGCCCTAGCCGAATGGGTTGATGCGTGACTACCATTCGCAATTCACAGAGAGAACGTCGGTTCGAATCTCGATGAAACACCAAAATTAAGAAAAACATTTTTCTAATAGCGGTCGCCCCTCGGCAGGCAATGGCAAACCTCCGAGTGTATTTCTGCCATGAAAAAGCTCCTCATAAAAATATTTGCCGTTAGGAGTCGTCTTAAAACTGTAGGTCCCTCCATTTGTGGAACAACATCAAGACGCACACCACAAATAGGAGGAGGAGCTCGGCCAAACACCCAAAAAGGGTGTACGCGCCAATTATATATATTTATATTATATGTATTAGGAAAAAAAATTTAAAAATTGAATTTTCTTCCTTAGGTTTAGTTATGAAAATAATGTGGCATTAAAAAAATCGAGTTATTTGTATTTAGTTATTTTTGTTCTTGTCAGGGCCCGAAAAAATTATGATTTTGAATAATTTTTTTGCTAGTTAATTGCTTTATTTTACGAAAATAAAAACATAGCATTAATACATCAGGCTTCGCCTCGACTTTAGCAAAATTAAAAAAAAAAATTATTAAAGTTATCGCTGTTTGTGTGGAGTCCGTTTCTCAAGAAATCCCTTGCGGTGATCTTCACAAGTCCTTGGAGATTCATGTAAAATCAATCGAACGAGAGAAATTAGTTTTATTAATCGATAATCTTGTGCATGATCGAAGTTTTTTTTCAAAATTAACAATATAGCGGCCTCAGGAAATATTTTCCAGAATTTCGAGAAAAAACGGACAATTATTTGTTTAAAAAAATTGAAAAAAAAAAATTCTTCGAATAGGCACGATTTTTTTATGTTTTTCAAAAGCAGTAGACATTTTTTGAAATCTACCAAATGGTTTTTAAGTTACAGTGATTACCAGTTCAAAAAACATAGTTCAGAGAAAAACGCATTTAAAATTTTATTTGCTCTCGAATCCACCAGAGCGCCTGAGCGCTCTTTGTTAATTCAAACATAATTTTTAAGATATTAAACTTTAAGGGGTAACACCACTGTAGAAATTTCAAAAAATTGTTTTTTTTTTACTTATAAGCTTAAAAAATTCTTTGAACCTTTTAAAATACAGAACAAAAAGTTTTATACGTTACCGAAGTTTATTTCATAAATATTTTAAGCTTTTAACCAAGCGTTAGTGACTGCTACCTAACGACTTCTCCAAATTTCCAAACTTTAAACGCGTTTTTCTCAAAACACGTTTTCTGAAATTGGCACGCAGCATAACTCAAACAATTTTAAATATTTTTAATCAGGTTTTTCACTACGTCTGTATAATAATCTTCTTAAGAGAAGAGCGTAGGGGATTTTCGATAAATTAATTTAAACGATTGTTATAATTATTTAAGTGCCGTTTTTTTAGTCCAAAATAGAGTTTTTTCCTTCAAATGCTTGCTAATTCCACAAAAATAAATATTTTTTAAATCCCCTACGTGTTTCTCTAGCTATTCTTATCTAGATTAAGAAAAAGAATGTTTCTTTGTTCCAGATTAAAATTTGCACCCTCTGTGCTGCGTGCCGCGGAGCTCCTTCAAGAGAAACCACATTACAAAAATGTCTCCAATGCCGCCATTTTGTAAAATTTTTCGATCAAACTTTGTAGTTTTGTATTTTAGTATATAAGTAATAACTTCCCAAATCAGAGTGATTGTTTTCCCTTTCCTTCTATACAAAAAAATTCTTTAAAAATCGTGTTTATTTTACGCGTGTACAGTGGTGTTACCCCTTAAGAAAATGCAAAAAAACAAATTTTTTGAAAATTCTGACTACCCTTAACCCCTTAATTGTACTTTCACTTAGCCCGAAGCAGCGAATGTACAGCAAAATGCCCTTGCATCCGAAGACTTTGCCTCTAATTGCTAAATTCACATTTTCGCAGTTACTTTATGACTGTTAAATTGAAATAAGTTTAGCCAAGGCGAATCTATTAAAGGTGGTATCGGCAAATCAGCTGATTTGTTTTTTTTTTTTTTTTCTTTCACCGTGTCCATGTGGCTGTCAGCCCGGAACGAATCAAGGCGAATTAATTTTTTGTATTCTACTTTTCCAAAACCTTGCTTTGACAATCAAACGCACAAAATATTGTTGTTGGTGTAGTGCTACCACCTTTAATGAATGCGTCTTGAGTTTACTTGAGCTTTACATCTTTTTTTCTTTGAACAAAATTTTGGATTTTCACTCCAGCCTTGCTGTAGTTTCGGAACAGTTGCAGATTTATCTTCGTTAGGCAGTTAAAAAAACGAATGTTAGGAATAGTTTTTAATTTGTAAAGCTCACTTTATTAGTTAGCTGAGAAAATGATAATTATGACTGCCAGTGTTAATAATATAAATGGTGACCCTCGTATATATCGCACATTATTTAGTTGAAGACAAATCTTTATAATACAACTTTTTCTTCGTTCCTCTTTTCTATTTCGATGCCTGTTTAATGAATGTAATTGGTAATATGGCGCTTCAGTAAAAATGCCTATGTCTGTTTAAAAAGTTCCCACGACGGTCGATTCTACGTTACTGGAACGACCCGGATTTCAGTCCGGCCAAGGATTTTCACTCCAACAGCATTCTCCGTACATGTATATTTAAAAAGTTCTATCTAATTTGGAATTTGAAGCGTGTAACTTTAAGTTTTCTCAAATTTCGGAATACTTCTATTCAAAACAAACATTGTTGGATCCAGAGTTTCAGTAATATATTATATTTGCATTTATATGTAAATATATCTTAGTCTTTTTATATCACATTTTATGTCTTATTTATAACGCCTGAAACGCTTTTCATTTCCAGATATCCATCACAAGTATTTGTCGGCGATACGTATTGCTACTTTGCGGGCATGACCTTTGCCGTCGTCGGTATACTGGGACACTTTAGCAAAACCTTATTGCTGCTCTTCATACCACAAATTCTAAACTTTTTATACTCGGTGCCACAACTATTTCACTTCGTGCCATGTCCTCGGCATCGTTTACCCAAATACGACTGCAAGACCGACCTTCTTCACATAAGCACAACGGAATTTCATCCGAAAGATTTAAACCCGTTGGGATTGCTAATGGTGCGAGTGTTCAAAGCATTGAAGCTGATCTCTTGGCAGGAGCAGAACGATGGTCGAGTGGTTACCAATAATTTTACGCTAATCAATTTCGTTTTGGTTGTCTTTGGTCCGGTACACGAGAAGGTCGTTACTCAGTTTTTGATGGGTCTACAAATCATGTGTACGTTAATGGCAATGATTATACGCTATCCCTTGGCCAGTTACTTCTATGATACCTAAGTATAGGATAACCGTTCCTTGATCGATATATACATATGTATGTATGTACATATGGATCATTTTGTAATGTTGAAACCAAAAATATGTGTAAGTTTGAAGATATAGAAATTTTATAAAATAGTATATATTTAAGTCTGATTGTAAATAAAGAATTCTGTGAAGAAAGTGCATTAAGCAATAAATATTATATTACCATTAAAAAAAAAAATAGAAATTTAAATCGAGGGCAATGTTTTGTGAAAAGCCTAAAAGTTGCATCTCCAGCCAAAAGGTATCCTTTCTGGACATTGCCCGTTAGGTGTACATGCGGTGAGGCTTGGGATTGCTTCAAGTCCTTTCTGCAGAAGCTGTCTGGAGGACCAGGTGGAGTCATCTCAGCACCTTCTCAGCTGCCCTGCGCTGGTCGTTCAAGAGTTCAAACAACTAGGCTCTACTTATTCGTTGTGGGTTTAAATATCACACATCTGGTAAAGTTTATCAGTAGCTTGAAGCGGTTAATACGAAGGTAAATCGACACTGTTGGTCGTCATCCTCTAACCCTAACCTCCTTTTCCCCTCCCCTCCTCTTTAATGGTATCACTACGGACAAATTTGGAATATTCGCCCAAGTGGGCCCCTCGCAAGAGTAGCCATTTATCCTAACCATGATTAAAATGCCATTTCTGGATATTTCATTATTGTAGTTGCTGCGTATTTGAAAATATGCATGAAAGTGTTTTTCTTGAAAGCATGAATTTTCACTTAAGTTCATGAAATGTTTTTTTCTAATAGCGGCTGCCCCTCGACAGGCAAAGACAAACCTCCGAGTGTATTTCTGCCATGAAAAAGCTGCTAATAAAAAAAAATCCATCTGCCGTTCGGAGGCGGCATAAAACTGTTGAAAAACATCAAAACGTACACCACAAATTTGGCGAGGAGCTCAGTAAACACCTAGAAAAGTTGTATGCGCTAATTCTGCGGAAAATTTTTGGACCTTTGCATGTTGGTAACGGCGAGTATCGCAGATGATGGAACGATGAGCTGAAAGATGGACTGGCGTGCTTTTTTAAACTCGGCCAAAATCGCGTAAGCGGTTATCGCGCGTGAAGAAGAAGAATAGGTGGGTAGGTTTGGCAGCCGCATCGCACATAGGAACAGCGTTGCAACTTAGACCACGAAATGGGTATGGTGTGAGACGCAGGGGCTGTCCTACATTTGCAGATTGAACTATTCTGAGCTTTGGACGAAGCGTAAAAGGTTGTTGATACCTGAAGTGTATGGATAATCTGCCATATTCATTAAAAAGTAGGATCTTAAATACCGGTACCTGCTTCTGGCTAGAGCCGGGCGTGGGTGTTGAATTGTTTGCAACTCCTCCTCATTCCTACAACTACGATAGAAATTATGCATGTAAACGCTTAAGGGGGGTGGTAGGGTCACAAAATCGAAAATTTTTTTCTTCACTCATCTTATAGTAAATCATTTCAAGAATGTTGTGTCAAAATTTTAAGTGGATCGGAGCAGAACTCTCAAAGTTATAGCCTTTGTAGGCACTCTACCTCGAATGCGGAGCATAGATAATTTTTCAGAGTCATTTTTTCAAACGCGTTTTTCCCGAAACGACTTCTTAAAAGTCGGTGCCAATCACAACTCCGAAACTATTCAACCGATTCTTTTCAAATTTGGCACACGTTTTCTAAATCAAAAATACCTCCCCCCACACTGTTTTTTTTTATTTTTTTTTTTTTTAAGATTGTTTTTCACTTACAAATATGGCGAAATTTTCCGCCAAAAATGCTCGTTTTACGTTTTTTTGCCACCAAAACTACAAAAATGAAAAAAAAAAAATTTATTAAGGGGGGGCCGATTGGCACCGCAGAGCACCTCTCGAAAAACATATCTCCAAAAAAACTCTGTCATGGGCTTATTTGTCAATATTTTATTATTAATATTTTTTAAAAACTTAGTAAAATCAGTTGTATCTTAAGCCATATTTCTGTAAAAAATTCAAAAAAAAGTGTTTTTTTTTAGCGCTAAACCCTACCACCCCCTTAAACTCCTTGCGTGTTTTCTATGAGACAATGTCCTGTGAGGGCCCCTACTAGGGTTCTAATTTGAAGTCTACTAAATTTCATAATATTCTTGTATATGTAGACGTAAGTTTACTCTCGGCCATGTTTGCCTAGCAATTTCACAGGTATTGGTACTAATCCATCTTTGATCTACAGAATTGATTAGTGTGTCCATAACAAGAAGCTTACAAGTAGCGAGAGGTACACAATTTTTTATGTTTGGCATACAGGTACCTTCTCGTGCAAGCTGGTCAGTCCTACAGTTCCTTGGTATATCTCTGTGTTCTGTAATTCAGTATACGATACTGTTAAGCCATCTCATTCAGAGATTGGCGGCAATACCTATAAGGCACTCCTTGATATTATTTGGAATTCATCTAGAGCTTGTGATAAATGGTTCCCTAGACACCTAGACAGGGCTAGTTTACTTGGGAGGCAGCCCTTGGTCGAGAAAAAACCGAATCATTTCGGTAACGTAGAACCGGCTGCCATGGGAATGAGCTCGTGAGGCAGCTTGCCTGTATGATAGAATGTAGATATCTTTTGATGGTATTCTGCTTATCTCTAACCATCTGAAGCAGTGGCGGATCCCCCCCCCCCCCCCCCTCCATTGGAATCATGCTCTAAAATTTTATGTTTCAATTCTGTATGACGTATTTTTTTCGGCTGATTGTTCTAAAGTTTGTTCTACTGTATTTTCCTCAAGGTTCGACTTCTCTGTGTTTTCAATCTAAAACAATAAGTAAGAAATCCAGAATTTGTAGTTTATTTTTACTTTCATTCATATTGTAAATTATATTGTGAATTTTGAAACTAAAAATGATATTTCGTAGAGGTAAAGAACGTAAAAAGCCAACTACGTAGAGTGATACATTTCCTTAATCAAGCTCTGCATATTGGGTTATAATAAAAATATGCACGAGTTAAAAAGATTTGGAGTGAAAACACTTGTATACACAGAATGATTGTTTACAGTAAAATATCTTGTACAAAAAACGTTAACTTTTTACTTACAGTGGGTGCTCAAATTATTAGAATCATACTGTAGAGGAACAAATTGCCCTGTTTAATGACGTGTAGTTTGCAAAAATGTTAGGAAATGCTACTTTTTTGTATAATGTGAAACATTGTAGCAATCATTGCTTTGTCGAAATTGCCGTTCGATATATTTGGCTTTTTGTGAGCAGCTTTTTGGAAGAGCAAAAAATTCAGGTTCTTAATTGGCCAGGAAACTCACCAGACCTCAATCCAATTGAGAACCTTTAAGAGTCAACAAAGACAGAAATATCGAAAGATAATATTACAAATAAAGAACAACTGAGCGAAAGACTGCAAAATATTTGGAAAAATGACGACCAAATAAAAACAAACTGCTTAAAATGCGTTGAAAGCATACCCAAAAGGATTCCGGTTTTAATTGCTGCACGAGGTGCTCACGCAAAATATTGATTCTTTGATTTTTTTTGTTTGATATTTTTTTAATAAAAGACTGGTTTGAATATTGTTTTTGTCGTATTATAGAAATTTAATAAACAACATATTAAAAATAGACTATTCTTTGATTATTATCAGTTAAATGGCTGAAACTTGAATTTTTCATAGTGATTCTATTAATTTGAGCACCAACTGTACACTGACTGTTCTTGGATACAAATTTTTAACTTTACCTGTTTTTCCTTCTTTTTTATTTTTGGTTCTGATTCTGGATCAAGGCGCTCGAAATAAGAAAATAATGTTCTCTTCATGTTAGGAGGCGTATTAACAATCACATTAACTACTTGTCAACAAATGCTCGACACAATGTATTCTGCTCGTTGAAAGAAACAAAAGAATAGAAGCATGTTCATGCATGTTTAAAGATAGCCTAGTTATTCACCAAAAAAACTTAGGGAAAAATCACTCGGCGCCGTCATCGCGATTTCGTTGGCGCGCTTTTTAAAATTCGAGTCACGACATGCAGCGCGAATAATGCCATATTTTATTCACGAAATTGATTTTTAATAAAAACACCCTTCTAAAATACCCCAATGTGAGCTGTATGTTGGTTTTAAACATGATTCAATAATAATGATGAATAAGTGAATCAAGGGTTTTAACTATCAATTCATTAGCTTTTATTTCACTTTACTTCAAACGCCATTCTCCACTGAAACTTCATTTTCTAATCATTTGTGTATTTTAATTTTTGTCCTCGAATTTATTCACTTTTTCTAAATAATTTCGACTCGCCTAAAATAAAAAAAAAACAACTATACAATGAGTATTTCGGATGTATCCACCGAGTCAGAGTTGACCGTGGCCGAAGAGGAGGAAGAACGCATTAATATCGGAGTAAGCAGCAGTCGGGACGACAATCAGAGAAGAAAATAAATTCTGTTTCCATATATTTTTTTTGCATAGCTCTACATTGGCCAACGCAATGCTGCTAGCCAACGACATGGTCGAGGCTGGGCCATTCTACCGAACGGTGATCAATATGACGGACAATATCGTCAAGGCAGGCGTCATGGCATCGGTTTGTATGTGTTTAAGGATGGTTCACGCTATTATGGGTCCTATCGATGTGGTAAGCAAATGAATTCATAATCAAATGAGCCATCGAAACTTTAGTTCCATTGCATTGTAGGACACCGTTCTGGTCGCGGCATGTTCATATATCCCGACGGCAGTATGTACGAGGGATGTTGGCGCAAGAACATTAAACACGGCAAAGGACGCTATAAGTACGTAAACGGCGACTGTTACATGGGCAACTGGTATCGTGGACTGCGACACGGCGTCGGCGTTTACTGTTATAAATCTAGTGATTGCGGGGAGCTCCGTTTCAAAGGCACTTGGCGTTTGGGTTTTCGTGTTGGACCATTTCAAATATTTTTCGGCAATGAGGATCATTCAACTATATTGCATGGCACTTGGGATAATGAGTATCCACAAGGACCGGCCGTGTTTACCTTTAACGAACGTTACATGTTGATGGGATACTTCCAAACGCCCGGTATGGGTTATAAAGTGAATAGGGAAGTTGAAGGCGATGCGGAAGAAGTTCTTGCTGAGGCAGAGGGAGTGCGCGATGAACCTGGTGCATTCATTGATATGCTGCCGTCAAAGTGGTTTGCACAAGATATTTGCTGCTATGATTACTCGCAATTGCCACAAGAGCCAATACCCTTGCCACTGTCCGATTCGGAAGTGTCTGTGTGTTCATTGAGCACAGTGCCCACGGAGTTGACACTCGAGCGTAGTGTTCTATATGTGGGCGAGGCAGAGGAAGAAGGAGAGGGCGAGTGTGTGGAGTGTATACCGTGTGAGGGTGTTAGTGAGAGTGAAATAGAGACGGAAAGTGAGCCCATTTGCAGTCCACAAGGCGATCCCTGTGCCATCGAAATCATCGACGACAATAAGGAATGTTGAATAATGGTTGAATTCACTTACTGTTTTCTCTTTTGACATAAATAACTAAACGTTACATGCACCTATTTGATCCTAAAATGCTGAATTTCTGTAGAAAGCACTTAAGTTCAATTTTAACGGGATGTGGCTTAAGCTTAAACTTATCTAAATTATTTCCAGTATTGCGCTCATCTACTCAATATCAATGAACTCTTACAAGTCTTACTAAATTTGTTAAGCTTTTTATTTTGTTTGTTAGCAAATCGAAATATAACAATTAGTTTCTGCTTTGCAATGAAAGCTGCATCCAATGCATTTCTCAAATACCGATTTCTCAAATTGATGGAATGCACAATTCGCTCAGAAAGCCGCCAGCAAAGCAGTACCCGCAGATTTCAATTTAGCGTACGCTCCTGTTTGTGGTTTATTAGTCAGTTCGCGTATTTTGTCCATGACATTGTCGACTGAGACTACAATAGCCACTGCTTTTGGGCCAAATGGTGTAGTTGTTAAATTACCAATGGCTTGAATAGAGCGATAACACGCCTCCAAGTCAATGGCCCAATTTAGTAGCCCAACAATTCCTTCCGTCACCACACGACAACTCTCACTGTTCGCAACACCAAGTGTTTGTGATATTGTCGCATTTAAATAAAATGTTGCAATGGCGATCTGTAAATTTGGGCTTCCACTTTTTATCTCACTAATGTGAGCCGCTAGAGTGTGCAGACGTGGCTCGATTTGTTTTCTTCCTTTTTCGTGATTCATCATATTTACTAAACAGCGTACTATCATTAGAGTATTTGCGGCAGAGGTATTCAATTTCGGCAGTATGGTGTCTAGGAAATTACATGAGTTCAAAATCGTAAATATTCCTTCATGACGTATGGCCAAACGAGACACATCCAGTACGGGAAAGAGAATATCTGTGAATGGTAAGTAGATGCACAAAGTTGAGGTAGCAAATAGAACTATTACTCATTGCAAATGTATTGCAAACATACCATTTGGCCAACGCAATAAGTGCTGCAACGCTTCAATTGAGTTGATGTCTACTTCTGGCGTAGGGGCCGTTAGTGCTATGACTGCGTTTAATAATGTTTCCGAGACCTTTTCGTTCTCATTAGTCAGCTTGTTATTAAATTCTCTGTATAATAATGCGAACTTATGAGCAAACAGGTATTAAGATACGTCATACTCACTTCAATTTCTCCAGTACTTTTGCGGGATCACAATTGTCAAAAGTGGCATATTTACTGACTGGAAAATGCTTTTCACTGCCTACAAATAACAAGAGTATAAGAGATTGCATATGGAAATTTTTGCATTTACATTTTTTTAATAGCTAAATGTATGCTCTTTCGTTTCATGTCCATTATTAATATCCTTGACTAAGTAAAAGTATTTAAAACCATTTTTTGGAAATTTAGTTCTTCGAAACATTGAAGTTCTTAAAAATTAAATTGGTGAACAAATAGAAAAATTAGTATGGAGTATTAATCTATAATTTATCGTCCATATTTTTTATATTTTTCCTGGATATCTTTCACTCGGGCAACGCGTTGCATAGCCCATATGTACTTATACTCGTATTACCTTTAATAAAATTAACATCCGTTTTTGGTTTCGATGCTGCTGCATCCGTAGAATAGCTTGAACCACTAGTAAATGGGTCCACATTTCCGGTGGCGTTGAAGTTTTGGTTGCTACTGCCAGCAACATATCTTGATCCGCCCGTGAAAGGATCCTGATAACCACTTTAAAATTATATAATATTTATAGTCATTTTTTGTTTTAAACTATTAAAGATTAATTTACCCACCTTGCGATTGGTTGAGGAGCGACATTTTTCTTCGAATTTTTCACTATAAAATTAGCAACTTCATCCAGGTAAGCCTGTGGCAGATTATTTCGATGTATAAATCCTTGCGCCGCTTTCCATGGGTCTTCACTTAGATTATAGGGCAATTTTATTGGTGGTTCTGTATCAGAAATGTCTACAGAAAACACAAAGTCGTATTCCTGCATACCAATTAAATTTCAGCTTCTATTTAATAAACCGATATTAACGAAGACATATACCTTTCCTTCATATAAAGTTTTGCCTGACGAGGCTTGCGATCCCCCTGATGCACCTGTAACATCGCCGATCAAATTCCATTGCCCCAATTCCCATGAATAACATTTTACCGAACCGTCCTGGTGTCGTACCATTTTCGTTTGACCTTCTCGCGTGCCATTCCTTAGTAAAGCTTCAGGACCTGGCAAACTGTTAAGAGTGTTATTACATGAGCAATTTAATGGGCTTTCATTGGCCACTTGCATAGCTATACTATAGCAAATACTATACGTACTCAGTCTTTTTGACACCACCAATTTCATCGCTCATTTGCGATTTTCTAGTCTCAACTGCGTGCTTAAACGCATTCATTGTCAACTCATTGGCATAACGGGCAGGATCTTTTGTAAACACACGGACTACGCCATCACTAGAACCAGTTACAATGTCACCGTTTTTAAGACAAGCCACTGACCATACAGATTGAGCGGGATGTACAATGGCCTCGCCTAGTTCTTGACCACTTTCCAAGTTCCACATACGCAATGTGCTATCTTCCCCACAGGACATTACTACATTTTCACCCAATGCTTTATTCGCGGCTACAGAATAAATATAATTTGTATGACCACTCATCTCCTGCACACATTCACCATCCTCGTTCCAATATTTTATGAGCGCATCATTGGCGCACGAAAGAAGCGAGTTGTTGTTTAAAGCCAAGATGCCACGCACACAATCCGTGTGACCCTTTAACATGCGCAATTTATCACCTTTGGCGTTCCAGTAGTATATGCATTTGTCAGCTGAGCCAGTTATATATTTTTTCACTTCCGTCATGCAAGCGACTGACCAAACTGCTGATTCATGCCCACGCAGCACCACTGAAGTTACACTTCCGACCTGATCGATAGTCCAAATGCGAGCCGTGTTATCCCAACTGCCTGTGATGAGAGTTTGCGGTTCTGCGCCCGCTGCAATTGAACATACAGTCGAGTCGTGACCCTTGAGCGTTAGTATGGGTACAAAACTGCCCTCCTTGTAAATGGCGACAGTGGCATCATTGCTGCCCGTGCAAATCCACTGCTCGGCTTCAAGGTAGCAAACACAAGCAACAAAGTTTTTGTGATCCTGAAGTGTCACAGCCTCCACGTAGCCGTCACTAAATGACAAATCAATTAAAATTTAACACCAAAGGATAGTCACACCACTCACCCTACACATTTCCATAATTTCACTGTTTTATCGCGAGAACCCGAAATTATGAATTGTCCCACGGCAGGATCTCCGCCGACAGCGACAGAGCGCACATCCATGGAATGACCAAACAGTTCGCCACTCAATCTGTAGTCGTCCAGTGTTATTCCCATTTTACTTTATTATAAACCAAACGCACTGCTACAATAAGTGGATTAAGAAATTGATTAAAACCGTTGTTAACACAATTTTTCAGATGGTCAGCTGTAGAATTTATGCTATGATGGAGTAACAAAGGAGAACTTCTAATAATAAAATGCCATTGCATCTATAGCCGGCTTGATAGAAAAAAATAAGCAGGTGCATTAAGTGACATCTAGCGGTTTGTAGTTTTCGTTGCATTTTGCATTCACCCGATAGATAGTGATGTACGAAAATTTACCAAGTGGGTATAAAAAAATATTTCATTAACGTTCGACTTCAAACAACCAAGTGGAAGATTAGTGGCGGTTGAGACCACAATATTTCATTGAGATATCGCTCCACCACACTTTTTTTCTATCCCATTTGCATCACTTGTTATCTTTGACTAATAATGTGCATGATAGGTACCTCTGATAATTCTCATAGTAAATTTTTTTCAAAATATTCTCGCCCACAGAACACTGGGTAATCATGGTTAAAATAATCAAATCTCTCTTCATATTCTGTCTTAACACCGTTTCTTCATATGTATTTCAGAATATTCTGTATTCAGCCGTCAAGTCCAGATCTTGTTGGGTCATCCGTCGTTAAGAAAATATTCCAACTATTTTCGCCTAATATACCTATGGTTGTCGTACTTGTCTTGTTGGAATCAGTATTCATTTCATTCCATTATGTTTGCGTAAAATTATTGTGTATTTTTTGACGTGATAACGTCTTATAATTCGATTTAACAGGCTGCACGACCGAAAAAATGTGTCGTTACCTTGCTCATTGCCGTTACCTTGCTCATATGTCGTTACCTTGCTCATTGCCGTTACCTTGCTCATATGTCGTTACCTTGCTCATTGCCGTTACCTGCCGAATGAACTGCAAGCGAAAGCGTGGAACGAACGACAAAGCAAACAAAGCAAACGAACGGCAACGTTCGACATCTTGCTCTCTCCTACTTAAGTGAGCGTATATATGTATGTATATGCGCATATGTACATATATAAATTCACGTATTTGTATTTGCATATACCTTCTTATTGATTATTATTAATTTGATTCACTTGAAGAATTTAAAATAAAACCAAGTTTGTTAATAATACCTGTTGTTTTAATGTTATTATTGTATTATTAATTTTTTTTATTATATATGAAGGAAAAAATGTATTTTAATATTTACCATATACCTTATAAGATATGTTGTCTATACTAATATTATAAAGAGGAAAACTTTGTTTGTTTGTAATGAATAGGCTCAAAACTACTAGACCGATTTTAAAAATTCTTTCACCATTCGAAAGCTACATCATCCACGAGTAACATGAATTATATTTTATTTTGGAAATAGGGCTTGAGATATAGGTCAAAACGTGGACCCGGGTAACCTTCGGATGTGTATGTACAATATGGGTATCAAATGGAAGCTGTTGGTGAATGCTTTAGTCCAGAGTATTTTTCATGCCGCTCCGTGACTAGGGTCTCGAGATAGAGACCAAAACGTGGACCCGGGTAACCTTTGGTTGTGCATGTACAATATGGGTATCAAATGAAAGCTGTTGATAAGTGCTTTAATACGGGGTAATTTTCATACCTATTGATGACTAGGGTCTGGAAATATATGCCAAAACGTGGACCCGCCGTGTCTTTGCACCGAATTAAACCAAACTTACACACATTGTTAAGTAGGTATTGAAGATGATTTCTGTATAGTTTGAATACCTATTGATAGATAGGGTCTCGAGATATAGGTCAAAACGTGGACCCGGGTAACCTTCGGACGTGTATGTACAATATGGGTATCAAATGAAAGCTGTTGGTGAATGCTTTAGTACAGAGTATTTTTCATGCCGCTCCGTGACTGGGGTCTCGAGATAGAGACCAAAACGTGGACCCTAGAATGTGTTTGTACAATATGGATATCAAATGGAAGCTGTTGGTGAATGCTTTAGTACAGAGTATTTTTCATGCCGCTCCGTGACTGGGGTCTCGAGATATAGGACAAAACGTGGACCCGGGTAACCTTCGGACGTGTATGTACAATATGGGTATCAAATGAAAGCTGTTGGTGAATGCTTTATGATATGTTATGTTATGTTATGTTATGTTATGTTATGTTATGTTATGTTATGTTATGTTATGTTATGTTATGTTATGTTAAGTTATGTTATTTTATGTTATGTTATTTTATGTTATGTTATGTTATGTTAAGTTATGTTATGTTATGTTATGTTATGTTATGTTATGTTATGTTATGTTATGTTATGTTATGTTATGTTATGTTATGTTATGTTATGTTATGTTATGTTATTATATGTTATGTTATGTTATGTTAAATTATGTTATGTTATGTTATGTTAAGTTATGTTATGTTATGTTATGTTATGTTATGTTATGTTATGTTATGTTATGTTATGTTATGTTATGTTATGTTATGTTATGTTATGTTATGTTATGTTATGTTATGTTATGTTATGTTATGTTATGTTATGTTATGTTATGTTATGTTATGTTATGTTATGTTATGTTATGTTATGTTATGTTATGTTATGTTATGTTATGTTATGTTATATTGTGTTATGTTATGTTATGTTATGTTATTATATGTTATGTTATGTTATGTTAAGTTATGTTATGTTATGTTATGTTATGTTATGTTTTGTTATGTTATGTTATGTTATGTTATGTTATGTTATGTTATGTTATGTTATGTTATGTTATGTTATGTTATGTTATGTTATGTTATGTTATGTTATGTTATGTTATGTTATGTTATGTTGTGTTGTGTTGTGTTGTGTTGTGTTGTGTTGTGTTGTGTTATGTTGTGTTATGTTATGTTATGTTATGTTAATGTTAACTCATTCTCTATATCCATACAAAATATCTATCAAACAAATAAAATTAAAATTTTTTTTTGAAAAATGCAACCATTCAATCAGTATTTTCTTATGACGTATCACGTTAAACTATCGTCAGTAAACCGACTTTACAGACAACCTCTTTTTTCTTTGGAATTTAAGAAGCGTTTGGCGGTATTTTGTATCCACAAAACGGCAGGGTATACTCGTGCAATGTTTGGTATTATTATTTTTTTTTTTTGGAATTTAAGAAGTGTATAACAACAACAACATTATTTAAAAGGAAAGCTTGGCAGCACTAATAGGCCCATCACAATTGTTCCGTTCCGTACGTTGCGGCAACGAATTCGACTGACAGCAAAATAGATTATCTGTATTTGAGTCGAAGGCGCCACATACGAACCGTACGCCATGCCGGAATGCATAAAAATTGGCAACTTTCTACGTTTGCTGTAAGGCAAGTGCGGGGAAAATGTCAACTGTTTAAAGAAGAACAATTTTGTAGCGCGCAATTTTATATCGATGGTGTTTTTTATTTCATTCAAAATGTCAAATCAAATAAATGAAATTAAAATTAATTGAGTCAATTCAAATTCACCGTTATCTTGACAGAGTAGAGAAAAGGCTAGGCTTTACTAAGTTGTCCTGCAAAATGAATGCGCGTCCCGATCCCGAAGTTATCATCGCACCCACCATCTACAACTGCCATAAATTCAATTAAAACCCTCTTTTGCTTCAATAAGCATTATTTTTTTATTATATACTAGCATTTCCCAGTGGGCTTCGCACCACCATACATAAAATGTTTTTTTTTTATATCGCAAGAAATTTTTCATATTAAGTTTTCTTTATAGAACTCGTAAAATGTTTAAACAGTTGAATTAGTTGATTTTTTTCATTCAACATGCTTTCTAAAGATGTCACAATAGCCTTTTCTGTACTTTTTTAAAATTTGATTGTGGTGGTCACCTATATACAGGTAAGGTAAAAGAGCCGATAAAAACTTGTAATTAAACTTTGATTCTTTAATTTCCATTTCAATTTTTTACGCTAAATAAATTATGCTAAAATAAATAAAGTTAAAAATGTTTTTCCAGTTCCTTGAATGCTCCAGTTTTTATTATATTTTCGTCCAAAATTAATATTAACATAATACACTTACAACCACAACAGTACAACAGAAACGCTCATAAGCGGCTGTGTATTTGTTGTTGTTTTCCCATACAGGCATTTCGTATGAGAGGAAACCATTGCTCACATAAAATGTCATAACTCAGGAACGGCTGCACCGATTTCAATCAAACTTCACACAAACCACCTCCTCAAAGATAGAAAAGAACTCTAAAATTTTTGTGTCAATCAGTTTGGCGATTCTTGCGTTATAAGATTACCAAAGAAATGTAACTTCTTTTTATATATATAGATTTCACAACCAACAAAAACCTGTTTATATATATTAGTACAACACAAAATATGGCATTTGCTATCACGAAGAGAACATTTGCTGCTTTTTTGTTTGTAGACGGCAACAAATTCATCATACTGAAAGGGCAACCTAGATACAGTAGTTGTATTGGGTAATTCTTGGGCAGCAGATTTAGGTGATACCTGTGATTTCAAACGCTTAATGTGCACATCATTGTTGTCTGAGTTCCACTTAGAATCTGCAGAATAGCCATTTACACCCCTCAGGCATTTTGCAAAATTCTACGCCTCTCTCGAATTTGAATTACAATTCAGCTCAGCTATTTTTCCCTCAAAATTTTCTTTTTTGGCTTCTTTTACTTATTTTTGCCCGACCTTTTTGCGTTCCAAAGCTAATTCCAAATTTTCCGGAGATGGGTAGTGTTTAGCTTTTTTGAAAGCAGCAACAAATAGACGATAGGACTTGGCTATCCCCTCATTCCACCAAGCCTTCGGTTGGCATTTCTCAGACCAACTAAGTTCAACCAATTTCTTACCTCTGGGTGAATTTATACTGCCACCCCACACAGTCGACCTGGCATTGAAATCACCACAAATTAACACATTTCTAAAATCGTTTATAAACTGAAACAACCTTTTGACTTCGGTCGCAAAATCATTCAAGTGCAGACCTGGAGGGAAGTAGACCGTACAAATTACAAAGTTTGGGTTTAGATTAACCGTTTTTGCAACAATTATATCAAGATTAGAAGAGAACGTTTATTTATACCAGTCGCTTCAGCTTAGAAGGCGTGTCCGATCTACATAGCTTTGCAAATGCAAACGTGTAAAAGGTATACCGTTGTCGGAATCTAGCATTTGTTGTTGTTTTAACAGCATAGGTAGCCCTGTCTGTGTAGGCATATCATCGGTCGCCTTCGTCTAGCTCATCTAGAGGTAGGCCCAGGAAACATGCTGTTGGGTCCAGAGAGAGAGGGGGGTTAGATGAGTCGGTTTGAGGGGGCATATGAAGAGGTGGTTAGTGTCGTGCGGGGTACCTTCACATGCCGGACATGTGTATCCAGTATCCAGAACATAATTGTGCCACTGTTACACGAGTCTCACGGGGAAGCTGGAGCTCTTCATCTGCGATGGGTGGTGGTTGGACTCCGATTACGGCATTTACAGGACGGGAGTTCATGAAGGTGGTGACGGTCTCCCGGTGAATGTCGTTTATTGACTGTCTAAATACTGTCCGGTCCAGTAGGTTTCGGTCAGTTTTGTCCTGGATTTCGTCAGCGTAGTCTGGGAGGTGTCTCCTGACGTGCCTGGGAGGCGGCTCAGGCTCAAGCAGGTGTCTGCAGGGGTGAAACCTGCGGTAACATCCCAGCAGGAACTGCTTGCTGAGCAGTTTGTTGGGCTCCGCTACTGGGAGCATTTGTGCCTCGTTATGTAGATGTTGAAAGGGAGACATCAGGAGGCACCCGGTCGCTGTCCGAATGGCGGTATTTTGACATGTCTGTAGCTTTGTCCACTGCGAATCACAATTGCCTTAAATGCCAAAAGAAACAGTTCTTTGTCTTTGCCCCAAGTGCTGCCGGCCAGCGATTTGAGGACCTTGTTGCGATTTTGGACTTCTGTGGCAATTGCGGTTGTATGCGCAGAGAAGGAGAGCAAGCTGTCAAAGGTTACACCAAAAATTTTGGGGTTATTTACCGTCGGAATTGGTGTGTCGTCGACTTTTACCTTAAGGGACAGCTTGACCTCCTTTGTCCAGGTGGTAAAGAGGGTCGCCGTGGACTTGGTGGGGGAAAGTTGGAGATTCCTCGCAGTGAAAAAGCGAGAAAGGTCGATGAGGTAGTTGTTCACTTTGGAACACAGGCCATCAATGTCATTGCCCGACGCCATTATCGTGCAGTCGTCAGCGTATGAGATCAGGGAAACTCCCGCTGGTGGTTGGGGGAGCTTCGATATGTAGAAGTTGAAAAGCAATGGAGAAAGGACACCACCCTGCGGTACACCTTGCTTAATCTTCTTCTGCTTTGATATTTGATCTCGAAAAATCACTGACGAGTGTCGACCGCTCAGGTAGCTCGCGGACCACCTCTTTAGCCCTGGCGGGAGTGTCAACTGATAAATATCATCTAGTAGCGTGGAATGGCTGACTGTATCGAAAGCCTTCTTTATGTCCAACGCTACTAGGACAGTCCTCTGGCAGGGGCGGTTTTGGTTAAGCCCGCGATTTATCTGGGCGTTTAAGGCGGTGAGTGCAGTGGTGGTGCTGTGCACTCGTCGGAATCCGTGCTGATGTGGGGCTGGGGCCAGGTGTTTCGTATAGAGTGGGAGTAGGAGGGCTTCAAGTGTCTTCACTACTGGGGAAAGGAGAGTTATCGGCCGATAAGACTCCCCTTGGTTGGCGGGTTTCCCAGGTTTCAGTAGTGGGACCACTCTCCTTGCTTTCCACTTGTCAGGGATGATGAGAGTGGCCAGGGACAGATTGAAGACCCTTGTGAGGAATCCAACTCCCAGGGGTCCCAGATGCTTCAGCATCAGCGCGTTTAATCCGTCAGGGCCAATGGCTTTCGACTTGTTGATGGCCCCCTGAACCTCATCACCGGAGAAAGTAAGTGGTGCACTGTCGTTTGTCAGTTTGTGCAGCCTTCTGGTAGCACGACGTTTGGTTCTGTCGCCCGGAGGATGCAGTATGAAAAGCCGGCTAAAATAGCTCGCGCATCTCTTCGGGTCCGACGAAGTGCAACCGTTGAAGGTGATAGCCACCATGTCGTTGTGCTTCGTCGGGTTCGACAGGGACCTAACGGTGGACAGGTCTTCAGGTGCTCGGAATCTAGCATGATTGGTGGTGGTCGCTAACAATGCGTTTGCCTTCTCAATGAATTTTTATGCCATATTAAATTTTTTTTCTTTTTATTAGTTTATGTTTTTAAGCAAATCATTGTATAATAATTACTTTCCGATTTGCAGTAGAAACTGTATACAATGCATTTCTCAAATACCGATTTCTTAAATTGGTGGAATGCACAATTCGCTCAGAAAGCCGCCAGCAAAGCAGTACCCGCAGATTTCAATTTAGCGTACGCTCCTGTTTGTGGTTTATTAGTCAGTTCGCGTATTTTGTCCATGACATTGTCGACTGAGACTACAATAGCCACTGCTTTTGGGCCAAATGGTGTAGTTGTTAAATTACCAATGGCTTGAATAGAGCGATAACACGCCTCCAAGTCAATGGCCCAATTTAGTAGCCCAACAATTCCTTCCGTCACCACACGACAACTCTCACTGTTCGCAACACCAAGTGTTTGTGATATTGTCGCATTTAAATAAAATGTTGCAATGGCGATCTGTAAATTTGGGCTTCCACTTTTTATCTCACTAATGTGAGCCGCTAGAGTGTGCAGACGTGGCTCGATTTGTTTTCTTCCTTTTTCGTGATTCATCATATTTACTAAACAGCGTACTATCATTAGAGTATTTGCGGCAGAGGTATTCAATTTCGGCAGTATGGTGTCTAGGAAATTACTCGAGTTCAAAATCGTAAATATTCCTTCATGACGTATGGCCAAACGAGACACATCCAGTACGGGAAAGAGAATGTCTGTGAATGGTAAGTAGATGCACAAAGTTGAGGTAGCAGATAGAACTATTACTCATTGCAAATGCATTGCAAACATACCATTTGGCCAACGCAATAAGTGCTGCAACGCTTCAATTGAGTTGATGTCTACTTCTGGCGTAGGGGCCGTTAGTGCTATGACTGCGTTTAATAATGTTTCCGAGACCTTTTCGTTCTCATTAGTCAGCTTGTTATTAAATTCTCTGTATAAAAAATCGAACTTATGAGCAAACAGGTATTAAGATACGTCATACTCACTTCAATTTCTCCAGTACTTTTGCGGGATCACAATTGTCAAAAGTGGCATATTTGCTGACTGGAAAATGCTTTTCACTGCCTACAAATAACAACAGTGTAAGAGATTGCATATGGAAATTTTTGCATTTACATTTTTTTAATAGCTAAATGTATGCTCTTTCGTTTCATGTCATTATTAATATCCTTGACTAAGTAAAAGTATTTAAAACCATTTTTTGGAAATTTAGTTCTTCGAAACATTGAAGTTCTTAAAAATGAAATTGGTGAGCAAATAGAAAAATTAGTATGGAGTATTAATCTATAATTTATCGTCCATATTTTTTATATTTTTCCTGGATATCTTTCACTCGGGCAACGCGTTGTATAGCCCATATGTACATATACTCGTGTTACCTTTAATAAAATTAACATCCGTTTTTGGTTTCGATGCTGCTGCATCCGTAGAATAGCTTGAACCACTAGTAAATGGGTCCACGTTTCCGGTGGCGTTGAAGTTTTGGTTGCTACTGCCAGCAACATATCTTGATCCGCCCGTGAAAGGATCCTGATAACCACTTCAAAATTATATTTATAGTCATTTTTTGTTTTAAACTATTAAAGATGAATTTACCCACCTTGCGATTGGTTGAGGAGCCACATTTTTCTTCGAATTTTTCACTATAAAATTAGCAACTTCATCCAGGTAAGCCTGTGGCAGATTGTTTCGATGTATAAATCCTTGCGCCGCTTTCCATGGGTCTTCACTTAGATTATAGGGCAATTTTATTGGTGGTTCTGTATCAGAAATGTCTACAGAAAACACAAAGTCGTATTCCTGCATACGAATTTAAATTTAAATTTCTATTTAATAAACCGATATTAACGAAGACATATACCTTTCCTTCATATAAAGTTTTGCCTGACGAGGCTTGCGATCCCCCTGATGCACCTGTAACATCGCCGATCAAATTCCATTGCCCCAATTCCCATGAATAACATTTTACCGAACCGTCCTGGTGTCGTACCATTTTCGTTTGACCTTCTCGCGTGCCATTCCTTAGTAAAGCTTCAGGACCGGGCAAACTGTTAAGAGTGTTATTACTTGAGCAATTTAATGAGCTTTCATTGGCCACTTGTATAGCTACACTATAGCAAATACTATACGTACTCAGTCTTTTTGACACCACCAATTTCATCGCTCATTTGCGATTTTCTAGTCTCAACTGCGTGCTTAAACGCATTCATTGTCAACTCGTTGGCATAACGTGCAGGATCTTTTGTAAACACACGGACTACGCCATCGCTGGAACCAGTTACAATGTCACCGTTTTTAAGACAAGCCACTGACCATACAGATTGAGCGGGATGTACAATGGCCTCGCCTAGTTCTTGACCACTTTCCAAGTTCCACATACGCAATGTGCTATCTTCCCCACAGGACATTACTACATTTTCACCCAATGCTTTATTCGCGGCTACAGAATAAATGTAATTTGTATGACCACTCATCTCCTGCACACATTCACCATCCTCGTTCCAATATTTTATGAGCGCATCATTGGCGCACGAAAGAAGCGAGTTGTTGTTTAAAGCCAAGATGCCACGCACACAATCCGTGTGACCCTTTAACATGCGCAATTTATCACCTTTGGCGTTCCAGTAGTATATGCATTTGTCAGCTGAGCCAGTTATATATTTTTTCACTTCCGTCATGCAAGCGACTGACCAAACTGCTGATTCATGCCCACGCAGCACCACTGAAGTTACACTTCCGACCTGATCGATAGTCCAAATGCGAGCCGTGTTATCCCAACTGCCTGTGATGAGAGTTTGCGGTACTGCGCCCGCTGCAATTGAACATACAGTCGAATCGTGACCCTTGAGCGTTAGTATGGGTACAAAACTGCCCTCCTTGTAAATGGCGACAGTGGCATCATTGCTGCCCGTGCAAATCCACTGCTCGGCTTCAAGGTAGCAAACACAAGCAACAAAGTTTTTGTGATCCTGAAGTGTCACAGCCTCCACGTAGCCGTCACTAAATGACAAATCAATTAAAATTTAACACCAAAGGATAGTCACACCACTCACCCTAAACATTTCCATAATTTCACTGTTTTATCGCGAGAACCCGAAATTATGAATTGTCCCACGGCAGGATCTCCGCCGACAGCGACAGAGCGCACATCCATGGAATGACCAAACAGTTCGCCACTCAATCTGTAGTCGTCCAGTGTTATTCCCATTTTACTTTATTATAAATCAAACGCACTGCTACAATAAGTGGATTAAGAAATTTGTTAAAACCGTTGTTAACACAATTCTTGAGATGATCAGTTGCAAAATCTATGCAATGATGGAACAACAAAGTGGAGTTCCTAATAATCGAATGTCACTGCAGATAAGGCGAATCCAAGGCGAATTTAATACTATCATCCTTCTGGCGAATCTTTAATTTGATATTTGTAGAACAGCTGATTAATATGCCTTGCTACACAAATGTGAAAAATATTTGCATTATTTACATTATGGGAAATCGTAGCCTTGATACATTAACACATCTGGTTAGCAACTTTTATCAAATTCAATTGACTGTTTTCTGCTTTCGGTTTCTGATATTTTGAGGAACCGATATTTGTGCACATTTGTATAGGTTTGAGATTTGCTGTTCATAGACAGAAATGATAAAATGGAAAATTTATAAACAAAAAAGGTGAAAAGTATATTAATGCTAATTTTTTTTGGACAATAAAAAATATGTATAAACAAACTCCTCTGATATGTCTTCTTTAACTTAATTTTTTTGCCTTTTTTCTTTGGTAGAGAATTTTCGCCTGCGCCTTTGATTTCGATTGATGGCTGATGAGGCTAAACACAATTACTATCTACTACAAAACCACTATACGGAATTTTCTAAGCATTTGATAGGCGCTTGCAAAAAATTTTACTTGACCATTACACTTGACTTTTGTCGTGGCGTACCACAGGGTAGTATTTCGGTCCATTATTTTCCATTTTGCTTTGGCTGAACTTCAAGCTCAACTTGTTAAACTTTACTCATCATTTTCAAAATGGCATTAAAGCACTAAAACAATTGAAAAGTTGGCAGATATTGAGTTAAGGAGAAAATAATATTCGTAAATGCGTATAAAATCTGATTTTTATAATGCGGCTGCCTAAAGATCTGGCTAAATTCGGTGCGCACCAACTACTGAGGAAATAACACGTGACCGCCGGCGACCGAATTTGTTGTTCTCGGCATCTGGCAGCTCTGTAATTCCAAGATTGTTTCATCCGACGGCGCTGTTGTAACCGTAATTGCATTAGATGTAAACTATTTCTCTATTTTTTGCTCAGAAAACCGTTACCAGCATTCTCAGAAAACCGCCCGACGATACAATTGCATATGTACCACCAATGGTACAAGCCATCCAATGGGACAGGTCCCATTGTACCACTAGTGGTACATGCCGGCGGGAACTTGTTAATGCATGAAGATCAAAGAGTTAAATCCGCGTTGCTAAAATACTGCTCACGCTATATTTCCAGATGTTAGAAATAAACAAACTACAAACCATCAAATATTGGGTATGGGAATAAGTTTCTGTCCTTTTTTAGCCGAAGTTACGAATTATTTAAGGGGGGGGTAGGGTCACAAAATCGAAATTTTTTTTCTTCACTCATCTTATAGTAAATCATTTCAAGAATGTTGTGTCAAAATTTTAAGTGGATCGGAGCAGAACTCTCAAAGTTATAGCCTTTGTAGGCACTCTACCTCGAATGCGGAGCATCGATAATTTCTCAGAGTCATTTTTTCAAACGCGTTTTTCCCGAAACGACTTCTTAAAAGTCGGTGCCAATCACAACTCCGAAACTATTCAACCGATTCTTTTCAAATTTGGCACACGTTTTCTAAATCAAAAATACCTCCCCCCTACACTGTTTATTTTTATTGTTTTTTTTTAAAGGTTGTTTTTCACTTACAAATATGGCGAAATTTTTCGCCAAAAATGCTCGTTTTACGTTTTTTTGCCACCAAAACTACAAAAATGAAAAAAAAAAAATTTATTAATGTAGGGGGGAGCATTACGTCATACTTTAACTGAAAAATTCGACTTTTTTAGTTTCAGATGATTCTACGACGAATGCCGATTGGCACCGCAGAGCACCTCTCGAAAAACATATCTCCAAAAAAACTCTGTCATGGGCTTATTTGTCAATATTTTATTATTAATATTTTTTAAAAACTTATTGAAAAGATGTACAATAACATGCAACTGATTTTATTAAAGTATCTTAAGCCATATTTCTGTAAAAAATTCAAAAAAAAAAAGTGTTTTTTTTTTTAGCGCTTAATAGATGACACTCTTCTGATCCCACCAAATGCACAACGTTAACTTTGAAGCATGAATATTTTATTTCGCTGTCGATGGACCTGGTTCACTTGGCAGGCACCAACATTTTTGACGCTTTGGGTTATCATAATAGATCCATTTTTCATCGCTAGTGACGACGCGATGCAGAGAACTTTTTCTTTTCTTCTATTCTCTCGATATCCCTCTTTTTAAATCGATGTGACACCCAGTTAGTTATCTGGTTTCTGTACCATTCCCATCGCGTGCAAACATTTACCAACGGTTGATCTGTCAACATCCAACTCTTTAGACATTTCATCAAGGGTTCGACATGCGTCTTCATCCAATAATTGTTTTAGTTAATCGTTCGATCTTTATCACGTCAAAATCGCCACTGTGGAAGCATCGAAACCATTCTTTACAAGTTCTATTTGATGGAGCGTGATTACGATAATTATTGATCAATATACGTCACGTTTTAGCTTCATTTTCCTTTAAAAGGTCATAATGAAGTATGACTTCTCGCAAATGCTGTTTTTTTCAGGACGAAGGTAGACATATTTGACGTCATATAATGTGATCTTTGCGCTTCAAACGAATGTTAACTACTGCGATAGAGATCTCACATATACACCTTCAAATCACCAGTATATTACTAGAGCGAACCAATACCCAATATTTTGTGGGGTGCCTCACACCCTAGAGTCCCTTCCGAAGGTTAAACAAAATTTGACAATCAGAGACAAAATAAATACAAAAAAACAAAAGAAGTAAATCCGCAACTCTGCAGCTTTTATCTATTTAATGTGTCTTAACTTAAGAGGAGCCGGTGGTCAAGAAATTTCAAAAATTCGACTTTTTGTTTTTTTGATATTACGTATCTTAAGAATATACTGTGAAATTTTCATGCGGAAATTTCCAATATTATAGCTTCTACAGCCCATTAACTAGGTAGAGAGCGGTTCGCGCGCTCCTGTACCTCAAACTTTAACTCGAAACGACTTTTTTCGGCCTGATGTCAAAAAAAAAAAATATTCAACCGAATCGTCTGAAATTTTACGGATATCGCCCGTATTAGAATCATATTATTATTTCAATTATTTCGTATTTTTTTTATTTAAAAACTGAAAAAAACACGATTTTTAGAGTGTCAAATTAAAGCCGCGCCATTTTGTCAAATTTTTTCTTGTTTTATTCTAGTGCGAGACATAGCTACAGACATTTTTTTTGTTTCCTTGTTCACTCCTCTCGGTAGCATAGGACCTCGACAAGACTCTTCCATCGTACACGGTTCTATACTGCTGTTTTTGCACCGTCCCATGAGATGTCGGCATCTGCTAGTTCGCGCCGCATCGACCTTCGTTTTTTGGTCGACCTCTGCTCCCTTGCGGGTTCCAGTCCAGTGCCATTCGCGTGATGCTATCTGGTGGTCTTCTAAGCAAGTGACCTATCCATCGCCACTTTCTGCGTTTGATTTGCCCATCCTTAACTACAGTCATACTGATTAATAATTTTTTTGGTTTTTGTGTTTCAGATAAATAAGAAAGAGCCAAAATGGACAACACCGTCCAGGTCCAATTTTGGGAGGGTCAACGTCAGCGCCATTTTTAAAATAATTTTTTTTTTTTTTTTTAATTTTTGTATATAAAAGAAGTTAAATAAAAAGCCTAAAAATTTAAATATCGTTTTTAATTTTTTTATTGTAAAAAAAAAATCCTAAAAATACCATACATTTTCGAGCTGTAGACCACCGGGACCTCTTAATCTAATATTTAAAGTTTGCATGCAATTTGTGTAATCTTAAATTCAGTTCAATGCCATACTTTTCACGAATTTGTGTTCACAAATACGAAAATTCAGTCCAGATAAATGCACCAGGGTATTCAGTAAAAATATATTCCCAATGCACACGAATGGCGGTGTTAATTCCCCCGCAAAAGCCTCTGTTATATTGAATTACAACAAAGAAAATGTGCCATTAGCAATTGCAACTGTCTTTCGTTTTCGGCCTTGAATCGACAACATGAGTTTCACTTTCTTAAAATTTGTGGGTGTAATTTTAAAAACCCTAAGTTCCACGTAGAACGTAAACAATTATCTTGCCATGATGCATCATTTTTTTCAATGAGTAAACAACAAATGCAACTTCGGCTACTTTTAATCGATTTTAATTATTACTTCGGAAACAAAACAAGTGCATGCGATTAGTAGTATTTTTTATAGTGCTGGTTAATATATTTATACTACAGGTGCAAGTTCTCTTAGCCTAGACCAGGCGTCGGCAACCTGCGGCTCATGAGTCACATGTGGTTTTGCGGTTGATGTGAAGCAGCGGCTCTTTAGTTTCATACGCAAATTTTATTCATTTTATCAAAAAAAAAAAACAAAATTTAAAATCTTTCTGAATCGATTCACAATGATTAAGGGAGGGGTCTAGGGTTTGACTTTCAAAAAATCGATTTTTTGGAAATAGCTTTTTCTTATAGTAAATCATCTCAAAAATATTGTCCCAAAATTTCAGCTCAATCGGAGCAAAACTTTTGGAGTTATAGACGTTTTTGTCCCCACTCCTCTGCGACAGCTGCGAGCGTTTGGAACGGAGCGTTTTTTTCAAACGCGTTTTTCTCGAAACCACTTTTTCAAAGTCGGTGACTATTAGAACTTCAACAATATTTAACCGATCCTTTTCAAATTTGGTATACAACTTCTATATATAAAATACCTCCCCCCCACTGAGAGATTTTTCACTTTTTTGTTTTACATTAAGGGCGGTTTCCACTTATACAGCGAAAAAATCAGTGAAAATCGCACTTTTTGAAAAAAAAAAAAATCGGAGCCAGTGGGGGGGAGGTTTTGGTGATAATTTAACCAAATAATTCTGTTTTTTTTTATTTCAGGTGATTCTACAGCTAGATACGATAGTCACCGCAAATCACCTTTTGGAAAAGGCGTTTTCGGAAAAGTTACCTCACCGGCTTATTTCCTGATATTTTCTTACAAAAATTTAGTACAATATTGTTGAAATGATGCTTTATAATGTACAAAAAGTTTAAATACATTTGCACTATTCATATCTCTAAAGCAAAGTCTCAAAAATTCATTAAAAAAAATGCTCAAACCCTAGAACCCTCCCTTAAACACCGATTCCATCTCTCAGACACTTGTATTCAGGGTTGGGCGTTTACAACATTTTTTGGATTGTTTGTAAACCGCATATGTGACACTTTTATATATTAAAAGTTATGATGTTTAGAAAAGCGTATATTTTTATTCATATGTAATACCTATGTAAGAACTTGTGCATACCTATAACATTTTTAAAACTTTGTTCAGTTAAATCAGTAATTTTCTTTTTTAAATTACTTCATTATAAACTACATTCAACGTCAAGTTTTCGTTATTGCCCATTTGAACGCGTATATTTTCCCAGGATCTAACCCGGCTTAACGCAGCATAAAGTTGGCCGTGGGCAAAGCAATCCTACTTTAAATGAAGCCCCACCCTTGATTATGTTTGCCCCTGGGCCTTATTTATTGTTATGGCGAAGGCTATTATAATTGGAAATTGGCGGCGCTTCAACGTAAAAGGAAGTGTGGTTTCGCTCGGCTGCAAATTTGTACGAGGCAATAGAAATCGCCTTCCCTGAGCCTCTCCGCATAACACTTCCGCGTGCAAGCTATTCGGATGCATTTCTTTTATGACAAGTCGTGTGCCATTCGCCAATCCTTCTGCTGGGCTTAAATTGCGAATCAACATTATCACTGTTCCAATTTTCAATTGAAGCTTATGCGGCGGAGTTCCACTAAAATTAAGGGAGTGTAAAAATTCCACCTGATCTTGTGAATCTTGTGAAACAATCGTATCAGCGCTGAGATATGTGCGCTCTTGACCAGGTAGCATATCGACTATACTCGAGTTTATGATGGCACATTGATCATTTTTTGGACATAATATGGCTCGGTCTTATAAATTATCAATTTCTATTATTCCATTATTTGGTTGGAAAACCCAGTCAATGAGGTTTCCGTTTTTTAAAAGAATTTGATCAGGAATTTGTACTCTTGATGCATTGTCTTGTCCTTCGCCGTGTCCTATGCGCAAAAGAAAATTACAATAGTCGGGTTCTTGACTACGCATATTGATTGTGAGCTTAAATGATTTAAAAAATTTCCACAAAGAGCAACGTTTTAAACAATTATCAACTATGCCAGTTCGCGTACTTCTCGGTACCACAGGCAAAACTTGCCTAAAGTCTCCACCCAGAATAATAATTTTCCCACCAAAAGGTGTCTCATTTTGGTGAATATCGCGCAAAAGACGATCTACCATCCCAAATAATAGCATTGTAAACAATTGTAAATAATGTAAACAATTGTAAACGTTTACCAGCATATGTCTAGAACTATATACGAACGACGTATTGAGCAAGCGCTTAATGTCTACTCTCTAGCAGCTTATTATTTGTATCCATATCATGACCGAAACAAGTTAGATCCTAATAAAACTGCAAAAGTAACGGATTTCCTTTTTAATACTATGAGTGGAGAAGCTTTGCAGCAGTTTGACCCATTTCTGAACAGAAGATCCTACTTCGGCGTATTACAGACAAAAAACTTGAGCGAAGATGCCTGTTTATATCGGAGAATGGCATCGATTAAATATCCACATCTGGCAGAAACAGCTTTGAAATTAATCAATATACCCACCTCTTCAGCGCAAATTGAACGCTTATTTTCGAATTGGAATTTTATTCATTCAGATTTGAGGAGCAGACTCTCGTTTGCAAGGTCCAAAAAGCTACTTTTTATTTATTATCAAATGAAAATTGACCAAATCAATGAAGAATCGGACAGTGAAAATTAATAAAAATATTAAAATACTAAATATTAAAGCGTATTTTTTTATTATTTTTATTACAAGCTTGGAAAACTGTTTGAAAAATAGTGAAAATGCTTAATTAGTAATAGATTGTTTCTGACTCATAAAAAAAAGCAAAAAAAATGAATTGTTTACGTAAACAATTAGCTTGTAAACAATTACATTGTTTACATGTAAACAATTGCTGTAAACAATGTAAACAGTTTACAAGCCCAACCCTGCTTGTATTCGTTGACTCAGAAAAATCGGCACTGCAGTTGCTACAAAACAATATATTATATTAACTTGATATTGCACGAGCATTTGACTATGAGAAACTGTTCAAAGTGGTTGCCGCGTTTGCTCACTGTTACCGAAAAACAAGAACGTGCCGAGCAGTGTTTGGCCATGTTTAAACGTAATAAACCCAAATTTTTGCGTCGATACGTCGTCACTACACTCCGGAATTAAAACGATCGTCATCTAAGTTGACAGCAACGGGTGAACCTCGTCCAAAACGTCCAAAGGCACAACAATCGGCTGGAAAGGTTATGGCCTCGGTATTTTGGAATGCGCGTAGTGTAATATTCATCGACTATCTTGAGAAGGGCGATACCATCAGCAGTGAACATTATAAAGCTTTATCGGAGCGTTTTAAGGCCGAAATTGCAAAGAAACGTCCGCATATGGCAAAGAAAAAGATTCTGTTTCATCAAGACAACGCACCGTGTCACAAGCCAACCAAAACAATAGCAAAACTACATAAATTGAACTTCGACTGGCTGTTCGCTGACTTAAGGGGTTAAGTGGGTTTCAAAAGCTCAAAATAGGTACATTTTTATGAATTTTTTTTTATTTAATCAACAGAATATTTCATTCCATCAATTTAACACATAAAAGATACATATTTTATAAGTAGTTTGTGAAATTTTCATTGAAAAATTTTGAAAATTAAGGCGTGGACACGTCGTCTCCTATGACCCCTCAAAAAAAAGTTCTCTCGGCGTAGTCAGGATAACTCATGACAGATTCATCTGAAATTCAAAAACAAAAAATTTTCTGTTAGTAGATGTTTCAAACTCGTGCTTGGACGAAGGAAAAAAAAAACAAAAATTACATTTTTGGCGGCGTTGAAAACAAAAAACCCTTATTTTGAGTAGAATTTGCACCCTTCATGCCCTTGAAAAATTACTTGGAATAGAAAAAAAAAAAATCCTTCGTTCAAGCACGAGATAATATAATTCCAAAGCTGTGCGCAAAATTTGAACAAAATCGCTTCATAACTTTTCGAGAAATCGTGTCCACCGATTTAAAAAATCGAGTTTTGAGATAAACGCGTTTAAAAACGAAACGCTGCACTGACATGGCCTGATGGGCGGAACATCTGAAGGGTCTATCTCGTAGAATTTTACTCGGATCAATTTGAAATTTTAGGAGAATATTTTAAACATATTATACTATTTAATAAGACAAAAAAAAAATAAATCGATTTTTTGAAATTTTGAAACCCACCTAACCCCTTAAAAAAATACTCGGTGGCGAAGAGGTTATCGCTGAAACGGAGGTCTATTTTGAGGCAAAAGATAAATTGTTATGCAAAAATTTAATTGCGTTATTCTTGATGGAAACTACGTTGATGAATAACGCTAATTTTGAACAAAAAAAAAAAGAAAGCATTTTCTTTGTTAGGCCCGGGACTTTTCAGCCCAGGTATTAAATGTTTTATTCTTTTAATTTTTTAATTTAAATAATAAGTATAAGTAATTATAAAACAATAGTAATTATATAATTTTTTGTGAAAAACACTACTTATAATTACTATATAAGTAAATGAATAAATAGATTCGTTTTTTTTTTGGTGGAACAATTTTATTTATGCGAGTACTACTTATTGTTGGCAAGATGTCGTGGTTCTTTAAAAACTTTGAAATTTTGTAAATTTTAATTTTTACTCTTCCGACTTAAAAGTTTGCCGACCGCTGGCCTAGACCATATTTATGTAGGTATTTTAAATAAATATATTTCTTCTTTTATAAATTTTTCTATTGTAATTTTTTCTGGTCTCCGAATAAAAGGAGAGAATTTTTGCTTTATTAACTAATTCTTCATTGAACTTGGCGTCAATAGTGTACAATTCCTTTTCCGATTCGGACTACTTATCTACATAAACGTGACATCTCAAGCGTCCGCCATTCATATAGTCAAGATTTCCAGCTGGGTAATTGAAGTGGGTAATTGTAGATTTTCTATTATGTAAATGAAATTCTTCAAAAGTTTACAACAAACTTTATAACCAAAACAAATGCTCTAATGACTTAATTATGTCTATTGATATGCATACCACACATACATATATAAATAAACATAATTCAGCACACATACTTGCACGCATCCTCTTCAGAAATCCTGTGCAATTGCGTGTGTATAAAAATTGCCAACCATTGGAATTTCTAACGTTTTATAGGAAACGCCGAAATGTTGTATCGCCCGCGACTATCGAATGGCAAGTACATTTCACTCTCTTGGCCGATAGCTGCCTATCGCTTGTTGAACAATATTTGTTGGCCACTTCGTGATGACGCAAATCTGCTGGAATGGCTATTCGACCGCTTCTGTTGGGTGCTGTGCTTCATCATATTCATACAACACAACGATGCCGAGCTGCGTTACATGATTGTTAATAAAAATAATTTGGATCTAATGCTAATATGTGGGCCGACTTATCTGATTTTGATTGAGATACATATTCGTGCGTTTCAGTTGGGCTTAAATAAGGAAGGATTCAAGCGTTTCCTACAAAGATTTTATGCTGAAATCTACATAGACAAGTGGGTAAAAATCTACATGTGCCATAAGTATTATATTATGTAATGTATGTGTGAAGAGTATATAGTATACAGTGGTTTCATAAGTATAGCACAGATCACTTAGTGGTCAGTTTTGGCAATTTATTGGTTTCTTATTTCATTTTAATAACTTTTGTATGGAAATATTTTATTTTTGTGGGTTAAAGATCGCGTTGATTATTAAAATGTTTTTTTTTCCTCCGGTTTTGTGCATTTTCTTCATAACAATAGCTCGAAATTTTTTTATATTGAGGAAACACTGGCAACAAGAAAAAAAGAATTGTCAAAAGTCAATGCGATTTTTGAGCCACTTGAAATTTGCACTTTATTATGCAAAATTTCATGGACTGCATTATCGAATTTCTTTTTTGAAAATTCCGATTAAAAAGTTTGAGATTTTAATGAAAATTTGTTGAACTTTTTTTAGTTTGCAGAATGTTTGAAACTTGGATTTATTTGGTTTTAATAGGAGAATAAACTATCATCATCATACGCTTTACAGTTTTTGGCAGACCATAGTTTCCGCAGCTACATTCCTCTCTTTAACACATGGGCTGAAAAGTTCCGGGCCTAACAAAGGAAACACGTTTTTTTTTGTTCAAGATTAGCTTTACTCATCAACGTAATTTCCATCAAGGATAACGTAATAGATCCAGCGCCGCTAACATTTCAATACCACTTTTGTATCATAGAACGATTTATCTTTTGCTTCAAAATAGACCTCCGTTTCAGCGATAACCTCTTCGCCACCGAGTATTTTTTTAAGTCAGCGAACAGCCAGTAGTCGGTGGGAACCGAATCTGGCGAATATGGTGAATGTGGAAGCAATTTGGGGATCAATTCATGTAGTTTTGATTTTCTTGTGATACGGTGCGTTGTCTTAATGAACAGAATCTTCTTCTTTGCCATATGCGGACGTTTCTTTGCAATTTCGGCCTTAAAACGCTCCAATAACGCTTTATAATATTCACTGCTGATGGTATTGCCCTTCTCAAGATATATACATATATATATATAATTGGCGCATACACCCTTTTTGTGTGTTTGGCCGAGCTCCTCTTCCTATTTGTGGTGTGCGTCTTGATGTTATCCCACAAATGGAGGGACCTACAGTTTCAAGCCGACTCCGAATGGCAAATATTATATTTGTATGAGGTTTTATTTTCATAGCAGAAATACATGCGGAGGTTTGCCATTGCCTGCCGAGGGGCAACTGCTATTAGAAAAAATTATTTCACCTACGTTCTCTCTGTGAATTCCGAATGGTAGTCACGCACCAACCCATTCGGCTACGGCGGCCGCCGACTCAAGATAGTCGATGAATATTACACCACGCACATTCCAAAATACCGAGGACCTTTCCAGCCGATTGTTGTGCATTTGGACGCTTTGGACGAGGTTCACCAGTTGCTGTCCACTCAGATGACGATCGTTTTGAATCCGGAGTGAAGTGATGGATCCCTGTTTCATCTATTGTCCCATATCGACGCAAAAATTCCGGCCGAAATGTTTAAATATGGCCAACACTGCTTGGCACGTTCTTGTTTTTGAGCAAACGCGGCTCCCACTTTGAACAGAGCTTTCTCATAGTCAAATGCTCACAACTTCATTTTTCGATCATTCAAAGCGATTTTGTGGATTTTCTTGATATTTGATATACAGCCACTGCGTTGTGCATCATTGGCGTCTCTACGACCACGTTTGAAGTCAGTAAACCATCGTTTTATTGTTGTTTCTGATGGAGCGAAGTTCCCAAAATACTTTGCAATGGCTTCCTTTGCTACAATGGTATTTTTTCCCATCAAGAAGCAGTATAAAACTGAAAAACGAAATTCTTTTTGATCAACTCTCTAGAAAATGACAAAAGTAGCGTCGGTCTTAACACAATAACTCACGAACTAATGAATAGAATATCATTAAATTTTAACAGCTGCCTTTTTAAGTTTAGTACTAACTGAAAAAGAGGTTAATGCAATAAAGCTAGTGCCATCTTTGTGTGTCATCAAGGTCTTTTGTGTCCTCTACTCATCACAGTACCTCATCCAGACTCAGTTCCCTTATTAAACTCAGGATAGAGCTGGGTTGGATTGAGCCTATGTAAACCTCCTCTGGCTGCAATTGGCCAAGATGTCTCATCCTTCTTCGCGTTATAGCGCTGCATTCCAGGAGAAGGTACATTGGAGTCTCGTGAAATTGGTCACAGAAGCGACAAGAGTCCGTAGACCAAATCTCGATCATGTGCAGATGGCTTCTAAGTCTGCAGCGGCCTGCGAGAGTGCCCGTGAGCATCCTCAGTTTATCTTTGGGATTTGAACTCACATGACGATAGACCCATGAGTGCCGCTTGACTGTCACTCAGAATGGCAATTCGCTCATTCTTAACATTTCTGTCTAAGTTTATCTCTGCACATAGACAAATGTCATACATCTCCGCTCGGAAGCTGCTTGGAAAACTTTCCTTTGGCACAGAGCGCTTTGTTCAGGAGTCGTAAATTCCAGCGCCTATGCCTTCTGGGGTCTTCGAGCCATTTGTGTACCAGTGTTGGGTACAATCCAGGAGTTTTTTTTCAAATGCAGGTCGACTCCAGTTTAGCTTATTATTCAGTTCAATTTTGAACTTCTTTTCAAATTTGATCACCTTAGTGATATCGTTTCTAAGTATCTGAGTAAGTGGAAGTGGGATTAAAATCAATAAATGCCTATGCTATAGTTATGAAACGTACTGTATATGCAATATACACTGCTGTCATTGCCGCGCTGATACTCGTTTTGCCGTTCATGTTTTGTCTTTGACAGGCCTACTCATCCCAAACACCATGCGAAAATACAGCAACGTTTGCGTCCCATCTGGTTTTATTCCGCTTTATATTTTACCACTTTGTTTTCCTATGTTATCATACCGTTAACAAATTTTTTGAATGATATCAAGGCGCCACTTTACAAAATGTATTATCCTTTCGACATCACACCCTATCCTATATATATCGCCGTTATACTTTCGAATATTTGGGTTGGCTACACTGTGATCTCAATGATTGTTGGTGAGGATAATATAATCTCCGAAGTGCTGCTACATTTAAATGGACGTTTCGTGTTGTTACAACAAAAATTGCAAGAAGATACAGAGCGTTTGCTGCACGAGGCGGATGGTAAAAATATTGCCGACGAGCTTAGTCGCCATATTGTTGAGGCTACGCGCGAGAATGTGCGCTTGTATAAATTCTGTGAAGATTTGGAGCGTGAATTCTCATTTCGTATTTTCATCAATTTATCCTTTAGTGCTGCGCTGTTATGTGTGTTGGGCTTCAAGGTGTTTACGGTGGGTAGTAAAAAAAGTTCACGAACCGTGTAAAATACTCCTATTTCATTTTTCGTTTATTAAATTTAGAATCCGATGGGCAGTTTTGGTTTCATATTATGGATCTGTGCAAAAATATTGGAAATGTTATTGATTGGCCAGTTGGGTTCAACGTTGATTGCTACGGTAAGTTATACTGTGAAGTGAGATTTTAACTAAATCGAACCCCGTATTCCATCAGACTAATCAAATAAGTTCCGCTTTTTACGAATCCAATTGGGAGCGGGTCATACAAAAGTCCACCGATTCGTATGCAAATGTGCGTCTCATGAAGTTGCTGCTTTTGGCAATTGGCACCAGCCAGAAACCATTTGTTTTGACTGGTTTCAAATATTTTAGTGTTTCTTTGACGGCTGTATTGAAGGTAAGTAATGTGAGTGATAAAGAAGTTATGCTCATTTATAAAGCTTTAAATTTATTTCTTAACAGATATTACAAGGAGCTGGTTCATATTTCACGTTTTTGACTTCAATGCGTTAAGAAATATAGAAGCATTGTAATTTATAAAAATATTATATTCACTCTACAATTTTTTTAAAAGCAATATTGAGCACATTCACACGTATTTTTAGAAGTAAAGAGCCGTCAAAAGTGACGCCTGGATGTTAGTAGTGAACTGGGCTGGGCATTTTGCACTACCACTAAGTTACGCTACCACTAATTTTTTAGTGGTAATGAAAATAAGGGTTTAATTTTGAGCGAAAAAAGCGAATTTTGTAGAATTTTTTCTGAGAACACTTTTAACTTTATTATTTCAATTTATTATGTCCTCTTTTAACTGTATTTTAAGACTTAGTATTAGTAAAAATATTTATTTGGAACGGAGCTACAGCTGATCTACCGGAGCTCCTCTCAAAAAAAAAAAAAACGTTTTACGGTGATCACTATTTCTCTGAACTGGATCTTCTGAAATTAAAAAACCAAACAGATTACGTTAAAGTAATGTTAAATCGAGTAATTAATCGAAGGAAAAGCAAAATAAATATTTTTGTCAAAAGGGCGATTTCTCACAAAAAAAAAAATAGATTTTTGACCAAAATTTCTTAAATTGTTTAAAAAAAGACAAGCATTTATCGGTGCGAAAAAATCTTCGATTAATTACTAAAAAATATATTTAAGAAGAAGAAGAAGAAGTGTGAAAATTTGAGACTAATCGGTTTAGCCCTTTTCGAGTAATGTTGGTCACCGACTTTGAAAACACCATTTTGAGAAAAACGCGTTTCAAGTTTTCCTTGTACTTTCAAGCACTCCGAAACGCCTTTTCAAATTCGTAACTTCGAAAATATTCACCGGAACGATATTAAATTTAAGAAAATCAAAATAAAAAAAATCGGTTTTTGAAAATTTTAACTCTATGCAAACCCTTAACTATCCGTTTATTCAATTAATTATTTAGTGCACTATGCCCAACTGCGGTAGTGAATAATTTCTAGACGGCACAATTTTTTATATCATATTTGACATTGTCAAGTAGACAGATGTAAAATTTTATATGACATAACAGAACTCGTTAAAAATATTGAAACTTATTATGGAAATAGTCGCAAAATTCGTGATTGTTTTTGGAGGAAATAAACTGGTTCTTCGACAGAGGATAGAAAAAGAACTGGCAAACCATAAACTGGATGTTCTGTGGAGCATATTGCTGCTGTAGCGTAAAGTGTTGCTGAGCAACCTTCAACATCGATGTCTCGACGGTCTCGACAATTAGGCATTCATGAATCGACTGTTTGGTGGATTCTACTAGTAGAGTGGTTTTTTAAATGTAGGGAAACCTGAAATAACCTAAATTTTTACATGTTTTAAAGTAACATCTAGGCACGTCTTTGAAAGACTCTTTATTTCTATTATATGCAAGGTAGCGCAAAAGTAATCACCCTACCGGAAGATTTATAGTTTTAGCAAATGGCGTTGTACGTCAATCTTATTTGACGCTTGTGGACTAAACACACGGCAGTATACAAAGACAAACTGCATGTGCGTCACAAAGAGCTCATAAAGTAAATAAATTTTCTGCACTGTTAAATGTAGAGATGTAAATATCAATCAACGCATTCAAGTACATAAACGGGCCGACATTTTGAAGGTAAGGTTTACATGACACTACAACGAGTGCTTGCTAACACGATTACTTGCTTCAGTTAAGACTATTAACAGATTTTTCAGGCTATACAAGTGAGTAATTGCAGCTGCTTAGTAAACTCGTAGGGCCACTCAAAGTCGATTATCCAACGATTGGCCTCGAAATTCGAGACGACCCAAGGCGAATTTTTAAAAGGTGATATCGATTCTACATATGCAAAAATTTCCGTTCTAAAGCTATTTAACTTACGAATAAAGCGGAGTAGAGGCTTTGGAGTTGAAGATCTCAAATTATTCTCATATATTTTTCAAAAGTCTCAAACGCGTAACTAATCCTAGCTTAGATGGGATACACGCACGGAAAGCGTTTTATTGACTCATAATACTAAAGGCTCTCCTGCATGCCGATCAGTTTAAGTCTTTGAACTTTTAGGTGATGGCGTTAGCTACGCTTACGCTTGAAAAGTCAGTTGATAAGCCTAGGATCTATAAGATAGCCAAGCGCTGAGTTACACATACTGCTGAATGTAGCAATATTTAGATGCTTTATGAGGTTTGCACTTCGACCTCAAGGTCTTTTGTGACCTCTACTCATCACATTACCTCATTTAGGCCCAGTTCCCCTATTAAGCCCTGGATGGAGCTGGGTTGGAGTGAGCGAATGTGCCTTTCTTCTGGCTGCAGTTGACCAATATGTCTCATCGTTCTCTGCGCTATAGCGCTGCATTCTAGGGGAAGGTGCATTGGAGTCTCCTGATATTGGTCGCAGAAACGACAAGAGTCCGTAGACCAAATCTCGATCATTTCCAGATGACTTCGCAGTCTGCAGTGGCCTGTGAGAATGCCCGCTTGGCTGGTTGCTGAATAACTATGTAGATTAAGCGGTGTCAGCTCAAGCTTTAGTTCCATCGCAGCAGTAGGGCAGGTCCCCGTTATTTAATACCACAGACAACTAGGATTCACAAGCCGGTGCTATTTCCAAATCGCAGTCTGTTAGTAAGTAGGGTGACTTCTTTATATGTTGGAGAGCATCATACGAGCCACAGAACTTAATCGCTCCGGCAAAATATTTTATAAGAGCGTACAATTGTTGGCGTATGCCGATGGTATTGACATCATCGGCCTTAACAACCGCGCTGTTAGTTCTGGATAAAGAGGCAAAGCGAATGGGTCTGGAGGTGAACGAGGACAAAACGAAGTACCTCCTGTCTTCAAACAAACAGTTGGCGCACTCGCGTATCGGCACCTACGTCACTGTTGGCAATTATAATTTCGAGGTTGTAAAATACTTCGTTTATTTAGGAACCAGCATTAACACCGATAACAATGTCAGCCTTGAAATCCAACGTAGAATCTCTCTTGCAAACAAGTGCTACTTTGGGTTAAGTAGGCAACTGAGCAGTAAAATCCTCTCTCGACGAACAAAACTAACACTCTACACGGCTCTCATCATGCCCGTCCTAACGTATGGCGCAGAAGCTTGGATGATGACAACATCCGATGAAGCGACGCTTGGAGTGTTTGAGAGAAAGATTCTGCGTAAGATTTTTGGACCTTTGCACGTTGGCAACGGCGAATATCGCAGGCGATGGAACGTTGAGCTGTATGAGCTTTATGACGACATAGACATAGCGCAGCAAATAAAGATCCAGCGGCTACGTTGGCTGGGTTATGTCGTCTGAATGGATACAAACGCTCCGGCACTGAAAGTATTCGATGCGGTACCAGCTGGTGGTAGCAGAGGAAGAGGAAGACCTCCTTTGCGTTAGAAAGATCAGGTGGAGAAGGACTTGGCTTCACTTGGTGTGACCAATGTTAGTAAAGATTTCGTCATAAATATTAAATCCGCAAAAAAGATCTTAAGGTCGAGATGCAAACCTCTTTGTGTTCTAAATCCGTTCACTGTTGAGTTTTTTTCTATAGTCCTTAGAACTGCTTTAGCCGCATCGCCTACTGCAACTTAGTCGCAGTCTCACTTATACCGTAGATCCAATATTGTATTTGTGCTTTTTGGAACCACGAAGTGTTGTTGATGGCAGTAATGTTAAGCAGAGAAAGTTGTTCGTTTAAGAGACCAATGTCTAAGGCTTTAAATATTTTGCCCACCTCCGGCATTTCCCATTTTATTTGAATATTTTACTGTCTACATGCCATGGCCACAGGTTCAGATCATTGATTCTCTTGCAATCGCATCTTACCTCCAATGAACCCTTCAACCAAACACTTTGCGTTGATCCCACTAAATCTCCCACTCTTTCAGCTGGGAAGCTGTAAAATGCATAAGTGCCGCTAAATATTTTTACATTTTTCAAAGGATTCTGTTCTATCTCATATTCTTACTGTATTTGTAGTGTATGCGCTATCGTTTTACGTTCCATTTGAACGCACTCATATTAGCATTTCCTATGCAAACCGAATCCACATTAAAATGTACGACATGCTTGCACAGCCCAACTAAGCTAGCCAAGATATTCCTACACCATTTCATTTTTATTATGAATATTTTTTTTTTCGTAAAAAAGAAGCTGATTTGCATGCCATGAAAGTCCCTTATCATAGCTCGAACAGACATTTATGGATATACATACTTACATCTGTGGAAGGGCAGGAAGAAGAACGTAAGAAATACACTGTGGGTAAGTGTGGGACTGGCTACTTGTGCGGGGATGCCTGAGAGTAGTGCCTGTACAACTATGCATGTGTATGTATGCAAATAACTTCAGAGTAAGCCACTGGGCAAATGCTGTGAAAGTAGAATGTACCAGATTAGCAGCGAATTCAAAAATCATAGTCATCAGTAAATATATTTCGCAAGATAAAAAATAAAGTTAAATTTTAAGTATCCCCCAAATTAGTAAAGAGGACGAAAAACTTAGGCTATTCTGAATCAAATAATCGAGTGAATTTGTGCGGCACTGCAATACGGTTGCATCGGGTAAGAAACCCATTCTTTTTGCGCAAATGGTTTAAAAATGCTTTATGCTCGATCTTTAGCTCCTGGGCGATGCTACGACTGCTAACATTCGGGTAAACTTTGATTATTTCTGTGATTTTAGCGACATTTTTTTTAACATCAAAAATGCCTGAACGGAATCGACGAAACCCGAATTGCTCACAATTTGCTGTTACAGCATCGGCACCATAAACACCATTCACAATTTTAGCGGTTCGGCTTGCATTTTCGCCTTTATCAAAGAATAACTGTAAAATCTACTGAAGTTATGCCACTCGGTTATTTCCTTTCGCAATAAGATTTATTCCGTCAAACATCCGTCGAAGGGTACATCAAATGAATTTAAAAATTGTCTTCGGAAGGAAAGTGTTTCATCATTCGAAACAAACTAGCGGATATACAATAAGAAGTGAAAGCAATTGAAATGATTCGATGTAAAGGTTTTTCCAATAACAGGAGTTATTTTGAATAGCCCGCTATTTCGGTAGATGTCACTTTTGAAGCTGTCATTTTTTGATATTTGACAAATAGAAACTACGCCATTAATAAAAAATGGAACGATGCACGCATAAACAACGCATTGAAATTATTAAAATTCACTAAAAAAATGGTAAAAATTTGACAGAGAGGGTTCGTAAAACGCGAACATTTTTGGGTCATCGTGAAGCACCTTGTCGGACCGAAATACAGAAATTGGTGAAAAAATTCGAGCAGTTGGGACACGTTAGTGATGTGAAGAATAAAACCCGTGCACGTTGCTCAAGAACAGACGAAAATATAGGGTGATCAATCATGAGGTGCTTTTTTCAATAGTTAAAAAAAAACAAAAATGTAAATTATGTTCAAAACCTGTATTTATCATTTGAAAGGACATTCTTTGACATTTACTTTTTGAATATGACTTCATTCAAATGTTGGCCGCAACTACGCTTAAGGTGGTCCATTCTGAAGGTCCAATTTTCAATCACTCGCTCGAGCATTTCGACTGGTATGTCGTGAATAACACGCGTAATGTTGGCTTCCAGAGCTTCAATCGTAGCTGGTTTATCAGCATAGACCTTGGACTTCACGAATCCCCAAAGAAAAAAGTCCAAAGGTGTGATATCACAAGATCTTGGTGGCCAACTCACAGGTCCTAAACGTGAAATCAGCTGCTCTCCGAAATGACTTCTAAATAAAGTCATTGTTTCACGAGCTGTATGGCAAGTGGCTTGTCACAGAACGCTGATTTTCATAATACAGTTGAACAATTTGTAGACGTTGTTGCGGTGTGAGTCTTTCCATGATGAAATGCCAAACGCTGTTCAACAGATCCACGATGACTGTTTGCCACAACTCGCGCGCGATCTGTAAAAAAAACGCAAATGAAAAAAACTCCTCTTAATTGATCACCCTATATTACTGTTGTAGCCGAAAAGGTTGTAGAAAACCCAGGTTTGTCCATTCCTCATCGTTCTTTGAAACTAGGCATTCCACAAACGTCATTACACCGTATTTTGCATTAAGATTTGGGTCATATGGCTAATAAAGTCCAGTTAACACAAGAATTCAAGCCGGCCGATCACCAAAAAGTCGTGTCTTTGCCGATTGGGTCGTTGAAATGCATCAAAATGATCCGGAATTCCATCGAAAAATCATCTTGAGTGATGAGGCCCATTTCCACCTCAGTGGCTTCGTCAACAAGCAAAATTGTCGGATCGTGTGACTGTTTGGTGCGGTTTATGGTCCGGCGGAGTCATTGGACCTTACTTTTTCGAAAATGAAGCTGGAGCAACAGTTAGGGTGAATGGATTGCGCTCTCGAGAGATGATTAACGATTTTGTATGGCCGGAATTGGATGGTATTGATCTGGACAACGTTTATTTTCAACAAGACGGCGCTAGGTGCCACACAAGCAACGAAACCATTGATCTTTTACGGGAATAATACCTCTTATTGGAAAACTCTGTATAAGTGAGTGTATTCTGCAGGGAAAATCTGAGCTGGTGAAAATCTTCACCTACTGGGAATCAATGCGCTACTCATGCATGCGACTAACGGCATCTGTATGCCCGTGTTTTAGTGTCAAAGCTGAAAAGTAAACGCAACTAAAAAAAAAATACAGAATAGAAAGTCTTTCAAGTTTATTTGTTTATTGGCATATGTAGCCGAGTAATTAAACATTTTTCAGTTCTAGGTAATCACTGGGTGCACTACCTTAGATGTCGATAGTTTTTGCTGACATTTTCGAGGAAACCTAGGATTGATTGGAGCTGCATCTAGGTAATTCCGAGCCGAACGTAATTTTATAAGGCTTTCATTATTTCTCGTTTATGTGCGGCAGATTATCATGAAGTCGTTCTTGCTGTGGCCACCGTAGCCAATGGGGTTGTTGTAGGTACCTCCATTTGTAGATCAACATCAACACGCACACCACAAATAGGAGGAGGAGGAGCTCGGCCATACTCGTACACCTAACAGAAGTGTACGCGCCAACTATTTATTTATTTATTTTTATTCTTGCTGCGAATTTCGTTTTCAACAAATCAATTATTTCGGCATTTTTGTTTGACATCGGTAAATCGGCTCTCGGCAAATTTGAAATAAACTGAGATTGTGTTGGTGATATACGAAAAAAGTTCACACAGCCTTCGCTCACATTGATTTATTGCCGTCTGAACAACTACTGATTGGACCACTATGTGAATGTGTGTGAAATGAGCTGACAGAATTTAACTGCCGAGTCCCCGATGACGCAGGAGCCGAAGTTACTCTCACAATTTTGTTTTTCACCACAGCTGATGGCCAGGTCTGTTAATCTATGATCCGTGATTGCAATAAGAGTATTCAAGTCGAGGGAAATTATATTGAACTAGCGTACCCTCGCCCGCTTCGCTAGACGATAAATTCAATGATTTGCTTAAAGAGAATAAAATTAATACGAAACAAAGCAAATTCTTTGATACGATTTCATACGAACTTTATTGTAACACTTTTTGGTAGACAACGTTTTTGGTTTTTCCATCCTTCGCGTAAATGAACAATGACGATGGTTTGCCTACTCGTGAGCAAGCTACATACATACAATTGTCCACGAGAAAAAATTGGGTATTCTAAATTAATACCGCACATTTGTAGAGACTGTCCTTGCGCCTTATTAATTCTCATAGCGAAGGCAAGGCGAATAGGGAACTGCAAACGTATGAAATCGAATGGTAAATCCGCCGGAATCAGTGGAATTCAGGGTATCAAAATGTCTTCTCCTTTGTACTTCCCTTTCAAAATTGTTGCTTCGATAACGTTACCCATTAGCTTCTTCACAGCGAGTCTGGTACCGTTGCAAAGTCGGGGCACATTACTATTGCGCAGCATAATAATCGGTGCTCCAATTTTTAATCGTAAACTATGAGGTGGTAAGCCTGGCAAATCGAGTGAGTTTAAGAATTCAGTTGGATAATTTACGACCTCATCTTGATCAGTAATAGTGTCCATTGACTTATACGCAACTATGTCATCAGGTATTTGATCTAAAATAGCTGAATTTATATCATTGACGTCCTTATTTTTCCCAGCTAAAATTGCTCTTTCGCTGAGTCAATCATGGTTTTTGTAATGGTGAACTATGTTTGGAAATACACTCTGTATCAATGCCTCTTTAGACTGTGCAAAAGTGCAGAAATTGTTAGGCAATGTTATCATTCCTGTTGTTTTTGAAAAAAGGTTTATTTTTTTTGGTTAAAAAGTGTTTTTTGAGGTTTTGAAAAACACTTCGCTCTAACAAATTTCTTCTCAGTTAATTGCTGAAAATTAAATATTTTGAAAAAACTATTTTTTTTTAATTTAACGTTTTTGAGAAAATTTTGTTCTTGAAAAAATTTCATACTTTTGTAAAAGTTTAAATTGATTTGTTAAAAAAGATTTTTTTCCGCTTTGAAAAACACCCCCTCGAAAAAATGTATTCTCTATTAATAGTGGAATATGAAATGCTTTGAAAACACCATTTTTTTTTTAATTTTGTTTGGTTTTCAGAAAATTTTGTTTTGAAAAAATTTCATACCCTTGAAAAAGTTTTATTTTATTTTATTTGTTTAAAATTTTTGAATTTTTTTTTTTGTAATTTTAGAAAAACACCTCTTCGAAGAAATTTCTTTTATCTTTTTGAGGAAAATTTGGTTTTGAAAAAATTTCATGCTTTCGAAATTTTTTTATTTTACTTTATTTCTTCAAAATTTTTGAAAACAATTTTTTTTTTAAATTTTCGAAAAACACCCCTTTGAAAAAATGTTTTCTATGTGTCATAGTGGTATTCCATTAACTTTTAGGATTATAGTCAAATACTTACAAATATCTACGCTTTCACAAATAGCAACAATAAACAAATTTCCTCAAAACCAAAAAATTTACTTTTTTTCTAAAAAAATTCTAAACAAACAACGTAATAAATTTAGAATTTTGTGTTCACGAAAAAACAGTATTGTTTTTATTGTATTAACTGAAAACCAAAATGTTGCAAAAAATCAAAACAAAACTAAATTATTTTTTTGTGTTCATTTGGTCCATATGTTCCATAAAAAGTTGATATGGTAAATAATATGCAGGGTCTGATACACGCAAATTTCCATTGACCATTATAGTGACAAAATTATCGATCACCAATTCCAACAGGATTTCAAAATCAGAGTTGGAATGAGTTGTTGTGTGGTGTACTTCTGAAAATTCGAATTCTAACTTTATCTTGTGTATGTTCTTATTACATTTGAATTTTTCCAATGACGCACAATTCATTTTAAATTTTCCAAGAATTTTTTTTATCATTTCGCATTTCTTTCCTTTTTCATTCGATTCCAACATTTGTTCATAGCCGAAAACATCGCTTGCAAACGCATTCAATTTCATATAGAATTGGTCAAAGAAAGCATTGCTCAATTGAATTGAAACATTATTTTCATAAATACTTAGGACCTTAACTAATGCACCTTGGTACATACCTAACGCAGATATTCAGATTTCTGTATATAATAACAAAAAATTCAAAAAAAGTTGTACACATAAAATGAATGTCGATTCGAAACTTACTTTAATCTAAGAATCGAGCAAGTTTTGTTTTGTACAATATTTTGATTTTTTCGTTTTTTTATATGAAGAAAATATTTAAAAGAAATTTTTTTTGCTAAAAACCTTCCCCTAGTGGATCCCTAGAATATGAAAAAAGAACGAATAAAATTGGCCTCGTATCGGCCCAAAAAAATGCGTACAAACGAACATCATTTCATTTTTATATAATATATATAGATAAAAAATAAGTAAATCAATTTATTAAAAAAAAAAAAAAAATGAAAAATTCACATTCTTTTATTTTTCCTATCAATACTTTTCAGTCCACATGTACGTAAATATGTCAACGTCTAGCTGAATATCTCCTGTATCAATCACAGATATTTTCTTTTTCAATGGCTGCAGTGATTGGTGAATTAACTCAAACCACTTCGCTGCATTACTTCAAGGACTATATTTGTAGCGCACGTGTACGGTGAGCGCAAGATGAAAGAGAAATGATAATAAAGATTGGTAGTTCAAACTGAGTGGCCACTTGCTCGATATAAAGGCAATAAAATGTAGAAAGCGTTCGTTCGCTGTTATACTTTTACTGTGTGCATGAGTCCATTAAGCCATTACAACTCTATCCATGTGTCGCTTATATTGATTTGCACTTTTAAAAAGCGCATACGACAGTAAAGTGTGCACATCAAAAATGTCACGATAGGAAGAAATTTTATTTTTCACTTAACCTTCATTTGAAGGAATTTAATTGAGTGCCATAAAAACTGTTCATTTAATTAGAAATGTAAAAGCGTTTTAAAATTGATTACTTCCATATCAGACGCGATAAAAACTCCATAAAAAATAAACTAACTTATTCGCATGACAAGCAAATACCAAGGGAAATGGTAGTTTCATATTAAATATATGCTCAGCTTTTAATTCTCAAAAAAGTTCTCCCCATCCCACATATAAACGTACGAGTATGTAAGCAATGGCCCAATACCAGTAAAGACAAACGATTTGCTCCTTTGTGCGTTGGTTTTGCTATATTACATTTTTCGGTTTCCCACTTCGCATTTATTCAAATTTATTTGCTTAAGTTGATAAACAAATATTTGATAGATGGGTGCTCGACTGCAAGGAATTTGATTTCAAACCAATTTGGATAGCAACAAAGTTAGGTATGACAGTTCGTCACTTTGCGATGTATGTTTGCACGAGGTTTGGCTAGAGTAAATAAAATTCCAGCAATAAAATAAATATAAGTTGATTATAGAATAACAAAAGCTAAAAGAAAGGAGGTTTTTCATTCAGCCAGCATACCTTCAGCTCGAATGGAAAGTCTACATAAACTGCATTACATATACATATATAAATATAAATCGCGAATTTTGTGTTCTTTCAAAAAGTATTTATTTATTCATTAATATCTATTTTGTCCCCTTCAAAGTAATCCCCATGAGATATTAGGCACTCGTGCCAACGTTTTCTCCAATCTTCGAAGCACTTCAAAAAATTATTTTTTTATCTTGTTCAGCTCCTGCTTCGATGCCGTCTTTACCTCGTCAATCTTAGTTTAGCGTCGTCTTTTCATGGACCTCTTTAGTTTCGGGAACAAGAAAAAGTCACAGGAGGCCAGATCTGGGCAAACGGTGGCTGTGGCATTATAGTGTTTTGTTTTTGGCCAAAAAGTCGCGCACAAGCAATAATATGTGAGCAGGGGCGTTATCGTGATGCAAGAGCCAATTTTTGTTCTTCCACAAATCCGGGCGTTTCTGGCGGATTGCTTCGCGCAAATTGCGCATAACTTGAAGGTAATATTCCTTATTGACCGTTTTATTCATGCTGCACAACGTCCCTGCAAGCGTAGAAAACGGTAAGCAAGACTTTTACATTCGGCAGCTTCCATTGAGATGACTGCGATTTGGTGTCCACGTCATATTCATAAACCCACACATTCGTCACCAGTTACGACCCTCTGGAGCAAATTTGGACAAAGTCCAACATCACATTAGTAATGTTCATGCGATGCTGGTTTTGGTCGAAATTGAGCAGTTTTGGTACGAATTTTGAGGCGACCCGTCTCATGCCCAAATCATTAAAAAAAATCGAATCGCACGAGCCAATCGATATGCCTAGCTCCTCAGCAACTTCTCTAACGGTGATTTCACGATTGGCCTAAACCATTTTCTTCACTTCATCAATTTTTTCGTCTGTTATTGAAGTGCTCGGGCGTCCGGCACGTTTTTCGTCATTCACATCTTCTCGGCCTTCTGAGAACATTTTGTACCATCAATAAACGTTGCTTTGGTCCAAAGTAGCTTCTCCGTATGACACAGTCAACATTCGGAATGCATTCGCGAGCTTAATTTCGTTTTTCACACAGAATTTGATACCGGTTCTTTGATCCATATTTTTGAATAGGTAAAAATCGAAGACGAGCCGAAACACGTGCAAGCAAACCAGCTGTAAGCAATTAACTGAAGAAAATGGCCGGACTCGTCGGCATGAGTGAGGTACTACTATTTTTGCTTTTTAACTTTACGCGGTCCCATGTTTGTCTGCTTGTACTTATAACTATAAGTATACAGCCGCTGTCTAGTTCACAAATGTCAAATGTGATTGACGTACGATGCCATTGCAAAAAATATAAATCTTCCAATAGAGTGATTTCACAAGAGTTTGAGCTTAAATGGTTTGCATAAAAATGTTGAAAAACGCAAAATAATGAGATTTTTGATGAAAATTTTGACCAGTTACCGCCTCATTTGGACGCCCACTGAGTTGTGCATCGTCGGTGTCATATGTTTTATTGCTGATTCTGATGGAGCGGAGTCCCCAAAATACTTCGCAATAGCTTGACTTTGCTGCAAGCGTCACTCTTAGCACAATAACTCACGAACTAATGAACAGAATATCATGAAATTTTAACAGCTGCCTTTTTAAGTTTAGTACTTAGTACTTTAGTAAAGCTAGTGCCATCTATATGTTAGACCCGGGACATTTCAGCCCATGTGCTTAAGGGCCTATGATTTTTAAGGCTGGGAGTGAGTAATAAATCAATAATCACAACCAATGCTGAGTTGCTAGCGTAAAGGATAACATTACAAAAAGCTTTTGCTATACCAAAAACTGTGTGCTGTGATTTCGTGAAATTTTGCGTGGTAAAAACTGTTCTTAGTACCCCACCGTTGACTTTAAAGATCCTTTGGATTTTCTTTTGCGAAATTCTCAGAAGTACTTTTTGTTCAATTTCAACATAAAAGCCGAGGAAAACGAAAACTAAGGGCAAGCACCGAAAAGCCTGAGCTCCCACTCCCCATTCGTAGTAATAATTTAATGTTAAGTTGAAAATATTTTCCACACATCAAATTTCAATTTCCATTTGTAAATACGGGTATTATAAATTTGCAATTTGCTTATTTTGTATTTCAAGCACTCGCGCGCTGTTTAAAAACATCAATCAGTTCATTGAACATAAAGGTACACCAGTGCGTATGCGGTCACCATTCATTATGCACAATTTAAAGCAGTGGTCGCCAACCCGTCGATCGCGAGCTACCGGTAGCTCGCAAAGGCAATTCTGGTAGCTCGCGCTGCTCACGTTGGAAAAAATCCAAAAGTCTGAAAATCAGCGGCATCACTGCGGTAAGCGATTTCGCGCCGACAAACACGACGCGAAGTCGCGTCTCCGTTCTAGGATCGGCTGGAACCGATTAGCGTGTTCGAGAATTTTTTGGCTTTATATATACGCAATGCACGTCGACATTGCGCTCAGTTTAATACTGAACGGCATTATCAACATTCTGCGTGCAGCGGTTGGGTTAGAGTTCGAAACATTATGGCAAGCAGTAGTAAGAAGGCGAAGACATACCATTTCCATTCGGAATGGGAAGAACAATACTTCTTCACAGAAGTTAAAGGCAAAAGTGTTTGTTTGTTATGTAATACATCTGTGTCATTTCCTAAAAAAGGAAATATTGAGAGGCATCATAAAACTGTACATTCGAATTTTGAGAAGGCATTCCCGTTAAATTCTGCCACCCGAAAAGAAAAACTGAAACATTTAAAAATCCAGTTAATTGGACAACAGTCAATATTTTTGAAAACAATCGACAAAAATAAGGCTGCAACTGAAGCATCTTATCGTGTTTCCCAGATAATTGCAAAAAAGAAAAAACCTTATGAAGACGGGGAAATCATAAAACAAACATTTTTGGAAGCTGCAGATTCTTTATTCGCCAACTTTAGAAATAAAGACGAAATAGTGTCTGCTATAAAATCTATGCAACTTTCTGCTAATACAGTGATGAGGCGAGTAGAAGTAATGAGCAATGATATTTTTTTACAGTTAAGAAGTGACTTAGATAACTGTATTTATTTTTCACTGCAACTGGATGAATCAACAGATGTAGTTGACACCTCACAGATGGCCATATTTGTCAGGATGGCTTTTAGTGATTTTACAATTAAAGAAGATCTTTTGAAGTTTATTCCACTCAAAGGACATACTACTGGGCTAGAGCTGTTTTCTCATTTAAAAAATCTCATCTCTTCTGAGAAAATTCCAAAATCAAAAATGGTAGGCCTGACAACTGACGGTGCTCCAGCTATGGTGGGTTGTGATAAGGGGCTCGTGGCGCTATGTCATAAGGATGAAAGTTTTCCACAATTTCTTAGTTACCACTGTATTATACATCAGCAAGCATTATGTGGAAATTTTCTAAACTTGAACAACGTTATGAAACTGATGGTGAAAATTGTGAACAAGATAAGAGCTCAAGCGTTACAAAGAAGATGAAATTGACTGTCAATACGGAGAGCTACTTCTTCACTCTAAACTGCAATGGTTAAGCAGAGGACGAGTGCTCAAACGTTTCAATGATGTCCTGCCTGCTTTACTCCAATTTTTCAAAGAACGCGATGAACCGATTCCTCAACTGGAAAATTCGACTTGGCTCAGAGATTTTAGTTTTCTTGTGGACATTACAGAGAAATTAAATGAGCTTAACTTGCAGCTTCAAGGCAGGGATAAAGAATTAGCGGAAATGATTTCTGATATAAATGCATTTATTAAAAAACTTGAATTTTGGGAACAAAACCTAAAAAGCCGCGGTACTAAGCATTTTCCTATTCTTTCCGAAAAGATATCCAAAAATCTATTAGAGCCCTATGACAGTAAATATCATATGGAAATAGTTTCTAACTTGAAGGAAAACTTCAAAAATCGTTTTAAGGATTTCAGCAAAATTGCTTTAGTGACGCAATTTGTTGTTTCACCCTTCATAGACATTGATATACAACAGTTTGCAACTTGTGTTATGAACAACTTTGGCGAAGACATTACTGTGACAGAAATGGAACTGATTGCTTTTCAAAGTGACTTGACTTTAAAATCTTTAGGTTCAAATACAAAATGTATATGGACTTTAGTAAGTAAAGATAAGTATTCAGTTTTATGTCGTGTTGCGTTGAAAGTGAAAGCGTTATTCAGTTCAACTTATTTGTGTGAATCTTCTTTTTCCAATATGAAATTTATTTATTTAAAATAAATACCGCAATCGGCTTACAGATATACATTTGGATAAATGCATTCGAATGACTGTATCAAATTATACTGCAAATATTAAAAAAATTATCGATGAGTCAGAATGTCAACCTTCTCATTAAATATGCTCTTTTTATCTGCCCATATTTTATTTATATAATAATGTACTATTACTATTTTGTTGTTTTTTTAAGTCGCTTGTGATTTGCCATTATGACTGCAAAAAATTTTGTTACGATTGATAGGTGTGAACATGGATGTAGTTATGCATAAGTATAAGCACTATAAGTCATAAGTTTATTATATATAGAACGTATATTAGTAAAATAAATACATGTATTGTATGTCAAATATAACTGTGTATTATTTAATTTATGTTGGCTTGTGCAAGTAGCTCGCTGTTTATTTCAAAATCTTGAAAGTTGCTCAACACATTGAAAAGGTTGGCGACCACTGATTTAAAGGCACGGCCGACCAACCGACCCCGCATAATTGAACGAAATGCACAACGTTGTAATAAATAATTTCGAAAATGTATATTATTCTACTGATTTTCAGCAATAAATCACGCACACTACTGCTCTCCATTTACACAAACAATGATTTCACGCAAAATATTGTCTGCCAGCAGGTTAAGCATTAAATTGCACACAAAGTAGTGACAGCCGCGCATAGTAACGACAGGATGTAAGATTAATTGGGAATTTTTAATTCAAAATCAAAATGAATAAATAATTTAAAACATGTGTTTGTATGTACCTGTGTTTGTATACCTACGCACATTTGCAAACGTTGAAATTTGGAACCTACTAAATGGAAAAACCATCTGAAAATGTTCAATGAAGTCAACGTACGAGGTTCTTGTCAGCAACAAAAGTTCCTGGCCATCGAATTAAAAAAAAAAAACAGTCACATTTACTACGTCATATGTTTGCTAGAGGTTCTTACATTTCTGTTTCACATCTTTAAATCCACTGAAGAAACTGACATGTCTATACAAAATTATATTATATGCAAAATTATTCACTCTATGGAAGATTTATAGTCTTTGGTGATTGGGTAGCACTTCAATTATATTTGACACTTGTGAACTACGTCAAAATATAGATTTACATCTCTCAAAATATTTTTTTTATTATTTAGTAAAAAAGTTTCTTAAAAACAAAAATGGATGATTAATTTTGCACCACCTTGTATAACATTTGAAATGAGAAAATTTCCTTTATTAGTATCATAAAAACTTTATAAAGGGTGATCAGATTGGAAGTAACTTTTCCAATAGCGGTTTTTTGAAGGATCACGCGTGACTACTGTCAAACCAAATGCTTTTTTTTTCAGTATCCATTGATACTTCACCATGGCAAGACTAATGCCTCACCAACGTTTACAAATCATACAAAGGTATTACGAAAATCGACGCTCTGTAAAAAGTGTTCATCGCGCGCTCAAGCCAACTAATGGTGTTCAGCGATGATGTCCATTTATGGCTTAATGGCTTCTTCAGTAAGAAAAAATGCCATATTTAGGCTGAAGAGCAACTCGAAGCCATTCAAGAACAGCCATTTCATTAATTGAAAACAGCCGTTTGGTGTGACCTATGGGTTGGAGGAATCATCAGCCCATATTTCTTCAAAGACGAGGCTGGCGCCAAAGTAAACGTGAATAGCGAACGCAATCGCGCCATGATAAACGACTTTTTGCCGAAAACCAAAATGCAGTCGTCACAGGGGAAGCATTCCACGTCACCAAGACGTATTCAAAAACCGACGAGAGCACTAAATATAGGATGGGCCATGCAAAATTTGCTTTTTGAATCGGCTATAAAAAAAAACTAATCGATTCTTTTTTAAACTTTTTTTTTTTATTTTGAAGGTTGAACATTGTCATTTATAAATGAAAAATAATATCGTTCAAATGACTGCCACGACTAGCTTTACAGTAGGCCATTCGATCAACCCAATTTTTAAGCACATTTTCGATTGTTTGGGTTTCAATTTCATGAATGGCAACTTTGATTTCGTGTTTTAAAGCATCAATCGTCTCTGGATGGTTCGCATAGCATTTGCCCTTAACGGCTCCCCACAAAAAATAGTTCAACGGGCTTAAATCACAGCTCCGAGGCGGCCAATTGATATCGGAATTTCGGCTGATTATTCGGTTTTCAAAAACTGTAGCCAAAAGTTCGAGTGTAACTTTGGCAGTATGACAAGTTGCACAGTCCTGTTGAAACCAAATGTCCTCCATGTGATCCTCTTCAATTTTTGGAAACAACTTGTTGAGCATGTCACGGTAACGCTCGCTATTTACTGTAACCGCGGCTCCTCGCTCATTTTCGAAAAAAAATGGCCCGATGATGCCGCCAGACCAAAAACCGCACCAAACAGTGTCTCGTTGTGGATGCATTTGCTTCTCTACAGTAACGTGTGGATTTTCTAAGCCCCAAATCCGACAATTTTGCTTATTGACATAGCCACCGATGTGAAAATGAGCTTCATCAGAAAAGATGATTTTTCGGTAAAAATGCTCATCTTCGGTCAAACGATTTTCTGCCCATTGAGCGAACCGAAAACGCATTGTATGGTCATTAGGCTTCAGTTCTTGCACCAATTGAACTTTTTAAGCCATCATACCGAGGTCTTTATTCAAAATTCTCCTCAAAGAAGTGCGTGAAATGTTGAATTCTTGAGAACGATGACGAGTTGAGGTTGTTGGATGTTCACGCACATTTTCGGCTACAGCAGCAATGTTTTCGGGTGTACGTACTGTAGGAGCCCGTTCACGTGTTGTTTTATCCATTAGCGATCCACTTTCACGAACACGATTAACAAATTGATCCAGAAACTGTCTTGTTGGCAAATCTTTTTTTTGGAATTTTTTTATTTCAAATTTCTCACAGTTTGAGTAGAAGACTCACCACTTTGGAAATAGGTTTTCAATATTTCCCAATTTTGTTCAAGCGTATAGCGTCCCATTTCGTAAATGTGAAATCTTTAAGTAAATTATGAATACATTTGATATGTCATTTGTGTTACCAAAAAAAATAGGTGGTTCAAAAAGCAAACGCTATACTCTGTACCATGTTACTCTCTCACTCTACTCTCTACTCACTCTGTACCATGTTACGTTCACACTGCTTGACAGCAACTGACGCTAGCGACTGGCGGCAAAAAATTCACACATGTGCGGGAACGTTACAGGTCTGCTTATGCAGGCGCGCGTAATTCAAATTTTTCAGGTGTTAGAAATAAAAAACAAAGACGGATACTTTTCTAACAGACCTCGTATAGTTCCAACAAGACGGCTCTACTTGCCATACAGCTTGTGAAATAGTGGACTTACTGCGTCGACGTTTTGGTTACCAATTCAGCTCTCCTCTCGGGCCAGTGGATTGGCCACCAAGATCTGGACTTTTATTTGTGGGGGTATATAAAGTTTAAATGCTTTGTGGACAAACCAGCTTCAAGTGAGGTATTGGAAGCCAACATTCAGTCAACTCAAGTTATTCACGAGATACCGACCGAAGTCCTTCAGCGAGTCATTCAAAATTTGTGTTTGTGGAGGGTCGAATTTTCGGCGCAGATGCGGCCAAAATTTGCAAGAGATTATCTTTAAAAAGTAAATGTCATGAATGGTTCTATACAATAATAAAAAAGCTTGCCCAATCAATTTGAATTTTAATTTTTTTATTTTAATTTAAAATTCGATATCTCTAAATTGATCACCCTTTAGTGCTATTATAACAAACCGCTTTCCGTTAAGTTCGGTTACATAAATATTTTTACAAATCCAAAACTTTTTGCTTTCCCGTTTTGTAGCTTTATTTTTGTTATAACTGTTTTATTCATTTCACTTGCTGCATGCAGCTTACGTTGTCATTGCCAATTGGATCTATAAAAATAAATTTCATAAAACGAATGAATGCAAACCCCTTCAGGCGGATTGCTTTTTCTGCTTTTTAGTAGTCCAAACACTTCAAGTCACACAATTCTTTTGATTTAATCAGAGCAGTAACCTTTTTTTCTGATTTTTTATTTGCAGAAATCAAAGAAAATTCTTTAATTGCAATTTGTGTTCCTAGTGTTAACACTGCAGCAACAAAGAGAAGAAAGAGCAGGAAAGAGAAGATGGGGGTTTATAAAAAACAAAAGATCGAAGGATGATTAACCACGTTTGTGTTGGTGGCTAATATCTAACCCTGCTATATGCGTCGGCGTTACAAAAAAATGAGCTCCAAGATGTCTAAATCTTTGCGCCGCCAAGACAGAAAATCTGTAGAGAAGATGTAGAGATGATTCTACCTTATTCCTTAGATAACTGCTGCAAAAAGAATTGTATTGAAATGTTTATTGAAGCAAAGTGGCCTGTAAATGCTTACATTTGATTAGATTACAGTGTAATCTGAGGCCCTTTTTGTCTAAGATTAGAGCAAATTTTGCTCTGTTGGTATTACAGTTCAGGAACTTTTTGGAGTGATTAAGGCCATCTGTGACGTTCCACTATTCGTTGTTTTTTATTTAGGTCCATTTTTAGGTTTCCTGTTTTAGGTTGTTTTTGTGGCCGTTCTGGCATAAAGTTTGCCTTCTCGTTGTCTTCGTATCCTTCATGTCCTGGTACCCAAATCAAGGAGGCGTACTTTTGTTTTATTGAGTGCATTGCTACACTCTATAAGGACTTTTGAATTGAATGGAAAGCTATTTAAGCTAAATTCCCAGATACCCTCTGTAATATAATGCAAAATGCTTTGAAAGATATAATCCGGTGGGCTGTATCAAGTGGTCTTGGGGTAAATCTCAACAAAACAGAACTAATCATGATCAATAGGATACCTGTTCTAAACCTCTCTACCCTTGAGGGAATCACACTGTCAATTGGGGAAGAGGCAAGCCAACTACAAACGATTAATGATAGAGTAAAAAAAGGAGCCACAGCACCCTATACATGCAAAAGAATTGTGGGGGCAAAATGGGTCCTAACCCTCAAAATAGTACACTGGCTATATACAGCAGTAGTAAGGCCTATCCTGGCATACGGTGTCTTAGTTTGGTGGCCAATACTTGGGAAAAAAACAACACTAAACGCTTAGAAAGTATTCAAAGTGGTGCTAGTCTCTGCATAAGCGGGGCACTAAAGAATACGCTCACGGCAGCGATGAATGCCATTTTGCACTTATTACCGATTGAGGCCTACAGCAAACAGCTGGTGGCGAAATCGGCACTTATGTTAAGAGAATCTTCTATTTTAGCCACTAACAGAAGGGGTCACGCAAGAATACTAGACGAAAACCCCTTCCTACATCAAACGACACACTTTTGTAGCTCAGTAGAGTTGCATGTAAAAACATCCATTCTGAAGGATCCGTTACCGCATCACTGTAGTATATTTAAAGCTGAAATTCTGGCTATCAGGGAAGTCCTGCTAGTCCTAAATAAAAGTGTCCTCATCAAAAGAGATATAAAAATATTTTCAGATAGCCAATCGGGCCTGAAAGCTTTAAAATCGCCTAATATTAACTCGAAGACAGTCAAAGAATGTATCGACGTTTTGACGGAACTATCACAGTACTTTGTAATAAACCTGCTCTGGCTGTCGGGTCATAGAGACATTATCGATCACATTACCGATCCAACCAGACAAAGCGAACATACCTATACCTTTAGCAACTTGTAAGATGCTTATAGACAAACACACTATCGAAGCTGCCAACAGGCTATGGACTCAGTCCGTGACCTGTGCAACAAGTAGAATGCCGTGGCCAGAATGGAACATGGGCCGCACAAGCCGATTGTTGAAACTGAACACAAACAACATGAGAAATCTTCTCGGGGTCCTAACAGAGCACTGTCTGATTGGCAGCCATGCCAGTAGACTGGGAGCACCCTATAACGACTATTGCAGAAGCTGTAACGACATTGAAGAAGAGGAGACCATAGAACACTTTCTATGCGGGTGTATGGCTCTGAATAGAAGAAGGTTCAACTTTTTAGGAAAAAGTTCCCTGAATAACTTGGCAGAAGTAGCTAATAAAAAAATAGCAAGCCTTGTTCGATATATTAAAGTCACAGGTTGGTTCAATGAAGACATTGTAGAGTGAGGAGAGGTCACATCCCTGGTGGTATCACAATGGGCCTACAACAGGCCTATGTAGGTCAACCGACAACCACTATACCTACCTACCTACATGCAAATTTGAAAAGGCGTTTCAGAGTGTTTGAAAGTACAAGGCAAACTTTAAGCAAGTTTTTATCAAAATGGTGTTTTCAAAGTCGGTGGCCAACATTACTCGAAAACGGCTAAACCGATTAGTCCCAATTTTTAACACGAGCTTCTTAAATGTATTTTTTAGTAATTAATGGAAGATTTATGTCACCGATAAATATTTTTTTATAAACAATTTAAGGCCGAAATTTTGGTCAAAAATCGATTTTTTTTTGAGAAACCGCCATTTTGGCAAAAAAAATTTATTTTGCTTATTCTTTCAATTAATTACTAGATTTAACATTACTTTAACGAAATCTGTTTGGGTTTTTTATTTCAGAGGAACCAGTTCAGAGATATAGTGGTCACCGCAAAACGTCTTGTTTGAGAGGAACTCCCGGAGAGCAGCTGTAGCTCCTTTCCAAATAAATATTTTTACTAATACTAAGTCATAAAATACAGGTAAAAGTTAACAAAATAAGTTTACAAATTTTTAGATCAATAAATTCAAAAGTTTTCTCAGAAAAAAATTCTGAAAAATACCATTTTTTTCAGTCTCCTAACTGTGTATAAGCCCTTAAGGTACTAGTCTGGTTAAATACTCATTTTTTATAGATATTTATTAGGAATTTTATTGTAACAATATAAAATGCGATCGTTTTGATTTTATAGTATGTTATTATTGACATCAAATAGTATACAAAAACAATTTTTTTTAACATATTTTTTTGTGGTAGGGTGGCACCAAAGTAAGCGTCTTAAAAAAGATAGGTGGCTTGTCAACAGGATTTTGGCTCTTCAGGACATCTGAAACGAAAAAGTTAAACTGATTAATAAAAAAAATATTTCTATTGTAGCATCTGCCAGAGTGACAAGCCTACAGAATAATAATCTACAACCTTAAGGCTTTGAGGATTGATTGACTCTCTGAAAATATTTTTCGAACCCTCTTTTGAATACATTTATGGCAAAATGACCGCATGGAAAATGTTGTATCTATGCTCAGTGCTAAAGATTTATGTGCTACTTTTGCTCCTACCCCTGGAGCGTTTTGGATCCATCTGCATGCCATTATCAGGTGAAGAATATAGCATAGAAAACAATCGATGACATCCTGATTATCAAAATCCATCACACATTTTAGTGAATTTCGCCCTTCAGAAAATGCTGCTTCCGCTCATACTTCACATATTGCAATGCCTTTTCGTAGGCGTTCAAATAATTAAATATACATAATTTATGCAATTCAAAAACACATTTAATTACAAGAGCATTTCCACTAAAATACATCATATTATATTTCAAATAAATATTGGCAGATTTATCTATCACTAAATTCATTCAATTATTGAATATTCACTTCTTATGAACGATTTCATTTGTCAAATATCCATTACCTCCAACCAACTTGCCGGGTTACTTAGCCGCCCTCTACTTGAGTGCAAACTTGCAGTTGTGTGCATGCGTGAGTGTGAGTGCATGTATGTAATATAGATAATAAGAGCTATCATACTTCGTATTACTTCCGCACCAATAGTTATTCTGGCCAATGAACTTATAAATTATATTTATATCCGTTGTTCGTGAAACTGACAGAAGTGGGTGCTCAGTGATACTTCAAGCAGGGGCATGAAAGATACTTCGAATGTCTTATCGCCAGAAAAGAGGTGAACTGTGGCAAAAGCTATGATGAGCATAAGCGAAGGTGAGGGAGTGAATTCGAACTTTTCAACACATACACAAAGTAAGTGCATGTGGTTGGATGGATTGAGGATGCAATGAGCACTTGTAAGCCCAAATTGACAGCAAGTTGACATTTTGTAAAACACCATTCAACACTCACAAGGAAATGCAGACAGTTCGTGTTGTCAATCTGTAAGTTGAGAAAAATAAATGAAGAATATGAGCAGAAGAAACATATGCAGTAGACGATGTGTTCGAGTATGTAGTCGTGCATGTACTTGAAAATTAAATTAATGTTGAAGAACTCAAATCGTAAGCCTGATGTGCTTGAATGGAGCAGTTGCAGATAAAGTTTTTTAACTGGTACTTGAAGTTGATGAAAATTTAATCTGGCTGATCGTTGAATAGTGAAAATTTATGAACCATGAAATGTGTGAAGTTTCCTATGCTCACAGACACAAATGCGGAGATGTATGGACATTTGAAAGAAGTGAAAAATAATTCCGGCGTATGGGTTGATCATTTAAACTTCACAAAGGGCTGCGAATTTTCAAATCCAGTTACTAGAACCAAAAAAATTCAAAGTATGTACGAGGGGCCTCACAAAAGTTCGGTAAGTATTTTTGTTCGATGGCATTTTTTATTTTTTTGAAACATTTTACAATGCCATTAGTTTTTTTATAGTCTTACAAAATTTTTCTTTTTATATTTCAGAAAAATGGGGTTTAATTGAGACGAGAAAACGTAAAATAAGTGAAGCAGTGTCAGTAGAAATTCTGCCACCGATGCAGCAGGAAATTCGTTACTCGATACTTTACGGCTTTCGATGTCAACTTAAGCTTGTGGAAGTTTGCATATAAAGCGGACACTCCATCTCTTAAGACTATTTGTAAGTGGTACCAAAAATTCCACACTCGACATTTTTCTGTGGTGGAGGCGAGAAAAAAAAGCCTCGAGAAAGACGGCCAAATCGTCGATCGTCGAGATAAATGTGACCCTGGTGAAGAGAAAAATTGGTGGAGACCCAGGAATTACACAGGAAATGATATGCTTGAACGATATGACAGTATTGCGAAAATTGCATAATGATTTGCTGTATACAAAGAAATCTACTCGATGGGTTCTACGAATTTTTAATCAGAGCCAAAAATAAGCTGGAGTAAATTTTGCTCAATATTTTTTAAGAAAATTCTAAAGCAGAGAGTCTAGCAGCTTTAATATGATCGTAATAAGTAAGTTTTTTCAGTATGACGCGGAAACTAAATAGCAGTCCATGGTGTGGAACCCGAAAGAAGCAAATCGACCTGTGAAAGCTGGGCAGCAAATGTCAGCATCCAAAAGGATAACCTCTGTTAACTTCACCAGGGCAATAATAGTTGCTGCTTTTCCGTTATATTCTTCTCAAATAGTAATTGTGAAATGATACGCTGAAAGCTGCTTACCAAAAGTGTTTAAAAATTTACTTGAAAATAATTAAATGCGCCAGCTCACTCTGTTGAAATGATAAGTAACTTCATTGCGCTTTTTTGCTTTGAAGAAATTCATCTATCGCAATATTCTCGGGATCTGGTGTCGTGTAGTTTGTGATTATTTCCAAAAATTAAGAAAAATTTGAGAGGAAAAGTCTTTGGTAACAATGAAGAGATAAAAAATGCCGTTAATGTTGAACTTAAGAAGCTGCAAAAACGTGATTTTGAAGACTGTTTTCAACAGTGGATTTGCAGATTAAAAAATTGTATTGAAATTAATGGTGATTATGTGGAAAAGACAAAAAGCAATGAAGAATAAAAATAAAAAATATAAAAAAGTTATCCTTTTCTTCAATTCAATTTAACGAGCTTTTTTAGTCTCCCATATGCCTGCTTCTTCTATTTCCCTAACAACTGCGGTTTTGCCTATTATATTTATGCTAAAAATCATCGCTCATAAAATTGAAAATAAAGAATTTTGTATTCCTTAATAAGGCACGCAAGACGAATCTAGTAAAGGTCGTATCGGTAAATCAGCTGATTTGTTGTTTTTCTTTCGCCGTGTCCTTGTGGCTGTCAGCACAGAATGAAACAAGGCGAATCCATTCCTTGTTTTCACTCTGCCAATACTTTGCTTTGAGAATCAATTGTACAAAACATTGTTGTTGGTCTAGTGCCATCAACTTTAATGAATGCGCCTTGTAAGGCACATATTAACAACGAAGGGAAGTAGGTAAAAGTTTTGAGAATCCAATATTTTTGTTTTTTTTTTGCAAAAACAGAAACTCATGCATAATTTGAAAGCTTATGGCTAAAAATGGAGTAAATCCATTTTTTTATGTAGTTTTTGCATATTCGAAGTATCGTAACTTTGACTTAATCCATACCAATGGACGTTGCGCATCTCTTCGGGTCTCCTGAGCTGTTGCAGCAATCCATATTTTTGCAGCTAATTTCCGACTTTCTAGCTAACGTCCTATGCATTTTAGCTTAATACTACGCTCAATGCTTTTGGTCGAACTTCTAGGCAATACTGGGGTACTTTGGTTCAATTTGCATTCCATTCAGGTGAGAATAAAACAAGGCTTTTGCAAAAATTGTTTCAAAGGTGGAAGGTGTTTTTGTCAATATTCTTATTATGAGTGGATTTATTACGGCGATCTGAAAGGCTTATTTGATCCCTTTGTCAGTATTCTTCGAAAAAAAAATTGAGTTGATTACATTAATTAAGGGGGTAGTATGGTTAATTCGGTGTAAAACAAGCAAAATTTTAAAATTACTTCATTATAAAGTCATATTTAAAGAATATTGTGTGAAATTTTCATTGATTTTTATGAAGAAATGAGTTGGTGGCAGCGAATCTTCGCGGACGTCTCATAAAAAAGTTTTATTGCGGTGTCCCTCAGAACTCATTACTGGATCAACTAAAATCAAAAAACCAAATTGGCAGGCAACAACGTCGAATTTTTTTTTTTTTTTTTTTTAATTTTTTAAAGCGCTTTGAAGTCAAAACACCGATTTTTCATAAAAAAAACTTGAAAACTTTGTTGTTTTAAAATATGACAAAATTAAAAAAAAAAAAACTCGACGTCATTACCTCGTGAATAAAGTAAAGAAACAAAAAAACCAAATTTGAAAAGAATCGGTGCAGTAGATATGAATCTACAGTGGACACCGACCGTAAAAAAGGCAAGTGTGAGAAAAACGCGTTTAAAGATTTTCGGCAGCGTGAAATCCGGTTGGAGAGGTAGATACTTAATCCTTTGTGTCTTTGTCAATTTTACTCTAATGCACTTCAAACTTTCACACAATAATCTTAAGATGTTATAGAATAATTTAAAAAAAAAAAAAAAAAAAAAATGAAAAAAACAAAAATACCATACTACCCCCTTAAAAAATTGGGCCTTTCAGACATACTTTCTTTGCTTGAAATTTAAGTTCAATTTCACATTTTTGTTTAATAGTGCAAAGCTTACTAGGAAGCAGATGGAAGTCTGATTGTGAACCAGGTTAACGTAGAGGTAATATAGGTAATTTAGTGTTAATGGAATTCTTTACGTCTGAGATACTTTTTTTGTGATTGCAGGAATATACTTAATTAGTGGAGACATACTTGGTTAAGTATTCGACTTAAGTTCTTAGCTATGCCAAGATTTGATAGATCGCGTTATAGTCCAGGTTTTTAAGAATTTCGATTTGTTTTTTTTTTAAATAATTTATATGTACAATACGTGCACATTAACGTACAGAAAGCTGAAAGAATAAAATTAAAAGCATAATCCCGACGTAAGGCATCAGACACCAACGACATATTTCTGCGTAAGCACTGATTTTTTTAACCATTTAACAACTATGCGACCTATCAGATTCTAACCTGCCTATGAACCAACGTCTAGACAAAACAAATTTATTGTGTGAATATGATATTGAACAGTAAAGCCGTACACAAGCTATTCGATTACAAAGTGACACATCGCGGATTAGATTACGCACATTTATTTAAACATTTTAGCGTTGGCTGAAAATGAGCAGAAAAAAATATATCAAAAATATAAAATTTTCTACAAAATCCATTTGATCCTTGCGAATCATACAACTGTATCAATTCTTAAATCTTGCACGTGTAATGACACTTACTATATATAGGCACACATGCAAACATACATATTTGAGCACTTAGAGTGTTTATGCAATGAGCAATGAAGTCACACATGAATGAGCAAATATGCTTCACATGGCATACTTAATACTATATCAAATATCACTAATATGTATTTAGAATAAACAGCTGATAATATCGCACGGTCTCGACGTCAAAAGTCAAGAAGCCGAATGAGGTATCCGAATATTACTCATACGCCAGGTGGTGCGTGGCGTGTGTTTGCTGAATGTCAAGGTCTGTAATGGACGCAATATGAAGGCTGTTGCTAACTTACAAATAAACACTTATTTAAATACTTTACTTAAGTAGATACACGTGCGCTCAGCTGATGTGTACGCAGCGATTTTGTTGATGGATTGCTGTCAAATATTGGAAATGAAATACAGACGCCGTCGTGTGGGAAGATGAATGGGCGAGCTATTAGTTGAGAATGAGAATCAAAAGTAAAAATAATGATATAAGGCTTTTAACATACAAATATAATTAACTAATAAAATTATTAATGTAAAAAATCAAAACATTGTGCACATGTGTAAAGCAATTTCTGTGGCGAGAATTAAGAAAATAATTATAACTAAGTTCCCGATGTTTGTAAATAGATGCCGCCAGCAGTGTGTGCTAGTCGATTCTAACATAACCTAAACGTCATAAACCGAGCTTAGACATATGGTAAACAAACTGCTTCGACACATTAGTGATTTTGTTTTGGTATCATTTACTTTTGGTTTTGTGAAAATACCTGATTTTATGCCGAAAAAGAGTCATTTGCGGGAAGTGTTGATTTTCCTCTTTCATTCGAAAAAAACGGCGGCTGAAACGCATTGAGAGCTACAAAAAGTTTATGGAGATGCTACGTACTTTAAGTGAAATAACGTGCCGAGATTGGTTCCGTCGCTTCAAAGACTGTGATTTTAATATTGTTCCGTCCGCGTGAAGGAAGTCAAAAACCTTCGAAGACGTTGAATTGGAGGCATTGCTCAATGAGGATCTGTGTAAAATGCAAGAAGAGCTCGCTTCAGTATTAGGAGTTACCCACCAATCAATTTACAAGCGATCACATGCTTTGGGAATGATTCGGAAACAGGGGACTTGGGTTCCTTATGAGTTAAAACCAAGGGATGTTGAGCGTCGTTTTTTCGCCTGTGAACTACTGCTCCGGCAGCAAAAAGAAAGGGTTTTCTTCATCGCATCGTGACGGATGATGAAAAATGGATTCATTACAGCAATCCAAAGAAAAAAAGTCATGGGGATTGCCCGGTCATGCTTCTACGTCATCGCCGAATATTCGCGCTGCGAAAATTGTGCTATGCATTTGGTGGGACCAAGTTGGTTTTATTTATTATGAACTGTTAAAACCACGCGAACCCATCACTGGGGATTGGTATCGACTTCAATTGATGCGATGGAGTCGAGCACTGCGCAAGAAACGGCCGCAATACGCGCAGAGGCATGAAAAAGTGATTCTACAGCATGAGAACGCTCGGCCTCACCTTGCTAAACCCGTTAAAACGTACCTGGAAACACTGAAATGGGAAATCCTACTCCACCCGCCATATTCTCCGTCCGACTATCACCTGTTCCGATTGATGGCACATAGTCTAGCTGACGAGCAGTTCCATTCATATAAAGACATCAAAGACTGGCTTGATCCGTGGATAGCCTCAAAAGATGAACACTTTTACCGCGACGGTATACGAGATCTACCAGAAAGATGGGAAAAAGTGGTAGCCAGCAATGGGCAATACTTTCAATGATTCACTTGTAACCATTTTTTCAGAACAAAGTTTTATTTTCATCACAAAAGCAGCGAGAACTTTGTTGCACACCTAATATAATTGGCGGTTGAAAGCCTCCTTCTTCCATTTGAAGTGCGCGTCTTGGCGAGACCTACAATTTTATGCCACCAGAAATATTTGACATTACCTGACGAGGAGCGACTGCTATTAGAAAGAAGTCAATCTGGACTTTTTTGTTTAGTTAATATTACATATGAACGGTTAGGGAGTCGAAGTTTATTAATTAATAAGGGTTTAATCAATTTTATACCTTCTATAACATTATGATGACTTTTGTTAAGAGCTTGTAATATAGCTGCACCTCCCGAAATGAAATCTTTTAAATTCAAAAGTAAAGTCTGGACCTTCTTTAAAAAAAATCCAGACAGTTCCGCCACTTGTAAACTCTGCAATAAGAATTTAAGGACATCGGGTAATACATCAAACCTTCTATGCCATGTCGAGAACGTGCATAAACAGACCTTAACACGAACTCAATCCGACGATAATGACGAATGCTGTGCAGAAGTTATTCCACATTCGCTACCAAAACAACGAAAAATTTATGAAATAATTACAACGCCAAAGGATTCATCATCAACTGCTAAAACAACTGCTTTATCTTCAGGTTCTAGTGAGGTATATGAGATTATAAATGAATCAGAACGTAGTATACCTGAATATCCGTCTTCGTCAAGTACCACGTCAATGTCTGGAAATAAAACAAAATATCAAACGGCAAATAAATCCCTTTCCCAACCAAATGTTAAGGACTTTTTCGAACAAGTTAAAAGCATTTCTACTAAAGACGGCACTAGGTCTAAAAAAATCACTGAAGCAATTGTCAATTTCATTATAATGGACAATAAGCCATTTTACGCGGTGGATGGAAAGGGATTTTTACAACTTATGAAAGAACTGGTTCCACTCTATAAAGTTCCCAGCAGGGAGACAGTTAAATTGCGCGTGGATGAAAAATATGAAGCGTTATCATGTGCTTTTAAAGAATATATTCGTAAAAGTGACACATATTGTCTAACTTAAGATATATGGACGGAGCAAATGAAAAACGAGTCGTTCATGGGAGTAACAATTCATTTTTTAGACAATTTGCATCTGTTAAGTGGAACTTTAGGCCTTATTGAGCTTCACGAAAGTCACACAGCTGCTATTTAGGAGAAAAGTTGTCGCGGCTTTTTATAGAGTGGAACGTGGTCACAGATAAAGTTTCTGCTTGCATAACAGATAACGACAGTACAATGATGAAAATGAATCGGAATTTATTCGGCGACAATAAAATAATACCTTGTTTCGCACATACTATAAATTTGTTTGTCACTCAAGCCATTGACAAGTCTACGGGAGTGTCATCATGGATTAGTAAGGTGCGCGACATTGTTAAGTTTATCAAGAGGAGCGTTAATGCTAGTGATGATTTGCGAAAGAGACAGATGGAAGCTGGAACGTCTGAAGGTACAACAAAAAAGATGATTTTGGACGTCAAAACAAGATGGAACTCTTGTTTTTACATGTTGGAGAGGTTTGTTCAGTTATCCTCTTTTTTGAGCGAAGTACTTCTCACTCGCCCGGAAGCACCTTCCATGGTTAATGGCTCTGAGCCGAATAATATCAAAGAGGTAATTGAGTCACTAAAGTCTTTTGAAACTGTTACCAGGGAGATTTCTGCGGACTCTTATGTTACTGTTAGCAAGATAATACCCCTGGTAAGTTGTTTAAATGAAGCTCTGACTAAAGTTATACCGAGAGACGCTGTTGCTTTTGAGCTAAAAAATGAATTACAAAAGATTGTGAACAAAAGATTCGACAAACTTGAATTCAACTCGATTTTTTCGCTGGCGACTGCATTAGACTCGAGATTCAAATTGCTACACTTTAAGGATGCTTTGGCAAAAAGCAAAACAGTTTTTTATTTGAACAACTTCATAAGAGATGGAAAGAATAACTCGATTACGTTAAATTCTTCAGATGATTGCGAAAAAGAAGAAAAGTCTTTTGATATTTGGAAACACCATAAAAATTTGGCGCACCAAAATATAAAATCCAAACATTCCAATGTCTCTGCAATTGCTAGAACGGAGGTTGAAGTGCAAATGTATCTAGGATCAGCTGTTGCATCCATTAACCAAAATCCAATTGCAATGTGGGACGACATGAAAAGTGTATTTCCTTGTCTATATAAACAAGCTTCAAAATATTTACCCATTTTGGCCACTTCAGTTCCCAGTGAGCGACTTTTTTCTAAGGCAGGAGCGATCATCACGCAGCAACGAAACCGTTTGATAGGAAAACGACTATCAAAATTATTGTTTTTAAACTCAGTTCTGAATAAATAACTTGTACTTAGAGTATGTAAAAAACCGCATTTAATTAGGTGGGTAAGACGAATCTACAAAAAAATAAGAAAAGATTCCGTAGGTTTCTTTTAAGGAGTATAAAAAACATCGATGTTTCAATACATCGATGTTTTAGTACCCGATGTTTATCACATCGATGTTTTTTACAGAAACATCGATACATCGAAGCATCGTTGTTTTATATAACGATGTTTGCATCCCTAGTCCAGGGTCGCCTGTTTTTCGAAACCTATGCTCAATGCTCTTCAACATACGTTTCCATTTCACGCTTCTTTTTTTTTGATAATATCCTCCACGAAATTTGCGACGGAATTCCATTTTTCTTCGTCTATCATCATTTTCTCGATTATTTCTTCAGGTGTAAATACACCAATAGCTCGTTGCAGAGCTGTTCTCTCTATGTTCCATCTTGCCTGCCAAAGTGTGAGCGTTTCCATTCTAATATCGGAGAACGTGGTACTGGGATTGCTGTGATTTTCGCCTCCCATCTCCGTTTGCGCTCTTGTGTTAGAATATCTATAGGCATTGTTCCGCTGATAACTAACACCGCTGCTTCAGATACTGTTCTGTATGAAGAAGCCACTCTGAGGGCGCAGGCGCACAGATTGCAGAGTTTTCCGTCGGCATTGCAGTCTTAGCGAACTGCCGATATTTCGCATCTGTATAAGAGAATCTAGTTCGTCGTGTCCATTAAAAGTTTTCGCTTGCTCTGTGTTGGACCTCCAAGGTTTGCCATGAGCTTACTTAACATACCACTTACTTTGCCAGCTCTTGTGGCAGCATAATTTATGTGCGCCCAGTAAGTTAGCCTTGTGTCTAATTATACTCCGAGGTATTTGACCACTCTTTTTTGTCGATAAACTGGCATCGAGTACTTGTATATCTACTTCTAATGGGATACGTCTGTTGGTTAGAAGGACTAACTCTGTTTTATCTGTGGCCAGCTTTAATACATGTCCCTCTAGCCATGTCTGAACTCGGACATGGACACCTGATTTACCTTCCTTTTGGCTTCATCAGTGTTTCGAGCGATTATTACAGCTGCGATGCCATCTACCCACTAAATGCACATCCTCAGGTATCTCTATTCGAGTATTGATCCTTGGGCCGCACCTGCTGTTATTTCTTTAGTCTTGCATGCTTCTCGCGTTTCGCATAAGAGCACGCGGCTACTTAGATAGCTACGAATAATCTTCAGTTGATTATTCCTGATCCTGAATTTTACTATTAGGGCTTCAATTACGTCGTCCCAACTTAAACTGCTGAAAGCATTTCTAATATCCAGAGTGGCTAGTAATACTAAGCATTTGGAGTATCGATTACCTGCCTGGGCATGTTCTACGCTTGCTAGTACATCTAGGATGGCTCCTAAGGTAGATCTGCCACTTCTAAAACCATGCTGCCTGTCAGAAAGGCCGCCACTGTGCAGGTGTACACAATGGAAGTCAACAAAAAAAAAAATTCGATAAATATTACAGTTTTTCTTTTCTTATTTTTACTGTTTTTTCTTAAAGACGAAAAGCGAAAATGCAAGCCAGGCCGCTGAAATTGTGAGTGGTGTTTATGATGCCGATACTGGAACAGCTAATTACTTGCAATTTTGGTTTCGTCGATTCTGTTCAGGCATTCTTGAACCATGTGTTGAAGGCTGACAACTTTGTGATCAAACCTGTATGGCCAAACAGAAAATTTTGTATTTTTTAACAATGGATCAAAAAATAAAATACTCAAAATAAAAATAAAAATTCTCCTTTGTTATCCGTTTTATAGGCTTTTAAAGAAACACCCAAAATGCACCATTTCAAATGAGGCGAGGACCTTAAACCATTTGCGCAAAACTAAAAATAAAAATAATGGATTTATTTTTCTTCAAACTAATATTTAGCTCCGATTGATACTATACTTTAAACATTGCATTGCAAACATTTTTAGAAGCTACCTTGCACACAAATATGGAAAATTAGCTTGACCACCAAAAAAATGTTGACTGCCATCGGTCGAACCTTTTGGAAGTTTTGATAGACTCACCCGACGCTATCGTTTTGAGAAGCTACTCACTACCCTTGACGCCTTCACTTTCTATTTGATGCACAGTGGTATTAATCACGGAAAAGTGCAAGCGTTCTTTAAAAGTCAGATATATTTAATTAACCACAGATTAAATAGTCTCTAGTTAATCTATAACATTTATACTTTTTTAGCGGGAAACACTAAAATTCGTATAATTTTGTGTGTAGCTGTTGAAACGATAATACATTTTTACTATGACCTCTTGAGTATTGATTTACTCTTTTTCTGCGAAACCGCAAAAGCGATATGTACGAGTAGCAATAATTTGCATCGCTTTGATATCATAATTAATTACTCGCCTTTAACTGCACAGAATTTACTATTTGGTAGTGAAGCTTGCGCAGCTCTCAAAGCCACCACAAAATGCGCAACGCATTACGATAAGAAGAAAAAAAAATTGACAAGGTACATATGTGTGTACTCATTTATATATATACAGTGCCTAACAAAAGTATTGACACAATAAGCTTTCCTCTTTCATTTAAGGAATTACAACATCCTTTAATTCAATTTTTATATTTATTATAACGGGTGATTTTTTAGCTATTATCTTTTTAAAGAGTTGGTTTAAACAGCTGACGCATGTTTCTTGTTTTGTTTCACTGTCAAACATCTTCAGTTTGGTCTATAATTTAACCATGAATCGTCTTACAAACGAACAACGCTTGTAAATCATTGAATTTTATTATAAAATGCGTGTTCTGTTAAGAAAGTTTATCGCGCGCTTCTTCCATTTTATGGTCAGTTTAATCGACCCACTTAAGCGGCTATTCGAGCTATTGTGACTAAATTTAGAACCAAATTTACATTATTTACACGCTTACGTAGAGTGCGAACTGAAGAAAATATCGCAGCTGTATCGGCCAGTGTTAATGATGAGCATTAATTATCGATTTGCTGCCGTTCGTAGCAATTGGGCCTCTGTTACCCAACAACGTCGAAAATTTTGCGAAAGGATTTAGGTGTGAAGCCTTTCAAAATACAACTGGTTCAAGAATTGAAGCCGAACGACCTACCGCAACGCAGAATTTTTGTTGAATGGACTAAGCGGATGGACCATTTGAAGCCCAGTCGCGGTCAACATTTGCATGAAATAATCTTCAAACATTAAATTATATGGACTGTACTATCGATTTAAATAAAAATTTCATGCAGTTTTCTGTATTTTATGTGTGGTTTTTTGAAAAACTTTCCTATAGCTCTTAAAAAATCACCCTTTGTTTGTTACGAGAAAGGGAATACGAGTAGAATCTAAAATGTAAAAAATGTCAATTTTCAGGGGAACAAAAATATAGGCACAATTTTTCATTCTTTTCCCATTTCTAACACTTTGTGTATAGCTGGCAACTCTTTTTACAAAACATATATTCTAATATACTGTTACTTAAATTTTGCTAGTTTTGTGTGCAAGATCCATGAAAATTAGTGCGTTGTGTTAGATTTTTGGTCACAATAAGTACAAAAGGAAAGGTAACCACAGAATCACAGCGTAAAATAATAATGGATTTACATAAAAAAGGAAAGTCGCTTGCGGAGATCGCAGAAATGATGGATCGAAGCCGTTTCACCAGGCGCACTATTGTTAACCGCTTCAAAGGGCAAACGAATTTCACAAGTTCGCAGCAAAGTGGCCAACAGAGTGAGAGCGATCACAAATTGTGCGAAAAGTGAAAAATGATTCGAAACTTACATCAACCCAGATCACGGCGGAGCTAAAACAAGATTTTGGCAAAGAAGGCCAAAACAGTTAGACGCATCAGTTAGACTGCATCAGGCTGGATACAAAGCGTGTGTGGGTAGGCGCAAGCCCTTTATATCTGCAACCAACCAAAAGAAGAGGGTAGCATATGCAAAATAATTTGAAAACCAGCCTCTTATCTAATGGGACAACGCATTCTTTTCAGATGAAAGCAAATTTAATATTTTTCGTTCAGACAGCGCATAACTGTGTGCCGAAAACGTAACACTGCTTACGCTGTAAAAAAACTAGCACCAAATGTGAAGTACTGTGGTGTAGGATTTATGGTTTGTGGTTGCATGTCTGCTGCAAATATGGGGGGAGTTTGTATTTATTGAAGGTCTAATGGACAAATCAATTCACTCAAACATATCGAAAGAAAATCTCAAAAAAGTGCAGCCACCAAGCTCCTTCACATTTCAGCATAACAATGACCCTAAGCACACCGCTCATAATGAAAAAATAAGGCTTGCTTATCGCACGGCACATGTTCTGCCGCACCCCCCACAATCTACGGACCTCAATCCTATTGAGCACTTGTGGAAGAAATTAGAATGACAAGTCAGAAAATGTGTGATTTCCACGAAGCCTGAATTGAAAGCAGCATTAAAAGAAGAATGGCTTAAGGGGGATTCCCATTCCCCGGCTTAAAAAAATTGATTTTTTTACCGATTCTTGTTTATTATACTTTCAAAGAACTCTGTGCAAAATTTCATGACAAAATTCGTTAAATTGACGAAGTTATGCGTGGTCAATGAACTCGGCGCGCTCCATAATACTGAGAAAGCGCGCGAGCAATAGCCGAGCATTAATGCAACGAAAGAAGCTCAAATTTTACGGGTCAGCAAATGGTACAAAATCAATTTTTGGAAGAGGAAGAGGGAATAGCTGATTAACACGAAAATGCTGTGAGTCTTAAATATATACCTTTTTTCACATAAATATTTGAATGCGTTTTTCTCAAAACAGCATTTTTCTATACGGCCGCCATGATATCTCGAGAACTATTCCGTCGATTGCTGTCAAATTTGACACGAATCTCGAAATAATATCTGTCTCTATCATAAACTACGGAAAATAAGATACATGAATAATTTGTTTTTTATAAATTAAAATCCGAGGAAAAAATGTGCAAAAAAACAAACTTTGTCTTTCAACCATCGTAGTTATATTGATTTCCGAAAAACATTTTTTTCAATAGCTCATACTGAAACTATATTCATAAGGAGTAAAATGCCATTTGAATTTTTCCTTTCAGACAACCTGCAGCTGAGTTATCGTGGCGGCCAGCGACCAGGAATTTTCATAGAAATTTCACCTCGATCGTTGTCAAAGCCACAATTTTCCAGAAAATCGACCAAAAATTGAAGTTGATTTTATATAATGCATAATAAATATGGCTGTAAATTTTCCAAAAGATTAAACTGATAGTTTTCCCAATAAAAATTCGTAGAAAAACCGTATTTTTTGGCGTTTGAAATGGGAATCCCCCCTTAATATTGGCGAAGAGTTTACGAAAAAATTAGAGCTCCCAATGCCGAATAGATTGAAGGCCGTATTAAAGCAAAAAGGCCTCCCAACGAAGTACTAACTTTTAAGTGTATCTTCCAATTTTAAGCCCATAAAAAAACTGTGCCTATAGTTTTGTTCAGCAAATATTGCACTGTGAATTTTCAAAAATTAAAACTTGAATTTTTAACTAAAATGTATGAGTATGCGTAACTTATGTGGAATACTGGAAAAACTTGATTTTTATTTCACTGTTATTATTGTTCCTATACTTATGTCCGTCACTGTATATATATACATATATACAAGTATATTTATTTGAATTTTTTTAATTATGGTAATTTTTTAACCATTTTATTTTAGCAATTAACAGAAAAGTGTAATGTTTCAGAAAGGGATCTATAGCAAAAAAAATGTATCAAATAAATTATGTGCCTCGATTTTTCTATTACTGGCATTTACTTCCTCTATTTTGCCTTTTGCTATGCACGCTTGCCTGTTTGTGTGTTTGTGCGCTTGTAGTTGATGGCTATAAGTCCCTGGCAGTGAAAGATACAATTACAAAGAACGTTAATTAAAAACTTCAAACGAAATTGTTTTCAATTGCTTGCAAAACAAAAAAAAAAAATGCAATGAACACGAGTAAAGTTTTGGAAAAAATGTGAAATGTAAAATAAATTTATTCAATAAAATTGCGATTATTTTGCACTGCTTCATTCAAACTATTTTGCAGTGATTTGTTTTGAAGTGAGTTTCTCGTTGAATACTTTTGGAATAAGAATAATTAAAGTAGAGAAAATGTTTCAGAATTCAGCTTACGAAGTTCTTTTTTATATTCGGCTTACGTTTTAGTAATGCTGTTAATTTCTAACGGCCTAACTGATGCGAGATGAAATATGCTTCTACCACAGTTGTTCTGACAGCCCTCTCGTTCGACCGAGAAAGCACTAACCTGAGTGAAAAATGATAAATCCATTGGTCTAAGATTAGAAGGTTTAAGGTTAGAATGGAATGATGGCTACCGCTCGGCATGGCATATGCAATTACTCTCATTAGTAAAGTATGTGCCTATAAATGTAATATACAATTCTGCCTTTTCTAATTTAAAGGAGTTTTTTAACAAAATTAATAGGCATCTATTAATTAATTAAATATTTATATACATATAGATATTTATTGATCTAACTTAGTATATGTCTTATTATTATAAAATATATTATTTAAGAAAAAAAAATTTTTTAAATTAAAAAATAAGAGGATTATTTATCAATAAATATTAAAATTTAATAAATATGAAAAAAAAAAATTAGTTAAATCTATTTATTTAGTAAATTCTTAATTATTAATTTTATTTTATTTTGTTATTTTAACAAAATTTTTTATGATAAATAATTTAAACTAAATATAGTTATTTTGAACTTATTATTTCTATAAATTTATTTATATTATTTAAATTGTATTAATTTATTAAATTCAATGAACTTATTTGAAATGAAATAGGTTGTTTTCATTGAATTTTTTTTAATGAAAAATAGTAAATTTGATTAGAGGTCTTTTTACTTTTAAGGAGGAAATACTAAAATATTTTATTAAATTTAAAATTTAATTATAATTATTTTATACAAATAATTGTTATTTTTGATTTCTAAATAAATAGATTTACTAAATTTTTAATTAATTTTAATTAATACTAAGTTAATTAATTAATAATTTATATTTATTGTGTTGATTTTATATAAACAGTTAAATTCAATGAAAATATTTGAAATGAAATAGGTTGTTTTCATTGAATTTTTTTAATGAAAAATAGTAAATTTGATTAGGGGTCTTTTTACTATTAAGGAGGAAATACTAATTAATTATTATTTTATAATAAATTTAACTAAATTTTTTTGAACTTATTTTTATTAATAATTAAGAATTTACTAAACATTTGTTTAGTTTAAATTGGCTGTACAATTACTCTCATTACTTTCGTTTCTTCTCGAACTTCACCTGAAGTTAAGCGTCTAATCGAGTCTACCACTAGCGGTCAAAAATTTAGTGGAATGAAATGGGAGAGGTTTGAAATTAAATATGAAATTATTTTTCAGTTACCCTAATTTCATTCTTCCCAGGCAAAAATTTCTCATTTCAGCCCTCGCAACAGGTTTTTTTTTGAAGGGATCCAATGTCGGACAAAAGAAGCAAACTTTTTTTACTTCGTTTTTTTCTTGTTAAAGAAGCAGTGGATTGGTTACTTACGTCTACAATTACTGTAATGGAGTTAAATATCTTCTCCGATAGCCAGGCGGCAATTAGAGTACTAGGCTCGTTGTTTTTTCGATCGAAATTAGTTGGTTTATGCCTGATTTATCTCTCGACTGCATCTGAATACTTCGATATTAGGCTCATTTGGGTTCCCTGTCACAGTGGCATAGCGGTAAACTACTGGACTGATGAGCTGGCGAGAAAACATACCCTGGAGACGGTTTCACCACGATGTGAGCGGATTGGGGTTCGCTTGACAGCCTGTGGATAAGTGCACAAATGTGGAAAGTCGCGAGATTTTCTGCATAAATCGGGGGCGCTCGAGGCAATTTGCCAGGCTAACAAAGCCGCAGCTCTCAAATTTTGTGGATGTACTTTCCGGGCATTGTTCGTTGAGTATCCATGCGGTGAGACGACTTGGGATTGCTTTAAGTCCTTTCTGGAGAATGAAGTGGAATCATTTCAGTACCTTCTTCTTAGCTCTCTTGCTCTCGTCGGGCTAAGATTCAGAAATCTGGGCTCTCATTTTTTTCTTATTCTTTATATATCACACATTTGGTGAATTTCATCAGTAGCTGGAAGCGGTTAACACAAATGTAATTAGCCACCATTGGTCGTCATCCTCTAATCCAAAGCTCTTTCTTCCTTTTCCCCTTGTTTGTCTATTTGGAGCAAGATTTTCGATTTTTCCACTACTGGCGTCGCCTCAATTCAAGGAGAAGAAAGACAATTTTAATGTCGTCGAGACATTTTTGCAATTTTAGAGGTGCTTTGTTTACGACTTTATCTACAGCTGGGGCAGCTCTATCATCGGCAAATATTCCGCTTAAGGTAATTAGAGAATTAGCGAATTGAGTCACATTAGCATTTATTTTGTGGAGATTAGTCAGATACGAGTTTATGAAATTATGGAAATTTATTGGGTCAAATTTTTTTACTTTATTAAGTAGACCACTGTGCCATGCTCTGTCAAAAGGTTGCGAGATGTAGAAATCGCTGCTGCGCAAAGTTCTTTACGTTCAAAATTCTTGGATTGCTTGAGAGGAAGGTTCTGTGGACGAGTTGGGACCTGTGTACATTGGCGATGGTGAGTACCGTGGGTGGTGGAACAATGGGCTGTGGTGCGCTGATCCAGCGGCTACGTTGACTGGGTCATGTCGGCCGAATCGCTGCAAAATTCATGAGCGGTTCATTGCGATTTCCTTAATAAGCATTTACATGGAAATTGATGGAGGTGAAGACAAATAATTTCGAAACGTTTGGGAATAGAAACTTTATAAAGCAAAGTATTAAAAAAAAAACAAAATTAATAAAATTAAACAGGAAAAATGTGACATAAAATAAAATAAAAAAAAATGATAAAGATAAATTAATAAATTAAATTGTAATTAAATTAATAAAAAATAAAAAAATAAGATTAAGTTCAAATAAAGTAAAAAAGATAAAATAAAATAAAATGAACTGCCTTTAAAATATGTAAATTAAACAAGAAAAAAATTAAAAAATATGCAATCAAAGTAAAATAAATTCGAATAAAATTGAATTAAATTTTACCTACAAAAATTAATTAAAATAACATAAAATTATAACAAAAATTATATATTATAAAATAAAAAAGTTGATAAAGATAAATAAAAAATAGTTAATAAATTATCAAAATAATTAATAAATTAATAAAAAGTAAGCTTTTGTAATTAACTTTTTAGTGCTTTTTGCTTATAGCCTGTAAGAAACTTGAGATTTCGTAGACTAAATTTATATGAATAAACTGAATAAAATAAAGCAAAATAACGTAAGGCAAAATAAAATGCAATTAAATAAAATTAAGCCAGAAAAAAATTAGATAAAAAAATAAGTAAAACAAAAACATAAAAAAATATGAAATAAAATAAGAGTAAAATACAATTAAATTGTACCAAAAAAAAGTTTATTAAAGTAGAATAAAATTAAGTAAGAAAAGAATTACATAAAATAAAGCAAAATAAGATAAATTAAAATAAAGTAGAATTTAAAACAAGAAAAAATTATATAAAAAAGTAAAAAAAATAAATGATTAACGATGAACGATTAAATTAAATTAAATTAAATTATGCCAAAACAAATTAATCAAAATATAATGAAATAAATAAGAAAAAATTGTATAAAATAAAACAAAAAATTTATTGATAAACTGATAACAATAATTACTAAATTAATAAAAAATAAGGATAAAAAAATAAAGCAACAAGGATACGATCAAATAAAGAACAGTTAAATAAAATTAAACCAGAAAAAAATATATAAAAAATTAGAAAAAAGAGAATTAAACAAAAGTAGCCAAAATAGCATAAAATAAAATAAATGTAAAATAAAATAAATGAATGAAAAAAAACAAAAATACAATTTAATTAAACTGAACAAGAAAAAATACAAAAAAAAAAAACAAATGGTTTAAATAAAACACAACAAAAATGCAATGAAATTAAATTAAACAAGAAAAAACTTACATAAAAAATATAAAAAAAAACTTAAATAATATGAAATAACAAACAGAAGGAAAATAAAACAAATAAATGAAATTAAATACAATTAAATTAACTTGAACAAAAAAAATATTTCAGCAACTTTCCACTAAGGTGGAACAAACCCTTTCAGCAATATTGCACTGACAAGTGCAGTGAGAAGCATTACTGGTTGTTTGCTCGATACAAAAAGTCTTCTGACTGCATTTTGCGCGGGACCAAATCTGTGTTTGAAGATTTCAAAAACTTAGTTTTATTATTTATATGTATACGTGTACGTGAGTGAATGACCCTTCATATTACTTTAAAATTATTTAAAATAAGACAACTATTAATATTTCAGACATTTGATGGGTTGAACGTCAAACATAAAAACGCAGCGGATTTTTATCACAAAAGGGTTGTAAATGCATTGTGATTTTCAAAGTTGCTTTTTTGCTATAAAAGAAGATTTTTTTGACCCCATTTCATATGTATGTCAAATAACGAATCTATTTGTGATTTAAAATACACTGGGATTCCGTTATTGACATCAATAATGTCCAAGCATATCAAATGCGTTCGTAACTATCCCAGTAAGAGCGTTCATGCGTTCAAAAGCCCTTTTCGTTGAGGTACTTTTGGATTGTAGAGATCTAATAGCGACTTGACCACCTCTGTTAGCCATCTGGTTATCTCTGGGTAGCAAAAATTAACGACTTCTATAGCTAAATATGTATATTTCACCCAGCGGAAGGTATAGTAGGCAAAACATACCTACAATAAGGTTTCAGCATTCCGATAAATTTCTAAAAATGTTACCCAAAAATTTCACTTCTAACAAATAAAGAGATTAACACCAACTGTTGCCACCCATTAGAAAAGTAAAACACTTTATTTTGCATCATTTTAGCATCATTTAGATTTCACTTCTAATTCATGTGTGAGTGCCAGATAAGCAGCTTAAGCGTTTGTAAGTATATACAGGTAATTATAATGTGTTTAAAATTGTAACACAATGTTCATGAACGGCAATTATACAAAACAGAGAGTTTTCCTCCTCCCACGCACACTTACTCATAAGTACTTTCTGCGACCGAAGCCGAGCATACATACAGCATCAGAAGTTAAAAAAAGGCCAACATGAATCCGGCAAGAAATGCTCATAACCGCAAATGTGTGGTGCCAATGCGAGAAAAGGTTGAAAATGGCCCCGAGTGAGTCTAGTAAATGTTTATCTTCGCACATTTTCGCTTGCGTGACTTTAGCCCACTTTTAGGCGCACACTTGTATATATAGAAACCAAAGTGCTAAGCCGAGAGGAAGCTGGGGTGCGTTTGTATGTCGGATTGTGATTGCTAGTGTGTGAAATGATTGTGTCGGATTGCGATAGGTTGCTAATGTTTATTTGCGCGTAAGAAGGAATGTGTGTATGTATGCACTTAAAATTGAGAATTAGACTACCTATTGCTTTTTGAAAAAGCAGCTGGTGAATGTAAAAAATTTTTCACATTTAACATTTTTTTTAAGGGATGGCTAAATTTTTATAGAAAAAGCTAAATTTTTGTATTGATTATTGATGATTATTTTTAAAATGCTAAATTACAAATTTTTTACATACTACCGCGGCTAGTGACTCTTTGGATCACAGGATAGATCAGAGTTAGCCAACTGCATTCATGGATTTTATTTAACACATAAGTCTCTCTATAAGAACTATATTCGTAACATGGAGTTGAACACTAAAAAAAGCCCGAAACCTTCTAGAATTACATAAAATCTAGAAGGAGTAGTGCCAGTGTAACCACCGGCATCTTTTTAGATAATAGTCAAGTGAAGCAAATTTATTTGCTGAGTGTTTTAAATCCATTTCATTTCTTTCTTTTGTTTTCTCGGCGGGAAAAACTAGCAAGCCAACAATAAGTTCATTGTACTGGACTCGGATTCCCTTTTTAATTTTCTTTAAATCTACCCGACCTCCAAAGAAATCTGAAACCTGAGTAGATCTTGTGGTGGCAAGGAGCCAAGGTGCTCGCTTCTTAACACATCAGTGCCAATAACCCCAAGTCTGATTCGAGCGAAGGTCTGGTGGACGTACTCCTCATCCTCCGCTCCACGTGCTGGGCAAAGTGCACTGTCTTGGATGTCTACCTCTTCCATATGCTTCGCCCATAGAAAGTGGCCCGTCATTAGTTCAACCAGCTGCCAACAGTCCGTTCTGCTTAATGACTACAGTCGGACAGATGCGTACATTCCAAGAGCAAAGTGTAGTTTTGTCTCGCTGGATTCCACGTAGATACCAGAGCCGGAACCGTGCCCGATCCCGGAGGTTTGAATTAGGGGGTGTTCCGACTCATTTGACATTTAACAGTTTTGTTGTTTTACAACCCATTTTAATGATTTTTGTGTCTTTATGAAATGCGAAAATAGTATTCGCTGGACTCATTTTCAGAGTTTGACCACATTGAGCCTCTGGCAGCCCCACACAGTATCTCTTTTCAAGTACGATTCCTGTTGGCATGAAGTCAAGGGGCATGGAGAAGATCGTTGGATTGAAGGCCATGTCTTCTCTGGACAGGGGCCAATGCCGGATAGGGACCGTAACAATTCCAATGTGATTTAACCTGCAGATGGCCTTCAAGGCCTCTGCTTGGATGAAAACATCAAGTGGTGGTAGAATAAACAGAGGTTCTAATACCGGGCCTGAAGTAGTCGGAAAAGCTCCGCTGCAAGAGACGGCCACAGTGCGTTGTAGTCGTACGAGAAAGAGTCTACTCATCCGGTCCACTGATGCTTAAGTGATAATAGGTCTTCTCTTAGCTGTGTAGATCCATAGAATCTTGCTGGGAGAAGGACCCTAAATTTTCCCAAAGACACCTTACACCATTCCCTTTCATTATTTCCATCTTTAAGAGTGGCAATAAAATGAGGTTAGAAATTGCAGGCCGGTTTCAAAGCTAGGTGCACCCCCTAAATACCATACACCATACTTAGACAAATTAACTTTAAGGCCCCATTGTATGCATTGAAAGCTCCAATTTCACATAAAAAGAAAAATTTTAATTTTGCACTCAAAAATTACAAAATTGATATAAATAATATTGTTATTTTTTCCAAAACCTCCCCTATGATATTTAACTGAAAGGTCCGCTGCTTCTTTATAAGTTCAGACACTTCTACATGGAAACACATACACACACATGTATCTCTTTGAATTTAAAAGTCAGGTGTCTCAAGAAAATGTGGAAAATGGCAACAATAAGGCTCGTGTTGCTATTGCAATAAATAGTTTAAAACTCATTTGCGTGCTGGAATTGAATGTTGACAATTGCGGTAGCCCAAAGCAATACCACATTTCACTCGCACCAACATGAAAACTCGTACAACAACAATCAGACAGTGACTATGCCAGTACATTCCTGAGGACACCAGCTTTAATTATCACCTTACGTTTCGTATATGTACCGTCAGAACACACACATATACAGATAAGTTGAGTGACTCAAAAAAGGCTTTGCTTTAGTTCCCACAGAGGCACCGCAAATTTGCTTGTATAAATGTTGAAAGCTTATACGGAATGTGGAAATATTTTGTAATTTTCGAGGTGCCACTGATGATGAAAAGTAGTTAATGAAAGATAAATTTCAAAAAATATTGAAGTGATAAGAAAATTTTTTAACATAGATATAATTGAAGGACATGAGATCTCTGCTCCAATGGGAGTACCTAAACATTGCTTATAAAAACAAATCTATCCTTCAGTTAATATGTAAAAAACAATGTTTCAAATGGAGGAACGCTTTTTGAATCACTCCGCATATTCCATGTGTGGGCTTTTACAAGTTTATGTGTATATGTATGTATGTATGTATGTATGTATGTATGAATGTATGTCTTATGATAGGGCAAAGTGTTACTTTGTCAACTGCGAAACAACTAAAATCCACAGTGGTCAGCGGGTTCTCAACTGGTTTCTAATTTCAAAATAAACATTTCCGATGTGTTGTTATTTATTGGTGAGGTATTTGCATATGTTTTCGTGACATTTAGATTAGAAATTGCATAGACAATGAAATGAACGTCGCGGAAACGTGAATTGGCAAATGTGAGTGGCGAATTGTACGAATAAATAAGTGGCAAACAGAGTTAAAGTCGTGAAAAATTGTAAGTAAGTGAAAAATTGAGTGGTTCATTGCGATTTCCGTAATGAGAATTTAAAAGGAAATTTATTGGGTTGAAGACAAATGATTTAGAAAAGCTTGGGAATAGAAACATTATAAAGCAAAGTAATGTAACAAAAATTTGATTTAATAAAACTAAACAAAAAATAACATAAAATAAAATAAAAAAATCATATAAATAAATACATTGTAAATTAATAATAGTGATTAAAAAAAAAAATACATTAAAATAAAGCCGAAAAAGATAAAATAAAAACAAGTTTAATTGAATTAAATTGAATAAGAGAAAAATTGAATAAAATAAAATTAAATTACATATATTATATTATACCAAAATTTTTTTATTAAAATAAAATTGAATAAGAAAAAAAATACGGAAAGTAAAATAAAAAAAATTGATAAAGATAAATTAAAAAATTTTAAAATAAAGTGAAATGAACCAAATTAAGATAAGATAAAATAAAGCACAATTAATAAAATTAAACTAGAAAAATATTGCATGAAAAATGATACAAAAAAACTAAATAAATGAAATAAAATGCAATTAAATTAATTTTAACAAGAAAAAAATTCAATAATAATTTTAAAACAAATAAAATACTAAAAAAAATGTTTGAAATAAGATAAAAATAAATTATATTGAGCAAGAAAATGAATAAGACAACACAAAAATAAAAAATAGACACAAAATAATAATATAAAATAAGAAAAAGAGAAATGAAATAACACACAATTAAATTAAATTAAACAAGAAAAAATTAAATACAAAAAAAAATTATATAAATCACATAAAAAGTAAAATAATATTATATAAAATTAAATGAATAAGTGAAATTAATTTAAATTGAAGACGGAAACAAAAATTAAAACAAAATAAAACTAAAAACAAATATAAATTAATATAAAACTAAATAAAAGTAAAATAAAAAAATAATTAAATGAAATACACTTAAAGTATATTTAGCCAGACAAAATTAAGTACAAAAAAAAATTAAAAAATATAGCACAATAAAATTATAGTAAACAAAATAAAAGTAAAATGACATAAATAAATGAAATAAAATACACATTAATAAAATTGAGCAAGAAAAAAATTATATAAAAAAAAAAAAAAAACAAGTAAGGAAACACAAAAAAATATATAAAATAAAAGTAAAATAAAGTAAATAAATTAAATAAAATACAATAATAAATTGCGCAAGAAAAAAATTAGATTAAAACAAAAATAAGAAACACATAAAAGCATTAATATAAAATAAAATAGAAGTAAAATAAATGAAATAAAATACAATATTAAATCGCGTACGAAAAAAATTGGATGAAAAAATACATAAAAACATTAATATAAAATAAAATAATAGTAAAATAAAGTAAAAATATGAAATAAAATGCAATTCAATTAAATTGAACAAGAAAAAGAATTAGATAAAATAAAATTAAATATACAATAAAAAGCGATTATATTAAACTAAAATCAGTTAAATAAAATAAAACTAAATAAATAAAAAAAACTAAATTAATTAAAAAACCTGCTTGGCACTCAATGTGTAAATGGATTATTTTTAGTGAAACTATTTAAAGTAATGAAGTACCTCACATCAATCTATCCTTTAGATTACCCGACTACTGTAGCGTATTCCAAGCGGAAGTATGCGCTATCTGGTATGCTGCGAAAACTCTCTTAGAAAATAGAATATCACTAGAGGATATCCGTTTTTTCACCGACAGTCAAGCGGCCGTTCGAGCACTCAGCTCCTCTTATACCCACTCAGATGTGGTTCGATCCTGTCTCTTATCTCTTAACGAGATAAGTGTTCAGAATTCTGTCCAAGTTATCTGGATACCGGGTCACAGTGGATTCGAAGTTAACTGCAAAGCTGATGAGCTCGCAAGAGCTGGAGCTGCGCAATCAAATGTTAGTGACTTACCCACAATCCACATTCCGCTCTCAACATGTAAAATGCTCATCGATCGAGAATTTCACAGCATTGAAATCGGTTAGGTGGGGAAATCATACAATATAATGAGCTCTAAGGCAACACAACGGACCCAACTTGCGGTCTATGTGGCACTCCGATGCGGGGTCACCCTTAAACCAACCAACCAAAATAAAGTAAAAATCTATATATATAAAAATGAAATGATGTTCGTTTGTACGCATTTTTTTGGGCCGATACGAGGCCAATTTTATTCGTTCTTTTTTCATATTATAGGGATCCACTAGGGGAAGGTTTTTAGCAAAAAAAAATTTCTTTTAAATATTTTCTTCATATAAAAAAAAGAAAAAATCAAAATGTTGTACAAAACAAAACTTGCTCGATTCTTAGATTAAAGTAAGTTTCGAATCGACATTCATTTTATGTGTACAACTTTTTTTGAATTTTTCGTTATTGTACTATATACAGAAATTTCAAATGATTCGAATGAACATTTTTTTTTTTTTTTTTATTTCTTCCATAAAATAACGGGTGGAGTTTTTTTCATTTGCGTTTTTTTACAGATCGCGCGCGAGTTGTGGCAAACTGTCATCGTGGATTTGTTGAACAGCGTTTGGCATTTCATCATGGAAAGACTCACACCGCAACAACGTCTACAAATTGTTCAACTTCTTCTTCTTCTTAATTGGCGCGATAACCGCTTACGCGATTTTGGCCGAGATTAACAAAGCGCGCCAGCCGTTTCTTTCTCGTATGAAATAAAATGCAATTCAATTAAATTGAACAAGAAAAAGAATTAGACAAAATAAAATTAAATATACAATAAAGAAAGCTATTATATTAAACTAAAATCAGTTAAATAAAATAAAACTAAATAAACAATAAAAAACTAAATTAATTAAAAAACCCTGCTTGGCACTTAATGTGTTAATGGATTATTTTTAGTGAGACTATTCAAAGTAATGAAACACCAGATGATAGAAAAAGTTCTTTCTAAAAGCGGTCGCCCCTCAGGCAATGACAAACCTCCGAGTGTATTTCTGTCATGAAAAGGGCCTCACAAAAAACGTTCGGAATCGGCTTAAAACTAAAGGTTCCTCCATTTGTGGAACAACATCAAGACGCACACCACAAATGGGAGGAGGAGCGTGACCAAGCACCCAAAAATGGTGTAAGCGCGAATTATATATAAATATATATAATATGTGTATATATTTAAGTTAATTGAACCAATAGAACAAATTAACAATTACGTATGTATTATCACCTTGACATCTTTCGTATTGGCATAAGACCTCAAATGCTTGCAAAAGTAGTTGAAACTTATGGTCTATCTAAGCGAAGTCTTTGGTTATCGCATCTCAGACGCTATCGCTAGATATCCAGTAAGCAATGATGGGTTAACACTGTGGCTACTTCTCGAAAATTTCTTAACTAATTTGCATATAAATAAACACAAAGTATATTTATGTATGTGAATATTTAGACTTCTGATCACGAATTATGACTTTCGAATCAATATTTCAAAGTAGCTGAAATTATTTGCGTATTTATGGATGCTTTCAAAAAAAAAAGTGGATTAAATTTTATTTTGAATAAATAATATACATATGTGTATATTGAATAAAATTTATTTGAATTGGCAACACATCTGCAATTCGTTCACGAAGTCATTAAATATATCAAAATAAGCTTTAGTGAATTTGATTATCCCACTACTGAATTTCGGATTTCGTACAATGATTTACTGCATACTTTTGCACATTATAGTACCAATATCTATTATTAACAAATATACGCACAGGTTTATCTGTTCATAATGAATAACTTATAGCTTTTTAATTTAAAAATCTAACTCAAGCGGCCAATCTGGTTTGGCACACATGTGAATATCGGTCGAAAAATTTGCTTTTGCGTGCTGATAAATGCTAATTTTGAATGTATACATACGTGTATATGGATATGAGTGTGTGTATCCAAGCATAAGGGTATTTATGTGTCTCAACAATGCATTAATTAATTAATTGGGCGATAACAGTAATACAATAAACGCAAAAAGAGTAGTGGCGGCGAGTTGTTAGGAGTGACACCCTGTGGGAAATTTATTGAATAATTTCCGTTATGTGCTTTTGTAAGCAGTTGACTGATTATATATCGCTAACAATACATAATTTCATGACGAGTTCTGGTCGCGAGTGGACGTGGACGTGAAAGTTGAGGACACATTTTTAAATTATCAGTGAGTCTCACGTTGAAGCGTAAATTACCTTTGCATGATTCAACTGCTCCGAATTGCCCCTTACTCTTTATCTCTTATCTCGCGCTGCTACTCGATTACCATTCGCCATTTTTCTTTGCGTCGGCCTCAATGCATGATAGTCTTTTATTTGGTTATTCTGCGGCAGTAGTAAGTCCAATCTTGATTGAATTTGCCTACCTAACACAAGGCATCGACGGTGATTTATTTGTTATAGGGTGAATGATACGCCTGTACTTCAAGAAACTTTGAAACTCATTGGAATTACATAAAAATATAAATATATGTAAATATGTATATACATATATATGTTCTGGGATTTAAATTTTAATCAAAATTTTCAAAGAAATTCTGAATACACAAAAAATTTCTTTCAAACCTTCAAAACACCTTCAACAAAAAAGAAGAAAAAAACCAATTGAGATTTGAAACTGGCTATATTAAAATTGAAAGAGCTATAAAACTGCATATTCAGAATTTCTTTGAAAATTTTGATAACTGGTTCTGCAAACTCGCCGAATTTTTCTAAATTTTTTACAAAGTTTGAAAAGAGAGTTTATATGGTGTTTGTTTTTTGTAATGCGCTAGACCTTTAAAAAACAATAATAAATCTTAAATGCAAAAAAAAAAAAAAATAGTCCCAGCCGATCAAAGTGCTGTGTCCTTAAATATGTTTACACCACTGTAGGTGGTGTTTCATTACCATACACCAAATGATTCATTACTTTAAATAGTCTCACCAAAAACAATTCAGATTGAGTGCCAAGCAGGGATTTTTATTTAATTCAGTTTTATTTTTTGTTTTTTTTTGTTTGTCTAGAATTGGTTTCGTTAATCTATTTTGCTTTTTCTGGAAGGGTAGGTGATTAGCCTGCCGCTACCAGAATTAACCTGCCGCTATTTTTTCTTTACTTAGTCTTATTTTATTTTTTTAATTGTATATTTTTATTTTATTTTATCTAATTATTTTTCTTATTCACTTTAAATTATTTGTGTTATATTTATTTATTGTATTTGCTTTATTTTACTTTTAATTTATATATATTAATTTTTTTTTATTTTTTGTCAAATTTTTTCTCTGTTCAATTGAATTTATTTGTATTTTTGTTTTATTTTACTTTTATTTTATATTATTTATTTTTCGTTATTTTTTACTTGTTGTATTTTACTTTCATTTTATGTTTTATTATTTCTTTTCTGTTTCTGATTTTTTTGAAATTATTTTAGTTTTTTTGTATTTGTTCTTGTTTAATTTAATTTAATTTAATCCACCCTAACGTATGGCTCAGAAGCTTGATAGATGACAATATCCCTTGGGGTGTTATTAAACCCGTTGGTGGAACAATGAGCTGTATGAGCTTTACGGTGTCATAGACATTTCTGAATAAAGGTCCACCGGCTGGTTGGCTAGGTCATGACTTCCGAGTGGAAACAAACGCTCCAGTTTTGAAAGTATTCCATGCGGTACCAGCTGGTGTTAGCAGAGGAAGAGGAAGGCCTCTTCTGCGTTGGAAAGATTAGGTCCCTATACATACATATATAATATTTGATAGATTTCTGTGCATGAATGATATTCAAATCTAATTCCATATGCGCTACGTCACTTCACAGTTTGAATCATAAATTCAAAGAAAATTTAATGCCACATAAAAGCATTAAAGGAGCTTTGTTAATATATCAATAAATTCATATATTTTTATATGTATGTATGTATATGTAATTATATAAAAATATGTATGTATGTATAAACATAAGTGTATATGTGTATGCTTGTAGGTCGAGGTATGATTTGTGAAATATTTTTAGTTTTATGTCATTGGATATTTTATTTTTCGTACTTCTTTCTGTGCTTGAGCTTATTCCGTAACGTACACGCACAAGTGTATACCAACATACTTACATACATACTTACGTGTAAGCATACTTCATACCTTATTACCAATTTATATTTTATATCTGAGCTGGAGAGTAATTGAATTGTCACGTCATTGCATTGCATTATTCTGATCACTTGTTTTTATTGCCGTTGTTTCACTATTTGTTGTTTGCTATTTTTGGTTTTGTCATCATATCCCAATAAACAAAAATGTTTGCTATGGTTGAAAGGGGATTTCATAGCTGTTTAAATAACTATAAATGATTTATAAGACGGTGTTGCTACAGGAAAATTGTTGTTGCTTCAACTTTGCGAATTATGTTTTCGTGTTCGCCGTCGTGTATGAACGGCAACTTCGTTGCTTGTAATTGTTGTAGTTTTTAGTTTACATCCAGTACGAGTGATTGCAAGTAAATCGGTGCCGTTCTCTTTTCTTCCCCTTTTACACGAGTTACGAGTTGAAGCAACAAAGTACTTTATAATACCGTATGAATGCGGTTTAATAGTTGCCGTTCCTAAGAGGGGAAACTACATCCGTATGTATGTACATACACATATGAGCATAGGATGAAATACTTCTGATCTAACCAACACAGAAATTTAGTAAAAATTTGTATTTGGAAATCGGTACGAAATTGTACTCGAATTCGTACAATTTACGTGCTCAAAGTTCATCATAAAATGGAGTTCCGAAGTTATACGAACTCCGGCATGTGATTGTTGTAACAAAAACTTCTACCGTTCATTCGGATTTCCGCAATATTTGTTTGTTGGGTTGACATTTCTATCATTACGCTATCATGCATCTGTATGCACAACCCGACATTGTTTGAATTACACAAAAGCCCTAATGAAGAATTAAGTTGCCGCAAATAAATATTTAGATTATTGCATACTTGCAGATGCAAACGCACATACATACACACATATTTATAGTAATGCAAGAGTATTATGTCTGGATTTAGTGCACTTTGTATACATGGTAATATACAAGGTGGGACATAATTAATCACTCTATCGGAAGATTTATAAGTTTTGCATATGCCGTCGTACGTCAATTTGTTGTTTGGTAACTAAATAGGGTGTAGTATACAAATAGACAAGCAATGAAGGTCAAAATAAAGATTTTGAACACATAAAATAATTCTTTTATTAAATGAAAAATTGAATGGTTAATTCTGCGCCACCTTGTACGTATTTATATACATATACCCACGCACATGCATTTGCAAAATATTGCGAATATCAACGGTAAAGCAGAAATTCTTTTGTGTCTTCTCATATTTTCAACCGCAAAGTAGCGACTGCAGTAAATTGATTCGAATATTTGGTTGGGTATGAAGACGAATAAACAAAGTGAGGAAGTGTTAAATAAATAAGAGGCCTGTTGTTTGTGGAATATGCGTTTATCGTATTTCGAGGTGACTGCATATTTGTGAATGGAAGTTAACACAAATGCGTTAAAATTCTGTCTTAAATGCGCCCGTAGGTATGCTTGTATGATACGTATGTATGTATGTACATGCGCTTGAGTGGCTTGTAATTATCAGTTATGGTTTTGCTTTCAATTATGATGATTTCAAATTAATTGTTTTTGAATTACGCAACGGATGTCATGCAAATATTTGCCATGTATGTATGTATAATATGGACTTACTTATGCATATTAAAGATGTATTTCATATCTTAATGGCTGACAATGTGTATGTGTGTAGCTTTAATATGATTATTCATTATCCTGTAATTTTAGCAAAATTTATTAATACTTACCTCCATATGGACATACCTACATACATACGTTCTTTGAATTTGTAAATAAGTTACCCTACCTATTTATATGTTTGTATGTACATATATATATGGTTATGTGGCTATTAAATAGTGAATTTGGCTCTGTAAAATATTTGTTTTTGATTTCATACATTTCTCTTTACTTAGTATCCTCTTCAATACACACCCCTTCTCAGTCCCTTCAATGTTCTCACTTTTCGATCAATGACTCTTCGAAACATTGCTGGAAGTCTTCTTCTTAAGATGCGTGTTGCTTTCTCTTTCACTCAAATCATCATTAGTCGCAACTATTTCCAGCCACCCTTTATACATACATACATATACATATGTATATATTTCTTCTTCTCCTTCTTTCTCCTTCTTTTAACTCTTACTGGAGTATCGGGCGCGCTTATGGACATATAAAGATCAATTAAAGTTGTTACACTTTTTACATCGCATCTTGATGCTATTGACTAAACCAGTAGACCCGTTACACGAAATTCTATTTGTTTAAAAAGTACTGTCAATGCCACTGGTTCAACTACCTATTGAGCTTTTTACCGTTCGCTTCAATTACTTACTTCACTAAGCCGATAGTAATGTATGTACGTAAGTCATAGGCGTTTCATAGCCAATTATGCTGGCATTGGTGACGACAGTTGTGAGCAAAAAAGCTAGTTATGCCGAAAACAAAAGCAAAGAGAAATATGAATTAGGCTTCTTCTTGATGTTTTAAGGCCAAGACATTGTACACCTTTTTTATTTTATTTTAGTTAATATGTTTTTAATATGTATAATAAGATATTGGGCTGTATTTTTCGCTCAAATAGTAGTTATTTTGTAAATTATAACTTTTTTGATTGAAACGAATCATTATTTTTTGGGCTAAGGTGAGGTTAGCTAAGTTAGACGTTTTGAGTTTTTCGATCTGCTGAAAAAAAAATTTAACTTAAAAACTAATATTTATCCCTGAGGGAGGAAATAAAGCTCAAGAAATAAGTTTTATTATCGATAAAAAATAAATCTCAAAAAATAATTTATACATATAACTGATCAAATAACAAAGTAGACAGTAAATTTGATCAAAGAAATATAACTCAAGCGATTAATTAACAATCCAAAATTGATTTTTAATATTTTTTTTTGTAGATACAAAAATTTATAATTCGTAAAAGATAGGGGATCAAGAAATATGCATATACTTATATATTCGAAACTGGTCTACGATAATTGGAAGTTTTTTTTATTTTTTTATTAAAAATTTTAAAATTATGTTTATTTAGTGTAAAATATTGTAGAAGAAGTGGCTATCCGCTAAACGATAGCAATCTCAAGCTATTTAACATAAGGTCTTCTCTTCTGAAGGCAGTACCTCTCATTTCTGTAAGTAAATCAGAGTAGACGGTGAGTCTTGCCCGATAACTTTGTTGTTGCATTCACTTGCAAATTGTTCGTCAAGTGAGCCGAGCAGAGAGATAGTGAGCAGAGGAGAAGAAGAATTGTCTTCTGCGCTTAAGAGTTTGTTTTTTGTCTCTCCGGAAAATGCTGAAGTTAAACAATAGAGCAAAAACAAAATGTTTCATATGAAGCGTAAAAACTTGCTTTTCAATTTTATAACTTGAGAAAATAAATATAAATGAAGCTATGAAATTATGTCACACGTGTTTGAGTGCTGAAAAATTTGGTAGTCTAGTTCACTTTGGTACCTGAAATTTATCCATCGCCACCGCTTTGAAAATTATTCTTAAATTCCCGTGGAAAAATTCACTTTTTCGTAAATTTAATGGGAAATGTTCACAGATCGATATTATTAATTATTTTACTAAATATCAACTATAAATTAGTTAAAAAATTTATGAAATATTTAAAAACCTAATTGTTATACATTCATGTTTTTTTTTTAATTTTCTTAGACCAAAAATGAAAGGAACGAAATAAATATTTTAATTTTAGTTTTTTTCTAAACATTTTCTAATTATGTGCGTTTCAAGAAAAAGAGGTTGTCTGTAAAATCGGTTTACTGACGTCAGTTTAACGTGACAACGTCATAAGAAAATACTGATGTAATGTTGCAATTTTCAAAAGAAAATTTTAAAAAAGAAGGAAGTAAATGGAATCGCAATGGAATTGATCAAGTTACATTTACTCAAACGTGAAAAATGACGACACATTTATCAAATTCATGAAAGATATGTTCAATTTCGATTGTTCATCAGACGTTAATAAGTCAACAACACTAAGAGGCAACATTATCGATTTACCTTTTTCAAGACAAAATTAAACTCGAAACACCCCCTTTCATTTCCTACTTTTTCTATCATCGTCCTATTCTCAACAGAGAAATGGTTCATTACCATGCACACAGGAAGAAGGCATATGCAAATACAAATGCGTGAATTTATATAATATACATATGCGCATATACATACATATTTATGTATGCTCACTCAAGTAGGAGAGCGCCAGATGTCGAATGTTTCTCGTTAACTAGGCGAGGTCACTGACTCAGTGTATGGGAGCTATGATATTTATTGATGAGAAGGCATTTTCTTTTTCACCGTGAATTGCTCAATAAAGTGTAGTTTTATTTTTTTTTTACTAATGGTGTAAATAAATGATAGTTTTCCATATGATTTGCTGAATGCCAAACAAGTTTAACCTTGTTTAGGTAAATAGCAATAGCGTAATAGACGAGAGTGTTTACTTTAGGCGTGTTTTACGGGTGGTGGTAACTCTCCGTAAGGGTGTAGAGTGGAGTCACTTAGGCCTGTAGGTTCATTGTGAACGATTAGCTTGGGTTGAATTTCCTCCTCTAATTCCCAACGCGGTGAAATTCCTTCGTCTCTCGGATAAACGATAAAATGTTGTGGATGGCTGCTAAACATTCAAAAAAGTAAGGGTTTAAACGGCGATGTCTTGTTCTGAGATGTTTGGGACCATGTTAGAGGAAGTGCTTAATATTTTTCACCTTCTCCACTGCGATGGAAATTCTTAAATACAAATTCCATATGTTTTACAAATTTTACCATTAGGTAGTGCCCAGTGGTGATACCAACCACTGTACTAATGGAAGACTAATCTAGATTGTTGAAGTGTGTTTATTCTTTCTGGACCAGATCTGTTTGGTTAGCTCACAAGTGAGCTCCGTGGTTTATATACTGCTGGCTTCCGCGGCGCAGACCGACCTGATCTTGATGCCAGTCAATGACAAACGTCCGAAACATTTTTTAATAAAAACCGTCTGCATTTTGGAAGCAGCAGAAAATTGTCAAAATATGGAAAGTGGCACTAATATTGTGGCAAGCTATCACTGTGTCTGCTATTAATTACCATTATATACCTTTAAGGCAGGAGATTTTAATTATATACAGGGTTATTAAAATATTCAAATGAATTCCAATTCTTAAATAAAAAGTCCACAACGTTTTTCTTCTAATAATATTTTATTTAAATTTTTCTAGGAGAACTTTGGGTTCTACGTCATTCATTTTGCGTTTCACAAAATTTAACTTCAGCTTTGTGAAACACAAAATTCGCTCAGAGCCGAATAACGGTCTGCTAGGTAGTACAACTCTAAAAATCTTTCCACCATGTACAATAGGCTTCTTCTATTCATCATTTCCCCGCTCGCTATCTCTATGCTTGATTAACTTGACGAAAAATTTGCATGCGAAAGCAACAACAAATTATCGAGTAAGATTCGCCGCTAGCGAGTATGGCTATAGCTCATTGGCCGCACTGCCTTACCAACACATGTAATTTAAGCCAGCTCTCTTCCCGCATTGCCGACATACATATGTTCATTTGAACCAGTTGCCTCATCTTTTCGAAACTTGCGAAAAGAAAAGGCCGAATCTTAAAGAAAGTGAATCCCATATATTGACAAGTCTGGGGCATTATCATCGTCATCAAAATCAATTATCATCATCATCCAAATCAGATAAAAAAATTTCCACCTCACCTTTTTTTGGAGGCCGTCTTCTAGACCAAATTGTCATTAAACTAAAGTCTAAAAGAAAATCAATAATTACAGAAATGGAACTAAAAAAGATAAAAATTCACCTTTGAAAAAACTAAGTTAAATATATATACGTACATACCCATCAGCGTAAAAGGAGAAGTTTCGACTATTTATTTATTCACTAACTAATTTTTATGAATTTCCTATTTCTTATTATAAATTTCCTATATCTCTCGTGTTCTTACCACTTATTTTTAGTTTATATAGTTTTTCAAAGTCCAAGATAGTTTTTCGATATATGTCTTTTCCTTAGCACTTATTTTCTATAGGAGCCTATTTCTGATAAAAATTTTCTTTCTGTGAATGAAATGCAAGCATTATCTGTTATATTTGAATAAATTAATTAAACAATTAATTTTAAATTTATTATATCTAAATGCAAAAATACGTACTTGCAAAAAAAGGTGTAAATAAAAACTTTAACTAGTGAAAAAAAATAGAAGGTTAAGTTACGAGTAATATTTTATTAAAAATGCTCACGTGAATGATGCAGCGCATAACGAAAGAAAAAGGTCAACAGTGTCTTAAGTTGCGGCAGTACTCGCTTTTGTTGGTCATTCCCCACACTTTTCTATTCACAAATTTCTACCCCTCTACTGCTTTTTTTTACAAGTCTTAGGGTCATACTAAGGGACACAAATGTCATTTCCAGTGACTACCCAACACATCTCAACTTTGCTGTCACTAAAAATTGGATCACAACAACTTGCTTGTAATGCGAGCCATTAATTCGCATGACGTCACTGCAAGAATTTACTCCGAAAAGCCCATACCACCGCCACACCAAAACAACAAGTACCCGCAATACATCAAGTGGTGCTTCAAGGATGCTTAATTTTGATCAACACCACAAATATCTGCATACATACATACATATGCACGTGCCTTCTAATACTTTGGCATTCTCTGCAAACACAAAGAAAAAAAAAATGTGCGGTACTCAAACAGCTTTCCACGGTCTTAGCAAAGTAAGCTCTCAAAGCTGCGGGAAAAGCGTCACAGCGTGCGTTAAGTCGCTTTTTTGCTCAAGAAAATGAACCTTTTTACGCATTAATGCCTTGAATGCTTATTTATAAGGACATATGAACATATGTATGTAAGTGTATGCGTGGATTCGTATTACAAAGTGTGTGTATGTATGTATGTATGCTTATAAAGTCGCACGCAAGCAAATGAGTGTATGACAGATATACATTTGTACGTAAGTAGGTCTGTGAATAGTACTTTGTAACATTTTTGCAGCACATACATATTTATATGCATTATAAATATTCATACATACCTGCTTTTGTAAACGCATGCGTTCTTGATAGGAAACAAGCAGTTACGCTGCCTCACAATGCTTCAAATATCCATTGAATTTGTCTCGAGTGAGGATGAAAAATTTCTATTGCACTCTGGTTCAAAACGGGACATTTTTGGCATAAATTGTGAAAATATATTTATTTATTTATAATACAGGGTTGCCCATATTCGACGGACCCATGTGTTGTTCGATGACTCTTTGGGCCCATTCCAATCGACGAGGCTTCTCCGCAGGCAACAATCTTTGTGTCAATTGAATCTTATACGGGAATAAATGCAAATCAATGCGGATAATTCGTTGTAGTAAAGTGGTCCGAGCAATGCCCAACTGCTGAGAACGGCGATTTTGGGATGTCCTTGGCGACGTCTCAAAACTGGCCCGCACAAGAGCAATATTCTCATCCGACCGCCTTGGACGCATCACCAGTCGAAAACCTTTCGTACAAACGTTTAAGGCGCACTTTTCACATTATTTCATTTTTTATACGCACGTTGAGTTTTCACAATTGACTTCTTTTGTTGAATATAAATTTCAACAATTTGGGAGCGCTCGCGTGGCATGTACTGTTCCATGGCAAAAATCTGCTTGGACTGACGCTTCCAACGCGGTATGTCCTTAAGCGATTTGACGTCTCTGTCAAAAGATACAGGGTTGCCAGATGGGTCCGTCGCATATTAACACCCCTGTATTTCACAAATTTGGTGCTTTTGAGGAGTGGAAAAAACCAGCTAGAGTAGTTTCAGCACGTTGACTTATATATTTTGTGTTTTTCCAGCTTGACGCGTGTTGAGCCTGTAATTTGATATTTTTATCCAGAAGTTTGGTATTTTTTAGCATAAACTTATAAACACCTTCACTCGCCCCAAAGATGGAACCAACTCGTGAACATTTTCGTGCAATGATTTATTACGATTTACGACGTGCATATCGCGACAGGAGTGCATTGACTGACTTACTTCGACCTTTGGCCTTGAAGTACCATACTTCATCACTGTGAAATGTTACTAAAATAGGTTCCAAAGTGAACCTCGATCCTTGCAGGATGAATTTCGTGAAGACCGTCCAAAAATGGTTGTTGTGCCAGAAACAATCGATTTTGCGTGTCAATTGAAAGCGCAAGATCGTCATGCGACATATCGCTTTCTTGAGTATTATTAGGACCAGTAGACATCAAATATTTTATGAACATTTGGGCGTCAAGAAGATTTGTTTTCGTTGGATACCGCATAATTTGATGATGGATTCGTGCCGAGCGTTGATTGGTGTAAAGAAATGTTGGAGAAATTCAGTCACGGTGGCTCAAAGCGCGTCTGTAACATAGTAATAGGTGACGAATCTGGCATCTATGCGTATGAGGCGGCAAAGGTGGCCGAATAACGCCAGCCTGGAAAATAGCTGTCCAAAAAAAACAGAACCGCTGCTGATCAGCAGAAGCAAGCAGAAAGAAAATATCAATATCAGTTGGTGGCCACGATATAGAATCGCAGAGGTCTATAAAATATCTTGGCATGTACATTAATGCCAGACTAACATTCAGGCAATATCTTACAGCTGTTAGTGTGTAGGCGACAAAAGTTAGGAACGCACTTATGGGAATGCTACCGAACATAGGCTCTCGGAGAAAAATTCTTTCCACTGTGACAGACTCCATAATGCTGTACGCCTCTGCAATCTGTGCTGGAGCAAAAAAGTGCCATTTGAAAGAAGCACTGCAGGTCAGTGCAACAAGTGCGTTGTGCCTTTAGAACGGTGTCGGACAATGCAATCTGCATCATACCTAGCATAATGCGTGCATCCGGGCAAACTTACAGAAGTGGTTGTACTGCTCGCAAGGCACGAAGCCGGCAGAGAAGAACTGAAACAAGCAGAACGTTCTATCTCGATAGCTAACTGGGAATCAAAATGGAACCAGTCATCAAAAGGCCGGTGGGCGCATAGGTTGATCAAACGGATTAACGAGTGGATCTGTCGAAAACACGGAGACGTTGATTTCTTCCTAACGCAGTTATTAAGTGGACATGGATGTTTCCAAAAATGTTTGCATCGCACAGACTTGGCTGGTAGTCCTTATTTTCCAGAATACTTGGACGAAGAGGAGACGGTCGATCATGTGGCTTTTTATTGCAGCAAGTTTGTTAAGGAACGCGATGACCTAGAACAACTGGTGTGTTTCTAATGCCCAATAACCAAGTTACACAAATGCTCGAGTCGAATGAAAAATGGAGGGCGGTACAAGTTTTGCAACACGAATTATCGCAATATTAACTTTGCAACGCGGCCGCAACCACATCTGTCGCATTGATAAAATGAAGCAAGACGAGCAGCAGACGAATACAACTGAGCTTATTGCTCACGATGGCTTCCACGCTTGTGAACCAAACAGCTGGGCTATACAAATAGACAAGTAGTGAAGCGCATTAATGGCCAAATAAAGATTCATATAACTTTAAATAACTTTTTTTATTTTATGAAAAAATTATTCAAAATCAAAAATGAATGCTTCATTTTGCGCCACCTTATATAAGTAAAGGGTGTTTTTTTTAGAGGTTAGGTTTTCAAGATGAAATAAAACGTATATAATTTAATGTTATGGCCAAGAATTTAGCTTTATTATAAAGATAAGGGTTTGCCATTATGTTTTAAAAATGATTTCGGGCAAGTGGTCGCCGCGGCTGGCTCGAATAAATTCCAGCCGAGAGGCCCAATTTTCGACCACTTTTTGCAGCAATTGGGGCCGTATGTCAGCAATAACGCGCCGAATATTCTCTTCCAAGACGTCAATCGTCTCGGGCTTATCTGCGTAGACAAGGGACTTCACATAGCCCCACAAGAAATAGTCCAGCGGTGTTATATCGCACGATCTTGGAGGCCACGCCACAGGTCCACGGCGCGAGATAATGCGCTCAGCAAAAGTTTCCTTCAATAAATCGATTGTTGCGTTGGCTGTATGGCATGTAGCGCCGTCTTGTTGGAACCAAAGGTCGTCCACATCAACATCGTCCAATTCAGGCACGAAAAAGTCATTAATCATGTCTCTATAGCGCACTCCATTGACTGTAACATTATGGCCGGCTTCATTTTTAAAGAAATATGGATCAATGATTCCCTCTGTCCATAGAGCACACCAAACAGTGACTTTTTGAGGATGTAACGGCGTCTCGGCAATGGCTTGTGGATTATGTTCACTCCAAATGCGACAATTTTGCTTATTGACATACCCATTCAACCAAAAGTGAGCTTCATCGCTGAACAAAATTTTCTTGTGAAAATCGGGATCGGTGGCCATCTCGTTTTGGGCCCATTCACCGAACGTGCGACGCGCTTGATGGTCGTTCGGCTTCAATTCTTGCACGAGTTGGATTTTGCAAACCAAGATCCTTCCGCAAAATCTTCCATAAAGTGGATGGGCACATCTCCAATTGCTGCGCGCGATGGCGGATGGACTCATTCGGGTCTTCTTCGATACTCTGCTCCACAGCAGCAATAGCGTCTTCGGTGCGCACTGTACGACGTCTCTGAGGATGCGTATTAGCCACTAGAGCAAACGTGGTGCGAAACCGATCCATGGTTAATCGAATTAGTGACTCTGATGGACGATTATGTCGACCGAATATTGGACGCAGCGCGCGAATGCGTCGCGCGAACCGAACCATTATTTTCGTAAGAATTTGCACGATTTGCAAACGTTGTTCAGGTGTAAGTCTATTCATTATGAAATAGCAAACCAAACTGAGCATAAATCAAGTGGCAGCTGTCAAAAAGACCATCTACGAAAAAAGTAGTGCCAACTTGAAAACCTAACCTCTAAGAAAAAAGTTCCATAAAGTGGCAGATATAAAAAACAAATTTTACGCCGAAATTCTATAATTCGAGCCCAATGTACCTCGATTTGATTCTGCATGCGTCTAGTGGCTATTTACTTATACCATTGACACACATTTTTGTTTGCTTTTGTGTTTTGTTTTAACATTCACTTAAAATTTAACGCCCAAGGATGGTTTTTATGCTGGCACTAGAACAGGCGAATGGCCTAATAGCCATTGTAGTATGTTCGGACGGCTATTCATGCAAATGTACACTCACACACATGTGCACACGGATTTGTTTGTACGCACGTATTCGTGTTGTTGCTGCACTAAGCCAATATCTGAAAAACAATGGAGTAGTAGCCCAGACGCAAGCTGTTCCATAAGATAGATTTAACAAAAGGGACTTTTTGCAGTTGGCAAGATGTGGTTAAAAAAGATGAGTTCATCTCTGTGTGTGTGTGTGTATGTAAGTTTGACTAATTTTTAATTGGTGGGCTTATGCGTGTGCTATCCATGTGAGTGTCGCTTTACAAAAGGATGCTCTGTGAAAGGAAAGTTATATGATATCATAATTGTGTCTTTATTTTACATTAGATTTGAGTTGGTAATAAATTAGATGAATTAGGCTCGCTTGACTTCACATTGATGATTGACCTATTTTTAAATTCAAAGTTTCTTCGATGTTTAATCTAACTTTAATTTTATTTTGTATGGCATGTCTTCAAGGTGCCATCTCAATGTGTTGGCTCTTAAAAAAAATAGTTCCTGAATTCAAATTGTACGCTGACTTGCAAGATTTAGGACAATTGGCGTCTCTGAACTGTTATTTGAGTTGTTATTTGAAGGAGCCCTCACATCTAATAAATTTAGTGACTACTCCTTATGGAAGGCAGCAAAGTAATTCAATCGTCCGATGAAACGCATAGCAGCCATCAAAATGAACGATATCCAAAGGGCGAAAACTAATGAGCAAAAAATAAATTTATTTGCAGAGAATCTTCGTAAAACCTTCTCTGCCGATGAGTGATATGCAGATATTGATATCGCGTTAAACTGGATTGAAAGTGATGCCATCATTGTGTCTTCATACCGACCTCTATCTTTTCTAGCAATGCTTTTTGAATGAAATTGAAAAGTAATGAGCTTTCCCGCGCGGAGCGTCTGCCAAGCGATCAACCGATTCGGCTGGTGGGGGAAAATGATCGTTGGACCTTCCCCTTCCACTAGAAACCGGTCTCAATTCGTTGGCAACAGCGGTGCAGTCAACATCGCTCCGCGCATGAAAGCTGTTTTAAAAGTGTGTTAGGATTTTGCAATGGCGAAAATGCAGCGATCAACCATGCTGATCATCTTTTTCGACTCTCGAGGCATCGTCCACATGGAGTTTGTGCCTCCAGGAAGCACTGTAAACACGGCATTTTACAAAGAAGTGCCCCTTCGGCTGAAAAACCGCGTCGCCCGGGTTTGGCCCGACCTCGTCAACAATTGGACCCTTCATCACGACAATGCGCCTGGGCACACCGCCTTCCTCTGCACCTCTGCATTGGCCAAGATGGGGGTTCCGGTGCTTCCCCATCCTTCCTACAGCCCAGACCTGTCCCCTCCGGACTTCTTCTTGTTCCCGCGCCTGAAAAGAAAGCTGAAGGGGAGGCGTTTCGACTCCATCGAGGCGATCCAAAAAACTGTGACAGCCGAAGGTTTAATAAAACTGCTTAAAAAAAATAAGGCTCATTACTTTTCAATCAAACCCTGTATACAATTCAACATCGGTATACATTGTATTCGGCCTGAAAAAAAAAATAGCTTAAACGTCAACGAATCAAATATCTTGATGCTAAATTGCCTTCGAAGGTGCATGTAAAGGAAAAGCGTGAAGAGCTGGAATTAAAATTAACTCTAACAAAATTAGTATCTTTTCTAAGTTTTTTTTCAACATTTTCAGTTTTCAAATTTTTTGTGTTAATATTTTGTTTTTGGTTTTTAAGGTCTTAATTGTTTTTAACACTTATCATCCTCGTTTTCGAATTTCGAACAGTTTGTTTTTATGATTTTATTATTATTTATACGCGTGGCATTCGCCTAATAATAAGTAGTTTTGAGTAGTTGTAATATTGACGGAGACGTTGGTAAAAAATAAAAAACTTATGCCGTGGGCGAGCTTATCTAAATCAGCATTGCAGTGTAGTACTACCTCAAAAACTTACATAGTTCGGTTCAGTATAAACATACAAACTCTTTTTTCAAAACATGACGATTTTCCTTGCTGCGGTACTCATTTTTTTTACTTTCGGAAAGATTCCTACTATTCACGACACATAGGTTAACAATTTGTACAGCGGTCTCAAAAACACATTGGTTTTGTTTTTGTTGGCCTTTCTAGAAACTTCTATACAGGAAGAAAGAAATTTCTATGTATATTTATAATCGTTTCTCGAAGCCTCTTACACTTACATTACATATCAAGTGTAAATAATTTCGTCTCGTTACCAAAGAGATCACTATTTCGTGGTAGCTAAGTTACGACAACGAATTTCAATAGTAAATGACAACAAAGGCTATAAAAAATTAAAGTGGAATACAGATGAACTTATAAATAATGAAGATATGAAAGCAAAGTACAAAGATACGATTGAAAACATTTTATTAAATGAAAATAGCACAAATAATGACTCAACTGAATTAGATATTGAAGATCAATGGAATAAACTGAAAGCTGCAATCATAAAAACCGCAAAGAATACTATTGGAGAGAAGGATCAGTAATGAACGAATGGTATGATGAGGAATGCAGAGCAGCTAATTATACGAAAAAGGAAGCTAGAATAAAATATATGGAAAGAAACACGCGTACAAATAGATTATATTATGAAAATAAAAGAAAAGAAGCTAAGAAAATAATGCGAAAAAAGAAAAAAACATACATGAAGCGGCAAATTGAACAAATTGAAAGCGATTTTAGAAACAAAAATGTCACAGCTATGTATCAGAACATCAAAAAACAGACTAAAACATTTCAACCTCGAACAAATATATGCAAAGCAAAGGATGGTTCCATAAACAAGATGGTTCCAAAAACAACAAGTAATAAATAGATGGAAAGAATATTTCAACGAACTACTTAACAAAGAAAACTACGATAATACAAGTAAGGAGGAACAAGTAGTACATACGGCCGAAATCTATGTTGAAGAACCTAGCTTTGACGAAGTACTATTGGCTATAAGAAAACTTAAAAACCATAAAAGCTGTGGTGAAGATGAAATATGGTGGACATGAACTACATAAACAATATTCATCTTAGTAAACCAAATATGACATTTAAATGAAATACCCACTGGATGGGCATCAAGCATAATAACAGGTGGCGCTAAAGTAATCCTCCTATCAGAAAATGCTATAAATTTTGCGATTGGCTCCTTATGTCAGTTCTGTTTCGGCATTTGTATAGTAAACACATGCGAAATACACGTTAATAAACAATGTTACGCTACACTGCTCCAGAACGCGGAATATTGCTGACTATTTATTTGATCAATAACACAGGTCAACAACGTTTTGTTCTAGGAAAGTGTAGGGTCATTTTCGAAGTAATTTTTTGCGTAGAATCCGAATCCGGGGTTTAAATTGCTCTATCACGTCAGGATTTTGAGATATATCCTCGCTGAGATATATATAAACGCTGTTTTTGCCCATTTTTGAGGTTATGTAGCTACGCAGATTTGGCTCTTCATAAAAAAGTAAACAGAGTATTTTAAAGTATAAGTCTTCCTCTTTTAAATACCGTTGAGTTTGCTTAAATATCTTTATTTTTCACTGTGATATCGCATTTTGAAGTTTCCATGTTTGTGAATTTTTCGATATTCGAAAATCCATTGAGATAACATGAGACGTGATACGGTCGATTACATAGTCGCACAAAAAAAAATAAAAAAAACTTCAAAATGCGATATCTCAGTGAAAAATTAAGATATTTGAGCAAACTCAACGGCATTTAAAAGAGGAAGACTTATAATTTAAAATACCACGTCTACTTTTTTATAAAGAGCAAAATCTTCGTAGCTACATAACCTCAAAAATGGGCAAAAACAGCGTTTTTTGCACTTTCAGGTTAGGATATCTCAAAGTCCTGACGTGATAGAGCAATTTAAACCCCGGATTCGGATTCTACGCAAAAAATTACTTCGGAAATGACACTATACTTTTTTGACTTATACTTTTTTTGCAGACCTGTGTAATCGGTCGGTGACTTTGGCACAACGTGAATTTCGTCACAGATTTCCTCGCCGTACAACGCCTACTGGTAAAACACTGCGACGTTTAGCCTCTCGCCTTGAAGAGACTGGCACAACACGAGATGCTGCCAGGCGTGGCAGACGCCGGAGTAGCCGTTATGCAGAGAATATTGCTGCTGTAGCCGAGGATGTCATGGAAGCGCCGTCGACATCGATCAGACGACGTGCCACGCAAATAGGTATCAGTCGACGGTCTTTACAGCGAATTTTGGTACAAGATTTGAAGATGTTTCCGTACAAAGTCCAGACCGTGAATCAGCTGTTAGCTGCTGACCGCCAATCGCGTCTAATATACGCTCAAGCCATCCTTAATCACCACCAAGAGGAAGATGATTTTTCATCAAAACTAATCATGAGTGATGAGACCCATTTCCATCTTAGCGGGTACGTAAATAAGCAAAATTTACGCTTCTGGCGCACTGAAAATCCGCGTGTAACCCACGAAGAGCCATTACACCTGCTCAAAGTCACTGTATGGTGTGCTGTTTTCACTGGCGGAGTCATCGGGCCTTTTTTCTTCGAAGACATCGCGGGCCAAACGGTTACTGTGAATGGTGAGCGCTACAGAGCAATGATCAACGAGTTATTTTTGCCGCAATTTGATGAATTGGGATTGGAAAACATGTGGTTCCAACAGGATGGTGCAACGGCACACACTGCACGTGCCACAACCGATATGCTGAAGGATGCATTTCCCGCGCGTCCAATTCTCCCGTTTTGGCGATTTGCACTGGCCAGCAAGATCGCCTGATTTGACCGCTCCAGACTTCTTTTTGTGGGGCTTTTTGAAGTCGCGGGTTTATGTCAACAAGCCTCATACTCTTGCAGCTCTTAAAGACAATATCCGTCAAGAATGTGAGGCCCTATCGCCGGAAGTTTTGGCCAAAGTGATGGAAAATGCCATAAAAAGGGCTCAAATGGCAATCAACTGTGGCGGCGGCCATTCACATGACATCATATTCTCGACTTGATGTAAAAAAAATTAAAAGACCAAATAAAAATAATCCACAAGAAGAATCAAAGTTTTTCATTTTTTTTTTTAAATTACAGCCAAAAAGGATCGGAAGGTTACTTTTGCGCCACCTTGTAGTGCCTATGTATACACAAAAAAGGACATAAAACTGAATACCAAAATTACAGAGGAATATCTTTACTTAATACAGGTTATAAAGTATTTACTAACATTCTATTTGAAAGACTGAATATTTGTGCTGAAGACATCCTAGACGATTACCAATGTGGTTTTAAAACAACCGCTCAACGATTGATTAAGGTTTTACTGTCCACCAGATATTCGAAAAGTTTTACGAATATAAAATTGATATATTTTGCCTCTTTGTTGACTTCAAACCACCATTTGACAGTACAAATAGAAAACAAATAAAATACTGCTTTCAGAAGAAAAAGAGGACGCCCACGAAAGCGATGGTTAGATGACGTCGAATCAGATCTTAAGAAAATGAACGTACACAACTGGAGAGATGTAGCCATGGATAGAATAAAGAGGAGAAAAATTGTTGATGAAGCTATGGTCCACCACGGATTGTGAAGCTAAGAAGAAGAAGAAGAGAGCGTTGCATGCATGAGTATAGTAAAGCTCTAAACCAATTTTGTGTGCAGGAGTTTCTCTTTCAAAGTAAGAGCTCTTACTTACTTACTTAGGTGGCCATAACAACCCGTTACCGAGTTACGGCCGACCTCACTAGCTCTCTCCAGGCGCCTCTGCTCCGCGCGCGCCTTCTCCAATTCTGTATACCAAGCGAGCATAGGGTTTCCTCCACTTGGTCTTTCCACCGGAGCAATGGTCTTCCTCTTCGTCGGCTCCCTTGGACTTCGCCCTCAAACACCTTCCTTGCTGGAGCTTCTTCATCCATACGCACGACATGCCCTAGCCAACGCAGGCGTTGGATGGCGATGCGTTGAACTACGTCAATGTCGGCGTAGAGCTCATACAGCTCGTGGTTCATTCTTGAACGGTAGTCTTCGCCAACGCGCACAGGACCGAAGATCTTACGAAGAACTTTTCTCTCGAACACCCCAAGAGCGGCTGCATCGCTTTGTGACACTACCCATGCCTCTGCGCCATAAAGCAACACGGGTATGATGAGCGTCTTGTAAAGTGTTAGTTTGGTCATGCGAGAGAGGGCTCGACTACTCAATTGCTTACTTAGCCCATAGTAACACCTATTAGCAAGAGTGATTCTCCGTTTGATCTCCAGGCTGATATCGTTGTTGCTGTTAACGGCGGTGCCAAGATAAACAAACTCTGGCACAACTTCGAAAGTATAGTTGTCCGCAATGACGTGCGTTCCTACACGCCGTGTGTTCCGCGTTGTAGACAACATATACTTCGTTTTACCCTCGTTCACTGCCAGACCCACTCGTGATGATTCCTTCTCGATAGCAGAAAACGCAGCCGTGACATCTCGCTTACAGCGGCCGATAATGTCAATGTCATCGGCGTACGCAAGGAGCTGGACACATTTGTAAAAAATAGTGCCATTACGATGCACACCTGCTTTTCGGAGCACCCCTTCCATCACGAAGTTGAAGAGGTTGCATGACAGTGGATCGCCTTGTCTGAAACCTCGAACGGTACTGAATGGCTCGGAGAGGTTATTTCCTACCTTGACGGAGCTGGTTGTGTTGCTCAACGTCATTCTGCAAAGCCGTATGAGCTTCGCTGGTATACCGAACTCAGACATGGTGGCGTACAGGCAATCCCTTATCGGGCTATCGAACGCAGCTTTATAGTCGACAAAGAGATGATGGGTGTCGACTTGCTTTTCATGGGTCTTTTCCAGGATTTGGCGTAATGTGAAAATCTGGTCGATGGTGGACTTACCACTTCTGAAGCCGCACTGATAAGGCCCGATCAGTGTGTTGGCAAACGGCTTAAGTCTTCCACATAGGACGCTAGACAGGACCTTGTAGGCGATGGTTAGAAGACTTGATGCCCCGGTAGTTGGTGCAGATCGTCGGGTCACCCTTCTTCAGTACAGGACAAAGGACACTGAGATTCCAATCGTCGGGCATGCTTTCTGCTAGCCATATTTTGCAGATGAGCTGATGCATGCTCCCTATCAGCACATCGCCGCCAGTCTTGAACAATTCAGCGGGCAAGCCGTCAGCGCCAGCCGCTTTGTTATTCTTGAGTCGCTGAATGGCAACTCTGACTTCGGCATGACTAGGTGGTGGAACGTCCAAATTATCGTCGATTGGCGGTATCGGGTCATCTTCTACTGGGTCGGAATTGTGTGCGTCATCGCCAGCAAGTAAATTGCAGAAGTGTTCCCTCCATATGCTCAGTGTGGACTGTGTATCCATAACCAGATTTCCGTTTTTATCTTTGCAGGCTGATGCTCCGGTCTTGAAACCTTGTGTCAGACGCTTGACTTGTTGGTAGAATTTTCGAGCATCATTCCTGCCCCTGTACTCCTCTAGCATCTCACGCTCACGCTTCTCCTGTTCTCGTTTCTTGCGTCTGAAGAGGCGCCTCTCTTCCGATCTCTTTTCCCTGTAGTTATCTCGCACGGCCCGCGTTGCAGCTGACTGCAGAGATCTTTTGTAAGCTGCATTCTTCGCTGCAGTAGCTTCGCGACACTCTTCGTCGTACCATTGGTTTCGTTTAGGTGGGCGTTGAAACCCAATGGTTTTTTCAGCGGCAGCTCGCATAGAGCGGGATATATGTGCCCAAAGTCCGCCTGCGTCTGCAGGTAGAGAATCGTGGAGGAGCAACTCCGAGAGGTGAGCGGAATAAATTTCGGCAGTCCGTTGTGATAGCAGCTTAGCGACGTCTAGCTTTCGTTGCGTAGTGGGGCGCACGTTCTTCGCATTGCATAACCGCATGCGTATCTTGGCTGCGACAAGATAGTGGTCAGAGTCGATGTTCACTCCACGGAACGTTCGCACATCCTGCACACATGAAGCATGCCTTCCGTCGATCACAACATGATCAATTTGGTTGCACGTTCTTTGATCAGGGGACAGCCAGGTGACCTTATGGATGTTGAGGTGTTGGAATCTGGTGCTACTAACTACCATGTTTCGCGCCGCAGCGAAGTCGATCAACCTTAGACCATTGTTCGATGAGGTCTCGTGGAGGCTGAACTGACCGACGGTGGGATTGAAGACAGATTCTCGCCCAACCTTTGCGTTGAAGTCCCCGAGTACGATCTTCACGTCGTGGGCTGGGCAGCGGTCATATACTTGCTCGAGTCTCGCATAGAAATTGTCTTTGATGGCATCGTCTTTTTCCTCCGTTGGGGCGTGCGCGCAAATCAGGCTTATGTTGAAGAACCGTGCCTTGATACGGATTGTGGCTAGCCTATCGCTCACAGGTGTGAACCTAGAGACGTGGGACCGAAGCCTCCCGCTTACAACAAATCCGCATCCTAATTCGCGCCGCTCCGCATGGCAGCTGTAGTAGATATCGCAGCCTGCTTGCTTAGAGCAGCCTTGTCCTGTCCATCTTATCTCCTGGATGGCGGTGATATCAGCCTTAATTTTTTCGAGGGCTTCCGCCAACTGGATAGAGGCACCTTCCCTATTTAGGGTTCGGACATTCCAGGTGCATATCCGTAAATCGTAGTCCGGTTTTCGTTTGCGATGGTCGTCAACGTGGAGGGGTTCATTATCCGAGGCTATTGCGGTCTTCACTGGTTGTGTTTTGTTTTCCGTGGCGGGTCCCAAACCCAGCGCACAACCCAAATTTAATGTCTTGGGGGGACATTCGTCTCACACATTCGTTCACTGCCCGGCGGGTGCTCAGCAGCTATCCAGGATGGCCAAGGAAAAGACAGGATCAAATCCAGGGGGCTGTGTGTCGACTGGGATAAAGCAAGTGACAAGGATAGGTCCCTGGAGTTTGCCATGTTAAACCCAGTCAAGGCCGTTGCCTTGTATTGCTAAATCCCATACATCCCAGTAAGAGCTCAGTTTGCAAAATTTATTAGCGATCAATTAATAGACTGACGTTTACCTGATAGAATGCTTCATTGTCTTTCACTACCTTGGGAGCATAGAAAATTAACTAGATGGGCTTGGTACTACGACATGAAGGTTATGACGACAAGGAACGGCAAAATTTTACGAATCAGCACCCTTTTCTGGGTTCTTACCAAAGCCCGCTTAAAAGAACTTTTCGAAGACTGTGAATATACAGAATTTATCCGACACTGGATGAGTAATCTAGGATAGTGACAGGTTCAACAGTTTATCCCGCCCTCCAGAAGAGGATCAAATAGGCTCCTTGGATGGAGAGGAACTCTTACTGTATATTATTTGGGGCATTTTAATTTTCGTTATCATTTCAATCAACGAGGATTAGAGGAAACAACTGTCTAAGTTTTTGCGAACTGGATGATGAAAAGCCAGTGCACATATCCTGCAAATGTAGAGCTCCCCCAATACGCAGATTCGCGCACCCAGCTGGTGCAACTTTAAATTCATTGGTGATATGGAACAAAAAGTCCAAGTCCCAAAAAATTCAAGTTCATAAGAAGCCTCCTTTTATAGCCTCATAGAGAAAGGGCAATAAGCCATATTAGAGGTTGTAGTATTAGACAATGAAATTTTATTTAAACAATTCATTTAAAAACAGTTTAAACTTACATTTAGAAGAAGAAAAGTTCTTCGAGATGGAAATTATGTAACGCATGCAATGTTAATAAAAATCAATTTCTCATAGCCTTAGCTTCTAACGTACAATTCTCTGTATTTCTATTCGGTTGTGCTGAAAAAATTTCAAGCTGGCGCAAAATGAACCACCCTATCGGAAGATTTATAATTTTTGCAAAAGCCGGCGTGCATCAGTTATATTTGACACTTGTGAATTAGACAGCTGGAGTATACAAACAATGGATCAATAAATGCTGAAAATAAAGATTTCCATAATCCAAATTAATCTTTTTTTTATTCAGTAAGAAAGTGATAAGAAAACCAAATGGAATGATTAAATCAAAATAAAAAATGCCTGCTATGCCGTAAATATATTAAATATTAATACTTAAAATTTTGTTTTAATTTTTTCTACTCCAATGTAAACTCACGATTGTAATTTTAAAATACTGTACATCAGTGAATGCGTGCAATTTATCGTTAGTTGGGCACTTCCTATTTCCGTTTTCCGGTAAATGAGTGAGTTTGCCGCTATTCCCAGAGCGAGCTGGACTGTGATTCAAAGAGAGAGCACAAACATATGGACATAAGAGACCACTTTGAGTGGGTCAAATGAGTGCGAAATGGTGCCAAAAGTACATACATACAGACATAAATACATATATACATTCAACAAAACAGAGAGAAGCAATTTCCTGCTATATGTTTGTTTGCTTGTGTGCCTACCTATTCATACAATTTGTTTATTTCCTTTTGTTTACTTGGCACTTTGCTCGGATTCGCCCGCAACTGACTTACATAAAATTCAGCTGTGCGAATGAATGTTTGAATAAATGTATGTACATGTGGGTGCATGAATGTAGGTCTGTATGCATAAATGTATATTTCGCGATTCACTCATCTCATTCCGCGCGAAAAAAAACTCAGTTGGCATTTCACGCGACGCATCGCAGCTCTCATTTGCCCATTTGATTTGCTGATTCGATAGCAGCAACGGTGGTGCGGTGATGGCCTGCTGGTTCTGTAGCTAGTAGTTGGACCGAGCATTTGTGTGAGAAGTGAAGCTTGTTGATGGGAATTTTATTTGGACTTTTAAATTTAGTAGATTTTGGCATTTCGATGCGCGTCGCGTTGCTCTCAAACTTTTTCGCTCAGCTTCTTCTTCCTTGGCTTCGACATTGTGCACGTTTCATGTGATTCGTGTGTGTGTGTGTTTGTTTGTTTGTTGGTTTTATTATTGTGTAATGAGAGATTTCTGCTTATCAGTGACAGAGTGATGCATAATATTAAATAACCATCATAATAATGATAACAATAACAACAACTTTGATGAGTGACTTATTATTATCTGTCTGCTATTATTTTCATAGTGCAATTTGCGTGCGCCAGCTGTTTGTGTGATTTATGAAGTGTTGAAAAAAAGTTGACATTTCGCGCTATTTGCCAACAAACGCTTTGAAATTTATCTTTTTCAATCGTTGCATGTACATATGCCTATATGTATGTGTGTGTACTCGTGTTTGTTGTACGCCGCTGCATGCGTTGGCTGTAGCCATTCAAGCACATAATCGTGTTGAAGATACATTTTCATGCCTGTCAAAGTGGCAATTAAGAAGTTGGCAGCAAATTAAACAACCGTTATTGCCTTCTTGAATCGCTCACAATATATTGTTCAAGTGCATAACTCTATTAGCCAGTCAGCCAGTCAGCTGTTAAAACTTTCGCTGCGCACGGCCGGCGTCGTTTTTTGTTTGTTTATAAATTTTAGCAGACGTGCGGTGTTCAAGTGAAATAAGAGCTTAAAATAAGTCATGAAAAGCGCGTTTCGTGCCGCATCAAGCAAATAAAAGAAGACAAACACATTAAATACAAAACAAACACATAAAATAAGTCTCTAGTGAATAACTTTTCAAGAGTTGGGTTGCGAGCTGTGAAATATTGGGTAATCAAAATCAATTATTCACGTCGCGTAAGTCGTTTGGCGTGTTATATATAACACTTTTTTGTCTTTTTTGTACATTCGTATGGATGTATGTATGTGCATAAAAATATACACTCATCTCCATTTCAAGTCTGATTGAATTTATGTACACGGCGCGAACACTCAATGTTGCATGTCTGCCGCCCTCATCAAAGTTGCTGATTCTTAAATTTTTTGCTGCCAGTACTGACTTCATTGTGTGCGAAGGTAAGTGCTGAGTATTATTCGTACTTTTTCTAAATAATTTTATATTTGAAATGCTTGCGCAGTGCATAGCTATTATGGAGAAAATCTTTTATTCCGAGAAAGAGTTAACTTTGGCTTTGTACTTCTACTACGAATTTCTTATAAAACAAGTAAGGAAGTGCTAAATTCGGTACGGACCAAACTTTATATACCTGCATATATTTTTATAGAATTTAATGCTGGTCCAATTGGGACTGCCTCAAGTCCGTTCCGCAGAAGCTGTCTTGAGGACGAGGAGGAATCATCTCAACACCTTCTTTTCAGCTGGCCTGCTCTCGTCTGGCAAAGATTTCGATATTTGGGCTCTCATTTTTTCGCTACGCATATCCGCAGCGGGTTTAAATATCATATATCTGGTGAAGTTCATTGATGATGCGGCTAATTACGAACGTAAATCAGCAATCGTCGGCGTCGTCGGCGTCGTCGTAAGCGCACGGTCATCATCCCCTAATCCCAAGGCTCCTTCTTCCTTCCTTCCCCTTTCTCCTTTCCCCTGTATGGCATCACAACGGACGAATTTTGAATATTTGTCCAAGTGGACTCCAAGCAAGGGCAACCATTTAACTAAACCTAACCTAATGTGAGCTGGTTGTTAATTTTTGCAACCAAACAAACGCTTAGACGATGAGAATTATAAGTTGTAACTTCAGAGGGGTGGACGGAAATTTAGTCTTAACATCGGCCGCTGTAAACGAATAGGTTGGTGTTTACCATTCGGAAGTGCACAGGTGCGAATTTCTTTGCATGCAACACCAAATGATGGAAAATCTTTTTTCTAATTGCGGTCGCCCTTCATACCATCGGCGTACTAATAAGAAATGACAGCAGCATGCAGGACTGTATATCTGATTCGATAGCCGTTGCCACGGCAGTCGGTTCTACGTCACCGCAACGACTCGGATTTATAACCGACCAAGGACTGTCACTCCAGCAGCTTTTCTCGTAATTGTATAGGGAATGCTTATGCTGCTACAACAACAAAAACAACAACCGTTTATCCGGCAGAATTGCATACTAAGCTAACATAAATCTCCTAAAATCAAAATCTCACTCACGTAGGTGGAAACTGGCTATTTGTAAATCGCTCATTTGACCCGTGTTGACCTACGGCGCAGAAATTGGGAGCATGAATCTGGCAGACGAGGAGCGCCTAAGAATATTTGAGGGCAAAATATTGCGTAAAGTATGATACTTGGCCCAATACGCGAGAAAGATGGCGAGTACGTAATCAGGTATAATAAGGAGGCAAAGATGAGGATCCTCATGGATGACGCTAGACCACAAAAAATTCTGCTGGATTACAATTCCTTTAAGCTTAAGACTCCATAGCTGACCAAAAACAAGTCACCGAGGACCTGAAAAAATTAGGCTTCAAAAACTTCAAATCTCTAGCGCTTCCTCTCGTGTTGAATGGAGGAAGATTGCTGAGGCAAATAAAGTACACTATGTACTAAGAGCAAGTCTCCGACTGTATTTCTGCCATAAAAGAGTCCTTGTTGCGAAAGCTATTTAGGGAATGGCGAAGTGGAATTAGCTCGCGAGGTTAAGATTCAGGCAATGAATATCTGTGAAATTTTCTTAGCATGCATAATTTCTAAGCCTCATCCCTATCCCCATGCTTCCGGAACTATCATTGATACCAAAAACTCATAAAAGTACGTAAAAGGTAGCCCATAGTCTGCGAGATAAAAGTCACTTCAAATCAAAATCGAAAGCGAAACATTGGAGTAGTCTAACGTTGTTGTTATTGTTAAATCTGAAATTATTTGTTTGAAATCTTCACAAAGCCACACGTAATGATGTTTCTCCTTTTCAAAAAATCAATTATGCAAAACTTCATCGGTACCTATTCCTCTTTAAAGGTGGTCAACACGTCGTGGTTTTGAAAAAAATTGAGGATAAATTTCATAAAAACTTTTTTTTTTTATATTTTTACTTTACTAGGGATAAAAATCGATTTTTTTTTTGCATGTTATTGTAGTAAAACATTTCAAAAATACCGTGTTAAAATTTTAAGTCAATCCGAGCAAAACTTTTTAAGTTATAGAGCATAAGGCCGAGCCGCCTCAAACATCTGCCGAGACGCAGCAGTTGCGCGCGTAGTCCGTTACAAACTTTAAACGCGGTTTTCTCGAACCTTTTTTTTTAAAGTGCGTAGTCATTGGCATTTGAAAACTACTCAACCGATCCTTTTGAAATTTTGCACACATATTTTACATATAAAAAACCTCCTCCCAACGTTTTTTTTTGCCATTTTTTTTATATTAAGGTGGTTTTACACCTACAAAATGGCGGCATTTTTTCGTCAAAAATCACTTTTTACTTCAAACGACTACCAAATGGCTGAAAATGAAAATAAATCGTCAAAATAAACGTTGGGGGGAAGTTTAACTCATACTTTAACTAAATTATTCGATTTTTTTGATTTCAGATGATTCTACGCTGAGATATGCTGACTACTGCAAAATGTATTTTTGAAAAGACGTCTACGTAAATGTGCTCTCATTCGCTCATTTTGCAATATTTTTACAAAAATTGTATCAAATATTCTTGAAATGTTACTTTATAATATGCAATAACTTTTAATAAACTGACTTGAACCGTTTCGCTACAATAAATTCATGAAAAAAGTGTTTTTTTTTAGCGTTTATCCCTTACCCCCCCCCTTAATCAAAGTAAAATTAAACTATAATTAACTAGTTTCAATTGTAATGAGTGAATGAAAAAGATACCATTTCTTATACTTTACAAAGCAAAATTATTAGATAATATTAAGAATTTAGCTCAACAATTAATTTAGTACCAATTTGAAGTGGTTCTTTGTGGAGGAAAAATGCAGGCCATCCTGGCATTTGAAAGCAAATTAAAATCTCCCAGAGTTCTAGAAATCGGAGCATTGGAAGCATAATTAGTTCTTACCGTCCCTAACCAGAAAAAATCATGATTCCGTAAACTTCGCTGAGGAATACTGAAATCGACTTTCTCGAGTAGCAGTGAGGAGTGAATAACCCCATTTATTAAATCGAAAAGGAAAGTAATGGAAATAATAGTCCTTCTAATATCTAGTGATTTTAGATTTATGAGCAAGCACCGACTTTTATAGGATGGAATTGGATCTGTGAAATGAAAGAATGCAAAGCATAACCCACAAAAGCTTTCTGGACACGTTCCAGCCTATGAATTAATGATAACATTTGCAGTTTGTTACTAAAGCACGAATAATTTTCCACTATGTCAATTAATTTTTCGTCGTTCATTTTTAATATTCAATTTTGTATCGCAAACTACAATACAAAACAAATGTCAAGTACTTCACAGCTGTTTACGGATACAGGAAAAATCCAAATCGTTATGGCGTCTAGTGCGACACCTATAATCGTTTACTGTGATGTCAATATGTTGGATCAGAATAGCTGACTGCTTTGATTACGGTTATGGCTAAGGTAGGCTACCACTGATTGCAGCTTAATTCTAGCCATTGTTATGAAAGCTTTAAACTCCCATCCAGTCAGATAAAGAAAGCCTGAGAAAGTCAACAACTGGCCAATTCCATTCATTAGATAACAAAGGAGGATAGGAATTTCAAAGATGAGGCAGCAATAGAATAGTTGTGAAAACATTTCATCTTAAATGAACATTTGTGGACATATTTGTCATAATAAAGCTCTACTGAAAATAATAAAATACTTGGAAAAAGCTAAATTCAAGCACAACGTAAAAATCCCATAAAATGTCTCATTGACTTATGCAATATCAGATTTCCAGCTGCGTGAATAAATAACTTTTATTTGCAATTTTGCTTTTTCATTAGAAATATAATAAATATAATATTACACCTAGCGCTCGACACAGGTAAGAGCCAATTTTACCCCCATTTAGTCCTGCTGCTATTTATGTAAGTGAATAAAATCGATGTCCATAAAATTTGATACTTTTATGTAATAAATTATTTTAATATCTGTACGAAATAGCCAATGCAAAGCATTTTAGTGCCGGTAGTTAAATTCAAAAGCAGCGGCCATTGGCAACGCTTAATGGTGGCAATTTGGAAATAAATATGATATTTACGAAGTTGTGAATTTTAAATATGATTTCCAATAAAAGTGAGCCACCTGTGTTGGCATTTATTACAATTTTCTTAATTACTAAGATTGGTTGTCATGCGCAACGATTCTATGAAAGCTCAAACGTTAAATGAATAAATTTGATGAAAATATGCGAATTGTCCCCACTTCAAAGTAATATTGCAGCGTGGGGAGCATCCATTGGCCAGTTGAAGTATTTGCGGTGTGTGATTCATTAAATGATCTTTGCTAATTTACTGAATTTACCATCTCCGCTATGCAGCTGCTGTTAGAAAATACTGCGTTATAAAAAAAAATCTTCTAGCATGAAATCAGTACTGCGGATATTCCGGCTACGAGTACTGACCGACAATTGACGTAGTGGTCATTATTAAAATACTTATGTGTTTGACAGTACATATGTATGTATGTATGCTTGCGTGCGTGTGTTTCTAAAGCCATACATCGTGCATGAAAATTCACTAGTAAAGCTGCGATTAGTGGTGCCCTACCTTAGCCATACTCATAACCATAGCAGCCAGCAGTTTTGATAAAACATATGGGCAACACTGTAAATGATTATAGCTGTCGCCCGGTATGTCGTAACCATAACCATAACCGTATGCATCTATTGAATTTCTCTTTTTCCCCGTAACCGAAAGCGGCTGTGAAATGCTTTACATTTCGTCCCCTTAGTATAACAATAGCCTATGTGCTCATAGGCTATTATTTTTTTATTGAATTTTTGGATTCTCCATCGTCGATTTTATATGTGGTCAAAATTTTGTCAAATTCTAGTTCCACAAAGTGGGTCAAAACGTCAGTCAAAAAATAATAAATATTTACAGACATAACGAGATTTGAGTGAGAGCTACTTTCGACAAAAAGTTTGAAATTCATTTTCTCAAAACATCAAAAAATGTATAGGCTATTTTAATACTAAGGGGACGATTTGTTTTAATATTTGCGATAAAAATTTGAATAATACATAGAAATGAACGACGAAAAATGAATTAACTTAGTGGAAAATTATCCATGTTTTCATGACAAAATGCAAATGCTGTCATTAAGTCTACTTCAATATCAGCGGTTTATGGTTACGGTATGACTAATCGAGAAATGCTGTAATGTTGCGGTTATGGTTATGGTTACGGTTATGGCGTTATGGCTACGGCACCACTAATTGTAGCTTAAAGAACTAGTGCTCTGAATTACTATTTAAAATTAGTATATAAGGTGGCACAAAATTAATCATCCAATAAATTTTAAACTAGTTCAAACAAGCTTAGTTTGGGATTGGTCCAAAAATATATAGTTATGAACTAGTACCAAAAGGCATACGAAATTCAGTTCAAATAGTACTAATAAGTGAATGATATATTTTGTCACTTTTATGACAGTTTAAAAATATATAATTTTGAGCTACACTAAAAATGGATACCTTGGAACTAGTTCGAAAAGTTATAGTTATGTACTAGTCCAAAAAATATAAAAAATTTAGTTGCAACATTTATTCTCAATTATATTATTCTGAACTTATAGTGAAATTCTTATGACACCCAATTCAAATAGAACGAAAGCATATCCAAGGTGGCGCAAAATAATCATATTATTTCTTGTTTTATAATTTTTTTACTAAATTAAAAAAAAATAATAATTTTGAGTAATGGAAATCTTTATTTTGAACTTGCGCGCTTCATTGTTTTTTGTACTTAGTCTTGCCATAAATTCTGTGACAAATTTTACAGTGCATATGGCGAGAACAAATTCGCAGAAAAAAGTTCCGTTATTTTTGCATTTGTTCGTATGCAATGTTTACTCATAAATTATACTCAGTTTCGTGACAAATTTCGCTTGTTAACAATGGAGTGGGGAGCTAAGGAAAATCGCATTGCCGGAATTGTATTAAAGAAATGTGGTAAAAGTACAAATGAGATTAACGAATAGCTGACAAAACTTAAAATTTCGAGAATATTTGTTTAACGCATGATCAACCGTTTCTGCCAAACATCTGAAGCGACAGACAGGAAAAGAAGTGGTCGTCTTCTCGTGGTTCGAACCAGTGCAGCCCTAAACGCCGTTCGAGAGTGAATTCACAGAACTCCCCTTAGCAAGCAGAAAATCATGTTCAGTGAAATGAATGCAAGACCAGATCCATGTCAAGACTAATTAGAGATGATCACCGCATGAAAGCCTTGCTCAATCGATTATCTTTTGACAACTCGCTTGAAGAAAATTAGACTCGACAGATGCAAGCAGCTACTTCGGTGGCATGCAGTCAACGCCCATGGAAATATTCTTTTCACAGGTGAGAAAATTTCACTCTTGAAGAAATTTTTAATAAGCAAAACGACAACAAGATCTATGCTAAAACTTCTAAGGACGCCAAAAATGTTATTCCAAGGGTTCAGAGTGGCTACCATCTAGCCCCCGTAATGGTTTGGTGGGGAGTGCCTTGTAAAGGCAAATCTCTTCATTTCGGCGAAAAAGTGGTTAGGACCGGACCAAAAGTGTACCAGCAGTATGTCTTAGAAGGCGTGGTGCAGCAGTTGAGGGAGGGCGTTGGATCTTCCAGCAAGATTCCGCTCTAGCCCATAAGGCGAAAACCATCAACAATATTCCTCGGTTCATAGCCGCACCAGATTGGCCGTCTGGAAGTCCAGATCTGAATCCATTAGACTAGAGTAGTCAGAATTGGAGAACATGGCCTGTCGAGGACTTCACAGAAATTTGGAGAGTCTCAAACAATTTTTGGTTTGAGCAGCGACGTCAAAATCCATGGAAATCGTGCGTGCTGCAAGAGCTGACTGACTTAATCGTTTGAAGGCTGCTGTTAAAGCAAATGATGAGCATTTCGAATGAAAATTAAAATTTTTTTCCTTAATATTTACATGATTAAATAAAACTAACTGCATTACAAAATGTATTTTAATTTGATATCTATAACGGACTTAGGTTAGGTTAGATTGATCTGGCTGGCTGAAAGGTCTCACATAAACCTATTGGTCCTTAGTGGTACCAGATGGAGTTTGACCCTTGCGTTTCCTTGTAATAGGCTGCTTGTAATAAGCCTGTGTCTTTTGCGAATCTAAGTAAGCTCTGCAGCTCTAACGCCGAGAGACATTCAACTTCTCATATTGTAGAGCTACTAAACATTTCATTCGGGTTCTAGCTAATACAGGGAAAGAACATAGAAGGTGTTCAAGAATTTCCCTCTCTTCTAGCTCTAGCTGTACTATCATTGTTTGCAATTCCTGTGCAATTCCCAATTGTGGCCTGTCAGTATACCTACGATAGTTCTGCTTTTCTTTCTGGACAAGGCTAGTACGAATCTGGCGTATTTGTCTGCATTCTGTGTACACATGATTTTCGCGGCTTTACAAGTGGCTACATTATTCCACCTCCTGTCTATCCGTGTTTTCATGTCCGCAGCGATGTCATTGTAGCCCGTATTTAAGGGTTTCAGTATGTCGTTTTCTTGTTCGAATTGTATGCAAACAGAGCTTTTGGCAATCTCATCTATATTACAATTTTGTTTCCTGCAATGCCCTTATGTCCGGGTACCCAATAGATGTGTAACCGTCTGTCCGCGGCTAGTCTCTCTATGGCTTCCCTGGTCCTAAGAACGTTTCTTGATGAAATTTCATATACCTTTTTTTGCCTTTATTGCCGCTTGACTGTCAACGTATATATTTATGTCGGAATTGGCTGCTATTTCTGCAGCCTTTCCTACCGCAAAGACTTCTGCTTGAAAAGTATTGCAGTGCTCAGGGAGCTTAATTGACCGCTTGATGTCCAGCTCTGCGCAATAAATCCCTGCATCTACTCCGTGCATCATTTTCGAGTCGTCAGTAAATATATTAAGCGCGTTGGGGCTAGGTTTCATACCTCTTTTCCACCCCTCTTCTTCTATTGTTGTTCGGAATCTCTTCACCGAATTGTATTTCGGAGTCATATAATCCTTATTGGTCCAATAACGCATACCTATTGAGCTATGCCCGAATATTTTACGGGTAAATTCAGCCGTTGCGTTAAGTCTTGCGGCAGATCTAGCTGCTAGACCTTCTGCCGCAATATCGGACTTAACTTGTAACAGAACTTATGGCAGGGCTAAGTAGATATAGACAAAATAGCGCAATTAGACACTTCACATAGCTGTACGATAATTTTTGTGGAAGACTGTCTGTATTCAGCTAAATATGTAAACAACAAAACAATAAAAACTAAATGCCTTTCAACGCCTCCGCTTCGGCGAGAGGCAAATATAGTTTTATCTTAATCGAAAATAAAATCGCAGGGGTAATTCACACATGAGAAAAGCAGCAAAGGGCAAATAAAAATAAATAAAAAAAGTAAAAATAAAATAAGTATAAGAACTGCGCAAACAAATAAAAAAAAAAGTGTAAACAAACAAATCGCACCGCAGTAAACAGTAAATAATAATAAACGAAACTTAAGTGGAAATCAAAACACAAACAAAAAGTCTGCCTACCCGCGCTGCTTCAGTTAAATGTATGGCTTGCACTTGTAATTGGTAAGTATTTGTAAATATAATATTGTATTTGATACTCGTATTGAGTGCTCATATTGCAACAAGTTAATGACATTTTTCTCGATAGCTGGAATCGAGTGCCAAAAATAGGAGCCACACAAATAACTAAAAATGTGTGAATGTGTGTATGCATTTATAGATAATATGAGCAAAAGGGAAGAAGTAAATCTATGTATGTATTTATTTATAAATATGCCACACCCACAAATTTAACACCCATTTTAGTTTGTTCCACTTATTCAATAACAATGCGGCGTATTGAGGTTGGGGGTATTACAATTTCGCTCTATTATCAATAAATGCGATACTAATGGGAAAAATTGATGTAGTATCGGAAAACAAAAGCGAGCCAAAATACCAATTAAGCGCAAAGAAAAATTCATAAATATATTTATAAAGCATAATAAGGAAGAAATACTTACGTATTCAATGGGAAAATTGTTAGTTGCCACATAGTCGGTAATAATTAATAATTTCATATGCATGTATGTATGTATGTGTGTATGTGTGTGTTAAGCTCAATAATGTCTTCGCTAATTCCCCTGCAGGAAAAAACCAAACTAATAGGGAATCATGCCAGTTCAGCTACTGGTATTTAATAGAAGAAATCATACTATTAGGCTGGTGAATAAGTTGGCATCGTTTTTACCGAAGACTTTTATTTAGACAAAAAACAATCATTATATCAAAGTTAATCAATTATATATTCGACGTTCCTGTTTGCAACCTCTTCCCACTTCCCGACTAATTTGTTGATGCTGTTTCCACCCAAAATCGCCTGGTTTGGTGTCAAATAAGTTGTTGATTTGTTATCGAATGTAACGTCCTTCATACGGTTTGGCAGGGAGCTGAAAAGACGGTAATCGGTCGGTGGAAGGTCCGTAGAATACGGCGGATGCTGAATGACCTCTCAATCGAGCTCTTGCAGTGCCTCTTTGACGACTGGTGCAACATGGGGTTGTCGTGAAGGAGTATGGTTTGACCATATCGATCAGGTCTTTTCAGTCGAATAGCGTCATTCACGCGGGGTAGCGTGGCATTCTTTTCGAGCATTTCCCAGTGCACCCCAGTGCCCTCTCAGCCCCACCAAACACATATCATGATCTTCTTTAAATGAAGATCTGGCTTAACTCTCAGCTTCCGCGTATCTCTTGTAGCCACCAACTCAATTCTTTGCTTCATTATTGATGTATAGGCACCATTTTTCATCTCCCGTGACAATTCGGTAAAAAAAGCGCTGTTTATGATGGCTTCGTGTTGCTCGATGACGGGCGAGATGCTGACAAGCAATTTAAAGACGACTTTCTTTGTTTTTTTGTTGAGCTCGTGAGGCACCCTGGCTCTAAATTTTTCGGTAAATCCAATTGAGTGAAGATGACTGAGAATCGTTTTATTTCCCGACGGATTTGGCGATGGTTCTCCTTCAAAAGAGATTTTGAGAAATCTTCATCGAATTCAGAAGTGCTTCCGCTGTGAGACATGTCATTGACGTCAAAGTCGTCATTTTTGAGCTATCCGGTTCCGTGCTGTAGACTCGCCTATGGCACCTTCTCCATACACGTCGCAAATATCCCAGTCTACTTCGGCATCTTTTTGCCCTCGATGAAGAGCAGGTTGATTTTTGCTTCTGGGTATTCCATTTCTAAGCCTCAAAAATTAAGTAACTCAAAAATACAATACAATTAACATAGTTTTGTAGAGCAAAAAGAGTTCTATCGAATGAATGCTTACCATTTTATAAAAACGCTATGAACTTATTACCCAACCCAATAAAATTAATCAGCCTCAGAAATTCAAAACAGTTAATGGAAGCACTGATTACGTCATAAAAAAGATAAAGACTGCATTAAACAACAGCTTTCATGGGTCTTTAAACTATAAGTAACTAAAGTGATGCTTTAAATTTCAAGTGACTCTTCAAATTTTATCGGCAAGTTCATTCATTTTGCACTCCAACCGATAAAGTTTGAAGAGTCACTTCAAATTTCAAGTGTCACTTTAGTTATTTTAAAGACCCATGAGAGCATGGGTACTACCAACAGACATGATTAATCGGATTCCATACTCAAGTTTTGAATGAACTTAAGGCTTGCAAGAAACTTTCTGGTATACAGATCTTTGAAATCCTTTGAGAAGCAGTGCAAAGTGCTAGATGATTTTAAACCATAGGAAGGGCATGACATTTTAACTGGTATTTTGTGCTGATGCCTGGCCGAACAGCACCACTTTCTAACATGGAAAAAGATAGAACGCGAACTGGTTAAGCTGAAAAGTGAACTGGTAGTATTCTAGTTCACATCTGATTAAGTTCCCTGCAGGGTCTTTAAAGTTCATATGCACATATACATACAAGCATACTCATACACATATATATGTATCAACATTAGCATCTTTCAACCGAAACAATTATAATACTACCGAATTATTCACCTCCCATCTCCTACGGTCAGTAGAGACTAAAGTGAACTTTGTTTATCCGCATACATTCAGACATACACACATACATACATGCACATGTATGTAAAAATGTGTTTACTTAATTGCCAACATCAGCGATAATTTAGTAAGGTAATCATTTTTGCATTATTTCGAAATTTTATCACAAATATAAAGCAAAGCAATAAAAATAAAAAAACAAAAAAAAATTATACCAGTAAAATAATAAAAAAATCTAAGCTAAGAAATTAAGCCAAAAGTACCCCCATTTAGCAAATCCAAATTAGTTTTACTAACTTTTTTTTCAGTAAGCATTTAAGAAAACATATGCACAAGTCAAATTACAGCGAATCACGCAATACATACCCAGCAGGAAATAATCTGAATTGGAGCAAGAAAGTTTTTTCTTCAGAAGTAGTGCAATTCTGAGAAACGCAATCACTTAACCACCCAGATTTGCGATAAGGCCGCTTAGTTTTTCGCAGCTGTCACGTGTGAATAAGGAGATTTAGGCAGAGAAAAACAACGCAAATATTTAAATTAAAGTTTTACGAGTGCATAAACGATTTGAAAATACAGTTAGCTTTGTTGAAGTTGGCTGGAGAGTCCAAATATTTGAAACCGCTGTATAGCTTTCCTTTTGGTTTATTGGAGAAAATAAGTTTTGAGCGACTAAAGCCCTTTTTTTACTCCGCTAAGTTTAGTGAAATACTGAGCACAATTTTTGTATGGTCGCGTAGGGTCCATATTCTGCATATACATATGTACATACAAATATTAGTTTAATGAGAAGAAATAAGTGTGCAAAAAATTAGCACGCCAAGCAATTTGACCTTCAAAGTAATATAAAATTACATGTGCGTGGTAGTGAGTGTCGTAAAAGAGATGTGGGAGGTTAACCCCTCATTTCATATATAGGTATGTATATAAATAACTATTACACAGGTGTTTTTTTTTCATATAAAAAAATATCGAGCATTATATAGAGTTATTCATTCCGAGGCTTATTTGGTATGGTTTCGTTGATAGATTTGAGTTTAAGGTTGACAGGTTATCAGCCTACTTCTCCGATTCTGGTGTCGAGTTGACGGCTTTACACCTCAGACGTGCTGCGAGCTTTGTTGCCTTTGTTGTTTGCCTCCATATAGTACTTCGCATTTTCTGGCCCAACACCATATCCAACGAAAACTTATCAGCTATGAAGAACCACACTACAATGCGAATGGAAATACTCAAAAGAAAGTGGGGGCAGCTTGGACACATTTTAAGAAGACATCCGAAACCTCGAGAAGAACATTGGAAACGGAAACAGCAAAGACAAACAAAAGTTGGAACGAACTAAAGAGGCTGGCGTTCGACAGAAATTAATGGAGGATGCTCTCTTGTGGCCTTTGTGCTCCCGCGGAACCATAGGTATTTATAAAGCGTTTTTCAGTAAGAGCGCTTCAACTTTTTTTTTTAATAAAACACAAACGGTTTGACTTTTTTAACTAATTTTTTTTATTATCGAGTTTGAACATATACATTTAAGTATGAAATTCAATTTCTTTTGCATGACCACCGCGTGCACATTTTACGAAGTCCAATCGTTGAACCCAATTTTCGACCACTCTTTTGCATAAATCGGCCGAAATTCCAGTAATTTCGCGTTCAATATTGGCTCTGAGCTCACAAATCGTCGCCGGCTTGTTACTGTAGACCAATGACTTCACATAACTCCAAAGAAAATAGTCTAGAGGCGTCAAATCACACGAGCGCGGCGGCCCCGTCCTGTTTAAACCACATTCATACCATTCATACCATTCAATTGCGACCAAAAATAATCGTTTATCATGTCGCGGTATCGATTTCCATTCATAGTAACGTGGCGATCGTTCTCGTCAACGAAAAAGTGATTTTTTCGGGATGCAACGGTGCCTCATGAATCACGTGTGGATTACTTTCTGCCCAGTAACGTATATTTTGCTTGTTGACAAAGCCATTGAGCCAAAAGTGAGCTTCATCACTGAAGATGATTTTTTGGAAAATCTGCTCTTAAAGTAGCAGCAACAGAACGATTATTTTCATAAAAAAATTGCACGATTTGCAATCGTTGGTCAAGTGTGTAGCGTTCCATGATGAAATGTATACTAATGAAGTTTACAAATGACAAGCGAAAAATAAAAAATATTGCGTCGTTCGCCCTCCCTATCGGAAAAAAGTTGAAGCGCACCTATTGAAAAACGCAATATATATATGGAGTCTGCAGATCGCACTTTCTGTGCCATTGTCCTGCTCTAAGCAGACGTATGTCGATTCACCATTTTAGGTAGACAATTTTTTGATCAGTTGAAAGATCACTGTACTGTAGATATCTTCTAAATTTTCGAAAAGTTCACACTGGTTTTAAGAGAGAAAAGGGCAAGTTTCATACGCGGCATTAACAATAGGTACAACCTAACCTAACCAGTGTATGGTGAAAACACATAAGACCGTCAGTAAAAAACAGTTTCAAAAATTCTGATTTTGAGTAACTTCCAACTTACACTTTATTATACCCAAATTTATTGGGCTTTAAAACTGCCTACTCGTTTTCCAAAATTTGCGATTAAAAAGTGTGAAACTTTTAAGAAAATTTGTTGAATTTTTTTGTCTGTACGAAGTTTGAAACTTGGATTTAAATTGATTTTATACGAAAATGAACTAAATTTTCGTTAAAAAAAAAACTAAAATTAAATAAGGAATAAATAAATTGTCAAAAGTTGTCAATAAATCCCGCTGCTATAGTTATTTAACGCTTCATAATTGCATTTCAATTTGGCTGCAATTTTCACACCTCATCTTTAATCGTAATAGAAAAACACCTGCAAACATTATTAAAGGAGGAAGGGAAAAAAAGTTTAAGTATGAAACCTCATTTGCAACGCTTATTTTCGGGTCTCAATAAAATTATATGGTCTCGACCATGACCTTTTAGTAAATATAAGAAAAATGTCTGTATATATGAATTTAATCGCAGGCGAATGGGAATGAAGCCTTGGTGGTAAGCCCGCCGGTTTGAAAAACTTTCCACTCCCTGCATGCAATTTAGCACACTCTACTTTAAATACACACATAGGTATATCGAGATAGAAAGCGGCAGAAGGCGGTCCTTTACCTGCAATTTCAATGAAATCTTGCAAACTTTAGTTTTACTATACTTAAGTAATAAATTCATGCGGTTAGGCGTTAATCCTAGTTCTAGTTTACACGAAATTGCTCATATTTAAATATATTTATATAAAAGGCTTTTCATGGCAAAAATTCCACTGTGGACTCCAAAACCAGGCCAACTGAGTGACATTCACTCAGCTACGATGGCCGTCTCATAAAACAATCTGCCATTTGAAGTCAATATAAAAATGTAGGTTAACCATTTGAAAACTACATCAAGACACGCACCACAAATTACGGAAGAAGCTCGGCCAGAGTCCTAATGAAGGACATTTTTAGTGAAAATTTGAAAAATAAATATCTATAATCGAAAATTTTTCTACAGAGCGATATCATTGACTTGACCTGTAGTAATTTTGATATTATCGTCAATTCTTAAAATGAAATATATTCGGTTCTGCAGCCAATATGGCAATGGTGCCAAGCGCTGTAACCTAACTATTCAATTTTATAATTTAATATAATTTCAATTCAATAAATAAATAAAAAAGAAATATTCAGTTCTTTATAAAAATTAAAAAATATATATATATATAAGTACTAATATATAAAATATATCAAATATACTTTAAAAAATTTTTTTTCAGAAAAAAGTTGTATTTTTCGCTCAAAATATTTTCAATTTAGTATTATTTATATTTATTATAATTATTTTAGTATTTAATTTTTCAAAAATGGTACAAAACAATTTTTTTCCTAATAGTTTTTAAAAAAAATATTTTTTTTTTAATTGAAAATAATATTCAAAGGATTCAAGTACTTTTAAAATGAAATACTGTTGTAGAACCGAACTCCTTATCCTCACTATCTGACGTGGAACTCTCAGGGCCTGACTTATCTCCCAGTAACGCGGCCAAATACGGTGACTTCTCTACAACCGTCAACCTAATGAAATACATAACAGATAATTTTTTTTTTTTTACTTTCATCAAGGTCGTAAATTTATACCGAAATACTAATTTTATATAAGTTTACGAATTCTTGCTCAGATAGTTCTTCCATTTTCTTCTCAATTGGGTTTTTTTTTAGTCACACTGAAATCGTCTACATTTCTCACCTACGCAACGAATACTAAATGAAATATACGCCAACGACGCGGTCCCATTACAACCCAGGTACCTTATGATGTCAGTTCTTGACGTCATAGGGCTCGGGTAGTCGCACATCTCCCTACCATTTTTAGGGGAGCGTGTGACTACCTGAAAACCTGGTACGTTATAAGAATAGACCTGGGAAAATGCCAATAAAAAATATTTGAAAAATACTGTACTTGTTCAAAAAGCTACAGATTTTTCAATTATACATATGTATATTAACAATAAAAAAAACCGTGGGTACCAGTAAATACGCATATACGCATTTTATATAAGGTGGGTACCCGGGTACCCCGGTTATAGAACAATGTCGAAAAAGTTCGCTATAAACAAGGGGGTTAAGCTTTGAATAAATTCCATGCAATTTTGAATGCGTGCCAGAGAAATGAATTTCCAAGCAAGCTACAATCCACAGGTATGACATCCACCACTACGCCCACAGTTAAATAAGATAGATAACCCAACATTGAGATACTATGTAGATTTGTCTCAGCCATGGTGAAAAGAAATCAGAAGGTGTGGCCAAGATTCTCAGCGAATTTGAAAGTATCATCTTATTAGTTCACGTCACCAGGGTGAGTGTGTGAAATGGGAAGGCAAAGCTCTGCAGCTGAGTCCCCGATGACGAAAAGCCGAATTTACTCTCACAATTCTGTTTTCCACGACAGCAGATTGGCTAAGCCTGGTAATGTATCATCATTAAGCCTCATCTTCAGTATTCTATCCATCGTGAATGTGTTTACACAAGCGAGAAGTACCGCATTCGAAAGAGAAGGCATCATAGGAGAAGGCAAACAGGTGGTGGGCGCTGGCGATTGGCACATGCATTTTTCTTCTAAAGTCGTGGCAGTCTCGTTATTTAATAGCCACATCTGCTGGGCAAGTAAATACCAAGTAACTCAAGGAAATTTATGAGTCCTGCTTTGATTGCATGGCGAAAAAAATTACACAAAAAAATCAAAACTATTCAATTGTAATTTGTAACTGTTATAAAAGGTAAACATGAAAATTAATTTTGTTCCGCGTTTCTTGTGCAAACCTATTTCGATTTGCTACACCTGAATACGTACATACATATGTATGTAGATTTGTAGGGCATAACGAAAAGTTACAAAAATATAAAGACCGAAAACCGCAACTCATTTCAAAGCTGCTTAAGTTTGTTACAAGTAATTTAATGTCATGCTAGTTGTTTTTGTTTCTGTTTTTTTGAGCATTAGTTACACTCCCTAATGAACGCTAATTACTTCAAATTTTATTTATGTATGTAGCTTTTCATTTCACATGCACATACATACATACATTTGTGAACGACTATGTATTGGTAAATTACTTCCGTTTAAGTTTGATGGCTTTATTTTTTTTGTATTTGCTTGAGAGCATAGAAGAGTGTGTGGGAGTCTTTGGTACAAAAAAAAATGATTCTCACTACAGCTTTTTACAATTTATTTACCGTTGGTCAATGTTAACGTTGTGTTGACTAGAATCGCAATTTGTAGTTTCTTGAAGTTAATACTGAGACTTTTTTCCACTGTGACTTTTTACGCCTTTTTTATTTTCTTGTGTTTTTGATTTTTGCATTATTGTGGTACCTGGTTTGCTAAGCTACCGGGCTAGGAAGACCTTTGCGTAATAATGCAAACAATCAAGCGGCTAGAATGGTAACGAGTCGCCAAAATATGCCAAGTAGTCCAAAGTGCCCAAGCTCACGAATTTGAACTCGCAAATCTTTCTGAAACTAAAACAAAAAAAAAAACTCTCTGATTTCTGCAGTTTCACATTTTGGGATCAACCTTATCACTTTTGTCAATCCTGACTTTTATATTTAATTGACCGAATTTATAAATAACTAATGAATATTTATGCACAAGCGATCATAGACGAAATAATACGATTCACTCGCGAATGTGAATCAACAAATAAATATCGCATTTCCAAAGATTAACAAAAATAATCGCATGTTCTCATTCTGTTGATGTTTGCATACAATTTCATTAGATACACACACTCATATATACACACTTACTCACTTACTTACTTGTATATTTTTGTTTTTATACGTGTTGTTGTAAATATTGACACAGTCACATAAATCTCATATTTTCGATTTCGTGAATATTTCCAAACTGATGCACAATGGATGCAGTGTGTAATACGAGGCGAATTCATGGAAGGAGAGCTCTCTTGTGCAACAATAACATTTACATATATCTAATTTGTCTTTGCAATTTGATAGTTGAATTATCAAAATTTCAATGAGAATGTAAACGAACAAATAACGCAACAACAAATAAGCAGGGTACTTTGAAATTCCAACCTGCAAATCTTAAGACGAAAAAAAGAACAAATCAGCTGCTATAGCGATCATTGCGAGATTCTTGGTGTGATACATATTTACATAGTTATCAAAAAACAAAAAAGCAAAAAAAAAAAAGAGTATTAGCAAAGAAAATTGCAAAATCGCAATAAATTCACTTTCTCGATATTCCGCTAAAATAGAGCTGGAAACTCATGCGTGTCGAGCTTGCGGCAAAAAGTGTAGAAAAGTCAACGGGGTAGGCGGCATGCATGCACGGTTTAGCGAAATCGAGTGGTTTTTTGACGTTTCACTTTCATCGTATGCACATTTTCGTATTTTTATTCAAGTGCACTTTCGGCGCGCACTCAACGAAAATCGTCCGCTTAAACGTCAAAAAAACACGCAAGGAAAGCCGCAAATCGGAAAGTCATCGGGTAAATGCACAAGGATTTTCGCAGACTTCTTTAAAAGAGCATGTGCAAAAAGCACAGGGTGTAAAGTCTGCATGTAAATTGACTCTAAATCTTCTAACAAAAACAATTTATTTTCTTTTGTTTTTAATTTCAAATTAATATGTTATGAATTATTTTGATTATCATTACTATTATAAGTTAGGATTATTATAAGTTATTCTGGTAATGCCAAGTGAACAATTTTTTTCTTAGTGTTTACAGGAAATGCGGCCCTAATAATTGAATTTTGAAAAGTAAGAAATTGAAAATAAAATTTAACAAAATATTTGTAAAACGCTGGTTTTTGTATATATTGAAAAAATTTAATAAAATATTTCTTTTATTAGACAGGGTGGACCACCTGACGTTTGGAATATTAAATATCAATTTTTTTTTAAGTTCTTGTTTTTTTAATTTCAGAGCAGAAAACAGCTTAGTTTTAGAGAAGAAGTTAAGTTTTTGAGTAGATATTTACGAAAGGAGTCGCTTTTCGCTTATCTATTTGACTGATGAACGCTTGCTTGAAGATGTATATTTTCAACAAAAAAACATCTTTTCTGGTGAAGTCCATTTTCTTATAAATTCTTCGAAGTTAATCTTGTCTTTGACTAACTTTTTTACAAGATTAAATAAAAAAAAAAAATTCAATGATGAAAATCTTCATTTTAAGCTTTTCGCCCTCTACTGCTTGCCTGTTTGCAAACATCAGCTGTCGAATAACGTCGACGCCATTTACATAAATTATAAATCTTCCGCTAGGGGTGCCTTTACAAGAGTTTGAGCTTGAAGGAGCTGCAGGAAAATGTTTAAAAATTCAAAATAATGAGATTTTTAATACTTGAACGATTAAACAAAATTTCGAATTTTAAGAATCATTAGCGATATATTTTCCCACAGTTTTCCTTGTCTGTCTCGTACACCGCTTGCAAAAGTTAAAAATCTTTGGATAAAAAAAATGATAATTGGCCCTTACACTTCTGGAAGGTGTTCGACCGATCTCCTCCTCCTACTTGTGGCGTGCGTCTTGATATTGTTCCACAAATGGAGTCGACTCCTAACTTTAAATGGGTTTTTATGAAGAACTTTTTTCATGACAGAAATACACTCGGAGGTTTACCATTGCCTGCCGAGGGGCGGCCGCTATTAGAAAAAAACGTTTCTTTACTTTGGTGTTTCATGCAGGAATATTCGAACCTACGCACTCCCGAAAACTAGTCACGCACCATACCATTCGGCTACGGCGACCGCCAAAAATATATTCCGATAAAGTGATTAATTTTGCGCCACCTTATACATTTCCAATTTTGGCAACAAAATCTAGTACATTTGGCAGCCTTTATCAACCATGCCCACCTTTAATATAACAGTGCTTTTGAAAGTTTTCAAAAATGTGATGCTTTCGTTACTAACAAAGGAAAAGTGTTTAAAGGCCCTAAAAGTCAAGATACCATAAGAAGAATTGCGCATAAAAAACAAAAAAATTGCGAATTCAAAATTAAAAAATTGTGAATAATAAAAAAATTCAAAAAATAGCACCTACCTTCAAGTACCCTAATAGGCGATATCTACTGCTATTATTAAATTGTAACAAATATACGTACATGTGTGTGTAAAATAATTACCCTCAAATATTCAAATACATACATACGTATGTGTGTAGGCTTAAGAGAACTTTTTAAGTGGATTTGTATAAATTTCAGTTTACTTACCGTGACACTCAATTGATTCAATTAATTTTATATGAATGTTCATTTTCGATGCGAATTCAATTGCCTCATGTGGACAAGGCGTCCGCCCTGTGGCACTAATGCTCGTTAGTTTAACGGTCTCAATACTGCTGGTGTGTATTTTCACCTACACGTTGCGATTTCACGACCAGACGACGCCGTCCGCGACGTTGATGAAGGCGATAGGAACTACAATAAAAATCTAAAGCAAAATTTATGCTTGACACGCAATCTACACTTCAATAACTTTTTTTTATCGCACTAACTCTTATGTATGTAAAAATGTTTTTGAGTGTGAGCAAAACCATTTATGTATGTGTATCGCAGACGCATGAGCGTGTTGAACGCGTGTGGATTAATTTACGCACACTTTGTTCGCTCCGTTGGTGGCGCTTAACTCACCTGCTGGTGTTACAAATATTCAATTACAATAATATTGCCCTACGCCAATTTGCAAACATTTCTACGTACTTAGATGCCATGAAACATACATACATACATACATCTGAATTTGCGGTGGGAATTAGTTTTCTTAGATTGAGCAAAAACTCGATAGGCGTTTTGAGCTGTTACTAAGAACCACCATTTTATGATGTTGAAAACAAAACCATGAATAAAATAATAAATCAGTTTGGAATATTATTTATTGTTTATATATTCATAAAATAAAATATAGTCTCTGAAGGGCATCCGCATCTAAAAAATCGTCTTCAAATTATTTAATCGTCCCGATTAGAACAGCTTTTGCACTTGAAATTTACTTCTGTAATATCTGAACGTCAGTTGTTCGTCTATACCGTACGCCTATGGAACAAACTAGTCCTTAAGCTCAGGACTACTAAAGATACATCGCGGTCTAAAATAGCCTTATCTAAATACTATTCAGATTAATATATAATTTGTACTATTTAACAATTGAGAAGAAAAAGTTTTTTCTAATAGCGGTCGCCTCTCGGCAGGCAATGGCAAACCTCCGAGTGTATTTCTGCCATGAAAATGCTAAATATCTGCCTTTTGAAGTCGGCTTGAAACTGTAGGTCCCTCCATTTGTGGAACAACATCAAGACGTACACCACAAATAGGAGGAGGAGCTCTGCCAAACATCCTAAGTTCTCGCTGTGTTTTTGATGAAAATACAACTTTATTCTGAAAAAATGGTCACAACTGAATCATTAAATGGAACTGCTGGTCAGCTAGACCATGTGCCATCGATCGGAACAGGTGATAATCGGACGGCGCAATATCTGGAGAATATGGCGGGTGGGGTAGGATTTCCCATTTCAGTGTTTCCAGGTAGGTTTTAGCGGGTTTAGCAACGTGAGGCCGAGCGTTGTTATGCTGTAGACTCACTTTTTCATGCCTCTACGCGTATTGCGGCCGATTCTCGCGCAGTGCTCGACTCAATCGCATCAATTGAAGTGGATACCGATCCCCAGTAATGGTTTCGTTTGGTTTTAATAGTTCATAATAAATAACACCAACTTGGTCCCACCAAATACATAGCATAACCTTCGCAGCGTGAATATTCGGCCGAGGCGTCGACGTAGAAGCATGACCGGCCAGTCCCCATGACTTTCATTTCTTTGGATTGCTGTAATGAATCCATTTTTCATCATCCGTCGCGATGCGATGAAGAAAACCCTTTCTTTTTTGCCGCTGGAGAAAAAACGACGTTCAACGTCCCTTGTTTTTAACTCGTAAGGAACCCAAGTTCCCTGTTTCTCAATCATTCCCAAAGCATGTGATCGCTTGGAAATGGATTGGCGGGTAACTCCTAATACTGAAGCAAGCTCTTCTTGCGTTTGACATGGCTCCTCATTGAGCAATGCCTCCAATTCAGCGTCTTCGAAGGTTTTTGGCCTTCCCTCACGCGGACGGTCGTTAACATTAAAATCACCGTCTTTGAAGCGACGGAACCAATCTCGGCATGTTGGTTCACTTAAAGCAGCATCTCCATAAACTTTTTGTAGCTCTTGATGAGTTACGTTTTTTCCGAACGAAAGGGGAAAATCAACGCTTCCCGCAAATGACGATTATTCGGCATAAAATCAGACATTTTATATGATATGATACCAAAACAAAATCACTAATGTGTCGAAGCAGTTTGTCTATAGCTTGGTTTATGACGTTTAGGTTATGTTAGAATCGACTAGCACACACTACTGGCGGCATTTTTTGACAAACGGGGGGAACTTAGTTGTTGTCATGATCCCGATTACTTCAGCTAAACAACTGATTTCTTCAAATTCTCTGAGAGCTGATTAACGGCCTGATATTGGCCACACCTTCTGCATTTTTGTCATCATGCTTTGCAAGTATGTAGATGGTGCATGTTTTCGAATTGACTATGTTAAACCCTCTTGAACTTGAATTGAATTTGAAAAGGTCGAGCCAAGGAGCACCAGGAGATTTGGTGGCTCCTAAAACACTCAGGCTAAAGAGCCCATTGTATTTGAAGCTCTGGAAAGGGGGTAGATAGTCAAGGAGGGAGGGAGAAAAGTATCAGAGAAAGAGATAGGAAAGAATAGAGACAGAGATAGAGATAGTTAGTCCTGTGAGAATTTTCCAGATTCTTTGGCAAATCTGTAAATATCCTCCAGTTTTAGCGAACGAATATTACTCATTCTCATGACATCGGAACCCAATACTCGTAGCCTTGCTCTAGCAAAGGCAGGACACTCACAGAGAAAGTGCTCAGTGCTATTCGCCTCCTCCAAACATGACAGGCATACCGGGTTCTTGATGATTCCAATGGCGGGTTGTGTCCTGTAATGATGCCGACCATCAACCGAACGTCTTTCCTCCTAAGTTTTAGTAGAAAGTTTGACAGTTTTCTGTTCGGACTTGTCACAAAACGCTTTGCAGTTCTGCAGCGTTCCAGACCGGACCATCGCTCTTTATGTAGATTGCCTACATAATCGCTGATCCAATTCTTGATTCCTGCGGGACTGATTCCGATTATTGGCTCTGGCCCCTGTGGGGGCACCGCTGATCCACGGTTGGCCAATTCGTCCCGGAACCCATATAAGTACAAGCCTGTTTTGTCTTGCGACAGAATTAAGCTTCTTCTTACATTCTTGAACAATCTTTAAGGTTTGCTTCGCGTTCTCCAGGGCCTTCAATGCAGCCTGACTGTCACTGAAGACTCCAATCTGTTTCCCGCTCCACCCTCTTACTAGTATATTTGTATATCAAACAATTTTTAAATTTTTATTTTGGATTAGACGCTACTTGCTTTCACTAAGATTTTATTCCGAATCTTTTCCTATTCCTACCTTTAAGTTGAAAAAATTTATAAAATATTCCAGGACTCATGTCAACTAGTCCCGAGACTCCTAGGTTTACATTCTTAATTTAGACCCTGCAGACTGGTATGGTTCTAGTGTTTTTCTGGACAATACCAACTTATTATTTTGTATTACTTATATAATTATAAAGGGTCTTTCGAAAGACTCGCCCTAGATGTTGTTTTAAAATAAAACATGTAAAAATTTAGATTCTTTCAGGTTTCACTATTTTTATTCAAACACGGCTAATAACAATTAAATGTGAAAATTTGTATTTGAATGAATATTTAAATGTTCATCATGAGCAGGTCTATGGTAAAATGAATGCCTAAATGCCTAAATGTTAAGAACGTAGAGACTTTGATGCTGCAGCAACATTTTGCGCTTCAGCAGCATTATTATCAACATAACATCCAATTTTTGGTCTACCAACCCTTTTTTCTCGACAGAACCAGTTTCTTGAAATTTTTTCAGCACACTTTGAATTGTCAACTCATACGAACGATTATTTCCATAAAAAAATCACGAATTTTGCGATATGTTGTTCTTATAAATCGACCATTTTCATGGTAAGTTTCAATAATTTTAACGCGTGGTTCTATCGTGTAAAATTGTATATCTGCCTACTTGACAAATATCAAAGATTACCTAAAAAAAGGAGCCCTTTAGGAGTTTTTCACTACTCCCATCTTGGGGTCACTTTTGAAAACCCCTTTATTTTTTTCCTTTTCCGGAAATTCCATAGTAAAATTGTGTTATATAAAAATTTTACTATCAGCCTTCTCAACAATCAGCCTTTAATTCTACATAAATATTTCAACGCTGTTTCCACGACTAGAAGCATTCTTGCTGATTCATTAAGTACCAAGGTTACAGCTCTTTCGTCTGTTCTTTTCGTCATGACAATTCCTCATGAGGTGTGACTTCACTCGCACACAATCGCTAAAAATGCTTGCACAATGAACAAGGAATGTCATGGTGCCAGTTTCCAGCCGTGCTCGTTAAGTTCGATTTGCGAAAATGTTGAATAATGCGAGCCCGAAATCGATTCAAGACTTCTTCATAGAAGTGTCTCAAATGTCTAGGTCTCCTCTCTAATAATTGCCCGACTCATCCAATCTCTGCAGGTGACTCTAAATGTCACTTTTGCAGCGTCTGTAAAATCTGTTAGTTTTATTTATTTTAACCTTTCCTTATTGGGAAATTCTATACTCATGAAATTTTGTTTCTTTTCATAGGAGATGCGCTCATCCACCGCCTAAAACTTGTTCTCATAAGCGCTAATGGCTCTTTCAATAATTTTTCCTATCTTTTAGTATTAAAATAGTAATGAGTGTCTTAAGCGCCTTTTTCCATAAAGGTACTCGGTATAAGTTCTGCATAGCTCCAGACAAGATGAAAATTCCGCGGTGCAAAAATCTTGAATCCTTTTTGCTTCAACAAATACAATTTTCTAAGCTATATCCGCTTTCATAAAGCCCATTATACTTTCTCAACCAATCAATAACTATCCAGTAACGCCTTCGCGCATATTTTTGCAGTGCACAGTGGGCTAGGAGATCCCTTTAACAGACAAAAATTCGTAATTCTCAGAAAGCGAAGAATTTTTAAATGTCAAAAATTGCGATAAAATCACAGTTCGTTCGGACGACTTGGAAAATTGAAATTCACATTTGAAAAAGGCGCGCCAAGAAGCACCGAGAGAATGGAAACTCCTAAAACACTCAGGCTAAAAGCCCATTATATTCGAAGCTGTGGAAAGTAAAAGGGTTGATAGTCAAGGAGGAAAGGAGAGAAGTGACAGAGAGCAAGATATAGGATAGAATAGAGACAGAGACAGAAATAGCAAGACTGTGATAATTTTCTAGATTCTTTGGCAAATTTGAAAATATCCTCTATTTTGAGAGAACGAATTTCACACATTCCCATGGTGTCGAAACCCAAAAGTCGTAACCTTGCTTCAGCAAAGGCAGGATACTCAAAGAGAAAATGCTCAGTGCTATCCGCCTCCTTTAAGCAAGACAGGCAAATCGGGTCCTCAATGATTCCAATGGTGGTCATATGCTAACCCCATGGGTTGTGTCTTGTAATAATTCCGACCATTAACTGAACATCTTTTCCATCTTTTCCACCAAGTTTTGGAAGAAAGCCTGAGAGTTTTCTGTTCGGGCTTATCTCATACATTTTTCAGTTTTTCAGCGTTCTAGATTGGACGGAGATGTGGTCTTCCCCTTCCACGTCTCCCTTTTTGGGGTACCGTGTCGTAAATTCGTCTTGTTGGAGCGCCTTCTTTCATACGGCTGTTGTCCCGTCACCGGTACTCCTCACCAACGCCAAAGATCTTACGTGGAATTTTTGTTTTGAAGGCTCTCATCTGCTGTTAACATCGTCCATGCTTCTGCGCCATATATGACAGTTTGGTCATTTGCCTGCTGCCATAAGTAGTACCTGTTGACAAGAGTTATTTTCCATTTGATCTCCAGGCTGACGTCATTTCTGTTGTTAAGGCTGACCCTATGGTAGACAAAGTCCTTCACAACTTCGAAAAGTTGGTTGTCAACACAGTGACATATTGCTCAAGCCGCGAATATTCCTTGTGTGTTGACAGCAGGTACTTTGTTTGGCCCTCATTCATCACAAAATCCACATTGCTCGCCTCTCCCTTTGAACTGTAGTATGCCGAGCATACAGTGCGGTTGGTTTCGCCGATAACGTCGAAGCCATCGGCATGTTCTCATCCGACCATATCCTGCATAGGAGCTGATGCATGCAATTTGTCAGTTCTAAGTGTCCAGCTTTGTGTAGCTCGGCAGGAAGTTCGCCTGCTCCAGCGGCTATGTTGTTTTGAGTCACATTGACTTTTTTCAACTTTTAATCACTTTTGTTCGTTTTTTTTTGGACTCTAACCCACTGTGCACTAGCAAAACTAATTAAATTTTCTAAATATTTTCCAACTGCAATTAAAAGCAAATCTCAGAAGTGCAACGAGAAGCCGAAGCACAGCCAAAGCAAAAGCAAAAACAAAAATAAAGTCTTATAAATATAAAGCAAAAAACCTAAAAAGCAACAAAAGCTTGTGTGGATTACGGCCACTTATAAGTTATAAAAGATGGATGCAATGGCTGCACCGCTTTCTGTTGCCTTGCGACGCCAACAACTCCCTACCCTTTTCTCCCTCTCTCTCTCTCTCTCTGCTCCTTCTACCTTTCTAACATTTATCCAGTTAAGAATATCCATTTCAAAGGATGATTCCACCAGGGTAGTGGGTGGTAAGTTTTGAAAATTTATTGATGCAATAAGTGAACAACCGCCAAAGCCAAATGGGAAGCCACGCCGTGACTAGGTAGTGTGTCTGGGCGCGCAAAACTTTTATGGTTAGAAGAGGAAAACTTAAATTTGAAAACACTCGGCTTGGTGGGCATAAACTAAGTATAGATGGGTATATATGAATGCATGTATGTTTGTATGTTTGTATGTATGTATGTATGTATGTATGTATGTATGTATGCATGCAGGTGGATATACTCGAGTACCGAGTTTATGTAAGTGCTGCTACTTACGTGCCAAATATCGGTCGCCGGCTCCATTCTGTGTGCTTCGTTGAGTTGACAACGCCACAAATCCACACCGGAAACTATCGGAGACAACCTACACAAGTCGCTCAACCGACGCCGTGTCCCGTTTTAGAGAAAATTTGCAGACAAACACGCTCAATAAACTTTCCAGCAACGCTTTTAGAGGCGGCAGGAGCACAAATACATAATTCTGAAGAAAGCAGAGGGTAACATGGCTGGGAATGAAAGTTGCCACGAGTTCTATTGTTTCGTATTTATGTAGTTTTGGGCAAAGTTGTGAAAAATGGCAATGGAAACCTGCAACGTACAGCGTGTTGCACGTGGTTGTGGTAAAAATATATGAGTGGTTTCCAACCTGTGTGGGTATGCACATACACATACTTAGTTCGGGTGTGTTTGTGCGTGCATGCGTTTTGTTGGCAGTTGGAGAAATAAAGGACTGAACTCTAAGTAGTGTGAAAATTACTCAAACACTTGCGGGAATTGCATTTCGACGGAGTTCAATTAAAACAAAAACAAACAATTTTTTCGTTTCAGCAATAAAAAGTTACAAATTTATACACTTAGGTGGGCCATTATTTATTTAGTTTTTGGAAAGTGTCTTAGTAGGTCAATATGTAGGGCAGCAAATATTTTCGCTCATTACAAAAGTATCCACTGACTCGGAGGGAGGATAAAAATATATTTTTTACTACTGTTTGTGCAAGGAAAAAAATAAATCATATACGAGTTTTGTACTTGTAACGATTGCTCATAATGCATAAATATAGCGAGTCTACAGATACTTTTCAACTAAACCATAAGACAGGACAAAGATCCATAAGACAGGACAAAGATCTATCAGATCCAGAAAAAAACAGACCGACAATTACTGGATTGGACAGTATACAAACAGACAATTGACGACATTCATCGGGAGACTCTTACCACCTTCATAAGCTCCCGACCCCCAAATGCCGTCATCAAAGTCCAACTACCACCCATTGCAGACGAAGAGCTTCAACTTAGCCGAGAGTTCCGCGTAACCTTGGCACAATTACGTTCTGGATACTGTAGTAGATTAAACTCCTACCTATCCAGAATCGCAAAGTTACTGCTACAACAACAACAACAATAGTGCTATACCGGGGGAAATAAGAAAACAAGCGGCTGCACGAAGAAAAGATCTGATACAGAATTTGCAGAATCGAGTTTAAACATACAAACCTCTCAGAATTTCCTATTTTAACAAGTTGTGGAGAAGTCTATAAAAGCTGGTAGACTTACCTGCAGAGTGTCGTATCTTGTTTGTCCAAAACCCTATGTTCGCAGAAGAGGGAACTTAATCTCAGTAATGGATAGATGACTTCTCGCGGGAGTTCCAATGGGCACTGGGCGATTGGATGTGAGCTCGTCACGTTTAGAGATCCCCATAACGATTCCATAGGTGCTGTAGAGATGAACCTAATATACACATCCAAGAACGTCCGTTAGTTATCTGAGAGACCACCTTATCGATGAATTCGAATGTCTGAGCAAAGTTTTTGTCACAGGCTGTCTGAAATAGTTGAAATATTGGGGCTATTGAGGATCAGACTCGTTCTATCGTATGACGCAGAAGCTTTGACGGTGACAATAAACGATGAGACATCCCCTTGTGTTTGAGAGAAAGATTTTTGAACCTTTGTGCGTTGGCAATGGCAAGTATCGTATGAACTTTAATACGACATAGACATAGCGCAGCGAATAAAGATCCAGCGGCTTCGTTGGCTGGGCCATGTCGTCCGTATGAAAACAAACGCTCCGGCTCTGAAAGTATCCAATGCGATACCTGATAGGGGTAGCAGAGGAAAGGAAAGCCTCCTCTGCGTTGAAAAGATCAGACGGATCAGGTGGAGAAGAACTTAGCTCGCGCGCTTTTTTTAAACTCGGTCAAAATCGCTTAAGCGGTTATCGCGCCAATCAAGACGAATCATGTAAATCAGTTCGGCCTACTTCTAATTTAAAACTTAACAGAATTTAGTGTATTCATTGTAGAAAAACCGATCACTTTTGTAGAACTTAAGGAAGCCCTACGGTCTGCTAAAGGAAAAACCCCGGGACATGATAGAATATGTTACACTATATTGAAAAACGCTTCATTTGATCTAATAAGCAGACTGCTCAGGCTCTATAATAATATTTTCGTCCATGGGATATTTCCACAAAACTGGAAAAACGCCGACATAATGCCAGTTTTAAAGCCTAATAAACCAAAAGCTGACGTCAATAGCTACCGACCAATTTCTCTTCTCTCTTGCCTCAGTAAAACGTTAGAAAAAATTGTTGCAAAACGCATCATGTGGTTTGCGCTAAGGAAAAAACTTTTATCTCCTAATCAAGTAGCATTTAAATCTGGGCAAAGTACTTCAGATGTACTATTATATTTTGATCATTACTTGTCAACCGCTATTTCCAGCCGAAACCATGTCACTGTACTGGGTCTCGACTTTGAAAAAGCGTTTGATAGAATCGGCATACATGTTGTATTGAAACAACTTAAAAAATGGAACATTGGCCAAAAGATATTCAACTTCGTAAAAAGCTTTTTAACAAACCGTACTTTTCGAACTAAAGTTAACTATAAATACTCTGATAGAGTACCTCTGTACAATGGAATTGCACAGGGTTCTCCCCTATCAGTGATATTTTTTATTATTGCTTTTGATGAAATAAGTAACATTATTGAAAAATACGACGTCAAACACTCTATTTATGCTGATGATGTGTTAATATTTTCAAAGAGAAACAACTTAAACGAAATAAATAACATATTCCATAATTTACTTGATGATATATCTCTCTGGACACTTACTTCTGGAGCTAGCCTATCATATAATAAGTGCAAAACTCTGCATATATGTAAGAAAAAACCCTATTGTAATTTTAGCTTGACCTACAATGATCAGACAATAGAAAATGTTACTAACCTGAAAATATTAGGCATAATTTTTGATAAAAATCTTAGCTTTAAGGAACATTGTAAATACCTTAAATTTAAACTTAATAATAGATTAAATCTCATTAAATACTTTGCCTCAAAATATAGTAATGTTACCCAAAATTCTCTAATAAATCTAACAAAATCGTTAATAATATCTTGCATTGATTACGGTCTACCAATATATGGGCAGTGTTCAAAAGGTACCCTCGCGAACATATCAGCAATCTACCATTCAGCCGTTCGTAAAAGTCTTCGAGCTTTTCCAACCTCCCCGACAAAAAATATTTTAGCCGAAGCTGGACTCCCCGAAATGAGTGATAGAGTAAGGTATAATACACTTCGTTTAATTCCAAGGATATATTGTTCCAGTAACCCAATTATAAACAATGACTTGAAAAATGTCATCAGAAGAACCACAAAATTGAAGCGTGAATCAGCTATATACAGAGCGGTGGATGAAACCGCGAAATTCGACGTTTCCATAAAGCCCATGTTAACTTTTCAATCGAGATTCCCACCCTGGGAACTTCCTCCATCCATTTTCATCACCAGCCTACTGATGTATTCAAAACAAAACACCTCTAAACATGTTTATCAAATGCTATTCTTTCAAATCAAGAACTATTGGGATGCCAAAGGCTGGAAATTTATTTACACTGACGGCTCTAAAGAAACCGACTCAACTGCATTTGCTGTGGTATCTGATAAGGGAAGCATACTTAGGACTGGTCTTCTATTCCCACACAACTCGATATTTACTACCGAGGTGATTGCTATAAACTTCGCCATTGACTACGCCTCCTCAAATAAAGGAAAATATATAATCTGTACAGACAGTAAATCTGCCATCGCAGCTCTGTCGAGCGCAAACAGCAGAGAACCTTTAATTGACAATATTCGAAATAAATTGTCCCAGCAAAAGGCAAAAATAAAAGTTATGTGGATCCCTGGACACAGCGGAATTCTAGGCAACGAAAACGCTGATAAAGCAGCAAAAAATGTCAGCAATATCCCTACATTCTGTATCGAAACCTTCGTTAAATCCGACATTCTCAGGATAATCGATAGTATCTATCACTCAACCGTAAGGGAGAAATGGCTTACATACCAACACAGCTACAAATCCATAAATCCAGAACGACTAAAAGCAACTATTCCAACTGGAGCGACACTGCAGCAGACAAAAATCTTTACTCGACTCCGGCTAGGACACACAAATATTACTCACCAACACCTTCTAAAAGGAATGCCTGCCCCGATTTGCTCAGCATGTAACTGTCCACTGTCCATTATTCATATAATAGACTACTGCACCAAGTATAACAATGGCAGAAAAAATATCTTTAACGGCAGCAAACCTTCCGAGTTACTGAAAGAGATTTCTCTAGAAAATATGTCGAAAATTTATAATTTTATATACCAAATTGGACTAGTTTATCTTTTATAATTTTGTTTATTAATTCCCTACACATAATAATTTTTATTCTAATATTTTTTTTATAAATAAGTAAAAAATCTATTAGTATTATTTCAGGCCGATAGTCTTAGCTACTAGTGCCTTTCGTAATGTAATATAGTTATTTATAATTATATTCCTAATAAATAAATAAAAATAAATAAAATCGTCCAAGCCCAGACCACGATTAGGTTGAGAGGCACGGGCCAGGATTCTCAGAAACTTCGAGTTCATATTCATGGTAGCTGATGCACACCTACGATGGATCCAAAAATACGCTTTTTCAACCACATTCCATCAAGACGGACTGCTTGGAGAATCTGTCCAGGGATAGCTCGAAGTTGGATGGAAAGCTCGGTAGAAAGGTCAGCGGAGAGAAGATATCCATTAACTTTAAGGTGACACCTTTTGCTCCAAAAAAACAGTCGATTGACTACTCACTAGTGTAACAAGATTTAAGAAGGTATGACCATGAAGAATCAACAAGAGTCGCAACAAGATGCCGCACCAAGAGACCGACTTTAAGAGAGACACGTTGATGGAACGATCGAAATAAGTTTGGAAATGAATAACTTCCCTTTCGGTTCTAAGTGAATACATTGATTGAAGCTCACATGGGTATGAGGTTACAGATACACTGAAGGAAAATGCCTGACTGAAGAGCCATCATCGAAACGTAAGGAGGCAGTGTGCTGCTGTGTCATGCGTGGATTGAAAGCGTTCGGGGCAGTTCCTTAGATTAAAAGAGGTATTACTAGTAATATTTGTGGGTATTCTTAGCGAACATTGCAACCGTAACTAGTCACCCTACGTACATATATTATCCTTACACATCCCACTTTCCTTCTTCCATTCTACCTTTAATTGTCAAAAAAAGGCATCAAACATTATTTCCGTCCAAATAAGTTAAGTGAATCACGTGGGCAACCACCTAACCTAACCAAAGCGGCAAAGTAAATATTTGTGCAATGGGTTAGGTAGGTGAAATGTTGAAGTGAGACCTCCAACAGACAGATATCTACAGCCAGCCAGAGCTAATGGCGAAGAAAGGAGCACCCAGTGACCTTAATCGTCTAGCTGTCAAAGCCCGGACATTTACAGAGAAAGTGCTCAGCAGTCTCCTTCGCTAAAAGGTCCCCACAGCTTCTGCAGAAGCGTCAGCCTTTCTAGATATGCAAAAATTATGAAAATCTGTTGTCAAATAACAAAACTGCCTAATCTCCTCGGAAAAAGTGCTGTAAATCCCTAAATTTTGCTCTGATTGGCCGGAAATTTTGAAATATAATAGGACTATGAATAAGTTCGTGCGAAATTTGAAACTTTATTGACGTAAAATGGTTACAAATTTAATATTCAAAGTATTGTACATCGCTTACTACTACTTTTTCCCATCTTTCTGGCAATTCACGGATTCCCTTTGTGAAAAATTCGGTCGGTTTTGCCGCAATCCACGAATCGATCCATTTTTTGACTTCATCGTAATTACGGAAGTGCTGGTCAGCCAGGCCATGTTGCATCGATCGGAAGAGATAGTAATCGGATGGCGCAAGGTCTGGACTATACGGCGGGTGGGGTAGGACATCCCATTTGAGCGTTTCTAAGTATGTTTTGACCACTTGTGCAACATGTGGCCGAGCATTGTCATGTTGCAAAATAACTTTGTCGTGTCTATCGGCGTATTGCGGCCGTTTTTCTCGCAGTGCTCGGCTCAAACGCATCAATTGTCGTCGGTAGACATCCCCCGTAATCGTTTCATTCGGTTTCAGTAGCTCATAATACACAACACCCAGCTGGTCCCACCAGATACACAGCATAACCTTCAGGCCATGAATATTCTGCGCCGACGTCGATGTTGAAGCATGGCCAGGGTATCCATACGTTGCCCGACGTTTTGGATTGTCGTAATGGACCCACTTTTCATCGCCAGTCACAATTCGATGCAAAAAACCCTTTCTTTTGTGCCGTTGAAGCAGTTGTTCGCATGCCATAAAACGGCGTTCAACGTCTCTTGGCTTCAATTCATACGGCACCCAATGGCCTACCTTTCGGATCATTCCCATGGCTTTTAAACGTTTGGAAATGGTTGATTGATCAACTCCCAAAGTTTTTGCAACCTCTTCTTGCGTTTGAGCCGGATCTTGATCGAGCAATTCCTCCAATTCGGTATCCATGAACTTTGGCGGCGCACCCTCGCGTTCTTCGTCTTCCAAGCCAAAATCACCACTTTTAAAGCGTGCAAACCACTTCTGGCACGTTCGCTCAGCTAGAGCATGCTCACCATAAACTTCCACCAAGATACGATGACTTTCGGCTGCTTTTTTCTTCATATTAAAATAATGAAGAAGAATTCCCCGCAAAAACACATTATTTGGCACGAAATTCGACATTTTCAAGTGTGGTAAAAATATTGTTGTTTACGCTTCAAATAAAAAACTTATACTGACGTTTGTGCCTTACGACAGTAGCTCTCCAATGAATGTTTGGAAATGTGGATCGATGGAATAATAATCAAGTTACGCCATCTGTTGTAAAACCGCACGAACTTATTCATAGTCCTATTAACCTTCAGGTAAAAGTGTTATAACTCGCTCAGTTTTGCTCTGATTGGCTTGAAACTTCGACACGTGATTGCAGAAACGTCAACCTTTCTAAATATGCAAAAATCATGAAAATCGGTTGTCAAATAACAAAACTGCCAAACCTTTTTGGAAAAAGTGCTGATGCTTTCCATTTCAATTCAACCGGGCTATTCGGGTCATGTTCTTCGATTTCGATGTAACTTAAATATGTTGCTCTCTGGTCAAAATAATGAGACACGTATTTTTTTGTTCGCCCGAAAAAAAATTTTTCAAGAGTTATCGGCAATTTTGTTTCTCGGCTCAAACTCGATTTTTTTTAATTATATAAGGACACATTTTTTTTAAATGTCCATAACTTAGTCAAAAATGAACCGATTTGAATAATTCTGGGTTCTTACACGAGCGACTTCATGTAGAAACAATTGCAAAAAAGTAGTTGAAAATTTTTTATTTTGCAAAAAACAAAAAGTGCGAAACAGGGTTTTTACTCAAAAACAACTCATTTTAGCTACTAGGCATTCAGCTCAATTAAAGTTTGAGATGTCCTTTTGATTTGGAAAAAGTTATAAAAAAAAAAAATACACTTTTTGAAATATTGAATTTCGAAAAAATTTCAATTTTTTTTCTTTTTTGCTAAATAAAAAATTTTCAACTACTTTTTTGCAATTGTTTCTACATGAAGTCGCTCGTGTAAGTAATTACGATCATTTTGAACCCAGAATTATTAAAACTGGTTCATTTTTGACTAAGTTATGGGCATTTAAAAAAATTTTTTTCTTATATTGTATAATTAAAAAAAATCGAGTTTGAGCCGAAAAACAAAATTGCCGATAACTCTTGAAAAATTTTTTTTTTCGGGCGAGCAACATATTTCAGTTACATCGAAATCGAAGAACATGACCCGAAAAGCCCGGTTGAATTGAAATGGAAAGCATCTGATGTAACTCCCTCAATTTTGCTCTGATTGTATGCTGATCGTCCAACAATCGATAAACACAGCTACGAGTTTGGAAATTGAATGGCATGGGGTCTTCAGGACTTTCGGAGTCCTCCTTCTATTGTACTGAGGCCAAAGCGTTTTTAAACTAGCACTTGAAGAAATGCAGCTCCATATTTTCTGTGACTGAGTGGGTCACAATGGGTTAGACTATAGCATTTCGGTACACCTAAAATAGCTTCGAAAATATGCAAATTCCTACAAAATTCCACAGCAACTTTCAAAAATAACAGATTATGAAAAATTGAAGTTACTGATAAGCAATAAAAAATTCGCCATTTAAATAACTTAACTGAGTATTTTGTAACAAAGAAATGGAAAATATAAAAGAATTGAAAAAATAGGAAAGAAATGAAAAATAGAAAAGTAATGAAAAATAGAATGACATATTGATTTTAAATTTCGACAGAGAGACTCCGCACGTGCCAAATCACTTAAGGCTATTCTTTGCCCATCCTGCCTTTTGCGTTCGCTTCCGCCCATAATTTGGCTATGGTCTCACATTTTATTGCCAAGTGCTGAGTAAAAATAAATAAATAAGTGAAGTAAAATACTATGCAATAAACTTCTGATTTAATTTTTTTGTTTTTTGTGCTGTCGAAAAAAAAGTTTAAATTCGCAGAATATTGTGAAGCAAATACAGGCGGAGATAAAAGTGAGAATAAAAGCACTAAAATGTAGACGTTACTGTGATGCCAATGAGCAAAAGTTATTTCAACGTAAGTAGCCAGCAATTTGCTTATTACAATACGCGAATTATTTCGTTAATCGTAAGCGTAGAATTATAGTGAAAATAAGTGTAGAGCGTAGAGGCAGAATACGTGGCGAATTTAAAAATATATATTTTTTTAAGATAAAACTGTTTATGCTACTATTTCGAAGGTGTTCTGCTGCACTATGAATCTACTTTATTTTCGTATTTATTTTAAGTGTAAAAATAAATACTTCACCACTCTATTTTTAGATTTCATTTGAGAGCTCAACGCATCGTATGATTCAAAATCCATTCGTGTAATTACTTTTTATATAGTAAACAGGCAGACAGTCCAACTTGCTTGCCTGCAGATGCCCGACAAATTTCGAATAAAGTACCACCCAAAATAAATTGTATTACATGACAAAGAATGCGCATAGAAATGTGAGCAAAATCTTTAATCTCACAACATTACATTCGATGCATGAATTTGAAAAATTGGCGCCGGCACTGTGACAAACACACCAAACATCCCAAGGGAAGGTCAACAATCAATGCTACAACACGTAAATTAGAACACCCTGCGGGGTAAAAGTGCGCGGGGCGTATAAATAAATGCATAAATAAGATTTGAACAAATTTGCACAAAATTTATGAGCAGCGTCCGTCTATTTTTAGTCACACAAAGCAGAGAATTGCATAAAAATCTATTTTTAGCAAAAACCTTTTACAAATATATGTAAATGTGTGTGTGTGTGTGTGAAGTGTGAAATGGATATGTTCCTTTGATAGTTTGATTGCAATTTGTGCGCGAAATTGCTTCCCGCCGCACAACAGCCCGAAAAAGATAAAAGTGAAAAGAAAGTTGATGAAAAGAAACTTGATGAAAAGAAAATAGAATAATACGTTTCAGAAAGTTATGTGATTTTTTTGTGTGAAAGAAATGAATTGGCACTCAGCTTTGATTTTTATGGCAACATTCAAAAGTTATGACGTCTAAACTTTTATCGAAATTGCAAGCGTTTAAGTGACAATGCACATACATACAAACATACATGCGTGCCAGCGAATAGCCCAATAAAATAATATGTGAGGTCGCGAGCCAAGCATGACGGATTACGAGATTGCGACAGCCGTGGGTGTGATTCTGGCTGTGACGTAACAATAAATAAATAATAAACAATAAACAAAAAAGCGTTGTAGGGGAATTTCGCTGGTGAGTAACAATGAAAATCAGCAACAATACAGCAATAAAATGAATAAAAATATTATAAAGGGTGACCAATTTAAAAGTATCGGATTTTAAATTGAAATAAAACAAGGAAAATTCAAAATGATTGGGCAGTCTCTATTATTTTTGTGTAGAATCATGCATGACATTGATTTTTTTTAAGATTTTTTTGTTTTCTTGTTCACTCCTCTCGGGAGCATAGGGCCTCGACAAGACTTGTCTTGGGTTGGTTTTTTCTGACAGGGTAGGTGTCCTAAGTGGTGGAAATATCTACCTGTCGTTGCTTAGGAACAACGTCTTTTTACTGTTTGGAGCGCCATCTGTGTTTCATATTTCTCTAGCAGAAGGATCGCACAGATGATTGAGGACTTCGCTAAATTTGGGTGTGTCTGCGTTATTACCGCTATTAACCACTTCCTCACTTCCTCTTGTTGGCGCCACTGATGCACAGACTAAAGATAATCCCTTTCAAATGTTGGCTGTTGGCCGCAACGGCGCCGTTTTCGGCCATCCGTAAACACCAACTTTGAGTGACTCGCTGAAGGACTTCGGTCAGTATCTCGTGAATAACTTTAGTAAAGTTCGCTGCCTATGCCTTAAGCCGATTTCCGGCATGAAAAAGTCGTTTATTATGGTGCGATAGCGCTCGCCATTGTTGTTTTCATTGGATGTGATGGCTGTTTTGGAATAAATTTCGGTTGTTCTTCAGCCCAAATACGGTAATTTTGCTTACTGACGTGGCCATTAAGCCAAAAATGGGTCTCGTCGCTGCACACCATTGGTTGGCCTGAGCGCCGATGAACATTTTTCCCAGAGCGTCAATTTTCGTAATACCTTTGTACGACTTTAGTTTGACTGTAGTGGCGTGTAATCTGTCAAAAGAACCCTATTGGAAAAAGTACCTCCAATCTGATCACCCTTTATTATTACGTCAGCAAATCAGCTAATTCTGTTACATTCACTGAGATCCAAATAGCAATCCAATGCGGCCACAAGAAATAACCGCTCAAATCAACTAAAGAAGAAATTAAGTTTGATACATTCTGTCAAAAAACTACCGGGCGGGCATAGGTCAATAAAATATAGAATGTTTACTATTCTTACAAATTTTTTGGTCTGCCTTCAAAGTGGGTCCTTCTGAAATAAAATTGGCGCTTTCGTGTTTTTTTTTGTGTGTTCGGCCGAGCTCCTCCTTCTATAGGGTGATTTTTTAAAAACTATAGAAAAGTTTTTCAAAAAAACACGCAAAATTCAGAAAAATGCATGAAATTTTTATTTAAATCGATAGTACAGTCCATATAATTTAATGTTTGAAGATTATTTCATGGAAATGTTGACCGCGACTGCGCTTCAAATGGTCCATCCGCTTATTCCAATTTTGGCATACTCTTTCCAATGTTTCGGCCGGGATCTCACATATAAATGCTTTAATGTTGTCTTCCAATGCGTTACTTGAAGCAGGCTTGTCTGAATAGACATGAGCTTCAACATAGCCCCACAAAAAATAATCTAAAGGCGTAATATCGCACGATCTGGGTAGCCAATTGGCAGGTCCCGAACGTGGAATAAAATGTTCACCGAACTGGCATGTGGCACCGTCTTGCTGAAACCACATGCCATGCAAGTTAAGCTGTTGCATTGAGGGGCAAAAAATTTGGATATCATTTCACGGTAGCGCTCACCATTCACAGTTACGTTACGATTCCCAGCATCTTTGAAGAAGTACGGTCCAATGATATCTCGAGCCCATAAACCGCACCAAACTGTGACTTTTCTGGATACATTGGTATCTCTTGTAATTCTTCTGGCTGGTCTTTACTCCAAAATCGTCAATTCTGCTTATTTACGTACCCATTGATCCAAAAATGAGCTACGTCGCTGAACACAATTTTTCTATGAAAAAGTGGATCTTCGGCCAATTTTTCAAGAGCCCATTTACCAAAAATTCTGCATTGCGGTAGGTCGTTCGGCTTGAACTCTTACACCAGCTGAAAATTTTGCAAAATTTTCCACGTTGTTGAGTAACAGAGGCCCATTTGCTGCGAACGGCAACGAATCGATAATTGATGGTCATCATTAATAGTGGCCGATACAGCTGCGATATTTTCTTCAGTTCGCACTCTACGTAAGCGTGTTGGTGGTTTGATATCCAGTAAAGTAAATTTGGCTCTAAATTTAGTCAGAATAGCTCGAATAGCCGCTTCAGTGGGTCGATTAAACTGATCATAAAATGGAAGAAGCGCGCGATAAACTTTCTTAACAGAACACGCATTTTTATAATAAAATTCAATAATTTGCAAGCGATGTTCGTTTGTAAGACGATTCATGGTTAAATTATAGACCAAACTGAAGATGTTTGACAGTGAAACAAAACACGAAACGTGCGTCAGCTGTTTAAACCAACTCTTTAAAAAGATAATAACTAAAAAGTCACCCTTTATTTGTGGTGTGTGCCTTGATGCTTTTCTACAATTTGAGGTATCTACAGTCTTATGCCGTCTCCGTATGACAGTTGGATTTTTATGAGAAGCTTTTCCAATGCATAAATACATTAGAAGGTTTGCTATTGCATGCCGAGGAGCGACGGCCATTAGAAGAAAACCTTTTACTTAATTCGTGTGTTTCATGGCCGGGGTTTCAACCCCGTGCATTTAGCGGCCGCGACTTGAGTTCATGTCACAAATTTTCTTCTATGGTTTTATCAATTAAAAAGTATGGGGTGTTTTTAGCTGTATGAGAGCTATCCATATCGATAACTATGATTTGTTAGCTGAGAATGGCTTCCTTGACCTTTCCGTTCAGAAAAATTTGGCAAGTCATCATGAATCGGTTAATGCTTCCAAAAAAAAATTAAAAAAAAAACTTGTTCGCAAAAGTTCATAGAGCAAAGTTTTGAAGAGGTCACTGAACTGTCGATTCGTCGTCGTTCTCAACTTTTTGTCCTTCCTTGTGGAACATTTTACGTAAAAATTTGGGCTTACGTGGCTATAAAATACAGCTCTTGCAAAAATTCAAGCCAAATGACTACCGTTTGTGACGCATTTGCGCCGATTGTGTTCATTTAGATTTATTATTCAGATTTACTGGAAAAATTTGTCAAACATTTAATTGATCGAATGGACCAGGAAACTTGTCGCCGCGGTGGGCATATGCCGGATATCATATTAAACTAAGAAAAAAGTAACGATCAGATCATAGTAAAAAAAAATTGGTCCAAAAATATTTTTCTTTTGTATTATCTTTTTAAGTTCTCTTAAAAAACACCCCATAGTAATTTAAACTTCAGAAAGATATAAAAACCACTTGCAGCTATTTCAGATCGTATAACTGATGATATTTATTGAGGTCTTAGCCAGCAATTCGTCCGTAATGATGCCCTTGTGCGATGATACTTTTTATGTTGCAACAATTTTTTCCCACAAATCGGACTTTCTTCATTTAATTTGCTCTTTCAAATGCTGCAAAATGCACATATAATATTTATTCAATCACAAAAGTCCATCGTTACTATTGCAAAACTGTTTATCACCGTCAGACGCCTCTACTTCATCCCACACCCCTCGCACCATCATCATCATTGCATCCACACTTTCAACTCTCTTTGAGAGGCATCTCAAACACTCACACTCAACGCATCCACTTCTCACTCTTTCGCATGATGCCACTTCTCCTCCGAGAGCCGAAACCAATGGCAAGCGGTTGAAATCACGCCACTTAGGCCCAGCAGCAACTACCCAACACAGCTGAACATGACCCGCTAACTATGGGCATATTAACTCTATAACTACAATATTCTTCATTTCTGAAAGGGGCCTTGAAATGAAAATTTAATTTTAAAAATTAGTTTTTTTAATTTAAATGACATTTTTAAGATGTTTTTCAATTTTCATTGATTTGTTCAAAATCAGTGATTATTATCTCATTTTTTAATTTTTCTCTTATAAATAATAGTTTTTTCTTAGTTGTACTATTTGCATTCAAGAATAATGTTGTTTCTTTTTTATTTTATTTATTATTTAACAAAAACATTAAAATAAATTTAATTTTTTTTGTATTTTTCGACCAGTGCATAACTATATATTTTCGAAACTAACCATTTTTGGTACACTTCGAAGCTAGATATATATTTTCATATTAGCAAAAATTGTTTGCCCTTACTAGTACTCGTACTACTCTATTTGAACAAGGCTTTATATGCCTTTTTTACTAGTTCAGAATTATGTTATATATATTTGACACAACCCAAATATTATTTAAAAGTAATGTTAAAATAAAATTGTGTTGTATTTTTCGGACCAGCGCATAATTACACATTTTTGAACTAGTCCGAAACCAACCTCGAAGCTATATATTTTTAAATTAACGTCAATTTTGCAAAATATTTCTTTCTCCTACTTTTACTATTTGAACTGGATTTTTTGCCTTTTGAAACTACAGGGTGGGCCATGCAAAATTTGCTTTTTGAATCGGCTATAAAAAAACAAACTAATCAATATTTTTTCAAACTTTTTTTTTATTTTGAAGATTGACCATTGTCATTTATGAATGAAAAATAGTATCGTTCAAATGACTGCCACGACTGGCTTTAGAGTAGGCCATTCGATCAACCCAATTTTTAAGCACATTTTCGATTGTTTGGGCTCCTTCATGAATGGCAATTTCGATTTCATGTTTTAAAGCATCAATCGTCTCTGGATGGTTCGCATAGCATTTGTCCTTAATGACTCCCCACAAAAAAAGTTCAACGGGCTTAAATCACAGCTTCGAGGTGGCCAATTGATATCGGAATTTCGGCTGATTATTCGGTTTTCAAAAACGGTAGCAAAAAGTTCGAGTGTAACTTTGGCAGTGTGACAAGTTGCACCGTCCTGTTGAAGCCAAATGTCGTCCATGTCATCCTCTTCAATTTTTGGAAACAACTCGTTGAGCATGTCACGGTAACGCTCGCCATTTACTGTTACCGCGGCTCCTCGCTCATTTTCGAAAAAAAATGGCCCGATGATGCCGCCAGACCAAAAATCGCACCAAACAGTGACTCGTTGTGGATGCATTTGCTTCTCTACAGTAACGTGTGGATTTTCCGAGCCCCAAATGCGACAATTTTGCTTATTACGGATGTGAAAATCAGAAAAGAAGAAGAAGACTCACCACTTTGGAAATAGGTTTTCAATATTTCCCAATTTTGTTCAAGCGTATAGCGTCCCATTTCGTAAATGTCAAACCTTTAAGTAAATTATGAACACATTTTACATGTCATTTGTGTTACCATTCTCAAAAAAATAGGTGGTTCAAAAAGCAAACGCTATATGGCCCACCCTGTAGTTCATAAATACGTACATATTTTAAGGTCAATTCTGAACATTATTCAGCAATAGCGTTAAAATGAAATTGTTTTGTAATTTTGGGCCTGTATATACATACATACATAACTATATATTTTCGAACTAGTACGAAACTAACCTCTTTTGGTGTACTTCGAATGTATATTTTTCAACTGTCATAAAATTGACATAAATTGCTCTCGTTTACTAGTAGTGTTTGAACATTGGTTGTTATGCCTTCTGATACTTATATATATTTGGACCAGTCCCAAACTAGTTATTTTTGAACTACTTTCGTTTTGTTTTTTTGGAGCTAATAATGTAGCTGTAAATTTAATTTTGAGTTGTTAATTTTTGAACCATCCATAAAGAATAAATTCAGGAAAAAATTTAAATAATTATCGTTTATTTTAATGTTGCCGCATTGCCGTTTCAATTGCAGTTACATTTATAGCAAGCGTAGAAACGAGCAACAGTCAGATCTAATCTGATTTTTGTTTTTTTTTGTTCTGCGAATAAAAGGTCCTATAGCTTAGGGATTTTGCGAGAATTTTTTCCTTGTTCATATCATTCGTGTGTGGTCTTTTCCTGAAAATATTTATTTATCTTCTCAGAGATGGGTACAAGATTCCTACAGGGCATATACTGCCGCTCATATCTACATCTGAGCATGCATTTGTACATAAATTGTAATAAATTGCATTTCGTTTACGATTCCGACATCATTTAGTGAATCATCGTCACCTGGTAGATATTTCTAAATTAGCTGCAAAACTGAATTCGACCTTCCTCTTTGAAAGCAAAAAACAGAAATCTTTTCAATCTTTTCATGTTGAAAGTGAAAGCATAAGAAATGTTTGCTGTTTACGCCTCATTTTGCATGCTTTGCTTTGACTTTTATGGCCAGACGAGCAGGTGTTAGTTGGACGTGAAATGGCACAAGGCTGCTTGAAATTTAGTAAAACAAGAAAAATTTCTCTGACGAAATTGTCAATTATGATAGTTGTAAATGCAATAAATTTTGAATCTGGCCAATCATTTTAGAGTCTTGTTAAATTTTCATATTTACGACTTGAAATGACAGGCACGAAGCATTAAAATATGAATTATTAATTAAATTTGTGGTGTTAATTTAAACCAAGCTTAGTAGCTGGTGACGCTCATTAATTTATGATGGATTTAATTATTGTGTAATGGTTACTATAATAAATAAAAAATAACTAAATAAATAAAGAAAGAAATAAAGAAATAAGCTTAGAGCCGAGTACAAAAGACGCCTCCACGTACTTTGCAAGACAAACCTGAATGGCAATAACCAGATCAGAGCTATCAACTCATACCTGCAATACCTGTAATTTCGTATAGTTTTGGCATAGTAAAATGTCCAAAAACTGAACTGAACAACTTGGCATGCACGATGCGGACAATAATGACTAAACATAAATGTCATCATCCTAAAAGCTCTGTGTTGATCTTTGCACTGCCTAGGAAAGAAGGAGGTAGAGGTGCAATTGACGTTGGAGCACTGCACGACAAGCTGATCCTGAAACTTAGAAATTACTTCTATGGAAAGACTGGAAACTCTGCACTTCACCATGTCGTCAGTGCAGCTGATGACACAATTACACCACTCAGAATGATGCATGAGTTTAACAGCACACCGAACAGCAACAGGAACACTACAACGAAAATGGACAAAGTTGAACAATGGTCACGAATGCCCATACATGGCGTATATTAGAACGAATTGAAAAGCTCGCATGTCGTCGCGAATCTGTCGCACTTATGGCTAATCAATACGGGAATTTGCACGGAAACAGAAAGTGCTATATTTGCTATGTAAGATGGAGTAGTACCCACGCGAAATTATGTTAAGTACATCATTAGAGAGCCCAATGCTCCGGAAGACATATGTACAGGGAAAAGTAATGAGCCTTATTTTTTTAAGCAGTTTTATTAAACCTTTTGGCTTATACAACTAATATTCTTCAAAATAGAACCCTTGAGCGTCAATACACCGCTGGTAGTGGTCCTTCCACTACAGGAAACATTTTTTAAACTCATCCGCCGGAATCGCGTTCAATTCGGCTGTCACAGTTTTTTGGATCGCCTCGATGGAGTTGAAATGCCTCCTCTTCAGCTTTCTTTTCAGGCGCGGGAACAAGAAGAAGTCCGAAGGGGACAGGTCTGGGCTGTAGGGAGGATGGGGAAGCACCGGAACCCCCATCTTGGCCAACGCAGAGGCGCAGAGGTGGTGTGCGACGGGCGACACGGTTTTTCAGCCGAAGGAGCACTTCTTTGTAAAATGCCGCGTTTACAGTGCTTCCTGGAGGTACAAACTCACTAACCCGGTTCACATCTTCATCTGTTTGCGTCGTCGAAGGCCTTCCAGATCGCTGTTCCTCTTCGACGTCCTCCCGGCCTTCCTTGAACGACTTGTGCCACCGTTTTAGCTGGGCACTGGACAGAGATTGGTCCCCGTAAGCCTCCTGGTTTCGGTACTCGTTTTGTTTAGCTTTACCCAAAATTTGATTGAGTAACGTTGCTCCAACGGTCGCTGCATTTTCGCCACTGCAAAGTCCTAACACACTTTTAAAGCAGATTTCACGCGAGGAGTGATGTTGACTGCACCGCTGTTGCCAGCGAACTGGAACCGATTTCTAGTGGAAGGGGAAGGTCCAACGATCATTTTCCCCCACCAGCCGACCGGTTGATCGCTTGGCAGACGCTCCGCGCGGGAAGGTTCATTACGGTATGTCGTAGAAGTGGTGGTCACGGTGAAACTCTAAACCATGTTCTAGCTGGGTGTACTATATTAACAAACACTTTCTACCTTAAACGGCACACCTACGACTTGCTCAAATGTACGATTTTTACCGTGAACTAGTGCATGAAGATGGACAAAACTGATGTTACCGGTCATGTCCGATCGACTGTCGCAAACCCTTCTGTCATTAAGCAGAGGGGAGTGCGGACGGCTGGTTGGACCGATGACGGGCCACTTTCTGTGGGCAAAGCACATGGAAAGGTTGGGCATCTCAGACAGTGTACTCTGCCCAGCTTGTGAAGAGGAGGATGAGACGGCGGACCACTTCCTGTGTGTCTGCCCCGCCTTCGCTCGAATCAGGTTTGAGGTCTTTGGCACTGATGTGTTAAGAAGCGACTATCTTGGCTCCTTGGCACCACAAGATCTACTCAGATTTCTTCGGAGATCGGGTAGATTTAAAGAAAATTAAAAGGGAATCCAAGTGTAGTCCAATGGACTCAATTAATGTCTGAGTGCTGCACTTGCTAGTTGTCCCGACAAAAAAAAAAAAAAAAAAAAAAAAAAGTGCATGAAGATAAGGACATGTTTCTCTATGATGACAGAACAATCCTTACGAATACCACAAGAACTCGAAATAGACCTGACAAATTTGGGGTAAATAAAAATGACAACACTGCGTTTGTCATAGACATTGGCGTCCCATTGAACAAAAAAGTTCATAAAACGTACACTGAGAAAATCTGCAAATACTCCGATTTGGGGATTGACATCAAGCGGCAGTAGAAACTCAGAAAGGTCTTTATATTGCCACTGATCATATCGGCCCACGGATTCGTTCACGTAAATGTGACGGAAAACCTCAGGAAGCTCAAATTGGAGAAGTACCTTATCTATGACCTTCAAAAGGCAGCTCGCTGAATTCCTGTCACAGCATAAGAAATTTCCGCGTACACCCTTTTTGTGTGTTTGGCCGAAGCTCCTCCTCCTATTTGTGGTGTGCGTCTTGATGTTGTTCCACAAATGGAGGGACCTACAGTTTCAAGCCGACTATGAACGGCAGATATTTTTATGAGGAGCTTTTTCATGGCAGAAGTACACTCGGACGTTTGCCATTGCCTGCCGAGGGGCGACTGCTATTAGAAAAAAATGTTCTTGCATTTTGGTCTTTTACCGAGATTCGAACCAACGTGCTCTCTTTGAAAGCAGAATAGTAGTCACGCACCAAACCATTCGGCTACGGCGGCCTCCTTCAGTAAATTAGTAATACATATTTTTTGTTACAATATTCACACCTGCACCTATTACTTCTATTTTAATTTAGAGTGACATACGATAGTAAAAACTGATTAAAACAGTGTAAATATCTGACTTGCAGCTAAGCTGACGCCAAGTTGTGTAAGTACCTCCCAAAGAATGGGATGTGTGAACAAATAATAAAAAAAAAATAAGTAAAGAAATTAAAAAAATAAATAAATAAATAGAGAAATAAATAAATAAAAGAATAAATAAATAAAAAAATAAATAAATAAATTTTAAATAAATAAAAAAATATCTCAAAATGTAAACCAAATATATAGAAGTATCTCACTTGAAGAAGTTTCTTGTTAAGTGCCACAAAATTTATTACCCAAATTTAATGCAAATCATGGTTTCTCTACGCCAGACTGCGCTTTACTTCACTTCAATTTGGCTTTTCGGTATTTGCAAATCATTTTCATTGATTCTCGCTCTAATTTGCATTCCAAGCTCCCAACTATGCCACAAAACAAAACAGCAGCTGCAACAATAACAATAAACAATGGGAAATTCCACAACCACTTGCCGCTTGCCGCTTGCCACTTACCACATGCAACTGCCACCAATAGCACAACAACCAACAAACAGCAATAAAACAACAAATCAGCAACGTCGTACGGCAGCCGCAACACGCAATTTCAAGTTGCTATCATTCTAAAGGGGGCTTGTATTGCTTGTGTTGTTGCTGTTATTTTGTGTCTTTTGCATATCTTAAATGCATTTCATTTAGCCACCAACTTTGTATGCCGTTTCGGCATTCGCTGTCTTATTGCCTTTGTTTCACACTTCTTATTTAACTGCAGTTTATTTATTTGGTTGCTGTTCGGTGTTTGTTTGCTCATTGCGGAGGTGTTGTAGTTACGCTGGGTTCAAAGTCAATGTCAGCACCACTTAACACTTTGGCCGCCTCTGACGCCCTCCCTTGTTGCTGGCGCTAATTTGGTATTCATTTTCGAATGTTTATTACGAGACAGATAAATTATTGTTAAAGAGAGGCCTTCAATGGTTGGGGAGTCGCGCTTCACACTTGTAAGGGGTGGCACAAATACAAGTTTCTTTTCTAAAAATAAACTGGGCAACACTTGATTTGCTTTATTGTATTATTTCTTCATTAGAAAGTGTAGATATTCGTATTATTTATGGAATACGGGGTTTTATTTATGTTGTTATCGCGGCTCGTTCGGCTCATTATTTAACGACCAGGTTGACGTTTGCGGACGAATGAGTAGGATGATACTCAATCTAAGGGTTTGAATGATTTCCGTATAGAAAAGGGTCTTTCAAAAGTTACGCCTAGATTTCAGTAGTGAATAATTACTATTATTGAATAGACGTTACGTTTTTTTATGTAAACTTTGATATTTTTCAAGTAGACAGAAGCACAATTTTACATGATTGAAATTATTGAATTTTATTATGAAAATGGTCCATATTTAATTCAAACAACATATTGCAAAATTCCAATTCATGAATCGACTCTTTGGTGGATATTTAAAGGAATGCCATTTTTCACTTATAATCGCTAAGAGTCGTATTTGGAATAAATAGTGAAACCTGAAAGAGTCTAAAGGTTTACTGAACCGAAACTTGAAATGCTTCCACTAAGCGGCACTGATATTGACATATGTATTTAGGAAAATGGTGCATTTCCATTTCCATATTTGAAATTTACTACAGAATGACCGAAATGAAATAATGAAATAAACATCCGATCTGTTTGGAAAACCCTATCTGTTATTCTTCTTCTTCCCTATTATTTGAGATTAGATCTTGTTGTTTACAGCGTTATTTCCCTTAAAACTAAAAATTCATATAAAGGTTGATCAATTTAGAGGTATCGGAATTAAAATTAAAATAAAATCACGAAAATTCAAATTGATTGGTAAATCTTTATCATTTTTATGATTTTAACCATAATTCCTTTCCGTAATTCTGTCATCCGTAAACACCAATTTTGAATAACTCGCTCAAGGACTTTAGTAATATTGACTTCCTACGCCTCACTCGGAGCTAGTTTATCCACAAAGCCTTTAGAATTTACATACACCCACTAATAAAAGTCCAAAGGTGTGATATGACACGATGAGGCTGACAAAATCTCAGCTCTCTAATCTAGTGGGTTCTCTCACAGGACGCAATGCGCGGGGAATGCATGCTGTGAGACTTGGAATAACCTCGAGTCCTTTTTGCGCTGGATGTATGGAGGATGAGGTGGAATCATCTCAGCACCTTCTCCTTAGCTGCCGTGCTCTGGCGGGGCTAAGATCCAGGCATCTTGGCTGGCGCTGACATTAAAAATCTGACGAATTTCATCAGCGGCACAAAGCGGTTGACGCAAACATAGTCATCGTTCGTAATACGCACGCTCCTAACCATCCCATCACCACCTTTCCCCGCCCTCTCCCTGCATCCCAGCGGTCTTTCCCTTTCACCTCACCTCCTTCATAATGGTATCACAAAGGACGAATCTTTCTTCGTACAAGTGTGCTCACTCCCTGGGCAACCATACCAACCTGACCTAACCGATTTGACACGATCTTGGTGGACAATCCACTGGTCCAAGACCAGAGACCCACTGCTGCTCACCGAAACGGGCTGTATGGGAAGTAGCGCCGTCTTGTTGGGACCAAGAGATCACGACTTGTGGAGATCACGAACATCAATTTTCGGTATCAAAAAGTCCTTTATCATAGCGCGGTAGTGTTCGCCATTCACTGTTACATTAGCGTTAGCTGAAAGAAATATGGACCGATGATTAAAAAAAAACACGAAACGATGGTTTTCAATGGATGTGATGGCTGTTCCTTAATAGCTTCAGGTTGTTGCTTAGCCCAAAATTGGTCTCATCGCTGAACAAGATTCGAGTCCCAAAATGCGCGAAGAACACAGAGCGTCAATTTTCGTAATACAATTGCACGATTTGTAAACGTTGTTAAGGCGTAAGTCTTTCCATGATGAAATGTCAAAGAATACTGAAAAAATAATGTATTTAGTCTGACAGCAGTAACGCTTGGTCTGTCAAAAAAACCCTATGGGAAGAAGTATCTTCAATCTGATCACCTTTTATTATATAAAAAACAATGATGGCGCCATCTGTGTAAAATGCTTAAATTCCTCATATTAGTCTAGTATTATTCTATTGTGAAATACGTATGGCATAGGGATGTAAATACTATAATATGATAAGTTCATTCGAAAAGTGGATTTTCCTCAGAAAATCTGAAAAATAATTGGACTGCAATACAAATTGGCATATTCGCCTGACTACGCACCCTACAACTATTATTTATTCTCCACGCATCATCTGCTGATGAAGTCATTCAAGTCGTTCAGACTGGCATCCAGGACAAAATTTCAAAAAAGGTGATTTTATAGTGGAAAATTGTGTAACGAAGCAGAAGCCAGATTTATTGATTAATAAAAAAAATGTTTCATAAAAAATGCGCGAATTCTTTGTGTTTGTAAAAAGTTCGTTTCTTTCTTAGAATAGAGAGCATTTAAATTTCTATAATATAAAAATAGTTTTGACTACTTTTTGTACCTGCTTTTAGGTGTCCATCCAAAGCCCATCACCATTACCACTAATCCTACACTCGACAGTTTAAAGCAAATATGCCCACTATCCGAAAGCCTTTTAAAGAGGCGCTGATTTTAATGCAGCTTTCGAGTTAGAATTGGCGACCAACTGCACATAAATATTCGCCAAAAAGTGATAATAAAATCAGCATGTTTTTGTAAAAGGGTAGCGAAAAGTTGTGTGAAACTTCTCCATATGCGCAAAATGAAACAATACCGGGATTTGCTTTTGTATTAGTTCATAAATTCACACATGCGGACAGGCATGTGTGTGTGTGTGTGCACAATTCAAACAAAACTCCTTTGTGCAAGCGTAAAATTTACTACAATGTTGAATAGTGTTAGTTTAGAAACTTTACAAAAATTTAATGCTCATTTTGAAAATATGAATAAATTAAATTAGGCGAAATATGGCATACAGTAATTGCATCGACAGCTCAGCGCTATTCGTTAAAAATTGTACAGTTACTAGTAGGGCTGGTCACGTGACATCTGACTCCTGATAGCGCAGGCTTTCAAACTATGCATCATTGCCAACAGAAAGGTGAGACTCAGAGGCATGGAAAGCTGAATAACAAGTTCGTTCTGCTCAAATCAGACTTCATAATTCCCGAACGTAGCTTCAAGAAAGATTTTACGGTATGTTTCCACCGAGAGCCAAGGAAGGGAAGATTATTAGTAGATTCGACACTGACGGTCCTAAGACGAAACTGTTGGACGGTCTCTATGCAAATCATTTCGACTTCCTGATTATGCCAGGGTGTTCCAGGCAGCACAATTCAGAATCAGAGGAGCATGCAAATCACTAAAACTCTACCAAGAAATTGGTGCAAGAGTAGCTGTCTTTTCAGACAGTCAAGCAGCTATCAAGGCCTTAGAATCCAATTCTATTTTATCCAAACTAGTTTTACTGTGTAGAGAGGAACTAATAGAATTGCTTGACCATTGGCTTCAAAAGTACTCTGATATGGGTTTCTGGTCATAGGAATATAGAGAGTAATGAGATAGCGGATGAGCTAGCAAGAAAAGGTTCGGCATTAGACATGATAGAGGCGGTAGTAGTTGCTACCCCATTCAACACAATAAAACCATCCATTGCTTCAGACTGCTATGTTTTAGTCGAAAGAAGGTGGAAACAATTAGAAGAAAACAAAAACATGGCCGTCGTACAACATTCAGAGAACGAATTACCTGTTAGGATGCCCTCGCCCAAGTATCTCACGTATCACTGCAACCCTTACAGGTCATTGGAAGGTAAGGGATCATCCAGCCAGATTTAACCTTTCTTTCAATCACATCTGCAGAAGCTCTCTGATGAAGAGGGTAAAAGAAAGTCTTTTCCACTATTTATGCGAAAATTCAAGTCTAGCTAGAGCAAGATTTCGCTCTTTCGGAGAGCGTTTCCTATAGCGATCTGCGACATAGAGATAAGTTGCTGTTATACTTAGATCTCACAAAATGGACCTGGCTAAAAAAAAAACATCACACGAGGACAGTGGTAGTAAAACGGCGCTAGTCCCTAATTATGATTATTTCAAAGAAATTTTCAATCACTTAAACAACAACAACAGCTACAGAAAATGCAGCAAATCTGAGCTACAGAAGCAAACCCTGCCATAGCATACCTATGTGCCCCGGCGTACATAAGCAGACAATGAACAGCCTTTCAGATATGTCTATCTCTATATCTTATAAGACATAGTGCCCAAATATGTACAAGGTGGCGTAAAATCGCCCTATCGAAAGATTTATAATTTTTTAGAAATGGCGTCGTACGTCAGTCATATTTGACGTTTGTGAATTAGACAGCTGCGGTATAGAAACAGATAAGCAATGGAACGCGAAGAGCTCAAAATATAGATTTTCATAACTCAAAATATAGATTTTCATCACTCAAAATAGCTTTTTTTATTTAGTAAAATGTTTAAAAAAAAGTATGATTAATTGTGCGCCACCTGGAATTCGCCTCGTATTCACCACAATGAATTCGCCTCGTACTCGAAACGAATTCGGTTTCCCTGATAATATTATCGCGTCGATGCTTTTGGACGATAGATCGACGAATGGGACGAATCCGAGTTCGCAGGCGAGTCCCTCACTTGTCGTTAGCGATTTGAGTGATTTAACTCTCTCGGATAGTTGCCAATTCGAGATTATTTAAATTTCTTTAATTTCATTAGTGAATTAAGGTTTCAGTTTTTTTTAGTAAAAATAAAATGGAATGCCAAATTGCTTTTAGTTTTTCGAAACACACAAGAGGCTCATTAAATTTTCACTGAATTTAAAAAATTTATTTTTCGGAACTAGTCCCGATTATCATCATTATCCTGAAATTCATAAAAATAACATGCAATACCAAATTGCTGAAGGTTTTTCGGAACACGTCTTGTGTTTCTCGTTAAATTTTCACTGTATATAAAAGATCTATTTTCGGGAGTAGTCTCGGATCATCGGGATTAACCCGAAATTTCGGTATAAGCAATTGGTGCTAATATGGGCATCGATGCTGCTTAAATTCCATATTAACAAAAGTAAGTTCCACTCAAAATTACACTACTTTAATATTTCATTAAAACTTTTCAAGGCAAACTATTCGCAAAATTTCTGACTCAAAATTAATTACAATGAAATTTTTCATATAAGTAATTATCAAAGCACTGCAACACTTTGCTTGCATTGTTTTTCAAAAGTACTAATCATTGCAAAAACAACAGCCTATTAGCACGAAATGACAAAATCACATTTTCTCGTTGTTCACCAATTTGCGCTATTAACACATCGTCTACGTGCTCGTGTCTCTGAGTATGCAAATTTTTAATCAATTATTGGCATCCGCAAGCTAAATGTAAACAAGGCCTGACACAAGCATAGCGAAATGACGTGAAATTTTTCAATGCAACGAATTTTTAAACACACACACACACACGCGCACGCCAAAAAATTCACTCTTTTTATTAGTCAGGCTGATGAAGCTTAGTGGCAAAAATTTAGTTAGGGCACATAAATTATTCTCATTCAAATTCGCACTCAACAACTCAACAAAATTCAGCGCTTGCGCCATGAGCAACGTCTTCCCAACACTCAAATGCATTTCCGCATAGCGGCTGCTGTGCGATGTGCGCTCAAGAGCAGCAACTCAATAAATTCCCTTATTGCAAATTTACACATTCACATATACGAGTATGTATGTATGTATGCACGTGTGCTAATATGTGAGCATCGCTTTGCGGCACAATTTTTCGCCTCGTTGAAGTCATTTTTGTTTACTTCAAAATAAAACACAACCACTACCCCTACCTACCAAACCAACCGAACAACTGCCCACCCACCCACAATTGGCTTTGTGTGTTACATGAGAGCGCGCGCGTTATTATTTACTCACTCAGTGTGGACAAATGGAGCAACTCACTCAAACGGTCACAATGCCACTGTGTTGTGTGCCTTCCATTTATGTAGGTATGTATGTGGTGGACGCATATGCCGGCGACAGTTGGGGAAGTGGGAAATCTTTTTCATTTGCTTCGTTTGCGGCTCAAATGCTTTGTTGTGAATTCAGTATAATTTTGCATTTTGCTGCGTTGTGGTGCGTTTCCGGTTGTTGAGCGGCATTTTCGTGACACCAAACGAATTGGGTGAAGTGGACTTTGATGAAGATCAGCATACCTAGTGATATGCATACTACACACACACAAATATATATCGCGCATGAAGTGAAGTGTGCATAAATCGGCTTGTAACGTAACTTGTATCCGGTCAGAAATTCAGCTGACTTTTCGTCTTCGTTAGTTTTGCATTTTAATTGTGAGAAATTTTTCATTGTCTCAATGCTGGATTTTCTGCAATTCTTCAGTTCTTTGTTACGCGCTTAATGTCTCTGGCTCTTTATGGTAGCTACTTGTACGTATGTATGTGTGCATGTACGTCTATTTAATGTGACTGCTGATGCGCGTGGGGAAAATTAATTCGCCCGCACTATTGAAACTACTGCTTTTTCGCAATCAAGTTTGTGTTGTAATTAATTTATTTACATTTCGGTTTTGCTACAAATAATGTCAGCGGAATTTGTGTAGTAAAGCATCGTCGCAGCAAAGGCGGATGTAAAATACATAAATACCAGGCGCTCGTACATTTGTATCTCTTGCATAAAATCTTGATAACAATCACAGCTGGCATTCCAGCGCTGGTGGCGTTTATTTGTGTGTGGAAAAGAAGTAAAATTTAATGATTGCAATAATCCCATTGTGTAACTTGCATTGTTCGGTATAAAGACGGGCGGAGCAAAGCGGGCATTCGCATAGACAGCAGAGTGCAGACGTAAAGATTTTGTAGCCATGCAAAGATAGTGAAATATAAAATAATAATTTGCTACTAAAATTATTGTGCTTTGTGGAATTGCAACTTTTGTGGAGTGAGGCAGATAGCAGAGAGTTTTGCTGTAACAGATAAAAATAATTAAAAGTAAGTGATGCTTTGAGTAATTTCTTCTGATAATGAAAAGAAAAAAGGAGCCATATATCAGCTAAATAACTGAATAAAACCCGATAACAGGCTTTTGCAAAAAAAAAAAAACAAAAAACAAATGGGTGCGTGATAAGAAGGGAACACATTTTGTGGTCTTCTTTTATCGGCGTTGATAAGCCCGTGCCAGTTGCGTTCCAATGTGAAAGGGAGTCAGAAATACGAATTTCTTGCTCCGGAACGTAAGATCCTTTTTTAATAAATAGAAACTGAAATTCAAATAAATTCAAGGTACCTTCCAAAGTAGCGTAATTAGGAATTTTTTATTTTTTCTATATTTTTTTGCACTATTAAAAACTTGAATACAGAATACATGAAAATATAAAATGAAACTGCGATGAAACGAGAATGAAGGGATTGGTTACTTACTTCGCTATATATTAATTTGGGGAAAAATAAATCCATTATTTTTGCGAAAATGGTTTAAGCCTGTTTTATGGCTCCTGAGCGATGCTACGACTACTAAAATGCCGGTAAATTTCGATTACACAGCGCGACAGCAATTTTCGGGCCCAACCCAAACCAATTGCAAATGAAAGTACTTATGAAGAATAGTAAAACCCCAACTGGGGTTTGGTCTACCTGGTCTCAATTTTTTTTTTATAGTGTAATAAAGTTTCGAAATATTGATCAAAGACCATATAATCCGAGAGGCAGGTGTCATTTTGACCTCATCATTTCATGCCGACTGATTTTAATACTGAAAACAGACGCCATCCAATGGATGACGAAACCAACCGTCAACTGGTCCAGTAACGGTGGGTACGTGCGTGGGATGCTGCGAAACGTGGTGAAAAACATTTTTTAACAACTCCTGAAATTTTTTTTGTGTATTGTTGACATTTAGTAAAATAAAAAAAAAGTCAGCTGCGCCGTAGAGGGGGGAAATTACGTCAGCTGAACGCAATGATACATTCTTGCTTCGGCTGACGGTCTTCCCACCGCTATAAACGCAGCTGACTATCATTATTATATTTTCATATGTGTCCAAAATTATGTCAAAAAATTTCAATCGGCATAAAGTAGTTTTACTTTTCACTTTTTTTTACAAGTTCACCTGTTCAGCTGACGTATTTTCCCCCCTCTATCGCGCAGCTGACTATTTTTTTTTATTCTACGAAATGTCAACAGTACATTGAAAAAATTTCAGCCGGTATAAAATGAGTTGGTAGAAAACGTTTTGTACCCTCCCACAATCACACCCACCGCGGGTGCGCCAGCTGACGTTCATTTTCGTTATTTATGAAAGCTATATCACAAGTATAGTCAAGAATTTAACGGTATAAAAACGCAGTCCAAAATCGATCCCTGGCTCCCGGACTAATATTAAATAATATGGTAAATCCAGTAGAAATATTGATTTTTCTTAAATTTCGTCTTAGAAGACTTTTAGTAAAATTCAATGCATACATTTTTTTGTGGAACATTTTATCCCGTTGAATCCCACCCTTATATGACTATTTAACCCATTTTTTCAAAAATTGTTCAAAAGCCCTCTTAAACTAGGGTTTGAAGGGTGAATATGTTCTACAAAAAGATTCCTTGGAAAATTGTATTAGAAGTTGTCTAAGACATTGAGCACCAATGGGTTACACGTACTTGAAAAAAAAAAATGTAAAAAAAACGAATGTATGCATTTCATGTATTCCGTATCAAATAAGCCTCTGAGATGTTATTTCTGTGACTTTATCGACATTATCGACATTTTCTTTAACATAAACAATACCTGAACGGAATCGGCGAAACCAAAATTGCAATAATTGATTTGAGTTTATAACGTAATAAGTTTTTTCATATGATTAACAAAAATGTATACTTTTAGTGACTTCAAAAGAACCACACCGCTTTCACTTTTACAAAATATTAACTACGGGATCTCAATTGAAATAAACTACACGAATATATAAAGAAGAAGAAGTGCTTGATAACACGAATATATAAACACTGCTTTTTGCTTTTGCCGTGTTTAAATTTTGTAGTTCAATGTTTGATAAAAGCTGGGTACAACGATCTTGCCAGTCCGTAGCAGTTATATTTTCTTCAAGCTTTAGGCCAAACTCCATCCCTAAGTCACTGAGTTGTTTGAGCCAGAACACGTTTTTTCGTAATATGCACTGTGTAAGTTTGTTCGGGTGTCTACTGCTGTTGTATTTATAGATAGTTTTCCAAATATATTTCATATGTAGTTCTAACGAATATAAGTACAGTCGAACTTCTCTACAGTGAAACTTCCATATAATGAAGCTCTCCTTATAATGAACTGGTTTCGAAGACACTGCTTTTTCGTTCTACTTTCGGTGTATTTTTGTCTCCTTATAATGAATTTCTATATAGTGAAGTTTTCTATATAATGAACAAATTTTACAGCTGGAAATTCAAGCGTCCTAAGTTTTTGTCTCCATATAGTGAATTTTTTCAAAAGTTTTCTGTTGCAAAAAATTACAGTTAGATGTGGACAAACTGTAATGATGGGAATCCCAAAATTAATGCAGAAAGAGCTGAGCTATTACAGTTTTATTCAGTGATTGAAGTTAAAATGACGCATCGAAGCAGCATTTCGCTTGAAAAAAAGTTATTAATGATTAACAAAGTTAATGAAGGAAAGAAAAAAAAAAGATATTGCCAATGAATTCGGAGTTCTTCCCAGCACTTTAGCAAATATTTTAAAAAATAAGGAAGTGATTTTAAAAAATGCGGAGGATTTGGCAGTAAATACCAAACGCAAAAGACTTCGACCTTGTCATTTTGAGGATATTGACGAAGCAATGCTGAAATGGTTACTCATTGCACGTGGTAAGAATCTCCCTTTATCTGGACCATTATTGAAGCAAAAGGCCAAAGATTTTGCGGAAGCACTAGGACACCACGAATTTGAGGCAAGTACAGGTTGGTTAGACAAGTTCAAAAGTCGGCATGGCGTTATTCAAAAGACATTATGTGGGGAAAGTGCTGACGCCAACATAGAAAACCGTGATGAATGGGTAACGAACGTCTTACCGAAATTAATTAAAAATTACAACATTAACGACATTTTTAATGCCGACGAGACGCTTTGTTTTTCAAATGCTTGCCAACTAAAACACTGGCATTCAAAAATGAAAAATGCTTTGGTGGGAAGCAAAGCAAGGAGAGAATAACTGTCCTGGTGGGAAGCAATATGACTGGATCAGAAAAGCTAAAATTGCTGGTAATCGGAAAGGCCAAAAATCCGAGGTGCTTCAAGGGAGTAAAATCTTTAGGTGTCGATTATGAGTTTAACAAAAAAGCATGGATGACCAGTGAGATTTTTACGAAATGGATTGTGAAACTCGACAACAAATTTTGTGATCAAAACAGAAAGGTGTTGTTTTTTGTTGATAACTGCACTGCCCACCCTAAAGATGTAAGACACAAGTTGAGAAACACTCATCTCGCTTATTTTCCTCCCAACATGACTTCGTTACTGCAACCAATGGACCAAGGCATTATCTACAACATGAAACAACATTACAGAAAACGAATTTTAACGAATATATTGACTCAAGTGGATGAGGGAAATTCATAGACTTGCTGCAAGCAGTTCGAAATCTTAGCAATGCATGGAATGTCTATGTTAAACCAGAAACAATTACCAACTGTTTTAAAAAGGCTGGATTTTCAAAAGATGCTATGCAGATTCCATTTGAGCATTGGGATGAAGAGGACCTTCTTGCAATATCGGATTTGGCTGCTTTACAGTCTTCATTTAAAAAAGTAGAAAATATCGAAGCATCGTTTGATGACTACGTAAATGTTGATAATGGTGTGCAGACTTGGGACAACCCATCCGAAGAAGATATTCTCAACAGCATTTTTGAAAGTCGCGGAGTTCCAGCTGAACCTGGTAAGAATTTATCTTTTTATAGTCAAACAAAAATTTAATATTATATGTATATAAATATTATTTTATTTCAGATAACGATGAACACGATTTGACCGTTGAAGAATTGGCAGAAACTGAGGAGGCATTACCTACGTTGATACAAGCTGCTTCATCCATTAGCGTAATTAGAACCTTTGTGGAAATGAGGAGTGACGTGCCGATTAATGTTTTCAACTCTCTACATAATTTAGAAGCTTTTATTGAAAATGAAAAATGGAAGACTGTAATTCAAAACAAACTCACTGATTATTTTAAATAAAATTACATAAAAAATCAATGTTTCTTTATAATGAAGTTTCTATATAGTGAAGTGATTTTCAGGTCCCGTGCGAATTCACTATATTGAAGTTCGACTGTAGCTATCTTCTACGTTAGTTTCTAGCGTTATTGCATAATTCGGGGTGAAGTCAGGTAATTTGAAAATTCTTTTAATAAAATAACGCTGAAGTTTATTTACTTCTTCGAACAGCGTATAACCCCAGATTTGAGCGGCGTATGCTTGTATGGCTCTGCACACAGCCTGAAACAGCTTCCATTTGGCTTTGTATGAGATGTATGGCTTAGCTAAGAAATCGTTCCATGTACTATTAATGCTAGCTTTTGCTGAATTATTTCTGGCTTGCACATGTTTAGCAAACGTCATTTTGGATGTGGGAATGACACCATTTATATTCTGCTACCACTTTTATTTCCTCACCTTTGTACCACCATTTTTCTGCCTTGGCTAGTTGATCACCTTTTCTAAAGACTATTATCTCAGATTTCATTAAATTTACTTCCATGTTCCGCTAGTTTTTTAATCATAGATTGCATGAAGTTAGAATTATCAGCTAAGCGGGCGTCCATAAATTACGTGAGATGTTTAAGGGGTCGAGTCAAATCTCATCTAATCTTACGGTGGAGAGAAAGGGGGTCTCGGCAAATATCACGCAATTTTTTTTTCTGATTGAAACAAAAAAAAATTATACTATTTTGGTCCATTATCCAGATTGTACATGCTTAAGATTTAATCTTAAGCGTAATCGTAGTATGATTAAGATCATTCACTAATTCGTTCGAAAGAAAATAATTTCATTCATACTTCGACGTTATAACATACATTACTACTGTCAAACCACCATATTTGTTTTATACCAAATAGCTCAATTTAATCTGAATTTACTGTACAGTGTAGCCCATCGTTTGTTTTCGCGCCACTATCAGCCGAACGCGCGACTCGATGAACAAGAGCGTACGAGCTGAGTGGCAGCGACACACGGATCTGCGTATGATTCTTCACGACCATGTTCTGCCACCTCCATACCATATCACTCAGGTTGATGGACGTTTGACAATTCCGGACTTTAAAGAGCATGACGCAAAGTCATTTGCTCCATTTTTAATACGCCTACCGATTCAACCGCTGAATGCCTTCATCAGCACGCCTTATGCTCTCTATTGCCCATGTATACGTGATGATTTAGAGAAAAGATGCTGCAGTACACGCGGCATTTACTTCGCATCTATCACAAGAGCTGCAGAGCACAGGCGAGCAGCTCACATTGCACCAGCTAAGCAAGCGCGTATGTTCAGCAAAGTGCGACCCTCACGGATTGTCAGAAAACGAGCTAATGAGTTACTGTGCGCAAGCGTCAACGCCTTAGAGTGGATAGATCAGAACGAAGTTGAAGGAGCAGAAGATTTTACTCAAAATCTTATGGACATGTTGGTCCCAATAGTCTCTCTTGAAACCGCACATGATTCTCCATTGACTGAATTAGAGTAGATATTCTTTTTTTAATCGCAGTAGTTACGATTTAAGTCTTCTATTGTTAAATTTTTATTACACTTATAACTCTCAGCAATATTGATTACTAGTCTTAACTAGTCGTAAATAAAAGCACGAAGCAATTTTTTTTCTTTTTACAATAACAATCCAACGCGTTTACATAAGAAACCCACATTTTGAAAAATCTCACGTGAGATTGGGGGATGGGGGAGGGGGTTGAATAAAATCTCACGACACGTCACCAGGGGGGAGGGAGGGTCAGAAAATTTAAAAAAACACCTCACGTATAATAATTTATGGACGCCCCCGAAGAGAACAATATCATCAGCATATAGAAGAAGGCGTATATTTATTCCCTCAATCAGTAGACCACCTTTCAAACAGTCATGTAGATCATTCAGGTATAATGTGAAGAGCAAACGTGATAACGGACGACTTTGTTTCACCCCTGTACCGGTTTCAAAGTAATCTGATACTTCCCTTCCTGGCCAAACTGCTGTTCTCGTATTCGAATATATATTTTCAATCAGATTTGTTATTTTGTTGGATACTCCCATTTGTTGAAGTTTGTAAATGAATGGCCTCCTGGGTACCCTGTCGAAAGCCGCTTTGAAATCCACAAAGTATGCATAAACTTTTTTGTTTTCGTTGAACTTAAAATGTATTATAGATGCAAGATTATATATGTTATCCACCGTTGAGTAGTTTTTTCTAAAGCCGGCTTGAAATTCAGTGAGCATGTTAATGTTTTCTATCCAGTTTGTAAGTGTTTCGTTAATCAATCCCATTAAAACTTTTGCGATACAGTTCTTAAAGGATATTCCCCGATAGTTACTTGCTGTATTTGCATTTCCCTTTTTAAAGATTGGCAAAACGATTGTTTTAAATAATGCTTCGTCGATTCTTCCGTTCTCGAAGATGATGTTATATACTTTTGTTAGCTCCGTGATAAATTCTGTTGAGGCAGCCTTTAGTAGCTCATAAGGTATTCTGTCTTCTCCAGGTGCTTTGTGTGTTTTAGCATTTTTAATTGCTTGTTGGACTTCGATTATTGTTACATCTTTATCAAGGACCGTATCTGTAGGCAAAGCAGGCGCATAATGAATATATTTTGTTAATTGAGGCTGATTTAGTAAGTCTTGAAAATAGTTTTTAAACTCCGATGGTGTAATATCTACACCAACTTTAAATGATTCTCCTCTTATTTCCTTGGCAAAGCTCCATCATTCTTTTGAATTTGAGGTTTTATTGATTCTCTTTTCCAGTTCTTCATAATAATCCTTCTTCGTTTTCTCGCATGTGTTCCTAAACAATTGCTTTGCCTGCAAATATTTTTGCTTGTCGTCTGTTTTGTTGGATTTTCTGAGCTCATTCAAATATTTAAAGGAAAGCTCCCTTGCATTCAAGCATCTCATATTAAACCAAGCGCTTTTGAAAACGGCTTTAGTGTTTTTCGCTGTTATCTTCGGCACCGACATTTTTATTACACTGCTAAGTTTTTCAAGATTTATTATTTCTCCTCGATTTGCCAGCTTAATCTGATTTTTTTGTTTAGGTTTAATTGATATTTTGATACATCTTTTTCTTTGAGTATTACTTTTGGTAGCAGGCTTATATTTTCCATTTCGTTCGGCGCTCTATCTATGTTTTGTGTCAGTTTTATTGGCATATGATCAGACCTTACTCTTGATTCGATTTCAAATCTTTCAACATAGCTCAATCCTTCATGCGAAACTGCGCAGTTGTCATTTACAGAGTTGCCTACTGCACTAATAAACGTAAAATTGCCCTTCTCATCACCAACTGTTCTGCCATTCAAGATTATAAGGCCATAATCGTTACAGAATTCCAAGAATTCTTATTATTAATATATATATTTTAACTTTTTTCATTATGATTAAGTTTATGAAAAGCGTCATGATGTATAGGAGAGATATATGGTAGTAAATCAAGCAATCATATCTTCAAATTTTTCCCATGTGGTTGGTCTGGAATGATGATATAAGCTATATTTGTACTATATTTCCTAAGTTCTGTGGTCCTCCCCTCTCCTTAAATAAAATTTCATATGAAGATTATCGGATATGGTTTGCTTTTTGAAACCCTTATCCGATATATCAACATTCAAATTACTTTTTCACTATTGCTATTTTTTCGCCTCCTTAGGATAACATCTTCTAAGGGTTTTGTAGAAACAAAATCAGCTTGTCCCATCTCATGCAAAATAAAGTTTTTGTATTATATTTTCGGCTTTGTTTTATAATAGTATAATCGTCCTTAGGGACCTACAATAAATCTTTTCTTTTTATAGTATAATACTTTTGATACTTCCAAAATCAGTATTATTTGGTAGATAAGAGTGCCCAGAATATAAAAATGTATGGTCGTAAATTAATACGCCGTTCTTGGGGGACTGAATAACTTTAAGCCACATTAAAGCCAATTTCAAATTTCCAGTTTGTCCAGTGCACATATCGCTGTAGGCTATTACATGTTGTTGCGAGGTTACATTTTTTAAATGCTTCAAGCAACAAAAAGCAATTTCTTGAGCACTCCTGGATGGCTTTACATTATAAAATAAACTGGGGAAACCTAAGTTTCGGGAAATTATAAAAATGCTTATGTCATTTACAATGCTGCCACATATAGAATATAAAAATGCACTAAAGACATTATATGGTACAATTTTGATTCGACATATTACTAGTCTTTGAGGAAAGTGGACCTACCGCATTTTTAAAGTAATCACATTTGTAACTTCATTAAGGGGGTCTTCTGGTCTCGAGGCCCTGAAATGAAGGGTTTTTTTGGGGATTGATTGTGACAAATCCTGTGAATATTTAAAAAAATTTTTTTTTTATTTTAAAGGTACATGTCTTGGCTTTTAAAAAATGGTTTTGACTTTGAAAAAAATTAACACCCGCGACCTTGAAATGGCGCTGAAGACGTCCACCTCCAAACGAAACAGGTCTCCATTTTGGTCACGGTTTTTCCACCTGGGTAATCAGAAAGCAAAAATTAGATATGCGTTGTCTTCAGAGTTGCCCTGGTTAAGTTTTCCCGTGACAGATTTTTTTTTTTAATTTTTTTCAAAAGTTATGCAACAATTTGCAAAAAAATTTTTTTTTTGCTCATTTTTTGAATTTTAAAAGGTTATAAAAATGGAATGAAAAAAAATTTCAAAAATCGTACACGGGGAAACTTAGCGGTAAGTTTTCCGAACCTTTTAAGACCAAAACCATTGAAATCGGAGTATAACTACTATGAAAAGTGTGACCAAAATGCTTAAAAAACACGATTTTCGGGGAAACGCGTTTAAAGATAAAGTTTATGATAAAACGGCCGGAGGAGGGTACACTTCGGTGCCCAGAAAAATGTAAAAAAATGCGATTTTCAAAAAATCCTTTCTGTGGCGTATTCTCGCATACACATACAACGAAATTATGCAAAAAAAAAAAATCGATTTTTTTTTCGCTGTAATGATAAAAACAATGAACATTTTTACAGATTTATTTTTAAGTTTATAAATAAAAAATTCATAGGAATTTGTATTCATTTTTATCATTAACTAATTTTTTGTGGAAATGGACTTACAGCACTTTCAAAGAAAACGGCTCATACATTTGGCGATTGCACTTTCGATTGGGTATTTGGCTAAGCTCCTCTTCCTATTTGTGGTACGCGTCTTAATATTTTCCACAAATGGAGGGACTTACAGTTTTACGCCGCAAGAAAAATGGGTTTTTAACGAGAGGAGCGACCGCTATTAGAAAATCTTTTTCTATGGTGTTTTCAGCCTGTGCTTCCATATCCTATTCAGTACGATTTCTTCCCGTCGATTTCTGAAAAAATTTGAAGTATCTTAAATAAATCGGCATTAGGTACCACATTTGTCTACAATTTATTCGACTACGGCGGCCGCCTATATTATGCAGCCCCAAAATTATCATAAAGGCACCACATATGGTCATTTTTCGACTATTTATTTATTTATTTTTTTATTTGAATTATTTTTTATAAAAATATAATTCATTCTATAACAAAGACCCTAATAATGCGAGTTTTAAACTTTGTATAAAATTTATAAAAATTCGACTATTTTTCAGCAAAATTTAAAATTTTTAATCAGTACTAAAAGAAAAAAAATTGAGTACGCAGTTTTATAGCCTACACAATTTTAGTGTAGCACAAAATTTTTCGCAGACCGAAGCCTCTGCTGCTGGTTATTTTGTAATATGATATTTTATAATTATATTTGAAGTAAGTATTTAAATAAATAGGTAAGTAAATAAATAAATAAACAAATAAATAAATAAATAAATAAAAGTATTCCTTGGTTTTCACCCTTGTCGTTGCTTCAATTTTTTCCGTAAAAAAAATTTATGCATTCGTTTTTATTTCATGTTAGAGTCAATGTTCAGACAAAAATTAGCCAAATTTTGAAGTAAAGGGTGGTTAAGTTTTAAGGACCGATGTTGGATGTGAACTACACCTAAACGTCAAGTTTTTTTCTGTATTTTATTTCACACTTTTCAATTTCAGACTAACTCAATTTGAACTATGGAAAAATACACAATCGAGCAACGTGTTAAAGTTAATCAGGCTTATTATGAAAACGGGAATTCAAATCAAAATGCATTTCGCGCACTTCATCTTCAGTGATGAGGCATATTTCCACCTCAGTGGATTCGTCAATAAGCAAAATTGCCGCATTTGGGCGAATGATAATGCAAGAGTGATTGCCGAAAAACCCACAAAGAGCGACTGTCTGGTGCGGTTTATGGGCCGGCTCCATCATTGGGCCGTATTTTTTCCAAAATGAGACCGGTCAGGCAGTTACTGTGAATAGTGTTCGATATGGTGAGATGATAACGAAATTTTTATGGCCCAAATTGGAAGATATGGATGTGGACGATATGTGGTTTCAACAGGACGGTGCCACTTATCACACAGCTAACGAAACAATGGCTCTTTTGCGCGAAAAATTTGATGGCCGAATAATCTCACGTGGCGGCGATGTCAATTGGCCACCAAGATCATGTGATTTGACACCGTTGGACTTCTTCCTTTGGGGTTATTTGAAAGAGAAGGTATACGTCGATAAGGCCGCAACAAGAGCTAAAGGATGATATAATTCGGCACATTAACGGCATAGAACCTCAATTATGCCTCAGCGTTATCGAAAATTTGGACCATCGGATGGAGGTGTGCCGCCGATATTTTGCTTAATACGTAATTCAGTCACACCAATATTACCATAATAAAGAGACATGGCAATAATTTCTTAAAAAAATTGTATTTTATTCAAAATCAACACCGGCCCTTAAAACTTAACCACTCTTTATAACTTCATATGTATGATAGAGCTTGAGTATATGAAAGAGCTTTGTGGCGTAATGTCTTTCCCACTGCAAGTCCGATTGCAAATTAAAAGTTGAAAAGTCCAACCATCTACTTCCCAGACCGCGTGTACCATATGCTTTGGATGGTGGTAATGTAAGTTTCTGTTCTTATATGAGCATCAATAAGAAGGGTACAGTTACCTTGCCCGTTAAAGGATTTCGCATTTGAGCGGCCTGATCTCTATTTATGGTCCTTAAAAAATTTGCAATTGGCGCATTAAAAGTGGTGACTTCCCTGGAGAATTTTTATTACTTTTCATTGGCAGCTGTTTTTGCGTAGCGAGTGTAGCGTCCGAGCACACAGCCAGATATTGGGATGCTTCTTTTATGAAACTGTCAATACTTTGTTATATGCTAGACATCTGCTTGCAATCGGATTTACTAGTAAAATAGTGAATAACTGATGTATACCCTCGTGAGCTCTGAAGGCGAATATTTCGGCGTGGCTGAGACAGAATTCGCTTTCTCAATTTAGATCGTTCTTCAATTAATGTTTCTTGCACTAAATTTTATAGCGAAACTCGTGGCCGCCGCTCAGTTTCAAAAGTATGGCGCTAAGGAAAGATCAGTGCTTTGGCCACGCCTCTATTTTGCACACTCTGAATATTCACAAACAAGAAATGGACTACTCTATTCCTAGACTCACCGTCGATAGACTCTTCAAAACAAGTAGAGACTCTTCAAAACGAGATACACCAAAGCCATGGTGTAAATTTTTATACAGACGGTTCCAAGCTAGTCGATAAGATTGGCTATGGAGTATTTTGGAAGAAAGCAGAACTTGAACTATCCGTTCGACTATCAGACTACTGCAGGCTCTATCAGGCAGAAATTCTAGTTATAAAAGAAGTTGTGCCGTAACAAAAACTACTATAAATATTTATATTCTCGAATTGCCAGGCATCCATTAAATTAATGAACGCGTCTATACTAAGATCGAAGGTTGTGCAGAAATGCCGCGCAACCCTAAATGATATTAGTGTCGTATTCAAAGTCAGCCTTATTTGGGTTCCGGGGCACAGAGATATTGGGAGAAATTCTAAAACCGATTAGCCAGCCAGGAAAGCTACTACTCTTCAACTGCTTACTGATAGAAGCCCATTGGGATACATTTGGTATGGTCAGGCTAGGCTACTATGGCCGCAAATAAATAAGAAAAATATAAAGGAACTGCTTAGCCTTTCAAAAGAGGATATCTCGAATGTCGTGGTTTGTATAAACGGTCATTGGCAATTTGGCAGGCATTCCTTGAGACGAGGAGTTTTCTCCCATGAATATTGTAAGTGTTGTAGCTATGAGTAGGAGGAAGAAGTTGTACACTTCCTTTGCAATTGTCCAGCCTCAGCTAAGATCAGAGCAGGTTTGTAGGTAGGTTGTAGGTTTAGGTAAATATTTTTTCAATTCTCTTATGGAACTGTCTGGCGTGACGATGGGATCAATCCAGCGCTTTATAGGAACCACAAAATGGTTCCACGAAGGAAAATAAATGAGGTTCTCGTGTCATTTAGTGGTATCACCTGTAAGGTCTAAGCGGGTTGGTCGTACAGACCGACTACCAGCATAACTTAACCTAAATTAAATTAACGTTTGGTCGTTACCTGAGGGTTGCTTGGATAAACAGCTAAGCATCGGCGATATTTGATACCAACAAGATAATGCAACTTGCCATTAAGCGCGCGCAATAATCGATTTATTGCAATATTCAAGCCAGCATTGACGCCATACGGCCAGATTTATTGGACAAAATAGTGACAAATTGGACTGGTCGAATGTGACTTGTATGGATAATAACGAACTTAACGATTATAATAAAAAAAACAAAATTCATTTCAAAAATATTTCATTTTAAATTCTTAAGCTTTTAAAAAACACCCGATATAACGATTTTTTTAATTCGTTTAATTTTTGTATTCCTGTAAACTATTCTATGCTCACCCTTGTTTTCTCCTTAGTTGCCACCATAATTGCCTAAGCTATTTCGGCTGAGTTCCAAATAATGTTCCTCTTTTCCCACAAACCGACAGCAATACAAAGTGCAGGCTAAACTTCTCTTGACTCCATGCCATTCAGAGTCGTGCTTGATAAGAGATACAGTGTAGGGCTGCCAGAGGCTCAACTGTGGTCAAACTGAGAAAATGAGCTCGGCAAGCACTGTTTTCGCATTTTGACGGGTAGCTCCAGGACCGAGCACGGCTCCGGCTCTGGGGTCTACGTGGAATCCAGCGGGGAAAAAACTGCAGTTTGCTCTTGGAGTGCATGCATTTGCGTTTGAAGCGGAGGTGTATACTGTTCAAGAAGCGATGAACTTTGTTGTAGAAAACCGATGGAGAGGCAGATGTTTGCAGCGACAGCCAAGCTGCCCTTATGGCCTTAGACAGTCCGCCAATCACTTCAAGGGTAGTCGATTCCTGTAAATACAGGCTGAACTATGTCGGTAGATGTAATAGCTTGATGGGTTCCGGGCCACGTGGGTATTGCAGGTAACGAGATCTCTGAGCCAAAAAATTGGCCCCAGAGCCCGTTCTGGTACTTCCTTCTGTAGCCATCAAAGCCACGATTAGCAAACGGGTTACTTTAACCCACAAGTGAGCTTCGCAAGCTGAGAGAGACTGCAAATGGACAAAACTGATGTTACCTGTCATGTCCGACCGACTGTCGCAGTTCCTTCTATCACTAAGCAGAGTGGACTGTAGGCGGCTGGTCGGACTGATAACGGGCCACTTTCTATGGGCAAAACACATGGAAAAGGTGGGCATCTCGGACAGTGCACTTTGCCCCGCATGAGGAGAGGAGGATGAGACGGACCACTTTCTGTGCGTCTGCCCCGCCTTCGCTCGAATCAGGCTTGGGGTCTTTGGCACTGATGTGTTAAGAAGCGACCAACTTGGCTCCTTAACACAACAAGATCTACTCAGATTTCAGATTTCTTCGGAGGTCGAGTGGATTTAAAGAAAATGAAAAGGGGAACCCGAGTGCAGTACAATGGACTTAATTGTGAGTGCTGTACTGGTTAACCTGTCTCGAGAGAAACAAAAAAAAACTTTTCTTATATGGTTTTACCTGAGCCAGTGTGGCCTACCCACACCAGTAGGCGCCTCAAATGCTTCTACAGCTTGACGAATGAGTCCCAGTCAGCGGAGCCGCTGAATCTGAATTCACTACGCACTTCCTCGAGTTGTTTGTGCCTTATGTTTAAATTTGTCAATTCACGTAATTTCTGAACCATTCAAAGAATTGTCATGCAATATAAAGTAAATATGTGCGTATTGAGTTTTTGTTTTATTACACATTTGAGTTCACCCTAATTAACTAAGTGCATATTAATGCGCCATTGAAGTGAATTTATTTTATTGTTATGCGCGATAGTGTCTATCAAAATAACTGACATATGTTTTATTCTATATTAGATAAACACATTAGTATAATGACTGAAATGCCATACATTTGTGTGTGGCACAAAACGAAAATAGACGAAAAAATGCGACTTTATTGAAATAATGCATGCCACGATGAAAAATACCATCAGCTATAGAGGAATAGGAGAATAGGGGTACATTATGGTATGCGAGTATATCTATGTATGTGTTTGTGTGTGTATTTGCAGTGAGATAAAAATAATGTGCCATGGGGCTGAAAGTGAAAGCTTATTTGGGTGAGTGATGAACTGAAACTTTATTTTCTTTTTAAGCGATTTTTGCAGAGTTTAAGAAAAGCGTGTTAGTCGTTCCTTTCTCGTGCTAACCGGCGCCAGTTGGGCACATCAAGTGAAGCCAAGTTCTTCTCCATCTGATCTTTCCAACGCAAAGGCGGCCCTCCTCTTCCTTTGCTACCACCAGCTGGTGCCACATTGAATACTTTCAAAGCCAGAGCATTTGTGTCCATTCGGACGGTTTGACCCAACCAATCGAGCCATTCAATCTTTATTCGCTGCCCTATGTCTATGTCGTCATAAAGCTCATACAGCCCAGCTTTATTCGCAACTTTTCTGGGAAGCCAAAAATCGTTCTCGTTAGTTAAAATATTTATCTTGGTGAGTCCACTTTTTTATTTTTTTTTATTGTTTTTTTTTTTCAACTCAACTTTTGCTGAAGGTTTGCTAGTCGACTGTGTTTACACGGACTTTTGTAAGGCATTTGATAGAATTTCTTTCACAATTCAATTACGTAAATTAGCCTCGTTGCCTTTTCATTCTGGTTTCTTTCAATAGTTGAAATCTTAGTTATCCGATAGACGATGCATGATAATGGTTGAGAGCGAATGATCGAAACCTTTCAATGCATTTTCAGGAGTGCCACAAGGCAGTACTTGAGGGCCTCTTTGTTGGTTGGTTGAAAAGGTGATTCATCCAGAATCCAACTATTGTTTCCGCACCATTTTGTTGCTACATCCTCGTTACCAAATTATTTAATGGTTATTTACAGCAAGACTATATTCAGTCTGTGCGGTTCAAGAAGCTTATTAGGTTGTTGACATTTAAGCCAGACAGTTGTTTGAGACTCTCGAACAGCGGTTTGCTCAGGGTTAACATTCTGTCCTTCCATAGAGCAGGCATTCATAGAAGAAATGGAAGATTTTTCCTTCTCCGGTTTTGCTAACCGGCAAGTTTACAACTGTGGCAGTGTGTTCTGAGAGGGGCCCATGTTCTCCGACAGACCAAAAACCAGTTATGACTGCCATTAGCTTCCTCGCACCTCGTCGTTAAGGTCCCTACTCGTCGTTCCATCTATTAATGATATTAGTACCTCCTTTTCGTGTGCCGATTTTCTTCTATATGCTGATGATTTGAAAATATTTTCTGCTATTAGAAAAACTGAGGATGTTCCTATGTTGCATGCGCTTGTTCGCGAATGCAGTAACTCTGACATCTCTCTAAATATCAAGAAATGTTTTCATATTACTTTCATATTTTCATATTACTTACTCAATTTCAATTTTTCAATTCTCTTATAGTATGCTAATACTTCACTTCAATCTGTTCATGCATCAATGATCTATAGTGGGCGTGATCTTTTACCCACATTTTTCATTCAATAGTCCCATTAACTTTGTTGTATCCACTTCTTACTCAGTCTTAGGTTTTACACAGCGTCATAGCTCGAAGTTTTCGGATGAAGTTCCTTCTTATTAAATCGAATTTTTGGTTCATGAGACTTTTTTCAAAAAAAAAAAAAAAAAATGTGGACATATCTTGACATAAATTGCATACAATATGAAAAAAAAAATATTCGAAAATTCAAGAGATTATTGCAAGTGCTGTGTTCTCTTTTCTAGCAAAAGGCGAAAAATAGATACAAATTTTTCTCACACGATGTAGGCGCAGATATTACAAAGCTCCAAAACGTAAATTTAATTTAAGCTTTCATTCAAAGCCCAACACTCATTCGCGACCATGTTGCTGGAAACAACTTCAACCCTTCATATTTTCCTCCATTCAAATCATTGTGCATTTTATATTTTCTTCTCTATTTTTTATTCTCCTCTATATTTTATTTAGATTTTCAATTTATATAAAAAAAATACACAGCACCTCGCGACTGACGCATTTACTTTCCTCATGCTCACCAGGCCATACGCTGCGTATGAGTGACAACTCAGCTGTGAACTTAATTCCTCAGCAGCATCTGCTTCATAGAAAATCAGCATGAAAAGAAGTGACAAGAAGTAAAAAAGCGAAACTCTGCATTTCACAAATGCCACAAATAACGGGTTTTATCAAAACTTTGCATTCATGCATGTCTCTATGTATATCACTTCCGCTTCGATTCAAATGAAAACTATGTATTCATCATCGTGCTGATGAAAGCTGGTGAGACATGCACGCGCACACATACGCATACAGGTATGCAGAAGCAAACCCCCTATAGGGAAAGGTGAGCAAACTAAAAAACTAGTTCAAGACTGATACTACTAGATTTCATAGAGTGTAAAATGTTCAAATTTGGGGTTTTCAAGGTTGTTTATATTGATTGACTTTATAACAAAAAAAAAAAAATAATAATAATAAAAAAAAACAGAAGTGTCAGGAATGCAGCTAATGAGTTTTATAAAACATTTTAATTGATTAGATATATAGATCTGATTAGATAAAATCAGATTTTATTTGAATACATTGAAATCTAAACATCGAAATTCCGAAAACTCATTTGGAGTTTCCATCGCTTTTTGTCCGAATTTCGTTGACGTTTATTGGTTTATTTACTCCTTACAACATCGATTATGCCTAAAATGGGTAATAGATGAAAAATATTTGTAATGCATTCAGTATTTCCGTTGAACATTAACGTCATTTCTTTAAAATCACACCCATTTTCCTTGAGCATTTTTTCTAGGTAGGTGGATGAGCAGCTCTCCGCTTTCAAAGCTCCAAAGTGTCAGATTTTTGTATATTTTTGTGCCATTTTTTGGTATTATAATGCATTGATCTGTGATGACTAGAAACGCTCAAAAACAATTTTTTTTGTTTGACTTTACGCTCTGCATTTTTTTAAGGGCTTAGGAATGAGATATTTACATTTTTTTTACTTATAATAGTAGTCTCATATTTACGTTTCACTTCAGAAATTTTCAAAAAATAATAATTCATGCTTTATAATACAAAAAAATAACATTACTAAGCGATTTCTTGCCAAGTGATCTAAGTATTTTGGATATTGTCGTAACATTTTTGTAAATGGTATTTGTAGACTTGGGTATGATAAAAAGTAAATGGGGTAAATTAAAAAAAATGTAAAGCTTTTGAAAATGGTAAAAAAATGTTTAAAAAATAATATTTTTTTTTATTATTTCCTTCTAAAAAAGTTAAAAAAATAGTATTAATTTAATAGCTTTTCCCACGACAAACAAAAACTTCCAAAAGTGTTCAACAAAAAATGATTTTTTTTCAAAATCAACTTTTTTTTTTAATTTTATCTTTTTCCAAAAATTTTTTGTTTACCTTTATGTTATTCAAAAAAATGTAAAAAAAAAACAGTTCAGTAGCTTCTAAAAACGATATAAAAATGTTTTCTTCAAAAACGTTTCACAAAAAATTTTATTCTAAAAACCTAAATATTATAAAAACAGTTTAATAGCTTTTAAAAATGTTTTTCCCATAAATGATTAAAAGAAAAATTTCCTAAATTTTTTGCAAACTTAATTTTATTCTAAAAAAATTATAAAAAAGTGGTAATAGTTTAATAGTTTTCCCGAAACGACAAAAACGTTTAAATATAAATGTTAAAAAAATTTTAACTCCAAAAATGTACATCAAAAAACTAAATGTTTTTTCAAAAAAAAAATTTTTGAAAGCATTATATTAATTAAAAAAATTATAAAAAATAATAATAATTGTAAAAGCTTTTCCAAAACGACAAAAATGTTAAAATATAAATTAAAAAAAAACATGTTTACTCGAAAAATGTTCACCAAAAAATTGAAATTAATATATTTTTTCAAAAAAAATTTTTGAAAACAATATTTTAATCTAAAAAAATAAAAATAATAAAAAAAAGATTAAAAAATATAAAAAACAATTAAAAGCTTTTCCAAAACGACAAAAATGTTTAAATATAAATTTAAAAAAAACATGTTTACTCGAAAAACTAAATGGTGGTTTTCAAAAAAAATTTTTGAAAGCATTATATTAATTAAAAAAATTATAAAAAATAATAATAATTTTAAAAGCTTTTCCAAAACGACAAAAATGTTTAAATATAAATTAAAAAAAAAAAACATGTTTACTCGAAAAATGTTCACCAAAAAATTAATATTGTTTTTTCAAAAAAAATTTTTGAAAACAATATTTTAATCTAAAAAAAAAAGAAATAAAAGATAAAAGATAAAAAAATATAAAAAACAATTAAAAAACAATTAAAAGCTTTTCCAAAACGACAAAAGAAAATATTTTCCCCACAAAAGTTCAACAAAAAAACAAAACATAATTTTTCCAAAAATTTCTTTTTAAACTATATTTTTTGGTTAAAAAACAAAAAAATTATGAAAATAGATTTAATAGCTTGCAAAAACGAAAATGTTTTGCCCACAAAAACTCAAAACAGGAAGTTTATTTTTTTTCAAAAAAAAAATTTTAAAACTATATTTTATTCGAAATATTTTGAAAAAATTATAAAACTACTGAAAACACTGTATATGTTCCACACTTTAAAGAATCCTATGCCAAAATTTTCAACACTGAATAAATTTAAAAGTGATTGAATGTTTTTTGGATTTCAGTTTTCGCAAAAAACAAATTTTTACTTTATTTTATTTTAAAAATTTATAATAAAAATATATAAAAAACAATTTAATAGCTTTTAAAAACTACAAAAGAAAATATTTTCCCCACAAATGTTCAAAAAAAAAAAATTATTATTTTTCTAAAAAAAAAATATTTTTGAAAACTATATATAATATTATTATAAAAAATTATAAACTTGCTGAAAAACCGTAGATATTTCATTTTAAAAAACCATATATCAAAATTTTCAGAATCGAGTTTATTTAAAAATTATTAAAAAATTGTCTGTTTTTTACGGAATAAATTTGAAAATTACTAAACACTTTTCTAAATTTTTTCGGTTTATTTCTTATTGTATTCAAGCCCACAAATAAACCAATTTTTAGACAAATCTTCGACAAATTACTTGGATTTCTTGACATATATTTTATAGGGACTCCGAAACCTTCTAAACATGCGAAGAATTTTTAAAAATTAAATTTAATAAAATGCATTCAAAATATCCATAGTGTTTTTTTTTTATTTTTGGCATAGTTTAGACACTTATGAGGATAGATTTGTTTATATACTTTATTGAAATAATGGCAGGCTGCGGACCTTGGAGTTTGGATCCATTATTTATTATCTATTTAGTTAGTTAGCAGAAAAGAAGCCATGAAGAAATACCATTCCAATGAGATCCGCCAAAATGAAAAGTGGACTACTACCGCTTTCATATGCACTAAAGTGACGCCAGATCGCAAAGAGTAGTTTTCTTAAGGGGCTAAGCCACCAGTGGTAACAAAGCAAATATAAATCTATTTAGGAATGCAATAATGGGCTCATAAATGTGTGCGTGTATGTATGTACGCATGGCTTTGCAACGTGTTGACTGCCATTTCAACTGACGCTTTTTGCCCGACCGAACGTCGTACCCACAACCCCCACACCCTCACTTGCCTTGAAACAATTCATTTAGCATCTCTCACAGCACTCCGGTCTATGCGGCTCTTTTATCGCAATCCCACCCCTGAAGCTATCTCGTCAACTGACAAAGGACGACACTTCCATCCATGCAAAAATACAACATTTGTTTTCGCAATGTCGCGCATTTTAAGCTGCTAACTTCATTGTTGCCTTCCATTGCCGTAGGGTGGCGCACATGGCTGGCGCCCAACGACTATTCATGTTGAAGGATGTTGCAGAGGTGCTACAATTCCGGACATAAAACAATGCTAAATGCCGCTATACGCCAAAACTCACAGAATCACGCACACACACACACACACACCAACACGCACACGTACACTCAAGGGATGCTCCCATGCGCAAAATAGAGAATGAGTGCAGAAATTATGAAAAGCGGTCTCGGATGAGCGTTTAGCGGTATGAAGTAGTGAATTGATAGCACACAGCATAAATGTGTGTATGTATGTGTGTGCGCAATGCTCTTGAGATTCCTTGATGAATAGGGTTTTGTACTGAAAATGTAGCACTCGTCACAAGAATGCACATACACACACTCACACGCACGTATTCTTCATTGGTTGTGTGGGTAATTAAAATATAAGGCGATTATTTTGTGATACGCTGCTCCAGTTTTAGAATCATCAATGTCTGTTCCGCACATCTGCAAGACACTAAATGCAAACACACTTAATTGGGTTGCCTTGAAGGCTTTTCTAAAATCTCTGATACACTCGCCACAGAAATCACTGAAGCGAAGTAAATAACGAAAATGGCACAGAATACTTAGAAGTTTCCGAGCACTCGAGGCATTTGACGAATCACATGTCTTTAATAAAATGTCACTTAGTATTTGCGAGTGGCGAGCGGAGGTGTATGGGCTATGCATAAGTAGAGTGTAGCGTAGCATTGCATAAGCTTTTAATGAATTTTATAAGTCTATTGTGGGAAGATTTTTAGCTTTTATGACTCTAAAATAAGACGGAAAAAAATATTTTTTTCTAATTCTCTGTTTTCATCACATAACTTCTGATGTTTGACATCGAAACGCACTAAATTATCTACATTTCGCTAGTAATGCTTGCTTTTGCCTGCTTTACGTCGATACGGTACGTCGATACGGGGTTTAATATAAAGTGGCGCAAAATTAATCATCCACTTATGTTTATGACTAAATAGAAAAAATGATTTTGTGTGTTGGAAATCTTTGCTGTTGTTTTTTTATATTTCTACTCTGAAGCTGTCTAGTTCACAAAAATTTTAGAAAATTATAAATCTTCCGATAGAGTGATTAATTTTGCGCCACCTTGCACGAGCAAGTCCATACAGGCATAAAAAATAACTTAGAATATTCACTTCAGCACTTGATTTTACAAGGCGCATTCAACAGGTAGTTGCAGTTGAGCAGTTGAAATTGTTTTTTTTCTATTTATTTGGTCTTTGACGCTGTAAAATTTGTTCAAGTTACTCTGAGCTCATTTGCTTTAATGTTTTTGACATTCTAGGGCCCAAAAACGAAAACAGCATACATTGCTTTTGCTGTTTTTGTTCTATTAGCTTTGATATTTTATAACTTTAAATTTTTGTGCTTTACACAGTGCAAGTGGAGGATGAGGTGGAATCATCTCAGTACCTTCTCCTTAGCTGCCCTGCTCTGGCGGGGCTAAGATTCAGGCATCTTGGCTCTTACTTCCTTGCCACGCCTGCTGATATAGCTGGCGCTGACATTAAAAATCTAATGAGTTTCATCAGCAGCACAAAGCGGTTGACGCAAACATAGTCATCGTTCATAATCCACACGCTCCTAACCATTCCGTCACCACCTCTCCCTGCCCTCTCCCTGCACCTCACCGGTCCTTCCCTTCACCTCAATTCCTTCACAATGGTATCACAAAGGACGAATCCTTCTTCGTCTAAGTGTGCTCACTCCCTGGGCCACCATACCAACCTAACCTAACAGTGCAAGAAAATTAAAATAATTTCAGTACCTGGGGTCGCATTGTATTTTTCTGATAGATTTTGTAAAATAAGACGGCAAACATTTTTACAATTACTGAAATTCTTTTCCATTTTATGCCATATCAAAGTTTACAGTCCTAATTTTATAGGGGCTACTGGGATATTATAGTAAAAACTATGTCTGGGACTACCCAAAACTATTGTAAATATTTTCAAATAAATTTTGAATTTTTGCTTATGCCTTTACCTTTAATATGTACTGTAGAAATCTGCTAAATAGTTTTTGTTATATAAGCAAAACCGTAAAAATGTGGTTATTTCTATGAATAAATTAATATTAATATATAATTTTTACAATTTTTTCACTTTGTTGCACAGTGTTATCAGTCATTATTTTTTAATTAAATGGACTCCGATGCTCGCAAAATTTTTTCTGCGTATGATTTATAATAAAACTATAAAAAAATCACAAATGTTTCTTAAAAATTCGAAAAGCTGCTCTGATTTCTACAAGGTGGCGCAAAATTAATCATTCAGTTTTTTGAATAACTTTTTGAATTTTTACAATTTTTTTGAATAAACACAAAAAACCATTAAAAAATAACAAATTTTTCATAAAAATTGGAAAAACTAATCTGATTTCTACAACGTGGCGCAAAATTAATCATTTATTTTTTTTAATATCTTTTTTAATTGTTTTGAACAAGCGCAGAAAACCATAAAAAATCACTAATTTTTCTAAAAATTCGAGAAACTACTCTGATTTCTACAAGGCAGCGCAAAATTAATCATCCAATTTTGTTTCTGAATAACTTTTTTAATAAAAAAAAACTAAAAGAAATCACAAATTTATCTTAAAAATTCGAAAAACTACTTTGATTTCCACGAAGTGGCGTAAAATTAATCAATCATTTTGAATAACTTTTTTGTTTGTCTGTTTGTATGAAGCAGTTGTCTAGCACACAAGTGTCAAATATAATTGACGTAGGACGCCATTTGCAAAAATTATAAATCCTCCGATAGGGTGATTAATTTTGCGCCACCTTGTATAAAAGCACACCTTCATGCAAAAAAATATTACTTTAATTCTATTAGTCGCGTAAAAAATTCAGTAAAAAGAATGCATTTATCCAAAAATTCTGTCGAGCGGTGTAATTGCTCTTAACTCCTGTCATCATCGGCTTAGAATTCGAGTGTTGTTCAGGTTAAGAATTTCTATAGAGCGGAGCAAAAATCTTTTTTTGGCGTGGAGCGCAAACTTCAAACAAATTTTTCTCAAAAATTATAAAAACATTTCAAATTTGAAAATTTATTATTTTTTTTGGAAGTTTGAAGTTTTAAGAAAATCTATAATGTTTCCTGATCAATTTCCAGACAATAAAAATGTAGTGCTTAAACAAATAAACAAAAAATTTTAAAGCAAAAAATAAACTAAACAACATTAAAAAATATTAAAAAAAAATTAAAAAAGAAAATTTTGAAAACAAAAAACAAAAATTTTTTTTTTAATTTTTTTTTTGTTTTTAATATTTTTAATACTTTTTAATGTTGTTTAGTTTGTTTTTGTTTTAAATTTGTTTTTTTTGAAAATTGAATTGCAAGTGATCAAGAAACATTATAGATTTTCACTAAAAAATTTTTCAAAAACTTCAAATTTTAAAAACTCTAAAATTTGAAAAACAAAAAAATTTTTTTTTTAATTTTTTAATTTGATTTTAGTCTTTATTACTTAGTTGAAATTAAAAAAAAAGTTTTTGTTTAAAAAATTTTTTTTTAATATTTTTCGCTTTAATATTTTTTAATTTGGTTTCAGTTCTTTTTTAATTCTTGTTTTTTCTTTTTATTTCTTGTATTTCTTTATTTGTATTTTTGTTTTAATTACTTTTTTTATATAAAAAAGGAAATTCTTCTAAAATAACTTTTTTTACTAATTTTTTATTAATTTAAAAACAAAAAATTTCAATTGAAGTGCTTGGGGAAGTTATTCCAAACCTGTTTGTTTGCTTATTTTGTAATAACATAAAAAAGGCATTTTCTTTAGATGTTATGTAAAGGACTTTTTTTAATAAAATTCTTCTAAAATAATTAAAGGAAAAAAAATTAAAATTTTTAATTGGAGTGTTTCAAGAAAATATTTTAAAACCATTTTTTACTTAGTTTTTAAGACCGGAAAAATTGACATTTTCTCTAAAATTTTGTGTAAATGACTTTTACTTGAAAAATTCTTGTAAAAAATTAAAAAAAAAGCTATTTAAAATTTTCAAAAATTTTTGTTTTTGGCGTAGGGCGCAAACTTCAAAGAAATTCAACTAAATAACATTACAAAATATTTAAAAAAAGAATATTACAAAAAAAAATTAATAACAAAAAACAAAAATTTTTTTTTTTTAATATTTTTTAATTTTGCTTTAGTTCTTTACTAACTCTTGATATTTTTAATTAAAAAAAAGTTTTTTTTTTAATTTTTTTTGTATTTTTTGCTTAATACTTTTTTTATTTAAAAAAATGAAATTATTCTGAAACATTTTTTTTACAAATTTTTTACTAATTTTAAAAAACAAATTTCAAATTTTGAATTGAGGTGTGTGGGGAAATTATTCCAAAACTATTTGTTTAATTATTTTGTAATAATATAAGAAATTGACATTTTCTATAAAATTTTATATAAACGACTTTTCCTTTTAACGACTTTTTCTTGTAGGTCTAATAGCTTGCGAGAAAAAATTAAAAAAAAGCAACTTTCACATTAAAATTTTTTATTCTGAATATCTTGCAAAAGAAGAAAAAAATTTTCTCTAATTCCTTAGCTCAATTATTAAGTAAGCCAATTACAACAAAACCACAAAGTTTCCGACAAATCTGTGATCCACCATTTCCCTCTCCTAAGGAACTGCCCAATATCAAAAATGCGCAAATCTCGAATTCAATTTCATGAAACCAAATACATACACATTTGCTTATTCCTCTATTACACTCGGATATATCTACTTTTTCTATATAAACTCACTTATTTGTGGATTTTCCATAAAGACTTTGAGCATAAGTTTTTCTGACACTCAATTTTTCATGCAACTCAATATGCAATCATTTACACAAATTAATTTATTTATATCCACTTCAGCATCATTTCATGAATCATTTTCATCAACGTTTTAATTTGTCAAAATACAATTATCTGCCGAGTAGAAAATAAAGTAAAAATCGTATGCACAGACCACAGAGCAGGCAGAGCAAAAACTCTGCGTCCGAGCAGTGGCAAAAAGGGGCTCCAGCTGCTGCTATTCAGCAAATTAATTTTTCGTCATGTCATGAAAACTGGTTAGCAGACTGGCTGCTGGTTGGTGGCCGCCTGGTTTTCTGCTTGTCTACCCGCCTACCTGCCTCCTGCCAGGAATAACATGCTCAACAGGGACTTGCATATGCCTGACCGTGCTCATGTGTAAAATTGTATGTTTGTGTGTGTGTATGTGGGCGCAATGTGTAAGTGACTATGCAAATAACAAAAACAGAGGTAACAAAGCAACCGAAAATTTGCTCCATTTCCCTTGGCCATACATCGTAAACTTTTGTGCAGTTGCTGCTTTATTGTTTTGTGCACTAACACATTACCAATACCAGCACCAACACCAACACCAATACCAGTACTAGCACTACTACCAGCACCAGCACCATGACCAGCAATAGCATGAAAACTGCAGTACGGCTGTGAATTTATTTACTACTCTGCATATTTGAAAAATATTTGTATTCAATTTCAATTATTATATTTTTTTGTTGGTGTTGTCATTGTGCAGTTTTGGTTATCAGCAATTTTACTTTAACTGTAATAATACACATTTTAGTATCCATTTGAAAAATATTACTCATACGCCGGGTAGTGCTGCGGCCCCAGCTTTTATTCATTTTGTATAGACATTTTTTAGGAATTTTTGTTTTTTAAGAAAATAAAATAGGATTGTTTTGATTTTATAGTATGTTATTATTGACATCAAATAGTATACAAAAACAATTTTTTTTTTACATATTTTTTTGTAGTAATGTGGCACCAAAGTAAGCGTCTTAGAAAAATGATAGATGGCTTGTCAACAGGATTTCGGCTCTTCAGGACATCTGAAACGAAAAGTTAAACTGATTATTATTCTGTATCCTTGTCATTCTGGCAGGTGCTACAATGAGAAAATTTTAACGGACTTTTGAAAAAAAAAGGTATGTTTTTCGGGTGGAAAGCAGACTTTAATATGGAAAGTTAGGGCTGAAAAGAAACGAAAGTAGCACCTGCTAGAACTACTGATGTGTGGAATAACTGATGACAATTTCAGATCAATGGGTTAAATATAATTTGCTGTAGGTCGTTTACAGACCAGAAAAGCGTTGTTTTGAGAAAAACACTTTTAAAGTTTTGGTACTTGCTCTCGGACGCTCCGAAGCGCCCGGACGCCTTTTGTTAATTGTTGAATAACTCGAAAAGTATATTATTTGTCGGATTCACTTCAAATTTTCACACAATATTTTTAAGTTATTACACTTTAAGAAAATGCAAAAAAATATATATATGTATATTTCTTTTTCAATTTTTAACCAGACTTACCTTAATGCATATGGTTATATACGAGGATCGTTTGAAAAGTTCGTGCAAAAATAAAAATTACTTAATAGTTTAGGGTAGACCTTTTTTTATTTTTCGACATAGTCTACTTTTAGGCCTATAGACTCGTCCAACGCTTTTCTAGTTTATTGGTCTGTTCGGAATAATAGGATTTGTTCCAGTCAGAAAAATAGCCATTCTTTTCCGCAAGCACCTCCACGTTTGAATAAATTTTTTTCCCCGCCAGCCATTTCTTCAAATTGGGGAACGAATCCGAGTGATCCGAGAGAAGAAAGAGCATGTAAGACGAGTTGGAAGCCTATTGCTATTAATTTAGAGACCACATGGAAAAGGATTTTTTGAAAATCATCCGACTTCCTCTATTCAACACAAAGAAAAACACCGATTTGGCTGAAATTTAGTTTGCGTTTTTCCAAGAGACGCTACTAATAAATTTAATCTCGATATGCGCCAGTAGGTGATATAGGTGGTTCAATGCCACAGCAACTAACTAAATGGCACGTACATCTTTGTTGGTTATTTGGGCAATCTTCTACGAATCGAGCGGCCCACAGTTTTATGCCGCATGGGGCCCAATTGGACAAATTAGAGGCCGTATGCTAATTGTAAATAGTTTCTAATGAGGAGTTTTGTACTATAAATGAAACTACTATACTTTTCATTACTTAATTCACAGCTGACTTTTATTTTTTAAAATGTAGAAGCAAAATAGTTAGGGCTATTATATGGAAGGGCTTTCGTTGGGCCTCTCGAATATCTCAACTTGTATAAATATTTAAAGCTTCTAAAGTTAAGAACCGATCTGACCACCTTTCGATTATGGGCTTGAGGCGGTCCAGAAACGAATCGCAAGCTGCCCGAATGTGACTTTTAAGTATTTTGGTCCACTCGCGGATAATCGCTTTTTTCAGCAGTGCGAGACTGGTGAATGTTTTAGTTCGGACCTTGCGGTGCATTGTGCGGAAGTTATGAAGTTCGGAGTGTTTTTTTAGCCATTCTTGATTTACTCGAGCTTTGTGAGACAGTACCGAGTGCTGTTGAAACGTCCATGGCGTGCCACCGAAATATTTGTCTGCCCACAGCTTCAAAGCAACCTTCAGAATACTTTCCTGATAATATTTTGCATTTACCTTGACGACAGGCTCAATGAAATCGATTGGAGAGCGCCCATCTGCGGTTACATTAACTGTGGCGGTGCTGCCACCTGGTGGCCAATCGATGACTCAAGTTCTCGTATGAACGGTTGGTCAAATAATCCCTACATTTTTGGGAGTTTACGAATTGCTCAATTTGAAAAATTTTCTCGTCAGAAAGCACAATGTTTGGACATTGACCACTTTCGGCCAAGCAAAGCAACTCGTTGAGATCATTTTTCATTATGCGGTGGATGCTAAGGTCAGATATATTCAGTTCTTTCGCCATTTGATTGGCACTTCGCTCAAGTCGCCTATTCACTGTTTGAACCATTTCACGTGACTTTGCAGTCTTTTGATGACTACCTCCATGTCGTTTCGGGATGCTATCAGTTACATTGTAACGAGTAATGGTGCGATAAACAAAAACTTTATTTACTTTAAGGTGCTCGAGCTTTCGAACAATCGCTGGTTGTGGTTTTCCAGTCAAATATAAATAATTATATAATGCAATCACACTATTGCGTTTGAAATCCATTACTGATTTTCTTTTTAACGTTTACTCTCGGTAGAGTGCTTCCGCGCGCTTGTAAATCATACTCTGGACTGTCATTTAGCCAACTAACAGACAGCTGATGCCCATGCCAGCCTTTCCAGTTCCTTTCCTAGATGCTCCTTTTGATGTGCAAGAAATGGTACTTAGATTTAAGAAATCAAAAAATAATAAAGCTCCTCACCTGGATTGCAATAGCTATGAGTACTATAAATCTGCACCGGTAGGTTTCTTATCTGATATACTAAAAACTTTCTAAACAAATTCCTACCTCATTCTGAAAGGCCGTGATGCTCTGTCTGTTCAGAAAAAGGTAATCCCGGTCTCGCGGAACTCGCTCTGCTTCATACTCTATACAAAATTTTCACTGGGCTTCTGTTAACACGCATTAATATTTGGATTGATTTAAACAAAATCATTACGGAATTTCAAGCTGGTTTTCGCAAGCTCTACTCTACAGTATATGGCCTTTTCAATCTGTCGTCAATTGTGCATTTAAATTTCAAAGCTAAAAAGAAAATTCATTGGGTGAATAAGTGAAAGGATATCTCGCTAATGTTGAATATGGAATCTCTTAATGCCTTTACTTCTGAGTCCTTGTCTGTGTTCATACCTTCGTTTTTATTGTAGACAATTCTAAGAACAAAGAACGCTCGACTTTTTTTGTACGCTGCTTTTAAATCAGAATTACACGATTTGTATGCACTTAGCACTAAGAGATCTTCAATATTTCTGTGATGATGTTTCTGCCTACACTATTAGCTAAATTTTTCGTGCAAGAGTGACAGCTCCGCCCTAATATATGTATGTAAAAGCTAATGAAATGGGACTTGCTGTATTTCTTCACTTTCGAAACTTTCGCTTCACTTACACATCTCTACGAAATTAAGAATAACACTGGAAAAACAAAACAACAAAATTAGGTCAATAACAAAGCAATAATAGCGACAATAGTACAGCTCATAAAGATAAGACACCGATGCGTTTGCAGGCGCTTGATGGGTTCATTTTGCGTCATTTGCTTGGTTATCAGCGAATTCACAGTCAGTAGTTGGAATGTTAAAATGTAATTTCGAGTGAAAATAAGCGAAAATGTAATTTCGAGCGCTATAAAATTTGCAAGAAAATGTTTTTTCAATACACTTTACAATTTTATTCTACTTGCGAATGTATGTAGGTATTCTGCTCCGGTTATTAATGCAATTGACTTATTTTTTAATTTCATCTATTTTCCGACACTTTCTTTTAAAAAAAATTTACGTCACTCATAGCGCAGCGGCAGCAGCAGCATTCTTAATTTAGTTATTGTGTGATTTTTGTTCGCTGCTCATGCAAATTATTCAATAAAGCAATAAAGCTTCTGTTCGGCTACACACACACACACATATATATATACATACATACATATGTGCATATGTAAATTGTAAAATTGATTCTCGTAATTGTTTTTGTTGTTTTTTCATTTTTTATTTGTATACTTTTTGCTGTCATCCAACTTGACTGGCTTGACTTTGAGTGTCTGCCTTCCAGGCTGTCTGCGCTGATAAAGCCGGAAAGCTGCAGATTTGTGGCTTTCGCGATCAATTTGAGCTCTACATTTACTGGTTTACGTATTCGTATATCTACGCTTTCATATACATATGTTTGTGTAAACAAGCGCTCATGATGATATCGGCAGCTATTTTTGTGCAATTCTTGAATTTGCACTTAAACAGGTCTAATTTAGGCTTCTAAGAATTCGAGTATTTTGAGATAAGAACAATTGAATGACACCCCCTGTAGAAAAAGAAAAAATATTTAATCAAAAATGAGCACTTTGGCAGGCAAAAAATATGAGTAATTGTTTTTCGGTCAAAAAAGTATCAAAAAATAAATAAATAATTTGTGCGTACACTTCTGTTAGGTGTTTGTGGCTTGCGTCTTGATGTTGTTCCACAAATAAAGGGACCTTCATTGTTAAGCCGAATGGCAGATATTTTCTATAAAAAGCTTTTTTATAACAGCAGTACACCCGGAGGCTTGCCATTGTCTGTCGAGGGGCGACCGCTATTAGAAAAAACTTTTCTTTATTTTGGTGTTTCATGCACGGACATTCGAACATATGCACTCTCGAGTGAGAGTCACCCTCCAGCACCGGTTACGGTGGCCACCAAAGCATTAGAATTATAATCTTCCGCAAATCAACCTTTGCTATGGGGTCACTGTTGGATGGCCAACATTTAAATCAAGTATCAAAAAAATATGCAAATGCGGCTTGCAAGGTCATCACAGGTGCTCTATTTTTCATACCAAGTCTAGTTTTTCGCTACTTTTGTGGTTTTACTTTCCTGCTCACATTTAAACGGCAACGCAGCTGAAAGGTGTGTTTCAATTTGCTGTTCTGTAGCCTCTATACGAAGCTTTAAAACAAATCAGTCACAGCGCAGTTTCGGATATTCGTTGCGCTTTGTGTGTGGTGTTACTTTAACTGCCGAAGCTATGAGCGAATTGCGCAGCACAGCATAGTTTTATATTGCCACTACTAATCATTTTGGAATGGTTACATACTACATACACATATTCTGGTAATACTTATTTCTTTTTATATTCCGTTTGAACACTACGATATTTGCAAAACTCCTAAAAACGATCTTACTCGTATTCAGTAAAAAAGTTCTCTTCCAAAACACTTGATCGCACTCGTTCGACAGAGACAAATTGCAGTGCTAAGTAGTAGTTTATGCACTTATCATTAAAAATGCAAATACACATGTAAGAAATACTTTTAATTATAAATATGCTTTTATTATAGAGAATAAAAAAATATTAAAAATAATTAATATATTAAACTCTGTCTTTTTTTTAATTAATATAGTTTATACGAAGTTTTTTACGTTTCACAGGTAAATTTATTGTTGTATTTATTTATTGGGATGGGATGGGATTGCCCTTCAAACCAACTGTGTTTCAAATCAATTGCCTTTAGAGTTATGAGTACATATAATGAACTACAATAGCAAACATGTCTCTCTCTTTAGTGCGATGTGTTGAGGTGCACTCTCGCTCTTTGTCGAAAGCAATTTCGCTCAGATGCTGTGTTAGATATGACAACAAGATTATGCAGCCGAATTTTAAGTGAGTGGCTTGAAATGCCAAATGAATGAATGTTGTAGGAGTTTAGTAAGAGTGCATGGGTTTCCTAATCAACGAATGCTAGCTGCGAAGGTGAAGAGTGTTGTATTCTGCCTTTGCTTCGAATCGTTCCTGGCCAAGATGCGACATCGATATTATTCAAATGCTTAATATATCGACTGCCCAGTATACATATCTAGATTTAGTAAATATTCGCTTTGTTCTGTGCTTCATAAAACACTCTCAGTTACTCTATTTTTAGGTAAAGGTAAACGAAGTAAAATTCACTCCCTTCAGTGTGAATGGAACAGGTTAAACAGCTTCAGTAAGTCTCTATGTACTCCGGCACTCCAACCTAACTTACCGTAAGTATTGAATGGGCCTCCTAACATAATTGGGCACAGTATATCAAATTTTGAGTGCGCTAAGTATTTTTTGCTATCACTATTTATTTAGTGGCCGGGCAAGGGGCCCTGCTTTAACGAGTCTGACTCGTGATAAAAATTTTGGCCCAAACATGAATATGACGAGCCATGCACGTAAATAGATCATCTGGCCAAACGTAAATATCAGGCGCCTGGACCGTGATTGAATGTTAGTTTCTATCTGTATGCCACCAGAGTTAGTCATGAGTCTCATAATTGCTGTTCCATCATCTTGCGCGGCAGTCTGATCTGTTTACCACGCGTTGACGCGTAACACTTGGGCCGGAGTTTCGTCGAGCTAAATGGCACGGCAAGGCGTTAAATGCATTATCACTAAGGCTTAGTGGTAATGAAAATTTTGATTTGGTGCACCATTCTCTCCAGTGCCGCCAACATCAAAGGATATTGAATATATCCTCAATATATTTTAGTAGTACTATATTTAATTAGTTTATTTCCTTCTTTTAACAAATTTTATGAAAACTTTTGTCGTATGAAAATTAACCATCTACAGTTTTGAGTGAGATCGTTTAGCTTGGAGTTGTACCGGATTCTGTAGGTACCATTATTCATTCTTATTGGGCCAAAAATCTTTCTTACATTTGTTTCTTTCCATGCTGGCAATCAGCGCACAGTCAGCAACTTTAAGCGTCCATACTTCATATCTATACGTTAAGCTTGGTCGGATAAGGGTCTTGCACATAGTTAGCGTTGTAGCTTTAGACAAAAGCCGGGACTTGGAGAAGTTAAGGTGGGCATACTACGTTTTGTTGGAGGCGTTGGTGCGATCTCTGACTGCAGAAGTTGAATCACTGCAATATGCGAACATAACTCCCAAGTACTTAAAATGCTGCACTGCTTCAAAAGTAAAAGCTCACAAATGAAAATTTTGCACCTGTGTAGGCCGCCTCGACTTCAGCGAATATTTGGTTTTGCTCGCGTTTACAAGCAAACCAATACGGTTCGCAATTTTGTAAATTTTTAAAAAGAGTTCTTTTAAATCGTTCGTATTCTTCAAGAGAATAGCGATGTAATTTGCATATGCGCATATTTGGGTTGTCTTAATTTACAAGTACCAGCTTTGTTGACTTTCTTTACGGCGAAGTGCAGCATTAACTTAAATATGAGAGTTGAAAGAGTATCACCTTGTTTTACACCTGTTTCAATAGAGGAAAAATGTGTGCGCTTCCCTTGAATGATCACTTTTGCTATTGTATTTGCGAGCGTTGCAAAAACGAGCCCTATTATATATATATATATATATATACAATTTCCGACGGTTCCACAAGAGAACAAGGACCTATAACTGACTCTAAATCGCTCTCAACTTACCTACCTCAACCTACAAATACCTCACCAATAAAAAAAACAGAGTTAGTTTGCATGTGACAGCGACCTAAAATTTCAAGTGACGGCTTTCAAGGTTAAGAAAAATGTACCCGTTAAGCTCGTGAGAGATTTTAGCATTTACTTGAGTGATATTAGCTGTCCATATTGCTGAGTTGTGTGCACATACTTAGACACACAAACATGCTGCCTTCTCATTCAATAACTTAATGAACTTGACAGTCGCGAAAAAAAAACTTTATATTTTAATTTACTTACACTTATACTTATGCATGCATGCAGCTACTGCTACTTTATTAATAAAAAACCTGCTTCTTTAATGTAGTACTCACTGCCATAAATAACTGCCACGATATTTTGCTAAATTGTTCACAAGAGTTTTAAATCGTCATAAAGTTACATTATGCCTCGTTAAAATTTTAATTTACCATATACGGAATTACCGTTAATTGGATATTTACACTTTTTTTGTCATATGAAAATACGTCTCCGGAGGCAAGTAAACAAATTTAATTTTTTACGCAATTTTAGTAACGCGTGAACCTTTAAAATTTCACAAGTACTTTTTAATACGAATTAATTAATGTTTGAAGTCAGAAGTTTATATGTTTATTGTATGTATGTATATATGTATGAGTGTATGTGCTCGTATATCAATGCCATTAAGAGTGGTAAATTGACGGAAGCCATGTAAAGCCAAATGTCTATACAGCATTTCAAGCACTTTTTGTATATTTTTAAATTTACGTTAACTTTTATACGAATTTCATAGTCGATTACTTTCGTTATTTGTTACTTAATTTTTCGGAAAGTGTTAGTGAAAAGAAAAGTCGGTGTAGGACCAAAAGTGCAGTAGCAAACAGTACTGAAACAATTTATTGCACAAGAAAGTACTGGAAAATAATAATATTTATGTAGGAAACCTTAGTTAGTACTGCCTTTTACACTAAGTAAACTACTCAAATCTGCTTAGGGGACAGATTAAAATATTTGATCTCTTTTTGATTTTCTTGATATTTTTTAAAATAAATGCTTAATATTTCAGAAATACTTTTTCAAAATTTAAACTCAATCGGAGCAAAATTGACGAAGCTATTCGTATTTGAGCGTCCGTTGTTCCACGTCGACTGTCTATGCCTGCTCGACTTTAAAGCGACTTTTGAATTCTGTGTACGCCACAACTTTAAGTCTACTGAAATCATCGATTTAAAATTTTCACAATATTTCTTTACATAATCCACCGGATGTTTCTTGGAAGTTTATTCTTTTTTTCTTCAACCGCAGAACAAAGAATTTGTCTTAAATTTTGTGTTTTGAACAGGACTCGATTTCGTGTGCCAAATCATTGAAAATGTTGCAGAAAACCTATGGCGAGTGTGCTTTATCAAAAACATGGGTCTACGAGTGGTTTGCAGCGGGCCGAGAAGTCGTGGAAGATTTTCGCCCATCTGGTCACCCATCCACGTCTTCAATGGATGAAAACGTCAACAAAGTCAAGGAAATGGTGCTGGAAAACCATCATTTAAGTTTGAGGGAGGTAGCTCGTGACCTTAGCGGGTCTCACGAATCAATTCGCAATCACATTTTACACGATCGATTGGGCAAGAGAGTTGCATTTCTTTCAAAAAATTCAGCGGAAGAAGGTGGCTGAAGACATGTAGAGTAAGTGAATTCGCACCCAACGTTTATCCAGCGCATCATAACAGGTGCTGAGACGTGGGTATATGAGTTTGACATGCAAACCAGTCAACAGGCGGCTGTATGGGGCTATTCACATGAGCCGAAACCCAAAAAACCACGTCAAAGTCGGTCAAAAGTGAAAGTCATGCCATTCGTTTTCTTTGATTATCATGGCGTTGGGCACTCAAAATTCATTCCAAATGGCTGTACCGTAAATGAAAAATATTATTTGGAAGTTATGTGACGTTTGTGAGAGAATGTGCGTAGGAAACGGTCCAATTTGTGGAAAGAAAACTCATGGATCTTGCACCATGATAACGCACCGCCTCACAAGAATCACATTGCGAACACTTTTTTGACCAATAACTCGACAAATATATTGAACAATCATCGGATTTAGCACCCTGTAACTTTTTCCTCTTCCCAAAACTTAAATCGTGGACGCCGCTTTGAGTTGTTAGAGGCCATTAAGGAGAATTAATTATTTATTTCGCGAAGAGTCGATCTTTTTTGTGACGAAAAGCCAGTTTTTGACCACTAAATGCTACGAAAAATCGATAGAAAAAAATCTTTCACCGCCTACATTTTACAAATGCCGATTCTTAACTAACTCCATACATTTTTTGCGCTAGTTTGAGCACTCCTACGATATTGTGTGGATGTATTTTTCAGGATTATATTCGCATGCTTTTTACTACCGGGATATTTACTTCATCTTTCGTCTTCAATGTGTGCTGTTTTGCCTTAAGCCAGTAATACCTACATATATGTGTGTGTGTACATAAACTCGTATAATAGTTGCAGTGGGTGCCATATAAAAGCGCTATCTGAATTTGATGCTGGCTTTTCTTGCGCTTGTTCCCTGAACTTACGAGATATCCTATTATTTATGTATTATACATACAAATGTATGCCTTTGCTCACTTTACTTCCGCATTCCTCAGGAATTTACAACTTCCTTGTTTTTGTTTGCTTCTCAAGCGCACAAATGCAAGCGCATTATCCTTACAGATTTGCGTTTGCTTGTCTGTTCGAATGTTGGCTCATATGGATCTGTTTGCATTTGTACAAATTTATATAAAAATATATAAGCGAAAGAAAACAACGATTGAAGCATTAGAATATTCTTTTTTTTTGTTGTTGCATTTGTTATTCCCTTGAAGTGAAGTTTCTTTGTAGGGATCAAATGAAATGAATTCACTAAAAGAGCTAATAAATTAGGAATAAAAAAGTAATTAAATACAATTATTCTCAGCACCGACAACTTTTTACAAATATGCAGCTGAAAGTGAAAACGGCAACTGAGAATGAAAAGAAGAGGGTGGAAAATTTTGCAATAGGGAATAACAGAATTTCGAATTGTACTCACCCTCAAGAGCTTTACGCTTCTTGACATTTCTCTTGAAGTCTTAAATGTAATCAAAAGAACCCATATTTGAACTTGGTTTCCTTACCTCTATATATCTCACTTTATATAATCTGACAGAACTTTACGAGGGCAAGACAAAGTATCTTGTGTCAACATCCAAAAGTCTATGCTTATTGGACACCAGCTTCCGTTTACAATTACGAGTTCAGCGTAGTCAAGGACTTTGCCTCCCTAGGATCCAGCACTAACATCAACAACAACTTAAGCCAAGAGATCCAGCGAAGAATAACTCTTGCCAACAGGTGCTACTTTCTGATGGGTAATTGAAAAGCAGAGCCCTCTCTCGAAGCACGAAAAAAAAACCGTATCAATCACTCACCCTCTCGGTCTACTATATGGCGCTGAGTCCTGGACATTGACGAACACCGATCGGCGGTTATAGAGAGCTTTCGAGAGAAAAATTGTTCGCAAGATTTATGGTCCGATTTGCGTGAATCCTGCATATCGAATAAGGTGGAACCACGAGCTGTACGCCGACATCGACGTAATGAAGCGCATTAAAACTCAGTGGCTGCGCTGGTTAGGTCACGTTGAGCGAATGAACAATAACTCCACAACAGAGAAGGTATTCTTTTCGAACTGCATTTGGTGGAACTCGCAAAAGAGGACGTTCTCATCTATGTTGGAAAAATCAAGTCGACAACGACCTGACCGCCTTTGGTATTTCTAACTGGCGTCACCGCGCGCAATACAGAGGCAATCGGAGCAACATTTTGGTAGCGGCCAAGAGCGACAATCGGTTGTAGGTACCAGATAACTAAGTAAGAAGTTAACAAGTTGAAGGCAAACTCTCAAGGGACTCATTAATCATCCCAGGGTAATCCTTCCAAGTGGGCAAGATTGGAATGAGGGGAAAATCTGCATCGAAGTTGGTACGTCTGTCTTCACTAACGGCCCCAACATGGAATCGTGAGTCAGAACAGGAGTTTTCTCTAAATCAACGAATTTTTCTATTTTCTTAAAATTGTCGAATACTGCTAGTGTTTATCAGGCAGAAGTCTTTTCGATCCTGCAGGCTTGCAAAATGCATAAGGAACGTGGAAGCGAGAGAGATATTAACATCTCTTTCGATAGTCCAGCCCCAAACAAGATGAATAAAATGAAATATGAAAGAAGCTACTCTGCCCTAGTGATCTTTTGATACCACCTTCGTATTGTTACTTTTTTTTGATTCTGGTATCGGAACAAAGTATCGAGTACTGTCGAATAAACGTTGGTAAAAAGCATCGCGAGCGGAAATTCATTTTTCATGGTTTGTTTGGTTTTTGCGAAGGGCATAACATTTTAAGCAAAAAAATTCTTCTCACTAACTGAGGTACGAAAAAGCAATTTATTGAACTATTTATCTGTGAGCCGGTTTCTTTTCTATGCAATTACGTTTGCTGCTTTCTAGAAGAGTCTTTTGTAAAAAAGGTAGTATTCAAATAGTCATAGCTGGTCAAAATATTGATGTGCTATCATTTGTTGTGGGTTGTAGGTGTAAAATTTTGACATTTCCACTGCTGTTATAGCTTAGAACTATGATAGCATCGGAAAAACTCTGATAAACAATACGTTTCCAATTTCCGTTGTAGCTGCCTATATTAAATTTGCTTTTGCATTTTTTCTTACTTTTTTTGTGTACTGCTTTGTGTTGTCTATCTGCGCTGATGCTACCCGATATTTGTTTCCGCCACTGAGATGGTAGCTACAATTTGGTACTTGTTACAAAACTTCCAGAACTAGAAGAATAATGATAAAAAGCAGGAAAACAAACAAAAAAAGTAGAAAATAAAAACGAAAAAAAGTAAAAACAATATATCGTGTAAAAGACACGTTCTGCAACTGAAATACAAGCGAGCAAGCGAGTGATAGCAGCCGGAAACTTTTTTATCTCTAACGATATGAGTTGTCAATGCGAACGAGTGCAGCTGGAATAGCACGTGAGAGAGTGATAACAGTACGTGCTAACAAAATACTAACGAGCTGATGTCTACACAAGTGTATGTGTATGTATGTATGTATGTAAGCTCACTTATGCTGTACCTATACTACGTAGGGGGTGTTTAGTTGGAGTTCAAGTATAAGTTCACATTTTTTTCCAATAGAATGCATTTCTAGAGGATATATTTTATCAGTAAACCTTACAATTGAAATTTTATGCGTTGAATAAAAGAAATTTATTGGTTTTCATTGGTATAAATGAGCTTAAAAGAAAAAGAACAAAACAACTTTTTACAGAAAAAAATTTAAAGTAAAAAATTCCAAATTTCCGGGTAAGTATCTAGGAATTCTTTTTCATTCATTTTTTTTGAGATGAGTCATATTTGTATATCTAGCGTTTTGTGATAAGCATCACATTATCTAACTGACTTGCAAAGAGGGATAAATTGGAAGAGCGTAACTACAGATTCCTACTCAAATTTTTTTTACTAATTTATAATAATTTTTCGGTAGAAAACCAACCGACTATAGACACTTAATTTTCGTTTAAAAAACAAAACAGAAACTTTTTATAACAAATTCAAAGCTGAATTTAAGAATAATAAATTAAATTTAAAATTCAGGAAGAAAATATTTTAACAATACAAATATTTACATTTTTTATTAATATTTATATTTATTTTGTTATATTTCTTTAGTAAATCGCGTCATAGAAAACATCAAACCTCACATCAAGTAGAATTTACTATAGATGATGGTGTCCGCAATATATGTAAATAAAAACATACGTGTATTTTTTTTTACTTTTTTCATTCCTTCACATTAACATCAGCTCTCCTCTACCCTTGCAGTTTCCGTTCCCCTTCAGGAACGCCGCCAAAAGGGTCTTTTAGCCCGCTTAACTTTTCTCAAGCCCAATACACACTTTTTCATATATTTATTTTTGTAATATTTCGCTTTAGATATTATTTAAATCACCAACTATAAATACTCAATGTTTCGTGTTCATCCCAATCTCAGCATAAAATGAAATTGAGAAAAGCAGTTGCATTCACACTGTCGTCGTATGCTGCTAGCTCCAACTTCATGTCGGCTATGCAAAATACTTCGTGCTTTTTCTTTTCTAATTTCTTTTGTGGTGACATTCCAATGTACAAAATGTTGTTGTTGGTCTAGGTAGGCAGACTAAAGCACTAAGCGCCGTTTTGATATCATTATGAGACCTCCACAAGCAGATATCTAAACCAGCCGGAGAAGTTGATGTAATGGAGAAGATTGATTAGATTTAGGATGGCGCGCTGCCCCAGGCTGTCGAAAAAAGGATCACTTAGTGACCTTAATCGTCTAGTCCCGGAAATTTGCTCAACAGTTTTCTTCTCTAAAAGGTCCCCATAGGGGGTGAAATGGTAAACCCCCCAAGCTTATCAGCAATTTCATTTCTCTCTATGTTGCTATGTTCTGGAATTCACATCAGAGAAATGATACCTGGAGATCCCAGAGATTTGATCTCCTCACAAGAGTTGGCGAGTTAGGATCTGCACCATTGCGTCGTCAGAGCCTTAATAGCCACTTGACTACCGGAGAAAATATAAATATCTCCCTTGCTCCCACGTTCCCTAAGCATTTTGCATGCCTGCAGGATCACAAGACAGACTGCCTTTAATAAATGCGACTTGATAATTTTTATTTTACAATTTTGAATGCAAACTATTTTTGAGGCAATTGTCGTATTCCATACTTATGAAGGTGTCAATTTTTCAAAAGTTTTGCACTTATTGAAAGGCTCAATTGAAATTGCGATCCTTCCTTCTTTTTATTTTACAAAAGGTTTTGTTACACGATATATATATATTTATACCGAAGCATCTCGAGAAAATGTCTACAAATAGACTATTTTTTTCGCAATAAAGCCCTACATAAAATAAAAACACAAAGAAAATTGTGTTTACAATTCTTGATATCCTGTTCTAATATTTAATATAATCTCTAAACTCTGCCTTTTAAAATATTAAATTTAATTTCAAAATATAAAATTTAAATATTCTCCTTGGGAGTCAATACATTTTTGTGTTCACTTGAATCAATTTTGAAAGCACTTTTGTGACTCAGAAGTGGATACCTCCCAAAATGGGCTGTTTAAAGGTAAATAGGTAGGTAAGATGGCAAGAGTACCCCAGGCATACTTTAAGTAGCACTTACGTGCCGTTTTGATAGCATAATGTGGACCACTACCTGCGAAAAAATTTAGGGAAGAGAAAACCGTTTACAGCCATCCAGTGCTGTTAATGTAGTGGAGGGGAGAAAAAGGATTTAGGCTGGAGAATTTCTTCAAGCCATCCCGAAAGGAATGAGGAATATCAAGCTTCTAGCCGCCAAAGCCTGTTTAAAGACTTCAAGAGCTTTTTTTGATGATGAAAAACTTAACACCATATTTTATTTTTAATGCTCGGGTAAGTTCATCAAGTTCAGCGGCCTCGGTAGTCTAGCGTAAGTGCACTAGCCTGTCATCCCAGAGGTTATGGGTTCGAATGCCTTTTTCTAAAAAAAAAAAACAATCTCATTTCTCTATCCTTTCCATTCTTTACATCCTTACTTCCGCACAATAGTCAGCGCATTATTTGCTAAGCAAGCAAAAAACAAAGAAAAGCACACAGTTACACATTGCATCAAGTGGCGCCAGCAAGAGGAAGCGGTAATGGCGCAGATACACCACTTTAGCGAAGTCCTCAACCATCTGTGCGATCTTTCTGTCAGAAAAATGTAACACACAGATGGCGCTCCAATCAGTTGGAAGGCGGTGTTGCTAAGCAACAACAGGTGGGCATTCCCACGCGGCAGGCTAATCACCTACCCTGTCAGAAATCAAATAGATTAACGAAACCAACGCAAGACAAGTCTTGCCGAGGCTCTATGCTCCCGGGAGGAGTGAACAAGGGGAAAAAAAGTTCATCAATGCACACTTGTCTCCAAAATCTACGAAGATTGTAATACATATATCATCGGACGAAAATGTTCACGAGTTGATTCCATATATTGGGTGAGATAATTTGTTTAACTCAGTAGAAAAAGAACAAATAAAGTGAAAACATTAGTAGGGAGATAGATTTCTTCTAGGTTTGCACTTCGACCTCATGACCTTTTGTACGCTTTGCTCATCACAGTACTTCAAACCAGGCCCAGTTCCCTCATTAAACTTAGGATGGAGTTGGGTTGCATTGAGCTTATGTGCCTTTCTTCTGGATGCAGTTGGCCGAGATGTCTCAACCTTCCCCGCGCTATAGCGCTGCAGTCGAAGAGAAGTTGCATTGGAGTCTCTTGGGATTGGTCGCACAAACGGTAAAAATCATGTCCCGTTCATGTGTAGATAACTACTCAGTCTGCAGTGGCCTGGGAGAACGCCGGTGTGGATTAAGTTTATGCTAAAAAACACAAAACTTTTTGATAAGAGTATCAAATTGCAGCTCATCACAAGTAGTGTTGTAAAAGTATTTAAAGACAAACCTTTTTTATATATTTACTAGAGGGTTTGCTTATCTTCTTCAATATGCCGTACAAAGAACTCATATCGTTTAGCTACTAATGAAGTAAAAGGTTCTTAACTTCCTCTGTTCAATTTTAGTTTGTTAACTCTACTTAAGGGGGAACACCACTGCGGTTTTTCAAAAAAATCGATTTATTTCTTTGCATTTTCTTAAAGTAGATATATTTAAAAATATGTAAAAAAGTTTTAACTTAAAATCTTGAAAATTGACGAAGTTATACCCAATACAATAAGTGCAGGTTGTCGGCCAATGAAAACTTTAAACGTGTTTTTCTCAAAACGACTTTTCTGAACACTGTGGCCTCGATTTGTCGAAGAATTATAAACCGATTTTAATTTTGTTAATTTGTTTTTGTTTTAATTTTGTACGTGTATCGGCTATAGCCGTACATAGCCGTACATTCCAAAAATTAATATTTTTTCAAGCCTTTCGAAAACAAAAAAAAAGGGTAAAAATACAAACTAATTCTTCAAACCTGCACCATTTTCTTAAAAAAATAAAAAAATCGCCACGTACGACGATAGCCCATGATGTATATATTAAGAATTTTTTTGGTTTTTTGCTTTTCAGCGCTGCATCGTGGCCACCAGGGTGCATCAGTTTTTATGACGTCATTGCATTAATATTAATAACTATTGTAATTTTGAATATTTTTTAATAAAAATTTGTGTCAGTATAGTTGAATATATATTAAATAAATCATAATTTGTCCGATCCTTAAATAATCATCCCCCTTATAAATCGGGAAACACCCCCTTATAAAAAAAAAATCATGAAAATCACTTAATTTTCACGCGTTCACAGTGGTGTTTCTCCTTAAACCGTCGCGCGCATTTCTGAAATTTTCTTCTATAACAGATATGTATTCTGCTGAAAGCAATAATAAAGTCTTCATTTTCTTAACTTCGATGCTAAAACTGCCACGCGCATTTCTATGGGTTTGTCACTTTAAGCAAAACTCTTGTGGAGCAAACATTTTTACCTGATGGATATTCTACCAGTAACCTCAATAGACTTTTCATATTTCCAAAAAACGTTTTTTGATAGCTTCTTCAGGTAGTTTAAAAAAACAACACAGTTGCTAATTTTAAATATTTTTATTTGCTTGTATTTTGAGCTTTATTTCTTTTCATGTGAAAAAAAGTTCTATAACTCCGAAAAACCACCAGTTACTTACTTTCATATAAACATATGTACGCGACGATGACTCAGTATCATATTTAATTAAAAATTGTTGCAAGATGTTGTTGTGTATCGGGCATTTCATGTTATTGTTTTTCATGAACACTTTTGCAATGTTTACGGCGACATAAACACCCGCATATGCCCGCATTATTTTATATCTATATTTTTTTCATGATATCTCACTTGTTTTCATTGCGCTACTATTTAAAGATTTATGGCACAATGTAACTGTATATGCGAGCAAAATTACACTTTTCAATTTGGCGCAAATAAATTTTGTCTGTATTTACATTTGAGTTTTCAATTAAAAGTCCACATTTCGAGGTGCACAAAAAACTTTTAACATTTTTTTTTTGTTAGGTTTGTGCAGTAAATTTGTACGTTTTTATGTGCATTTATTTATAAACGAACGAATATAAATGCGAAATAAATGAAATATTTGAAAAAATAGGGCCAGTAGCAAAAAAAAAAAATAAATAAATTTGCAGGAGGAATTTTGTTTTTGAATTAAAAGACAGAGTTGAGGACCTGCTAGTATGTATGTGCAAATGTATGTGTGCCGAGAGAGACTTTCAGCTACTAACTCGTAGCTTTTCAGGTCGGCTACGACTTGGACAAGCCAGGTTAATCTTGGACATCGTCGAGCCCGGGTTTGTTGTTAAAAATAATTTTAGAGTTCGGCTGTCGTCCAAGCGCACAGTGTGCCCTAACCAACGAAGTCTTTGAGATATAATGTGCTTAACGACATCTTCTCCTCTGCCTATGTTCAACAACTCGTCGTTGTAGCGTGTACGGTACGTTCCTTCGTTGCAACGCAAGGGGCCAAACACTCTTTGGAGCACTTTCCACTCGAACATTCTTAAGCTTCTTTCGTCTTTGCTTGTCGTTGTCCAGCACTCGCTGCCGTATGACAGCACCGACAGTATTATTGGCTAGTGGGGGCGGAGTTTAGATTCACGTGTTAGCAGTTAAGACTTCATTGTCCATCTTGTGTGGGCGTAATGTGTCTGCTGCCAATATTCTGTCTTCTATAGTCAGTTTTATATTTGAAATGTTGAACTCCCTCAAAGGTAAATGTCCGATTTCGAAGTTTTCAGGATTTCGACTCTCTTCACTGTGCGAGATCTTCAGATATTTAGTTTTGGCTTCATTTATTCTAAGGCCTACTGCTATGCAATTTTGCAAAAGGTTGCAAATAGATACCTTTTGTTCCTTTCCACCATTGCGATATTGTCCGCAATTGCGCCCCCCAGCGGTGCAGGGGTTAGAATATGCCCGAGGTAAGGTATGCCTGTCGTAAAAGGCGACTAAAATCTAGGTTTACCAGTGCCTGAGTAGTATGGGTGCTCAACTGGCAGTGTCTTCGAGCACGATGTCTTACTGGAGACCATAACTCGGTACCACGGGGAACAGGAGCCCTCAAAGTTCGCTCTGACCTGTTCTTGGGAACGGACCTTCGGGGAGGTTTTCGTGGTGGCTGTGGTTGAGACCTAAAGCGCGGGTAGCGTCTTTGGCTCGATGTAGAGTTGCATTGTAACCAGGTGCCGGGACCTTCAGAACGGCAGAGGTTTGGGTAGGCTTCGAGCCCTACTGCTAATTGGTACCTTAAGTGCTTTTTGCATTTTTGGGGCGCTGATCAACGCATTGTTTTGATCCGTGTGCCTTTGGGTACCGTGGGTTTGAGCTGTCGCCAGCAGGTACTCACGTTAAAAACACTAGACGCTGTCCGCAATTGCGGTTTTAAGAGCGACTAAAATGGTTTCCAAACTTGACTTCATTTCTTATCGCGTAGTGGAGAAGGAGATTAAAGACAGATGTAGGAAGCGAGTCGCCTTGTCTTACGGTAAAGGACATTTCAAAGGGCTTTGACACTGTTTGTTGTTCAACTACTTTGCCAGTGGTGTGAATCAGAGTTGTCATTACCAACTGAATGAGGTTTACGCTGGCACCCAAGTCGGCAAGCGTCTCTGGGCTTTTTTCTCGAAGAACACGTCAAAATGTGCGCCAGAGTATATTTCTAAATATCCATATCTTTTGTAGATATTAGTACATATTTGGTGCTAGATTTTCATACACCCTTTTCTTTTGCTTTTACAAGGCGATGCATGCGAGTGATGAATTAATTATTTGGACAAATATCTATTGCATTAATTAAGAAAATATATACATATAAATATATAGGTGCGCAACTAAGTTCCCGCTGTTTGTTAATGATGCCTCCAACAACGTGTGCTAATCGGTTCTAACTTAACCTAAACGTCAGAAACCAAGCTTAGACATTGGTAAACAAACTGTTTCAACACATTAGTGATTTTGTTTTCGTATCATTTACTTTTGATTTTGTGAAAATGTCTGATTTTATGCCGAATAATCGTCATTTGCGGGAAGTGTTGATTTTCCTCATTCATTCGAAAAATATGGCGACTGAAGCGCATCGAGAGCTACAAAAAGTTTATGGAGATGCTGCTTTAAGTGAAACAACGTGCCGAGATTGGTTCCGTTGCTTCAAGGACGATGATGGTGATTTTAATGTTGACGGCCATCCGCGAGAAGGAACGGCAAAAACCTTCGAAGACGTTGAATTGGAGGCATTGCTCAATGAGGATCCGTATCAAACGCAAGAAGAGCTTGCTTCAGTGTTAGGAGTTACCCGCCGATCCATTTCAAAACGATCACATGCTTTGGGAATGATTCCGAAACAGAAACAGGGGACTTGGATTCCTTATGAGTTAAAACCAAGGGATGTTGAACGTCGTTTTTTCGCCTGTGAACTACTGCTCCAGCGGCAAAAAGGGAAAGGTAGTGGGTTTGCCAATAAGATGTGTTATTCGCGTAAAATATCAATGGTTTCGTTGCTTGTGTGGCACGTAGCGCCGTCTTGTTGAAAATAAACATAGACCAGATCAATACCATCCAATTCCGCCCATAAAAAAACGTTAATCATCTCTCGATAGTGCAATCCATTCAACGTAACTGTTGCTCCAGCTTCATTTTCGAAAAAGAAAGGTCCAATTACACCGCCGGACCATCAACCGCACCAAACAGTCACACGTTGAGGGTAGAGAGGCTTTTCAGCAATAACTCTGATTTTCTGAGCCCCAGATCCGACAATTTTGCTTGTTGACGAAGCCACCGAGATGGAAATGGCCCTCATCATTCAAGATGATTTTCCCTTGGAATTCCGGATCATTTTCATGCATTTCAACGACCCAATCAGTAAAGACACGACGTTGTTGATGATCGCCCGGCTTGAGTTCTTGTGTTAACTGAACTTTATAAGCCTTAAGACCCAAATTTTTATGCGAAATACGGTGTAATGACGTTTGTGGAATGCCTAATTCCAAAGAATGACGAGGAATGAACTAACCTGGGTTTTCTTCAACACTTTCGGCTACAACAGCAATATTTTCGGCTGTTCTTGAACGAAGGCAAAGGGTTTTATTCTTCACATCACTAACTTGTCCCAACAGCACAAATTTTTTCAACAATTTCTGTATTGTGGTCCGACAAGGTGCTTCACGATGACCCAAAAATGTTCGAGTTTTACGAACCGTCTCTGCCAAATTTTCACAATTTTTACAGTGGATTTTAATAATTTCAATGCATTGTTTAAGCGTTCATCGTTCCATTTTTATTAAAGGCGTAGTTTCTACTTGTCAAATATCAAAAAATGACAGCTTCAAAAGTGACATCTACCGAAATAGCGGGCTATTCAAAATAACACCTGTTATTGGAAAATCCTAAATATGTTGGAACAACATTTGAAGCCATCTGTAGAATGATTGGGTCTTGGACAAGGTTGAGTTTTCCAACAAGACAATGAATGCAATATCCGGAGAGTACGGTGGATGCGGCATTAGCTCCCATCCGAGCTCGTTCAGCTAGCCTAATATTTACCGTGCGGTATGAGGTCTTGCGTTGTCGTGGTGAAACAAAACTTTACGTCTATTCACTAAAGACGGTCGATTTTTTTTTAAGTGCCTCATTCAGGTTTGATAGCTGATACAAATAATAATCAGCAGCTATCGTCTGGTTTGCTTCCAGAAGTTCATAATAAACAATACGGGCCATATCCCACCAAATAGACAGGAGAATCTTCTTGGGGTGAAGGCCATCTCTAGAGGTCGGTTCTGGTTCGGTAAAGGACCCATTTTTCACCACCAGTAACGATACGGTTCAAAAAACTTTCACTTTCAAGCCGTTCTAGCAGCTGAGAACACACATTCACTCTCTGCTGAAGATTGGCGACGGAAAGTCTATGCGGAACCCAGTTTCCCACCTTTGAAACCTTTCCCAACCGAACCAGGTGCCTGTGAACTGTTCCATGCAATGAATTTAACCTCTGAGCTATCATATCGACAGTGAAATTTGGCTCAGCTTCCACGAGTTTGAGCAAGGCGTCGGAGTTAAAGACTTCAGGACGACCAGCGGGGCATCCTCCACGTGGCAGTTACCACTTCGGAATTTAAAAACCACTTTTGTGCAGTCCTTACACTCACGGTATCCTCTCCCTGAACAGTGTTTATTTCTGCAGCAGAAGTTGATGTTTTTACCACTTTAATAAAAAAATACAAAATATGCCTCTTATACGCGTTCGAAGATTCTATTTCATTTTTTAACAACACGTGCTTCTATACGCGATTAAAATCACTTGTTGTATGCACAATATATAATATCAAAGAAAATATAAAAAGTTCCGTTATATTCCGCGAATAATTTTTTGTATGCAAAAATCGTACAAAAGTGAAATTATGTGTAAAATACGCACGAACTTATGAACTGACTTGATATAATGTATTGTAGCATAATCTGAAACAAAATTGAATGTTTATCTAGCATTGGTTAGAGGACAAAGAACTCCAATACTACTTTAAAAATAATTACTTATTGTTCACATTTAAAAATTGTAATTTAAAAAGGGATATAATAAAAAAGATTTAAAGTTTCAAATCTTTAGATTTCAGTTATAAATCATTGCCTAATGCAAGGAAGTTAAGTTTACATTTTATTTTTATATTTTATTACCTTATTTCTATATATAAATTCATAATTACACATTTTTCTTTGTGTTTCAGATTATCTTTCAAGAAATTGTGTCAGGAAATTTCGATGCTGATATGGAACCATTAAAAGGTATGTTGCAGTAGATTGATGCACGTTTTGAAGATTTTTCTGACGTCTTTTAAGATTTTTCAGACCCATTCTCCGTTCAAGCTTAAGGGGGTCTTCTACCGTCACGGTTTGAAAAAATCGATTTTTTTTTTTTAGATTTTTTAAAAGCTACTAATGTTAAGAGTATGCTATAAAGAGGGTTTTATGAAAAACATGTTCCTTCATGAGCATTTCGGGGAGAATACATGCATGCTGCAATCATGTGTTATACCAAACTTTATCTTTAAACGCCTTTTCCCGAAAGTTGACTTTTTTCAACTTTCTGGTCACACATCTACTATAAATATTTGTCGAATTCATTCCATCTTTTTTCCAGTTATTCAGTGAACATCTCGCTATGTTTTCCCAGACCACTTTTTTCAATTTTTGATTAGTTTAATTTTGCGGGCCTCTAAAGTGTAAAAAAAAGAGGAAATTTTCAAACTTTTTTTTTAAAATCACGCATTTTTTACAAATTTCAAAATATTTAAAATCGCCACTGGGAAAACATAGCCAACGCTACACTTTATGATAAAAAAAAAAATTTTTTTGATTTCAGATAAGTAAAATGGTCGATCGCGTGCCACAAAGTCGCCTAGGACATTTTTACAAGGGCAACCTCGAGGACGGTTCAAGGACACAGGGCCAAAGAATTCGATTTGAAAAATATATTTTTAAATAGTGCAAACTTGTGCAAATTAAATAAAAAAAATCTGATTTCATTATCTCAAGTGGTTGCTTTGTAATTAATTCCCAAAAATAGGCCCGAGATTAAGGCGCGACGGTAGAAGACCCCCTTAATGGAACATTAAATTAATGTAGAGTTGTACGATATACGAGTAGAGTTTTACAAAATAAATTAGTTGAAAATCATCTCGACGTCATTGTTGTGCATATTGACATTACAAAATCTCTTCTTCTCCCTTTCTCTTTGGCTTTTCCTTAAACTGCGTGCGCTAACATTTTATCCGCCCACATTTGTAATTTATTTTGCTTTTATTATTTCATTTTACTGTTTCTATCTACTTAACTATTTACCTGTTTTTTCTAAAAAGTGCCTATGGCAATTATCAATACACATCACAGTGCGTAATGGAAAAATGTTAAATAGCAAATTAAAATTTCAGAACTCCCATTTATAATGTCAGTTTGCTTTAAAATAAATTATTACTTTTGTTGCTAAATTTTATCTGACGTTTTGTTAATTGGTGTTAAGTTTAATGTCGTTTCAATTTAAATGCCAAAATTTAATAATTTGGCATAATTAATACACATATGTACATACTAACATTTATATGTATGCATGCCTTTCACCTACCTCAACTTTATTTGGTGTGCTCGGGAGAAGATTGCGCCTGAATGGCACTTTAATGGTAAACCATCGATCTAAAATGCAGGAGTACAGCAGCTTTGAAATACGATTTTCTAAAACCTGTGAATGTGACCAGAAGCTTGGGATGAACGAATCAAAAACTTAATTTTTGTGCACTGGTCAAGTTGCAAATGAATGTAAATCTGCCATATTAATTGGCCGTTTCACCTTTGAGTGAGTGGCACCGTTCAAATATTTTGAATCTATCATCTCTTCGGGCGCTACATTCAATATTCATAATTTAGTGCGAGGCTACAGGCGGGGAATATTGGTCTTCTTTTTACAATACAAGGCTCCAGGTTGCTTGTTTCTTTATAAGCGAACGAAGCTCAAACTCTAGGAATCAATATTTGGCCCTGCGTTACTTAAGCTTCTGAAACCTGGGAGATGCGTCAGGCGCATAAAGTGAGGGAAAATATTATGCCGTATCATAGGACTGGTGCTGATAAGTCACGCCAACTATCGCCGGCGCTGCAACCATGAATGCCTGGCGGACCTAAATTACTTCCAAATTGCCAACTAGAAACTTCAGCGGCTTCAGTGAACTGGACATGTTCTGAGGATGAATTCAAACGAAATTGCAAAAAAGATCTACAATAGTAAGCTGTTTGTGCCTTATAAAAGGCGTAGCCCAAGGAAATCCGTATAATGATCTTAAAACTTAAGATTTTTGGACTGAAAAACTGGTGGATGTCTGTCTGCAAAGAATCAAGATTATTGGTCGAAGCTATTGAGGAAGGCCAAGGTACATACAACCTGGGCCGTCACGCTATGATGATGAGGTATGGCTATGTAAAACTGTGCATTACACTCGTAAAATAACGAGCCAGTAGTTCAGGAATAGCTCAACTGGACTGAGTGTAATTCAAGATAGATAACTTGGCTTATTCAATTATTAAATTCAATAAATTAAGTCAGAAATCGAAGGTTGAATTTAAAATACTTTCGATGTAACTCATAAAAACAATTTGTGAAAGAATCAAAGCCATAGAGTTATCATTTGAACACGATTTCTATGGTGAAATTATCTTCTGAAAATGATTCGAAGTTCTTTTGTTTTCACGCAACAATTCCTACGCTATTTATAAGAACGAATTCTTGGTGACCGATTAATTTTGAGATGCGGGAAAGTGGTTGGTTTTTGTTATTATTGCAGTTTATGGCCCAAGTCAAGTGATTTGGTTCCTTTGGAGTTTAAAGGATATGGAGAAACAGGTGATGCAGAAAATACAAATGGTTTAGATACACACTGAGAGAGAATCCGGCCGAATGAGCTCACTCAGCTTTACAGTAGAAACCTCAAGGTGTTAGAAATAGGGGCCGGCCTAAATTGACTTGACGGATGTGTGTTAACCCTCTACTGCATGGAAATGTTTAAAATAACGAAAATAAATAAAACACCGTGAATTTATGTTGATTGAGGGAATTTATTGCGTATTTAACAAAAATTAAAAAATTCACTTGGCGGTTTGGAAGAAAAAAAAAATAAAGCCATATATGGCCTTATATGCGTTTATGGTTATTTTTGGGAAAAAAATTTATTGGGTGTGGAAACTTGTAAAACAGTTCCTTTTGTCGTTGTATCACAAGAACACGTTGCACTTTTCGCAAAAGGTGTATGAGCGAAAAGAGCAATCATTTTGACAAAGTTGTCGGTTTTTCATCCATTTCGGGAAATGGCCTATTCCGTCCGTCCGCACAGAACTCAAGGGGAAATCCTGTCGCTTTCTTCTTTTACTGCTGGTAGGTATATTTTCTCTACTTGCCGATGGAGAGTTTGAGGGTGTGGATATAGGTCGTCCTCATTTTTTCAATTTACCAACTTTGCAAAGATGTTCAGCTATTGCAAGCTTGAAGTCAAACAATGGCATATATTCTTTCGACTTTCGACGCCACAAAATCCAAGCATTGACAACGCACATATCAATCATATGAAAAAAAATCTTTTTATACCACTTTTTTGTCCTCAGTTGTATTCTATAAAGGCCTAGTAAAGAATCCAGTAAATCAAGGCCACCCATATAATAATTATATACATCAACTGCCCTAGGAGAATTGATTTCAATATACTTCTTCCCTCTTTTACAGTACCGTTTTTTCTTGACATAGGGTGACATCCGACATAGGTTAAAAGAATATTTACCACTTTGTTGTCAAACCAAGTGACGAGACCAAGTTCAACTTCATCAATATCTGCTACTTTTTCAACCATACTTCCACGGCCTAACTTTTTCATTTCTTTTTCGGTTGGCATCTTACAATTTGTTACACGATTTAACCTTACTGTGCCTAAAGGTAATATACCATTTTTCATTTGGTACACCTGAAGCTTCGGACTGTTAAACCAATTATCAAAAAATAGTTGATAGTTTTTTCCTTTTGGTATTGTAGCTGCTAGTCTCGTTACACCATTTCCACTTACTCCTATATTTGGTGCTCCTTCCGGGAATGTATCGCTTTGAGCTCCGGCAAATATATCAAAATCGTAACTGAAACCTGAAGACAAAATTTTTGAATCCCCATGGGGTTTAACTGGATTGTACTGTTTGAGGTGATGGCGGCACTTTGTGGGAATTATTTGTTCATCAACCACTAAATGTTCTTCTTTGGGTACAAGCAACAATCGAGCACGAATTTTGTCTAACAATGGTCGAATCTTAAAGAGCTTATCAAATCCGAGTTCACCTGGTGATCTTATATTTTCATTATTATTGAAGTGTAAAAATCGTTTGATGTTTTCCCATCTGTTACATGTCATTGCGTTACGTACAAATTCTTGGCCAATGAACGTGTTCCAATAATATCTGGATGATGGTAGCTTTATCAAATGTATATTGTTATGCCTGAAATAATTTTTTTAACTTTTTTATTTGAACTCACCTATAAACTGATCAATCTCGTTCCGAGTAATATTGGCAGGTTTATTTATATCCATTTGTAATGCAATTAAATTCGATTGTTCTACAATAAAGTTCATCAAATCGTCATTTAAAATAAAATTAAACATATCTGCTGGTGTTTCCAGTTCCTCAATAAAGTCAGGAAGGTTTGAATCTCCTTGAAATGGAAAATTTTCACTGGAATAAGGAGGCAAACAAACTTCTTTCCAAATTGGAGGTCTAGGCTTTTTAGCAGATTTTGCATTTGATGTAGAAGGCTTGTTATAGTCATCTGAGTCATCGGTATCATCAGTCTCTGGTACATAAATATGCTCCTGTTCTGGCGGTTTACTTATAAAGTCTTCTTCGTCGGTATCAGATATGTAGTCATCATCACTTTGATCACCTCTATTAATTTCATAAACATACTTTAAGTTACAATAAAATGATCGTACATTCATTTCTAGGAGATTCCATTGCGATTTATCAAAAAACAAAGCAGAAATATCTATACACATATGTTAGTTCATTATTTACCTACTATTAGTGCATGAAACGCCATATATGGCTTCGTCAGTTTTTACAAAAAATCAAAGACAAGATACTTACTTTTCATATAAATTATATTTTTATTCAAAAAATAACTTCACTTTCTATACAAATATATATTTTTTGCTGTAGTCTTGCTTTTATTTTTTATGCAATAGTGTACATAATTCACTTCAAAATTTGCTTTGTTCTCACACTTGAAGCACTCAAAAAAAATAACGGAAAAGGTAGCTAAAACACTTGTTGACAATATTTAGTTTTGCGTATGAGAAGAAAACAAAGCATAGAATGTGATAATTATTATTCTCTTTTGATTAAGTCCCGTTTTTATAAAAATACAACACAATCAAAGGTAAAAGCCATATTTGGCGTTATATGCGGTAGAGGGTTAATAAGGGAGCCAGCAAATAATTTAACGAATTAAAATATCTTGCAAGAAACCGTGATTTGTGGGAATCTTTAGTAGAAAGACTAAGTTCTTAGTTAGTAATCCTCGATAGTAAGCGCCTCTGGAAATCACACAAAGACATCCAAAGCACTGACAGCCTTCTGGCGGTGCAAGGGTGCTTTAGGAAAAACGCGGGGTCTTTCTCCTAGCAAGGTTATATGGATCTACACGGCCATAATAAGACCTATTATCACCTATGCATCAGTGGTCTGGTTGAGTAGACTCTCTGTGGTCATCTGTTGTGTCGGAGCTTTTCTCACTACTTCAGGCCCGGCATTAGATGCCTTGATTAATCTACCACCACTTGATGTTTTCATCCAAGGAGAGTCCTTGAAGGTCATCTGCAGGCTGAAACACAATGGGAATTGGTACGGCTCCTGTACGTTTTGGTACGGGTAGCTCCAGGACCGAGCACGGCTCCCGCTCTGGGGTCTACGTGGAATCCAGCGGAGAAAAACTGCACTTTGCTCTTGTAATGCATGCATCTGTGTTTCAAGCAGAGGTGTATGCTGTTCAAGAAGCGATGAACTTTGTTGTAGAAAACAGATGGAGAGGCAGATCCTTATGTGTCTTCAGAGACAGCCAAGCTGCGCTCATGGCCTTAGACGGTCCACCAACCACTTCAGGGGTAGTCGAGTCCTGTAAATCCAGGCTGAACTATGTCGGCAGACATAGTAGCCTGATGCTAACATGGGTTCCGGGACACGTGGGTATTCCGGGTAACGAGATCTCTGAGCCAAAAAATTGGCCTCAGAAGCCCGCTCTTCCACTTTCTTCTGTAGCCATTAAAGCCACGGTTAGCAAACGGGTTACTTTAACCCACAAGCGAGCTTGGCAGGCTGAGAGAGACTGCAAATGAACAAAACTGATGATACCTGTCATGTCCGACCGACTGTCGCAATTCCTCCTGTCAGTAGCTGTAGTAGGCTGGTTCGACTGATGGCGGGCCACTTTCTATGGGCAAATCAGGCTTGAGGCCTTTGGCACTGATGTGTTAAGAAGCGATAACCTTGGCTCCTTAGCATCACAAGATCTACTTAGCTTTCTTCAGTTATACTTTCTTATGAAATAAAAATATTTGAAAAATATTGCACAATATTTCCATAGTATTTTTACAAATAAACCAGCAGATGACCCATCCTTAACTACCCCAAACACAAGCGTACTGTATTTCGCCTCTTCAGTTTACTTATTTATCGTCACAGATTCGCTTTCGTGGATTGGGATGCCCGCCACGTCCAAAACTTGCTGCACAATTAAGCTACAAGGAGACAAAAACTCGGTGGCAACGAAAAAATATTAACTAATACACAAACATAGATGGATGTGTGGCTATGTGGGCATGGAAAGAAAACAAACAAGCAAACACTCTAATTGAACGGGCGGCTTGATTAGCTATTTCGTGGCGCAGTCGACGTTGTCACTGTGTCATTTTGTCACTTGAGTGCCATTTGTGGCAGTGATAAATGAACATATAAATGCCAAACGGGCACAAGGTCATTTTAATAATTCGCACAGTGACGCTACCACGCTCCATCAGCTATTCTAGCTATTCTGGTTTGGTGGATGCTGGGAGGTGGTTAATATTTTTGTTTTGCCACTTAAATGAATGCTTACGCGGCATTAACTATTAGCAGTATTTGCGTGTAAAAGCAAGAATAAAAACGCAATGAAATGTTTTGTAAATTTTTTTCGCATTACTCGCATTTATTTGCAATGAGAGATCACTTCTGCATCACTTTTGGCGCGGACAGCCAATAAGTTTGGTATAAATTTGTTTTTATCGCATCTAATTGGCGCCGCGTACATCTTTCGCCGGGGGGGGGTTGGCCGAGGTTTGCCTTGAATTTGTGGTGAGCATCTTGAAGTACAGGCAATGGCAAACCTCCGAGTGTATTTCTGCCATGAAAAAAGCTCCTCACAAAAAATATCTGCTGTTCGGAGTCGGCTTGAAACTGTAGGTCCCTCCATTTGTGGAACAACATCAGGACGCACGCCACAAACAGGAGAAGAAGCCCGGCCAAACACCTAACACAAGTATAAGAGGCTTTGTTGCAAATTCGTAGGTTTAGTTCGATCTTTCAACACGTACCCTGTGGTATTGTAGTAGTTGGTGGCGCATAATCATATCCAATACCACACTTTATATATTAAATAGGTTACAAAGATGTTCGTGTATAGGCACTACGGGCACAGTGAGCACAACTTCAGCCTTCAGTACGGGCACCATGGGTACAACTTCAGTATCGCTACCTCCAGCATTGCTACCTCCAGACGTAGCTATCCAATAGAAGACAATGAAAATTATGTGTTGAGTGCATTTTTTGGGCTTGCGGCGTTTGCATTCGAGTTCCAGATACAGAGAGTTGCTAAGGGGGGAAGCTGGTCTATAGCGCAAAAAATGGGCATATTTTATGAATTTATTTTGACTCAACAAAGGAATCAATCGAAAATCTGTGAAATAGGTTTTATAATATAGCTTTCATGGTACAAATACAAAATTCTTCGTCTGAATTAATTTCAAAATGGCCGCTGTCCAGCAGTTCTCCTAAGGCGCCTTTTTTTCTAGTGGGTCCATTGCCGAAGACGTAAACTCCTTAATTTTTGTCCTGGATCAAAAAATAAAATTTTTTTAGTTTCTATATAACAACAGAAAGAGACGTACGTAGGATTTTTTCGATATTTTGTTTTTTCGGGAAATGGTGCACGTTTGAACAAAAAGTTACAATTTTCACTATAAAGAACGACATAAAATTGTTGATTAAAAAAAAAACTATGTAATATAAATAAAAAGTCCTACGTACGTCTCCGGAGAAAGGTTTATTCGAATGTATTGTCAAAATTTCGTAAGAATCGGTAAAGATTTGTTCGAGTTATGTCTTCGGCCAGTTTAAAAAAAGTGATTTCGAGAAAAACGCGTTTAAAGTTGTAAATAGCGTTCGGGGCATACCTGCGAGGCACTGCCGTCGAATGAAAAATTTGGGCATTTAGACATTTTTGCTGGCATCCCTCATTTGGTATATTATTTCTAAGACCCTAAAGCACCTTTTAAGACAAAAAAAAATTTTTCGATTTTTTCAAAATTCTAGACCAGCTTCCCCCCTTAAAATATTTTCAGAGTAGTCGAGGAGCATAGTACAGAGTATTTTTTTTGCCGCTGGTTGGCTGTTGCCACACTTAAAACACACACATTTTTGGAACGGATTTATTGAGAATAAATGAGCTACATACTGTTAGGTGGTTGAACGCCCCAATGACGACAGTGTTCCCGTCGTCACCAAGCCGTTTCTGTTTCGCTCAGCCTCCTATCGCTGAGTTAACTCGTAAATAACAGGCTGAGGTGTGGTTTTTAGTCGCCTTTTATAACATTCATCCGTTACCTCGGAAAAATGCTACCCTCCTAACCTGCGGGGAGGCATGTAATGCTGCAAAAAGAATTTGTACAAAATGGGATGCTAGTCCGAAGGAAAAGTCCATTATACATATTTTCTATTACTGTCCCGCGTGGCATGCCACTAGGTTTAGATACTTGGCTAATCGTTTCTAAATAATACTGATGACACTTATGTTGGCCAGATCAATGGATTTTCACTTAAAACAAAATGGTTAAGCGACCGACTGAGACTGACTGCCACTTCTACCTACCTACCACACCTTCAACACAGCTATGGATTTCCTGAAAAAGCCTGACATAATGGAAGAAAAATGCCTTCTGAGAGAGAGAGTGAACTACGGTACCTGAGAGGTTATGGTAAGCACCAGCATCCCAGATTAGTTTTATTACCGCTGTCCGGCTTTCGCCAAACTAAGGTGACACATTTTAGTGTCGGATGTATTCAGAATGTATGAGCTACATACATTTTTTGTCTCGAAAAACTGCAAGAAACTTAGACAAATCTGAGAAGTTTGCAAAGGAGCAAATGCTTTCACCATACCTTTCTTTTCCTATCTTTTAAATTCTTCTCTAGGCCTCTATATATACCCCTTTTGGGAATTTGTGGTGTGCGTCTCAACAAGCCCTTTGCAAATACACCCGGAGGGGAGGATTGCCATTGCCTGCCGAGAGGCGACCGCTATTAGAAAAAACTTCTTCTATCATTTTGCATTACGCACTTTCGAATGGTAGTCACGGACCAGAAAATTCAGATATGGGGGCCGCGAATGAACTACCCTCTCTTTTTCCCGACAACTGCTAAGATTATTAGCAAAATTTGAGAAGTTTACAGAAGAACAAATGCTATTCCACCTCTCTTTTCCTATCCTTTAATTTCTCTCTAGGCCTTCAATACAATGAAATTTCCGACCTTCATTTATTCGGGAATCAGCAGAAACACCGGTAATCATAATAATAATGTCAGCCTTAAAATCTGTGAGACCCTTGGCAATAAGTGCTACTTTGGACTAAGTAGAAACTGTGCCGTAAAGTCCTCTCTCGACGAACAAATTCACACTTTATAAGTTTTTCGTGGTCATGTCATGCGAATGGATACAAATGCCCTGAAAATATTCGACACCCTACCTTCTGGTGGTGGTGGAGGAAGAAGAAGAAGTCCATTTTTATGTTGGAAGAGGTTTGTTGAGAAGAGCTTTTCTTCATAAATTGTGCCTAATTGGTTTCGATTAGCATGAGAAGGAAACTAATAGCGTGTTTTGTTGAGCTCGGCAAAATTTTCTTAATTGCGGTTTCCACACCAATATTGGTAAATAGTTTCTCCTTTGGAATTGTCTGGCGTGGGGATGGGAACAATCCTGCGCTTCATAAGAGCCTCATTGCACGAATGAGCTTCCCGTGTCGCACAGTGACACGGACCTGTAAGGAATAAGTCAGTTGGTTGTACAGACCGGCTACCACTATAATCTAACCTAACCTACCACATCAATCAAGAAGACGAAGAGTTTTGATGTTTATGTGCAGCTTTTCATTGCAAAAAATACACTCGGAGGTTTGCGCTTACCAGCTTAGGCGCAATGAAAACATTTGTATATCCACAGTGAGCTTCGAGCCACGAGCAACCAAGTGATAGTCATGTGCAAATCACTCGACCGCAACGATCGCTCGGCCAATCTAGAATTATTTTATTTAAGCGAAGACGCACTTGAGTGCTGGCATTTCAAATATGAGTGCGCAGATCTAATTATAAATTTCTTGAATAAAATAATAAACACCCACAAGAACTTGTGCGTAAATTCTACACCTACGCAACCACTAGAACGCATTTACATGCTAGTGTAGATATGTAAATAAAAATGCGGCAAAAATGTGCATTGCGGACAAGATGTACAAGTACAGCGATGAGTACCTACTCACATACATACAAAGTACACCCATTTATACTATAGGTATAACGCACAAGTTGCAATCACGCGTCGAGCCATGCTATTATGCGCAATGTTGTAGCTGTACCCATTGTTGTTGCGCCCGCTTAGGTCGCCACGTTGTTGGGCTGAGTGACGAGAATGCAGCAGTGAAAGTCATACGCAGTAATTAGTGCAACACGTTCGCTCACCTTTAAGGCATGGCTTCTACACATTCGTGCCGGCAGGTGGTTGTGTTTGTTATTATGATTGTTGTTGTTGTTATGGTTGTTGTTGTTTACGCAACCAACCAGGCGTGTGCATGACTACATTAGCCTTCATCTGTGACGGTCATAGATGTCCTGCAGCTAGCACTTGAACGCGCACACACACACACCTGCCCTTACTTAGAAAAGCATGCGAGCTGTAACAGCCATAATATTTACAGTTAGGGAGCACTTATGTTCAAACCTATAATTCGAAACAGTGTTGCTGCTTATTAGAGGAGTTCAAGCATTTGGAGTTTCTCGCCACCAGAAAATGAATTGCGCTGGCATATTTTAGTTTATTTTTATAGCAAAAGGCATAAATCTATTAATCCTTTCGATAAAGCATTGCTTTGGCTATCCGGATTGACAATGAACTTATTTAGCGATAAATTGGACAACAGCACTCTTAAATATTCTGTGAAATAGTGTTCTTCTAGTTCATCGCCACAGCTACAGAAAATGTTGCAAGCACCTTCGAATGCTAACAGTTGGAATTTTATCGAATACTGTCTAGAGTAAGTACTTTGATGATATAAAACTTACCAGCGAAGTTTTATCACCGACTTCCTAGATATGCTTAACATTTTTATTATTTTTTTTTATTTTTTTAGTACAAAACATATTGAAAAAAAGATTTAAAAAAAAAAAACTAAAAAAATTGTTTGCTAAAAAATGTAGTGTTTTTCTGAAAAAATATAAAAAACAAATTTGAGGAGTAGTGTTTAAAAAAAAACAAAGAATTAAAAGAATGTTTAGCTAAAAAATGTTTAGTGTAGTGTTTTTTTTAATAAAAAAAAGCCCAATCATTTGTTTATTTAAAAAAATATATATATTATATAAAATATATACAAAAAATTTGGAGTGTTTTTTTTTTAATTAAAAAAACTTTTTGCTAAAAATTGTTTTACATTTTTTATTTTATTTTTAAAAAACACTACAAATTTTGTTCTTTGTTCTATCACACACATTTTGTTATTTAAAAAAAATCAAAACTATTTTTTTTTATTTTTAAAAACTACTAATAAAAAATATTTTTGGAAAAAATATCAGAAAAAAATTTCGAGCACTGGTTTTTTTTTAATTAAAACAAATTTTTTGGTACATATTTTTTAAATATTTTTTTTTTATTTGTTTGGTAAAAATTGTATTAAATACATTTCTTTTTTAAATTTTTGGTAAAAATTGTATTAAATATATATTTTTTTTTATTTTTTGGAAAAAATTGTTTTAAACAAGTTTTTTTTGGAAAAATATATACAAAATGTTTGGAGTGTTGTTTTTAATTTAAAAAAACTTTTTGCTAAAAATTGCTTTACATTTTTTATTTTATTTTTAAAAAGCACTACAAATTTTGTTCTTTGTTCTAGCAAACTTCTAATGTTTTATTTTTGGTAATTATAAAAACATTAAGAAGTTATGGGAAACCGATTCTAAAACTTGTAGCGATTACTGAGCATAGACTCAGACGATGGTTGCCCTTTATATTTTGCGCCTTAGCAACACTGCGTGTGATAAGCTCTAACTCTGCCTTACATCACTGATTTGGCATATTTCTTTTCGTTCCCGAATATCAAAAATAAAATGAAAGGTCAACATCTTTCAATGTGAGAAGAAGCAGTTGAAGTTTTTAAACAGCTTATTTTGGAGGTATTCATTTCTAAGTAACAAAAGCGCCTTAAAACTTGGTTGAAGCGAATGCAGAATTGAAGAGAGAAGGAGAAGATTGTGAAAAACAATAAAACCAAGTAAAGTAATATTATTAAGAATAAAGTAACCAATTTGGGAAGAGCTGGCTTTCAAAAATTAAAAAACTTAAAATTTTTCCTAAAATTTTGAGCAAAAAATATTATTTTTCGCAAGAAATTTCTTTTAAATGTCTATTTTATCCTAAAACAGTAAACAAAAACGTATGACACTGTACATTTTTTCAGTTTAGAATAGAGTTGGAGTTTGATGACAATATCCAAAATACTTGGAATTCGGAATACGTGGAATTGGTCGTAATATTATCGTAACATTATTAAGAATATAACATAACAAAGAAAACGCAAATGTGTTCTTCTCCCTTTCTTAATAGTTTGAGTAGGGTCCTCTAAAAAATTAAATTGATGCGAAAATGCAAAAAAAAAAAAATTAAAAAAACCATGTAAAATATATAATTAGTGTCACATAGTTTCACATCCTGTAATTTTTTCTTGTCGCACTGTCTAATATTTTCTTAATGTACTTCGATTTCGGTTTACATAATTTTTTTCTGAGTACTTTTGGTGTAACTAGCCGAATTTCAAATCACTTAATGTGATAAAAGAAAAAATGCTTCTCACAGAAACTACTTACCATTCAGTTGAATTAATTAGACCGAACTTAAATCGTTACAAAATATTTTTCAAATTCACTCCTTTTCCTTTACCTACTCCTATACCAATTCGTACTCCAAGTCCCTTTTATGTAATTGCTATTATTAATCGGTGTTATGCTTTCAAACGTCTGCACTAATGTATTGACTTTATTCCACAACCTGGTGGCAGGTGCCACGCCATTGAAGTGCACTTCAATGATTCATTCATGCATGGCACAGAAACACAGTACTGACCACAGCTCCATTCTACCAGCGGTTTATCGTTCTGCTAACTGCATCGGTGCGGTTGTGCCTTCAACTAACACGAAGCCAAGTGCACGTAACGCTGGGGTACTTTGAATTTCTTGGTGTGTGGGTGGCGCTTGGTTTGCAAATAATCCTTTGAATTGCTGTACAATATTGCTTGTAAACTGGACGAAGAACATATATACACACACACTTATATATATATAAATATGTTTTCTTAGTATTTGAGTACTTGTTTGTGTTTGTAAAGCAGCAGCGTTCACTTGCTGCAAGCAATAATAAGCGTACATCGAAATAATGGGATATGCAATATTATTAGGAAAACATTTACACTTGGCGAGAACGTAAATAAATGTGTATGTGTATGTATGTTTGTATATGTAACAAAGTTATTGAATGTATTTATTGGGCACATAAACGATTTTTTTTGTTATATGCTTATTCAATTTCCATCAATAATTGTTGGAACCAGCTTTGATTAGCAAATATTGTGTCAGTGACTAGCTGACAAAATCAATAAATATCAATTATAAGTTACGTATACGCAGTGTAGTATGTAACAAGTGTGTCAAACTGATTTCAAAGGATTTTTAGCAGAATAAATTTTACAAAATTACTTGTAATCAAAATGCGAAAGTTTTTGAGTTTTTTCTTTGTTTCTTTTTTTAATTTGAAGCAGCCAGAACTGTAAGCGAAAAAAATTATAATTAAAAAAAACAAAAGGCCAAACAAACTACAAAAGGCCACTCATGCATTTAAAGCTTATGCTGAGACGATTTCAGTGCTTTTGAAAATATGTAGATTCTTATAAAATTTGATGTTTTAAAAGTGCAAAACTCATTTTTTGCGCCTCTTGAATTATGAAAGTTATATAAAAATTATTGGATTTTCTGCTCTCAACTCAACTCCAAAAAACAGAAAATCTTGTTAACGTGAAAAAGTGCTTGAATTTACTGAAAACGAATTAAAGCCATACAGGTTTATTCATAGTAAAATATAAACAAAAAAATATCAGATAATTCTGAAGAAACCATAAAGACATTTTCGAAAAAGGAATATCTCATCTTGTAACATAACCGCAAATATAACAAAAAGTGGTGGTCGACCTTTTTTAAAGAAATTTTCTTAAACATTTATTTCGAAAATTAAATGAATTTGAAATGAACGTGTGAAAAAACAACAAACATTTATTTGCGAAAGCTCATGGTGGCTTTTAAAACAGTCCTGTATCCAAAATAAGCGGCTTTTTTTCTGCCTTTCCACCCTTCTTCTCACGCACAAATAAATACCAATTCTTTTTTTTCGCGTTCAATGTTCACTCAGCAACGAACAACGCGTTTGAACCGATTGTTTCCATTTTTTTCGCATCTGTGGCCAGCTCAACATACGCACAAATAGCACACGAATAATTGCAATCGAATCAGGTCACACTGATCATCAATTGTGCTTGTGTGACGTCTTGAAAATCAGCTGATATTGTCAAATTTGCTTAGAGCAAAGACGCTATAGGCGCCACATCAGTATTCTCTCCATCGTGGAAACTTGGTAAAACAAGGATGCCTCTTTGCCAATATATCTGCAAACAAGTGCATATAAAATTTAGTGATATAATGGCATACAGGGTCTAGCACTCGAAGTGTAACCAACTTATGACCGCTCGCGCAGCTGATGCACGGGCAGTCCATAGTATTGTTTACAAGCGCGTGGAACCATTTTGCCTTGGAGTAAACGTGAAAAAAGAAAATCAGAAATGGGTTTCAAACGTAATAGTGTGAATGGATTATATTTGGCTGCAAAACCACAACTAGCTATTGTTCGTGAGCTCGAGCACCTTAAAGTAAATAAAGTTTTTATTTATCGCACCGTTACTCATTACAATGTAAGTGGAGCATCGCAAAACGGCATGGACGTGATCATCAAAAGCCTGTAACGTCACAAGAAATAGTTCAAGAAGCGAAGAAGCGACTTGAGCGAAATTCTCGACGAAGTAAATGGAAAAAGAACTGAAAATATCTGACCGTAGCATTCGCCACATTCTGAAAAATGATCAATGTCAAGCCTTACAAGATCCAAAAGGCACATGATCTCACACCAAAGCAGCAAAAAGTCAGACTACAGAGAGCAAAGGAGTTGCTTCGCTTGGTCGACGTTTTTCGTTTTTCTGACGAGTAAATGTTTTAAATTGAGCAATTCGTAAACTTTCAAACGATAGGGTTAATTTGACCGACCGTTCATACGAGAATTTGAGTCATCGATTGGCCACCTGGCTTTAAAGCCGTAGGCAGACAAACATTTCAGTGGCAGACAATGGACGTTTCAACAGGACTCGGCGCCGTCTTACAAAACTCGAGTGGACCAAAAATGGCTAAAAACCCACGTTCCAAACTTCATAAAGTTCATACAATGGCTCTCGAATTCACCAGACGCGAATTCTATGGATTATTTTTTTGGGCAATTTTTGAGTGCAAGGTCCGAACTAAAGGTCCAGTCTTGAGGCACTGGAAAAAGCCATTGCCCGCGAGTGGGCCAAAATACTTACAAGTCACATTCGGGCAGCTTGCGATTCGTTTCTGGACCATCTCAAGGCCATAGTCAAGGCTCATATCGAGCAAAAGTAAATTGATTCTTAATTTGGTACTATTTTCGCACATTTTTTACTTGGAATTGAATAAAAGTAATTGTCGGAACTAAATACGAGGGCCGGGCCCTCGTATGCGTATTTTATAAATTCATCACATGGAAATATGAGAATGATTTCTCCAAGGTGGATATAGACGAGTACATCTCAAATAAAAATAAAATACGTATTTTAAAGCTTTGAAATAAATCTGGACAATTTTTAAAGAACAAAAAGCAGATTCTCAGAAGTCAAACAAGGACTAAATCTGTTAATTGGAAACCAATTATGTCAATAAAGCGGCCTTGGGTAATCGAGTTTCAGCACAAAAATATTTCAGTATATAGATTCAGAAAAGCGTTAACACAACATTGCTGATGCATATTTTTTCATATTTTTTAATCCCAATATGAAATTCTAAATGTCAGCAGCACACACACATACAGCATGCAACTGCGCTGATAGTCGCAGCTGACAAAACTTGACACCAGAAGTACCAGAACAGTGGCAGGCAATCAAAGCGGTTATAAAAACAATGACAACTCATATTGCATATATCCTTGCATTAACACATACATGCACACACACACTCACATGTTAGCATATCCTTTGGTTGTGTGCATCGGACTTGTCCGCCGGGATGTTGCAACACTTTCATGTGCAAGTGTGACTTTTTGCACATTTCACTAAAGCGCTTAAATGTTTGAGAAAATGCCTCAGCAGTTGTGAAAAAACACATACACATACATATACACAAACAAATATGTAACACACCAAGCATGTATTGAATATCCATATGTGCATGTGCGTATGTAAGCAGCGCAACGGCGCAGCAGTAGTTGCCAGACAAAGTGCCAATTTCGGTTTATATTCCAGGGGGAAAGCAAAAAAACAACAACCCAATCCCATCCAATAATGTTGAGAATAAAGAAATTGTGGCAATAAGTTGATTTTACGTGTAACAGTGCGCGAAATACGCCCTAAGTGGAATGTGAAAAGCGCAAATGAAAAAATACAGAGAAAAACAAAAAAGTTAATAAAGTGACTTATATTGCATAAATAAATAATTTAAAGCTTATTGTGGACATGGAAAATGTTGTAATAAATTTTCCAAAAACAAAAAAAAAAGAAACGATAGTACGCCAGTGTGGCCTATAAGACTTTTGATCAAGTGGAACCGGTATTGTGTGTGCGAATAAGTGTGCCTGAATTCGCTTGATAGTTTGTTCGCCATTTTGCTCGCTCACGCGTGCGGTTATCGTGGTCTTCGAGCATTCACTGGCGTATTTAATATTGCATTACCCAAACGAGCAAACAGTTTTATAGCACTGCAAAGTGAAATTTTGCTCTGCCGGTAGGTAGGCATCACGTACAGAGGCTTGGGCGGAGTGAGTGGCGCATTGAACTTTGGAATTAAATAAATTATCACTCAAAGGTTACGTGCAAAGTTGCGAATGGCCCAGAAGCACGTGCGGCAGCCACGAATGAGCGCGTGTAAATGTATGAAGCTTTGCATGTAAAGGGTGGCTTACATAAAAGTTTCGTTTTAAGAATAAAGTAAATAAAAATAAAATAAGATATAATTAAAAATAAATAAAATAAGGGAAAATCAAATTGAATTAAATAAAACAAAAAATCCAATATTAACTGAAATTAAATAAATTGATATAAAATAAAATAAAATAAAATAAATTTTTTCCTTAAATTAATGAAAATTAAAATAGAATAAAATAGATTAGATTAAAAAAAATTTTATCAAATTCGTATAAAATAAAATATATAATGTAAAATTTAACTAAATTAAATCCAAGGAAAATAAAAAGTATAAAACAAAACAAAATAAAGAAAGATAAAAAAACAAAATTTAATGACATGCAATTAAAATAAAATAAAAATAAATTTAAATAAAGAGTGAAATTTTATTAAATAAATCAAAGAAAAAAATATAAAAATAGAAAAAGAACTTCAAATAAAAAATAAAACTAAATAAAGAGAAGCCGAAACGGCAAAACCCATGAAGTACCTTAACAAAAAACGTATGAATTGGATCAAATGTAAAGAACATCTTGCCAATGGACTTCCTGATATCAGGCAGTTTGAAATGGCAAATAAAACGATATCGAAAACGCTGTCAACATGATAACGAAGACGTATCAAAGCGCAGCACGACAATCTTGCCCCCTTACAAAAACAGGAGGTAAGCATAAACCTTTTTGGTGGACTCCAGAAATCTCAGAACTTCGCAATCGAACTCGGAAACTCTTTAACCAATCTAAAATAACAAACCAATCTAATAACAAATGGGAAGAATATCGACAATGTCTCAAAGACTTTAAGAAAGCTGTCAGAAGTGCAAAACGCACATCCTGGCGATCATACACTCAAGAATTAGAGAACACTTCAGAAGTAAGCAGACTACGCAAGATTCTTGCATCAAACCCAGTCTCTCCCAGTTTTATCATGAGTCAAGATGGAACTTGGACTACTTCAACTGACCACACTCTTAGAATACTTCTAGAATCTCACTTTCCAGGCTGTGTTGCCAACTTACCTGCACTTCCCAGCACTTTTCAGAGTAATTATGGGAATAGATCAGATCTAATCAGCTCTAATAGCATCTCTACAGCAATACTAAGCTGATGCTTTCCATTTCAATTCAACCGGGCTATTCGGGTCATGTTCTTCGATTTCGATGTAACTCAAATATGTTGCTCTCTGTTCAAAATAATGAGACACGTATTTTTTTGTTCGCCCGAAAAAAATTTTTTTCAAGAGTTATCGGCAATTTTGTTTTTCGGCTCAAACTCGATTTTTTTTAATTATATAAGAAAAATTTTTTTTAAATGCCCATAACTTAGTCAAAAATGAACCGATTTTAATAATTCTGGGTTCAAAATGATCGTCATTACTTACAGGAGCGACTTAATGTAGAAAAAATTGCAAAAAAGTAGTTGAAAATTTTTTATTTAGCAAAAAAGAAAAAAAATTGAGAATTTTTCGAAATTCAATATTTCAAAAAGTGTATTTTTTTTTTATAACTTTTTCTAAATCAAGAAGACACCTCAAACTTCAATTGAGCAGAATCCCCAGTAGCTAAAATGAGTTGTTTTTGAGTAATGAATTTTTGAGTAAAAAACCTGTTTCGCACTTTTTGTTTTTTGCAAAATAAAAAATTTTCAAATACTTTTTTGCAATTGTTTCTACATGAAATCGCTCGTGTAAGTAATCACGATCATTTTGAACCCAAAATTATTAAAATCGGTTCATTTTTGTCTAAGTTATGAGCAGTTAAAAAAAAATTTTTTCTTATATAATTAAAAAAAAAATCGATTTTGAGCCGAAAAACAAAATTGCCGATAACTCTTGAAAAAAAATTTTTTCGGGCGAACAAAAAAATACGTGTCTCATTATTTTGACCAGAGAGCAACATATTTGAGTTACATCGAAATCGAAGAACATGTCTCAAATAGCCCTTTTGAATTGAAATGGAAAGAATCTATATAAGAAAATTTTTTTTAATTACTCATAACTTAGTCAAAAATAAGCCGATTTGAATGATTCTGGGTTCAAAATAATCGTAATTACTTACATGAGTGACTTCATGCAGAAACAATTGCAAAAAAGAAGTTGAAAATGTTTTATTTTGCAAAAAACAAAAAGTGCGAAACAGGGTTTTTACTCAAAAATTCATTAATCAAAAACAACTCATTTTAGCTACTAGACATTCAGCTCAATTAAAGTTTGAGATGTCCTTTTGATTTGGAAAAAGTTATAAAAAAAACAAAAATACACTTTTTGAAATATTGAATTTCGAAAAAATCTCAATTTTTTTTCTTTTTTGCTAAATAAAAAATTTTCAACTACTTTTTTGCAATTTTTTCTACATTAAGTCGCTCCTGTAAGTAATGACGATCATTTTGAACCCAGAATTATTAAAATCGGTTCATTTTTGACTAAGTTATGGGCATTTAAAAAAAAATTTTTCTTATATAATTAAAAAAAATCGAGTTTGAGCCGAAAAACAAAATTGCCGATAACTCTTGAAAAAAACTTTTTTCGGGCGAACAAAAAAATACGTGTCTCATTATTTTGACCAGAGAGCAACATGTTTGAGTTACATCGAAATCGAAGAACATGACCCGAATAGCCCGGTTGAATTGAAATGGAAAGCATCAGCTTTAAAAAATTTAAATCACCAGGTCCTGACAACATCATTCCAGCAGAACTTCAAGAAGGACTGGAAATTCTACTGCCTTGGTTAACAAGGATCTTTAACAAGTATTTAAATCTCTCTTACCTTCCGACAATTTGGAAGAAATCGAAGGTAGTATTCATTCTGAAAAGGGGGAAGCCTTCACACTGCAAACCAAACGACTTCAGGCCCATTAGCCTAACCTCTTTTTGCTTAAAGGCTTTTGAAAAAGTCTTAGATGAGCAAATCAAAACCCAATTTGATACTAAGTTGATCTCTGAGGCACAACATGCCTACACTAAAGGGAAATCGACTGAAACGGCACTTTATTCACTGGTGCAAACAGTGGAAACTTCCCTTCACAATAAAGAGTACTCTTGTCGCATTTATGGACATAGAAGGTGCTTTTGATAATATTGAACCCAACGCTATTCTGTCTGAAATTGCCAAATTGGGTATTAATTACTCCATCCGAAAGATGATCGAACAAATGCTCCAAAATAGAATAATCACTTCAGAGCTTGGGTTAAGCCGCATGAGAATGTACGCCGTCAAAGGCACTCCTCAAGGCGGAGTACTTTCACCCCTTCTCTGGAATCTCGCTGTAAACAGTTTGCTTCGAAATCTCGAAAAAGCAGGCTGCAAGGTTGTAGCCTAATCAATCAATATTCTGTCAAAATGGTGCACCGAATGCGGACTAAATGCGAATCCAGCAAAGACAGATCTTGTTCTCTTCAATAGGAAACAACAATCTCCTCCACTGCAAACAATAACTTTAAAAGGGGAATCACTGCTCCTATCTGATTCAGCTAAATATCTAGGAGTTATTCTTGATAGAAAGTTGAGTTGGAAATTGAACATCGAAAACAGATGTAAAAAATCTTTAATAGCTCTCTATACTTGTAAGAAAGCTATAGGCAAAACCTGGGGTTTTTCACCTCGGATCATTTATTGGATATATACCTCGATCATCAAACCGATACTCTTCTACGGTGTGGTTGTATGGTGGACAGCACTCGAAAAACGGTGTAGAGTAGCCACAATTGATCGAGTCCAAAGATCAGCCTGCCTCCTGATAACAGGATGCTTAAGTACAACACCTACTAAGGCTCTAAATACGTTGCTTCACTTGTTCCCTATCGATCTGGCTGGCAAAGCGATTGCAGCGAAAGCAGCGACACGCATGAATGCTATATCGAAATGGAATAAGTATCTTGGCCATTCGGCCATACTGAACAGGAACACTGTTATCTCTTCCGACATAGACTATCATGTAAGTCTTCCATCACCACCCTTGCTATTCTCCTGTTCACTCCCAACTAGGGAAGAATGGAAGACAAATCTTACCGAAATCGATGGCCCTCTGATTATATATGTATACAGATGGTTCAAAACAAGACGGTAAAGTGGGATTTGGAATCTTTTCCAATTCCCCTCACATCAATCTATCATTTAGATTACCCGACTACTGTAGCGTATTCCAAGCGGAAGTATGCGCTATCTGGTATGCTGCGAAAACTCTCTTAGAAAATAGAATATCACTAGAGGATATCCGCTTTTTCACCGACAGTCAAGCGGCCGTTCGAGCACTCAGCTCCTCTTATACCCACTCAGATGTGGTTCGATCCTGTCTCTTATCTCTTAACGAGATAAGTATTCAGAATTCTGTCCAAGTTATCTGGATACCGGGTCACAGTGGATTCGAAGGTAACTGCAAAGCTGATGAGCTCGCAAGAGCTGGAGCTGCGCAATCAAATGTTAGTAACTTACCCACAATCCACATTCCGCTCTCAACATGTAAAATGCTCATCGATCGAGAATTTCACAGCATTGCTGATCGGAGGTGGCGAGTGGAAACTACTTGCGTTACGACCAGACAAATCTGGCCATCCTACAATCTGAAACAGACAAAAACCCTTATAAGTCTTTCGAAACACGAGTGAGGGCATATCACCGGCCACTGCCTTTTGGGCACTCACGCACGTCGGCTCGGGGTTCCTCAAAACGACCTGTGCAGATACTACGAGGACGAAGATGAGGAAGTATCGAGCAGACATTTGCTGTGTAGTTGTCCCGGTCTAGCCAGAAGTCGACTCGCTCTTCTAGGCTCTCCAACAATTGACAATCTTTCAGTACTCTCGAACCTGAAAATCGAATCTCTCATCAAATTCTCGAAACGAATTAATATCTTTGACCAAAATCAACAATAAAAATCTCGGTTAGGTGGGGAAATCACATAACATAATGAGCTCTAGGGCAACACAACGGACCTAACTTGCGGTCTATGTGGCACTCCGATGCGGGGTCACCCTTAAACGAACCAATCAACCAAATAAAGAGAAACAATTAAAAAGAAAAATGAAATAAAATAAAAAATTTAATTAAGTTAAATTAAAAAATTAATTAACTTAAATCAAAATAAAATTAAAAAATACAAAAATAAAGTCAAATAAATAATAAAAGAAAATAAAGTAAAGTGAAAAAATTAAAGGAAGAATGAAATAAAATAAGAAATTAAATAAAATAAAATAAAAATTTTTAATTAAAATAAATCAAAATAAATTAAAAAATAATAAAGTAAAACAAAAAATAAAGTACCGCAAAACCGGAATGAAATATTAAATCAAATTAAAAATATAATAAATTAAAAAAAAATTAAATTAAATTAAATCGAAATCAAATAAAATAGAACAAATCAATGCGAAATAAAAAAAATATTAAGTAAATCAAAATACAATAAAATATAAATAAAAGTGAAAGCAATAAAATAAAAAGAAATATAAATAGCATAAACATAAAATTTAATTAAATTAAATCAAAATAAAATAAAATAATAGAAAACATAAATTCAAATAAAAAATAAAGCAAAATGAAGTGAAGTGAAAAAATTAAAAAGAAAATAATTACATTTAACAAATACATAAAAAAATAAAATAAAACAAAAAAAAAATAAATTTAATAAATCAAAGTAAAATACAAAAGAATAAAATAAAGTAATATAGAAAAATTTAATGAAATCACAATACAATAAAAATAAAAAAACTGTGTGTAGCGCAGTACACATAACAGAAGTGAAACTTTCAAGGCAGACAAAGAAAGAGCGAGAGATCCGAGAGAGAAAGGTACAGAGAGAGAGAGAAGGAATATATATGTAACTAAATTAACAACATTTGCAGAGAATACAAATAGACAAAATTTACAAAAAACGGAGAAGGGTTGACCGGTGTAGGTAAACGCCGGACACAAACCGTGGCAATAACGGGCACTATTCCGAGCATTTATCCCCCGCACAAACGCAGCTATTCCAGGACCGCAGCAACGGCACAAATTACCGTAAGGCAATACCAATAAATTCGACGCCGGAATGGATAGCACTTAATAGTACGCACAAGCACTAGCCAGAAAACGGATATAAGCGCCAAAAAGTAGGCACCAAAAAACAACGCCAAAAAAATTGGGACCAAAAACGCCCCAAACAGTAGGCACCAAGGAAATATACCGGCAAAAGTAGCACCAAAAATTTATTTCCTTTATTATTTATTACGTTTGCATATATAGAGCAGGATAGTGACACAGAAGGTGACTGTCCACATTTAGGGGGAAGCCTGGTTTATAAGGTCAAAAAAATCAATTTTTTTTTTTCATTTTAAGCGATTCCTAATATATTTCAGAATATTCACACAAAGTTACAGAGCCTAATTCTTAATATTTCCGTAGATACAAAGCCAAAGGTAGGCGAGCGTTAGGTAGTTACGCTGTGACCGGACAGCTATAGTACACACTTTATCCTTTTTTCTCGACTTTTCATTTTTATGATTTCTTTGAATTGGCGTACATGAATGAAAAGAAAACTAATGAACCTCTTGAAATGAATCTTCTAACAAAATAGATAAAAAAAAATTTTTCAAGATTTTTATACCAAGTTGAAGTGAATTTTTTTTTTATAGAAAGGCATTTTTTTCTTTAAAACCTCCAAAAAGTTGAAATTTTGGAATTTTTCTCAGTTTCCTTAGTTCATCTAGAATAAAAAATCATGATAATTAGAAATCCATTTGAATTTTTTGCTCTAGATAATATGATGGCGAGCTGTATCTTGTACGCCAGTTGGAAACTCCAGCGTTGCAGCGCTTTACTAATTTCTATGTTAAACATTTTTTTGAACTTATTTTAACCAGTACAAACATTTTTTATACTTTTTAAATGTTCATTAAAAGATAGAAAAAATACCAGTCTAACGGTTAGACGCGATAGAAGTGAAACCTTCCGTAAAACAAACTGAGAGAGAATGAGACGAAAGCAGCATTAGGGGCGGGATAATTATAGGTTCATTATAATATTGCTATAAAGTTCATATTTTATTTTCTTCATTTTATTATTATTCATCCTCAATGTTTTCAATTTCAACAAATGATACGAGTGGCTTATGATAGCTAAAATATGATACAAATGCTTTGGTTTCGATGTTGTCAACATATCTTTGAAATACCGCGTCAATTGTTGTTTTTGATCGCGTTGTCGATTCAGTGCGATTGTTACACATTTTTAAATTGAATGTTGTATTGAGAACGTCAATTAAAGGAACCGCTGTGTCCAATGCAAAATTTACGTTAAAATCGCCACTTAAAATCATTGGAACTTTATTGTAATCTTTTCTAAGTATCCGCGATACTTCTGGTGTATACTTTATTAAATTTTCGTGAATGAATTCCGTGATGCTATTTATTGATTTTTTTTCTGTCGATATTCACGACACTTTTCTGCATTATTTTTCGGCATAATTGCGGTAAATATTTAAAAATGAAAATATTTACGAATATAAAAATACACACGCGGTTGCTATTATGAGCGTCCCCAGCAAAACCTGCGTGACCGAAACTCTAACACAATTACATTTTTTTGAATGTTACAAACACATATGCACGCAGGTTTTGCTGGGGCGTGACCGAAACTCTAACACAATTACACATATGCACTCGTATTTGTTTGAAAATCCAATTTTTTTTTTGGTTCTCCGTCACCTTTGGAAAATGTGTAAACAGTAAGCATACTTTATTCAAATATTTTGCCTCATTTTTGCATCAGTAAAATTAAACAAACGCCGTAGCCGAATGGGTTGGTGCGTGACTACTATTCAGAATTCACAGACAGAACGTCAGTTCGAATCTCGGTGAAAACACCAAAATTAAGGAAAACTATTTTTCTAATAGCTCTCACCCCTCAGCAGGCAATGGCAAAACACCGAGTGTATTTCTGCCATGAGAAAAAGCTCCTCATAAACATATCATAAAATAAAATAAAATAACTGTATAAAAAAAATTTTTTTCTTGTGATTCGAAACAAGGATTTTGGATCGGAAGCTCACATTGCTAGTCGCTCGGCTACCGCGCCATGCTGTCGGCGCTGGCCTAAAAGTTATTTAGTTCGTCGCTACGTTTATATCAACATATAATATAACGCTTCGTAGCCAAGAGTGTCGCTTTTTTCGTTTCACTTTTTCTCAAATCACTCCCAACGATTCTAAAGAAGTTTTCACTTCAAAAATTTTGCAGTGCTAAATTAATTTTTTCCTTAAAAAAAGAAAATCGCAAAGAGATGCAATTTTTAAACCTCATAAACCAGGCTCCCACCTCTCTGAGCGTGACAATCTATAAGACAGTGCCCCGTTATAACCGAAATCAGTGTGCTAAAGCTATGCTTATTTGGCTTCGCAGAGTTTCTATGCGATTAGCATTGAGAGTTGCTTAAAATTGTCGGCCGATTCTGCAGATGTGCTCGTTACGCAATTTTTTATTAACTTTTCTTCAAATTTATCTATACTAATATTATAAAGAGGAAAACTTTGTTTGTTTGTAATGAATAGGCTCAAAAACTACTGGACCGATTTTAAAAATTCTTTCACCAGTCGAAAGCTACATCATCCACGAGTAACATGGATTATATTTTATTTTGGAATAGGGCTCGAGATATAAGTCAAAACGTGGACCCGGGTAACCTTCGGATGTGTATGTACAATATGGGTATAAAATAGAAGCTGTTGGTGAATGCTTTAGTTACAAATAAATAACTTACACGTTTGTGGGCGCATACCAATACCATTTTAAATATTATCGTTAGGGAGTGTGGTGTCGAATCTCGCTAGTTCAACGGCCCTACACTTTCCCCCGATGGCACAATGGTCAGGAGTCCATGTTACGTTTGTGCGAAATTACTCAGGCATCTCGTTAAAAGATGTGCGGCATTTCATAGTTATTTTGAAGATTGCAGACTAATGTAACCGCTATTTATAAAATACAATCCTGTTCATGTACTTTCCACAGTAGTGAATCCAATTTTTCAATACTTTGTGGCTATATTCCACGCATGGCTTAGTCGACATTTGTTTTAAGGACCTAAATCATTTCTGAATTGCTTGATTAACGTAATCACATCTTTCAGAGTACTCCACAGAAATCGCTGTTCCGTGCTGTCCCTTGATATCGTCAAGATGACTGATAAAATTATAACTTCATTTAGCGCATAATGGATCTCTGAAACATTGTGAGGAATTTTATTAAGACCACTTAGAGACTAATTATCAAACCTATTTTTTTCAATTTCGGCCTAAAAATAATTGGTAGACATAGCTTTTTCTTGCTAATTGTTGATCAAAAAGTCAATTTCACTACTTTAAAATCTGCATCAAACTGTCACTCTAGGACAATTTTAGATTAGATTAGATTATTAGATTTAGATTATAATACAATATTAAAACAAAAAATTTATAGCTATTGAGTTGAATGGCTACAAAAAAATATAATAATATAATAAAAAAATTAGCAAAATTTTAAGCGATAACGAAATGGATCGCTTTTTGTCCTCAAATACGGAATTAATCAAATCTTTTAATCTATTAGCAAGCCAACTCCATGCAAAATTTTCATCCATCTAGTAAGTGAAGGTTTAAGGGGTTAGGTGGGTTTCAGAGGTTGAAAAAAGAAGATTTTGACTATTTTCTTTTTAGTATAGAAAATCATATATTTTATTTAAACAATTCACTATATCTAAGATACATATATAAACAGTATCTTGTGAAATTTTTGTTTAAAAATTTCGAAAACTCAGCCGTTGGTACCTCATTTTCCTTAACGTCTCAAAAAAATGCTCTTGCCGTGGACAGCATAACTCATTATTGGTTCATCTAAAATCAAAAAACCAAAAGAATTTCGAGGGTACATGGATAAATCTCGTTGCTGTACGAAGGAAAAAAAAATCCAAATTTCAATTTTTTACATGCTTTGAACCAAAAAACACATTTTTTAGTGAAATTTTCGACATACATTGGCTCAAAAAAAATAGATCGGATCGACTTAAAATTTTAGGAGAGTATTTTAAACATACTGTACTATTTAATGAGACAAAAAAACAAAAATCGATTTTTTGAAATTTTCAAACCCACCTAACCCCTTAAGTTGCTGAAATGGATGGCCTGGATTGAGTTCACACTACTGGCAGCAGTAACCAACCACAATATTTATATTTGGGAAGCAACCAGCGCCTACGGAGGACTGTACGTGTTGTCCATCAGCAAAAAAAATCTTATTACATTTTTAAAAAGAAGCTGCGGTCATCACTTTGTAATTTTTTTAGTTCCGCTTTGTCACTTTTTTATATTCAATAAATTAATTTTCCAATATTTTGAATAATATTCGTTGAATGCAATATTTCTAAACTGTTTTCAAGCGCACGACTCAGAATTTTGAACAGGAGAGGCCTATCAGCGTCAAAACAATCTGCGATACATAAACATAATTTTTATTTCGACCACCCTGTATATTTTCGGGCACAAGAAAATGCAGCCCATCAGTGACATTGGTGTCGTGCACTCATTGCTGTTTAAAAAAGGAAAATTTATATTTGCCACATTTCATTTGCCTTCAAAATTTTCCTTCACATCCTTTTGCATGCCTTTTCTACGCAAACTCCTGGGGCAGGATATCACTTCCTTTCGCATGCTGATATTACTTTTTCATTTCCCCCGCATATCTGTATGTCGATCTGTATATGTATGTAAGTACTGAAATTCTTTTTCGTATGCTTGCGCAAACTTTTGTTGCCGCATTCACTTTTTTCCTGACAGCCAATTTGTATAATTTTTACCAAAACAAAATTTTACATGACTGCTGTGGGTAAATTTGTGGCTTCGATTGTTGATGATGCTGTGGGCTGTTCGAAGTGGCACACATACTAACCTATTAATTTAAAATGTGTTTGTGTAAGCACGCACACATTTCTAAAATTCCCAAGCTCAAAGTGACAATGTCATTTGGCTTGAAGCATTCGTCATTCCGCTGTTATTGAAGTGCTGGGGCGGAACTAAATAAATGAGAAACGGCACGTGGCAACTGAATTCACGTATTTTGCTTAAATTCTAAATGAATGATAAATATTTAGCTCGTAAGTAATTTTGTCCTCTTCAATAACTTCTAATTTATTTGAAATGTTCGAGGGTCGTTTTCATATTAAAAATTGGCTGAATTTACGCTCGAATAACTTCAGTTCATTAATTTGGTATATTTTGTTGCGCGAAATGGTTTTCATTATTCGACGAGAATTAACAGTAGCCAACCTATTTTCAAATTCGGATCATATCTGACATCAAAGGGGCTCAGAGGCGGTACTCCATTGTTTTGTTGATAAAGTGAAGTCAGCAGAAATGGTACACCAGATGCGGCAATATGTTGGTGACTAATTTGGCGTAAGCGGCTCGCTAGAATATAGAGAATTGTTAATTGATTGGGAGTAGTATAGCTATGGAATAGTTACCTGAGTTTAGGCCAGTGCACAATTAGAGTGAATAGCGACATTTCAATACTTTTTGTCTTGGAAACTTCCTTAGCTTTTGATATCTTCAAACCCCTGCGACTGGTCAATAAATCTACTTCATTATGTTAATAAGAAATCACTTAGAGAACTCCTTTAGAGTTTGCTTTGAGAAGCCGTCTAGTGTTTCCTACTTAGTGCGCCTCAAGGTTAGACAGACGTAGTGATAGTTAATAATCATTTCTTTACTGTTCTCGATTGGCCAGCTATCCCAGCCAGTGTTGTACGAGAGGTACATTTTTATCCCTCGTTCATCAATTGGTCAATAAACCCCTATTATTAAATATTCCTTATTCCAATATCCATATTCTTAACCTTCTAGTAGTAGGTCCTCAGTTTGGAATTTGTAGATTTGTCACGATGGGTCTGCTGTTTCGTCTTGATTCAAACATTCGCGTGAATGTGAATTGTAAGAGTGTTGAGGGATTCCGTTGCAAATGATCCAAAGAATTTGGGCATTGTCGACAATTTTTATAAAAATATTTTTATTTGTAAGCTACACTAAGAAATAAACTGCGGCTACCAAAGCAACAAAGATTACTGGAATGCTAAGCAATTAATGGCAAACATCGGTGGGCCATCACAGAGCAAAAGAAGGCTAATCATGGCGGCCACAAACTCAATTTTCTTGTACGGCAGCTAAGTATGGAGAGATACACTAAACTGCAAAGCCAAGCGCAAAGCACTGGAAGCTGTGCAAGGAACATCGGCACTCAGAGTTGTTTTAGCCTATCGCAATATCTCTGACATACATAGAGGACGTACTACGAAAAAAATATAGACCTCAACACAATGCAACAAAGCGAAGCCTCACAGACAGAGACACAAGAAGACAAGTCTATAGCATAGAAGCTGGCTACAAATACGGTGGACTTAAATGTGGGTGAATAGAATTTGTCCTTTATGGATGCCGTTACAGGCCCTCTGGAAGTAATGCAGAAGGTAGTTTCTGGAAGAGTATCTCCCCAGAAGGAGAGGAGGGATTGTAGACGACAGTAGGCGACGGTCGCTGTGAGTGCGAAGGAATTTTGAACCTAACTTCACCCACCAAAAAAAAAAACTGTTTCGAATTATTTAAAATTGACTTTGCCACTGGTCAATTCCTTAGTGATTTCGTTACCTTAATGGTGGACGTTTATTTATGTGAGGTGTCTGTTTATTTGCCTTTGAAGCCTAGCATCGATTTTCAATCTCCCACTATTTCATATTTTATGATTGTTGATAACAGCGACAGGAATGCTGCTTGGCTATCCGAAAAGATGCTTGAACTCCACACCCTTTCGCGGTAGTCTTCCAATACTCTACATACCCAGCTGGCACAGTTTTGTATTCCCAAAAAGATAAAAATATATGAGAGGTCAGAGATCGCACCCGTCGTGACGCCATTTTCCATTCTAGACCCATCGCCATAGATAGCAGTGAAATCGTTCTCATTTACCTATCTCTTCTCTAGCCTGTCTTTTTTCTAGCCCTTGATAAAAGAAAACCCACTTGAATGAATCTGACTATCCAATAAGATATTTATTCGGGCCTCATTTATACTTCTGCGGTTTTAGGGCGCGGATTTCAAATGCAACTACCTCCATCTGGAATACATTTCCTGACATCGTTGCATACATATTTTATTAGCTGATTGTGGTTTGCTAAAGCAGCTTAAAGAAATTGGAAGCCACCCTAAGAATGCGACAATCTGCAATGTGCAAATGAAACCACGTGGGCACGTAAGCAATTTTATGTATGCGCATAGGCAGAAGAATGTACAGTTGCCCACGTTGAGATTCGGACGGATAAAAAAGAGAAAAAGTAACTTGAGAAATTTTTGAAAAATTTATTATGTGAACTTTAAACGATAATACAAAACTGAAATATTGTTGGAAGGATTGTTTTTATTATAATCTGGTGGATAATTTCAGGGAATTTATTTTTTGAAAATGATATTTGGTATGTATCCACCGATCAGTCTAATTTTTGACTACTTTTTCTAATAATATATATATATAATTGGCGCGTACATCCTTTTTGGGGGTTTGGCCGAGCTCCTCCTTCTATTTGTGGTGTGCGTCTTGATGTTGTTCCACAAATGGAGGGACCTACCGTTTCAAGCCGACTCCGAACGGCAGATATTTTTATGAGGAGCTTTTTCATGGTAGAAATACACATTGCCTGCCGAGGGGCGACCGCTATTAGAAAAATGTTTTTCTTAATTTTGGTGTTTTCACCGAGATTCGAACCAACGTTCTTTCTGTGAATTCCGAATGGTAGTCACGCACCAACCCATTCGGCTAAAGCGGCTTTTTCTAATAAATCTGAATAAAAAATCTAAATGGCCCTAAACAGCACAAATGCGATGCAAACGATGACCATTTGATTTCAATTCTTGCACAAGCTGAATATCCGAGCTGGTAGGTAATATAGGCAGGTAATCGAAGATCCTTAGGTAAAATTTTCCACGTGTTCGAAGGACAAAGGCCAACAAGTTGAGAATGACCACGAACCGACCACATTTCGCCGTTTCCTCAACACTTCGCTCTATGAATATCATGAACAGATTTTTTTTTTTCAAACTAAATTTACACAATTTGGAAACGCTGCTTTGGCGTTGAACGATTCCTGATAAGTTGCCAAACCTTACTGAACAGAAATATGAACACAGTTTGCTGTATTCAGCTGTCAAACCATAGCTATCGATATCGATGGTTTTCATGCAGCTAAAAAAACACCCGATAGTTATTTGTTTTACAAAGTATGAGTAAAAAAAGATAAATCATAGAACTGAACAAAATAGAAAAGTGAAGTAGAAAAGTTGAGTATCTACATAAATGATTAGCACTAAAGTTATATTCAAGTTTGATATCCGATATCTAACAAAAAAGTACTGGGAGCCGTATTTCTTATAAGCAAACCAAGCTCAAGATTTATGAAAACGACTAATTCAAAGAAGGTCTTAAGAGGTTTCATACGTCCAGCAGCGCCAAAAATGCGCTAAAGGGAAAACTGTTTTTAGAAGGGATAACAATAGGAATAAATATAAAAAAATTGGATATTAATACTTGAACTTTATAAAAAAAATTTATTTTAAATCTTTCTTTACAAAAATTGGTATATACAATAAAAATCACGCGACCCAAAGTACAATGAAAAAAAGTTGCTCCACGGTCCGCATCACTTCTCCTTGAAATGTTGACGGATCTGTAAAAAGTAAAGAAAATTCTTATAAAATGAAGTTGTGGTTAAAGTCTGTCGAGCCGGATTTTTTAATTTCGAAAAATTTTCCAATTTACGGCATTTTAGAAAAGTATGCGTTTTACTTCATAGATGTCACAATTTAATTATGTTTAGAAATTTTTTTCTTAAAAATATCGAAAATCAAATCTTTAGAGAAAACACTCTCGAATATTAAAAACAAACCGCATAAAGAAATATTGAAAACTGTTTGAGTTATCTTGCAGACCGTTCCGGAAAAAGTAGTTTTACTTTCAAGTGTATTTTCGCTGCCTCAAACCAAGGACAGCTACTTGTTTGCATCAAACTCTCGTCGGGCAGTTATATCTTCTACCATAACTTTGTATCTGTGGGGAATTTTTACAATCGACTTCCACAGAAATACATCTAGAACTATACAGAATAAAAATTTGTAAAAAAAATCGATTTTTTCAAAATTCTGGATGTATGTAACCCCTTAATAGGAGATCATATCACTGTACACTGGATCTTATCAAATCCTCTTTCAGTTGTCTGGATTTCTCTTTAAGCTACTGTATATACACTTTAGTGCGCACAAATATTAAACGCGCCTCAAGTTTGCGTTTCTCAGTTGGCGTGCCACAGTTACCCAGGGGTTTTGCCATTGCTGCACATTTCGCAGTTCATCGTTACTTATCTACAGCACATTTTGAGTGTAATAGATGTATGCACGAGTACATAAGTATATTAGTATGTGTAGGTATACATTGAATATTTCATGCTTACATCCTTAGTGTTAAGTTTTTGGCCCACCTTTTCCTACGCCATGTGGTGTACGCCTTAAAGCTTGTTTTATAAATGGAGAGCCATAAAGTTGTATGCCGTGTCCGAATAGTAGGGGGTGCTTTAAGAGTAGCTTTCTTATGGTAAAGATACACACAAAGATTTACAGAAATTTGCCATTGCCTTCAGAAAGACTACCAGCAACTTTTTCTATGTTTTTTTTTTTTTTTTAATTTTATATATCCGCACTGTGCGCCAAACGCGGAACCCAAGCAATGGTAGTTAGGCACAAGCCAACTTGGCTACTTCTCATACTCAAGTGTATGTATGTATTTGTATACATTTTGTAGTACTACACATACATATGTACATATTCCGTTGCTTGAGTAAATGTAAGCATGTGTGTCAAGAACGGGGTCACATTTGGCGATAAGCTTTTTAGCGTGCTGATATTTGCAATAAAATGCTTTTAAGTGACAGCAGTCGCTGATATGAAATATTTTTCAATGTCTCAGATATTTCTTTGAAATATTCATTTGATTGCATTTTTATTACTAAATTCAAAGTCGAGAGCAAAGGACATATTGCCAGTTTTTGATGTTCCTTTACTGTTTCCTAGTAAACTGTGCTTTGCGTTTACGTAAATGTGTCCACAGTCATATAAAATATTCCAATTTTAAGCTGAATATTTATAATTTTAAGGGTTTGAGGCAACTAACTCAGTATTTGTTTAAATTTTTCATTTTTGACATCATCTTTCTTGTGTAGCTGATTCAATTTTTTATAATTTTATGTGTTAAATTGTTAATTTTTGTTTATTTTTTACTTGGTTGTTGTCTAGAGAATGCAAGCATCAACAAAATACGCGCCACTGATAAATTTGACTTTCTAGAGACTTTTAGTAACAACAAAATACGAGTCATTATAGTTTTTGCTCTACTGCTGTCACCTTATAGATATACCTTGGCTTGAACCTATTTGTAGATTTTCGATGGAATTCAAGTAAGAAAGAGAATAAAATTTTTGCAAAAAAGTTGATGTGTTCACTAATCTAGCACCAGCTTCGATAGCTTAACCTCCTCTGAAGTTTAGGTGAGGTAAGATTAGGTATCAGATCAGCCAGACCTAAATAGATCTCACATAGACCACAATGGTCCGTAGTGTTACCAGTGTTGTTGGAGTCGTGTTAAACAGACTTCGTGATACATGTCTTGGCCAGTTTTAATAAACAGCTTAATCTTTTGTCAGCAATGTCCTTCAGAGATGAAAAGTTTACCGATCCCAGGCAGTTGTAACGAACTCTGTTTAGAGCAGGACAGTGGTAAAGTACCCCAGTGGCAAAGTGAAACAATGTCCCATCAGTACTCTCACCAATATTTCACATTATTTCCTTGGTATTAATAAAATATAGTTGTTTCCTTTCGTGTTGCGACAATCCTGTAGGAGGCCGAGGCTTCCCATATAGACTGTGCTTCCGGAGTTAATTCCTCGTCTAGTTCCATCTTCAAAACTGAGAGTGAGGAATATATGTCCGACGCACTCATCCTAGGCAAGTGGGTGCCTGCCTTAGCAATCTCGTCAACTGTCTAATTTCCCGCTATTCCTTTGTGCCCTGGTACCCAGTAAATTGTGGTCTGTATCTCGGTAAAAGACCAAAAATGAAGAAAAAGTTTTTTCTAAAAGCGGCTGCCCCTCGGCAGGTAATGTATTTCTGCCATGAAAAAGATCCTCATAAAAATAAAAAAATATCTGCCGTTCGGAGTCGGCTGGAAACTGTAGGTCCCTCCATTTAATAGGAGGAGCAGCTCGGCCATACACCAAAATAGCGTGTACGCGTCAATTATTATATATATAGGGTGGGCCATGTAAAATTTGTAAAAAAAAAAAAATTATCAATATTTTTTCAAACTTTTTTTTTATTTTGAAGATTGAACATTGTCATTTACATATGAATAAAAAATAATATCGTTCGAATGACTGCCACGACTGACTTTACAGTAGGCCATTCGATCAATCCAATTTTTAAGCACATTTTCGATTGTTTGGGCTCCAATTTCATGAATGGGAACTTCGATATCGTGTTTTAAAACATCAATCGTCTCTTAATGGTTCGCATAGCATTTGTCCTTAACGGCTCCCCACAATTTTGCTTATTGACGTAGCCACCGATGCGAAAATGAGCTTCATCAGAAAAGATGATTTTTCGGTAAAAATGCTCATCTTCGGTCAAACGATTTCCTGCCCATTGAGCGAACCGAAAACGCATTGGATGGTCATTCGGCTCCAGTTCTTGCACCAATTGAACTTTGTAAGCCTTCATACCGAGGTCTTTATGCAAAATTCTCCTCAAAGAAGTGCGTGAAATGTTCAATTCTTGAGAACGATGACGAGTTGAGGTTGTTGGATGTTCACGCACATTTTAAGTTCGTCCATTTTGGATCTACAATGTTGCAAGCACTCCGAGCTAGTCATTACAACCAATATTGCTTTAATAGCAACTTGACTATCGATGAATATGTTTGTGCCAGTGTCGAGGGAAGTAAATTCCAACGCTAATGCAGCAGCTTTGGTTGCAACATAGATCTCAGCTTGAAATATGCTACAGTGTTTAGGAAGCCTGAAAGACTTTTGGATATCAAACTGCGGGCAGAAGACAGCCACTCCTACGCCTTCCGCCATTTTGGATCCTTCTGTAAAGAAATTGTGTGTATGGTGATCGGATTCTAAGCCCTTCTGCCAGCCACTCTGTTTTATTACAAAACCAAACAAAATTTGTGAGAAATGTCCAGTCATCCTCATTCTTAGTGCAGATGTTTTGGCTGAGTTTCTTACTACTAAGTTGATTGGATGCCAGTCGAGAAGTCTTTCTATTGCCGCTGTTGAAGTTGTGCTCATAGGCCGGTTACACATATTTGCTGATCCCTTCCGAATAATAGAATTTGCCCAAGTATTTATCAGCCATTCGTTTCTGAAATCACCTCCTCGGTTAAATAAAGTCTTTTTCCCGCCAGCCGTTTCTTCAAATTGTGGAACAATTAGTAGTTCGAGGGATTTTAAGGATACAAGTCTGGAGAATAGGAGGCATATAAAATGAACTGGAATCCTATGCAACCACAACTTTGCCACTACTGAGGCGAGAGCTGGTGCGTTGTCGTGATGCCAAAGGACTTTTTTGAAAATCACTCGACTTCTTCGATTCAAAGGAATGCCACACATAAATAAATATACCGATGTGGCTGAAGCTTGGTGTGAGTTCTTCCAAGTGACACTACTAACTAAACATAAACTCGATACATGCGAGTAGTGTCATCCCTCTGACTTTGCATGGACTTTTCAAACGACCGTCGTATGTAAATCAGTTTAAAGACATACCGCACAACCTTTATTATTTCTAAAGTCACATAAATTCTGAAAAAATATAAAAATAAGTTACATCCGTTTTTCCGCTTTTTGGCGTGGTTTACGAGTGTTAAAAATGCATTCAAGAATTTCGTCTTTTATTGAGTCTTTGGCCGAGTTCCTTCGACAAATTGTGTTGTGCGTCTATTGATATTTTTATAGGTACAAATGGAGTGACATATATTTTTATGCCGTCTCCGAAACCCAGATGACTTCGAAGATTTACTATCGACTACCGAGAAACGACCGCAATTAGACAAAATCTTTTGTTTCATTTGATGAGCCATGCCCACCACGAGCTTTTTATCCGAATGGTAGTCATACACATTGGCAGATATTGGCAGGCGCCAATTAGTTTGGATGAAACCCTATTGAAAGGTTATTTTAAGGCCCCACGGAGTGGAGGAGCGGGTTACAATACGCAGGATACATTTTGCCAAACATATTCCAACATACCATTGAGCAATCATGATTTTTTGGCGAATCTAGTCAGCCCTGCCAATGAAACTGTGTCCAGATTATACTGGTTCTCAAACTAATAATCCCTTAGAAAACTGAAACGCATTCTTCGAAGTGTCAAGCGAGTGTACAGTGTTCATCTCCTATATTATCTGATAGTTCCTGCAGAAATCCTTATGCGAGACTCCGAATCTGGTACCAATATGCTTCATTAATCAATATCCACTTTGTGTGCTCGGGAGCCGCCTATGCTTGTTTTTTGGAGACTTAGTCCGTTCTGCGATTTCCGTTCGCCGGAGGCTAGACAAAGTGGCCGCGATGTTCTGCAGTTGGTCAAATTAGTACATCTGTTATTAGTAGTTGATCTGGCATTTTTCTAAAAATGTTGATAAAGCCCAGTGTGACTTGAATGCTTCGACTCACTCTCGTCCACGGCGACCCCAATTGAATTACGTATTTAGTCAAGGGCATGCACATTTATTCTTTCATAAAATGTCGCTATTAATTCGTACATTGTCGAGCGTACACACATATATATATGCGTGAACACATACACATTATATGTCCAAAACGTCGAAGCTGAGTGTGAATAGCTCATAAGCTTAAAAACAAAAATTAAGTAGAAGTAAACAGTTTTACTTGTGGCCAGCAACTTAAAAGCTTAGCATGTGACAGTCTTTAAATTATGAACGCATAGAATTTATGGAGCTAGGCAGATGGCTGTTGCTTGCGGTTGGTTTTGCCACTGTGGGCACAGTGAAGCCGCATAAAATATGCGAAACCGCAAATGGCAAGACGCAAGGAAAATCCTTTAAGCGCCAGAGCGTATAACAGCGAAATGGGTGAAAATGTTGATGAATATATATATTAGGGCGGTTTGATTTAAAAATCGCTCATTGCTCTGTGAAAATCGTATTCTAGGGATCAAAATAAGAAACTTTGCCGAAGCAACCATACCTCTAAAACGAATTCTGATGTCCACCAATTTGGGTCGAACGAAAAATCCCACTTTGACCCATTTAGAGTGCTCCAATTGAGTCCAAATGTATGACCAACCCCCGCTAACTTTGGACGGCCGATCCACCCATGCCAGTGGCACACCCTCTGGAACTCCCCTGGGGGGTTTCCCATGCAATCATTTCAAAATATCACAATTTTTGGCCTTTACATGAGAAAAGAAGCTAAAAAGTTCGACCCAAACTGGGGGACATCAGAATTCGTTTTAGAGGTATGGTTCCTTCGGCAATGTTTCTTATTTTGATCCCTAGAATATGATTTTCGCAGACCAATGTGCGATTTTTTTGCCTCCCCACAAATCGACCCGGCCTAATATATATCCATGTACCGTGATGCTTATATACGTGTGTATGTGTATGCATGTGAATAACGCTAGGGGAGGCTTGAGTAGCCCTATGGGAAAAAACTAAGTAAAGTATATCAATTTTCACTTGGGCACACGATTTATCTTAAGCAGTTATTATTAGCAGATATTGACAAAATCGGCCTTAACATCCGCGCTGTTTGTTCTGACTGGAGAATGGATCTGGCGGTGAGCCTAGGGCAAAACGAAGTATCTCCTGCCATCAAACAAACAGGGTACGCGCACTAGCCTATCGGCACCCACATCACTGTTGGCACTTATGATTTTGTGGTTGTAAGAGACTTCGTTTATCTGGGGACCAGAGCTATAATGTCAGCGATAATAATGTCAACCTTGAAATCGGACGGAGTGTCTCTCTTGCCAAGTAGTGTCACTTTGGACTAAGTAGACAATTGAGTAGTAAAGTCCTCTCTCAACGAACAAAACTAAGACTCTGCAAGGATTTCACCATGCCCATTCTATTGTATAGCGCAGAAACTTGGACGATGACAATATCCGATGAGGCGTCCATTGGAGTGTTTGAGGGAAAAAATCTGTGAAAGATTTTTGTACCTTTGCTCATTGGAGACGGCCAGTATCGAAGACGATGGAATAATGAGCTGTATGGGCTTTACGACTGCATAGACATAATGCAATGTGAGTCGATCACTCATAACAATATCAGACAGAAGACAAGACGATAGTTCGTGAATACTTCGCTATCGCAAATTTTCCGATGTTCCATTTTCTCCAGAACCTCTTTATGAAAACAGTGGATACAGTGCAGTTACCTTGTGGTGCCAATAGACTTAAACGCGGACCCACCTTGATGAACTTCTTACAGTGATCCCAGAGTGGAAATCAGCCGAGGAGGAAGTTATGGTGCTAGTGGGAGCATGCCGACCGTACCACTGGTGCGATAGCGTCTTTGCGATGGGTGGGTCATGTCGTCCGAATGGATATAAACGCTACGGCTATGAAAGTATTCGATGCGGTACCAGCTGGTGGTAACAGAGGAAAAGAAAGACCTCCTCTGTTGTTGTTTTGAACTGGGGCCAGTTAGCACAGGAAAGAAGCGACTGAGAAGAAGAAAAGGAGAGAAATTGACTTAGAAATCTTTCAAAAGCTATTTCATTTGCTCTTTTGCTTTAAGATAGGATGAATATATGTTCCAAGTCGCCTCTTTTCGTCAAATTTTAACGGCTTTGCAAAGGATCAGTTTACTACAATGATTTGTATGTATATCTGTTGTGGTCTGGAATCTCTAAGATGGCAAGCAAAAATATGGAATTCCATATGCAATGTTTTCATTGAATATTATTCACTTTTAGTCTCATGATTAGAATCGAAATCTTTCATTTTTAAACGTCTTCGAGGCAAAACTTGGGGACAAGTAGTCTTAAGAAAATTAATAAACACAGTGAGTTTAGAATAAAGAAACTAAAGCAAAGAATTTTCAAAAATTGGTTCTCAACTTTCATTTCCAGCAGGGCAGCGTATATGCGCCTGTAACTATACTCAATTGCAGTACACAATCCATGTTTGCTCTTTTACTTTGCAGCCACTTTGATTTACTGGTATTTGTAGGATGCTCGAGATTCTCTTGTTTCCATTTACTTTTCCTAAGTTGGTACTTTTTTACTGAAATGCTTTGTTTTGTGTGCAATACCCAAGCACTGAAGTTCAGCTAAAAATAGGAAGTGTCCCTTTTCGCAGTCCTTGACAATAAGTTGAGAGGAAAGAAGAAGAAAATTAAGAGCTTTCGTTCATGTGTCCAGCGTTGTGGCATGCCGTGTAAAAGGATAGAAAATCAAAAATACAAAAAGCCAAAAAAAATGTAATGCTGTCACAGTAAATGTTATATTTAGCACTGAAGTATCACAAATTTAGGGCCTAACAAGAACGTGTTTTGCCATTTGATTGGCATAAGGTAGAAAAACTCGAATGGCATTGGATTTCTAGATGTAAATTCTGGATATTTTTTTTTTGGCGCACAGGACTTTTAGCAGGAATATCTGGCAAGCAATTGTCAAAATAAACATATAACATTGTCACTGCTGTACTACTTTTCATATAATATATTATTATAAATTATTATCATGCAAAGATTTACATCCAAACAGCCTGAATGTACTAAACTCTCTGATTATGTTCCCTTTTAATCGTTCATCTGAGTAGTCGGGCGCACTCTCATAAATAATATGTAATAAGAGATGTGTCTCTGTCTTACTGTTTCGTGTCTGTGTATACTAAAAGTCTTAGCCGTTGTGTCAGTATGAAGTTAGCGTATGTGTCAGTCCGTATCGGCACCTTTCTCAACAACTCTGTCATTGCCCAACAATCATGCAGAAGAATTTTAGGAAAGATCTTTTACTACATTTGCATCCATAGTATACAACTAGTGTAGGTGAACTATACCTGGTCAAGTGATCCAGTGATGCAAGTGCCAAGTGATTTGGAGCAGCCTCGTAAATTTTTCTAAAAATTTGTTTATTTGTAGGCTGCAGTATAATGAGGAGTGAACTGGTACAATTTTGATTAAACCTTTATAATTTTGAGATTTATTCGATGTTAAAAATGCATTTTTTAATTTAAAAAAAACCGCACTATTTCAAAACCGCATAAAAAAAAGCCGACTAAAAACAGAACCTACTGTAATTTTTTTAGGATTAAATGTATTAAAAAAAAAATACCAGTCTAACGGTTAGACGCGATAGAAGTGAAACCTTCCGTAAAACAAACTGAGAGAGAATGAGACGAAAACAGCATTAGGGGCGGGATAATTATAGGTTCATTATAATATTGATATAAAGTTCATATTTTATTTTCTTCATTTTATTATTATTCATCCTCAATGTTTTCAATTTCAACAAATGATACGAGTGGCTTATGATAGCTAAAATATGATACAAATGCTTTGGTTTCGATGTTGTCAACATATCTTTGAAATACCGCGTCAATTGTTGTTTTTGATCGTGTTGTCGATTCAGTGCGATTGTTACACATTTTTAAATTGAATGTTGTATTGAGAAAGTCAATTGAAGGAACCGCTGTGTCCAATGCAAAATTTACGTTGAAATCACCTCTTAAAATCATTGGAACTTTATCGTATCCGCGATACTTCTGGTGTATACTTTATTAAATTTTCGTGAATGAATTCCGTGATGCTATTTATTGATTTTGGTTCTCCGTCACCTTTGGAAAATGTGTAAACAGTAAGCAAACTTTATTCAAATATTTTCCCTCATTTTTGCATCAGTAAAATTAAACAAACGCCGTAGCCGAATGGGTTGGTGCGTGACTACTATTCAGAATTCACAGAGAGAACGTCAGTTCGAATCTCGGTGAAAACACCAAAATTAAGAAAAACATTTTTCTAATAGCGCTCACCCCTCAGCAGGCAATGGCAAAACACCGAGTGTATTTCTGCCATGAAAAAAAGCTCCTCATAAACATATCATAAAAAAAAAAAATAACTGTATAAAAAAATTTTTTTTCTTGTGATTCGAACCAAGGATTTTGGATCGGAAGCTCACATTGCTAGTCGCTCGGCTACCGCGCCATGCTGTCGGCGCTGGCCTAAAAGTTATTTAGTTCGTCGCTACGTTTATATCAACATATAATATAACGCTTCGTAGCTAAATAACTTTTAGGCCAGCGCCGACAGCATGGCGCGGTAGCCGAGCGACTAGCAATGTGAGCTTCCGATCCAAAATCCTTGGTTCGAATCACAAGAAAAAATAAAAGTTATTTAGTTCGTCGCTACGTTTATATCAACATATAATATAACGCTTCGTAGCCAAGAGGGTCGCTATTTCCGTTTCACTTTTTCTCAAATCACTCCCAACGATTCTAAAGAAGTTTTCACTTCAAAAGTGCGTGTAGCGTAGTACACAAGTAAAACTTTCAAAGTAGACAAAGAAAGAGGGAGAGACCCGAGAGAGATTGAGAGAGAGAAGGAATATACATCTAAATAAATTCGCAACATTTGCAGAGAATACAAATAGAAAAAATTTACAAAAAATGGAGAAGGGTCGACCGGTGTAGGTAAACGCCCAACACAAACCGTGGCAACAACGCGTACTACAGCGAGCGTTTGTCACCCGCACAAACGCAGCGATTCTAGCGCCGCAGCAACGGCACAAATACCGTAAGGCAATACCAATAAATTCGACGCCGGAATGGATAGCACTTAATAGTACGCACAAGCACTAGCCAGGAAACGGAAATAAGCGCCAAAAAGTAGACACCCAAAAAAAACGCCAAAAAAATTGGGACCAAATAACACCCTAAACAGTAGGCACTAAGGAAATATAACGCCAAAAAGTAGGCACCAAAAATATATTTCCTACAAGTTTGCGCCAACAAACAAGCGCCAAAAAGTAGGCAGTGTTATATCTCACTAGAAATTAGCAACCACAAGGAAAAACTAAAATGTATCTCGCCCATCGACGCCTAAGAAGTTTCACTTCAAACATTTTTTTGAAAAGGAGATTTTTTACTTTTCTTGAAAATTTTTAGAAAGAAATTTATTTTTGTCATTTGTGAAAGACAGCCTCAATTAATTTTTTTTTTAATTCTTGTCATTAATAACTGAGACTATGCTCAATAGTCACTGAAAGTTTCATGGTAGGATTCCCATATCTTCTCGATAAAATAAGAAAAAAAGAAAAAAATAAAAAATAAAATGTACCAAAAATGTTTAATAAAAATAAAAAACTCATTTAAAAAAACAAAATTTTTGGTTCACAAATCATGGGAAAAATTTAAATAAAAAAGTATACCAAAAAGTATAGCAATGGGATCGTTGTAACCACTGATTTGGAGTTGCATTCGATAAAGTATTGAGTCTATAAACAGCACAAATATTTTTAGACGCCTGCTCTTGATATTTCATGAAAAATGTGTCGAATTTTCTCTTTTTTACCTCCATTATGGTGGCAACACTCTAATACACAACTGGCAGCATCAAACAAAAATACACACAAAAATGGTTGCATCAGCTTTAAATCGCCATATAAACCGATACAATCTATGTATACATCGTGAGCTATGCCTCACTCAAACAACTTCTTACAGAAGGCGCCCACACATACGAACATCGCATACGTACTTGGTTTATCAATACAATAGAACTGCTTTTTCCATAACATCGAAATGATTTTCTGTCATTGGCGAAAATTTTACATTCGTACATTTATTATCATGAGCCCAAACTGCCTTGCTTCGTAAAGGGCATCTTGAATATCAAAGAAGCTGAATTATTTCCTTTCACTAGAAACATTCACTACTGGAATACAATGCGTTTAGTCTATTTTTAGTTCTATTGTTGTGTTGATTAACTTACGTAGGTATAAAAATATCGTTTTCTATGAGCTTCATTAGTATTTGCAAAGGGTAACCAAAGAAGAATGATAGAAAAAAATTAAATTAAATAAAATAGCAACGGTTTGAGATACGAATTTGGAGACTGCAATGAGGTCAATATGTATGGTATAGGGCCTCTTGCAAATTACCATCTCAGCTCCATATGCAGTACTGCATTCGCTGAGCTCAATATTTTAACCATTGACCTAATAATAGTTAGCTGCTGGCAATAGTTTCTCGAATGTTGGCCTCAAGCTCGTCTAAAGTGAATAGCCTCTTGACTATAAATCAAGCACTTCTTGCTTTGGCCCCAAAGAAAGTTTTTAAAAACGGCTAATTCTTCTGACTATAAATCAAGTATTTCTTGCCTTGACACCAAAGAAAGTTTTCGAGCACGGCGAAGTCTCATGACCGCGGCAGCCAATTGACAAAGTCGCTTTGCGGGATGATACAGTAGAAAAAGTTCTCCTTCAACAAGTTGGTTGTAGCCATTAAGGGGTTAGGAGTAGTCGAAATTTTCAGATTTTTTTTGCATTTTCTTAAAGTATAATATCTTTAGGTGTCTTTTGGTGTCTGAAAATTTGAAGTGAATCCGACAAATACTTTTCGAGTTATTCAACAATTAACAAAGGGTCCTTGGGCACTCCGGAGCGTTCGAGAGCAAGTAGCTAGCAGCAGCTGCCAGCAACCGACGTATGAAATCCGAATTGAAATGTCAATAATATTGTATTTTTAGAGGATTATTTTTTAATGATTCCCAAACCTCCGGAAAGTACGAAACGAAGCATAACCTAAAGCATCACTGATATGATGGTCACTGTTGGCAGAAATATTCGGCAATACTCACAGGAAAGCTTCTATACATTCTTAATGTGAAAAAAAAAAATGCTAGAGTCGTTTGTATCCTTTGTTGTATTTCCTTCATTTTTTATTGTCAGATTTATAAAAGACAAATTGCTTTACTATCACAAACTTTCATTTTTGCTGAAGACATTTGTAGAAGTATTAGACTTCTTTGCTGTAGGCAACGAAGTAAGTGTTCAACACATTTGATAAATCATAACTGGTAGAATTTTAGTCACAGTTGACTAATCAAACTTGATGTAAATTTCCTTTACATATAAATAAAATTAAACAATTCTATCGGAAAATTAAACAATTTTATTTTTCCCCTTAGTTTTCTTAAAATTCTAAGTAATCATTTTTATTTCCAAAAATCGATTCCAATGGGATTTTACCCAAAAATCTTCCATGCAGAAATACATTCCATTGATATACTTGTATGTGTGAAGGATTGCATCAGCAGGAAAATGGGAGGAACCCAAATTTATGTACATACTTTCAGTTAGTTAATAATGGTATGTGACTGCCTGAGCCCTCATAACATATTAGGGAACTTCAAGCCAGTATTATTTTTTGGGTTGTGTATTTATTGTTGGGTTTGGACATGAGGGATATGAGGGAAATGAAATGGCTATGGACATTTCAAGAGCCCAAAGGAAAATTCTGGAGGCGAATGCAAACACAAATAAAGCAAGAGGAAGACTAAGATCGTGGTGGATAGGTTAAGTCGAACAGCTTAATCTAAGGAACTGGAAGGAAGTGACAACGAACAGAGCAGCATGGAGGTGTACAGTTCAGCAGGCCAAAGCTCACTAGAAGCTATAGCTGCAAACGATGATAATGATGATGATCGTCTAGCTAAAAAAGAACCAAACATGCCTCTACTCGGTCGTGAGTCTTTCTGTGGACTTACAAAACGCAACATTAACGAATTTCTCAGAAAGGGGTAGCAGAAGAAATTCGTTGAACACTGGCGGAATTCTCTCGGTTAGCGAGAAGCGAAATCACTCCTAATGCCGGAGAGAGGAGTTTTTGAATAGCTGGTTTCGCTCAAAAGAGTAGACTTTTAGTAAGAGTTTTAACTGGTTTCTTTACGATATAACTTAAACAAAATTGGTCTCTCTGCGGTCATCCTCTGCCACTAGGCAGTAAAAGACTTCAAAAGGCTTGGTGCGATTGCCGAGCATCCAAATAAATTATGGGACAATAAATAACAGAAAATGCTAACATTTTTAAAAAGCCTTAGAATATATCGTTCCCTTAGTATTAAAATAGCCTATACATTTTTTGATGTTTTGAGAAAATGAATTTCACACTTTTTGTCGAAAGTGGCTCTCACTCAAATCTCGTTATGTCTGTAAATATTTATTATTTTTTGACTGACGTTTTGACCCACTTTGTGGAACTAGAATTTGACAAAATTTTGACCACATATAAAATCGACGATGGAGAATCCAAAAATTCAATAAAAAAAATAATAGCCTATGAGCACATAGGCTATTGTTATACTAAGGGGACGATATGGCACCTCAGTAGGTTTTGCACAGTAGATCTCTTTTGGTCTCCTTATAGTAATAATAATAAAATTTCATAAATAATAAACTTGTATTTGAGTGTTCTACTTTTCGGATGGTCACCTTGCATTTACGAATTCAGCGAACTTATCAGCGAACTAAAAAATTTAGTTTTTAATAATTTTTCTTAGACATAAACACTCATAAGGCTCTAAAATACCAAGATCAATTTCCAATTCTGAGGGCACACGCGCGGTTTTAGGCTGCATGAATAATTATCTATTTTGAGTTCTGGCCTTATTAGATTCTTTTTTGTTGGGACAGACTAGCAAGAGCAGCACACAGACACAATTAAATCCATTGTACTGCACTTGGATCCCCTTTTTAATTTTCTTTAAATCTACTTGACTTCCGAAGAAATCTGAAATTTGAGTAGATCTTGTGGTGCCAAGGAGCTAAGGTGGTACCTTTTTAACACAACAGTGCCAAAGACCTCAAGCCTACTTCGCGCGAAGGCGGGGCAGACGCACAGAAAGTGGTCCACCGTCTCATCCTCCTCTCCACATGCTGGGCAGAGTTCACTGTCTGAGATGTCCACCTTTTCCATGTACTCTACGCATAGAAAGTGGCCCGTCATCAGTCCAACCAGCTTCCTACAGTCCTCTCTGCTTAGTGACAAAAGGAACTGCGACAGTCGGTCGGACATGACAGGTAACATCAGTTTTGTCCATCTCCAGCCTCTCTCAGCCTGCCAAATAGCTTGGGGGTTAGAGTAACCCGTTTGTTACGAATTAATCTTCAAAAAACCCCTCTATAAGCTGCAATTTGCTTAACAACAAGGGAAATCCACCGTCACATCACTGCACACACTCGTTGTCAATATAGAAAAGGCTTTAAATCAAAAAGAAATAGCCCTCTGTTCCTTTATGGACATAGAGGGAGCCTTCGACAACGCAAATTACAAATCCACGGAAACAGCACTCGAGAAAAGAGGTGCAAACCCTGTATTAACACATTGGATAAGGCCAAGCTGAACTTAATGTAACAACAGTAAAGGGATGTTCGCAAGGAGGAGTTCTTTCTCCACTGCTATGGTCTCTACTAGTTGATGACTTGGTGCAGCACCTAAACAATAAGGGATTTATAACCGTTGGTTATGCAGATGGCATATCTGTTATAATAAAAGGCAACCATGAAAGGACACTAACAGACTTAATGCAAAATGCCTTGAACGCAACATGGGAATGGTGTAAAAAGGAGGGGCTGTCGATCAACCCTAACAAAACCACAATTATCCCCTTCACAAGAAAAAAAAAATGGAGTTTCCTGTATTGAAAATAAATGAAACAGTGACAGAACTAATGGAAGAGGCCAAGTATCTAGGTTTAACCTTAGATAAAAAACTCACTTGGGAATCACTTATAAATAATATAACAAAAAAAGGCACGAAATCCTTGTGGACAACCAAACAATTACTAAGGAGATCCTGGGGCCTCAGCCCTAGTATGGCCCTCTGGATATACGCCCAAATGGTTAGACCATTCATACTGCATGGGGCACTAGTAAGGTGGAGCAAATCTATCCAAAAAACAGCGATAACCAAACTGTGAAAAGTACAAAGGCTTGCTTGCCTATGCGTCACAGGGTCTATGAGAGCTACCCCAACAGCTGGCATGGAAGCACTTCTTAATCTCCCACCACTTCATATAGCAATCCAAGAGGAAGCAGCTACGCAAGCACTCATGCTACACATGAAAGAAAATTTCAAATTAGGCAACCTCACCGGTCACCTAAGTATCCTAAATAAAATCAAAAACACCATAAGCATGGCTCAAGTTTCAGATCACATTGACCCAACCCTCCGTTTCACAAAAAAATACACAGTTACCTTTCCTGAGAGGATCGAGTGCAAAACAAACCCAAAATGGATGAATGATCATTCACAAAAATGGTATACTGATGGATCAAAAACACCTTATGGTGTAGGAGTAGGAGTAGTGTGGCCCAGAATCCACAAATCATTCACTCTCACCAGGGACACCAGCATCTTCCAAGCGGAATTATACGCAATAATGGAAGCAGCAAACATCATGCAACATAGAAACCTGAAGAGAGTAAAGATTAGAATACTCTCGGAAAGCCAATCAGTTATAAAAGCTTTAGATAGCTATACCTACAACTCAAAAACTCTCTTAGAATGCCACAAGGCACTCAATAACGTGGACATGAGGGATATGACGGCAACGAAAAGGCAGACTTTCAAGCCAAAAAAGGGGCAGATGTAAATTTCATCGGACCTAGTCCCATGTTTGGATTTAATAAAAACAGCCTAAAACAAAAAGTAAAATACTGGGCCAAAACTCTATTAAATCAGCATTGGAACAACGTAGAGGGTCTTAGACACTCCAAAAAGTTCCTAAGTTTCAACGCTAAAAGAGCTAACATGGCCCTCACGTTAAACAAAAAGAGCATTCGCACTCTCACAGACGCACTCACGGGTCACTTCACCTGCCACAAACACTTACATAAATTAAGCATAACTAACACCAGCACCTGCAGATTTTGCTGCGAAGATGAGGAGTCTATAAAACATCTCATCGTCGAATGTCCGGGGTTGACGCATAGAAGGAAAAAGTTTTGAAACAAGTTGATGCTTACAGATGAAGACCTTCAATCATTCCCTCAGAAGAAGCTGGTACAATTCATAAGCATACTTAGCAGTCAATAGACAGCATAGGGCGCACAATAGATCAATATGGTAGCAGTGCTAAAGTCCCTTACATTAACCCTTTACTACCATTAACCATTAACCCGTTTGCTAACCGTGGCTTTGATGGCTGCAGAAGGGAGTGCCAGAACGGGCTCCGGCCCAAAAAAGTTGGCCTCAGAGCCCAGCCCGGCTAAAGAGTCAGAGATCTCATTTCCCGCGATATCCACGTGTCCCGGAACCCATGTTAGCATCAGGCTATTATGTCTACCGACATAGGTCAGCCTGGATTTACAGGACTCGACTACCCTGGTTGGGGGGCTGTCTAAGGCCATGAGCGCAGCTTGGATGTCGCTGCAGACACATATAGATCTGCCTCTCCATCTGTTTCCGACAACAAAGTTCATCGCTACTTGAACAGCATACACCTGCGCTTGAAACACTGACGCATGCATTCCAAGAGCAAAGTGCAGTTTTGTCCCGCTTGGATTCACTCATTCATATATAATATTGTATATTTATTAAATTCCAGAAAAAGAGCCACAGGGTCCTTTTTGCGCTAGTTTATATCCAAAGCAAAAGTATTGAAAGCATTTGCATATGTATTAGTTCAAAAATGTTGTTTGCATTAGTTTCCATAGTCCAATTCTTGTTGGGTAATGAAATGAAAGTTTTAATAGTTCGAAGCCACACGTGCGAATACAGTGGCTGTTATATCGCGGTTGGAAGATATTACAAAACTAATTACTCAATCCTTATATATTATTTGCACATGCACATGTGAGTTTATATGTATGTATATGTAATCAATAACATGGAAATGTGTCAATCACCAACGAACATTTTCCGAATAAAAAATAAATTAAGTGCAATTATGATGAAGGAGGAAAAGTCTGTACAATAAATGAGGGTCACTTCGCAGTTGTTTTTTATTTTTATTTTTATTTTTTGTTGTTGTTACGCGAGCAAAACAATAAGTGGTTTGTATTTGTTCGAACAATAAATTGCGAGTTTTCGTCGAAATGGCGAATTTCAAGAGCATTAGTTGAAGTGGATGAAAGTGGAAGTAAATAATAAAACAATTCGTGTGGATGTCAAGCTGCAATTGGTATTTCAAATAGCATTCCAGTGCTTCAGATCGTCGTAAATAAAAAATACCTGCTTCTGTGGTTGATTAAATAAAATTAAATGGGGAATAAAGCAATGAGTCGAAAACAAACGCACAATATTTTTGTTTATTTATAATTTATTTCTCTCTAACAAAGTTTAATTGCCCTATATACGAAAATATAAAATACAAAATTCCATAAAGTTCATTTCTTGAATTTCTTTAATATTTCCTGAATTGCTTTAAAATTTGAGAAAATTAATTTAATTTGCTGCCGCAATACAAAATACATTTTTAAATTCTTCACATTATACTTCCTTGAATACGGCCAATTCCATCAGAAATAAGTTGTATATAAATCTGCTTCTCTACTCAGTTGCTCAGTCAATTGTAAAAATTTAGCTCTAAAATTTTGCAGGCAGACCTTGGAAGTCTTTGCCGTCCATTCGTAACAAAACTTCAGCCACGTCTGTATGTATGCATGTTTGCGTATGTGGGTTTTAGAGCAAAGTTTATGTAATGGAAATTTTAATAAAATTAAACGCATTCGTATGTGAAAGTATACAGTGCGTCGCTAAAAATTAGAAACAGTGAAGACTTAGGAGTATATCTTCGGAATGAAAGGGAAAATATAAAGTAAAAACATCGTTGCCGGTGGTTTGAAACATAACCGTTATCTAAATTTGTTTTGTATGACAGTCCATTTGTTCAGGCTAATCTCTGGCAGAATCGATTTTACTGAGACACTTTAACGCCGACAGGTAGAAGACTCTTGAGGAGCATTTTTAAGGCTATTTTTATTAGCCGTTTAGTAGAGCGGATGTAGAGCTCTTTTAAAAAACCACGTGAATGGTCTGGCTTATATCCAGCCCTATAGCACCTACTAGCAATTATTCAGAGTTAAATCAATAACCAAGCGGCAGGCGTGGCCTTAGTGCGATGGAAATTGGTGATGCCCGACTTTGCTTTCAGCTGCTTCAATCAAGGTTATATTGGATACCAGGCCACAGCGCACAGTGCGGCCGATTCCCGAAAAGCTGGCCAAAACTCAAAAAATTAAGTAATTGATTCAAAATTTCTTACTCGGGGGTTGTCGGGGTCGCTGATTACGAATTTGATCTTAAAATTTTGAAAATCCACCCCCTTCCACCTCTATTGGCCACCCCCTCACGTGAAATAGCGTATATTCTAGAACATAATCAAGATGCATATAAATTTATATGTTTTCGGGGTCGCTGATTACGAATTTAATCTTAAAATTTGTATAGAAACCTACGTTACTTATACACGCAGATCCCCTCTTGAAAGTATAGTCTTTCACTGTTTTCTCTCATTCTCTCTTCGTATTTATTTCTTGTGCACAAAAAATAGCATAAAAGCCAAGGTAGCAAGTGGTAGCAGCTGAATCTTGTTTTATTCAGTAACCATTACTTTTTTGAGTAACCCTTAATAGGTTTCAAAGCAGCATATGACGGCGTTGTATTACTATACAGTTTGAAAACTCAAATTTTATAAAAAAAATTGCAAAAAATGTATCTACGTATTGCTGCAGCTAAAAATTTTGTGTCGAGGTATTGATATGTACTAAAGATTTCTCGTATTTTACTAACCTTCCGAAGATGATTCCATTTGGTTTTGTTCAATTTACTCCATTACAAAATCTTTCAAATGTGTACAACTTTCACTATTCATCGACAGTAATACGATGCTCAAACGAAGGCCACGTTGCGACTGAAAATACAGAGGATACTTAGGGTACAGGACGTTGCTATGAACGGTTTTCACTACTCAAGGCATTACTGTAGCCAACCCAAAGACAAAAAAACTCTATCTAGAAACTTTTTTTTCGACTTTTGGCCAGCTTTTTCGGAATCGGCCGCACTGTGCAGCGGTTCTACAGGAAATTACAGCTGGCAAGGCAGAGTACACTTCAGCTAACATCTCGGTCACCGCGAGGGATACCTAAAATCAGCTTTCTGGATACCTAAAATCAGCTCAGGAATGGTTCTCGTGACAACTCAGCGAAAGCTGTCCGAAAACATTGAAATGCAGGGTTTGTAAGGCCTTTCGGATACAGATCGATCGAAGGTGATTGAGTGGTCTTAAATCCATGGATAATAAAGCCACATCTCTCGTTAGTGGTGGAAGTCTTAACCAGACAGATTAAACTCTATTGGAAATCATGCGGCCAGACTCTACGCAATTTCGAGTCTCTTTTTCGAAAGCTGTATGGAGGATGTTAAAGTGAAATCGTTACAGCATTTATTATTATTATTTCTTGCCGCACAGGCTGGGGGTGCAAAGAACCGATAGAAATAAATTCCATGTTTATCGATTTTCAGCTTTTGACTTCATCTGCGGCCAAGTCCATTTCCATATTCGTTTGCGTATTTTAATCTCAACCGACCTTTGTTCGCTTCGAGTAAGGAGCTCGTCATTAGAATGTCCAGCTATTCATACATCCGTACTGACTTCACATTCGAATTTAAAATCCTTTGCTTTTGTTCCGGCAACTAGCTACTAAGAATACCACAAGCTTTTACGCATAGGGAAGGATGGTCTGGCTTTCGTTATTCTGTACTCAATGACAGTTTTAGCGCCGCCGTCACGATTGATTCGGCTACCAAAGTAGACAATTTTTTTACAATTTCGATGGGTTGTCCATACATTGTGACTGCGCCAGATTGAGTGCCATTAATGCCCATATACTTCATCTCTCAATGTTAATACGTAACCAAACGCGATCTGCGTAGTTAGCCACTTCGTCTAGTTTGAGTTGCATATGTCCCCGTTATTGTGACAATAGAGCAATGTCATCAGCATAATCGATATCATCTAGATTGGGTTCCAGAGGATGCCTCTACCAAGGGGAGCGTCAAAGGCATGGCTTAGCACATCATTGATTACGATTATAAACACGAGTGGCGACAGAATGCAGCCTTCTCTCACTCCTGCAACTGGTTCAATTGGGTCGAATAACGCACCACATTGGGTGCCACATTCACACTAACAATGGAACAAAAACACATTCAAATGCGACTCTCTCAGCAACATTTAGAGCGTTTTCGAAAGAATAAAGTGGCTTTTGTGCGCCTAATTCATCACTTTGGATGAGACTGGGGTCTAGCACCACGATCCTTAATCAAAATAAGATTCTTAAGACCTGCTGAAGGGAAACACTTCGTGAAAAAATACCCAGTTTGTAAAAGAAAAGAATTTTTTTCATCAGGACAATGCAGCGTGCTACAAGAGCATTTTGACAATGGCTAAAATCCATCAATTATAGTTCGAATTGTTAGAGCATCCACCATATTCACCAGATTTGGCCCCTAACGACTTCCATCTGTTTCCAGACCTAAAAAATACATGCGAGGAAAGCACTTTTCATTAAATCATGAGGTCTTAATAGCTATGGAAGCGTACTTTGCTGCCCTTCCCGATGCTCACGTCGGGAATTGAACTCATAAATTAGAATCTCGTTGGAACAAGTGCATTGATGTTCAAGGAGACTATACTGAATAATATTTAAAGTGTATTTCAAACTATAAAATTGTGTTTTTCTTATCGAACCGCAAAACTTATTCAACATTCAGTATAACATTAGACACTTTTCTTCGCAATTGGACCAATTTTTGACTTTCGTGCAAGTGTGCCGTCTTTATGGGCAACCATTTCAACGTAACTAACCTTCGTGATTTTCGAAGTATGCCCACTCCTTTTTCTATAGGACAGACATGTAAGTAAAACTTTAAGTTAAAAGTTCTTCGCGTATACAAAAATCAGTTTCACCTAGACTTAGACTCCTCTACATTTACGATTTATTTTACTAATATCCTATTTTTATAGTACTTACGAGTACATAAATAGGTTCCACAATCCGCACGTATACTCACATATATGTATTTGAGCATATACATATTTACACGTACATATGTATGTATGTCTTTTTATAAAATTATTTCAATAAGGTTTTATGCCACTTTTTTCCATATTTAGATAGCTGCCATTCGCCGCTGGTGGTCAACCTATTTTTAGTTACACTCTTGAGTAAAGCTCTCGTATTATCATTCCCATTCCAGTCGATTTCGATGCGCTTGCACTTTTCTACAACTCAACGCTCAGCTAAAACAAAAAACAAGTGCGCACAAACTTTAGCAGAAGCTTTACACATACCAATACAAGTATATTTTACCATACAGATGCATGCAGTTAGATGGTCGCTGAAAATAGAATCCATGTTTCACAAAATTATAAATAGTAAAATCAAATTTATGTGGCTCACATAAATTATTCTAACGAGCGCAATTCATAACCACAACAACTGGTTGGTGCTTACACCGCATCCCTTACGACTATACAGTTGTGCTGCGCTCGCTGACTGTCTGTTCGCAATGTTGGTTGTTTGCCTGCCTCCCTGACTTTACTGGTTGGCACTGGCATCTTTTCGCTCTCATCTTTATTGTCCTTGATCGACTTACAGGCAAGATTATGCCACAGCTTTAGTGCCTACTCAATTTTCCGGGATTCAATTTCCGTCCACTCCACTCTGACCTCGTCTACGCATTTGCCTGCACCACTCGTTTTTCACTCGCTAGTCAATGTTTATTATTCATATTCATGCAATTTATCCAGCTATTGCGTGTGTAATATCTTCTAACGCCGGCGTACAAAAAATCGAATTTTCTTAGTAATACAGAGAATGGGGTGCAATTTTGCTAACGTTTTTTGTGGGTGAAGAGTTAAAAAAATTTCGTTTGCATAGACGCATAGCTTTTTCACCTGTCACACTGCAATAGCGTTTTAACTTTTTTAATTCATTGGCGCTTTTTTAATTCATTTTAGTTCCCTACGAGGCGTCGCAATGGGCTATGAGTCTGAGTGGACAACAGCTTCAACCTAACCTAATCTAATTCATTAGCATTCATCAATGCCTTTGTGCCACAACGGAATAGGTTCTTTACTATTTTCTATGAAATAAATTCAATCTAATACTTTGGAATTGTTAAAAATATTTTATACACTTGGAAAGAAAAAAAGCATTTTCGATTATTCAGTTATTTTTATGTATGGAAATTTGTTCTTAATCGAAGCCAATTACCGGAAAACACGAACGGATTTTATTAAATTTCAATTCAATTTGGTTGTGCGAAGTGCACATTTTCTGCAAAGCTTATAAAAGTAAGCGCACATATGGTGCTAATGGTGCTAAATGGTGGAAGAAGACCAAAACATGTTAAACTGCCTTTTCATGTCTGATGAGGCCCATTTCGATTTAAACGGCAATGTGAACAAACAAAATTGTCGAATATGGAGTACTTCTAACCCACAGATACTCCACGAGACGGAATTGCGTCCTCTTCGCGTGACAGTGTGGTGTGCGGTTTCTTCACGCTGTATTGTCGGGCCTTATTTTTTTGAAGAAAATGGTCACACCGTTACGATTACTGGAGACCGTTATTTGAAAATGCTGAAAGAATTTTTCTATCCAGAACTACGCCGAAAGAGAATTCCTTTCAACTCTGTGTGGTTTCAACAAGATGGGGCAACGTCTCACATAGCCCAGACTGTTATGACAGAGTTGCGACGAAAATTTCCCAATAAACTGATTTCAAGAAACTCCGAATTTCGTTGGCCCCCCAGGTCGCCTGACCTTACTGCACCTGACTTTTTCTTGTGGGGTTTATGTAAACAAGAAGTTTATAAAACAAAGCCAACAAATTTGGATGAACTAAAACAATCCATTCGGGCAACAATTGCGGCTATTCCTGTCGCAACTCTCAAAGCAGCAATGAACAACTTTTTACTAAGATGCCGCACTTGTGTCAACGAGCATGGGGGGCATTTAAATTCAATTATTTTTAAAACTAGTTAAGCTACATTTAATAAAATTTAATGACCTGCAACTTGAAAAAAAAATAAATGAATTCCATACCCTAAAAAAAAAGTTATTTGAGTTTCTTAATGTAGCAAAATTCATCAGCCACCCTGTATAAAGAAGACGGCAACCATGAGTGCATTTAGGTTAAATGAAGCGGTTCGCTGAAAAGAAAAAAATTATGGTCCGCTAGTCTATTGTTGCGACAAGCTCAGTTAATCTCGGTGAGGACTGACTACATCGTCCCAACGGTAACTTTCAATAGGAATTTTCCCACTCTCTTCTCAACTTCGACACTACAGTCTATACGGATGGCAGTAAAATGGATTGTGGTGTTGGAGCTGTATATATTCTCACAGACTTGGAATTGAAAAATCTGTGCGTCTCCCTAATACCAGCAGCGTCTTCCAAGCGGAAGTACTAGCAATTGGGGAAGCCTGTAGGTTACTAATCGCAGATTTCTCTTTTAAGGGCAATATCGCTATTCTTTCGGATAGCCAAGCTGCAATTCAGGCACTGGAATCGGCTACAACAACCTCTAAAGTGGTGGAGCAAAGCAGGAATAGCCTCACCACTTTGAGTGAAAACCATAAAGTAACCTCAATTTGAGTCCCGGGATACCGGTACATAGAAGGTAACGAAAAAGCCGATGAACTGTCAAGAGGGGGATCTGCCATGAATAACGTTCTTGCAGAATCGGTACTCACTCCATTCGGTGCAGCCAAGAATGCAATTTCCCTAAAATACCTTCGAATCGCAGATTGTAGATCGAGCGACCAGACGAAATGCAAAATCAGCAGAACGTTATGGCCCACCTACAACTTCAAGCAATCGTCGTCATTGATAAACATGAAACGACGGGATGCCTGTAGACTAACGGCAGTCTTAACTGGTTTCTGGTATATCGGAGAACAAGCCGCAAAAATGGGCATCCCTCACAACACATACTGTCATAGTTGTAAACAACCGCAGAAAGAGGAAATAATCTTCCATTTCCTCTGTGAATGGGTTGCCCTATGGAAGGACAGAATGCTTACCCTGGGCAAACCGCTATTCGAGAGTCTCGAGCAACTATCTGGCATAGGCGTCAACAGCCTAATAAGCTTCCTAAACCGCACAGACTGGATATAGTCCTGCTGCAAATAACTGCTAAACAAGTTGGTAACGAGGATGTGGCAACAAAATGGTGCGGAAGCGCTACTTGGATTCTGGATGAATCACCACTCTAACCAACCAACCAACCAAGCGCACATATCTTACCAAATGAAAAAAAAAAATAATTTTCCCAAAAATGTTTAACCAAAAAAAATATTGTTTTTCCCAAAATCTTAAACAAACAAATTAAATTGTTTTCCAAATATTAAAAAAAAACAAAAAACAAAAAAAAGCGGTCGCCGTAGCCGAGTGGGTTGGTGGGAATCTCAGTAAAACACCAAAATAAAAAAATAAAATAAAATATCTTATAGCAGTCGCCCCTCGGCAGACAATGGCAAACCTCCGAGTGTATTTCTGTCATGAAAAAGCTCCTCATAAAAAATATCTGCCGTTCGGAGTCGGCTTAAAGCTGTAGGTCCCTCCATTTGTGGAACAACATCCAGACGCATACCACAAATAGGAGGAGGAGCTCGGTGTCATTTACAACCCAATTACCAGTATAGCTTCTTCTTCTTCGTGAAGCTTAGCTAGTATATAAAATTAAATTATTTGCATCAAACACTCTATTATATGCTAGAATTCCATTGACGTATTTTTAATTGATTTTTCTTATTTCTTTTCAGTTCATCAGAAGTGAAGTAAAGAAGAACCACATATAACTTTTCACACCAGAAGTGTAAGGGTGTAGAGGATATGTATCTGAAAACGGAGCAGCGCCTCAGCCATGCAAGAAACTTGGTATTTTACCAGCGTCCAACTCACAAAGTAAACGACCAACCGTAAAAAGCATAGAACTCGCTGAGCTGTGGTAATGACTTGCCGAAAACGTCAAAGGACTACCCGCAGAAAATTGTTTGTCGTACGAGAGACATTGAGCCAAATTGAAATTAACCGCTAGCCGTTGAACGTCAACAAGTCCAACGACGAAACTGTCAGTGAAAAGGAATGCGGCGAAATTGTCAAATAAAAATCGCCAAATTATTCTAAGTCAACAACAACAGTCAACAGTGACAACGCAAAAATAAACAAAAACAAAATAAAACAAATAGCAGCCAAACAACTACAAAGTAATGCAAAAACGCCTGTAATAAAAAAGGACCATTGTAGCGATACTTAGCAACAACATTAAGGAAGTCAACAAGCAATTTACATCAACGTCCGAAGCGCATAGACACACAGGCGACCTTCCTTGCCAACAACAAAAAAAGCCAACTTGTTATTCTTTGTCTGCTGCGCGCTTATCCGCTTAGAAGAGTTTTTTCATCTCGCTCAACGCATTCCGTTAGACGGTATCTTGGTTTTTGTATTGATATTGTGTATTTTGGTGTAAAAGGTGCCATCAACAAAACAGCAGTCGTGGATACCACCGGTGATTATCAGGAGTCAGTGCTAGTGCCGCCGCCTTGTCCACCCGCCACACCGCCCTACCAAAGGCTAACGAAAGCGCTGCAGTGCGATCCAAGATGCGGGCACGAGGTAATTATTAAGCGCCATAAATGGGTGGGAATGAGCAGAAGAAATTGTTAGCGGAAGTGGGATGAGTAAATTTGGGATAAATTTGAATTTGAAGTGCGCCAGTGGGTGAGGTTTTATGCTTGGTGAACCATCAGGTGTGGCAAAGCAATTTTCTGTTTAAGTTTGCCTCAACCCTTGTAAATAATTTATTTTCTAAGTCAAGTGAAATTTAATGAGATTAGTATAAAAAGAGAGATGATAAACAGGCAAGGATATGGGACGGCTACAAAGGATAGAGCCATTAATCAGTTTTTTAGCTATTAGTCAGTTTTTTGGGGCTTAAATGTGCCAGCAAAGCAATCAATTCATATTTTCCCAAATATTTCGCCTGGTCTATGGAAAGATGACTTAGGTATCAAAAAATCATTTTTGACTTTTTTGTGAATTCGGATGGAGTTTGAAATGCTCTTTCGCATGGTGAAAACCAGAAATTCATAATTTGTGGCAAAGTAAACTAAAAGGAATGAAAAGGAAGGAAAAGAAGAAGAATAGGAAGAAATGAAACGAATTACTTATCTTGAACACTTCGTTGGGCAGTCGGGCCTGGACAGACCTTTTTCGACTTTGGCCGTGAATTTGACATATCTCTATTATAGCTAATGATTTGAGTTGTCAGGTAGCTTTCTAAAATTTAATTTTCTATCGATTTATTAATATATAACCTTTTAAAAAGGGTCCTCGAATAGGTTGAGAAAAAGAATTTGAAAAGTTACATTTTCGGGTGGCACCTCAGGTCTGGCATTTATATGAGATTAAGTCGCAAATGCGCCACATTTATAATTAATTTTTAAGTATTGCAAGCATATATTTTTAATTTCTTACCTTTTTAATTGAGCTACCTACAGAAATAGTCGCTGAAAATATATTGATTTGTAAAAAAAAAGGAATTTTTTTTTTATCTTTATTTTGGCTCATTTCGATGAAGGTTGAATAAAAAAAGTTCATTACAATGAAATATATGGTAAAATGTCGACATACTGAATTATTGCACACAATACAATAGAAAAGAGTTTCACGACGAAGTTTTTCGCCTCATTGTAGGCAAAGGCGACAATCTCTCTTCATTGTGAGTGTTTCGGCTCCGGTTGGTTGGTTGATGACAGTACAGGGTTGCCCCTATTCGACGGACCCATGTGTTTTTTTTTTTAAATCAAAGAAAAACACAATTTTTTGTTTTTTGATGTTGACGATAATAATCATTTTATTTGGTTCAAGTAGATTTATTGACATTACTTTTTGAATATGATATCTCTCAAATGGCCGCCTTGAGCCTGTACGGCGTATTGTGCCCGTTTTGCAGCATTTGCCATAGTTTTAGCTAAGATTTCGGCTGGAATAGCGGCTATTTCCTCACGGATGTTGTTCTTGAGCTCTTCTATGGTCTTTGGCTTATTAATATAAACCTTTGATTTTAAATATACCCACAAGAAGAAGTCAGGTGGCGTTAAATTGGTCGAACGCGGTGGCCAGTCAAAATCGCCATTTTTCGGCATCAAACGACGAGGAAACAATTTCTTCAAAAAATCGATTGTGTGCGGTGGAGCGCCGTCTTGTTGAAACCAGAACTGCCTCATACACTTTCGACGAATAATTGGCATCACAAAAGTGGTTATCATATCGCGATAACGCTCCTGATTGACGGTAATAGCTTGACCATCTTCATTTCCGAAGAAAAACGGCCCAATAATCGTTTTCGCACTAACGCCGCACCAAACAGTGACTTTTTCGTCGTAAAGAGGTACCTCTTGAATTTCGTGAGGATTTTTAGTGGCGTAATTACGGCAATTTTGCTTGTTTACCGTCCCATTCAATAAGAAATGAGCCTCATTGGACATGATGATTTTGTTCTTCTTCTTTTGACTTCTTTTGTTGAATGTAAATTTTAACAATTTGGGAGCGCTCGCGTGGCGTGTACCGTTCCATGGTAAAAATCTGCTTGGACTGACGCTTCCAACGCGGTATGTCATTAAGCGATCTGACGTCTCTGTCAAAAGATACAGGGTTGCCAAATGGGTCCGTCGAATATGGGCAACCCTGTATTCCCAGGGATAGTAACTGGTTTGTTGAAAAATTATTCCATAGTCAAATGAATAGACAATTGAGAAATAACGGCTGGATTATTTGCAACGGATATGTTGCAAAAGAAATGAAAGGTCCATTCATTCTTAGGTCCCACTAGGTACACTCTAGTCAAAACGGGAAAGCTATCGACTGTTACACTACATAATCTTGTTTGCAAGATTTCAACCCACTTCTTTATTCAAGCAAGCCACTATAGACTTGATGCTTGCTACCCGTGGCCACAATGTACCTCCTTTAGTGCATCCAAATAGAGAATTTCTCTGTGATAAAGGGATCAAATAATTTTTTTCTTATGAAAGCCGATGCATCATCCCGATTGTTGTCATCATCAAAAATAATATATACGCTAAAAAGAACCAAACTTCATCATAAATAACATTTTCCGATATATAATTGGGGTTTCCCTGAGAACTTGTAATCTTGGCCTAGTGCGCAAACGTGCAAAGTCGCGAGATCCTTCGGGACATGGGTAGATCGGTGGCTCTCGAGACAACTTCTAAGGTTATTAAAGCCGCAGATCAGGAATTTGATGGGCATCCTTACCGGACGTTGTCCGTTAGGTGTTCATGTGGGGAGACTTGGGATTGCTTCAGATTGATTTCTGCAGAAGATGTCTGCTCTTGTCGAGCAAAGATTAAGACATCTCACAGAATGATTTCCAGCCCATTTATTTCGGTTATCAATCCACTTTCGGCCAAGAAGAAAAATTAACGAACTTAATGAACCATTTCGATCCCTATGACAATCTTTTAAATCTCATTCTGGCACATTTGATATATCGGACCCACTTTTTACTATCAAGTAAGCAGTACTGTCTTCTCTCTATATATGAATGAGGATGGTATGTCTCTAGGTTTTTATTCAGCTGATCAATTTTTTTTTTCTGTAGCTGAAGATTTTCAGATCTCGACATTTAACAAACTTCTGCCTTTCTTGGCCCATCACCAAAACTAAAGTTATCCCTATGTGCACTCCACTCACGGAACATCGAAGAACGGGTAAGGAAAACAGAAATTGCTCTGTATGCCTGCAAAACGTATGCTTGGAAGAAGATGGGGTATTCAACCTAAGTATATTTTATGGTTGTATAAGGCAGTTATACGACCAATTTATCATACGGATCGATAGTTGGGTGGAGAGCTCTTGGAAGGGATTACAAAATCAAACAGAATACAAATGTCAGCCTGTTCAATACCGGTCGGTGTAATTATATCGTGTTATAGGGAGGCCCTTACTGCTCTGGCACATGTTTTTCCGGTAGATCTCCATATCAAGAAGATGGCAACCATGAGTGCATTTAGGTTAAATGAAGTAGGTCGCTGGAAATAAGAAACTTTTGGTCATGCCAGTCTTCTATTGCGACAAACTCAGTTCAAATCTGGGACGACTGATTACATCATCCCAACGGTGACATTCAACAGTAATTTTCCCATCTCGGGAGGAATGGAGTAAGGGACTTTTATGATACTAAATAACTTCAACCCTACAGTCTATACAGATAGCTCTAAAATGGATTGTGGGGGTAGAGCAGGTATATATTCTCATACACTCATGGACTTAGATCGGGAAAACCTGTGCGTCTACCTAATATTAGCAGTGTCTTCCAGAGAAACTTGTAGCTTACTAATAGCAGACTTCTCTTTTAAAGGCAATATCGTTATCCTTTCGGATAGCGAAAATGTAATCCAGACACTGGATTTGACTACAACAACTTCTAAACTAGTGGAACAAAGCAGAAATAGCCTAGCCAACTTGCGTGAAAACCATAACTTTACTTTAAACTGAGATGCCTCGGAAATCCGAACATTGAAGTAAACGCAAAAGTGGACGAACTGGCAAGTAGTGGCTCTGCGGATAATCGATATTCACACCACTGGGTAAATCAATAATACAATTTCCTCAAAAATCTACGAATTGCGAATTGCAAGGTCAACAGAACGTTATGGCTCACCTAAAACCACAAGCAAACGTCAACATTGACAAATTTGAAACGAAGGGATGTCTGCAGACTTACACAGTGATAACTGGCTTCTGGTCCATAGGAAAGCAGGCAACCAAAATGGGTATCCCTTGCAATATATACTGCCATAGTTGTGATCAACCTGAGCAAAAGGAAACTAGACTCCACTTCTTCTGCGAACTCCCTGCCCTATAGGAGGAGCAAGGATGTTAATCCTAAATCACCACTTCAACCAACTAAACATCATTTTTTTTAATTTCATCGAAAGTGCCACATGGCGCTTTTTTGTACTAAAAAAATTATTCCCTTTAACCTGCTCCGAAAATTCCTCATCTACCTGTGCTAGTCTTGTCAAAATTCAGTTCATCCGTTTCGGAGATGAGCGTGTTCAAATAGATAGCCAAAGTTTTTAAAGATTTTCTTAAAATTCTGCTGCATTCCCTACTTCTTCCACAATCTTTATTTCTTATATACTATATATCTAATAAACGGAAACGGCAGTCCTACAATTTTAGTATAAGGAGTATTGGTGTTTTACCAATTTCAGGAATTTTAAAACTTTTTTTTAATTTTTTTAGTTTTCTAATTATTTTTTTAGAAATTTCCCCTCCACTTCGCAACAATAATCGTTCATACAGAGTTATCGCCGGTACATAGAAAGTTATCGTCAAGGGATATTTTATAAAATTTTCGAAAATTTCCACAGCACCAATATCGTCCACCTATTCCATTTATTTACATACAAAGGGACTAAAGAGATAATCTGGTAAACAACGATAATCTTGCATAAACTTATTATGAAACCACAACCACCGGTTTTTTATTTCCACACCCTTAATTCTTTCACAGAAGCGCATGCAAAAACATTTCTTGCCCGTTTGCGCAATTTCTATTGCCGCTATTACATTTTGTGGCGCCTATTCGCTTTTACCAGGGCAATAACCAAATGTGTTTACAAAGCATACACACCTACATGGACCTGTGGAAAAAGGGTTTATGAACTTAATAGACGGAACTTGTGTACATAGGTAATGATCCGTAATGGCGACGACCGCCACGAAAAGTGTTGCCCGCCTAATCGCTCACGCCCTTTGCTCGTGCATATGCAACATTGAACTTGGACTTGGAGCGTGCATGCCTACGAACTTGTAGGGCTTGCTTAGTTAAAGGGTGCACTGTGTGGAAAAAATAGAAAATATTCAAGCAAATGCTTAGGTTATTTATTTGTAGTACACCAAAAATCCAATTGCGGCAATCGGCGGCAAAAATAAAGCATAAGATTAAAATATGTTATTTGAGCCAATTTGTAAAGAATTCATGCGCATGCAAATCGACAGTGTGCCTCATATATTCTATTTATATTATTATGGCATATTGTATTTTCTTAAATGAAAACGCGAACTCTTGTTTAGCATTAACCTAATTGCTCTTTTACTGCAAAAAATGTTTATTATATCCAAAATAGATAAACAGAAAACCCGAATAAGTCATTATTTCCACAAGCAGGTAATCAGCAAACTAAATTGATTGATCTCAATACCAAATAGCTTTCGATGTGTACTTACATGATTGAGCTTCCAAAAGCTAAATCGATCTGCTGAAAATTACGCAAAGCCAAGAGGTCGTGAACACATCGGTGTGGGTATATTGGTAATCTGCCAATTTGGTAGATGCTATGAATATTCATTGCAAAGGAACTCTAATTTACATACCACCAGAGTGCAAACTGAAGCTCAAGTGTATAACCATGTACGTAGAAGCATAGACCGGTGCTCATCTGCTCTTCGCTGGTTTCCCACTAGGAAATTGAAGCTTTAAGGAATAATTTATGCATACTTGTACAAAAGGCCCGTGTAGGTAAAAAGGATTTTAGGTGGTTTTAATTTATTGATATCCTATTCAGCTACCCACTGTGACAATGAATATGAAATCATAGCAAACTTTTGATTCTTATTCTTCTTGATTGCCGCGATAAGCGATTTTTCCGAGCTTAACAAAGCTAGTCGTGCTAACCGGCGCCAGTTGGACACACCAAGTGAAGCCAAGCCCTTCTTCACCTGATCTTTCCAACGCAAAGGAGGTCCTCCTCTTTCTCTGCTACCAGCAGCTGGTACGGCATCGATTACTTTAAGAGCCGGAGCGTTTGTATCCATTCGGACGCTACGTCTATGTCGTCGTAAAGCTTATACGTCGCATTGTTCTATCACCTACGATACTCGCCGTCGCCAACGTGCAAAGGTCCAAAAATTTCCGCAGAATCTTTACTGCAAAGGACGCCTCATCGGATATTGCCGTCCAAGCGTCTGCGCAATGCAATGAGATGATGAGAGACCTATAAATGATTTGGTTTTAATAAATAAAAATAGATTCTCCATGAAATAGTTGCTTCAGTAATATTTTTGTTCTAGCAAGCGAATCCATGTCAACGGATTTAAATATTTTGGACATTGTCGTCAATTTTCCTAAAAATTAGTATATTTGTATTTGTAAGAAGTCAACTTGAAAAATTGATAAAAAAAATTTGGAAAAAACTTTATCATTTAGAGAGTTATTTTCTGGATTCACAAATTTTGGTATAGAGTTTTTTGAAGTGGTAACTTTTTCGGTTATTTTTTAAATTTTCATACACATATTTCTTTTTAATTTTTCAGTATAAAATATATTAAAAAAAAAAAGTTTTGGGGAAAAAAATGTCCTATTTTTGGCCCATATTTTTGGGAAAGCCTTTTCTTGTTATGCGTTGTTTTTCTTATTTTGGTCATTAGTAGCTGTTATTTTTCGGTTTGTTTATTTTTAACATTTTCCTAGAGTTTTTTATTGTATTTTTTAATACAAAATATACTTTTGAAACAAAAAATGTTTGGAGAAAGAACGAGCTCTTTTTGGCCCATATTTTTTTATTTTCTTGTCCCTTCAGAAAGGCCAACAAATTTGGGAAAAACCTTTTTTTTTTGTTTTGTGGCCCCCTCAGATATTTTTCATAATTTTTATTATTAATAGCTTAGTAATCACTGCAAATATAAGTTGGATTCCCAAAACGTTTCGAGTTATATTTAAATACATACAGCGATCCAGTGAAGAATCAATAAATGAACCAATTTTTAAAATTGTAAGAATTGACGGCAAAGTCCAAAGACAAAAGTTTTGATATTTTTGACATGGGATCAATTTAGTATTAAACCTCATAAATGTGTGCCGTTACATCACCAAAACAGTTCTAAATGTATGTACTAATAATAGTTTATGAGAAACATCAAAACCCACACCACAAATTGAGGGAAGAGCTCGGCGAAACACCCAAAAATGATGTAAGCGCCAATTATATATATATGGTAAATATAAAAATGAAGCGGCAACACAGAAAGGTTAGGTTAGGTTAGCCTGGTTGGCAATAAGCCACGCATAAGCCTTTTGTCCCTAGCGATACCAGATGGAGACCGACCTCTATGAATACAGAAAGTAGACATCATGTAGAATGTCAGCGCTTTAGGCGAATTTAAGCAGCGCTGGAAGATCCGCTTTTGAGACGTCCTCCAGACCCTCAACCAAAAGGGCTCCCAGGCATTTAAGCGCGTTTTTCATAATGCCGGACAGACGCACAGAAGGTGTTCTAAAGTTTCCTTAACGTACTCCCTGCGTTTTCTGCATTTTTCCGTGTTAGCAATACCTATCTTGTACGCATGTCCAGCTAATAGATTATGACCTGTTAGCATACCTATAATAGTTCTGCAGTCCTTTCTCGAGAGCGTAAGTACGAATTGAGTCAGCTTTTTGTCGTTAGTTCTACACATAACTTTTGCTGTTTTGCATTTGGTCAAATTAGTCCACTCCACTTGCTTTTTCATGCAGTCGGCCATTTCGATGTATATAGTATGTAGCGGTATGTTTAAATGGTAGTCTAACAGCACTTTTTGCTATCTCATCTACTATTTAGTTCCTTATAATGCCTTTGTGACCAGGTACCCAATAGATATGCAGCCTACTGTTTGCGGCTAGGCTTTCTATGGCCTCCGTGCTCCGTTGAACATTTTTGGACTTAATAGAATATGAGCTTATTGCTTTTATTGCTGCTTGACTGTCCACGTCTATATATATTAGTGGTTGAGTTCTTTCTTGCTCTTATATAGGCTAGCTCCGCGGCTTTCCCCACAGCAAAAACTTCCGCGTGGAAAATACTGCTGTGGTCTGGCAGCTTGATAGGCTGGTTTAGCCCTAGTTTTGAGCAGTAAATGCCAGTTCCCACTCCGTCCAAAGTTTTAGAGCCATCTTTATAGATGTGAAAAGTTCTATGGCCAGGCTTCATGCCTTTGTGCCATCCCTTCTCTTCAATTGTACTACATGGTCCAATAAGTTCATAAGGTAGTACGAAACCTTCTCTCCCAATTAAAATACGGAGTCATGTAGTCCGTGCCACCTGAGCTCCACTATCCTATTGAGCTGTGACCGAAGGTTCTGCAGGTGAATACCCCCGCAGCCATTAGCCTCCTCGCGGATTTCGCTGCCAGGTTTTCCGCCATAGGTGGACATTGTGCTTTCACAGCAATTTACTGTCTAGTATTACTCCGAGGTACCTCACATGATCTTTGAGAAGTAGTTCGTTGTTCCCTATCTTCGGAAGGTTCTACGCCGGGACCTTGTACTTCGTGGTAAAAACACAGAAAAATATGGATTATTTTAAAGTTTTCATAATAATCTTTTGTGGGATTGCTACTACTTATTACATAGTTCAAGTGCCATTTTTGCTTTTGTCAGGTGGTGGCGCCATGCACAAATTTAAAATATAAATTAAGTGGCAACGCTGTAATATTTTTTTTGTATAATATTTTTTTTTTTTTTGATTACAACATATTGAACTTTTTATCAATTATACATTTTTAGCTAAGTTCTATTTTTCTACAAAATATTATATGGCAACACCACTCAAAAATAATTTTTTAAACTTGTCTTAAATATATTTCGTCAATTTGTGCAAATTTCCTGAATTCTTTTTTTTTGTAATAACAATTAGGTGGCAATCGAAAATGTTTCGTTTTTTTTTTGCATTTAAGTACATACATTTCATTTGGTATCCATATAATAGTTTGAAAATGAATGTTATAACATATTTTTATCATTAAAAACTAGGTGGCATTGTTCTTTCACAAATGGGTTTTAAGCTCCTTTGTGTAGTAGCTACGTATATCTTGGTCCTAAAATCTAATGTGTGGCAAGCTCAATCAAAATTAAGTGGCAACGCTATATAACAGCTTTATTGAATAATTTCGTTTGCCATTCACATCTTAATACTTAAGTCGATTTCAAAGTTAATTTTTATTTTTATATTAAATATTAGATGGTTTTTCCTTTACAAACTTTTTTCAACGCCTTTTGTCTAGTATTCAAATCATACAATAGTATTTATTTCAAATTCTAAATTCCTAATTTTCTTTCTTTACAAAGACAATTAGGTGGCAATGCTTTCGTTTTTTTTTTTTGTTTTTGTTTGTATTTATGTAAATTCCCTTCATTTGGTACCCATATAATAATTTTCAAGTGAATTTGTTAATAATCTTTTTTCGCTAAAAGCTAGGTGGCAACGCCCTTCGACAAAAAATGTTTTTTTTACAAACTGCTTTTAAACACCTTTCGTCCACTCAATATCATGATATTCATTTCTAATATATAGTATGCACCTATTATTACAATCAATATTAGGTGGCAACGCTATCAATTTAATTTTTATAAAAGCTTTCTTAAATATCTTTCGTTTTTTATCAAAGTCATATTGTTTTAGGTAAATTTCTTCATTAATTTAAATTTTTCCATCAACCCTCCATCGGACACACCTTTTTCAAAACCTTCGGTCTTTGAAATACAAATTGAGTGGCAATGGCTTAAAATTTGGTTTTGCATTCAAGTTTTTGTAAATACTTTTTTTTGTATTCGTGTAATAGTTTTAAAGTAAATCTCGTAATAAATATCCATCTTTGCATTAAAAATTAGGTGGCAACGCTAACAAAAAACTTATTTTCTACGAAGGTTTCTTGCTTATTTCCCTTTTTAATAAACTACTGTAAAAAATTCGTCTCATTGGCCAGAGGGTTGAAATATTCACCCAAAGCACCACCTTCTAACGAATTAAAAAAAAAACTCTCCAACCCTAAATAATAATACATTGAAACTTATTTTTCCTGCCAGCCACTCCACCCCAAGGCTGCCAGTGTGCGCGCACGCTTCACATCAAACACATGCATACCCTTAACAGAGCTTTAACAGCAATCAACTATTCCTGGCTTTTATACTTTAAGCCAAGGCTGTGTGTGGTACTATAACAAAAGTGTTCGGAAATTCTCCGAAACGCCAATAAAGCGGCAAGTCAAGTTGCTTGTTAATGAACGCAGAGCGCTGAAACGTAAGGACTACGAATTTTAGCTAAAGCTCCTACAGCAATAAACAAACACATGCACAGGTATGCGTTTATAGTAGAATACGTGTCCCTATGAATAAAGAGAAGTAAAGATTATGTGAGTGCCATGGGAAGTGGCTGTCTCAAATGTATTCATAGTTTGATCCTTGCGGCACTTAAAGCACTCACTCTGTGTGTATTCATTCAGGCATTCCGCTTTGCTATTTGAAAAGTTGTAGTTACTTTGAACTTACGAATTGATTGATATATGTACATATGTATATATGTATTTCCTTATATTTTTAATTAAATGTAAAACAGGCATATCATTTATGAGTTGTTTTACCGAGCTTCGGCTGTGCATCTTGATGTTGTTCTACAAATGGAGGGACCTTCAGTTTTATGACCATTCCAAATGGCAGATGGTTTTTATGAGAAGCTTTGCCTATGCGAAATTGTACTCGGTGGTTTTCCATCACCTGCAATGCCCACCTACTAACGCAAATATTGTTGTATCGACATTCGACGTATCTGGTCTCATACAGCCAACAACAGCAAATTGCATGAAAGACGAAATATTTCCAGATGACCACTTGCTTGTTTGACATATCACTCGCCTGGCACACCTGATGACATTTCTGCTTGCAGGCACGACTTACCTTTACTGCAAGTGAAACTCAATATACGAAAAATGGCGACTAAAGCAATTAAGGCCACAGGCAACTAGTGACTACACACAGAACAAAGAAAACCGGTGTAATAGCTACAAGCAACGAATATTCCACAAAATATGGTTGAAAAGGGAATGTGGCAATAAGCAATAACAATCAAAGGAAAGCAGCATGCTGAAGGTGGTAACACCTGCTTTATTGACAGCCTTCGGAAGGTAGATTGCAAGTACCAATGATTTCGAAATGCGAAATATAAATTCAGTGCACCCACAATACAGGTACAATTTGTGACCAAAGTAGGAGAAGTATTTAGTGTAAATGTGCACTATAATGAAAATTGGGGCGACCTCACAAAAACACCAGTCCAGTAGTGTTATTTTCAAACTGATGTTAAACTTAGTGGGGTTTTGTAAATTAGTTAAGTAAGTAAATTTATTGCCGTACCACCCTGAGTCTAGTTATGATCTTTCACTTATGTGTATACAGAAGCAAAAAGCTTATAAAATTTTAAAACTAAAAAAATAATAAAACTTTCTTCTGATGTTCGGAAAATTTTAGCTGCAACCGAACCCAATCCAAGCTGAAGTTTTTCGATCCAAGTGGGGATTTTTTCTTTGACACATTTTGTTCAAAAATGGCACCAGAATCCAATCTTTGATCAATTTTAATAATCTTTTTTCTTACAAAAATGCTCATAAATGATTTTGCTAGAGATTTTCTAAGGCTGAATTTCAATATAATAGGACTATGAATAAGTTCGTGCGGTTTTACAACAGATGGCGTAACTTGATTATTATTCCATCGATCCACATTTCCAAACATTCATTGGAGAGCTACTGTCGTAAGGCACAAACGTCAGTATAAGTTTTTTATTTGAAGCGTAAACAACAATATTTTTACCACACTTGAAAATGTCGAATTTCGTGCCAAATAATGTGTTTTTGCGGGGAAATTTTTTAATATGAAGAAAAAAGCAGCCGAAAGTCATCGTATCTTGGTGGAAGTTTATGGTGAGCATGCTCTAGCTGAGCGAACGTGCCAGAAGTGGTTTGCACGCTTTAAAAGTGGTGATTTTGGCTTGGAAGACGAAGAACGCGAGGGTGCGCCGCCAAAGTTCATGGATACCGAATTGGAGGAATTGCTCGATCAAGATCCGGCTCAAACGCAAGAAGAGGTTGCAAAAACTTTGGGAGTTGATCAATCAACCATTTCCAAACGTTTAAAAGCCATGGGAATGATCCGAAAGGTAGGCCATTGGGTGCCGTATGAATTGAAGCCAAGAGACGTTGAACGCCGTTTTATGGCATGCGAACAACTGCTTCAACGGCACAAAAGAAAGGGTTTTTTGCATCGAATTGTGACTGGCGATGAAAAGTGGGTCCATTACGACAATCCAAAACGTCGGGCAACGTATGGATACCCTGGCCATGCTTCAACATCGACGTCGGCGCAGAATATTCATGGCCTGAAGGTTATGCTGTGTATCTGGTGGGACCAGCTGGGTGTTGTGTATTATGAGCTACTGAAACCGAATGAAACGATTACGGGGGATGTCTACCGACGACAATTGATGCGTTTGAGCCGAGCACTGCGAGAAAAACGGCCGCAATACGCCGATAGACACGACAAAGTTATTTTGCAACATGACAATGCTCGGCCACATGTTGCACAAGTGGTCAAAACATACTTAGAAACGCTCAAATGGGATGTCCTACCCCACCCGCCGTATAGTCCAGACCTTGCGCCATCCGATTACTATCTCTTCCGATCGATGCAACATGGCCTGGCTGACCAGCACTTCCGTAATTACGATGAAGTCAAAAAATGGATCGATTGGTGGATTGTGGCAAAACCGACCGAATTTTTCACAAAGGGAATCCGTGAATTGCCAGAAAGATGGGAAAAAGTAGTAGTAAGCGATGGACAATACTTTGAATATTAAATTTGTAACCATTTTACGTCAATAAAGTTTCAAATTTCGAAAAAACCCGCACGAACTTATTAATACTAGGAAACCCGGCCCCCTTCGCTGGGCACACTAAAATAGAATAGATATGGTTTAGAACAGAAAATATATGATTTTCATATTATTTATTTCTTTATTCTTTATTCAAGCGCTTTGGCATAAACAATATTTTTTGTTTTTCTATTTGTTTTTGAGTAAATATAAAATATAAATTGAAAATCAGGAAAAAAGAAGATTGTTTTTAAATTTCAAATCAACGCATATGAATAAACAATTGTCTTTTTTCCTGATCATCCATGAATTTTTCGTTTCAATTTATATGTTTTATTAAGCATTGGAGCTTTTTTAACCATTATCCATTTATATTTTTCAAAAAAAAAAACGAAAAAAATTTTTTTTTCCACGAACACATAATTTCATTCGGATTTCACATTAAATTCTCAAATTTCGTAAGAAATTATTCCCTGTTCCAAAATCCACTCCAAAAAAATTCACAAACAATTTTTACATATTGCACTTACGTTTTTTCCTTATGGCATCCAAATCAGAAAGAAATATTGACACATTGTAACTCACACTGTCAATTTGACAGTTCAGTTCCGCCCCAAGCGTTAAAAAAGTAAGCGACATTATGGCTGGTTCAAAAGAACGCTGTACCCGTTGCCGGTGCTCCGAATTACAACCAAACTTTACGAAACCCATTTTCAATACTTACTTAACAATGTGCATAAGTTTGGTTTAATTCGGTGCAAAGACACGGCGGGTCCACGTTTTGGCATATATTTCGAGACCCTAGTCATCAATAGGTATGAAAATTACCCCGTATTAAAGCACTTATCAACAGCTTTCATTTGATACCCATATTGTACATACACAACCAAAGGTTACCCGGGTCCACATTTTGACCTATATCTCGAGACCCCAGTCATGGAGTGGCATGAAAAATACTCTGTACTAAAGCATTCACCAACAGCTTCAATTTTATATCCATATTGTACAAACACATTCTAGGGTCCACGTTTATGTCTCTATCTCTTTAAAATCGGTCCAGTAGTTTTTGAGCCTATTCATTACAAACAAACAAAGTTTTCCTCTTTATTATAATAGGACTATGAATAAGTTCGTGCGGTTTTTTTCGAAATTTGAAACTTTATTGACGTAAAATGGTTACAAATTTAATATTCATAGTATTGTCCATCGCTTGCTACTACTTTTTCCCATCTTTCTGGCAATTCACGGATTCCCTTTGTGAAAAATTCGGTCGGTTTTGCCTCAATCCACGAATCGATCCATTTTTTGACTTCATCGTAATTACGGAAGTGCTGGTCAGCCAGGCCATGTTGCATCGATCGGAAGAGATAGTAATCGGATGGCGCAAGGTCTGGACTATACAGCGGGTGGGGTAGGACATCCCATTTGAGCGTTTCTAAGTATGTTTTGACCACTTGTGCAACATGTGGCCGAGCATTGTCATGTTGCAAAATAACTTTGTCGTGTCTATCGGCGTATTGCGGCCGTTTTTCTCGCAGTGCTCGGCTCAAACGCATCAATTGTCGTCGGTAGACATCCCCCGTAATCGTTTCATTCGGTTTCAGTAGCTCATAATACACAACACCCAGCTGGTCCCACCAGATACACAGCATAACCTTCAGGCCATGAATATTCTGCGCCGACGTCGATGTTGAAGCATGGCCAGGGTATCCATACGTTGCTCGACGTTTTGGATTGTCGTAATGGACCCACTTTTCATCGCCAGTCACAATTCGATGCAAAAAACCCTTTCTTTTGTGCCGTTGAAGCAGTTGTTCGCATGCCATAAAACGGCGTTCAACGTCTCTTGGCTGCAATTCATACGGCACCCAATGGCCTACCTTTCGGATCATTCCCATGGCTTTTAAACGTTTGGAAATGGTTGATTGATCAACTCCCAAAGTTTTTGCAACCTCTTCTTGCGTTTGAGCCGGATCTTGATCGAGCAATTCCTCCAATTCGGTATCCATGAACTTTGGCGGCGCACCCTCGCGTTCTTCGTCTTCCAAGCCAAAATCACCACTTTTAAAGCGTGCAAACCACTTCTGGCACGTTCGCTCAGCTAGAGCATGCTCACCATAAACTTCCACCAAGATACGATGACTTTCGGCTGCTTTTTTCTTCATATTAAAAAATTTCCCCGCAAAAACACATTATTTGGCACGAAATTCGACATTTTCAAGTGTGGTAAAAATATTGTTGTTTACGCTTCAAATAAAAAACTTATACTGACGTTTGTGCCTTACGACAGTAGCTCTCCAATGAATGTTTGGAAATGTGGATCGATGGAATAATAATCAAGTTACGCCATCTGTTGTAAAACCGCACGAACTTATCGATAGACCTATTATTAAGTATAGATATCAAAACACCCATCCTTGAATATGGGCATCTTTATGAAAAATACAGAAAAATTTTAAAAAATAAAAGTTTGTATGTAGTCAAATTCGGTTTGGCATTTTTTATTGTAGTTCTAATCAATGTTAATATATTCCGGCAAGGATGCAAATTTCCAATCACCTATAAGAGGTGAAATCATCCCCCGGGTTAGGTTAGTCAAGTTGCTTGTTTAAGACAAACACTCGGTGGCCCTAAACCCCATTGTGATACCTTTATTTGTTTTCCTTCCCCTAACTAAGCTGCTTAAGCCACTTAGATCCTTTCAAGAAGGTAACTAATCCCTCCAGTGTGACATTTTGCAATTTACCTAGATCTTCAAAGAAATAAACGCCAATGTATCTGGCACGGCTTCTTTGAAGTGCAGGATATTCACAGAGGCGGTGTTGTACCGAGTCAATTTCTTCCTCATCTCCACAGCTCCTGCAAAAGACAATGCGAGGTACACCCATTCTACTGGCTAGGATGCCAATAGTGCAGTGACCCGTTATAATACCTGTAAGGGCGCTGGTAGTTGATCTGTTCAATCAAAGCAGACATTTTGTACTTTTAAGATTCCGTTGTGGGCAGAGCGCTTTGGAGACCCTACAGTTAGTAGCCATAGTTCACCTCCTATTGGTTTCCGCGATTACGCTCAGGTCAATCGCAGTGTATAACTCGTTTAATTAACATCAAAAAAATCATCCCCTGGCTACGTGAATATAAACTTAAAATCTAATTTTTTTAAGTACAACCTAGAATGTTCACTGGAAAATTTTCAAAAAATTTATATATACTCGTATGCTTTTGGGGTAGCTAAGTCTGCATTCGCTATCCATTTGGCCTTGCGTGATCAAATTGAAGGTCAGCTCAAGGTTAAACATATAATATTCACCGGAAGAGTTAAAAAAAAGATTGATATCTATTCTTGTGAGATTACTGAGTGCGAATTCGTTGCCAGTTTGTTTTTGTGAGGTCAAATTGAAGGATAGTTTAAGGTCAAACACAAAATATTCACCGGAAATATAAAAAAGGTGATGCTTGTGTTTTTGAGGTTGCTGAATTAGAATTCGCTGTGCCTTTGTTTCTTCGACGCCAATCCTAGCTCTATATCCAAGGTAATCAATGGCCTTGACATCGGGGAAAACACTCCTGAATTAGAGTGAAAGCAAAGCAAACTAAAAATTCCCGGAAATATATGGGAAATATTTATGCTGCTACAACAACAACGACAACATTCGAGTTCGCAACGTTGAACTTGTATGAACTTGCATATACATATGTGAATTGCGTATTTTTTATAATTAATATTTAAGTGCATATAAGTCCATATGCAGATGAATGTATGATAATTTTCGGCAAATACCCTTTCGCCTGCAAGAAACATGAGCTCACTACTCGTGTTAACTATTTGATATTCTGAAGCTTCCAGCAGCTGAAGATTAATGGCAATAAGATGAACGTGCGCCATTCTATCGATTTAACATGTGCCATTTGGGGTGACAGTGGTGCGTATGAGTGACATTGACATTGGCATAGATTTGCATGTTGTTGCATGTGTGTTAGGGATGTACATTTTCGGGATTTCCCTGACCCCGGGGTTTTCAGCATATTATTTTGTATTCTCGTGTGCTCCCTGGTCTGCACTGAAGTTAAGAAGATTTTAAAGTTTATTATTATACAACAATGATATCCAGTTTTTAGTAACTCATATATTTTATAAGACAGTATGTAAATCTTATTTATAAATACCAAACAAATATATAGTGCTACAAATTTAAATCTGCAGTAATTTATAACAAAGTTTTTCCACCTCAAGCACAAATAGATTTCGTACAACAGCAGCTGCCTATATAAAAAGTAATTTAAGTCACAAGTCGAGATTGATATCAACCTTTGGGCACGTATTTTTTTGATTTTTGTTGCCCATATTTTTTATTTCCGTTTATTTCCGTCAGTTGAGCAAAATCGAATACGAAATTGGAACAAAACACCACATTTTGTTACATTCAATATGGAAAGGCTGTAAATATACACAGCTGCTGCGCGTATCGGTAATTTTTGACTGTTATTTTTACGCTTTACATGCTTTTTTATGAAAAGGGTTTCCAACTCTTAAAACTCTAGCAACATTGCACGAAAAGGTTTGCGTTTTGTTAAAATGGGGACTTGTGGATTGAAAATTTAACTAATTGCATCTGATATTAAAAACCTATTCTCAATAATCTTGTGAATCATCGTTAAAATGGACTAGTCCCGACATATTCGGAATTCGAAAATGTTTCAAAGTCCCGGGATCGACATCCACTAATCCATGCACATATGTGGATTTCGCTCAGTAAATGTAGATGATAATCAGTAGTTACACACCTAAATACTATTGAAACATCAACTTACACATACACATTCACGTACACACATATGCAATATATTTCCACAACAACCACTCATAAATTCTCACTTAAGCTTGAATTTCAGGCAATCTGCTGCAGCTAAAATTCAATTAGTTCAGCAAAGTTGCAGCAAAGTTACTAATTATCAAATTTTGTAGATGTGTTGATAAATGAATTAACTTAATAACTGGTAATTGGAGTTATAATGAAATTGTCCAAGCATTTGCTGGTTAAATGAGCCAACAAAGTGATTAACATGTGAGACATATGAATATGTGTATGTACCGGTATATGTGCAGGTATATGTAAGTATTTATGTACGTAGTTAGGTGCTTCTATTTATTTGGTATTTGGTTACTTTGCAACTGATGCAATTCTATTCCCAGCGCTAGTGCTCGACTAACATCCATTGTGTTCTAGTTCTTCTCAATGTGATTGGCCGTAAACTGAAAGCTAAAGCAATTGCTAGCAGCGGAGTTGGCGTGCGTGAACACGATCTTACAGCGGCTATAAAAGATGACATGAAAGAATTATATAAACCCATCAGTTCCCCTGTAGAAGATGAAAATGACAGGTTGACAACGGCTAAAGAAGAACAAATTGAAATATGGAAAAGAAGCTTTGAGAGAACTTTGAATATAGTGCAGGGTATCCCAGATTTCATAGCGCGTAGACAATTGAACCCAAACCAGTGAATAAACACCACTATGTCAACAGAAGAGAAAATAGGGTCTGCAATAACAACCATGAAAAATTAAGAAGCAGCAGGAAATGGCCGACTGCCTGCTGAATGCTTTAACGCCGACTCGAGGAAGACGAAGAGAGAGAAAATATTTAACAAAATTATTTTAGAGAGGCTATGAAACACCTCAATCGCCGGTATGCAAGCAGCCCTCTGACCTCGACAATATTGTGTCGACCAAATTAACACTGTGCGAAAAAGCTTCCGATGTTCTCAAGGCATGCAAAAGGAATGCCTACGAAAATTATGAGTATTCTTATGATTAATTATGATGGAATAAAATTCCGAGTGTTACATGGCGGCGAGCTAAGCCATAGCTTTGATTTCCATAGCGGAGTTCGCCAAAGATGTGTTTTCGCTTTTTATCACCGTTCCAGAAGTGCTAGATGAGAACGCAATCGGCTTGAATTGCAAGCTTAATCAAAAACTAGCGCATTCTAACGATATTGTACTTCTAGCTAACAAGCATTCAGAAATGCCGACCGCCATCAGCAAACTCAGTGCAGAATCAAGAAAAGTCGGCTTGAACATTAATAGAGCGATGGCAAAGACAATTAGAGTAAATGCTAGCAATGAAACTAGCCTGTGCATTGAGGGTAATGTTAATGCTCTAGAAGAGATAGAGAACTTTGAATATCTAGGAAACAATGACGGCTTTGACGAAAGAACTGCAACGCCTCAGAAAGACCAAAAATGTATTTGCGCAACTAGGTAAAGATGGGTGGAGGTCAAACTCAGTATTCTTGACCACAAAGCTCCAGGTTTTTAATGCTTGATGGAGAGAGAAATCAAAGAAGAAGAAGAGAAAGTATGGTTGGCTGGGCCATACGTAAAGAGCACTGATGTGGTGCCACATCACGCAGAGCTTGAATGGAATTCACAAGGACAACGAAAAAAAGGACGGCCAAAGATACTTTCCCATAAATGATATTCTGTCTCCTAACGATGGCATTCTTCATTTAAGAAATGCACTCGGAAATTTCTTAATTATTAGTTGCTAAAAAATGAACTTCTGTATGAATTACAACATTTGTCGAGAAGTTTGGATCCGAACTCATGTCCATTTCTTTACTAGCTGCATTGCCTGCAATACTTAAATTTTGATAGGAAATAACAAAACCTGCATATTTCTTAAAATTGCCTTCTGAAATGCCTTGCTGCCTTCTCAGCGTGCGTGGCACTATTCCTTTGCCTTTGCATAAAGTACACATTTAGGCGTTAGAATTACTTATGCACACAGTTTGATAAGCACTGTTGTTATTTAGTGCATATAAAACAATCAAATTGCGTTTGCGGTTAAGGGAGAACACCACTGTGACAACTTCAAAAAACCGATTTTTTGAAAACCATCTAGAAAAATCTAGAATACATTTAAGAATAGAATGCCGTTTGTCCCAGGTCGAAAAAATAATTATTTTCGGAGATATTAAATATTTTGTGGAGCGGTGCAGCGCAATTTATCGCATAACTTCAAACTTTGAACACGTTTTTCTCAAAACCACTTTTTTGAGTGCGGCACGCAGTAGAACTCGAGCAATTCTTATCCGATCGACTTCAAATTTGGACTGCATCGATAAAACTAGATTATCTAAAGAAGTACATAGGGTTTTTTCGATATCTAAAAAAAAAAAAAATTATAGCCTTTTTTCGAAGAGAAATTTTGCTCGAAAATCGACCTTAAATTTGAAAAGCGTTCCAATTTTTTAAAAATCCATATTTTTTCAAATCCCTATGTACTTCTCTTCAAAATATCATATTATTAACGAAAACACTCGGTATTTTTTTTCAGATCGACTTTGAAGACAGTTCTGCTGCGTGCCGCGGATCACTGCAGAAGCCACAGCACCTGACGCGGGAGCTTCCCCAGCGCCACCATCGGGGTTGAAAATTTTGAAAAAGTTTGTTATGTATCTTTAATAAACAACAAACAAAACAAAACAAAAAAATTTGAAATATCTCTTTTTTTTCCCACAAAAAAAATTCTTGAAAAACGGCATAAAAAACAGGGGGTCACAGTGGTGTTCTCCCTTAATAAATAAGTAGCCGCCACACTGGAAACTATGAAGGCACTCAAAGTGCTCTAAATTATCAATTTGATAGGCGTGCAGTAATTAAGATACAATACCCTCATAAGCTATTATCAATTAATAACACAATTCAGTAAATTGATTCTATCTACTGAGTAATTAGATACAATAGGTGGCTTATTAGTGACTCTTAGCTTATTAGTAACAACCAATGAATGCTGCAGGTCTGAGCTTTTTTGCTGACATTTTTAGCCACAATTATTGTTGCAGGGAATTGTTTAATATTTTTAAGTTTAGAGTTAATAATAAAATTTATAATTTTTTTTAAGTAATTAAATTATTATATAAGGATAAGCATATTTTGTTATTTTGTTTTTTTTAAGTTAAAGGTTTAAAAATATAAAAAAATATTAGAAAATTAAAATTATTTTATTGAAAACTACACCAGACTTATCTACTCTCAATGATTAGAGTATAGCGAGTAAAGACTAATGCCTACATTCCGATATTAGTATGGCGCAAATCTACAAGGGGCGCAAAATTAATCATTTTTCAATTTTGTTTTTGAATAACTATTTTACTAAATAAACAAAATGATTTTAAGTCATAGAAATCTTCGTTTTGCTGCATTGCTTATCTGTTTGTATACTGCTGCTGATAGAGTGATTAATTTTGCGCCACCTTACACGAGCAAGTCCATACAGGCATTATTCTGGACTTAATATTTTACAGAGCGTGTTGAACAGAGAGTAGTAGTTGAGCCGCTGAATTTATTTTTTTCTATTACAGAGAGTATGTAGAACTTAAACATAAACATATTAACAACAACAACATATTAAACATTCTGAGCAGCTGTAAAAGAGCATTAGGGGGCTGCAGCAACTGCATTTTGAATGCACTCAATATTAGCCACCCTAACTGCTTTGCATACACATAACCACGCATAGTGAAAGTAGCTGTGATTTTTTGTTCTCGTCTGAGTTGCATTGCAAAACGCTTTGTTCGCGATTGCTTTTTGTCAGACATTCATGTATGTGTAATTTGCCTTCAGATTCGAGTCCAGCATGGCAGATTAATAGTGGCCGCTTTTTGGCTTTGCAATAATTAGCCAATTTAATAATTTAATTATAACAGCAGACGCAGTGGAGTTGCTCTGCTTATGCAGTCGAAAGGCGGAGGCGCTGGCATATTGAGAGTATGACACAGGCTACCAAAAATATTAGCAATATTCTCACCATCCCTGTGCAGCAAGCCGTTGTTGATGAGATCGGTGGAGATGGCTTGATTTTGGCACTCATCCAGCTGAGTCTTCAGTAGCGCGATTTCACCCTATAGTTGAACATTCAGTTGAATTTTTGCCTCAGCTTTCCCCACACGTTCTTCCAATATTGTCATGGCAGATGCGCCATCTCAGCCGCTATTTCGCCAAAACGTTGCATTACTCGCTCTTCAGAAGTTTTCACTCGTTCGGAAATCTCTTCGATGATACTCCTTCTCTGCAACTCGAGTTGTTCCTCTATCCCCTTAAGCCAGATAGGAGGTGGCGAGCTCCCTTTTTTCTCCGCTTTAATTAGAATGCTCGCGCTGCTTTTCGGAGTGGACACCGTTTGGTGTGTAATTTTTCCTCTTGTCGTCATTTTTGCTTGTTAATAAAAAAACACGTATTTTCTGAATTACTCTAAACTGAATATTTACTTATTGATTTTGACTTTCTAGAAGCTAAAAATGAAACTAACGTGCATTGCTTTTGCTGTTTTTGCTCTACTTTTACAATTTTATTTTTTTATGTTATAACACAGTGCAACAAAATTAAAAAAACTGTAATCCCTGCAGTCTCATAGAATTATTCTCATTTTTTGTCAAATAAGAATAAGTAATTATATTATTTTTTTTAATTGGTCGCCCCAGTATTCATTTTATAGGCAATAGTGAGTTATTATAGTAGAAACCACGTCTGAAATTCTCCAAAACTAGTTTAAACATTTTTAATTAAATTTTGAATTCTTGCTTATGCCTTTACTTTCAATATGAACTGTAAAAATCTGCTAAATAGTTTTTGTTATATAAGCAAAACTGTAAAAGTTTGGTTATTTCTATGAATAAATTATTAATATATAATTTTTACGATTTTTTTCACTTTGTTGCACAGTGTTATATATCAATATTTTTTAATTAATTACACCAATTCTTCTGAGTGTAATTTATAATAAAACTATAAAAAATAACTAATTTTTCTAAAAAATTCGGAAAACTGCTCCGGCGCAAAATTAATCATCCGATTTCGTTTTTCAACTACAATACTTTTTTAACAAAAAAATAATAAATCACTTGCATTTCTTAGAAATTCAAAAAATTTCACTTGCGCAGAAATTATCATCCAATTTCGTTTTTGAATAACTTTTTTATTAAATAAGAAAAAAGGTTTTGAATAATATAAATCTTATTTTGACCTATTGCTTGTCTGTTTGTATACTGCAACTGCTTATTTCACAAAAATTATAAATCCTCCGATGGGGTGTTTCATTTTGCGCTACCTTGTCTAGACTCAAAGGTTATGCGCTCAGCGAAAATTTTATTTGTAAGTAGTTGAATAAATAAAAATTCTAAATACCCTAAATAAATTCATTTAATCACTAAAATTAAAATTAGTTTTCCATTTCTGCAAAACTTTCCTTAAAATTTTTTAATCTGCTTATTTTCAGGTAACCATCGGCCGACGCATCGGTCTTTACAGATTTTGTGGCGATATTGGACGTGGAAATTTTTCCAAAGTCAAATTAGCTGTTCACCAATTAACGCGCGGTAAGTGCTTACCTTAATATTCTGAAAAATAATAATTACGAAAAGGTGACAAGGTCAAGTGATAGCAATAAATAAAAAATTAAAGAATTGACGCGTATACTTCTGTTAGGTGCTTGATCGAGCTCCTCGTCCTATTTGTGGTGTTCGATTTAATGTTTTTTCGCAAATATAAGAACCTAAGCCGACTTCGAACGGCAAATGGTTTTTCATGAGGAGTTTTTTCGTAGCAGAAATACACTTGAAGGTTTGCCATTGTCTGCCGCGACAGCACCAAGACTTACAGCAGAAAATGTAGAAGAATTTTGTCCTCCACACCCATTTGCTATTATTCCAGCTATCATAAAGAAAATGCTTAATAGCTGAAGAAGCCTCAGTAATATGAGAAATATCCCTGCTAGACACGACGCCAAGTAAACTACTTTTATGGCATAGAGAAAATTCGTGGCAGAATACAGAAACTCCTAACTTTCCCGTATAGCTCCAATTTATGAGTTATGGAATTTATTGGTTCCCATATAAGTTTTGAATATCAAACCCAGCCCAAGACGGAAGTATTTTTAATGGTGTATATTTTCAGAAATACGTCAAATGTACGCTTGGAGCCGAAACAGGCACAAAACAATTTTGAGCAATAAATAGAGTCATCTCTATAGACATCTCATCTGTGCAATCTCTCAGAGAGATACTTAAAGTGACATTCCATACTTCAAACCACACTGTAAGCTTCAACAGAGTGCATGCCATAGAACTCCACCTATATCTCCATAGGAAATAACTGTACGTACTCACTTCAATGACTTTTGCTGTTAACAACAGAACACTCTGCTGGAATACAATTCAAACTATTGCTTCATACCAGAAATGATATCATACAAGATTACCCCTTCCCCTGTGTCATAAAGTTAATACAGCAACTAAACAGGCAAAAAGTAGTGGAAGAGCCAAACGAATATATGTAGAATAAATCGTAAACACATACATCTGCACGTGTACACAAGTGCACAAAAAGACTTGTTTTTTTTTTGCCTGTATTGACGGCACTCAATTGTCAAATTCGCCAAAAATGAAGTAGCGGTTTCCTGAGGCGCCACCTTCTGTATTCTCTGCATCGTGACTTCATGCAGCTGGCGCTGTTATATACATGAAAGCCTATTTGTACACACTTTTATACACAGCAATCCACAGAATCGTATTTGTATTAACTTCAATGGCATTCATGTGGAAGAAAAAGCCACTGCAATCAATTGTTGTTCGAGAGTCTGTAAAAAATATCCTCTTTACTAACTTTTGACTTTGTTCACAATACATTTCGCTCTCTTATTTTCGATCACTTTCATTACCATTTCCTTTTCACAGACAAAGTGGCCATCAAAGTAGTTGACCGTGGTGGTTTGGATGCGAAGGCGCTGCGTATGCTCTCCAGTGAAATAGCGACACTCGAATGTGTGCATCATCCCAATATATTAAGGTAAGGGACGGGTAAAAGAGGGGAAATTCAGGCATAATACTAAATGGCCTATGAAGAGTGGAATACAACTGAATCTATTTACACACATTCACACATTCATGCATGCAAACATGCATATATTCTGTGTAATAAGTTCCGGCATCAATGAACTAAGAGCAAAAGTCATCCTTTCGAATGAATGAACAGTGAGTAATTTTAATACTTGGAGCTGAATTCAAGTTCTGTAACAGGAAAAGCTTTATCGGACGGATTGTTCGATGTAATTAATTAATAATAACTGGAAATATTCATTTCGCCTACTCAATACAAGTACTTATTTCTCATAATGTGTGTGTGTTGCAGTATTTCGATACATCCATGTGTTTAAAGCAAAAAAGGAGTACAGGGTGAATACAGGGTAAATACAATGTGTTTTTGGAGAAATAAGAGAAATGGAGAAAACGAAATAAAATAAGTTAATCAAAAATGCATAAATGAAAATTAAAAAATAAAAACAAAAATGTGGAAAAAATTAATAAAAGTAAAAAAAACGTCAAATAAACATAAAATAAAACAATAAAATAAAGAAATAATATAAATCAAAATCAAATAAAATAAAACGCAAAACCACAAAAAATCCTAAAATGATAATAATAAATAATAAAGTAAAATAAATTGGAACTAGCATATATACATATATTTTCTTTATTTTATGTAATTAAATGGGATCCAATTAAATAACACAAAATAAAATAAAATGAAAGTAAAAATACATAAAGTAAAAGCCGGAATAATGTAAAATAAAATTCATATAAAATAAGATACCTACAGTATATTCAAGAAAGAAATTATATATATTAAATTAAATTAAGGTAAATTAAATAAATAAAATGAAAGAAAATACAAATAGCAAAGCAAATTTAAACAAAATAAAAATGAAATAAAGTAAAACCAAATAAAATAACACAAAAACATGAAATAAAAATAATAAAGCAAAATAAAATTACACAAAAAAAAAATTGAAAAACTAAAATAAAATAACAAAAAAAAACAACAATTAAAATAAAGTATAATAAAACTTAACAAATAAATAAAGCACTACATTAAATAATACATAATAAAATAAAATACTGAAAGAAAATAAAACAAAGATAAAATAAAAAATTTAAGGCAATAGAATAAAATAAAATAAAAGAATTAAGAAATTTTCATTTAAATTACATTTAAAAAAAATAAACTCAGAGAAAATCAAAGATTACCAAAATTAAATCAAATACAAATAAAACAAATAAGCTAAAAACTAAAATAAAATCAAATAAAATAATTTACCTAAAATATATACAAAGAACTAAAAAAATTAAATTAAATTCACTAAATAATATTAAATGAATTAAATAAAATAAATTGGAATAAACTAAAAAAAAAATGTCAACAAAATAAAATGAAATAATCCAAACTAAAAAATAAACAAAATGAAATTACAATAAATAAAAATTTTAATTAAATGAGGGAAACAAGTGAGATTAAAAAACAGAAAATAGTAATAAAAAGTAAAGTAAAAAAAATTAAGCAAAAAAAAACATAAAAATAAATAATATAAAAGACGATTTTGTATAAAATAAAAAAAGTTAAAAAACTTAAAATAAAATAAAATAAAATTAAACAAAAAATAAAAAACTAATCTAGAACTAAATAAGATACGGAAAGTAAATAATTATAAAACAAAACAAAATAACTCAAAAAATTTTGTAATTTGTAAAATAAAATAAAAACTAAACTAAACTAAAAAAATAAATAAACAATTAAACAAAATAATTTATGATAAAATAAAATACTGAAAGAAATACAGATAAAAAAAGTACGTGTAGCATAGGACACAAAACAGAAGTGAAACTTTCAAGGCAGATAAAGAAAGAGAGAGAGACCCCAGGGATAATGAGAGATAGAGAGAGAAAGACTATATATCTAAATAAATTCACAACATTTGCAGAGAATACAAATAGACAAAATTTACAAAAAACGGAGAAGGGTCGACCTGTGTAGGTAAACGCCCAACACAAACCGTGGCAACAACGCGCACTACTCCGAGCGTTTGTCACCCGCACAAACGCAGCGATTCTAGCACCGCAGCAACGGCACAAATTACCGTAAGGCAATACCAATAAATTCGACGCCGGAATGGATAGCACTTTATAGTGCGCACAAGCACTAGCCAGGAAACGGAAATAAGCGCCAAAAAGTAGACACCCAAAAAAAAACGCCAAAAAAATTTGGACCAAATAACGCCCCAAACAGTAGGCACTAAGGAAATATAACGCCAAAAAGTAGGTACCAAAAATATATTTCCTACAAGTTTGCGCCAACAAACAAGCGCCAAAAAGTAGGTAGTGCTATTTCTCACTAGAAATTACAACCACAAAGAAAAACTCAGGAAAAATAGCCTAAAGTGTATCTAAGATATATATAAGGTATAGCTCTCTCTCTCCCTTTCCTCTACGTTAGATCTTTTTTCTATCTCGCGGTACGAAAATGCCCAAAACGTTGCATGGCCTTGAAATTTTACTCTCTATTCTCGCTCGTCCATCGACGCGTAAGAAGTTTCACTTCAAAAATTTTTAAAATTGAATAAAATAATAAAATAAAGTAAATTACTAAATATAATATTGTAATTTCCACCATATAAAATATGGGATGTAACTGAAATAGGGAATATTCCCTACAGCTAAGAGCTTTCGGTGCTGAAATAAACTACGATTTAAAAAGAGACTTTTATATGGATCACCCATTACAAATGCTTTTCATTGCATATGTGCAACGCAAAATATGCATGTGTGTGTGATTGTTTGTATACTCACATTTGTATACCATTTTCAATCCATTGCAAGCCACAGCATCAAGTACTTAAGTTAAAAAACAAAAACAAAAATGGAAAATACCAAAGTAACAGCAAAGTGGCACCAAGCATAAAAGCTTGACTCTGACTTTGCCACTTTGCTGTTTCCGCCGTTTTTTGCCAATTTGATACCATATCACTTTGCTCTCAACCACTGCTGTTACATTCTTGTTGTTCTTTTTTTTTTTAACTTTTATTTTTACTTTACTTGTTTTCCTTTTTATGCGTCGGAGCAGACTCTTCGAAGTGGTGGAGACACTGGGACGTGTTTATCTGGTCACCGAATGGATACGCGGCGGCGAACTTTACAATCACATCACCCAGGGTGGTCCGCTGCGGGAGATACACGCCGCACCCTTGTACAAGCAGCTGTTGCTGGCCGTAAAACACATGGTAAGCAGTTGGCAATTACATTGCACTTTATGCGCAGGCCGGTTGAGCACAGACAACAGCCGCCCAGCCGGCGGCGACGACGAAAAAGGACACTCTCCGAATGCATGGCAAAGTGGCAGTGTTGTCGACTGCCGTTGTCCATTAAATTGCGATTTGTGTGTTCTGACACTGCACTTATTGTCCTGCCTACTGGCGCTTCTTTACTCACTTACACTCACATGCATACCTATGAAATACATGTTTTACTTTGTTTTCTTTTTTTCACTCCCTCTCTGTAACAGCATAACTTGGGCTTTGTACATCGGGATATTAAGGCTGAAAATGTGCTACTGCTGTCAGAGGATCGCTTGAAGCTGGCTGATTTCGGTTTTAGCACACAACTTATCAATGGTAAGTGGCAATGGTTATGGCTACATGCGTTTGTGTGTGCGTATGGAGACGCTTGTGTACAAAGTTGTATAAAATATGGCGGAATGTTTAGGAGGAAATGAAGCGTTGCTAAGGGTTACAATTTTTGAAATATTTTATAAAGTTTCGCGGTTGCGAATATTTCATTTAAAATGCAGAAATATTCAGTGGGCGGTATTAAAAAATATTGTAAATTAATTATTTTCTGCATGCACCCAAGGGCATTTTGGCAATCATTAAACGGTAGTACTTTAAGGAATTCAATAAACCAAAACCTCTTTACTTCTTTAGGTAGACCAATTTTAGGGTACGCATCAATGGTGTACAGCCTTAAGTATCAAATGGTGGACTAGCATCTGTGTGAAAGCAATTCCTGTTATTCGCTCTGTTGTCTGTACAAAAACGGTTTGAGGCTTCTAAACTCGTTTATTTCGTATGCCGTTTATGCTTGACACTTGCTGAGTGGGTTGGTTAAGAGTCCCCCTCTACTTGTTTACTATGCAATTAGTCGCATCAGTAAGGGGGTGATGAGTCATTTGATGTTACATTTCATTACGAATTTCATAATATAGGGTTTTTCAGTAAGAGCGCTTCAACTTTTGAACTTTTTTGAATAAAACACAAACGGTTTGACTTTTTTAACTAATTTTTTTTATTATCGAGTTTGAACATATAATATACATTTAAGTATGAAATTTGATTTCTTTTGCATGACCACCGCGTGCACGTTTTACCAAGTCCAATCGTTGAACCCAATTTTCGACCACTCTTTCGCATAAATCGACCGAAATTCCAGCAATTTCGCGTTCAATATTGGCTCTGAGCTCACAAATCGTCGCCGGCTTGTTACTGTAGACCAATGACTTCACATAACCCCAAAACGGGACGGCTTGTTAAATGGACCGTAAAATGGCCGTAATGCTCTTAAAGTAGCAGCAACAGAACGATTATTTTCATAAAAAATTTGCACGATTTGCAATCGTTGCACAAGTGTGTAGCGTTCCATGATGAAATGTATACTAATGAAGTTTACAAATGACAAGCGAAAAATAAAAAATATTGCGTCGTTCGCCCTCCCTATCGGAAAAAAGTTGAAGCGCACCTATTGCAAAACCCTATAGTAGAAAGTAGTAGAAGTGCTTTATATTGCAAAGTTTTGACTATTAATTTTTTCCATTTTCCATAAAAATATAGATTGTACTACAAGAAAAATTATAAAATTAAAAGTCTCGAGTTTTGCAGAAAATTAAAAAAAAAATCATCACATTTTTAACAAACTTGCAAACTCTTTAAGCAGAATTTTTAGAAAAAAATGCATTTTATAGCCCATTAAAATTTGGTATAAGACAGTGCAAATTTGAAGTAACTCAAAAATCGCGTTGATTTAAAAAAAGTTTTTTTTTTGTTGGTGTGAATTTTCTGCATATAAAAAATATCTCGAGCTTCCGTTATATGGACGAAAATGCATAATACATTTACTTAAGTGGTCCAGAGCTCGAAAATTTAAGGTATTTTCAGGATTTTTTTTTTACAATAAAAAAAAATGAAAAACATTATTAAAATTTTTTAGGCTTTTTATTTAACTTTTTTTTTTTAATTTTAATAATTTTAAAAATTACGCTGCAGCTGACTCTCTCCAAAAATTGTACCTGGACGGTGTGGTCCATTTTGGCTCTTCTATTTATCTGAAACACAAAAACCCAAAAAACATTATTAATCAGTATGACTATGTCTCGTACTATAATAAAAAAAATTGACAAAAAATTGATTTTTTAATAAAAAAAAATACGAAATAATTGGAATAATATTATGATTCTAGTACGGGCGATAGCCATTGATGTTTTGAACAACAAATTAAAATTTCAGACGATTCGGTTAAATAGTTTTTTTTTTGACAGCATCAGGCCGAAAAAAGTCGTTTCGAAATAAATGAGTTTAAAGTTTGAGGTACAGAAGCGCGCGAACCGCTCTCTACCCAGTTAATGGGCTGTAGAAGCTATAATATTGAGAATTTTCGCACCAAAATTTCACAGTATATTCTTAAAATACTATACTTTCGAAATATCGAAAAAGCAAAAAATTGATTTTTTTTAATTTTTAGACCAGCCCAGGTCTCCTTAACTGCAAAACTGGATAATCAGAATCTTTCTGAAGATTCTAGCAAAAAAGTTTGAGATTTGAGATCGAAATTTTTAGAATTTCATTTTTTAATTTTTACAAAGTTTGAATCTTTCATTTATATGGTTTTTGCTGTGGTATGAAATAAATTAAACAAAAAAGTAAAAAGAAAAAAATTGCTTAAAATATATAAATAGCCAAAACTTTAAGCTGCTATTATTGCAAATGGAAGTGTATGTAGTACTGAAAAACCTTTCAGCAGTAACCGTACTATTTACCCGGATACCAATTTTGTTGGAAATTTTAGAAATTTGATAAAAATTTGAAGGTGTACTCGTTTCAATTGGTCTAAAAAAATGCGAAAAATTCAATAGGGGTATTCGTCGGCGACCGCCGTAGCCAAATGGGTTGGTGCGTGACTACCATTCGGAATTTCGAGAGATATTGTCGGTTCGAATCTCGGTAAAAGATCAAAATTATGAAAAATCTTTTTCTAGTTGCGGTCGACCCTCGGGAGGCAATGGCAAGCCTCCGAGTGTATTTCTGCCATGAAAAAGCTCCTCATAAAAAAATATATCTGCTATTCAGAGTCGAGTGTAAGCGCCAATTACATATATATAAAGTGCTGAACAGTCTTTAATGATCGTAGCATAGTACAGACGTATCCTATTGCACTATAGATGTGGTTATTCCTAGTCAGAGTTCTGTTAAAAATTATTCCAATCTTCTTTGCAGAGTCCACAATTTTTTATACCAGAATTGTTAAGTTTTACTTTATTGTAGTCGTCAAGTTAAAACGTATTTTTGTAAATAACGATACACTGTGATTTGTGATCATTAACATACAATTCCAACAAAAGTGGGCCAGGAATCATCAATATGGTAATACATCTCTGTTATCATTGAAGAAAAATTCCAACACTAGGCTTACAAAAAATTTCAAAACCGTTCGGTGATATGCCCACTTTTAGGTAAATGCGAGTATCTCGATGACGACTTAATTGAATTCGTCAAGACTTGGATGAAAGCCATGCCCACCTTTTATACTTGCATATTAAAACTAAATTTCGGCCGTTCCTTAGTTAATAACTCTTATAGAATATGCGTTTGTTTGAATCAAAAAATTAACAACTAGCTCACATTAAATGTTCCTAAAATGTGCGCGAGTATACGAAGTTGAGTCCAAACCAAATTTATCAAAGTTAGACTTAATTGTATTTAATAAAAGTTATGTCGTATAAAAAATGGTTAATTTTTCCTCGCAAATTTTACTTAATATTGTAGTTGCTCATTTTTTTTATTTATCTCTGTTTTTAGGTGCCAATCAGAAGCTGGACACATTCTGTGGTTCCCCGCCTTATGCAGCGCCCGAACTCTTTTCGGATGATCATTACATCGGCGCGCCAGTGGATATTTGGGCGCTCGGCATATTGCTTTACTTTATGGTTGTCGGCAATATGCCATTTCGAGCGCCCACAATACCTGGATTGAAGGCGGCCATTTTAAAAGGTGACTACCTGCTGCCTGGACAATTGAGTTTGCCCTGCATAAGACTTATACGTAAGTAGTTGGCAAATTAATTATTTACTAATATCTACAAGTGTATATACAGTCTATGTCAGAAGAAAGGAACCGCGATTATTTATGAAGTATATTATAAAAGATATATATTTAAAAAATTTTGACATGAAAGTATGTACAAAAGTCGCAATTACTCAATAAGCCGTGTAGTCTTCATCGTTGTCGAGTATAGCCTGGATTTTCTGCATAGTTCGTCGACAAAGAGGACCAGATTTTGCGAACTTGACAAACGAGTTGCTTTAAACCATGGACTGGCCTTCCGGCAAAATGTGTTTTCATAGTTTCCCACACACTTTCAATGGGGTTGGCGTCTGAGGACTGGGAAGGCCAGTCCACTACTGTGACGCCATTTTCTTCTCTTGTTATTTCTCAATGTGTTTTTGTGAGAGCAGTGGTTTTGATGATGTGGGGCGGTAGGATATGTTCGCCTCCTTCAGTCGAGGTTCAATGGTGTTGATACTCACATCTATTCCCCTTTTAACAAGATGGGTCCCACTTAAATAGTTGGTCAATCACTTTATCTTGCTTTTTTGGCGTTACTCGCTTCAAGCAGCGCTCGAAAAAGTCATCAACGTTTTGTACACCTTATACCGCTAAATCCACATCCCAACAAACTTTTTTGATTTTTTAATTACTTTTGCAGCCGCGGCGTAAGATAATTTCGGCCCTTTCGAATGTGTGCATAAAAATATCGCCTCAAAACGCTTCGCGTACTTCTCACTCATTTTTGTTTATTTACGTTTACGGGAAAGTTTCGAACGACACTAACCTGAGTTAGCACTGGCGTCAAAAATCCAGTTATTTTCTTCTGCCATAGACTGTAAATATCTGCGATTTGAAGATATATTAGCAATTATATAAATCGCTTGAGAGCCAAAAAAAATTAATACAGACTAGCTTTATTTATATGACTATTTGTTTAGCTTTTTATTTTTCAAACCCGTCGCTCGCGCATTTTATTTAATTTTTCATGGAAATCGCATGTGAGTGATAATATTAAAATAATAAATATAAACATTTCGAGCTGTTCACGATTTTAAATTTAAAATTCATTTCCCTTCACTTTTTATCATCACAAAAGATGGTGCGCGATGGTCTTGTTTGTCTCTCAAACTTTTCCAAATTCCTGGCATTAGGGCTATTTACATATAAATTCCATGTTGTACTTCAAGCATAATTTCATTAAAAGAAAAAACATCATAAAAAGGCGTTACGTGCATTTGAGTCAGTTGGGATTAGACTTTAAATTTGCGAGTTTTATTTTTTCACACAAAATTCTCCTTTCCTGCTCAAATTGTGAATTTTCTCATTCAACTAAGTTTTTTCTTCCTCTCACACTTTTTTTTCTTGTTCACTCCTCTAGGGAGCATAGGGCCTCGACAAGACTTAGTCTTGCGTTGGTTTCGTTAATCTATTTGATATCTGACAGGTTAGGTGATTAGCCTGCCGCTACCAGTCCTAAATAGTGGGAATTCCCACCTGTCATTGCTTAGGAACAAGGCCTTATTATTGCTTGCAGCGCCGTCTGCGTTTCCCATTTTTCTGCCAGAAGGATCGCACAGATGGTTGAGAATTTCGCTAAAGTGGTTGTTGCTGCTTGTTTTAGCAGCCACAATGCAAATAATGCGCTGACTATTGTACGGGAGTAAGGATGGAAAGAATGGAAAGGATAATTTTTTTTTGGGTTTGAGGAATGAAACAGGGAAAGAGGTAAATTTGGAAAAGTGCGAGGACCGAGCTTTTCGTGGGATTGCATTTTTTTACAGTTTGCGAATCTCAGTTTTTGATTTGGATATTTGAGTTAATCGAATTTAATTTTTGATTCCGGATTTTAATTTTTTTCACACACAATTTTCTTTTTGCATTCAACTACGATTTTTTTTTCTTGCTTTTATCTCGTTTTTTTTATTGTTTCTAACTGTCTGCGAGTCTCAGTCTTTAATATTTGAGTCAATTGAGTTTATTTATTACTTCATTTTAGTTTTGATTTATTATACCTATGTTTCACATTGTATTTCTACTTCTCAGTACGTGGCGTATAGATTCAAAATATCTATTTTTTTAAATTTTTCTACCATTTTTTATTCTTTCAGAACGCATTCTCATCCACATACCCGCACGTCGCCCCACCATCGATGACATGCTCAACAGTCAATTCGTTTGCTATCCGAAGCTCAGCGCCGAACTGATGCAGTACGAGATCAATTTGCGTACGAAACCCGTCAAACGTTCCGGTTTCTGGGTGCGCTCCAAATCACGACGCATGCGCAAATCGTATTCACTGCGCGAACGTTACATGGAGGTGACCAACAAGCCGCCCATCAACATGAATACCCGCAAAAGTGATGGGGTATTCGTAGATAATTTCTTACATCCGATCGAAATCAATCGTGATCTGCCCAACGAGCTCACCAAAGAGCCATCGAAGCCCAACACACCGAAGCGTTCGTTCTTCTGTGGCACGCTGAAAAAGAAAGTCAGCCCAATGGAGTTGGAGAAGGAGCGACAACTGGCCAATGGCCATGGTTGTGAGAATCGCCAATGGAATTTGGATGTGGCTATCGATTGTCCGCTTTTCAAGAACTACGATGTGGAGACGGGAGATTTTGTTATGCTGCCAACAGATACCGATGATTTGACATTGGTGAAACCGCTCGAGTACGAAGCACGTCAACTGCTCGACGAACTGGGCATCAACTCGGAAATGCTACGTGAAGCGCTACAAAATGGGCCACGTAGCGATATAATTGGCGCATATCGGATTATTGTGAATCGCTTGCAAAAACAGTCGTGGCTGGCGCGAAAACACGTCGAGCTGGCGCTACAAGAGATGCCAAAGATCGAGAAGAAAATGGAACGCTCCTGTTGTATACTCTAAGGCGTACAACGTGGAAGCGTGCCGGCAATTCTCGCCCTTTCACTATACAAACACGCAATTCTTGCTACTCGTAACTTAACAACTTCCATAAACTCTCTGTCTCTCTCTCCATGTCTGACTTTCTGTCTCTAACTCTCTACATAGTTACTACAACACATATATACACACACATACATGCATGTAACTCTGCCTATCTAAGTAGTTGTATTTATTAATGAATTGTAACAAGTGACAAGTGGCAAATGACAAGTGACTACGTGTATTTATGTAGGTGTAGTTAAATTACAATTATATAAAGTATCGTAGATGTGTAAGTAGTGGTTTTGATCTCTGATCTTGAAGAAGCAGAATACTACTCAAGAATTGCATTAAGCAAGAAAATGCACGAAAATGTAAGAAAGTGAAGATGTGTAATACTTTAGTCGAATTTCATAGTTGTAGTTGTAATGTAATAAATAATGAAATGATAGTCAAATTGATAAATATTTGTTAGCTGAATAAACTGTTCGCCCCATATAAACTCCAAAAGGCGAATGTTCACCCAGAGTTATGTACTCGAAAAACTAAAACAAAATAAGAAAACACACACACACACACAAATATATTTATTACAATTAGACACAAGCGAATGTGTTTAAATTTTGTTATATTTTGTAATTTTCTAATTTCTAAAATTTTAGTATTAATTGACAACAAAAAAAAACAAAAAACGCTGTACTATTTTAGTTATGAACTGTGACAAGTGTATCTTATAAAAAGTGAAATCCAAAGAAACAAAAAAAATCTTTTAACATTGTTGGTCCATTTTTACTCACAAATTCGCGCCGACGAGAAAAAATATATTAAATAACAATTTCAAAAAACAAAAAAAACGAAAAAGGCAGCATGAATTTTGCATATTTGAATTGTCTCCCATGGAGTCATTTACATATAAACAAACAGATAACATACATGAAAGCCCTTTGTGTATTATTTGAATAAGTTTCGATTTGATTTACTACGATGACGAATGCAATTAATTAAGTCCAATAAATAAATAGTGAAAATATTATGAATATTAGTTACGAATACGAGTTTCATTTTCTTCGGGCAGGAAATCGTTGTGGAATATGCGGATCTGCGAGGAGCTTACATGTTTAGTAAAAATATTTGTCATAGGTGGGCACACTGCATTATAAATTTACTGCATTACAAATAGCAGTAATCAGTAAAATTTTACTGATAATGAAGTTTAATTTGCATTACCAGTAAACTTTTACTGATTATTGAAAGAAATTTGCAGTAAAAATATTTTTTTTACTGATTACTGAAAAAAATTGCAGTAAAAATATTTTTTACTCATTACTGAAAAAAATTGCAGTAAAAATTATTTTTTTGCTGATTACTGAAAAAAATTGCAGTAAAAATATTTTTTTACTGATTACTGAAAAAAATTGCAGTAAAAATATTTTTTTACTGATTACTGAAAAAAATTGCAGTAAAAATATTTTTTTACTGATTACTGAAAAAAATTGCAGTAAAATTACTGATAATATAATTTGATTTGCATTATCAGTATAATATTTACTGTTTATGGGAAGTCAACATGTAATACACTCTCATCACGAAATTCAATCATTTATGTACTCAATAATTCTTTCTTTTTTTTGTTTCTCTTATTTTCCTAAATAACAAAATAATAACCCCATAACTGTAACTGTCGTACAATCCAAACCATTCTCAGTGGTGAGCTTGAGTACTTAGAGGAATACGTAAAGCTTATGAGACCTATTGCAGAAGCAATAGATATTAGCATACAATGTGGTTCCACTGCCTCGGAAAATTATCTTCAAGAAACGCTCTTATACCTGGCCGAACGACAAGAAACAACAAGGCTATTAAAAACGTATTTTTAAAATATAATACCCCATTACCGTCATCTGCACCTGTAGAACGGTTGTTTTTATTCGCTGGAATTGTAAATCGGTCCAGAAGGCAAAAACTCAGCGATGCAAATTTTGAAATGCTTGTGTTAAGAAAGGCTAATAGCTAATAGCAAATCAAATTATATTAACAGTATTTTTACTGCAATCAGTAATCAGTAAAAAAATATTTTTACTGCAATTTTTTTCAGTAATCAGTAAAAAAATATTTTTACTGCAATTTTTTTCAGTAATCAGTAAAAAAATATTTTTACTGCAATTTTTTTCAGTAATCAGCAAAAGAATATTTTTTTCAGTAATCAGTAAAAGTTTACTGGTAATGAAAATTAAATTGCAATATCAGTAAAATATTATATTTACTGCATTTTTACTGTTACTGCAAAGTGCCCACCTATGATATTCGTTTGAGCCTTTTTGAAACATAAATGTGAAACTTACTTACCTCCTTTGATGGCATGTCGTCGACAAAGTCAAGGAAATGGTGCTGAAAAACCATCACTTAAGTTTGAGGGAGGTAGCTCGTGATTTTAGCGTGTCTAACGAATCAATTTGCAATCATATTTTACACCATCAATTGGGCATGCGACGCGTGGCTGCTGGGCTCGTTCCGAGAGAGTTGAGTTTCTTTAAAAAAATTCATCGGAAGAAGGTGGCTGAAGACATGCTTGAGCAAGTCAATTCGGACCCAGCGTTAATCCAGCGCATCATAACAGGTGATGAGACATAGGTACATAAGTTTGGCATGCAAACCTGTCAACAGGCGGCTGAATGGCGCTATCCACATGAGCCGAAATCCAAAAAACCACATCAAAGTCGGTCAAAAGTGAAAGTGCTGCTACTCGTTTTCTTTGATTATCATGGTGTTGTGCACTCCGTGTAAGATTGAGCAACCTGGGGGCCCAGAATATCTCACCGCACGGCTTCTCAGTTTGTTAGGTAAGAAATCACGCAGTATCGCTAAGGTCTCTCTGGCCGTGTGCGGTGTGGCGCCATGTTCCTGAAGCCATATCCCTATACTGAAAAAAGGATGTCCTCTCATTATTAGCTGAAAAATCATTCGGCATGCGCCGATATGAAACACCGTCCACAGAAATTGCTTGCCCTCAATGATTTAAAAAAAATATGCTTGACTATGCTCTCTAAGTAGTCACTTTTTATTTATTTATTTACTTTTAGTACAGGGTTCGGCACTCGAAATGTAACCAATTATAAAGTCCATAAATTTAGTTTGAAAAATTACTTTTATACAATTCAAAGTAAAAATTGTGCGAAAATAATGCAAAATTAAGAATCACTTCACTTTGGCTTGATACGACCACTTTTTGCCTTGACTATGGCCTTGAAGCGGTCCAGAAACGAATCGCAAGCTGCCCGAATATGACTTGCAGCTATTAAGGCCCTCTCGCGGACAATGGCTCTTTCAGCGCCTCAAGACTGGTGAATATTTTGGTTCGGACTTTACTCTCGAAAATGGCCCAACGAGAATAATTCATCGGGTTCGCGTCTGGTGAAGTTGAGAGCCATTATGTGGACGTTATGAAGTTCGCAATGTTGGTTTTTAGCCATTCTTGATTCACTCGAGCTTTGTGAGACAGTGCCGAGTCCTATTCAAACGTCCATGGTCTGCCACCGAAATATTTATCCGCCCACGACTTCAAAGCAAACACCATAATACTTTCCCGATAATATTTCGCACTTGCCTTGACGCCTTGACGGCTCTATATCCCTGGCAACGTTCCCTCTCTATATCCCTGGCAACGCTCTCTTATATTGTGCAAGCCCGTCCGGACTTCTTAATATATATATAATTGGACTTCTATATATATATAATTGGCGCGTACACCCTTTTTGGGTATTTGGTCGAGCTCCTCCTTCTAATTTGTGGTGTGCGACTTGATGTTGTTCCACAAATGGAGGGGCCTACAGTTTCAAGCCGACTCCGAAAGGCAGATATTTTTTATGAGGAGCTTTTCCATGACAGAGATACACTCGGAGGTTTGCCATTGCCTGCCGGGGGGCGACCGCTATTAGAAAAAACTTTTTCTTAATTTTGATCTTTCACCGAGATTCGAAACGACGTTCTCTCTCTGAATTCTGAATGGTAGTCACGCACCAACCCATTCGGCTACGGCGGCCGCCTTAACGTACTTAGAAAATTTAAAAAAGCAAAAATTGATTTTTTGAAAATAAGTTCATAAAGTTCGTTAAAAAGTTTCCTTTGTTTGAAGTTTCCCTAACTAGACAAAAGTCAAATACCTCCGTAGGTGTAAGGTCGCAACATTGTACAATACTAATTTAGAAAAGAAAACCCAGTAATTTATTTATTAATGGATCTAAAATTAAATATTCTTTTTCCATTTTCGTCACCTACAGTAGCCAAGAACACGAATGCACATTTTGGTTTTACACGGAGGAGATGCGCAACACCGTAAAGGGGGAAAAGTGATCAAAAATCAACGAGAATTCCGAGCCACTCGAAACTTACACTTTGTTACAAGCAAATTTAATGCGTCATAAAACTGCGAACTCAATTTTTTTTTGAAAATTCTGATTGAAAAATTTTAAATTTAGATCAAAATTTTGGGAATTTTTATAATTCATTTACAAAATGTTTTTTGGTTGTAGAATATACTATGTTTTTATAAAAAAATAGTTAAAATAAAAGAAAAAATTAAATAAAAAAGCAGTAAAAACAAATCAAAATATTGTGGCCGCTGCCGAATCCGAATGGGAATGGGAAAATGCTCCTCATAAAAATATCTGCCGTTTGGAGTCGACTTAAACCTGTAGGTCCCTCCACATGTATAAAAACATCAAAACGCACACCACAATTAGGAGGAGAAGCTCGGCCAAACACTAACAAAAGTGTAAGCGCCAATTATTTGTTTATTTTTTATTTTAATCAGAATGTTTTGTTACTATAATGTTTTCACCGGCTGCACCAACTAAGTTCAATGGTGTAAATCGAACAGTTTTTCGCATATTTTTATACAAATGTGAGTTATGGCAACACAAAAACTGGAAAGTGCTCCATCAAAAGGAATGACAGCAGCAGCACTTAAGATTGCATTGCATTTGTAAAGAAGCGTACTTGTGTGTGTGTGCACACAAACACTTATGCAATGCACGTGTTTACATAAGTGGAGAGCAATGAATACAAAGCTTACCCACACCAGCTGCAGTGCCAACGAGCACAGAAACATTTGCTAATAGTAGCAATCAAAAGATAAGCCCATCAAAGAAAAAAAAACGAAAAACGAAAAATTGTCAGCAAGCCGAGACAAAGCACTCACAAGTCTATGGCTGGGAGGCAGGCTGTCGCAGGCAATGAAATCAAATGAAAATGACTACACGTTTACGGAAATCTGCCAAACATCATTAATTTTGAATTTGACTTCCTGTGGCCTCGTTGGCTTCGCTGCACATCGGGTCAGGTCGGTCACCTGTGCACCCAAGCTAAGCTCAGCGCGTACGGGACATGTGTGCGATTGAATAAAGGAAGCCAGTCACAGAGTGGCACTTGCGTACACTTCGACAAACGAGTACATATGTATGCGTGTATGTATTTGTAAGTGCTTATACGGATTGCCCAGTCTCTCCATTTTCCGCTCTTTGAGCTCGTAATTCCTGCTGTTACCTGTCAACACAAACGCACAAAATGGCTGTAGGCAAATGTCAGTTACAAGCAAAATGCGAACAAACTACATCGCTGTGTATGTACGAGTATTGAGCATACAAATTTATGTGTGGACATACTTATGTTTTAGAAAAATTGTCAAAAACCATGTAGGAAAATAAACTATTCTAAAATTAAGTGCGCTGGTAATGTGGTAAGGTAACGATTAATTTTCCAATAACTTCGATGGGTTTGTTATGAAGTGCACTGGTGGTTTGTAAGGTGTGAAAATCTCACCTCGACAGTCGGTTCTACGTTATCGGGATGACTAGGATTTATATTCGGCCAAGCACGCATCACTCCAGCACTATTCCCCATACATGTAAGGGGAGTGTTTATGCTGCTACAACAACAACAACAACAACAATAATAATAATTTGTGCCAATGAACTCGCTTATTGTTTGGAATTGCAGCTAAAAATAAGGAAATTTTGGGAAATTTCTCCAACATATTCAGTATGCAAGATCTCCAAGTCCAATGCCTCCGAAACTTAGTTTTAGTTTACATAATAATTTTATTCTTATGTAGGCTTTTAATAAACTTAATTATGAAATAAAATACAATAGGGATCATTAGAAGGTGTGAAAAATGTTAGATATTCAAGTGCTTTCAAAAAACCAAAAACAATTCGCTCAAAGAATTTTTCATATTTTCAGCTTACCGAAAGCCTAGATACTTTGTGAGGATTGCACTTCAACCTAAAGCCTAGCATCAACTGATCTGAAATGTATGCTCAAAAGTACACAAAAAATGCTGAACAATCAAAAACTGCATTTGCAACTTCCTGCTCTACTCTTCTTCTTCTTTTCTAAGGCCAAACGCATTCATTCCAAGCTAGTCATCCAGCTTGGGAAACGATTATTTTCTTTCTTGTATCTTACATACTAAGTACAAGCGTTTTTATAGTAATTTTTATCAATGCAAGCCAACAACAATTTTTCGGTGTTTACTTGTGTAATATGATTCTAGCATTCACGCGCCGCGCATAAAATAATTACGTTAGCTATGTTTGCGTTTACTTTCAAGTGTAATGAACCTTTTAAGAAATATGATACTATATTTAAACGGCACAGCACAGTGAATGCATAAGTGGACAATAAAATAAAAGCCAAAACAAAATGTTTATGAATATTAATGTTAAGGCATATCCGACTTATAATCATACTACATTTTTTGAAAAATATTAACTTAGATATAAGATTTGCATACGATTTTTTCTTATATTTTTTGTTCAAAATTATTGGTAAATTTATTTTGCCATTTTGAAAAAAAATGTCGTTTTTTTTAGAGAAAGTATTTTTTTTTGTAAACAAACCAGTTTCTTGTTCAAAACTTTTGTTAAACTTTTGTTTTGTAGTTTTTGAAAAACATCAGATTTTTCTTATATTTTTTGTTCAAATTTTTTTTTTTGTTATATTGAACACTTTTTCTCATTTTGAAAAAAAGCCTATTTTTTTAGAGAGTTTTTGTTTTTGAAAAATATTAACTTTTCTTTTTAAACTATTGGTAATTTTTTTGTCATTTTGAAAAAATGTTATTATTTTTGAGAAAATATATATATATATATATATATTTTGAAACGAAATACTTATTTGTTCAAAACTTTTGATAACATTTTTTTGGTCATTTTTGAAAACATCAGATTTTTTTTATATTTTTTGTTCAATTCTTTTTATCATTTTGAAACATTTCGTTCGTTTTTTCTTAAATAAGGTTTTGTTCAAAACTTTTGATACAATTTTTTCATGCTTTACCTTTTTAGTGATTTTTGTTTTTGATCTGCAAGCCATGGAAGCACAACAAAATTGTATATGAAATCAAAGGCACATATCAGAGTTGTTGATCGCAGCTGTTAGCTTTACACTGTTCCAATTAACAAAAACAATAAATATAAATAAAAGTCTGCAACTAACTTGCTTAGTCCTACAGGGTTATTGCAGCATTTGAGGATAAACATAGAATGTTGCCATTTTCATTGCTTTTCTTGGTTTGGGATTACCTGCACAAACTTGAGCCCGAGTCGCGTAGGGCATCATCGTCGAAAATTCGTGTGTGTTTTGTTGTTATGTGTGGTTTGTGTCCATGGCTATGTGGAACAGAACATAAAACAAACATCGGTGTATCTATGTATGTACGTATGTGTACTCACTCTCCATTGGTATGCAAACTTAAATTACAGCAACCGTAAATACCATAGTGGATTGATGACCGAATTTATTCGCATCGCTATCTGCAAAATGTTAACATAGCAATGTTTATAAATAGCACAACTTTTCGTCAACGATTTTCCTGACTTCGCTTATAACTTGATTGCAATTCTTACTTTCTTGCCTTAATGCTGAGTACATATATTCTGAATACATAAATACTACTGAAGTTGAATTGTGCCAGACTTCGTCGATATAATATTAACCCCATGTTAAGTTAGTTCCTCTTGCTCCCCTTAATTTGGGGGTCAAGTGTTCGTAATTGTCCAAGAATGATATAGTTACTAGGTTTGGCCAATTACAATGGCCAAAGTTGTGAGGGAAGATTCACAATCAGATCACGGGGTGATTCGCCAGCCGAATTCTGCACGATCATTTCACATGTACTCATAAACTCGTCCCATTAGTCGTTATTCAGACGGCAACGAAGGGTAATTGGTTATTTGTTCGTATATCACTAACACAATCATAGTTTTTTTCGTAAACAAACCGCTTCGTGGCCACAGTTATGTCAGCCCCTCAGCTGATTCTGTCACATTCGCTGAGAGCCGAATAACGGTCTGTTATTGGCCACACCTCCTCAATTTTTTTCACCGTGGTAATTGCCTAAGTTTTTTCTCTACGGTGTAGCTAGTACGAAAAGTAATTTTATAAAGTTGTAGTGCCCTCGTATACTGAATATGACACCTCTTCTTCAAATGCTTTGCTAGTCTTAAGATTCTTCAACGCAGAGTAAAAAACATGTCTACATTTGAGCAAACCTTCAAAGCATTGTAGCTATTTTGTTGAATTTAACCCAACTTGAATACGATTTTCTTACCACGAGCCAAATGCCATTTTGCGAATCCATATTTATGTTAAACTATTTTTTTTTTCAGGATATTATATAAATATTTCGGTTACTTTTTTAAAATAAATATAATTTTTTTTTTTGAAATTTTGATAAACAGTTTTGAAAAAAAAAAAATTATTGTTCAAAAGTATTGGTAAAAATTGTTTGTCCTTTTTAAATTTTTTTTCATTTGGAGCAATTTTTAAATTCTTTTGAGAAATTCTTTTTAAATAAATTTTTTTTTCAAAACTTTGGGTAAACATTTTTTTGTCATTTTTGAAAAACACCATATTTTTTTCTTATATTTTTTTATTAATAGTTTGGACTATACTCAATAAGCCCTGCTAGTTTCATAATGCGGTAACTTTTTTTCAAATAGGAGCAGCGAACTAGCGACTCTTAGATCGATTTGCTAACGGGCGTAATATACGAGCATATATTCAAATGTATGCTACCGCTTCGCTAGAGCGCTAGGTAGGGTAGGTAGGTGAGATGGGAAGAGTACACTACAAGTAGCACTTGCGTGCCGTCTTGATACCATAATGTGGACCACAACCTGCGAAAGAATTTAGGGAAGAGAAAACCCTCTATAGCCATCCAGTGCTGTTGATGTAATGGAGGAGAGAAAAGGGATCTAGGTTGGAGAATTTCTTTAAGCCATTCCCAAAGGGCCAGCTAAGGAATCTCAAGCGTCTAGCCGCCAGAGCCAGACATTTGCAGAGAAAGTGTTCAACAGTCTATTTCTCTGCAGGATCCCCACAGCTTCTGCAATAGGGGTTGTACGGCATTCCAAGCTTCTCCGCATGAGTACCGGTCACTCAGTGTCCAGTGAACACGGCAAAGAGTTTGTAAATTAAATGTCGGGGGTTTTCCATCACCTTAAGTGTTCTGTTTATATCGTATTGAGGCCATAGTGTTTTCGAAATAGTACACGATGAGACAGACCTCCATCTGTCTTGCGCTTTTTTAGAAAGAATTGTGTATTTGGGGAGCCCCTTTAAAAACGGTCAAGGGGACACCGATGCCTGAGAAGGGGAAAACTGAAACCGGTTCTGTCGACCACTTCCTGGCGAGCTCATCGGCCATTTCATTTCCGTCTATATTCTGTGTCTAGGAACCCAGACAAGGGAAATGTTTCCTGCACGTTCGAGACGTTTGAGTTCCTCCTTACAGGAGTTTAACCGCCAATCAAGAAGAGAAGTAACTCACAAGTTAATCTTTTTCTTAATTGGCGCTATAACGGCTCATGCGATTTTGGCCGAGTTTAACAAAGCGCGCCAGTCGTTTCTTTCTCGTGCTAACCGGCGCCAAGTTAATAGAGTCTCCTTAATTAACTTAGTATTATATTAAATATCCAAAACCTATTTTTAACAAAGAAATTCTTATTAAGAGTATATTTTATCCCAAAACAAAACAAAAAAATGTGGTATAAAGCTCTTAAAGTGAAAAATCTTCGTCCTTTTTCACTTTTTCCTTTTCTTTACATTTAAATTTGAACTTACGAAATTTTTTTAATTTTTAAAAAGAGCGCAATTTTTTTTTATTTTTTAATAACATTTTTATCTAATGTTCGCTAAAACAAATTTTTAATTTTTAAAATAAACTTTTTCAATTTTTAATGAAAAACAAAAATTTATTATAATTATATTTATTTATATTTTATTGTACTTCGAAAACTCTGTAACCAAATTTTCAGCATTGCATAATCTCGAAATTATTAATTTATTTCAAAGCTTAAAAACAAAAATTCCGCAACAATTTTTAAGAAAAGAATTCTTATTAAAGCTTATAATAGGGCTATGAATAAGTTCGTGCGGTTTTTTTTCGAAATTTGAAACTTTATTGACGTAAAATGGTTACAAATTTAATATTCAAAGTATTGTCCATCGCTTACTACTACTTTTTCCCATCTTTCTGGCAATTCACGGATTCCCTTTGTGAAAAATTCGGTCGGTTTTGCCACAATCCACCAATCGATCCATTTTTTGACTTCATCGTAATTACGGAAGTGCTGGTCAGCCAGGCCATGTTGCATCGATCGGAAGAGATAGTAATCGGATGGCGCAAGGTCTGGACTATACGGCGGGTGGGGTAGGACATCCCATTTGAGCGTTTCTAAGTATGTTTTGACCACTTGTGCAACATGTGGCCGAGCATTGTCATGTTGCAAAATAACTTTGTCGTGTCTATCGGCGTATTGCGGCCGTTTTTCTCGCAGTGCTCGGCTCAAACGCATCAATTGTCGTCGGTAGACATCCCCCGTAATCGTTTCATTCGGTTTCAGTAGCTCATAATACACAACACCCAGCTGGTCCCACCAGATACACAGCATAACCTTCAGGCCATGAATATTCTGCGCCGACGTCGATGTTGAAGCATGGCCAGGGTATCCATACGTTGCCCGACGTTTTGGATTGTCGTAATGGACCCACTTTTCATCGCCAGTCACAATTCGATGCAAAAAACCCTTTCTTTTGTGCCGTTGAAGCAGTTGTTCGCATGCTATAAAACGGCGTTCAACGTCTCTTGGCTTCAATTCATACGGCACCCAATGGCCTACCTTTCGGATCATTCCCATGGCTTTTAAACGTTTGGAAATGGTTGATTGATCAACTCCCAAAGTTTTTGCAACCTCTTCTTGCGTTTGAGCCGGATCTTGATCGAGCAATTCCTCCAATTCGGTATCCATGAACTTTGGCGGCGCACCCTCGCGTTCTTCGTCTTCCAAGCCAAAATCACCACTTTTAAAGCGTGCAAACCACTTCTGGCACGTTCGCTCAGCTAGAGCATGCTCACCATAAACTTCCACCAAGATACGATGACTTTCGGCTGCTTTTTTCTTCATATTAATATAAAATAATGAAGAAGAATTCCCCGCAAAAACACATTATTTGGCACGAAATTCGACATTTTCAAGTGTGGTAAAAATATTGTTGTTTACGCTTCAAATAAAAAACTTATACTGACGTTTGTGCCTTACGACAGTAGCTCTCCAATGAATGTTTGAAAATGTGGATCGATGGAATCAAGTTACGCCATCTGTTGTAAAACCGCACGAACTTATTCATAGTCCGCGTTACACACATTCTGTGCTATGAACCAAATATACTTTTTCGGAAAGGGGATAAAAAATAAAAATACACGTGTATCTTCGTCCTTTTTCACTTTTTCCTTTTCTTTACATTTAAATTTGAACTTACGAAATTTTTTTAATTTTTAAAAAGAGCGCAATTTTTTTTTTATTTTTTAATAACATTTTTATCTAATGTTTGCTAAAACAAATTTTTAATTTTTAAAATAAACGAAAGTTTTTACTTTTTCAATTTTTAATGAAAAACAAAAATTTATTATAATTATATTTATTTATATTTTATTGTACTTCGAAAACTCTGTAACCAAATTTTCAGCATTGCATAATCTCGAAATTATTATATTAATTTATTTCAAAGCTTAAAAACAAAAATTCCGCAACAATTTTTAAGAAAAGAATTCTTATTAAAGCTTATATTTCACCGCGTTACACACATTCTGTGCTATGAACCAAATATACTTTTTCGGAAAGGGGATAAAAAATAAAAATACACGTGTATCGACGATTTTCATGTACACGTCACAATTTTTTTTTTTTTGTATTTTATAACTTTAAACGAACAATTCATGTATGCATATCTGTATAGCCACACGATCTCAGGATTTGCTTAACGGATTTGAATGAAACTGGGCACACAGATAGTGTATCACATTTCTAGACTTTTCACCTAGGTGTTGCCACTGACAATGTTTCACAGGGTTGCCACCTGTTCGAAATTAAAAAAAAAAATTGCATGAGATATGCCGATGTGGGATGTGGGTATCGAAAGAAAGGTATTTCACTCCGCATCACAATAGAGATATAAAACCCCGAATTTTTTTATTAATTTTATTATATTAAAATTAAAAATTGTTACATTAAAAATTGTAATGCTTTTAAAGAAACTTAGGCCTTTTATTTTTGTGTTTGTAAGCATTTGTGTCAGTATCGCGACAAATAGACCAACAGAATTCGCCCAAGCATATGCGTAATGTCTTGTCCTTTAAGGGGGGGTAGGGTCACAAAATCGAAATTTTTTTTCTTCACTCATCTTATAGTAAATCATTTCAAGAATGTTGTGTCAAAATTTTAAGTGGATCGGAGCAGAACTCTCAAAGTTATAGCCTTTGTAGGCACTCTACCTCGAATGCGGAGCATCGATAATTTTTCAGAGTCATTTTTTCAAACGCGTTTTTCCCGAAACGGCTTCTTAAAAGTCGGTGCCAATCACAACTCCGAAACTATTCAACCGATTCTTTTCAAATTTGGCACCACACGTTTTCTAAATCAAAAATACCTCCCCCCCACACTGTTTTTTTTTATTTTTTTTTTAAGGTTGTTTTTCACTTACAAATATGGCGAAATTTTTCGCCAAAAATGCTCGTTTTACGTTTTTTTGCCAGCAAAACTATATTACATAAATGAAAAAAAAAAATTTTATTAATGGGGTGGGGGGGGGGAGCATTACGTCATACTTTAACTGAAAAATTCGACTTTTTTAGTTTCAGATGATTCTACGACGAATGCCGATTGGCACCGCAGAGCACCTCTCGAAAAACATATCTCCAAAAAAACTCTGTCACGGGCTTATTTGTCAATATTTTATTATTAATATTTTTTAAAAACTTATTGAAAAGATGTACAATAACATGTAACTGATTTTATTAAAGTATCTTAAGCCATATTTCTGTAAAAAATTCACAAAAAAAGTGTTTTTTTTTTAGCGCTAAACCCTACCACCCCCTTAAAGCGCTTTTCAATAGCCGCAATGTCCTGATGGAACCTTTCGCCATGTTCATCGCTACAAGCTCCTAAATCACCAGGGAAACAATCTAAATGATTGTGAAGGAAATGGATCTTTAGCGACATTATTATGCCCATTTCGCCATATACCGAAATCATTTCTGCAACAACATTTTTATAATTGTTAGCTCGTTTGTTGCCAAGACACTGCTCAATAACGGCAACTGTGCCTTTCCATGCACGTTGTTCGATAGCATTCAATTTTGATGAAAATTCATAACTTGCAACTATTTTTTCTATCTGCGGACCACTGAAAACACCTTAAATTATACACATCATTAAAAAAAAAAAGTTACTAAAAGCCTTCGTAAAAAAATACCTGCATGAATCATTGCGCCAGTTTCGGAAAAATATTGCGCAAACTTGCAATCGCCTCGCCCTCACGATCCAGTTTTTTAACAAAATTTGATACGACAAAATGATTTGAGATGGCTGCACTAATGGTCGATTTTCTATACTTTCTACGCCTACTTTGTAGCATGTTCGCGGCTTTCACTTAAATTCAGTGTAATGCTGATCTCTTTTGCGACCTTCCCATGTACACAAAAAAAATTCAAGAAAATCTGAAAATTGACAAAATTTTTTTTTTTAATTTTACATAATAAAAACATTTCCACGAGTCTGCCTGCAGAAATTCAGCGTGAAAAAGTATATTTGGTTCATAGGACAGAAAAAAAGTTCCTTTTTGTAACGCAGTGTTTTATCCAAAAAAATTTTGGTATGGAGATCGAAAATATTTTACTTCAAAGACTCCAAACCAAAATTTTTAGCTTTTCATAAATCCCAAAATTATTAATTTTTTTCGAAATTTTTTAGGCCTGCAAATAAAGACATTTTCACAAACAAACTACGACAAAATTCATGGATCACTTGACGTGAAATCGCTTTTATATAAGTATTTCATTTTCAGCGAAGTCTGCATATGTAACTGACCATGGGATCAAAAAAGTGCATCTGTCTTAAATTTTACTTAAATATGAAATACTATAAATAAAACGTTTCTGGTTTAGAGGCGTGAAAACTGAAGGCGTTGAAAATGAAGAAAAACAATCGGTATCAGTTGAAAATCGTTTTTATTCATTTGATCAATTCTTTATTTAATATTTCTTTCAATGACAATAATAAAAAAATTGCTTCCCCTGACGTAACACATGCCACTGGTTTAACTGATTGGGCTGCTCAGGTACGTCTGAGAAAAAGATTCGGTCGATTATTCATCAGGAGATATGTCGCAATGGTGGGTAGCAGATTTACAAAAAAAGTTTTTTCTAGATATTTTATCTGTTTATTGGAAAAACAAAAAAAAAAGGATTTTTTTCACGTTCTCGATCTTAAAAAAAATTGAAAAAATGATTATAAAACTATAAAATTATAATTCTGCTACCCGCGAGAGCCACAAGTCCACTTTCAGAACTTTTTGAGAAATAAAAATTTGCAAATATATTTTTGAAAGTATCATAACATGAAAAAAATCGGTTTTTTCGAAATTCTAGACCAGAAAGGTGTCTTAAATAATAATAACTTAATATAACAATTTTAATATAATAATTGTTTCTTGTAACCGTGAATAAGCTAATTTCCCTTTAGTCAATATCAAAATCATCTACTTTATTTCAGCTGACCAAGGTATCAAAAAACTGTCCTTTCTTAACTTTGAAAGAAATAACGCGCGAAAAAACTTAGATTTGAAGCAAAATTTACTTTTTTCTGGCCATGAATGGGTAAATTGACTTCTTTCCTAGCACTCTTATTATTCATGTTAATCTTACTGTGTTTTGTACAAGAAATAAGGGTTTGTTGTTGTTATTAATTTTCCCCAGAAAATGTAACGATTTGACCTGCTGTCAAGGGTAGCATGCACATATACATACGTAGGTGCATACGCCCATGAATGTTTGTGTGCGTATTTCTTTGCCTATTTGCCCGCCAATTTGTCGGCTTCTATTGTGCCCAAGCGGGCCCGCATTATATTGATATTGATGGATGAGTTGAATATACAAACGTACATACTTTACGTGCTATGATACTCGTTTGTGTGTGTAAATGCGCACAAGCAGCTGAAATTCCAATTTGAAAAACTGTGTAGAACACCTAGTGATGGCTTCACAGCGCATCTTTCACCAGGAGGTCATTCGGCAGGCGCCTATTTTCCACTAATGACTTTGGTTTTTGTCTATTATAAGAGGGATTTCATGTTTATTAATGATGTTATTTGCTTATTTATACATCACAGCGATGTATCAATGTCAACGACAACTGCTGCTAGTATTGAGCCTGATTTGGTCATCATCATTGATTGCCGCGCCAGCTTTTTGATGTAACAAAGCCAGCAATATTGATGTGAAATATAATATATATGAAAAAAAGATATGATTAGAGTACAAGGAAAATTACTGACTAAATAGCTAAAAAGCTGAAATTAAGAGCAATTCTAGAGGCTGGTAAGCAAAATGATTAAAGCGTCCTGCATAGCTTATTATTGTTTGATGTTAATTTGTGCAAGCTAAATTAGCTTGCGGCCGCCGTAGCCGAATGAGTTGGTGCGTGACTACCATTCGCAATTCAGAGAGAGAACGTTGGTTCGAATCTCGGTGAAACACCAAAATTAAGAAAAATATTTTTCTAGTAGCGGTCACCCCTTGGCAGGCAATGGCAAACCTTCTATGAAAAAGCTCCTCATAAAAATATATGCCACTCGGAGTCGGCTTGAAACTGTAGGTCCTTCCATTTGTGGAACAACATCAAGACGCACACCACAAATAAGAGGAGAAGCTCGGCCAAACACCCAAAAAGGGTGTACGCGCCAATTATATATATATATATATATTGAAATTATTGGCATTTTTTGGAAATAGAAGCAAAACTGCTTTGAACAGAAATGCTAAGTATTTGCGCGTAGTGCAAGTCTTACAGCAATACACTTAGGCAAGACTATTTGCAATATAGTCTCCGGTAATCAAATCCAAGCTGCATTCAGTGTCTCAGACAATGTTGGCATCTCTGGAGAACAGACACTTTCTGTATGAACCTGCAGAGCGAGTAGACTGCTCTCTCAGTTACTCCAAACAGAAATTCTCAATTGCACGTTCTATAACCGGCATAAAACAGTTAGTCAAATGTGTATAACAGCCATCAAAATTTGAGCAAAGTATAGCCGGACGAAGACAACAGATCTGCCAAAAATAATAAGAACAAAAAGTTGCTGAGCTACAGCAATTATCTCGATACATTAACTGCACAAACAACATGTTGAGAGAGGAGGACCTCATATAACAGAAAATGCCGTATTTGTAGCCCTAGCAATAGCAAAGAAACTTTTCAACATCTCCTATGCGAATGTCTGGGGTAAGCATTTAAGGAAAAATTAAATACTCAGCGAGTAGGTATGAGGTATGACAATGAACAGACCCATGGAGATTCCAATTATGCGTAGAGTAAATTAATGAGCAAATAAAAACCCTTCCACTAAGGTGAGGCCCTATATTCCACTTAATAGCCAAGGAAAAAAATGTAAATATATATACATATATGTATATATGTATATATAAATTGACTTAAGTAGAAGTAAGCTACGCGAGGCTAATTATAAAATGACGCCTCCACGCTCCATGCCAAAGCTATTTTATTATTTTTTTGTTGTTTCAAAATAGAAAACTTTATCTGTCATTAGAAACTAAAAAAGAATTATAAATAATTTAATATTTTAACAACAATTAATTTAACAAACAAAGAGAATAATGTTTTTCATATACCTCAAAAGTCACTGTATTTATGAAGGACTTTGAACGCGCTTTTCTCTAAGCAACGTTTTTATATTATATATATAACCCTGATCAAAAATATCATGGAAATAATTTAAAAATACTTTAAACTTTTTAATTAAAAATTAGGTAGCACATTTGTTTGCAAAATAGTTGGTAACCCTATTCAAAACAGCATGAAAACATTATAAAAATGTTTAAGAAATTTTAGATTAGAAAGATTAGATAAAAAGTAATAGTAAATTATTGGTAACCATGGTCAAAAATATCCTGGAAAAAGTATAAACATATTTTAAACTTTTTAACTAAAAATTTTAATATAAAGTTTTTAATAAAATAATTGGTAACACCTTTAAAATATTTTAAGAATATTTTAAAAATATTACAGTTTAAACTTTTAACTATAGGTTACACTATTCAAAATATGATGAAAACATTATAGACATATTTAAGTAATGTTAATTATAAAAATTGGATACAAATTTTTTAATAAAATTATTGGTAACCTTGATCAAAAACGTTCTGGAAATATTGTAAAAACAATTTAAACTTTTTAGTCTTAAAATTAGGTATATATTTTTTAATAACATAGTTGGTAACCCTAATCAAAAATATCCAAAAAAAATCTAACAAACTTCATTTCATTTAATAGTAAGTATGCCTTTTAAGCTGTACCAAGACTACTATTAGACATATTTTTAGTACTTTATTTGTGATAACTCCATGACTACCTTATGCAGTAATCAATCAAGCAGACACCCCATTGAGCAAAATTGGCTATAAATAAAAAGTGCAGCCATTAACTCAGACACACCTCATTCTTACGTTTTTTCATTAAAGACAATGAATAGCCACACCCCAACTTTTGTCTTCCCGGCATCGGGAACATCAAATGGTTGGGAGGAAGTTCTTGATATCTCTCTTTCTACAAACTCATCTGCTGTTAGGGTTGAAAATTGGACGGTCTCCCAGAGGAACTCGTTTTCGGACCACAGGTTGATCCTCTACGAAATCGATTTCATTCGGGAGACCTTGCTACCCCGCAGAAACCCTAAACGAACAGACTGGTCTCTTTTCCACAGGGTTTTCTGCAAGAAGCTGAATAGGAGTAAGTTCTTGACTACCACTAAGGAACAACTGGACTCGCAAGTTAGACACTTAGAAGGGTCTTATCAGACTGCCTTCAAAGTGGCCTGCCCAGTATCCTTTAGCAAGAAAGACTTTCCTCCCTGGTGGAGCAAAACGCTGACCGACTTGAAAGAGAAGGTTAGGAGAGTCTTCAACAAATGTTATCAAATAAGGAACTTTCAAGATTACCGGGAAATTTTGAAAGTTTATAAGAAAGCCATTAGAGATGCGAAGCGCAACTCTTGGAAAGAGTACTGCGAATCCATCGAATCCGTAAAAGACTCGGCCAGACTCAGCAGGATCCTATCCAAGGACCACTGCTGTAAAACTCTTGTCAAAAGAGAGAACGGGGAGTGGGCTGAATCTGCAGGCGAATCCTTAAAAATCCTTATTGATGCCCATTTCCCGGAAAACTCTATTGATCCGGTCTGTAACGAAGACCCGAACCGGCAGGAGGGGTTACCTGTGATGTCCCTGACACCGGTCTTGTCCGTCAACAGGATAAACTGGGCAATCGAGAGTTTTTCCCCTTTCAAATCTCCAGGCATCGATGGTATCATGCCAGTAATGCTCCAGAAGACTAAGACCGTGGTGGTGCCCGTTCTTCAAAAGATTTTCTCGGCGTGTATCTCGCTGAACCACGTTCCTGCTAGCTGGAAGAAAACCAAAGTGGTCTTCATTCCTAAGGCAGGAAGGAGGGGCCACGTCCTGGCCAAGGACTTTAGACCTATAAGTCTTACCTCCTTTATTCTCAAGGTGCTTGAAAGAGTGATCGACTGTCACATCCGAGAGCACTGTGAAACCAGACTTTCTCCAGCCCAACACGCCTACCGAAAAGGGAAATCTACCGAGTCAGCCTTACATGAGGTAGTAGGGACTGTAGAGAAATCTCTGGAGGGGAAACAATTCACTTTGGCGGCCTTTATAGACATAGAGGGCGCCTTTAATAACATTACGGCAAAGTCAATTGTCACGGCTCTAAACAGGCTAGGGGTAGAAACACCTATCTACCGCTGGATCTCGTCCCTACTTGGTGGTAGGGAAATAAATGCGGTGGAGGGGCTAGAATCACCAGATTCGTACATAGGGGCACACCGCAGGGCGGCGTCCTCTCGCCCCTCCTTTGGCTAGTAGCTGTAGATGAAGCCTTAACTCGTTTAAACAGGGGGGGGGCTGAAATTTTGGAAGGTGCACTGGCTACACTCAGCAGGTGGGCCGCCAGTAGCGGTCTCAGAGTCAACTCTGACAAAACGGAGTTGATGCTATTCACCAGAAAATACAAGCCCCCACCGTTTAAGCTTCCTAGACTTAACAACCAGTGTCTTACACTTTCATCGGAAGTCAAGTATCTTGGTGTAATACTTGACCCCAAGCTCCACTGGAAGCCGCACATAGAAAATCGAGTTAAGAAGGCTAATATAGCCTTCTATGCCTGCAAATCTATGTTCGGCAAAAAATGGGGCCTCAAGCCACGTGTCGTACTCTGGATGTACAACTTAGTGGTTCTGCCAATTTTGACATACGGTTGCCTAGTTTGGTGGTTAGCTCTTCAGAAGGGCTACAACTTCACTAAATTAGAGAGAGTGCAGAGAACTGCATGTGTGGGCATCACTGGTGCCTGCAGAACATGTCCCACCGCTGCGCTCAACGTTATACTCCACTTAATTCCTGTGGATCTGCAGGTTAAATCCATTACTGCTCAGAGTGCTATCAGACTGAGGGAGTTTGGCCTTTGGAGACAACTCCCTGTTGGGCATAGCAGCATCTTGAAGCAGATCTCCCCTTCCTTCTCTGATATTCGCACCGACCTCTCCATCCGCAAACTGTGCTTTGAGGGTTGTGCTAGAGCTATCTTTCCGAGCAGGCAAGATTGGAAAGAGGGGAGAGTTGTTGCGGATATAGAGGCCTCTGTTTTCACAGACGGATCCAAAATGGAGTCTGGAGTGGGAGCGGGGGTCTACTCCAAATCAGCCAACATCTCGGTCTCCTATAAACTGCCGGAGACAAGCAGCGTCTTTCAAGCAGAGGTCTTCGCGATCCTGCAGGCATGCAAAATGCTTCGGGATCGCTGTTGGGAGGGAGACATAAATATATTTTCCGATAGCCAAGCTGCAATCAAGGCACTGTCGTCGCCGCATTGCAGCTCTCTTCTCGTAAACTCCTGTAAGGAGGAACTTAAACGCCTCGAACGGGCAGGAAACATCTCCCTCATCTGGGTTCCTGGGCACAGGAATATAGAGGGAAATGAAATTGCCGATGAGCTTGCCAGGAAGGGGGCGGCAGAACCGAGTCCAGCTGCCCTCTTCTCAGACATCGGTATCCCCTTGGCCGTCGTTAAAGGGAAACTACACAACTTCTTTCTAAGAAAAGCGCAAGACAGATGGAGGTCTGTCTCATCTCAAACAGAACGCTTAAGGTGATGGGAACCCCCCGCCATTCAATTTCCAAACTCATCGCGGTGATCACTGGCCACTGGGTGATCGGCACTCACGCGGAGAAGCTTGGAATTCCGTACAACCCCCATTGCAGAAGCTGTGGGGATCCTACAGAGAAAGAGACTGTGGAACACTTTCTCTGTAGATGTCCGGCTTTGGCTTACTTGTAGCGTACCTGGGGTACTCTTGCCATCTTACCTACCTACCTATGAATAGCCACGAGAATTGGATATTTTCCGAAAATCTAAACTAATTGAGTGCTTATTTATATTTATTTATATACTCTTCCAATGAAGCATGGGCGCACAAATCTCGTTTAGCATAAGTACTCATATGAGTGGGCGCGTGTGTTGTGAACTCACATATTTATTTATTTACAAATATAGAAAATATGTAAAAGAGTTTGTTATCATATTTCACTTATCCTCAAGCCTTTACGAAGTGGATCGCAACCGTGTTTTGCAAATAATTTTCATCTTGTTGTGGTAACATAACCCCTAGCTTATTATTGCACTTACTAATAAATACCCATGCAAATGTATGTAGTATTAGAGCATAATAAAAAAAGTGGAAAAGCGCAAAAGGCATTCGCATAATAATGACTACTTATATATGTATTATTATATAATGTGTGTATGTATAAGTATATAAAATAATGCTCAAGCAGTCGCCCTTTCAAATATACGCTGATGCGTTTCTCCTCAGTTACGTATACGCCCTGTTGTATATTCGCCGGAAAGTAGCCTTGAGTGACATGAACGATTTTTCTTTGCGCTTATGATAAGCCAACAGCTTGTAATGCTAATACCGTTAGGATGCGTAATGGCTATGTTTTAATAAGAAAATAATTTTATGTCATGCATATTCACGCATATGTAACTGCAAAATACTTCGCAGAACAGCTACAGTGGAACGCTCTTTCAGCACTCTTAGAAGAGCAAAGACTTGGTTCAGAATTACTGTGATGAAATCACGCAGGGCCGTGGAGAGAGTATTCGGGCCCCGGGGGTAACTTGAGATGCGGGCCCCTTCAAATTATGTCTAATTCATATAATTCGAATTACTCTCGAGTCCGGTCCCCTCTGAAAACTCCGGGCCCGGGGGAAAAAGTACCCGATCCCCCCCCCCCCCCCCCTTGTCGTCGGGCCTGAAATCACGCTTAAATATAGTTTCTAAAAATAACAAATATAATAAATATTTTTCTTTTTAACATTTTTTGTTGCGGTTGCTGAAAATGAAGCAAAATTAAAGATCTACAAAAACTTTCCCACCCCTTTCCACCCTTTGTACTTAACTGTATGCACTCTTGCAGATAAATTTGCACTAATTTGAATGACTCTTTCTTGAAAGTGGGGAAAAAGTGGAATAGTTATTCAGCTCAGGCATTTTGAAACATACATTTAAATTTGAAACATTTTGAAATTTCATTTAAGTTTTTAATATATAATTGGCGCGTACACTCTTTGCTTACACTGAGCTCGTTCTCCTAAATTGCAATGTGTGTCTTGTTATTTTTACACAAATAGAGGGACGTATAGTTTCTAATAAAAAAGTTGGTAACCCTATTCAAAACGGTTAAAGTTTTTAATTAAAATATTTGCTATAAATTGCCTCCGAACGGCAGACGATTTTTCTATGAAAAGCTTTTTATGACAGAGATATACTAGAAGGTTTACTATATTTTATCGAGGAACAGCCGATACTAGAAAGAACCTCTTCTAAAATTTTAGTGTTTTGTACCCACAGTGAAATTTTATAGCACGTTTTATGGCAAAAAAAAAACACTCCAATCTGTGGAGTTTTTTTCGATTTAAAGCGAGTTCAAAATTATTTAGGTATATGATTTTTTAACCCTTTTTCACGTTAGACTCTTTGGTAAATACCAAAAATTTATGTTGTATAAAACCTTGCAGAAGAGGTTAGTTTCAAATTTCAAAAAACCCAGTGAAATTCAGAGCTTTGTGCACAGTTATGCAGTTATTAACGTGTAAACATATAAGATATAGAGATATAACGTTATAATAATAAAATTAAAAAAAAAAAGTAGTTTTATATCCACTTGAAGCAAAATTATGTTTATTATTGTGTGTGGGAATAAGTTTCCGCCCTCGTAAAAGAGGTGTCACTGCTGATACTATTTTTGTGCTCGCTCTATTACTATACTGGCGATTTGAAGGTGTATAAGTGAGGACTCGTTCGCAGTAGTTGACATTCATTTGAAGCGTAAAGGTCATTGTTTATCTAACGCCAAAAATATCTACGTTCGTCCCGAAAAAACAGCATTTGCGGGAAGCCATGCTTCATTATTACCTTTCAAAGAAAAGTGCAGCTGAAACGTATCCTATATTGATCACTATTTACGGTAATCACGCACCATCAAATAAAACTTTTAAAGAGTGGTTTTGACGCTTTTAAAGTGGCAATTTCGACGTGAGTGATAAAGATCGCAAAAGGCCATCGAAAAAATTGGACGATACTCAACTACAACAATTATTGGATGGAGACGTATGTCGAACCCTTGATGATATGTCTAAAGAGTTGGATGTTGATAAATCAACCGTCGATAAACCTTTACTCGCGATGGGAATGGTCCAGAGTGCAGGTAACTGGGTGTCACTTCAATTGAAGGAGATTACGTGTGAGATGCTTCTTGAACGGCAGAAAATAAAAGGATTTCTGCATCGCATCGTCACTGGTGATGAAAAATGGATCTATTATGATAACCTTAAGCGTCGAAAATGTTAGAGCCTGCCAGATGAACCAGGTCCATCGACAGCGAATTTATGCTTCAAAGGTTATGTTGTGCATCTGGTGGGATCAGAAGGGTGGCATCTATTATGAACTTCTTTAAGCATCTAAAACCGTCACTGGCGATCGCTACCGTCTGCAGCTAATGCGTTTGCATCGAGCTCTCAAAGAAAAGCGGCCACAAGGGTATGGTAGACATGACAAACTGATTTTACTTCATTACAATGCCAAGCCATACGTTGTTAAACCGATCTAGGAATATTTAGAGGCAGTTATTTGGGAAATCTTACAAATCATTGCACCTTCGGAATACCATCTCTTTCGATTACCGATCAATGCAGCCAGCACTTATTGGAGAGCGGTTCACGTCTTACGAGAGCATGACAAACTGGCTCAATGAATGGATCAAGTCAAAAGAACTCGAATTTTTCGACAGAGCAGTCGTATGCTGCCTGAAAGATGGAGTAAGGTTGTAGCCTCCATAATATCAGGTATTATTTAATTGTTGGAGCGGCCGCCGTAGCCGAATGGGTTGGTGCGTGACTACCATTCGGAATTCACAGAGAGAACGTAGGTTCAAGTATCCGTGAAACACCAAAATTAAGAAAAACATTTTTCTAATAGCGGTCACCCCTCGGCAGGCAATAGCAAACCTCCGAGTGTATTTCTGCCATGAAAAAGCTCCTCATAAAAATATCTGCCGTTCAGAGTCGGCTTAAAACTGTAGGTCCCTCCATTTATGGAACAACATCAAGACGCACACCACAAATAGGACGACGAGCTCGGCCAAACACCTTGAAAGGGTATACGCACCAACTATATACCTATATATATATATATTTAATTGTTTGACGGAAACTTATTCCCATACCCAATATCAAAAACGAGAATTTGTTTGCCTTTTGAGGTGGTTATTTAACTACTAAATGCAAAAACTGTATAAATTACTGAGCACCAGAAAAAATTGCGCATGCCACATAATACAATTTTTTCTCAAATAAATGCAATTCACATGCAAGCGCATTTTCTTAATGTTACAGTTATGGCGTGTGGCAAATACTTTTAAGCAAATTTCACTGCCTCTAAATTGTATAATTTCAACATTTCCATGCACATAAAGCCAGATGAGCGCGCAAAGTGTCGGCAGGTTTAGAGAGAAAAATGATATGAATGCGAATGATATGCAAAGCAAGAATACTTTGAATTATAAATGCAAATGAAAAATAAACAACTTAGAAATATTAGTTTAAGAAAGGAAGTTAAATTTTCATACCCAATGTGTATGTATACTTCTAACGTACTCAATTTGGCTCAAGGGGTAGTAAAAAAAGAAAAAAATGTATAGATCAGCGCGGAGTTTCACTAAAAATAATTATTCCTCCTTTCAAAACCTTTCTACCATTGAGCATTGGGTGCAAGGCATTGAGCTGCATACACGCACTGATGTTGAGCTTTCCCACCGCACGGTATGCCCCTCCTCTACTTCCTTCAACACCTACACGGTCTCTTAGTTAATAAGACGCTGCCCGTTTACTGCACTGCAAGTCAACTGCTGTGTTGACCCTGCACAGCAACAGGTCAACATCTAAGCTTTGACCAGCGTCAACCAGTTGGTTTTTCGTTTACAAAATTCCACACTCCTCCCAAAGCATTTCGTTACTTGACGGACTGTAATTAAATTGCAGTGAACCAAGCAAAAAAGATGTTAGCAGTTGACAACAACAAACTAACAGGATTCCTATGGAAATTAGAAGACGGAGCAGAAAATTACTGCATTTTATTATAATTTGCATAAATTACTTTATGACCGCCATTAACGGAGCTAGCGTAGAAAATTCCCATAACTGAAGAGAAACAAGGGACGAGAAGAATGTAAAACAAAACAAATAATAGAATATTTTGCCTTCCCTTCGACAATTCTGATGTGAAAATTATGCATTCACAGCCAATGCCACGGAAAGATTTGCATTTACATTTATGGATTCATTTCCACCTACAAACGTACCCACATCTTTACATACATCCATCAGTATACATATTTACGTTTATGACACAAAAACTTTTCACGTGTAGCACTTTTGATTTCACATTTCCATTTGTTACTTAAATTTGCATTTGAGTTTAAGGTTCCTTTTTGACGTAATTTCTCAACTTGAACCCTGCTCCAATTCATTTCGTGTTAATCATACGACCTGGTGTTCCAGTTAGAGTTCCAACTGACATAGTTTTCATATGTATTAGGTAAATTTATATGGACATAATACAAAGCTGCCGTAGTCGAATGAGTTGGTGCGTGACTACGATTCGGAAGTGCTCAGGTTCTAGGCCCCGGGCAGGAAACACCATTTTATAGAAAAAGTTTTTTCTAATGCGGTTTCTTCTCAGCAGATAGTGCGAAACCTCCGTGTGTATTTTTATCTATTCCATCTACAATTCGGTTGCAATATTTTTTAAATTGAAACTTTTGGCTCCAACAAGTCGGCGGATGACGCTATTTATGGTACAGCCCGTGAAGCAATGGATTTATTGCGTCGTCGTTTCGGTGAGCAATTTAGCTCTTGTCTCGAACCAGTGGATTGGCCTCCAAGACCGTGTCTTCATCACCCCATTGGACTTTTATTTGCGGCCGCCGTAGCCGAATGGGTTGGTGCGTGACTACCATTCGCAATTCACAGAGAGAACGTGAAATCCCAAAATTAAGAAAACCATTATTCTAATAGCGGTCACCCCTCGACAAGCAATGGCAAACCTCCGAGTGTATTTCTGCCATGAAAAAGCGCCTCATAAAAATATTTACCACTCGGAGTCGGCTTGAAACTGTAGGTCTCTTCATTTGTGGAACAACATCAAGACGCACGCCACAAATAGGAGGAGAAGCTCGGTCAAACACCCAAAAAGGGTGTACGTACCAATTATATATATATATATATATGTAACGTCTAAATGTTTTGTGGATAAACCAACCTCGATTGAGGCAGTGGAAGCCAATATTCAGCCAACTCAAGTTGTTCACGAAATACCGATCGAAGTCCTCCAGTGAGGAATTCAAAATTGGTGCTTAGGGATGACCGAGTGACGGCGCAGTTGCTGCCAATAGCCACCATTTGAGAGGGATTATCTTTAAAAAATAAATATCTTGAATGGTTCTACAAAAATATAATAAAGATTGTCCAAACAGTTTGAATTTTCTTTGTTTTATTTCAATTTAAGTTCCGATGCCTCTCAATCGATCACCCTTTACATACATGCGCGCAAACTGAACTCAATTCAACACACGACCTGGTTGTGAATGGCTTGACTTGACTAACTGAAGCAACTTCGAAAAAGAGGCAGGCAGCCATCTAAGTTATGCGGGCTCAGTGGGATCTAATTAATTTTAACCAATATTTCATTTCTTCATAGCATTGCACTTGGACTCTTTTTTCTGTTTTTTTTTTTTTTGTTTTTTGTAATTTTTAAGTCAACTCTTCTACAGCTCATTAATTTTATTGCCAGCCACACACAAATGCTCCAATTTTTCTCGCGCAGGCTTTTTAAAAAATACGAAAAATTTTAAACGCAAATCGGTTTGTATGCCACAAATTGCATTAAGTTTTCAAATCAAGGCGAAAAAAAGCATCCGCACAATTTTCCCCAAATTTAAAACTCATTTCACTGCTGACAGCGATTTATTGCAGTTTTAACTTAAACAAAATATTCAACACCGAACTCAACACTGAGTATTTTTCATTGTTGTGGCATAGAAGATGAAAAGAGGGTCGAAAAAAAGCCGAGAGATGTGAAAACCAAAGATTGGAAAATCCTCAGGCAGCACCAAGGGAAGTGAAGCGCAGCGCTATAGGCAAATGCACTGCGTTGAGACAAATTGAAGCTGTTGAAAACAAACAAACCAAAAAACGCATGCGTTTAACAAATTTTCTCAACTAAACGCACCACAATTGCCAGAATAAGTAATTTGTTAGTTGTTGTACTAGCTGTTGTTTATAGTCCAGACAGTTTAATATGTTGCTTTTGCTCAACTCCACTCCACTCACTTTGAAAACCAGCACACATTTTTGTGAAATATTCCATGTGTACGCAAACGACAGCGAACACAATCCTGTCCTTGCCAGCGCATGGCCACTGGGTTTATGCAATCAAATATGCGCACAAAGTGGCACATTTATGTACAAAGAGTACGACTACCAAACTAGACTTCAGCAAAAACAGATTTTATCTGTGAGTTATGTTGTTGTCCGGCTGCAAGAGAAATCAGTGCAAAACTATTATTTGATATAAATTTTTTGGCAACATCTGCTGGCGACAAATGAACAAACAAAAGTAAAAGTACTAGTTTAATGGGGTGAGTAAATGTATGTGTGTGCGTATGTGTGAAGAACCACACATCCTACAAGTCGAGCTCTGCTGACCGACATACCGTTATTATGTGCAAGCCATAGACTTTATAGACAAACAGACTCATGGACTCAACCAACAAATGCTGAGTAAGTAGACTAAATAAGTATAAATTCGTTGCATAAGTGCATACCAGAAGTAAAGAACATACATACATACATACATACATACGTGAATGGCAAAATGCCACATTGCACACAAAAAAAAAGAACAAAAAACAAGCATTGCAATGTCCTACGTCACACTCTGAGCGCACTTATAACAGTCAAACAGAGAAGTGCTTAACTGGTTGGCACCCGCAAAGAGACCACAACTCAGGCGAATAATGGCAAAATACGAGCATATATGCACGATACTGAATGTATGTGTGTGTGCGTGTGTGTATGTAAATTCATATAAGGGTCTGTATGCAAGTACCTGTTTACGGCCAGCAGGACTATCTCCACTTGAGGCTACCCCAAAAGATTTATGCTGTCGTTTTGCCATTTTGCCAAATTCCACCAAATGGACTTTACAAAGGACATGTGCGCTTAACATACACATACATACTTACATATACACACACATGTGTGCTCACGTGTTTCTTTGTATCCATACAAATTTTCATACATCAGCTTGTGTGGATTTTTGAACCCAATAAGCGCCCAAATAAAACTTGTTTCACTTTAATTTTGCTTATCATATCATCAGACCCAACAAGTGCGGGCGCCTTTGACATTTCGTCTCCGGTCTGTAGTTCTGAAAGGACAAAATTCATGAAAATTAATTGAAATACTAAAAATCTCAAGCTAATATCCCTAGGGGGGAAAACACTTTAGAGTAACAGAAAGGGCTAAATATCTAGGCCTTGTACAGGATAGGAAGCTAAGTTGGTACCTCGCAGTGGCGGATCGAGTACGCAAAGCTATGACGGCGCTGTACTCCTGCGGAAGGAGAAATAAGGGGAGTTGGTACCCAGAATGTTACATTAGCTCTAGACAGCAGTGCTTAGGCCAATACTTTACTATTGTATTTGTTGTATGGTAGCATGAGCTTGAAAAGGGAGTGAACATCAAAAGAGTTGACAAGGTTCAAAGACTCACATCTATTCTTATAACCGGTGCTATGTCAACCACATCATCAAAAGCATTATATGCGACATTAAACTCCCTTCCGGTAGATCCGCAGGGAAGATAGATCGCGCGCAGTGCATCAAAAAGGCCGAACACTTTAAGTAAGTAGTCAAACTCGGACTACGGTCACGGTAAAAACCTGGCTGGCATTTTGGCGCTTCCCGGACTGGTGAACTATGCACTCCCCCTTACACTTACCATTACAACGTTTCGACGCTCCAAGTCCATCCATGTATACACAAATGGCTCAAAGCTCGTGGGTAGCGTGGATGGAGGTGTATATTCCGAACATCTGGGGAGCTCTTTAAGCTTTCGGCTCCCAAGTGTGGTAAAAGTGCAAGGGAAATTTACTAATTGCTGACTTAATATTTCGAGAATGTTTGTTAACCGCAATCGTTTTTCCCAAATGTCTGAAGTGACAGGCAGGAAAAGAAGTGAGCGTCCTCGGGTGGTTCGAACCAGTGCAGCCCTAAACGCCGTTCGAGAATGAATTCGCAAAAATTTCCTTAGCAGGCAGAAAATCATGTCCAGGGAAATTAATGTATCGACCACATCCATGTCAAGACTAATAAGAGATGATCTCCATATGAAAGCCTCCGCCACTCAACTGGTCATCTTTTGACAACGCGGCGCTTGAAGAAAATCATACTCGACAGATACAAGCAGCTTCTTCGGTGACACGTGATCAACGGCCATGAAATAGGTATGAAAAAATGTACACTGTCGAAGAAGTTTTTAATAAGCAAAACGACAAAATCTACGCCAAAACTTCTAAAGGCGTAAAAAATCTTATTCCAAGGGTTCAAGACCTCACAGAAATTTAAAGAGAGTCTCAAACAATCTTCGTTTCGACCAGCAACGTCAATATCCATGGAAACCGTGCTTGTTGAAATGCAATTTAAGGTATTTTCATAAAGAAAAACCAACGCGAAAATTAATTATTTATGTTTGACTAAAAATTATATAGGACGTATGCAGATTCCTGCTGCATACACGAAAAAAAGTTTTTTTGTCATCCTGTATCGGTTACTGTTCGTTTTGCTTTAATTATTATCGAATTTAATTACTCTTCAATCATTATTTATGCTTTAAAATATATTAGGATTTGTCTGCAAGTCTGTTAAGCGTTCAATAGAGTTAATTATAGCCAATTTGCTTATTACTTATGTTTCTATAGCCAGTAAGTATGCAATTCTCAGTAATGAGTTGCGCTGTTTGCTAATTGCTTCACTCGCCTAACAACAATCTGCGCCTGCCTTATGAAATGGTAGGTGTATTGAAAGGGTACACAGTATATACATACATACATCCATACTTTACTTTCCAAGATTACATTTCCGCATTATCTACAAACCACATCATAAACCGCAAATTCATTAGTCTGCCCTGATATATCCAACTCTTATATCAAGCATACATATGAAAGAAATTCATTGCTGACTTGATGTGTGCCTGTTAGCCATAAGGGCTCATCTGTGCTCAATATCTGCAGGCTACAAAAGGGTAACCAATTTCAATTACTCACCGCTCTCTCTCAATCTCCACTCTACAACTCGACCAACCTATTCCCCTTAGTCAGCTAATCATTATTCATTCTTCCTGCTATTTGCGAGAGAGAGAGAGCTGCTCACTTAAAATATTCCATACATTTTTAACACTATAAAACAGGCGTGTTTAACGGAATCTAATATATTTATATACATGTTTTACAAGTATGCACACATTACAAGTATATATTTTACAAGCACGAGTATATAAATCAAAGTGTTTGGCTGTTTGTTGTAAGAGGCGTGCTATCCCTCACAGAAAACTTCGATATATACGAGTACTCATTGGGTCAATTCAATTTTTTTGTTTATTTTGTTTTTACATAATGAGACAGGCGCTGGTTGAGTTCAACAAAAAAATGTTCATGGGAAGATTTGTAATCGCAACCCTAGGAGCTTCAAAGATTAGGAAACAAGTCAGTAGGGGAACACCTCATAGCGGTGTGCTCTTTTCTCTCCTCTGGGTGCTGGCAATAAACTTCTTTCTAAAAAGTCTAGAGGACAGAGAACATCATATACTAGCATATGCGGATGATGTTGCTATTGCAGTAAGAGGGAAATTTCTCAATACACTTTTAGAAATTATGCAAGATGATGTGCTAGGTGGTACGGCACTTTCGTGATGAAGTCCGCAAATGGTAGTCCGATGGTGCAAAGTCAGGGCTATATGGTGGATGCATCAAAACTTCCCAGCCAAGCTCTCCCAGTTTTTGCGGAGTCATCAAAGATGTGTGTGGCCTAGCGTTGTCCTGATGGAAGACGACGCCCTTTCTGCTAATCAGTTCTAATCGTTTTTTTTCGATTGCTTGCTTCAATTTCATCAGTTGTTGACAGTAAAGTGTAGAATCAATCGTTCGAGCAGGCTGGAGCAGCTCATAGTGGATGATTCCTTTCCAATCCCACCAAACACACAGCATAATCTTTCGAGGCGTCAATCCTGGCTTTGCGACCATTTGTTGAGCTTCACCACCCTTGCACCATGATCTTTTTCACACATTATTGTCGTATTTGATCCACTTTTCGTCTCCTGTTACCATTCGCTTCAGAAATGGTTCGATTTCATTTCGTTTCAGCAAAGAATCGCAGATGTTAATTCGGTCCATTAAATTTTTCACAGACAGTTAATGTGGTACCCAAACATCGAGCTTCTTTTTGTAACCAGCCTTTTTTAAATGGTTCAAAACCGTTTGATGATGAATATTTAGTGCTTTGGCGATGTCTTGGCAGCTTATGTGACGGTCTTGGTCAATCTTTTCCATAATTTCATCGACTTTTTCAACGATAGGACGACCAGAGCGAGGTGCATCTTTCACATCGAAATTTCCAGAACGGAAGCGAGCGAACCATTGTTGTGCTACACGAACTGATACAGCATCGTCTCCGAAAACTTCACGAATTTCATTGGTGGCTTGCATGGCATACTTCCCTTTTTTATACAAAAATTTCAAAATATAGCGAATTTCTTCATTATTTTCACTCATTTTCGAACTTTTTTTCAACTTCTCCGAATTTAATTTTTTTTGGTTAAATGAAGCTTAAAATGTCACCTTTCTCACACAATATGATATGGCACAATGTGATTGGTAGCACTGGAGATAGATGACTCCAACGACATCTATTGACAAAATACGAAAAGACTTTTTCGACTACCCAATATATTTTTGAAATATCGAAAAAAAACAAAAACTCGATTTTTTGAAATTTCTAGAGAGTCCGCTTAAAAGAAATTGATCTACTCAGAACGAACCATAGAGAGCACTCGTCTCGCATAGAGATGAATCGACGCATTTTGGCAACACTTAACAATTTCTATAAAAATTATCTCTAATAGTAACTTGCCAGTAACTTACATAATTCCGATAACTCGCGCTCAAAGAGAAAAATATCAAAAGAAGTATATCAACGCAAAACCAGTAACAATTTGCAAGTTTTGCGAACAGCTGATTAAACTGTTGGCAGGAAAAACACAAAATTTTAAATTATTTTCATTAAATTAAATTTAAATTAAAAAAAAACAGTAAAGCAAATAAAATGCAAAATAGCGAGCTTAGCTTCACATAATTTAATTTTTTCCACAAAAGTTTGAAAAGTTTGTATTTCATCATCGCTTCCACATAAAAAGCATTCCATTATCAATCGTATTGTTGTGGCAAACACAGCTTTCTTCATATTTGCCTTGCTTCTATGTTTATGCGTGTATGTACATATATACAGGGTTGGCCATATTAAACTGACCCATTGAGTAACCCTATAACTTTTTACTGTAATTTCAGATCAGCTAATGACATACCGCGTTGGAAGCGTCAGTCGAAGGAGATTTATACCATGAAACAGTACACCCCAATAGAATGCGCTGAAATTGTTCAGCTGTACATTCAAAATTCCTTCTCGATTGTAAAAACGCAACGTGCGTGGAGAAAAAAAAATAAAGTGAAAAGTGCGCCGTCAAAGAACGCAATCAAGCAAATGCACAAAAGATTTTTGTCTTCCGGCACCGTGGCTAATACCCGACGTCCAAATAAAAAGCGGCCAAGACGATCTAACGAAAATATCGCGGCCGTACGAGCCAGTATCGAGTCATCGCCGCGAACGTCAGGTAATCGTCGTTCTGCTCAGTTGGACATCCCTCGGACCACTCTACGACGTATCATTCGTTTGGATTTGGGGATATTCCCGTACAAAATACAACTAAATCAACAACTGTTGCCGGCCGATAAGCCTCGTCGCTTGGAATATGCCAATTTTGTCGTCCGAATGGCCCAAACTGATGAGGATTTTTGGCATCAAATCATTATGAGTGATGAGGCCCATTTCTCCTTGAACGGAACCGTAAATAAGCAAAATTGCCGTTTCTACGCCACTGAAAACCCTCAAATTATTGAAGAGGTACCTCTCCACGACCAAAAAGTTACAGTCTGGTGTGGCATTTGCGCTGATATGGTCATTGGGCCGTTCTTCTTTGAAAATGGTCAACACCAACCATTGACGGTCAATCAAGAGCGTTATCGGGCCATGATAACCGATTTTGTGATGCCGATTGTTCGTGAAAATGGTATGGAGCACTTCTGGTTTCAGCAAGATGGCGCACCACCACACACAGCACGAGACACCGTCAACTTATTGAAGACTTTGTTCCCTGGCCGTTTGATATCAAAAAGCGGCGATTTTGACTGGCCGCCACGATCACCGGATTTGACGCCACCGGACTTTTTTCTTTGGGGCTATTTGAAATCTAAGGTTTACGTCAACAAGCCAAAGACACTAGGCGCACTTAAGGCCAATATCCGACGGGAAATAGCCGCCATATCGGCCGAGACGCTGGCCAAAATTATGGAAAACGCCGAAAAACGGGCACATTACGCTATACGAGCTAAGGGCGACCACTTGCGCGATATCATATTCAAAAAGTGATGTAAACGAATCTCCTTGAACTAAATTAAATGTTTTTCACAATGAAACACAAAAAAATGTTTCTTTTTCCATATTTTTTTAATAATCACATGGGTCAGTTTAATATGGCCAACCCTGTACTTATGTAGGTATATATAATACTTATATACATACATAGCCAAATTAGTTAATAACGAAGAAGTACAAGCATAAAACAGAAAAGATACCTTGAATGCTCTCGATTTACTGCAGCAACGGTGACTTGAGGCTGTGGTTCAGTAGTGCATTCCTCTACATCATTGCCGATTCCATTTAATATGAGACTTCAAATTAATTCTATACATTTCATCTAAAATTTAGTTACTTCCATTCTCCATATTAATCACAATTTTTATTCAAATTTAGAACTTTGATTCAATTCGCAAATTTTAATTCATGTTTATTTTTACTTTGCAATCAAGTTTTTTTCTCACTTGCAAGCTCTTACAAGTAAAAATCTATCCAATAAGAACTTATAACTTCCCCTCAAAACTAAATGTCATTTTTTTCTCTCACTTCCCCAACTTTGCAAGTTTTTGAGATACAGGAACACCAAAGCTTGATAATTTGTAACAATGGTGAATTGAGCAATGCTCGCATCTCTTTTCGATAATCTATACTATAAAGGTGAATGTCTGTATGTTGTCCGCGCATCACTACGAAACGACAACACCAAATGACGTAAAATTTTTTATACATTCATATTTTCACCCAATGAAGGTTATAGGCATGTTTTTATGATAGATAGGCATGTTTTTGGGATAGAAAAATTTTTTTTTTCAATTTTCGACGAAAAGGTCGCATAGTAGGTACAACTCTTTAGCTTTAAAACCCATTTTTTAAATTATTGTACGATTTTTTAAAAAAAAGTTATGACATTTTGAAATTAACAGTTTCAGTTACGCCAATAGACGCTATACCCAACGTATACGTAACTGAAACTGTTAATTTCAAAATGTCATAACTTTTTTTTTTTAAATCGTACAATAATTTTAAAAAATGGGTTTTAAAGCTAAAGAGTTGTACCTACTATGCGACCTTTTCGTCGAAAATTGAAAAAAAAAATTTCCTTTTAGGATTCATTTACCAAAAATCCTGACGTGATGGAGCATTTTGAAGGTCAGATTCGTTTTCAGCGCATAAAAAACTACAAGAAACAAGTACAGCCATTCTAGAAACTCACTCTCGCAGGACTGTGTAATCGAATATTTGCTTAAATTTAATCTAAAAAATCTTAGTTTTTCCTATTTGTCACTATTTATAGCTCACTCTAGACTTCATAATACGCATAAGCTGTTCAACTATGACCCAAATGCAAAGTTCAAAAATGATTTGAGATAGAAAATTAATAAAAATAATTTTGCTTGATATTTTTCAGATTGGTTGTTTTGATTTTATTCAACGAGGCATAGCAACGGGTATTGTAATATTAAGGTTATTAATAAAAATTTATTTTCTATGAAATTATTGTTTGTAATTCTTGTATATACATATCCTAAATCCATCAAAACTACTCAAACGCGAGCGGGGCCGCGGGTTAAAGCTAGTCAAAACTTAATATGAACGAGTTCAAATTAAAGTGTTCGTAATTTTAGTTTAAAGAAAGTATTTAAAATTGCAACATTACTTTTGATCAAGAATAACCTTAAAAGCTCAGCTATATTAAAGTACGATTTCCACACCTTAACTGTATGCTTGAGAATACCAACACTGGTATGTGTGTCAAAGGCATAGCTTTACGATTGGCGAGGTCATGGCCAACTACTCTACTTTGACTACGTATATAGGTATATGTGTGTAAAAATGTACATATGTTTATTTATGGCGTAACTACAAATGCCGGTATTTCAGGGCTTAAATGAATACGGTTTTCAATGACTTTCGAAAGAAGGAAGAATTTTAATTGGTGCTTGCGCATTCAAATGTATGCCAATCCAAATTGAAATGAATTGGCGAAAATAAGCTCACTTTAACATGGCCATAAAAACATATGATATGCAACTAAAGCTTGTTGCCGTTCAACAATCAAAATCTGCATGGACATGTGCACAGACAAAAAAAGATGGCCAAAAGCGTATGAAAAACGAGATAAATATTTTCTCTTAATTTTTTAATTTATTATTTTTTTAATTCTTTTTTTTTCTTTTAAGAGTTTAAGTAAATCACATTGTAAGCGTTTTTTTTAATGTTTAACATTTTTTTTTGTTTTTTTTTTATTTTTTTAAGGGTTTAAGGGGGGAGCCTGGTTTATAAGGTCAAAAAAATCATTTTTTTTCATTTTAAGCGATTTCTAATACATTTCAGAATATTCACACAAAGTTACAGAGCCTAATTCTTAATATTTCCGTAGATACAAAGCCATTTTCATTTTTATGATTTCTTTGAATTGGCGTACATGAATGAAAAAAAACTAATGAACCTTTTGAAATGAATCATAGCTTGTTCCCTTCAGTATTAAATTCTCTTCTATTTGAACTAACAAAATAGATGAAAAAAAAAATTTCAAGATTTTTATACCAAGTTGAAGTGAATTTTTTTTTATAGAAAGGCATTTTTTTCTTTATAATAAAACCTCCAAAAAGTTGAAATTTTGGAATTTCTCTCAGTTTTCTCAGTTCATCTAGAATAAAAAATCATGATAATTAGAAATCCATTTGAATTTTTTGCTTTAGATAATAATTACGAGCTGTATCTTATACGCCATTTGGAAACTCCAGCGTTGCAGCGCTCTACTAATTTCTATGTTAAACATTTTTTTTTCAACTTATTTTAACCAGTACAAAAATTTTTTATACTTTTTTAATATTCATTAAAAGATAAAAAAAACTTTGCAGTGCTAAATTAATTTTTTCCTTAAAAAAACAATCGCAAAGAGATGCAATTTTTAGACCTCATAAACCAGGCTCCCCCCTTAAATAGATTAAGCTGTAAGCATTTTTTTTTTTTTAATTTTTAACATTTTTGTTTTGGTTTTTTACTTTTTTTTTAAAGGTTTAAATAAACCAAGCTGTAAACATTTTTTTTTTTTATTTAAAAAATTTTTTTTTTTAATTTATTTTATTTTTTTTTAAGGGTTTAAATAAGCATTTTTTTAATTTTTAAAATTTTTTTGGTTTTTGTTTTTTATACCAAATTTACGGAAAAGTGAACTTTTCCATGGGAATTCAATGGCCATTTTCAAAGCACTGTAGGCACAAGCAAATTTAAATAAAAAATTAAAATAACTAAAAATATACCATTCTAATAGACATATTTACTTAAAGTGAGCTTCCTAATAAAAATCATCTGTCATATGGAGGCGGTATACAACTGTAGGTCCCTCCATTTGTAGAAAAACATTAAGAGATGCACACCAAAAATAGGTGGATGAGCTCAGGCAAACACCCGAAAAATGTGTAAGAGCCAATTATATTAGTTGGGAGAAAAATAAATCCATTATTTTTGTGAAAAATTCTAAACTTTATTTAAGATGTTTCGGGTTATCCGATTTGAGTCAAAAAATGTATTGCCCTTTTAAAGATAGCTTCATAATGACTCTCTCATAGAAATCGTGGTTCTTATTAGCGAAAAACTCTCTTTCTTTCTCTTAGCGTCACAGTCTGTGGTGGAATAGCTTCATCAACAAACCTCCTCCAATTCAGTCTCTCTCTTGCCCCATTTCCCGTTCATCGCTTTTAAATCTGCTTCGACGTCATCAAGCCATCCTTTTCTTGGTCGGCCTCTCTTTTTTCCTCCAATTGGACGCAAAGTAAACAGCCTTTTTTGGATTCTTTCATTGGGATTTTTAAGATGTGGTCAATCCATCTAGTCCGCTGCGCTTTAATAAAACGTATTACATTTTCACCACCAAAAAGGTTTTCAATTTCGTTGTTGTAACGGATGAGATACGTGCCGTTTTCAAGCCGGCTGGGACCGTAGATTTTTTTCCTAAGGGGTTATATACCTTGTGGGCCCAAAAAATGGACGATTGTCATATTTTTTTTACATATATTTTAGAACTTTTATTCAAATTCAAATGAGGCATATATCATACTGAAGGGTAAGTCTTATATTTTTAAGATGATGTACTTTTAGAAACTTTTTCGTTTTTTAGTCCAACACATATACCTTGTATACCCCTTAAGTGGGGAGCCTGGTTTATGCGGTCTAAAAATTGCATCTCTTTGCGATTTTTTTTTTTTAAGGAAAAAATTAATTTAGCACTGCAAAGTTTTTTCTATCTTTTAATGAACATTTAAAAAGTATAAAAAATTTGTGTACTGGTTAAAATAAGTTGAAAAAAATGTTTAACATAGAAATTAGTAGAGCGCTGCTACGCTGGAGTTTCCAACTGGCGTACAAGATACAGCTCGTAATTATTATCTAAAGCAAAAAATTCAAATGGATTTCTAATTATCATGATTTTTTATTCTAGATGAACTAAGAAAACTGAGAGAAATTCCGAAATTTCAACTTTTTGGAGGTTTTAAAGAATAAAATGCCTTTCTATGAAAAAAAAATCACTTCAACTTGGTATAAAAATCTTGAAAATTTTTTTTTAATCTATTTTGTTAGTTCAAATAGAAGAGAATTTAATACTGAAGGGAACAAGCTATGATTCATTTCAAAAGGTTCATTAGTTTTTTTTCATTCATGTACGCCAATTCAAAGAAATCATAAAAATGAAAAGTCGAGAAAAGAAGATAAAGTGTGTACTATAGCTGTCCGGTCACAGCGTAACTACCTAACGCTCGCCTACCTTTGGCTTTGTATCTAGGGAAATATTGAGAATTAGGCTCTGTAACTTTGTGTGAATATTCTGAAATATATTAGGAATCGCTTAAAACGAAAAAAAAAAATGATTTTTTTACCTTATAAACCAGGCTCACCCCTTAAGCAACAAACTCTAGTAATCGATTTTCACAATCTTCTCTTGATACCAATTTCTTATCACTCGGGAAGTTTTGCAATGAGGGAAAAAAGTGGTAATCGCTTGGAGGCAGGTCCAGACTATATGGTGCATTAAAACTTCGCAATGAAGCTCCGAGTCGCTACCGACGTGTGTGACCTTGCGTTACCCTGTTGGAGTGCAAAACCTCTTCTGTTAGCCAATTCTACCCATTTGTGGTGAATCGCTAGCTTCAAACGGGGCAGTTGTTGACAGTACAGATCTGAATTTAGTGTTTGGCCATGCGAAAGCAACTCATAATTATTGATTCCTTTCAAGTTCCTTTCAAATACACAGCAGAATCTTCCTGGCCATTAGTCCTGGTTTGACCCCCGATTGAGCTGCTTCATCACGCTTTGAGCACTTACGTTTTCACACAATAGTGTCGTATGTAACCCATTTTTATCTTCATCTTAAGAAATGGGTCGATTTCATTTCGTTTGGTCAAGGCTTCGTAGATGGAAATTCGATCTCTCAAGTTTTTTCGTGTTAGCTTCTTTGTTCGAGCTTTTTTTTGAATCCAGCTTTGCGCTATGGCTTAAAACTGTTTAGCTCCTCCTATTGTTCGAAGATTTTTCTCTTCACCCGTAGCGTTATATTCTTTATTTACCATCCGGCCTTTTGAATGCCGACACTCCTTTTAAAAAAGCCTTTTAAATGATAAATCTGGACTGGGCACCAAATTTCTTTAGATCGAACTGCAAACCTCCTTTTGTTCTATACGAATGAAAAATTTCCTGATACATATTTCACAGGGTATATCTACTTGCACGCTTCCAACATTTTCGGCATTGAACGCCAAATCCCAACATTTACATTTTGCCATTTATGGCATTTAAACGTTGTCATAATAATTAACTATTTTATGTGTACTGGCATTGCTCAGCAGTTAAGTGCACTCGACAACTCCCTTGGCAGTTGGAAAATGTAAAACTGCATAAGGAAATTGAATGCCTTGCATGCATTAAAAAAAATGAGAAACCAAAAAATTGCAAATTCTTAATGGCTGTTATTATTTCGAACTTGCAAACAGCGTACAGCGCCAAATGCACAGCAGACGTGCCCAGAACCTAAACCCATTAGCGAATATGACGGCCAAAAACGAAAGCACAGCCAATACATGCATGCAAGAACATATGCACATACCGCAGTACAAACAGAAATAAAAGCGCAAGGAAATTATTCGGACGTTTATGACCGTTCAATCTAGTGCTTGGGTGCGCCAATTGTGGGTGTGGCATGACCTCTCGCACAGTGTGCAATGCGTGGGTAAAGTGCAATTGAAGGAGTATACAAATGATTTTGAAAAATTGAACTGGAAGTTCTTTTATCGGCACAAATTTAATATTCAATGGTGAGATGATAACATTTTTTTCTACAATGGTATTTTTGCCTTTGGCATGACATGGAAATGTGGCGCATGACATTGAAAATGCGTTAAGTCATTTGATTGATTTTCCTTTGAATTTTGGTGCTGAGAGCAGTAAGCGAGGCGAAAGATACCATTAGAATATTTCAATAGTGGAAAAGTGATATGAAGTGTTTTGGGCTGAAGAGGTTTAAGGGGTAATACCATCACAAATATTTTTTTTAGAATACGTAGAAAATACATAAATTGCAAAAACAAAAAACAATTTAATGCACCAAAAATAATTGGCGTTGCGTGAGAAGTTTTCCCGGAACTCTCCTCATAGAGGGCGTGATAATTGCGTTGAAGGAAGTAAATGAAGACTTTCGAAAACTTGATAAATTACCTACAGCATCACTTGACCGTTTCTGAAAAAAAATAAAATATACCGAAAAAAGCACTTGCAAAAAATAGAAATAAGAGGAAATAATTAACCGATTGAGCCATTTGATCTTTAATCTAGAATAAAAATACGTTTAAACAAAAAATTAATACAAGTGAAATAGAGACTTTAGGTACAAAAACTGCTTTCAAAGGTTTTACTCGGATTTGGTTGAAGGCTCGCAGTATATAAAGGGTTTTCAATTAAGAGGTGTTATTTTGATATTCAAAGAAAAATTCTATTTTTTAATATAAATGATCGAATGTTTATTTCATTGCAAAGAGGAAGGTATACCGTTAGTAGTGGAAAATAACATCAGGCAAATGACCATCACGACCACGCTTACAGGACAATATCCTTTTCGAGAAATTTTCCATAACCGAATTGCAAAGTGGCTACCCTATGTCTTCGTTAATCTCACGAATTCCATCGTTGAGGTCTTGAATCGACCCTGGGCTATTGGCGTAGACCTTCTCTTTCACGTGGCCCCAAAGAAAAAAGTCACAAGGTGTTAAATCACGCGATTTCGGAGGCCAATTGCTGTCACCTCTTCGAGAGATAACACGGTCCGGAAACTTTTCCCGTAAAAGATCAATGGTTTCGTTGCTTGACACGTAGGGCCGTCTGGTTGAAAATAAACATAGACCAGATCAATACCATCCAATTCCGGCCATAAAAAATCGTTAGTCATCTCTCGATAGCGCAATCCATTTATTCATAACATCTGTTATTGGAAAACCCTTATAAGTAATATTAGTTTGGGGCAAAAGAAATCCATTATTTTCTCGGTAGATGGCAGTAGTGATGGATATCTCGCAAAGTATCGATCAAAGTATTTAAAGTTTATGGCCGTTGTCAAGGTGACATTTCACACTAAAAAAATTATTTCGCTGTTTTTTGTTTGTGCCATTCAGTTGTGGCTTACAGGGTGTTAACAATGGAACAAAGAGAAAATTCGACATATTTTACAGGTTTTCATTGATAAAGGCGAAAATGCAGGCTAGGCCGCTGAAATTGTGAACGGTATTTATGGTGCCGATACAGTAACAGCTAATTATGTGCAATTTTAGTTTTGTCGATTCCGTTAATTTTTGATGTGAAAGAAAATGTTGATAAAATCTCAGAAATAATGGAGCATCGTCCAGGAGCTAAGTATCGACCATAAAAGAGTCTTAAGGGGGGACCCTCATTTAGACGGTCGAAAAATGCATCATTTTTGGGAATTTTTTTCTCAGGTAAAATAACTTCAAACGTTTTGTAATTCATAAAGTACTTTAATAAATGTCTTGACTGTCTACAAAAATTTTCGGAGAAGAAAAAAAACATTTTAAGTATGGAAATATACACCTCGTCCATGGCACCTATCTGCGTACATTCTAGCGCTCTGAATTTTTTTCTGAAATAAAAAAACCAAATTTTTTTTAAAACTTTAGGATAATACCTTCGATGTGACATTTTGATTTAAAAAAAAATGTCGAAATTGATATTTTTTACCCAGTTTTATGTTAAAAGTGATTTTTCATGCATAAAAACTGACTTTAAAATTACAAAAAAATATGAAAATCTTTTTTTTAAAAAAAACACTTAATGTCACATTGAAAACAATTTAATTATCTTTAAAATGAGCTATTGTAAAGCCTGATTGGTTCAATACAGCGTTCTCAATTGTGTACACAAAATCGAAAAATGATGTTTCGAGAAAAAAGCGTTTAAAGTTTTGGATACAGGCGATCAGGCCACCCGTCGCGTCCTGTTAAAAATTTTGTCACTCCTTCAAAAATACAGATATCGACTTGAAATTTTGAAAGTATATTCTTAAATAGTTGTAGAATAGATTAAAATTATTTCCAAAAAATCGATTTTTTTGACCCGATAAATGAGGGTCCCCCCTTAAACCATTTGCGGAAAAATATTATGCGAAAATAATGAACTTTTTTTCCTCAGACTAATCTTATACCAGAAAAGGCCTACTTTGTGCATGAATTTAATGCAAAGATGAGTGGTAGAGGGACGTGCGAGTAAATGACAATTTTGATTTCCCACACATGTACCTGTTTATAAATAATTTGAATAGTAAGAGCCAAGCCTATTCTTATAATTTTTATAGAAATATTTCTAATTTACTGAAGTACTGAGGCACATGGTCTTGATTTCAACCCATCTCTTTTAGCAAATTAACTAAATTATTTATTTACTTAGTCGTCACTGGCATGGCGAAAGAGTGAGCCACTGCTTACAGGCCACGTTTAACGGGCACATCTCAACGCTGAACCATTGAATTTGCTCCAGCCAAGTACTCATCGTCGGGGGCTTAAGCATTTAGAGTTTTACAATTTTAGACCAGATGGGCATCCAGTAGCATCTGTACTTTATATATTTACGAGGTGTGTTCAAAAATTATCGCGAATTTTGAATTTTCGCAGATTACGTATATTCGAATTTCAATTTTTTGTGGTGATATGTTGGTACTCATGTCTCTCACTCATGCCGACGAGTTCGGCCATTTCTAATGCTCAGTTAATTCCTGACAGCTGCTTCACTTGCACGTGTTTCGGCTCATCTTCGATTTTTACCTATTGAAAAAGAACCTGTATCAAATTTTGTGTGAAAATGTTGACTGTGTCATACGGAGAAGGTACTTTGGACCAAAGCAATGTTTATCGGTGGTACAAAATGTTCTCAGAAGGCCGAGGAGATGTGAACGACGAAAAGCGTGACGGACGCCCGAGCACTTCAACAACAGACGAAAAAAATGATGAAGTGAAGAAAATAGTATTGGCCAATCGTCGAATCACCGTTTGAGAAGTTGCTGAGGACCTAGACATATCGATTGGCTCTTACCATTCGATTTTTTCAAATGATTTGGGCATGAGGTGGGTCGCCGCAAAATTCGTAGCAAAACTGCTCAATTTCGACCAAAATCAACATCGCATGAACGTTGCTAATGAGATGTTGGACTCTGTCCGCGACAACCCAAATTTGCTCCAGAGGGTCATAACTGGTGACGAATCGTGGGTTTATGGTTATGACGTGGAAACCGAAGCTCGATCAGCTCAATGGAAGCTGCCGCACGAACCAAGACCGAAAAAAGCGCGCCAAGTTCGGTCGAATATAAAAGTTTTGCTTACCATTTTCTTCGATTGTATGGGCGTTGTGCATCATGAATTCTTGCCACAGGGTAAAACGGTCAATAAGGAATATTACCTGCAAGTTATGCGCAATTTGCGCGAAGCAATCCGCCAGAAACGCCCGGATTTGTGGAAGAACAAAAATTGGCTCTTGCATTACGATAACGCCCCTGCTCACACATCGTTGCTTGTACGCGACTTTTTGTCCTAAAACAACCCGCTACTGATGCCACAGCCACCGTATTCCCCAGATCGGACGCCCTGTGACCTTTTCTTGTTCCCGAAACTGAAGAGGCCCATGAAAGGACGACGCTACGCTACGATTGACGAGCTAAAGACGGCATCGAAGGAGGAGCTGAACAAGATAAAAAAATGATTTTTTGAAGTGCTTCGAAGATTGGAAAAAACGTTGGCACAAGTGAATAACATCTCTCCTCCATCCCTTATAACGGAAATCAGTGTTCTAAGTCTATGCTTATTCCGGCTTAGCAGAGCTTCTGTGCGTTTAGCATTGAGAGTCAGCCACCATTGACGGGCGATTCTGCAGGTGGTTTCATTACACCATCTTGCGTTCGCTGCTCTTACAATTTCCTCAAAAATAAGAATTCAATCTGTTTTGAAAACTTAGCCGTCATTATGATTATTAGGCCAAAATGCACTACGACTTCTGATGTGGTCTATTGTGCTTGACTATAAACACACAATTGGAGGCTTCTAATGAATTTAAGTACCCCTTCAGGCTTTTTGTTGCATACCACCAAAGGATTTAGAGTTCCACCACCAAGGTGTACGAGCCTTCGTCTTACGAGAGCTACACAGTCGCAGAAAATGAGCTCTGGAATTGTATCGTCCAGTTTGGAAAAACAGCTGATGCTCGTTTCTATTAATTCTAAATTCCTGAAATGATAATTGAGACTACAATATCCCGTATATTCAGTGAGCGTTCGTAAACCCACTCTATGCAGGCTTCGATTAAATTAGATTAGATTAGGTTAATGGGGATTTGGACAAGTCTAGGCACTCAGTCAGGAAGACCATTGTACTGCACCCGAATATATTACAGTGGAAAGACGGAATAGATGCAATATGGTTGGTAAGACGGAAGAGGAGAAGTATGCACCTTATTCATACTCAGTACATCCCAACCCAACAGCTTAAGTCTGATTGTAGGAAACGCTGTACAGCTACAAAGAAATTGATTTGCAGTGCCCTCATTCACTGGACAGGATAACCATATTGGGTCGCCAAAAATTGCCATGGTAGCAGGAGGCTTAGCACCCTATGTGATGCTTAAATAAATAAATAATTGGCGCGTACACTTCTGTTAGGTGGATGCCGAGGTCCTCCTCCTATTTGTGGTGTACGTCTTGATGTTGTTCCACAAATGTAGGGACCTACAGTTTTACGCCGACTCCGAATGGTAGATATTTTTTATGAGGAGCTTTTTCATGGCCGAAGTACACTAGGAGGTTTGTAATTGCCTGCCGAAGGGCGACCGCTATTAGAAACAACTTTTTCTATCATTTTGGTGTTTCATACACGGAGATTCGAATCTACGCACTTCCGAATGGTAGTCCCGCACAAATCCATTCGGCTACGGCGGATATATAATGCTTATCTATACTAATATACTGCTTAATTCAATTTAAAAATTAAAACTATGCTTTCCCTAAATTTTCTTCTAGCATTTTAACCTCTCGAATTAAGCAACTAAAACACTGATAGCTCTCTCCCTTTCACTTATGAATGCATGAATGAGCAGCGTCAGGCGGTGCATGTGGGTTTTGGCAAACCTAATGCAAAAGCCATTATCATACACCCTGCACATCTGTATAAATATTTCGATTGTTTTGTTTGCCTTGCCTGCTCGCCTGCTTGCTTGCTTGCTTACGTGATTGCCTGAATTACTTGAATTTTCAGCAAAATTCATGAATGGCATTTTATTGTTCCGCTACAAACGCTTTGCATCGCAAATATATCCTTACAACCGAATTCCACACTGCACTTATTCCGCCTCAGTTGGTGCAAGTTTCCTGTTGTTTGCATTTTGCTTTTTCATTGCAGCTGCGCTGAGTTTGCTTGTGTTACCTATAATTTCATTGTTTTGCATTTTTGTTCGTAGTGTTGTGATGTTGTTGTTGCGACGATTTTGTTTATTTTTCGGCTGACAGGATAACAATCGCAAAATGCCAGCAACAGGAATTGCAAATATGATTTGTGTATGTTTGGCAATAATTTATGAGTGCATTATGGCGATATGATATAGTACTTACACACACATACCCACATACACACATGCACATATACATAAGCGTGTGCTCGGTCTTCATTGTTTGTTTGCTCATTTGCGGAGCGTTAGAAGAGCAGGCGCCGGTAATGAATGGGTGTTCAGCGCAGGAGTGCAAGTGCTTGTGCACCGAAGCATAGAGACAAGGAGAATTTGTGCAAAAATATTTAACATTTTGCAGGAATCTTGGAAAAAGGAAACGTGCGCCCATGTCGTAATTTGCATTGCTCAAAGTTATTTTAGAATTTCATTGAGTTGTGTTTTATTTGGTTGTTGTAACCTAATTCCCCAAGTGAGCCTTTGATGATGCTTTCGGTTGCGTATTCGCTTAGTAGAATGTACTTATTTATTTAAACGTCTTTATTAATTAAAATAATTCTATTAGAAAAGTACCAGGAATTTGTCAAGGAAACACAAGATTTTTATTATTCAATCGAGTTATTGCATCGCCTTCAAAGTACACCCCTTCAGGAATACTTAAACTTAAAAAAATTCTTTAACTCAAGTGGTTAGGGGTAGTCAGAATTTTCAAAAAATTTGATTTTTTTTTCATTTTCTTAAAGTATAATGTCTTACAAATATTGTATGAAAATTTGAAATGAATCCGACAAATACTTTTCGAGTTATTCAACAATTAACAAAGGGCGGTCGGGCGCTCTGGAGCCTTCGAGAGCAAATACCAAAATTTTAAATGCGTTTTTCTCAAAACTATGTTTTTTGAACTGTTGATTACAGATTGATTAAAAACTGCTTGGTGGATTTCAATAAAATGTAAACTACTTTTGAAAAATATAAAAAACTATTGCTAGATCAAAGGATTTTTTTCCAAAAATTTCGATTTTTTGTTTTTAATTAATTGTCGGTTTTTTCTTGAAATTCTGAAAAATATTTCCTGAGGCCGCCATGTTGTTAATTTTGAAGAAAAAAAAGTTTCGAACTAATTTCGCTTGTCGGATTGTTTTTATATGAATCTCAAAGGAATTGAGCACCGCAAAGAACTTCTGGAGAAACGGACTCCACACAAACAGCGATAATTTTTACAATTCTTAATTTTTTTTAATTTTGTATTAATGCTATGTTTTTATTTTTGTAAAATAAAGCAATTGACTAGCAAACCAAAATTATTGAAAATCATAATTCTTCGGGCCTCAGATTACCCCTGACCCCTGAAACGTTCCCACGACAGCCGTTTCTACAGGGTGAGCCATGTAGCGTTTGCTTTTTGAACCACCTATTTTCTTGAGAATGGTAACACAAATGACATGTGGAATGTGTTTATAATTTACTTAAAGGTTTGACATTTACGAATTGGGCCGCTTTACGCTTGAACAAAATTGGGAAATATTGAAAACCTATTTCCAAAGTGGTGAGTCTTCTTCTTCTTTTCTGATGTGCACATCGGTGGCTACGTCAATGAGCAAAATTTTCGGATTTGGGGCTCAGAAAATCCACACGTTACTGTAGAGAAGCAAATGCATCCACAACGAGTCACTGTTTGGTGCGGTTTTTCGTCTGGCGGCATCATCGGGCCATTTTTTATCGGTTACAGTAAATGGTGAGCGTTACCGTGACATGCTCAACGAGTTTTTGTCTCCAAAAATTAAAGAGGATGACATGGACGACATTTGGTTTCAACAGGACGGTCACACTGCCAAAGTTACACTCGAACTTTTGGCTACCGTTTTTGAAAACCGAATAATCAGCCAAAATTCCGATATCAATTGACCGCCTCGGAGCTGTTATTTAAGCCCGTTGGACTATTTTTTGTGAGGAGCCGTTAAGGACAAATGCTATGCGAACCATCTAGAGACGATTGATGCTTTAAAATACGAAATCGAAGTTGCCATTCATGAAATTGGAGCCCAAACAATCGAAAATGTGCTTAAAAATTGGGTTGATCGAATGGCCTACTGTAAAGCCAGTCGTGGCAGTCATTTGAGCGATATTATTTTTTATTCATAAATGACAAATGACAATCTTCAAAATAAAAAAAAAGTTTTCGTTTTTTTTTTTTATAGCCGATTCAAAAATCAAATTTTGCATGGCCCACCCTTAACGTAACCGAAACGACCCGGTTTTATATTCGGCCAAGGATTGTCACTTCAGGAGCATTTCGCGTGCATGTATGGGGAATGTTTATGATGCTACAACAACAAAAACTTTAAATTTATTTAATTAAAAAACGACAAATAATTCAATCATCAAAAAACTTTTCAAACGAATTTTTGGGAGTTAACGTCACCCTATGCCGCTTCATTCGCTCGAAAGTGAAAAAGTCAGCTGGAACCATATCCGCAGTCACTCAATGATATTTATTCAGTCCTTTGCCAGAAATTTATTTTGAATGGTAGCTTTGTAATGAGTTTTTTTCACAAATCTGCTTTTTCTCTCTTATGTAAATAGTTTCGATACTATTACTTGTTACTGGTGTCAGAACAAATAATCGAGTACTGAATAAATATCAATAAATATTGGGTTGGCAACTAAGTAATTGCGGATTTCACTCATAGATCGCTTCAATTGAATTTTTAGGTTTGCAGACGTAGTACAGGGCGGCCGCCGTAGCCGAATGGGTTGGTGCGTGATCACCATTCGGAATTCACTGAGAGGTCGTTGGTTCGAATCTCGGTGAAAGCAAAATTAATAAAAACATTTTTCTAATAGCGGTCGCCCCTCGGCAGGCAATGGCAAACCTTCGAGTGTATTTCTGCCATGAAAAAGCTCCTCATAAAAATATCTGCCGTTCGGAGTCGGCTTGAAACTGTAGGTCCCTCCATTTGTGGAACAACACCAAGACGCACACCACAAATAGGAGGAGGAGCTCGGCCAAACACCTAACAGAAGTGTACGCGCCAACTATTTATTTTTTTTTTTTTAGACGTAGTACAAATATAAAACACATTTTGTTATTTGATAATTGGCAATTCGGCTGTCAATCAGTAAAAAAAGTTTTTTGATCGGTTGCGTAGTTTTCGTTTGGCGTTCATTGAAAAATGGAAAATCAAAAGAACCATTTTCGTCATATTTTGCTTCTTTATTTCCGCAAAGGGAAAACTGCATCGCAGGCTCATAAAAAGTTATGTACTGTTTATGGTGACGAAGCCTTAAAAGAACGGCATTGTCAAAATTGGTTTGCAAAATTTCGTTCTGGTTATTTTTTACTCAAAGATGGTCGTCCAAGTTGATGACGCTCTAATCAAAGCAATAATCGATTCGGATCGTCACAGTTCAACACGTGAGATTGCAGAGAAGTTTCATGTATCACATACATGCATTGAAAATCACTTAAAAGAACTTTGTCATGTTCAAAAACTCGATACATGGGTTCCTTACGAACTGAAACATAATCAAAATAAACCATTTTTAAAACGGCTGATAACTGGCGATGAAAAATGGGTTGTTTACAACAATATCAAGCGCAAAAGATCGTGGTGCAGGCCAGGTGAACCAACTCAAACAACATCAAATGCTGATATTCATCAAAAGTAGGTTTTATTATCAGTTTGGTGGAATTACAAAGGAATTGTCTACTTTGAACTCCTACCACCCAACCGAACGATCAAACGAACTACTAACGAAATTAAACAATGCAGTTGAAGAAAAGTGGCCCGAATTGACAAATCGAAAAAGTATTGTATTCCATCATGACAATGCAAGGCAACACACATCTTAGGCCACTCGGCAAAAATTATTGGAGCTTGGTTGGGATGTTTTGCCACATCCACTATACAGTCCTAACCTTGCACCTGCTAATTACTTTTTGTTTCGATCTTTACAAAACTCCTTGAATGGTAAAAATTTCAATACTGATGATGATGTCAAATCGTACCTGATTCAGGTGTTTAATATTAAAAATTTTAGGAACGTGGGATTAAGATGCTGCCTAAAATATGGTAAAAGATCATTGATCACAATGGGCAATACATTACAGAATAGTTATTTAGTTCCATGAAAAGATTGTCTTTCCTAAAAATAGTACGCAATTACTTAGCTGCCAACCCAATATAATAAAAAAAATTAAATTTTGTTCGACAAAATGGCGGTTTCTAAAAAAAAAATCGATTTTTGACCAAAATTTCGGCCTTAAATTGTTAATAAAAAAAATATTTATCGGCGAGAAAAAATCTTCGATTAATTACAATAAAAAAATATATATTTAAGAAGCTCGTGTTAAAATTTGAGACTAATCGCCATTTAGCCATTTTTAAGTAATGTTGGTCACCGACTTTGAGAACACCATTTTGAGACAAACGCGTTTAAAGTTTACTACTTCACATAGGATAGGAAACGCCTTTTCAAATTTGCGTGTAACTTCGAAAATACTCAACGATATTAAATTTTCTGTGTGTATTCTTATATACTATGTTATATGTAAAGGGTCCGCCATATAACTTTACGGAATTAAAAATGCTATAAAAAAGAAACTGCTCAATATTTTTCCAAACTGTTTTTTTTTTTATTTTGAAGTACAATCCTTCCGGTTAATGATGGAACACAACTTCATTCATATGGCTGCCTCGGCTAGTCAATTTTTCAACACATTTTCGATTGTATGCGGCTGTATTTCAGCTATGACATCGCGTATGTTGATCTTCAGTGCATCAATTGTTGCTGGTTTGTTGGCATAACACTGGTCTTTGACGGCACCCCAAAGATAATAATCCAACAGCGTCAAATCGCAGCTCCGAGGCGGCCAAACGATATCAGAATTTCGGCTGATAATGCGATCTTCGAAGACAGTGCGCAAAAGATTGATCGTAGCATTCGCTGTGTGGCAAGTAGCGCCATCTTGTTGGAACCAAATGCCACCAATATCTTCCTCTTCAATTTCTCGGTACAAAAATTCGTTCAACATGGCCCGGTAACGCTCTCCATTGACGGTTACGGCCACTCCTCGCTCATTTTCGAAGAAAAATGGACCAATGATGCCTCTCGACCAAAATCCGCACCAAACAGTGACTCGTTGTGAATGCAACGGCTTTTCTTCGAGTGCGTGCGGGTTTTCTGAGCCCCAAATTCGGCAATTTTGCTTGTTAACATACCCGCCGAGATGGAAATGAGCTTCATCTGAGATGGAAATGAGCCGTACGTAATTTTCGTACACATTCTGCAACATTACCAAGATTTTCAAAGTAATGTCGCAATATTTCCCAGCGTTCTTTGAGCGTATACACAACCATTTTCGTTCAGCGGAAGAATAAAACTAATTTTCTGTCAAATCAGATGACAGCTAAGTGTTATCATTCTTCATATAATACCTAGTTCAAATCCGTAACGATAGATGGCGGGCCCTGTACATTAAAAAACAAAAAATAAAAAAAATCGATTTTTTGAAAATTCTAACTGTATATAACCCCTTAAAATTAAATGGAAAATCGATCGAAAGCCTTAGAAAAGTCACTATAAACGGTATCAACCTGGTACCCTGATTGGAAGGTAGCAGTTCATCCGAGAAGACAGCTAAATTCGAGACTGTTGGGCGTTCCAGAAAGAAGCCATGCTGGTCCGGACGTACCATGTTCTTCACAGTAAAAATTGATTTGTCCTGGATGATGCATTCAAAAGGTTTTGCCGTCGCAGCCGAGCTCTTGCTCCTATTTGTGGCGTACGACTTGATATTGTTCCAGAAATGGAGGGACATACAGTTTTAAGCCGACTCCGAACGGCAAATGGCTTTTTATGAGGAGCTTTTTCATGGCAGAAATATACTCGGAGGTTTTCCAATACCTACCGAGGGGCGACCGCTATTAGAAAAAACTTTTTCTTCATTTTGTTCTTTCACCGTATGGTAGTCAGTGTTCTTTCACCGTATGGTAGTAGTGGTGGTAATGCAACCCATTCGGCTAGCGCTCTTAAAAATAGACGAAATAAAAGCCAATTTCCAGACATCAGTGAAAGTACCCGAAATTAGTGATTTGTAAAAAAATGAACAAGAAAACCATAGACAAACCATCAACATCAGGGTATGAGGAGGTCACTGAAGAGGTTTTCGAAATTGTTGCTTGTATATCGAAAGAAACATGCATATCATCACTGCCGGAGGCAGATGCAAAAGAGGACTTAAAGAACTCGGCACAAGGATTAGCAGCCTCAACAGGAGTATAAGTAGCTTTGCCTCCGATAGGCGGTTTCTTCGCTATGCAAATATATTTCCTACTTTCCAGAAAACTCTTTCGCAAGGGACAGAGGATGCCACGACTATAAATATAGTTTTTTCCCCACTCCTCTAATGCATTTACTTTTAAATTAGAAATTTTACAATTCAGATAGCGGCTCACTTCATCAATATTACATGACCTACAAATTTACATGGCCTACTTTGATATGATGCAACGTGTTTGTGATGAATGATAGTTGCAGTGTTGCCATATGGCAAACTCTACGTCAATTACATTTGTCCCAAATGGAGCATAAGGCCTGGCGGTTTCAGTTGTAGAACTAATACCGTATAAACACAAATTCTGCACCTCCAAATCCGAAGTGCGTACTGCCGTAGCAAGTGGATTTACCACATTTCTATGGGTACTAATTGGAGGCTGTATTTCTCGCGGGTTTAAATTCATATTTTTATATCTGCAGTAGTGGGGTATATCCATAATTTACTAGCCTAAGGAAGATCTGTTGAGTTCCTCGGGCAAGATAACAAGATACCCAATAACATGAATAACCTGGAAAACAGACGCCCTTTTGCAGCCGCTCGCTCCGAGACAGACGCTGAGAATTTCGGCAGGCCTTTAAATTGTATGTGTCAAAGTTGTCTGAAGGACTTAATCAACTGATCATCTCGTCAACTAAATGGAAAATGGCGCAGCTGTAAAGAAAAGTTTCGGAGAATCAAATTATTTATCGTTCATAGAACGCATTCCCCTCCTCTACTGCATGTATCAATAAACAGATAATGAATTCTCAACCAAAACTTCCAAGCTGGAGCAGATTAAAGCAAATATGGACTTGAAACGAGGGGAAAGTCTGCTGCGAAGCTGGTATCTGACGACTCACTGACGGCTCCAATCGGGAGTCGGAGCAGGAGTTTTCTCTGAATTAGCCATTTTTTCAAGCAGAAGTCTTTACGATCCTGCAGTCTTTACGCAGCTTGCAAAATGCTTAGAAAACATGGAAGCGAAGGAGATATTGACATTCTTTCCGACAGTCAAGCCGCAATTAAGGAACTGACGACGCCATGGTGCAGATCCAAACTACTTAACTACTTTAAGGAGGTAGTGAAATCTCTTGGGTGTGCAGTTAACATTTCTTTGATCTGGATTCCAGGTCATAGGAACATAGAGAGAAATGAAATTGCTGACTGGCTGGCCAGGAAGGGGACTGAATTGGTCTCAGAGACCTCCTACCCGGTCATTGGCATCCCCCTGACAGTTGCTCAAGGCGAACTGCACACATTATTTCGCAGGAAAGCGCAGAAAAGATGGAGCTCCATATCTTCATGCGCTATTTCAAAAACCCTATGGCCCCAGTGCAATAGACGGAGGACTCAGAAGGACTACAGAACATTCAATTTCAAACTCATTCAAACTCGTAGCTGTGTTTACCGGTCACTGGACGATCGGCACACATAAGGAAAAGCTAAGTTTACCATTTAACCCCCATTGCAGAAACTAGGTCCCACAGCCCACAGTCCCACAGAGAATGAGACTCGTGAGAACTTTCTCTGTAAATTTTCGGGTTTTGCAGTTAGACGATTAAGGTCACTCGGTGGTATTTCCTTCCACAGCCTGGAGCAGTGCGGTAACCTAAATCCCATCAATCTTCTCCATTACAACAGCAGCTCCGGCTGGCTGTAGATATCTGTAGATATCTGCCTGTGGAGGTCTCATAATGGTATCAAAACAGCGCTTTAGTGCTACCTAGGGAGTGCCAGACTGGTACCTCAACCATTTGACCTACCTACCTACCTGGATATACCCATACATAAATTCTCATAATTGCCTGCATCTATGCAATTCCCGCAAAACCCCATAGAAAGCTTAGCCAAAGAGAGTCCATGAGATTGCATACACATCTACATCTAACTCCAATAGTATATGAACATTTATTAAATTTACCATAAACATCCGTTCTTCTCAACAGCGGAAATTGTGGCATCCTTATGCGCAGTAGTGCAGGTGTGTCGAAATTGATAAATTAGCTTAAGCGCTCGCTCAAGCACGCACACGTACACAGACACAAACAGTGTGTATTAGCCAACAAGTGCACATAATGAGCTACATCCAAGTATTTGGGTACACACAAACGACCAACCAACCCAAGTTGCGTTCACCGCCACCCATTTGTAACGGATGCAATTTCGAAATCCAGTCAACCGCAACTGTTACAAGCGCGTACTTGGAGCAAAGTTTGCACAGGAGTGGGGAAAGAAGGCACAGACTGTAGGCAAAAAGCTGGAAGCAGTAAGCCATTGCTGTGTCATGCCGGCGCTAATTCGATTTTTTCAGCAAACAACGTCGACGTCATTGCCGTGGCATAAAAAAACTCAACACAACCGCCTGTTCTCGTTAAAGTAGAATTAAAGTGGAAATTGAGAGAAGATTGGCAATGCGGTGGTGATGAAGGGAAAAATAAAGGAAGAGTACAGTAGGCAAGGAAGGGAGGCAATGCCAACTTGGTGTGTCATAAACAACCGACTTACGCTTGTAGTGAATCAGAGTTTACAAGTGCAATTAAATTTGTTTAGGCATTCAAAGGCCAACTAATACACACCTTCATACGCGTATATTTGTTGGTATAAATGTATGTGTATAGTGATCAGATTAATATTGTGCATGCATTAACTCCTATCGACTGCCGTAGCCAAATGGGTTGGTGCGTGACTACCATTCAGTAGCGCCCGTGGTTCGAGACCTACAGTGGGCATAAAGCACCAAATGAAGGAAAAGCGTTCTACCCTCGGAGGCAGCTTTTTCATGGCAGAAATATACTCGGAAGTTTGGCATTGCCTCCCGAGGGGCGACCGCTATTAGAAAAAACCGTTCAACAATCATTTTGATGTTGGAATGAAACAATCGCATAAAAGAACTGGTCCATATATGGCACTTCGTAAGTATATTCCAACTAAGCCAATGTAGGTGTTCGAGTATTGTACAGCATTTGTTTATGGGAGCCAATGAAATCGAAATATGTAAGCACAAATATTTTTTTCCTAAGTATATTCTGTGACTGGATCCTAATGGTATCGAGATCGTTTCCTTCAGTCATGACTGAGAGTTTGGAAAGGTCCACTGGCTCTACTCAGTCGCTGAGCTGCCACTTGTGACTTCCGAGTTAACTCTGACAAAACGGAGCTGGTGCTGTTTACCAGAAAATATAAACCTCTACCCTTTGGACTTCCCTAATTAAACAACCACATTCTCCCGCTCTCATCGGAATTTAGGTATCCTGGAGTGATGCTTGACTCCAAACTTCAGTGGAAGCTACACATTGAAAATCGGGTAAAGAAGGCCCTCTATTCGTGCAAATCTATGTTCGGTAAGAAATGGGGACTCAAGCCACAGGTCGTGCTGTAAATGTACAATGCAGTGGTTGTGCCAATTTCAACGCATGAATGCCTGATTTCATGGAAAGCTCTTCGGAAGGGCTGTAATATCGCCAAACTCGGGAGAGGGCAAATGACTGCATGTATTAGCATCACCGGAGCATGTACAACTCGCCCCAGTACTGCCCTGAATGTCGTTTTGTACTTACTTCTCGACTTTTACATTATTTCCGTCGCTACTGAAAGTGCAATCAGGTGAAAGGAGGTTGGCCTCTGGAGGTAATCTCCCAAGAGATATGGTAGCATTTTCTGGCAGTTAACACCGTATTTCTCTGAACAGATCTCCTTACCCGCAATCTGTGCAATCTTTACAAATAGGCAGGAAGCTGCACCGAAGCTGGTACCTCTGTCTTCACTGACGGCTCCAAGATAGAATCGGGTTTTCTCTGAATTTGCCAATTTATCTATCTTCTTAAAATTGCCCAATACTGCAAATGTATTTCAGGCAGAAGTCTTTGCGATGCTGCAGGCATGCAAAATGCGTGGAAAACGTGGGAGCGACGGAGATATTAACATTTTTTTTTCAATAGTCCAGCCATCGCGGCTCCGACGACGCCATGGTGCAGAACGAAACTAGTAAACTCCTATAAGGAGGATATAAAATCTCTTGGGTGTACCCTGGGTTCTAGGACATAGGAACATAGAGTGAAATGAAATTGCTGATGAGCTTGCCAGGAAGGAGGCTGAATTGACCTCAGAGAGCTCCTACCCGGACATCGGCATCCCCCTGACAGTTGCTCAAGGGGAACTGCACACATTATTTCTCAGGAAAGCACAGAAAAGATGGTGCTCCATTTCTACATGTGCTATTTCGAAAGCCCTTTGGCCCCATAACAATGGAAGGAAGAAGACTCAAGAAGTACTGAGGACTCCACGCCATTCAATTTCCAAACTCGTAGCTGTGTTTATCAGCCACTGGACAAACGGCACACACCCGGAAAAGCTAGGGTTACCATTTAACCCCCATTGCAGAAGCTGTGGGGACCTTTCAGAGAAGAAGACTCTTGAGCACTTTCTATGTAAATGTACGGATTTGGAAGCTAGGCGATTACGGTCACTGAGTGCTCCTTTCTTCGACAGCCTGGGGCAGTCCGCCAACCTAAATCCAATCATTCTCCTCCATTGTATCAAGAGCTTTGGCTGGCTGTGGATATCTGCCTATTGGAGGTCTCATAATGATATCAAAACGTCGCACTTCAACCATTTCACCTACCTACCGTATTCTGTGGCCAACAAACAATTTTTTTTATATACTTATTCCCTCCGCTCGGGAGCATAGGGCCTCGACAACACTATTCCATCCTACCCGGTTCTGGGCTGTTGTTTTTACACCATCGTTATGTTATGTTATGTCGGCATCTGCTAGCTCGCGCAACATCGACTTTCTCCAAGTAATATTCGGCCGACCGCGACCTCTGCTCGCTTGTCCAGTGCCATCCGTGATGCTATTTGGTGGTTTTCTAAGCGCGTGACGTATCCATCGCTCCACTGTGCGTCGTTGCTAATGGTGTTCGGCCAGAATATTTTACATATGATGCGAAGGCATTTGTTGACAAAAGATTGTAGTATCTGTGTCGCTTCCGTACAGCAATACTGACTTTACACATGAGCTAAATATTCGCATTTTAGTGCGCCTGGAGATTTGTTAACTCGCGCATACTTTATGGATTTGCTCGAAAGCCGCTCTTGTTTTGTTTAGCCTGCAGTTGGCATCTTTATCTGTTCCGCCGTCTGTGATAGTGAAGCCGTGGTAACAGAAGCTTTCGACAAATTCCATCATACACCCGTCAACCATGATAGATCTTGCTTTATTGTGGTTGACTCTCATAACCTTCATCTTGGCGATGTTGTCCTCCAATCCAACAGTGCGTGCCAGCGTGACTAGACTGTTCGTCTTCGCTTGCATGTCAGTGAGTTTGTGAGAGAGGAGGGAGATATCATCGGCGAAGTCCAGGTCCCCAAGATGCCTCGTAAAACTTCATGCGATGCCTCTTTTGAACAGTGTCAATTAGCTCATAACGTTGTCTAGGGCGATGGCGAGGAGATGAGGCGGCAAGTGACAACCTTGCCTTATGCCTGCGTTGGTGAATGAGTCGCTGATGATGCGGTTGTGAAGCAATGCCAGGTCGGAGTTCTCGCAAAGGACTTTGATGAGGCGGATTATCTTAGCGGGAACTCCCTTTCTACTCAACACCAGCCATATTGGGTCTCGTTAGATTGTGTCCAAGAGCTTTTACAGCGGAGACCGCCACTCAACTGATTGTTCTAGTACTATGCGATGAGTGTTGGCATGGTCAGGACAGCTTCATTGAGAGCGAAATCCACCTTGCTCGTCCCTTAACTTAGTCATCTAAATTTTTATTTTTATACCCGCGCACTTATGCCCAGTGCTATTATGATTTTGCCCACATAACGAATGCATATAACATCATAGAGGAATCAAGATAGATATCGGACATAGCATAACACAGCCATCGGTCATTCGGCCAGAAACAACCCATAACATCCCAAACGCTTCAGTACTGCGTACGAGTACTATACCGGAACGACTATTTGTGAAAACTCAATGTTTACTGCATCCCCGATGTTGTGTTTGTAATTATGAAATAACATCCCGCAGAGAGTTTACCGTTATAATTTTGAAATTTATACGCTGAAGTTTGGTCATTCCACATTCGTAAGTGGTACGCAACAAAATACGCAGATAAACCCATCAACACACCAGAGCTCTTCCACTTCATTTCTGTTTTTGATTACTCTAGAATTTCGAGCATAAATCAAATGAAATTGGCGTCAAGGTCAATTCATGGTACCGCGCTGTACCATTGGGAAATTACTAAATATTGGAGTGGAAGGAAGTGCGCAGAAAAATCAAAAATTTATTTGTGCGCAAACGAAGTGGGAAAGATTTACCAAATAAAGCAATAGTAACGAGATCTAATATCCAAAATTTCCAAAGCAATGAACAAATAAATAGACAAACAAACAAAGGCAGAGGCAGCCATCAAATGGGCACGTTTCCAAGTACCTTCAAATGGCTGCATTGCTCTGAGCATGCGATGTTACACAATTTGAATACATACAGCCGTACAAATAGACAAAATGAGTGATTGCAAATCATAAAGAATTTTCACGAATGTTATAGCAACGCGTAATATTTTCTAATTAGTTTGTTTACGAGAGTTCATAGACACACTAATTGGAGCGTTTAACAAATCATTGTTCGTTGTTTGTAGTTCATTTTAAATTTTCCATAATTACGCACGTCATTTAATTCAACTCCGAATAATGGAAAAAATTCAATTTCAGGGTAAGTATGCCTTAGTCACTGTACAGATCCGTAAGTAAAACCAAATCAAAAATTGCTCACAGCTGAGAGCACCTGTTGTAAAAACGCATTTTCATGTAAAATCTATATATATAAAAATCAATTGCTGTTCGTTAGTCTCGCTAAAACTCGAGAACGGCTGAACGGATTTATCTTATCTTGATCTTGAAATGTCCGTGAAGCTCTAGGGAAGGTTTAAAAGGTGAGAAAAATTCGAATAATTGCCGGGAAAACCCTAAAAAAACCTTTTTCTTCTTCCCATATAAACGTTTTCTAAATAAAATTTAGAGTCGATTTGAACTTTATTGATATTTAATAAAGTTCTTATTAAATTATATTCACTCACTGTGTTCATCGGACCTCATATTACAGCTAAGAAACGGACAAACTTTTTACCGCACCTAAAAATATTTGACAAACAAGTGATAATCTTTAAGATATCAAATGTTTGACCATAATATTTGACATTAGATTTGACAACCAACTACTATGCCAATCCATCCTGTCGCAATTTAGAGCACGGAAAGAAGTATTACGATAGTATGCTACGATATCTATGAGTGAGCGAGAACTTTCTTTACTTTGGCAATCCTTTGTGATAGTGACATTCCACGTAATGTACTTTTTCCCCCGGGCCCGGAGTTTTCAGAGGGGCCCGGACTCGAGGGTAATACGCATTTTGATAAATAAAAAAAATTTGAAGGGGCCCGCATCTCAAGTTTCCCCCGGGGCCCGAATACTCTCTCCACGGCCCTAAATACACGCATGAATCTACTGCATTTTGTTGTGCAGTTGTTAGACATTGGAAATAATAAAGTTGCAGTGGATACCTCAACCGGATTCATCACGTTACCCACAGATTTCTGTCAAATCACAGACTCAAAAGAAGAGCTTATTCAGCGTGTTTTTCCAGATATAGCGCAAAAATTCAATAACCATCATTGGCTGGATGAACGAGCAATATTGACAGCGAAAAATAAAGATGTCGAGGATCTCAATGCGACCATTCAAAATTTTCTTCCAGAACAGTTGGTTTCCTTTAAATCAGTCGACACCGTTATGAACCTGGATGACGTAGTCTATTATCCCACGGAGTTTTTAAATTCGCTGGAATTGTCTGGTTTACCACCTCACAATTTGCAGACATAAATAGGGTCAGTTGTCTTCACGCTGTGCAATGGAACAAGACTGGCTGTGAAAAAGCTGAGGAATAACGTCATTGAGGCAACAATCATAAAAGGAAAATACAAAGGAGAGGATGTCTTGATCTCGCGGATACCGATGATTTCAACGGATTTACCATTCGATTTTAAACGCTTACAACTTCCAGTACGTCTAGCCTTTGCGATGACCATAAATAAATCGCAAGGTTAGGCGTTAGAAGTTTGCGGAATCAACTTGGTGTTTCCTGTTTCTCCCATGGACAATTATACGTCGCGTGTTCGCACGTCGGAAAACCGTATTCTTTGTTTATTTACGCACCACAAAACAAAATAAAAAAAATAGTTTATGAGAAACCTTTAAATTGATTAACAAACTGTATCATAGCACTGTGTGTCTGTCAATATCAAATTTAAACCTTATATTTAGCCAGCATCTCAGGAAACCCCTATTTTATAATTTAGCAACATGATGTGTCGAAAATAATAATAAAACTTCATGCTTAATTCAAAATATAATTTTTTATTAAAAACGGATTCGTTTTGTTTGTTTTAAAATTATTTGATATAAAAGTTTAGGTCTTTTATTTATCGATTGAGGCAGTATGAAGTCTGCCGGGTTAGCTAGTGGTTTTATAAAAAATGGTTAAATTTTATAGAAAATCGTATCAAAAAGTCCTAAAAAATATCATACAAATTTAGATATTTGTCAGTAAAAAAGCAATATTATAGCTAAGAAATATATTAAAAATATCTGTTAGATATTACTTTGTATTTTTTTTGTTTGTCAATTTTCTATTGATTTTAATGCTACCATAAAATTTCTAAATATGCATAGCTGCCTCGCCATGTGGGAGCACTACCGGGAGCTAAGAAAGGAAGAGAGATGTATTATCAGTCAGAAAAAACGAGAGTCCGAAATACGTGAGTGCGAGGAGTTTGAGATGCTGGCCAATAGGAACAACGCCCGAACATTCTACCAGAAAGACCGGGGCGTTTTCCTGTAAGAACAAAGACGGCGATCTGGTCACTGATATTCAGGGCGTACTTAAATTATGGAGGGAACACTTCTTGAAAATGTTAAACAGTGACAGTTGCGCATGTCACAGATAATGTGAAGATCCCGATACCCCAATCGTTGACGACGGAATTGTCGTTCCGCTACCCGATCATGACGAGGTGAGAATAGCGATAACGCGGCTAAAGAACAACAAAACCGCGGGCGCCGACATACTGCTGGCTGAGCTATTCAAACATGGCGGCGAGGAGCTGGTAAAGTGCATGCATCAGCTTCTATGCAAAATATGGTCGGATAAAAGCATGCCTGCCGATTGGAATTTAAGTGTGCTCTACCCAATCCACGCAGGGTGATCCTGCGATCTGTGCCAATTACCGCGGGATGAGTCTTCTAAATATGGCCTATAAGGTTCTAGCAAGCGTATTGTGTGAAAGGCTGAAGCCCACCATCAACCAACTGATTGGACCTTATTAGTGTGGCTTTAGACCTGGAAAATCCACAATCGACCAAATATTCACAATACGCCAAATTTTGGAAAAATCTCATGAATGAAAAATCGACACACACCATCTTTTCATTAACTTCAAAGCTGTATTCGACAGTACGAAAATGAGTTACTTGCATGCCGCGATGTCTGAATTTGGTATCCCCGCAAAACTAATACGGCTTTGCAAGATGACGTTGCTCAATACCAGCAGCGCCATCAGAATTGGGAAGGACCACTCCGAGCCGTTTGATAACAAACGAGGTTTCAGACAGGGTGGCTCGCTGTCATGTGACTTCTTTAACCTGATGTTGGAGAGGATCGTACGAGCCGCAGAACTTAATCGCTCAAGCTCAATATTTTATAAGAGCGTACAATTGTTGGCGTATGCAGAGAATTTTGACATCATCGGCCTTAATAACCGCGTTATTAGTTCTGCCTTTTTCAAACTGGATAAAGAAGTAAAGCGAGTGGGTCTGGTGGTGATCGAGGATGAAACGAAGTACCTACTCACAGCCCGGCAAGCCAAAGGAAAGCTGGAAAAGAACTGTGGATTGCGAGACGGCTCAACTCGTGCTAAGCTGGAAGCAAGTGAACGCGTTATTCAGTAATCGGACGAGATGGCGTGGGTGTTGTTGGTTACCCCATTTCCCGCTAGGAATTCAAGGACACAATGATTTTGATGATGGACCCTGCCTGAAACGAGAGCGTAATAACTTATGTGGCAATTTTGAAGAAAATCGAATACTACGATGTGATTAAACTCCCTACAAAACAAGGAAAAGGTCAGAAACACATTCTCGACCAAATAGCGGCTATATAATTTTCTACAACTTACAGGTAGTCAAGTGAAATTTTAAAGGAACAGGGAGAATAATGAAGATGATCCTCACTCATTCGGACCCGTTTCTGTCGCTGCAGAAGGAAATGTGAAAAAAGTTGAAAAACTTGTACTGTAGAATGCCTGAATGAAGGTTGAATTTATAGCACACTAGCAAACCCGGCCCCCTTCGCTGGGCACATTAAAATAGAATAGATATGGTTTAGAACAGAAAATATATGGTTTTCATATTATTTATTTCTTTATTCTTTATTAAAGCGCTTTGGCATAAACAATATTTTTTGTTTTTCTATTTGTTTTTGAGTAAAGGAAAAAGAAGATTGTTTTTAAATTTCAAATCAACGCATATGAATAAACAATCGTCTTTTTTCCTGATCATCCAGAATTTTTCGTTTCAATTTATATGTTTTATTAAGCATTGGAGCTTTTTTAACCATTATCCACTTATATTTTTCAAAAAAAAAAAACGACAAAAATTGTTTTTTCCACGAACACATAATTTCATTCGGATTTCACATTAAATTCTCAAATTTCGTAAGAAATTATTCACTGTTCCAAAATCCGCTCCAAAAAAATTCACAAACAATTTTTACATGTTGCACTTACGTTTTTTCCTTATGGCATCCAAATCAGAAAGAAATATTGACACATTGTAACTCACACTGTCAATTTGACAGTTCAGTTCCGCCCCAAGCGTTAAAAAAGTAAGCGACATTATGGCTGGCTCAAAAGAACGCTGTACCCGTTGCCACTGCTCCGAATTACAACCAAACTTTACGAAACCCATTTTCAATACTTACTTAACAATGTGCATAAGTTTGGTTTAATTCGGTGCAAAGACACGGCGGGTCCACGTTTTGGCATATATTTCCATACCCTAGTCATCAATAGGTATGAAAATTACCCCGTATTAAAGCACTTATCAACAGCTTTCATTTGATATCCATATTGTACATACACAACCAAAGGTTACCCGGGTCCACGTTTTGACCTATATCTCGAGACCCCAGTCACGTAGCGGCATGAAAAATACTCTGTGCTAAAGCATTCACCAACAGCTTCAATTTGATACCCATATTGTACATACACATCCGAAGGTTACCCGGGTCCACGTTTTGACCTATATCTCGAGACCCCAGTCACGTAGCGGCATGAAAAATACTCTGTGCTAAAGCATTCACCAACAGCTTCAATTTGATACCCATATTGTACATACACATCCGAAGGTTACCCGGGTCCACGTTTTGACCTATATCTCGAGACCCCAGTCACGTAGCGGCATGAAAAATACTCTGTACTAAGGCATTCACCAACAGCTTCAATTTGATATCCATATTGTACAAACACATTCTAGGGTCCACGTTTTGGTCTCTATCTCGAGACCCTAGTCGGAGCGGCATGAAAAATACTCTGAACTAAAGCATTCACCAACAGCTTCCATTTGATACCCATATTGTACATACACATCCGAAGGTTACCAGGGTCCACGTTTTGACCTATATCTCGAGACCCCAGTCACGTAGCGGCATGAAAATACTCTGTACTAAGGCATTCACCAACAGCTTCAATTTGATATCCATATTGTACAAACACATTCTAGGGTCCACGTTTTGGTCTCTATCTCGAGACCCTAGTCGGAGCGGCATGAAAAATACTCTGAACTAAAGCATTCACCAACAGCTTCCATTTGATACCCATATTGTACATACACATCCGAAGGTTACCCGGGTCCACGTTTTGACCTATATCTCGAGACCCCAGTCACGTAGCGGCATGAAAAATACTCTGTACTAAGGCATTCACCAACAGCTTCAATTTGATATCCATATTGTACAAACACATTCTAGGGTCCACGTTTTGGTCTCTATCTCGAGACCCTAGTCGGAGCGGCATGAAAAATACTCTGAACTTAAGCATTCACCAACAGCTTCCATTTGATACCCATATTGTACATACACATCCGAATGTTACCCGGGTCCACGTTTTGACCTATATCTCGAGCCCTATCCACCAATAGGTATTCAAACTATACGGAAACCATCTTCAATACCTTCTTAACAATGTGTGTAAGTTTGATTTAATTCGGTGCAGACACGGCCGGTTAGCGAATACACACAAAAAGTTGACTTTATTTTATATATACGATTTTTTTCAGTTTGTGTCGGAAAAATCCAAATATCTTACGGAACCCTATTTTTTCCAAAATAAAATGTAATCCATGTTACTCGTGGATAATGTAGTTTTCGAATGGTGAAAGAATTTTTAAAATCGGTCCAGTAGTTTTTGAGCCTATTCGATACAAACAAACAAACAAACAAACAAACAAAGTTTTCCTCTTTATAATATTAGTATAGATAAGACTAATCTAACCATTGGTGCCAAGCACACTATTCTTCAGGAACTTCTTAATCTTTCGCAAGTTGGATACCGCGATTGCCCACGGCTACTGTCGGTGTGTTGCATCTGCACGACAACGCTCCGGTTCTCTCAACGGATATATCGATGGTCTGTGATTGTTACTTTGTTGTATCTTTATTAGGGCAAATTTTTACGTGGCGGGTCCCAAATCCAAATCTATATAATAAAAGTTATTGTAATTATGCATTACTACAAATTTTGGTGCAAAAATATTTTGTCCATCAACTCCTACGCGCATATATTTATACCAGTTTGGTAGTACATTTAAGCTGATCGCATGCAAAATTAAAATTTCTCTTAATGTATGAGTGTAAATATTTCATTTTTTGATGTCCACCACAGAGTGAGGCACACACCAGCTCAGCTGAGTGAATAAATTACAAAAGCAATAGACGGAACGCCTGAATGTACACACCGCATTATTTATTCACTTGTTGGTACAAGTACAACATACCACATACACATACATACATACATACATGAATGCATATGTGGTATTGTGGATATTTGTGTGAAAATTTATTGCATTCAAAATTTCTCATGCGAGTGAAAGGAGCGGCAAATGGAGCGGTAGTCATCGTAGACATAAAAACGTAAGCGATTATATCAACGAGGCAATAGCGGTCAGTCACGCGCCCTGAGTAAATGGAAAGCACAACGAGACTCGTGCATTTGTCCTGGCTTTTATAACACGATTTGCTACACAGATGCTACACCAGATAGGGGCCCACTAATAGTTGTTGTTCAATGTGTTGAGTGCAAGGCATACATATGACCTGTGGATATACTTGCATGTGTGTGTATGTATATGTAAATAAATAAAATAAAGAGGGCGTGAATATGTGAATGTGTGTATTATATTTCTGTGTATGAAACCATATGCAGCTACAATTATGTATGTTTGCATGTGAGCTTAAATGAAATCAAGACAAAGCTGGATTTTTTCTTACACATAAACAACTCTTGAATTCTCTAAACGAGTACGAGAACTTATTTCAATTTAATTCACCCGAATAAAGGTATTTCACGCTGATTTGTTTTCTAATCGCATTTTCCTTTGTTTACGTACTATTAAGTGCGTGCGTGCGTGCGTGCGTAGGGGCATAAGCGATTCTATTTATACCCTTCAATAGTACGTTAAACGTCTGCCATTGCGTGAGTAAACACATACACATATAGAGTATGTATGGATGTGCATAGCAACTGCACATGCGGGTGGCACGCGCTTGTAAACACAAAAGTGCAAGAGATAGCAGGGCATTACTTACATACTTACGCTGGGTTTGGCACTTGAGTGGCAGATAGTGGCACTTGACTGATATCTAAGACACCTGTTACCTACTCAGTTCGTAATTATTACGAGCACTACGTCCGCCTGAAGTTGCGCATTTCCGCTGTTGATTTGTTTGATTACCTTTCTAAGTGAAATTCTATAAATATTTGCTTTGCAATGGATACACCGGTCGATGATATATTCCACTTACATATTAATGTATACAGGGTGCGTACGGTATTAGACTATACTTTGGCTTTTATTTTGAACAAAATTTAATGAAACTTCATTACTTTTTTTACGCCACATTAACCTATTAACTATCTATAAAATCGTTCAATAAAAATTCCATTTTCTGCAATAACCTCCTCGATCCGGGCTCAGAAACAATTGCATGCCCGAATCAAATTATCCTTATTCATATATTTCTCTCCTTATTCTCATTATTCAATTAGACAGGAGTGTTCTACTGTTTCTTCCTCTTCCTAGCATCTATAGGGTGGGCCATGTAAAATTCGCTTTTTGAATCGGCTATAAAAAAAAAACTCATCAATATTTTTTCAAACTTTTTTTTTTATTTTGAAGATTGAACATTGTCATTTATGAATAAAAAATAATATCGTTCAAATGACTGCCACGGCTGGCTTTACAGTAGGCCATTCGATCAACCCAATTTTTAAGCATATTTTCGATTGTTTGGGATCCAATTTCATGAATGGCAACTTCGATTTCCTATTTTAAAGCATCAATCGTTTCTGGATGGTTCGCATAGTATTTGTCCTTAACGGCTTCCCACAAAAAAATAGTCCAACGGGATTAAATCACAGCTCCGAGACGGCCAATTGATATCGGAATTTCGGCTGATTATTCGGTTTTCAAAAACGGTGGCCAAAAGTTCGAGTTTAACTTTGGCAGTGTGACAAGTTGCACCGTCTTGTTGAAACCAAATGTCGTCCATGTATCCTCTTCAATTTTTGGAAACAAAAACTCGTTGAGCATGGCACGGTAACGCTCGTCATTTACTGTAACTGCGCCTCCTCGCTCATTTTCGAAAAAAAATGGCCCGATGATGCCGCCAGACCAAAAACCGCACCAAACAGTGACTCGTTGTGGATGCATTTGCTTCTTTACAGTAACGTGTGGATTTTCTGTGCCCCAAATCCGACAATTTTGCTTATTGACGTAGCCACCGATGGGAAAATGAGCTCCATTAGAAAAGATGATTTTTAAGTAAATTATGAACACATTTGACATGTCATTTGTGTTACCATTCACAAAAAAATAGTTGGTTCAAAAAGCAAACGCTATATGGCCCACCCTTTACATCTTTTGCAGTACTCATGAGAAAACACACCTATTCTAGAAGAGTGCCTATCTGCGCGACCTTCGACATGTTCTCTCTCCAGAAACTGGAGACCTTTTTCTGATTGTAACACAAATATTTTCGTCTCTCCATGACCTATTCGCCCCCTGAAGAATATTAGTTTTTATCCTTACTTTGCAATTTGCCATTGGAATTGCAATAATTTCGCTTATCGGCCTTGCAATTTCCTTCAATATCTGTATGTCCCGGAACCCATATAAGGCTGACCTTGAAGACGCTGGTAATATCATGCCTTCAGTGATTTGATGGCCAACAGGCTTCTCCCCCCTTCTCCATGGCCTTGGAGTTTTCCACTGCCTCACAACGCCTAAAACCACAAAAGTGGCTGGAAACTTCGTGTGCATGATAACAGGAACCTCTGTAGGATTATAACATAACCATCTGTTATTTCAGCGGTTAGTCTTTTAGTCTTGGTCAACATTTTTTACGTCAGAAAAAACCCATAATATCTTAGGAGCTTGAAGGTGCTTAAAATTGTTTAGAAGGCATTTTGAATGGATAACTCCTTGTTTTCGTGTTAACTCCGTCATAAGCTCTCTTCTGCGCATAACGTGTGATTTATACAGGAGATTCTAATGAACAACTCAACGAATAAGACCCTCGGAAATATTGAGCTCCCTCGCAAGAGACCTCATTGATTTTAAAGAGTCCGCTTGAATGATCAGTTGCACTTGTTGAATCAACTCTGCAGATCGCACAGTGTCAAAACTTTTTCCGTGTGTTTTGCGTTTTGCAACAGATTCTGCATCGCTTCCCGATGATTCTTATTAACGGCGAACCTTCTGAACGAATGAACGAGGCCACTTCAAAAAAATTTGTGAATTTTAGATCGGTGTGATTGGCGCGTATAACGAGGATATCTGCATGTATCTTCTTTACTTGAGTTAAGTTGTGATCCTTCATGCCTTATCTGAAAAAGAGCAAGAAGAAAAATATATGCATGACCTCAACTACCGTATGCACCCTGTATATATGTGAAAGTGAACGCCGGCTGACAAAGCTGCAAGATTTTGTGCGTCCTTACAAACTTTTCCATCTTGGAAGGATATGACAAATCTACTTTGTCTACTTAGTCTACTACGACAGATCAGCAAGCGCCTTTCGGCAATGAAATAAAAACTGTGCACCTTTCGATGCGACATAAAACTGTCTGCCGTTCCTATCTGATGTAAATCTATAGACGGATCTTTATGCGGGAAGATTGGCTATGCACCTAATAAAAAGATATATGAGCTATAACACCTACCTCTTGCGAGGGTTTGGTCACCAAATGCTCGTCCCAAACAGTGACTTTTTTAACTTTTAATAGGATCATCGATCGCTCTTTTTCGCCATCATTCTGAATGAGGTCATGTGCCAACTGACAACGCGCCCCAGAGGCACTACATAGTTTCTCACCAAGCCACTGGAGGAATTTGACTTTGCTGACGATATTTGCCTGGATATTCAACACATGTGTCAAGTGGACGCTGCTATATGGAAGTGAAACTTGGCTTGTTTCGAAAACGATTACGCAGAAACTTCAATGATTCACCAACAATTGCGTGACGATAATATGTAAAATATTCTGGTTCAACATAATAAGTAACGTAGAACTCTGGATACAAACGAACGAGAAGTCCATGCAGGAAATGGAGTTGAAGAGGCCAAGCTCTTAGAAAACCACCCCACAGCATCACAAGAATTGCCCTACATTGGAATGCTCAGGGACGCAGACGTTGCGACCGGTCCAAGAACACCTAGATAAGATACATCTTGTATGACTTATCCTCCATAAACACAACCTGGGACAATGCCAAGATAAGAGCATCTAACCGCGTACGTTGGACAAGCCTTCTAGAGACCCTATGCTCTTCAAAGGAGTAACCAGGAGAAGAAAAAAATAGGTTGCTCGATAGCCTTGCGATAATTTGTCTCACTTCAAAATTTATGAAACTTATACTGTTTTCTCACATTAATTTGAGTCACAAATGGCAAGAAATGATTTCGCGGTGAAAATCCAGTTCAACTTTCAGTTAATTTTCAGGTCATTCTCCGAACCGGATGATACAAATGTTACTCCAGTGGGCTCAAACTTATGCTCCATAAAATGAATGGCTGATATCACCGCCACCTAAGAAACGCAAATGACGCGACAAGATCAGAAGGCTGTGACTTACTATACCTGCTTTGTAATCGAGCGCAAATTCAGTGTCAGATTTGTGATAGGAGAAACACCTCACCATTAATTACACAGGTCAACAACGTTTTGTTCTATAAAAGTGTTGGGTCATTTTCGAAGTAATTTTTTGCGTAGAATCCGAATCCGGAGTTTAAATTGCTCTATCACGTCAAGATTTTGAGATATCCTAACCTAAAAGTGCAAAAAACGCTGTTTTTGCCCATTTTTGAGGTTATGTAGCTACGAAGATTTTGCTCTTGATAAAAAAGTGGACATGGTATTTTAAATTATAAGTCTTCCTCTTTTAAATGCCGTTGAGTTTGCTCAAATATCTTAATTTTTCACTGAGATATCGCATTTTGAAGTTTCATGCTGGGTTATTTCAGTGCCAGGGGCGGTTTCATAGCCGTAAAATTTCCCTCAATGACGTTACCTCTCCTGGCACACAGAAGATGCCGAATTCACAATCAACCAAACAGAAAGAAGAAAGAAGATTTCCTGTTAATTTTCGTCAATTTAAGCATAAAAAGTAAATAAGCTCAAAAATGTATAGCATGAAACTACTTTTGGCAAGATATTATCGTGGGTTATGTAGCTTAGCGGAACGGCTGAAGAAGTTATATAAAAAATTTAATTTTTTATACAAATGAAGGTTCATCTTCAACAAATTCTCATCCGAAAAGGAAAGCATTTATTTCATCTTCTTCTGCACTAAAGTTTATATTATTAATATTTTTCCAACGTTTTGTGGCAACAAATTTTGTTCTACCGTAAATTTATCTACCCCGCTCCACAATATACCCTATGACGAAAAAGTACCGGGAATGTTTAAATAAAACATAACAGAGTTAAATTTCAGGCAAATTCATTTTATCTTCTTCAAAATAAGATCCAACTGAAGCAGCAGACATGTGCATTCCTGGTAGGCCGACGAAGGGATGGTTTTCAGCTTCTCCGTCGCATTCTCTTTGATCTCCTCTATCGACTGAAATCTCATTCCACGAAGTGGTAACTTCAACTTCGGAAACAAAAAAAGTCGCATGGGGCCATATCAAGTGTATACGGCCTTGCACGATGGCATTTACTTGGTGTTTGGTCAAATAATCCTGCACAATTTGGGTTCGGTGCGATGGCGCGTTATCATCATCCAAAATGCAAGATTTGTTTGCCCACATTTCCGGCCGTTTGCGACGTACAGCATCTCTCAAACGCTTCAAAACGGATAAATGGTGGCAGCTGTGTGTCTTACAGTCTCACCAACATAAAAAAACAATATGGACCGGCTCCCAAGTGCGCGGTTCGTTTAAATTAAACATTCCCGGTACTTTTTGATCATAGGGTACAGTAAATTCACGGCCTCACCATTCTTTTTTGGTATATCACATTTTCGCGGAAGCATAAGCGCCAGTAAACATAAATATTCGTTTTTATGAACCCATTTTATTGCACTGCTTACGACTACTTTCTCTTTAGGTATGGAAATGAAAAATTGCCCATACTCGTATAAAATGTTGCGTAATATTTTCAAAAATTTATCAGGCAGTAAACAGTCAGTCAGAAAAGCCGGTCAAGTGGTAAAATATGCATACATATACTTACGCAATTGTATATGTATAATACTTTAATATACATTAGGGTGGTAGCATATTTTGCATAATCGAAAGTCTGAATGGAAATTATGGAAATTCTGACATTTTTAGAAAATTTTACTGGTCTGGACATTGCGAAATTGTGTGTAGCTGTCACTCAACCACCTGAAAGGAAAAAATCTCATACAAATAATTTTTAAACTTTCATAATTATAAAAATAAAGCTTTTCTTATTTCACCAATTGGCCTGTTATAGTCTGAAGGTGGAGGATGGGTTTAGTATACATACGAGGTGTGTTCAAGTATCGAGAATTTTTTGTTTTTTTGCAAAAATTATTTATTTATTCATTAATATCTATTTTGTCCCCTTCAAAGTAGTCCCCATGAGATATTATACACTTGTGCCAACATTTTTCCCCATCTTCGAAGCACTTAAAAATCATTTTTTATCTTGTTCATCTGCTCCTTCCATGCCGTCTTTAGCTTGTCAATCGTAGCGTAGCGTCGTTCTTTCATGGGCCTCTTCAGTTTCGGAAACAAGAAAAAGTCACAAAAAGTCGCGCACAAGTAACGATGTGTGAGCAGGGGCGTTATCGTGATGCAAGAGCAAATTTTTGTTCTTCCACAAATCCGGGCGTTTCTGGCGGATTGCTTCGCGCAAATTGCGCATAACTTGAAGGTAATATTCCTTATTGACCGTTTTACCCTGTGGCAAGAACCCATGATGCACAACGCCCCTGCAAGCGAAGAAAACGGTAAGCAAACCTTTTACATTCGACCGAACTTGGCGCGCTTTTTTCGGTCTTGGTTCATGCGACACCTTCCATTGAGATGATTGAGCTTTGGTTTCCACGTCGTAACCATAAAGCCACGATTCGTCACCAATTATTACCCTCTGGAGCAAATTGGGGTCGTCGCGGAAAGAGTCCAACCTCTCATTAGCAACGTTCATGTGATGCTGCTTTTGGTCGAAATTGAGCAGTTTTGGTACGAATTTTGCGGCGACCCATCTCATGCCCACATCATTGAAAAAAATCGAATGGCAAGAGACAATCGATATGTCTAGGTCCTCAACAACTTCTCTTACGGTGATTCGACGATTGGCCAATACCATTTTCTTCACTTCATCAATTTTTTCGTCTGTTGTTGAAGTGCTCGAGCGTCCGTCACGCTTTTCGTCGTTCACATCTTCTCGACCTTCTGAGAACATTTTGTTCCACCGATAAACGTTGCTTGGGACAAATAAGGTTCAACAGGTTCTTTTTCAATAGGTAAAAATCGAAGAAGAGCCGAAACACGTACACGCAAAGCAGCTGTCAACAAATAACTGAACAAGCAAAATGGTCGAACAGCAGGGCAGCTAAGGAGAAGGTGCTGAGATGATTCCACCTCATCTTCCATACTTGGACTTGATGTAATTCCACGTCTCACAGCAGGCACACCTCGCGGATAATACCGCCGAAATTGGAGAGCTGAGACTTTGTCAACCTCAGAAGACCACTCGCCCCAATTGAAACGTAGCCAGAAGGATTTCGCGACCGTACAAGTTTGTGTACCTACCCAGCACTGGCTAAGTTGGCGCGAATCCCATCTTTCCAAGAGCAGACCGCAGGTGCCCAAGGGGATCCCAATCCTCTCCCTTCGCGGCGAAATCACCTAACATGTCCCTAACTCGTTAACAAAAAACGTCTGGAATATCAATAACTAAGATTAAGAACTAGAATGGCCCAAGATGACTGTCTTGGGGCACGCCTTAGGTAAATTTGATGGCATCAGCTTTTATACTGTTATTACGAACGAATTGAGTTCTATCAGGGAAATAAGATGCAAGCCATTTAAGTAAGCAAGGGTGAAGACCAATTGAACCCAGCTTTCTAAGTAGCAAACTACGGCTGACTCTATCAAATGCTTTCGAAAAGTCGACGATTTGACCTGTTTCAAATTGTTTTAAGACAAAATTTGCAAATAAAGTTAAATTCGCAACAGTAGACCTACCCTTTCAAACGGCGATATGAGATGTGAAATTTGGAAAAAAATCAAATGTGATAGTCTTAACAAATAAATACATTTACGTAGCTTCAAATGTGGCAATAATCGACTATTTGATTTAAGGGGGAACGCCACTGTGGGGGGTCAAAAAATAGTCGATTTTTGGGATTTTTTTTTTTTGTAAGTAGAAATGATTATTCGAGGATCGGTCAAAAGGCAATTTATTATATATGTATTAAACTATGTTGATGTAAATGTTTATTAAAAAATATTGAAAATTGACAAATTTATGTAAATAAACGTAGACAGTTAAAAAAAAATGACGTCATCTGGTGGCAGCGATACAGCAATGAGTAATCATCTGAAATCAAAAAACCAAAAATTTTATCAATCTACACAATAGTGGCTATCGTTTACGTAGCTGTTTGTTTTTTTTTTTTTTTTTTTTTTGACAAAATGGTGGTGATTTGAATTTCGATGCGTGTTTTTCGCAATTTTTTATAATTTTAACAGGCCCAAAAAAATAGTTATTTTCAAAATTTTGAAAATCGGCTACGTACAACGATAGCCAGCCAAACTGACGGGCGCTCACTTAAGTGCACCTAGAATCAGGAATAAATTTCGGTTTAAAATTTTTACCACATTTTCTTGAGTAGTTATACTAACAATTTATGCAAAAAAAAATCGATTTTTTTACTTTTCCCAGTGGCGTTCTCCCTTAACTCCGTCTGCTTTGCGTAAAGTGTGGCCAATCCATTTCCATTTCTGTCTTCTGATCCAAATGTCTAACGGCTCCATGTTTGCCTTTTTGAAGAATTACTTGTTTAGCATTATTTTTGGCCAGAAAATTCAGAATATAATCCTTAGACAGCGGTTGACAAAAACTTGCGACTGGTTATAGCGGTTGTAATTTCCCAGGTAGAAGAGCCTAACCTTTAAATCGGAACATCCCGATTGCCCTTCCTCTGGCCTTTTCGATTCCGGAGCGTATGTCTACATCTGTGCCACCGACCGGGGTAACTTTGCTGCTAAGGTAAGCAAATTCTTCCACTGTTTCGATAGGGTTACCTTCAATCTTCATACATCCACCCATCTTATTTGCCAAACTCAGCAGACTTCGTTTTGTCAAAATTGATTTTAAGGTCGGCAGACCTAGCTTCCCTCACATTCCCTTAAGTTCGGTTAGGCAATGTGCCAGGGGCGAAGAGGGCTTAAGGCTGCTTCGCAAACGTCTCATATTACTAAGAGAAGTAACACGGGCGATAGAGTACATCCCTGACGAACTCCGCTTCGAACTTCGAATGACTCTGATAGCTTACCCTTATACACCAATCTTTACTAATATATTTATTCTATCTAAAAGAGGAGGCAATTATTCTTTAATTCTTATTTAAAATTAATAATTGCTGGCGTAGTAGGCATTCATATAAATAATTGAAAAATGTCGAGATATCAAATGTCAGCAGAAACAATACTCGTAAAAGATTCAAATATGTATAGATACGTACATATGTATGTATGTGGCGGCAAGCAGCAAAATGTATGTTTGAGCACTTGTTCTTGAATATTTCGTTGGCAGACGTGGGATAGTTTTTCGGTTGCGTAGTGTGAAGATTACACAAATAGTCAGTTTACAGGTTTCGCAGCAAATATTTTATGACTACAAATTTATATTTTATGAGAGCGTCAGGCCGTTTGTGTGCGCATTCAATTGTGTAAATAAATATGAAACATAAAACAGTGCCTGCAGTGCATAATGGCTGGTATTTACCCTATGATCCAAAAGTACCGGGAATGTTTAATTAAACGAACCGCGCACTTGGGAGCCGGTCCATATTTTTTTCTTATGTTGATGGGACTGTAAGACACACAGATGCCACTATTTATCCATTTTGAAGCGTTTTAGAGATGCTGTACATCGCAAACGGCCGGAAATGTGGGCAAACAAATCTTGCATTTTGGATGATGATAACGCGCCATCGCACCGAACCCAAATTGTGCTTGATTATTTGACCAAACATTAAGTAAATACCATCGTGCAAGCCTCGTATTCACCTGATATGGCCCCGTGCGACTTCTTTTTGTTTCCTAAGTTGAAGTTACCACTTCGTGGAAGGAGATTTCTGTCGATAGAGGAGATCAAAGAAATTCGACGAAGGAGCTGAAGGCCATCCCTTCGTCGGCCTACCAGGGATTCATGTAGGACTGGGTTAAGCATTGGCGCATGTGTGCTGCTTCAGTCGGGTCTTATTTTGAAGGAGATAAAATAAATTTGCCTGAAATTTAACTCTGTTATGTTTTATTTAAACATTCCCGGTACTTTCGGATCATAGGGTATAACGGGTTTTAAACTGTCGCAAAACGAACTTGATTTCGTGCTAGCAGTGATACTTCTTGTACTTCACAGGTCGTGACTATCAATAAATTGGTGAAAAATTCCTGAAAAGTATGACTTTTCCTATGACAGGGGGTTCTTTTAAGAGTTTTTGAACTTAAAATGATAATACAAAACAGAAAAATTGTTGGAATACTTTTTTTCTTATTGTTTTTATTATTTATCAGATGTCGACGAATCGGCATTTAGGCGCCTTCTTCAACACCTCACCCTATGAAATTCGCGAACAGATTTTTTTTTTTTCAAAATATCTTTACACAGTTTGGATGGGTTGTTCTGGCGTTAAACAATTCATGATGGATTGCCAAACTTTAATGAACGGAAATGTCGACACAGTTTACTTTTTTTTTTGTTGTCAGGACAACTAGAAGGTACAGCACTCAGACACCATTAAGTTCATTGTATTGCACTCAGGTTCCCTTCTAGATTTTCTTTAAATTTACCCGATCTCCGAAGAAATCTGAGTAGATCTTTTGGTGCCAAGGAGCCAAGGTGGTCGCTTACAATACAACAGTGCTAAAGACCTTAAGACCGTCTCATCCTCCTCTCTATATGCTGGGCAGAGTGCACTGTGTGAGATGCTTACCTTTTCGATAAGCTTCGCCGATAGAAAGTGGCCCGTCATCAGTCCAACCAGCCTCCTACAGTCCCCTCTACTTAGTGACAGGAGGAACTGCGACAGTCGGTCGGACATGACAGGTAACATCAGTTTTGTCAATGGTCAGCCTCTCTCAAGCTCGCTTATGGTTTGAAGTAATACGTTTGATAACCGTGCCACGCCTTTCCCTTATCAAAAAAAATACAAGATGGCGATCTGTTGTTAGTCCCCTCATACAGACAAGCAAAGGACATCACTCAAAATATTCTTTTTTTTTTAATTTCATAAAATTTTATTCAAAATTAATTGGATGATTAATTTTGTGCCACCTCCAATTTTTTTATATAGAAGAAAAAAACCTAATAGAAACAACCAAAAAAATTTCCAAAAATTAAAAGTATTTTACAGTGACTTGAAAGTTGCTTTTGGTATAACAAAAAATTTAATGCGCATACTGAAAATTCTTGTTGAAAATTCTCATTAAAATTTAGAAATTTTTATGAAAATTTTTTAACTGTTTTTTAATTTGCACACAGTTTCAAACTTGGATTTATGCGGTATTTGTAGGAGAATGTACAAAATTTTCATAAAAAAATTATTGAAATTAAATAGGAGACAAATAAATTGTCAAAACTTGACACTAAGTCTCTGTGCAATAATAATCTCTTCTTTCTTTGCAATTTTTCAATACAGAATGGAAGCGGTATTTATTTAACGCGCTGTATAATCACTTTTTCGATTTTGCTAAATATGAAACATCAGTTTGCGGCCAATTGACGATATTCGATTTTTTATTTATATCTACTGAGTAAAACTTCGCTAATACAAATTTTAATAATTATAATTATAGGCATCGAAAGCCTAACCCCGTTAGTGTGGCACTTTAACCCGAACTAAACCTCCTACCGTCAAAGTACCGATCCCCCGGTACAACCGTAAAGTACTCGTCGGGAGGCGGTTTGAGCACTAAACTCAACGTCCGTTATTGTCCTGATGCAATACGTCGAAAGTAGCATCTGCTTGTTACCACCCACTGTTTAGGTCATCTGATGAGAAAGTCACCCCTGTCATAACCTGTTTGTAATATTAATAAATATAAGCATAATAATTGCCAAATAGCAGTGCTCCAATGGTAACTAGTTTCAGACTAGTCTCAAAGAAATCGATTTCCTGTTGCGTAATTTTGCATAAAAGTGCTCTGAATGAGAATCTTTATATAAATGTATGTATGTACAAATGAACAAGAATAATAATTACCAACTAGCAATGCCCCAATGGTAACTAGTTTCAGACTAGTCTCAAAAAATCAATTTCCTGTTGGGTACATGTGTATAAAAGTGCTCTGCCTGAAAATCTTTTCGTGCACTACAAATAAATGTATGTGTGTACATAGACATGTACGTTTGTGATATCTGCACATTTACTTATCTCTTCGCTTCTTCTTCTTCTCAAGAATTTGCTCCGCAAGGAAGCAAGTCAATTCATTTTAATTAAATTTGACATGTAACATTTGTTGCATGTCAAAGAAATTGAATTTAAACGAACAGATGTCTGCATGTAAAGTGATTTTATTTACACAAAAAAATTCTATATAAATAAATTAAATAAAGAAATCATTGCACAAGCAATTCTTAGTAATTCAATTAAAGAAAGTGAAATAATATAATAGAAAAATTAGAAAAGAAATAGGAACTTGGTAACTAAGCAAAAGTAATTAAATTCCTCAAGCGTTCTTGACTAAAACTAGAATTGCTTTCATAAATAGTTGGCGCTTGAAGAGCTTCTTACTTATGCATGGACTCGTGCAGTTACGTGAGTAAATATTTATTTACACGTGCCAATTGTTGCATGTTAAAATTGCTTTGAAAACTTATTAACACATCACTCACAAGCATAAGCATTTGCAAATATTTTGCTGGTACACCTTTCATCAATCCTTACAAAAGCCAGTAAGCAGTTGACCCACTCGCCACTTCAATTCAGCTACTACATGCCATACCACACCAAATCATGCCACACCATATCATACCATAGCAAATATGTAAGTATGAATGTGCATAACTAAAGCTGCCCCGCTACACAGTGGTCAAAGTGCATAAATATTCTATAGGAAAAATTTGTTCATGATCTTATTCTGATAAAGCAAATTGTAGGTTCTTAATGCCTTTGAAAGTGAGCTGAGTTATATCGAGAGTAGGGATATTTGTTCAGCGCCAATTTTTTTTAGAAAAGTTCGTTCTACCAGTCTTCAAATAATAGCATCAACTGTTCGTAGCATAGACGACTAGATGCGAAACTCTTTTTCTCGTAAGATCGCTGACAAAAGGTGATTTTTTTATAACATTCGTCAGTAACGCCAGACCAGAAGAAACATTAAATGGGTATTTTAAACAAAAATTGGGAGTTTTCAGTACCCACACCACCAAAGAGGTTAGTATTTGGTGCTCGTTTGCCAGTAGCTCAGAAGAAAAAGGTGCAATATCTTGCCTTCATAAGCTATTACAGAACAGCTTCTAAGCAAGTGAAATGCTTATGTCAACAGCACTGCTCCCAGAGCGCTTCCAGTGCTCCTTCTCGAGAAGTGAGTAGGCAAGGTGTTAGAAAATAAACTGTCCGCTACGTAGCTACGAGCTAACGTTTGTATACACAATTGTCGAAATTTACAGTTATAGCGGTACAAACAAAAAAAAGCGACGCGTTCATTTCTGTGCTTCGGAAAGTTAGAAATAACTTAAGTAAAATTTATAATAAAAAGAGTGAGTGTAAATTAAATAAATAAAAAGATGGGTAGAAGAGGAATGAGCGCGAGTTCATAAAAAGAAAAATTGTAAAGGAACGAAATAATTTAATACGCAAACTTAAGCTATGTGAAAGAAAGAATGAAAAAGTAGAAGCCCCCTCCATAACAGATATTATAATGCTGATATTGGTTTACGTGAAGAACAGGAGAGATTTATAAGAAATCGACATGGCAGAATTACAAGCTACAGAACTAAAAACTGGTTCCTAAGTACCAACTCCCCAGATGATTTCTGTTGTACGAGTATAAGCCTTACCCTAATTAAAGTGACAGGCTTCTTGGATGAGGCTGGAGGACGTGTTAAAGGCTTGAAAAACAAAATTTAAAAAACTTTTTTGACGAACCACTGCAATCAATGACGTCTTTAGGCATCTGCAAATCAAATTAAATCAGATCTTGCCTTGCTAAGAAAAAAATAATTTAATTACATTTATTTATCTTTTTTGTTTAAAATTCATATTTATAAAAAATAAATAAATAAATAAATCATCTATTAAAATACTTATAATTATTAAAATTAAAATAATTTTTTGAATTTATCGTTGCTGTTTGGAAGTAAGATAACATCACATGACAAAGACGGCTTCCTGCAGCCCTTACAAAGTAAGCGAGCAAGAAGGACATACTGCCAGGCGTTTGTGAAGCGCTTGAAGACAGCTCCTTCTCAAAAGCATTCTCGTACAAGCGGTGGCATAGCATATACATAGCATAGCAATAACACCTTCTATAAGATGTTCCGTCGCAAGCGAAAATGCAATGCCTTGCGTTTTGGCTCATTTCATATAAAAAATAATTAAGGAAATCATGCAGATGGTAAGGCCCTCCCGATTCCAAAGAAGAGCTTCTGTAATCGCTTTTAACTCCCTCTTTTTTCTACTGGGAGGCTTATATCACACGCATACACCTACATATTTTAAAATAAAAATAAGCACAATCAGTATAAAATACACAAGTAAGCTAAAAATTCAAAAATTTAATATTTAAATGAATTTAGTCAAAATTAATAAAATAATAATGAACACGAAAAATATAAAATAAATACATAAAATATTATAGTTCTTTAATGTAACATAAAAAGTGAGTAAAAAAACATTTTGATACAACGAATAGAATAAGTTAAGGCATACGAACTAAAAGAAGAAGCCGAAAATGATGTAAGAGGAACGAACGGTTTTCGTCAATTATTTTTGGTACCTTACTTCTGGTAGCCCACCATTTCCATTATCAGCTGTTCATCAGCTCAGAGTTTGGCAATGCTGCTGAAACAAGTTCCTGGGCGCGCTCTCACACAAAACGAAAGAGTTTCGCATCTTACCACCAACTGTTCATAGTTCCAACACCAACCAGTCACTATTCGTGCATGATCCTCCGATAAGTTATTTCATAACCGAAATACACTCAGAAGTTTTCAATTACCTGACGAGAGTTGATCGCCAATAGAAAGAATTTTCTATACGCCTACGTTTTCTAAAAGATACGAAACTCTCTCATTTTATGCGAGAGCGCGCCGAGGAACCCGGCAAGACTGCCACTCCTTGGCCCGATGAACAGCTGATAGACGAAATGGCTGGCTGCTAAAAATAAGGCATGGAAAATAATTGACAAAAACAGATCAATTTTATATTAATACCGCGATTTTGCAAGAATTTATATTCAAATAAGAAAAAATAAAATAAAAGTGAAAAAGGGAAATATTAAAGTCAGTGCAGGTTTAATATTTTAATTGAATTGTGATTTCTTTAATATGTGATACTTAAAAAATATTTTTTTCCAAGCCATAAACAAATAAAAGTTCGCTTTGTTACTTTGTTTGTTGTATTATGTATTTGTTTTTGTTGCCCACTTTTTACCTTATATTCAATAAATGCAATATTATTCATATTTATTTATGATTATCTTTTTCATTTTCATTATTTTTGTTTTTCAATCTTTTCGCTGAATTTTCCCAATCTAACTTTGTTCAGGGAGGCTGGTTTCATATGTAGAAATCCACGCAGGTGGGGAAAGTTACTGATCGCCATTCACTTGGGAGTGGCCAGGACGATTCGTCTGCATGCTTCAAGCCGCTCATAACTCGCGGGATTAGCCCAAGTATCCTCGAGAGGGAGCTAACGTGAGAAGGCGAAACATTCCAGGATAGCTGGCTGTGCGCTGGGTCCCACCCAGGGAAGGAGGGAATTTTTGTCCCCACAGTAGAAAAATTCAGCCTGTACAACGAAACATCTGGTAACGGACAAAGGCTGAACGACTTCGCCGGAGTCCGAAACATGATAGTCTGCAGCACCAGATTTCAGCATAAGAAAATACACCAAGCAACGTGGCGTGCCCCTGATCAGAAAACGCGAAACCAGATAGAGCATGTGTGATAGATGGAAGACACGCTTCCAGTGTTTTTAATGTACGTACGATCCGAGGACTCAACATCGACTCGGATCATTACCTTGTTGCAGCCAAACTGCGCACAAGCCTCTGTGCAGCAAAAAACGTACATCTTACCTACGCAAAAAATGTTCGACATCGAAAAGCTGCAATCACAACAGACAGCCAGAAGATTCGCCACTCGACTCTCAGTCCTGCCCTCAGAGAGTACTGCCCAACAAACCGGCATGCACGAGCAATGGAGCAACATTTCTCGTTCCCTACGTACCGCCGCCGAAGAAGAAATAGGATACCGGCGAGCCCGAAAAAATAGTTGGTACGACGAGGAATGTCATGCTGCCGCTGAAAGAAAGGATGCCGCCTATAGAGCCACGCTGCGATCGGGCGCAACGCGAGCCATGTGGGATCGCTACAGAGAGCTGAAAAAGGAAGAGAGACGTATTATCCGACAGAAGAAACGAGAGGCCGAAATACGTGAGTGCGAAGAGCTTGAGATGCTGGCCAACAGGAACAACGCCCGAAAATTCTACCAGAAAGTTCGGCGGCTTACAAAAGATTTTAAGACCGGGGCGTTTTCCTGTAAGAACAAAGACGGCGATCTGGTGACTGACGTACAGAACAATCTTAAATTATGGAGGGAACACTTCTCGAACCTATTAAACAGTGACAGTGCGCATGTCACCGAGAATGTGTAGATCCCGATACCCAAATCGTTGACGACGGAATTGTCGTTCCGCTACCCGATCATGACGAGGTGAGAATAGCGATAACGCGGCTGAAGAACAACAAAGCCGCGGGCGCCGACGGACTGTCGGCTGAGCTATTCAAACATGGCGGCGAGGAGCTGGTAAGGTGCATGCATCACCTTCTATGCAAAATATGGTCGGATGAAAGCATGCCTGCCGATTGGAATTTAAGTGTGCTCTACCCAATCCACGCATGGTGATCCTGCGATCTGTGCCAATTACCGCGGGATGAGTCTTCTAAATATGGCCTATAAGGTTCTAGCGAGCGTATTGTGTGAAAGGCTGAAGCTCACAGTCAACCAACTGATTGGACCTTATTAGTGTGGCTTTAGACCTGGAAAGACTACCATCGACCAAATATTCACAATACGCCAAATCTTGGAAAAGGCCCATGAAAAAAGAATCGACACACACCATCTTTTCGTCGACTTCAAAGCTGCATTCGACAGGAAGAAAAGGAGTTTCATGTATGCCGCGATATCTGAATTTGGTATCCCCGCAAAACTATACGGCTTTGCAAGAAGACGTTGGTCAACACCAGCAGCGCCGTCAGAATTGGGAAGGATCTCTCCGAGCCATTTGATACCAAACGAGGTTTCAGACAGGGTGACTCGCTGTCATGTGACTTCTTTAACCTGATGTTGGGGAGCATCGTACGAGCCGCAGAACTTAATCGCTCAGGCACAATTTTTTATAAGAGCGTACATTTGTTGGCGTATGCAGATGATATCGACATCATTGGCCTTAACAACCGCGCTATTAGTTCTGCCTGCTCCAAACTGTATAAAGCGAATGGGTCTGGTGGTGAACGAGGACAAAACGAAGTAGCTCCTGTCATCAAACAGTCGGTGCACTCACGTATCGGCACCCAAGTCATTGTTGACAATTATAATTTCGAGGTTTTAAAAGACTTCGTATACTTAGGAACCACCGATAACAATGTCAGCCTCGAAATCCAAAAAAAAGCCTTTCAGATCATGATGTCGAATATGAAATGTTAAGCTTAAAACCCTACTCACAGACAGATATCGATGGATTTTCTGTAATTTTTCCAAAGAAATGTTCGGAAGTTATTTCACCTCTAAAAAAGGCATTATCTTCTCGAATTTTCAGTGATGACTGGAAGCTAACAAATATATTTACACTTTTTAAAACCGGCGATAAAAATGAAGTAAGTAATTATCGACCTATTTCCAATTCGACAATTTCGAAACTTTTTGAAATCACTAAAAGTCAATCAGAATGGATTCGTCACTGGACGGTCCACAGCGTCTAATTTGGTCGTTTTTAGTGAATATTACATTCGAGCTTTCTCAACAGGATAGCAAGTCGACTGCTTTTACACAGATTTTTCCAAAGCTTTCGACAGAATCTCTCTCAACATTTTATTATACCTGTATAAATTATCTTCACTTGGGTTTCACACTATTTCCCTGCATTGGTTGAAATCCTATTTATGCGAAAGGTATTGTGTGGTCACAATTGATGGTATATCTTCCAATATATGCATTGCCTGCTCTAAAGTGCCTCAGAGAAGTATTTTAGGCCGCCACACTTTGTCTTATTCATCAACGACATTAGCAATTGCCACTCATTTCCTAATTTTCTGTTTTATGCTGACGACTTGAAAATATTTTCAGTAATACATAACACAACTGACGGATGCAGGCTTCATACAGATATAGACAAATTTGTTATTTGGTGTCAAAAATCTCAACTTTCTTTAAATATCAAAAAATTTTATCATGTTTCTTTTTCCAAAATCCCTGTTGAAGTATGAAAACTTCTTAAAGCATATCTAATATTTTATTTCAATCTTTTAAAGAATCTAAAGATTCAGGTGTAATTTTTGACAGTCATTTTTCAATTACCATAATAGTCAAATTAATTTCATCTTATCAAAATCATATCCTGTCTTAGGCTTCGTACGACGGAATAGCTTACATTTTACAGACTCTCATACCCTGAAATAGCTATTTACTATGAACCCATTGAAACCCAAAATATCGAATTACAGTTCATCGGTGAAGGTGCAAAATATAAAAGTCAACTTTCGTAGTACCCATAGCAACTAACAGGAACTGCTAAACAAATCATTCCAGATAGTTTCTTGGTTAATATACCACTTTCTACACTACGTATACCAATTGGAGATGCAGACACACCAAAACACTTGTAATAATGATCACTTGAATATGCCTATAATATAGCTAAGACTTAAATTGTGAAAACCTATTCAAAAGTATGTTACTGGATCTTGTATTCACTACATAATTGGAAATTTGGTGTTACATCAAATAACTTTCTCAGACAACATTTTTTTTAACTTATTTAACCAAATCAGACCCTAATATTCTGGGTACTACATTTTTTTCTCTTCTGAAACCCCATCTCCATCCCCACTTATTACGAATTATGCCCATAATTCATATAAAGATCTACCACTGTGCGTTCACCTCTATATAAAGTTAACATTGGTACGCCTTAGCAGCCATAATTAATTACTTCAGCCAGCGAGCTTACCTCATCCACAGTTTAACCATACATACATCTATACCTACTTCTGTAATACTTACACATCCATGCAATATTTTTTCCTTTTCCCCCATAGTTTCTCATTAATAACGCATATACACAGGCACCTCTAACCCCATTCACACCCTCAATTTGTAAGTGAAGTTACTTTGCTTTACTTGCTTTTAATTGCATGTAGACGCCCCTCTTATACATGCATACATACATACACACATAGTATGCTCGTATAAGGCTCGCGTCGTTCAGCTACTCACACTTCGTTTAGCTCTAGTGCTTCTTCTTCTTCTGTTTCTCCTTTTGCAGTGAACTCTCTTAAAGTCTGCTTAATACGGTTGTTTTTATGGTATGGTTTCTTAATTAATTTTGATGTTGCTGTTTTACTTACTTAAATTTCCCTATGGATTACTTTCAGTTATATTTCAATTGTTGTTGTTTAGAGGCAGCAAATTAAATTACCAAACGATTTTTCGTCATTTTCAGTTTTGTTCTTAGTTTAAAGGAAGCTAAATCTTACTTTCTTGTTATAATTAATATATTTTACTAAATTGAGAATAATTTAACATTATTGGATGATACTCGACTGATTAGACTACGTACAGCGCGAAGTGAAGAGAATATTGCGGCTGTAAATGAGAGTTTTCTCGAAGACCCGGAAAAATCGGTTCGGCGCCCTTATCAACAACTTGGCCTACCTTGTGGCACTACATGGGCAATTTTGCGCAAAGATTTTGGAGTAAAAGCGTGTAAAATACAGCTAGACTAAGGTTAAAAGCCGGACGATCTTCCAAAACCTTATATTTTCAGTCGTTGGGCTCTTGAAAAACTCACCAAGATCCGCATTTTGGGACCCAAAAAAATATTTTTTTAATTTTATTTATTTATTCTTAATAAAATCTAAAAATTTATTTCAGGCTACAACAAAAAAATTATCATATTACTATCGTAAAATTCCCTATGTAATTAAGAGGAAACTAAAAAAGTTGACTCGGCAATGTTGGTTCCCCCAAAAATCAGTTTTATGCTATTGCAACAACCCAGCAGAAGACTCTTAAATTAATGCATAACAATAATATTTTGCCAAAATTTCAAGTCGATCGGAATAAAATTGACGTAGTTATGGGTATTTGACTGCCCGTTCCTCCTGCGTATTGCGAAAAACTTTTTATTTTTGAAGTTGGTGTACGTTTAGAAGTTATAAATTTTGCACAGCACTCCTTCACATAATTCACAAGTGCGCTTTTTTACTTATTTTTCAGGTTATATGCTTCATTCAGGTTTACAAAATATTTAACAATAAAAAAATATTACAAAAATAACAAAAAATTCTATTAAGCCATTTTGCTTGGCGTTAACTTTTATTAGGTAATATTTTGTCCGCAGACCTTTAGCCTTAATGGCGCTATTTATACGTCGTTGCATGCTCTCGACCAGTTTTCCAATTGTTGAGTGAACTCTTGGCTATAGTTTGTCGATATTCTTTGGGACCATTTCGTAAGATGCTAGCCGTTTCTCTAGAATAGCTTATGCATTTTCAATCGAGTTTAAATCAGGAATCTGTGTTGGCCATTTGAAAAGCTGAAAGTCCAGATTTTTATCTAGCCGTGAACAATTTTCGTGATATGTTTCAGGTCTCCGTCTTTCTGAAATATAACCTCTTCTGTTGGGCATGCCCTTAGATCAACAAAATCCGTCAAATTGGTCTGTTAGGTATTCAAATCGTCTTCTGTTTTCATTATCCCAAATATTCGAACCAATGGACCAATACGCCACCACGTGAAACAACCCCTCACCATAAGACTACCAACGCCATGCTTCATCTTTTGTTTTCGTTGATGCTTTTGCAGTTTTCCATGCGGTTGTACTGCTTCCCATCCGACTGAAAACGGATAAACACAGTCTCATCAGACCATTTCACTCTTTTTCAGTCATCAGCCCTCCAGTTTTTGTAATTTTTGCATAATCTCAGCCGCGCTCTTACGTTTTTGTCAGACAATGCTGGCTTTTTTTGGCTTAAACATGGCAAACACGTTCACGGATGGCTATAAGTTGGACGGAAGGGTTGGTGGGGGAGTATTCTGTAAGGAGCTCCCCATCAGACTCAAATTCAGGTTCCCGAATCACTGCAGTGTGTTCCAAGCAGAGGTAGCCGCACGATGAAGCAGCTGATTGGCTACTTACTTGCGTAATAACTTTTAAGAAGGTAAATATTTACTCCGATAGCCAAGTGGCAATTAGGACCTTGGCCCCTTAAGAGCCTGTGGTCTACTCCTGAAAAGATGGGCCCCGAGTCAACTCAGTGAGCGCTGGACTAGTGCGCAAATATGCAAGGTCGCGAGATCCTTCTGACCACGGGAGGCGCTCGAGGGAACTCCTAAGGCGAACAAAGCCCCAGCTCTCGAATTTGGTAGGTATCCTTACCGGATATTGTCCATTAGGTGTGCATTCGGTGAGACTTGGAACTTCCTCAAGTCCGTTCTGCAGAAGCTGTCTTGAGGGTGAGGTGAAATCATCTCAACAACTTCTTCTCAGCTGCCCTGCTCTCGTCTGGCACAGATTTAGACATCTGGGCTCTCATTTTTTCGCTACGCCTGCGGATATAGCGGGTCTTAATATCATAAATCTGGTGACGTTCATCAGTAGCTTGTTGCGGCTAATTGTGAACGTAAATCAGCCACCGTCAGCGTCGTCGTAAATGTATGGTCGTCATCGTTTCTAAGCGCAAGGCTCCTTCTTCCTTCCCTTCTCCTTTCTCCTCTCCCCTGTATGGCATCACAACGTACGAATTTTTGAATATTTGTCCAAGTGGGCCCTAAGCTAGGGCTGCCATTTAACCTAACCTAACCTGGCTCAATGGTGGCCTCCAACCCCATTTTTTCAGCGCTCTGCGTGCTGCACACTCACTGATGAGGTTTTTAATCTTTTGTGTGACTTATTTTCGTGTTTTAGCTACTTGATGAGTCAATAATTGCTCCTTTGCTCGTCCATCTCTGTCCGAAAGTGGATTGGGGCAGCTTTTTGTAACCTTTCTTCTTCTTAGCTTGACAATCCTTGGTGAACCAGCTTTTTGCCATCGACCTCGATTTACAGTCTTTTCCCTCAAAATTGCACGCGCATTTTCCTAAGATCAGCTTCCACATCTTCTAGCCAGCTTTTCATCGGGCATCCCCATTTTCTTTCTCCAATTGGGCGAAGATCTAGTGCCTTTCTCGTTGATCGCTCCCTTGGCATTCTAGCCTTTGGAGCCTTTATATTCCGTTGTTTAAGAACCATAAATACAGCTTTATAGCAAACTTCCCAGCCTTGTGCTATTTGTCTTGATGAACGGCCATCTTCAATTAATGAAATGGTTTCATCTTAAACTTTTTTCTCAATCTGCCTCATTTCGATTAATATATGAAAAAAAATTATTTTAATTAGCAAAACCTCAAACGAAGCGGTTAAACATAACTAAATTTCTTAACTTAGCTCTTTTTTGTTTTTGCTTATCACGTGTGAAGAAACGGCACATTTTAACAACAGAAAATAACGGCAAGGATAACAGTATTAAGAATAAAGCGTTGCTGACGAAATGGAACAACATGCAAAATTTACTAAATAGAATTTTTTGTTATTTTTGTAATATCTTTTTATTTTTGAATATTTTTTAAACTTGAATTAATGTGATTTATTTCCTAATAAATGAAGCATTTAACCTGAAAATTTGATAACATTATTTTGAAAAATGAAAATTTCATAGCATTATTTTGAAAAATGACTCTACTAGAATCAAAAACTATTATTGGATATCAAATAATATAAGAGTAATAAAACACCAAAAATTGTTTTGGCCGATTTGAGCACAAATATATCACAGATTTTATGCATAAATTGCTTGCAGTTTATTTTCGATGTATTTCCAAAATTTTGTGCGGCATAAAACACTTTTAAGAAAGTATCTTTTGCAATTAAAAAAACTTCTGACTGCATTTGTGCAATGTTGCATATATAGAAACTGCCACCATCGCCGCGCGGCTCAAAGTCCATTGTGGGTACGAAATCTCAATGTATGAAAAATATTTTTCGAATCGGCAGTCGTCCCTCAACAAGCAATGGCGAACCGGCGAAGTGTATTTCTGCCTTGAAAAGGATTCTCATGTAAACCAGAGTCGGAAATATTGAAATATTTAACACTTTCCCAGAAGAACTAATTACTCTACCTTGGAAGTAAACTCCTTCGTGCACCGCACACGTCATACATGAAATCAAATTAACGCAACCGAATTATATCACGGCTCTACTGCGATTACTGCTTCGGTTGCATTTCCACTTCCGAAGCAGCGGCTTGTTATGGCACGTAAAATACATTAAGTACTTAGCCACCTACTAAGCAGTGATTACGAAATTCCTAACATCTACAATTAAATTGTGATAATCAGGTGTCAATTTTCGGTGACTCAAGAGAATGCAACACATGCGTGTGTGTGTGTGTGTGTATAGGCAAGACACGTTGGTGAAACGGGTAACGCACACGTACTTATGTATGGATATGAATATTTTCACAACCTCACAAGTGCACGGAGGCAGCTACGGTTCTTCTCTGCTTTCTCTTCGCCACATACTCAGGTTGGTTTCGGTGGTGTTGATTGTTATTGGTAAACGGAAGTAGCGCAATAAGGCAATGGCAAAAGGAAGTGCGAATGGAGCGCACTCACATGCGGGCATCCGAAAAATTCATAGACGCACACACACACACACACACAAGCAACGAATTCAATAAACGACAACTGTGATGCCTCAATGACGCAGAAAGGCGTAAAGACTCACTGGAATCATACTCGAAATGTAGATATGTATGTACGTTTGTATGGGAATATATGGAGAGTTTTGTGGGGTATTGTGTAAAGTTCGTATATATTTATTTATGCACATACATACGTACATATTACATTAAACATCCATTTTGCGTTTATTTACCGCTTTAAAGTGACTGCGGATATGGCTTGTTTACTCATAACCAGGTGAGCCATTAAGTTGGTATTCTCTTAAAATATTTTTTTTATTTAAATAATGTAAATAAATTTTTTTTATATTTGCATTTGTTATTTAAATTATATTATTTTAAATTATATTAGTATTATATTTGTTATTTAAAATTTATGTGTTTATTTAGAATAATTTCCATATAATTGGAGGGAGGTGAAAAAACATTATTTTTTTGTACCTCGTAAAGCAGCATCCCGCTTAATGTTACTCATACGACCTGTTGATTCAAATAATTATTTTCTTTTATGTATACAATAATGGAATCCGAACATTTGCTCTTGCAAGTGATTGGTTGTATGAATAAATAATTAAATAATAAAATAAAAAAAATAAATAATAAATAATTAAATAATAATTAAATAATAAAATAAAAAAAATAAATAATAAATAATTAAATAATAATAAATGAATAAAAAATTTAAAGAACTGTTAAAAAAACTGTATTTTTGGGCACTAGCGACCGAATGCACTGATTTGAGGTTAAGCACCTGGAACGTAAGGCCCATTGTTATCAAAATAGTATCTGTCCCTCTGAATTAAGTTCCTTTGAAGGCATATTTACCGCATTGGAAGCTTAGAAGGTGGAGCACGGCAAGACAAGAATTGGCTCCTAAGCTAGAACTCCACACCAAGCGTTCCGCTCGCTACGACTTACAACACTTTATTCAGCTTATAAATCGTATAGCAGAATAAACCTCTGAAAGCTCTAATCTCTGGAATTCTTAACATAGCGTTCTATGTTATAGCCAGCAAACAGATTAACCCCATCGCAAATTTTTGCAAGAGGAGTAGTCGAAAATGACATTAATTGGTATAGACATTTCGGATTACTTCCGATGCATGGCATTGATAGCAAGTCTTAAATTTAAAGCGCGCATACTACTGGTATATCCAACACATCACATCGAGAGGCTCTTCTTAATCATGGTAAAATAAATTTTGACCGCTCCGGCACCGCTTTGTATCGCCAAATACATGATTTTCAAGGCTGATAGTGACCCAACATTCATTAAACGCATCATTATTGGGGACGAGATGTCGAGTTATGAAGACGATACGCAGTCCACACATCAGGGGAATGAGTAGAAAGCTCCGAATGAACCAAGACTAAAAGAACCACGTCGTTTTCAATAAAAAAAGGAAGTGACTCTCACGATTTTTAGGGATTACAGAGGTTTTGTACACCATACATTTTTGCCAGAGAGTCAGATAGTTAATAAGTACTATTATTTGGTTATTATGAGACGTTTACATGAAGCAAAGCGCCAAAAAAGAAAGGATTTATGGGGAAATAATTCGTGGATTTTGCACCATGATAATGCGCCGTCACACCGTCGCACAGTCCAGCATTATCCGTGAATTTTCGATTAAGAAGGAAACGAATACCATCCAAAAGGCATCGAGTTCACCACGGGAGCCATATCACCCTGCGATTTCGAATTTGATTTCCACTTTTCCACGTTTTAACAGCCGAAAGGAAGTAATGGAAAAATCGAAGACGACTCTGATGACTATACCTAAAACAGAGTTCCAGAAATGTTTTTTCGAGAACTGGATGAAACGCTGGCATAAGTAGGTTGTAGTTGATGGGAAGTACTTTGAAGGCGCGAATATCACTTTGGAGTAATAAATTTGCATTTTTAATTTTCTATAATACATTTTATATAATATATTCCAGGAACTTTTTGATGAAGGTGATATATAAAGTTTCAGTTTCCCCACTTTTTTAGCCAATTTCGTAATTTGAGTTTGAGATGTCAGTTTTGCACTAGAATGCACAACAGATATTCAACACGAATTATACTCAATCGCTTGCTGGGATATTTTCCACTAACAAATGGGTTTTGGTTAAGAATGAATGAGGATGTGTATGTGTGTGTGCAGCTGTGTGAAAGTGCCTGCTTACAATTTATCGCACGATTCTCTGGTATATCCTGACACATTTGTATTGGCTGTTTACCGTTACTGCAACAGTAACAACAAATACATTGTAAATGCATAACGCATCCATTGTTCCAGTAGCAAGCAACAATTACCAGTTACGCTTTAACTTTCTGGACTTTTACCGACAGCGGCGACTCATCGTCATTTCCGCACTTCAGCACTCAATTTCCCTTTGTCATTGGCGTTGCTTGCAGGTTTTAAAAATAAACGATCGCCCTTTGTTATTGTAGCTGCTGCTTTTGTTTCCCACTTGCACACTTTGCTTGATTGTTCTTTAATTCAAAGGCGATTGAAAAGTGAATTGGATGTAATTTGTTGACGAATTATATTTACGCATTTATTTCAGCAGTTCAATGCTTTGACTTTCTTCGCTTTGTTTCCATTTATTATTTGCTTACACTGGTTTACTGCGTCCGCACAGCAACAGGATATTCAAAGTATACTCAGGCTCACCAAAAAGTCTGAACCGATACATTTTCGTCTCCTCCTCCTAAATTCGAAGCAAGCAGGTGTCATGCGTGAGATTTCTATCTCTTCTTTGTTCTTGCAATCCCTTCCGAAGGCATTTTGCGGTACATTTAGCTCTCCTGCATGCCTCCTGTTAGTATGTTAATGGGCCTATAACTGTACAGAATTCGTTTGCCCTTCTGGGGAGCTTCTAAGAGTGTCTCATATTTGTGTCTGCTTCTTTGAGAAAAATCTCAGATCGTGCAACTTGAACGAAAATTCATTTTCATGCGAAATTAAATTTTCACGATCATACTCAGGCTTTTAGGGAGACTCAATTCGAAGCAGATCATACCACTGCATTTGACCACGGACGTGAAATCCATTTCTCGCGCCCTGTGCCGCGTCTTTGCGAAAACAAATTTCTCTCATCGCCGTGGTGTCTGCTGAAACTGTGATTATGATGAAATCAGTCTCTATTATGCGGGGATGCCAAACCACGCTAAAGTGGCAAAGTCGATGGAATACTGAACCAACTGGCAGATGGACGGCAAAACTCTGTCCATTAATAGGCAAATGGGTTCAAGGGAACTGGGGGGAAGTGAATTACTTCTTAACTCAGTTCCTCTCGAGCCACGGATACTTCCGGTGATACCTATACCGCATGGACAAGGTAAGCGATCTCAAGTGCATATGCCGCGAAGCGCCGAATGATGACGCTGAACACACGTTTTTTAGTTGTGACAGATGGCTCGCAGAAAGAGATACTCTAAAGAAGCAGATTGGCGGGCGAGGTCAGCTGGAACGCGGTAAGGAGATACATCGAGGACGTACTACGGAAAGAAGATAGACCTCGACACAGTTCAACAAAGCGAAGCTTCACAGCAGAGACACAAGAAGAAGAGCCTATAGCATGAAAGCCGGATATAATGGACCCAGACTTGGGTGAACAGAATTGGTCCTTTATAGATGTCGTTCTGGGTTCTCCTGAAGTAATGCAGAAAGTAGTTTCGGGAAGAGTCTCGCCCCAGAAGGAGAGGAGGGATTGTTTTAGTGGCCACACCAATCAACGCAGTAGACGACGGTTTAGCGTGAAGGTTTGGTTAGTGAAGTTGCTTGGCTAAGACAAGACACTCGATGGCCCTACACCTCATTATGATACCTACATTTGATTTCCTTCCCTTAACCACCCTGTAGCTGATGAATTTTGCTACATTAAGAAACTCAAATAACTTTTTTTTTAGTGTATGGAATCCATTTATTTTTTTTTTCAAGTTGAAGGTCATTAAATTTTATTAAATGTAGCTGAACTAGTTTTAAAAATAATTGAATTTAAATGCCCCCCATGCTCGTTGACACAAGTGCGGCATCTTAGTAAAAAGTTGTTCATTGCTGCTTTGAGAGTTGCGACAGGAATAGCCCGAATGGATTGTTTTAGTTCATCCAAATTTGTTGGCTTTGTTTTATAAACTTCTTGTTTACATGAACCCCACAAGAAAAAGTCAGGTGCAGTAAGGTCAGACGACCTGGGGGGCCAACGAAATTCGGAGTTTCTTGAAATCAGTTTATTGGGAAATTTTCGTCGCAACTCTGTCATAACAGTCTGGGCTATGTGAGACGTTGCCCCATCTTGTTGAAACCACACAGAGTTGAAAGGAATTCTCTTTCGGCGTAGTTCTGGATAGAAAAATTCTTTCAGCATTTTCAAATAACGGTCTCCAGTAACCGTAACGGTGTGACCATTTTCTTCAAAAAAATAAGGCCCGACAATACAGCGTGAAGAAACCGCACACCACACTGTCACGCGAAGAGGATGCAATTCCGTCTCGTGGAGTATCTGTGGGTTAGAAGTACTCCATATTCGACAATTTTGTTTGTTCACATTGCCGTTTAAATCGAAATGGGTCTCATCAGACATGAAAAGGCAGTTTAACATGTTTTGGTCTTCTTCCACCATTTGCAGGATCTTCTGGCAAAATTCCAAGCGAATCGGCAAGTCTGCTGCATTCAGTTTGTTAACCATTTGAATTTTGTAGGGAAATAAGTCTAAATCTTTGTGCATTATTGTTTGCAAAGACTGTCGGCTGACACCAAGTTGAGCAGATAAGCTTCTTGTTGAAACCCTTGGATTGCTTTGTATAGCTGCAGCTACAGCAGCGATCGTTTCCTCCGTCCGAACTGGTGGGTTTCGATGATAAGGCCTTCTTGCGACTGTTCCTTGCTCAGCAAAATTATTCACCAGTCTCATTATGGTCCATCTGCTCGGGGGATCGCCGCCAAACATCCGCCTGTACTCTCTCTGTACCAAAACTACGGACTCCAGTGCGTGATAGCGGCGGACTATCCAAATTCTTGTTTGCGTGTCCCAGTTATCCATTTTAATAAATTTTAAAGATCAATCTGCAAATTAAAACAAAAATGGAACAGATAACTTAAAAAGAAAAAAAGTTATTCAATTTTTTTTGGTAGCGGCTTTCATCAGCCACCCTGTACGTTGCTTAAACCACTTAGATCTTTTTAAGAAGGCAGCTGGTCATTCCAGTGAGACATTTTGCGAATTCCCCAGACCTTCAAAGAAATAATCGTCAATATATTTGGCACGGCTTCTTTGAAGTGCAGAACATTCACAGAGGAGGTGTTGTACCGATTCAATTTCTTCCTCATTTCCACAGCTCCTGCAGAAGTCAATATGAGGTACACCCATTCTACTGACTAGGGTTTCATAGTGCAGTTACTCGTTATAACGCATGTGAGGACGTTGTTAGTTGATCTGTTGAATCCAAGCAGACATTTTGACCTTTTAAGATTCAGTTTTGGCTAGAGCGCTTTGTAGACCCTACAGTGAGTAGTCAGAGACCATCTTCAAGTCAATCGCAGTGTATAATTCATTAGGAACGCTTATGTCCTCTACCACTCGCTGAAGCTCCAGTTCAGAGCCTTTCCTTTCATACCCATCCGGCCTTTCATTTCCTAGAGTGGCCGGGAATCGAACAAAGTGTGGATAAGCTTGTTGTTGGATAAGCGCGAAGCACCTCCTGCTTTCTTTAGCACATCTTGAATTGATACGCGTTGAGACCAGTGGCCTCATTGCTGCTTCACAGCCAACAAAAATGATAAGGTTTGCCGGAGGTAAGCCCATACGCGCCTAACAATCGATTTACTACAATATGATGGATATTGTATACGAATATATAATGAAAAACAAAATTCATATCAACAATATTTCTGCTTTGTATTATTATTTTAAGTTCTCAAGCTCTTAAAAAAAACACCCAATAGTTTCCGTATCTCACACAAGTACTCTTGAGATTCTTTGCCCCCATTAGACCCCAACCATCAGCGAGTGTGCCACTAACGCTAAAGGCAACACGCTTTCGGCTGACTTAACTCAGCATTCTCAGTTATTTAATTAATTTAAAAGAGCAAGCGCACCCTGCTAAATAAGTTAATGTCGATGTGCGCCACTTCCTCTTGTACATATAAACTTGCACATACACTCAAATGACAGAATTGTCTTATAAGTTTTCATTTCGCTTAATCCTTGACGCACACAACTTCTATACTTATGCGCACATACATACATACATACATACACAGATTCTCTTGGGCCAAAAGTCTTCTTACACTAAATCTTAGATCAACAAATAAACTTTGGCTCAAAGTTTCAACAAAAAATTTCATAAATATTTCGCAATCTGTACAACAAAAACACATACATAGATACATACAATTGTGGGCACAAAAATAGCAGTATTTAGCGCGCTCAAGTGAGCTACTTTGCAAATAGCAATAATTTCAATGAAACGGTAAAATTTAGCACATAGAGTAAAAAAGTGAGAGAGAAGTGGAGTAACAGCAATTTCCAACAAAGTCCACAATCCAGAGTAGCTGGTCGTGTTAGTGAGAATCAGTGTTGAGTACAGACAACAACAATAGTGCCAGTTTTCTTCCTTTGCTTCTTACATTTAGTGAGATTGTGAACCTCTCACTCGATGTGGTGAATTTGTGTTAGATCCGCGCCGAACGATCCATGAACAGTAAGATAATTGGCTTACGGTCTGCCACTCATACACAGGCACAACGCCAATTGTCCTCATCCCCATTGGCTTCAGCGTGCCCTTTTGGAAAACGTGCACTCACCCCACGACCCCCGGTACGCGGCCAATCAAACCCTGGCAACGGTCAACCGGCTACTGTCAATAAGATCGACACCAATGATGAAGCCGCGTGCTATAGCGAAGTGGAAGCGGTGGAGTCATCGGCATTATATAAAGATCTTTTGAGCACAACACGCACTCATACTAACCAATCGGCAGAAATCTATTCTCTCGGCTGCAATGAAGCACTCAAAGCCATGGGTAGAAAACTCGGAGAGCTAAAAAAGATGATGGACGGGAAACGGCATGTCAATCAGCATGCTCTCAGATATATGTAAACTCTCCAAGACAGTTGAGAGCCAATATACAACAACGAACGGCACCAAAACAACGGTGACCAAAGCCAAACAACAGCACTGACCGTTGCGAATGATAAGGCGAAAAGAGCTAGGTCGCTAACTGAGAGCGATTGAGCTACAAACACGATCACTGAGCCAATAGGAAAACGTTCACGAATTTTTTCCCCACCCACCTAATCAATTATGAAGGATAACTTGCTATTGGTTATAGAGAAGAACAAAAACACTGTCCTTAAGAAGAATACCAACGCTGAGCCGGCATATGTTAAAGGCCCTGCGACCAATCAGGCAGGAGAATGGACAAAAGTCGTGAAACAGAAACATGCGAAAAGCAAGCCTGCACGGCCCGACGCCATAGTTGTTAAAAAATCAGGAGATCTTTCCTATGCAGATATTCTCAAAATTGTGAAAAATGAAGAGACTCTAAAAGACATGAGTTCAATGGAACGAAAAATCCGAAAAACGACTCAGGGAGATCTGCTATTTGAACTTAGCGAATCTTCTGAGGAAAATACCTCTAAACTACAAGCTGCAGTGGGGCAAGTATTAGGTGGAAAAGCAGAGGTGAAAAACTCACAGATATCACACAGTTTGAAATCCGTGACATTGATGAGGTTACAACTCATGACGAAATCTGTCAAGCCGTTAATGACCTCCTCGCTAATGTTAACCTAGAGCCGTCAAACATTCGATCCTTGCATAAAGCAGCTTCTGTGACACTACCTACGGACTGGGCGATGGAACTTATTAGCATCGGGAAAATACGTATAGGTTGGGTTGTTTGTCGCATACTTAGAAAACTTCAACCCCAACGATGCTTCAAATGCCTTGGACTGGGCCACACTTCCAGATATTGTACGAGCAATAACGATTTCAAAGACGCTTGTTTTAAGTGCGGTGAAAAAGGTCGCCTTTCTAAAAAGTGCACCAATTCCCCAAAATGCATATTATGCATTAAAAAAATTACACTGGGAGTAGCAAATTCCCTATTTATCTCGAAGCCTTACAAAATCTTAGGAAATAATGAGAGTTTTCCAACTCAACCTAAATCATTGCGAAGCAGCTCAAGAGCTCCTAAACCAAACCGACTTGGAACTTAACGTTGATGTAGCGGTACTCAGCGAGTCTTACTAGCCAAAGGCATTAAACTGGCTGCCATACACCAGCGGAAAATCAGCTATTTGGTGCTGCAAAAACCAGACAAATACCATGACGTACGATATTAGGGAATCGGGATTTATCTGCGCTAAAGTAAACGACCTATATATTTATAGTGTCTATATACCACCCAGCGCTCCGATTGATACCTATACGCAGGCTGTTTTGAAGATGGTTATCGACGCTGAGAGTAGGAATAAATTCTTTATTGCTGGCGACTTCAATGCCTGGGCGTAGGAATGGGGTTGCCCAAGAACAAGCCCTAGAGGGAGAATCCTCCTCGAAAGTATAGCATGTTTAGACGTAGCCCTTCTCAATACTAGTACGCAGCACACCTTTAGTCGAAACGGATTTGGATCGATCATTGATCTAATGTTTGCTAGTTCAGGTATCTCTAGATTATGCCAATGGGGCATAAAAGATGTCTACATCCACAGCGATCACGCAGTTTAGCAGACTCAAAAGCCCCTGGGCCGGATGGAGTGCCAAATAAATGCTTGAAGCTAGCAATCGAACAAAAAAATCAAAGTGCTTAGCAACGTATTTAATAGTTGCCTTACGGAGGGCACCTTTCCGTCAATTTGAAAACGCCAAAATTTAATTTTGCTTCCAAAAGCAGTAAATCAGCGGAGGAGCCGTCGACCTACAGACCAATATGTCTAACCGACTCTGCGGGTAAGGTGCTCGAACGAATTTTATTCGATCGACTAGACGCGGAAGTCAGATCAAAGGGAGGCCTGTCCGAAAATCAATTCGGATTTAGAAAGGGGAAGTCAACGATAGATGTAGTATATTCAGCAATCCAGCTTGCAACGAAAGCAATCAGCGGCACCCGCTGGCTAAATGGCACCAAAGAGTACTACCTGATTATCACCCTAGACGTCAGAAGTGCGTTCAGTTTGCCTGAGTGATCCGCTAACAAAATGATATCATCCGCATACATTAGAAGTCTAACATTTTTCCCTTCTACGTTTAATCCTCCTTCTAAGCTTTCATGTAAGTCGTTTATGTAAAGAGCAAATAGTATTGGCGACAATAATGTTAGTATATGATTTATAGGAAACAAATAAATTACTTCAAAATAATTGTTTAAGGATACTGCTATTTTCATGCTCACAGCTTTGCATTTGTATGTATGTACAAGAACCTATTGCCAGCGTATCGTAAGTATAGCACAGTTGCAATTAACTCTATGACGAACGAATAGTATTCAATTCGTGCTCTGCTAATATTCTTCATTTTTTTTCATTTACCGAAGGTGGTTATTATTAGGGTTTGTTTGTTTCGTCTGCCTTTTTAAATGCACAAGAGAGAGCAATGTAGTCAATTATAATTAATTTCGCCTGCACAGCAAACAACGACAACACCAACTATCGCTATGTAATTTACCGTAACACAAACAACTGCAACTGTGGCGTCTGTTCCATTTGTGTCTGATGGCGTCACATTGCGTGGCATATTTTCGGTGGTAATCGTTGCAAGTTTTTGGTTAAAACTTTTAGCAAAAGTTTCTCAGAAATCAATTTAGCAACGAGACAGATTGATAACTACTTTATGTATGCAGCATGGCGAACGAGCAGCTAGCCAACTAAACATCCGGTTATCCAACTAGCTTTCTTAGCTGCCTACATACATACATACATATATGTAAATGTCATGCTGTCGTCTAACTTATTTCACCCGGTTTTGAAAACATTTTCATTGGCGTGATGTGAAGTTGTTGGATGTGGGGTGAGAATGAGAGGTCAAATGAGACGTTTAATTACACTCAGGGCTCTCGAACGGACACGCGGAACATGACTCTATTTCTTAACGGAATTCATTTTTCTCTGTAAGATAAAATAAAGGTATGTGTGAGGAAATATGGCTTAATAAAAAAATGAAGTTACGAAATTTCTTCCCAACCAGTTATTAGCATTTAATTCTTCATTTCATGATTCTTCTGCGCTTTCCGGATATTAGCAATACCGCCGGAATAATAAATATGTAAACAAGGTGACGCAAAATACGCCATTTTCAAGCAGCCAACTCGCAGCAACAGTTTGACGGGCGTACACCTCAAGAAGCTCTTGAAAATTAGTAGATATGGACATAAATTAAATAGCTACGAACTAATTATATCCAGTGTACGACAAAACTAAAGCACAAAACTTCCCATACCATCACAACCAGAAAATAAACTTTCCAACAAATAGTAATGGCAAATCTTTTTATTGTATTTAGAAGAGGGCACATTCGTTGTTGTGTAAAAAAAAATTATACAATAAACTTCATTCTAAACTTAAATATTAATTCAAACATAAAAGTAGTATTAAATATGCCGCGACAAAACTAAAGCACATTGGTATATACTTCTCTTCTTCAACCTTAGGAGGTTGAATTAGTTTTAAAGTTGACTCACAGATGGCGCTATTTATCACTTTATCGCGTTGGCAATACTGAATATATATTCATGACAAAGCCTCATCCCTAGGCTTTGTTTATCAGTATCTGTCATTTCGCTGAAGTATAAACAACGCAGTGTTTTCGTGCTCCGAGTATGTCAACTTTCGTGCCGTCGAAACGCAATTTGCGGGAAGCTTTGCTTTTCTGCTTCAATTTGAAAAAAAATACAGCCCAAGCCCGTGAATTGCTGCAGGAGGCCTACCCAGACCATACTCCGTCGATTTCAACATGTGAGTACTGGTTTCGACGATTCAAAAGTGGTGATTTTCACACCGAACACGAGGAGCGTCTTGGCCAGCCCAAAAAGTTCGAGGACGCGGAATTGGGGGAATTGGTAAACGAGGACTCGTGCCAAATCCAAGAAGAGCTTGCTGAATCATTGGGCGTTGATAAATCAACCGTTTGCAAGCGTCTAAAAGCGATGGGAATGATCCAAAAGCAAGGACATTGGGTCCCGTACGAGTTGAAGCTGCGCGACGTCGAACGGCGATTTTTTACGTGCGAATTGCTGATCGAGCGACAAAATCGGAAGGGTTTTTTGCATCGGGTGGTGACTGGCGACGAAAAATGGATCCACTACGATAACCCAAAACGCAAAAAATCATGGGGTTTGCCCGGCCACGCATCAACGTCGACGGCCAAGCAGAATATTCACGGCAAGAAAATCATGCTCTGCATTTGGTGGGATCAGGTCGGCGTCGTATATTTTGAGCTGCTCCAACCAGGCGAAACAATCACGGGGGATCGTTACCGACTGCAATTGATGCGTTTAAGCCGGGCATTGAAAGAAAAACGGCCGGAAACGGTAAAAAGGCACGACAAGGTTATTTTGCAACATGACAACGCTCGGCCGCATGTTGCTCAATCTGTCAAAAAATACCTTGGAACGCTTGGCTGGGAAGTGTTACCCCACCCGCCGTATAGTCCAGACATAGCTCCCTCCGATTATCATTTGTTCCGGCATATGAGTCTCGATTTGGCGGACCAGCGGTTCTCCTCGTACGAGGCTACCAAAATATGGGTTGAGTCATGGATAGCCAAGCAGTGGCCAGAATTTTGGAGAAACGGCATCCGGAAATTGCCCGAAAGATGGGCGAAAGTTGTAGCTAGCGATGGCCAATACTTCGAATAAAATATTTTGTACCGTTTTTTCACAATAAAGCCCCAAATCTTCGAAAAAAAACCTTTAAAACTAATTCAACCTCCCAATAATATTTCGTAGCGAAGCCCTTGTTTTTCAATACCGCTGCACATCTTCGTGGCATAGACTCAATCAAATTATTTAAAACATCTATGGAAATGCTTTCCCAAGCTCGTTCTACATACCTGAACAAACAGGGAGTCCTTGTTTTTGCAGTTTTCGCGTTCTATTTTCCGATCTACAATCTCCCATAGATTCTGTATGGGGTTGAGATCGGGTGATTGTGCAGGCCACTGCAGTACCTCAATTTTATTGGCAACAAACCATTCTTTCACACATTTAGCGGTATGCTTCGGATCATTGTCCTGCTGGTATATCCAACTTAGTGGCATTTCCTCCTAAGCGTGGGGCAGCATAATGGCCTAGAGAATGTCTTTGTACACAAATCTGTCCATTATGCCATTAATTCTATGAATTGGACCCACTCCATTGCCGGAAAAACAGCCCCACACCATTACGCTGCCTCCACCATGTTTTACAGTACCTTTAGAGTAACGTGGGTTTAAACGTTGCCCTTTAGGTCTGCGTACAAGCTTCAGTCCATCAGAATTCTTGATGTTGAACTTGGATTCATCAGAGAAAAGGACGGTTCGCCACCTGCTGATGGTCCAGTTAATATGCGCCTCCGCGGGTCCTGCCACCTGAATGTTTGGCTTCATAGGAGCCGGATGACCGAAAACGACTTATTGTGCGGGAAATTACGCTGTGATGAATCTTGAATTTTCGAGAAATATTGATAACCGATTCACCGCCATTAAATTCATCTATAATTTTTTCACGTAATACCGTATTATACTTGTTTCGGGCCATTTTTAACGTTTTTTTTTTATTTCTTTAGCTCGAAAATGTAGTAAATGCCGCTAAAACCACGCAATAACACTGATAATGCTTTGTTTATGCTTGACGTATAATATTTTATATCCTAACGGTTCTGATTAATAACTCACTGCCAGCTATGGATAGAAAGAGGGAGTTGTGCTTTACCTAGTTTTGTCGTAACAAGTTTTTGCACGTGCTTTGTTTTTGCACATAACAGTACTATTTTTCCGATAAGAAACTGGAATATTGTATTTTTTTATCATATATATTTCTTTTTATCAGATTTAGAAAAAACAATTGAAGGATATAACCATTTGCTGTCTTTTTTTAACTTAACGAGTTCAAGAGAGACTTTGTGCTTTAGTTTTGTCGTACACTGTATTTCAGAAGGCACGCCTAGATGTTGTTTTAAAAGAAAAAAAATGTAAAAATTGTTGTTTTAAAATAAAATACATATATAAAAATTTAGATTCTTTCAGGTTTCACTACTGTTATTCAAAATACGGCTTTTAACAATTACATACATATATGTGAAAAATTGCATCATTTAAATGTCCAGAGGTAAAATCCACCAAACAGTCGGCTAATGAATTCCTAATTGTTGAGAAGGTCAAGGTTATTCTCAATAACTTCCTGTTTTTGGCAGATTCCGTTTTTTATCCCCTCACAAAACCAGATTCTTGAAATTTTTTTACGAACCTTTGAATTTCCAATTTAGAGGTATTGGATTTTAAATTGAAATAAAACAACGAAAATTAAAATTAATCATGACATTTATTTTTCAAAGATAATCCTTTTCAAATGTTGGCTGTTGGCCGCAATTGCGGCGTAATTCGGCCATGCGTAAACACCAATTTTGAGCGGCTCGCTAGAGGACTTCGATCGGTATCTTGTGAATAACTTTAGTAATGTTGGCTTCCAATGCCCCTATCGAAGCTGGTTTATCCACAAAACATTTAGACTTTACATACCGCCACAAATAAAAGCCCAAAGATTTAATATAGCACGATCTTTGTGGCCCATCCACTGGTCCGAGACGAGAGATAAATTACTAACCGAATGAATAAATCCATTGGTTCACGGTCTGTATGGCAAGTAGCGCCGTCCGCCGTCATGTTGGAACCAAATGTTTTTGAGATCACGGGCTTCAATTTCCGGTATCAAAAAGTCGATTAACATGATAGGGTTCGTCTTTCACTGTTACATATATAAAATATAACATCTTACAAATCGTATTTTGGTTTAAGGCAGAAGCTGCTGAGTGCATTTTTATATTTGAAAAGGCTATTTCTATTCTGCATTTTATTTCTGTGGTACAATTCGAAGTTTCATTTACCTTTTTTCTGCTAACAATTATGTATGTATATACTTCGTTTTCTTGGTGTTTATATGTAGTTCAAAGCCTTCGCTACATTGATTAACTTCAGTTACCACTTCCTCTGTCCTGATATCTATCGGCTATAAAAGTAGTGCCATCTGCAATCTTTTACTTTCAAAAAAAATCAAATTTCCGGTTCCTTCAGAAACGTGCAGATTTTGTCGTTGCTGCTCTGCATTTGGAACAAAACACAACTTTTACCGTCTGTTCTGATTTCGCCAGCAAAATTTATTGTGTTCCGGATTCCTCATCCTTAGTTATATGGTTTCTTGCAAACTTCAATCTGGCAGTATGCTTTTTTGTGCGCCTATGGAAATCAGCGTCTTCTAGGGCTCTTTGGACAGTTGTAGGATAGAATTTTTGCATTTTTTCCCAAGATATTTTTCTACTTCCAGTGCTAAATCACGGTATACAGAATTCCGAAAACCGTTACTTTATTTTTCGCTCTTTTGGCAGCCGATGATGTCAGTGTTGGCAATAAACAAATAAACAGAGAGGTTACTTGTTTGTGAATATTCAGTGAACGAATTGGTAATATTGTGATTTTAAGATTTAGGATATTTAAATCCAGCAAACTTAACAGAAATAAGTGCCGCATGTGAAATTGTAAAAGCAAAAATAATATTAAAACCTCCAAATACAGGTTTTTTTTTGCTTTTACTGCCGATGACGCCATGGCAAGAAAGTGTGTGTGCGAGTGTGTATGTATAGTTTCTTGGCTTACATAAGTTTCTTGGCTCCATTGCTTTGGCTTACTTTTTGCTTTCGTTTTCTTTTTGGTCTGTTTATTCGCAGTACTGACGTCAAGGCGAGTTGGGAATGCAAAAAATTTGTATTCTAATATAACATTCTGGATGTTAAATTTTTGACGTGATAACGTCTTATAATTCGATTTAGCCGGCTGCACGCACGAAAAAATGTGTCGTTACCTTGCTCATTAGTGTTACCTTGCTCATTGCCGTTACCTTGCTCATTTGTCGTTACCTTGCTCATTGCCGTTACCTTGAATGAACTGCAAGCGAAAGCGCGGAGCGAACGACAAAGCAAACAAAGCAAACGAACGGCAACGTTCGACATCTTGCTCTCTCCTACTTAAGTGAGCGTATATATGTATGTATATGCGCATATGTACATATATAAATTCACGTATTTGTATTTGCATATGCCTTCTTATTGATTATTATTAATTTGATTTACTTGAAGAATTTAAAATAAAACCAAGTTTGTTAATAATACCTGTTGTTTTAATGTTATTATTATTTTTTGACGTGATAACGTCTTATAATTCTATGTAGCCGGCTGGACGCACCAAAAAATGCGTCGTTACCTTGCTTGAGCACCATGTTATGTTATGTTATGATATGTTATGTTATGTTATGTTATGTTATGTTATGTTATGTTATGTTATGTTATGTTATGTTATGTTATGTTATGTTATGTTATGTTATGTTATGTTATGTTATGTCATGTTATACAAAATATCTATCAAACAAATAAAATTAAAATTTTCTTTTGAAAAATGCAACCATTCAATCAGTATTTTCTTATGACGTTATCACGTTAAACTATCGTCAGTAAACCGACTTTACAGACAACCTCTTTTTTTTTATTATTTCCCTTTTTAAATTACAATCTGTTAAATTTAAACAATAAGTAATTATTTTTAGAGTAGTATTGGAATTCTTTGTCCTCTAACCTATGCTAGATAAACATTCAATTTTGCTTTAGATTATGCTACATTATATTCTTTTCTAAGTGATAAGTATTATTTTTTGTTTTTTCTTTTGTTATATTGTGAGTTCTGTTGGAGTTAATCGTTTTAATCTTCGTTTTCCCAATTTCTCCGATTGTGGTAGTTTGCGCATTTGTTCATTTTGATGATTTGTTAGTCGTTGTATATACTTGATGCTGTATTTTCTAATTGTGTCATCTATTGTGTCGATATTGAGGTCGCTGTGGATCAAGTCGTTTGGTATAACCAGCCTGCTTTTGTTATTTTTCGAAGTATTTTAGATTGGGCCCTTTGAATTATTTTGATATTGGTTTTTTGGTTGTGTCCCAGATGTCTATGCCACATTTCCAAATGGGTGAGATTATAGATTTATATATCCCTACTTTGTTGTTAAGGCTTAGTTTTGAATTTTTAGCAAACAGCCAGTATAGTTGCCTGAACTTGTTTTTGATTTCATTTCGTTCGTTTTGTTTATGTCGTTTCCAATTTAGTTTTTCATCTATAGTTATGCCAAGGTACTTTGCACTAGGAAGGATTATTATTTCATTGTTTTTATTGTTAATTTGTATTTCTTAGGCTTTCTGTTTGTATATATTACTTGTACCGTTTTATCTTTGTTGACTTCTATTCCCCAATTATCGGGCCATGATACAGTATCATTTATTGTTTGTTGAAGAATGTCAGTCGCTTTTTTTTCTATTTTATCCGATGCCATTAAAACCGCGTCATCCGCGAATGTGGCTATCATGCAATTTTTTGTTGTTGGGATCGGTATATCTGCTGTAAATATCAGGTACAATAGAGGCCCTAGGACACTACCTTGGGGTATACCTGCCGTCATTTGCATCATGCTTGAGCATTCGTGTTCGAACTTTATAAAAAAATGTCGATTTTCCAGATAACTTTTGAGAATGGTGAAGTGATTCCGTGGTAATATTTGGCTGAGCTTATGCAGCAGTCCCTTATGCCACAAAGCCCTGTCAAAAGCTTTTGCAATATCCAGGTAGACAGCTATGCAGAACCTTTTATTTTTCATATCTTTTAATATTTTGTTTATAACTCCGTAGACTTGTTGCACAGTTGAATGCTGTCGTTTAAATCCGAATTGATGGCTTGGTATTATATTTTTAATGTTAAATAAATAATTAAATACTTGGCGCGTAGACTTCTGTTCGGTGTTTGGCCGAGTTCCTTCTCCTATTTGTGGCGTGCGTCTTGATGTTGTTCCCCAAAGGGTGTTAAATGTGATTGTTTCATTTCCAAGCACTAATATCAATCGCTGCGCATTTAAAATTGACCATTGCTATGTCAAAAGTGACTGTAAATGCGGGTGCATCATTTATTTATCATGCTTCATTTTGTTGCATTTGAACAATATCATTTTTTTAACCAAAATACATGACTATATGAAATTAAAAAAGAATAGAAAGAAACATAATAATTTTGAAGTAATATATTTACAAGATTTTAACTTAATATTTCCATATGTCATTGTTGCATCATTTTGGCTGTGAGCCACCGTACTTCACGCTCAACTCTGCAAAAGCACATTTCATTGAGCTCATACAGATGACTTGGTCTTTAAAATTATTAAAATAAAATATAAATGAGACTTATAAAATGTATTCTAATAGAATCTCATTTCATTCAAATTCTTTCTCAATAGCCAAAATAAAGGCTTTTCAGTTCTAAATGCTTGGCAGCACTATGCAACACCCACACAAAAAAATATTGTAAGCTTGGCAGCATTCCACCAAACATCAGCTGTTTCAGTTAGCTTGCACTTTAATTAATTTTGATTTTCTCAATTATAAAATGAATAGCCGTTGTTAAAAAGTGTCTGAAAGCTACACGGAAATGAGTTAGGCAGAGAAAGAGAAAAAAAAAAATGTTATCAGCAAAACTAAATTGTGCTGTCACGAAGACGCCGCGCTTGTAGAAAAAAAGTGCTTTCATAGTACCAACTACGGAAATCGTGATAAGTTGAATACTGTTAAACTAAAGGAGTTGGTATTGTTTAATCAGTAACTCGTACCGAGCTACACTAAAATTCAAAAATGAGCATAAATTGGCGTGAACTTTTTCCAACAAAACTCACATTCGTCATATTTTTGCTCTACATATCGCTGTTCATCGGTCAGGGTATGTTTATGATAAAATGGTGTTGAAGTGAATGTTATATGTTATGTTATTTACATGGGTATTAAAATTACATTACAGGAATTTTCGTAACCGCTTCACAGGAAGCCAACAACTCGTACAGCTATAACACGGTGACCGTGGTTTTACTCACCGAAGTACTGAAGCTGCTGGTTTCTGCTAGTTTATATTGCAGAGAGTAAGTATTGACGTTATGAATTCGTTACCATTTTCGGTTGGTAAATAAATAAGTATCTTAATATATATGTTTTCTATAAATCAGAAAAAATTTGACCAGTCTGCTACGCGATGTGCGAAAGGATTCCAATGTCATGATGCTGTACTTTGTGCCCGCGTTTCTCTATTGTCTCTACAATAACTTGGCTTTTGTCAACTTGTCTACATTCGATCCAACTACATATTATCTGCTGTTGCAGCTACGTGTTGTGATTACTGGGGTACTATTTCAGGTTAGTGTACAGCTTTTTACATTTTCCACTTTCCGATTACTGATTTATGCAGATTGATTTTCGGAATATTCGCAAAATATTTTATTTATGTATGTACGTGTGCAAGCATTTTCCGTTGCAGACTTTGTACAAATACATACACTCCACATAGCTTTTGGATAAACCATCTGTGTTTGCGAATACAATAAATATGGTACTTTTATATGCATACACGTTTTATCAAAATCATTCATGTTATTTGCTTACCCTCAAATAATTAGTATGGTTTATTAACCCTCCGTTGGACACCTCTTTTAAATCCATCGATTGGGCACCCGGGTCCGACCTTCTTTCGTGCTATTCGAGGAACCTTTTTAAAAGGTTATATCCATAAATCGACAGAAAATTATTATTTTTTTTTATTTAGGAAGCTACCTAGAAGCTCAAATTGTTAACTATAATAGAAATATGCTAAATTCACGTCCAAAGTCGAAAAAGTCTGGCCAGATCCGGAGTGTTAATCTTGATGCCTCATTAACGCAGTACATTTATTGTGTGAATACTATTTTATGAGTCTCGTGAAATGTTAACAAATTGAAAAAATTTAAGCTGCTGATGTTGGTCTAGAAACGGCACAATTTCATGCATAGAGCGTCAAATCTCAGTTATGAATTGTATTGGGATAAGAAAAGTAGTCTAACTTATTTCCCTTTATTAAGGGGGAAGTCTACTGTGACAAGGGAAAAAACAGGCTTATTTTCCGGATTTTATTTCTAACAAAATATTGCTCGTACATAAAATCTATTTAAACTCTCTTGAAATTTTTTTTCTTTTTTTTTGCCTAAAATTGATGTTACTATTGTTTATAACAATTTAACAAATAACGATATCAAAAAAATCCTATGTCAGACGAGAGACACTATTACAGAGAATATATAATTAAATTTTTAAGCTGATTCATTTATCAGAACTCGAGATATCGTGTACACCGTAAGAAAAGCGGACCTGCGCTTGCAGAAGTGCCACAGCGGCCATTTTGAATATTTTGACTTAAAATTTTTTTTTCAAAAACTTAAATATATAATAAAGATAAGAGTTTAAATAGATTTTATGTACGAGCAATATTTTGTTAGAAATAAAATCCGAAAAATAAGCCTGTTTTTTCCCTTGTCACAGTAGACTTCCCCCTTAAGGCAAGTCATCTAGCTATCATCTCTGCTAGCCAACAGTCCACTAACATCTTATCAAAATTTACAGCCAGTTTATGATTTATTGTCAATGTATAGCGCATTCACGGATTAACAACATTCGGTATATCCAATACCAGAAAATTAGAAATTTTATTAGTGAATTACCGTCATAAAATTAATAAAAAAAAAAAACAATTACACTTCTGTAAGGTGTTTGGCCGAGGTGTTTGATCTTGTTGTTGTTTCACAACTAGTTTTATGCCGAATGGCAAATATTTTTATGAGGAGCTTTTTCATCGAGCTCTGCCATTACCTGTTGAGGGGCGGCCGATATTAGGGAAAACTTATTCTATTATTTGCTGTTTCATGGCCACTGGTTCGGACCTATACACTCCCGAATGGTAGTCACGCACCAACCCATTCGGCTACGTCGGGAATTACTGCCATAAAATTAATACACCTTAAAAATATGTACATATGTATATACAGGCTGTTAATATTTTCTTTTAATTATACCATCATTTCTAGATAATTTTTAAAAAATACTTGACCTGCCGTCAATGGATATCGCTTTTATTACTCACCTGCGGTTGCATGTTGAAGCAAATTGATTTGAACAAATTCTATGGGGATACAAATGATGATAGTGAGGCTGCTGCAGTGCAACAGGTCACTCTAAATGTGACTAACGCCTTTTCGCCGAAGGTGAGCGGGAAAAATATGAACGGTTTCGACCTCAGCCTTAGCGCTCTACTTATACTGGCACAAACGATATTTTCCTGTCTCGCTGGCGTCTACAATGAATATTTGCTAAAGGACAAAGGCGTTGATGTGAACATATTCGTGCAGAATGTATTTATGTATATTGATTCGATTGTATGTAATGCCTTAATACTGTTGGTGAATGGCCAGTTGGTGGGCGCATTCACAACGCAGAGTCTACGCACCATTTGGCGTTTTAATGTTATTATTATAATAGTAAACAATGCTGCCATCGGTATAGTCACGAGCTTCTTTTTGAAATACATGAATTCTATTGTGAAAACTTTTGCAAGCGCTTTAGAGTTAATGTTTACCGCCGTACTCTGCTATTTTCTCTTCGCTATACCAATTTATATTAACACAGCACTGGCTATTGCGGTCGTATCGTTTGCAATTTATTTATATTCGCAAAGTCCCGTTGTGAATACAGGTAAAATTCGACCTTTGACTAGCCTGCGAGAAGCGTCACAAGATAAGCGTATGCTGCTCAATTCCGATGATGAAACGGATTTGGAAATGGATATAGTGTAGCGAGTGGAATTGTTGTAGTAGACAGCATTTGAAGGCCCAAATCACTGGCTTAAATCTAACGAATGAGACCAGTGATAGTGTTAGTGTACATTTAAATTAAACCATAAGATATTAAAATATCACCTTAAGTTTTCTTTATTATATTATATATATGTATATAAAGCTTTATTACGACAATGTTCAGCGTATAAAACTACTTTACAAACAAAAAAAAAAAACAAATTTCAGGTTCGGTTCTACATTTGTTAAATGAAATTAGACGTTACGTCTGCACATGTTGGGGTATTGGAATCCTAGTGTATATTCGAAATATAGTTGGTCTCACATCAAATCTCATAGGCTGATAGTTATGATTTGTCATATACCTACAGATTATATTCGAAAGTATTTTTATAAATATCCTACAATAAGATATATGTACATACACGAGTTTGACCGAAATAAATAAAATAAAATCGAAAATGTTACCAAACAGTAATTACTTACTTGGAAATCTAGACAAACGTAACTTTGTCATGGTTGGAATTCAAAACATTAATTTCCTGATATTTATAGAAAACAATTCATTGAATATTTTTGGCTAATCCACAAAATTTCGGGGATGTTTTTAAAAATAATTTGTACCTAGTATAAGCTTACAATTGTTTATACATAGTAACGCGTTTTAAGTCAAAAATAAAAATTCAAAATCCTACAGTACATTAATATAAAAAAAAATTGCCGCCATCCGATTGCTGCTGACATTTCCAACCCGCATTTCATGTGTTTTCTTTCCTTATTTGTTTGGCCTGCAATTGTCTGCCAACTTCTCAAACACCGTATTATGAAATTGATGATAGTCGCGACAAGATTCCAAATGTTCATCCATTGTTCCCATCGGCACCAAATGTGTTGCATTGTACATGCACTGGTCCAGCGGCGGCCCACGATAATTTTTGCGGCACTTCATCATATGACCCGGCATACGATAACGGATAATTTGATGTGACTTATTGTAAGGGCACAGAATAAATTCTTCTTCGTTCATTTTCGTGTCTTAGTAATTAGGAAATAATAGAAATATGTATACCCAAACAAAAAATTGAAATTAATGTAGAACGCGCTTTTACATTGAAATGCAAGATGATTTCGTTCAAGAGTTGCCAGGTCATGAAGTTACCGGCAATCCAGTGCTAGTGCTGCCAACTTCAATACAAGAAGGTTTAAGCTGCACACTAACGTTTAATGATATCGCACGACTGCGTTGTACGCCTGGTCGAAAGGCTCCACTAGCATTCAAGTATTGGCATTCTATTTTACAACAAACATAATTTTTGCATTTTAAATAGTAATAAAAAACACAAATAAAGAATACGCAATTGTTACAGATGGTCTAGCACTCGTTGTTAATATACGCAAAGTAATTTGTGGAACAACATCGAGACATACGCAACAAATAGGAGGGCGAGCTCGGTCAGAAAGGGTGTACGCGCCTATTATATATATGTATATAATTAGGAAATAATATATATATATATAATTAAACGGAAGTAAATCAGCATGCACTAAGAAGTAATAATGCTAAGAAAATAGATTAATTTTAAAACTGGTCATTATAAACTACATATGAAATTTAAAATGAAAAACATGGGCCGCATGTAATGGCCTCTGGTGACGCTCCAGCATACTTGTCCAGCAGGCTTATATGTGTGCGTGTCGCGTGCTTGACGCTAATATCTCAAATTTTTGATTTTCATCATGCAAAAGCCGACAACAAGTATGTGTAACACGAAGCAAGTACGAGTGTCACCCGACACGCACACATATAAGCCTGCTGGGCAAGCATGCTGGAGCGTTACCAGAGGCCATAAGAGACTTAAATTCATATAAAAAGTGATGTATACACAATCTCGATTGCTAAAGGTCGATCTAAAATTATTAGTCGCGCAGTAAAAATTGTCAGTCAAAGTAAACGATATGCGATTGCGATCAAACTAAAAATTCTGCTAATTATCGGCCGTCTACTGGATGGCAAAACGCTTCTCTAATTGCGCACACCACACCGACTATTCAGTTGGCCAACGTTTCGCACGCACAGAAAAATAGTGCCAAACCATTCACTGAATTTTCACAAATTTCTTTTATTTGTTTTGTATTGGAAGGGGAACTGACGTCAGACTTGTCAAAATCACGAAAATAAAGTAAGTGTTTTACGATGTTATGTTACTCAATTCGCATTGAGGTATAACCATACTTGCTAGGGGCGAATCTTGCTCGATAATTTTGTTATTGGTTTCAAATGCAAACTTTTTGATCAGAGTAGTGGCGAATAGAAGGTGACTAGTAATACTTTCCGATAACATTTTTTTGATCCACTGGCAGACGCGGAAATTTCTCAATTAGTCAGGTAATACCTATGAATGCAAACCTGTGGAAGCAATTGTCCGATGATGAACATGCCTATTCTCATTTTTACGGGTAGAGTAAATTTTGTTACTTATTTATAACATCCGTAATTGATTTGGTATTCAAGGGGAATGGTTGCAATATTTTATGAATCAGTGGCAGCACCGCATAATTTAACAATTAATTAAGACGTCAAATTTGCTTTTGAAATTTCAAAAATCAAAACAAAAGAGTACGAAATAGCTGAAGCAGGGAGAATTTAAACTAAATACATTTTTTTGTTCAGAAAATATGCGCGAACTACAAAAGCAGTAATAAAAAGGTACCTGAAATTTGTTAATGATAATCCACAAATTACATATAAAAATTAATATTAATATAATATTTGGTTATATTTTTTAAATATAGGTATAAACTTTAATGTGAGATAGCTGTTAATTTATGAGGAATGTAAACAAAAATTTCGACGAGAATGACAGCAAATGAACAAATTCAAACAACAAATTCTTTGTCATTCAAACCATCAAATCGCAAAAAAATCAGCTTTCTAGTAGCTTAATCCCACATGAACTAGACTTGGTTTTCATTTAAACCGTTTGAAAATAAACGGAACAACCCACTAATATGCTAACCTGCTGTACAACAAGCGAATGTTGGATATTTAGTGGTATGTATTTGAGTGCAACAAAAATAAATGCTAGAACTGGACATTCACCAAAGTGGCATAACTCAATTTGCCACTTTTCGTCAACTATGAACTAAATAACAGGGGTTTGAGGCGTTAAAATATAAGTTCCCACAACAGTCGGTTCTTCGTTACAGGAACCACCAGGACTTACATCCGGCCAAATGTTGTCACTCCAGCAGCATTCCTCGTATATATGTGGCGAATACTTATGCATCAAATTCAAATCGAAATTATCAGCCAGCGCATAGTCGCTACACCATTGAACATTTCATATATACTTTTGCTGCAATGGTACTGCGCTTCATAGTAATTTAGGTTGCTCTGGTAGCCTAAGATCGACTTTAGTTCACATGCGAAGGACCTGTCAATCAACATTTCCTCCGTATTTTGGTTGATTAAATTACGAATAATTTAGCTATATTTTTTAAAAAGACGTTTAAGGGTAAAAAAAACTCCAAATTGGGCTTTGTTCTATGTTTAAAGTATATTTTCGCAAACTCTATATTAATTTTTTCAAGTTTACTAATTTTCTGCTGCTTACTACTTATTTGCCAAATGCGTTTTCGCTTATACAATAGCCAATGGTTATTTTAGTTTTGCTAAATTTCAAGAAGTATCTGCATCTATTTGGCATCCTTGGCCTCCTTGGCGTTTTGTAAAGATTGTGTGATAAAAAGTTTGGCCAATGATTGCGAACAAAATTGTGATATATGCTGTGAATACGTATTAATTTGTCCCGAGGTAATGGTTGCATTGAGTCTAGGCGGCACAGGCAAAGGGCGGAACTGCTTCAGTACCTCCTCTTCTGGAATGGGCGACTCACCCTTAGCACTACGCAAAACATTCTCCGCAGCTTGCTTAGCCAAAGCACGATGCTTCTCCTATAACGAAATATTAGCGCAAATTAGTTTTTAAATTGACTTCAAACGTGTCATTTGCAATATTCACTTACCGTCTCTTGTTTGAACACTACTTGTTGATATTTGTTGTATCGTATCGATTCTTGGTATAGCTCATCAACACGTTCGATTAGACAACGCATGTGATTTTCCAACACCGAAGCTGTACCCAAATCCAAAAAGTTTTGGCCTTGCTCTTCTGGCAACATTTCACCCAATTCGCTCATCATTATATTGGTGAGTGGAGAATTCTTGATAACGATTGGTATTTCAACGAAAAGGCTTTCGTAGCCTACCTTCAAGTTGCGCAGAGCTTCAGGTGTAAAATCACCATCTTTATACATTTGTATGGCCTGTGGGGTTAATCGATAAGCTTTCAGACAGAGAAAACCACGTCCCGACTTTTGCGTGTCGTAGATGACTACAACCGACTCTTCAATGCTTGTCTGATAGTGGTACTGTGATTCGAGCAAGGCCATTGATAAGAAATTGCCCACATCCGAGCTTTGATACCAGCCAACATGGAAATGATCAACGTTGACACGACGTAAACGCCGCATCATGGTTAACTGATACATTTCCTCGTCCATTGTCTCATCGCCGCTTTTTGGGAAGGGGAAGCAATTGGTGATCTCCAAACACTTGTCAACGATCAAACCAAGCAAAGCGCCCTGCGCCAGATCCATATTGCTTGACTCTTCATGGCAATGCTTAACCATTTTCATCACAGCCTTAAAATAAATAAAATGCATACATTAATAACTGCACTATTGTGATATTGCAAAAACAAAACAAATTGCTGCACACAATTGGCAACACTAGGCGCTCTGTCACCGCCCGTAAAAAGGTAAACGTGTGAAATTCTGACAACTGCTGCCGCAATCGACGAATTTTCACGTTGTTTCTTGCTAACACAGGAGCGTTTCCTAAGGTAATTTTAAGCGAATTAAGCCAAAAATAGCCTCCAGTTCAATTATTACTCACCAAGCCGTCACATTGTACATAATTAATGGTATTATCCACTTCTTCTTGACGAGCACGATTACCACCACGATTTGCCATTTTTACGTCAAATGCAAAAGAAAGTATATAGCTTTGTCACTAAGTTGGCTGCGATTGATATGTGACAAAGAAAAGTGATGCCAAATTTAGAGTATGGGTTTAAAGAGATGCCATAGCTTTTCGTAGTATATATTATAAGCGGTCCTCATTGCTTACTAATTGAGCAGAATTACCCCGTTTTATACGTTTTTTTATACTATATATCGGTAAAAGCGGAAATCGCAATAAACTTTAAACCGAGTAATTCATAAAAAAGCCAATTTCCTATTCATATAATTTTTTTCTGTTTGTAAAATCGACAGAAATTTTAGGAACCTACTTTGCTTTTAGAGTAAATGGCCGATAGTTATAAAAAAGTTAAACATAAATTTTTACAATTATTGAAATAAAATCCGTGTAACTCTGTGATGGACAACTAAGGTTCTTTCTAATAGGGTTTTTAAATTTAGAATGAGAAGAAAGTAATTTTAAAATCTTGAAATCAAGCTTTAAGTGAATATTTTGCCATCAAGACTTGCGGTTTCGGCCACGTTCAGCCACAAATCTTGGATTCGTCATTCCAAACATTTATTTAATTTTTTTATTAAAAATTTGTATGAACTTTTAGTTTTTGTAAAATTGTTCAGGAAAATCACATTTACGTAAATATGTTGAAGAATTTCCAGTTTAAAAAGAAGAGACAGTCGAAAACCCGTTGGTGTCAGCTTCTTTTTATTCCTCTGTATATACTTATTTGCATAGATAATCTTATTTGTTTGCTCCTCCGCATTTTGACAAGTCTGACGTCAGCTCCCTTTCCGATACAAAACAAGCAAAAGTAGGAAAAACTACATGTTTGTGAAAATTCAGTGAGTGACTTGGTAATATTGTGATTTGTGAAATTAAAACTAATGAACACGAAGTGATGTGTGTAAAATTATGAAAGCACAAATTATTATAAAGCCTCCAAATGCAGTTCGTTTGCGTTTAGTTGCTTCCATTGCTTTCGCCTAAGAGGGCGCTCCAACAAGTCGAACTTTAATTTCCTTCAGCTGGTTACAATAATATTCAGAATTTATTGTTTTACCCGTTTGAAAGTCATCCACAAACAAAATTACTTTCGCATCCCTAAAAACTGGTTCTAACACCTTCTTGGCCGATTTCTAGACACGAACTCCTTTCGGAGCCGAAGAACCAGGTTCACACCACTCTTTAGCCTCTTGTTCTGATTTAGACGCATAAAATCCAGTTTATCCGTTTCAAAACGTTCTAAATGTTGCTAAGAAAGTTCATTCGAATGTGTTTTTGTTCCATTGTTAGCGAATACGGCACCCATTGTGCACAAGCTTTCTGAAACCCAAAACTCCAGTCAAAATATCATAAATTTCCTTTGCTTTTACAAAGTTTTTGGAATGCTACCGAGCATTGTACCAAATATTTTTATATCGCTTTTGTATTCCATTTTACCTACCAAATACCAAACTCTTATATATATATATACACGCGCGTACACCCTTTTGTTTTGGGTGCTTGGCCGAGCTCCACTCCTATTAGTGGTGTGCGTCTTGATGTTGTTCCACAAAAAAAAAAAAAAAATGCTATCACTCAATAACTTATCGTAAGCTCTTTTATCGCAAGTATTTCTTATTAAGTATTGAGTGTTCACTTGTACGATTTGTTTACGCCGTATTTTGATTTGAGACTCCTAACCTTGAGATACAAAGCTTAGTTATTTATGGGTATATATTCGTATATGTATGAATGTTAAGGCACTTTTTTTTTATTCCTTGATATCTCTTGTCAAATTAACAATAAATACAATAGTTTGTACATGAAATTATTTATATAGTTATATGAAGAAATATCGCTCTTAATCAGAGCATAGGGCAAAACAAACTCAGACCAACGTGAGCGATCTTGTGCAATTTTTCGAATTTCATGCCCGGAACATCTTGATTGGTATACCGCGAATGTTGATCGAATCCGAGTTGTTCGTGGTCGACCTCTTCTTCTGGAGCCTTGTGGATTCCATTCTAGGGCCATCTTTGCGATGTCATTGTCTTCTTGGCGTAAGGTGTGCCCAATCCAACGCCATTTCCTTTCTTTGATATCAGCTGCGATGGGCTTGCACATTGAAATATTTAAAAGATTTTCGTTGGTGATAACTCTTGGCCGAAATATGCGGTTGATACTGCGCAGACATCTGTTGATAAATGTGTGTAGGCTATTGCATATGGTATCTGTGACTTTCCATGTCCAGGGCGTAAAGGTCAAAATAAAAATTTCCAACACTTAAAATATTTTTTGTTTTTTTTTTTAGTAAAAAATTATTATTTTTTATATTATATTTCCAAATTATAATTTTTATTTACTAAAAAGGGATGATTAGTTTACCAAAGCTACACGGGAATCTGCCATTGCACGAAACAAAGCTGAAGGTATCTGCTGTCCGCTATTATTGTGTAAGCTTCGATTTTTGTTCTAGACTATTCATTTACAGTAGCGATTTATTTAGGAAGCGAGTTAGAGAAGACCCGCATTCGAAAGAGAAGGCTTCAAGCATAATAGTAGAGGTTTTTCGCATGCGTACTGCCTCTAGAGTAGTACCAGACTCGTGCACTGCTGCTAGAATTTTTGGATGCGGCCGGCTAAAAGAGCGAAAAAACCGGCTAACGAACGCGTGTTTTCGCAGCCTGGACAAATGGTCTATCGATCTTACAGTCTTATGGTTTCCCAAATACGGGGTATTGGAAAACCAGATTTATTGACGTGATAACGTCTTATAATTCGATTTAACAGGCTGCACGCACGAAAAAATGTGTCGTTACCTTGCTCATTAGTGTTACCTTGCTCATTGCCGTTACCTTGCTCATATGTCGTTACCTTGCTCATTGCCGTTACCTTGAATGAACTGCAAGCGAAAGCGCGGAACGAACGACAAAGCAAACAAAGCAAACGAACGGCAACGTTCGACATCTTGCTCTCTCCTACTTAAGTGAGCGTATATGTGTATGTATATGCGCATATGTACATATATAAATTCACGTATTTGTATTTGCATATGCCTTCTTATTGATTATTATTAATTTGATTTACTTGAAGAATTTAAAATAAAACCAAGTTTGTTAATAATACCTGTTGTTTTAATGTTATTATTATTTTTTGACGTGATTATGTTATGTTATGATATGTTATGTTATGTTATGTTATGTTATGTTATGTTATGCTATGTTATGTTATGTTATGTTATGTGATGTTATGTTATGTTATGTTATGTTATGATATGTTATGTTATGTTATGTTATGTTATGTTATGTTATGTTATGTTATGTTATGTTATGTTATGTTATGTTATGTTATGTTATGTTATGTTATGTTATGTTATGTTATGTTATGTTATGTTATGTTATGTTATGTTATGTTATGTTATGTTATGTTACGTTATGTTATGTTATGTTACGTTATGTTATGTTATGTTATGTTATGTTATGTTATGTTATGTTATGTTATGTTATGTTATGTTATGTTATGTTATGTTATGTTATGTTATGTTATGTTATGTTATGTTATGTTATGTTAAAGTATATTATGTTATGTTAATGTTAACTCATTCTCTATATCCATACAAAATATCTATCAAACAAAACAAATTAAAATTTTCTTTTGAAAAATGCAACCATTCAATTAGTATTTTCTTATGACGTTATCACGTTAAACTATCGTCAGTAAACCGACTTTACAGACAACCTCTTTTTTTATTTAATTTTTAGCCTTTTTTGTTCTGTTTAGGAGCTCCCGCTGTGTTTCTTTAGACAGAAAAGCCGAGTTGTGAACCGCTTTTCTTTCAATCAAGCGTTAGGAGTCTTTTTTCTTGGAAATACGAGTACTTTCTGGACATTTTAAATTCTACCTTAAAATATTAAGCTGTGATAAAAAGAATCCCAGACCTCTTGGGTTTAGTTGTTGTGGACTCGATCTGAGTTTATTGCGTATTTTATATGCAGTGCTTTCTGTTAGGCATCTTGCGCTGCATTTCCCCCACATTTTGTCGCGATTTCAATCGCTGATCTTACATTTACTTTACAATGTTCATTCGTTTTAGTGCAACAAATTTTTAAATTTTTCTATCAGCGCTTGAGTCTACTTGTATCTTTCGACCATTTTTCATTATAATAAGAAAATTTCAATATTTTGAAAGAAAATTACGTTTGCCGATTGAAAAAGGACATATTCCTTCAAGGGCAACCGCGATTAGAAAAAAACATGTTCGATAATTTATTTCGCGCCCACTTTGGGCATCTAATCCGGTACTTTTTTTGTGGTTGGTGAGGTAGGGTTCAATATGCTTTCGCACTTATAGCGACCGTCGAGTGGTGTGGCTCCTAAAACAATCCCTCTTCCTCTTCTGGGCAGACGCCTTTCCCGGAACTACTTTCTGCATTACTTAGGGAGGGTCCACAACGGCGTGCATGAAGTGGATCAGTTCTATTCACCCACATCTGGGTCCACCTTATTTGTAGCCAGCTTCAAACTATAGCCTCGTCTTCTTATGTCTCTGTGCCGCGTGCTGCGTTTGAGTCTATTGACCGAAATTGGTTTCAGCATCCAGGATCTTCTACTTATGTCATATGGCGGTTTTATGTCTTTGATAGTCTCCATTTCTCTGATTTTTGGAGCAAAAGAAGCATCCGAAGAAAGCGATATCAAATTTGTTGGTTCCCGTCTCATATCGTCGTGAGTGTCAACTTGGGCGTTCGTGAGTGTCGATGGTCAGTAAAACAGTTGGTGTTTCTTTACTCAACAGTTTCTACTCTTCAGCCGCCCACTCCATGTATGGGAGGTGTTGCATTATTTGTGCAACGTCTAATCTGGACCTACCGGAAGGTATTCGCGCATGAGTTACGACGGTTAACATGATGATTATCACACTTGTTTATTATTAAGTACGCGCTTAACAAATTCTTCGATATAGATAAATTTATATAGATAACTTACATATCCATATGCAGTACATAGTTTAGAATATATACATAGTAACTTAACGAGATTTTTAGCCAGACGCGACCGCGTACTTACGAACTTTCATACATGTAGTACCACTTAATCGCTACAGACCACATTAAGGCAGCACTCGAGGTGGCTAGATCCGTTTGACTTTTAGTGCTCAAGTAGAGGACAGTTTTCATTTCGTACTTCAATTGAGTTTAAATAGCCTCGACTCGCTTGCCAATGCATTAGTTTCATTTTTGTCTGCAACAAGTGAAATTTCCAAAAACATGAAAACCATCGCGATTATTTTACTGGCCTTGTGCAGCTGCTTGCTGTTGCACACCACCGTAGCTCTTCCTGTCGACGATTCGGTTGAGGTTGAGGTCGGCGATGTTATTGTCATTGACTCAGTTCCCGCCGAAAAGCCAGAAGAGAAACCAGAACAGAGCAAGGAGAGCAGCCAGAATATTGTTATCGATGCATCCATTCAATCCACCGCTCACATTGAAGTTCCCGAGTCAGTTGCAGAGGAGTTGATTAAGGCTATGGTTGAAGCTTTCCAGAAGATGCAGGTGTCTGGAGATGTTAGCGTTCAAAGTCACGTTTCCATGCCTGAAGAGAAACCGGCACAAGAAATGGGAGAACAGCATAGCCGCAGCAAGCGCGCTACTTGCGATTTAATGGATGCTTCTGGTTGGTCCAAAACTTTATGCGCTGCCCATTGCATTATGTTGGGACACCGCGGAGGCTATTGTAACGGAAGATCTATCTGCGTATGCCGTGATTAAATCGGAGTCGTAGGAAGCCGGAAGTGTTGAAAAACATTGGTAGAAATCTTCAGCTGTGCTTTAATGGATTTGTATGTACTCGTATGTATGCAAATACAATCTGGTTTATATAAATAAAAAATGCTTGATACAAATCCAAAACTGTGTTGCTTCAACTTTAAGTTAAATAAATACCCGTAAGGGGTTAGGGGTAGTCAGATTCCCGAAAAAATGATGATTTTCAATAATTTTTTTTGCTAGTCAATTGCTTTATTTTACAAAAACAAAAACATAGCATTAATACATCACGTTTCGACTTGACTTTAGCAAAATTTAAAAAAAAAATTAATAATTGTAAAAGTTATCGCTGTTTGTGTGGAGCCCGTTTCTCCACAAGTCCCTTGCGGTGATCATCACAAGTCCTTGTAGATTCATCTAAAATCAATCGCACAAGAGAAACAAGTTTTATTAACAGATACTCTTGTGCCTGATCGAAGCTTTTTTCCCAAAAATTAACAATATGGCGGCCTCAGGAAATATTTTTCAGATTTTCGAGAAAAAAACCGAAATTAATTGTTTAAAAAAATTGAAATTTTTGAAAAAAAGCATTCGAACAAGCATGAGTTTTTTATGTTATGAAATCTACCAAGCGGGTTTCAACTTATAGTGAATACCAGTTTAAAAAATACGAATTATTTAATTACTTACCTCTGTCATCTATTTCTGGGCCATATAATAATTCTTCAGCCGTCATAGCAGCTTCCAAAATATCGCTTTGCTGTTGCCTTCGTAGCATTATACCTTCTCGAGTGTTATCGTTAGCGCGCTTATCTGCCACTTCCATACGTGCAGTATTAATTTTTCAGCATACTAGCTAGCTACTTGCTCTCGAACGCCCCGGAGCGCCCGAGCGCCCTTTGTTAATTGTTGAATAACTCGAAAAGTATTTGTCGGATTCACTTCAAATTTTCACAAAATATTTTTTTAAAATATTACACTTTAAGAAAATGCAAAAAAAACAAAATCCAATTTTTTGAAAACTCCGACTACCTATAACCCCTTAACTGTAATACAAATTTTATTGCGTTGGGCGCTCACACGGAGATGGAAAAGTGGGTATATCTGCATTTATGGCTCCTTTTCCTTTTATTCTGTTATTAGGGATTGTTTGTTTGATACGATAAGATTAGCATACGGGAGTGCGTAGGTTCGAATCTCCGTGCATGAACATCAAATAACAAAAAAAGTTTTTCTAATAGCCCCTCAATGGCAGTGGCACACCTCCGGGTGTAGCTCTGCCATGAAAATACTGCTCATAAAAACCATTTACCGTTCGGAGGCGGCTTAAAACTGTAGGTTTGTGCACAAATAGAAGGAGGAACTCGGCCAAACACCTAACAGAAGTGTACGCACCAATTATTTATTTATTTCATTGTTTTGTTTGATATAAGATTTAACCATTTAACCATACTTATATCAATTAAAATAAAAGTCATTGGGTTTGTTTTTCACTGCAAGTTTAAATATGGTGAAGTTTTAAAGTAACTTGAACTCTGCCATAAGTGATTTCATACAAAGATGATAGATTTACCATTTTCACCATGGATTTCAATAAATATAAATTAGTTTAAAAATTCATCACAGCTAAGCACTCACTTAAATTTCACTTTATGGAATGATGATAGATTTACAATGGTTGGTCATAGTTATTGGCGAAAGAGAAAATTGTGAGGGGAACTTCGGCTGCCACACGATCATTTCATATGTATTCATGCACTCATCCAGACACATATTCACACACTCGTTCAATCAGACGGCAATGAAGTGACATTGTGTTGATTTTTTTCGTATCTCACTAACACAATCTTAGTGTTTTCGCAAACAAACACCTTCGTGATTCCAATTACTCCAGCCTATCAACTGATTCTGCCGAATTCGCTGAGAGCCGGATAACGGTCTGTTATTGGTCACACCTTCTCAGTTCTTTTCTCCTTGCACTTTAAAGGTTTTTGCACGTTATTGGATTAACGTACATATTTATCGAGACTTTGCAGCCGTGTAAATCTTCAACCATTTCGTAGCGCAAATCGGTTCAGAATAAAAATATCACTCAAAATGCTTAATAAAAAGAGGTTGTCTGTAAAGTCGGTTTACTGACGATAGTTTAACGTGATAACGTCATAAGAAAATACTGATTGAATAGTTGCATTTTTCAAAAGAAAATTTTAATTTTATTTGTTTGATAGATATTTTGTATGGATATAGAGAATGAGTTAACATTAACATAACATAACATAACATAACATAACCAAACATAACATAACATAACATAACATAACATAACATAACATAACATAACATAACATAACATAACATAACATAACATAACATAACATAACATAACATAACATAAAATAACATAACATAACATAACATAACATAACATAACATAACATAACATAACATAACATAACATAACATAACATAACATAACATAACATAACATAACATAACATAACATAACATAACATAACATAACATAACATAACATAACATAACATAACATAACATAACATAACATAACATAACATAACATAACATAACATAACATAACATAACATAACATAACATAACATAACATAACATAACATAACATAACATAACATAACATAACATAACATAACATAACATAACATAACATAACATAACATAACATAACATAACATAACATAACATAACTTAACATAACATGCTGTTCAAGCAAGGTAACGACGCATGAGCAAGATAACGACGCATTTTTTGGTGCGTGCAGCCGGCTACATAGAATTATAAGACGTTATCACGTCAAAAAATAATAATAACATTAAAACAACAGGTATTATTAACAAACTTGGTTTTATTTTAAATTCTTCAAGTAAATCAAATTAATAATAATCAATAAGAAGGCATATGCAAATACAAATACGTGAATTTATATTATATACATATGTACATATGCGCATATACATACATATATACGCTCACTTAAGTAGGAGAGAGCAAGATGTCGAACGTTGCCGTTCGTTTGCTTTGTTTGCTTTGTCGTTCGTTCCGCGCTTTCGCTTGCAGTTCATTCAAGGTAACGGCAATGAGCAAGGTAACGACACATGAGCAAGGTAACGGCAATGAGCAAGGTAACACTAATGAGCAAGGTAACGTTTTTTCGTGCGTGCAGCCTGTTAAATCGAATTATAAGACGTTATCACGTCAAAAATGCAGAATACAACGGAGTGATAAATTTCTTATGGATAATGCAATTCGTTTCTTAAGTAAAATGGATCATTTGGAAAATGATCTCATCAAAACATATATTAGAAATAAAAAAATCCTTTAATCGAACTCTACTTATCGCCTGTTCATGTAAAAATTATCCAGTAACTTAATTTTCGTGAATTCGCTCTCAAAAAGAAAAGTGTAAAAAAAGTACATCAACGCAAAACTAGTAACAATTTGCAAGTTTTATAAACAGCTGATTAAATTCTTGGCGGGTAAAATCACAAAAATTTATGTTTTTTTCAGTTGAGCTGCCTCGTATTAAATACAAAAAAAAAAATAAATAAATAAATAAATAAATAAAAAAAAATAAATAAATAAATAAATAAAAAAAAAATAAATAAAATGCAGAATAATGAGGTTTGGTTTTGATTTTATTTTGTCCACAATAATGTGTACCATTTCATCATCGCTGTCAGATAAAGGGCTTTCCAGTAGCAATTGTATTGTTGTGGAAATCACAGCTTTCTTCATATTTTCTTGCTTCCATGTCTATGCATCTACATGGTTGCCCATATTCGACGGACCCATGTGTTTTTTTTTTAAATCAAAGAAAAGCACAATTTTTTTTATGTTGACGATAATAATCATTTTATTTGATTCAAGTAGATTTGTTGACGTCACTTTTTGAATATGATATCTCTCAAATGGCCGCTTTTAGCCTGTACGGCGTATTGTGCCCGTTTTGCAGTATTTTCCATAGTTTTAGCTAACATTTTAACATACTTATATACATACAAGATGAGGTCCAAAATAAACAAGACTGAGCTAAAATAGAAACGACAGCAGCTTTGTTCTGATAACTTCGAGTTTATTTATTCAAAATAGACCCCTTTGGCCTCGATACACTGTTTTGCGCGATCTAAAAGCTTTTCGAAAGAGTGTTTCAAGTCATTGACCAGAATGACCTTCAGTACAAGCCTTTTGGATGGCCTCTACGAACGCAAAACGTTTTCCTGTCATGGCCAAATGCCATTTCCCGAATGGGTAGAAGTCACAGGAAGCCATATCAGGCGAATACGGTGAGCGATTGATGGTTAAAATGCGATTTCTAGTCAAAAAATCAGTCACAAAAGTGGATCGACGAGATCATGCATTATCATGCAAAAAGCGCCAGCTTCCTCCTTCTCGGTGTTCAGGGTGTGTTCGATGGAGGCTGTCATTCAGATCTGCATTCCTCTATATCATTGGCCGATTTGTATTTAAAATATGACTTCAAATAAACTTAATAAATTTTAAAAATATAATTACTACCTTCTCCATTTTAATCACCATTTTTATTTAAATTTAGAATTTTTACTCAATTCGCAAATAATTCGTGTTTATTTTTACTTTGCAATCAGCTGTTTTTCCCACTTGTAAATTCTTACAAGTAAAAATTGATCCAATAATTCCTGACAAGTGGATATCAGTGAAAGTGGTCCCACTACTGAAACCTGGGATTCTTACCTGGGATCCCAACCAAGGAGATTCTTATCGGCCGATAACTCTCCTTTCCCGAGTAGTGAAGACTCTTGAGGCCCTCCTACACCCACTCTACAACACCCCAAACACCTGACCCCAGTCTTACACCAGCATGATTTCCGAAGAGTGCACAGTACCATGACAGCACTCAACGTCATTAACACTCAGATTAACCGCAGGCTCAACCAAAACCGCCCCTGCGAGAGGTCTGTCCCTGTAGCGTTGTGCCTGAAAAAGGCTTTCGACACAGTCAGCCACACCACGGTACTAGATGATCTTTTACAGTCGACACTCCCGCCAAGGCTGAAGGGGTGGACAGCGAACTACCTGAGTGGTCGTCATTCGTCGGTGCTATTTCGAGACCTATTCTCTAAACAGAGGAAAATAAAGCAAGAAGTTCCGCAGGGTGGTATCCTTTCAGCCTTGCTTTTTAACTTCTATATCTCGAAACTCTCCCAGCCACCAGAGGGAGTCTCATCCTCTATGATTGGAAACGTTTCCGTCATAAGGAATGTCTGTTTTCAGAAAACCAGCTTTACTGCGATAGTTTTTCACTATTTGGGATTTTTGCCACGCTTTGTGCATAAAATAATCAACATCTAACAAATTTATTGATTTTGATAACTGAGTTTGAACTCTGAGCTGTCCGTTTATGAGTTAACTAAAATATCTTTTGTTGGAGGAAAAGAGTGTCTGAAAAAAGTAGTTATTTCTTAAATCACTTGCATGCACAACGTCTGCAGTCGCAGGAATTTCATTGCGTTCATTGGCGAGGTTGTTTTCTACCTGAACGTCGACATGATGTTCCTCTTGTAATTCTTCAAAAGCTGCTCGCTGAGTTTACGCCGTCCATCTTTCCATGAGTAGAGCGCAGGTTTTCACGGGGACATTACCAGGTCCTTTGTCTGGCCAGTTCGTTCGCTTCACAGTTTCCTACAATGTCTCTATGACCAGGTATCCAGATAAGCCTTATCTCAAAGAATTCGGATGCAATCGAAAGTGCAACCAGGCATTCCCTGACCTGGCTATCGGAGTAAATATTTACCTTCTCAACAGTTATTACGCAAGTAAGTAGCCAATCAGCTGCTTCTTTAAAAGCGACTATCTCTACTTGGAACACACTGCAGCCATCCGTGAACAGGTTCACCAACTCCTCTCCCCAACTGTTGTACCTAGTCTACTCCTCCCTTGATGGAATATGGGTGAAGACAGTTTCGCTTGGACTAAGCAAGGGTACCCACTGATCCGTTTCTAAGGATACTTCAGTGTCCGTAAGTGCGGTCGAGCCTGAAGTCGAAACCTCTCAGCCTGATTGTGGTACGTGCAGCGGCAGTTTTGCTTGCGATGTCTACAGGCGCCACATTTAGCATTACATTAAGCGCTAGAGTAGTAGTAGTTCGAAGTGCCCCACTGATTCCAATGAGTGCAGATTTTTGAACTCTTTTCAGCTTCTTTACCGATGTCATTATCTCTATTGAGTTCCACCAGACAATGACTCCATGTAACAAAATTGGCTTTATTATGGTATTATAGAGCCAAAATACAACACTAGGGGAGAGGCCCCAACTTTTGCCAAAAGCGCCCTTCCATCCATACAGGGCTATTGTTGCCTTCCTTACTCTCTCCTTCCACGTTAGTTTGCTGTCAAGGATTAGGCCTAGGTACTTCACGGCTCAAACGGTTAAAATCGTCAACTGTTTTGTCATTATTATCATCTAATACGATGCTAGATAAATCCATCGGTAATAATTATGCTCAGAATACGAAAAAACACTCAAAGTTTGTCAATAAACCTTATTATCGGGAGCCTCTCGGGAGTGTGCATTCTGCCATGAAAAATCTTCTAGCCAGCCATTCAGTGTAATTTTTTCGCTTTAGTTCGTCGATGAAATTGCCATAGTTTGGACTTTCCAATTTAATAATATCCGCCGTAGCCGAATGGGTTGGTGCGTGACTACCATTCGGAACTCAGAGAGGACATAGGTACGAATTTCGGTGAAAGTACAAAATGAAGAACACATTTTTTCTAACACGGATCGCCCCTCGGCAGGCAATGGCGAGCCTCTGAGTGTATTTCTGCCATGAAAAAGCCCTTCATAAAAAAATATCTGTCGTTCGGAAACGGCTTGAAACTGTACGCCCCTTTATTTGTGGAACAACATCAAGACGCTCACCAGAAATAGAATGAAGAGCTCGGCCAAACACCTAAAAAGGATGTGTGCGCCAATTATATAATATATGTATATATACGCCGTTTTGCTCGGCAAGTTTTGCGCATTTGAACTCCATGTTGGGGGAATACTTTCTCCCATTAAAAAATACTTTATTTTTGCAAATGTTTGAAAAGGTTTTAATTGGTTGTGGCCCGGTCTGAACTATACGACGGAAGCGATAGAGCCTTCCGTCAAACTCTCTGAGCTTCTACAAGTATTTAATGATGTGTGTGGTGAGCTGCCTTGATCAGATCGCCACTTGAGTCTGCTCAGTTGTTGATATTAGAGGTTCAAATAGAGTTTTTGGCCTGATGGGAGCTTATAACACTTTCAACTCCATCAAACCCACAACAAACTACGATCTTTTAGAATGAGGGACGGCACGATGAATTTAAAGGGCTCGGAGTGCATACTAAAGTACCTGGCAGAAATAGAGTTAAAAGACATTCTCTAAATCCTTAAAGGGACTCAAAAGATCTGAAAGAGGCAGTGATATATCATAAACAATAATAACAACAAAGTAAATATTTATGTTAACATGTCTAAAATTTACTAAGAAAAATAAAAATAAGTGCATTCGAATAAAGACTTGATGGTCTACGTAGATGTTTTAATAAAAAAAAAAATATCGCACTCCGGCACTCGTCTAAGTGGAAACATTCGAACTGATTTTATTTGCACAGCATTTCTATTTCAGGCACCTGCCTTGAAGTGCCTGTCCACTTCACTACAACATCTATCTTTATTCATTTCCAACGTACTTCAGTTGGGTTTAAATAGCCTCGAATCGCTGGCCAATACATCAGTTTCATTTGTGCTTGCAAAAAGTGAAAATTTACCAAAACATGAAAACTATCGTGATTATTTTAGTGGCCTTGTGCAGCTGTTTGCTGTTGCACACCACCGTAGCTCTTCCTGTCGACGATTCAGTTGAGGTCGGCGGTGTTATTGTCATTGACCCAGTGGCCGCTGAGGAGCCAGAAGAGAAACCAGAACAGAGCAAGGAGAGCAGCCAGAATATTGTCATCGATGCATCCATTCAATCCACCGCTCACATTGAAGTCCCTCAGTCAGTTGCAGAGCAGTTGATTAAGGCTATGGTTGAAGCTTTCGAGAAGATGAGTATTTCTGGTGAAGTCACTGTTCAAAGTCACGTTTCCGTGCCTGAAGAGAAGAATGCCGTTGAGGAAGGTGAACTGCAAAGTCGCAGCTTGTTGGGTACTTGTAGCATTTCTCAAAGTCTCTGCAATACCCATTGCATTTTGATTGGATACCGTAGTGGATATTGCAACTCACGATCCACTTGCGTATGCCGTTAGTTTTATCGAACAATTGGATGCATGTGTATGAATGGACTTGTATTTACACTCGTCTATATGAAAATACATACATTGGATTGAAATTTGATTATATCGATAGAACGGCATTTAATGCCTTATTAAAAAAAAATATATAAAAAAATATTAGTTCCAACGCAAATTAGCAGTGTTTGAATATTATATTTTGATGTATTCCAATTTCAGAAAAGAAACGAAAGTAACTATTACCATAAAAATACTATTCAGTAAGAAATATTTCTTCTGTGTCCGATAAGCTACAATTTTATCTTGCCCTCCCTCCTCTAGTGTTGGGTGTGCGTCATGTTACTGTGTGAAGGATCTTACCATTTTATGTTACCTCTAAACCGCAAGTATGTAATTGTTATCCAGAGAAGTATTCAAAACTGATGAAGAGAATGACAAATGTACCGTACCATACTAAACTCCAAAGGGCCGTTTCCAATGCATTTTTAAGTTTGGAACCAGTTCCGTTGTGTACTGCACCGTACCGCACCGTACCATACCGTACAGTGCTGCACTGCACAATACTCCAATATATATTATGTGTTTATAATGACACTTGTTATCATTTTCATGCTTCGAAACGCATACCAAATCTCGTAGTAAAAAAAAGAAAAAATCTTAAAACCCACACAACCCTATTAATCTTAATTCAATTACAGTCAAATATAGCTCATTTGACGCAAAATTAAATTTACTATAACAGTAGTGTACTAAAAAAATTCCTCAATATCGGATAATATCGTAAAAATCATGTCAAAGTCGAAAAAATAGAGAAAAAATTAAAAAATTCCAAATACTTCCGTCTACAGTCTCGTCAGTTGTCATTTCAGAAAAATTGTCAACACACTGTCAAAAAGGCTTGTTTTTGTTCTTTCGAACTAAAAAAGCAAATTCGAAATCGGATGGAAATTGGCGAAGTTAGGAGTGATTCTTCACATCAACCTACTGAAAAACGGTTTTATGGCCATAACATGAGATTTTGGGGGTGTATTGGAAATTTCTGCTATACCATTTTTTTTAGTATTTCTATAGCCACAGGTTGTGCTAGGTCTCCATAAAAGTATATTTAATTTTTTTTTTTTTGTCACACAGTGTTATTTGATAGTTCACAGCGAACCCGGTAGTTTCGGGTAATATAAAGAGTTTTTTAATAGGTATGCATTGTTTTTGAAATCTCACATTAACTATTTTGTTATTTTCCTTAATTTATAAGAAAAGTTTACAAACATTTAAATTTTGAAGATCAGTTCATCAAATAATTACTATCTGGTCAAAAATATCGAATTGGAAAAAAAATATTTTGAGTGCTGGAAATCTTTATTTTGATCTTTACCTACTCCATTGCTTGTATGTTTGTAAACTGCAGCTGCCAAGTTCACAAGTGTCAAATACGGTTGACGTATGGCGCCATTTGCAAAAATTATAAGTCTTATGATAGAGGGACTAATTTTTAAATTTTCATTCGAAATTTTTCCACTAGAAGTGTAACCAAATAAAAAGGTCATAAATTTAATTTGGAAAATTACTTTTATTCAATTCAAAGTAAAAAAAAGGTGTAAGTAATAAAAAATTAAGAATTAATTCACCTTGATCGATATGACCACCTTTTGCCTTGACTATGGCCTTGAGACGGTCCAAAAACGAATCACAAGCTGCCCGAATGTGACTTGTAGGTATTTTGGCCCACTCGCGGGCAATGGCTTTTTTCAGCGCCTCCCTCGAGACTGGTGAATCTTTTAGTTTGGACCTTGCTCTCCAAAATGGCCCAAAGAGAATAATACATACGTCTGCCACCGAAATGTTTGTCTGCCAACGACTTCAAAGCAACCTCAAGAATACTTTCCCGATAATTTTTCGCATTTACCTTTACGCCAGGCTCGATGAAAATGATTGGAGAGCACCCATCGGCGGTTACAGCGGCCCAAATCATTACCTATGGCGCGTGCTGCCTCCTGGTGGCCAATAGATGACTCAAATTCTCGTATGAACGGTCGGTCAAATAAACCTTTTCGCTTATAAGCCTACTCGTTTGTAACGAGTAATGGTGCGATAAACAAACACTTTTTTTACATTAAGCTGCTCGAGCTCATGAATAATCGCAAATTTAATACAATCACACTATTACGTTTGAAATCCATTACGGATTTTCTTTTTTCGCGTTTAGTCTCTTGCAAAATACTTCCGCGCGTTTATAAACAATACTCTGGACTGACATTTAGCCAACTAATAGTCAGCTGATGCTGGGCGAGCGGTCTGAAGTTGGTTACATTTTGAGTGCCGGACCCTGTAGATAACCCTTCAAACGATTGGGCCATTCAGCTATTGCAGCACGCACGGTTTCCATGGATATGCTCGAACCAAAGATTGTTTGAGAATCTCCAAATTTCTGTGAGGTCTTCGACAGGCCGTGCCCTCCAATTCTGACCACAAACTCTAGTCCAATGGATTCAGATCTCTACATCAAGACGGCCAATCTTCTGCGGCTATGAACCCAGGATTATTGTTTTTTAGCCACTGTTTGGTGGTGTTTGCTTTATGGGCTGGAGCAGAATCTTGCTGGAAGATCCAATGCTCGCCATTGAAGAGAGCACTGCTCAACAGCTTCACCATGCCTTCTTAGACATCCTTCTGGTAAATTTTTGCCCCGGCCTTAACCCCTTTCTCGCAGAAATGAAAAGATGTAACACCTTTACAAGACACTCCCCACCCAACCATTATGGAGGCTGGATGGTGGCTACGCTGAACTCTTGGAACAACATTTTTTACGTCTTTAGAAGTTTTAGCATAGATTTGGTCATTTTCAGCTTATAAAAAACTTTTTCTATAGTGAAAATTGTCTCATCTGTGAGTTTAATTTTCTTCAAGCGCGTTGTCAAAAAATGACCAGCTGAGCGACGGAAGGCTTTCATGTAAGGATAATCTCTAATTAGTCTTGACACGGCCCTGATCGATCTTTATTTTTATCTTTATCTTTATCTCTATTTTTTTTCTTTATCTTTATCGTTATCGTTATCTTTATCTTTATCTTTATCTTTATCTTTATCTTTATCTTTATCTTTATCTTTATCTTTATCTTTATCTTTATCTTTATCTTTATCTTTATCTTTATCTTTATCTTTATCTTTATCTTTATCTTTATCTTTATCTTTATCTTTATCTTTATCTTTATCTTTATCTTTATCTTTATCTTTATCTTTATCTTTATCTTTATCTTTATCTTTATCTTTATATTTATCTTTATCTTTATCTTTATCTTTATCTTTATCTTTATCTTTATCTTTATCTTTATCTTTATCTTTATCTTTATCTTTATCTTTATCTTTATCTTTATCTTTATCTTTATCTTTATCTTTATCTCTATCTCTATCTCTATCGCTATCTCTATTTTAATCTTAATCTTTATCTTTATCTCTATATCTATCTCTATCTCTATCGCTATCTCTATCTTAATCTTTATCTTTATCTTTATCTTTATCTTTATATTTATCTCTATATCTATCTGTATCTGTATCTGTATCTGTATCTCTATCTCTCTCTCTCTCTCTCTCTCTATTTCTATCTCTATCTCTCTCTCTATCTATTTCTATCTCTATCTTTATCTTTATCTTTATCCCTATCTCTATCTTTATCTTTATGTTTATCTTTATCTTTGTCTTCATCTTTATCTCTCTCTCTATCTGTATCTCTATCTCTCCTTATCTTTCTCTATCTTCTGTGTCACCGTATTTATATTCACCATTTCCCTGCTTTTAAACATTTAAATTTACTTTCATCTTTACTTAAATATTTATATTTATTCTTGTACTTTTATTTCATTTTCATTTTTGCTTTTATCCTTTTCTTCATCTTTGTCTCCATCCTAAATTTTATTCTTAAATTACAACTTAAGTCATTTTAGTGTCAAATTTAGCGTCAATATTAAAACATACATTTAGGAGCCATAAGGCATAACTGTTTATTCAAGCTTTCTTCGAACAAGTTTTTACTCTCAACTTATTTAACTGAAGAGGGAAGCGGAAGAGACAGCAAGAGAAATATTAATCAGCTGCTAACAATATACATCCCCATTTACTGTTTGTTTCCTGGTTTTCTTTTTTTTGTTTTTGTGTTACCTACTATTCTTTCATTTCACTCATTCATGACTAAGGTACATATTACGTGCCTTGAATGTAAACAAATAACAGATACTCGAATGCGGTCGGTCTTCCTTATTTTCTGCTGCACACATTCTTCACTAATCGGAAAGACACCCTTATCAGTTGTTTTCCACCCTTTTTGGATTGGGTTACCTAACACCCATACCATTTAGGCCGACTCTTGATTGCGCAGCAGCAAATCTGAGTTCAAGACCACCGATTCTTGGCGAAGCCAAGTGAGGCAGAGTATAGCACAACGGCATTAAGAAAGCACTAAACGTCAATCTAACAACACAACTGTGAACATTAAGTTTTTCTTCTAATTTCGCCTATTGTATTTCATTCCAAAGTTTTTCGCTTTTTAAATATATTACAAAATATCAAACTAACAAAAACAGAATAAATAAAAAACAAGCAACAACCGCACAAAAGTAACTGATTTAAGAAAATAAACGAAGAGAATATGCAATGCATTCACCTATAAACACTTTCGAACTAAACGAGCGGCTACTGACCACAGTACAGACGGGCAACTTTCATGGTGTGCTCGATTGTCTGATGGAGGGTGCCAGGGCAACCATTGTGTCCACTATTTGCGGACGCACAGCTGTTGGCACTGCGGCGCTGGTTGGTGATGCCGAGATTCTCGAGCTGTTAATACAATCCTGTGAAGAACCTGACTTGGATATATTTAACAGAAGTGAGTATTTGTGTCTGTGTGTGTGTGTATGTACATATATTGCAACATATATGTATATGTACGTATAGAAAAAATCGATATGTGTATCAAGTAGCCCATGCCACTCATCAAGCCAATGAATTGTTGCATATATTTATTTGTTCACATCGCAGTGGCGATTGAACGGGTGGAAGCTAGAATTCATAAGGAGCCCACCACTAATCCGTTGTGATGATGTGCGCTCTGGAGTACTACAATATGGTTTCTCAGCACCTAATAAGGATTTACATATAATCCACCATTCACTCAAGAAGACAAAGAAATAGAAGAAAACTTATGAATTTTAAAGGTCGCAAAAGGTTTTTTCTAGAAAATAAAGTATCCTTAGGTGGGCTCGAAGTCAATATGTACAAAATGTATAAATTTCCTTTTCTTTGCTCTGGTCCTAATAACACTTACGGCCGAATTTCTTCTCCAGTTCGGAGTGCGTGACTTGATGTTGTCTGGCAAATGTAGGAGGCAAAGTTGTATGTGTCCACGAAACGGCAAATGGCAGAAATGCATTGAGGGGAGATGTTTTCTACTATTTTGATATTTTGCATTTGTGATGCGACAGAAACATTCTAACGTGGGTTTCATGCTGTTGGCAGCGTTACTAATGACCATAAATGCCGGCTACTAAAAACGATAACAAAAGTCAGTAATATTTCTGATAATAAAATAACCGGTAACGTGGAAAATAAATTCGTTAATCCAAAATTAATCCGTACTTAGGTTAGAATTTTCGCCAAGAGTAGTTAAGCCGATTTAGGAAAGACAGAAAAAAACATTATTGCGATCCAGTGCAGAATTTCAATGGCTTTTAACAATAATGCAAATTTTTTAGTTATCGCCATAGTTTGAATTTGTTAACAACGCAAAATTGAGATGCTTGTGTAAAATGACAAACAGTGGTATTGCACTAATTCTAGTAGAAATGAGAATGACTTCTTTGATGGGCTTTTATGGACAATTTTTTGATAAATCGCTCAAGTAACACAAGAACAGTGCACTCGAGTCTTTGGAACCAGTATTGAAATCAATAATAGCGGTCGGCCGCCGTGGCCGAATGGGTTGGTGCGTGACTACCATTCGGAATTCAGAGAGTGAACGTCGGTTCGAATCCCGGTGAAAGATCAAAAAATTAAGGAAAAGTTTTTTCTAAAAGCGGTCGCCCCTCGGCAGGCAATGGCAAACCTCCGAGTGTATTTCTGCCATGAAAAAGCTCCTCATAATAATGTTTGCCGTTCGGAGTCGGCTTGAAACTGTAGGTCCCTCCATTTGTGGAACAACATCAAGACGCACACCACAAATAGGAAGAGGAGCTCGGCCAAACACCCAAAAAGGGTGTACGCGCCAATTATATATATATATACCAGGTGTATAAGCTTAAATCCGCTGTTTTTTAGTAAAAAAATAAAACCCATTTTTTTTATAGAAAGCAAAAAAATAATTTATTCAAAGTATTTGCCCTCGCTAGCTATACATTTTTCCCATCTCTCGGGCAATTTGTGTATACCACGCCAAAAGAATTCTTCATCTTTCGAGGCGAACCACTCGTCAAGCCATTTCCGGACGTCTTCGTACGAATCGAAGTGCTGTTCGGCGAGCGCGTGACCCATCGATGAAAACAGATGATAGTCCGAAGGGGCCAGGTCTGGTGAATAAGCGGGATGAGGTAGCACCTCCCAATTGATTGTCTCCAAGTAGTTTTGGACCATTCTTGACGTGTGCGATGGGGCGTTGTCGTGGAGGAAAATCAGCTTCTCATGTCTTTGTTCACGCAAAGCAAGGCGCAATTTGATGAGTTGTTGGTGGTAGCGATGAGAATTAACAGTTTCACCAGGTTTCAACAGCTCATAGTAAACGACACCCTGCTGATCCCACCAAACGCACAGCATCGTCTTGCGTCCAAAGCGATTAGGTCTTGATGAAGAAGTTGATGGTTGGCCGGGATCGACCCATGATTTTTTTCGTTTAGGATTCTCGAAGTATATCCACTTTTCATCGCTAGTCACCACAAGATGCAGGAACGACTTTCTTTTATGCCTAGCCAGCAAGATTTCGCATGTGTTTTGGCGTCGCTCCATCTGTCTATCGTTCAATTCATGGGGTACCCATTTTCCGACTTTTCGGACCTTTCCCATGGCACGTAAACGCATGGAAATGGCTGGTTGAGTGACACCTAACTGCTCGGCAAGCATTTTTTGCGATTGGGTATCGTCCTCATCCAAAAGAGCCTGCAATTCATGGTCCTCAACTTTTCTGGGCCGATTTTCACGCTTCTTGTCACTCAAGTCAAAATGGTCGTCTTTGAACCGACGAAACCAGTCTCTGCAAGTTGTTTCCGATAATGCACTGTCACCATAGGCCTCCACAAGCATTCGATGCGATTCGGCAGCCGATTTCTTCAAATTAAAGCAAAAAAGTAGAGCTTCCCGCAAATGCTCTTTTTTTGGCACAAAATTAGACTTGATAACGCAAGGAAAAAGTGTGTTGCTGTATGAAATCACTGATGATGTGCAGTGATTGATGTAAACAGGTGTCGTACCCATGCAAAAAAAAATATGGCATTTCTATGGTAACTTGATATGCTCACTAACGCCATCTACGAGCAATCAGGGGATTTAAGCTTATACACCGTGTACGGAGTAAGCTACTGAACTGTAAATAATGATCAGACGAACAACAACAGCATTTCATATGTGTGCGTGAGAAAGATATATGGACTTTTACTGCGGAAGATTAATGGCGAGCAGCACACCCTACATTACCGGAAGAGCTATGGCTTTATTGAAAACAAGATTTTTTATAGAGACATTTCACGCTTTGTGAGGTGAATTAGTCTCTAGATGGATTAGTTTAGGATCGTGAGACTATTTTTTGGTGGCCTTCGTAGCCAAGTGGGTTTGTATGTGACTGCTATTCGGTTGCCTCGAGTTCGAAAAACCCACAGTGGCCAACCTCTGAGTGTATTTCTGCTATGAAAAAGCTCCTCATAAAATTAATCTGGCATTCGGAGGCGCTATAAACCTGTTGGTCTCCCCATTTGCGGAACAACATCAAGACACTGACACAAATTGGAGAAAGAGCTTGGTCAAACACCCAAAAAAGAGAATACGTGCGAAGCCACGAACCACGGAAGGTTTCAAAACCATTTACCGTCATTTGAATGATGGCATGAAATAAAGTACTTACTGAAATCCCTTAGATTAGGTTGTTGTTGTTGTTGTTTTAACAGAATAGGTAGCCCTGTCTGTGTAGGCATATCAAATTAGATTAGGTAGACCTGGCTGGCTGAAAGCCATCACCTATTGGTCCTTAGTGGTACCACCCTATGGAGCTTGACTCTTACGTTTCTTTGTAGTAGGCTCTTTGTAATAAGCCTGCGTCTTTTGTAAATCATTCTAATCCCTCATATTGTAGAGCTCCTAAATATTTCATTCGGGTTGTAGCTAATACAGGGCAAGAACATAGAAGGTGTTCAAGAGTTTCCCTCTCTTATAGTTCATTGCAAAATCTACAGCTATCATTGTTTGCAATTCCCATCTTGTATGCGTGTGCCGCTAACAAATTGTGGCCTGTTAGTATACCTACGATAGTTCTGCTTTTCTTTCTAGACAGGGCTAGTACGAATCTGGCGCCTGTTTATCCATGTTTTCATGTCCGCAGCGATGTCATTGCAACTGAAGTCCCTTACTTTCCCTTCATATCATGTTGTGAGGGCATTTAGGAATACTTTGTTTGGTAAATTGGACAGAAATTAGAGCAGGCGTCAATCGCGAGCGCGAAAAATAGAGTTTATTCTTAAGCAGATGGGTAGGTGAAATGGTTCAAGTACCCTTCTGGTACGCTCCAAGTACCACGGAAGCACCGTTTTGATAACATTATGAGACGCCCAACAGGCAGATATCTACAGCCAACCAGAACTGTTGATGTAATGTAGAGGATTTATTGCATTTAGGTTGGCGCACCGTCGAAGAAAGGAACACCCAGTGACCTTAATCGTCTAGCTGCTAAGCCCGAAGATTTACAGAGAAAGTGCTTAGTAGTCTCCTTCTCTGAAAGTTCCCAGCTTCTGCAATGGGGGTGAAATGGTAACCCCAGATTTTCCGCATATGTTCCAATTGTCCAATGACCGGTAAACATTGCTATGAGTTTGGATATTGAATGGCGTGGAGTCTCCAGAACTTTCTGAGTGCTCCATCTATTGTACTGGGGCCAACGGGTTTTCGAAATAGCACACGAAGAAATGGAGCTCCATCTTTTCAGCGCTTTTCTAAGAAGTGAGTTGTGCAATTCCTCTTCAATAACAGTCAGTTCTGCTTGGGAAATAAGTCGTTGATTTTATTCCTGTTGTAAAGTATGGCCTAGGACTTTTAGCATTGTTCTTTGACTTGCATGGATATTTTTTCATTCGCTTTATTTCTATTAAACGGATGTTATTAACATCATAAACTTTCTTCTCTTTATATTCTTATATCATTGCATTCTGTTTTTTTTTTCTTTCATCGACTAGACCGTTCAAACTCGTTTGGCGAAATGGAAACGGAGTGCACCCCAGATGGTATGGATAATCTAGAATGGGAGGATGAATTCATTGAAAATTGCAACGATTGTGATCAAAGTGGTGCAGAAGATGTCGCCCAGGATGCCGAGGACACTTCCCTCTACTACTATTATGCCAAAACGTTCGAACGTACCGGTGCCATTATCACCCGCATGAATGAGCCCTACGCAATGTCGCCTACTTGTGGCCACCAACAGGATACTCATCGGGTAGATGCTCTTCTGATGACACCTCTGCACTATGCGGCCGCATGTGGGCATGTGGAGTGTGTGCGTATACTGATTTCGCATGGCGCAACATTAGATGCAGTCAATAGTGATGGCTATACACCACTGCACGTGGGCGTGGCATATGCTGAAGTTGCGCACCTGCTTCTCAAACATGGTGCTAATCCGAATTTAAAAACACTCAACACGGGCGAGACACCTTTACACTTGGCCATAAGGAATCATTCTTCGGCAGTGGTAAAATTATTCGGCCACATTTGTAGGTTAATTACATTGTTTTTTTTTTTACAAAAAAATACGCTTATCTTTTAAGGCCAATATTATATTGCAAACGAATGCGAATATCAACGAAACGGATGACATCGATCAGACGCCACTGATGTGCGCCATTATCACTGATCTGGATAGCGTTGCGGTCACACTTATCGAACGCGGCGCTCGCATCAATTTGCAGGACAAGGAGGGTCGCAGCGCTCTTTACTATGCCGTACTGCAGAACAACGTGCCACTTACCATACGATTGTTGCAGCGGGGCGCTCGCCGCATCACTTCCCATTACCTGCTGCATCATTGCGTGCGTCACAACATGTCCGACATGGCAGAGACGTTGATAAGTCACGGTGACAGCTTGAATGTGCGCAACAAAGATGGCGTTACGCCCATTCTACTTGCGATACTCAGCCAGAAGACCGACATGCTGGAGTTATTGTTGCGTGTGGCTGCCGTGCAGCAATCGCAAGGTGCTACAATAGTCGACTGTGTGGAAAATGAGCTACTCATTGCTGTGCAATACATCGACACCGTGCAGGATTTCAAACCGATCGCCCGCATACTGTTCGCCCACAGTGAAGGCAGGTGGATGTCGGCGTCGTTTACTTCCCTTTCATGGTCGTGTTACATTCCCTATTGTCAGACGCCGTTGGCACGTGCAGTTATGCTAAACAAATTCGATATCGCTGAGTTTTTGGTCAAAGAGGGAGTGGACATATATCAGGTGTGTCGCGATCATGTGGTGAATAATTTGCGCGCCACAAGTGTTGCGGGCTGTTTGGAATTCGCCAAGTTGTTGGGTGAGCACTAGAAGCCAAAAGAGCACTATACTAGGCTATTCAATAAGTTTTGCATTTCGATGAGAAAAACACGATTTTAAGGTTTGAAATATACCTGTACTTTCAATATTCAGTATAGTTTCCTGTACCTCAATATGTGCACTTGAACGAACGAGACTCCAATTTATGAATTCCATCGCCGAAGTGAGAATTTGGGATTCCAGCAAAATACGCTTCCACAGCTGTTATGGCCTCATCATTTGATGAAAAACGCTTTCCCGCATGACTTTTTTTAGGTCTGAAAGCAGATGGAAGTCGCTAGGGGCCAAATATGGCGAATATGAAGGACGCTTCAACAACTCGAACTCTAATTCATGGATTTTAGCTATTGTTAAAATACTTTTGTGACACGGTGCGCTGTCCTGATAAAAAATAATTTTAATTCTTTTGCAAACTGGTAATTTTTTCCCGAATTTTTACGTCAGCTGCTCCAAAAGTTTCCCATAATATTCAGAATTTATTGTTTTACCAGTTTGCAAGTAATGCATACAGCAAAATTCCTGTCACATCAAAAAAAAAAAAAACGGATGCTAACGCTTCTTGGCCGATTTCTGGACACAAACCCGTGCAGAGCCGAGGAACCAGATTCACACCACTCTTTAGTCTCTGAGAAGAGACCCAAGTCTCATCCATAGTGATGAATCGACGTACAAAATCCCCTTTATCTTCTTGGAAATGCTCTAAGTGTGGCTGAGAAAGTCGCATTCGAATATATTTTTGTTCCATTGTTAGCGAATGCGGCACACATTGTGCACACAGCTTTTTGAAAGGCAATACTTCAGTCAAAATATTGCTTACACAGCGCAATCAGATGCCTAGAGCTTCTACTAACTCTCTTTCGGTCACTCGACAATTTTCCAATACGATATCCTGTATTTTTTCTACGATTTCTGGTGTTGTTTAGATCATCTTCAAGGCTTGCACAACTTCGTTTGAATTCAGCAACCCATCTGACGACTGTACTAATGATAGCGAAAAGACCTTATACACTTCCAACATTGGTTTATAAGTTTCCTTTGCTTTTAAACCTTCCAAAAATAAAAATTCAATCACTGCAGGATACTTGATTTCCTCGATTGTATCCTAAATGGCTTGTAAACAAAGAATGAATTGACAGTTTGCAATGAAACTTCGCATGCATCCATATGAAGAGTGACCAACATAACAAAACAAACAGAAAAAAAAATAGGCTAGTAACAATGTCCTCTCTTATCGCACCGCAAAACTTATTGAACAACCTGGTACATATGGAATTTTGTTTTTTAATTTGGTTCTTTTTTTTTAGTTCATGCTGATTTCAAATTCCCTTGCCTGCGCCCGCCATTCCCAAACAATTGGACCACCGAGCGTCGTCACTTCGAAATGGAAATGTTTCGCCTGTGTGGTACACCTCTATCCCTTCAATCGCTCGCTCGCATTGTGATAAGAAACCAACTTATAAGCCTACTTAATAGTTCGGTTGCTGTGAGGCAACGATATCCAACAACGAAGCGCGAGTCAAGTTTGAGGCGAATGATCAATTTATTGGGAATACCAAAGATTTTACAAAAATACTTATTCGAGTTCGATGATTGCGCATCTGTGATGAAAAACGCTTGCAATATGGATGGTGGAGGTTAGCAAGGTAATAAGTAAGGCTGTAGAATTAGTTTAAGGCAGTAGATTATACATTTATTTTAAGGTTAAATACGGCTTCAGAGTGATATTTGCATGCAAATCCAAATTATATTGCCAATATTGCCCGTGTTTATCCTCAAAAGTCTGCAAGAGTGCAAAGTTGGGCAGCCTCTAAGACTTAAGAGACTTAAGTAAATAATGGCCAACCCATTTAGATATATTTTATGGCATAATTTTGCAAATTGAAAGCAAATTGGTATTGTCGTCGTTCGTATCGTAGAATCGTTTCGAAACCTACAGTACAAAAGCCTTAAAAGCACGAATCATGGCGATGGTGACTTTTAATACCAAGCAAGCATATCCGTATGTAAAAGGGGCCCGAACAATTTAGTTATGTGTCAATTACTTTAAAATTAGCTCATTGGCTTGATCACCTCAAGAATCTTTTTAAAACAGGCATAATTATCAAAACAAAACCAATTACAAGTTATAACAAGGCAGATCTGTATATGGCTGTAGCGACAGCAAAGCTGCGCTCATGGCCTTAGACAGCTCTTCAACCACTTCAAGGGTGGCAGACATAGTGTCCTGATGTTAACAAGGCTCCCGGGACACTTGGGTATAGCGGGTAACGAGATCTCTGACTCTTTAGCCAGACTGGGCTCTGAGGCCAACTTCCTTCACTAAGCAGAGGAGACTGTAGGCAGCTGGTTGGACTGATGGCGGGCCACTTTCTATGGGCAAAGCACATGGAAAAGGTGGGCATCTCAGGCAGTGCACTCTGCCTGATACTCAGATTTCTTCGGAAGTCGGGTAGATTTAAAGAAAAATTAAAAAGGGAATCCGAGTGCAGTACAATGGATTTAATGTTGACTGAGTGCTGTATTTGCTAGTCTGTCCCGACAAAAAAAAGGCGGTTCCTTCTAATCTATGCCTATTTTGTGGTGGCAATGAAAAACTAAATGCCCAATAAAAGGTTTTTTACAATTTTAAACAATTTACGTCCATCTTTAGTTTTAAAATTTTTTAAAAGCCGGAAAAAATTTATTTTACGAAACCAAAAACTCCGAATCCTAATTATTTTGACCTTTATGATTTGCGAGTCAAGCTGCAGTAAATGGTGCCGTACCTTAGTCATAACTTTAACCATAGTAATCAGCTGCCCTGATAAACATATGGGCATCACTGAAACGATTATAGATGCCGCACCATAACGCCATAAACATAACCGTAGCCGTATCTACGTATCTATTGAATTTTGGTTTTTCCCCCTAACCGTAGGCAGCTGCGAAAGACTTTACATTTGTTTTGATATTTGCGATAAAAATTTGAGTATTAGAAATGAACGAGCAAAATTTAATTTACTTAGTGGAAAATGATCCATGTTTTTATGACGAGATGCAAATGTTGTCATTAATTCTACTTCAATATCAGCTGTTTATGGTCACGGCACGACTAATCGACAAATGCTGTAATGTTACGGCTATGGCGTTATGGCTACGGCGCCACTAATTGCAGCTTTACATTTAATTACAAACTCTGAAGCCGATTTTATGCAATTAATATTTTTGAAAATTACACAAAGTATCTACACATACAGTCCGATACATAAGAGCGTGGTCACTGTTACACGTAGATAAAAAATCAGAGCGTCCTGTTTCTTTTTCTATGACATAGAGGGCACCTTAGTCCTTCATACTTTTTGTAAAAAGTCAGCTGTCTGTCAAATTTAGTCTTCGAAATATAAGGGAAAGTCGAAGCAGTTCGTTAGCAAGTGGATACATCACTATAAAAAGGTCGGTAACGTTGATGATTTTCCTGATCGCGGAAGTGCAAGCAAAGTCTCAAAAAAGATTCTCACATTGTTTTCGAAAGATCCAACTTTGACTTTACGTGAAGCTGCTGTAAAAATTAAAGCAAAAGGTGTTGACATATCTTACGGAACGGTTCGCAGGCATTTGCTTGCCAATAAAATGAAATATCGCAGTACTTTGGAAAAACCAATGTTGAGTGCAAAACACGTTGAAAAACGAGTGAAATGGGCGAAGGAAAACTTGGACCGCGATTGGAGCAACGTAATTTTTTCTGATGAATCCTCCTTCTGGGCATTTTCGAGCATCAAATACGCCTGGACAAACTCCACCAGTAGGATACTTCAATGGACTGTTAAACACCCCGTCAAGGTCCATGTTTGGGAGTGCTTCTCAAACAAAGGTTTCGGTACTTTGTTCTTATTGACCGCGAATTTAAATGACGAAAAAATGAATAAAATATATCAAAAGGCTTTGTTACCATCTGCTAAGCAATGCTATATCAAGAAAAATGAAAGCTGGATCCTTCAAGAGGACAACGATCCGAAAGATCGGAGTCGAGCGTGTAGCGAGTGGAAGACGCAAAACGGAGTTGTCACTTTAGGTTGGTCATCTCAGTCACCGGATGCATATCCCATAGAAAATGTGTGGGCTCTGATGAAAATGCAGCTTCGCAGACGCAAGCCATGTAATTTAGATCAACTTTCTCGACAAATTCGGAAAATTTGGAGGGCTTTTCCGGTAGAATATGCAGAAAAACTAGTGAAAAGTATGCACCAACAGTGCTAGGCCATAATTGACAATGCAGGAGATTGGACTTGCTACTGAGGTATTTGCATTGAGTATTGACGACCAAATTATCAATAAATTTGCAAATTTTCGAAAAATCAATTGTTGTTATTATTTAACAGTGACCACGCTCTTATGTAACAGACCGTACATACATACAGAGGTACGTACTTATATACATATGTTGCATAACTTATAGGATTAGCATCGGCACATTTGAAGTGTTCCTTAGGTAGCCCCCTTTATTATGATATATAGAGGTACTCCAATTCAAGATTGCATTTGAAATTAAAAAAAAACAAAAAAACAAAAAACGTTAACAGAAAGTCAAGAAAATTGTTATGAAAAATGTGTGTGAGTGTGTGTGTTGTCGCACAATGGCGAATGACAAAGTTTGTTATATGCATATGAGTAAGAGGAAGAAGAGACGAAGAAAACATACATATTTATTATTATCAAAGTTTTATATATATATCAATATCAAATTTTATTAGTTTTTGAAATGCATTTATGTATTTTAAAAATGGTTTTTAAAAGTTCTCACATCATTTATATAAACTTTTAAGAAATTGAATTACAAAATACAACGTTTCGAATACAACTCAGCATACACTTGGATATTGTATTCAATATATAGGCGTATATGTAGTCATAGTAAAAGCTCAATAAGTGCAACAAACATAATTTCAACCTCAACAGATCAATAAGATTGTATGTAGCAAGTAGTTAAAAAATATATTCTAGAACATACATATACCAATAATGGAAGTTGAAAATTGAATAAAAAATAAAAATAAAAATAAAATAATAATAATAATCGCGCTCAGTTTAAATTGACATTTGTAATGCCAAATGTTCCACTCAAGCACACGAGTCAATAAAACATGAAAATCCTTTGAATTCCAGATATCCGAAAAAGCCAAACAGTTTTATTCCAAAGATAGTTGTGCAAGGTAAGAAAGCAAAGTCAAAAAGCGGGGCATAACGTGGCTTTGCATTTGTGTGTATGTATGTATATGTATATGTACAACGTAAGTATGCATAAATGTGTGTGTATGTCAGCTAACTTTTGTGTGTTTAGTTGATAATTATTATTTCCTTTTGATATTTCTTATAAATTTGTTGTTTTTTTTCTTTCTTTTGGTTTGACTCTAAGGCTTAAGCAATAATTTGAAATCATCATTGGCATTCTCCATTATATATTCATAGGGAATTTTCTCCTTCTTATCCTTAATTCCCTTCAATGTTGGATCCTTTTCGAGCAGAAATTTACAAACATCTAATTGACCGCGTATAGCAGCCCGATGCAGTGCTGTCTGACCGTATTCATCTTGCAGTTGGAGTTTGGCCTTGGCAGCAACCAATAATTTTACAACATTTAAATGACCTGGAAATACAAAAAAAAAAAATAAAACAAAAAACAAAGAAAGCTTTAAGTATTATTAAGTAGGTACAGTCAGCGTCAAAAGAATGTGTACATCACAGATTGATAAGTTTTGACTTTTTATTTATTTATTTCGTAATTTCAATTTTTTCTATAAAAATATATAATACATAGTTCAGACTACAACAAGAACCATATGAAGCAAAGTTTCGAGCTTTATATACAATTTGTAAAAATTCGGGAAATTCTCATAAAAATTTCAAAATTTTTACGCAGAATTTTTAGAAAAATTCCGGGTATGCGGTTTTATAGATCATTGAATTTTGGTAAAAAAAATTTACAAATTTTCATTAAAATTTCAAACTTTTTACTCAGAATTTTTAGAAAAATTTCGGGCATGCCGTTTTGAAGATCATTGAATATTGGTAAAAAAATTTGTAAAAATTGAGAAAATTTGCATACAAATTTCAAACTTTTTACTCAGAATTTTTAGATTAATTTCGGATTTGCGGTTTTATAGATCATTGAACTTTGGTAAAAAATTTTTTAAAAATTCGGCAAATTTTCATCAAAATTTCAAACTTTTTGCGCAGATTTTTTAGACAAATTTCGGGCATGCCGTTTTGAAGATCATTGAATGTTGGTAAAAAAATTTGAAAAAATTCGGGAAACTTTCATCAAAATCTCAAATTTTTACTCAGAATTCTTAGAAACATTTCGTGTATGCCGTTTTATAGATCATTGAATTTTGGTAAACAAATTTGTAAAATTTTGGCACATTTTCATTTAAATTTCAAACTTTTTACTCAGAATTTTTAGAAAAAATTCGGGTATGCGGTTTTATGGATTATTGAATTTTGGTAAAAAAATGTGTAAAAATTCGGTAAATTTTCATAGAAATTTCAAACTTTTTACGTAGAATTTTTAGAAAAATTTCGGATATGCGGTTTTATAGATCATTGAATTTTGATAAAAAAAATTTGGCACATTTTCATTAAAATTTCAAACTTTTTCCTCAGAATTTTTAGAAAAATTTCGTGTATGCCGTTTTATAGATCATTGAATTTTGGTAAAAAAATTTGAAATAATTCGGCAAATGTTTATCAATACTTCAAACTTTTTACTCGGAATTTTTCGAAAAATGTCGGGTATGCGGTCATTGTGATTTTTTAACAACTAGAAACTTGCACTTTACTATACCAAAATTAATGAGCTATAAAATTGCACACGTGAAAATTTTTTCAGAAATTTTGAGTATGAAATAATGATGAAAATTTGCCGATTCTTACAAAGTTTGAAACTTTTACTTCATTTGCCTAGTTTTTTTTTGTAGTATAAACTTTATTTGAAAGAATAAATGAAATTATAAGGTAAATAAATAAATATTCAAATTTTCAATATATAGTTTAGTGTAAACTTTCTTTTGACCTTGAATGTATAAGTAAAAAGCGACATATTATTATTTTTTTTTCAATATTAGGGAAACTTACCCATCATAGCAGCGCGATGTAACGCTGTAGCACCGGCTTTAGTGACAGCATCCACATCTACTTTGCCCTCATCGATCAACATTTTGCATATTTCAACATTGCCATTGCGCGCTGCGTAGTGGAGTGCTGTGTAATCAAAGTCATCGCGATCCATGGATTTGCCACGGCCAATGAAACTGCGCACGCGCTCCGGCTCATTGTAGATAGCTATCGAAAAAAAAAACAATTGTAGAAAATACATAAGAAGATATACTAAATTTAACCATGTCGACTAATAAAGGAAATATGGTTGTTTAAGGGGGGACCCTCATTTAGACGGTCGAAAAATGCATCATTTTTGGGAATTTTTTTCTCAGGTAAAATAACTTCAAACGTTTTGTAATTCATAAAGTACTTTAATAAATGTCTTGACTGTCTACAAAAATTTTCGGAGAAGAAAAAAAACATTTTAAGTATGGAAATATACACCTCGTCCATGGCACCTCATTCTATCTGTGTACATTCTAGCGCTCTGAATTTTTTTCTGAAATAAAAAAACCAAATTTTTTTTAAAACTTTAGGATAATACCTTCGATGTGACATTTTGATTTAAAAAAAAATGTCGAAATTGATATTTTTTACCCAGTTTTATGTTAAAAGTGATTTTTCATGCATAAAAATTGACTTTAAAATTACAAAAAAATATGAAAATCTTTTTTTTTAAAAAAACACTTAATGTCACATTGAAAACAATTTAATTAGCTTTAAAATGAGCTATTGTAAAGCCTGATTGGTTCAATACAGTGTTCTCAATTGTGAACACAAAATCGAAAAATGATGTTTCGAGAAAAACGCGTTTAAAGTTTCGGATACAGGCGATCAGGCCACCCGTCGCGTCCTGTTAAAAATTTTGTCACTCCTTCAAAAATACAGATACCGACTTGAAATTTTGAAAGTATATTCTTAAATAGTTGTAGAATAGATTAAAATTATTTCCAAAAAATCGATTTTTTTGACCCGATAAATGAGGGTCCCCCCTTAAAAAACAAAAGCTCAAAGCAAAAAGAAAAGCTCAAATACAAAAAAAAAACTCGCGAATTGAAAATACCAAATCATTGATCAAGTAGCGTCGAATAACATTGATTAAGCAACATGATGAAAAGATTTCAAAGGTGAGCTCTTCAACAGACCGTTATTCGGTTCTGAGCGAATTTGACAGAATCAACTGAGAAGCTGGCATAACTGTGGTCACGATACGAAGCGGTTTGCTTACGAAAAGACTAAGATTGTGTTAGTGATATTTAAAAAAAAAAAAAAAAAAAAAAAAGAAAATTGGTTGGGCGAGAGTGTGAATATATTGGAAATGATCGTACAGAATTCGGCTGCCGAATCCACAAGTGAGGTGACAGTCAAAGTTCCTCTCACAATTTTCATTTTCACCATAACATATTAGCAAACCTGGTAATCTTTCATCCTTGCTACGGCACAGCATCCATGGGACGACATATTATCACCATATCATCGACTATTCACTTTGTACCTCTGATATGGAGGATGAAGATAGCACAAAGCATTTTCTCTAACTTTCTGAAAGCATTCAACAAACTTATAAGATTCATCTCGGAAGTTTTCAGAGAAGTAATGAATCCTAACCTTATTTGTGTCTCCCTACCCTTTAAATCCTCTCCCTTGGCCTTAAGTACAATAGGCAATAATTATAGCAAAATAATAAAATAAATAATTGGCACGAACACATCTGTAAGGTGTTTTTCCGAGCTTCTATCCTATTAGTGGCATGAGTCTTACTATTTTTTTTTTACAAATAAAGGGACCTTAAGTCTTTAGCCGATTTAGAAATCCGAAAGTTCTTGATACCATCCTTACTTCTCGCACTCTCTCCTCAATGTGGACTTTAGACAGCTCAACGGTCAAAGTCAGGAAGTCATGTTTTTCTCAGACATTGAAGTTCGATGCCAATTTTGCGTTGTTTGCATCAAAAGTTGCGCCTTTCCGCTAACGGAAACATAATTGCCGATTTTTGAATGCATTGCGCAATGCCACACAGATCATCAAACAGTTGATATGTTGAGCGCTAAGCTTGGTTAGCTGTTGTTGCTCATCGCAATCTCAGTTGTCTAATTTGGAGATGCGATTTTTCCCCTTTACATTTTTTTGGTGGGGACATTCAATAAGATAATTTCGGCTCTAAAGCTGAATTTTGTGTTGAGGTTTAACAGGAGCTGATGTGCAAGAATCGCTACTTACTCCATCATTTAATAAATCATAGCTGCCTTCTGAGTAGTGAATAAAACAAACGAAAAAAATAAAAACTCCTTGAATCTTTGATTTTCAAAGCGTCCCGCCTGAGTGTATGCAAAATGGTTTGATCCCGTCAAAGGACTGTGAAAAGGTAAGCGTCCTGCTCCTCATAACAAACTGTAAGTAATCACATTGCTTTTCAAAGCATTGCGCCTAAAGTATGAACAAAAAAAAGTGTTTTTAATATCCCTTATTATTCTTATTTGTCTTAGCATATCGCTTGTGAACCAATAGGACTGTCACAATGGGTCCGTTCCGTTTGTTGCGGCAACGCATTTGACTGACGTGACTTATAAAACGCACCGTGGTGCCACAATGAAAGATATTGGTGAAAACAAATATTATATTAAATTTCGTTGTATATATAGAGGGTTTTAATAGAATTTATGGTATTCGAAGACGGTGGGTGCGACCACTACTTCGAGATCGGGATGCACATTAATTTTTCAGGACAACTTGATTAAGCCTAGCTTTTTCTCAACTCTTTTCAGTTTTTTTTGAAAAGGGTGCATTTAATTTACTCAATTAATTTAAACTCCATTTATTTTCCACATTCAATTTGATATAATAAAAAACATCATCGATAAAAATTTGCACGATACAAAATTATTTTTTCTTTAAACAGTTGCACTTGCCGTACGGCAAAAGTAGAAAGTTGCCAATTTTTGTGCATTCGGCCAAGGCGTATGACGCCTTTGACTCAAACATGCAAACTATGTTGCGGCCGCCATAGCCGAATGGGTTGCTGCGTGACTACAATTCAAGAGTGCGTAGGTTCGAGTCTCAAAATGAAAAAGTTTTTTCTAATAGCGTTCACCCCTCGGCAGGCAATAGCAAACCTCCGAGTGTATTTCTGGCATGAAGAACCTCCTCATAGAAATATCTGCCGATCGGAGTCGGCTTAAAACTGTAGGTCCCTCCATTTGTGGAACAACATCAAAACGCACACCACAATAGAAGGAAACACCTAACAGAAGTGTACGCGCCAATTATTTATTTTTATTTTGCTGTCAGTCAAATTCGTTCCCCCAACGGACCCATTGTGACGGGACCGCTTGATCAACGCTAAATTCTCGTTGCTTTCACACATAAATTTTTCAGTTAGCGAGCAGCCGAATTCTCTAGCGAGCAGAGAAGTGGTGAATACGAAGCGGCACTATAAGTTGCTCTTTTCTTTTTCAAATAAATATTAATATATCGAGAATATAACATTTCTGTTTATTTTATTTCATTTTTGAAGTAGGCTTTAAGCATTACTTTTTGTGAGTATTGAGCAAAGCGAATCTATCATATTAAAGGTGGTATCGGTAAATCTGCTGATTTGTTTTTTTTTTTTATTTCACCGTGTCTATCTGGCTGAAACAAGGCAAATTCATTCTTTGTTTTCTACTCCACCAATAATTATAATTTTAAACACTTTTAAATATTGCAGCTATTTTACATATTTTTTTTTTTAGATTTCAATATCACCTGCATTTGTTTTCTACTCCACCAATAATTATAATTTTAAACACTTTTAAATATTGCAGCTATTTTACATATTTTTTTTTAGATTTCAATATCACCTGCATTCCAGATCCCACGATCGAATTCCATATCACTGAGCGTTTGTTGTGCTGGCGCTGTCTGCTTGTGACACTTGCAATTATCCGCGTCATGTGGATCCATTTTCTTGTTTTAATGTTAGTAATTTGTTTGAGTTTTTTAAAGTTCTTTCAATTTCGCTTCAATTATATCCAATTTACATATACATATGTACATATGTAAGTATGTAATTTAACTTTTTTTCGTTTTTCGTTTTAGCTTACAGTTCAATGATTGATAAATTCAACACTAATTTTTTTGGTTTTTGGAAAACAGTTGTTTGTTTTAATTCCTAACAAAGAAAAATAATATGTTTACAATTTTCTTAATTTTTTAGCTTTTTTTCTATCAGCATAGCATTTATGTTAATGTCTTTTTAGTTAACAATTAAATTTGCAAATTTCAAAACGTATTCAACTTTAGAAGTTTAATTATCATATTTCTTGTAGTCGTATTTAAACTTCGCGTTGCATAGTCCAACTGATCTCCGCCTCACCACAACTACAAATTACTTTGTAGCTCAATTGCGCTAATGTATTCACCATATTCATCGGTGGAATCCCCACCATTACACCATTCAAGGTGTGTTTTAAACCAGTATCGAAACGTTTTGACAGCGCTTGGACTTCTGCATCGTTGAGTCCGAAAACGGTGCATGAGCGATCGTGCAACGAACCCTTCACCGTCACATACGTGTAGTTCTCTTCGTTTTGAACGATCGGCACGGGTATGGTAACGACATTCGCCACCGAATTCGGCACTGAGTTTGTTGAAGCAGTCGTTTGTGCAGCCACAGATGATGTGCCAGCCGTAGTGACATAGTTGACAGCAGTTGGCGCAACCACAATGCTGGAAGCAGGTTTTGCCTCCGCGGGAGTGGGTATTGCGGATGCTGGTGGTGGTGGTGGTTGAGCGCTCATTATTGCACTAACTAAATAGATGACCCTTTGGTTGGTTGGAAAATAGGGGTTTAAGTAAATTTACGAAAGAAAAATAAATAAAAATCGCAAAGTGGAACTTTCACTTAACGTTTTTGTTTGTTTTTTCTATAAAGATATTTCTTTTACTTTTCCCACTTCTCAATTCGATACGCGCACTTTTCGTACTTAAGAGCACAGCCGGCGCTTGTGTGATTGTTTTAGGTACTGTATAAAAAATGATCTGTTTATTGCACTAATTTGTTAATTTGTTTCTTTTTTTACTTAGCGCAAGGCTGAGAGGTTCTTTTTGTTGTTCGCAATCTTAAGTTGATTCCGCTTACTTGGTTGTATTTGTTTTTTTGTTTTTTTTTCTGTATATATTTTGCGTGGCAGGGAGATCAGGGGCTCGTTAACAACTTTTAATTTTTGTATATTTTTGCTATAAATTCTTTTATTCGGGCGAATCGACTTTATGATAGTTGCCTAACCCAGCTGCTTCGCGTCCTATATTTGAAAGATTTTCACGCACAACGGATTCTGTTTCAAGCGGTTCTGGTTCATGGAACTCTTTTCGCATTGTCCACATATATTCGTTATAGTCCTGTTTCACCGCTGTTGATGAAGAGGCGACCACGCGAAAACCTAAAATCTAAAGAAAAGCGAAAATTAGTTGTTGTTATAGCAGCAAAAGCCATACAAGTATGGGGAATGTTGGTGGTGTGAATAAATCCGGGTCGTTCCGGTAACGTAGAACTAACTGTCAAGGTAACGTCAAAAGTAGTTTTCAAATTTCATTAGTATTTAAGTCGATATAGTACTTATTTTCGGTCCATCAATAAATTGCTTGGTTCTAATGCAATACGCAATAGGTTAATAATTCACAGCCTTAAGTTTCCATCTTAGTAAAAGTTGAATAAAAATATGAATTTCTTTTTAGCTCAAACATTTTCGCGCTATTTTTTAGTAATATTACTTATGGTTGACGTGTGAAGTTTGTAGGTTCGAATCTTCGTGCATGAAACACCAAAAGGATAGATAGTTTTTTTTTTTCTAATAGCGGTCGCCCCTCGGCAGGCGATGGCAACCCACCGAGTGTATTTATGCCATCAAAACGCTGCTCACAAAAACCATTTGCCGTTCAAAGTCGGCTTAAACTGTATAGTATATTTACATATTAGCTAAAATTTGCTATAAAATCGTTTGAAATTTTATTTTTGTTTTTATTCATAGATGTAGAAAACCGCACCTTAAAACCACAAACAAATTTCTTAAAATGTCCATTCACTAGTAACTTTTAGTTTGGCCTTTTGTGAATGCTTAGCGAACAGAAGAACAAAACCTATTAAATTTACATACAAAATGGTTTAATTCCCAACCATGCGCAAGGAGTAAGCAAGCGTACCCACTAATGGGCACGCAAAGCAGCATTTAAAATGACAAAAAAGGGGAAAAAGTACAATAAAAAAAAAAAAACATAAATATTGAAGGAAACCGCTGTAGTGGTTATGGGGGTGGGAAATGTAATTGTCCAATGGGGCTTATTTCCATTGGAATAGGAAATTAAGTCTAAACTGCAAAAGTCAGTAAAAATTAAAGAAAATTTGCAGAAAAATATATTTAAAGCATAGAAAAAAACATTTCATAATTTTATTGAAATTTTTTTTTCAAAACTTTTCAAGCTAGAGCTCTTACATGGCAGATATTGCATTTGAACCCGGAAGGAAGTCTTTTTACTAAAAGCCAACCGAAATATGGATACCGTTTTCAAATTTTATACCTTTGAGGCATTTGCCCGATGTCCGACACTGAAAAACCCGAATCTCATTTCATAATTAAATTAGTTCCTTCATACTTATATAAATTGTGTGGCCATTTATAAAATAAGCACATAAAGCGATTTGAAAACCAGAAGTTGTTAACTGATGCGTTTTTAGCGCGATGTGGAGAGGTTATGTGCGTAAAGAATTTTACCTCGTATGTACTTACAGTGGTGGTCACAATGTTGGCACAGCGACATTTTGCAAAATTTTGACCATATTTTTTTAAATTTATTTTGTTAAAATATAGCTTATACTACAACAAAAACCATATACTTAAAGTTTCACACGTTGTACAAAATTAAAAAATTCAACAAATTTGTAAACTTTTCAGTCAGAATTTTTAGAAAAATGTTCGCCATGCGAAATTATAGACCGTTCCCATATAGGCAGTCGGTTCTGCGTTAACGGAACGTCGGGATTTATATCTATTCAAGGATTGTCACTCCAGCAGCATTCCCTGTACATGCATTAGAAATGTTTATGCTGCTGCAACAACAACCATTAAATTTTGGTATAATAAAAAGCAAGATTGAAGTGGCTAAAAATTTGCATTGATTTTTAGTAATTTTTTTTTGTTGACGGTGTTAACATTTTCTGCATTTGTTGTAAAGGAGGTTTAAAAAAAAATCTATTAAATTTTTTATTGTATTAGAAAGAAAAAAGGTTTGGCAATTATAAGTGAAAAATGATTTCGGACGAACGATAGACCCACGACCATATTTACGGTTACAGATGTCTATTCCTTCATTAAAATTGTCAATCACTTTCTAGTAAAATGGCGTTATTAACTCTATCGTATAAACTCCATCTTTAACATAGTCCCACACAAAATAATCCGATGGTGTTAAATTTCGTGATCGTAGCGGTCAATTAGCAGCTGAATTTCGTGAAATTTGGTTTGCAATAAATTCATTGTTTGGGTACCAGGGCCACAAGAGTATACAGGGAAATGAGAGAGTTGACGAGCTTACTAAGGCAGGCACCCGCTTGTCTTGGATGAGTACGTGAAACATACATAGGTATATCCAGGGTTCGAATTGCTGACTGAACTTCAACTATGGCATTTTCAATGCATAGTCGTTTTCTGCGCAATAACCGTGACTATCGCTTTAGCTATGAAATAGATGCATGTTAAATGGAAATGAAATATGCAAACACTCAAATGAAACGAACTGCTTAACTGACGACTATAAACGACGAGCAAGTGTAAGCCGACAGCCACAGTTCTTCGTATAACAGTTAACTATTGCTGCTTAAAAGAACTATAGTTTTTGAATGCATCATTGTAATAACTGCGACAATTGCTTATGCTGAAAACAGTGAAGCCCGCATGGAATTCCCTTACCGCATGCCTTTACCGTGCACAAAACTGAGCAAAACTATTTCCCGTAGATAACAGCTGTTTTAGTTAGTTACATACATACAAACAATATTTAAAAAATACATCGGTGACAAAATGGATGAAGAAGACATCGAAATTTGCGACTTATTTCTTAATTTATTTCATATTTTATATAAAAAATACAAGCACCAAAAAAAGTGCAGAAGGTATAAAGTTCAGCCATTAAATAGGAATTGGGGCACAAGTGGTTATCAAATCCAAGTGCTCCGCCGAATGCAAACATTGGAGCCTGATGAATTGTTTTCACACACAAGGATGTCCCCGCCTGTGTATGAGCTGCTTTTAAAATTAGTGAGCAGTTCCTTGAGGAAGCCAAAATAGCGGATTGGTCCTGAGGAAAGACTATCTTTAGTTTTGCTGTATGCATATTGAGAAAGCGAGGCTTCTAGTCGATTAATATTTATTTCTTGTTGGTTGTTTAGATATTTGCCACAAGATGTAGTAGTTCTTTTATTATTGCAAAATTCAGGTACAATGTATACATATTTAAAAAATCACAGTATTCTCGTATACGCATATTTACAAAGTTTACATACTTAAAAAAACCCAGCATTCAGGCACACGCAGGTGTACATAGTTTACATACTTAAAAAACCCAGCATTCAGGCCCACGCATGTGTACATAGTTTACATACTTAAAAAACCCAGCATTCAGGCACACGCATGTGTACATAGTTTACATACTTAAAAAACCCAGCATTCAGGCACACGCATATGTATATATTTATTTAATCGCGGAGCCATGATGATCTACACACTAACAGCTGTATACATATATTAACTAAATATGGGATATGCATCGATCACCTAAATTCGCTATCCAAGCTATTGTCGCAGTTATTACAATGATGCATTCAAAAACTATAGTTCTTTTAAGCAGCAATAGTTAACTGTTATACGAAGAACTGTGGCTGTCGGCTTACACTTGCTCGTCGTTTATAGTCGTCAGTTAAGCAGTTCGTTTCATTTGAGTGTTTGCATATTTCATTTCCATTTAACATGCATCTATTTCATAGCTAAAGCGATAGTCACGGTTATTGCGCAGAAAACGACTATGCATTGAAAATGAAATAGTCCAATTACTATTGCTGTTGCTATTTGACAGTCAGCAATGCGAACCCTGGGTATATCCCTCACTCTCTGTTTTGAAGACGTAACTAACTCTGAAAGCACAGTCTATAAAGGAAGCCTCGATCTCCCACAGGGTTGAGAAAATAATGCTACGAACTTGAAACACGAAAACAACCCACTTTATTTTATCACTCCCAAGGAAGGTATGTAAAAGTGCGAAGAAGAAAGAGGTACGCTAGAACACCTCCTTTGCCACTGACCTGCTCTAAGCAGCATTCGTTACAACTGCCTGGGACCGAAATACTTTTCATTTCTTGTGAAATCTATTCAGATTAGCCAGATATACCTACCTAACTAGTAGTATAACCTATATTTTTATATAAAAAAAAATAAATAAATATAAAAAAATAAATAAATATAAAAAAATAAGTAGATATAAAAGAAAATAAATAAATATATAAAAAACAAAAGTTACAAAAAAATTATATTACAAAAAAAAATTAATAAAATAATGAAAATATAAAGAAACGTAAACAAAAAATAAATAAAAAACAATATAAATAAATAAAAATATAAATAATAAAAAAAGAATAAATAAAAATTAAAAAAAAAAGTTAATAAAAAAAACAATAAATAAATAAAAATAAAAATGAATAACCGAAACTTGTAAAAAATATCGCTGTGCATTTTTTTTTTACCACCTCTGTAAAAATATTGAAAGATTTTTATTTACCTCAAGCGCAGATAAGATTCGACATGGATGTACCAGATATACTATTGTTGTCTCATCGCTATAACCGCCGCACGAAAATTTATTCAACTGCTCAATTTCATCCGCTGCAAAAGAAAAATCATTATTAATTTTTATTTTATTTATCTGTTTTTTTTTTTTTATTTGTGGTTATGAACTCCCATGCAAAAAACCTATTAAAAGTTACTATCGGCCGTTGGTCCTTATTGCGAGTGGCATAAAATTTTGAAATTTAAATTGTTTTGTGTTCTCGCAAATAATATGACAATAGTAATAATAAATCTATATGTACTAATGTATAAAACACATGTCGAACTAAATTTAATCATTTAATATCCCACCAAGAGTGGATAAAACTTTTGAAGAAATCACTTTAGTATTTTTCTCTTATTTGGCGCACAAAATATTGTATCAAAGATGAGCGTTATTGCATATTCGTATATTTAAAAAACCTACAAAATTTAAATAAAATACAATATATAAAACTCGTTAGTAAACTCGTTTTGGCGTTTGTGAAATCAACAACAAATTAGCAGCCAAATAAACAATTGAGCTTGAAATCGAGAATACAAATGAACAGACAATATATGTATGAAGCATCGCGTGAGAGAGAGAAAATAAATAATAATGCAAAACAGGCGTAAAAAATATGATAAAGCAAATTCATACCGAATTACAAGTGATGACATCATAAACATTGCACAGAAAACGGTGGCGGTGGTGGCGGAAGCGTTGGCGCTTGACCAACTCTGTAGGACATTGGAAAATTTAGGACAATGGATTACCTCATCGCAGGAATAGATGAAATTACAACAATGTCAACATTGTAAGGTACAAATGTATGTTTGTATACATGTATACATATACATAACTGTAGATATGCACATACATAAATACTATGTACACAGACGCAGTTATATGAATCGTGGAAAGCAAGGCCGGCTTTATACAAAATGACGTACTGGGGTAGGTGAAAATGAAATAATGATGAGTACGTTTTTATTAATTTTTAAAATGTAGTAATTTTTAGAATGTTGTGTCTTCAAGAGAAGGCAATCCAGGCATTTTTGTCCATTTTCAACCTGCCAAAATTAGTTTTCCGAAGTTTCATTTCATTATTTTCTAAGTCAAACTTTTTTCTATCTTAGTTTTTTAGTTTATAGGCTCATACATAGGCAATCGGCTTAGATTTCTTGATTTTGCGACAAGAGGGATTATCATGATTTAGCTCTTTATGGGTCTACCGGCGTGTTTGATTTGGAATATGATTGTTCCCACGACAGTCGACTCTACGTTACTGGAACGCGCCGGATTTATAGATTGTCACTTGAGCAGCATTCTCCAAACATTTATGAGGACTGTTTACGCCATTACAAAAACCACTTTGAATATAATCTCATACCGAAAAAGAGAAATTCAAATTACATAATTTCTTCATGGTGATTTGGCTTCATAGTGATCAGCAGGAACGCTCAAGTAATATTAAAAACTTTAAATTTGCTGGCACATTTTACACGCCATTAGAAGCATTTTAATCGGAAAATTTTATGTTCGTGTGTTCCTCTAACAAAACATGGATAGAAAATTTTACCCTTCAAAAGAACAGACCAGATATTTCCTTTTGGCATTGATGCAGGTGTGGACGCTAACAGTTTCCAAGATTTGTTTGAATTATTGTTTATTGTAACTAAAAATACGGCGTGAAAGCACTGCCTTTCTTGGCATATAAACAGAGATTCGGATTTTGGAATTTGAAGGGCTCTATGTTTAAATTCGAAAGGTACATAATTTGCTGTTTTTGAAAAATGTATACTTATAATTAGAATCTTTCCGAAAAGCCTGGATATGTAACTGTCAACGGGCTTGCATATTATTCTTCCATTTGATAGGTGCCTTCACCTGTATTTTTAAACCCCTTCGATAGCACAGGACGATCCTTATCTCTTAAACCAAGCTACCTCTTTACCCCTACCTAATATAAAACATAAGCGACATACATATTCTAACAAACATTCGACGACGTTCAGTCGCACTTTTCTTTAAAATAAAATATTGAAATGAAATTTCTGAGATATGCTCCTTACTTTCGTAAGTCGAAATTTTCAAGAGATGTAAAAAATATGCCGGACGCATGCACAATAACACGCGGCTCGCAGTATACGGATAGGTTATCAACGACATTCACCGGGGGGCCTCACCTTTACGAATCCTCACTCCCCGAATATTTAACTACAACCACCACCCATCGCTACCTCGTAAGATCCGCGTTAGTCAGGTGGTTCTATGTTACCGCAACGGCCCCGATTTATATGCGCCCAAGGACTGTCACTCCAGCAGCATTCGCCGTGCACATATGAGGCATGTTTATGCTGCTACAACAACAACAAAAACGACGAACGATGACTTCACTGCACTTAGAACGGTTATGCAAACTGCTACAACAACAAGAACAACTACAATTACAGGGCCGTTTCTGGACAGTCTCAAGGCCATAGTCAATAGTCAAGGTAAAAGGTGGTCATATCGAGCAAAAGTAAATTGATTCTTAATTTTGTATTATTTTTACACATTTTTCACTTTGAATTGAATAAAAGTAATTTTCCTAAATTTATGGCCTTTTTAATTGGTTACACTTCGAGTGCCGTACCCTGTATTTTCCATGAGCACAATGGAAAATGTGAAATACAAACGGAAGCTTTTTATGTTGTGCTCCAATTTGCAATTTATAAAATAAAATTATATGTATGTTTTTTCTAGCCATAAACGAACGCCCCATTCGCTACGCACTTAAGCCGGCCCTGAAGGCATTGCATGTAAGGAAAACTAAAAATGAATTCCAAAGACGTAGCTGTCACAACAAAACGTTGTACAAAATCATGCTGGGCCATACACAGGTTCCAACGAGTTCATCGACGCACACTTAATTGGGAAATGGGCACTATGTAATACATATGTATGCACAGACATACATGCATTAAAATATATGTATGTATATACATAAGTATAGAAGACTACAGTAATTACCAAAAGGCAATGAAAAATCAAATGTGAACCTGCATATCATCCACTAACACCACCAACGGTGCACTAGTATTTACTATATTTCGCCTTTCACCTGTTTTTGTGGGTGTTGATTTTATTTCAAGTACGTATATGTGTATATAAATTGCTTTCGCACTATTTTTACAGCACAACAACATGAAAAACACTTTCGATTTCACTAGGCACCATTTTCTTATCGAATTATGGTCTAATTAATAATTGTACGAGTATAATTCATATCCGTCGACTGGAAAACGAACGGATATGCGTTCGAAGACACGCTAACACAAAAATTAATAGCAACGCAAAATGCGAAAATCACACTAATTTTAGCTTTTTCCAATGGATACTGGTATTACTCACGAAATACAATATTTATATGGGCAGCGGCCAAGTCCAATAAATAACTGACTACAGCTGCTTTAACTGGGAGCGAGTCGCAATGCTACAAAATCACTAAACGACAGCCGTAAATGGAATGAAATGACATTAGGTAAAGCTGAAGTGAATTCTGCTCTCTCTCCATTGAGATAGAGTTGGCAAAGAGTTGCGCTACAGCCATTAAAAGTGATTTTTTTTATTTATCTGCATATGTATGTATGTGCATACGAGTATATGCTTGTATAATTTTATTTGTTGATATTTTTTCATGGCGCTTTTGTTCGTGCATTTTGCCGGCGCTTTCTCATTGCGTTCACCTCAATCCGGTGTATGGCATTATTTCTCATGTACGGCAAAATGTACTTGTTTGTGGATATCTTTTGTGCATATCAGATATTTGACGTTTAAGTACGAGCAACTAAACACGCGCGCTCAATAAATAATGACTATACATATTATAGAGTAAATGGTAGCTGTTTTATGATTGTATAAGTAGATTGAAAATGTTTACGCGCATAATGTAAATGGAATCGAACTTTACTCTTTGCAAAATGGGTGTTGTCAGTTGGGATCTTTTTGCTCAATAAACAATTGGGTTCAATTTGTCAGTGCTAGGATAACTATGAAATTTTAAACTAAGTTTAACACTACATTTTAGTTTAGTTTAGTTGGAAAGCCTCAACCCTGCTTGCCCCAATTCGACAAATTATGTTGTGTTTTATTTATGAAAGAAAACCTGAGGGCTTATTGAATCACCTTCTACGCAAACATGCAAATGTGTTTTTTACATCCCTCTCTTACGGCTAAACTATATTTATATGCAATGAAAAAAAAGAAAAAATCAATTCAAAATGGACACTAATGCAAAAGCCAAAACATTTATTTATATATGCAGGTACATATGTATATGCCTCCTAAACGTATGCTTTAATATTGCGACTGAGTTAATGAAAGGTGTTAAATCATTCATGAACATTATTTAGATTAATATTAATGGAAGGAAGATAGAAGTGATAATTACAATGAGAATTTTTAATAAAAAAGAGCTTTTCAAATTTTATAAAGTGATGTACTCGGTCTTGCCATAAGTTCTGTTAGAAGTTAAGACCGTTATAGATATGAAATTATAATATTTTTTTTAAGTTAGTCTTATTTAATCAAGCAAACATTAAAAAAAATTAATTTTAATTCGAAATGGTCACTATTTGTTTTAACACCAGCCTTCAATCGATTAGGCCATTCAGCTATTGACGTCGCTACCAGAACCAAAGATTCTTTGAAATTCTCCAAATTTCTGTGTTGTCTTCGACAGGTCATATTCTTTAATTCTGACCACAAAATGAAGACCAATGGATTCAGATCTGGACTTCCAGACGCTCAATCTTCTACGGCTATGAACCCAGGAATATTGTTCTTAAGCCACTGCTGGGTGGTTTTTGCCTCATGGGTTGGAGCAGAATCTTGCTGGAAGATGCAAGAAGAGAAAGAGTACTGTTCAACTGCTTCACCACGCCTTCTAAGACATCCTCCTAGTACACTTTTATCCCGGTCGTAACCCCTTTTTCGCAGAAATGAAGAGATATAACGCCTTTATAATACACTCCCCCCAAACCATTACGTAGGCTGGATGGTGGCCAGCCACGCTGAACTCTTGGTACAACATTTTTTGCGTCTTTGGAAGTTTTGGCATAGATTTTTTCGTTTTGCTTACTAGACTCTATCGAGTCTAATTTTCTGCAAGTGCCTTGTCAAAAGATGACCAGTTGAGCGATGGAAGATTTTCATGTGGAGATCACCTCTAATTAGCTTGATATGGATCTGGTCCATGCATTAATTTCCCTGAACATGCATTTCTGGTTTCTAGGGGTATTTCTGCGAATTCTTTCTCGAACAGCTTTTATGACTGCACTGGTTCGAACCACGCGAAGACGACATTTTCAGACATTTGAGAAAAACGATTGATCGTGCGGCAAACAAACATTCTCGAAATCTTAAGTTTTTTCACAATTCGAAAATCTCACTTGCACTTTCAGTATTTTGAATGCTGGTTTCGAGCTAGTCCAGAGTGATTGGTTTGTTAGCGGAAACTAAAAAATTAACTTAATTGAGGGATGTCGATTCGCATGATCGTTGCGGCCAACTGATGCACTCTCCTTTACAACGTTACGTCATTGTTTGACAAGTAGCGCCATCCTGTTGGAATCACAGTAAGTCGATTAACATCGCCATATATCGATAACCATTAACAGTAACTTTGTCTCCTTCTTCATGCCGCAAGAAATATGGACCGATGATTAAGCCGGGTCATAAACCACACCAAGCAGTCAATCCTGAACACTTGTCGATTGTGTTCGCTCCAATAACGGCAATTTTATCTTAATGATATAGCCACCGAACAAAAAATGGCCCACGCACGAGAAGATGATGTTTTGGACATCTCGGCATTTACAACTGAGCAGTTTTTATAGCATATATTAATAATTTCCAATGCATGACGAAATAAAAAACTTTAGTGACAGCTGGATGTCATTGGTAACTTTGACAGCTACTAAAACACTGTAATTGGAAAAATTATCTTTGCTATTTGGCTACCCTTTAGTTTTACCACTTGCACTTTTATGTCCCTTTTCACTTTATTTTTCTTGTCTTCATTTTTTGTTTGAAGTAAAAGTAAAATAAAGCTAGCAAAAAATAATAAACAAGAAACGGGAGTTGGATCTGGTCTGCTAACGAGTCCTCCACCTTCATCCATAACAAATAATCATGAAAATATTTGGAAACAAACATTCTAAATTCCGATATTCTAAAATATACCGGGTTAATGCATGAGATTTTTCTTTTTTTACAAATACCTACATTCGTACGCAAACATTTTTTTTTAGTAAGAACAAAGTAAACATTTTCGCAAAATTTACCCTTATGCATCGCTTTAGAGCAATTATATTATATATACATAAATATATGCAAAAATTATGTAAAATAGTATAAAACCGCAATGTACTAAAGATAAGATATGAAAATAAACGTCAAAGAGCACAAAAAAAAATTAGAAAATATGAATGATAAAGAAACAGAAAACAGTAGCAATACAAAAATTATTTTTCGCGATTATCATAAAAAGATAATGAGCGCGAATTTAATTGATTAGTTATGTTAAGGCAAGAATGGTAAAACAGCAATAAATAAACAAAACCCCTAAAAATATCTTCTAAGCAAACTTTTTATTGGTTTATAATTTTTACAAATGTTACCTTTTAGCCCGGAGACCAACACACGCCACGGGTATTTATGGCTGTATGACGCTAAGTTGCCGCGTATGATAATGTAAGGCATTTGTCCAACAGCGATGGCGGCAGCTGTACTGATTGTGACAACTCTACAAATGACGACGTTCACAACTTTGATAACAACTTTTTAATCAGTCAATAACTTTAGTACAATCGCTTATTGTAAGCTTACACCAGTTAAGTACAATAAATTATGCAGGTAGCAAGCAAAGGTGTGTCTAATGCCAATCATTAGCGTTCAAACACACGCTAAAAACTACCAACACCAAACCCAACTCAAACCGTCTCGTCAAAGCTCTCACACTAACTGATTAGTTAAAGCTGTTTATTAGTCTCGGCTTGTCAATTTCATTTATTACCCGGTTGGTAAGCTTTAGATTACTGGTATGGCTTGTGAGTTTTGATTTAAAATGCTAGTAAATGCTGTTATTATAGACGAAGTTCTTTGTTTCTATAGTTATTGCATGAATGTGATATTGTATGTTTCTATGTATGTATTATTGTATAAAGTATTGAGTACTACCCACTTTGCTCTGATTAGACGCGCATGGTTTATTTTTGTTTTTTTTTTTTTTGCTTTTAATAATTTCTCCTATATTTACATTTGCATTGTGAGCAGCGTGTTTAGGGGAAATGAGAAAAATAAATTGGTGGTCATATTTAATAGCTTTATTATGTATGTATATGAGTATAATATTTATTTTATTTGAATGGATATAAAGGATTTTTATAAAAGAAACAAAGCCGAGTGAGAGACATATTTGCGTTATTTAAAAATATATGTGGAACTAAAAGTGAGAAAAAAATAAGAAATTGATCATAATGCAAAAAAAAAAAACTACATATACTCTGCGCGGAAAACAAGTGAGTGTAAAATGCACATATGTACATATATATATATTTCCAGGTACAAGGAATTGGAGAATTCAGTAAAATGCCTTCGGTGTTCAATGATGTTATAACATAGTATTCATAGCGCCTTGTTCGGTGTTCACCTCGGCCTTTTCTGGCTGACATTGTAACCACGACTCATTGCTACAATATTACGACGCAAAGGAAAGCAACTGGCGAAAGAAATACAATCTTTTATTTGCTGAGATAGGAGGCATAGCTCGAATGGATCACCGCAAGCTTATAAACGAAAGAAATGCTATTAGCGATGGAATTGTAACTATTTTAGTTCAACAATGCTTGTGATAGTGTAGGAAATACATATGAGTTCGCTTTATTGAAAGGATTCCTGCTATACTCCATAATTTTTCTTTTTCAGAAACTCTCAAAAGAGTTATAAGAACTTTTTTTGTCACTACTTCAGACTTCGTTTAAAAGCGAACGACTAACCACTTATTTTTCGCGCTCAAATGAATATATGGCAACAACATTACTCGTGGATTCTTCTATGGCAGAAAGAAATTTTTGAGATTGTGAATTGAAATCAGTATGAAATTTCATTTTGAAAATCTTGCTTGCCGGGCTATTCGCGAATAACCGCTCCCTTAAATTCCTCAAAAAAAATGCTTATTACATGCAACAGTTATTACGCACAACTAATGAAGCCATGCAACTACAAACAAATGAATAATCACTGCTAGTTGGAAATTCTTAGTAGCCTGTAGCAAAAAAAGAAAAGTGGGCGGAGTATGCACTAAAAAATTAGATTCCAGACTAGGTGAACACTTAATGCGATAACACATAGGCACGAAGCTTCATTGAATGCGAGAAGCATAACGTTGCTCCCACCTCCTCATCACGTAAACATTCTTCCAAATTACTGTGCAACTCTAAATTTTGTACCGCTTAAAATAGTTCGCATAGTTGCAAACACATTTTTAACCAATTTGATGAAAATTTGTGTTTCAACAGAAAAATAAATGCTAAATAAAAGTTTGAAAATTAAAAATATAATTGATGGAACATAAATATAGGTATATATGAATGTACCGATATTTTCCGGTTAACTCACTTCTTATTATTTCACGTAGCTTTTCGACACATTCCTGTTTACCAGTTTCTGAATATGCTAATATTTTTTATTTATTTATTTTTCGATTTGCGAAATTTGTGTAAAAATTGCGAATCCACCCGATTTTTCTATTAATTTACTATTTTTCTTTTCTTGGCGTACTAAAGATTCTCACTCAAAATTTTCAGAGAATTGAAATTTTCTATATGAAATGTCAGAAGTAATGTAGCTTGGAGAAAGCAGAATTGAAAGGGAACTCAAAGGCAACAGAGTTGCTCTTGCTAAACATATAAGTGTTATCAGAATCGATAAAAAGTGTAATCGTAAATAGTAATACAGGAACAATATCTATACAATAAATATATTTGTATTTATAATATTTAATAGAAAGGGAAAGTATAAGGTAATATATGTAAACGCTTGCATGTTTGTATAGTAATAAACAATGCGAAATCTGAAGTATTAAAAAAATAGATATCGATTCTTCGCCACATTCAGCAATTCGTCCGATTGAATTCATTCACAGTTGTGACTGAACTCTCCTGCGCTGTCACCGTAAAAGTAAACAACAAGAATCCGAAAATATCTTAAACGAAGAAAATCGATCAAACAAAACATTTTCTTTGATTCATTATAAATAGCGGATGGGAAGCGTTTTCAAGCATCAAACATAAAAGGAAATAGATGTGAGTAAAACTACAATATATGTGTTTGCGTTGAACATATTTTTTAACGCGCCGTAATGTGGAAGAAATATATTTGAGTATTTGTAGATTCTTCATACCACAGAAGATGCTGTGTTCTACTTCAAAAAGCATGCAAAGAAAATGTTTATAATTCTCTAGCCGCACAACAAAGGTCAATCACTTTCAAACTTATCGCACGGCGCCGCAAGCGTGCAAAGAGCAACACCATCGCCAGCAGTGGGTGCTTTGTCGCAACCGTAGGCTTTTTTAGAGTGGCCCACACGCTATATACTACATAAACACGATGCCCAAATTTCGCCTTACAATGCGAGTCAATTTATGAGCGACCAGCAGCTGTACACAGACAAATAAGAGAACTAGATTTATGTTATGCGAATTTGCCGCAAGGTATTAATAATAATCAAACGAATAGTACATTCAGTTGTGCGTACGCGCTAAAAAGTAAAAGAACCAAATTAGTTCTCTACAATTTAAAATATTAGAAACACCATATTGCTGAACGAAATTCAACTCAAGTGGTGCCAGTTTTGAAGTGGAGACGAAGTCAAATTCCTTGCAAGTGAAGCAGTTTATATTAAGCCTCATCGAGTAGTGGATGCGCACAAGTGGCAAAGACCTTGAGCTACTATACAGATCCAAGTGCATTGAAAATGTCGCGTTTAAAAATTTTGTTTCTGCTGGTAGCCTTCGTGTTTGTAGTCAATACCATGCCCGCCAATGCGGGCATAGCACACTCTCATAAACACGAAAAACAGAGTAGTAAAGAAAGACTGAAGGATGGTATATATGCAGGTCGGGATGCACATCATCAAGAAAATGGGGAACACCATGTGGAATTCGATCATGAAGCAATTATTGGTAAGTGAATAAGAATACTATACGCAATAACATAAAATGTAGAGTATTTTCTGAGTACATGAAGTGTTGCAATAAATTGAAAAACAAATAAATTTAATTTTGTATTTTATAAAAGAAATATATAAATAAATTGTTTGTATTCCCAAAAAAATTGAAAATTTTTGCTATACTCGATATTAAAAAGTACTTTAGTTGCTAAATTTCTTCTTTGAACGCACATGATTTAAGAAAAAAATATTTTAACAAATTTTTGGTATTCCCAAAAAAAATGAAAATTTTTGCTATTCGCGGTATTACAAATTACTTTACTAGCTAAGTTTCTTCTTTGAACGCACATGATTTTCAAAATTTCAAACACAAATGTACAAAATCACCACGTAATAGCCATACAAAATAAACAAAATAGCACCGCCCGCATTACCAGCAACATTAGCTTGAAGAAAAGGTTAGATTTCGTCACGTATTGCTGCTGGCGAAGCCGATTGTTGGGGGAGTGGAAGTGCCAATTGTGTACGCACGTGTGTGCTGCCTTTGTTTTGTCTTAGTTCTGTGCTATACCGACGCATAAACAATATAAAGGGATTTAGAGATGGAAAAAGATGAAAATTCTTAGTACTTCCGCTTTATTTGTGCAGATTGTACGCATTGAAAGCGGTTTAAAATATGTATATACACACATTTCATATATTTTTCGTGTTTTCTCTTGCAGGTAGCATCAAAGAAGCGGAAGAATTCGACAAACTCACCCCTGAGGAATCGAAGAAACGCTTACTTGTACTTATAAAATTGATGGATTTGAATAAGGATGGCTTCATTGAGCGTCATGAACTAAAAGCATGGATTTTAAGGTCTTTTAAGTGAGTTTTATGTTGTTGAATAATGCTTCCATTGCTCATCAGTTTCACACAAAAATAATACTCATAGCATACAACCCATTCAAAGCTGCTATATAAATATTACTAACAAACAGTTGTTATTGAAATTGTCAATATTCTGTTGCCAAGCAATTAATACCTGCATGAAGGCCAGTAAAAACAATCTAAAAACAATCAGTTTGACATAGTTTACATAAGTGTTCCAGTAACAGAATGTAGAAGAAAATTTTAGTTATAAAAGTAAAAATTTGATTGCAAAGCTTTTTGAACGTAAAACCGCTTTTAGTAATAATAATTTTTATATATTTCTTAATAATTGTTTTCTATAAGAGTTTTAGTCTGAAAATTAACATATCCTACTATTTTCTATCAATACAGAAAACTTGGTGAAGAGGAAGCTGCTGATCGCATGGAAGAGATTGATGTCGATGGTGATGGTCAAATAACTTGGAAAGAATACCTTAAAGATAGTTTTTCGATGGAAGATGAAGATGAACGGAAGGAACTAATCGATTTCGATAGCTATGATGAGGAGAAACAAATGATTAAATCCGATAAGGAACTATTTAATGCAGCCGATTTAAATAAAGATGGTGCTCTCGATGCGAAAGAATATGTACTTTTCTATTCGCCAGAGGAACATCCGGAAATGCTGCCGATCGTGTTGGAGCACACACTGCGTGAGAAGGATACAAATCATAACGGTGAAATAGACTATTCCGAGTTTATTGGTAAATCTGGGCAGGAACGTAGTCGTGAATGGTTGGTCGAAGAAAAAGAGCGTTTCGATCATTTGGACGAGAATAAAGATGGTTTGTTGAGCGGCAATGAGGTGCTCAATTGGGTGGTGCCGAACAGTGAGGCAATCGCCAAAGACGAGGTTGATCATCTATTTGTGTCAACTGATGAAGATCACGATGATCGCTTAAGCTATTTGGAAATATTGAGTAACTATGACACTTTTGTGGGTAGCGAAGCGACGGACTATGGCGATCATCTACAGAATATAAACCACTTTCTTGACGAGCTGTAACAAGGCTGTAGATTACTTCCACAGGCATCCTTTTAGCATTTGAATGACAAGATTCTTTGTTTACGTTTAATGCCAAACATTTATCAATTAGTTACAAATGAAACGTACAATGTTAAAATATATTTTACGAATATGTTTAGAATTTTACAAAATCGGCAATGTTAATGTTAAGTTTTTTATTAGCTGCTTATTGGTTAAGTAATTTATTTTTCCTTAATCTAATGTTAAATTTAAAAGAAATATTCTGTGTCGATTTACTTCATAGTTCAACCATCGCTCAACATTACAGTAGGCTATTCTAAATATTTATTATTATATAATAAAGAATGTGTCATATTAATATAAAGAACTGTACCGCCATTCAAAGCCCAAAGTATTGTGTTTTAATTAATAAATAAGCAGGTGTAAAGTTGATTGTTTTTAAATGATAAATATGATTATATTATGCAGTTTGATCAGTTATGCTCTCTAGATAGATTCGAGGTTTGCACTTCGCCCTCATGGTCTTTTGTGCCTTCTACTCATCACAGTACCTCATCCAGACCCAGTTCTCTTATTAAATTTAATGTAGAGCTGGGTTGGACTGATTGTATGTGCCTTTCATCTGGCTGCAAATGGCCGAGATGTCTTAACCTTCTCCACGTTATAGCACTGCCTTCAAGGAGAAGGTGTACTGGAGTCTCTTGGGATTGGTCTATAGGCTACAAGAGTCAGCGGCCCATATCCCAATCATGTGCAGATGACTACACAGTCTGCAATGGCCTGCGAGAATGCCCGTGAGCATTCTCAGTTTATCTTTGGGGGGAAAACTAAAAAAACCACTTACTTGACTAAAACAATATTTATGCAATATTTTAGTGTGCATTCTTTGCCTTCCTTTACTCTCAAACCCATTTGACTTCGCTATCAGGTTGCGGTCAAGAGTGTTAAGCGACTTCATACAATTTTTTTCAAATAGTTGTCGTTTTTTCTTCAACGGTAGGTTCTATGTTACAATAATGACCTGGATTTGTATCCGGCCAAGAACTGTCACTCCAGCAACATTTCGCGTGCATGTATGGGGTATGTTTATGCAGATATAACAACAACAAACAAACTTTTTTTATGCATTTCGTAGTACGTTAAGGTGCATTATCTTGCAAAAAGATTGTATAACTTTTATTGACTTCAATATTGTGCTTCAAAGGCAGAAGCAGCAAACCATTGCTGAGGGTGAATATTTCATAGTTTCCTGAAAACAGGCTTATAGCAGTTAACAAAACCCTGCTTAGAGAGGTAAAAACCATCAGTAGTCATCGTTTATATGATGTTGTTGTTGTTGTTGTAGCAGCATAAACGTTTCCCATATTTACATACTGGGAATGCTACTGGAGTGACAGTCCTTGACCGGATATAAATCCGGGTCGTTTCGGTAACGTAGAACCGACTGTCGTGGAAACGTCGTTTTCGTTCGTTTATATGATCTTTGGGTATACCCAAGGCATGAACAATATCGACGGGGTGGTGCCCGTTCCCACGACAGTCGCCTCTACGTTACCGGAACGACCCGGATTTATATTCTTCCAAAGGGTTTCACTCCAGCAACAATCCCCGCACTTGTATGCGGGTATTTATGCTGCTACAACAACAACTACACGGGTGGGAACGGAGGAATAGTGGTGTTGGACGCGTAAGCATAAGCAGGCATACGAAAGTTAGGTTAGGTCAGGTTAGTGTCATCATAGTGATCTTAGCATGACGGGCATAAGTTGAGTATGTCGGGCTCGATTATGGTAGTATGATCATAATTGTGCCAGCGTAACGCTGAGGTTCTTCATCTGCCAAAGGCGTTGGTTGAAATCCCCTTGTAATGATCGGTACATGTCGTTTAGGACATGTCAGCAAGCGTTCCGTATGGTCCAGTGGCTGTTTTACTTTTCCATAATACATATGTATATCCATTGTTTAACCCTCCGTTGGGCACCCGGGTGTGGCCAGATTTTTTCGTCTTTGGACGTGAATTTAACATATTTCTATTATAGCTAACGACTTAAGCTTCGAGGTAGCTTCCTAAAATTTAAATTTCTATCGATTTATGGATATAAACAATTAAAAAGGATGCTCGAACAGGACGAAAAAAGGTTAGACCTGGGAGCTCAACCGAAGGTTTCAAATAAGGTGTCCAACGGAGGGTTGAGTTATATAAAAAAAAGTTATGTAATAATTATTATAGCCATGTTAAAGTAAGATTTTAATCAAAATTGGATATTACATACATACATATGTACATATAAATGCGTAAGTGCTGGAAACACTGCTCACTCACCTCTTCCTACTAAATTCAAATAAATTGCTTTCTAACACATTTAAGACACACAAATCGTTTATTAGGACATTAATTTCTTTGCAATGCATTTTTTTTTGTTTTTTTTTGCTAAATTTCGCTTACTACATATTTCACATTGGCTTAAGTGACTTAAGTGTTTAGTACAAGTAATTTCTGAAATTGCCGACTGCATTTGGCGCGCTTTAATTTTAGCGAACAGTGCAACAATTTGCATGACTAGAATTTCACTCGCTTTTCTTCTAAATTTAAAACTGTGTTCCAACTTACAGCTTTGCGCGACTTAAAATCTATAAATTTGTTATTTAAATTTTTACATATAAACAAAAAAGAAAAGCATATATATTTTTTCCATTTTAAGTAAAGCAATCACAAATAGGGAAATAATGTTGTGTCGGCGTACCCTTTTCGACAAGCGTTATTTACAAAAAGTAAACAGTTTTACTAAAAAAAATAATAACAAAAAAAAAATTAATAAATAAAATAAAAACAAAAAGAAACAAAAAATAAAAAAAAAAATTTTCCATAAAAAATTAAAAAAAAAATTAAAAATTCAATAACAAAAAAAAAACATTGATAAAAAATTTTCATAAACAATTAAATAACAAAAAAAATTTTTTTTAAATTAAATAACAAAACAAAACTTTACAAAAAATTTAATTTTGGGCCTCCAAATAGAAACATTAAATATTTATATGTATGCAAATAAATAAATGTACAAGAATGATCTTACAAGTTATCACAATATTGCACCGAATAGGCCTATGTCTTTTCAAACAAAATTACGCTAAGTTTATTTATAGTACTCACATCAACATACTGCAGAAAGACTTTAGAACTTGCTTATATTAAGACTGAAGAGATCTTCACTCATAGGAAGTAAAAAAATGAAGTGGGAAACCTTTAAATACAACATTCTTCGGTTTTTTACAAATTTTAAATGAAATGCTTGCATGTTAGAAGAGCTCCAACAAATTTAAGTTAAAGCTATTTAATTTTTATTTTTTCTAATTGTACACTCCTTCATGACGTTAATACTATTCTGTAATTTTTCTGTTCTTGGTTATAGCATTTTTAAGGAAGATGGCGATATATATGACTGCATAGATGTACAGTGAACCGTATCGAAAAAAAAAATGTTCACCGTACTGAGCCTACAGTACTTTTGTAAGGCAAATTCAAAATTTTTTCCCCCTTTTTTTGGTTGAACATAGGGGTCTTATTCTATATGTAATTTGCATTATATCTTCGACGTTTATAGTCGGATTTTGATTATCTTGCCTCGAGAAGACAATTCTTTTGGTTCAAAGTTCATTGTGGCCATTTTACATTTCGTAGATAAAAAATGCTGAAAAAAATATTGTTGCTAATTTTACATTTTTCGTCATATCTGTCAATGCAAAAAAAAACAAATGTTTGAAATTATCTTGCAAAAATACTTTAGACTCAGGATTGTACGTATTTGATCCTTTGGCCAAAAAATGTAAAAAAACGACCCTTACGCACGGCAAAGAAAGAACCACAGTATTTCAGTGTTGTCAGAAGAACTATTAAAAAAAAATAAAAAATAAAAAAAATTGTGCTACCAAATGTAGTTGTGGCCATTTTACATTTTTCGTCATATCTGCCAATGCCACAGATATACCGAAAAATGTAAAAAACGATCCCTACGTTCGGCAAAAAAAAAAAATAAATAAATAGTTTCAAATACCTTGCAAAAATACTCGTGTATTTTTGATCCTTTTATTCCTAAATGGAACATAGAGCCTCAACTTAACGGTGTACGACGAACTTTTTTGCTTGTAATGCGTTACGACCTAATATGCAGGGCTTATCAGTGAATTACTTGAATATTTTTGGAAAAATTAAATTTGTTTGCAAATATGAAATTTCGCTATATTCTATTTAATTTTTCATAATATATTATATTCTAATAATTTATTTGAAATTTTTTTACATACTTTCTTTGTTTTTGTTGTTTAATTTGCTTTATTTCATTTCGTGTTTCTTCCTTTGAATTCTTTTTTACTTGACTTTTCCTTCTTTGTTCTATTTCACTTGTATGGGTTTGTTTTTGAATTCAACATTATTCTGTTTCGTTTCGTTTATTTTATTTTATTTTCTTTCAATTGTGAAATATTATTACTAGAGATCGGATTTTTATGTAAATTGAATATTTTATTATGATGAGTTTATACCTAGGTGCGAACTTTATGTGATGTTAAACAAAAATATGCACTTGCATAAGAATCCGATGTCTAATTATTACCTTATGTTGTATTATATTTTATTATATAACGGTACATTATTATATGAAAGTATACGTACTTATTTAATTGTATTTGGATTTATTGTAAACGATTTTATTATATTTAAATTTATTATTTATATACTTTATTATATTTCAATTAAAATTTTTTTTATAAGTAACTTTTTTTTATTTTTGCTTATTTCTTCGTTGCTTTATTTTACGTTATTTTGTTTCTATATCTTTATTTATTTATATATTTATTTTAATTATTTATTATTTTATTATTATTTTTTTATATTAATTATTTTTTTATTTAGCTACACAATTTTTAATTACACTATATTTTATTTCATTATTATTTTTTTAATTTAGTTTGCTGTAATACATTTTATTTTTTTATAATTTTTGTTCTTTTAATTTGTTTAATTTTATATTTTTTTATTAATAATTTTTAGTTTAATGTTTTATGCTTTTTATTATAAATTTTATTTTTGCTTTGTCTTCTTTATTTTTTATATTATTTTTAATTTTATTTCATCATAAAATTTTTATTTTATTTTACCTTATCATTTATTGTATAATATTTTATTTGATAAATTTTTTTTTTTTTGGTTACGAAACAATAACGATTTTATTAATTTAAATTTTTTTTATTACTTTTTTATTATTTTTAATTTTACTTCATCAATACTTTTATATTTTATTTTACTTTATAGCATTTTATTGTATTTTATACCATTTCTTATTTTGTTCATCTCATTTTATTTTACTTTACTTTATTAATAATTTTTATTTTATTTTATTTTTTCGTTTAAATTTTTTATTTTTTTACGCTTTCTCTATTTGTTATTAATTTTGATTTTATTTCATCATTTTTTAATATTAATTTTATTTCATCATGTTTCTATTTTACATAATTTAATATTATTTCTTTGAAATTTATTTGATTAAATATTTTTTTTTTACTTTATTTTATGTTTGGTTTCTTTATATTTTATTTTATTGCATTTTATTTGCCTTCATTTTAATAAATTTGCTTATAATTTTTTTTTTTGTTATTAAGCTTTACTCTATTTAATAAAATTTTATGTTTTTGTTTTATTATAAACTTAATTTATTTAATTTAATTTCAGTTTGTTTTAACTTACTTTATTGTATTTTTTTTAGTCTGCATGGTATTATATTTTGGATTTTGTATTGTTTCATTATTAATTTTTATTATTTGTATTTGTTTTTATTATTATTTTTAGTTTTATTTCATATTATTTTATTTATTTTATATCTTTAATTAATTTTAATTTATGTTACTTTATTTTATCTATTTTATATTATTTATTTAACTTTGCTTTTTTTAGTTTTATTTCGTCATTATTTTATTTTTATCATAGTTGTTTTTATTTGGTTTTATTTTATTTATTTTAATTTATTTTCTTATTTATTTTTATTTTTACATTTTTTATTTTTTTATTTTTCTCAATTTTTATATTATTATAATTTTATTTTACTTCATTTTTATTTATTTTATTTTATTTCCGATCATTGTTTTGCATTGATTTCGTTTAATTTAATTTTTTACTTTACTTCCTCCTTCACCATTCCTTCATTTCTTTACTTTGCTTACAACACCCTTCTACGCACTCATTTGCACACAATATTTTTTTTATTTTTTATGTATTTAATAAATGCAAGCCTAATTATTGTTTTAACTCTCTTACTCACAACTAATATTAAATTCTACTGACTAGATATTTTTTATAACTTTCGTAGACTTTCACATATTTTTGGTATTATATTTTGTATTAGTTATAGTAAACGGGGTGTCCAAAATTAATGCGTTTGGTATTTTTACTATATGTTTGTGTCAGCACCAGATCCTCTATATTCGCAAAGTAATCAACGCTACTAGGTTTGCTTATGACTCTCCAGAGAAAGTATAGCAAATTTATGGCACTGCGAACTGCACGGTTAGAGTTTCAAAGGCAAACACTAAATGCCTAAACGGTTGCGGTATATGTATTATAACTTATACTTATACATACATACATAAATACACATATGTTCGTAGCGACTACAGACATCTTCTAATTCTTATATAACAAGCTTATATGCAACAAGCTGAATTCACTGAATCCGTCTAATTAGAGAAGGTAAGGGGAAATTACACTATAATACAGAGTCCGTTAATATGACTTTGATAGCAATTTTGTGTAGGCGAGAAGGAGAAGAATGCGCGAGTTTATCTGAGCCGATAGAAAAATGCTGTTATGGATGGAGGGGAAATCCCAAATAGAATGTAATCATCGCTGTAATTCACTGATATTTAGTGACTAGAATTGTTCTCGGTGAAAGGGCGATCAAATGAGGTTTTATGCGAAGCTAATTTTACGAAAAGAATTTATACTAAAATACTCGTACATGTAAAACCTTAAGACCGTTGATGTGCCGAGGCCGATTTACAAAATAAATTCAACTGAAATTGTAAGTTTATCTGCCGGCAAATATCAAAAATTTAAAACGTATTAACGAGTCATTTAATTGTGCGCCCTAAAGTATGCATTAACAATGTGTTTACAAATAATTCGTTTTTTAACCTTATTTCCTTTTGTTTCATTATATAATACATTAAATAAATTTTAGCTACCGAGTGTGACGGGAACCATTTTTAATATTCCACCAGAGAACGTTGATTGTATAAAAAGCTTGAGAAACGAATGAGAAGCTGCAATTACTATTTCAAAGTTCTCTGATTCCCTTGCAGATTAACTGTACTTATAATAATATTATAAGGTTTGTTGGGCGCCAATTTCTGCACCATCGTGATTTTTACGAAGAGAAAGTTCTGACTATAATTTAAGTTCTGACTAGAAATTTTATAAATGCATACTAAATATATAAAGATTTATTCATTTTGCTAGCTCATGACACCCACTTTTTTCATTTTATGTCTTAGGGATTCAAGTAACGAAAAAATGGAAGTGGGAGTCCAATCAGCTAGAATTCTGAGTACGTACATATGTACATACATATAATTATATTCCCGATAAGTATTTAAAAGTTTTCATTCTCACAAGACATTGGCTTTTAGTGCCACATGCAAATACTTACATATGTATATGCATGCAAAATAATTTTTCTAGTTTAAAGCAGATTTTTTTGGGATTTATGAACCTTTGCTCAAAATTGTTTTCCCACATTTGACATATACAGCACAATAATATGGTATTTCTAATATTTCTATGCATTGCTAATATTTATGTACAATTACAAACTAACTTTAAATTTTTCCCCACACATACCACAAATATAGGTCAGCACTACCCCTTCAACTACAATACTTGCGCACAGACCCGAATTTCACCATCTAAAAGTCGCATAAAATGTCATAGTTGTCAACTTGCCGCAACGGCGCCACATCATTCACCACCTCACTCAGATATTGCGTGATGAGGGGCGGCAATTTTAATTTCACCAAATCTTCTCTCGTCTTCACATGTTTGATTATTTCGGCACGACAACGATCTTGCAGATTTACGAAATCACGTCGCGTACATTTTAGCGTCATTTCGGTTTTAGCAGCTGTCGAACAGACTATCGGATAGAGCGGCACTTTGATCTGATGACATGAAATGTAAATAATTTTTAGATAAAACATATGTGCAAAAACAAAAAAAAAAAAAAAAAAACAAAATCATTCTCACTTACCTTATCCAATCCTCTAAAAGCTACACCCAAGCATTTGCCATCTTTATAATAGGTGAGCGTGCCTTCAATGCCATCGAAGAGTACGCCAATGACAGTGGGATGATTCTCTTTGAAACGTTTGGTGTAAAGCAACGCTACACCTTTGTGCCACAGTACACCTTTGTGCGATAGACCCCAACCGTGTTCGTTCTCGCCCAACATGTTGCGAAAGGAGTTGGCGTGCAGACCTGTAATTAAACAGAGAGAGAAAGAAAGTGTTAGCTGTCAAGTATGGTAATATTAAAATAAATAAATAAATAAAAAATAGAAATAAGTTTCTCAAAAGAAAATGAGATATTTTTGTTAGAATTGCAAATCTGAATAAGGAAGGAGAGGGATTTCTGTCATACAACTTTGAAGGCAACATTTTTTAACAATCAGTTTAGATCTGCTCAAAATTTGTTGCCTGACTTATAATATCATACATTTTGTTGAAGGGGAAAATATTTTTAATGGTGTAGCCAATATCAGACTGATAGCCGGCTCTCAGCGAATTTCACAGAATTACCGGATAGGCTGACGAAGTCGGGGTCATGAATCGGTTTGTTTACGAAAAAACTAAGAATGTGTTAGGGATATACGAAAAAAATTAACCAATGACCTTTCGTTGCAGTCTCAACAACGACTGATTGGACGAGTGTGTGAATATGTGTGAAATGATCGTGCAGCTTTCGGCTGGCGAGACGTCCTCGTGACGTGGCAGCCGAAGTTCCCCTCACAAATTTGTTTTTCCCATAGTAATGTATCATCCTTGCATTTTGTTGTTAGTTCAGACTCATGAAGCAATAATTAAAGTTGATGTCGAATTTTTACCCTGGGTCGTTCATCTTAAGCTATTTAATAAATCTGTGATGTGCTCTTGGAAAAGCTATTTTTTATTTCAGCTACTCAAAACATAGAAATGAGAACTTTTGCTAAAAAAGTTAGTAGGCAATACTGTTTTTGTTGTGTTACAAAGCGTGGGCAAAAGAGGGCGTTAAGTTTGTTCATGTTCCAAAAGGCAAAATGAAAAGAAAAGAGTGGGTAAAATCTTGCGGCACTTCATTGAAACCAGGTGAAAAATTTGCGTACACCGTTTTTCAGCAACGGATTTCGAGATGATCGGGCCAGATCGGTGGGAGGCGAATTTGTCTAGTGATGCTTTGCCGATGCCCATAGAAATTCTGCATTGCTGGTATGGCGCGAGATGGCGCATCCTTTGGTTGACGCTGCTACGCAAAAAAAGTAAATCCTTTTTATCTAAAAAGTGTAGTTTTATTTAAGCGAATTTTGATTTAAATTATACACTGAATGCCATGTGTTTCACCTCGTAAAAGAATCAGCCCATCTTGAGGAACGACTTGTGAAACTGGAGAAATTCAAATCCTACGTCAGTAAAATATCATACTTACTGAGCGGCAAATTAAAATGTTGGAAGATCCAACCAAAAAAATTCATCGGGCTTGGGATGATATGGCACAGGCAATTATTAATTAAATTATTCTATGGTTTACATAGACTTTTTTAAATTTTTTATTACTTATTCAGAAAGGGGATATACCCGGATCAGGCCTTTTTTCATCCTGTTTGAGGATCCTTTTTAAAAGGTTATATCCATAAATCGAAAGAAAATTAAATTTTAGGAAGTTTTCTGGAGGCTCAAGTCATTTGCTATAATAGAAATATGTTAAATCCAGGCCCAAAGTCGAACAAGCCTGACCAGACCAACGGAGGGTTTGTTATTGCATCACGGTTCGGACTCATCAGGTATGAAGCCTGCCCTATCGGATGCGGTACGCCTCACTTCTGTAATACTTATTTACATAATTTCTTTTAGATCCGTTTCACAAGAAACGCTTTAGTCTAACAAATTCATTGGGTGTTAAGAAAAATTTAGGAGTAGAACTTAATCTCTCAGGCATAATTTATTGTAAGAGCGCACAATTGCTCGCATATACAGATGATATTTATATCATAGGGCTTAACAACCGCGTTATAAGTTCTGCCTTTTTCTAACTGGATATAGTAGCAAAGCGATTGGGTCTAACCTGGGTACCTCCGGTTATCAAACCAACAGTCGACACACTCCCATACTGGCACCCACGTCACTGTTGAAAGTTATGATTTCGAGGTTGTTAAAGACTTCGTTTATTTAGGAATCAGCATTAACACCGATAACAATGTCAGCCTTGAAATCCAACGTAAAATCTCTCTTGCCAACGAGTGCTACTTTGGACTGAGTAGGCAATTGAGTCCGAAAGTCCTCTTTCGACGAACAACACTAACACTTTATAAGGCTCTCATCATGCCGGTCCTAACGTATGGCACAGTAACTTGGACGATGGCAATATCCGATAAGGCGTTCCTTGAAGTGTTTGAGAGAAAGATATTGCGCAAGATTTTTGGACCTTTGCACGATCGCAACGGCGAATATCGCAGGCGATGGAACGATGAGGTGAATGAGCTTCACGCCGACATAGACATAGCGTGGCGAATAAAGATCCAGCGGCTGCGTTGGCTGAGACATGCCGTGGTGCGGTTTCATGGGAAAGAAACGTTTGGCTCGCTTTGTCAAACTCGGCCAAAATCGCTTAAGCGGTTATCGCGCCAATCAAGAAGAAGAAGAAAGTTGGCTGAAAAATGGAGCTTTACATCTCAGTCGTAGGTTTAATTTGTATATATGTACATTTTTTGAGCACTCGAGGCAAAACTTAAAGCATTCTAAGGTACATACACTCAGTGTAACAGTGCTTCAAAAAGGCGCTTTTTATATAGGTGGAATACTGGTAGTTACTGTTATAAAGCAGTTCCACACAAAGAGCTGGCAATTTCCACCTAGTGAATTACTTAAGGGGGGAAGCTGGTCTAGAATTTTGAAAAAATCGAAAAATTTTTTTTTGTCTTTAGGGTCTTAGAAATAATATACCAAATGAGGGATGCCAGCAAAAATGTCTAAATGCCCAAATTTTTCATTCGACGGCAGTGCCTCGCAGGTATGCCCCGAACGCTATTTACAACTTTAAACGCGTTTTTCTCGAAATCACTTTTTTTAAATTGGCCGAAGACATAACTCGAACAAATCTTTACCGATTCTTACGAAATTTTGACAATACATTCGAAATACCTTTCTCCGGAGACGTACGTAGGATTTTTTATTTATATTACATAGTTTTTTTTTTAATCAACAATTTTATGTCGTTCTTTATAGTGAAAATTGTAACTTTTTGTTCAAACGTGCACCATTTCGCGAAAAAACAAAATATCGAAAAAATCCTACGTACGTCTCTTTCTGTTGTTATATAGAAACTAAAAAAATTTTATTTTTTGGTCCAGGACAGAAATTAATGAGTTTACGTCTTCGGCAATGGACCCGCTAGAAAAAAAGGCGCCTTAGGAGAACTGCTGGACAGCGGCCATTTTGAAATTAATTCAGACGAAAAATTTTGTATTTGTACCATGAAAGCTATATTATTAAACCTATTTCACAGATTTTCGATTGATTCCTTTGTTGAGTCAAAATAAATTCATAAAATATGCCCATTTTTTGCGCTCTAGACCAGCTTCCCCCCTTAAGGTGCACTTTAAATATTTAATATTTGTCCATTCCACATTTGTAAGGCTAAATAGCTATTATAGTCATTTATGTCTGACCGTGCAGGCTCGAAGCTCCGTGCCTAAACATAAAATAATAGAAAAAGTTATTCTAAAGCGGACGCCCCTCGGACGACAATGGCAAACCCCTATAAAAACCATTTACTGTTCGGAGTCGGCTTAAAACTGTAGGTCCCTCCATTTGTGGAACAACATCAAGACGCACACCACAAATAGGAGGAGGAGCTCGGCTAAACACGAAGTGAACGCGCCAATTATTATTTTTTTTTGTGCGTATGCGCCAGATAAGATTCATGTATGTACAGGCATTCATGCGGAGTGGTTGCAATTTTTATGAATGAAGATCCAATGGCATGTCTTTACCTTCCTGTGAAATGGACTACAACTAAGGCTTTGTCGAGTTACTAATATAGAATTTATGCTAAGTTTACAATACTTACGCGCCTGTTTTGTGCCAATACCGAACATAATGCTTGTACCGAAAACACGCTGCGACACATGCAATTCCCAATAGAATCGCCCATTATTCAACGGCCGCTTGCCCTGTACACCCGCTGTACCTTTACTCCAGTTGGGATGAAAATGCACTGTGCGATTGTTGGCACCGCTTAAAACAATCTCCTTGGAACGATACAGTTTACTCCAAGTCCAATTGTCTTCACAACCATGTTCCAATGGCATGACTTTCTTTCGCCGTAACATTTGAGCAGATGTAACGCCTCCGGTTGCGACGTTTGCCGTGCCGTTTGCTGAGTTTGGGGTCGAGGTCGAAGAAGTATGCGCTGATGCTGCTGCTGCTGCTGCTGCTGCTGCAAGTGTTGTGGCACGTTTTGGTGATGAGTTTAACGAATTGTTGTCTTCATCCGAAGCCATTTTATTACCGTCACAAGCCGAGAATAAAAATGTTGCTTTACGTTGGGGGATGTTTTTACAATTAAATGATCAAATTGGCAAGTAATCCAATTCAATGTCAGTACATCGTTTTTAGGGCGCTTCAATGTTATTGATTCCTTAAGATTTCATGTGTTAGTTAAGAAATTCAATAACCCCTCAAAAGGGCTTACGCTTTTGTATTTCTCGCACTCAAGTTGTCTAGTCACTTTTGTGTTGTGAGAAAAAGGCCACTTCCGGTTGTTTAACTGCATGAACGTAAACGTTTACACCTGTCGTAAGATTTTCACCTTCTCACCTTAAACCTGTATAACGATGAGTATTAGGTATGTATATATGTAAGTGTGGGCATTTATCTAGACGCAAGCATCACTTCTTACACACACTTAACCCACTCTGTGCTCGCTCTTTGTCTAAAGACGCATATCTACTTCTGTATAGTTCAAGTTGATTACTGCAGTTGTCAATATTTCCAATCCTTTGTGCTTGCCATTTTATTTTTCTGCCGCCCGTTGCAGCCAATGGGCTTCTTCAATGGCAAGGATTCCTAAAGATTTTGATGTTTGCGCTCACTGAAAATTCTATGTACGAAAGAAGATAAAATATATTTATTGTTAGTTTAAATTAAAAATATTTCACGAAAAAAATTCAAAACATCTAACAAAAATAAATAAAAAAATATGATTCGGAAAATGGAAAAAATATATTTGTCTTACTCGTATATGTAGTAAATGGGTTGCAAAGTTGATAAAGAGAAGCTTACTTATTCTAAAGGTTAATATAGGGTGATCAATTAAGAGGAGTTTTTTTCATTTGCGTTTTTTTTACAGATCGCGCGCGAGTTGTGGCAAACTGTCATCGTGGAGTTGTTGAACAGCGTTTGGCATTTCATCATGGAAAGACTCACACCGCAACAACGTCTACAAATTGTTCAACTGTATTATGAAAATCAGCGTTCTGTGCCATACAGCTCGTGAAACAATGACTTTATTGAGAAGTCATTTCGGAGAGCAGCTGATTTCACGTTTAGGACCTGTGAGTTGGCCACCAAGATCTTGTGATATCACACCTTTGGACTTTTTTCTTTGGGGATTCGTGAAGTCCAAGGTCTATGCTGATAAACCAGCTACGATTGAAGCTCTGGAAGCCAACATTACGCGTGTTATTCACGACATACCAGTCGAATGATTGAAAATTGGACCTTCAGAATGGACCACCTTAAGCGTAGTTGCGGCCAACATTTGAATGAAGTCATATTCAAAAAGTAAATGTCAAAGAATGTCCTTTCAAATGATAAATAAAGGTTTTGAACATAATTTACATTTTTGTTTTTTTTTAACTATTGAAAAAAGCACCTCATGATTGATCACCCTATATAAATAAAGTTACGCATTTCGAGTGCACGCCTAATTACCTTAGGAGGGAGATTTAACTGACAAATAACACTGATTGGCAAAAATTACCATAACTTTTAATTTTTCATATGCAGTTTCTTGGTATTTTTTACTTTATTTTGACTCCCTAAGTCTTAGAGCTACTTGGGGAATACCAGACTGGTATTTGACTCCCTTAACTGGAAAACGAGGCCGCCGTAGCCGAATAGCTTAGTGCGTAACTACCATTCGGTAGTGCATAAATGCGAAGGCGCGGGCACGAGCCACTAATTGAAAGAAAAAGTTTTTTTCAATGGCGGTCGCTCTTCGGCAAACAATGGTAAGGAGACACAAACTCCTGGGCTCGTACCTACTAGAGGATGAATGATTCGATTCCTCGCAATATTAAATAATCAAAATTAAGCTCCTAATCACAATCAATCTATCTGTTCGGGCCTTAGCCTAACCCATACAACCATTACTACCGTAAACGTCTGGGTATATTGTTGCCATGAAACAGCTTCTCATAAAAAACCATCAGCCGTTCGAAGGCGACGGAAAACTGTAGGGCCCCCCATTTATGAAAAAAAACATCAAGACACACCCAAGAAACTGGAAAACCGGTGTAGAAAAAATGAGGCACCCATATTTTTTTACGGACAAGAACCTTATCACCATCATCATCTATTAGCATTACAGCCCTTGGTGAAGCCCAGTCAATTTGATTTTGGTTTGCCACGAGGTTTTGAGCGTAAAGGATTGTAGTCCAGCAGAAGTTTTTGTGGCCTACTGTCATCCATGCGGATGAGGTGACCTGCCAATGTGATGCGTTGCGACTTGATAAATCTTACAAAATCTTCGCCATTGCAGAGACTTAGCAGCTTCTTATTGTGACTGATTCTGTACTCGCCATCTTTTGCGCGTATCGGGACAAATACTTCGCGTCATATTTTGCTCGCTCCTCATCTGCAAGATTAATGCTTCACCTTTCTACGCCGTAGGTCAACACGTTCGACTCGTGAGCGATTTATTAGCAGCGAGTTTGCACCTACCTGAAAGAGATCTTGATTTCAGAAGATTTATGTTAGCGTAGAGTGCACGACTTGCCGCCATTATCCTGTCAGATATGCAGTCGTGAATGCTGTTGTCGTTACTTATTAGTACGTTGAGATATGTAAATTTGGATACGGTCTCAAAACTGAAGTCTCGATGCCAATAAAGTCAGACTCTTACCTCCACTCTCCACTTTTGAGATCCTCATATATTTGGTTTTTGTTTCTATCGGTAGGAAGATGCTAGAAACCCAGGTGGGAGTATAATTCGCACGAATAGAGCGCACGCAATTTTAAATCGCCTACGGAAGGTGACGGTTCTATGAGACTATGGTATTTTTCATGACAGATTTGTACCCAAAGGCTTGCCATGCTCACAGAGGACGATGCTGTCGCAGGAACGTTCCGAAGTTTTATGTTAGCAGCTGGAGCCTAGAGCCGAGTATCTGACTATCATTGGAATGGGCTAGAGGTTAATAAAATAGAGGAAAACGGCAGACAATGGCAGACCTCTGAGTACATTTATGCCATGAAAAAGCTCCAAATAAAAAACCATTTGCCGTTCGGAGTCGGCTAAAAACTGCAGGTCCCTCCAGGACCAACCTCAACACGTACGCCACAAATAGGAGGAGAAGCCCGGCCAAGCAACTAACGGAAATATACGCGCCAATTAATTATTTCATATATTTTTTAAACCTCCAAATTCAAATACGAATGAAGTCAGCTTCTGGTAAGTTTTTTATTATCCCTTGGTAATAAATACTTTCAGATGGGATTTTTAAGAAGAACTAAAGAACTACCATAAAAATCATCTCCCTGCTCATATTATCGCTCCAATCGCTTCAGCGTCTACATTTCAACCACATTTTTTAATTACCTACTATCGTAAGCTGCTTTGCTTCATAGCGAACACTTTTTTAAAGTCAATTGTTTGCACTCACCTGTATTTCGTTGACTCCTTCTTGCCCTTTCTCGCTAACGTCTTATGTTTAGAGGTATGTTGTAGTTATTGTTGAAGCTGGCGCTAGCTCCACACCCCCAACTGGCGAAAGTTGCTCGACTGTTTCCTGGTCCTCAGCACCGTTATAGGCAATACTTTCTATGGAGGTAGCTAAGCCAGAATCGGTTGTGCTAATGTCATAAAGCGAGCCATTTACATTGTATACGGCAGCGAACGGTGATTGACAGCCGCTGGACGAATTCGATGTGGACGTATCCCACAATGGGCTGCCACTGCTAGAACTGCTGCTACTATTATTGCCGGCGTTTCCTGACCTCATAAACTCCTCATATTGCTGTCGCCTCAGATACTGTCGTTGTAGCTGATATTGTTTTTGCATTGGGTGTTGTTGCTGCTGTTGCTGTTGCTGTTGTAACGTTGTAGCGCACAATCGATTTTTCAAATTACGTTTCAATTCGCGATTCACTTTGCGTTGGTGACGTCGCTGCGCCCATGTATGCTCCAATGCTGTAGAACTGCTGCCACCACAAAGTGGCTGCCAGAAACGTGGCCGATATTGTGATTGTAGCGGATGGCCGTCTTGTGGATGTTGCGCTTTTTGTGCTTTTTGCAATTCCAACTCTTGCAGGTGGAAATGATGACGGCAGTAACCCTGCGGACTGTTTGCACAGAAACGGCAAGCCTCAGCTAAAATACCACACGCACCGTATGGCTCATCGCAAGCGGATGTGGTAGTTCGTTTACGTGTCTGCTTACTGGGCTCTAAGCCTCCAGTGTGGTATTGCTGTAGCAGAAGCTTGCGTGTGGCGGCTGAGGATGTCTCATCGGCTTCCTTGAGTAGACGTGAATTCTTCGGATTGATCCATCGATCATGTATACGCAGGACAAGGCGTTGACAGTATAAACATAGTGATTGAAACAATAACAACAAAACGATAATCATATATGTATGTAGTAGATTTGTGTGCGAGAATGTCAGCGCGACGTATGTATGTATGTGTGTAGATGGAGACCTTTTGGCGACTATGTAGTTAAATTACTGCTTGTCTGATGGAGGTTTTCCAACTGACTGGTTTGCTGATTTCGCAAGCAAGTTGTGGGCTGAAAGGATTACTACTGAATCGTTGGTTGTTATTGTAGACATACGATTTTTTTGCATATATTTTTTTGCTGTGGTGTACATGTGAAGTACTCTTTAAACTTGTGGTAGTGTAATTTCTTGCTTTTGTGGGGATGATTTTTTTCTTTGTAACTTTTTTTCCGAACAAAAGCTTTTCCAATGTGTTTTACTTGCTTTGACGTTATTCTAATATTTTCTCTAGAATTCACTACAAGTTTAGTTGCACTTTAATTTTCGTTTTAATCTTAATAACTAAATGTAACTTTTGTAACAAATTTATCTTCATTAAATATGCTTCTTGCACGAACAGTTATCGACTCTTTGTTCACTCGCTCCCTAGCTGGCTCGTTAGCTCGTCTGTATTACTCCATTATTGTCCAACTTCTGTCAGCCGTCAGCCATGTACTGTGCACTACTGCGCGTTCGCCGCCCAGCAACCCCATTTTCGTGTCGAATTTTCCAGTATGCCATGCAATCATCCGTCCAACCCCATTTGACGTTTCCATTATAGTTCCTTGTTTTCACTTGTGATTTTTCACCCCCAATTGGTCCAGTTAATAATACCTACACATATATTTGTGCTGGTAAGTACATACACATACACATATGTATGTGTGAGTGTGTGCTTCACTTTTTCTATTTGCTACCTTGTTGAACTTTATCGTATTCTTTGTTTTGTTACCGGCTTTCGCACAGACCACCCCAGTAATTTTGTTCATTCATTGCATTTGAATTTCGAAACGTGTTTCTGTTGTGCTCGACGAGTGGCAGCAAGTGTTTCGCGCTTTTTCATCCCTAATATACTACTTTTACATGTATTCACGTATGTATGTATGTATTGGTATATGAATATGTTAGTGAGTGAATTAGTTTTTCGCCCGTATGATGTGACTTTGCTTATCGCGAGCTGATACAAAGGCAAACGCACACGTCAAATAATGATAAGGCACAAGTGGAAATGTGGTGTTGCGTCAACCCTGCAGGGAAATTCTTCAGTAACAAGCTGGTTGATTTTTACATACCGTGCGTTAAGGCATCTTTCTGGTCTAGATTTTTCATGTTATGATAGTTTATATTTTATTTATGTATATTTACATATATATTTATATTTTATTTTTTTCATATTATGATAGTTTATACTTTCAAAAATGTACTTGTAAATTTTTATATTGAAATTCGTTGTTGTTTAGACGTTACAGTCCTTTAAAGCGAGATCGGTTTGGAGTACATCGCCCAGGTATAAGCGCGTTAACCGTGTTTTTCTCGAAACTATTTTTTCCGAGTTGGCGTTGGTAATTTCTTAAAAAGTACTGAACCGATTGATTTGAATTTTTAATATGTTATTGAGTGGACTTGTGGCTCTCGCGGGTTGCAGAATTATAATTTTATAATCATTTTTTCTTTTTTTTTTTAAGAGCGAGAATGTGGAAAGAATCCTTTTTTATGTTTTCCCAAACAGATAAAATATGTAGAAACATTTTTTTTTTTTTTTGTAAATCTGCTACCTACCATAGCGACATATCACCTGATGAATAACGGACCGAATTTTTTTCCAGACGTACCTAAGCAGCCCAATCAGTTACGCCAGTGGCATGTGTAATTTTCTGTAATTGCCCAACCTTAGCTAGGAGTGGCGCAAGGTTGTTAGGAAAATACTTTTTTGACTCTCTTACGAAACTATCCGGTGTTGGGATAAAACCTATCGTAAGCTTCATAAAAACTTCTAAATGGTTCTATGGTAAATAAACACTAGGGTTCCCGTGTTTCATATTTGTTAGATGTCTAGATTTTACATTATTTTCATTTAGTGTTTAACAGTTTGGATAATTACACGTGTTGGGAAATTGATAAAATTCTATCCCAGTATTATAAAATTATTTAGTGTGGAAACCCATTATCGGAAAATCTGTAAAATCAAATCTGTATTTATTTTTGAGTCGTACGTTTGATACCACGTAAGAACGATGTCTGAGAGAGAGAGAGAGAGACATCTGTCTCTGATGATTTTGAAAAGGCCGTCGATAGTTCTTTGGAAAGTTAAGATTTTGACTTTGGTGTGTTGGTTAAGGGGTTATATATAGTTAGAATTTTCAAAAAATCTATTTATTTTTTATCTTTTTCTTAATGTATGTTATATTTAAGAATACACACAGACAATTTAATATCGTTCCGGTGAATATTTTCGAAGTTACACGCAAATTTGAAAACGCGTTTCAGAGTGCTTGAAAGTGCTTTTCAAACTTAAAACGAGTTTTTCTCAAAATGGTGTTTTCAAAGTCGGTGACCAATATTACTCAAAAACGGCTAAACCGATCAGTCTCAAATTTTAAAACGAGCTTTTTAAATATATTTTTAGTAATTAATCGAAAATTTTTTTCAGCGATAAATATTTTTTTCATAAACAATTTGAGGCCGAAATTTTGGTCAAAAATCAATTTTTTTTTTGAGAAACCGCAAATGGCGGTCAAAAAAATTTATTTTGCTTATTCCTTAGATTAATTACTAGATTTAATATTCCTTTAACGAAATCTTTTTGGTTTTTTAAATGCAGAGGATCGAGTTCAGAGAAATAGTGGTCACCGCAAAACGTCTTTTTTGAGAGGAGCTCCCGGAGATCAGCTGTAGCTCCTTTCCAAATAAATATTTTTACTAATACTAAATTTTAAAATACAGTTAAAAGATAACATAGTGTGTGTAGAAATTTTTAGAAGAATAAATTTAAAAGTTTTCTCAGAAAAAATTCTGGAAAATTCGCTTTTTTTCGGCCTTCTAACTAGCGCTTCCGCACCATTTTGTTGCCATGTCTTCGCTGTCCACTTCTTTAATGGTTATTTAAACCATAACAGACTGTTCGGTTTAAAAATCGTATTAGTTTGTTGTCGTCTAAGCCACACAGTTGTTCGAGACTCTGGAACAGTGGTTTGCCAGGGTAGACGTTCTCTTCTTTCGTAAGACAGGGCATTCAGAGGAGAAATGGAAGATCGTTTTCTTTTTCTCTGGTTGTTTTTAACTATGATAGTGTGCCTTATTAGGGATGCCCATTTTGGCTATGACTACCGTGAGTTCCCAGGCGTTCTGTCGTTACAAGTTTATCAATGCTGACGTTTGTTTGAGGTTGTAGGTGCATCATAGGTTGTAGGTGTCGTTTGGTCTTTACATCTACATTCGGCGTTTTGTAGATATTTTAAGGAAATTACATTCTTAATTCCGCAAGTATGTTATTCATGGCAGATCCCCCTCTTGTCATCTGTTTTTTCATTGCCTTCAATGCTCCGATGGGGCCAAGGTTAAGGTAACGTTAGGGTTTGAAGCCTGCTGTAAGCACGAAACACCAAAATGATCGAAGAGGTTTTTTCTAATAGTGGTCGCCCGTGGTAATAGTGGTGAAAAAGCTCCTCATCAAAAAACATCTGCCGTTTGATACGCTATCCTAGCTAGGTATTGTGCGAGTACGGATTTGTCCGAAAATGGGCGTCGAGAAGTAACTTGAGTAACTTCTAGCTGCTCATCGTCGAATACGCCGATTCGTACTCCATGGGCGTTTTACTTAACTTTTTAATAATAATAATAATACCATTATCGACAGCCAAAACAGTCTTCATTTTGTATCTCCAAGACGGTCAATATTCAAGCCGTTTGACTTTAAAAAATGCCAGATTTGATTCACTTTGCGGTTACTAAAATCGTTCGATAGCATCTCATTACCGCTGAGACTTGTGCCGATCTGTCTTCAGATTATTCATCAGGCACGATCGTACTGCGAGAGCAGCCATATTTAATTGATAAATTGTGAACAAAGCAGTGATACCGCGGCACAGAATTAACAGTACGGCACCTAAATACAAAAATACTATTGCATGTCTATAGGAGATTTATTTGTGCGACCTTCTTTGAAATGAATCGTTCGATTTATATAAAATTTTTATGTTTCTCACTTTATTTAGTTATTTAGTGTAAAAATATTGTATATTGCCTAGGAATTTCATTTTATTGATGTATTCGGTATTTGTGTTTCGTTTTATTTTATTTTATTTTTTCATACAAATATACAGTTTATTAGATGGCTACTACACATATTACATATTTAGTTATGTTTTATTTTTCATTTCGCTTATAGTTTACATGCTAATATTACAATTAAAAAACAAGAAGCTTTAAACTTTTGCAACTTCATAGAATAATGGCAGAATTTTTGTTTTCATTTTTGTTTGTATATGTAAAAATTAACATTAACACTTGGGCAAGTACTCTTCGATTACATACAATAATCATTAGAAACTACGGCGTGACCGTAAAGTTTATTCTCGTGGAATTTTAAGGAAATCATAGCAAATTGTTACTTGTAACTCTTTTCAGGTTTAAGGTTTGGATGTTTTCTTAACGGCATTTTCTTTGAATCTTTTGTTCTGGGTTTTGCCGACTCGAGTGTAAAGTTAAATAAAGTTATTTAATAAAATTGACTTTCGATTTATAGTGGCATAAAATTTTTGGAGAAAATCAAGTTTAAGAATTGTGCTTATGTTGAATTTTTTATACAGACTGTACATCTAGATACTCGTTGCAGCAAATTGCCGGCTTTGAGTGTTTGCATTGCGGGGCGTTGGAACTGTTCGTTGTTCTCGACTGTGACCAGCCAGAAGCTGGTCATTGTTTCGTAGAAGTGGCAGTGACCTTTACCGCCATTACACTCAATGAATGGAGTGGCGCGGAAGTCTTCCAGACAAGAACCGGGCGATGCCAACGCCTGACCACCGCCGCCATTACCTACGGCAGTGTGCTAGAAAATGGAGAATAAATAAGGTAATTACTTTTTCGCAAGATTTAGAAATTTAACGAAGACAATTACCATTACGAAGCTGTAGCCTATCCATAGGCTTTCCCATCCGTAGGGGCAGTCGGGAATTGTTAGCGACTGGCTGTGTACAGCGATCACGTTCGCTGGGGCCTCGCAGACCACACAGCGCGAAATATATTTGCTGATTTCTTCGTTATTAATGGGCATCATAGGAATGGGGGCTGATGTTGATAGCCAGAAGGTCTTATCGTTTCTCGATGCATAATTGCAAATGTTGTTCTGGCCGCATGACATCACTGGCAGTGTTGAGAAGCGACGCACACAGGAACCAGCAGAGCCGAGATCTTGATTGTGCGCATAGTCGTTGCCGTCTACGTACAACATGGAAAAGCCTGTCCATAGTTCGATTTGGCCCAGCGGGCAACGTGGTGTCTCTTCGGATTGACTGTGCTTGACCAGCAGTATGCCGGTAAGGTAGTCTTGTGCTGCTGTGCACGCTGCACCGGCTTCACCTTGTATACCTATCAGGCCGGGAGCACCGTCACGTCCTGGTGGTCCAGGCAAGCCTTGTTCACCTTTAGGTCCTGGTCGTCCGATTTGTCCAATCCGACCAGTTAAGCCCATTTCACCTTTCTCGCCACGTTCGCCTTGTAAGCCAATCAAACCACGTGGTCCAGGTGCACCGCGATCTCCTTTCTCGCCATCGCGACCTGGGTGTCCAGGTTCACCTTTAGGTCCTGGTGGTGGTAGTAGGCCAGGTTCACCCTTTTGACCACGCGCTCCAGGCGTGCCATCTCGTCCATCGCGACCTTTAGGTCCGGTCGCACCCTTTTCACCAGGCGCACCCACAGGTCCAGGTAATCCATCCATACCTGGATAGCCGCGATCACCTTTCATTCCGTTCAAACCTGGTAAACCTTGTGGTCCAGGTAAGCCTTGTTCACCCTTGTCACCCTTTTGGCCTTCAAATCCAGTTAAACCGCGCTCTCCTTTGGGACCTGTGAAACCCATATCACCCTTGAGACCAGGAGCTCCAGGCAAGCCATCAGCGCCGTCACGTCCAGGAAGTCCCATGGGGCCCCGTTCGCCTTTTAAGCCAGGTGGACCAACAGGGCCAGGCAAGCCAACCAAACCGGGCATACCAGCGAGGCCAGGAAGACCCTTTTCGCCCTTTTGTCCAATTACACCAGGGGCACCTATTAGCCATAAATATTTTATTTTTTGTATTTAAAATATATAATTTAGTGTATATATTTATTTACCTTCACGACCGTTCTTTCCAGACCTTCCGGGCAGACCTTTTTCACCCTTGATGGCAGGCCCAGGTGCTCCAGGCTCGCCAGCAGGACCTTGATCACCCTTAAGACCAGGTTCACCAGCCAAACCAGGCATGCCCAGAGGACCAGTTAGTCCACGTTCTCCTTTTTGTCCTCTTAATCCCGGTATACCTTGATTACCCTTAAGGCCCATAGGACCAGGCAAGCCAACCACTCCGAATTCACCCATTTCTCCTTTATCTCCCTTAATGGTTATTGGCTGAGCATCAATTCCGTTTGCACCAGGAAAACCACGTTCACCTTTTGGCCCAGGAAGTCCATCTAAACCAGGTATACCAGTAGCACCCTTGTCACCTTTTACACCCTGTACTCCTTGATAACCATAGTCCCCTTTCTCTCCCTTAGCGCCAGTATACCCAACTGGACCAGGTGCGCCTGTCTCTCCGGGTCTTCCATCTATGCCAGGAGCACCTGGGGCACCCGATAGGCCCATATCCCCCTTATCACCTCTTTGTCCTTTCATACCAGGGAATCCAGCTTCACCCTTCTGTCCAGGCTTGCCATCACGTCCATCGATACCATCCCGGCCACGATCACCTTTATCACCCTTGGCTCCAGGGGTTCCACGAATGGACACTCCCGCGGAACCTTTTTCGCCAGGCAAACCATTTATACCCGGTTGTCCTTCAGGACCGCGTAAACCAGACAGACCCGGCTCACCCTTTTGCCCTTTCTCCGCAGCGTCACCGGGTAAACCTTGTGGACCGTCAAAACCAGGCAAGCCTTGAGCACCCTTTTCGCCATTCAATCCAGGACGACCATCAGTTCCAGGTGGACCTTGTGGACCAATATCACCTTTAATTCCCATTGGGCCAGGGGCACCGGGAGGTCCTCGAGGTCCAGTTAAACCATCATTGCCAGTTAAGCCGATTTCACCCTTGTCTCCCTTCATGCCTGAAATAAAGTGAACACATCTTTTATTAGTGTTGGTTGGCTAAATATATTTCCATTATGTATTTACCATCTATGCCAGAGGGACCAGGAGTACCACGTTTTCCAGGGGCTCCAGTAGCGCCAGGGAAGCCTTTGGGTCCATCGTTACCAGGGGCACCGCGTTCGCCCTTAGATCCGGGCATACCAACCCAACCAGGATTGCCAGGTTCGCCCTTTGCTCCATCACGTCCTTGTACACCATCTACACCAGGCTTACCAGGTGGACCGGGAGTTCCGGGTGGCCCAAGTGGACCAATATCACCTTTAGGACCAACAGGTCCAGCCATACCAGTGGGTCCAGGCAAACCAGAATCACCTTTGTCGCCCGGATAACCCACAGCTCCATCTGGACCCGGTGGGCCGTACGCGCCAGGAGAACCACGATCACCTTTCAGGCCAGGTAAGCCATCACGACCTTGCGGTCCTGGTGGACCAGCAACAGAGATACCTTGTTCACCTTTTAGTCCACGTTCTCCGTTTCTGCCAGGAGGTCCTCTTAATCCATCTTTACCAGGGTTTCCAGGAGCACCCATAACACCTGGATTGCCTTTCTCTCCGCGTGGACCTGTCAAACCGCGTGGACCTACAGGGCCTACGGGACCTTGTGGACCCATTTCACCTTTCGGTCCAATACGTCCTTGGTCACCCTTGTCGCCCATGGGACCCATTTGACCAGGCATTCCAGGTATTCCTCGATCACCTTTATTTCCCTTGGCGGGAACTGTTAACATGGCGGCGTCACAGCTTCCAGGATCACCCTTTTGCCCAGGATATCCGGAGGTTCCTTTGTCACCCTTAATTCCATCACGACCTGGGCGACCAGGTTCACCCTTTATGCTTAAACCGGGGATACCATCGCGTCCATCGCGTCCTGGGTTTCCAGGCATACCATCCACACCAGGCTGACCAGCATAACCCTTATCACCTTTAGCACCTATTTCTCCTTTGGCACCACTAATACCAGGAAAACCAGATTCACCACGGTCTCCCTTCAAACCAGCTGGTCCAGGATAGCCTCTGTCACCTTTATCTCCCTTCTCAGTTTTGGTAAGACTTATGTCGATTATCGCATCTTTACCAGCGGGACCTTCAGGTCCCATCATTCCGTCTCTGCCATCTTCACCTTTTTCGCCAGGAGGTCCATCCATACCAGCAATTCCATCAGCGCCACGTTCGCCAGGGGCACCAACAGCTCCAGGAGGACCTCGTGCACCGGGTGTTCCAGGAATACCGTCCAAGCCGCGATCACCTTTATCACCTTTAGCACCAGCAGGACAGGACGAGCATTTACCGCCTACATCACCCTTGGCACCCATGTCACCTTTTTGTCCGGGAATACCAGGGCGCCCTTGATCACCTTTCTGGCCAGGTAATCCAGCACGTCCAGGAGAACCTGGACGCCCAAATTTCGAATCTCCTGGGGCACCAGCGTTACCTTTGAAACCTCGTTCACCTTTTTGACCTTTTAATCCGGGAATACTGTTTAGAGAAATGGTTTTCAAATTTAGCGCCATAAATTTTCAATCTGTCTAACAAGTCTTTTTAACTTACCCAGGTGTGCCGTCATCACCTTTAGGACCCACAATACCAATACCAGGATATCCGGGCTCACCCTTTTGACCTTCTGGACCTGGTGGACCAGTATGACCCATGGGACCAATGGGACCAGTAGGACCTGTGCGACCTGCATTACCCTTTTCACCTTTCTCGCCAGGGGGACCTTCAACACCAGGGCGGCCAGGTAAACCTGGACCACCTTTAGGTCCAGAAAAACCTTGTGCACCAGGAGGACCGTCAACACCATCTAACCCCTTGGGACCAGGAGCACCAGTGTAACCACGGGGACCTTTGGGGCCAGGTGCACCAGGAGAGCCTCGACCACCACCCGGTGGACCTGGAGGTCCAAGTAAACCGCGCTCACCGGGTCTGCCAGGAAGACCCGGTTCACCCTTTTGACCAGGCTTACCAGCCAAACCGTTTAATCCAGTTTCACCACGATCACCCTTTTGACCAGGTGGGCCAGGGGGTCCGAAATTACCTTGACGTCCCTGAAATATTACAGATAAAATTTTCACATTTCAATAAATTGTTTTATCATTAACTTACTCTATCACCTGGACCGCCAGGCAAACCTTTTTCACCCTTCATACCATCACGACCAGTCTCGCCAGTATAACCCGGATCACCTTTCGCTCCAGGTATACCTGGTTCTCCTTTCTCACCCCTTTCGCCCTTTTCTCCGGTAATGCTTTTTTGCGTCGTCGAATGTTTCACAGAAGCGGGCTCTCCCTTTTCACCCTTGTCACCTTTCTTGCCAGGTTGTGGAGGGGCAAAGCATGGCGCACCTTTATCACCCTTCAAACCGCGTTCACCACGTGGACCAGGTGGACCATACTGTCCAGTATCACCACGATCACCTTTAGGACCTTGTAGACCTTCGGGACCTGGGTTGCCAGAGCGTCCAGCGAAACCAGGTTCACCCTTTTCACCTTTAGCATAATCACCATTTTCCTTTGCAGGTTCACCCTTTTCACCCTTAACACCAGGCTGACCCGGATAACCACGTGGACCAGCCATACCACTCAGACCTTGCAGACCGGGTATACCATCTTGGCCGTCACAACCATCTTTGCCAGGTGATCCAGGGGAGCCAGGATTGCCTGAGATACCCTGTACACCGGGTACGCCATTCATACCAGGAATGCCGGGTACACCTCGTTCACCTTTATAGCCGCGTGGACCTAATGGACCGGGATCACCTTTTTGGCCCTTATCGCCGGGTGGACCTTCGGGACCAGGATACCCAGGCATGCCTTTCGGACCGGGTGGACCAGCTTCACCGGGAAAACCGCGGTTACCCTTCTCAGCAAAACATTTTGGGATACAACCAACTGTGCCGGATGTACAATTTCGAGGAGGTCCTTGACGATTTGTGGTCACAGTTTCGATAATCGCATAACTATCATCGATTGGTGAACGTGGAGGCGTTGATTCATCTCTATAATGGCTGGGTGGATTATAAATTGCACCCGTGTCGGTATTTTTCCAAAATTGCTGAATAAAATAAAATTAAGCGAAATTAAATGAAAGTGAATACAGTTTAGTAGCTAATCCTACCGCATTTGCGCCAAGTAACGCTCCAGCTATTGTAGCGGCGAAAATTAGCCTACAAAATAGAAAAGTTTCGAGTGTCATTAGTGCCGAAAGAAAAATTAAGAAATTAAATTTAATCAATAAATGTCGCACCTTAATTGAAAATATTAAAAATATGCAATAAGTAGTTTTAATAATTTACTTAACATTACAATATAAATAAAGCACACAGAATATAAGTCTTTATGCCTCAGCATTTCATGTGCATAACTGCTTGCACATATACACATACATACTTGCTGGCATTTCTGTAATTGTGTGTGTTGTGAGATCTTTACCAGAGAAAATGTTTAAAGAGAAACACAGCGAAGAGACACTCATATTTAAGAGAAAGGTTTCTAAGGAATGCAGACTAGGCAGAGAACTTTTCAGCGTGAAAGTTACCACTTAATTAAATCGTTAACAAATTAAGGTTTTAGAGATGCTAAGATTACAGGAAATAAAATAATCAAACAAAAAGTGGAAACAGTATCAGTATTAAAAATAGAATATTCGACTTAGGGTGAGGAATAGGATGCAGAATTTTAAATTATTATTACTATGATGGAATTTAGCACTGGGACCAAAAGGTTCTATTGTACAAGAAATTCAAAATAGGCTGTGAAAATTTAAAATTAAAAATGCGATTAAAGATCACAAAGATGTGGTTAGATTTAAAGAGAAGTGAAATGAACTAGTGGTTGTCCACTACAGAACACACTCAGGCCATAGCCCATTGTGGTGCCACATAGGAAATTTGTCCCGATCTCTCCTAAAACCGATATGAACAAAACATTAGAAGATCAGTGAATTCTATAGTGCTGAGATTTTTCATTAACGAGTTATCTACTTAAAGTGTTGAGACAGCTTCTGCAGAATTCGGGAAGCCGAAAGCCAAAAGAGATCTACAGCTGTTCGGAATAAAGCCGATCTGTATAAGATACAACTAGCTTTGCTAAACGGCTTTAAAAACCTTAAAAATAGTTGAGCAAAATAGTAAACTTTTATTTCGAACTTGCCATAGTTTCGGAATCAACAAGGTGTTAAAGGACACGGTATAGTTTACTGTCTCAGCTAGTTAAGCCCATTTTAATAGTTGGAGGAGAAAAAGGTGCTTGGGTGGTTGGTTGGTTAGAGTGGTGATTCATCCAGAATCCAACTAGCGCTTCCGCACCATTTTGTTGCCACATCCTCGTTACCAAATTGTTTAACAGTTATTTACAGCAAGACTATATCCCGTCTGTACGGTTTAGGAACCTTATTAGGTTGTTGACGTCTAAGCTAGACAGTTGCTCGAGACTCTCGAACAGCGGTTTGCCCAGGGTTAACATTCTGTCCTTCCATAGGGCAGGGCATTCACAGAGGAAATGGAAAACTGTTTCCTTTTTTTCCGGTTGCTTACAACTATGACAGTATGTGTTGTTAGTAATGCCCATTTTGGCGGCTTGTTCTCCGATAGACCAGAAGCCAGTTATGACTGCCGGTAGTCTTCAGGCGTCCCGTCGTTTCATGTTTATCAATGTCCACGATTGCTTGAGGTTGTAGGTGGGCCATAACGTCCTGCTGATTATGCATTTCGTCTGGTCTCTCCATCTATAATCTGCAATTCGAAGGTATTTTAGGGAAATTGCATTCTTGACCGCACCTAATGGTGTGAATACTGGTACTGCAAGAACGCTATTCATGGCAACGAAAAAGCTGATGAACTGGCAAGAGGGGGACCAGTTCATCAGCTTTTTCGTTACCTTCTATGTTCCGGCCGAAGTCGTAATCCTATTTCATGTTTTTCCACAAATGTAGGGACCTACAATTTTATGTCGCCTCCGAATGGGTAATGATTTTTTATGAGAAGCTTTTTGACATCAGAAGAGGGGCAACCACTGTTAAAAAAATGTGTATCCATCATTTGGTGCTTTATACCCACACTGCGTTTCGAATCCAGGCACTGCCGTATTCGGTAGTCACGCACTATTGCTCGCATATAAACCGATTCTTCAGACAAGGGAATTTTTTCTGCTTTCTAAGTTACACAGCTGAACTTTTGTATAGAAAACCAAACTAGAAAAGGTTTGGGTCCGACTTGGTGTTTTCAATCTTCAGTCAGCTTAATTGTGAACAATAAGCAACTGGTGTGTTTTGTTGAAGCCGATCAAAATATCTTGCGTATTGATACGTATGTATGTATCATTGCAGGAAAGAAAAGTTGTCACTAGTATCAACCTGCGCCTAACTGCAGGTTGATATCGAATTTATGTTCCTGCATTTCATTTCTGGTTTATGTCCTAGGCAAACGGTGAATGATAACACCGGAGTAAAGTTAATGTATAGGAAAGAGCAATTTTTCGCTTGCGCCTTACGCCCTCCCCCTCTAAAGATATAACTTTAAGGAGCGCACATATTTTTGGTTACACAATTGGACAGATGTTTGATTGGAGAACGAATGCCTCGCATTCATCTGCAGTGAAATGGAATTGAGCAACAGAAAGCAATACTTTGATAAAAACTGACTATCGCACTTTAACTGTCTTAAGAATGCTCAAATGCTGTGAGCGACGGGGAATTAACATTTTCGGGTCCTCTTTAACACTCTCAAGAATAAAATCAAAATTATCTTTCGAGCATTCCAATTGCGTACAGTTTGGATGCTATTTAACATCTACATAACTGCTACTCTCAAATTTTGTGATCATACCTATACTTTATTTCGGCCGCCGTAGCCGAATGGGTTGGTGCGTGACTACCATTCGGAATTCACAGAGGGAACGTAGGTTCAAATCTCGGTAAAACACCAAAATTAAAAAGAAAAACATTTTTCTAATAGCGGTCGCCCCTCGGCAGGCAATGGCAAACCTCTGAGGGTATTTCTGCCATGAAAAAGCACTTCATAAAAATATCTGCCGTTCGGAGTTGGCTTAAAACTGTAGGTCCCTCCATTTGTGGAACAACATCAAGACGCACACCACAAATAGGAGGAAGAGCTCGGCCAAATACCCAAAAAGGGTGAACGCGCCAATTATATATATATATATATACTTTATTTCGCGTTCAGTAGGAAGGTTATGGTGACCAAATACATCAAGTCATTTACGAAAAACAAGTTTAACTGAACGTGCATTTTTCATAGTAAAATTCAACAAATTGTATGCGTATTTCTACACTGTACGATACATTTTTTACAAATGGCAAAAAAGGAAAGCAGATGACGCTCAACTAAGCCGACGAAAATAGTCCGTATTGGCGAACCCTGTATAACTGTTGGTATTGTACAATGGAACAGGGTATAAGAAAGACATATGCCGAGCTTTTCATTCAATCGGGCAAACTTCGCAGATTTTCCATTGTCCAGAGAAGTATTGATAGAAAAAGTTTTTTCTTATGCAGTCACTCCTCAGAAGCCTCCAAATGTATTTCTGCCATGAAAAAACTCTTCATAAAAAACCATCTGCCATTCGGAGTTGGCTTAAAGCTCTGGGCCCTTCTATATGTGCAAAAAACCAACTGCGATTGGAGGCGATGTAAAACTGTAGGTCTCTCCATTTGTGGAAATCATCAAGTCGACCCCCACAAATTGGAGCAGAAGCTCGGCCAAACACAATAAAGAGCGCAAGAGTCAATTATATATATACATTTAAAGAAGGCGCCATCGCCATTAGTATAGCTTTTGTGTTATTAGAAATCCCGGAAATTAATTTTATGCATCAAAATTTAGCCGCCTTCCTACTTATGTTTGTGAACGGCAAACTCATCGCCAGCCGATTGCTTTCAGACTCACTGAAAAGTTTGTCTTCAATTGAATTAGAAGAAAATCGTCAAATTTTCAGATAGGTGGCGCTTTGTTAAACTCGGCCAAAATCGTGTAAGCGGTTATTGCGCCACACAAGAAGAAGAAGAAGACGCTGTGGTGGAGATATCTCTAAAAAGCATTTCAATTTGGCTCATATTCAAAACATAAAAGCAAAGGATATTAATAAAAGCTACGCACATATTGAACCATAGAAAAATACAGTCGCTTGTCCTGTGGGGCACAATAAGGCTCATAGTCCATTGTGATCAATTCGGGCTATAAAAACCATTAGTTTTAATAAAAAATTTTATTTTTTTTTTATTCTAAATAATTCTATTATTTCTATTTAATTTGAAAGTGGAGCCACCGCTGTATAAAAACCCGGATATGGAGTATAGATTTGAAGGTCTATAAAATGGGTTTGTATATGTAATATACCTTTACGCGCTTCGTTGCTTGTCTGCTTGTGTACTGCAGCTGTCTAATTCACAAGTGTGAAATATGATTGACGTAAAACGTAATTTTCAAACATTATAAATCTTCCGATAGGTTGATCAATGCGCCACCTTGTACTTGTACATCAATATAACATAATTTCGAGGGCTGAGCCGAATAATAGTGCATGTCGCTTGAGAGACGGTGGTTGATCACCTAAGACAAGATTCACAGATTGATAACTAAAGAAATTACTGCCTAAGATAAGTTATGACTTTTCTATAAAACTCATAAGGGTGGCATCTTAAAATTCTGTGCGGTGATTCATTTCGAACATTTATGTTAAGTAAAGGGTGATCAAATTGGATGTACTTTTTCCAATAGGTTTTTTGACAGATCACGCGTGACTACTGTTATACTAAATACATAATGTTTTCAGTATTCATTGACATTTCATCATGGAAAGACTTACGTCTCAACAACGTTTACAAATCGTACATCGATTCGAATCGTAGACTCGTATTACGCAAATCGACGTTCTGTAAAAAGTGTTGATCGCGCGCTCAGGCCGACTTATAATGTAGAGCGATGAGGCCCATTTTTAGCTTTATGGCTACGTCAATAAAAAAAATAGCCATATTTGGGCTGAGCAGCAACACGAAACCATTCAAGAACAGTCATTACATCTATTAAAAATAACCTTTTGCTGCGGCCTATGGGCTGGAGGAATCATCGGCCGGCGCTAATGTAATAGTGAATGACGAACGGTACCACGCCATGATGAACGACTTTCTGATGCCCGAAATTGAAGCCTGTGATTTCCACAACATTTGGTTCCAACAAAACGGCAGACGGCGCTACTTGCCAAACAGCACGTGAAACAATGGATTTACTGCGTCGTTTGCTGTCGTTTCCGTGAGCAATTTATCTCTCGTCTCGGACCAGTGGATTGAGCAAAAAGATCGTGTGATATCACAACTTTGGACTTTTACTTGTGAGGGAATGTAAAGTCTAAATGCTTTATGGATAAACCAGCTTCGATTAAGTCATTGAAAGCCAACATTACTAAACTTATTCACGAGATACCGGCCGAAGTCCTCCAGCGAGTAACTCAGAATTGATGTTTGCGGATGGCCGAATTACGGCGCAGTTGTGAATGGTTCCACAGAAAAATAATAAAGATTGCCCAATCAATTTGAGTTTTCGTTGTTTTATTTCTATTCAAAATCCATTATTTATATTTGTATGTTGTAACCGCATAAAAGAATAGCCATGCATTTTCAGAAAACGCTGCTGAAGTGCAAGAACCGACTATAAGTTAATCAGCAGAATTTAATTGTTTAATTGTTCTTTCAAAAAAGTTAAAAAATAATATTAATTTCAAACAAATAAGAATTCTAAAAGAAAAAAATTTAATTTATCTAGATATACCTACATATGTATGCATATAATTAGCGCTTAAACCCTTTATAGAAAAAAAAAAAAATCCACAACAAAAAATTACCAAAACAAAATTAAAAAAAAGTAATAATCTACATATGTACATGTATATGATTGGCGTTTAAATTCATTACAAAAATTTTTTCAAAACAAGTTTGAAAAAAAATGTTTTTTTTTTTAATTTACATGTGTATAAATATTCATTCAATTGGCGCTTACGCCCTTTATTGGACGTTTAGTCCGGTTACTGATTCTATTTGTACATCTTGATGTTTTTCGCACAAATGGAGCAACCTACGGTTTTAAGCGACCTGCAAACGGCAGATGGATTTTTATGAGGAGCTTTTTCATAGCATAAGCACATCCGGAGGCTTGCAATTGCCAGTCGAGGGGTACCCGCTATTAGAAAAACTTTTTCTATCATTTGGTGTTTCAAGTATATAGCAGAGTTCGAACCAAGGCGGCCGTCGTGATATAAATCATTTCAAATAAATAAAGAATTTTCTAAAAAATAATATTTATAAAGTTGTAATTAAAGTAAAGAATAAATACATTTTTTATGCGGAGCTTTTTCATGGCGGAAATACATTTAGAAAAATGTTTTTCTTCAATTTGGTGTTTCATACCCGGAAATTCGAGCCTACGTATTCCGAAAGGTAGTCACGCACCAACCCATTCGACTACGGCCGCGGCCTAATTAAATTAATTCACCTTAAATTGTACATTTGTCTTCATTATTTAACGGCATTTTGTCCTAATATATATACATATTAAGAAGGAAGTTGATATTAACTTCCGAAAAACGTACGAACTATCATTTAAAATACTCTCTTATGCTCTTGTTATAAATTAACTTCATTAAAATTATTAAATATTTTATTCTTAATATTTAGTGAAAATTACGTGCGCAGCCGCTATAACTTACGAGCAGTCGAGCAAATCTGCTGAAGGTATGAGTGCGTAGAGTTTTCAACTAAGTCAAATTTCGAAACTTATTTTCATGCATTTGGTTAAAAACTAGTTGATCTTATTTAGCTTTATTTAATTTTAAAAATAATTTATCTTTCATTTAAACTCTGTGTTTTCTTAAGTTATAACGGTATTTCCTCAAACGTCACGTTACAGTTGCACACTCATAAACATTTCCACTTACCGCTTCCAGTGGGGCTCCATCATGCCCTACGCTCTATGCACGCGCTCCTTTCACTTTTTCCAACTTTTTTTCAATTTTCAACAGTCAACTGCCTTAAATGAACAAAAATAGAAATGTTCATAAAAAATTAAAGAAAAGAAAAAAATCATATGCCAATATTTAGGGAAATCTTTAAAACTACGATAAATCTACTAAGCTGAGTACACCAAACGAACACACGAACAAGGCACACCAAAGTATTTTTTTTTTGCACTTAAAGCACACATTTCAATTAGCCACTTAGTTGGAAAAATTGTTTCTAGCATAATTTTCATTATAAAATAATTCCTTTACTTTTTATTCGTTGCCACTCTTCAAATCGATGAATTAATAAAATATAATATTTAATATAAAAAAACTAAACATTAAAAAGTTCACGTATTTTTCGTCGTATTAATTTTTTATTCATTTACTACTTTTTTTGTATTCTTTCTTTAAACTACGTAAACGAACGGAATAGAAAAACGAAACTTTCGAAATTAACAAAAGGCGAATTTTTTTTTCTGCCTTTGACAAACCCCATCAACCCTAACGCGTTGTGCGGGTACGACGGGCTTCCTAAAGCGATCTAACACTATGGATCGACTGGAGCGGACTGAATGCTCGACTCGCTGACGCTGGCTGCTAGACGAGCATAATTCCCGCAAACGTACCGCACACCAACTCCAACAATCGCAAAATACAAAAAAACAAAAAAAAAAAAAAACACACATAAAAAATATATATGAACGCCACCGACGAAGAAGCAATGGCTATGGCGTACACGGCTCTAGAAGCAGCCACTTACTTTAGAAGGCACCACTCGACTAATTATAGTATAACTTCCAGCCAACGACAAACGTCCATCAATGGCCCGCCAACCAAACCGCCTTACGCTCATCTACATCGTGTCGAATATGTATGCCCGTGCATGTATAAGCACAACAGCTTACTGCGTACTTTCCTAGTGTATGTGAGTTCGCTTGGCAGCATTTGTGTGAGAGACACTGCTCACACGGATTGCTGGAGGAGATGCAGAACAGCGTCAGTTGCGCCACCGACTCAGTGATAAGCTTCGTTCGTGATCAGCTTTTCATAAACACCCATATACGCATGCACGATTGTGCATTCATTTTGTGTATGTGTGAGACTTGCGAGTATGCTATTCTGCAAGACATTCATTTGGACATGCTCGGATCTGCCGAGGCATCATATTGTTTGTGCTGATCTTGCGACATGCCACCCATTCATGATGATACCGATGTGCCGACATATCCGCCGTGTGCGAATATGTACACAAATATATACTCACTACAATTAAATGCCTATATATATGCAAGTATATATGTGAGTGTGTGAATCCAAGCGGAGGCTTTTAGCGATAAAGCTCGCACTAAGCAATCACATCGTACACCTATACGCATATGTATGTGTTTGTACGACTTAAACGGATGGAATTACGCTGTCCCTGTCCCTAAGTAACCATTATCATGTGTCGGCGTTTTGGTGTGCTACGAGTGGCTGGCCCTCCTAACACTACACCAGTAGCCGCTATTACTTATGTTTCAGATTGCTAGTCCGTCAAAAAAACGTCGGTTTGGAATATTGTCGATGGCAACATACTATGTTTTTTGTTATAAGTCAAGGCAAATCAGCGCACAACTTTCGAAAGCTAAATGGAATATTGGCCGATGTGGCCAACTAAGTAACAAGAAAACGTCAATGAGTACGGGATCTGCCCTCCCCCCATCAAATAAAAGTACTAAATATGCAGCATATTTTTCATACATTAGTAGGTTACCCTTTATACCCTAATTATAAATAGTTGAAGCGTATTTTAACCATACGCGACAGCTATAGATAATTACCTATAAATACTCGTATAGGTAGGAAGAAGCAAATCATTTATTTTTCAAGTTTAATAGTTGTCCTTGAGCATGAATATAATACTCCATGAACATAAATACTTTGTCTACTCTAACAACTTCCAGAATCAATTTTTCGAACCAATCAAAGTCAATCAGTTCTAAAGCGAAAGCGGGCAATTTTCCACAAATTCTAACGTCTGCATTCGTATATTGATTTATCTGGTCTTGGATATAGAGTGAATTCAATCAAGTTTGAAACGAAAATGAGAATTTTCGATTTCTGCCCACCTGACCAGACGTATAGTGGTTGTACATCATAGTGCAAAATTCTAATAAGATCTGTATCTAAATAAAAGGTCTTTCAAAAATGACGCCTCGGTCTTAGTCAGTGATGGTAAATGTAGGGAAAATTCCCTACATGTAGGGATTTTTGTCGAAAAAGGACAGATTTTTTTAAATTCTGTAAATGTAGAGAATTTTCAAAAAGGACAGAAAAAATTTTAAAATAGCGGGAAAAATTAAAAAAGTTCATTTAAAATAAAAAGCCGCAGTAAGATTTCATGCTAGTATTTTTTTCCTTATGGCAGCATACTTTTAAAGCGTTAATACGGCAACATTTCCATTTTTTCTTCGTTAACGCTAACGCTATTTTTTCTTCGCGCGAAAATTGTTAGTTGTCTCGCGTTACCTGATGCTTTTCGCTTTTGAATTAAGTTTGCAATTATTTTAGTTTTAGCTTTTTTTATATTTAAAATGTATATATTTTACAGAAATGAGCACCTCCTCTTCGACTGACTCTTCGGAGGAACACCAGGAGAAAAATTCAAGTATCGGAAACAAAAGTTCAATAACAAGTGGCTTGACGACGACAATTTTAGTGGCTGGTTCAAAGCTGTGGCTAACGATCCATTCAAATGCAAATGCGCTGAGTGCGACAAAGTTTTGAACTGCGGCAATTCTGATTTGCAGAAGCACGCCGAAGCAAACCGTACCAAAAAAATATGAAGGCAATAAAAAAGACACCTAAAATAAATTTTTTTTTTTTTTAAGAGAAAGCCGAGTAAACCAAATGGTTCCAGAAATTTCGAAACAAGATTTAGCATGTTCTTCGCCGAGCATAATGTCGCGCTGCAAGTGGGGACCACTTTATCACAATCTTAAAAGTAATCGTGCCGGATTCTGAAAAAATAGAAACTCTGTCTTGTTTTAAACAGAACTGAATGTAATGAAAAGTCGAATTTTTAGTCTTTTTGCTGAATTTTTCTTCATATATGTATTAATAATATAATAAATATGTGTATTTATATATATTTTTGAAATAAAATTTCTTATTAAAGTGTCTTATAAACTGTGAAAACAGCACCAAGCCCAAAACTTAAGCAAATAATTCAATTTTGACGTTGCAAGTGCCTCATTATAGTGTAAACACAGGAGAAAAATATGTGGGGAATTTTGTAGGTAAAATTTTTTGAAGCGTAGGGAAAAGTAGGGATTTTTTTTGGGCTGTGTAGGGATTTTTCAAAAAATCATTTACCATCACTGGTCTCAGTAGAGAATAATGGCTATACCGTCTTTTGCATTAACTTTAACTTTAACAAAATATCGAAAATTCGTAATTTTTTTCTTGGAAATAATCGTCCAAAGTAGTAGACAATTCGAAGCTTGGTGAAATTTCAAGAAACTCGTTCTTTTGAGGATAAAAAAATGGCAGCTCGACCAAAACCTGAATGTTCTATTGAGAATATTGCTACTGTAGCGCAAAGTGTTGCTGAACAACCTTCAACATCGATGTTTCGACGTTCTCAACAGTTAAGCATTCATGAATCGATTGTTTGGTGTTATTTTGCTATTCAACGAAAAATGCTATTTTTTAATATAAATGATCGGATGCTTATTTCATTATAAAAGGGAAGGTATGCCGTTAATGGTGGAAAATAACATCAGGCCAAGTGACCACCACGACCACGCTTACAGGACAATATCCTTTTCATGAAATTTTTCATAACCGAATTGCAAAGTGGCTGCCCTATGTCCTCGATAGCCTCACGAATTCCATCTTTGAGGTCTTGAATCGACCCTGTGCTGTTGGCGTAGACCTTCTCTTTCACGTGGCCCCTAAAAAAAAAGTCACAAGGTGTTAAATCACAAGATCTCGGGGGCCAATTGTGATCACCTCTTCGAGAGATAACTCGGTCCGAAAATTTTTTCCGTAAAAGATTAATGGTTTCGTTGCTTGTGTGGCACGTAGCGTCGTCTTGTTGAAAATAAGCATTGTCCAGATCAATACCATCCAATTCCGGCCGGTTGCCAATATAGGGCAATCTTCCATTCAGCCGACGAAATATTGAATGCTGTTTTGCTTACAAATTTTATAATTTTTAATTTGTCGATCCCACGTCTGACAAAATACATGTATGCCAAATTTTTGTTTTCTAATTCTTGAAAAAATTTACGTGGAATCGCTCATATAAATTATAGATATTTCTTGAATTTTTGAAGCATTTATCTTTTCAAAGACTTGGAACCACCAAAAAAAGTCATGCCCGGTGCTAATTAAAAGCTATATTGGGTATACACATTTTTCTTCCCCTCATACTCGAAATTAGTATTTATCATTTCTTAATTTTATTTACACATTTTTGTAAATGTGTAATCCAGATTTATTATATTTTTTATATATATAAGTATATTATTTATATATTATTTTTTATATTTTCTTTATATTGTATTTTTTCATTATACAGTGTAAACGTTCGGGGTATTGAATACCATGGCATATAAGATATTAATTGTTTTACAAGGCTTACGTAAAGTTTTAAAACATGTCGACTTTTCGTGCCTCCTATACTAACTGTACTAAATTTATTTTTGTCACTATCGAGTAAGTATAAAGTAACATATGAACTAAAAAATTCAAAAGCCAAATAAAACAAAGCCTTTTCCCAAATGGGCGAAATGAGTAGTTCTGTGAATTTTATTTACGTATTCAGGTATTTACTGCGATATTTATCCTTAAAATGTTTCACTTCATATTTTTAAGCCACACAAAATGTGTGTAAAGATCGATGAAAGAGGTATTTTTTTTTCACTAATTAATGTTTAAAGATCTAATAAAGTAATTACGCAAAACACAGAAACCTTCACTTAATTATTTCATAAGTTTGTTTAATACTGGCGAAATTCTATTGGTCAGCAAGAAGCGAGACAATTCTTAACGCCGGACAGAGCAATTTCTGATAAGCTACTTTCACTCAGCAGAGTAGACTTAAGACTTCTAGCTGGTTACTTTACAGGTCACTGTAGTCTGTGACATCACTTAAACAAAATTAATATCTTTGAGACCATCATCTACTGATTCTGTGAAATGCAGAACATATCCGTTGTAAATGTTCTGCACTAGGCGAAAATGGCTCCACCATCTTAGTGTACATTATATAATAGAAAAATATTTTATTCTAAAACATTAAATATTTTTTCAATTTTTTTTTTTTAAATAGTACCTCTATTTTATGCTAAGCAATTAAAAAAATTATAACAATGCAATCTTTTTCTAAAATTTTTTTGTAAATAGTAACTATATTTTATACTAAAAATAAAATAAAATAATGTAAATTTTTTTTATTATTTTTTTTTTTTAATAGTACTAAAATTTTTTCCCAAAAAGTTAAAAAATTTTATAAATATACCATTCGAAATTCAAAGAAAATGTAGGTTCGGTGAAACACCAAATAGAAGAAAAAGTTTTTTCTAACAGCCATAGCCCCTCGGCAGGCAATGGCAAACCTCCGATTGTATTTGTGCCATGAAAAAGCTCCTCATAATAATGTCTGCCGTTCGGAGTCGGCTTAAAACTATAGGTCCCTCCATTTGTGGAACAACATTAAGAGCACACCACAAATACGAGGAGGAGATCGGCCAAACACTCAAAAATGGTGTACGCGCCAATTATGTAGGGTTTTCCAATAACAGGTGTTATTGGTGAATGGATTGCGCTATCGAGAGATGATATCTGTTGAAGAGGTGATCACAATTGGCCACCGAGATCTTGTGATTTAACACCTTGTGACTTTTTTTTTAGGGCCACGTGAAAGAGAAGGTCTACGCCAACAGCACAGGGTCGATTCAAGACCTCAAAGATGGAATTCATGAGGCTATCGAGGACATAGGGCAGCCACTTTGCAATTCGGTTATGGACAATTTCATGAAAAGGATATTCTCCTGTAAGCGTGGTCGTGGTGGTCATTTGTCTGATGTTAATTACCACTATTAACGGCATACCTTCCTCCTTATAATGAAATAAACATCCGATCATTTATATTAAAAAGTAGCACTTTTCTTTAAATATCAAAATAACACCTCTATTTGAAAAACCCTATATATGGAATATAGTTTAATCTAAAAATTAAAAAAAAGCTTAAAAATAATTCACTTTAAAATACTATACCAAAATTGTACATTACATTTGTAAAAAAATACTAAATTTATGGATAAGCGCGACTTGGGTTATGTTACCTTGGTTAAACAACGAGGAAATATTCAAAGTTTTAAAATTTGTGATCATTAACTTTTATTCTTTTAAACAAGAAAACTCCTTTACCAGCGACATATTCGCTAAAGCTAATTATTGGTATTGATAACTAAAAAAAAAAAACTAAATAGGAAAATTGGCAAGGCCTCGGTTCAAGAAGTAAAGATTTAAAAGTATTCTAAAATAAGTTACAGACATTGTTTTTTATATTTTAAGCGGAAATCAACGAAATTGTATAATTTATTTCATTGATAGCTGCGTATTGCGATTTTACTCGTAACAAAGTATTTTCTAAATTCTACGACTAATTTAAAATTGTAATATTCAAGGATGAATATTGAGTTCATTGAAAAGTCATAATGCCTCTTAATCTAAAATCACAGCACTCAAACCAAAATTAGATTTCGTTCGGTGCGATCGCAAACTTTTCTTATCTCAAAAACCCTGAACATATATTTTATAGTAGGTATGTATGTGCACATGTGCTTGTGTGTGTGCTTTTCAAAAACAGCCAAAAATTAAGTAGATCGACCTTTTGCCCTACTGACTGGCGATTTAGAGCGCCTAATCGCAGATTATGCTCGAATATGATCACGCTTTGCTTTGGAGCAGCTGGAATTTAACTTGTATTTCAATATGTGAATGAGAGGAAGGAAATGATCCTGAATACAAGTTTTGTAATACAAGTAAGCGCAATTTAGGCAACTCTACAACTATGAATGAAAATAAGTTACTTAAATATATTGCTGAGCCGTATCAACATCAATGATTTGTTGGTTCTGTTTTTTTTCTTTTTTGTCATTATTACATTTCCATTATTATGTTTTCATCATTATTAAACACAAAAAAAAGTGTGTATGTACATCTTCATGCGACATAATTTCGCGGGGTTTTGTTGAAAACGGAAATACGCAGCAATATCCGCCTTATCAGTAGATTCGAAAAACCTTCAAATAATCTCGGAAGAAACTTTATTGCTAAGTTTTGTAATAGTGCCACTCAGCCTAAGAAAAGCCAGGCAAGAAACGAGCTGCACGCGGGCAACTTAGCAGCTTCCCAACCCGTCTTGTATGCTAAGTTTACAAAATCCATTTCTTGATTTCCGTGCGCCAAGGCAATCGAATGAGGCGAGCACGTCCGATCTAAAATCCTCAATATTTTTCTTCAACACATCCAAAAACAAGCAACGCCAAACACCAATACTAATGCAAGCCGCGCACCCCTACATTTGCAACGGAATGGTTCAATTTGCTTTGGCGCGGCCATATTCCCGCCAGTACCAACCAGCATTAGTCTACTGAGAGCACTCGGCTGCCTTCCGCTTGAGCGCACAACTACCATTGCATTAGCAGTGAAATGTGCATTTGTGTTGGTGTGGCAATTGCTCGCGCACATACAAATTTTGGAGCAGCATGAAAATCTGTCGATTGCCGCGTGTTTAGTACCACTTCGAACGCTTGTCGGTCTCCATGTGGGGAGAGTGCTCGACGACCGATCATCGAGACAGATTTTCATTAGCTCGCAACGACTGAATGTAACGCCGCTCAACGGCAACAACGCCGTGCGCCTCCATTCATTCCGTTGTCGTAGTCATAGTCGTAGCCTGCGTGTTAGTTTCGAACAAAAGAAAGAAAGCAAAAAAACATAAGTTTTACGGTTTTAAATTCAATTAATTCAAAGAAGAATTACTCAAATTCAATTAAAATTCGATTAGATTGGAGTTGTGCAACCAGGTGCAATCTGAGAGAGTGAAATTTTTACAAAACATTTTATTTGATTAGTGCAACTGCAGACTGACAAAATACTCGCGGGCATTTGGATGCATCGCTTAGGCCGGAGGACATTAGAAATTAGCAATTATTTAATCGAACATTTTTAAATTGCTCTAAATTGTACACTAACTGTTCAACATAAGGAATAAATTGCAAGAAATATTGTTTGAAAATTGCAACGGTGTTGGCTGTATTGCCGCACGTCCAGTGTTGGAAGTGTGGAGTCGTGATTTGTTGACGCCTAATCAAAGCATTTGAACGATGAAGTTGCCCAGAGGCCGTCAAGGTCTCTTGGGTGGTGGCGCCCAAAGGCGAATAACGAACACTTATCTGTGGTCGCTGATATTCGCAATTTATCTGATTACCTTCGTGAGAAATGACTACAGCTTCGCCGATGCCAAGGTAAGTGAGCCAGCGATTAAGGTGAAAATAGCACTTTAAGAAATAGAAAGAAGTGAAATATGCGAGAAAATAAATGGTTTTCTATTATTTTCTGATAATTTCCATTTTAAATTTTAATAATAAATTTTGAATTTCTATATATTTTATTTATGTAATTAGTAAAAATTAAATTTTTTTGAATGTGTAAATTTTAAATTAATGTCGAAAAAACTAGTGCCTAATATTTTTTGGTCATTGACAAGCGGTGATCGGCAATGCACTTACAGAAAATAAGAAAGTGTTACCAGATACGAATTTCCACAATATTTATAAGTCACCTACAATAAGAGTATAACTGCATTTCGCTCGTTTTTTGAAAGAAAGTCACAACTTGAAAAATCGAAAAAATAAAAATTCAAGAAAAATACAGCTCAAAGCTTTTAAATTATTAACCCTCACTAAGTAAACGTAAAGACACGTTTTCCCATAGTGATTAATCGTTTCGCATGATTTTTTACACAAAAGAGCTGACACTCTTGTAGCAAGTGAGCGATATGTAAAACAGCTCGTTTGAATTTAATATTTTTATTTAACTTTTAGTAAGATGTATTTGTATTCTTATGCTCAGTCAATATAAAGGGTGGTTAAGTTTCAAGGGGCGGTGTTGATTTTGCATAAAATACAATTTTTTTAGGAAATTATTGTCATTTCTCTTTGTTATGATAATATTGGTATGGCTCAATTACGTATAGAACAAAAAATTGGCCAAATGACCGCTGCGGCCTTGGCGGCACACCTCCATCCGATGGTCCAAATTTTCGATGACGCTGAGGCATAATTGAGATTCTATGCCGTTAATGTGCCGAATTATCTCATCCTTTAGCTCTTGAATTGTTGCTGGCTTATTGACGTACACCTTTTCTTTCAAATAACCCCAAAGAAAGAAGTCCAACGGTGTCAAATCACATGATCTTGACGGCCAATTGACATCGCTGCGACGTGAGATTATTCGGCCATCAAATTTTTCGCGCAAAAGAGCCATTGTTTCATTAGCTGTGTGACGGGTCATAATAAGTTCGTTATCATCTCACGATAGCGAACACTATTCACAGTAACTGCCTGACCGTCCTCATTTTGGAAAAAATACGACCCAATGATGCCGCTGGCCCATAAACTGCACCAAACAGTTACTCTTTGTGGGTGCGTTGGTTTTTCGGCAATCACTCTTGGCTTATCATTCGCCCAAATGCGGCTATTCTACTTATTGACGAATCCACTGAGGTGAAAATGTGCCTCCTCACTGAAGATGATTTTCTTCGAAAATTGGTCATTCACTGTTGCCATTTCCTGCCACCATTCTGAGCATTGACGACGCTTGAAATGGTCAAGAGGCTTTAGTTCTTGAGTCAATTGCGCCTTGTAAGCGTGTAAATGCAAGTCTTTATGCATAATGTTCATCAACGAGGAGCGTGAGAGGTGCAATTGTTGTGCACCACGACGAGTAGAGGTGGACGGCTCTTCAACCACGCTATCGTGAACAGCAGCAATATTTTCTGCAGTACGAGCTAAACGAGCATGCACTGGTGTTTTCACATCTCCTATAAACCCGGTTTGCTCAAACTTTTGCACAATTTTTCCAATTGTACGCACATTTGGACCGAAAAAATCACGAAGTGCGCGATATGCATTTTGGTTTGAACGCCCGTTTTCATAATAAACCTGAATAACTTTAACGCGTTGCTCGATTGTGTATCTTTCCATGATTTAAATTGAATTAATCTGAAATTGAAAAATGTCAAATTAAATGCAAAAAAAAGCTTGAAGTTTAGGAGTGGTTTACATTCAATATCGGCCCTTAAAATTTAACCACCTTTTATAACCGATAGCAGCTCAAATATTGCTCAAGAACGCAAAGCCATTGGTACAAAATACTTAATCAACTTAAGTTGTTTTGTTCAAATTTCATCAATTTGGTGGAAACACAAAACGTACAAAAGAATTCTGAGCTGCGGACATACAATTATGGGAATGTGGAAAATGTGAGCCCCAACCTGATAGATCTATACAAAAAAAATATTTATATACGAATAAAATTAAAGTTTATACTCACGCATTTTTTATAATTACCTTTTTAGACTTACGTTTTTATAGTTACTCTTAATGGAAATACTCACCTTAGGTGCAACATTGTAAAATACTCCAAGCTGCCTGGTAGGCTTGCATGTCGTTGCTCGCTATCAACCTTTGCGCTCGAATGTGGAAAATTTTAAAGTAAACCTTCCCGATTTTTTTTTTTTAATTTTAATTTCATTGACCGTAGTGCAGCGAGCCGTGTCCAATATCAAAATGAAGTTTCGTGATCATACAAATCCAAATATGGCTTAGAATGCCCGCCGCGGCTACGAGTTATATGATCCATTTGAATAGTCCAATTTTTGACTAATTTTCCCAATAAATGTGGCCGTGTGGCGTCACTGATGGCTTGAATATTGCAATAAATCGATTGCTAACGCGTTATACGGCCGTCTTATTGGAACCATATCTCGTTTATGTTTAGCTGATTAAGTTTTGCAAAAAAATTTTGTCAGCATGACTCGACAGCGAAAGAAATAAGGCTGAAAATTTTCATGATTTAGATGCAATGTTCTGACGTTAAACGGTTCATGATGGTTTGCCAAACCTTATAGAGCAAAACCGTGAACACAGTTTGCCATCTGCAGCTGTCAAACCTTAGTTATCTATAGCGATAAGTAAACACCCGATATATGTAACAATTATTAGTTTGCTTCTGTCAACAATCAAACCTGACTCACCTCGAAAGGCTCCGCAATGTTTCACCCTAACAACTACTGTGACAGCAGCACCACAGTGAAGTAAATAGTTATAGTTCGTTCAATTTAACACTGGTTCAAAACTATACGTCGATGTTACAAGTAATTCTGAACTATTAAAAAGGGATACTGGCACTTCGCTATGTAAAATCCTCTAGAGAGCCTTCTCGTAAAACTGGTTCATGGTTCTAAATTTACTAGTACTACTACTGTGTATTTCTATATTCCAGAACCCTTTTGTGGCCAAATCCCACATAAAAAAATGATCAAAGAGTGGGAAGATAGAGAATTTACACAACACTGGAGGCCAAGTAGTTTATCGTTCCCTACAGAAGAACATCAAATAGGTTCCTAACCCAGATGAAGAGGGCTTACGAACTGCCACTGGATACTATGTGGGGCACTGTAGCCTTTGTTATCATTTCAGGAAGCTGAAAGTAGTGGGAAAAAGTATCTAACGTTTGTGCGGTTGTGCGAATATGCAGTTCTCACAAGGCAAAGAATCATATACCTCGGTGGTGCGACTTTAAATCCATTGGTGATATGTAACAAAAAGCCTGAGGAGACAAATTCATCATGAGCCTCCAGTTTTAGGCTTGCAATCAGGCACAATAGACCAAATCAGAGGTTGCGATACATTATGACCCAATAATAATAATAATAATGGATTTCTATGAAGGACTATTTCGGACACCATATATTTAGAAATTCGTTGATAAAACACCTTCACCAAGGGTAAAATTCTCGCCTCTACATTTGATGATGTAAATTTTGATATTTAATTTCAATCAATTTAATGATAGAAATGAAAGCTTGAAAGCATGCGCGAAAAAAACTGAAACTCATACTGATGTTAGTCATAGAAGCAATCCTTCGGAGCATCTCATATAAAAACAAGGATTGAGATCTGTTCATCTTCTATAACTTTGCGGAATATTAAGATATTTCTTATGTAATTGACTTATGAATAGAAAAGCAATGCCGGTCTTGCGAAGTTTGTATGCGTTATGGTACTATTTGAAAACTGGAACCATAACTGTCCAATGATTATTCAAGAGGGGATAGCTAGAAATTAGATCACTCTTCAATAATAGTACGATACGGCTGGCCTCACCGAGGCTGGTCAACACAGCTTTCACCGACAACCGCCTGGCATTATATGATAATACACGCCGCTCTTGGCAGTGATAACTTTGAAGTTGCAAAGGACTTTGTCTACCTATGTGGTATCACAACGCATCGGCAACGATCTAAGTGAGTTGGTTTAAAGGCCGAATGCCACTTTTACTTACGTAGCACCCACCTTGACTACCTAAGCACCAGCATAAATGTTTCCAACAAAGCCAGCATAAAGATATTTATGGTGAAGAAAAACTTTTGCTAATCGCAGCTATTTTGGGCTTGATTGGCGATGAAACAACAAAGCTTTTCTCGACTTGCAACAAGCTCTTCCTACCAACCCTGTCTGCCCTATTATAAGCGCAGAGGCGTGGAAATTGCCAAACAATGCTGAGAAGATGCTGCCAACATTTGAATTAGCTTTCTACACCAGATCAGCAGAACTGGGAGCAACTCGTAACGAAGAAGATGAATTGAAGAACTTTACGAGCTTTGTAATAGCTTTGTCACCTCATATTCGTTCTTAAGAATGATGGTGCGCCGGTGAAAGTATTCGCCGATTTGACACAATCAAAGTGAGGCTGTCCGCGAACTTAATGGAACAACTCAGTTTAGAAAGTCTTAGCTGGTATAGTTGGAGTGAACATCTCAGTGTTATAAAAATTGGAGGCAGTTTCAAACGATGTATGCACATTCCTCTTTTTACGCAGTAAGAGTAAGAGATATATGAGGATTCAGTCAACCTTTCTGATGTAGCTGCTCATTTTTGGTTATTCTAGAATGGCTTGGAATACTTGTCACTCTTTTTGTTTTTGTTTATTGCGGTTAACAAGTATTTTACTGCTTTCTTGCTTTTATAATCTGCCTCTTACAGGGTGTCTATCCGAGCCCATTTCTTTTGTCTAAGTGGTAAAAAGTGTTGCTTCGAAAATCTCAGTCATTTCTGCCGTGAATAGAGAACAAAAAAGTTATAGGTGACAAATGGATTGTGAAATATTTTTACTTCTTTATTTATTAAATTTTGCATAACCACATTTTGGTGCTTGGAATCAATGCAAATAAATGAATGCAAATGAACTACTTGGCTCTTTATCACTTCCACTTAACCAAATCTGTACGAAAGAACTAACTGGCAGAGAGTGGGATATACATGCACATACATACATACGTCCATATATACGTAAATATATGCCACATGTATACGTATACACCAAATACACAGTATGGAATTGTAATCTTATATGGATGTAGAATGAAGAATAGCGGAAAGGAGTTAAAATGGAAATGAACAAAAAATCTAGTAGTACTCAAGAGAGTAGATGAAGAAAGTCGTGAGGAGCTGCAGCAAAATTAGGTCACTTCATAGCAATATTGCACTACATTTTCTGTTATTTTTTTTCTTATTTCAAGACGATGGAGACTAAAAAAAAACTGCGTAATCACAATGCAGCAAAAGTAGAGTGACAAACTCACAACTCACTCCTCCTTAGTGTTTAAGTTTTTTCCTGTTATTCAGCACAAATGCAGGCGTGTTTGCAGACATAAGTACATATATACTTTTACATATATTATATTTCCGGAATACTTAAGCTGCATACAATTAATCATATAATATTTACCCTATACTCGTTTGTTCGGGTGTGTGTGTGTGTGTTTATGTGGTTAGTTGTGATTGAATTTAGTAGCAGACTGCAATTCTATCATTCTTGGCTTGGTGATATGAGCAAAGAGTGCTTGGTGCTTGGGTGGGAGGTGATGTAGGTTCAAAGTGACTGCGAATGCTTGCTGTTGTTTTTGTATTGATTATGTTGCTACTCGCACTGCTGCTGCGCTGCTTGCATTACACTCTTCCTTTCAGATAAAACCAAACAAAAGATTATGGAAGTGTAACATTTCATTGAAATAAATGTGTTTACTTGCTGCAACTGTTACTTTACACGTAGCTTAGTAAGTCAAAGTTTTTACAACTATTTAATGTATACTCTGGGCGAGCTTAACTGGTTGCAGGATGATTTTTTTTTAATGCTTGCAATGTTTTTCGAGCTAAAATTTGATTGCTATTTTTTAATGCTCTCAGCAAAATATATAAATATATAAATCAAACTATTGAACTTTATTCAAAATTTGAAACAATGCAACAAATTTTCAAATTTTAATCTGAATTTTTAGAAAATTTTTGAGTATGCGATAACATGACTCATACAATTTTATTCAATTTGAATACATTTTTTATTAAAGAAAAATTAATAAAAAAATTCATAAAATTAATTCATAAATTAAATTAATTCACTTAAATTTTAATTTAAAAAAAGTATTCGATAACATGACTCATACAATTCCATTAAAATTAAATACATTAAAAAAATCATTAAATTATTTTACTCAAATGTTGATCAAAAAAACTGATTAAATTAATTTATTTAAATTTGAATTAAAAAAAAATTATTTTAAGTACCTGAAAAAGCGCGTTGAGCTTTATTATTATTAATTTTTTTTTGTTGACGACTTTATGGGTTTTTTAATACAAGGTGGCGCAAAATTAATCATCCAAATATTTTTTAGAACAATTTTGTTAATATACTAAATAAAAAAACAATGTTTTTGAGTGATGGAAGTCTTTACTTTGATTTTTACGCGCTCCATTGTTTGTCTGTTTTGCTGTTTGTCATTGACGTACCGTGACGAAAATTATAAATCTGCCGATAGGTGATTAATTTTGTGCCACCTTGTAAAAATTATAAATCTGCCGACCATCATCATCGTTGTTAGCTGGACAACCCTGGTCGGGACTTCGCCTGCTGCAGCAAATGCCTCCAATTGTCTCGCTTTAGTGCCTCCATGCCCGAATTCCGAAAAAAACCTGCGTACTCATCTATACCGTCAATCCATCTGAGCGGCGGGCGACCCCTTCTTCTATGTCTGTAGCACTTTCCAAAGAGTATTTGTAGGGTAGGATAGTTGGTATTAGCACGTAACATGTGACATGCCCATTTCAGTCTGTTGATCATTACTATGGTTATTACAGACGGGTACACGTAAAGCTTTGCGAGTTCATGATTGTAGCGCTTTCGCCATTGGCCATTCACCCTTATCACATATCGCGCCAAGATTTTTGCAGAACTCTTCTTTCAAATATCAGCAGCTTCTGTTTATCCCCATCTCTGAGTGACCAGGTTTCACTAACGTCCACCAAGGTTGGAATAATAATTGAGCGGTACAGAGAAAACTTTGTTTTCCTCTCTAGAAGGCGGCTCGTTAGATGATTGCACAAAGAGAAATAGCAGCAGTTCGCCATAAGGATGCTCTAAGCAATCTCTGCAGAAATATTGTGGTCATGATCAATGGTAGGTACTCCTAGGTACTAAAATTCTGTGAATGCTCAGCAGGACATAGTACTCCAATATCACCTACGTGCCATCTCGACGGATTACTGGATAAAGCCTTCACCTACTTCCAGCTTAACCTGAGTTGAGCCGTCTCGCGATCCACAGTTCTTTTCCAGGCTTCCCTTGTCCTGCCAGACCGTCTTGCTCTCGCTGTGAGTTGGTTCCCTCCCATTGCCTTCTTCGCTATGCTACCGTTCTATAACAAGTGAGTTTATAATGGCTGCCGCTAATTTTTCTAACTTTTTTTTTGCAAACAGTCTTGCGCATTTTCCTCCGCAAGAAATAGATTTTTATATGGAAAGAAAAGTCAATACTCTTTTTCCATCAGATTTATAAAGTTTTTAAAAACTTCCGCCAAAATATTTCAAAAGAATTTGAGGACTTACGTGGGCTGTACCAATTTTAAAGAAGCTCCGAAAATCTCATTATTTTAATTGCGTTGATAAAATCTTTAAACATTTTTATGCAAACCTTTTAAGCTTAAACCCTTCTATCATCCGAGGTGATTTTTTAGTAAAAACTATTTTTAAAAACTAATTTTGTTTATAAAAAACTTGATATTTAATGTTTTTTTTTTCAAATCAGGAAATCTACAAATTTGTCCGAAATATTTTGGCGGTAGTTTTAAAATAAAATAAATTTTATAATTTGAGGCCGTATGTTTCTCCTAGGAACCACGGGAAAATATGTATGCATGGGTAGAAAAACCGCAACTTTTTTGGTTCTTATGGACCTACATTAAATTTACAGCAAACTAAATATTAAAAAATATTCCAATATACTTTTTGGCACTTGATTGGTGCCAATGAAATAAATCTCATATTTGGCTCGGCTTATCAAAATTCTCCGCCCGAATTTGGTTGACGATAACCTGCATGTCAATGTCGAATAATTAACACAAACAAGAAATATGTTAAAATTAAGCATTTTTTTTATGAATTTAGTGAAAAAAACATAAATATTTAATTTAGTGTGCTTCCGGTTGGTTTGTAGAGGATGACAATAGACAATATAGAAAAGTCTTTATCGGGATGCCTCACACTTTTTTGGTAGATTATTTGCTTAATATAATATTATATTTGAAAGCTCTTGATTTATTGACAATTTTTAAAAGGTCAACCGGATTGGGTTGACGAGTAGCGATAAGCTGTTTGGGCCGAAATGAAACCATTTGCAACTGTTGGCAAATGCGGTAGAAAGTTTATTTATTAAAAAAACAACAATTCGAGTATCGCCATTTTAAAATTTAGGCAAAAATGAATTTAAAAAGTTAAATTAAGATTACACCAGCTGGTGTTTCAAGCAAAACGTAGATATTTTTTTCATTTATTGGAAAAAATTAGGTCTAGATAAGGCGAATTAAACAGACTGGAATTGGATAAAGAAATACATATATATTCAAAACACCAGCTCTTTTTTGTGTGAAATTAGTTTTTATTGATTTAAAGAAAAATTGTTTCAAAAATAATTACAATTTTAACATATATTCACTTGAGCTCGATATGACCACCTTTTGCCTTGACTATAGCCTTCAAATGGTCAAAAAATGAGTTGCATGCTGCACGAATGCGTTCTTGAGGTATTTTGGCCCATTCTCGCTTTTTTCAGCGCATCCATACTGGCATATTTTTTAGTCCTCACCTTGCTCTCCAAAATGGACCAGATGGAATAGTCCATCGGATTCGCGTCTGGCGAATTCGAAAACCATTAAGTGGACGAAATGAAGTGTGGAACATGATTTTTTAACCATTCTTGGTTCACACGAGCTTTATGAGGCGGTGTCGAAGCCTGTTGGAACGTCCATGGTCTACGACCGAAATGTTTGTTTGTCCACAGCTCTAAAGCAGCTTCTAAAACATTTTCCCGATAATAAGTCGCATTCACTTTGACACCAGGCTCTATAAAAACGATTGGAGAGCGTCCATCAGCGGTCGATGCGGCCCAAACCATTACTTGCGATGGGAAATTGCTTCGAGGGGCCATACGTACGCGCAAATTCTCGTATGAGCGTTCGGTCAAGTAAACACGATTGTTTTGAGTGTTTATGAACTGCTCAATTGGAAAATTTGTTTCATCAGAAAACACAATGTTAGGAAATTCGCCACGTTCGTGCAAGCGCAACAACTCCTTTGCTCTTTCGCACCGAACTTTTTTTTGCTGGGGTGAAAGATCGTGTGCTTTTTGGAACTTGTAAGTCTTGACCTGTTTTGCGATATTTTCAATTCTTTGGCCATTTTTCTTCCACTTCGACGTGGATTTCGTGCAAGTCGAGCCTTCACTTTCCGAACCATTTCTGGCGTTGTTACGGTTTTTTTTGGTCCACCTCCATAGCGTTTTGCAATGCTAACAGTATCATTGTAACGTTTTATAGTGCGATACACAAACATTTTATTCACTCAGAGGTGACTGAGCTCACGAACAATGGCTGGTTGTGATTTTCCAACCAAATATAACACAATCACACTATTACGTTTGAATTCCATCATAGAAAAAAAAATTCAACAAAACTGAGATGCAAATGCTTTTGATGGCTTATAAACAATATATTGAACTGTCATTAGAACAATTTTGACGTTGATGTCATGAGCTGTTTTAAAGATACAAGCAGTGTGAAGTTGGTAACACTTCATATCGTTCACCCAGTAGTATCTAAGTGCGCGAGCTGTATTACTCGTAAATTTAGTCTAAAGTTTCCCTATAAAAGGGGTAAAAATTTTGAAGACTTATTTGTCGAACATTAAAGCTTATCCGCTCAAGTGATCTGGACAGGCGACGATGTCATTAACAATATTGAAAATAAACGAAAGTGAAAGGACTGTGCTTCCTTTTCTAGAGATTCTAGATAAATTAGCTTTATAGAATGGAGCAGGGCCCTCAAATCGTAGCGAACAGGCATTGTTTAAGAAATATATGCTCAATTCCATTTGTCCAAACTTGGTCTTAAGGTCTCCAAATGATAACAGCGTATTCTGAGTGAGAACGATCAAATAATGTAAACAGCAGTTTATAGGTTTAGGGGTCGGAAAATTCGGATATATTGCGACGAAGGAAGTCTAGAACGGAATGCGATTTTGAAAGAATAAAACTATTATGATCACTGAAAGAAAATGTCGTATCGAACAAAATTGGAAGATCTTTAAACTCTGTTACACTTTGTTATACATTATTAGAAATGATGTTAAAAACGTACTGACACCTCGAAAATGTTAAATGGAAACAAACAGCGTATTCTGAGTGAGAACGATCAAATAATGTAAACAGCAGTTTATAGGTTTAGGGGTCGGAAAATTCGGATATATTGCGACGAAGGAAGTCTAGAACGGAATGCGATTTTGAAAGAATAAAACTATTATGATCACTGAAAGAAAATGTCGTATCGAACAAAATTGGAAGATTTTTAAACTCTGTTACACTTTGTAATACATTATTAGAAATGATGTGTTAAAAACGTACTGACACCTCGAAAATGTTAAATGGAAACAAATTTTAATACTTAAAAACAGACACAACCGAAGAAGATTCGAAAAGGAAAAGCATTTGCTTACATCATTGATAAAAAGGACAAAACAAAAATGGCTCTAATATGCTCTTTTGGGGGCTCCTGAAATAGCAACAAAGTGGTTCAATAAAACTCTATCCATCTGACCGTCATTAAAGACATTGCAGAAAAGTGGAGTGAAAGCTCGAGTAAGTAAACTTGTTTACTAGAATCTTGTGCGACACTTTGTCAAATGCCTTAGAGAGCTCAGTGCAAATGCAATCAACTTGGAGTCCTTTGGAAAATGATGATATACCAAATTCTCTAAAAACAGCAAAATTAGAAGCTGTAGAGCGACTAGTAACTGGTCCATGGTAATATAAATGGTATCCATATTTGTTTGGGTTAATTAAAGATTTAACCGCCAAATAAATTTTGTCGTCTACAATCCATTAAAACACTTAAGAGATGTTTGATAGCTTGGAAATCGGCCTATAATTGCGAACATAATTTTTTCTTCCGCTTTTAAAAACAGGTAAATTTCCATTCATTTAAGAAAGTACCCATAGAATACAACAAAGAGATTTGCACGTCGATCTTAAGACCTTCCGAGCTCTATTCTCATCACAAGCCCAGTCACACAAGCTCATCAGAGTACTTCATTTAAGCCCAGTTCGCTCAATAAAACTCTGATGGAGCTGGGTTGAGAAATTTACCGTACAAGTGCTCCTTTAATAAATTGCGCGATTAGTGATTAATTGCGTATAAATTGAATCAGATTGCATATGCAACCCTGTGAAAAGAGAGAAAACAAAATTGCGTGAAAGGGATAAAAAAAACATAATAAGAAATAACAGGACACATGGTGTTTACAACTCCTATGTGGAGCATAGGGCGTCCGCCATCTTGGGACGCATCCAATGGGAGACAATCAACTCTGCACGGAAAATGGTATTTCTAAAGCCAGTTTATAACCAAAACTCAATTGTAATGATTGTAAGAACTCGATATTTCTGCTATAAATTAACGAAATTTCCTTTCCAATTCACAAAACCGAATTTTCTCAAATAAAAACAAAATATTTTCTAACAAATGCTAATTGAGTGAGCTAAATTGAGTGTGTGCGAACATCAAAGTCGAATTAATGCTCAATTATCTCGATTAACTTACCTGGCTAAACCTAAACTTGTGCGTACATAACTAACAATGCGTGAGCAGTCATATGGCGTCTAAGCATTTAGCGTTTCCTTAATCAATTCACAAAATTCCCTTAGTTAAAAAAATAAATCTTTAAATTGACGTACAATTTTGAGCATTTCAAATTAAAAAAAAATATAGAAACAATTAAAATTTAAAATTGCAATTTTACAGTCAATATACGAATATGCGCACAAATTGCAAGTGAAATAACGCAGCCAGGCGCCCCTAGCAGTATGCTACCATTTTTGTGTTTGTCTAATTCTACACGCGCCAATTTAAGCGCTGATGTAATGTAATACTTTATATTGCACAACTATAAATATTTCTATTAATTTGTGGGTATTAGTTTATACATTTCTATTCATAAATTTTTTCTATCAATGAATTTGCATATCTGGAAAAAATATTCTACATGTGTACTAAGCTTTAAAAATAAGCAAATTAATTGCATACTTATAAAAAAAAACTTTGACGACTTCCTTTCAAATGCTGATAATTTTTTATGCGCATTTGACTCCTTTAGTTTGCTCTGATTTTATTTTCCATCTGCGTTTTTTGTGTTGATTGTCGACAGTGTTTTTATTTTATTTATTTATTTTTATTTTTTTATTGTACTAAACTAGATAACATTGGCAGTAATGAACTCAGGAGGGCATAATAGGCTTTTGGTTAATTACAAACTGTTGCGAATAAATAATTGAATACTTTTTAATAAATCAACATTTATTTGGCTTTGAACAAAAACAGAACTTATCAACATTTTTTTTTTAATATTAAGTAGTTATTGTGTATGTTGTTGTTTTGTTTGTTTTAATATCAAGTAGCTATTATGCTAAATTTTTTAAAATCATCATATACCTAAAACCGTAAGGGTGGCCAAAAAAAATTTTGTTTTCTTTATGCTATCGACTAAATTTGTTTTATAAAAAAATGAATCACTTATATTTTTATGTTTTATTTAATATTTACCCGTGCTGCCAACAATTTGAAAATTATCATTGAACTCTGATGGGGGAAATGTACTTTTCTGCAAATTTGATAGCATCAAGAAAAAAATTTTGTTTGCCATCCTAATGTACCTATCTACTCGTATACTTTTATGTTACGTGCTTAGGTTTGGTTAGCAAGTGTTTAGTTGTTATAATTTTTAAATATAGCCGAATACCCACTATCATGTCTAAGAATAGGGAACATCAAATAACAGAAAAATAGCAATCGCCCCTCTCTAGAGCTCTCTAGTTTTATGCTGCCCATGAAAGGCAGCTGGTTCTTATGGAAAACTTTTTCATACCAGAAATGCTCTCAGAAGTTCAATACCAGCTATCTACTGGGGACCATTTAGAAAAGTAGACTGTTTCCTGGTTTGACAGGCCAGGCTGCTGCGGATTACGAAACAATAAATTGCGCCTACATCTGTTACGACATCTGGTCTTTAGTAGGTTGTTGTTGTTGTTGTTGTTGTAGTAGCATAAACACTCCCTCTACATATACGAGGAATGCTGCTGAAGTGACAGTCCTTGGCCAGATATAGTAGGTCATACATGTCGCTATGACAGAAAGATATGGAACATAATACTTATATACACTAGGTAGAAAAAGTCAGCGTGCAGTTTTTTCTCAACATTATTCACAATGTTTGTCCTGTTAAATCTTTTTCCCTAATTTTTTATCAAAATATAGTTATTGCTTAAAAAAAAATCATCTGAAAATTTTCAAACTTTTTTCATGATTCTCAAAAACTCAAAAAAAAAAATGCAAAAACTTTTATAAAGATTTCAAAATATGTTCTAAGAATTTTTGCAAACGTTTTTTAATTACAAGGTGGCTCAAAATATTCACCCTACCGGAAGATTTATAATTTTTACAACTGGTGTAGTCCATCAATCATATTTGACACTTGCGAACTAGACAGCTGCAGGATACAAACAGTAACAGTAAAGGTTTCCATCACTGAAAATAATTTTTTTATTTAGTAAACCCAAAATTTAGTAAAAACCCAATTGGATGATTAATTTTGCGCCACCCTGTATACATTTTTATAGGTCATGCAATTTCATTAAAATAAAGTGTACGTTTCAAGCCACGATGTTGACTATTTTCTTCCATACAAATGATTTCTGAACATACGCTTTATATGAAAGAAAGAAAAGGTTCTGACAACGGCTTAAGATAATGAGGACCCAGGAGTAATATCTGCAAAAAAACAAAAAAAAAATATATTGTTTAGTTTAATTAATTTACCTTTTTTGACGAATTCAAAAAAATGGCGACGAAATCACAATATCCTTAATCTGCGATCCATTTTTTGCTAACAAAATTTGGAATTATCTTTTGCTGACAAAATATGGACCGCAGACAACAAATATGGGTATTTGCTGCCTTGATACTAAGACATAATTATTTATTTAATAAAAAACTAAAATTGCGATTTCTCAAACTGCTCCGAAATATCAAAACAGTTAAAATAATTTCGAACGTGTTAGTGCAGACTAGCATTGAGTCCAGCATTTCTTGTTCTTCTCTTTAAAATTCTCATTATTTTTCATTTACGATAGATAATACCAGTTTTTTTCGGCAATGTTGCCATCGGAAATTTCTCTAATCCGCTTAAATTATGACAATTAAGTCTATTTTGCGGACCGCATTAGTTGCACTTAATTCCTGAGATAATTTCGTGTTAAACTACAAGAAAAAGAAGTGTCCTGGCACTTTGGCATCAGTTGTTGTAGCAGTGCGCTAGGCTCTGCTATTACGGTGTAGTCACCGTTCGTCATCGTCCAACTCATCTAATGGTAGGCCCAATAAACGTGCTGTTTCGGCAGTTAGGTTCAGGGGGTTAGGGGGGTGGGTTTGAAAGGGCACTACATAGCTATAGCGATATTACCTTGAGTGCATGCGCCTTGGCCTTTACTATTTCACGCATTTCCTGAGAATTTTCTGGAGAGCTCCGTACTAGTCTTAAAATATTAAACACAATTTTTGATATTTTTAACTAGTTATATTTCTCATTTATACTCTAACGCCACCCTTTAAACGATTGCCTTACCATAACATTCATATTTTCTTGCATGGCAATTATCAATCAAACCAAAAAGTTGCTTATTTCCTTTTTGACTTCACTGAACTTTGGCTGCACACGCAGCATTTTTCAATCAAATCAGCAAATATTTCTTTGATCTCAAGCGCCCAATAAAATATACACATAAGCACATATGCATAGGAATCTACTAGCATACATACATACATGCATGTATGCCTAGTCTACCCAATAAAACATAAAAAAAGAAATTATGAAACGCGCATCAATGCGACTTGTCGCCAACTTTCCGCCATTTGTCGCACCAATACCAAATCAGCATTGACATTTGCACTAGTGTTAGTTATTTCTGATAGTTCCATTTTTTAACCTCTCACATCACTGTGCTATTTTATTCAATGATTTATTTTAGTTGCCATGTTTTTTTGCCATTTTTTTCCATTTTAGTAAATTTTTTATTTTCATTTTTTTTTTTCATTCGTTTGCTTCCATTTTATGTCTGGCCGCTAGCTTTCCATTGGCTAGTTGGCGACATCGACATTATGCATAGCTCGTTGCCGTGGAACATATTCACTTCACTCATTTGATATGCGGGTATGTGGCACCGCTGTCTTTAGTACAGAACCGAGTCTACTAGTCAAATGTTTGCACTTACGAATATGTACTGTGATTAAAATCTATTCATAATATGCACATGTTTGTCTCTGAATATATATACGTATATACATACATACATATATATATTTATTCTGTTCTATTCTATCTGCCGTTTTTTATATGTAGCACATATATGTATGTATGTTTAGATTAAAAGACCGTCCGTTTGATATTTTTAGACATGATCACTATATTCTCCTTGAAGTATGTTTGTTAATCTCATGAAACTACGTGCACACATACACGTGCATAAGTACAAGATCAGAATCTGCTTTTTAGCTACAAAGTATTATATTAAATGGCATTTAAAATCTGGTATAATTTGCAGCATAACGCGCAATGTTTTGTGGAACTTTTTAAAAGGCATAAAATCGAGGCATAAATTCTTAGCATGAGAAAGGCGCATCAAAAAATTAAAGCGAACCCAAAGTAAAGTTTGTTTACAAAAATATGAAAAGTGAAAAAAAATGCATTTTAATATATATTTATTTATTTATTTAATCAGTCCACGAGCATTAGGGCGGGTCGATTTAAAAATCGCTCATTTCTCTGTGAAAATCATATTCTAGGGATAAGAAGTAGCGAATTTATATCTTTAGAATTCGTTTTAGAGGTGCTTCCTTCGGCAAAGTTTCTTATTTTGATTCCTAGAATATGATTTTCACAGAGCAATAGGCGATTTTTTTGCCTCCCCACAAAAGACACTAAAAGTTCGACCCAAATTGGGGGACATCAGAATTCGTTTTAGAGGTATGGTCCCTTCGGCAAAGTTTCTTATTTTGATCCCTAGAATATGATTTTCACAGAGCAATGGGCGATTTTTTTGCCTCCCCACAAATCGGCCCGGCCTAACGAGTATACACCATTAATATTATTATTCGTAGCTGTTGCGCCGGCTTTGCGCTCAGAATGCCAAACTGTGTTGACATTTGTGTTCAGTGAAGTTTGAAAATTTATCATGAACAGCTTAGCGTCAGCAAAACGCATCCAAATTTTGGAAATTTACTTTAAAAGAAATAAATAACTCTGTTCGCGAAGTTCATCCATTTTACGTGCGGCTTACACGCTGATCGCATCATCGGCGGTGATTGGCGAGCGCTTGTGAGCCATACTGACTAAATTTTCGTTTGGAAAAACTAATAAGCTAAACATCGACGACATTTAGTTCCAACAAGACGGCGCAACTTGCTTTACAGCGCGCTTAACGATCGTTTCATTGCAATATTCAAGCCACCATTGACGCCATACGGCCAGATTTATTGGAAAAAGTAGTCAAAAATTGGACTGATCGAATGGACCATGTAACTCGTAGCTACAGCGGATATATGCCGGATGTCATATTCAAAAAATAAATGCCATGAAGTTATCTAATAATAAAAATAATATATTATAAAAAAATATATATTAAAAAATATATACAAAAAATATATTAAACAAAAAATATATTAAACAAAAAATATTAAAAAAAAAAATTTTTAAAAATGTATTAGAAAAAATTATATTTTTGCAGTTTTCTAATAACAAAACTAATATAAGATAATATATATCAAAAATAATACTATTTACAAAAATATATTAAAAAAATGTATTAAAAAATAATATTTAAAAAACTATATTAAAAAATAATATTAAAAAAATATATTAAAAAATTATAATACAAAAATGCGTTCCCTTATTATTTCTGTTTTGTATTATCCTTTTAAGTTCTCAAGCAGTTAAAAGAATATCCGATGCAATGATAGATCTTCTTACTCAACTGCCTAAGCGCACCCCTTGGTGGCAAACATCGAACTAAACCTAGTGTTGTAAGGATGCTGGTCGGGCACAAAAGACATAAGGTCGACAACGTGCAAACCTCCAATAAATCTAAAGTTTGCTGGTCCACGTGTATGAAAAAAAATTGTTTAGTATAGCATCCAGATTTATTTTCCACTTCTACTTTTCGGTTTTGCAACTTTTACACGTAGCCTCCATTTTGCTTCCATTAAGAAACGACTACTACAAGTTCAGTATGGACTAGTCCTTTTGAGCTGGCTCTTCGCGAATTCCTAGTACAGTAATATTAATCATCTATGTATGTATGTGTGTATATGTATTTATGTGCACACATCCTCCTCCATCTAATAAACTTTCTGCAACGTTTGCTTCGCTTATTGTACATACATACATACATACAAACGTCACCTTACCGGTACAAATGCCGGTTAGTGTGTAATTCGATCGTGTGGCTTTTCGCACTCTCTGCTAACTTGGTCAATTACTTAGTCTTGCGCTTGGTACACACACACGTCTATAAATATGTACGCTAACATGTGCTCGGTTAAGAAATGTTTACGTTTTCATATACTCATACGCACTCTTTCATTTCTTCACAAATTTGTGGTCTGTAAGCGTTAAATAAATAAACTGTAGAAGAAAAAATTGAGTCAATATATACACACATACATACATATATGCATACATAGGTATGTATAAAGAAACCGCAAGCCTCTTCGTGGTTAAAGTCTTTCACTGTCAATGCGAACTCTCTCAGATGTCTGCGTAATTCAGGTTTTTGCAAAATACGCATTTTGGCATTGGAATATTTTGCTTACATTACTAAGATGTCTCGAACTCTCATTGCATCCTAAGACTGCTAGCAAAATACTTAGGAAAAAATTGTTAAGTCAGTTTATTAGCATTCAGCACTCATCGGTCCTTTCTCTTAAAAGTAACTCACGTGCTTAAGAGAGCATGCGGTGCATGCTCTTTTATCGCTCTCACAGCACACATGCACAAAAATCGCTTAGGTTCATCTCAGTCTCACCTCATACACTCAAGCAACAACAAGTTGCATGCTACTCCAAACAAAATGCAACCAGCTTCATGTTCATACTCCTCCCACAAGCCGGCTGCATGCAGCACCGTGCAACATCTGTTACTGACCCTGCTGATGCTGCTGTGGTGGCTCCTCTACCACTCCCCACCATACCATCTGTTTTTCTTGCATAGGCCATGCGAGCATTAAAAAGTGAATGAATTGAATTGTGGCTATGCCCTTTGCATATCGGAACTCGTTGTATATTTTTATCAGCAACGTTTGTTTTGTTGCACTTTGGCTGGCCATATGTACAAGTACAAGTAGCATGTGTGGCATACAAAGTGCAGTTGCAGAACTGATTTTGCTTCCCTTCCCCCAAACAAATATACACCAGCCATAAGAATTTTCTCTGTTTTTATAATCTCTTTTATTTTCCTCTTGGATCATCATCCTTGGATGATGGGCGACTGGGCGGCTGAGTGGCTGGGTCGTTTGGATGTGCAATGAACGCACTTTCAATAGACATTCGGAAATTTGTTGTTGATTCTCGCCGTAATACTGTTATTGTTTTAGTAGCCGCCACAGCGGTGGGCATTGTTTTGCGGGCAGTGTTGTTGTTGTTATCGCACATTTTGTGCTTATGTTGTTTTTGCTGTTGATTTTGATTGTAATATGCATGAGGGTATGTGTGTGTGTGTGTTATTGCTCTTGGCGGCACAATCACTTTGACGTTCTGCGTTATTTCACATGGGAAATGAATTCACATCTTAGTTCACTTCTGACAACAATTTGTGTTGTTGTTTTATTTTCTTTTTTCTCTTCTTTATTATTTTCCTCTTATTTGTTTTTATTTTTTTAGTTTCTTTTCTTGGACTTTTGCTTTTGCCGTTTATTTCGATACAATTCTGCTTCTCTCAGCTCTGGTCGTTTTTTGTTTATCTTACGGATCGGTTTGTAATTCCTTGGCATATTAATTTCTGTTTATCTTCACTTCTGCCTCTGCTGGTAGCTCTAATCACTTTTGCCGTTATGCAAACACGGAAATGAACTAAATTCGTAATAGCCAGACTAATTAAATGCTGTTGTATGAATATTTAATATAGTGCAGCCCCCCTTGGGCATACACTCGCCGTCAGGCAACTTTTGTTCGCCCATGAGAGGTGGCCGCTCAAGAGAGGGTAATTTGCTTCGATATCCAAGATTTGTTATAGGGAAAAATGTTCGTCTACATATTAGAGGCGTCCGTTTGGGATAAAATAAAAGTTGTCAATTCAAAAGCCGGCCGCCGTTGCCGAATGTTTTTTAGGTGATCACTTGATGCAGTTGCCTCGAGTAAGAAATCCATTCTGGGCATGAAACACCAAAGTACATAATTTTTTTTTGTTAATAGCGGTCGCACCTCGGTAGGCAATGGCAAGCCTCTGAGGGTATGTAAGCGCCAGTTATTCATGTTTTCATTATTTATTTATTCTTTTTTTAACCTTAATTATTCTTTTATAAAAGTAAAGCCCATTCTATAACAAATATTACATTAATCCAAGTTTCAAATTTGGTTACGCAGTTTTATAGCCCTTTAAATTCTAGTATAATAAAGAGTTCATACTTCTCGTTGATTTTTTATAATTTTTTCCCTTAACGGTGTTGCGCCATTTCTCCATATAACGAACGCGCGATTTTTTTTATACGAAGAAAACTCACAACAACGTAAAGGACAGAAATACTGCATACCCCCTTTTTTTAATACTGATTACAAAATTTGAAATTTTGATGAAAATCGGATGAATGTTTTTGGCATCAAATTTGAAACTTAAATTTACGAAGTGTTTGTTATAGAATGGGAATGGGAAATGGAATTTATGAAAAAAAATATATTTAAATATGGCGATTGTTTAAAAATTTTGCAATTTGGAACTTAGATGTATGAAGTTTTTGTTATAAAATTTTTTTCATAAAAAATTTTATTTTAATAAAAAAATGCTTTAATTAATTATTAAAAATTTTGCACCAAGTTTGAAACTTGGATTTATGTGGCTTTTATTATAGAACTTTCTATTTAAATTTTTTTTGTTTTTATAAAAAAACTTTTGTAAAAAAATATTTAAATTAAAAACTATTTTTAATTTTTTAAAAGTTTCAAATTTGGATTTATGTGGTTTTTGTTATAGAATGAGGTACATTTTTATAAAGACATATTGCCACCGACGAATCCTTAAACAATTTTGCTCAATGTTTGAAACCCGGATTTATGTGATTTCATGAAATGAAACATATTTTTATAAAGAAATGCATTTTTATATTTTTATAAAAAAAATTATAAAAAAATGTAAATAATTACATTTTTGAGTACAAAATATTTATTTATATTTTTATAAAAGAAAATTTTAATAATAAATATTTAGTATTCAAAAATATAATTATTTACATTTTTTTATAATTTTTTCTTTAATATAAATATATATATATTTTTATTATTATACACAGAATAAAATATATTTTTATAAAACAAAAACTAAATTTGTATAAAAATTATTTTAATTTGAAATATACAAAAAAATTTCGAAGAAGGTTTCAAACTTGGATTTATGTATGTGGTTTTTGGTATAGAATTGTTTTATAATTTTTTTTTTCTTGCACGAAACTTCAAAGTTGGATGTGCTTTCATTATGAAATTAAATATATTTACACAAAAAACCCAAGTGCTTGTATTTTATAAAAAAATATATTTTTATAGATAAATAGATAGAATAGATAAAATATTTATATTTCTAAATACTCAATATTTAATATTTATATTTCTATAAAAGGAAAATATATTTTTAAAAATCAGAAACTATTTTTTTTTTAATATTTAAATTTGACGTATATTTAAAAATTTCAAACAAAGTTTCACACTTGGTTTTATATGGCTTTAGTTATAGAATTAAATATTTTTATATACAACTTATTCAAATTTGACTATATGTATATAAAAATGTCTCATAACAAATTTAAAATGTGATTTTTGATATGGAATTTTTTAATTCTATTTTTTTTTCATTGTTTTTTTTCTCCTGCGCTAAGCTTCAAACTTGGATTTATGTATTTTTGTAATAAAATGTTTCATAATTTTTTATTTATTTTTATTTTCATTTTTTTTCTCTTGCGCAAAGCTTCCAACTTGGATTTTATATAGTTTTTTTTATAAAATTTTTCAAATTTTTTTTTAATTATTTTTATAAAAAATTTAAATTTACTTTAAAAAATATAATATATTTATAGTCATAATTTTTTTTATTTATCTTTATAAAAAAAATTTAAATTTGATTTAAAAAATATATTTATAGTCAAAACTTATCAACATTTGCTGATCTTATCATTATGTCACTCATTTTATATTCTGCTATTACGTCAACCTAAACTGAACTAATCATTGAACGAAATTAAATATTTGAAAAATCAGTCTTTCCGTTTCCTCATTTGCTGAATGGCTCATTTAAAAACCTAATATCAAATACCCGTGGATATCCTTTCAAATGCCTACATTTTCAATCCCACAAATGCGCAACTTGCCAAACCATTATCCACTCATTAATCGCAGCAGTAAAATATCTATTGCATTCAACAGCAGGGCCAGCTCATGCACCATTAATTAGTAATCAACAAATGAACGCATCGCATCACATCGAATTAACAAGTCATATAATACCGCACACGACTAAAATCAGCAAAGCCATGACGCGTTGCCAACTGGCGCTCTTAATTTACACGCACAAATTTTTTTGAGAGTATCAGCTTTTGCAATACAATCATATGTGTTTGTGTATGAGCATATGCATGTATGCATGTATGTGCATACTTAGCAACGAATTTGATCATTGTGTTTCGGCTTGCGACGATCCTCTGGAATGACATCATGCCATCGTGCCAAGTGCATTGTGGACCATTTCGGCTAATAACACATATATGTGTATGTATGTATACGCCGCCGCTGCCTCGAAATATAAACTAACTGATGATGATTGTTTGAAGGAAGACGAAAAGTGGCGGCGCAAAGAGAGATCAAATAGTTCAACGTTTCAGTTGCAGTGTTCGGGATGCAGAAATAACAATTTGACACTGATTTTGCGCGCCCACGCTGAAACCAAATACATACGCATATGTTCTTATACTCACACACATACATACATAAATACATGCACGACACACACGCCTATGCAGGTACAGACAAATGTACGAGTACGTACACTAACCAATAATTGCGCGAGCCTGCATGCATTCGCACAAGCAGATGAATATGGCTTTGCTTGCATGTATGGGTGTGCATAATTACAAATATGAGCACAGATATAATTTTACTGTACAAACAATCGTCTGGTGAAATGTGCCGCGTTTGCAATTTTTGCGTCTCTTAGTTGGACTTTTTGACTTCAAATAGTTTACTGCTGTGACCGGTTCCCGCTGGCCGCCTATCCGCCTTCGTCGTTTTTACTGCCGCTGCTCAATGCGTCAATGCACAACAGTATTGCATTTTTTACGGCCGAATCATAATTGTTTGGACATCTTTACGACAGATTGTTATTAATTGTCGGTGGCATAGTGTCAGGCCAGTGGCTGAATTACATATTGTAAGTGCAGCGCAACAACAATAGCAGCTGTGGAAATGCTTGTACAAAAGTACATAGTGCGAGTAGCCCGAAACGCCTCATAAGAAAACGTATCGCCTCAGCGCCTTTAAGTTTCTGATAAGCGCATCAGTTGTGAGGCATTTTATTGACTGTAATTTTTGTTTTCAATTTTTTTATTTTTTTATTTTAATTTTTTTTTTTTTTTATTTTTTGTTTTTAGTTCCTCGCACAAGTACATTGTTACCGCAGATAATGCGCACTGTGGCTCAAGATGCTCCATTTTTGTGTTTAATCAAAGGCACACACATTTTATTTATGAATGTTCAAATGCTTGTATGTATGCGTGAAAATGTTTCCCATGCATAAATTTCTATTCATTTATTTATGTTTTTTTTTCGTTCTGATTTTATTAACTTGTTTCATGCACAACATTTAATTTAACACAACGCTTTGCGTCAACATACACACTTACAAATTATACTGGCATACACACACACTCACACATTTCTACATACACAATTTGTTATATGCAATTACAAATGCATCTTATGTGATCATCAACACATTGCGCCAGAAATTTCATTGGCACGATTTATTCACTTGCATACTGCCGTATATGTGCATGTGTGTGTGGGTGCGATTGCCTGCGATGTTGAACTAGTTTTCTTATCGCTCATTCGAAATACGAAAGATGACAGCGTTCAGCAATTATGAATTCCTTATTCTTATGCAGTAACTGCATAGTAATAAAAATCGCATTCTAGCATAGAGCGGCCCTGACACAGGCGAGTATGAAGAAATGCATTAAATTATATTTGTTTACTATTTTCCTTCTGCCACACACTTTTTTATTTAATTGAAGTTCATCTGCTGTTTTGCTAATTGCGGAGGCATTTTTTGTTAAATGTATTTGGTACTAAATCATTTAGTGCAATTGAATATGTTGCGGGTTTATTTATAATTTTTGCATACTTGCCCACTTTTTTATGGTTATTGAAATAATAAACGTATGCACAGTAGTTGGAATTTATTTTCGCACTTTGTAGTGAGTGTAAAAATATTTATACATTTTTTTAAAGGAAAATAAGAAATTATGTCAATTAAAGCTGTACTGCAGATGAGCGCATGGATATTTTCCAAAAATAAAATGAAAGATGTGTCATCAACGGTTGATTCTTTCATTTCAATCTCATCTCAGTCTCATAACTCCGCAGAAATCAAGCCTGCGAAATACTGAAAACTAAGTAAATTCTAGAGGAGGCCGATAGCTCTGAGCATTTTCTTTGTGAGGGTCCTGCATTCACTGGAGCAAGGCTGTGAGTTTTGGGTTCCGATGAGAACGAGTAAAATTCGTTCCCTCAATCTGGAGGATATTTTTAGATTTACCAAAGAATCAGGAAGATTCTCACAGGTCTAGCACCCCTATGCCTATATTCTATCTTATCTTTTTCCTTTTTTCATTTCTCTCCTTTCCTCCTTGACGGTCTATCCTTCTACTTTCCAGAACTTTAAATAGCCTGAGTGTCTTAGGAGTTACCAAATCTCTACGACTTTTGAAATTTTCAAAAGTCGAGTAAATTCTAAGCTGTGTTGCCGAAATAGTGAGAAATTGGATCGAGATAATGCTGAAACCGTGAAATTTTATGCAGAGGGTAACTTTAATAGGCGTTGTTCCTAAGCAACGACAGGTGGGCATTCCCACTACTTAGGACTGGTAGCGGCAGGCTCACCACCTACCCTGTCAGAAATCAAAATAGATCAACGAAACCAACGCAAGACTGAGTCTTGGCGAGGTGCTATGCTCCCGAGAGGGCTGAACAAAAAAAAATGTAATATTCTTTTTTTTATTATTTGGTCTTAAATTTGAATTATTCTTAAATAAAATTTGAAAAATAAATCATTTTTTCATTAGATAGGCACTTAACATTTTTATTTAATTCAATATATTGACAATAGTTAAAAATATGTAATTTCCATAAACTAAATAGGACCAGAAAACATAATAATCAACAATTGATACCACACTAATATTCGGTTTTTCCATACGGTAACAAAATAATTATACAAAAAATTAAGATTAATTTTAATTTAAAAATTAAAAAATTAAAATTAAGAAAATTAATTTTTAGTACTAAATCCATTTTTTCTAATAACATGGGGTAAAAGTTTTGGCATGTTTTGGATTATTTTTTGCGTATAATTTTGCATGATTTTCGCCCATTCCGCCTATAACCTTTCTGTACCATATCGGCTTTATGCATAGACTCAATATCTTGGTACAGTTTAAAAGTAGGCGTAATGGCCATTTTTTCTGCTAACTGTTCCAAATTCTGCCTTAATATAATATATTCAATTATAATATACTATTTCCTTATTCATAATTGTTTCTATAAACCACTATACGTAAATCCGCATTTTTGTTAACTACATCCAATCCCTTCAAACGAGATTATTATAACATAAAACACCAATTGATAAAACACTTTTTTCTAAGGGTAGACAGTGGTAAAAAGCCGATTGTATTTGCGCCATGAAAAACTACCTCATAAAAAACCCATTTGCCGTTCGGAGGCTGCGTAAGACTTTAGGTCACTAAATTTGTGAAAAAACTTCAAGGCACACACCACAAAGAGGTGGTCAATTACCTTCTTTATTTACATTAACCTAACCTAACTTTTCATTAACTTCGTTTATAAAAACTGGTTATTTTAGCATTCTATTCTTAGTACTTTCACACGCCTCAACCGAATGTACGACACGACAAAGTAATCTATCACCTCAATCTATTTATTCTTGTATTCTATCATCCTTTTATTGCTGCTATTGATCGAACAAACTCATGCAGTTTTCAAGAACTCAACTTAGCCACAATAGCATGAAAATAGTTCTACATAAAGGTCTCGATGTATTCATTTGGGGCTTGGGTTTTAAAATAACTGGAGTAAGCAAAAAAAAACCTAACCTAACCTATGCAAAAAATAAGTAAAATACCGAATTTGAGACTCTAAAAACGCGCGCTTGGTCATAGAGAAATCTATACATCCTGAGTGATCACCGAAGAGCGCTTCAGAAGCTTACTAACCCATATTAGCACGTATCAGTTTGGATGTGAATGAGCGCTGATTTCAGCAAGACGCCGCTAAGTGCCACATGAGTCGTTCCGCAATCAATCATTTGCTCACTAAGTTCTATAGTATAAAAGCATAATCAGCCAGTTGGCTTTCACGGAGCTGGTGTTTGATACCGTTATGCCTTTTTTGAGGTACTGTCGAAGGCTGCTGAATTTTCTTCCTATGAAATAAAGTATACGCAATGGATACTACAAAAATCTATAATATTTGTCCTGGCGAAGAGTAGAACAAACTTTTTTTATAGCAGAATATATACTCTTTCATTTGATATATGTACATAGTAATTTCATATAGTGAGTATAAGTATTTTAAATAATTTTTTGAAAATTTTATTCTTTGAAACCCTAAAATCCTCTAAAACATCATTGGGAAGTATACCTATAGTCGATACAAAATATCCCATCTACCAACTCAGTCATTTATTCGCTAGCCGTGCAGCTGTGATTAAGGATTTCCTCTATGAGGACATTGTTGCTTCAAAAGAAACTGTTAATATTAATCCTTATTAGCATTGAATGCTCACGCCGTTTACGAGTTGAGGGTACTACAATTTTCAGGAAAATTTCTACGTCCTAATTCTTCTAAAGTGAAAATATTTTACCTAATCTGGTATTTAAATTCTGGCTATACGATTTCTTGCATGTAAAATAAGTGTCTATTATTTCTTATTCAAATTGTAGTCTATCGTTTTCGAGATCATCTAATTTGTTTTTACGCTATATATGCAATAAAAAATTTTTAATATCGACATCCATTAATAAATCAATATGATTGACAATTAATTAATTGAGACATTCGAAATTTATGTACTCATTTACTGATATTCTAAGCTGCTATAGAATCGACAACACTTACATTGTTTTGTAAAAAATGTTTGCTCTTATTTAACATTCAGATGCCTATAAAATAAATGAAAAATGTTTTTATGAATTAGCTGTCGTGTTGACTTTCATCCAGCAACATTCAGGCGCCGGCAGTGCACCAATTACCACAGATCGCTGATAACCCAAATTTGAGCTTGAGATTAGACTTAATTTCTAGAGAGGGCATAATGAGAGTTCACATAAGTGAATATATGTATATGTGAATATATTTATTTGTGCATGCATATTTACAGTATTGTGTATAACCTAAGCAACTTTTGACCTACAACTAAAAATTAGCTTCTATCCTGGTTTTTATCCAAAACTGCGCAATATTTGTCACAAGCTCGAAAAGAAAATTGTCGAACTTTCTTCAAAAACTTGGAAGAAAAGACGTTCGGTTGATGGTCAGTATTATTACAGGACACAACCCGTGGGGTCAGTATATGATCCCCATTGGAGTCATTGAGCACCTGATTCGCCTGTCTTAGAGGAAGCGGGCAGCAGTGAGCATTTTATCTGTGAATATCCTGCTTTTGCTAGAGAAAGGCTACGAGTTTTGGGTTCTGATGTTATGAGAATGAGTAAAATTCGTTCTCTCAAACTGGAGGACATTTTCGGATTGGCCAAGGATTCAGGAATACACTCACAGAACTAGATAGCACTGTCCTATATATTTTTTTTTTTTGTACCGATTTAATTGTAATATTCAATATCCGTTTCCCATTTAATAATCTAATATTCTTCTATTATACCCCAGGTATCATCTGGACGAAAGAAAGAAAACTCTTTATAATATCTTGTGCAAATTTCTGGGCCTAGTATTCGTATATCCCTATGTGATATGAAGAATAAAATACCTATTAGGATACACTATGACTGACTCGTGTAAATTTGTTAGAAAGTCAGAATACTTCATCTAATTAGGTTAGAGAGGAATAGGGCTTTCATTTATAAGAAGAGCAACAAAGACAGTAGTTACCTGGAATGCACTGAAACCAACTAGCCATTCTTCTATTATATTATTATACATATGTACGTCACTCGAAATTTTTATAAACGCAGCAATTTTGACTATTTACTTATTATTATTATATAAAAATATAATTAATTCTATAAAAAAGTTAAAATAATCAAACTTTCTAACTTTGCATAAGATTTTTAAAATTCAAAAAATTTTCATAAAATTTTTTTATTTCAATTATTTTGTTTTTTTGTAAAAATATAGTTCACTCTATAAACAAATTTAGAATAATCATTGCATAAGATTAAAAAAAATTTTTAATTTCAATTATTTTTTTTTTGTAAAAATAAAGTTCCTTCTATGAAAGTTTGAGTAATCAAAATTTTAGATTTCAAGTATTTTTTTTATAAAAATATAGTTCATTCTATAAAAAAGTTAAAATAATCAAAATTTCTAACTTAGCATAAAATTTTTAAAATTCGTAAAATTTTCATCAAAATTTTTTATTTTAATTATTTTCTTTTTATAAAAATATAGTTCATTCTATAAAAAATAGTTAAAATAATCAAAATTTCTAACTTTGCATAAGATTTATAAAAATTCGAAAAAATTTTAATTTCAACTGCTTCTTTATAAAAAATAGAGTTCATTCTATACGAAAAGTTAGAATAATCAAAATTTTAAAGTTTGCATAAGATTTATAAAATATTGAACAATTTTCATCAAAATTTTTAATTCCAATTATTTTTGTTTTATAAAAATATAGTTCATTCTATAAAAAAGTGAGAATAATCAAAATATCTAACTTTGCATAAGATTTATAATAATTCGAAAAATTGGCATTAAAATTTTTAGTTTCAATTATTTTTTTATTAAAAATTTAGTTCATTCTTTACAAAAGTTCGAATAATCAATTTTTTCATTTTTTTTATAAAAATATAGTTAATTCTATAAGAAAACTTTGAATAATCTAAATTTAAAAATTTGAATAAGATTTATAAAAATCCGACAAAATTTTATAAAAATGTTTAATTAGAATTTAAAAAAAGTAGGTATGCACTTTTATAGTGCACTAAATTTTAGTATAACCAAGTGCAATTTAGAAGTTGCTCAACATTTTTGTTAAATTTAGATCACCCTTTCCCTAACAATGTCTCGTAACCTTCAGGGAGACCTACAGTTTTATGTCTACTCTGAACAGCAGATGGTTTTTATGAAGTGCTTTTTCATGGCAGAAATACACTCGAAGGTTTGCCATTGTCTGCCGAGAAGCTCCCGCTATTAGAAAAAACTTTATCATTTGGTACTTATGCACGGGGATTCGTACGTGCGCACCTTTGAACCAACCCATTCATCTTACTTTGCTTTAGTATATTTTCATAGGGAAAAAATCAAATTGAATGTAAATAAATTTAATGTGGTATGCATTCATAGCCCACTTCAAGATATTATTGCTGCTATTTTTATTTAAATTGTTTTAAATTTTTTTTTACTAAGTTTGTTGTTATTATACTAAAATAAATACTCAGTAAATCTTTATAGTACTTTTGTTTATTCGAAAACATTCTTACTAAGCTTTTTTTACATAATTTCCTAAAAAGGGCCAGGAAAACAACATAACTGGGAAAAAATGTCACGACCGACATGTCCCGTGCGACAGTGATTAAAATTTACTTAAAGGCATATATGACTAATTTTTATTTTAATAGACCATTTTTAAAAGAAATCAATGCGCAACAAATTTTAACATTCGTCATTTTGAAATATTGCCTCATGTTCTCTGTTCTCTGAATTGTTGGCGACGAAAACCTCTTCTGTTTTTGTCTCGTGCGAATGCCTTGATTTTTTTGTTATTATCTTGAAAACAAAAAATTGCCACAAAATCCACTTTAGCACCAGTTTTAGGACTAATTAAGAGTTTCCAAAATAAAAAAAGGTTAAGAATTTGAATGTGTGATGGTTCCGAATGCCAATCACATTTGACTTCATGGAAATGCCACCTTCAGAAGAAAAAAAATATATCTAAAATCAAAGAAAAATATGAGCGGCTTAAAACTTTCACTTTATGGTACTAAAATTGTACAAAATCTCGTAAAAATTTACACATATGTTTCAGTAGTAAGTAGCAAGTAAAAAGTAAAAAATTTAATTATTTAAGCTTTGCACAACACTGTACATGCACGTACATCTCTCTATAAAAAGTATTAGAAACGGCGACTTGTTGATTTAAAAAACGTGCACACACACACACGAACTGTCTACAAGAAATCAATGAAGTGCGGTGACAGTGATTTATTAAAATATTCAATTTATGAAAATAAGTTAATGGAATATTTAGTGCTCACAAAGCTAACACACTTACACACACACTACGAGAGTAGGTTGGCTCAAAACATCGTGCAATGACTGAACTCGTGATCTCACATCCTTGTTCAAGCCGACCTGAAAGTCTGATGGCTTTAGAGTTACAGAAATTTCAATGCGATTGAGAGAGTTAGAAATTTATTTTTGTTTGTATTATTTTTATTTTATACTTACTCGACGCCTCCATTTATATTGCAGATTACGGCTACAGCGAGAGATTTACACACATGCAGCGTTCATGAAGGCATTTTGTGCATCTGAATATTCGCTTCGTTTATTTAATTGCATGAAATACTGCAGAAACACTACAATTTGACTTCCGCATTCAATGCGTTCATAAATTCCAAGCATGGAAAAATAAATAAGCGTACTTCTAGCACTCCGGTTTGTCCGTCAGATGTAAAGATGATTTTGGGAAATAAAGTTACTTTTAAGAATTTCTTTTTTGTTATTTTTTAGTACGCAAATATTTGCATCATAAACTGATCATTTGCAAAAATTGAAATGATTGAAGGCATTCTAGGGTATTGAAGGAGTGTTGGCGTTTAATTGTTTATGTAAAAATTATTTCATAGTTATCCTATCGAGCAAGAAAAATACAACCTACAATTATGGGCAAAGAAATTAGACACATTTCCTTGGTTGTTTTTTTTTTGCTTTTTGTTTATACAGTCTGTGCCAGAAAAAACAAACCGCAATTATTCAAGAAGTATAAAAGATATATATCTAAAATTTTTTTACATGAAAGTATGTACAAAACTACGAGTCTCAATCACTCAACAAACCGTGTTGTCTTCATCGTTGTTGAGTATAGCCTGGCATCTTCTTCATGCTTTGAACCAGCTTTTCTGCGTAGCTCGTCGACAAACAGGACCAGATTTTGCGAACTTGACGCACGAGTTGCTTTAAACCATGGACTGGCCTTCCGGCATGATGCGTTTTCATGGTTACCGACACATTTTCAATGGGGTTTGCGTCTGGGGACTGGGAAGGCCAGTCCAATACTGTGACGCTATTTTCTTGTTTTGTTTTTTCTCAATGTGTTTTTCTGAGAGCAGTGGTTTTCATGATGTAGGACGGTAGAATATGTTCGCCTCCTTCAGTCGACGTTCAATGGTGTTGATACTCCCATCTATTCTCTATTTAGCAAGAACTGATCGTGCTTGGAGTAGTCACAAAGAAGGGTCCCGTTTTAAGGGTCACTTTTTGTCGTCACTCGCTTCAAGCCGCGCTCGGAAAAGTCATCAACTTTTTGATTTTTTAATTACTTTTGCAGCAGCGGCGTAAAGTAATTTCGGCCTTTTCGAATGCGTGCATAAAAATACCGCCTCAAAACGCTTCGCGTACTTCTCACTCATTTTCGTTTGGCTGCGTTTACGGGAAAGTTTCGAACGACGCTAACCTGAATTAGCACTGCGTCGTAGCCCTTAAGTGGGACTATTACGCAGCAAAAAGCAGAACGAAATATATCTTGAAGTTACATGAAAAAAACTTGTTTTTTCTTCTAGCACAGACTGAATATTTACCCGTACCGTTAACGCTTTTGAATTCCCATACCAAAAAGGCAGTTTTACGTGAATTTATTATAAAATCTTTACAGATCGATATTATTTAATCGCGTCTCCCAATTGGCCTTTTCTTAGGCTCTTTTGAAAAAATATTTTTAAAAATTAATTTTATTAAAAAAAAACATTTTCATTTCTGCAAACATTTCCTTTATATGCAAGACAATTTCTCACCATCGGAGGCTGCACAGCCGAATGGGTTGGTGCGTGACTACCATTCCGAAGTGCGTAGGTTCGAATCTCTGTCCATGAAACACCAAAATTATAAATAAAAAATTTTTCTAATAGCAGTCGCTTCTAGGCAGATAATGGCCAACCTCTGAGTAAATCTGCCTTGAAAAAGCTTCTCATAAAATTCAGAGGCGGCATTAAGCTATAGTCACTTCAGTTTGTGAAAAAAAACATCAAGACAGAGGAGCTGATCGGCCAAGTAAAGAATGAAGCTGTGTAGATATATTCTCAACGTGGTATTAAAAAAAATTGTCAAACATTAAAATTGAATGGACTATAAAGTACATACTCAGAAATTTTCTAAATATTCCAATAAATAAGTTGGAAATTGTTAGAAATTTGTTAAATTTATGGGAATTTTGTATAAAATTTAGAACTTCGATTTATAAGGATTTTCTTATACAATGAACTCTATTTTTATAAAAAATCAACGAAATAAATGTAGCATGAAAAATTTAGGGAATATTGTTAAAAATAAAGTGACTTGATTATGTGAGCACAAGTGTATATGCATGTAGTTGTATACTCAAGCTAAAGTAGGTCAATGATTTCAATAATAAAATATGAACTGTGTTACACAAAAATGTCTGAAAAAATATGGTGATAACAAAATTCTGGGAACTCAATATGCGAACGTTTCTACTTGCAGAACAATGGCAATTACTAAGTTACTCATACGCACTGGCGCACGATATGTTATATAATGAAAATTGTATTATAAAAAGAACTCGTTTTTTAATTTTTAGGAAGTATTTATTTTACGTAAATTGTATGTTAAAAGAATTTTGATATCTGAGAGTAAAAATGTGAAATTGCGCATAAATATTCAAAATGCCACGGCGTTTGTCGTACCCAGAAACGCAGAACATTTGTTTATTTGGTTTTCGACCGTCAAATTGTAATTATTATTGTTATTGAGTTAAGCTCAATGCCAGAGTTCAAATAAAATACGTAATTTTATACTGCTTTGTTTATTTTGTCAGTCGATATTGTTGATAATACAAACGTAGCACCATAAGTAATAATTATAAATAAATCTATAAGTACACCGGCCTGCTCAGCACAGCCTCAACTTGTTTGTCTAACTAAATTATAAATAAAAATTCAATTAATTTTATCATCAATACAAAACTATTATTTATTCAGGTAAGCACTAAAACAAAGCTCTACGTAGAGTTAGTTAAAAAAACAAATAATTTTCATTAAGTTATCAAAAACTTATTTTTTTTTCGCCATCCCCCGGTACTTCAGGTACCGTTAGCATTTGCTAATATTCTTTGTGCTCCTTGAAATATTTGTACATAGGTTGCCAGCCAATATTCACTTCAATCAATTCTAAAGGTCTACCTCGGAAAAATAATACAATATAAGTTTTAGTTAAAGGAAAAAAGTTGCATGAGTCCAGATTTGGTGAAGAGTTACTGATCTGACTGACTGATCGCTGATACTCATGACGCCTTTTTTTACTTTTAATTGCAAATATAATTTTCTGAGTTTTTTTAATTTAAGTTTTAAATATGAAAAAAAAAATTATTTATATTTAAATACAATAACTTACATTTTTTTTATTAATTAAATATGATATATAAAACAAATTTATTTAAATTTAAATAATTTACATTTTTTTATTTTGTTTTAATTTTAAATTAAAATTTAGTATATTTTTTATTTCATAATTTCTCTTTTATTTAAATTGGAAATATAAAAAGAAATTTTTTTATTTAAATATATTATAAATATTTTGGATTTGTGTATTTTGTTTTAAAATTAAATTAAAATTTTGTTTATTTTAATTAATTTTCTTAAATTTAAATAAACTGTTGCTTTTTCTTTTTAAATAATTTACATTTTTTACTAAAATTTTGTTTATTTTAATAATTATTTTTTTATATAAATTTGAAATATAAAACAAATTTATTTAAATTTAAATAATTTAAATTTTTTTATTTTGTTTTAATTTTAAATAAAAAATCAGTTAATTTTTTTTCATTTAAAGTTAAATAAGGTATAGTTTTTTTTATTAAAATTTTGTTTATTTCTTAATTTCCTTTTTATTTAAATTGGAAATATAAAAAGGATTTTTTTATTTAAATATAAATAATTTAAATTTGTGTATTTTGTTTTAATTTTAAACTAAAATTATCTTTATTTCAATTAATTTTCTTAAATTTAAATTTAAACCAATTCATGGTTTTCTTTTTTAATTTTTAATTTTAAGTATGAATTTTTGTGTTTTATTAATTTAAATTTTAAATACAAAACATATTTTATTTGTTTTTAGTTTAAGTTTAAATATATATATATGTATATATATAATTGGCGCGTACACCCTTTTTGGGTGTTTGACCGAGCTCCTCCTCCTATTTGTGGTGTACGTCTTGTTGTTTATCCACAAATGGAGGGACCTACAGTTTCAAACCGACTCCGAACGGCAGATATTTTTATGAGGAGCTTTTTCATGGCAGAAATACACTCGGAGTTGTGCCATTGCCTGCCGAGGGGCGACCGCTATTAAAAAAAATTTTTTTTTGTTTTTTCTTAATTTTGGTGTTTCACCGAGATTCGAACCGACGTTCTCTCTGTGAATTGCGAATGGTAGTCACGCACCAACTCATTCGACTACGGCCGCCAGTTTAAATAAGCTTAACTTTTTATTTTATTTTATTTATGAACTAAAATTTTGTTTATTTTAATAAATTTTTTTTTTAATTTTTATTCAAATTTGTATTTGTATCTTTTTATTTAAATTTTAAATTAAATAAATAATCGCCGGATATGAATAAATTGTTTTCTGCGAGTGCTTTTAGTACAGACTAGTTTTTATGTCGTCGTACGTCAAATATGCACTCGTGAACTAGACAGCAGCAGTATGCAAACAAACAATCAATAGAGCGCGCAGAGGTCAAAATAAAGATTTCCATCACTGAAAATCATTTTTTTCTTTAGTTAAAAAATTATTCTTGACCAAATTGGATGATTAATTTTGCGCCATCTGTTGCAATAGTTAAAGGAAAGTTAATAATATGTAGAAATGTATATTTTTTGGGCAAAACACATAACATTAGCATCATAATAATTAATTAAAAATAATTAATTTTCGAATTTTCATTTTAAAATTATTTTAGATTTCCTATATTTTTCCCGCACATACAAGTTTATGTATATTAGCTTGATTTACTACCATTGATGAGCTCTGTGGCATTATGCTTTTTTACAAAGGGTTTATCTGTAGACAGGCTAAAGAAATGATGTCGCTGGTAGCAAAGCAGGAAATACTGCGTGCTGACATAGTACAACCAAACATAAGTATATATTATGTACATTCGTATAATTCACAAACACAAATGCTGCCTTTGTCAGTTGGTTAATGGTATAGAACGCCGCTCGATCAACGCCAAATGCACCAGCGACTGCGTGGTGGTAAACTAACTACTGGATTTTTCATGAAATATATATTAATATTTTTTATATATTTGTATGTGCAAGCCTCCACATGGCTTATAAGCAATTTGGCATACGTTTCACTACCATGTTAGTTTGTATATATGCATGCATATGTATGTCTGCGGCTTTGTGCAGCGCACCCCAAAGGATTAATGTAGTAGGTACATGCTCTTGTGTTGCTTGAGTGCTGCTAATGATAGCGAAGAGATGAAATAAAATAAAAACAAAACTCACCAAACCACACAACAGCTCAACTACAGCCCAATATGAAGATAAATTGGCTGCTGCTTTCTGCTGTAAGTCAAGCAAAACCTTTTGCAATAAATGATAAAAGTAAAGGCAGCGGCGGTCTGGCAAATGACCCATTTAAAAAAAATGTTCGCGGGAAAATTCGCGCTCATTTCTTTTTATTGCTGTTCTCGCTATGTGCATGTATTAACACTCATATTTCTTTTGCTTCTTTACACATTTTTTCATTTTAATATTACATTTGCTTTGTGTTCCTGATATATCGGAGCATTTTTGTTTTTTCGCTTTTTATTGGACTTCAGCACTTTTTGGCTTGGATTTTTTGCTATAAACTAGCCTATACAAGCGTTTGTAAGTACGAAAACAAAAAATATTACATACATATGCATTTAAGAATTTATTGTATAACCGTCAATACACCAAAATTTGTAATTTTTCGACTTCATCGCTGAGAATATTTCAGAAGTGCAGTGGCGTTATGCAAAACTTGCTTTTATTGCAAATATTTCATTTATTATTTTTGTTGTGAAAGCATTTTAATTGCATATAAATTTTATAATACGAAGAACAATAAACAATAAATGAAAATATATAATTCAAAAATTCAAACTAATTCGAATTTCACGTCTTGTATTTCGTTTATGTATGCTTTATAGGATGTGGGGCATTCCTCGTCAAAATAAACGAGACTCACATTTCCATTGAGGTTTAGGGGCTGGTGGGAGAGTAATTGTGGTTAATAATATGGCAGGTGTTGTTGGCTTGCGCTTTTCTTATCAATTATGTTTTTTTATTACAGTTGTTTTGTGGCGAATATTAGGCAGACTTGGTGTTTTATAAAACCTCGAAATGACAGCAGCCGAGACATAATATATATATATAGGTATATATATATAATTGGCGCGTACATCCTTTTTGGGTGTCTGGCCAAGCTTCTCCTCGCCTTGATGTTGTTCCCCAAATGGAGGGACCTACAGTTTCAAGCCGACTCCGAACGGCAGATATTTTTTATGAGGAGCTTTTTCATGGCAGAAATACACTCGGAGGTTTGCCATTGCCTGCCGAGGGGCGACCGCTATTAGAAAAATGTTTTTCTTAATTTTGGTGTTTTCATCGAGATTCGAACCGACATTCTCTCTGTGAATTCCGAATGGTAGTCGCGCACCAACCCATTCGGCTACCGGCAGCAGAGACATAATATCGCATAGAAATTATCGATAATATCGATAATATTTAACCCAAAAAAACTTTTTCTAGTATTACCGTCTCATTTGGACGCAGAGGCGTACGTGGAGGACGTAGCGACAAAACTGCTGTTACTGCTCTCGAAACTTTGTAAAAATTACAGTTGTAGTTATCTTACTTTTTTTGATGCGAATTCATTGATAATATAATTGATATCAGTTTTTTCAGTTTCATTCCTTTCTATACTTAATAACGCCAAATCGCACAACCTTTCTTCACCCTTTGTAGATCTTAAGTAAGGCAGTATAAGTTTTAACTTGCTGAAGGATCTCTCGCAGCTAACAATGGAAACTGCTAACGTCAGTAGAATTTCAGTTGCGATCCTAAGATTCGTGAACACGCTTTCATCTCCGAACTGCACAATGAATTCGAGGAGTGTTTTTTGGGCTTGAAATGGTGTTTTTTGGCTCGTGAGCAACATCCTGCAGTCAAGAATTTATTCGTAAAGTTCATTTCCATCAATATCACTCACGTAGAATTGACCTAACTCGATGAACTTTTTTTTGAGATCATATTCTTTTTCCTGATAAATAAAAAAAGAGGATGAAAAACATGGTTATAAAAATTATGTTTACACCAGAAATGCCGTGACGTAGCAAGTTAGTAGCATGCAAAGACGTAAAATGTCCACAAGGGGGGCGGTCCTTCGTTTACCCCCTCGGTGGTAAGCGCTCGCGCCCCTCCACGCTGTTCGAAGTTTTTCGACTTTAAACAGCATATAGGGGCGCGGAATACAATAAAACTAGTGCTGTCTCTGAGCGAGGTTGGGACTTTTAGCCCATACAGTAGCAAGAACTGTACAAAAAGGCGGGAGAAAAAACTTATACTGAGTAGCAGTCGAGATATTAGAGTTCATGATTTTGATTCTTTTGCAACTGTTTTTTCTTTGAATTTTAACTCAAATAATTACCCTTTTAAGAAAATAAAAACTAATGTTAGCTGTAGAATTTTTTGGTACTTTCCGCTACAACATTTTTTTTTATATTCGAAGAATTTAAAAAAATAAATAATGCTTATGACCTGATGTGCAGGCTATCCATACTAGCACTAGAATCTGTGATAATTTGTGATCAACCAAATCTAAGCTGGCCTAAGCTTTTTCGACACAGCAAGGCTTAGCGAGCTCTACGCCTTGCATACCAAATGGCAACAGCTAATAAATAAAGAAAAACGTCCCTATCGTCTTTCATTAGATCGAACCCACGATGCTCGTTGGTATAGCCAACGATTTGATTTATTAAAAAAAAATCTCTTTTTTGGGCACTATTCCGCCTTGGCTTAAATTCGTATTTTAATACGAAGCAGCAAAGCTGCAAACCTATGCATTTGAGCGAGGTAGAATTCCTTCCTTAAAGGCGTTAGACTACTTAAATTACAAACACCAAGGTTAATGGCCAGTCTTTGCACAAGGCTACATACATTTCCTAGGTAGCAGGTATAGCCGTCGTTCACGTGCATACGAGGGTCGTTTGAATGTCCGTGCAAAAACGAAGAGTACTTCATTTTTAGGTAAACCTTTTTTTATTTTTCGCTATGGTCGACTTTTAGGCTTATACACTTCGTCCAACGCTGTTCTAGTTTGTTGTTTCATTCCAAATAATAGGATTTATTCAATGCTGAAAGATAGCCATTCTTTTCTGCAAATAGCTCCACGTTTCAATAAAATCTTTTTCTCACCAGCCGTTACTTCAAATTGGGGAGCAAATAATAGTCCACGGGATCCGCGGCAGCCAAGTCTGGAAAATAGAAGGGATGTGATACGAGTGAAACCATATTTCCATTAACTTTGCGACCACAACAGCTGAGGCGTAAGCTGGTGTGATGTCGTGATGGAAAAGGAAAATCACTCGACTTCAATCGCGACTTCCTCCGATCTGGTTGAAACTTGGTGTATGTTTTTCCAAGAGATGCTACTAACTAAAAATAACCGAACTTTTCAAACGACCCTCGTATGAATGCTTAACAGGAGTGCAATTACATCAGCTGAAATTTGTTTCAAAAAAGGTAATGAAATGTTAGTAGTTGTTTGAGTAAAAGCTTAGGTGTTAAGCGAAAAGTGGAGTACTGGAGTCAAATTTGTTAAACGTGCAATAACTGCATAAGATCTGTATATGCTCGTAAGTATGTATGTACCTATATATAAATAATACGAGATTTGCCTTTTATATTTTGCGCCCAATAATGAAAGCACAATAAAATAATAACGAAAATGGCTTAATTTTTTTCAAAATATTCTCCTTGGAAGTCAATACATTTCTGCATTCGCTTGAGTAATTACAGAAGTGAGAAACCAATCCATTGCTTCCTTAACTGCGGCTATCTCCGCTGGGAAAGTACTACAGTAGTACAGAAGCCTAAATTTGAGCTTGATGCGAAGCTTCTCGCTGAATACTCCCCTACCAACGTTTCCCTCCAAATTCGAACACTCCGTAAACATGTTTGCCATAAAAGTTTTAGCAAACCTTTATGAATATAAAGAAGTGTAGAAACCTGGAGTGCCCTGGAGGAATGGACGTTCAAATACTCATAATTTCGGCTAGAAACTTTGATAAAATATTTATTTAAAAATAGAAGAAAATGCAAAACAAAAAAGTTGAATTACCTTACCCCGCCTTTCATTGCATTTTAAAGTACATATTCTCAATATCAAACAACATGATAACTGCATACTCATACATACACATAGTCACTCATAACAACTGTCGCAAATACCACTCTCCTCTCGCTCTACTCACTATGAGCTACTCATTTCCTTCTCCATTCATATTGTTATTTTTTTTTTTGTTATCTATTTCTCGCCTGGTATTAGCAGTGAGTGAGCTAATACGAGTTGTTGTCACACCGTGCCTACATACGTCGTGTGATCTCGTAAATATGGTGTGGGTGTGTATCGCCAATTGCAAGAGTAAAGTGTAAAACGCAAAATGCTCGTTCGTTAGCGATTTCGATCAAAAAGCAGCTGCTCGCAATCAGCCGCTGTGATGCATCAAAGTGATATGTTTTCCCGGCATTTCGCTATGTGCAAGTATGCATCAAGTGTGGTCGTGGATTTGAGTTTATGCATGCACTTACATATTTATGTATGAATGAGTGTGCCAGAGTATGCTTTGCTGCTTTTAGCACTTATCATCGTGATAAAAATTGCATTTAAGTAGACACAAACATTTTGACCTTAAACTACTGAAACAAATGACATCAAATGCTGAGAATGTATTTGCATTTATGCGCGAAAACTTGTATATGTGTGTACATATACATATAAACGGAGGCTCGTTGGCTGGTGCTATCCAGCCAGTGAATCCATGCAGCATCAATTACATATGTAATATATATACGTACAAAAAAGTTATTGTAGATATCGTTGCATATCTGAAATTGCTCTCAAATGTGCCACTGACACAGTTCGAGGTAATGGCGATCGCGTCGTGTCAAGCTGAAGCGTATTTGACTTTTTTATGAAAAACATTTTGCAGATTGTAATATGAATATGTTGCACAGTTGTCATATCATTTTTATTTTATTTTTCTGTAACTTTTTCCTGTCTGTCCAAATGAAAACGAATTGCATATGTCAAGTGCACTATAATCCCACAAATGAGAAATGCAAAATTTTTGCATACAAGTAGAAAATATGCAAAGTGCAATACGGATTACAGGCATACCCAGTGAAAAAAATGTGAGTATTTCAAAGGACTATTTATATAAAATGTTGCACACTTCCCATAGCACTCATAGCATTGCTACAGTTGCCCGCAGCGTTGAAGTTTCGTATGATACGAATTAATCGTAATGGTCTAGTTGCGACTAGTAGCAAATTGGTTACAAATTGTCTGCTTTAAACAGACTGTGAATATCATTTGTTAAGGCTTAATTATTTCCTTTTTTATTTTGAAATTGACGATGCAGTTGCAGGAACTAGTTGCAAAATGGTCACATAGCGTCGTGCTACAGTAAAAAGTTGAAATGCTTTGCTAGTGTACTTAGTTGCGTAATATAATTATTAATAAATACATAAAATTATTTATTTTTTAGTTTTTGTTTTTGGCATTAAAGTTCTATCTGGGACTACATAGTTACAACGAATTACGATGGACGTCGAATAAATTCATGCGTGTGCTTGCATAGGCGCGATTAATCAGGCTTCGAAGTTCGCTCTGAACACGAAACATCAGTTATACAAACGAAAAGTTTTTTTTGTGTAGTGTGCCAGCTCTCGGTACGCAAACCTCTACGAGTGCATTTTAGCCATGTTAAATCTTCTCATAAAACATCATCCGCTATTCGAAGATAACATAAAACTGGAAGACTCTCCATTTTCAGCACATAATCAAGTCGCTTAGCACAAATTAGAGTAGAAACTCGCGCAAACATCTAAATAAAAGGATTTACGTGCCAATTATATATGTATATACGCGTATGTATGTATTTTTATGTAAAATAACAAATCATTTCTTTTCAACGCTATCTCTTGTTAAAAATTGCAAGAGTAACATGCCTGAAACTATGTTAACAGAAATTGTACTTAAAATAAAATGAGCAGTGTTCATAATGTTAATAACGTTAATTACAAGAATGAAAGTAGTAGTAATGAGAGTGATGATGTGCTGTTATTGTATTGCAATAGAATAGTTCAATTTAGAGAAATTCATTAATAGAGTAATAAAATAGTAAAAGAGCAAAGCAGAAAATAAGGAGGTGAGATGTGAGATGTGAGAGTGTAAGTAGTAGAAGTAAACGGATATATGGGGGAAGCGTGGGTGTTGTTGGTAGTGGGAGTGGAGTATGTCACTACACATTTATATATATGTATGCACGACAGCGCTTACTCCTATATAGCGAAATTAATTTCTTTGAGTTTTTTCCTGTTCTGTTTGAGTTATTTTGTTTTTAATTGATGATATATCTCGAAATAGTTGCAACTGGTCACATATCGTCACGCTGAAGTAGATAATTAATGAATTATGAGGTCACTCTTGACTTAAGTCTATTTTCTCAAATAACTGCCTAGAATAGGGATTGTCAATTATGAAGTTAATACAATAAAAATTTTTACGCGCATTTTTTTCAACTGGGCAACTAAGCTGGCACAGTGGATGATCACCATATAATAAAATAAGTTCACTTTACTGTATGGTAAATGCACATAGTGCATCCATATATACATACATACTTACATATATTTATGATTGAGACAGCAAAATTCGTGCGACACACGCCGGCAGTGATTTATTTCTGTCCTCGATTTGTGTGTTACGATGCACACACATACATACCTGCGAGTATGTTTGTATACCTGAATGTACATATATGTGTTGAATGTTGCAGCACATGGGCCAGTTTGTTGGATTCTATTACGTCCATGACCATAAAATTTCCTCATACTTTTATTTAATTTTTTTTTGTCCATTTTGCGCGCAATTTAGGTGTCAAGTTCAATGGTATTGTAATGTCAGCAAAAAAGGTTGCTGCCAGACGGCTGGAGTGCGAAATAGCTATAGCTATGTTCACACCTGTCCATTGTACTAAAAGTGCATATGCAATATTTATATGTGCAATATGTACATACATGCATATTGCTGGAAATATTAATATGTAGTGATTGTTATGGGAGCGAATATCTGTATGCGCCCATATGTAAGTAGTAACATAAGAATGCATAAGAAACTCAAATCGCAAAGCAGTTGGTGTGAATATTTTTGGGGCAATAAATAGGCTCGGTTTATGAGCTGATGTTTTAATAGATTTATTATCATAATACATGCACATATAATAAATAATCTTACAAATTTGTTTGGAAAAATTTATCTTTTTTGCATTTAATGTAGAAATAAATAAAATGTAAACTAAATTTAAAAAATTGTAAGTAAAAAATAAGAAAATGGGAAGAAATTTTGAAAATTTGCAACGTTTAACATTATTTTTAATAAAGTTTTTAAATAACCTCGCAAATTGGGCTATTTTAAAATAAAGGATTGGCTAACCAATGACCATATATAAAAATTTTGGCATGCAATTCTTACTTAAATAAAATAAAAATACAAATCTGCACAGATTCAGTATTCTGCGTGAGATAAAATTCAGAAAATTGATTACACCGCGTAAGAAAAATAAATTTTTTTGTGAATGAGGAAAAATCTCATATACACGTGAGACTGTAGATTTTATATACCGCAAAATTAATCATCCTATCGGAAGATTTATAATTTCTGCAAATGGCGTCGTAGGTCAATCATATTTGTCACGTGCGACTAGACAGCTGGAGTGTGCAAATAGGCAAGCAATGGAGTGTGTAAAGGTCAATATAAATATTTGCATCACTCAAAAAAAAATTTTATTTAGCAGAAACGAAACTGGATGATTAATTTTGCGCCACTTTGTAGTAATACTGCATATTAGGTTTTTCATTTTCTCATCAATTTAATTTTTAAAGGACTTTAAATACTTATTCTCTTTATATGATGTTGCTATGGATATGAAGCGAAAAACGATATATGCAGCTATTAAATATATATTTTTTTTCAATTTCGCCAGTACTATTAGTACAGATTTTTATAGAATCCATTGGGTATATTTTATTACATAGAAATATATATATATATGCTCCTGTAACTCCTATTTGGAGCATAAGGCGTCAACCACTCCTCTTCGCCAACGGACACGGTTTTGTGCTAGGGATCTTAGTTCGTTCCACGCTCCTGTTGAGTGCGGTCAGCTGGCACATGGCCTGCCAATTTCTGTACCAGTTTGTTGAAATGGAGCACTTGTTTAGCGATATTGTCATCATTTTTTAGCTTATGGCCAATCCATTGCTATTTCCTTTTTTTTATTTTTGGTGCAACAACGACCGGTTATTGTCCGGGGCCAGAAAATTCGCAAAATCCGCGATTTATGAACTTTTGCAAACGCTTCGTGATGTTCGCAGTTAATTTCCAACATAATAATAGGACAGATTTGAAGTTCGAGTTGAAGATGCGCAGTTTGATGTGAAGGCTGATGCTGCTGGTTTAGCTTTGCTAATTCTATATTCGACATCCACCTCAGAACCTCCACCGGTGGTGATCACGCACCCAACGCAGAATTTTTCAGCGGTTTCGAACTGTTGCGCCCCCACTATCAGGGGCTCCGATATGGTGTCATTGAGATCCAGTGCATTCGTTTTTCCGACGTTGACTTTGAGGCCGGTTGCTTTTCAACTTCTCCTGCAAGGCTGTGTCAGCAATTTGACATGTATAGAAAGAAAGTTCAATTATTTTTTCTTAAGTTTTTAGAAGAAAAAGAAGAACGAAGTTAATGTCTACTATTGTATATATATATATATATTTGATACGTTTAAACTCAGTTATCTTAAAATGGGCTTAAGATCTTAAGAGTAGTCCAAAATAAAAAAAAAAATTAATTGCATAAACATACGGACGTTTAATCATATACATATTCATGTTGATATATATATATGAAAATAATCCAAGTAAAAGACTAAGCATTTAGCACACAGCACTCGCACCTATAATGACCAAGTGCTGCCACGTCGTATGAGTAACATTTCTGCTTACGCTTATGAGCCAATCAAACTGTAGTAAATTATCTAGTGAAAAAAAGAAAAAATATGTGAAATAGATGCTGCAAAGATTTTAAGCATGCAATTGTATTATTTTCATTGTAAACCAAAATTATAAATTTCAGAATGTAAAAAATTTAATTCCATGCACGCAACATCTACTTCACAGCAATGCATATTAATGATTCTCCGCTGATGATGCAAACCAGCTAAATATAGTCGTGGTAGGTGTAGCAATTGTTCGTACATCTACACTGGCCGCTAGTTAGTCGGCACATATGAATGTATTATGCATGTGCCTGGCTAAAGTGTAATAATTTTTTATTGAACAATCAACGCAATCGTAAGTGCACTGGGCAATGTAATGTGCGGCCAATGTACAAATCTAACGGCATATGTATGTATATATGTATGTAGGTGAAGAAATGCAGTTGAGCACATAAGCATATGCATGCATTCATACATAGGAACACGCTACATAAGTAAGTGAGGTGCAAGTGCATATAAAGGCATATGTGTTTATTCGTATTTGTATGTATGTATGTATGTGAGCATACACCAAGTGCTTATGCTTGTAATTCTATATGGGTGTGTGTGTGAGTGTGCTCACGCAATGATATATTTGCAATTTGTGCTAAAATAATCAAAGGAATGCATGCTCTTTCATTCTATGGCGTATGAAAACAATCAACTTAGCAGGCAGATCACCAATTTTTCGCAGTAATAGAGTGCGATCGTGCCACAAACTACAGGGTGGCTGATGAAAGCCGCTACCAAAAAAAAATTGAATAACTTTTTTTCTTTTTAAGTTATCTATTCCATTTTTGTTTTAATTTGCAGATTGATCTCTAAAATTTATTAAAATGGATAACTGGGACACGCAAACAAGAATTTGGATAGTCCGCCGCTATCACGCACTGGAGTCCGTAGTTTTGGTACAGAGAGAGTACAGGCGGATGTTTGGCGGCGATCCCCCGAGCAGATGGACCATAATGAGACTGGTGAATAATTTTGCTGAGCAAGGAACAGTCGCAAGAAGGCCTTATCATCGAAACCCACCAGTTCGGACGGAGGAAACGATCGCTGCTGTAGCTGCAGCTATACAAAGCAATCCAAGGGTTTCAACAAGAAGCTTATCTGCTCAACTTGGTGTCAGCCGACAGTCTTTGCAAACAATAATGCACAAAGATTTAGACTTATTTCCCTACAAAATTCAAATGGTTAACAAACTGAATGCAGCAGACTTGCCGATTCGCTTGGAATTTTGCCAGAAGATCCTGCAAATGGTGGAAAAAGACCAAAACATGTTAAACTGCCTTTTCATGTCTGATGAGGCCCATTTCGATTTAAACGGCAATGTGAACAAACAAAATTGTCGTCTACGCGACGGAATTGCATCCTCTTCGCGTGACAGAGTGGTGTGCGGTTTCTTCACGCTGTATTGTCAGGCCTTATTTTTTTGAAGAAAATGGTCACACCGTTACGGTTACTGGAGACCGTTATTTGAAAATGCTGAAAGAATTTTTCTATCCAGAACTACGCCGAAAGAGAATTCCTTTCAACTCTGTGTGGTTTCAACAAGATGGGGCAACGTCTCACATAGCCCAGACTGTTATGACAGAGTTGCGACGAAAATTTCCCAATAAACTGATTTCAAGAAACTCCGAATTTCGTTGGCCCCCCAGGTCGCCTGACCTTACTGCACCTGACTTTTTCTTGTAGGGTTTATGTAAACAAGAAGTTTATAAAACAAAGCCAACAAATTTGGATGAACTAAAACAATCCATTCGGGCAACAATTGCGGCTATTCCTGTCGCAACTCTCAAAGCAGCAATGAACAACTTTTTACTAAGATGCCGCACTTGTGTCAACGAGCATGGGGGGCATTTAAATTCAATTATTTTTAAAACTAGTTAAGCTACATTTAATAAAATTTAATGACCTTCAACTTGAAAAAAAAATAAATGAATTCCATACACTAAAAAAAAAGTTATTTGAGTTTCTTAATGTAGCAAAATTCATCAGCCACTCTGTATTTTTCTATGACTGTTATTATTAGTTTTGCTTTCATCATCTCGTGTCCTTATATACGAGTATAGAGCAAATAAAAAATATTAAGTGTGTATACATTTATACGTAGTAGAATAAGTGCACCACAACAGAATTGACTAAAAATTTCTCATATGCAACAGTCATTTTGGCGCACACACACAACTACACACAATCAGGTAATTCACACTAAATCTTATTTTTGTTTGTAAATTTCGCCTCAAAAGCTGTTATTTTGCTTTAGTTTATTTTCTGTGCATTTTTTGTGTAAAAAAAAATTGTAAAATAAAAATTCTCCTCAATGATGTTGCTTTTGATTTTTATTAATTTTTCACAACTACTTGGTATTAGATTTATATGTACTTACCCCCAGACACATGCAAATATTATTATTTCATAAATATATATGTACATATATACGTGTGTGAGTCTTATACTCGTGTAAGAAGCCACCCACCAGGTCGAGAGTCGAGTGTACGCAAAAAAAACTTTTGACTTACCTCAAAATTCTTTGTTCGTGGTTGCCAATATATGAGTAAATGTGTAGCGTGCGTATGTTTACAAATCCGAAAGTAGGTGTGTTTGTATAAATATGTTTTGTTTATGTTAACCTCCTTTTAACACCGAGTCTTATTCACTCGTTTCTTTCATTTTTTGCTCTCATTTGGAAGGCATTTTGCAGGTTTTTTTGTTGTGCTCATTTTTGTGTTTTTTTTTTTGTTTTTTGTTTTTGGAATACGCCATATGTGTTCTTTTAGGAGAAATAGTCTTTTCTGCATTATGCCTTCGAGCACATTTCAAAACTTATGACTACATACGAGTATATGATTTGGATCGCCCCATAGCAGAAGGTGTAAATTTAAAAAATAAACTTAGTTCATCAGCTAATAAATAATTGAATGAATCACTTGATGAACAATGATGAATTGTTTTGCGCTAAGCAAAAAATGCCTTTGAAATCTTTCAGTCAAAAGTAAAACTAAATAATGAGCGCATATATACAGAGCTGCTCACATTTCCAGCATTCGTTATATGGAAAAAATACCGGCATCATCAACTAAACAAAACCATCAAAAATTAATGCAATTTTTACCCATATTAAACTTGAAGAATATTATACGCAAATTGAATGGGCTGTAAAACTCTAACTTAAAAGTTTGAAATTTTGAAGAATTTTTGCAAGTCTTTTTTTAATTTTCTACAAAGTATGAAACTCTTAGTTACCTTCAAAGGTTTCTTAATCACACAGACTGGAAATAGTCGTGAAGGACTAACACGTATAACTTGTTGGTAGCGAGGATGTGGCAACGAAATGGTGCAGAAGCGCCAACTGGCTATTTGTAGAATCAGCACTTAAGCCCACCAACCAAGAACCGCTGAAAGACAGGCACTTTTAGGATTTTCGACGTTTGCACTCTCACACTCTTACATCCAATATTTGTTTTGAGTTTTTTTAATTAAATAAATAAGAATTCAAAAATATTTTTATAAAAATTCAATTCTTTCATGCCGTAAAAGTATGTAAAATTCAAATAAAAATATGGTAAAATTTAGTTTCATGTAAATAATGAAAAGTTGAGTACCGTCGAGTTCATTTACCAAATCTTTACTCATGAACAAATGAATGCTCCATTGTGCAGCCCTATCAGGAACCTAGAGCGAACGAATAAAGCCAGTGAATTTTTTGGTGGCGCAAAATTAATCATCCAATTTTGTTTTTGAATTTCATTTATATGGGCGCATTTATACAGGAGAGCGCAAAATTAAACATCCAACTTTGTTTTTGAAAAGCTTTTTTATTTATACACGGTGGCGCTAAATTAATCATCCAATTTAGTTTTGAATAACTTTTTTTATTTATGAAAGGTGGCACAAAATTAATGATACAATTTTGTTTTGAATGACTTTTTTATTTATTCATTCATTGGAGAGCTACTGTCGGCACAAACGTCAGTATAAGTTTTTTATTTGAAGCGTAAACAACAATATTTTTACCACACTTGAAAATGTCGAATTTCGTGCCAAATAATGTGTTTTTGCGGGGAATTCTTTAATATGAAGAAAAAAGCAGCCGAAAGTCATCGTATCTTGGTGGAAGTTTATGGTGAGCATGCTCTAGCTGAGCGAACGTGCCAGAAGTGGTTTGCACGCTTTAAAAGTGGTGATTTTGGCCGCGCCGCCAAAGTTCATGGATACCGAATTGGAGGAATTGCTCGATCAAGATCCGGCTCAAACGCAAGAAGAGGTTGCAAAAACTTTGGGAGTTGATCAATCAACCATTTCCAAACGTTTAAAACCCATGGGAATGATCCGAAATTCAAATTTCGAAAAAAAACCGCACGAACTTATTCATAGTCCATTATACAGGGTGGCGCAAATTTAATCATCCAATTTTGTTTTGAATAACTTTTTTTATTTATGGTATACGGGGGGGCGCAAAATCAATCATCCAATTCTGTTTTTGAATCTCTTTTTTTTATACAGGAGGGCGCAAAATTAAACATCCAACTTTATTTTTGAAAAACTTATCATCCAATTATGTTTTGAACAACTTTTTTTATTTATACACGTTGGCGCAAAATTAATCATCCAATTTTGTTTTCAATAACTTATTTATTTATGAAAGGTGGCACAAAATTAATCATCCAATTTTGTTTTGAAAAACTTTTTTATTTATGGTATACAGCGGGGCGCAAAATCAATCATCCAATTTTGTTTTGAACAACTTTTCTACTAAATAAAAAATAGAATTCGGGTAATGGAAATCTTTAAAAACCTTAATTTTTTTAATAACTTTGTTTAAAAAATTATTGTAAGTAATGGAAATCTTTATTTTTTCCTTTAGGCGCTTCATTGCTTATCTATAAATACATGTACTGCAGCTGTTTAATTCACAAGAGACAAATATAATTGCTGTATGACACCATTTGCAAAAATTGCAAATCTTGCGCCACCTTGTATAATTGATTATAATTGAAAAAAACAACGCTTAGTATTGCTTCACAGCCAAAGCAACTGAATTGATTGGTCGATTTCACACCGATTCTGCTGCTTCTTTAAAAATTAACCGCTAATTGAGAGAGAGCGCAAGTAAATGAGGTGCAGTTTTGTACTTACGGCTTTCACTTTCCCCTCTTTAAGCTGAATAAGATTTTTTATATACTATCACCATGACTTTTTTCCACCTACCTCCTTATAATTGAAACACTTCCCCATATATGCTGAATTGATTGACATTAGATATAAAATTTTTGAAATGTAAAATGGAAATGTAAAATAGAAATGTAGGATGGATAGCATATTAAAAACACATTTACATGCCCACACATACATATTTAAATACAAATTTATGTGTACATATTTCCGGTGTAAATTAAATTTTATTTCCCCCACATATTACCGAGACGACACATTTTTACTAGCATAAACCATACTCGCCTTAACATCTGGTTCGCAAAAAGTCCTTATTTAAGAAATTTGAGTTTATAAATGAAAACTGAAATGTTCATGTCACTTCGCGCACAGTAAAAACGACAAAAAAACAACGCCTCCAGCCAATTTCCAGCTAATAAAATCTGCATGACCATATAACTAAACAAAAATGTGTATGTACAAATGTGCATATGCACATATCCGCGGGCCTATATGTAGACACTTGTTTTCCGTTTAGTTTGTTTGGGTTGGCACATTTATGACATTATTTTTTTTTATTTTCTCTTTTCTGGTTTTGCATAAGTATAAATAAATAAAAACAAACCGGCAACATGCCCAGCACAGATGTGCCAATTGGTTTCATTTAAAGTTGGCATGCGTTGATTCCTCCACTATTTTCGTTTTGGTTTTTTTTTTTTTTGGTTTTTGTCAGAATCTTAATTTTTTCTGCCTTTTATTTATATAAATTTGTATTGTTTCATTTGATTTTTTTTTTTAATTTTATTTGCTGTTGGCTTTCAAGCGTTTGCTGCACGCTTCTTTGCTTCGCCACACTTCAATAAACTGTACGCGTAAGTAATAAAGCAAATTAATGTGTGCACTTTTTCTATTATTTCGCGCTCAGCAGTTTATTTGAATACTAATAAAAATTGCGTTATTTATTGAATTTATTGAGAAATCATAAATGAGTTTAAAAATTAATTTATTTCAATTAATAATTTTTTCAAATGTACTTGTGAACTTACATACCTACATACATACATACATATACAAGGTGGCACAAAATTAATCATCCAATTGTGTTTCTGAATAACTTTTTTACTAAAAAAGAAGAAGTATTAAAAGGCGCAATTTAAGACTAATCTTAACATTCTAAAATAAATTGCTTATTAGCTAAAACAAAGCTGAATTTTATGAACAGTTAAACAAAAAGCATTACGCCACCTAAAAGCTCAATTGCAATTGTATTTTTCCATCCACATTCCTTTTTACTATTTGTTTATTTGTTGTTACTAGAACTGTTTAATTTAGTTTCCCCAACATTGTTTTTCCATTAGCAGTTCTTAACATTTAACTTCTTAACATTTAACATAGTTTATATTGTTTAACATCTGTTTAAAATCACTATTGTGTTGTGGTCATGTTAATAACATTAGCTCTGTTATTAACAGAGACTTATACATAATTCGCGCTCCATTGCTTTGCTCCGTTTTAATACTGCAGCTGTTCAGTTTACAAGTGTCAAATATGATTGACGTACGACACCATTTGCAAAAATTATAATTTATTAATTTTGTGCCACCTTGTGCATACGTACGCGTATACAGGGTTTGAAGTTTAATTTTGCTATAAATAAAAGGCGCATGCATATTTCCCAATGAATTGCTTTGCGGGGAAAATGGGGATAAATTTTGCCAGTACACATGAAACACAATTCCATTAAAAAAAAATACTTTCACGGCTAACCCAATTTTTCAACACATTTTCACAAGCTTCGAAGCTTATTTCACCAGTGGCTATTTCGATTTCATATTTCAATGATTGGTTTAGTATTTATGTATCTTTCACGCCACTTTACAAACAAGATGTTAATACAGTCGAAACGCTGCTTTTAGGCGCAGCATCAATTTGGGCGCACCACCGTTCGACTGATTATTCGATTTTCAAAAACAGTGCACAAACGATCGAAAATATATGGCTAGTTAAAGGGGCATGTAGCGCAGTTATTGTCAAGTATGTACCATACTCTTTGTTTAGGAGGAGCAAAATATTGGTTATCATGGCGCAGTACTGTTGGCCTTTATTGTTTTTGGCTTTGAAACAGCTTTAAGGGCAATGCATACAAGGTATGTTAGAACAGCATATGAGTAAGACAGCTGTTTTATTTTTTCCTGCAACGTGGTGGGTAAATGTCAAAAAGATTGTTTTCTCCCTTTTTTTGCCTTTTTTTTTTTGTTTACATTCTAATAGGAATTTTGACATTCACGTCACCAAATTGTAAATTTTATTTTTGTACTACTTTAATCACCTCGCATGGACTCGCCTTCGACAGCTTCTTATCCATTTTCGAAAAAAAAAAACCAGTGCTCCTATACGACCGTTCGGCCAAAATTCACACCAAACAATCACTGGTTGTGGATGCATTGGCTTCTCAGTGACGCTGTGTGGATTTTTCGACCCCAAAATGCGACTAGCATTTCCTTCGTTTCGCTCTCCGATGATGATAATGATTTATTCTTTCTGGAACTGGTTAGAACGGTTTATGCCTGCTTATATGTATAATATACAAATACATACATATAAATGAATTGAATAAAATTTGAAATTTTGTGGCTTTTAATTTTTCATCTTCTAAACAAACTCTCAAATGAGTGAATTTTCACTGAGTGACTTATATGTGGTAAATAAGTCTGATTTATCTAAATTTGTTATAGTCTGTAAGAAATCATGTATTTCTAGATTTACTAATAATAAATAAATAAATAAATAAGTAAATAAATTTTATTTTATGGCATGAGACTCACTCACATGTCATACAAAACTAGCAGCGGCATATAAAACTTTGTCGGTGTATTTTGAAAAAACAAAAAAAAAGACAAAGTCACAAAAATACAAAACCGTTTTGTTCGGCATAAAATGTTAAACACAAAAAAAAAATACAATTTTTGGACGCACCCGATGATTTCATATGGCATAAATTCCAAAACAAAGTTGTTTAATTACTTTTAATCCTTTTTGGTTTTTGTTTTTTGGCCACTCATAGCCTGTTGCATGATGCGATCACATCATTCTATGGAAATTTACGAGTTATATTTCACATTCGACAGACATTGTACAGATGTGTGGACACAATGCGGCTGGCTGTTGCAACCTCATTTGTTGCATGTATGTATGTATGTACATACATACGTACGTGAAGTTGGTATTTTTTGGGCTGCTTCTATGCTTGTCTGGTTGAGATTTCGTTTAAGTGTCGAGATTTTGCATTGAGTGCGGCGAATAAAAGTAGTTGTTATTTCTGCAAACATGCCGTTACATCAAATTTAGTTTTGGCAATTGTTTACGTTTACTTTTAATGATTTGCACATATGCAGGGGCGTGTGAAACAAAGTAGCCTTAGCTGTGTTTACTAAAAACCACTCCAAACATAAATTGCTACGGGAACGTGATTTTTTGACATGAATCAAAAATCAATATTTCAAACACACATTAAAGATGTAGTTTACTGAATTGTTTTATAATATTTCAAAATCGCTTTTTATGTTGAAATAAAAAAAATGTATTTAAAAAAAATTTTGCTCTTTATTGTCTAATATGCATCTTAATGAGTTGGAACTCATAGAAGCTGCAAGCGAAAATAAATGCAGTAATTTTAGGATTTCTTATAATCTTTGTGCACATATACATACATACGTACCGTGTACTCTCTCCTAACGGACACCTCCCATAACCGGACACTTTTTAGTACCGCAAAAATCCTTGGGGACTTTTTAAAGTTTTCTCTTTTGAGCGAACAGCCCTCCCCTAACAAGACGCGGACACGTTTTCCCCTCACCAAAGATATGCTAGTTCTCTCATAAACGGACAATTCAAAAACTCTGTCTTGGAGTTATCAAAATCAATAAATTTGTTATATGCTGTTTATTTCATTCGAAAAGCGTGGGAGCAAGTGAGTCCATAGAGAGTGAAAAATTGTTTAGGAGTAGCTGACTTTGAGAAAACAAACTTCCCTAATGGCGGATAGGACGGTTATACCGCAGAGGATGAACTTCCACTATCGGTAGTTGCTTAGTTCACCAACGTAATTAATATAAATAGCTCAGAAACAAATTCAAGTTTATGTTGAAACTATATTAATTTAGGTAATCAAGTACTCACAAGTGATGAAAAAACAAAAAATATCAATGCTGAAGTAGTAGCTCTCGCTGGAGATGAACTAGAAAATGAGATTGATGTCTAATTCACTGCTTATAAAAATATTTATTTAGCAACGAGAAAACTAAACGCTCTTTCTTTATATCACAGCGACCTCAAAGGCGTTAAATTGCTTACTGATCTTTATAAATACCAACAAAGTATTGAAATTAAAGGAAAAACTCGCAAAACTAAAATTTCTGACTTTTTAAATGAATTTGAATACCTGGCAGAACAAAAATTTTTTTTACATTTGTCGTTTGTTTACAAATTCTGCTTATTCTGTCAAATATTTGTGTGTATATCTATCCAGGTTTTGGAAATAAGCCTGATTAAATATTAAAGACCAGTCACAAATTATTTTAACTTTTTTTATACTTTTCTCATAAGCGAACGCCTCCCATAATAGGTAGGACACATTTTTTAGTCCCTTAGGTGTCCGCTGAAGAGAGAGTCCACTCTATATAGTTTTTGTTAGATATTCAACAAAAAAAAAACAATAAAATTAATAATCAAAACTGGTTAAAATGTTAATGTGATATCGCTTATCGCAGGCTATATGCGACAAGTGGCACAAAATTAATCACCCTTCTACAATGGTCATTCTGCGAAATCTGCGCCAATTTGCCCGATTTCCTTGACTGCAATTTAGCTAGATCTGTTTCCCTACCTTCTAGCAGAAGCAAGCCTCCGTGTGTAATTTTCAGTTATAAATGAATCTACATACATGCAAATCAATATTTAGGCAATAAGAATAAAATTCGGTCGTAAAAAATAACCATTTAATGAAAAGCAATCCTCAAAGGTGCATGCACGCATGAACAACCGTAGGTATTTGCATTTATACTTATGTATGTATGAATGCACATGTCTACATAAATTTCCACATTTGTTCATTTTCCAGTCTGTCAGAATGCTATAAATGTTGCATTCGTCATATTTGTTTCTTCATATTGGCAAATATGCAAAACTATACAAAATACACACTTATGCATTATGTATGTATATACACGTGTGTGCATGCTCCTCATATGTACTTCCCTTGCTCGTGCAAAAATCAGTCAATGAAAATGATGCCTGTCACATTTTGTGTCGAACAGCAGCGACATTATCGAATGTTTACGAGTACACACAAACAAAGCACAGGAATGCTTTAAACTAGATATATGTATATGTAGGTGCAAAACATGCTTGTGTGCGTGTACTTGTACCCCCTTAGTGAAAAGTAGTTTATTTACTCATGCCTTTTGGATTCAAAATTCAGCCAACCAGACTCCAGCAACACCTAGAAGGAGGGCTCTCTCCGAATATGGAGTGAAAAGGGAGACCGCATTGGAGCGCTTAGCGATCACTTTGTGTCTCTCTGTTATCTTGTTGGTGTTTATTATTTTTTGAGTGCGCTTATTAATTATAATATTCAAATATAATAGCCCAAAAATACTCCAACTTTATTATCTTCGGATAATTTAAGGATTAATTTAAAAAAAAATCGCAAGTGAATAGAAAAGTTTGCTCGCAGTCTTTTGCGGGTTATCTGAAAGACTTTTCTGGGAAGCCGAAATCACTCATTTCAGGCACACAGGCGCACTTTTCTCATATGCATACTCACAAGAATGTTAAGAAAACTCTCTTCTCCCAGAGATACGCTCCTTTGGTACCCTTTTCAAAGCCTTTCTACGAGCGCTAATTATGCACCTTGCAGACTCCGCTTATTGACTGTGTACTGAATTTTAGACGGCAACACCCTGAGATGGGCCATTGATTGGCTTTTGTGACAGCTTCATCCTAATTTAGCACTAGTTGTGAACTAGAAATTTGTCTCACTACTTCAGGTGTTTCCTGCAGGGTACGCTACAAACAATCTTGCATAAGTATGTGCCTTTAAACGAAGCAACCGATCGCCACAACAATTGCTGAAGGCAGTACTCCACCGAAAAGGCATTCATGCAAGCATAGGAACAAGATATCATACATACACATGTACGTATTTACGATTGCATGCGCTTTCACATAGCAAAGCTCTCACTAGCCGTAGCGGCGAAATTATCTCATTGGAACGGAAATTGTGCAATTAAAACGCGACTTTTAAATGCCTTCATTTTAACGCGCCTTTGGCAAAACTTCGATAGATGCATGTAATGCAACTACAATAAAATTTGGATGCTGCATAGTTATTAAAAATGATGCATTTTACAATAAAAATAAAAAAATTTCAATACACCAAACCTTATACAAAAATTGGCCAAACTATTATATAATAAAATCAATTTTAAAAAAATTTAGTAATATATTATATAACAAAGTCAAGTTTGAAGTCGCTCAAAAATTTCATTGATTTTTTATCATTGTTTTCCCTGAAGGTGTTACGCATTTTCTGCATATGCGTCATTCACAATCATCACACATTTAAACTGGAAAAAATCCTCATCTAAAAATCTTCTTTCTTCGATTTGACAAAGGGCTTAACTTATAGCTCTTAATTAGTCTTATAATTTGAGCGAAAGTATATTTCAGGGTAATTTTTCGTTTTCAAGATAATTATTATACAAAAATCCAAGGCATTCGCAAGGGTAAAAAACAGAAGTGATTTTCGCAGCCAGCAATTGAAATGCCAATATCAGCGAACTTGAAGCACTATTTCAATATGACTAATTTTACTAGAATTTGTGGTGCTTTGATGGCTCTTAAAATGGTTTTGATTTTACCCAACAATTTTCAAATTATTTTCAAATTTAAATTGGATTTTAATTACTGTCGCACGGGACATGCCACTCGTGACATGTCAATTTAAATTACTAATTAATTAATTAAGGTAAATCTTATATTAAATTTCATTTTTTCCCTTGAAAACATACTAAAACAATGTAATTATTAATTTTGAGTATAACAAATCCACGAAATTTTATTTTTAAATGGAGAAAATAGGCAACACTGTCAGAAAAAAAAAATATCACAAATCAATTGTAAGCCACTTGAAACTTGTATTTTATTGTACTAAAATTGCACTTTATCATATTAAATGATGATGATATTAAATAAAAACATAGAAATGTTCATTCTCAGTTCTGACTAGAAATTTTTAAATTGTGATAAAAATTTTTCGAATTTTTACAAATCTTGCCCAAAATTTAAAAGTTGGACTAAAATGGCCTTCAATATGGAATTAACTACATTTTTATAAACAAAATTTGTAAAATTAAAAAATATATAAATAAATAGTCAACAATTTTCAACAAAACAATGAAATAAATGTTCTTCTAATAGCCTTCACCCCTGCATGGACAGAAGCAAACTTCCGTGTGTATTTTTGCTATGAAATGTCTTCTTAAAAATGTATTTTAATATACGCCACCTATATTTTACCCCATATCTTCCCAACACTTTCAATTTTAATAGCTTCGAAATCAGTTTACGTTGTGAATTTGCCTCTTTCCTCCATTTTTTTCAGTCCGAACTGCCGGCAATTGCAGAGGCTATAAATTCTTGCACCACGACACCGTCTCATACAAATTATTCTGGACCATCAAGTTGCCATTATTAACACTACTTATAAAAATATCTCCTCGAAGAAAAATAACTTTAATTCACGGATTTTAGCCATTGTCAAAATGCTCTTGTGACACGATGCATTGTCCTGACGAAAAATAGTTTTTTCTCTTTTGAACTAATTGAACAACTTAGTACTTTATGAAGAACGGCTCTAAACGAGCTTTGCGCGAAATACCTCTTGAATGTACTATTTGTTTCTTGTCATCGAGATATTGCAGGAAATGGTGCCGCATATGAGCGGAGTGAGTCCTGCTTAAAATGGGAGCACCTCAATGCCATCTTGCAAGTATTGACATTGGCCAAAGGTCGTGAAAAATCTATCTTAATCCGCACTGCATAGCTTCAGTGATCGCATAGCATAACTTTTACAGGCAGCTCAATCTAATCTAGCCTACAATTATAATATTATGTTTGTATACGTATACATAATAATAGGTGGCGCAAAATTAATCACCCATCGGACGATTTATAATTCATGCAAATGGTGTCGTACGTCAATCGTATTTGACACTTATGAACTAGACAGCTGCAGTATGCAAACAAGGGGTCAAACGCGTAGGAGTGAAAAATATTCATCATTCAAAATGAGTTTTTCTTTTTACTAAAAAAGTTATTTAAAATCGAAATTGGATGATTAATTTTGTGCCACCTTGTACACACATATGTTACTTCTCAAAGTCTGTCAAGCGATCGATACATACATACATGCAAATTAATTATGGTAACAAAGCATTGAAGAAGCAGATGTCGAGTGCAACATAAATTTGCTATTAGAGTGTCCCGAATTCAATCGATTTCAATTGGCACTCGTTAAAATTACTCAATTGCAAAACAAAATATAAAAAAGCATACTGCACACATGCTTTCATTCATACATATGTGTGTACATATATTTTTAGTAAGAAAAATGTTTCCAATTGAATTTTTAAATTGCAAAAAATTAATAATTTAATTTTTTTTTCTTAATGGAAATTCAATATTGTTATTGATTTCTTTCATTGAGGATATGAAGAATAATTATGAAGGTTTTCTGTAGAGTTTTGCAAAAATCTATATGTGTACATGTGCACATATATAAGCCTGGTAAAAGAAGGTGTCACTTAGGTGATCGTAAGCAATAGTAAAATTTTATTTCATTTCCAACTTACTGAAATCAGTTTCAGTCTACGGTTTCTTATGGATTCAGCAATGGATTCTGAATTGTATAATTTTTTCATATAACATTATTTTTTTCATCATAAATCAATACTATGGAGCAAAACACGTCAAGTGTACCCGCCTAAAAAGATTATCGCTTCGATTTGAATGGAATTTGGTGAAAATGCCCTGCTATGTTTTTTTTGCACTTCCCGATGAAAAATGGGGGAAAAATTTTAGTACTAAAAACAAACAAAGATTTTTGAAAGTCAAATAATTGTCGGCCTAAGAGAAAATAAGGTAATTATTTTTTATAGGATTTTCTTTGTAGTTCCCGAAAAAAATTTTAATTTTGTAAGTCAAATATTTATCGGCCTAAAAGAAAACAAGGTAACAGTTTTTTTCGCTTAGTTAAAGTTTGTTTTTGTACTTCTAGATGAAAAATGAGGGAAAAATTAAGTAAGAAAAAGCAAATAATTTTGAAAGTCAAATAATTGCTAGCCTAAGAGAAATCAATGTAATTATTTCTCATAAGATTTTCTTTGTACTTCCCAATAAAAAATGTGGGAGCAAACTTTTTATTGGAAAATTTGAATTTTTAGTAAATTTTTGTAAAATTAAAAGAAAATGTTTAATTTTTTTAGTAAAAATAATTGGCGGTCTAAGAACAAAAAAATTAACTATTTTAATAGGTTTTTCTTTGTAGTGCCCGACGAAAACTATAAAAACTTTTTTTGTAGATTTAAAAAAAAATCTAGTATTTTTTATAGGATTTTCTTTGTAGTTACCGATGAAAAATAGAACAAATGTTTAACAAATTAAAAATTTTTTTTTTTTTGAATTTTGTGAGTCAAATAATTGTCGGTCTAAGAGAAAACAAGGCAACTGTTTTTTACAGGTTTTTTCCTTTGTACTTCGCGATGAAAAATTAATAAAAGAATGTAGTAATTTTTTATTTTTGTTTAAATAAAATTTGTTTAATTATTGAATAAATGGAAAAAAAATTCTTTCAAATATCGACATTTTTGATTTTTTTTTTAATTATAGTGCATTAGTTTTAATTTTGTAAGGGAAATAATTGTCGCGTTTTTATAGGATTTTCTCGGTACTTCACTATGAAAAATGACAAAACAAAAATTTTAGCATTTTTTAATTTTTGGAAAAATGGGAAATTTTTTAAATAAATAGTAATTTTTTTGATATATGTATAATTTTTTTTTTAAATATTTCAATTTTTCTTTTAATATTTCAATTATTTTAAAATTTTAATTTTTTTCTTTCAAATTTCGACATTTTTGAATTGTTAATTAAAATGATAGCTTTGAAATTTTCCTTTCATATGATACCTAACTTTGGCTTAACGTTGACCTGTTGACCTTGAACGCACTACACCGCCATGGCATAAAGAAAAACCAAATTGTGTGTTGTAGGTAGAATTACATTGATCGGTACGTTGATTTCTTTATGGAGATGTGTACCGAAATGTTATGCCAAATAATTGGTACTCCACTTTAAGCGGTTATAGGCGCGTTTCATGTGCCATTTTCTATTTTTCATTCTTTCTAAAAACGTTCAGCAAATTTCTTACTCGAAAATCAGTTGTACGGATCTTTTGAATTCGTGGTCCGCTTCGTCCTAAAATCATTAACCTTCTAAGAAAATCCAAACCTAAACTTTAAAATATTAAAGTATTAAAGCAGCCGTCTGTGCACATTGATTGCAGTGTCAGTGTATGTTCACATGCACGAGTGCATGCGTGGTTATGTGTGAGAAAATCTCTTGTCAATTGGCTTATTCCGTTTGACTTACTCAGAGCTTAATTATTTTAATGGAAATGCGTGGCGAGCGCGCGCCACAAACGCACACCAATTTATGTTTTTGTATTTTACTTGCTAAGTATGCATACGAGTGTATATATTTAGAGTTTATGGTATTTATTTCGACTCAGAACGAAGATTTGTCTCAACTATTATCCAAATGAATTTATTTAATTAATTCCTTCCTCTTTCACAGGAATCGAACAAAAATTGCAACAACACAGTTTGTGATTGCAAAGGACTGAAGGGGCGCCCTGGTGCTATTGGTCCAAAAGGTTATCCGGGCATTGAGGGTCCACCCGGTGATGTGGGTCCGTTGGGGCCATTTGGTCGTCGTGGTGAATTCGGCGATCCTGGAGAGTATGGTGAACAAGGCGAAAAAGGACATCGAGTGAGTAGAACTTAAATAAAAAAATATAATTTCTGATTAATTAATGTGCGCACAATTACGTTTTAGGGTGACATAGGAGAGCTGGGGCTATCTGGTCGGCCTGGTCTAACGGTGAGTACCTGTGCACATATATATAATTAGTTTGCATACATACATACATACATACATACATACATACGCATATAAATTTGTTCTTAGAAAAAAGTTGCTAAGCAAGAAAATTTAGATAATTATAAAATCGAAATTTAACGTAGAAATGTCATAAGATTAAAACCAACCCTTTCGTATATAGGGATTCCCTGGTGAGGATGGACCCAAGGGCATTAGTGGCATTGATGGTTGCGATGGCAAACCCGGTCTGCAGGGTTCACCTGGTTTTCCTGGTGAAAACGGTCGCCGTGGGCCAATGGGCAAGCCTGGCCCAGCAGGTCCCACCGGTGATGCCGGCGAAGGAGGTATCAATTCCAAGGGTACCAAAGGTAATCGTGGTGAACGCGGCCCTGATGGTGTAGACGGCCAACCTGGCTATATTGGCATGAAGGGCTACAAAGGTGATATCGGTTATCCTGGTATTGAAGGCTCAAAAGGTGAAATAGGTATAAAGGGTTATAAGGGAGATATGGCGGAACCGGCGAATCTCCAGCTTTTTGCACAAGGTGAACAGGGCGAGAAGGGTGAACCTGGCGATGGCGAGGAGAGTGAATGGAATTTTGGCAAAGTCATAAAAGGTTATAAGGGTGACAGTGGTCCAAATGGCTGGCCAGGTACTGTTGGTGCTCCTGGTGAACCTGGCGATGTGGGTCCAACAGGAATGCCTGGTGTTCGTGGTGACGGTGGAGAACCGGGTGAGCGCGGAAAGCCTGGCAAACCTGGTGAGCCTGGTTTCCCTGGTGAAAAAGGTTTTAAAGGTGCACCGGGTTATAATGGTCTCGATGGCCAAGACGGTTTCAAAGGTGAACATGGTGATGATGGATTCGATGGGATTCCAGGTGTTCAAGGTCCAGCAGGCCCGCCTGGTATTTACGATCCTAATTTGGATAAATCTTTCCCCGGTCCTCAAGGTCCACAAGGTGACATTGGTCCACCGGGTAATCCGGGTTTATCTGGCATACCTGGCGGGCCAGGCCGCCGTGGGCCAATGGGTCCTCCCGGCCCCCCCGGTGACATAGGCTTGGATGGTGCAGCCGGTCGGCGTGGAGATACTATTAAAGGTGATGACGGTGATTATGGCTATTTAGGACCGCCTGGCCCTATGGGTGCTCCAGGCAATCCTGGCCTTGTGGGACGCCCTGGTCAAAGAGGACAACCTGGCTTAAATTTGAGAGGACCTAAAGGATTCGCTGGGCAGGTGGGTCTAGCTGCAAGTGATGGTTATCGCGGAGATCGTGGTGAAGTTGGACTAACTGGAGACAAAGGTGAACCTGGTGATGGTTTAAATATCATTGGGCCACCTGGATCTGACGGCCCACCAGGCATAAGAGGCCAACCTGGTCTGAATGGTACCCCCGGCTGGCCAGGCTTGGTTGGTGACAAGGGTGTGCGTGGTGATGATTGTGGAATATGCCCAGCTGGCCCACGTGGTATGAAAGGCCTTCAGGGTGATGCCGGATATGCTGGCCTTCACGGCTCGCGTGGCTACATCGGCTTGACAGGTGAACGTGGTCCCAAAGGTTGGCCTGGTAATCCCGGCCCGAGGGGCCGAAAAGGAATTCCAGGTCCTCCTGGCGCCAATGGTGATATAGGACCCCCTGGTCCTCCTGGCCGTCCAGGTTACTCTTATAAAATCGGCAACATCCAAAAACCTGAGAGAGGTGACCAAGGCGATGCTGGCGAACGGGGCGAACAAGGCGCTACTGGTGAGCGCGGAGTCAATGGTATACCCGGCCTGAACGGTGCAAAGGGTGAAACTGGCCTGAGAGGAGATTTTGGAGATATTGGTCGTCCAGGTAGAGATGGTTCACCAGGTAGGCCTGGTTACGAAGGAAAACCTGGCGCAGATGCTTCAACGCCCAAGCTTTATTTAGTTGGTAATTCTGGAAGAGATGGTCGCATGTAAGTTGTGTCAGAATGAATACTTGGAAAATCGAGAATGATTAATTTTTTTTTTATTTCAGTGGTGAACGCGGTGAGGCAGGCAGTGAAGGGCTAAAAGGTGACAAAGGTGAACCGAATCCTGGCCAAATTTATGATAACAAAGGCGAAGTTGGTGATAAAGGATATATTGGCCCCGCTGGGGAAAAAGGTTTTAAGGGCGAAGTTGGCGAAGAAGGCATAATAGGATTACCAGGTGATATTGGCTTACCTGGTCCAACGATTGAAGGTCCTGTAGGTGCTAAAGGATGGCCTGGCTTGACCGGTGATTATGGGCAACACGGTGCTCCTGGAAATGTCGGTCTTGATGGATTACCTGGTCTCGATGGTTTACCTGGTCTAAAAGGACTGCGCGGTGAACCTGGGCGATATGTTTTGCCAGGTGAAATGGGTCCAGGCGGAAATCCAGGCGTTAGGGGTGAAGAAGGTGATATTGGATTCCCTGGTTCCCCTGGACCAGCTGGAAGACCTGGTGTCAAAGGCATTAAAGGTTCGAAAGGTGATGATGGAGCATTTGGGTTGCAAGGTTTGCCTGGTAATAAGGGACAACGTGGTGATTATGTGGTCGGATATCCTGGCCTTGAGGGAGCTCCTGGCAGAGATGGCAGAACCGCACCGCATGGACGCAAGGGTCAAAAAGGTGAGATTGGCATGCCAGGACCGGTAGGAGTGCAGGGTGCCAAGGGTAGCATTGGATTCCCAGGACGACGTGGTCGTATTGGTGACCAAGGTAGGTCTGGTGAACCTGGTCAAACCGGAAGCCCTGGCTGGGTTGGAATTCCTGGCGAACAAGGTGACCGCGGTGATATCGGTTTTGACGGAAGAATTGGAGACATGGGGCCACGTGGCTCTTTTGGAAACATGGGACCAAAAGGTGAAGTTAATTAATACAACAAATGGGATAACATTTAAGATAACAATCTTTATTTTTTAGGCCAGTCTGGCGATTTTGGACCGATTGGTCGTGCTGGAGTATCCGGTATTCCCGGACGTAAAGGTTCGTTGGGTGATCGAGGTTTTCCCGGGCGTCCTGGTGCTAAAGGCAATGCAGCATATAGTGGCATTAAAGGTGAAGGCGGTGAACCAGGTCTGATGGGACCACGAGGCTATGATGGATTACCCGGAATGAAGGGTGAACGGGGTCCTGAGGGCGATACACCAGTAGCTTTAGATGGAGTACCTGGCATAAAAGGAGAAACGGGTATTCCTGGACGTTTTGGCTTGGAAGGCTTAGCAGGTCTCAAAGGCGAACAAGGTGAATACGGTTTAATCGGGCTTGTTGGGGATAAAGGCGAAAGAGGAGACGAAGGATTGGTTGGTTACCGTGGACGTAATGGCTTACCTGGCAGGAAAGGTGCTATTGGACTTATAGGATTAACTGGTGCTGTTGGGGCTAAGGGAGATATTGGTGAAACCGGCTATCCCGGTATTCCCGGTATGATAGGTGATCAAGGTGATGTTGGTCTGGTCGGAGATGCAGGTGCTCAAGGCGAACAGGGTGATATAGGTTATCCAGGTCGACCCGGTATATTGCTACGAGGTTTCGCTCAGAGAGGTGATAAAGGCGAACAAGGTTTCCAAGGCGAACAAGGTCCGATTGGTGAGCAAGGCCCTGATGGGGCACCCGGTTATGTAGGTCTTAAAGGTGAACGCGGCGATATTGGATTCGCTGGTGCACCAGGTACAGATGGATATGCTGGTCTCAAAGGACAAACAGGAGATAAAGGTTATAAGGGTGCCACTGGACCTATTGCTTCATTTATTGAGAATGGTGACGAAGGTGAGCCGGGATATGATGGCTTCCCTGGACGCCCTGGACGTTTGGGTCCTAAGGGAGCCCCTGGTGAGCAAGGCGAATATGGAGAAAATGGCTTAATCGGATTGCCAGGTATTTCTATTGGTGGGCCAAAAGGACAGAGTGGTGATGCAGGCTATCCTGGACCCCCAGGACGCAACGGTTTGTACGGCACAACTGGCCTTAAAGGTGAACGAGGCAATTACGGTTTCCAAGGCGAACGCGGTGAACCTGGTTTCGCTATTCGCGGCAGAATTGGTGACGTTGGTGATATCGGTCTGATGGGAGAGGCAGGTTTTGATGGACTAAAGGGTGAACAAGGTATACAAGGATTTGAAGGACGTCCCGGTCCAGCTGGCTTCCGCGGTCTACGTGGACCACAGGGTGATGCCGGTTGGAGTGGCATTGATGGTCTAGAAGGTCTTGAGGGCGCCAAGGGTGAACGCGGTTTTACCTACGATTTTAGTATGGCCCCACCTGGTGATCGTGGTGAGCCAGGCCTTGATGGCTTTAAAGGTGAAATAGGCGACATCGGTGAGATTGGCGAAATTGGAAGTACAGGTTGGCGTGGTCTTAAAGGTTACCAGGGCGAAGAGGGATTCATGGGTGCTGTAGGAGCTGATGGTCCTCAAGGTGAACGAGGTATGCCTGGTCTAGAAGGACTACCTGGTTTGCAAGGAGTACCAGGACCACAGGGTCCAGCTGGTCCACCTGCACCACCACCACCACTGCCAAAGAGTCGCGGATTTGTATTTGTGCGTCATTCACAATCGGTACGCATACCCGAGTGTCCGGCGAATACGAACAAGCTGTGGGAAGGCTTCTCGCTTGCAGGCAACATTGGTAGCAGCATGGCAGTTGGACAAGACCTAGGACAATCCGGTTCCTGCATGATGCGTTTCACGACAATGCCATACATGTTCTGCGACGTGAACAATGTGTGCAATTACGCGCAAAATAATGACGACAGCTTGTGGCTCTCCACGGCTGAACCTATGCCGATGAACATGGCGCCCATACAGTCTTTCGATCTGATGAAGTTCATTTCACGGTAGGTGCAATGAAATAATAGATACCATTTTGTATTACTTCTGGATATCTAATAAACTTTTTTGTTGTTTTTTTGTTTTGTAGTTGTGTAGTCTGCGAAACGACCACGCGTATCATTGCGCTACACAGCCAAAGCATGAGTATACCGGACTGTCCGAATGGTTGGGAAGAAATGTGGACCGGTTACAGTTATTTGATGGTAGGCAAATGCAAAACATCTGAATCTGTTAATGGGCTTCTCAAAACTTCTGTGTTTTATTCTCCTATGTAGACTACAACTGATAACACAGGTGGTATTGGTCAGAATTTAGTTTCGCCCGGTTCTTGCTTGGAAGACTTCCGCACCAATCCGGTCATTGAGTGTCATGGTCATGGTCGCTGCAATTATTATGATCCACTCGCCTCCTTCTGGTTGGCTGTGATTGAAGAATACGAACAATGGGTGCAGCCGAAACAGCAAACACTAAAGGCCGACCAAACCAGCAAAGTCAGCCGGTGAGTATAGCTGAACTGAATTGATTTGTAATAGCCCGTGAAACAATGTGTGATTATTTGTTTGTTTCATTTAAAGCTGCACCGTTTGCCGGCGCAAGAACGATTCATATATCCGACGCCTCTCGTCGGTGCAAGTGCAGGCTACTGAGTTCCGTCGCGGTCCTGAGCGTGTTGTGCCCGAACCACGAGTCGTGCCATCGCCAATACGGCGACCCCAACAAACGCCAGCGAGGAACACCTACTATCGCCCGAACTACCGACGTCCCGACCCGCACGGTCGCCCCTACAACTATGCCGGGCAGCAGTATGGCGGCAGTCGCATACGGCGTCCACGTGAAGACACATACGCGCCATAAATTTTGATTCAGCTCCATTTCTGATTCCAAACTCACAAAACAAAATAGGTAGAAGCTTAATATTTTCCTTAAAATAAACAATTAAATTCCTTAAAATAAATTAATTAAAAAACAAAAACAAAAACAAAAACAATCAAATCACTGAGTATATATGTATGTAAATGATAAAATATGTATGTAACACTTACGAATAAATTTTAGGTTATGTGAAAAAATGCCATTTTTGTGCCATTACAAAAATCGAGAAACTTTGTTAATGCCAAGTAAATGTTTTTCTCAATATTTTTTGTTAAACCCCTTTTTTATATCTTAAAATGATGTGACCATGTTGAGAACAAATTTCTACTGCGCCTACACATTTGTATGCAGATGTAGGATCAAAATAAAGCGGCTTACTGTAGCCAGATATAATATTTGTTAAAAGAAGTATGAGAAAAATAAGAATATAAAATTTGTAAAAAATACGAAAAATATAATTTTCAATTTTATACACCAGATACTGCCCAGCACGCATTAATTGCAAAGTTAATGTAAATGTACTAAAAATACGAGTTTTTTCTAATCTTAGTTGAATTGCGAATAAAACCAAATGCAAACCAATCTAATGTAACTTAACTACTTTATTACAGATATACGTTAATGTAAATAATAGTAATGATGAAATAATCTAAAGAATAAAACAAAATATTTTGTGAATCGACGAGTTTTCATAATTCTATTGTTACTGTGAATTAAAGCCCTCGTACATATGTCTGTATGTATGCATTTCAGATACCGCAAATTTCGTCAATCGAGAATAAACTGAAGCCTAAAGCAGCCTCTAATTATATTTTTTTTTTTGTAAAGGGTCTTTCAAAAGTAACAATTGTTACAAATTACCGAGTGTTGGTGTTCATGTATCCAAAAAACTTGCAAAGTAGGGGGAAGAGAGAGAGCAAAGTGACATTTCATTTTGAGGGGAAGTTGCAAGTTTTTACAGGATAAATTTTTACTTGTAAGAATTTGTGAGCTGACGCCAACAATTTCATCAGCTGTTCGTAAAACTTACAAATTGTTACCGTTGTTGTTTTGTATTCATGTCCTTTTTTGATATTTTTCTCTTTGAAATCAAGCTGAATACTTGCATGATTGCAGAAATTTCATGAATTGGTTGTTTGAATATAATGCTGGCCTTTCACCTAAAACCATCTTTAGTGATGAAACTCATTTCACACTGAATGGATTTGCCAACAAACAAAATTGCCGCATCTGAGGAAAAGGGCATCCTCGATTAATTTCAGAAAAAAATTGTATGTATGTGTATATAATTGGCGCTTTCAACCTTTGTTGGGTGTTCGGCCGATATTCCTCCCCCTTTTGTGTCGTGCGTTTTGATGTTTACCCCCAAATGGAAGGGCCTACAGATGGTTTTTTATGAGGAGTTTTTCATGGCAGAAATACACTCGAAGGTTTTGCATTGCCTGCCGGAGGCAACCGCTATTAGAACAAACTTTTTCTGTCAGGTGATGTTGGATACTCGAAGTTTCGAACCTATGCACTACCGAGTAGTCACGCATCAACCTTTTGGCAACGGCGGGTACCGAACATTATCTACTAAAATGTACTGTTGGTGTGGTTTTTGGGCTGGTGAAATAATTGGCTCGTATATCTTAGAAGACGAAAATGAGAGAGTTTTAACTGTCGATGGACTTCGCCATAGACAACTGATTGAAGATTTTTAATGGCCTGAGCTTGAAGACAGAAACGATCATTATTTTAAACAGGAAGGAGCCACGAGGCACTCAGCCCGGGACGCGATCTAAGTTTATATACATATATATATTTGGCGCGTACACCCTTTTTGGGTGTTTGGCCGAGCTCCTCCTCCTATTTGTGGTGTGCGTGTTGGTGTTGTTCCACAAATGGAGGAACCTACAGTTTCAAGCCGACTCTGAACGGCAGATATTTTTATGAGGAGCTTTTTCATGGCAGAAATACACTCGGAGGTTTGCCATTGCCTGCCGAGGGGCGACCGCTATTAGAAAAATGTTTTTCTTAATTTTTTTGATCTTTCACCGAGATTCGAACCGACGTTCTCTCTCTGAATTCCGAATGGTAATCACGCACCAACCCATTCGGCTACGGCGGCCGCGATCTAAGTTTACCACCGGTCGATTAATTTCACGTAATGGCGACATAAACTGGCCACCACGCGATCTAAGTTTCCCAGTCGATTAATTTCACGTAATGGCGACATAAACTGACCATTTAAAGGGTGTTTTTTTAGAGGTTAGGTTTTCAAGTTGGCACTACTTTTTTCGTAGATGGTCTTTTTGACAGCTGTCACTTGATTTATGCTCAGTTTGGTTTGCCATTTCATAATGAATAGACGTACACCTGAACAACGTTTGCAAATCGTGCAAATTTATTACGAAAATAATGGTTCGGTTCGCGCGACGCATCGAAGAAAATTTTGTTCAGCGATGAAGCTCACTTTTGGTTGAATGGGTATGTCAATAAGCAAAATTGTCGCATTTGGAGTGAACATAATCCACAAGCCATTGCTGAGACGCCGTTACATCCTCAAAAAGTCACTGTTTAGTGTGCTCTATGGGCAGAGGGAATCATTGGTCCATATTTCTTTAAAAATGAAGCCGGCCATAATGTTACAGTCAATGGAGAGCGCTATAGAGCCATGATTAATGACTTTTTCGTGCCTGAATTGGACGATGTTGATGTGGACGACCTTTGGTTCCAACAAGACGGATTGAAGGAAACTTTTGGTGAGCGCATTATCTCGCGCCGTGGACCTGTGGCGTGGCCTCCAAGATCGTGCGATATAACACCGCTGGACTATTTCTTGTGGGGCTATGTGAAGTCGCTTGTCTACGCAGATAAGCCCGAGACGATTGACGTCTTGGAAGAGAATATTCGGCGCGTTATTGCTGACATACGGCCCCAATTGCTGCAAAAAGTGGTCGAAAATTGGGCCTCTCGGCTGGAATTTATTCGAGCCAGTCGCGGCGGCCACTTGCTCGAAATCATTTTTAAAACATAATGGCAAACCCTTATCTTTATAATAAAACTAAATTCTTGGCCATAACATTAAATTATATACGTTTTATTTCATCTTGAAAACCTAACCTCTAAAAAAACACCCTTTAGATCATGCGATCTAACTCTAAGTAAAGTCCAAGTGAATAAGCTAACAACGATTACAGAGCAAAAAACACCACATTCGGATCGAGATTGCTGGAGTAACATTCCTTGGCCGGACATAAATCAGGGTCGTTCTGGTAACGTAGAACCGACTATCGTGGGAACGATGGTGGAGGTCGGCTTAAGGCGCTAGCAGATATTGAACTCAACAACAGGAGCCAAAACATTCCTTTGTCCAATCTCAGGTGGTGCGCATGGCACCAGCCGAGGCGAGTATTAGATTTGACAAATGTGAGATTTCGAGAATTTTATGGTCTGTCACAGGTAGTCGACTGTCGTTATTTCGCGTATACGTTCTCTGCGTATACCAAACTTGGCGTCTGAAGCGCTATAAAAATGCGCCATTATAAAATTGGCAAAGGCCGCCACCCTAACTCAATGTGTTTGTACGTGTCTACTACGCAGTAGTTCCCGGGCTCGAAGCTCAGTAAGAGCATGAAACACCAAATGAAAAAAAAAGTTGTTTCTAGTAGCGGTCGCACCTCAGCAGGCAATGGCAAACCTCAGAGTACATTTCTGCCAAGAAAAAGCTCCTAATAAAAAACCATCTGTCGTTCGAAGACGGCATAAAACAGGAGATTCCTCCATTTGTAGCACAATATCAAGATGAATATTATAAAAAGATAAATTCACTTAATTATGTGAGCGCAAGTGTACAAGATTATCACCATTTTGCAGCTTATCTTTATAAACTGCTTTTTAATAAATAGATTAGTCATGCGATATTGGTTCTTCGGAAATTTTGGATTATAAAATTCCAAGATGCCACTCTGTCTTAAGGGGTAACACCACTGTAGAAATTTCAAAAAATTGATTTTTTTTTATAAGCTTAAAAAATTCTTTGAACCTTTTAAAATACAGAACAAAAAGTTTTATACGTTACCGAAGTCTATTTCATAAATATTTTAAGCTTTTAACCAAGCGTTAGTGACTGCTACCTAACGACTTCTCCAAATTTACAAACTTTAAACGCGTTTTTCTCAAAACACGTAAGGGATAAACGCTAAAAAAAACACTTTTTTCATGAATTTATTGTAGCGAAACGGTTCAAGTCAGTTTATTAAAAGTTGTTGCATATTATAAAGTAACATTTCAAGAATATTTGATAAAATTTTCATGTAAAAATATTGCAAAATGAGCGAATGAGAGCACATTTACGTAGACGTCTTTTCAAAAATACATTTTGCAGTAGTCAGCATATCTCAGCGTAGAATCATCTGAAATCAAAAAAATCGAATAATTTAGTTAAAGTATGAGTAAAACTTCCCCCCAACGTTTATTTTGACGATTTATTTTCATTTTCAGCCATTTGGTAGTCGTTTGAAGTAAAAAGTGATTTTTGACGAAAAAATGCCGCCATTTTGTAGGTGTAAAACCACCTTAATATAAAAAAAAATGGCGAAAAAAAACGTTGGGGGGAGGTTTTTTATATGTAAAATATGTGTGCAAAAGGATCGATTGAGTAGTTTTCAAATGCCAATGACTACGCACTTTAAAAAAAAAGGTTCGAGAAAACCGCGTTTAAAGTTTGTAACAGACTACGCGCGCAACTGCTGCGGCTCGGCAGATGTTTGAGGCGGCTCGGCTTTATGCTCTATAACTTAAAAAGTTTTGCTCAGATTGACTTAAAATTTTAACACGGTATTTTTGAAATGTTTTACTACAATAACATGAAAAAAATCGATTTTTATTTTTTTTTAAATACAAAAATATATGCATATCACAAGTTAACAAAATTTTAAAATACAAAAATATATGCATATCACAAAGTTGACACTTTGATTGAAGCGTTTCGGTAGTCTTACCAAGTGTAAACAAAAGATGATTTCATAAACGCAGTAATGCAGCGATGCATCAGTCTCTTTTATTTCTAAACCTGAACAGATAAAAATTTACAATTCGAGCAAGTTAATTAGGAATTAGCATTTTGCGTTTATGAAGTCAAAATAGACTAATTCTAAGCGGACGGAAATAACACAATTTATTCTTTACAACAAAAACGACACCTATAACCCATCTCATCTCATATTACACTGTGCACACACGTTTAAGGCAATTCAAATGTGGTAATGCAGACGACATTGAAGGTGTATGAATTTAAGTTTTAATTACTTATGCATGTTTACAAAACGAATGTCCTAAATATACATCACTACCAAACATAATAGACTACTAACCTCAGTTCTTTTTTATACCAAGTACGTATGAACTCATTATTTTATTATATTTTATTTAAGTTTATAAATTTTGGTGACACTTCAGTTTTTTTCTTTAACACAAATAAATCAAAGAAAGACAAGTAGTTGAACTTAAAAACAAATAACCATGAAAACAAAAGAACTTAAATTTAAGCGCAGTGTTCTGCATGTGACTTCAAACATTTGCTTATGGTACTTATATATCCCCCCCCAATAAAATATGCTACCCCAACAGCAGCGCAAGTCTGTATTGGTTATTACACATACACACAAGACTATTAAAAAAATACACGAAATAATCTTTCTTGGACTATGTAGCAATTCCCATAGTTGAGCTAAATCTGTATGTAATAAACGGATGCTTGGCTTAATTATTATTTAACAAAGTCTGGATTCTCCCGAATGGGTTCTGTGAACTGAAGTTGATTGTCGATGATCTGAAAGAGTTCTTGAGGTGCAGGTATGCGCCCAGTTTGTAATTTCGACCACACGGGAACATCATTCAGTGTTATTTCAAAAGCTCCGGAGGCAACAAGCTGTAAAAAAATTTTTTTGTTTTTTTAATATTATTATTAATTATATAAAATGTCATTATTCGAGATGAAACGATTATTCGAGTTCAAACAATCTGTTTTCATTTACCACTTGCTATTTTAATTTCTTTCACACGCTCTTACCTGGCCCTCGAGCATGTTTCCCACGAAAAATACCATCATACAGGCGTACAATTTATTGTCCAACAAATGCCGCCACCAAGCAGGCGTTTGTTGACCAATGGTGCCGAATATATCAAACGAAGAGACAATTACTACGATGAACAGAATTTTTGCTGCGAAAACAATACGTGAAATGTACATGTTGAAACCGGGCGGATCATAGTTGGCACCGTGCACTGTCATTTGTGGATACCTCTCCGTAAGTATGTTCACGTAATCCTCAAACGCCTTGCGATAACCACAAGAGTAGCTATGGAAAAAATACATATTTTCATAAGACATAAAAACTTGAAAAAATTAAAGGTTTCGTGGGGTAAAGCAATTAGCTTTCATTACCAATATAAAAATGTCATTGTAGGTCCACCAACATTTTGGCCGAACTTTGTTGCGGGTATCTCTTTTTCAGCTGCGTCCACACCAAAATTAATATTCCCCACCAATATGAAACCGATGAACAAGCAAAATGCAAACGTTAAATTTCTACCCCCAGGTATAGCCATTATATTACGAAATTTGTATTTTCTCCTTAAATTAATCTTACACTTTCGTCACTTTAGATTTCAATGAAATTGCAAATAGCAGTGGATTTATTCAGGGTTGCATGCGTTGCAATTTAAGCTTGCCGGGGACGCAGAGACGTATTTAATATTTCGCAATGATATGAAATATTAACAATAATGTTTAATGTTATGTAATAATTTGCATAACATTTTTACCGCTTTTTTTAATAATCTATCTGTATAAAAGAAAGTCATGTTAGTTACACTATTTATAACGCGAGAACAGCTGAACCGATGTGGCTGAAAACTGGTGGAGAGGTAACTTAGAACCAGGAGACGGACATAGGATACTTTTTATCCCATTCGAGAGCGTTTCCGTGAAGACACTATAAAATGTGGTATAAAAAAAACGCATCTGATATGGAATAACAAAACGCAAATCACAGCTAAACGTAATTTTGTCTATGGGTAAGTAGAAAATTTGATAATAATAATAATAATTTGATGATAACAAAAACACTGTCAGTAATTCCAGGATCAACGCCTGCTGACGAAATAAACGCTTGCTTCAAATCATCGAATATATTGCGCTATGTGAAGAAACTTCAGCTGACAACAAACATGAGAGTTGCATTACTTAATGATACATCTACTGAAGATTTCTCTGAGCAATTACTGACGAGTACCTGTCGACGAATCGAGCGGATTGATTTCATTTCCACAGAATTTCTGTAACTTTGTCTCATCGAAAGACAAACTTATCAATAAATTATTCCCAAACATCATTAATAACTACAAACATAATGAATGGTTGAGTGAGCGAGCAATTTTAGCGGCTAAGAATAAAGATGTAGATGACCTAAGCTACATAATTCAAAATGATATCATTGGAACAATGCATTCATTCAAATCCATTGACTGTGTAACAAATGAAGACGCAGCCTCCAACTATCCAATTGAATTTTTAAACTCCTTGTATGTGCCTGGCTTACCACCGCACAATTTACGCCTAACAGTTGGCTCCGTAGTAATCATGCTTCGAAACATAAGTCCACCAAAACTTTGCAACGGTACGCGTTTGGCGGCAAATAAATTGATGAACAATGTGATTTACGCGACGATACTCAAAGGAGAATTCGAAGGTGAAGAAGTTCTCTTTCCGAGGATCCCGATGATTCCAACCGATCTTCCGTTTGAGTTTCAAAGACTTAAATTTCCGATCCGTCTTGCATTCGCCATGACCATTAACAAATCACAAGGCCAATCCTTGAGAGTTTGTGATCTGAATCTAGAAAATCAATGTTTCTCACATGGTCAATTATATGTGGCATGTTCACGAGTCGGAAAACCATCTGCGTTGTTTGTTCTTGCACCTGATAATAAAACAAAAAATGTCGTGTATCGCAAGGTGCTTAACTGAAGAGTACAATCTATTAAAGCTTCATTGAAATACTTGATTAATAAAAAAAAAACTTAATAAAATTAAAAATCTGCTTTTTTATTGCCTCTAGGGCGGAACAAAGTTCGCCGGGTCAGCTATTATAATAAAAATAATTTATGCGTATATGTAGAAACTAATTATATTTTTGGCAAAAGTGGCTTCTCACACAGAAAACAAGGAATAGGGGGCGTTATTCGCTTTTTGAAACTGATTTGAAAAGTATATAACAAACACTTCATGAGCAAATAAATAATATGGGTGATACATGAGAAAAAGTGGATATTTCTAAATCTTATCATATCTTATCTACATTTCCAACGATTTTAACAAAAGTGCATGTAATTAAAATGCCTTTAGTTTGTTGTGCAATTGTATATATGTATTGAAAATGGATAATTAAAAACTATATACAAAAAAACAAAAAAAAAAGAGGATGTCTGTAAAGTCGGTTTACTGACGATAGTTTAACGTGATAACGTCATAAGAAAATACTGATTGAATGGTTGCATTTTTCAAAAGAAAATTTTAATTTTATTTGTTTGATAGATATTTTGTATGGATATAGAGAATGAGTTAACATTAACATAACAAAATATACTTTAACATAACATAACATAACATAACATAACATAACATAACATAACATAACAAACATAACATAACATAACATAACATAACATAACATAACATAACATAACATAACATAACATGCTGTTCAAGCAAGGTAACGACGCATGAGCAAGATAACGACGCATTTTTTGGTGCGTGCAGCCGGCTACATATAATTATAAGACATTATCACGTCAAAAATAATAACATTAAAACAACAGGTATTATTAACAAACTTGGTTTTATTTTAAATTCTTCAAGTAAATCAAATTAATAATAATCAATAAGAAGGCATATGCAAATACAAATACGTGAATTTATATATGTACATATGCGCATATACATACACATATACGCTCACTTAAGTAGGAGAGAGCAAGATGTCGAACGTTGCCGTTCGTTTGCTTTGTTTGCTTTGTCGTTCGTTCCGTTCATTCAAGGTAACGGCAATGAGCAAGGTAACACTAATGAGCAAGGTAACGACACATTTTTTCGTGCGTGCAGCCTGTTAAATCGAATTATAAGACGTTATCATGTCAAAAATATATAAATATATATAGATTATGTATATTTTTTAATTAATTAACACTTGAACGCATTTTAGAGTACATCTTAGAGAAAGGATGCGAATGGATATCAAAATCAAAATACTTCTATCTAAACGGCAGATCTACAGAAACGGCCGGCACTGCAAGAGCCAGAGAGTATCTACTATTGACAAATCAATTGAACACAAGCAGTACACTGTGGCTGCCTTAACCAAGTTAGGCTCAGAAGTTGTTCTGAATAAATGGATTATTAAATATAATTTGCGAAATTATGGATGAAATATTAATTCACTTAATAATTAGACTACAAACTGTGGTCTGAGTGTAAGTCCCAGCAAAATTTAATTCTTCGCTACTAAAGCCAAGGTATCAAGCTTCGAATTCATCAAACTGAATCGTACAGACTGACATATCAGCACAAGCTAAATATCTTAGAGTAATTGTTGACACCAAACTTAGTTGGATATCCGATAATAGTAACAGATCTACACATCTGCAACTTGCGCGGTTAGCCTCAAACAAATAGAGAGCTAGAACCTATAATCTTAGCATGATCCTGCTGCAAGGACACTCATTTGGTAACATCACCACCGACCATCGACGATTACCGAGCTTTCACTTCACAAAAGATTTGTCTGTGGTGTTCCCATCTAGAGTAGATTGGAGAAGCAGGCGAATAATCAACGTTTCAATGCAGAATCTACAACAAAGGGTCCAAGATGAACTGCAGAGAAGGAAGATTATACTCTGAATCCTTGTCCAAGTCAATACGCTTTCCAAAAAAAAAAAGCCTGTAATGCTATCTCCGACATCATGCAAGCAGGGCTCAAGAGACATATCTTACTCATCTAACACCCCTCTCCCTCTGGACCTAACCTGTCGGAGCAGCGTGTTTCCTGGGCTTACCTTTATATGAGCTAGACGAAGACGATCGCTGATATACCCTACACTGACGGACTTGTATTACTGCTGCAACAACAACAACAGGCATATCTTCACGAATAGTTAGGCTAATATAACAACGATGTGTAGTGGAAATTAGCTCGCTTATTCAATGAATCGATATCACTCTAGTGTGAGTTCCAGGCCATAGGAACAGGAATTTATATAAAATTCATAATATAGTAATGTTGAACCTACATCTCCCCTTTGCTTTCTAAATTGAGTGGAGTCTTGGCTAACCAGAATCGCGCAAGGATGATACGTTACTATTTTTGGCCAATCTGATATGGACTAAACAAAAATTGTGCGAGCAAGTTCGGCTAGCACCTCTCCGGGTACTCGGATGCAGAATTCTGCCCGCTCATTTCACACGTACTCCCACACTCGACAAATCAGTCGTAGGTCAGACGGAAACGAAGCAATGTCTGTGTTGATTTTTTTCGTGCATCATCAACACAATCTCAGATCTTTCATAAATCAAAATCGTTGTCTTGACCCCTATAACATCAGCCAATCAGCTGTTTCTTTCAAATTCGCTGAGAGTCAGTTAACAGTCTGATTAAGAGCAGACCGTTATTCGGCTCTGAGCGAACTTGATAGATATGCCGACGTCATTAGTTTTGTATTTCACTAAGCTAAAACTAAATTTTGTGAAATATAAAACGAATGACGTAGAATCCAAAGTTCCTCTCAAAATTTATTTTTTCACCATACCTAATGAGCAAACCTGGTATTTATCATCCTTGTTGGGCACATCTTCTGAATTTTTTCACCATGGAAACACGTGTTGTTGGTGTGGTACGTTGTCCCATGGTAAAAAGATGTGGCCAAGGCGAGTAGAATATAGAAGATGGCGCCTTTCTAAATGCGTTACTTTATTTTTCGCGATTTTGACCACCGTCGAGGTCATGCCATCTAATAATATAAAACAAAACAAACAAAAAATAGAGAAATGACCTGAAGTCCGACTTGTCGAAATAGCGAAAAATTAAGTAACTCGAAGTATTCAATTCACCTTGGCACAATAAGACTTCTGGCTAATCCGTTAGTTCAGGGAACACCGATTCGATACGAAAGAGATTAAAATCGAATAGCTGCGCGCTTTGAATGTCAATTCGGAAATTGACTTCAAGAATTGTCTCCGAGGACTGAAAAAATCGTTAACATAAATTTTTTGTAACTGGGGAAAGTATTTTGAATGTAATGAAACAGATTTAGAAAAATAAAAATTTTAAAAGTTACGTCAATTTGATCAAGATTACTATTAGGCAAGATATTCCAGAGCTTAAAAGCGAAAATTATGCAACACTTAGTGAAGCATCGTTCTACGCAATGTTCTTTTAAAACGACTGTCACAATAGCCCAAAATAATGCATACTTAAATTGAAATCAACGACGTAGGTTTGTGAAGATAATATTATTCCCATATATATCGTACCACATTGAAACAGTTAAGGAAAACCAAAATTAAAGTTATTGAAAATATCGTTAATTCACAGATTTCTTTATTTTTAGTTTCAAATGTTTGCCCCCATAAAAGCGCAAATTGTTTTGTTTTTATTTGAATTAGAGAAATTCAATTTTTTCTCTCAAGTACTTAATGTAAACTAGACATCTATTTCGTAAAGTAGGAAAACTCATGGCAAGCCATACACGCCATGTAAAAAGTAAATCTACGACTTTTGAATTATGTAAAAGAATTTGTAAATGAAAGCATAAGCGATCCAGCCAATTGCTGCTTCTATTTTTATATAATTATGTATACAATATGCCTTTTATATTTTAGTGTGAGGAGGACGTGGAAATGCGTAGTTTCTTAATTGGTGCAATATTTTGAACGCTTGGAATTCAACACTCGTTAACTTCTGGCTTTTTAATTTTTGTTTTTTATTTTATTTTATATTTGTATACGTGAAGCGGTTGTTCAGTGAATTTGAACGATACCCGCCTCGATAAGCTTCATTATTTTATCAGCTATAGCTGGGTTTTGCAGATGCCTGGAAAATAAATTAAATTTTATAAGTAAAAAAAAGAGATTCAAAAAATAAGCGAACTTACTCTTTAGCTGCTTTAGGATCCGTCTGCATTTGATCCAGTATGACACGCATAGCTGGATCCTTAAGAATCTGTTGCACTTCTGGATCACCCAATGCATTCTTCATCACGTCTTCTGGACTGCGCTGATAAGATATCGAGCATTGACGGTATCCTTCAATCGCTTCGGCATTTTGCGGATCGATTTCCAACGCTTTAAGGTATGCAGCCGAAGCTTTTGACGATTTTTGCATACCCTACATACACCCATACAAAATATAAACGATTAGCTTGTTACAAAAAAGTTCATTTAAATTATTATTGATTGAACAAACCTGCAAAATTTTTCCCTTTCGAATATAACCCTTAATGAACTTATCATCCAACTTAATGCAAGTTTCACAATCTTTCAGGCCCAGATCGAAAGCGGCCAACTTGGTGTAACATGCGGCACGATTGCTGTACAACTTGGGATCGTCAGGATTGCGTTTGATTGCCTCAGAGTAATGTTTTACGGCACCACTATAATCTCCCTTCTTGAAGAGTTCATTGCCTTTTTCCTTTTCATCCTCGGCCAATTCGGGATTTATATAAGCGCGTCTTTCTTCTTCTTTTATCTTAGCTTCAACCTCGCTGAGGGAAGTTTTAATCTCAGGCGTACGGTGTTCAGACATTGCTTTCTCAAAGTACACTTTCGCCTGCTTATAGTTTTCCAGTTTACGATACGAATTACCTATACGGGCAAATGCTTTTGCAATTAATTTGAAATCCGCACGATTTGCCCGACCGACTTCAATGCCCTTCTCACATTCTTTTATACATTCGTCGTATTGCTTACGCTCGAAATAAACGGCAGCGATATTGTTGTGAAACGTTATATCAGTTGGATCCTCTTCCAATGCCGCATGATAATGCTTTAGTGCCGTATCGAAATCTTTCTTCTTGTAGGCGGCGTTGCCGGCCTCCTTCTCCTTCTTAGCCAAGTACTTTTTACGTTCTTCCTCGTTCATCTCATCTACATTGGGCTCCGCTGGCTTCGGGGGTTCAGACTTTTTGGGTTCTGCTGTATGGGGTTGAGGATCCACGTCCATTGGTGTGTTAAAATTTGATGTTACATTTTGTATCAATAAGCTGGTAATTTCTTCAGCTCCTTGAATCAATGCAGCATTTGACGGGTCGTATTTTAAGCCTAATAGTTAATATAAAATTATAATCAATTATTTTAAAAGGAATATTCCATAATAAGCAGCAAGTAAAGACGTTGGATAGATTTTTTTATGCTGATTTCAACGGTACTAAAATCACGGAAAATAAATATGGGAAATCGCGGAAACTAATGAAGGGTAAGGAGATAATGAAGGATAAAGCATTTTAATAACCATAACATCTGAGAAACTACTTGACGTTTCCACGACAGTCGGTTCTACTACCGAAAGGACCCGGATTTATATCCGGCCAAGGACTGTCACTTCAGCAGCATTCCCCGTATGTAAGTATGGGGAATGTTTATGCTGCTACAACAACAACAACAACAAGAAACTACTTGACCGTTTGCGAAACTAATTACATAATTAAAAAGGCGGTTAAAATAAGCTTATTTTTGTAAACAACTTCTATTTGTGCGAGTTTTTGACAAAAAATACAATGCTACTCCAGCAACTTTTGCCTGATACTTAGGGGGAATGTTTATGCGTTTACAACAACTCCAAAAGCAACAACTCTATTTACTATATAACTGCCTTCGGACACACCTAAAAAATATAAACCTTATTAGTCCCACTCCGATTACGTTATTATTGCTCATAATGAAATATATACAGTCGTTATCGAGTATTGTTCGAAAAATAAGCAACAGCCACACTGTCTAAACCCTGTATACTCATTAAAAACAAAATTTTACCGAAAAGAATTTTTTCCGGTTTTGTTTGGTTATGTGCCGAATATCTTACACTAACAACAAAAACAAAATTCTAATTCAGGGTAAGACTCCGTCAGAAAATATGAGATTTGCAAGTGGTCTTTCGATTTCTTTGAAACTTTGGGAAATATTATATTAGTTCTAGGTAAGATACATTCGAGCCTAAAAGGATTTTGAAAAATTTTCAAAATTGAGTCATCTACGCCATGTTGAAAATCGGGACCGTGTTTTTTTCAAAAATCAATATTTCTTGAACCGTTGGATGGATTTCAATGCAATTTACAGACAATATAGAAACAAATAAGTAGTTTAAATTAGTATTATGTTAAAAAAAAATTTCGAAATTTTGACCAAAAAAAAGTCAAAAAAATTTTTTGAATCAATTTTTCGTTGATTTGGCCAGTTTTTTAGATTTTCTGTTATACACGTAACGATTCCTTATGATTTTATTTTGAAAAAAAAAATCTATGGTGTCTTTAATAGTTCTCGAGATATTGCGATTTTAGTGGAAGCGCGCACGCACGGTTAGCGTACGCACGCACGGTTAGCGTACGCACGCACGGTTCGCGCTGCGTTATGTGTTCCTGTATGAAGTGACTGGAGCAGACTGCTGCAGGTCTGTGCGCATTTTTCTACTCCCGCGCTGCGTAACCGCGAACTTCACGATGCGCGCTTCCACTAAAATCGCAATATCTCGAGAACTATTATAGACACCATAAAATTTTTTTTTTCAAAATAAAGGTAAAATCATAAGGAATCGTTACGTGTATAACAGAAAATCTAAAAAAGTGGCCAAATCAACAAAAAATTGATTCAAAAAATTTTTTTGACTTTTTTTTGGTCAAAATTTCGAAATTTTTTTTTTTAACATAATACTAATTTAAACTACTTATTTGTTTCTATATTGTCTGTAAATTGCATTGAAATCCATCCAACGGTTCAAGAAATATTGATTTTTGAAAAAAACACGGTCCCGATTTTCAACATGGCGTAGATGACTCAATTTTGAAAATTTTTCAAAATCCTTTTAGGCTCGAATGTATCTTACCTAGAACTAATATTTCCCAAAGTTTCAAAGAAATCGAAAGACCACTTGCAAATCTCATATTTTCTGACGGAGTCTTACCCTTCATTAAAAGTAATATTACGAGAATCATAATCCACTTCACCTTAAATTGTTCGAAGCATAAGCAACTATTCTATTACTACATTTTTACAGTACTCAAACAAACAACAAATATTTAGGAATCGGTTAATTCAATCATTTCATTTTATTCGTTTTAGGATATTTACTGTTATTAATCCATACACAATACGGACCAGCTTTCAAACTAAACATAAACAAAAAATTAATTTCCTTAGCCACAATATAACACGATTTTGTTGTTGTTGTAGCGACACACGTAGTAGCTGGAGTTTGTTCAATGAAAGCTTTTTTTAAGCACAGTCGAAAGCAAAGTGAACACCAAGGCTTGTGTTATTTTAAATGAAAGGTTATTGAATACACTTCATAACGAAATTATACTTAAATTATGTATAATATAATATGTTGATTCGACAAATTCTCGAGAAAATTATTTTATGCAGCATTTTCGTTTTTTAATTTGAGCATTTTGTCGCTTATTTCGTCGGAACGGGTGGGATGAAATCAAGGATTTTTACATACAGGCACTGCTAAAAGATCACACTTTTGTTTAAAAGTACTCTTATATTAAATATTAACTGATTCTTTCAAAAAAGTTATTTTTAAATACCAAAATTGCGAATATGAATCTGATTTGTTTAGCTGAAAAAAGGCTGAAAGCAGTATAATCACTCATAATCCCCATTACATCACTATTTTGATTCTCCTATTAACATTTTTTAATAAATTATTCTATACTACTGTCTTATCTGCTATTGATTTACACGTTTTACTACATTTCCATGGCTATTCCCTTGCAATAACGACCAACTATTGCAATCATTGAACTGTCAAACGTGATTGCGGGGAGAATCGTAGAAGTATAAGTAAAATACACAACAAACCAAACAGATAATATTTTTCTATGAAACGCCGGAATTGACTAATGGGGGGATATATTTTTGAAGTGAAAAAAAGTTCTACAAAAAAATACTGGCGACAGTAGAGCCGGAGTGAGATTGATGATTATTTTGAAACGCGGAAAGGAATGCGGCGCAAAAATAATGTCGCCTACACCGAGGAGATTTCTGCGCGAAAGTACCGAAGATGACAAATCTGGAATAAATTGTATGAATTTGAAATATTGTTAAATTAAATTAAATTATACCTTCTACATAAATTTCATGTATGTATATATATATACAGGGTTTGATTGAAAAGTAAAGAGCCTTCCCGCGCGGAGCGTCTGCTAAGCGATCAACCGAATCTTCTGGTGTGGGAAAATGATCGTTGGACCTTCCCCTTCCACTAGAAACCGGTCCCAGTTCGCTGGCAACAGCGGTGCAATCAACATCGCTCCGCGCGTGAAAGCTGTTTTAAAAGTGTGTTCGGATTTTTCAGTGGCTAAAATGCAGCGATCGTTGGAGCAACGTGCTGATCATTTTTTTTCGACTCTCGAGGCATCGTCCACAAGGAGTTTGTACCTCCAGGAAGCACTGTAAACGCGTCATTTTACGAAGAAGTGCTCCTTCGGCTGAAAAACCGCGTCGCCCGGGTTCGGCCCGACCTCGTCAACAATTGGACCCTTCATCACGACAATGCGCCGTCGCACACCGCCTTCCTCTGCACCTCTGCAGTGGCCAAGATGGGGGTTCCGGTGCTTCCCCACCCTCCCTACAGCCCAGACCTGTCTCCTCCGGACTTCTTCATGTCCCCGCGCCTGAAAAGAAAGCTGAAGGGGAGGCCTTTCGACTCCATCGAGGCGATCCAAAAAACTGTGACAGCCGAATTGAACGCGATTCCGGCGGATGAGTTTAAAAAAACAAGTCCTGCAGTGGAAGGACCGCTACCAGCGGTGTATTGACGCTCAAGTGTCCTATTTTAAAGAATATTAGTTGTATAAGCCAAGAGGTTTAATAAAACTGCTTAAAAAAATAAAGCTCATTACTTTTCAATCAAACCCTGTATGTCTTCATTAAATTCAGTGGCTTTATTTACTTAAAACACGCAAAACTTAGTAAAAATGAGCAAATTTTGCCCTTTTTTCCCGAGAGACCTAATGTGCCTAGGTGGTTGAGGGTTGCATTTTTAGAAATTGCAGTCCACACCCTATATAAAAATCGTGGTCGAACGCACCACGCCTCTTTCCATCTGCCCCATTAACTACCAGTCATACAAGAAATATTTTCCGCGATCATTCCTATAAATGTTTGTGGAATGCTGCTGGAGTGACAGTCCTTGGCCGGGTATAAGTTCAGATAGTACTGGTAACAAGAAACGATATCGTGAGAACGAATACCATTGTAATCCGCATAAATAGTTTTATGGAATTTTTTTTTTCTATCGGAACGGTACGTATTCTTTACCTATACCGTCTTTGTTTCTGCGACCTTATACCCCGATTGTCAGTTGATTTTTTCGACAATGAATCACCCTCACACACACTTACCATCTTGGTATGATTGCATAGCGGCACGGAATCTTAGCAAACCCGCTTCCGCAGCTCCTTTACGCGAATAACCTTTCCACCATGTTGGGTTCAAGGCTATTGTTTGTTCCGCATCCTCTAGAGCTTTTTCAAATTGATTAGCCTTCGCGTATGCGGCTGATCTATTGCTGTATAACACATGATTCTTATTATCTAAAGATATAGCTTCAGTGTAAGCTGCGATAGCTTCATCAAAGTTATTAGCGTTAAGTGCTCGATTTCCTTTTTCCTTGAGTTCATTCACCTGTAATAAAGTACCATATCACAGTCAGCACATTCCTTACTCGCAATCTGCGAAAACTTTAAATTTTTACAACCTGCAAGTCAAGTAATATTTTCGCCTTATCCATCACTAATCTTACTAAGTTTTTGAAAGCTTTTTATATTCTGTAATTACACTAATGTGTTATTGAAACACTTTCTTTTTATGCAATGCGTATTCCAAAATGTACTTCAAAAACGTGCTACTTTCAATTCCAAAGTTTTTTGTGTTCTGTGAGTATAAACTTGGGAGCCTTCTAGAAACTGAAAGAAACACACAGAAATCTCAAATGACAGCTCGAAAATTTGCGACAGAGTTGCATCTTTACTGAACAACGTCAAATTGGTGGTGACCAAGGCGAATTCATACAAGGTGATATTGATTTTAAAAACACGACAATATCGTGGTCTATTGTCAAGTTTTACCTATTCTTTCCTGAAGGAATAAAACCGAAAGCAGTTTTTTCTTTTTGACAATAAGTAACCAAACAAATAACGTCACCTTTAAATAATTCGCCTTGTTAACTTGTAAAATTCTATAAATTATTCGTGATGGTAATAGGTAATTCCAAGGCGCAAATGAAAGCCAAAAATAATAGAGTAAATCGCGAAGAGAATGCAATATAAGATTCCGCATTTCGAATTCGAGACAAAGAAAACGAAGATAAACAAAAAAAAAAAAAAAATCACTACGTTATCAAGCCATTCAAGTAATTTCTATTCCTTATGCTTTTTTATTCGCTGCAAAATAAGGCAGCGGTATGAAGGTAACGATACTGAAGTAATCTTCTTACAAAATAGTTACTTTATTTTTCGCGACAAGTCAGACGTTAGGCGCCTTTTCAATACAAAAAAAACGAGCAAAACAAACAAATGGAAAATAACTAGTATATTTGTGAAAATTCAGTGAATAGCTTGATAATATTGTAATATTTACCATAATCAAGTAGAAGTATCATGAAGTACATAAGGCCTCCAAATACAGTTTTTGTCTTTTTATGCGGATAACGCCGAGACAAAAAAGTGTGTGTGCGTGTGCAAGAGTTTTTGTGTTTGATAATTTTTATTATTTTCGTCTACTCTTCCTCTTCACAAACAAGTAATTCCCCTTCCCTTTGTTTGTTTATTCATAGAGCATGACGACACAGCGAAATCTGAAGGCGCAGCATTGTATCTATCATCCTTACCCTGCATTCATCGGATATATCATACACGCAACCCTGTTTGCAATCATTACTGCCAACATTTGCGATAAAACGAGACTGCCACCAGTAATATTGACAGTTGTCAAAAGCCAAAAAGCGGCATTAGAAAAATTGTATTTTTATCATAATTTCAAGTTGGTTTTTTTATTACATTTCCTCCGGAAATTTTTAAAGTTTCTGCTAAGCTGTTGGCAAATTTGAATATACGATAAGTTATTGCCGAAAATTGTGGGAATTTGACAAGTGTAACTGATTTAAAGCCGTTTTTGCGTAGGGCGACAAAAGCATGGCTGAGTATTTGGCGTCCATTTTCGGCACCGAGAAAGATAAGTAAGTGTGATTGTACAAATGCTTTGCTAAGGGCATTTTTAATTTATTAATTACTATATTCTGGTTCTACATTATATTACAGAGTAAACTGTTCGTTTTACTTTAAAATTGGAGCATGCCGTCATGGGGACCGCTGCTCCCGTATTCACAATAAACCAACATTTTCTCAGACAGTGCTGCTACAGAATTTATATGTGAATCCGCAAAATTCAGCCAAATCAGCAGATGGCTCCCACTTGGTTGCTAATGTATCGGATGAAGAAATGCAAGAGCACTACGATAACTTTTTTGAAGATGTCTTTGTTGAATGTGAGGATAAGTATGGGGAGATTGAAGAGATGAACGTGTGCGATAATTTGGGTGACCACCTAGTTGGAAATGTGTACATCAAATTTCGTCACGAACAAGATGCAGAAAAGGCGGCGAATGATTTGAATAATCGCTGGTTTGGTGGTCGTCCGGTATACTCGGAATTGTCGCCGGTTACTGACTTTCGTGAAGCCTGCTGCCGTCAATACGAAATGGGTGAATGCACCAGGTCTGGATTTTGCAATTTCATGCACTTGAAACCAATTTCCAGAGAGTTACGGAGGTGCGCAAATTAAATTTTAGTATTTATCATAGTTTAAATATATATATATTTATAATTAATTATTACAGATACTTGTACTCCAGACGTCGACGATCACGTTCTCGTTCCCGCTCACCACGTCGTCGCCGCTCTCGATCCCGTGAACGTCGCCGTTCCCGTAGTCGTGAGGGTCGCGGCGCTGGTGATGGCCGTAAAGGACGCTACTGATTTGATAATATTAATACTTATTTGATATATATTGATGTTCCAACAATTTTAAAGGCAATTGAAATAAGAATTTTTCAATTTATTTCCAATTCGTAAAAAAGAATTCTCTTGACAATATATATAATTTGCTGGTTATAGATCGTGATTCAATTATAGAATTGAATTATGGTTATACATAAACAACCCCAACTGGCAACTTAGAACTCTTGTAAGAAATTTAAACCCTTCTAATAAAAAAATAATTAACTAGAACTAGATTTGAGTTTTATTATTACTGTTTTTAATAATATAATTTTAGAATAAAAAAAGTAGAATTAGTTATTGAACGTTGGAATTCTGATTTAATTCGGAATTTTTATCTGACGCTTCCATGTCCTTAAGCTGTTTAGTGAGGTCGATTTGTTTTTGGAGTAAGTATGTATTTTCAGTTTTGCGACGCTGCTGGCGTTCAATATCGCGTACCACACCCTCGTGCAGGCGCGCGCTGTAATAACAAAATGTGTTGAAATATATAAATTAAATGCCCGGGCGCAATTATACTGTATGAAATTACCGGTCAGTGCTTTGTTTGTAATGTACATAACCAATTACGCTCACTGAAAACCCAACGGACAGGGCCAAAGCAATTTTAGCACCAGCAGACATTTCTTTATGTTAAAGTTATTAATATTAATATTTTTTATTCTTTAACAACGGATAATTTTGAGGATGAAAAAATATAATTGTACAAAATTGTTTGACGGAAAAAATCGAATGAAAACTTCAAAACAAAAGTCAGCTGTTAGTGTTGCTCGTTTAGCTGTCAAGAAATCTGAAAGGGTAGAAAAAGTGATATTATGGCGAATGGGGAGAAAGCTTTAACAACTTTAATCGTTCTGTACTCAACCTCTCTACACTCAATTATTCATTTTATAATAACAGACAAATTTGATTGCATGCGATGGCAATATTTTCAGTGTGGGCACATTGTCGTCATTTTGAAAATATCGTAAAGTAAGCTGGTACATTGTGATCGCGCTCTTGGTTGTTTTAAAGCATTGATTGATTTATATGATAAAGAGGAAAGTAGGGCGCCGTGTTCTGCACGAATTCGGCAAACTTATTTACTATTATTTATTTATTATTTTTTTAAGTTTAGGCCAAGGCAAATTGCGTCATCATTGATACCGACGCGAACTCCCACCACATATGTTGGGGAAGTAAGGAAAGTGTTGAGTCACTGTTTTGAGTTTGTTCTAAGTGAAGCTTTGGTTATTTTATTACTGCGGTTTGTGATGCGTTGCTTGACCTAACTCTTGCCTCTTCTTCATTGATGTTCCGAGTCTCTGATTGCAGGGTGCTTAGCGTTCATAACTTTTCTAATCAGAGGGACATGCAATTTTCTCTATATGAAATCAAACCGAATATATCCTTCTGCAGGAACTTCAAAAGTAAAGATTCTTCGATCTTTTGGGGGAATCGATAGACGAATTGGTGGAGACATTCACCTCTGCGTATGAAAGGGCCCTCGAGAAGCACCCCATCAAGCTCAAATGGCTACCGGACCACTGTAATGTTTTTCAAGTTAACGTAGCCGCAATCAAATAATCAATAACTACTGTAAATGAAGGGGTTAGGTGGGTTACAGAGGTTCAAAAAAAGGGTATTTTTACTACTTTTTTTTTAAAATATACAATCATATATTTTATTTAAACAATTCAGCATATCAAAGATACATATTTAAACAGTATTTTGTGAAATTTTTATTTAAAAATTCCGAAAACTCAGCCGTTGGTACCTCATCTCCCTTAACGTCTCACAAAAAAATGATCTTGCCGTGGACAGCATAACTCATTATTGGTTCATCTAAAATCAAAAAACCAAAAATATTTCGTTAGTACATGGATAAATCTCGTTAGTGGACGAAGGTAAAAAAAAATTTAATTTGAATTTTTGACAGATTTTGAACAAAAAAACACATTTTTTGGTCAAATTTTCGTCATGTGTTGGCTCGAAAAAATTAGTTGTAATAAAAAAAAAAAAAAAATCCTTCGTTCAATAACTTGATAATGTTATTCCAAAGATGTGTGCAAAATTTGAACAAAATCGCTTCATAACTTTTCGAGAAATCGTGTCCACCGACTTAAAAAATCGAGTTTTGAGATAAACGCGTATACCTGCGAAACGCTGCACTGACATGGGCTGATGGGCGGAACTTCTGAAGGGTCTATCTCGTAGAATTTTACTCGGATCAATTTGAAATTTTAAGAGAATATTTTAAACATATTATACTATTTAATAAGACGAAAAAAAATCGATTTTTTGAAATTTTCAAACCCACCTAACCCCTGAAGTAAACGTTTACTGCGACAACCAACCGGCAATTAGGGAGCTGCTTTTGGTTCCTTTGAAATTAATTGGACAATCGAATAGTTCGATATAAGGCTCATTTGGGTTCCCGGTCACAGTGACATAGTGGGAAATTGCTCGACTAATGAGCTAATTAGACAATGGACACTCGAAACGGTTTCACCGCGAAATGAGAGGATTGGGGTTCCTTTGAGAACCTGCTCTGCTCATGGAAAGATGGGCGTCACGTAAATTCAGCGAGCGCAAACGCGAAGGTCGCGAGATTCTTCTGGTCACTGGTAGATCGGTGGTGCTTGAGAGATCTTCTAAAGCTAACAAAGTTATTATTTTCCTCAGTGATTGTACAAATTATCAAGTTACCTTCGCTAAATCTTTGAGAGATCACAGCACGGCCAAACCGATCTTTCATCCTTATTACTTTTTAACTGGGTATGTTGCCTCAGATGATGCAAAATCACCCGGAATCTTTAAATGGATTTTAAATATTTTCTTTGCCGGCGATTGGCCGATAGTTTCATGCACAGCTGAGCGATAAGCTAATAGGAACATTTGTATGTGTTTGTGCCAATTTTGTAGGTACTTTCCAACTAACTTCCGCAAGTGCTCCTCAAGAATGCGGCATAATCTTTCGACCATTCCATACGAATGCGAGTGCAAGGGTGTTGCTCGTGTTTGCTTAATTCCCATCAAGCAACACATCTCGTTAAGTACTGCGGACTAGAAGTTTCTTCCTTGGTCTAAATGTAACTCGAAAGGAACTCCAAATCGAGTCACCCATTTCTGCACAAAAATCTAAGCAATGGTTTTGGCCTCTTGGTTTGGTGAGCGCACACTTTTAATTTTGAGTCCATTTGACAATAGATTCTTTGCAATTTACCCAGTAAAACCGCTGCTTCATCTTCTACCGAGGCTACCTCAGAGTGGCCCATTCTGAAATACATCTAAAACAGATGAAATTCTGCATCAGATTACGGGAATGGTTTGCCCGTTCGCTTTCCCATACACGATGCAGAGCTCTATCAATAATTTTCAGATTAATCCATTGCACCAAAAATGTCTTAGCAGTACGACTTTCTATCGCAATTTCAGTTTTAGATGATTTCTTTATAACGCCTTTCCCTTCAGTGATCTTTTTAGGTGAGCATCATTCAATTGAAATACCTCAGTAATTTCATGTTGCTCTGCTTTATAATGCTCAAACTCTAATTCGTAATTTTGACGCCTTTCGATACTCTGTGCAATTTGTCTTTCCGGAAGCTTCAACTGGAGTAACCATCTCAATGCTGTGTGGTCTGCTCTCAACTAGGATCGTTGTACATACAGGTATTTGTGGAAATATTTTACGCACTCAACCACAGCAAACAGCTTCCGTTTGGACATAGAGTAAGTAATTAATTTCCGGCTTTCCGAGGACTCTGCTATATTAGTATGCGTTCATTATTTTTTGTCCATTGATGATCTGTGACAGTACTCCTTCTATTCCGTATGCATTAGTGGCTGTACCCATAAAAAACTTTTCTCTCGCGCAGTACAAAGAAGCTCTTTCTGAAGAAAAGGTCTTATCTGCTGGAACAGTTTCTCTTGTTTTTTGTACCACACAAAATTGTTGTTGTCAATTTTTGAATGGCTTTTTTTCTCGTTGTTGTTGTTGTTGTTGTTGTAGCAACATAAACATTTTCCATACATATACCGTGAATGCTGCTGAAGTGACAGTTCTTAGCCGGATATATATAAATAAATCCAGGCCGTTCCGTTTACGTATAACTGACTGTCGTGGAATCAATGTTTTTTTCCTCGTCTGTCTTGACGCCTTCGGTTGCCATCTAGTGTCCATGGTACATGACTTAAGGGGTTACATACATACGTCCAGAATTTAGAGAAAATTGACTTTTTTTAATATTTCACTTTTTACAGCTCCATCAACATTTCAAGCAGAAATGATGCAAACCGTGGAGCAACTTTTTTGACGTGATAACGTCTTATAATTCGATTTAACAGGCTGCACACACGAAAAAATGTGTCGTTACCTTGCTCATTAGTGTTACCTTGCTCATTGCCGTTACCTTGCTCATTTGCCGTTACCTTGCTCATTGCCGTTACCTTGAATGAACTGCAAGCGAAAGCGCGGAGCGAACGACAAAGCAAACAAAGCAAACGAACGGCAACGTTCGACATCTTGTTCTCTCCTACTTAAGTGAGCGTATATGTGTATGTATATGCGCATATGTACATATATAAATTCACGTATTTGTATTTGCATATGCCTTCTTATTGATTATTATTAATTTGATTTACTTGAAGAATTTAAAATAAAACCAAGTTTGTTAATAATACCTGTTGTTTTAATGTTATTATTATTTTTTGACGTGATAACGTCTTATAATTCTATGTAGCCGGCTGCACGCACCAAAAAATGCGTCGTTATCTTGCTTGAACAGCATGTTATGTTATGTTATGTTATGTTATGTTATGTTATGTTATGTTATGTTATGTTATGTTATGTTATGTTATGTTATGTTATGTTATGTTATGTTATGTTATGTTATGTTATGTTATGTTATGTTATGTTATGTTATGTTATGTTATGTTATGTTATGTTATGTTATGTTATGTTATGTTATGTTATGTTATGTTATGTTATGTTATGTTATGTTATGTTATGTTATGTTATGTTATGTTATGTTATGTTATGTTATATTATGTTATGTTATGTTATGTTATGTTATGTTATGTTATGTTATGTTATGTTATGTTATGTTATGTTATGTTATGTTATGTTATGTTGTGTTATGTTATGTTAAAGTATATTATGTTATGTTAATGTTAACTCATTCTCTATATCCATACAAAATATCTATCAAACAAATAAAATTAAAATTTTCTTTTGAAAAATGCAACCATTCAATCAGTATTTTCTTATGACGTTATCACGTTAAACTATCGTCAGTAAACCGACTTTACAGACTACCTCTTTTTTATTGTACTTTGGGCCATGTGATTTTTTATATACTAATTTTTGTAAAAAAAATATGTAAATACATTTTTTTGTAAAGTTTAAGTACTAATAAACAATCTATGACATTTTTTTATGTTTATTTTTATTGTTATTTCTTCTAAAAACAGTTCTTCTTTTAGCGCATTTTTGGCGCTGCTGGACGTATGTAACCCCTTAAACAATGAACACTTCTTCGGATTCAGTCGTAATCTCGCGGAGACAAAGGCTGATTTTTCATATGGTCGCTAAAACTTTTACCCATAATGATGATACCTTCCAAATAGACAAAACAAGTTTTCGAGTAGAGTCTCCTCAGCACATGCTCCTTCAGGTACTCAAGTCTTGCTGGAGCGTCTGTCTTCTCACGATCGCGAGCGATAGATGAAACCTTATACTTAGTGACAGATCATTGGAACGAATTCCACTTGTTTGTTGTTGAAACATAGTGGAGGAATAGCGTAGCCTTACAGTCAAAAGTTTCTCACTTTGGCATGCAAAGTTTCGAGTCGAAGCATTTTTTCTACACCACCCTGTATTACTTTACGTATATGTATGTATATACAAACATAAAAGAGCGAGGAAAAAAAAAAACAGAATGCAACAATTGTCTTACTGAAAAATATAAATAACACTTATCAACTCTCAAATAGTAACGTCAGAGGTTGATAAGCGAGGCTGATGATGGTGAAGAGTGCAGAAATAAGAGCATTTCAAAATAAAACTAAAAACTTGAGTAACAAAACAAATATGACGGCAATACTGTATACTTTATTAATCTGATTAACAGTTTTTGGTTAATTTTAAAATAATATACATACATATACTCATACATATGTACATCTGCACATATTTAAGTATGAACGAGTGTGTTTTTAGGTTGTGCACTCGCAAACGCATACGCAAGCCAATTATAATAAGTTATGTGGTGGTATTATTAAAATGATTATTAAAATTTTGTATTTTTACTTACGATATTGAAAATTAATGCAAATTTCATGTCCACGAAAAATCGACAAACGACTTATTAGGTATTTTTAACTTAAAAATGTGTATTTTCAGAGTTTGAGAATTGAAAATATGAAAAATGAAATAATAAAAAAAAAAAATATTGTTTGAATGATTTTTTTTCTAGTAGATTTGGTAGACAATTCCATGGCATTTATTTTTTAAAAGTAATATGTCCGCCGCGGCTATGAGTTATATGGTCCATTCGATCGGTCAAATTTTTCACTACTTTTTTCAATAAATCAGGCTATATAGCGTCGATGTGGCTTGAATGTTTGTCAGGCGCGCTGTATGGCAAGTTGCGCCGTCTTGTTGGAACCAAATGTCGTCGATGCTTAGCTGATTCGTTTTTGGAAACAATTATTCAATCAGCATGGCTCACCAGCGCTCGCCATTCGCCGTAACAGCAGCTCCTTCCACATTTCGAAAGAAATAAAACCTATGATGCGGCTAGTGCTCATTGAAATTGATTTATTTTGCGATCTTTAAGACCAACATATTGCAAAATTCGTGTCTTTTTGGTGGAAATAATCGTCCGAATGTGTCGTCAATTAATAGGTTGGTCAAAAAATTTCAAAAAACTGGTTCTGTTGAGGATAGAAAAAGGACTAGCAGACCAGACTAGGGTTTTTCGAAAACTAAAGTCTATGTGAATATGCCAACAGCGATTTCAGAGTTGAAACACAACATTTGGATCGAGATTGAATTGAACTGCCTGGCGTGGAACCAATCCTGCGTTTCATAAGAGCCACAAAATGGTTCCACAAAGACAAATAAATCAGATTCTCGTGTCGCACAGAGGTATCTCAATGGACCTGTGAGGTCGAAGTGAGTTGGTCGTACAGACCGACTACCACCATAACCTAACCTTGCTGAACTCAAAGCGATAATTTGTGAGGGAGCCCTTGACATTTTTAATTCTCTTATGACAGCCTGTGGACTTGTTCATGGTAGACATTTAAATGATGTAATTTTTCAATTATAATTGTTAAGAGCCGTATTGTGAATGAAAATAGTGAAACCTGAAAGAATGTAAATTTTTACATGTTTTGTTGTAAAACAACATCTACGTGCGTCTTTTGAAATACCCTTTATAAAGGCTCACAATCAGATTAATGACGATCTTCGCGTTTGATGGGGTCTAATGGGTACTGAGTTTGGATAAGTGCTATTAAGGTTGTGGAAAGAAGCAAAAAATTCATTTAATCTTAAAAAGTGGAATTGCAATTTCGTCCCTTTCTCTTCTTTCATGTCAAATACAGTCAAAGAATTCACGATGTGGTCGTTTTCATTGAAAAAAAATAAGTTTTATTAAAAATATCTTTACTAACTTGTTTTTTTCTTGCCGGTGTGCATTTTGGTGTCCCTTTTCCTTTAGGCTTTTGCCTCTACTTCAAACTAAAACAATCGAGAAATAAAGAAAAATAATCGAAATTGAAAATAATCTCGGCGAGAAAATTATAAAAGTCGCAGTTAATATGCTAATATGCAATATGTTATCGAAGATGTTGCACACAAATTGAAAAAAGAAAAGAAAAAAACGAATAATTAGCATATCTCACCCTCAAATTTTATTTTTATATTAAGATTTCCCGGTTTCGCAAAACGAGACTTAGTCGATGGAAACATTCCAACAACTTGCTCAGCCTCTTTTCAGCCTCTTCACTTTTTGCCTCTTTACTTATATTGTTTGCATTCCTTTGTTTTTCTGATTTTCTTGTTGTTTAATTTAACAAACGAATTTAAATAATTCATGGCGAGTAAATATACAAAGTCGGCATTTTCATGATTATTATTTCTTTTTATTCTATTCGTATTAACACACAAAGTGTTTGTATGTATAAAAAAGAGCAGCAGTCTGTGCTCATAAGAAAGGAAGTCAAAGTAGAGCAAATCATGATGAAAACATCAAATACAGTGTTATAAAAAATCAAGCTGTTGTGGCTATTATGCGATATGTTTATATTACATGTATAGCATATCCACTTGTCCAAACTATATTCGCATTCGCATCAAGAATATGGCCCTATTTTCGATAGCATTGAGGTAGCAGCAGCAACGGGCATGCGCACTTCACCCATTACGCACTACTACGAGTATTGCCGACTGCCGTGCAAGCGTATGGGACCCCTACTCTGGCCTTGCACCTACTTACTACCCGAATAGGTGAGTAGCAGATGACCAGATAGATGAGTAGTAGCAAACTAACCACCCACCCGAATTGCCTACATTTCCCTACTACAATGAGACTCCGTTACAGTTACAAAACTCGTCTGCATGCAAGTGTGAGTCCCTCTCTTGAAGCCGCTTCTACTATCAGGTAGTGAGAAATTCCGCCAAAGTGCAGAGATACTTTGGGGAGCGCCTTGAATGATGAGACACTACAGTGTGTTAAGTAAGATAGAATTAACAAATCGTGTTTAATTAAGAACAGATGACTTATAAATTTAATGATTACTTATTAACTCATCTTACGCATAATTAATAATGCCAACATAATTAATAACGCCCAAAAAAGTTTAAATATGGATAAACCTGTTGAATTCAGCATTGATTTTCGACGAATATTTATAATCGAAATAAAAAATAGTTTAAAAAAACTAAAAAACACGCTTTTATTGCTAATCGAACTAAAAAGTAAAACATAAATTTTAATGACAAAAAAACCTATAATGAAGTAATAGCAAATCGAACGATCAGTCATAGTCAACTACCTCAGAGCAGAATTATAACAAAAATTAAGATACAAATAGAATAATTCAAATTAGAGTTAAAAGCGTGCGATGCTTGATATATTCTATTGGCAACTACCTATGTACAGAAGGTTATGAAAGTGAAGCAAAATGCATCCCACGCTTTTAATTCTAATTTGAATTATTCTATTTGTATCTTAATTTTTGTTATAATTCTGTTCTGAGGTAGTTGACTATGATTGATCCTTCGATTTGCTATTACTTCCCTATAGGTCTCTTTGTCATTAAAATTTATTTTCTACTTTTTAGTTCGATTAGCAGTAAAAGCGTGTTTTTTAGTTTTTTTAAACTATTTTTTATTTTCTACTTTTTAGTTCGATTAGCAAAAAAGCGCGTTTTTAACTTTTTTTTTTAAACTATTTTTTATTATGAATGAAAATTATTGTTATCATTGCAGTCAGTGAATTAATGATTCGATATATTCGTGTTATATTTAATTCCTTTCTTATCGACTGTGAGTCTAAAGCTATGCAGTGATAAAGAAGTAATCGGGATGAAGAACTTATTTCGTGGAGGGAGCCTAAGAAACGGCTACCCCACTCCTGAAACGTAGAGGTAACAACAAAATATACTGACATAATCAATACAACAAGGCTCGACCTTCAATCAATGATCTATATTGGAAAAAGTATGTTCCCATATAGATCATTGATTGAAGGTCGAGCCTTGTTTTTCTGAATGAAAATTATTGTTTTCATTTAGTCAGTGATTTATAGTCCGATTTAATTGTGTTATATTTAATTCCTTCTTTACCGACTACATGTCCAAAGAAAGGCCAGCATTGGCCTTGACACAGAATAGATACTCTCAGCACAGAAAAAGGAGACCATGGATTATATTGACACAATCAAAACGAGATGTAAAGTTCCAGTTTGGTGTTTTTAGTTAATTTTTGTTGTGAATTGTACTTTAATCGATAAAATTTTATAAATGAAATTATGGTAATGATAAATTCCTTCTTTACTTGCCAAAATTTTGTTCAGTAAAATAATTTCAAAATTTATGTTTTGATTATTTTATTGTAATTAACAAAATTACATCTTATATGAAAATTATTTCATCTTATATGAACATTGAATAGAGTAAATTTGCGTGTATGAGACTTGTAGTATCTACGCATGTGTAAAGACTATACAAAGTGAGAATGCAACTTCCCTGAAAACGCTTTAGCCTTCTATTCGTATTGCAGTGCCGCGTGCCCGAGCAAGTTCGAATTCGAAAGAGTAAGTCGTAGACTCCCGAAATCAGTAAGAGTAACTCGGAGAGTGCAGGCATGCGCAGACCGCGCGTAAGCTCTGTCTTTCTTACTCTTTACAGAAGATCTAAAATAAAAGTGGTGTTAAAAAGAAAATATTATTCCGGCAATCTTAATAAGGATAATGGAAAACTTTTATCAAATTATTGCATTGTCATCGGTCCTTGATAGGTGTGCAAAATTCCAAGTCGACCAGATTTTTAGAAGCCAGTGAAAATTAAGCTCAAAGATTCCGTTACATATAATAAATACATACATACATACAACCCGAGCTAATATATTAAAAGTGTGTTAAAAACAAGCAACGATCTATGTAGTATTTATCAAGTTTGTCGATTACTTTGGACATGCGAAATTTTTAATTTTCACTTACAACTTTCGAGCAATCCGCCATACAGGTCTGTTCTGAGCTCCGATTCGTCCTCAAAAGTGAAGCGATACAGTATAAGAATAAGATCAAGTTGAGCCTTTTTATAGCGATGACTCAGACTCAACACTTTTGAAATCAATGAATTTCATCGATAGTGAAATAATGAGCATTTTTCATTTCGATTGCGTGCCATTTATTTTTATCTATTTTAGAAATAATTATCTCTTATTGTTTTGCTAGAAAAAAAAAAAATTAAGTAAATATATGACATTTGCGCACGTCAAACACATGTCCAGCAGTTGTTTTGAATAACATTATCATTCCCTAAGATAACTATGTTGTGTACTTTGGTATACATTTGGGATACGCCTTACCTGGAAAAAGCTATATTCGTATAAAAATTCGATTGCTTTTTACCCACTGTGCCTCAATTCAGTCAACAAAAATTCCCTCGCTGCCAATGCCGATGAAGGCTTTGACTTCGGCTGGTCTTGGTTAGTACTGGCTCTGGCAATCCGGCGTGTGCCTATACAAAGCCATATCCGTGCGTCTGCACGTACCCAGAATAATTTGAGCTTCGGTATGCGCCATCGCTTTAGTTGCCAGTTGATTGTCAGTAGCAGAGCCGTATAGATGTGCCATTTGAGTGCGCTCCAACCGAACATATAGAGCGGCATTAAAAAAGTAAAATTATTGCCAAAACAAGGAACGGTGAGCGAGCGGTTAATACTCAAATATTGTTGCGTGTCATAGAGCAAAAATATCTAACGAGTGAAGCGTTACAAGTTAGAGCTGAGACTTTTGTTTGGGTTCCTATGCTTACATACTTACACACACACATACATACATCTGTATGTAGGAAATACGCTATTAGTAACGCGTTAAAAGTGAGCCGAATCGGTTGATGCACAGTTAGTGTCACCCTTACACGAGTGAGAGTGCAGTGCGGTGTGGAGTGGATTAGCGTGACTCTTGACGCAGTATCACCGGCGAAGGTGTGTTGTGTCGCGTAGTGTCGCATTCGTTTCATGGGTGTGTGTGTTTATAAGTTTTGTACGTGGATCTGTATGTGTTTATTTTTGTTTGTTTAATCTCCTGCAACCGTGCTACTTAATGTAGTTACTTGTACACACATACAAATGTATGTATGTAGTTGTTTGTTTTTTCGGACTTCGCCTGTGGCACATATAAGTTACGATGGATAATACATTTTAGAGGGAAAGGGCTATGAAAGACATTTTGTTTTTTTGTTGTGCTTTCCATTTTTTGGTCTAGTTTAATTTTCTTCGAGGACAAATATTGATTTTGTATGACACGGGACTATAATAAAGTTGACTCTTTTGTGTGACAGAGATTTAATTGTTTGTTTTTATTATTTTGTGTGTAGAAGTAGTGAAAACTTTGTTGCTAAAGTTTCGGTTGTGTGTATTTAATGAAATTGCACATATGCACATACATACATACATATGTGTGTATATATGTATGTTCGTAAAATTTTATTACTAACCCAATTTTCTTGCACATGTTTAGTAGTTAAAAAAAAATATTAAAAAAAAATAATAATAAAAAAATAACAATAAAAAAAAATAATAGTTTACTTACCTTTGAATAGCTTAGATCATAATAAACATCTGTAAGCGGTCCAGCATATCGATCGCACACTGCGATTTGAATCTACTAATAAATACTCTGCCTTAATAGCCGTCTGAGTGAGCCATTGGAACAGCTGATTACATGACACTTGAACTCTACTGAATTCTTAAATAATGGAGTTAGCGACTGCTATTGCCATGAAGATGAAATCAAAACTTACTCAATTAATGATATTCCGTTTTATAAATAAATAAATACTTAAACATACATATGTAGATATGTATTTATGCATGCTCAAATGAATGTGCATACCCTGCGGGAAAAACCACCGCTTGCAAGGTGTTGCATATATCGGAATACATATATGAATTTCACTTCAACTTTGTTCGATAGTTCGGAAAGTAGTATGGCAAATAGATTCAGCATTCATACAGGCTGGCCCATACAGTGGTTTCTTTTGAAAAAAATCAAAAAGAAAATAAACAAAAGTAAATTTGTTTCGGTATACTTGTATGTATTATTTATTTATTCGAAAGAGCAAACATTGCCATTATTTATGGAATATGACTTCATTCATATGGCTGCCTCGATTGGCTTCGCACTAGCACATCCTGTTAACTCTGTTTTCCCAGCCTTTGGCGACCTGTTCTCGCTCTATCTCACGAATGGTTTGCTCGATATTCGCCTTAAGGGCCTGGGTCCGGTCTTTCGCGGCACTCCACAAAAAAATATAACGCGTCAAATCGCAGATCCGAGGTGGTCAATTAGCATTGCCGTGACGGCTGATAACACTTTTACCGAGCTTGGCGCAAAAAAGATCGATTGTGGCATGCGCTGTGTGATCATTTAATTATATATGTATCTAAAATTTTAGGCCATAAAGGATTGTTTCTCATGCCTCTATAGCGGTCGCCCCTGACCGAAATGGCGTTTCCAGCAGCATTTTCAAAGAAAAATTCGTCAATGATACTCAAGAATCCACACCACTGCCATTTCCCGCCGTCAAGATGAAAATGCGCTACACAGGATTGATTTTGGAAATAAGTTGGCAATATTTCTCAAAGTTTTTCAAGCGTAAGGCAATCATTTCGTTCCGCGGAGATGTGGTACTGACATTTCGTTTAGATTTCTAGAGCTGCCACTGTTAAAATATCATGATAAAAAACAAATCACAAAAAATACAAAAATCACAACAAAAAACAAAAAAAAAAAAAATCACAAAAAAAAGCCCTAACGAATCCGTCCAATTGGCCTGTCAAAATACAAACACAATTCATTTCAGCACCACCTCCCTATTTTTTGCCGTTCTATTATCAGTTTTTTAATTTTTCTGAGACAACAACTAACATAAAATATATATGTATAAAGTACATATAATATTTTAGAAGATTTCGGCAATATAAATTGCTCTTAAAAAAAATATGAAAATAAAGAAATTCGATGGTTCAACATTTCAGCGGTTTAAAACTAATGCGCTAGGTTCGGAATTTGTTTCTTTCGCTAAGAGTTTGACTACAGGCTACTATAAAAAAATTAATAAACGAATTGTATGGCGCATAAACAAGTTTGTGGCCTAGGCCGAAACCCTTTATTTTCTAAACTCACTTCTGGTACAACAATAAAACGATGTTTTTTTCTTCGGCAGACACTGGCAAACCTCCGAGTATTTTCTGCCATGAAAAAGCTGCTCATAAAAAACTATCTGCCATTCAGAGGCGGCGTAAAAGTGTAGATTCCTCCATTTGTGGAAATCATCACGACGCACATCACAAATAGGATGAAGACCTCGGCCAAACACCCATAAAGGGTGTAAGAAATCCTTTATTTTTGCTTCAATTTTTTTCCCAAATCTCTTTAACATCAAAAATGACTGAACGGAATCGACGAAACCTAAATTGCACGTAATTTGCCGTTACAGTAGCAGCACCATAAACACCATCAATTTCAGTGGTCTGGCTTACATTTTCACCTTTTCGCCATTATCAAAAAAAAACTGCAAAATGTATCGAATTTTCTCTTTGTGGACTGCCATTGTTAACTCCCTGTAACTCACAACTAAATTAAACAAACAAAAAACAGCAGGCGATTTTTTTTTGGTGTCAAATGTCACTTTCACAACGAGCATAAACTTTAAATTCTTTGATCGATACTTTACGAGTTAGCGATCTCTACAGCCATCTCTCTTAATTTCTGCTTGATGGGACATGGGACCCCTAGAAAACGCTTCCAACGGTTACGATCCTTCCCGATGACTTTGACTTCTTTTCTTTGATTTCACTGCTGTCTAAAGTTTTCTTCGGTACGTCTCTTCCAAGTGTACCTAGGGCGTCCTTTTTTCTCCTGCCTTGCGTATTCCAATCGAGTGTTTACCTTCATATTTCTGTGGGATCTACTTCGTCTCAGACATCTAACGAGAAAATAATGGATTTCTTTTATCCCAAAATATACGGATAAAGTGAGAAAAAAATATTTGTTTAAGTACATATATATTTCTAACACCTCTGCCTACAAGAGTATCTATGTATCAGGCCGGTAATATCAAATTCATTCTAATAAAAAATTTCCTTCAATCGCCTCATTTAAAATAGATCAAAATTTCTAAGTAACCTAAAATCGCATCAGCATCAAAGTACGAATAATTCCGCATTTTCCCCATTTTGTTTTTATTTATTAACAAATAATTCAATATCACTTATTAATCTCTCTTTCTAAAATTTCTCAACTCGCACATTGTGAAATTGTGCCATCCAAGAGCTACGCTTCAATGATTTACTTGTCTATATACAGTCTCATCTCAACGCCGACCGCCGCTTTGTTCCGCTCAACTGATCCCGGTCGTATTGCAAGTTTCCAATAAGCCAACTGCATTTAATATTCACATCGATGCCCGCACCCTTACCGCGTTGCTTGTAGTGATACAATAATTCAGCGCTCTTTCGGTCACACCCATTACTTGTTGTTTAACTGCTCACTCGATATCGACAGCCACTTCCTACACCCCCGCAACCCCACTATTTTTTTTCCAATTTATTCGTCATGAGCTTTGCTTGCCCCCACTGCTATGGCAGCAACGCACTTGAGTAATTTTGTTTTCAACCAAATGCAGTGACTGTGTGGCAGCGGTGGTGTTTGTTTGTTGTGCGCCACATCTATTTATTGGAATTTCTGCTTTAATGGTGCAACAATAACAATGGTGACAAAATTGACGGTTGCAAACCGCATTGGACCCGGCTTTTATTATGTATTGCATGTGACTATGTGCTTGTGTTAGGGACGTTCTTAATATAGGCGTGTGAATTTTAAATTACTTATTGGTATCTGTTTGGTCACAATTAAAATTAAATATTTAACAGAAGATGGCATGCGATACGAAATAAATTGGTTCACACTTGAGCAATGTTTAAATATTTAAAACTTACTTTCAAAGTGCAAGCAGAGTTGCGGCAACTGGTGCTCGGAAAATCCACGCTTGGTCCTAGAGAAGACACTGCATGTTGAGTGACTTTTTTGTCTTTTGTTGCGATGGCATTATTGACCTATTTTTCTTAGAAAACGGTCTTCGACAGCAGCAAAATTATGGTTAAACGATTGCCCTAAATAGTTTTGCTACCTAAATTTTTGGCACCTGATTGAATGATTTGATGGTTTCAGTTCTGGTTTCAGCACTACAGTTCTGGTTTTCCGATAGCCAAGTCTCTGACGTCGACATGGTGCATTTCCAAAACGCTTTGGCCCCAGTACAATATACGGAGGACTCAGAAAGTCCTGGGGACTCCAAGCGTTTCAATATCTAAACTCGTAGCTGTGTTTATCGGCCATTGGACGATCAGCACCCATGCGGAAAAGCTACGTTTACTATTTAACTTAGAACTGCAGAAGCTGTGAGGACCTTTCAGAGAAGGATTCAATTGAGCAGTTGCTCTGTAAATGTCCGGGTTTGGCATTTAGATGGTTATAGTCACTGGGTGCTCCTTTCTTCGACAGCCTGGTGCAGTGCGCCAACCTCAATTCCATCATTCTTCTTCATTACATCAACAGCTCTGCTGGCTGTAGATATCCGCCTGTTGGCAGATTGGCAAATTGGTATCAAAACGACATTTTATACTTCTATGAGAGTGCCAGTCTTGTACTTCAACCATTGAGTTATTGAGTTTTATTTCCTCCTCTGTTAAAATATGCATATTTACCCAGGTGTTTGTACCGCTTAAGCATCAGTGCTGGGCACAATGCCAGCGCATGTTTGGCGGTTTCATATTCCTGCCTACAGCACCTGCAAGTTCCATTGAAATATATTTCCAAATTAGTAAAATGATAATTCAATCTAGAATTGTGATGAATTATTATGAAGTTTTAGAAAATATAGAGGACTTAATTATTGATATAAATTTTATTGAAATACTTAAATTTTCGATAATCGATCTCTCACGTCATTCATCGATTTGCGAGTCATGCATACTGCTATAAATAACCGTTATATGTGTTATAAATACCTGTTATAAATTTCAATTCGAATTTTGTTATCCGATTGACTCCAAAATGTGTCTAATTCCACTGACGTACGTATGCTAATTTTTTGTTTTATTTTTTAATTCCATTCAAGTAAGTAGCCATAAAAGATAGTAGGTGATGTCAATGTGTGGGTAATGTGACACCCCGAAAGACGGTTTGTAGGATCTGATCTCATAATATTTAATATTAAAATTTCTGTGCTCGTAATTGGCCTTTTTTGTGAGGAAAAAACATTTTCAAGATAAGATAAAATTTTGTGTGCGCGTTTTAGTGATTGTTTGTAAACGTCACTAGTTCCGAATACTCCGAATGCAATGGTATTAAAGTTAAAAATGGTGACAGCTGAAGAGTCGATTAGGCTTTCTTTTAAATACTTGAAGCTACATTGACGTTGTCTTCTTGGTACAGTCGCGATTCTAAATCCAGGGATAGAGAGAGAGAGAAAGAGAGAGATAGGATTTTCAACAGTACACGAAATTGGAGTCATCAATCGCCTTAAAGCTCTCAACATTAAGCTTAGATAATTATTTTACTGAGTCACCCTAATTTATTTACATAAACGCAAATACATACACACATACATAGATAATATGAAACAAATACGTATATGCATACTCGCATACGCATGCCCGCTCAAAAAAAAAAAGTATTAAGCTCACGAGATTAAATATTGATTTTACAGGGCCTTAGTTCATTGATTTGCGGATAAAAGCAACTGGCGTGTAGCAACTAAAAAATGGTAATGAAAGAAAGGCCGCTAATGCCATTGAAGAAAGTACTAAGCGTAAGAAGCTAGAAGACTTATGGGTAGTCAGAGGCCCTAAAAAATTATGATTTTCAATAATTTTTTTTGCTAGTCAATCGCTTTATTTTACAAAAATAAAAACATGGCACTAATAGATCATGTTTCGACTTGACTTTAGCAAAATTAAAAAAAAAAAATAACAATAATAATTGTAAAAGTTATTGCTGTTTGTGTGGAGCCCGTTTCTCCAGAAATCCCTTGCGGCGATCATCACAAGTCCTTGGAGATTCATCTAAAATCAATCGGACAAGAGAAACTAGTTTTATTAATAGGTAATCTTGTGCCTGATCGAAGCTTTTTTCAAAATTAACAATATGGCGGCCTCAGGAACGCATTTAAAGTTTAGCTATCGATTTATGTCGAGTTATACGAATTATTTAATTATTTACACTGTGTCAACTATTCTTGGGCCCTATAATAATTTTTCAGCCGTCAAAGCAGCTTCCAAAATATCGATTTGCCGTTGCCTACGTAGCATTCTACCTTCTTGAGTGTTATCGTTAGCGCGTTTATCTGCCACTTTCATACGTGCTCCGGGGCGCCCTAGCGCCCTTTGTTAATTGTTGAATAACTCGAAAAGTATTTGTCGGATTCACTTCAAATTTTCACACAATATTTTTAAGATATTATAGTTTAAGAAAACGTAAAAAAAATCAAATGTTTTGAAAATTCTGACTACCCCTAACCCCCCCTTATGAGCAAGCACGTAAGGTAATCTTATGTATGCGATTATATTTTTCGTAGCAAATAACGACAAGTTCTCACGAAAAAAAAAAAAATTCTGAGTATTTTCCGCCCAACAAATTTCAATATCCACTATTTGTTTATCACAAAACATTCGTAATTAATGTTTATTTATTTTTTTTAACGCAGACAATCTGCCACCATATGGATCTTTTTCCGCGTCAAATAGTGACTAAAAGCGAATGAGACTTAATCAATATTTACAAGAAACTTATGAAGATTTATTAGATTTTAAAAGTTTAAAAAACAATTCTCCGTACGCACCTACTCATCTAAACGTGTGCATACCTACTTATATATTCATGTGCATATGTATGTATGTATATGTACATATTTCTGTTTAGAGAAAAAGCAGCAGAGACAGCATTCCAACGCACTGCTGGCTTGTCATATTCTATTCATAAACACAAATACCGCCTTAGGCCGCTTATTTTGAAACTTAAAAAATGGGTACATGGCGGAAGAGGAGAGAGTTAACCACAATAACGTAAGACAGATATTGGTAGGCGGATGCCTGGTGGAATTCGTCGAAAGCTTCTGCTACCTCGGCTGCATCATCACGGCAGATGGTGGAGCAGAGGAAGATGTCAACTGCAGGCTAAAGAATGCATTCGGGCCAATGCATACAGTAGGGGGGAGTTCACAAATCTCCAGCCTCACTAAACTATGAATATTCGGCTCATGCGTGAAGTCCGTTTTGTTGTACGGAAGCGAAACATGGCTGGTCTCTAACACCATCCCACAGAGGCTACAATTCTTCATCAACAAATGCCTTCGCATTATCTGTAAAATATTCTGTCCAAACACCATCAGTAACGACGCACTGTGGATATCAACGAACAAGGAATCCATCCTTAGGCAAATCAAATGCAGAAAGTGGTGATGGATAGGTCACACATTGAGAAAACCACCAGATAGCATCACGAGAATGGCACTGGACTGGAACGTGAAAGGGAGCAGAGGTCGCGGTCGACCAAAAAACACTTGGAGAAGGTCGATGCTGCGTAAACTAGCAGATGCCGACATCTCATGGGGCGGTGTAAAAACAACAGCATAGAACCGTGTACGATGGAAGAGTCTTGTCGAGGCCCTTTGCTCCCGAGTGGACTGAACAAGGGGGGAAAAACATGTATATATATATCGCCTTGTTATTCTTGCCGAAGTTTTCGATGATAGTTTCTTCAGCTCAGTAATGACTTTTTGACACCATCTTGATCAAAAATTTCCCGGAACAACCGCCAGGTGACGATGAGTTTCGTCTTTTTTGTTAGGTTGCCACATGTATGATTAACATTCCTTTGGAAATTTTATCGCCATCACTTGACATTTGCAAAAGTTACGCCGCCTTGAGTAAATCTACCTCTGCATGTGTTTCCGATTTTTTATAGCTTTAATAATGGATTTGAATTTTCAACAACGAGTTTGTATTAAATTATTCAATTTTTGTGTTAAAAATGGATTTAATGGTGCGAAAACATTAGAAATGTTGGGATGCTACAAAAGGAAAATAATACTAAAGAAACTGCCGTTGCCGAGAACGCTTCAGAAGAGATCGTGAATCCATTGAGGATGACGAGCGTAGTGACAGGTTTGCGGCATCGAAAATTACTGAAAACATCAATGAAGGGAAAGAAAAGTTGACCAATAACCGCAAATTAACTATCAGAGAGCTGAGATCTGGCAGAGAACTTGAACATTGCTTATGGATCCGTTCAAGGAATTCTAGTTAATGATTTGGTTTGGCTACAAAGTTGGTTTCAAAGAACCTGAATTTCCTGTAAAAAAGGAACCGCATTGATATCGCAGAAAACATGATTTCCAAGGCTGAAATTAACCCAACATTCATCAAACGCCATTACTGGAGACGAAACGTGACCTTATGAGTACGACACGCAATCCAGACATCAAATGAGTGAGTAGGGATCACCTAATGAACCAATACCGAAAAAAGCATGCTGTTGTTGTTGTTGTTGTAGCGAAATCATTCCCCACACATGTGTACAGGGAGTGCTGCTGGGGTGACAGTCCTTGGCCGAACATATAGTAAAACCGGGTCGTTCCGGTAATGCAACATAGAATCGACTGTCGGGGGAAAGGAAAAAGCATGTCGTTTATTCTGAGAAGTTTACGTGAAGCAATTCGCCAAAAAAGAAATGATTTGTTGTAAAACAACTCGTAAATTTTGCACAAGGACACGCACCATCGCCATCATTATCCCGAATTTTTGACCAAAAAGAAAACGAATATCTTCCAACACTCATCGAATTCACCTTTTGTCTGTTTGATCGAGGCAAAAATCCACTACTAGGAACGCATTTTATTAGCCGAACGAAAGTAATGGAAAAATCGAAGACGGCTCTGATGGCTATAACGAAAATAGAGTTTCAGAAATGTTTAGAGAGCTGGATCAAACGCTAGCATAAGTGCGATGCAGTTGATGGGGAGTACTTTGAAGGCGAAAATAACACTTTTGAGAAATAAACTTGTATTTTAGATTTTTTGAATATATTCCGGGAACTTTTTGATCAAGGTGGTATTCTGGGACCGTCGCGAAAGCTGGCTTTAAATTAAAAATACAAGGTGAAATATAATAAATAATAAACAAAACTGACGTCATAAAAATGTTTTTGATGGCGACATCTTTTTAATGAGTTAGTGCGTTGGAAGTTTTATCCCTAGCTGACTTCCAGTAAAAGCTTGGTGACATTCGGTTCAGTGGAAGCGAAGTTATCGCGTCGAAACCGTCAGTATGTTTGAGTTCTCAGTACAAAAATGAGCTTCGAACAAAGATCTAATATCAAATTTTGTTTTAAAATCGGTTAAACGTTTACCGAAATATTTGAATTGATGAATGTCTATCTCGTGTCACAATTCAAGAGTGGTTTACACGTTTCAGAGGTGGTTGTGAGGACATAAATGACAATGATGAATCGGAGTTGAATATTTCTTAAACATCGATTTATTACATTTTAACTGATCATTTGGGCTTATGATAGGTCTGTGCACGTTTCATTCCGCACAAGTTAGCGGAGGACCAATTTTTATCTTGGCGTTTTGAAGCGTTTGTTGCATCGTATTCGTCGGATTCACCCTGAATCGAGGCCAAACGGGACTATTTTGAATAAATAAACTCGAAGTTATTCAGTATTTTTTATTTTGAACTTCACTTTGTACAATATACTAGCAATATGGTACTGATTACGCGGAGCAAAGTGAACAAAAAAAAAAAACACTGTTTTAGTTGTAGTTCCTGTAAGCCACTCATCTTTTCAATGATTTTGCCTCATTCTAATTCCCATCTTCTTGATTGACGCAGTAACCACCTACATACGTAAGTGATTTGGTGCGACAGCTGTTTCTTTCAAGTGACACTAAAACCTTCTCCACTTCGTCTCTCCAACACTGCTGAGTGGGTCTTCCTCTCCTCTTCCCATCTCTGCTACCACCACCAGCAGATACTTCAAGTCAATACCCTCACGGCTTGAGCATTTGTATGTCAATCTAATCACACTACTGAAATCTCACTGACAAGAGAGTATGCGTTGATGGAGTTTTCGCGAACGATTTCTAGCCAATAAAAATAATAAGGCGGTAATGTGACAAATTTCGGCCATATGCTTAAACCAACAAATAAGGTTAAGGTTATCAGTCGTGCATATTGGGTGCCATCTAGCATTCAGAAAAATATATGTATTTGTATGTACTCATGTTTTTATATATCCACATGCATGCATATGTTTGTACATATGTACATATGTGCATAAGTGTCTTTGCATGAGTTTCTGTGTCAGCGCGTGCACAGCCTTGCATGAGGAAGTAAATTTCAAGCGGACATTTATCGCGTCAATAACCTATTTTTGTGAGCGATGAGCGATTTTTCTTCGCATTTTCAATTCGGTATGGCTGGCAGTCGTGATTGTCCACATCCCTATAATTTTTAATTTTTTTTTTTTTTTTGATAAATTCATGGAGTAAGAATATACCTACATACATACATATGTACATGTATGCAAAAATTAAAAAATTACAGTGACCAGCGAAATTGTGCAGGAATCAAATTTTTGTATTATTTCTGGTTTGCTTTTGTTATTTTTACTTTAAAATTAATGCTATTTTGTAAAGAGACATCATTTAAATGTCCACCATGAGCACGTCTACAGGCAAAATTTTGTTGTTGTAATTTGTTGAGAACGTCGAGATATCGATGATCAAGGACTGTTCAGCAACACTCTGCGCTACAGCAGCAATATTCTCAACAGAACTTTTTTATTTTTTATTTTTATTACTTTTTCTATCGACGGAACCAGTTTCTTGAAATTTTTTCACCAGCCTTTGAATTCTTGTTTCATTCGTACGATTATTTCCACCAGTACTAACTGAAAAGAGGTGAATGCAACAAAACTAGTGCCATCTATGTGTTAGGCCTGGGACTTTTCAGCCCATGTGTTATAACAAATACCATTAATAGTCGCCCTCAATCATTTGTGTTCTTTTTTGTAACCTTTCAGTCAATTTGATAGCTAAAGAAAAAATATAAAAAACATAGTGCCAAAATTATGACATCACGGCCAGAAATTTATATTTCTTCCTTCTATGTGATTTTATATTTCTTTCTCCTGTGATCTTGTTTAGTTGGTTCATAATATACCGGCTTCATGTCCTGAATGCCAAAATTACTGCTGACATAAAAATAAAGTTTGTCCAAAAATAAAGTTTTCGCCATTTGTATCAAACGAAAAGAGTACAGGAGGAATAATATTTCTTTTAGAATTACTTACAAAACGGCGCTTGAGTGCTACTTGAGGAGTGTCAGACTGGCACTTCAACCTTTCACCTACCTAACTAGTATTAAACTAGTTAGAAAACTTTTTAAATTAAATACAAATTTTAGTTTAGGGTATTTTTGAGACAAAAAATTGTTTTTTTTTTGGCCTCCTCACAAAAAACCATTTGCCGTTCGGAGTGGCCTTTTTTTGTTTTTGGTGGGTAAGGTAGGGTTCAAAATGTCTTTGCACTTACAGAGATCGTCGTCTACTGCGTCGAGTCGTGTGCCCACTAAAACAATCCTTCCTCTTCTTCTGGGGAGACTCCCTTCTCGAGACTACTTGCATTACTTCGGGTGGGTCCTCAACAATGTCCATGCAATGGACCGATTCTATTCGCCCACGTCTGGGTATCATGTCAGTATATGCACTTAGTGTCATTTACCTTACCCATGCGTTATAGGTATTTCCGGAAATATCCGTGCCCCGAGAGGGACTGAGTCATGAAATAGCCCCATTTGCCTGTTGTAGAAATCAGCTTCGCCGTTTATCTGCCACTCGATTCAGTGTCCCTTCGGCTTTGCCACCGCTGCAAGGTTTGACATCTCCGTTCCGTGGCGTGACTTGCTGTTCAGGATGCCTGGGAAGCTGCCTTAATCAAGTTGATTAAAGTAGTGTTGCTATGCTAATTACTGATTTTATTACTGTCTGAAGAGAATCGTTTATGCCCCTTTGATGTATATCCGTCACGCAGTAAAGAAGGTGCTCTGAAGAAGATACCCAATGGTTGTACGGAGTGCATCGCTTTGGCAAGTCTAGAGATATTTGAATGTTCTCATCGATTTAGATAGATCGTTTAAACTTAAATAGATATTTTGATAATTTTTTTACAATGTAATTTGAGAAAAATATAAAAATGGAGAGTTTTTGATGGATTTTCTGCTAATTAAAGTTTGTCATATCGAAAGAATTGATATTAAATATAAAAGCGCTTTTGAGGTAAAGTTTTCGAGTGGCGCAAATTAAACTTTTCTGTAAAATAAAGCCTCGGTGAAAAGATATTTAATGGTGTGGCCAATATCAGATCGATTGCAGGGGAATTTGACGAAATCAGCTGATGGGCTGACGTAGCAGGGGTAATGAAACGGTTTGTTCACGAAGAAGCTAAGAATATTTAGTGATATACGAAAAAAAATAACGTTTTGTCAATTCGTTGCCGTCTGAACAATGACTGATTGGGCGAGATGTGAATATGTGTGAACTGATCACGCAGATTTCGGCTGGCGATAAGATTGTGTTAGTGATATACGAAAAAAATCATCCATATTACTTCATTACTATCTGAACAACGACTGATTGGACAAGTGTGTAAATACATGTGAAATGATCGTGCGAAATTCTGCTGGCGAATCACTCCCGTGACGTGGCAGCCGAATTTCCCCTCACATTTTTTTTCACCATAGTTATTGGCCAAACCTGGTAAATTTAACATCCTTGATGTAAAGCGAATGAGAAAAGTTCTTATTGACTTGGAAATTTTTCGTTGGCCACTGTGTAATACATATTTATGGTTACATACATACTTACATCCATTGGTTATGTGAATAAAACTTAATTGTTGTTGTGTTAATGAATTTTATAGGGTGAATATGCACAGTAATGGTTTTGATGTGATTTAATGCAATTTTTGAATCTTAAAATTTTCACTCTCCCATTGTCATATCAAATAGTACCTACATATGTATGTATGTGCGAGTGTAATACAATTCCATACCGATTTCTATAAAAAGCGAATGAAACTCTTTTGCAGATTTTAAAGAATCACCAAGCGTGCGCGCATAAACAGGCGGTGGACTAACAACGAATTAATAACAAAAACAAGAAAAAAAAAAATAAAAATATAAAAACAAAAAACGAAAAATACCTGCTTAAACATATGTTATGTTTTATAACTGTTTCACCTTAGTCAAAGGGACCGCAAAAAACTCAAGTGTCTGTGAAAAGTAAAGTTTTTTTTTTTTCAATTATAAAAATAACATAAATTATAAAATAGTTAAATAAAATTCTAATAAAATGACGAAAGTTGAACTCTATAAATCGCGTGTATTCGTCACCATAATACACCTGTGCGCTTTGGGTCAATTTGCTTATGGCGTATACTACAATAAATTTGAGATACAGCGCAGCTACAAATTGGAAACGTCATTGAATCGGAGATTAGTGCCAGATGGTCTTGTGCAGAAGGCGAAGCTTTTATCATATTGGAGTTTGGTAAGTGTAAAAAAGTTTGAAAATAATAATATTTTCTACTATAAGTACGGAGAATGTGCGTGCGTGCGTATGTGTAATGAAAATGTATAAGTAGCAGCGGTGAAAAATGAAAGTAGTTTGGAAAAATATGCTCGTCGATACAAAATACTTTTACCCTCACGTTTTGCGTTTAATTTGGCGAATTCGTCCTTTACAGAACCTTCAAGCATGCGTATGCGCAAAGAGAACAAAGGCAATTGGCTGCAGAGAAGGCCGAAACTTACATTGCGTGTACATACATACATACATACATATATGCTTTATGTGGTAATTTGTATACCTAGAATTTTCGTAAACAGAAAAGAAATGCGCAACAGTTACATATTTTTGTATGGACGCAGTTGTAAGGCCCTTTTCCATGACCTTTATTAAGTGACACATATAGTACACACAAACATACAAACATATGACATGACTATATAAATTACGTATTCGCACTCCGTACTCAAATATGTGTACGCATAAGGAGAAATGTCAAGGGATTAATGCAAAAAGTATTCTCATATTTTATTAGAGTGTTCCATTTTGTGAAGAAATGTTCTTTGACTTTGTTCTTAGTGCACAAGTATATTTGATTAAGCCTACAATAAGTGAAATTTAAAATAAAGTCTTTTATTTAAATTTTATTTATTTCAAATAATATACACATAACTTCGTCACACGTCTACTGAGCATATGTATGTATGTAAGTATTCCGAGCGTCTATGCCAAAGTGAAAATTTGCTATGTACTTGCAAATCCATTCAAATTTTTTCAGTATGACCATTTCAAAATTTCATCAACATATTGCTCATTTCGTCCCCTTAGTATTAAAATATCCTATAAATTTTTTGATGTTTTCAGAAAATGAATTTCAAACTTTTTGTCGAAAGTAGCTCTCACTCAAATCTCGTTATGTCTGTAAATATTTATTATTTTTTAACTGACGTTTTGACCCACTTTGTGGAACTAGAATTTGACAAAATTTTGACCACATATAAAATCGACGATGGAGAATCCAAAAATTCAATAAAAAAATAATAGCCTATGAGCACATAGGCTATTGTTATACTAAGGGGACGATTTGCTGTCTTTATTAAAAAAAAAATTCAGCTCACAGCAGAAATTACCACCAGCTTTTCTTTAATACTGTGAAAAAAAGCGTGGCCATATCTATGATAAAATTAGTCACCCTATCGGAAGATTTACTATGTACTAGATATAATTTTTGCAAATGGCTTCGTCGTGCGTCAGTCATATTTGACACTTGCAAGCTCGACTGCTTCAGTGTGCAAACAGACAAGCAGTGGAGTGCGTAAAGGCGCTGGCCCAATGGAGGCTGGTTTTGCTCGCTTGGCCTCGATAACTGCCAAATATGTATGCAATGAGACCAAATGGCAGCTTTGTTTGAAGCGCTTGAAGTACAGCGAAGTTTCAAATAGCTCAATGTTCTATTTGCTGTGCTTTTGACATTATGAATTGAATACCCCTGTCGTTCATTTTGATTCGGTTTAGCTTCTTTTGTGAATTTGAGTCGACATGAAAGTTGTGAACTTTTGTAGTGAGTGCCATTGGGGTCTTATCTTGTACATTTTTACTATTGAAAGAAAAATTCGCAATATATTTTCACAGCGTCTAGTTAACATCACGATTTAAAAATGTATTACGTATTTTGAATATGGCTAACATCTCTGTTTCCTTTTTCCTTCTAAGAATCATCTGATTGTTATGACGGCGTTCAACGTGCCCATTTGGCCATAGAAGTTTTCAAAGCCAAGCAGAACAGCAAGCAAAGCTAGTCTGTATTGGGCTAACACCAAGTTAAAATAAAGATTTTCTTCACTCAAAATCGTTTTTATTTTATTTAGTGAACAATTTTTCAAAAGAAAATTGTAAGATTAATCTTGAATTTGTATTAACAGAATTTCATTAGATGGAAATGTATGCTTATTTTACTAAAATTTTGAAGCTGCTTTTCTTGAAACTTGTTTTTGGATTATGACGCTATTGCAGCAAATGCGCGTTTTCTTTATTCAAATCTTCAATGCAATATTAACAAACAGGTATAGGGTGAGATATATTCCATTTTCTTTATTTCCAAATTATTATTGGTTCTACACATAAAAAACCACAGTTTCGCAATAGACGGTGCCAGTTTCATACATATAAATTCTTTTCGAAAATGTCAAACGTGTCTGTTAGCCTATTACACTTACTTAATTTGACATAGGAAATTGGCAATGTTTAATCAATGCGTCAACTTATTTATTGGCATTTTATTGATGCCACTCTTTGAACTTCTTTGCTACTTCTTTGTTGACATAGTGGCGCTACGATTGTGACAGCAAAAAAGTAGTAAAAGGGAGCGAAAATATAATAAGAATAATAACAATAACAATAACAGTAATAATAATAATAAGAGTAATAATACATACAAAGTCAAGTCCAAAATTAACAAGACTCATCTAAAATAGAAACGACAAAAGCTTTGTTCTGATAACTCCGAGTTTATTTATTCAGAATCGTCCCCTCTGACCTCGATACACTGTTTTGCGCGATCTAAAAGCTTTTCGAAAAAGTGTTTCAGGTCATTGACTGGAATGTCCTTCAGGATGTCGGTGCACAGCCTCTACGGACGCAAAACGTTTTCCTTTCATGGCCAAATGAAATTTTCTGAATAGGCAGAAGTCACAGGGAGCCATATCAGGCGAATACGGTGAATGATTCATGGTTAAAATGCGATTTCTAGTCAAAAAATCAGTCACAAGAGTGGATCAATGAGATGGTGCATTATGGCGCAATAAGGGCTAGCTTCCTCCTTCGCGGTATTTAGGACGAATTCGACGAATGCGATGCAACAAACACTTCAAAACGCCAAGATAGAAAATTGCATTGACGGTTTGGCCCGTTGGCACGAACTCCTTGTGGGCAATTCCCTCGAAATCGTAAAAACAAATGAGCATCGACTTAATTTTTGACTTCTCCAAACGCGATTTTTTGGGTGGTGGCTTGTCTGGGGCCTTCCAATCGGCACTATGACGCTTAGTTTCAGGTTCATGTTGGAAATACCACAATTCATCACCAGTTACAATGTTGTAAAGGAAGTTCTCGCCTCTCCAATGAGGTCTTTCGAATGTTGAATTCTGAGCAATTTTTGAACCTCAGTTAACTTGTGCGGCATGAAACGTGCGCAGACCTTTCGTAAGCCCAAAAAATCAGTTAAAATGCAATAAATTGATGTTTTGGAGATATTCAACTCCGATTCCATAATTTTCAACAATGATTTCGGTTTATTTTTGATACATTTTCGAACAATTTCTATGGAGTTTTCGGTGATTCCTGATTTTGGGCGGCCCGTATGTTCATTGTCATTTATGTCCTCACAATCACCTCTGAAACGTGTAAACCACTCTTGAATTCTGGCACGAGATAGACACTCATCGCCATAAACTTTTTTCATCAATTCAAATATTTCGGTAAACGTTTAGCCGATTTTAAAACAAAATTTGATATTAGCACTTTGTTCGAAGCTCATTTTTGTTCTGAGAACACAAGCATACTGACACTTTAGACGCCATAACTTCGCTTCCACTGAACCGAATGTCACCAAGCCTTCACTGGAAGTCAGCTAGGGATGTAACTTCCAACGTTAGTTAGTTAAAGCAAATTTGTTAAAGGCTTGTTTACATTACTTTAACCCATAAATGATTATTGCCACAATGAGGATCTATAAAGATCTACAAAAGCTTTTAAGTCATCATTTTATTTATTTTTTATTAGGTTTAATATCTATACATTTTTCCTAATAAATATTATTAATAATAATACTTTTTTTTTACTTAGCATAGTTTGTTATACGTCTCTCCTGGTAATTAAGAAAATAAATGCAAAAGCGCTTTTTTCTTTCGTTTTATCCATTAAATGTAACTATTAAAACATGAACATTTTACAGTCGCAAAGTAATGATTTGGTCTGCATTGTCAAGCAGTGGAATAATTTGACCATATTTTTTTGAAAATCGTCGGGGGCAAGCTATTTCTGTGAACGATGTCTCTTAACGACGCATGCCGAACGATTATTTACTGCCAATAATGAAAGAACATACTTCCTTCTTGAAACAAATACTTTCTTCACAAACAGGGTCTCAGCAAAATGGCGCCACGCTGAACACGACCAAAGAGAAAATTCCGATACTGCCTGATTTCTTCCCTAACAAACTGAGCCCACCCTAAGCCCACTTCTTGCTTTGAAAATCGCCACTGGGAACTGCATAAGTCCTGATTTTGTTATTCAAAGTTGTTCGGCACTCGATTCGCCTGGCGTTTTTGTTTTACTTTTGCGTTTCCAAAAAAAAAAAAAAATTATAATAATAATAATTCAAATATATTCAAGCCCTTTTATGCACAGTCGAATTAAATTTAATTCCAAATCCTACTTACATGGGTCATCCTGTATATGAAATATACGTTTATAAATTAGAAAAACTATTTGAATTTTATTGTCCATCCGTTGGCTACATACATAAGTAAATACCATAAGACATTGTTTGTGTACTTTAAGTGAACTTGCTAGTCGAAAATTCTATAAAATTAATGTTGTTGTTTCCTTTGAGTATTTATATACATACATATGTTTGAAGTGAAAACTTCTCAACGAAACCAAAACAAAAACATACAACAACTTTTTTCACTCATATTCGCTAATGACCAGATCAAAAGTAACAAGTCGAGACGTGTTTACCGAATGTGCAGAGCTGCAATTTGTTGCTTTCCGCTCTAAACTATTTTACATCTGTAGATGTTAGACACCTTGGACGGTGCAGAAAGGTGAAACGACTACTTATGTGTGTGTTAAAATCATATTTCATGAACACAAACGTGAAACAAAGAAATTTTTAAGAAGGCCAAAGAATTTTTGATCAAAGGAAATTGCACACATCTATTGTTGATAAATAAATACATATGTACATACATAAAAGAAATTGATTAATTAATACATCAAATGTAACTTAAGGCTTTGAAATAACATCCGACTGTAACCATTAAGAGTTTTGGGAAAATGAGAGCACATGGAATGAAAAAAAAAAAATACTAAACATAAATCAAGTACTTAAGTTTTACTAATGTGCACATAAATAAATAGATGAAATTAGTCATAATTCTTGCTTTTAACTACTAGATTTATGGTGCACATTTTTTAAGTATTATATAATTCACAGTCGCTTGAATTGTGAGATACCTCCTTATTTCCGTTAGAATAAAATTTGTAGAAAAAATAAGTACATTTAAAAAGGATTTGAATTACATGCATAAGTGAGCTAATAATATTTCTGTTCTAACACTAAACATCAACGGTAGAAATCCGGAGGAGGGCCAGCGCAAAGGTGACCTCTATGACCTTTGATTTTGAGCGAACGCCTGGCTTATCTTTGATACAAGAATTACCTTTGCGAAATTTGCTGAACCTAAGGCATACTGGGGTGGTAGTAGCAGTAGAGTAAAAACAACAAATAAATACAATGTATTTTGTGCAACAAATACATTGTATTTGCTTTTGATTCCGAGAATGCCAAAATCTGTAAGCAAAAATTGCCAGTTGGGAGTAATTAAAAAAATTTTACAATTTAGAGACGAAATAGAAAATAATTAACCTGTTCACTGTGCTTTGGTTTCGAGAAAAATTTTTTGTTTTGAATTACTCATTTTCTTTAAAATATTAGCCTCTTTATCGGCGCCCATTTATGACAACTTTTCCCATTTGACGTTTTTCTGCACTTAAATAATAATCCTAAATTATTTATTAATCGATATCGAGTATACCGAGGATAAAATTTTGTATTGCTAAACTGCTTTTTTAAATAACCTCGCATACCATATATGAAAATATTACAAGAAATGGGTGCAGGTTCATTAAATTCGTTTACAATTCTTATATTTTTAAGTTATTCCACACAAGTAAATTTGTACTACTGCTTTTATTTAATCGTGATTCGTGTACATACGCATATATGTACATAACTTCAAACCGATGAATGCTTACGAAATTTCTTTTCGCCACAAAATATTCGTATACACAAAGAACTCATTAATAAAGAAAACTTGCCCTTAAGCAGCATTTTACATTTTTACGAATGTTAAAAATAGTAATAAAACAGGATTTTGCGCTGAGTGACCAAAACCTCTCGCTGTTAATTTTACATAAAAGCCATTTGCGTCAAATTTGCATAACATTGGCTTATTTTAGATGAGAAAATAAATTTATTATAGTCTGAATCCGAAGAATTTTTTAGTAATAAGAGCAAAACTGAGAGTGAATATAATATCAATAAATGAATTTGCCGAAAATCAGTACACTTCAATTTTCGGCATCAAAAACCAGCAATGTAAATCCAACAATCAATTTGGGTGTGTAGCTTCAATAAGCTTAAAACGAGTACTTCCAAGCGGTAATTTAAGTTTTTGGAAAAGTAAAACGTCACATAGTTATGCCTAATGACAATGTTCATGTAATCATAAAGCTCGTATTCCAAGTTCTTTGATACTCGCCGCCAACCTCAAAGGGCTATGGATTTTCTCTCACCCATGATCATATGATACCTATACCTGTACAAATGTACATATGTACATATGCACAATATAAAAGGCCGTACATGATGATTGAGAGCTTTGTGGGTGGTCGGTTTGTTATCTAAGTACATATGAATATGAGCTTTTGGAATTAGAGCTATCAGGAATCAGAGAACACGATTAAAGTGCTAAAATGAGCGTAACTTTATCTTGATGAAAATTTAGATGAGTTATGTGAGAGAACTAAGAATAGTGTCAACATGGCGAATATTCGAAAGCAAAATTGAAAAAATTAGTTTACGCTAATGATGATGTGATGATGATGCTAATGAAGAAAATACAATAGTATAAAAAATAAGTTAATATAAAAAAGAATAGAGAGAAAGAAGTTGTTTGTATATAAAAGAATTTGTAAAAGTCTATAATTATGTGGGCACAACAGCAGCTGTTAAATTTACTGAGAGTCAGTAGGCGCACTCTTTTGCCGCAACTCTCGACCGTTAACTGTGATTGGGTACATTTGTATACAAGTTAACCCAAGAAGGCGATCAATCGAATATTTATTGTTCATAAGCGACCACCATGAATTGCTGAGCCAACATATCCATTATTATATGAAATTCTATGCTGAAAGTAAACATTAATCTGACTAATTGCAGTACAGAATTTGCGCGAAAATAACAAATATGTTCACTATGCCTAGGCAACAAGAATAACAACGATAGCAGCCCTATAGCAGTAGGATTTTAGAGGACAGAATAATTCTCACTCTTGAACAAAGTAGTTCAGTTAGCGGCATAAATACAACAAGTTTGTGCTAGTAAAGCAAAGTGTCTCTTATTAATCCGATAATAAAAAAGGGATTCAGGAAATACAACAAATAATAGTTTACACAGTATATTGGGATGGCTAAACACAAACAAATGCTTAATGCTTGCCACCCCCTAAATTTGTTCTATGCCCCAGAAATGAGTCACCTTACCTTTTTTTTATTTTTCAATATTTACAAGCGCCGCCAAGCCTTTGAAAATTACCAATTCCTTTGAGAAAAATGTACTCTTCCGCAAATTTGTATGAAATGCTTAGAGATCAATATTATTTAAAGTATTTTTTTTTTATTTTTTGTTTTTTAAAGAAATGATATCCTAAGTTTTATTTAAAAAATAATGATCTAACTATTTTTTATAGAGCCACCCTGAATACCTCCCAAAATTTATATAAATGTTAAGAATTAAAAAAAATATGAATCTCATTGTTTTTTTTTGTATAATTTTTTGGATAAGTCTGAAGCGAAAAAGGAAATTAAAGATTATCGATCTGGATACGTTTTATATCAAATTTAGGGGGGGAAAAATGAATTCAATAGTAAGCGTTGGCGGCACGTGTAAATAAAGGATTTTCCAATAACAGGTGTTAACGGTGAATGGATTGCACTATCGAGAGATGATTAACAAGTTTTTATGGCTATATTTAACAAAAAATAAAAAAAAATATAGGTATGTAATTTTTTTGGCCAAATATTAAATTTAGAAGGAGCATCAGAAAAAGAATTTGGTGTTTTTTTTGGGTCATCCTAATGCATACTTATATTTCCAGCCACCGAGAGCAGATATTAATCTTTATTGATTCTAATTAAAATGCACTCATATTATTGTGTCGTACAACACTTCTGGTTATTTCTTTAAAAAACTACTATTATAAATTGATTTCAAAAACGCTTGCACATATATATAGTTTAACAAGTATACTCGCATATGTATGTACATACCTACATACATATGTATGTATATATAATATAAACAGGTATGTACATATGTATGCATAGTCAAGAATTCAATCATTTTATAAGCATCCACGTCTTTTTGCAGATATACTAATAAATATACAAAAGATTCAATGAATCGAAAGTGAATCTCAATAATTAGCAGTGCATTGCACTGCATTCCATGGAATCGCAATCACGCAAGGTGCAAGCAATTTAGACAGTACTTTTTTAGCAAAAGCCAACAATCAAAGTATGCGAGAAGCGTTAAGAAAATATTTTCTTTCTGGTTTTTGTGCTGTTTGTTGTTTTTTGCCATCAAATTTAAACTGGATACAGCTGAAGCGTTCCAACTTCTGCCACCACTCGTTTCCTTACATGACCTCACAGTTTGTGCCTTCATAGCCAAGCCAGATACAGCCATTCATACATACTATACATATGTATGCACTTGCGTAGGTGCAAGCTCTTATATATACACACACTTATACATACATGCATACAAATATATGCAGAATGGCAGATGTAAACACGTTTTTCACGCAAGGCGAAAGACCAGGCGCAATACCGGGCCAAATGAGGTGACCAACAAGAAAGTTGGCTAGCAGTGTGGCTGTTCAATGTCTTTTCACAATCCAGTGTAATCGGCAGAAATCTCAATTGCATTTGCTATACTTTCACGCGCACTCAAAGAGGATGGATTTTTACTTTTTGTAATGGGTTGCTGTAAATATAGGCAGTTGAGTGGGTGCAGGCTTTGGACTGGCGAATATTTATTGATGTATGTACATTACGAATGTCAGTTTATGAAATATTGCAATTGGTAAATTTCCTTATGTTTTAACAAATATTGAAAAATGGGTAGATAAAGAAAACAAAGATTAAGTTAATAAACACGATGCGCGAAATTATTTATTAGCATTTATTGTAGACTTGAGTACAGTGGAGTATTTTTTAAGTTCAAGCGCATATTTTTTTTTCTAATCCAGCAGTTACACTGTTGTCTTGGTATTTTTCAATATTTGCATTCTGCCTACTATAACTATTAGGTGCGCAACTAAGTTCTCGCTGTTTTTTTTGACGAAAATACAACTTTATTCTGAAAAAATGGTTACAAGTGAATCATTGAAAGTATTGCCCATCGCTGGCTAAAACCTGCGGTAAAACTGTTCATCTTTTGAGGCTATCCACGGATCAAGCAATTTTTTGATGTCTTCATATGAATGGAACTGCTGGTCAGCTAGACCATATGCCATCGAACGGAACAGGTGATAATCGGACGGCTCAATATCTGGAGAATATGGCGGGTGGGGTAGGATTTCCCATTTCAGTGTTTTCAGGTAGGCAACGTGAGGCCCAGCGTGGTCATGCTGTAGAGTCACTTGTTCATGCCTCTCCGCGTATTGCGGCCGCATCAATTGAAGTCGATACCGATCCCCAGTGATGGTTTCGCTTGGTTTTAACAGTTCATAATAAATAACACCAACTTGGTCCCACCAAATACATAGCCGAGGCGACGACGTAGAAGCATGACCGGGCAGTCCGAGCAATGCCTCCAATTCAGCGTCTTCGAAGGTTTTTGGCCTTCCTTCACGTGGACGGTCATCAACATTAAAATCACCGTCTTTGAAGCGACGGAACCAATCTCGACACGTTGTTTCACTTAAAGCAGCGGAAAATCAACACAGCACAACCGCAAATGACGATTATTCGGCACAAAATCAGACATTTTCATAAAACCAAAAGTATATGATACCACAACAAAATCACTAAGTGTCGAATCAGTTTGTTTCTGCTCTGCTATTCTGCATATGCAGCCTTTAGCTACAGCTGTTGTCAGCTAATTAGAAACGCTCTCTTTTGATAAACGCTTGATGAGCATAATATTAAACTGTTTAAATTTACCGTTATTTTTTCGCTTAAAATCATTTGCATTGCTTTTGTTACTCTATTTACTACCCAATGCGCCTAGTTTTGTAGTTGTGTAATTGAAGTACCGTTAATATTATCCAACGCAGTGCATGGGTTACTTAGTTCAAGGTAAATAAACTGAGACGAGTAATTAGAAACAGTTGTTCAATGGAAGCATATTCGGCAAGTTGTGCTATTTTAATAGTAATATAATCGACTTTTTGGTGTGTATATATTTTAAATTGGTTGTCTAAAAGCAACTAAAATATTCGTCTTCCAGATGTGTAATGGGAAAAAGCAGCAGTGGTACACCTGCCCTGCGCAGCTCCATTTTTGACCTTCGTAAGGCTGGAAAGTCGTACAGGGAAATTTCTAAGCAAGTCAAATGCTAAAAAAATGGTTTTTCACGCCTTAAAGCATATCCAACTTTTTAAGACTGTTGACAATGTTCCACGTAAGAAAAGGCCCCGGAAAACTTCAGCAGAAATTGACCGCAAGATAGCAATCATCTCCAAAAGAGACCCAAAAACGACTTCCACTGATATCCAAAGGGAAATTCAGGATCAATATAATTTCGAAATATCCAAGAGGACAATTGCTCGGCATCTGGTCGAATCTGGACTGCATGGCAGAGCAGCACGCAAGAAGCCCCTTCTAACCAAGATACAAAGGAGACGGCGAGTAGTCTTTGCGAGATCCCATTGGTCATGGACTCCAAATCAATGGAAATATATCGTTTGGAGCGATGAAACCAAGATAAATCGCATAGGCCTAGATGGTAGAAGGTATGTTCGACGGCCAATCAACCAAGAATTCAATCCTCGCAACGTTTCACGAGTAGTGGAGCATTGTGGAGGATCAATCATGGTGTGGGGATGTTTCTGGTGGAGTGGTGTTGGCCCAATTCATACAATTGATGGAATTTTAAATAAGGAGAAATACGTTGATTTACTAAAAAATGTAATTTTGCCGTGGGCTGAGGAAAATTTGCCTGTTATATGGAAGTTTCAATAGGATAATGATCCAAAGCACACGGCAAAGTTGACGAAACAGTTTTTCGACGAAAATTCCATCAATGTTTTGGAATGGCCATCATCCAGTCCGGACTTAAACCCAATAGAGCATCTCTGGGGTGACGTTAAAAAAGTCGTGAGTGCCAAAAATATCCCAAATATGGATATCCTTTTTGGGGAGGTAAAAACGGCATGGCAAGCAATACCTGTGGCGCGCTGTCAGAATCTCATTACATCAATGCGCAATCGATGTGAGGCAGTGTTGAAGCAAAAGGGTTATAGAACCAAATACTAACATAATCTTTATGTTGATCGGATAATACATTACTGTTTCTAATTAGTTGCCCTATCCAAATCGTGCATTTCACATGCTTTAAAAAATATATATATATTTAATAAAGAATTACGATTAAATTGTTTTCCACTAGTTTTTAAGTTTATCATATGTTTAAATAAAACTGGCAAAACGTTATGAAAATACGTGTTTAAAAGGAAAATGGAAAATTTATTTTGAAACAAGTGTCGTTTCTAATTAGCTGTCAACAGCTGTATATGTAAATCCACAGAAATTAATTAAGCTGCAAACTTGACAATCAGCTCTCAAGACTGTTTTTTGCAAGGTTTTTCTTCGTGGGAATTGGTTTCGTGGCTTATTTTAGTGTTTTTGGTTTGTTTAATTATTATTAGTGACATGAAGAAAAGGCAAGCAGAAGCAATAGTTAACTTAATTGCGAAATTTGTTGCTAGAAATAGACAGTTGGAAGACGTCTACTGAGGTTGCAAAAAATTATGGCCAATACGCATGCGAAATTCGATATTACATTTTATAATAAGGCCAAAGCGATTATGGGCACACACTTTTTCTGTACTATGAATGCATAATTAATGATATTTAACAAAAATTGTTTTAGAATTATGTCTACCAAAAGAAGACCTCTAAGAAGAAAACGAAAAAGAAGTCTAAGAAAAGAGGGTTTCTTTGCCGGCGCCCGTTTTATTTAGTTTTTACTTTGAAGTTTCTTCTTACATTCGTAATAATAATTATCAATAACACAGAAAACACAGGGTTATACGGAAACAATTATTTTTATAATCTTAGACTATTTTTAGATTATTAAGTAATTTTTATGGATAATTGCTATTTAATTACGGATTGGGAGTTAAGCTCAAAAAAGTAGGTAGTCTAGTTATGTGTGAACCTATTATTATGCTATTAGCACAAAATCACATATGAGCCACTCGCCGTTCATGGCAAACGAAAGCGAGCATGTTCGTCGTCTGTATCCTATTTTAAGACTTTGATTTATTTCATCAATTTGACAGCACTTTTTCGGTGTGCTCGTGGAATCGACAATCGATCAGTCTCAAAAATCGATGCTCGCTCGTTATTTAAATAATTCGTATAACTCTACATAAATCGATAGCAAAACTTTAAATACGTTTTTCTCAAAATTATTTTTCGTGAACTGGTGATTATTGTAACTTAAAAACCGCTTGATAGATTTCAATAAAATTTATACTACTTTTGAAAACCATAAAAAGCTCGTGCCTGATCGAAAGATTTTTTTTTTTCAAAAATTTCAATTTTTTTAAACAATTAATTGAAGATTTTTTTCTCGAAAATCTGAAAAATATACCCTGAGGCCGCCATATTGATAATTTTGAAAAAAACTCCGATCAGGCACAAGATTATCTATTAATAAAACTAATTTCTCTTCTCCGATGATTGAATCTCCAAGGACTTGTGATGATCACCGCAAGGGACTTCTGGAGAAACGGGCTCCACATGAACAGCGATAATTTTTACAATTATTAATTTTTTTTTTTGTTGAAATTTTGCTAAGGTCAAGTGGAAATATGATGTAGTAATGCTATTTTTTATTTTTTTTTAAATAAAGCAATTGACTAGCAAAAAAAAAAGTTATTAAAAATCACCATTTTTTCGGGGCTCTGATTACCCCTAGCCCGTAAATCTTATCACCTGATTAGAGCCCAAATTTAACTGATGCAAATAAAATACCCACACAAATCGCAAAGAAATTAATACCAAAAGTCTAATTTGGAAGCGTTTAGTGTATTCGAAATCTAGTTTCCAATTTGCGAGAAGTTCCAATTTTTGGAGATACCTCCAAATAACGGTTATATATAAAGGAAATTAAATTGTCTATCTTATAAATAAAATCAAGCGTTACGAAGTTAAAAAAAAATATTTTTTTTGCAAAAATATTTTAAGACGACCGCCGTAGCCGAATGGCTTGGTTAGAAAAATGTTAAGATATAAATGAAGAAAATCCTCAAATATAGGTTAGGCTAGGTTGACCTGGCTGGCTGAAGCCATCACATATCTATTGGTTCTTAGTGGTACCAGATGGAGCTTGACCCTTATGTTTCCTTGTAGCAGGCTTCTTGTAATAAGCCTGCGTCTTTTGCGAATCCAAGTAAACTTTGAAGCTCTAACCCCGAGAGACATTCTAACTTCTCATATTGTAGAGTTCTTAAACATTTCATTCGGTTTCTAGTTAAGGCAGGGCAAGAACGTAGAAGGTGTTCTAGCGTTTCCCTCTCTTCCAGTTCATTGCAAAATCTGCAGCTATTATTGTTAGCAATTCCCATCTTGTATGCGTGTGCCGCTAACAAATTGTGGCCTGTCAGTATACCTATGATAGCTCTGCTTTCCTTTCTAGACAAGGCTAGTACGAATATGGCGTCTTTGTCTGCATTCTGTATACACATGATTTTCGCGGTTTTACAAGTGGCTACATTATTCCACCTCCTGTCTATCAGTGTTTTCATGTCCGCAGCGATGTTGTTGTATACCGTATTTAAAGGTTTCAGTATGTCGTTTATTTGTTCGAATTGTATGTAAACAGCGCTTTTGGTAATCTCATCTACAATTTCGTTTCCTGCAATGCCCTTATGTCCGGGTATCCAATGTCTGCGGCTAGGCTCTCCATGGCTTCCCTGGTCCTAAGAACGTTTAGATGAGTTTATTGCCGCTTGACTGTCAACGTATATATTTATGTTGGAGTTGCTCGATTTCCTTGCTAGTGCTATTTCTGCAGCCTTTCCTACCGCAAAGACTTCTGCTTGAAAAATACTGCAATGGTCAGGGAGCTTAATTGGTCACCTGATGTCCAGCTCTGCGCAATAAATCCCTGCACCTACTCCGTGCATCATTTTCGAGCCGTCAGTAAATATAAAAGTTTATCGCATAAGAAAAAAATTACAAAAAAAAAATATATATTTTTTTAGTATTTTTTAAGCAGAAGTCTTTCTTTTTTTAAAAATATTTTTTTTTTTGCATATCCCAGATGTTATTATCTACTTTTTTTCTTAAATTCAAAATTATTATTTGGCGATATCTCGAAAAGTACATGACAGGAAAAAATATTATGCGGATTTTCGGACTCAGCGTCCGAGAGAGAGAAATAGAGAAAAGCTGGCTTGGTTTTTGCATAAAAAATCATTAATTATTTTTAAACCTGTATCATTTGTGAATGTCTGTTATTAAGCAGAACATAAATTCTATCTTACTTTAATCTCAATCTTCCTTAATAGAACACTGAAAGTTGTTAAGTATTCTACAGAACCCTTCTCGCCATACATTCACCTTATTGAGCACGCACCTGAATGTATGCTTTTAATTATTAGTATATTTTTAGTTTGTATAAACAGTCGAGCTCCTTCGTCCGTGCGGATGAGCAAACGTGTCTCATCGAAAAGGACACTACGCTGACCTTGAGTGATGTGTGTAGGGTACAGCACAAACAAGGGGTAAATTATTAAAATAGATTTCCTTTCTCACTTTAATCAACAACATTATAAATATAACTGCGATTGCATGTTTGTGTATGTGTACTTATCTGTCAATATAATAGAATGAAGTGAGTGCTTGCTAGAGTAGAAGCCATTTAAATGTGAACAAAAAACTACAACAAAAAAAGATAAAAATAGTACAGCGCTTAAAGGTTCAAAGGGAAAAAGTAGGGAAATAAAAATAAAAGGTGGTGCGGTGCGTTAATGCTGATTATCAGCGTGAGTTGAGTGCAATCCACTTTGTGTTAGGTTGTTATTTTGTTGATGCAATGTGATCGTGACCGTTGAGCAGTGAGCAGTGAAAGTGTGTAGATTAAATGCTTTCAACAGGCCTTGGAAAACAATACAAACATATTTGTGTCATAAACTGATAGCTACCAACATTTGAGAGAAAATAATATGAATCGAAATTTTGATTTTGAGTATTCCTTCAATAGGGTAATAAGTATAATTGTATGAGCCTTTTTATTTAGTAAAATTTATTATGATATATCGCAAAATCTAAAGCAGTCAGACGTTGAAGAGTTCATAAATTATGGACATTTTTCAATTTTCTTTGATGAACCTCACTAAAAACAAAGATAAACGACCGTTTCTGTTCGCAAAAATGCGTGAATATAATTTGGAAGATTTTTTCATTTTATTATTTGAAATCAGTTGTCCATTTTAATAAATCCACATCTGATGGCGTCGCGTAAATCATTAACACTAAGCATACTAAAGGGTGATCTGATTGAAGGTACTTTTTCCAATAGATCTTTTTATGACAGATCACATTTGAAATCCATAACTTTTTTCAGTATTCATTGACATTTCATCATGTAACGACTTACGCCTCAACAACGTTTAAAAAACGTACAACTGTATCACGAAAATCGACGCCCTGCGAAAAGTGTTTATCGTGCGCTCGGGCCAACTTATGGTGTTCACCGATGAGGTCCATTTTCGGCTTAATGGCTACGTCAATAAACAAAATTGTCAAATCTGAGCTTAACCCGAAGCCCAAAGCCATTCAAGAATAGTTATTACATCCATTAAAAATAACGTTTGATGCAGCTTTTGGGCTGGAGGAATCACCGGCCCATATTTCTTTAAAGACAAGGTTAGCGCCAATGTAACAGTGCATGGCGAACGCTATCGCGCCGTGATAAACCACTTTTTGATGCCGGAAATTGAAGCCCGCGATCTCCACAACATTTGGTTCCAACAAGACGGCACGACTTGCCATACAGCCCGTGAAACACCTGTCGAAGTTTCGGTGAGCAATTTATCTCTCGTCTACCAAGATCGTGTCAAATCACACCTTTGGACTTTTATTTGTGGGGTATGTAAAGTCGAAATGCTTTGTGGATAAATCAGCTTCGATTGCGGAAGCCAACCTTACTAAAGTCATTCACGAGATACCAACCGAAGTCCTCCAGCGAGTCATTCAAAATTGGTGTTTACGGATGCTTGAATTACGGCGCAATTGCGGCCAACATTTAAAGGGGATTATCTTTAAAAAATAGATCTCATGAATGGTTCTACGCAAAAATAATAAAGATTGCCCAATTAATTTGAGTTTCCGTTGCTTTATTTTAATTCAAAATCCGTTACCTCCAAATTCATCATCCTTTATTAGTGACACTCTGTCCCAAATGCTAGAAAAAGTAGTCGAGAATTGGCGCTGAAGTATGACATACCTCAGGAGCCCCTGTTGTTGTTTTGGAAAAACATAAAATGCACCCAAAAAGTTTTTAAGCCAGCTGCAGAAGTGATGGTACTACATTCAGATACGTTTGGACGGTTCCGCGGTAGCGCAGACTTGACACTCGTGGTAAAATCTCGATTTTCTTCATTTTGTGATAAAAGTTAATTTTTGAGCTTTTCTCCTGAAAATTACGCTTTCCTAACTTATAAGCCCGCTGCCGAGATTTGGCTCTAAATTAGTTACAATATATAGTATCCCCACTACTTCAAACTCAGTCTCAGTCTATTAAAAGTCAACTCAAATTCTTTGCATTACTATTAAAATATTATTACATATTTCAGACATTTTTAATGTTATATTTTAATAGGCATAATTTCCATACACTTGTTATGCATACACATATATGTATGTATGTATATACATATGTACGTATAACTACTATATTTCCATATATAATACATTAAATGATAGCGCTGAAAAATGTAAGCAGCTTACATTGCAATGTAAGCTCCCTGCTAATGATGTTCAACCAACACCGCAGCACTGCCCACAAATGCATGTATTTACATACTCGTAGACATGTATATGTGTATGTATGCATCTTCATTCATTTCGGCTCTGCCTACTCGCTGGCCTCATTTATGACATGCATACATATAAATATATTTTAAAATGTTCGTTTCGCTACTCCTTTGTTTCCTCCTCCTCGTCACTATCGCCGCCCGATGAGTCCTCAAGTGTAATCTCCGCCAATTCTTGTTCCTCCTCGACGTCACTACCTTCCATGGCATCGACCAGTGTTACACTTTCTAATTTATTACCACTTGACTTCATTGCCACCTTTTGTTCTTTAGCTTTTGGCAAGCCAACAGAAATGACAGCCGTTGTTGAAGTGGTCCCAGGTGATACGCCAGAAGAGGTTGAGGATTTCGCTTCACCAGTATTTGTAAGTTTCTCGCCAAACATCGGATTGTCGAAGGCGCGCTCTCTCACCTGCCCGCTTTCGGCATCGTAACCCATAACGATGCCATCTGTCACGTCTGCCTCTACACCACCAGATGTAACATTATCAAAGCGCGCAAACATTACGGTGGACCGTAGCAGGAATGCACGCCATCGACGGGGATCATAAACCCACTGTGGCACGTAGCGCAGATAACGATGATCGGGCGCATAGTGTGCGAAAATCACCAGCGCAACCACCGAGACAAACATCAGACATAGAATGATGAGCAGCATGGAGCCAATTGTTATGTTCGGATTGTACGGGCGACCAGATATTATAATTTCTAATTGGTGTGGCTCTTCGAAAAGTTTTTTCCATTCGTTGCTTGCATTTAATTGCGTTACAAACTTCACGCTTTTTTCGCTGTACCCATTGCGATCGACGATAATCGCCTCCAAAAAATGTCCATATGGTTCCGCGTTTACGTAGTTAATGTGATAATCCAAATCGGCCGTGAGTTCCTGCTCCTTAATAGCACCTGCAATCACTTTGCGCAACTTATTTAAATTCATCTCGCTGCAGTACTCCATTTTGAAGGACAATACAGAACCACAAATCGGACAGCAGCTGGCAAGGGGCGTTACCGGCACTAGACAATGCGGTCGCTCGCACGTTTCAAGCACATTCTTACAAATGGGCTCAGAGAACATTAACGAATCCATGTGACAACCGCAGGTATCTTGGTGATAGTACTGAGCCGTTGTATCCAGACTGTTTTTGAACAGCAGCTGCCCAATATCAGTATGTAATAAATAATTCAAGTAGTTACTCGATATCAGTGAACCTGCCAAATTCAGATGACCCATCCTTAAATAAGCGAAATTCTCTAAATCAACGGAAATCGGTCCAGTACGCGGCATTACAACGGTCTCATTGTCGCACGGCACACGTTCGAAGTGAGGTGTGGCGGTATTTTGGACGTCCTGCGAAGGACTTACCCAGCTGCTTGGATCATACCACTTCCTTGTTATGGGAGTTTTCAAATACGCACGGCGACTGCGTCCATTTTCACATTCTCGCTGCTGCAATTCTCCGCCAAACGTGATAGTTGACTCATCGTTGAGTAGAATGGCACCGTCGCGTGGCAATACAAATCCACTTATGTCTACTTTGGCTGGAAGTGGCAGCACAGCTGGATAGGTTTCTGGGAAAATGATTTCTTCAAGAGCGCAAGGCAGATACCCAGATTCCCAGGCGTCAGCGCTATCGAAGCCAGGATTTCCAAGAAGTCTCTTGTTGCTGGCGCTCTCCGAGGCGGCTATCAATAGCATAAATAGTTTTAGAATAATTATTTTCATTTTTGATGAAAACACTTTGAGGCGAAATCACAAACTGAATTGAAGAAATTGAATGAAGTAAATTGTGGCCGTTTTGTTGCATAAAGGGGGCGTACAAAAAACGAGTGATAGAAGAGCCAGCCACGGCATTTAATGGAGACAAAGAGGAAGCGCATTCGCTCTGCTATTATCAATATTTTTAGTAAATAAAATACTTTAGCAACTTGGTAATCGCAATTAAAAGAGATCGACTTATTAGAAGTGGTTGCAGAGGGCAAAAGTAACAAAGAAAACCATAAATAAAACTAATTTTTTAAATTTTAATTCAGTTATTTATTTCGGTTTATGGCATTAGCAATCTTACAGTTTAAATACTAAACAGTAAGTTAAGGGGTTATACGCAGTTATGAAGCAAATAAAAGACGGGTTGTCAAGGATTTATCCTGAAGAAACTTCAGAATATTTTAATTTGAAAATTTTTGGCGGTTATAAAAGCATCCTTCAAGAACGTAACAAAATTTTTTATTTATGAAAATGTTGATTATAGAGCGCGCTGCAGGCGATTTCTGGAACCTCCTTTAAAAAAAGACGATTTACGGTGTACATCGTAACTCAGGATTGGATTATCTGAAATCAAAAAACCAAACAAATTTTGTTAATATATTAGATTATCTAGTAATTAATCGTTCGGCTAATCAAAATAGTGAATTTTCACAAAATGGCAGCTTTTAAAAGAAATGATTTCGATTTTTACGTTAAAATTTGGCCGTAAATTGATTATAAAATGGAAAATAAGTATCAGATTTACAAAAGGAACGATTAATTACTAGAAAATGTATCTTTAAAGATTGGGTTAAAACGGTTGACCGATCAAACAAGCCGTTTTCGAGATATCGTGTACACCGACTTGAAAAATGCCGTTTTGAAAAAAACACGTTTAAAGTTTCAATACCTACCTTAAAACGTGCCGAGGCATCTCTACATATTTAGGTATAACTCCGAAAGTATTGCTTAGATCTACTTCAAATTTCGTGCGTATACTTTTGAATATATGTACATTACAAAAATGCAATAAAAAAATCGATTTTTTTGAAAGTCATAACTGCGTATAACCCCTTAAATGAAACTAACAGAACTTCAATTAAAATTTATTCAGTCCATGAAACACATCTCGCAGACTAGACCCACGGATTACCATATACTTAGTCAAGTTAATCATGTAAATATTATATTAATATAAAAAACAAAAAATCATATTTTCATTCGAAATGGCCACCATTTGCTTTTACTCAAGCCTTCATACGATTAGGCCATTCAGCTATTGCAGCACGCCCGGCTTCCATAGATATTGACGTCGCTGCTCGAACTAAAGATTGTTGGAGACTCTTCAAATTTCTGTGAGGTCTTCGACAGGCCATGTTCTCCAATTCTGACTATAAACTGTAGTTCAATGGACTCAGATTTGGACTTCCAGACGGCCAATTTTATGCGGCTATGAACCCAGAAATATTGTTTTTAAGCCACCACTGGGTGGTTTTTATCTTATGCGCTCTCCACTGAAGAGAGTGATGCTCAACTGCTTCACTACGCCTTCTAAGACATCCTCCTCGTACACTTTTGTCCCGGTCTTAACCCCTTAATCGCAGAAATTAAGAGATGTAACGCCTTTAAAAGACTCTCCCCACCCATCCAAAACGAAGGCTGGATGGTGGCCACGTTAAGTTCTTGGAACAACATTTTTTGCGTCTTTAGAAGTTATAGCATATATTTTGGCAGATTTTTGCAAATTCTTTCTTGTACAGCTTCTATGGCTGCACTGGTTCGAACCACGCGAGGACGACCACTTTCCGTCTGTCGCTTCATGCGTTAGGGAAAAACGGTTAATCGTGCGGTAAACAAATATTCTCGAAATATTAAGCTTTTTCAGTAATTCGTAAATCCCACTTGCACTTTTACCACACTTTTGTAATGCAATCACTGCTATGCAATTTACCTTAGCTCTCCACTCCTTTGCTAACAAGCGAAATTTGACACGAAACTGAGTATAGTTTATGAGTAGACAATGCATACGAATACGAAAAAATAACGGAACTTTTTCTGCGCGTTTGTGATACTAAATATAATTAAAATGAAATTCATTTATTGCTCAAACTAATAACAAAAATAATCGGGAGCGGATGTAAATATAAATCTTGAGGAGAAAACATTTATATCAAATATCTTTGAAACGTGATTAAATTCACTAAGATATCTTAAATAAAACGGAGAGTGGAAACGTAAAGTTGTGTAAGGAACATATAAAACCTCAAGACGACCAGAGCAATCAAGGCCAACAGAGATTAGATCAAAGACAAACATTAAAGACTGGACAGTTCTTCTATTTTCCAGCGATGTCAAACTAATAAGCCTACAGCGTGTATTATAAGATGGAAGATGAGTTCTGAAAAATAAAGAAGTTAAAGATTACGATTGAATATTCTTCTGTGTAATCCTTTGATTACACGAGCATGACAGCTATAAATTGGGTTCCAAACAAACGAAGTATATTCTAACTGACGCCGGGCCACCGTAGCCAAATGGGGTGCGTGACTATCACCACGTTGGTGCATAGGTTCGAATCTCCGATTTCTAATAGCGGTTGCCCCTCGACAGGCAAAAATGGTAAACCTCCGATTCTATTTCTGCCATGAAAAAGCTATTCATAAAAAAGCCATTTGCCGTTCGGAGTCGGCTTAACGATTCAATTAGTGGTGCCATACCTTAGTTATAACCATAAGCATAGCAATCAGCTGTTCTGATCAAACATATGGGTATCGCTGTAAACGATTATAGGTGCCGCACCATAACACGATACAAATTTGAATATTAGAAATGAACGCCACAACGTTTCCAAATTATGGAAATTTACTTTGAAAAAAAAAATAAAATAAGTTCACAGAGTTCGTGAAGTTCATAGAGCGAAGTGTTGGAGAAGATGCCAGAATACCGATTCGTCGTCGTTTTCAACTTGGTGGCCTTTGTTCTACGACTGGACGTGGAAAATTTAACGTAAGCGATCTTGGCTTGCGTGAAAAAAAAAGAATTGAAACCATATGGCCTTCGTTTGCGTTGCATTTCTGTTGATTGGGTTCATTTAGATTTATTATTCAGATTTAGTGGCGAATCAAAGAGAAAAATCAACACCTCCCGCAAATGACGATTATTCGCCACAAAATCAGACATTTTCACAAAACCGAAAGTATATGATACCAAAACAAAATCACTAATGTGTCGAAGGTTTATGACGTTTAGGTTATGTTAAGGGGGTAGTATGGTTAATTCGGTGTAAAACAAGCATATTTTTCGAAATTTTTTTTGTCGACACAGTTGATTTATTCAAAATTTTAAAATTACTTCATTATAAAGTCATATTTAAAGAATATTGTGTGAAATTTTCATTGATTTTTATGAAGAAATGAGTTGGTGGCAGCGAATCTTCGCGGACGTCTCATAAAAAAGTTTTATTGCGGTGTCCCTCAGAACTCATTACTGGATCAACTAAAATCAAAAAACCAAATTGATTTCATCAGCTAATAAAGTTTCGCAGGTAACAACGTCGAATTTTTTTTTTTTTTTTTTTTTAATTTTTTAAAGCGCTTTGAAGTCAAAACACCGATTTTTCATAAAAAAAACTTGAAAACTTTGTTGTTTTAAAATATGACAAAATTAAAAAAAAAAACTCGACGTCATTACCTCGTGAATAAAGTAAAGAAACAAAAAAACCAAATTTGAAAAGAATCGGTGCAGTAGATATGAATCTACAGTGGACACCGACCGTAAAAAAGGCAAGTTTGAGAAAAACGCGTTTAAAGATTTTCGGCAGCGTGAAATCCGGTTGGAGAGCTAGATACTTAATCCTTTGTGTCTTCGTCAATTTTACTCTAATGCACTTCAAACTTTCACACAATAATCTTAAGATGTTATAGAATAATTTAAAAAAAAAAAAAAATGAAAAAAAAAAAATACCATACTACCCCCTTAAAATCGACTAGCACACACTGCTGGCGGCATCTATTGACAAACAGCAGGGCACTTAGTTGCGCACCTAATAATTAAAAAATAAATGTCATGAAATTATCTACCAGAGCCATTAGAAAAAAATTGATTTCAACAATATTTCTGCTTTGTATTACTATTTTAAGTTCTCAAGCTCGTAAAATAATACCCGATACAAACTGTACCCAACTAATTGTAATTTTTCTTTACATCAAATTAGGTTGTATGCGTACAATGTTTCCTAAATTCAAAATTAAATTAAATCTAATTCTAATGAAATTGTATGTTATGCACCGCGAATGTGTACTATGTTTTTAATTAAATTTTTGTATGCCCATTTTTAATTTGTCTGCAAATTTATTTCTTAGATAAATGTCTATTTCGTCTATCGTTTGCATACGTATACATTTATTTTTCCCTTTGTTAATTCTATTGTTACCCTTATCAGTATTTTTTTCACTGGTTTACCAGTTTGAAAGCCATCAGATATAATATGGTATTTCCAACAGTTTTAACGCCACTGTTTTATTGTATATACAACTGTCAGACGTCTTCAATCACTTTGCTTTGGTTCACATATTTGCCTCCCATATTATACATTTCATTGATTATTTTCGTGTGCTTAGAGTTGGTGGCATCGGTGTAATGAACGCGGCTTCTACGCTTATTGTTTATAATCAACACGATTAATTTCATGAGTGCAGTGCAAGTGACGAAGTTGCGTATTATTAGATGTTGGAATTTATATATACATAAATAATTTCGTTCGTGTCTAGATAAATATTAATAAAGAGTTTTGCATGTACAAAAATGGTTAAAAATAAATCAAACAACGTTAACGCTGCTGATGCCTTGTATCAAGGAGTTTATAAAGCTTTGCGTATATTAGTTCACTTAACGGCGGCTGTGCAATTCTCCTATGGCATCTACTATGATTATAATTATGTAAAGTTTCCCGAAACGACGAATATGAATGCTAACTTTGGAGGAAAATTCAGATTCCTAACATTTCTGGACGCGGTAATTTACTTATTATATTCAATTAAAAACATTAAACTTCTACCGCTTGTGCAGGATATGTAATAATATTTTGCCAATAGCACGGTGAAAGCTTAAAAAACAAAAAGTCATAGGCTATCTTATCAAATCTACATCTATAGTAAATTTTATGAAAATATGTGTAATTTATTAGCTTTGATGGTAGTTATGTATATACTTTGTAAGGCGCATGTGAAAAAAATTCGGGGAGTACCAATGGATACCCATTGACCCCAGTATTGATAATCTATATAAGCAAAATGATTTTTTTTCACCGTTCAAAAGTTATTCACAAAACACTTTCATACTGTTGCTCATTTCTATAGCTAAATACACGAAAGTAAATATGGTTTGGGGTTAAACTTCACCTTTTCTTTACACACGTAATATATTTACCCATAATTTATTAATATATTGTTAATGCGAGGCTTGAGTGCCGAACAAAAAACTATCCAAATGATAAACGGTATTGCCACTCTATTGTCATCTATATTAATGACATGTTTAGACAACTGATAATTTTTATTGGGATCATTAAATTTTTTAAATCTAAACGCTCTGTTCCTCGAAGTCGTTCATGGCTCAAACCTATGACGCTTTTTTGTAGAAGACAATATTTTAAATATTATATATTTCAAAATTTTCTCGTTTTTTCTATAGTGCCTATATTTTGATATGTCTGTATATCTGATCTGTGAAAATTTGGATGAAAAATCGCTGCGCAATCTATAGGGACTTGTGAAAATACCAATGAGCATTCTCAATTTGTCCTTAGGGAAGTTTATGAGATGCTTAAATATCGTTTGATAACCATGCGGTAGTGTCCGGGTTCGAAAGCCCGTCTATGAAACATTAAACGTTGGAACAAGTTTTTCTGTTGTTGTTGTAGCAGCATAAACATTCCCCATACTTACATACGGTGAATGCTGCTGGAGTGACAGTCCTTGGCCGGATATAAATCCGGGTCGTTTCGGTAACGTAGAACCGACTGTCGTGGAAACGAGAGAGTTTTTCTAACAGCGGTCGCCTCTCAGCAGGAGATGGCAAACTTCTGAGCGCATTTCTTCCATGAAAAAGCTCCTCATGAGCAACCATTTGTCGTTCGGAGTCGGCATAAAACTGTAGGCCCCTCTATTTGTGAAAAAAAAAAAAATCGAGGCGCATACCACAAATTGGAGGAGGTACGTCAATGGATTTCTGCCACGGAAAATTTTATTGCGAAACTATTTACCGTTTAAAAATGGCATAAATACAGGCAACTGTAGGCAAATCTATTATTGCTTCCAATTGAAATAGTTGAAGCTTGAAAACAATGTATTTTTCCACTTCACTTCTTTTCAATTAAGTGTCTCAAGTCTCAAGTCTGTGATATTACGATCTTACATACTACAGTCCAAAATTTTGTATGTTTAATGGATAATAGAATACAAGAAACTATTGGAGATAACATTCAAAAAACAATATGAAAGTTTTTCTGTGCAGAGAAAATAAATATAGGGTTTTCCAATAACATGAGTTACAGGTGAATGAATTACGCTATCGAGAGATCATTAACGATTGTTTATTGCCGGAATTAGATGGTATTGATCTAGGCAACGTTTATTTTCAACAAGACGCGCTACGTGCCACAAGCAACGAAACCATTGAAGTTTTATGGGAAAAGTTTCCGGAGCGTGTTATCTCTCGAAGAGGTGATCACAATTGGCCACCGAGGTCTTGTGATTTAACACCTTGTGACTTTTTTCTTTGGGGCCACGTGAAAGAGAAGGTCTACTCCCACAGCCCATGGTCGATTCAAGACCTCAACGATGGAATTCGTGAGGCTATCGAGGACATAGGGCAGCCACTTTGCAATTCGGTTATGGAAAATTTCATGAAAAGGATATTGTCCTGTAAGCGTGGTCGTGGTGGTCATTTGCCTGATGTTATTTTCCACTATTAACGGGATACCTTCCTTTTTATAATGAAATAAGATGAAAAATAAACATAAGCAAATGAACTGATCTTCCATTTTCAAGAAATTTAAAGTTTTTAAGTTTACAACGAGAATAGGAGGAATGCAACGGATCAGAAAAATTGAGAGGTTTGACGGCGAAAAGTAGAAATTTCTTTTTTACTCATTCAGTGCTAACAGCATGAGTATCATTATGACGAAAGAATTTTTCAAGGCGTTATGAGTGTAGCGGTTATAAGACAGTACAAAGGCTGTTTTGAGACTTGGTGAATGTCATATGAGCGCGCATTTTTAATGTTTAACGATAACCTATTACTAGCACGCCAACTAACGAGATTATTTAAAAAGGTGCTGACAATAAAGGACATCAAAAGCAGAGTTTATTCTTCGAAAGAGTTTAAGATCAGCGAATAATAGACTTCTTCTTCTTCTTAATTGGCGCGATAACCGCTTACGCGATTTTCGCCGAGTTTAACAAAGCGCGCCAGTCGTTTCTTTTTCGTGCTAACCGGCGCCAATTGGACAAACCAAGTGAAGCCAAGTCCTTCTCCACCTAATCTTTCCAACGCAGAGGAGACCTTCCTCTTCCTCTGCTACCACCAGCTGGTACCGCATCGAATACTTTCAAAGCCGGAGCATTTGTATCCATTAGGACGACATGACCCAGCCAACGTAGCCGCTGGATCTTTATACGCTGCGCTAGGTCTATGTCGTCGTAAAGCTCATACAGCTCATCGTTCCATCATCTTCGATATTGGACCGTTGCGAACGTGCAAAGGTCCAAAAGTCTTACGCAGAATCTTTCTCTAGAACACTCCAAGCGTCGCTTCATCGGATGTTGTCATCGTCCAAGCTTCTGCGCAATACGTTAGGACGGGCATGATGAGAGTCTTGTAGAGTGTTAGTTTTGTTCGTCGAGAGAGGACTTTACTGCTCAGTTGCCTACTTACTCCAAAGTAGCACTTGTTGGCAAGAGAGATTCTACGTTGGATTTCAAGGTTGACATTGCTATCGGTGTTAATGCTGGTTCCTAAATAAACGAAGTCTTTTACAACCTCGAAATTATAACTGTCTACAGTGACGTGGGTGCCGATACGCGAGTGCGCCGACTGTTTGGTTGAAGACAGGAGGTACTTCGTTTTGTCCTCGTTCACCACCAAATCCATTCGCTTTGCCTCTTTATCCAGTTTGGAGAAGGCAGAACTAACAGCGCGGTCATCGGCATACGCCAACAATTGTACGCTCTTATAAAATATTGTGCATGAGCGATTAAGTTCTGCGGCTTGCACGATTCTCCAACATCAGGTTAAAGAAGTCACACGACAGTGCGTTACCCTGTCTGAAACCTCGTTTGGTATAAAACGGCTCGGAGAGGTCCTTCCCTATTCTGACGGCGCTGCTGGTGTTGAGCAACGTCATCTTGCAAAGCCGTAATAGTTTTGTGGGGATACCAAATTCAGACATCGCGGCATACAGGTAACTCCTTTCCGTACTGTCGAATGCAGCTTTGAAATCGACGAAAAGATGGTGTGTGTCGATTCTCCTTTCGTGGGTCTTTTCCAAGATTTAGCGTATTGTAAATATTTGGTCGATGGTAGACTTTCCAGGTCTAAAGCCACACTGATAAGGTCCAATCAGTTGGTTGATGGTGGGCTTCAGCCCTTCACACAATACGCTCGCTAGAACTTTGTAGGCGATATTTAGAAGACTAATTCCGCGGTAATTGGCACAGTTTGTAGGATCACCGCGAAATAATAGGCTAAAATTCTTAAAACAAGCACCAATATGACATATAAACAAGACATACAGTAAAGGACCCCTGGATGGCATCTGATGATACAACAAAATAATTAGGCTTACAATTTTCGATTTCAACAAACAAAAATCAAGATAGATAGATAGGCAGATTCCCTACTCATCAGAGTACCTCATCGAGACTTAGTTGCCTTATTTAACTCAAGATAGAGCTCGGTTTGATTGAACGTATGTGCCTTTCTTCTGGCTGCAGTTGGCCAAGATTTCTCAGGTGTCGCAGAAACGACAGCAGTCCGTAGACCAAAGCCCGATCCTGTGCAGATGATTACGCAGTCTGCTGTGGTCTGTGAGAATGCTTCGGACTTTGAGTACTTGAGAGGTTTGTAGCTTCTGCTCGCTGAAGATGGCTGCCGATCTCGCTGCTAGCCCGTTACAGCCCGACAGGTATCCGGCCTTATGCTAGGCAGCAATGGGGACGATGTTCGTTGGCGAGAACCGCTAGTAGCAGTTGTTTCTCTTCGAGGATCTCTTCGCTTTACTACTGTCTTTGATGCTGAGTCTGTGGTGACTGACCCACTCGTTCTCTCAGCATCTAGGGCTAGTTCGTGGTGTACCCCACGGCTGGTAGATGGGGTGTCATACTCATGGGCGTGTTCCTCAAAAAGCGACCCTTCCGCCTTTGTACGTATGCCCGTATTTTTACTGCTGCCCTTTTTGTTGTTGTTGTTTTGTTTGTGTGTTCATCTTGTTCTTACGACTGCCTGTCTTCAGTTTATTTTGGGGATCTGAATGAGTCCGCCGTGCCAGCACCTCTTGTCGCGGTAAGGTCACAGTTACTCCTCAATATGATCCGGTGTTGAGGAGTCGAATTTACCTCCCGGCTGCAAATCATTCAATAAGCACGGTGATAATACCCTGGATTAGGAGATGGCAGTTCTTGGTCATCGTTCTCAGGCGGTATCAGACATAAGGGTGACTTATCGTCTGAACGACAATTCCTCCCGGTACCTGGTTCCGTATTGAGATTCGTAGCAGGAATATGAAAACCGGTGCACTCTAGTTTTTGTAGCAATGTTGAATGTGAAATGTTGAGAAATCATTATATATAACTAGCTTTAACCCGCGGCCCCGCTCGCGTTGGAGTAGTTTTGAGGGATTTAGGATATGTACATATATAAAAGAATTACAAACAATAATTTCATAGAAAATAATTTTTTATTAATAACCATAATATTACAATACCCGGCGTCCGTTGCCATGCCTCTATGAATAAAATCAAAACAACCAATCAGAAAAATATCAAGCAAAATTATTTTTATTAATATTCTATCTCAAACCGTTTTTGAACTTTGCATTTGGGTCATAGATAAACAGCTTATGCAGATTATGAAGTCTAGAGATTGCTATAAATACTGAGAAATAGGAAAAACTAAGATTTCTTAGATTAAATTTTAGCAAATATTCGATTATTAGTGACGAATGAGAGTGGTGGCGCGGCCTGGGGGCTGTGGGAAGGGAGTTGCAAAACATGCCTATAACCTTCATTGGGTGAAAATATGATACAAATTTTTACGTCATTTGGTGTTGTCGTTTTGTAGTGATGCGCGGACAACGTACAGACATTCACCTTTATAGTATAGAAGATAGAGACCTGCAAACCACCGTAAAAAAAATGATATACAGATTAATCGGAAAAAGATGCTAAATTAGTAGAACGACCAGCAACACATCAATGTTTGCCGTTAACTGCGAAGTCTGGAGAAGTCAGTCGCTTTAAAAATAGGCCTGCAATATGAGACTTCTTTATTTTATTATTTAAAAAGTAGAGAGATAGAGTCATACCGAAACACCCTGTTATTATCGAATGAACCACTTCCGTTAATTAATATGCACTTTTTTAAGATGGTTAAAGGAATTTAGTAATGTATGCATGCAAATTAGAACTCAAATCAAAGTTCAATTAAGGGGATAAAAACCAATATTTTTATGCTTAAATTTTTTTATATAAAGACATCATCAAAAAACACTTTACTTATGCACGCATGTATTATATCATTGAGCAAAGAAACAAAAAAAAAAAAACCAAAGCAAACTCAGATATTTTAATGTTTTGTTTTCCTTTCCAGATTATCCAATCGATTTACTACATAATTTCGTTAATAAATGACTTTGTGGGCACAAATGAAGTTGCGCCGAAACACACACCCACTATACGCAAAGTCAAGGATTATCTAATGTCGACATTGGCCTTCCCAGTGGCCTTGAATGTGGGCATAACCTTCTGGTCATTGTATGCCATAGACCGCGAATTGGTATTCCCACGCGTGTTGGATGCAGTGTTTCCAAGGTGAGTGTGATGCTGCAGGCATTGAAACTTTCTACAAGTTACGACGAGCCATTTAAACAACTTGCACTTGAACTAAAAAATGTTAAAGAGGCAAACATTTTGGGTCTGTTTCTTTTCACTTCAGGGTTTATATACAGTTAGAAGGCCGAAAAAAAGTGAATTTTACAGAATTTCTTCTGAGAAAACTTTTAAATATATTCATCTAGAAATTTGTTATCTTTATCGGCCGGAATGAAGAAATAACGTATGTAGGTTCGAATCTCAGTGAAACACCAAAATTAAGAAAAAGTTATTTCTAATAGCGTTCGCCCCTCGGCAGGCAATGGCAAACCTTCTCATAAAGAATATCTGCCGTTCGGAGTCGGCTTGAAACTGTAGGTCGCTCCATTTGTGGAACAACATCAAGACGCACAGCACAAATAGGAGGAGGAGCTCTGCCAAACACCCAAAAAGGGTGTACGTGTCAATTATATATATCTATATTAGTAAAAATAGTTATTCGGAAAGGAGCTACAGCTGATTTCCGGGAGCTCCTCTCAAAAAAGGCGCGTTGCGGTGACCACTATATCAGACTGATTTCGATAAAGTAATGTTAAATCTAGTAATTAATCGAAGAAATAAGCAAAATAATTTTTTTTGACGTGATAACGTCTTATAATTCGATTTAACAGGCTGCACGCACGAAAAAATGTGTCGTTACCTTGCTCATTAGTGTTACCTTGCTCATTGCCGTTACCTTGAATGAACTGCAAGCGAAAGCGCGGAACGAACGACAAAGCAAACAAAGCAAACGAACGACAACGTTCGACATCTTGCTCTCTCCTACTTAAGTGAGCGTATATGTGTATGTATATGCGCATATGTACATATATAAATTCACTTATTTGTATTTGCATATGCCTTCTTATTGATTATTATTAATTTGATTTACTTGAAGAATTTAAAATAAAACCAAGTTTGTTAATAATACCTGTTGTTTTAATGTTATTATTATTTTTTGACGTGATAACGTCTTATAATTCTATGTAGCCAGCTGCACGCACCAAAAAATGCGTCGTTACCTTGCTTGAACAGCATGTTATGTTATGTTATGATATGTTATGTTATGTTATGTTATGTTATGTTATGTTATGTTATGTTATGTCATGTTATGTTATGTTATGTTATGTTATGTTATGTTATGTTATGTTATGTTATGTTATGTTATGTTATGTTATGTTATGTTATGTTATGTTATGTTATGTTATGTTATGTTATGTTATGTTATGTTATGTTATGTTATGTTATGTTATGTTATGTTATGTTATGTTATGTTATGTTATGTTATGTTATGTTATGTTATGTTATGTTATGTTATGTTATGTTATGTTATGTTATGTTATGTTATGTTATGTTATGTGATGTTATGTTAAAGTATATTATGTTATGTTAATGTTAACTCATTCTCTATATCCATACAAAATATCTATCAAACAAATAAAATTAAAATTTTCTTTTGAAAAATGCAACCATTCAATTAGTATTTTCTTATGACGTTATCACGTTAAACTATCGTAACGTTAAACTTTACAGACAACCTCTTTTTTTGACAAAATGACGGTTTCTCAAAAAAAAAAAAAAATCGATGTTTGAGCACAGTTTCGGCCTTAAATTGTTTATGAAAAAAAATATTTATCGAACACACCATTTTGAGAAAAACGCGTTTAAAGTTTGCCTTGTACTTTCAAACACTCTGAAACGCCTTTTCAAATTTGTGTGTAACTTCGAAAATATTCACCGAAACTATATTAAATTTTCTGTATGTACTCTTAAAATAAAATTCAAAGGAAATAATTTTTTATTAATAACCATAATATTACGATACCCGGCATCCGTTGCTATGCCTCTATGAATAAAATCAAAACAACCAATCAGAAAAATATCAAGGGGAATTATTTTTATTAATTTTCTATCTCAAACCGTTTTTGAACTTTGGATTTGAGTATTAGTTGAACAGCTTATGCGGATTATGAAGTCTAGAGTGCGCTATAAATAGTGGCAAATAGGAAAAACTAAGATATTTTAGATTAAATTTAAGCAAATATTCGATTATTAGAGACGAATGAGAGTGGTGGCGCGGCCTGGCGGCTGTGGGAAGGGAGTTCCATCATAAAAACATGCCTATAACCTTCATTGGGTGAAAATATGAATGTATAAAAATTTTTACGTCATTTGGTGTTGTCGTTTCGTAGTAATGCGCGGACAACGTACATACATTAGCCCTTATAGTATAGAAGATTAAGGAAAAAATAAAAAAAAATCGATTTTTTGGAAATTCTAACTGTATACAACCCCTTAAATTTGAATAACTTTTCGCATATATTCATTTGATTCTTTCGCTCACATCTATCTCTACTCTCCACAGCTGGCTCAATCACGTTTTGCACACCAATATCGTGGTCTTCATCATTCTGGAACTCTTCACATCATTCCGTGCCTATCCCAAACGCAGCCAGGGTATTGCTGGTCTTTCCGCTTTTATGCTCAGCTATCTTGTTTGGCTTCATATTGTCAAGCATTACTCAGGTGTCTGGGTCTACCCGGTGCTTGAGGTGTTGCAGTTGCCGCAACGCATTATCTTCTTTGTTGCTGTGTTGGCCTTCACACTGTGTTTGTACCTGTTGGGCGAGTTCATGAATAATATTGTTTGGGCCAAGGAACTGAAGCTGGCGCAACGCAAAGTCAAATAAATTACTCGCCCACTCAGATATTTAATAAAATAATATTTCAAAGGATGGAACGACGAGTAAATTTATTTACATAATTCGATTTGCACTTTGGATATTTGCAAATGTAAAGCAAAGCGAAAAAAAACGGATGGACAAAATAAATTAACATAAAATAAAGGAAATTAAATTTCTTATGATATTTTAAACTTAAAGCTTTGCGAAAATTTTCTAAAATATTATATATTTAGTAAATGCGATAGATCGAGTGAAACCAAAAAGGAAAATAAGTGAATATCTTACCAAAATAAATTTTGTGTAGTCAATTCCTATTTTAGAAAAATAAAATTTTTGAAGTGCTAAGTTGCATGCTAAATATGTATGTATGTATTTTCTTATAATCTCAGTTAATTCAGCGATACAAATTTAAAAAAATATTTATAGTCACAGTAAATAACGTAATTTAATTAATTTATTCAAAAGCATCAAAGCAAACAATTATTAAATGATATATTTACATCTGCACATTTATAGCGTACTGGAGTTCGTTTTAAAATTGTAGTTCTCTAAAGTGAATATTAATGATGAAATTTAAATAAATGCTTTCATTGCTATAGATTGTTTGAGGGCAACCAGTTTTATTAATACAAAAATTTTAATATGATAGATATGAAGTGATTAATTTTCATTTGACAAAAAACACGCTCAACACCTACAAATTGGAGTGGAAATGAAATGGCCTAATGATCTACGGTAAGTAATGACTTCTAATAGTTCAACTAATTTAAGGCGCCTTTCTGGTCTAGAGACGTGAAAATTGAAGAAAATCTATCGGTATGAATTGAAAATCGTTATTATTCATTAGATCAATTCTTTATTTACAAAAAAAAGTTTTTTTCAATGACAATAATAAAAAACAAATTGCTTCCCTTGATGTAACACATGCCACTGGCGTGATTGAACAGGTACGTCTGAAAAAAAAAAAAAACAAAATCGGTCGATTATTCATCTCCTGATGCTGCTATGGTGAGTAGCAGATTTAAAAAAAAAAAAGAAAATATTTTTTCTAGATATTTTATTGGTTTATTGGAAAAATAAAAAAAAACAACGTGCGTGTAGAAACTTTCAAGACAGATAAAGAAAGAGGGAGAGACCCGAGAGACAATGAGAGAGCGGGAGAATATATATCTAAATAAATTCACAACATTTGCAGAGAATACAAAGAAACAAAATTTACAAAAAGCGGAAACGGGTCGATCGGTGTTGGTAAACGCCGAACACAAACCGCGGCAACAACGCGCACTACTCTAAGCGTTTATCACTCGCACCCAGATTCCAGGGCCGCAGCAACGGCACAAATTATACCAATGCGGCATAAATACCAATAAATTCGACGCCGGAATGGATAGCACTTTATAGTACAGTACAGCACAAGCACTAGCCAGGAAACGCAAATAAGCGCCAAAAAGTAGGCACCAAAAAAAAACCCCCAAAACAATTGGGGCCAAAAAACGCGCCAAACAGTAGGCGCCCAGGAGATGTAACGCCAAAAAGTAGGCACCAAAAATGTATTTCCTCAAATTGGCACCAACAAACAAGCGCCAAAAAGTAGGCAGCGTTATTTTTCACTAGAAATTGACAACCACAAGGAAAAACTCAGGAAAAATAGCCTAAGTGTATATATATAAGGTATAGCTCTCTCTCTCGGAAATTGAAATCTTTATTGCTATGCCAGTTTTTGATTCAAATATTTGTAATATTCGACTTCTAGGGAATGACCGTCTTGGCCCGGGTATACATACATATAAGTTCCTATTGTTCCGTTAAGGAGTAAAGCCGGTAACAAGCACGCCGAGGTGAATGCGAGTCAATATGTGATTGCGATATTCATATTAAAGATCCAAATGTTACTCGTATTACAGAGTCATGAAAATCAACTTGGTGACAAAATACATGGCTGTTAAATGTGTGTGTGGAGCCTAACTGAAAGGCTCGAGGGTTTAGACTGCGCTCTTGTTGTTGTAGCAGCATAAACATTCCCCATACTTACATACGGGGAATGCTGCTGGAGTAACGGTCCTTGGCCGGGTATAAATCCCGGTCGTTTCGGCAACGTAGAACCGACTGCGCTCATTACATCTGCCTTTTAAGCAGCACTGCAGCAAACAAGAAAAGGAGTTGCTCATTAATTTTGCAACGAAAGTAGAACTGTGGATAAACGTGGGTCCGGATATAAATGCTGGTTACTCCGGTGATAGGAAGCGAATTTCAAGGGAAAGTTATAATAATAAAAATTTGCTTCGTGCTTTTATTTACGACTAGTTAAGACTAGTAATCCATATTGCTGAGAGTTATAAGTGTAATAAAAATTTAACAATAGAAGACTTAAATCGTAACTACAGCGATTAAAAAAAGAATATCTACTCTAATTCAGTCCATGGAGAATCATGCGCGGTTTCAAGAGAGACTGTTGGGACCAACATGTCCATATGATTTTCAGTAAAATCATCTGCTCCTTCAACTTCGTTCTGATCTAGCCACTCTAAGCCGTTGACGCTTGCGCACAGTAGCTCATTAGCTCGTCTTGTGACAATTTGTGAGGGTTGAACTTTACGGAACATACGCGCTTGCTTAGCTGGTGCAATGTGAACTGCTCGCCTGTGCTATTGTGATAGATGCGAAGTAAATACCGCATGTACTGCAGCATCTTTTCTCTAAATTATCACGTATACTTGGGCAATAGAGATCATAAGGCGTGCTGATGAAGGCATTCAGCGGTTGAATCGGTAGGCGTATTCGAAATGGAGCGAATGACTTTGCGTCATGTTCTTTAAAGTCCGAAATTGTCAAACGTCCATCAACCTGAATGATAGGGTATGGAGGTGGCAGAAAACGGTCGTGAAGAATCATATGCAGATCACTCCGGCGTGCGCTGCAGCACTTAGGTCAAGCTCCATATGCAGCTTAGCAATCTGTTTCTTCATAGTATCTTGTGCTGGAGTGGGACGTACGTTAGATGGTGTAGTGTTCGACATAGCTTCATCCTCATCATCGCTGATCACAAGAAGCCGATTTTGAATTATGTGAAAACAGTGAAGGAAATGACCGCGCTAATATTTTGTAGTTATGATTTTAGCATATTTTATCAAGAATTTCACTGTTTCAGTTTTTTTTATGCCATTAATTGTAACAATAAACTTTATATAAAAAAGTATTTTCTTAAAAAAATATATATTTAACCTACCTTTTGAAGGAATGCTAAAGTAGACCGAACTTTTCTCTGAGTGGATTCCCTGAGAAGCCGTTCAATCTCATGTTTAATGTGATGTATTAACTCTTCTTTCTTTGGGAATTTTTGCTTCGCAGTATTTCATAATTTTATCAGATCGTCGTGGCAGGACTTCTTCGCCTTATAGACGTATCTTTTGACGTATGCGTTATAAAAATCTTGATAACTCATTTTAAATTAGGAAGAGCATGAACTGAGTCGAGTAAAACATTTACAAGAATAAACAAAGAAGGTTGGAACCTGTCCGTGTGTCGCTGCCACTAAGCTCGTACGCTCTTGTTCATCGAGTCGCGCGTTCGGCTGATAGTGGCACGAAAACAAACGACGGGCTACACTGTACCGTAAATTCAGATTAAATTGAGCTATTTGGTATAAAACAAATATGGTGGTTTGATAGTAGTAATGTACATATAACGTCGAAGTATGAATGAAATTATTTTCTTTCGAACGAATTATTAAATGATCTTAATCATACTACGATTACGCTTAAGATTAAATCTTAAGCATGTACAATCTGTATAATGGACCAAAATAGTATAATTTTTTTTGTTTCAATCAGAAAAAAAATTGCGTGATATTTGCCGAGAGCCCCCCTCTTTCCAACGTAAGATTAGATGAGATTTGACTCGACCCCCTCCCCCCTTAAACATCTCACGTAATTTATAGACGCCCCCTAAATATATTACAAAAACAAATGATGGAAATTTTTAATTTGACCTTTACTTGTCTTTTTTGAATAAGTTTTTACTAAACAAAAAAACAATTATTGTGAGTGATAGAAATTTTTAATTTGACCTTTACTTGCGTTTTTTGAATAATTTTTTTCTAAATAAAAAAATGATTTTGAATGATGGGAAATTTTTATTTTTTGCTTTACGCTCCATTGCTTGGCTATGTGTATACAATCTTGCTCAACAGTGTCACATATGATTGGTGTATGAGGTCATTTCCAAAAATTATAAATCTTCCAATGCGGTGATTTATTTTGCGCCACCTCGTATGAAAGAAAAGCGTCTTATTCAAGGCGAATCTATATAGCTTCATCTTGGCCTCACTCAAGAATGATACACCGTGGGTCTTACTCCTCACCACTTATCACTCAAACTGTTAAGATATATTATTCCACTCCTTCTCAAAGAACTTCGCCTGAAAATATGCAGGTTTATGCTAAATAAGAACTTTTTCGCAGTACCACTTTTATCAAAGCGAATTCATACAGGGTGACTTCAATAGGACAACAACAACAGCATTTACATGTATCGGGTGTTTTTCAAGGGCTTCAAAACTTAAAAGAATAATAAAAGACAGAAATTTTGTTGGAATAATTTTTTCATTTTTAATGTCATTGTATTATATTATTATGTTTTGAATATGATTTCCGGCATATGTACATTCGGTCAGTTCAATTTTTGACATTTTCCCAAAACTCTGAATTATAAATCTAATGAGCTCAATCAGCAAAAATGCGACGCAAACAATGGTCATTTGGCGTTAATTGTTGCATTAGCTTTATTTTATGGGCACCAAAGCCAAGATACTTACGTAAAATTTTCCATGTAGGCGCAGAACAAAGGCCAACAAGTAGAGAATGACTATGAATCGAAATTTCGACGCCTTCTTTAAAACTTCGTACTATGAACTTTGCGATAGATTTATTTTTTTTTAAGTAAATTTCCACAATTTGGAAGCGTTGTGGTGGCGTTAAGCGATTCATGATGGCTTACCAAAACTTACTGAGCAAAAATGTTAACACAGTTTACTATTCTCAGTTGTCAAACCATTGTTCTCGATATCGATAGTTCTCATATAAAAAAAGCACCCGTTATTTTGTTTTTACCAATTGGTGGTTTAAATATCTAACTTTCAATGAAAAAACACAAATCGAGAGAAAAAAAAGTAATTGGTATAAATTCTGCTCAAAATGCATCGTAGGATGGACTTTTTGGCTAGAAAAAAATCTGCTATATATAATAATAAAATATAATATATAAATATAATGTAAAATGTCACCTTCTTAATTCATTTTTTTAATAATTCTTGATAGTACGCATTTTAGTTCTTTGCAAGAGAGTCGCGCGGAGTTATCAATCACAGCTTATTTAATATAGCTCCTGGTGACGCTCAAGTTTATATGTGTGCGTGTGGGGTGCTTGACGCTAATATCTAAAATTTTTGATTTTCATCATGCAAAAGCCGACAACAAGTATGTGTGACACGAAGCAAGTACGAGTGTCACCCGACACGCACACATATAAGCTTGCTGGACATGCATGCTTGAACGTAGCCAGGGGCTAATACACCTTGCGCACAACTGTCACTTTACGAACACCTTACTTACATATGCTTCTTTGTATTATACTTATGTAGATGTGCTCACTTATCAATAGCACAGTTTGAGAGCAATTGTAAACGAAAGTATGGAGTGTATGCAAGTAACTGCCACATTTTTATAGACGGCACTTGCTAAAACAAGTATAAACAGGTAAATGCACGGTTCATCGCGTACTTAAGTAATTTGGTGTCTAGGAACTTTTAGGAGTAATTTGGTTCTACTGCAGTAAAATATGACAAAAAGCAAGAAACGGCTTAAGGAAGAGCAGCAGGCAAAAACGCGGAATGCGATTGTGGAGGAACGTCTAACTACAACGAACGATGCCTACACGCAGGTGCGTTTAGCAAGTTTGTTTTAGAAATAAGTGTGATTACATATATATTTACATATGTAATGCCACAATTATTAAAAATTATTATTTCATAAAAATGTTAACATTCAAAGGGTGCCTTCTGTTATCTACGCATACTGACGCATGCCATTGGATTGTCGCAGTTCACTTATGGCATCTACTATCATTGGTTCAATGTGCATTGGCCGCAACACCTACAGGACGAAGAAGAATTGAAGACACGTTGGGGTGGCAAATTTAAATATCTTACTTTCCTTGATGTGGTTTGTATTTGTTCAAATATTTCCGCACACAAAAAAAAATTCTTGAATGCTTTTGATTTGCAGATATTACAAGCGCTTTATCACCTTGTAGCGTTGCTGAACGATTTATTTGGTTCGAATGCAGTTGGACAGACACGATTGATGCCGGGCGTGCGCAAACTGCGTGATTATCTTTTCGCCGCTTGGGCTTTTCCGATAGCGCACAATGTTTGCATCTCATTCTGGGTTATTTACGCCTACGATCGCGAGCTTATTTTCCCAAAAGCACTGGATGCTATTTTCCCCAAGTAAATATTTTTATGAACTTCTTTTACAGTAAATTAACATATACATGCATCTATTCTCTCTTGATAGCTGGCTCAATCATATCGTGCACACTAACGTTGCTATGCTCGCCATACTCGATATGTTCACCTGCTTCCGCCAATATCCCAGCCGCACGGCAGGACTCACCGGCACTGTTGCATTTATGGTACTCTATTTGATTTGGATGCATATAGTGCGCTTCTTCTCGGGACACTGGGTGTATCCGCTATTGGAAGTTCTTAATCTACCGATGCGTTATTTAATGCTGAGCGCTTTGTTAGGCTTCACCGTATTTTGCTATTTCTTGGGCGAGTTTCTAAATAACATAATTTGGAGTCCAGAATTGCGTTTGCTACGAATGAAGAACGCCAAGAGCGAGTAGCAAATATGTGCGTGATCAGTTACAAATTTCAATATGAAATTAGTTTCATTGTGTCAGCTGACATGGGCCTGCGTTTACGTTGGTGACTGTGAGTACCATTGCACTACACTGACAGGGCAAAGTTAACTGCTACAACAACAACAAAATCACAAATGAAGTAATACACGAGTAGTTAAATTGGATTGTATAGAATTTATATAAATATCTGTTTTAAGTTAGCGTAGTAGAGAAATTGGGTTTGATTATAATTTTTTCCTGAAATTTAGTAATAAAAATGCAATTTCTATGGGTTTGGTCATGCAAAATGTAAAAAATATAACTTTATTTGTTACAAGCAAAAATCTTTAAGTCTTAAGGCACTAACTTAACCTGTACTTACATAATTATTTATATGTAAAAATATTATTTATATATAAAATTACTGCGTTAATTCTATAAAAATAAAAAAGTACATAATAAATATGTTTATAAGTCAGTTCGATGTTTTAATGAGTGTAAAAACTCATAAATATATGCAAATGCGATATTCGTTATTTCGAGTTCAAAATGAGTATTTTCAGTTGATAGTTTAGAGCGGCGCCACAGCTGTAGGAAAAGCTACGCAAATAATTTTTGAGTATATTAAAACAATTTAACTGCCTAAAAACGTCACTAAAAGTGTTGCTGTAAACCGCAAGAGTCGTTTTAATTATACGTACAAAACTTTTTAAATTCTATACCTGTAAAAATATCTTATTCACTCGACGCAAAGCATCAAGAAAAAAAAAAAAATACATAAAATTATTCTAACCTTTGGGCATTCGGTGTAAAATTTTGCCCTTATGCGTCATTAAAAACTGCGCTGCCGTGCATTTAAAAATAAATACAAACTTAAATGAATAAAGAGTCCAACGTCCTCCACTTTGCGCGCTCTATTAGCGCACGTTTTACATCTCAGAGCCAATTATTTAAGGCTTATCTTTAATATTAACTGCCTGATCTCCTTGAGCTGCCATACTTGCTCTTCTTTCTCTTTTGCTTCCATATCCTCTCCTCTTTCTCACATCTACTTTGATGGTAGTAACAACATTTTCAACTTCTCTGATTCGGTTAGCAGCTGTGCTTCCTTATGTTTGTTGTTGGGCAACAACGTGTGCATTTCGGTGGCATCTAACGCTTCATCGGCGTAATCACTTTTCTGGCGCACATTCTTGCCATTCAATTGCCGCATTGCCAACTTAAGTTCATCCTCATCATAGGATACTAAATTGTGCGTAGCTATTTCGAAGGCATTCGCTTGTATGCCCACATCACAGCTTGTTTTGCTGCCGCGCGAATTTGGCTTGCCAGTCGAGAGGCCTGAATAGGAGCTGTGCATTGTCAAACCTAGGGGTAGGTCGAGTTCAGAGGAAGTGCACGAGGATGTGATGGAATCGGCAGCGTCACCCATGTCATCACAATTGAGATCGCGTGCTAGATGCAAATTTAAATCGGATATATTTAGATCTTCGTCGTCATTGCTGGCGTTGTGTAATGCGGCGGCCGCGGCGGCAGTATTGGAGCGTATAGAACTGTGCTTTCTGCCTTTGCTATTGCGCTGCGAGCGTCGACTGTTGGTGTTCACAATGACGGCGGTGGCAGCCGCAGCGGTGCTGGTAGCCTGTGATCGACGCGAATGCCGGCTGCGTGTAGAGTTGCGTGAATTGCGATTTGTGCCCGATTCATTGGACATTTGCATATTTTTTAGTAAATTTTCTAAGGCGATTTGTTTTTTAACTTTACGCTCATGCGTATCTGTGTCTATCTCTTCAATTCGTGGTCCACTGTGACGCTGTGCAGCAGTATTTTCGCCGTCGTTGTAATCGTCACTTAGATCCTGCTTTAGCACTACGTCTAAGCGTGAATCTTGTATTTTGAATGAATGAGAATTATCCTCATCGGACGAACTGCTCACAGCTTGTTGCTGAAGGAAAGGCATTAGGAATTGACCGTTTTTGGCCAAAAACTCACTGATATCGGCGGGGTCCAAACCTGGCGAGGCGACATTTATTAAATTGCACTGTGTACGAAATTATTCGTATGCACTCACCTGCATTTGCGCTGCGTCGTTTCATCATTTTGCCGTCATGTGTGTGGTGCTTTTTTGTACTTTGTTGGGCGAATAAGCCGACTTTGTGACTTGTGTTCGGATATGTGGTTTTTTTCAATGCAATGACTTGCGATTCTATAGAAGTGCTGCTTTCTCGGCGTCCATTATATTTGCGCCCAGTAGTAGACGCAGACATGAAATCGCGACGCTTTTGTGAGCGCTTGTTGGAGGTGGATGAATGCTTGCTGCTGTGGTGATGATGATGATGATGATGGCCGTTACGCGTGCGCGAGGCAACTTTTGTTTTCATCTCCGCAATTTTAACTGATACCTAAAAATGAAGATAATGAAAATTTATAAAATTTAATGACAGGTAGTTTAATAATTTTTAGGTTATGTCAAAATTACCTGAGAGTCTACAGAGTTGCGCCTTGATTCCACTGAAACATGTCGCACGCTAAAACTTATTTCGGAGTCAAGCGAATTTTTGCGCGGACCTTGACTGGAAGAGTTTGTGGCACCCGCACCCGTCAACGCCATGCGCCGTTTTACAAATTGCGGCAAGTAATTTGCCCATGTTGAACTGATTTCATTCGTCTCAGAAGAATTCAAGTCATTTACATCGAAGTTCAAACCCACAGGGTCAGTATGCGTATTATAAAGAGTTATAGAGAGCCTCCCTTTGTCCTCGAACTCTTTGCGTTTGGCCCAAGTTTGGGCTATAACTTTGTGCTTGGGCATTTTAACTTCCTCGACTACTTCCTTGCCACATTTTCTAAGAAAACAGACAGAATTGATTACAAATAGTGCGAGTTCCTAGCACAGCGGATACTAACTTTCTTAAGTAGCGTCGCCAAGTTTCAATCGATGACGGTGTCCAGCACCAAGTGGACATGACAATCCCCGAACCAAAGAGACAGAGTAAATGCAGCTGCAACAGCGCAATACTGGGACGTACTTCGATTCTGCATTGCTCTTCCGTTGAAATGCGACAGCTGCGAGAATAAATTATAGAGATTTTGTAAATTCTCTTGTAAAATAATTGCTGAAAAAACATTGATTTACTTACATTATGAATTTCCTCAGACTCTCAGCCCACTTATGCGCGTTTCTAAACTCGTTCACATGGCACGCAATGGATGCTAGTATAAAAATAAGCGTAAATATCGCACAGAGTCCCATTCTTACAATTATTAGATGTATCTTATTGCTGGCCGAAGTAGATTTTATGTCGTTTGCAAAATGTTTCAGTCCAAAAAGCATAATCATGCCGCGTATCACAAAGTAGCCTCCCACCAATATAATGCCACACAATGGTCCCAGCAATAGGCCAGAGCGCATGGGATGATTCAAATAGCCAACAAAGCAGATACCAACCGTACTATTGCCATCAACTTCACTAAGCGCCATGGTGGTGATGGTAAGCACTAGTGGTAGAGACCAAGCGACCAAATGAAAATAAGAGCCCTTCTTATCAATACGATCCTGGACGTTGCCTACAGCCCGTAGGTGCCACGTGTAGGTGAGGAAGACAAACCAAACCATGGCTGCGGTGAGAAAATAGTAGACCAGCACAAAGACGACGATACAAGAGAGATTTTCGCCAGCTGTTGGCTCCGAATGGCGTAAGGTGCCATCTTTGCGGCAAACAATGTCCTCACGTGAGCCGGGGGTGAATTGTGCTAACCAACTAGGAGAAAGTGTAGATAATAATCGAAATATTAGAGAGAGCTTGCAAATGAAATATTTCAACGATAAAACTTAATAACTTCACTACGATCCTGTTTTAAGTTTGTAAGCTACTTAATTAATAACCTATCGCTTGGTAAACATAACAATTGGTTACTCACCCCAAACATGCAATCATGAAGCATAAATTTATGTAGAACACAATCAGCGCTGGATACTTATTGGCATTCTCCCAATCAATTATGAAAGTGGCCACTACGAATAAGTTCGCCAGGAAACATATCATACCAAGCCAACTAATTAATTTATGTATTTGTCGATGCTCATCATCTGTATACAAAGGATCTTTGCATTGTACACCGCAACCCTCAATGCCAGGATAGTTGCTACTACTTGAGTCGACCGGTACCAGCGGTGCAAGGCAGCTGCCTGTAGCATTGAATTTCATTTCTTGCACATCGTTCGTGCACTTCGGCGGAAATAAGGTTTCATTGCAACGCAGAAATTCGGGGAAAAATGTTGTATTGTAAAGAATTCGACACGGTTCCAAAGTTTTGCGACACATTTCAACCGAAGGCAGATAAACCATTTCCTTGCCATTGATTTCTTCACATTTCGGCATGAATACAGAGCAAAGAAATGGCTACAAGCATACATTTTTTATTTATTTTTTGAAATTATAAATCGAATGTTGAGCGAACTTACTTGAATTACAGCCCAACATTTCGGTACATGTCTCAGCGCACGATAACTATTTAAATGCTTCAACATTTGCTCCTTGCTCTGGTAGTCGGTGAGATCTAAGCTGGTAAAATTGTATGGAATTTTAGCACCCAGGCAAGTGCTATTAACAGCGAGCTTCTCGCAACGTCCATGACGCACGCACTGAGTGTGCTGCAAATCCAGTCCGCGGCCGTCAAACCAAGGTTTATTGTCACGATTATTTTTGCCATTTATACGATAATTTATTGTACCATTTATAGGCTCCAAATCAGTTCGTATGGACAAAGTGGGGGGTGTGAATGTGCCAGCGAGTGCGTTACTACTCTTTGAGGAAATATCGGCAAGCGTAGTTTGTAGTTGAAAATAGAAGGTTAAACCCAAATAAAAGGCAAACCGTGAAGTACTCCATTTGTCCACAGGCCGAAAACAATTCAACTTTCTAGAATTACGCACAATTTAGGAAAAATTCAGGCACGTAAACTATCTTGCAGTAACAGACAAAAAACTTACACCGCTGTAGACATTCCTCTGTACTATTAGCAGACGGGTGGCAAAATAAATGTTTTCTATTTTCAGAATAACATTTTTTTGTCAAAATTATAGCTTAAACGTGCACTTAATACCAATTAAAACGAAAAATAGAAGAAAAACTAAAAATGCTTTATAACGCGGCAACAAACGCCAAATAATAAATGAGATTGACAAGCGGCGACGCAATGGACCACCGGGGATGTGAGAGAGAAAGAGAGATACAAAATACAAATAAAAACAAAAGAGTGAGAGCAGTGTTGCAGCATTTGTGTTACCAGATTGTTGAGAGTATTTTGTAGAAATTTGTGTGTGTTCGTACTGTTCGCGCGAAAATATTTTGGCGAAAGAATATTTTTTCACTTTCTGCATCATTGCAAGGTTGATGCACAAAATTATGAACCAATTTTTTTTAATAACTTTTTTAGTGAATAAAAAATGATTTAGAGCGATGGATATTTTTATAGCGCTCCATTGCTTATCTGTTTATGAAGTGCAGTTGCTTAGTTCACAACTGTCAAATATTTATCAATGACGCACGATGCCCTATTGCAAAAATTGTACACCTTCCTATATATTGGTAACGGATGCTTTTCAAAAAATGTATTAATCTATTGCAGCAGGATTCTATAAACAAATTTTTTATTGGTAATCAAAAGAAAATGCAATTTTGATAAGAGTTTATTATTATAACTGAAATTATGATTTCAATTAAATTAGTATTAAAGTAGAATTTTAATTAAACGTAACCAAAGGTGTTGTTGGTTGATATCCTTGTCTGCAATTTGCTATTTGGGCCAGTAATTTTCTGCTCCTTAGAGGTCTGAAGATTTGAAACCTGTTTAAAGAAAACACAAGCATGTCAGCCATACCAGCTACAAGCTTTTTCTCTTCTAAATTTGGACGTACGTTACTCAAAATTATAAGCCACCACGTTCAACGCCTCTTTAAGTACTTACTGGCGAAAGGTACGAACTTATACCCAATCTGATGGGCTTAGTAAAACCACGCTGCCTCCCAAGGAAGCATCTCCAAATTTCTAATGAATAGTGAAACATACCTAGATGGTTTTAAAAGGGTTTTCCATTGCGAATGCGGCACTACTCACTACGGCCTGCCTTCCGCACATATTGACGGTGAGGATTTACTACGGGAAAACATAGAGTTACCAGAAACAAAATTTGTCTCATACTATGCAATGATTGAATTTTTGTAGATGTAGGCTCCCCCTGTCAGCACGCAGATGCTTATCTGTATACAATGTGAATACAGCATCACGCATCCTTTTGCATGCTTTATTCAGACAATATATTTGAAATTAGAAGACATATCTTTAACTGCATTGATGAGATCCAGGACAAAACACAACTACAACTATTGGACCAGACAGTACACATACAAACATTAAACGACATTCATCAGGAGACCCTTACCACCTTCCCAAACTCCCGACTCCCGACCCCCGAATGCCGTTATAGGAGTCCAACCACCTCCTATTACAGAGGAAGAGCTTCAGCTGCCTCGCGAGACCCGCATAACTTAGGCCCAATTACGCTCTGGATATTGCAGCCAGGTAAAACTCCTACTTATCCAGCATCAACCGCGACATACCCAATATATGTTCAGCATGTGAAGGCCCACCGCGCGACACTGACCACTTATTCACATGTCCTATCAAACCTACTCACATATCACCCCTTTCCCTTTGGATCCAATTCGTCGAAACAGCACGTTTTCTGGGTCCACCGTTAGATGAGTTAGACGAAGACGACCGTGGACTATACCGCACTGACAGGGTTTATTAAGCTGCTACAACAACAACAATAACAATACAACAACAACAACCTGAGAAGCTCTTTGGACCCAACTGATAAAAAGCCGCGTCGTTTCTCGTTCTGATAAATACATGGAATTTTAGTAAAAAGATGATAATCGATTTCTGGACTGATAAAGTTAGCGGAGTTGCTATTCCAGGATATGACAACCCAAAACGAGAGCTTGGTGACAACCAGGTATGAGCTGTCGCATAATTATTTTTTTAAGCCAAGTTCCTCCAGATCATCAGTTATTTCAACGTAAGCCCCATTTCGACTACAAGCCAGCTTGAATACATTTCTATTCTCATGGCGTACTGTTTCACTTTTTGTCGGTCACTGCTTACTTATCAACGGCCAGTTACCAAACGCTTAATTACATATCTACACTTTCATTTATCCTGAATTTTTCATCAGGCATACAGTTATACTAAGTTACTAATTATATGTGTGTTTGACAGCCTGAATGTGCGTGTGCAAATACTTCTACACATACAGGCATTCACCTTACTGTCATTACCACCTCCCAACACAATGCACCTGTATTCCGTTCACTAATCATAAATTCCTATGTACTTGTCCATATCTGTTCATTGCTTTCAATGACCGCTCGCACAGTTTGCGTTGCCACAACGGCCGCCTTAAATGCCGTGATTTAGTTCATTTATCGAATCAGTGACTGCAACAGACCGACTCAGTGACCGCATGTACGAAGAGCACATCAGTGCATTGCATTACTAGTGGAAAATGGTGCTTCTCTTTGAGGCTTACAATTAGTAGTCGGTGCGTCTATCGAGTAGGGGAACTGATTTCTAAGGTGAAGGGTTGTTAGCTGTGGAAAATGTGGGTATATGTAATTTTGATGGGTTGGTGATTAGGGTCAAATATTAGGTATTACGCAGCGAGCTGCCCGAAGAATATGTAGATGAATGACAGTCGTCTAATACTCATGGATGGGCTTAGTGGGTGAAACGGTGCTGGATGGTTGTAATTTGAATACATATAAATGGCATGCAATTCAATTAGTGCAATAATTTCAAAGCCGCACTGCATACCAAACGATGATCAAGAAAGATTAGATTATAATCGCATAGAAGGTTAACTTGAAAATGTACTTAGGTTAAGCAATTAATCTGCAACTGTGAATTCACAATTGATTGGGGGATGAACTACATGTTTCAGCGCATACATACGTACATACATAAACACTTACATGCGTACATAGGTATGTATGTATGTAGGTAAATGGATAGATATTAAGGCATTAAGTACGAGTATACTGCTCTGCCCTGTGGCATTTATTTAAGGAAAATAATAATTTGAAATATGAAGGTCAACATTTTGCGCACTTTCGATTATTTTTTGACGTGATAACGTCTTATAATTCGATTTAACAGGCTGCACGCACGAAAAAATGTGTCGTTACCTTGCTCATTAGTGCTACCTTGCTCATTAGTGTTACCTTGCTCATTGCCGTTACCTTGAATGAACTGCAAGCGAAAGCGCGGAACGAACGACAAAGCAAACAAAGCAAACGAACGGCAACGTTCGACATCTTGCTCTCTCCTACTTAAGTGAGCGTATATGTGTATGTATATGCGCATATGTACATATATAAATTCACGTATTTGTATTTGCATATGCCTTCTTATTGATTATTATTAATTTGATTTACTTGAAGAATTTAAAATAAAACCAAGTTTGTTAATAATACCTGTTGTTTTAATGTTATTATTATTTTTTGACGTGATAACGTCTTACGCACCAAAATATGCGTCGTTATCTTGCTCATGCGTCGTTACCTTGCTTGAACAGCATGTTATGTTATGTTATGTTATGTTATGTTATGTTATGTTATGTTATGTTATGATATGTTATGTTATGTTATGTTATGTTATGTTATGTTATGTTATGTTATGTTATGTTATGTTATGTTATGTTATGTTATGTTATGTTATGTTATGTTATGTTATGTTATGTTATGTTATGTTATGTTATGTTATGTCATGTTATGTTATGTTATGTTATGTTATGTTATGTTATGTTATGTTATGTTAAAGTATATTATGTTATGTTAATGTTAACTCATTCTCTATATCCATACAAAATATCTATCAAACAAATAAAATTAAAATTTTCTTTTGAAAAATGCAACCATTCAAACATTTTTTTCTTAATTTTGTTGTTTCACCGAGATTCGAACCGACGTCTGTATGAATTCGGAATGGTAGTCACGCGCCTACTCATTCGGCCACGACGTCATTTTTAAATAGTCCAATAATATATTATAAATAAATACTTTAAATGAAAACGTAAATAAATAAATAGTCAAAATTTATCAGAACGTAGAGCTGCTATGGTTTTTTCGCGAGCTGTAAGCAATAGGTCTGTTGATTGTAAAAATGATCCAGTAGCAGTATTTCCGATAAGTCGCGCTCAAAGAGAAAAGTATCAAAAAAAGTTTATCAACGCAAAACCAGTAACAATTTGTAACTTTTACGAACCGCTGATTAAATTGTTTGCGGGTAAAATCACAAAAAGCAAAAAAAAAAAATTTCAGTTGAGCTACCTCGTATTAAGGGGTTAGGGGTGTCAGAATTTTCAAAAAAAAAATTATTTATTTTTAGCATTTTCTTAAAGTATAATATCTTAGAAATATTATGTGAAAATTTGAAATGAATCCGATAAATAATTTTCGAGTTATTCAAGAATTAACAAAGGGCGCTGATGCGTTTTTCTCAAAACTATGTTTTTTGAACTGGTGATCACTGTAACTAAAAAACCGCTTGGTACATAGATAAATAAAATAAATAAAATTTACACTGCTTTTGAAAAACATAAACAACACGTGCTCAAAGAATTTTTTTTTCAAAAATTTCGATTTTTTTAACAATTAATTGTCGGTTTTTTTCTCGAAAATCTGAAAATATTTCCTGAGGCTGCCTTACTGTTAATTTTGAAAAATTAGCTTCGATCAGGCAAAAGATTATCTATTAATAAAACTAATTTCTTTTGTCCGATTGATTTTAGATGAATCTCCAAGGACTTGTGATGATCACCGCAAGGGACTTCTGGAGAAACGGGCTCCACACTAACAGCGATAACTTTTACAATTATTAATTTTTTTTGTTGAAATTTTGCTAAAGTCAAGAGGAAATATGATGTATTAATGCTATATTTTTATTTTTGTAAAATAAAAAAAACTGACTAGCAAAACAAAATGATTGAAAATCATCATTTTTTCGGGTATCTGACACCCCTAACCTCTTAATGCGAAATAACGAGCTTAACATAACACATTTTATTTTGTCCACAATAATTTGTTCCATTTCATCATCGCTGTCAGATGAAGAACATTTCATAAGCAATTGTAATGTTGTGGCAAGCACAGATTTCTTCGTATTTTCCTTGCTTCCGTGTATATTGCCAAATTAGTCAATAATCAAGAATCGGAAACTGCAGCAAAAGTGATTGGAGGCTGTAATTCAGAAGTACATACGTCTATACCATTGACCGATTCCTATTTAATATATGACTTCAAATAAATTTTTCAAATTTTATCTAAAATATATTTGCTCACATTCTCCACTTTGATCGTCATTTTCATTTAAATTTAGAACTTCGACTCAATTCACAAATTTTAATTTCTGTTTATTATTACTTTGCGATCAGCTTTTTTTCTCACTTGCTTTTCTTGCAAGTAAAAATTTGCCCAATAAAAACTTGCAATTTCCCCTCAAAATTAAATGTTGGCTTGCTCACTCAATTTCCCCTATTTTACAAGTGTTTTGGATACAATTGTTAAAAATGGAAAAGTAAATAAATAAATAGTCAAAACTTGTCAAAATGTGGAGGTGTTGTAGTTTTTTCGCGTGCTGTATGCAATAATATCGGCTGCCAATGTAGCGCTCTCTCTCACATTTTAAACGGCTTAGAAAATGCAGAAAGTCGAATTTATCATATTGCGGTGGTGCTACTATGTTCTCACCTAACCTAACGAAAATTTTATTTTCTGCTTACAAAAGTTGGCTATTTTGACATTGTCCCCCACCCCCAGTAGTCTGTCGCAGTGTCCCTGTGAAATCTATAGCGGGTTGTTCCTATTTAAATCTAACGTTAGTTTACGAATACTAGCAAAAGTCTTGACGAGAGCTATGAAAAAACAAAACGATTGTCGTATTGGCTTAATAATTTATATTTCAGATATATTATAGTTTGTTACATTCTTTATTTACACTAAAGAAAGCGTGCTAAAGCTACAATCGCAAATGATTAATAAATATTAGTAAAGATTATAATCACCTATCAAATAAATGCTTCTTGGATAGAGAGTGCATAGTAGAGTTAAGTTGTAAAAGTTGCTGTGTCTAAAGCCCACAGATATGTATGGTATGTAGGCGTATTTAGTTAAGAAATTGAAAAATTTCCACTTCCCCACTTATCACTCCCATGCCTGATTGGCTGCCAAATACAGTGCAAACAACGTTTGCACATTCAGTATGTAGTCAACCTGCGTTTCAGTGGGTCCCTCCACCTCAAAATGTTGACACAGCGTACGCACATAACGCGCAATATCCTTATCTTCAAGGCAACGCTTATAAGCTTGTTGCACCGCTTCACTAGCATCGGCATAAGATCGTGGCCAATTGATCAACAAAGGCTCAATCTCCTTCCTCGGTTGTACATCGTTCACCATTTGTGTCATGTGTAACTTTTCGACCTCATTAATCCACTTGTCGATTTCTTTTGCCGATTTGGCAGTTGGAACCAATGAAGCTGATGTAGTACGCGCTTTAACGCCGCTACCAGTAAGCACCGAACGCAATTTCATATTGAGAAGACTTGGCTCCGATTGATCACCAGACGGTTCGTCGAGTAGATAAAGACCCATTTTGGCCAAAAATTCATTGATTTCCTGCTGGCGCTGTGGTTTCAGCAGCGCAGGTATAGTAACTTTAAGAAAAGCATCCACATCGCCTACTGATGGCACAAAATCCGGTATGAAAGGTTGTAGGCGGTAGGGTGTATCAATTGACTGTGGCGTATACTTGAGTATGTAAGGAAAGAGATCTTTCAGTTCTTGTTGTACTGGTAATTTTTCCCATTGCTCCGGTTTAATAGATAGCTGCACTTCTGGCGCAGAGGACTGCGCGTTGTCACCTGTCTCTTCTACTGCATCAAGTTGAGGTTGTGGTGTTAATGCTTCATCTGATTCACTTTCCGATGGCACAATGAGTCCGCCAGTGCGCGCCAGCGGTTTTGCCGACATAGGTTTGGCGGCACTGCGTATGCTGCCCGGACGTGTCTGTGGGCGTTGATTGGCTGTGCCACGACTTGCGTCATTGTTTAGCTGTGGCTGTTGCATTTCACTTTCATCTTCATCGTCGTCATCATCATCGTCATCCTCATCATCGTGATCAATAATGTCCTGCAATAGCCCATCATCGTCGGTGGAACTACTTTGCAGCTGTTGTTTAATAGATACAAATCAATTATAAGTCAGTTGGAAATGAATTTACTCATTCAAGAACTTACAACATTCCTCTGACGTAGTGTGGCAGCTCGGCTAGTCGATGCGGCGGTTAAGCGCTGTGAACTTGCCGTACTTATATCGCGACCACTGCTGGTGCTTGGCATACGATCCATATTAAAGTGATTTAGATTCTTCGTGTCGTGACCGTTGATGGTGATTTCTTCATCGTAATAATTCATTGTTATAAGTAACCAAGCCAGTAACAATAGTGACAGTTTCTGAATTGCTGAGAGCAGTTTTTATGGCTGCCTTACGTCCCTAGTGGATAACAGTATTTAACAGAAGCTGTCGAGAATGCTATTTATCGAGCCGCAAGCATTTACGAGTATTTCAATATTTTTTAATAAACGCTTTATTTCCGCAGATTCAATGTTGTCATATGACTAAATGAATTTACGCTTTCTCCTGCACTTTCTGCCTTTCATTAATTTCACTTGTTTGTGTACGCGGCATTTGCACGCGCAGTTGTCTAGGCAACACTTGTGTTTGCTTGTCAATAGTACGAGTATATGTTTGTGTTTTGATTTTGGGTAATAATTTGCGGCGGTTAACTCTTCTGCTGATGTTTAATAATATTTTTGTGGATATTCCATATTATGCTGCTTAGGGTTATACTATTTGAAATTGCCACTTGTTACTAAAATCGGAAGTGTGTTTGTTTTCGTTATTATTTTGTTTATATGCTTTGCACCACATCCGTTAAGGTTGCCCTCTTTCCGGCTTCAATTCACAACTGGCAATGCTGCGAGAAGGCAACAATAGAGCTGCCAGATGAATGAAAAATAATTACTAGGATTTTAAAAAAGTAATAAAAAAATCGAACATTTTTGATTTAGTTTAACTGAGTAAGAACGAAATGAAGTTGTGTTACGTAAAAATAATTAATAAAATATGTACTTATGAGAAGGAACTTTGAATGTCGGTTTGCAATCGTAAGGGGAATGATGAGAACAAAAAATGGTAACAGGTTAAATAAAAAAAAAAAATAAATAATTGGCGCGTACACTTCTGTTAGGTGTTTGGCCGAGCTCCTCCTCCTATTTGTGGTGTGCGTCTTGATGTTGTTCCACAAATGGAGGGACCTACAGTTTCAAGCCGACTCCGAACGGCAGATATTTTTATGAGGAGCTTTTTCATGGCAGAAATACACTCGGAGGTTTGCCATTGCCTGCCGAGGGGCGACCGCTATTAGAAAAATGTTTTTATTAATTTTTCTTTCACCGAGATTCGAACCAACGACCTCTCTGTGAATTCCGAATGGTAATCACGCACCAACCCATTCGGCTACGGCGGCCGCCTATGGTAACAGGTTGCTCTAGTATAAATAAGTTCCCTAGAATTTTCAACCTGTTTCTTTTATAAATTTAGAATAATCAAAACTGATTTCTTATGCATATTTATTAAGTTAATTGATTTTCAATAATCATCGCAATACCTCGTAAAAAAGAGTCAGGCAAATATAGGATTTTTTTCATTAAATCATTGTCAAATTTGGTGGAAAAGGGATTTTCAGTTAATTTAAATATCGATATGATAATTTCCTAATTGAGTGGAAGGGATATTTCTCTTCGATTTCCCTTATTATTAACCTGTATGATATATGTGTGGTAGAATGGTTCACATTTTGTAAGGTAGAGTGGTACCTGTATATCTAACGAAAGATATGTTCTTCTATAATTGAATAAAAAGTTTAGATGAAGTTTCTGAGAAATAAATTTTCGTTTGTGAACCAAAAATAAAGAGTGAGATGAATTCATACTCTTTTCGTTTTTGAATGTGTATTTACCTATGTATATAGATTTAAAACATTAGGTTAAGCATAAGTAGATATACAAAAGCTTGTATTATTTTTAGTTCTACGTAATTACCTCCAATATTTAAAATATAAAGTATATAATAGGTCAACATTTCAAATATGTCTGCATTTTTTTACCAAATTTCGCGATCAATCATCAGATTCTTCATAACGCCAAAAGAAACTGTACAGGTTAAATTGCTACGTTTTTTTGTAACTAAATATTTTATATTATATGGATATATGTAGCTCCTCCATTTGTAGAATGGCGGTCTTCGAACGGCAGATGATTTTTATGTTTTTATTGTTATATTTAATAAAAAGTTTGGACCTGAAATTTAGAAAAAAAATTTTGTTGGTTTAAGTTGGTGGGAAATAGCAAAGTCTTGTACAATACCACAACGATCCAAAAAAGATTAGTTATTATAAGTATGTATGTACTTATTTATATGCTGCTTCGTTATTCAGAAGCCGTTTTGAGCCATGAATTCTTCAATCTTAAAACGATGAAGGCCCGGCCCACTTATTGCTGTTTGTATAGGTTGAAAAAATTAAAATTAAATATTTGTAAACTAATTTCAAATTAAAGTTAATAATATTTTCTTCTTGAAAAAGTAGTTTATATATAATTAATATTAATATTTGAAAAATAACTTGTATATGGGAATAAAAAAACTTTCGTATTGCAGCTCTAAAACGAGAAGAAATAATTCAAACTCAATTCCACTAGATTGGCAACACTGCAAACAGCTTGTTTTTATCGCTATTCCAATAGCAACGAATGCACAGTGGTTTTAATGCGCGTTGTTGCTTTCGACAAGTTAGACGTCGGTGTCGGTTTGTTTCATTTACAGTGACGGTAAAACGAAGTTTGTTTTGAATTTCGAGTTATGTGGCGGAGCATATACGATAACACAATTCAATAAGTGGTCGTACAATATTTTGTACCGTAAATAATATCAATTTGCCGTTTAACGCTATCTAACGACTGTATTTCGGATTGGATAAGCTTTGTATGCCGGCAAGAAAAAAATTTTAACATTATTCGGAGCGAAGTAACGTTTAACCAAGTGCGTACAATCAATCAGTTAAAAGTGAGTGTTAATTATTATGAATTGCGAATATTTGTGCATTAAAGAGTGTTAATGATTTAATAACGAAGTTACGATACAATTACAATCAACTGAGTGCCGATCATTTGCAAGTTAACGTCTTAAAAGGTGTTAGTAATAAAGTACAAAAATATTCAACGAAAATTACGACAAAAACTTAAAGTCGTAAAGTTTTGTGTGTTTACTATACCAAAGTCAATGGTTATAAATAAATAATTGAAATAAAAACCAAACAGTGTCGTTGTGAAGTAAAATCCTGCTTCAACTTAATTAGACGAAGTGAATTAATTGCTGTTATCTAAAACGCGCAACGACTACGACAACACGTTGATCTTAGTGATTTAGCTGCCAGCAAATATTTGTTGTTTTTGTGTAGTTGTTTTAGGGCGAGTGAACTTTTTATAACAGTCAACCCAAAGGATTACTACACTACGACGTTGGTGTTAAGCGTTGAATAGAAAATAGAAGAAGAAGACACGCCGGCATTTTAAGTTCCATTGACAAAAGCAACAAAAGTCTGCAAAGTGCAAAGGCAAAAGCAAACACAAAAGGTGGGTAAATCAAAAGCACATCGACGTGCTTATGGAGCCAAACAGAAGAGTGTTTTTTTTTGTTTTGAATGGATCTTTGAGATGGATTTACATACATATGTATGTAAAAGTATTTGTATGTTTATATGTACGGGCAAGGGTTATTATCTACAATAAGAATAAATGGGCGCAGTGAAAAGGGGGAAGTGAATATATTAAGAAAAGCAGTAGCGATTGGTTAGCATGCAAATCCCTTGTGTTGACTAGTTTTCAGAGTTAAAGTTAATAAATGTGTGGCGGTGTGGGAAATGACCAGTAGGAGAAGGATAACAACTTAAAAGTTTTCTAACTTTTTGCTACATCCTATTATGTTGTTGTTGGTGTTATCAACATTGCTGGTACTCTTACGCTGCGTTTGAATAGTGTGGAATAATACAACAAAAAGGTCAAACAGTGTATGAACCCAATTTTCATTTTAATGCGACTGGGCGGTAATACCTATATTTACATCGCATAGTTATTTGTATTGAGTGGCTTGTGTTGGAATGCTATGGCGGCTAAGTTTAAAGGGATCGGTGTAAAATGAAAATTATAATGCCTGTTTATGGAAAGGTCATTTTGCAAGTGTGTGATTAGTCTCAATACGATACAGTTTCTGGGAAATGTTTTCCACAAAACGGTAATTTTTAAATTGTTAAGAGCGCTGCATTCCGCCAACGAATAAGAAAAAATCGTTACTATTTTGTGTGAGGGATTTTTTTAAGTACAATAAAATTCTTTTAGAAGTTGGAAGCTGAGTGAATTTAACTCATTTTACTAAATTAAATCAAGCTGTAGCAGAATAGCGTTTTGCTTCGCTTAATGATTTTTTGACAATTAAAGAGATAAAAAACATAAAAGTAATAAATTTAATTCTTACACATGGGATGCTGTTCTACTTACAATTCACTAATAACATAAGCCGGTGTGCTTCCACTTTCAACTTTGAGACACTCTGCAGTATCTTCGAAAAAATTGAACTCAAAAGTTAAGTTAACTAGAAACTTTGCCTTTTTGCGGTCCTATACCCTAATATGTGGTACAAAATCTTATCAAAATCAATTCCATTTACATATTTTTGTTTTTATTTTGCATGCGACTGAAACATTATACTATGTTGGCAGATATACATATATATATATATGTTTGTATGTATGAATGTATGTACATACGTGTGAAATTTCGAAAAAACGGCTTATCTAACTTTATGACTAATGCGGCACAAAATAATTTAGTTTATAAAGGAATCTACTTTTTAATTCTTTTACCATTGGAAATAAATGTGGAACCAGTATTTCTGTATATCTTTAAGTGAGAATTATTTCAATTAAAAAAAAAATGTAAAAATATAATATAAGATTTATTAATATTATATAATATAATTGTAAATTAATAATTTTGGATTGTGAAATATCAAAATATGCTAAATAATTAATTACTGCTACTACTACTTCAGCAAGTTTTTCGTAGAAATTTTATATTTTAATGTCATCAAAATGATAAATACGTAAGCTAAACCTATAAATGTTTAATAGTTGGGAGTTTTCTTTTGAATATAGTGGAAACTAACATCAGGCAAATGACCACCACGACCACGCTTACAGGACAATATCCTTTTCATGAAATTTTCCATAACCCAATTGCAAAGTGGCTGCGATGTGTCCTCGATAGCCTCACGAATTCTATCTTTGAGGTCTTGAATCGACCCTGTGCTGTTGGCGTAGACCTTCTCTTTCACGTGGCCCAAAGAAAAAAGTCACAAGGTGTTAAATCACAAGATCTCGGTGGCCAATTGTGATCATCTCTTCGAGAGATAACACGGTCTGGAAACTTTTCCCGTATAAGATCAATGGTTTCGTTGCTTGTGTGGCACGTAGCGCCATCTTGTTGAAAATAAACGCTGTCCAGATCAATACAACCCATTCCGGCCATCGTTAATCATCTCTCGATAGCTATAGATAACACCTGTTATTGGAAAATCCTTTAGATATTCGGAGCGTGTAAGTAAAAGTGCTTATCCATTCCGTGTAAACAAAAGTGCTTATCCATTTGACAACTTGAAAATAAGTTCAACTTTTAGGCTGTGCAGTGCTCAGCTTTGAATGGAATTTTCGAAAATTTTGGGTTCATAGGAGAACTCTAAAATATACCGAATTATCTCTTTGGTGACTTGCAATGTCAATACCCTGTAACTCACAACTGAATGGAACAAACAAAAAAAGTAAACAAATTTTTTTAGCTTGAAATGTCACTTTGACGACGAGCATAAACATTAAATTGTTTGATCGATACTTTACGAGATATCGATCACTACAGCCATCAACCGAAAAAAATAATGGATTTCCTTTTCCCCAAACTTTATTAAAAGTGTAGATTTTTTTTTAAAGAAAATTGTGGGCCAACAGTTAATCTCACATGTTAGTCCAAGAATAATTTGTGGAATATAAAATTGCGCAGATTGAACAGGAAAAACGAGGATAACTCTGCTGTGACGTAATTGTAGATGAGGTGTGTGAGAGGACTAAAAAGAGAGCTCAGAATAATCGACTTTTGCAAACTAAAATGAAAAGTTAGGTTATTTTAAAGCAAAAAAAAGGAAGATAATTTAAAAGAGAATAGAAGGAAAAAGTTCTTTATAAAAAAAATTTAAACAAACTTCACAATGGCGCCTGTTCAACAGCTAATTATATAAAATTCACTGAGATAGGAGTAGCAATAGCCCTATATGTGCCACGTTTTGTACTCCGCCAGTCTTGCTGCTAGTCGTAGAAAATAAAAAAAGTGCGATTGTCATTAAAATTATTCATCCTTTAATGTGCAGTAAAATTGTCTATGATTTGGAACGCGAATTTTGCATGGGTGCTCAATATAAAATCTCGAATTGTAGTCGCGTTTCTTGTTTCATTTCCCTGGCGATGAAAATTATCTAACACAGCAACCGCAGAGAGAGGGGGAAACGATTTGAGTAGCTATTAGTTTGGGTAAGCTGTCGGAAAGCAGCTCATTTGCTATTTGGAAGGTTGATTAACATCTGTGGTTATCACTAAATTTCCAGCACCACATAATTGTACATATCGGATATAATTCTAAGTTCTTTAGAACGGCACAAAAAAAAATTTTTTTATTGGAGTCATTCTTAAACCGAAAAATAAGGCACATTTTTTTATATTTTGATATTTAATAGTTAGCGTGCCCCTTTAAATATTATTATTGAATTCACATGGAAAAAATGCACTTACATATCCGGAAATTTGATACAAAATAATCAAAAAAATTAATTGATCTGTTAGGTCGATTATTCGCAATCCCCTTCCTTAATTTCGCTTCATAAACTCACAAAATATTCTACTTAAGCTTAAAAAAAATTAGTAATATTAATAACTTAAATTATTTTTATAGGGGTCCTGAAAACACTTAAAAACACACAAAAATTAAATGTTCAAAACTCAAAACCAAAAATATTTTTCTCGTTTTTCTTATTTTTGGCCTAAGATATTTTTAATAACAAAATAATTATTAATTAATTATTCTGTCCTATTTTTACTTTGTTTGTTTACTTGCTTAAACAATTAACGCATTGGGGACAAGTGTTGGCATATAGCCGGTGAAATTAGTTCGTAGCTGCAAGGCTGGCGAAGTCTGTCGTTCTGAGCGATAAGATACGCATAGGTATAATAAAAGAGTCACGCTTTCATTCAAAGACATTAGGGGCCATTAGCGATGAAGTCTTATCTTCCTTATAATGTAAACATACGATGTGAGACGACGGAGTCAGAACGAATGTCAGTTTCAGTCTCTCAGTGCCACTGTCAGAGGAACCGGCAGGCTTTTTATGTATTTTATATTTTATCCAACGCACGATGGCTAAGCGATCTAGAGATTATACGTCAGATAGTGACAGTTCTGACGAATATTACTTTGAATCTGATAAGACGGAAGATGACGGCATGACTTCATCCCTTCAGGCATTTCAACATTAGCAGTGATAGCAGTTTGTTTATAATTATTTTTTGATTTTATGAAAATTTTTGTGTTAAATAAAGCCTTAGTTTTTATTACGTTCATTTTTTATAACGTGTTTATTTTCTTTACTGCTCATTCCAATACCTCTTGTCCTCAGCGACGCTTGCACGTCGAGCGACTCCGTCCCCAAAGGGTTAATTGTTAATATTTAATACTTTCTTTGTCTTGCCTAGAAAATTTTAGCTTTTTTCTGGCTGCCTATCAAAAGCAGTTTAAATTATTTCTTTTTTAAATAAATAATAGAGTATTAGTTTTTAAGCATTTGTGAAGGAAAATTTAAAGAGAAGATTAAATAAAATCCATTTGTAAACATTTTATATCAAATTTACGCAAAAGTGCATGGAATTCGTTTTCGTTTATTTCAAGTCTTAAACATAATTATAGTTTTTGCAGACCACTTAGAGCCAATATGAGGATTCAGAGCCAACTGGCCTACAGTAGATGAAGGTTTCATAGTGACACAAACTTTCAAGAAGCTATGCGTCCTACAGCTTATTCGTGGACTTCAAACAAGCATACGACAGCATAGGTAGAAGGCAAATTAAATTTGTCTGCAGTCTATAGGCATCCCGCTAATGCTACTTGAGTTTTCTATTATGGCGCTAACAAATACCACGGCGAAGGTCATTGTACAAGGAGGGTGCTCAGAGTCATTTCCCATTATATCAGGAGTTAAATGGGGAGACGCTTTAACAATACTGATATTCAACTTAGTCGCGTCTATATAAAACTAGAAAAAATAATACGAAATACTGGGTTAAAAATTAACACAGAGAAAACGAAGTTTTTGGTCCTGTCCAGTTTAAGGCATGATGACCTGCTGATCGGAGTCTATGCATTCGAGAGTGTACAATAATTTACATATCTGGGTATCAAAATATAAGTCAATAAGGATACATCATTGACAATAAATGATAGAGTTTTAGCAGCAAATAAGTCTTACTTTTCTAATTTGAAGCTACTTAAGTCTAAATTATTATCTCGTAACCAAAAGTTAAGGATATACAAAATCTTGATTCGCCCTGCGCTTACCTATGGGTGCGAACTATGGACGCTAAAAACTACTGATATTAATGAGCTAATGCTATATGCAAAAAAATATATGGACTTGTAAGACTGCAAGACGGTACCTATCGAATGAGATATAATCATGAGCTGGAACTATTAGCAAAAAACGAAACTGTGATAAGATTTATAAAATCTCAGAGGATAAGATGATTAGGACAGATGTTTAGAGCGCCCAAGGAGAGAACAATTCGAAAGGCAGTTGAATTACGCCCTGCTTGAGGCCGCAGAAGAGGACTACCCAGAAAGAGATGGCTCGAAGGCGTGGAAGTTGACAATGAAAAGCTAAACGTATGGCGGGGGAAGGAGATGGCCTTAGAAAGCGACAGATGGCGCAAGGTTGTGAATGAAGCAATGGTTCACCAACTACGGTGATGCTAAGAAGAAAAAGAAGAAGAAGAGGAGGAAGAAGAATAAGAAGTAGAAGAAGAAGTAGCAGAATAAGAAGAAGAAGAAGAAGAAGAAGAAGAGGAGGAAGAAGAAGAAGAAGACGAAGTAGTAGTAGTAGTAGTAGAAGAAAAATAATACATACTTTTGTTATTAAAAATTTCGGAAAATTGTAGTGCATGGAGCGACTATCACATTCTGTAATTTATTTTGAGCTCAATGGCTCTGGGACTATAAGTGCCGTAGAACTTTTAAGAGGTTGTGAGTGGATTCAAATGGGATCTTAGAACTGCTATTGGTTGTTATAGTAAAAAAGCGGCGTGCTATTTCAAATAATTATCACATAACCCAGTTGAAAATTGCAGGCACGTGTGCTAGACGATTGAAATAATAAGCAATTCACTTCAGCGGAAGTGATGATATATTAACATAAAAATGATTATAGAATAATCGGTGTTAGGTTTTATTTTAAACCTAATGAAAATTTTACCGAAAAGTACTATTATTATTGTTGTTGTTGTAATAAACAAAATAATAGCAAATAATAAATAACAAAAAGCATTATTGCGAAATTCTATTAAAGTAACAGCACTTGGCAGCATATAAAGCATTTATGCTTAATTTTTTTGAAAGCAAAGAAACAATTATTCCATACTGGAAAATATGAAATTTAAGCAAATTCAATGAAAAAAATAAACTCTTTTAAGCTACGCATATATGTAGATAGCTTATACTAATACATTCACGAGCACATATACACGCACACACATACAACGCTTCTAATCCGACTTTCCTCCGAATTGTCGAAAAAGTTTGCTATTTTTTAGCGTATTAGCTCCTCAGAGCTTATCTAAAAAGTACAAACAAAAGCAAAAATTTATGATAAAAACTCGAAAATATGCAGAAGCGTTAAGAAAAATCAAAATAACAGATACAAAATTTGTCTATGTGCTTACGCACACAACGACAGAATTTTTCAATTTTTTTTACATTTTTCCTGCAACCTCCGCACTCGACTACGCTGGCGAACATTTCAGCTGTGCGCGTCTTTATTTGTTTTGACTGGTGGAATATTGCATTTTTTTATCTATCTTTATTATCATCTTATTTTATTTGTTATGAGCTTTGCGCTTTCTTGTAATTTCCAAGGATGCTTAGAATATTTTATGTCACTTCAACATATCGTATATTCATTTTTTATAGTACTGTAGCATTCTTTGCGCTACTTTCTCGCAACTTTTCCGCAATGCACACACACACACTCTCATACATACACAAGCATTGGAAGATTGCAGTAGCACTCAACAGCCAACAATATTTTTCCAAGACTTTCACTTTTGTTGAACTTGAGTGTTGTGGCAACCAAGGCAAGAGAGTGGCACTCACGCAAACAATAAGCGAGGAAGAGGCACTTACGCATAGGCATGATACGCTGGCTGCCTACTTATACAAGAAGGCTGTTAACCAGACAGGATGCCAGCTAGCACAGGATGTGGTTAGGAAGCAAGTAACCGAATGGCATTGAAATGATGTCCTGTGCATGTCTTCGCATGCTGATTTCAGCGTCAGCTGCTACTACGTAGTATATCTTTAGGTGTCTAAGCTGAAAATAAAGGCAGCTAATGTTGAAATGCTTAGTTGGAAATAATAAACAGAGCATACAAGCCAAACAAGTAAATGACGGTACAAATAAATATAAAAGAAATGGGACAAATAAAGGAAATGAGACAAACAATTGATACCGCCTGCTGGCAGACGCCTTAGAATAGGGAAAACAAAAGCAAGCACCAACAAAATATGTAGTTTAGTGCGGGCAGATAGTCAGCGATGAGTGGCAAAAATAAGAAGTTTCGCCTAAGTTTTTGCGAGCAGCAAAAACAAAAAACCCACAACAATGTCAATGTTAATAATAGCAAAATAAAAAAGGAAGAAAATGAAAGAAAAGACAAATGCAAACGCTAAAATGCCGCTAAGCAAACTGAGTCAGCTGACAGCATTTTCATGTCAATGCCTTCGGCTAATCTAAGCTGGGAAACAAATAAAAATAAAAATAATTTCTGAAAGTTGTGAATATGGTCGCAGTTATAACACAAACAAAAACAAAAAAGAAACGCTATAACCATAGACACCAGAAATATGCTTTTCCTCTGCCTTCTCCCTTCTTGCTTGTTGTCTTTGTATTTCGTTTATATACAGCAGGATTGCATGAAAATGGAAGTATACTTTTATGCGCGTCATGTATGTAGACACATGGCTGGAATGGCTGCTTTATCAGAAGCGACGCGAAACATATTCCTACGAAATATATTGAGTAAGTAAACCTCAATATACAAAAATAATAAAAATAAAATGCTGAAGATAAACTAAACTTAACTAAGACGCAGTCATTGAAAGAGCAAAAACATACATAAATAAAAGCTTAAGCACTTTTTCTGTACTTCGTGGCCGTGGATTAGCGCAATAAATGAAAACAATAGAGAGGATAAACCTAAAGGCTTTAGCTCGAACGAAAATTTGTGTACAAATTGGTGAACTAGCGAATTGAGTCGTTGATTCTTAATTCGGTGAACTATAGCGACGTTTGATGCTGATATATATTTTATTAAGAAGCGATATATTACATAGTTTTGATTATTCACTTATTTTTTATTTCATTTTATTTAAAGCGTTTTTCAGTAAGAGCGCTTCAACTTTTTTTTTGAATAAAACACAAACGGTTTGACTTTTTTAACTAATTTTTTTTTTATTATCGAGTTTGAACATATACATTTAAGTATGAAATTCGATTTCTTTTGCATGACCACCGCGTGCACGTTTTACGAAGTCCAATCGTTGAACCCAATTTTCGACCACTCGTTTGCATAAATCGGCAGAAATTCCAGCAATTTCGCGTTCAATATTGGCTCTGAGCTCACAAATCGTCGCCGGCTTGTTACTGTAGACCAATGACTTCACATAACCCCAAAGAAAATAGTCTAGAGGCGTCAAATCACACGAGCGCGGCGGCCATTCGACCGGTCCATTTCTGGAAATAATGCGCTCATCGAACTTACTCTTCAACAAATCAATTGTAGCGTGTGCTGTGTGGCTTGTGGCCCCGTCCTGTTGAAACCACATCTCGTCTAAGTCCATACCATTCAATTGCGGCCAAAAATAATCGTTTATCATGTCGCGGTATCGATTTCCATTCCCATTCACAGTAACGTGGCGATCGTTCTCGTCAACGAAAAATATGGGCCAATTACGCCGCCGGCATGTAAACCGCACCAAACAGTCACTCTTTGTGGGTACATTGGTTTTTCGGCAATCTCTCTTGGATTATCTTTCGCCGGAAATTCTGCTTATTGACGAATCCACTGAGGTGAAAATGTGCGTCCTCACTGAAGATGAAGTGCGCGATATGCATTTTGATTTGAACGCCCGTTTTCATAATAAGCCTGAATAACTTTAACGCGTTGCTCAAATGTGTAGCGTTCCATGATGAAATGTATACTAATGAAGTTTACAAATGACAAGCGAAAAATAAAAAATATTGCGTCGTTCGCCCTCCCTATCGGAAAAAAGTTGAAGCGCACCTATTGAAAAACGCTTTAGAAAAGAAAGTCCTTTGGACTCCTCACCATTCAATTTCCAAACTCGTAGCTGTGTTTACCGGGCGCTGGACGATAGGAACATACGTGGAAAAGCTAGGGTTACCACTTAACCCCCATTCCAGAAGCTGTAAGGACCTTTCAGAGAAGGATACTGTTGACAACTTTCTCTATAAATGTCTAGGTTTGGCAGCTAGACGATTAAGATCACTGGGTGTTCCTTTCTTCGACAGCCTGAGGCAGTGCGCCAACCTAAATACCATCAATCTTCTAAACAGTTCTGGCTGGCTGTTCAGCCTGTTGTAGGTCTCATAATGGCGCTTTAGTGCTACTTGACTGCCAGACTGGCACTTCAACCATTTCACCTACCTACCTACTTACAAAATTAAAAATAATCAATAAATTTTCATGAAATCTCAAACTTTTTAGAAAAATTCGTGGTATATTTTGTAGTCAACTGAATTTTGGTATAATAAAGTCCAAGTTCTAAGCTGGGTTGTTCATTTTGCACTACTACTAAATTGCCCTACCACTAATTTTTCAGTTTTCAGTTTTTCAATGTTTTAACTATCCGCTTATTGCATTAATTATTTAGTTCAATACGCCTAAGCCTAATTCTAAGTCAACATTCGGATTGACTTTTAATGATGTTTTTTATTGACGGTGTTATCCATTTTCTTTCATATAATGAAATATCGCTTTTTGTGGGAAATGCACAAAATCGCCAGCAAAAAAAAAAAAGTCAAAAACCAACGCCAAAACGAGAATTCAATAGACTATAAAACTGCATACTTGAAGTTATTCTAAAAACTTTTATTAAAATTTTTGAAATTTTGATGAAAATTTGTTGTATTTCTAGAAATGTGTATAAAGTTTGAAAATTTTGTACCTAATTTGAAGAAAAAATGTAATACGGCACTCTCGGTATTCAAATCGACTAATCCTGAGTTCTAATAGCGGCCGCCACTCGGTAGGCAATGGCAAACTTCCGAGTGTATTTCTGCCATGAAAAAACTCCTCATAAAACCCATTTGCCGCTCGGAGTCGGCTTAAAATTGTAGGCCCTTCCGTTAGTGGAACAACATCACGACACAGACCACAAATAGGAGGAGGAGCTCGGCCAAACACCTAACAGAAGTGTACGCGCCAAGTATTTATTTAGTTTTTAATCCAGAAGTTTTCGTAATTCAAAAAGACCCGGTATTCCGGGATTGACATCGCTTGTATGCAGTGAAACCTGCCTTGGACGGACACTTATCGCCAGTCAATTTTTGTCTGCTCAAGAGAGGCTAATTTGTTCCGACATCTAAGACTTGGTATAGCAACAAATGTACGTGCAAGGGAAGTGTTCGCCTGGCAGAGGTGTCTGTTGAGAGAGTTTACACTGTATACGAGGTGTGTTCAAAAAGTACCGCGAATTTTGTGTTTTTTCCAAAATTATTTATTTATTCATTAATATCTATTTTGTCCCCTTCAAAGTAATCTCCATGAGATATTATGCAGTAGTGCCAACGTTTTTTCCAATCTTCGAAGTACTTCAAAAAATCGTTTTTTTTATCTTGTTCAGCTCCTCCGTCTTTATCTCGTCAATCTTAGCGAAGCGTTTTCCTTTCATGTTCCTCTTCAGTTTCGGGAACAAGGAAAAGTCACAGTTCTTTTTGGCCAAAAAGTCGTGTACAAGCAACGATGTGTGAGCAGGGGCGTTATCGTGAAGCAAGAGCCAATTTTTGTTCTTCCACAAATCCGGGCGTTTCTGGCTCTGGCGGATTGCTTCGCGCAAATTGCGCATAACTTTCAGGTAATATTCCTTATTGACCGCAAAAACTCATGATGCACAACGCCCCTGAAATCGCAGAAAACGGTAAGCAAAACTTGTACATCCGACCGAACTTGGCGCGCTTTTTTCGGTCTTGGTTCGTGCGGGAGCTTCCGTTGAGATGATTGAGCTTTGGTTTCCACGTCATAACCATAAACCCACGATTAGCCACCAGTTATGACCCTCTGAAGCAAATTTGAGTCGTCGCGGACAGAGTCCAACATCTTATTAGCAATGTTCATGCGATGCTGCATTTGGTGGAAATTGAGCAGTTTTGGTATGAATTTTGCGGCGACCCGTCTCATGCTTAAATTATTGAAAAAAATCGAATGGCACGAGCCAATCGATAAGTCTAGGTCCTCAGCAACTTCTCTAACGGTGATTCGACGATTGGCCAATACCATTTTCTTCACTTCATCAATTTTTTCGTCTGTTGTTGAAGTGTTCGACGCTTTTCGTCGTTGCTTTGGTTCAAAGTAGTTTCTCCGTATGACACAGTCAACATTCGAAATGCATCCGCGCACTTAATTTCGTTTTTCGCACAAAATTTGATACAGGTTCTTTGATCCATCTTTTTGAACAGGTCAAAATCGAAGACGAGTCGAAACACGTGCAACCAAAGCAGCTGTCAACAATTAACTGATTTAATTCAATTCAAAATGGCCGAACTCGTCGGCATGAGTGAGAGACATGAGTACCAACTTATCGTCACAAAAAAATCGAAATTCGAATATACGTAACCTGCGAAAATTAAAAATTCGCGATACTTTTTGAATATACCTCGTATGATTGGCGTATGTATTTTCTTTGACCTACCTGCCAATTATATATATATGTATATATCAGGTCCATCGTATCAATGGCAGTTACTTAATGAGCAAATAAGCGCTCAATTCTTTCCGTCATTAAAATACATCCGCATATACTTATATAGGCAAGACTAGAAGCGCAATGGCATTTCAACACCGCATTAAAAAATTCGCTGAAGAGCCTAAAATATGCACCCATATTATATTACATGTTTTTATTGTATTACAATCGTGATAAGCGCTGACGCTTGTTGAGCATGTCCCCCGTTGCGTATACGCAACTAAATAGCCTTGTATTGCATTTGCCTAATCAAGTTCAAACTCAAACTGCAGAAAGTTTGCTTTATTTTTCCTGTGCGACAAGTGTCTACAATTTCAAGAATAGCAAGTTTCGTGTAAGCACAAAATGCTCTGAATGAAGCGGCAAAATATAATTAAATGATACGTTTGTATGTATGTATGAGTACTTATTTTCTTTCTTGTAGGCCACTGCTTAGCTTATATTTTTGCTTATGCGCCAGCAAATACCTTGAAAAATGTTGAACGAATTATAGCTGCGTACGAAAAAACAAAAACAAAAAAAAAATGGCAAAATAGCGCAAGTATATGAAATTAAACAACAACAAATGCAAAGAGTGCAAAAGTATATATAAAAAAAACAGTTAAATAAAAGCTGAATAAAGTAAACCAAACTAGCGCGACAATAATTTGTAATTCAAGGCGTATTTGTATATAATCGTAAATGTGTATGTGTGCACATATTTGTATTTGCATGGTTGTTTATACTTGACTAATCACACATTTGCACAGGTGCGTTAAACAGAAAAATATTTGTTTATTCTATTTAATAATTTTTTCTTTTAATTTAAGAGAAAATAAACTGAAGAAGAATACAAATTTTGAGGCCTGAAAAATGGGTGTTTTTTTCTTGATATTGTACGGTAACTTACACGAATTGAAATTTGGCCAAAACTTTCCCTTTCCTGGCGGAAAGGAAAAAATAGCCGTCCATTGTGGCGCTACACAGTTAAAATGCTCCACAAAATTATTCCGTTATTTTTTACATTGAGCTGCTGAACACAAAATATATGTAAAATGTAAGAATCACCTAGTCTCTGATGCCGATTTATCATAAGAATATGCAAAAGTGGGAGTCTTAACCCTCTTTAAGTAAAAAACAAAATAAGAAGTAAATTTTCCAATCGCCAATACCCGTACACTAGAGGAGGACAAGCCTCTTCCATCGTACACGGTTCTGGGCTGTGGTTTTTGCACCGTCCCAAGTGATGTCGACATCTTCAAGTATTCTGTGGCCGACCGCGACCTCTGCTCCTTTACAGGTTCCAGCCCAGTGCCATTATCGAAATGCATTTGCTGGTTTTCTAAGCGTGCGACTTATCCGTCACCACTCTCTGTATTTGATTTGTCATATGATGGGCTCCTCATTCGTAGAGCTCCACAGCATGCCGCTGCTGATGGTGTTTGGCCAGAATATTCTACAGGTGGTGCGGAGGAATTTGTTGACGAAAGAATCAGTTGACTAGAATCTATTGTCTTGTTATTATGAAAAAAATTTGATTTTGCCGTACAATATTATTATTAAAATTTTATGGAAATACTTGCGCTAATGCCTCTAAACATGAAGCTATCGGAGCAGATAAGCACTTTGCGGAGTGCCGCGATTCAAAATTTTGTAGGGTCAATCCTTAGGGTTTACAAGGTTTAGCACTTTGGAGATGTCTTGTTACAGATTTTGGATAGCGATTACCGCTCTCAAAAGTATATATCTTTATATTACTTATATATGAGTATAATATACATACATATATAATTGGCGGGTACACCCTTTTTGGGTGTTTGGCCGAGCTCCTCCTCCTATTTGTGGTGTGCGTCTTGATGTTATTCCACAAAGTAAGGGACCTACAGTTCCAAGCCGACTCCGAACGGCAGATATTTTTATGAGGAGCTTTTGCATGGCAGAAATATATAATACGTAGCATTTAATCAGTTACCCAAGAAAGCTTGTAGTTCTAAGATTCTCGAAGTTAAGTTCTAGAGATCTCTGAGCTTCATTCAGAGAGAAGGAGCCTTGAACCTCTTTTATTCCTCTTTTTCTCTTTCACTTGCATCAGGAGCAACAAATTGAGATTTTTCTTATTTTCTTGTTAACAGTTCTGCAGCACAAGCCTTGAAGTTTCTAGACCATGCATACTTTCTTGGAGTGCCATACTTTTTAAAGCTGTCAGACCCTTCTATCGTCTTCAAAGCTCTGGAAGCCATCACAACGTTATCTTATTCTCAATTTCTAATTAAGTCAGAAGAATTTAAAGTAGACCATAAGCTTGCATGTCGTCGTATGACGGTCGAAGCCTCTTAAAGCAACCTGTCTATCCGAGATGATATGTGTTCCCATCCTTCAGTATTCCCATCCTCGCCTATTATATGATCGTGTAAATTTCCATTAGGAGGAAGACTTTTCCGAAATCTTAATACGAATAATTCGGCTCCAGCACTTCCATCTTGGTAACCTTCACACGGAGATGATATCTTTACTCTGCGAATGGGATAAAAAATGGAATCTGAATCGGTTCTCAGAAAGATCTCGTCTCTAGTTGTTATACTCTCTTTTCCTGTATTGGTTAATTGAGTGAGAAAAATTGCCGCACATTAAGTGAGTACAATTCTCTCTGAATACTTTCAGCATATTTTGACAGACATAACATCGGAACCCAAAATGTGTAGCCATGCTCTAGGAAAGGTAGGGACACTCTACGAAAAATTGCTCAGTGCAATCTGCCTCCTCTAAGCAAGACAGGCAAATCGGGTCCGCAATGATTCCAATTGTGGACCCCCATGAGTTGGGTTCTGTAATAATACCGAACGTCTTTTCTATCAAGTTTTCGAAGAAAGTTTGACAGTTTTCTGTTCGGGCTTGTCCCAAAATACCTTGCATATAAGTACAAGGCTATTCAACTTCTTCTTACATATTTGAACAATCTTTGCGGTTTGCTTTGCACTCTCCAGGGCCTTCAGTCCAGCTTGACTGTCATCGAGCAGTCGTTACAAATCGTCTAAATTTCTTTCTAAAACTCTTGTTTTGTGCTTCATATTTGTGGCGCGAGTAGCCCAGTTTACGAAGTTCGGAATCATCTATCTGAAGAGCTGTACGCTCACTCGAATGTGATATAAAATTGGAATCAAGTGGAATCTGAATCGGTTCTAAGCAAAATCTCGTTGTTATCGATGATACTCCCTTTTGATGTAATGGTTAAGTGAGAGAGAAATATTGTCGTACATTGTTTAATTCTCTCTAAATACTCTCTGCATATTTGGAAAATTTCTTTTGAGGGTTTTTCATGTATTGAGATATATTATTTTTTATTTGTGTTACTTTACATTTTATGTTTTGTAGTATATTTTTTGCTTACACTTTTTTTTATTAATTTATGTTTAATTTAAAAAATTTTTTTTTATAATTTTGTTTTATATTATTTTTTGTTATAAAATTTTTTTAAAAAATTAAAAAAATTTCTATTTGTTTTTAACATTTTTTTGTGGTAAAACTAAGGTTGAGCCAATATTATTGTGATCGCTACAATATTCAAGACTCCAAGACGACTAGTGACACCCATAGACCGGTGCAAGCGTGAAGTTATCAGAGAGCGCGAGATTTAAAAAAAAATTGTAAATAAATAAACATTGTTTTAACTGGAGTCTGTCAATTGGTCGCCAAATTCCTCTGGTTTTACGCCTTCAATTCGGCCAACGCTGATAAGTTAGTTACGATTTATGACTTGGACGCCAGTGTTATTAATGAGATAATACCCGGATATGTTGAAAAGTGTGGTAGAAAACCAGAAAAATTTACAACAACCAGATGATTCTCAATAAGACGTAGTAGAGGCAGCCATATGACCAAAATTAAGTACAAGCAATAAATGCCACACAATTCAGCTTGTAAATCTTTTTAATTATATTTTTATGTTTTATTCAAAAACAACTTCTATACCTCTATGCAAAAAAAAGCACCCACTACTCATATATTTACCCACTGTCGTATAATTGAAGCTATAGTGCTGTCAGCACGTGCCACAAATAGCCGCACAAATGCATGTAATCACTTCTAGCTGGAATAGGCACCACGCCGCCATGAGTGGCAAACTTTGGGGCCTTTAGTAGTGTACTTGACAGCGCTTAAAATTGCAAAAAGTTAAGAATCTGCTTATGCGCTTTGTATGTGAGTGTTTATGTTTTTGAGGTATTCAAGTGTAGCTGCAATTGAAATTATAATGCAAACAACAAGGACTCCAATGTGTGTCACTTGTAGGCAAAAACAAAAAAACCAACAAAAAAATACAAAAATACTTGACAAAATTTAGTTGTGTGTGCGGGGTGCGTAGCTTTCGTTCGGTTGGCCCCAAATGCAAATTGCGTGCACACACTGAAGCATACATTGCATACATGTACACTGCTTTGTAGGCGCTCTCAGCAGCATCGGCTAACATGGCAACTCTCCACACGACATACAAAAATTATAATTTTTGCGATTGTTATGCCGGAAGCGGAAACTAAAGTGCACGCATACACACATATGCTTTTATGCATCGTAATTGCATGGCTCACATACCTACAAACCCACACATATGCGCTGGGCGTGTGAAATATGCATGTTTTGCTGCAGCAGCAAGCGGCCAATGGGCGTACTTGTTGAAAATGCAAATCTATGGCCTAAAGTAGGTGAAGAGGCTGGAGTAGTGAGTGAGTGAGTGAATGAGTTGTGCGCGTTAACGCGTAAATAGTTAGTGTTATTTTTCATCGTTGGTAAAACGGGTTGTGCACAGTGAAAATTAAAAACTTTCCAACTAATATTATTTTAGTAAAAGAAGTAATTTACCTACTTTTGCGTAATGCGAGCATTGAATGAATTATTTCATAACTAACTAGAAGCACGTAAATGTTTACATGAGCTAGCTTCTGTTCAATGCTACGGTACGCATTTCTTGTTGCTGAATCGCTTGAGATTGCTTTTTGTACCTGAAGTTTGCCCTGCTTCTTCTAGGGTCGCTCAATATTATTTATTTAATTATTTTTGAAGGCTTGTTTTGCAATAAAGTTATCATAAAAAAAAAAGAAGCGCAGCACTAGAGGCAAGCCTTTCAGCTTCTTAATACTTTTAGTATGTATAATAATTTTATTGTTATGTAAACCTTTATAAAATAAAATAAATAATAATTATAATTGGCGCTTACATCCTTTGCTTGGTGCTTGGCCAAACTCCTCCTCCTTTTTGTTTTGATGATTTTTTATAAATAGAGGGTAGGTCCCTTTTATGCCGCCTCCGAATAACAGATGTGTTTTTTATTTAATGACGAACTTTCCTGTCGATAGGCAAACTCTATTAGAAAAAACGTTTTATTTGGTGTTTCCATACGTCAATCATATTTGGCGGTTGTGAACCAGACCGGTGTAGTATCTAAACAGACAAGCAATGGAGCGCGTAAATGTCAAAATAAAGATTTCCATCACTCAAAATGAAATGAAATACTATTAAAAAAAATAAAAAAAATTGATGATTAATTTTGCGCCACCTTGTATTAGCCATCACAACAGTTGCCTAAGTGAATTTTTTATTTGACATTTTCGCATAGTATACTCTTGCAAATTACTATGTATAGTAAAGACTTGCAATAGAAAATTCTTTGCATGAAAATCAAAAAATTAAATTTATATTCAAAATCAATCTGCAGTAAATAATTTATTCGCATGTTTTCAAAAGAGATGGTTTGCAATATTGTAATTTCTGCGCCAGTACATTGTAGAAAAAGATCGAAATACGTGTACATTAGATTTTTTATGGTGTTTGCACTTCGATCTCAGGATCTTTTGCGCCCATGTGTACATACGTGGACAGAAAGAACTTGAAATGTGGACCCGACAAGTATAAATTAATAAAAACCAAAATTATTTTTCCAAATCTTATATTAAAATTCTTAAAAATAATTCATAGCTCTGTCTGTGTTTCAGGGAGATTTTGCCGAAAATGTTTAGCAAATTCAACTTTTAACAACTCTTAAATTTTATCATTTCTTCATTTATTTTAAAAAGTTTGCAGTTGTATCGGCTTTTATGCCTTCCTTCGCTTCACAAGATCTTATACCACTTTGCGAAGTTTTTCTGAGGTGGAGTACAATGCGCAGTAGCCTCTAAGTATTACAGCAGAAGGCTGAGTATTTGAATATAACTCGAAAAGTTGTGGGGCTCCTATAAAGAAATTTGTAGTTCAGTATCAGTTTTTAGAAAAAAATAAGGAACAAATAGGACAAAAATCTGATGGATGCTTTTAAAATATAACAATAATACCAAATTTTTCCCAAATATTTTGGGAAATAAAAATACACGAAATAAAAAGAAATTTGTCAAAATTTAAAATTTCCAGAACATAGACTTGACTATTAGAAATAATAAGACAAAAATCGCAGAGGAGTAATTTGCAAATATAACAAAAAAAAAAGGTCTCCCAAAAGTTTTCTTCATAAATATATAATTTTTTCTCAAAACAAAAAAAAATGTTAAAAAGAATTAAATAATTAAATCAGAAAAAAGAACCGAAGATATTTAACTTTGATTTAAATTATGAATATTTGTTAAAAATTTGTATCAATTTACATCTTATTATATTGAATTTTACAAATAAACCAATTCTCAGAGAAATTCAAGATTATGCCTAAAACATTTGGGTCACTTGACATGGAGTCGCTCCTTTAAGGCATTTTCATTTTCTGTTTAGTAGTTAGTAGCATAAATGAAGTTTCAGTAGCAAACTTTTCACTTTCAATTTTCACTTTAGCCGAGCTTCTCCTCGAACTTGTGATATCCGTTCTACAAATCACCTTCAATATTATGCTACCCTCTTATACGAGCAGCTTTTTCATGGCAGGAATACATTTCCCGGTCTTTCTACTGTCGATCGAGGGGCGACCGCTAAACGAACATTTTTTTCCTATAATTTAGCGTTTTTCTGTGGTCCTATGCTTCATTATGGAGTAAAAGGAATAAATATATAAAGTGTTTTATGTTCACAGTGGGGAATCGACGGCATAATTTAATAAATTCTGAAACCACATACGACAGAGTGACTCACTAAATCTCTCATTTTTCAATGGTTTATGGATCCATGCATTACTGCTGTGAAATACCAACATTCGGTTTGCTGAAACGCTGGTGAATTCAGCTCTGACATGTATATATATGTAAAGAAATTATATTTCTTATTATATTATATTATATTACATTATATCACATTATGTTACATTATATTACATATTCACTCTGGCTTTTGTCTGTGATTTTTAACAAATTATTTTACCTGCAAGATAAGACCTAAAAAGGGAAAGTTCGAATAATAAACTTTAAATGCCGTTTCTTGTTTTCAGGTAAGTTAACATTGTAAAATAGGTGAACTAAGTGATTGATGATTTGTGAATTTAGATATTAAAATAAAAGAATCTTGTTTTCAGAACAAATCAACACGTTTTATTTGTTAAAGAACAATATTCCCCGTAAATAAGACATTAATCGTCTTATATATATTTGATAGTGAGATTTATTAAGGCGAGTGCTTTAACCTCAAAATCTCGGTTTACCACTGCCACTAGCGATTAGGTTAAATTCTGAAATTTTAAATACTAGACACTAATACCTACAAAATGATGCATACTGCCAGATCAACCTTTTATTAAAGAAAAAGAGATTTACAAGAAATTCCCCATAAATGTTTGGGAAATGCTGCTGAAGTGACAGTTCTTGGCCGGATATAAGTGCGGATTGTTCCTGTAGTGCAGAAATGTTGAAATAAATAGGTAAAAATATTTATAATTTAAAAAAAAATGTAGATTTTTAAATATGAGACCTTAATATGTCACATATGATGATAACTAACAGAACCACCATGTGGAAAAAAAATTGATTTTGAAGTACTTGGATTTAAAAAAAAAATCAAAAAATCAAGAATTGTTTTTGACCTGAAAAAAAATTCCAAAGTTGGAAATATGCGTATAAAAATTAGGGCAATTCAAATACAGTAAGTCAAAAAAGTTGAAGTACACCTTGTTATTTCTTACAAACACTAAGAATTATCATAGTTATGTTAAAAAAAACTTCATGCAATGTCTTTGTATCATTAAAAGAGTACATTGTTGTCATGAAAACCGGTTTTTTTGTTGTTCCCGTTATACATTTTAGATGCATACGTAAAATAACCCTCAATGAGCGCTAAAATTACGCAAAAAAAGTTTAAGTACAACACGCAAATATGTATTGTTGCGTTGTTGTTTTTGTAAAAATAACGTATTTAAATTTGTTTGGGTTTTAGCAAACAAGTGTAGAAATGCGTTTGAAGCATTTTATTATTGATAATTTGTACATTTGTATACAGGTGCTAGTTCAAAGTAGACGAAATGGGAAAAGGTAAAGACATATCGATGGAAAAAAGAAAACTGATCATCAAATTGTATTTGGAAAAAAAATCATTGCGTGAAATTGGAAGAATTGTTGGAAAAACACATTCTAGCGTACAAATATTATTAACTTTCACAACAGCAATGGAAATGTGCAAAAGAAACCACGTTCTGGTCGTCCAAAAAAAATTTCCGAACGGGAAGAGAGATATATTTTGAATGCCATCAAAGCTGATCCCAAAAAATCTGCTCCAAAAATACGTCATGAATTGCTACAAGGAACTGCAACAAGCGTCAATCCTCAGACCATTAGAAATGTACTTCATAAAGCTGGTTACAATGGAAGAGTTCCATGTAGAAAACCTCTAATATCACCTATTAATAAAATAAAACGTTTGGATTTTGCAAAGGAGCACTTAGAAAAGCCAGATTCCTTTTGGGATAACGTATTATTTAGCGATGAATCTAAATATTATATTTATGGATCGGATGGAGCGACAAGAATATGGAGAAAGCCTAATGAGGAGATGCAGATAAAAAATTTAATACCGACTGTCAAACACGGTGGCGGTAACATAATGATTTGGGGGTGTATGGCGGCAGCTGGTGTGGGTAAAATGGTCTTTATTGAAACTACTATGGATTAGGGGTGGGACTATTCGAATAAAAATTATTCGAATAATAAAATCTTTTATTCGAGAGGTATTCGTAATTCGAATAATATTTATTCGAATTTTTTATTCGTTTATTCGAATAATGCTATTCGAATAGTTCATTATTCGAATACCTTACTATTCGAATACCTCACTATTCGAATACCTTACTATTCGAATACCTTACTATTCGAATACCTCACTATTCGAATACCTTACTATTCGAATACCTCACTATTCGAATACCTCACTATTCGAATACCTTACTATTCGAATACCTCACTATTCGAATACCTTACTATTTGAATACTTCACTATTCGAATATTTTTGGTAAATATTTACTTAGATAAGCGGACTACTAATCGGTTTCTGTACAAGTGCATGTACCTACATATGTATGCAAATTCAAAAACCACGCAAAGGCTTATATTAACACGTTCCCTGTCCCAATACAAAAATGCAAAATTGACCGTCAAGTCCAACAGGGTTTTTTGAAAAATTTGTTTTTTTGTAGTCATAGGATAGCTTTAGTAATAATAATAACTAAACAAAAAAAACGGATGCAGGGTATTTCTACCTGAAACACATATGGTCCATTTTTGCTTCTGCATGTTCATGAAACACATGAGGTTCAGGGAACTTTTTCTATGCTGACACACATATGGCTCAGGAACGTATCAGTGCTTATCAGGCGCACGTTTACTGAACCATATGTGGCTAAGCAAACAGGGAACGTGTTAAATGAAAATACTACCTACTTTTTATTGTGTCGGCGCTTTGTTTTTGTTTCATATTTTGGTAAATATTTACTTAGATTAGCGGACTACTCTTGCTTGAGGCATGAAATTATTTTCTTTTAGGTTTTTTGCTTTTCGCAGTACTATTATATGCACATACATACATATACCCATATACTCTACCTGCTACTGACTGACCTAAGCCCGATAAACGAGTGCAGACAGTCCTACGACCATGCATACGCTTAGGTAACTGGCGATGAGAATTATATATGTATGTATATGGACATTTCAGGCAATAAACTGCATGTGACACTGAAATACGTAATCTATTTCAGACTTCTTTTTAAGAGAAATAAAAAATATATATTTTATTATCGAATTAAAAAAAATTGTTTACTTTAAAAGGAAGAGCGTTAGCAAAAGCATACGTACTTAAATACTTCAAAAACCATTTACTATGATAATTATTTATCACAAATAGTGTCTTATAACTAAATATACAAAGAAATATCTACCTACTATTGACCACTCAGCAGGGTAGGTACATGTACATATATGTACATACATATGTCATGTATGTATCTGTTGTTGTTGTCATGTATCTGTTGTACACACATTAGCAACAAAAAGTAAGTGATATTTTTATTTAATTTCTTCTATTGCGTAATTTTTTGAAATTACATACATACATAGATACATACACACATGCATTTGCGCATCAATCCAATTTCAAAGCAATCTGCATGTGTACATAAATAAGTACATATATAATTCTATCCTATTATTGGCCTTGAATAACTTCTAAATCTGTAGATTAAGCAAAAGAAGATTTTAAGGCTCTATATTTATCGTTTGAGAGAAAACCATTATTTCGATCCGTTACCGAGAATGTTAAAACCGATGCGGACATAGAAAATGTGAAATCATATTTCTCCATAGAATTTATATGGGAAATTGAAAAGTGCGTTGCGGGCCACCCTAATATTAATATTAAGGCGTCTAAACACAAGAATTGTTACGAGGGAAAACCAAATATTTTTTTAGAAACGCTCTGATGTTTTTATGCACATTTAGTCATGCACATACATATAAGTATGTATACCTGTCGATGTTTTATCAAGAACAATACCAAAGAAATATTATCATATTAGCTAATTGAAACATGAAGCAGTCAAATCAAAAAATCACAATGTTCAAAATTCGAGAAAAACTGATTAGCACCATGAGAAGGGCCAATGTAATTTTTATATTTTTAAAAGCATTTTCTCCCTGATATAAATGAATATATAGTGAGGTATTCGAATAGTAAGGTATTCGAATAGTGAGGTATTCGAATAGTAAAGTATTCGAATAGTGAGGTATTCGAATAGTGAGGTATTCGAATAGTAAGGTATTCGAATAGTGAGGTATTCGAATAGTAAGGTATTCGAATAGTGAGGTATTCGAATAGTAAGGTATTCGAATAGTAAGGTATTCGAATAGTAAGGTATTCGAATAGTGAGGTATTCGAATAGTAAACTATTCGAATAGTGAGGTATTCGAATAGTAAACTATTCGAATAGTGAGGTATTCGAATAGTAAGGTATTCGAATAATGAACTATTCGAATTATTTGAAACGAATAGTATTATTCGTTTTATTCGAATAATGTTTATTCGAATATTATTCGAAAATAATCCCACCCCTACTATGGATAAGCATTCATATTTAAGCATTTTACGCAGCAATCTTAAGCAAAGTGCAACGCCATTTGGGCTCGATGAAAATACATTTCTTTTTCAGCAGGATAACGACCCCAAGCACACATCATATTTAGTTAAAGACTGGCTCCTTTACAACTGCAAACAACTGCATACTCCCCCACAATCACCGGACCTAAATCTCATTGAACATGTCTGGGATTTGTTAGAAAAAAGAATTCGGAAACATAATATAACCTCAAAGGGATCGCTTAAAAATGCGTTATCAGAGGAGTGGGGCAAAATCGCAGAAAATGACACTAAAAGGTTAGTGAGAAGCATGCGTAGACGCTTACATGCTGTTATCGGTGCAGGTGGAGGACCAACAAAATATTAATTTATTCCACGTTTTTTGTGTTTGTTCTTTTTTTAATATTATTTATAAAGTGTACTTAAACTTTTTTTATGTGAAATCACGATAGTGCAAAGTTTTTTGTTTATTATTTTTTAAAGCTAGTATGTAATGAATTGAAAAAAAAATGATTTTATGTTCCTTACTTTATTTACAATGTGAAATATACAAGCTCTAATAAATTTGTATGTAAATTGAATGAAACATATGAATTTTTTTATCTGACTGATGTGTGTACTTAAACTTTATTGACTCACTGTATATACTTCTAGTATTCACAGCATTTGCAAAATGCTCAGGCACGCAACAGCATGTAACTCTCCACGTCACCACACAATCCCGCTCAACTTCACAGCACCAAGCGAATGCTTAGCATAATCCTGGGTGTTACGAGCTTGTGCGTTGCATTGAGTAGGCCAAACAAGCAAAATGTATACATTATAACACGTGACGCGCTTGGTATGATAAAGGGTGTTGTTTTAAGAGCTTGAGAACTTAAAATGATAATACAAGACAGAAATATTGTTGAAATGAATTTTTTTTATAAATTTTTTACTAAATATTTTTATAATACTATTTTTATTATTAGATAATATGCAGGATGGCATATGTCCGCCGCGGCTACAAGTTACATGAGTTCGACCAGTCCAATTTTTGGATTATTTTTTCCCATAAATCTTGCCGTATGGCGTCAATGGTCGCTTGAATGTTGCAATAAATCGTTTCTGGAGCGTTAGGCAAGTTGCGGTGTCTTATTGAAACCAAATGTCGTTAATGATTAGCTGATTAATTTTCGTAAACAAAAATTCAACTGCTTTCCAATTTGTAAACAACACTTCAGTCAGCTGGACTCGATAGCGCTCGACATTCATCTTCCCCATTTCGAAAGAAATAAGAACCGATGATGCCGCCAGTGCTGTAGGAACTTGGCAGAGAGATTAATTAAATTTTTGTTTTTCAAAGTAAATGGCGACGAATCTACAATACATTTTGGTCTTTTTTTCAACACTCCTCTCAATGAACTTCGCGAACAAATTTATTAATTTTTTGGTCAAAATAAATAAATTTTCTGGCGCTAAATGATTCATGTTGACTTACCAAATCTTACTGATCAGAAAAGTCAACACAGTTTACCATTGTCAATGGTCAAACCATATTTATCGATATCGGTAGTTCTCATGCAACAAAAAATAACACCCGATACATACATATGTATGCACACAGATAGGTATTCATAGTATCATATATACACGTGAATACTTCCCAAATTTGTGCATGTAAATTTTATTATCATTCGAATTTCGGCTTCCTGATGCTACAAACTGTCACATGCAAGCCCATCGAATGAGGTGTTTGCTGCTGGAATTCAAAGCTATCTGGCAGGCCATAACAATCAACATACCTTTACATAAACATAAGTGCAAGCAAGCATGTTTGTTTATGTAAATGGAGTTCAGCATGCAAAATTTATTATGCCTATATGATGAGGGAAGCGTTGAAGTTGACCCAATTTACTGGAAACAATTCCATTCCACCCTCTATGCACTAGCCGAAGTACAGAAACCCCTCTGCCGCTATGAATAAGTAGATAGCGGATTAGTGGGTGAGTTAGAGGAGGGGTAGGAGGAGGAGGCGGAGGAGTAGAAGTAAAAGGAGCGACTTCGTTATGCCTAAGTGCAAACATTTTCTGAAGCCATTGTTATCATTTTTATGCTTGCGGTTGCACCCATTGTAGTTGTGGTTCTTCACACTGTACAAGTACCCCCCAAATTAGGTCAAAATTTCATTTTCATTTTCGTTTTAAGCTTGGCAAGCAGTTAGTAACATAAATGAAGTTTCAGTAGCAGAATTTCAATTTGTAATTTTTAGTTTTTAGCCCTCAGTTTTTCATTTTTGGGGCTTACGCCGTCGGCCACTGACAGGCAACACTTTCGCTCAGGGCCCTACGAGCAATCGAATGGCTAAGTGGGAGAATGAGAGCATTTAAGCTCATTCATTTACACATTTACAAATTCAGTTTTATTGCATTTTCCTGCTTTCATAATATTTGCTCATTTTCCCAAACCGCTACCACAGTTTTCCGGCTTTGGCGTTTTCCGGCATATTGTTTGTTTAATTCACCCACACACCCTCCTGCTTCTCGGTTTCCCAAATGGTAGTTGGTTTGCCGGTTTTTATTTCAAATAACTAAATATACCGCGAGTTTTCTATTTTATGTTTAGCTATGAATGGATCTGAGTATGTGTGTATCTGTGTAGGTGTATGTATGTGTGTTTGTAAGCATGTATTTATATATTTATGTAACTAAGGCAGTGCGTTAGTTTAAGCACTGGGTGCAGTGCAGGAAACAACACTTTTGCCGACATTAGCCGGCGGTGCAGAGGAAGCTGGCAGAGCGGGTAGTAATAAATCTGGTATAGTCGTTGGCTGGTTTGCGCGCATTTCCTTTCGCAACTAATTAAGTGAAAAAGTTTTCATATTATGCAATCCCTTTTTTCCCTTTTTCTTCCTTTTGCTTCTTATCTTGTGTATAAATATTTGCTTTTTACGCCGCCAGAAAGTGAAAGGGCTTAAAGTACGCCCACTACTATTTTATTCGTGTTTTTTCACACTGCCTCCCACCCTAGTAAGCAGATCTATAAATATCTGAAAAACCATAAAAATATATTATATATATAATATACTTATATTTATGTATATAATGGGTGTTTTTTCATAAAAAAATAAGTTTTGATAGTACAAGGAGGCGCAAAATTAATCATCCAATCGTAAGGTTTATAATTTTTGCAAATGGCGGCGTACTTCAATCATAATTGACACTAGAGAACTAGGCAGTTGCAAGAGACAAACAGGCAAGCAATGGATTTTATCCAAAATGGAGGGTTGAAATAAAGATTTTTATCGCTCAAAATAATTTTTTTATGTGGTAAAAAGTTCTTCAAAAATTGGATGATTAAATTTGCGCCACCATGTATTATCTATCAAACCACTAAATTTAAAATATTCCTTTGACAATTCTGCTTAGTATAAAAAATTAATAAATAATAAAATAAAAATAAAAATTAAAATAGAATAAAAAATAATAAAATAATAATAAATAAATAATCTTCCTCATCCTTCTATTTGTGACGTGCGTCTTGATGTTGTTCCTACAAATGGAGGCACCTACAGTTTTAAGCCGACTCCGAAAAACAAATATTTTTTATGAGGAGCTTTTTCATGGCAGAAATACACTTGGAGGTTTGCCATTGCCTGTCGAGGGGTGACTGCTGTTACAAAAAACTTCTTTTTCATTTTGGTGTTTCACCGAGATTCGAACCTACGCACTTCGGAATGGTTGTCACGCACCAATTCATTCGCCTACTGCGGCCGCTTAGTATACTCTGGAAATTTTCCATGCAGAGAATTGCAATCGTAAATCGTTTATATGCAAATCATAGAAATTCGTCTACAAATTCAATCTGCAAATCCGACTGAGCTGCTTAAAACACGAGGAGTTAGAAAGGTGCACGCATCAACTCCTATGCAGTTTTCGGTCGAATGAATCTATGTTTGTCTGTTGGAATTTAAGTTAACTTAATTGAAACCATAAGAAAGGTCTGGTAAGTTTTTATAGACAATTTTCGTGAAAAACTAAAGTTCATCAGCAATAAACTGATTGGATCGTGCCATAGCTTCAGACCTGGTAAATCAGCCGTCGACAAAAAAATCGAAAAAAATAGTCACACGCAATCGTTTCGTCGATTATGAAGTTGCAATAAAAGGAATTTCCTATTTGGCGCATTGTCTGAATGTTGTATCTCCACGACACTTATACATCTGTGTGAAATGGCATTAAGGTTGAGGTATTTGAGCTCTGCCAGTGTTGCGATGACTTTCTTTGACTTGATGCTAGAAGAAATATTTCAACTTGCAACACCAAATTGGTCAGGCATCAACTTTTTATACGATTTTATACGACGTAGTTGTTGGCGCGTGCTGCAGAGTAATTATAGCCTCAAGAATTATTAGTTCTGAAATTGCTGAAATGGACTTTATCCACTAAAATAAAAATAAAAAAAATAATATATAGGTCTGGTGTGTAAAGTCGAGCAAGACAAAGTGTCTTCTGTCATAAAACAAACGATAAGGGAACTAGCGTATTGGCATCCAGCAGAAATGAAGGGAAGAGAAATGATTCCTTCGCTCCCAAGAACGAAATAAAAACAACGTACTTGTATATATACATTTTTTGAAAATTTTCCGGTTAATATTCTAGGTAGGTCTTTGAAAAAAAATATTTTTTAAGTTTTTAGGTAGTACGGGATGATTTCACCTTTAAGAGGGGTTCGAAATTCGCTTACTTGCCCTGGTGTATTACCGTTGATTGGAACTACAATAGAAAAATTGCCAAACTATTTTTGAAACATTTAATTTTTTTTTTTAAGTTTTTCTGAATTTTTTATAAAACAAACCCCATTAAATAACCAACCAACCAACCCCTAATCAAGGATGAGTTTCGATATATTAAAAAAAATGTAACTCGGGCATAGACAATCTCTTCCAAAATCATTTACGGGCATTTACAAAAAAATATTAAAATTGGTTTCTGTAGCCATTTTTGAACAAATTGTGTCAGAAAATCTCCACTGTGCGATAGTTGGTTCTACGTTATCGGAACGACTCGGCTTTATATTCGGCTAAGGACTGTTACTCCAGCAGCACTTCCAGTAAATGCGAGTTGAAGGTGTATGCTGCTGCAACAACGACAATAAATGATTCCTTTGCATTGAAAGTATCAAGTGAGGAAGGGGTTGACTTCACTTGATGTTTTAATTGATGGCAGTTAGCGCGAGAAAGCGTTGAACTCGACCAAAATCACTTAGAGGATGTAATAAAAAAATCAAAAAACCAGAAATGCAAAAAACAAAATAAAAACCAAAACTACCCAAAAACAAACAAAAAATACAAAATATGAAACACAAAAAAAGTAAGAAACTCCATAAAAAATATGAGCTAAAGCCAAAATATTTGCCATTCTATTTATTTGTTTGCGATCTATTTGCTAAAATAATTCTAAACTTTCAACCTTTAAATAAATCACCCGTTGTACGCACTTACTTCTGGTAACCTAATGCAGACAAAATTTGCAGCAGCGACGGCTACCGCAATGGATGCTGCGGTAGGAAACTCTAAAGCGTTTTGCCGGTTATGCAAATTGCGCGAATTTACTATGCTGCTATATACATACATACACACATGCATATGCATGCATGTATGTGTTTAGATAATTCATTAAAAAAACTTTGCATGAATATGTGTTTGTTCGAAGCTGCCGCAACGGGATTAGTGGTTAGCGGAACTTATGGCCGGGCTTGCCATTTCCCATTAAAAACCACACACATATATGTAAATGTATGTTTTGTATATACATACATACATACATACATACATTTATATACATACATATCCTCACATATTCCTATGTACATAAAAATGTAACATTTTACTATTTATCCCGTGCGAATTGTGAACATTTTATAGCGATGTTCATTTGCAGTGTTGATGTTGTTATTGTTGTTCCTCTACCAGCATAAAATATTCTCCACACATTTTGCGTGTATGTTGCTGAAATGAAAGTCCTTGGCTGAGTACGAGCGAAAATTTGGGGCGTTCCAAGAACTTTTCGTGGAAACGAATTTGAGGTTACTTTCAGTTTCATAGCCTCATTGAATTTTTGTTATGAAGCCTTTCGTCTACGACCACGGTAAAATCCTAGCTGGCGTGTCGGAGCTTCCCATCCTGGTGTACTATGCATTTTCGCCTACAATTGCCATTACGACGCTCACGACCCTCCTACCCTCAAGGGAAGAGTGGGAACGGGACGATATAAGACAGGGCGAGTTCATCCATGTATACATACACAGATTGCTCAAAGCACGAGGGAAGGGTGAGCGGAGGTGTATATTCCGAATATCTAGGGATCTCCTTTAGTTTCAAGATTTCTGACAACTGCACTGTCTTTCAGGCTGAACTGATGGCAATAACAAAAGCTATGACACTGGTAAAGTGTGACGCCTGGTAGTGTTAAACCTGGAGATGCGGCCTCTACATTTTCACTGATAGCCAGGCGGCGATAAAATCCCTCAAAAAGACGGCGATAACCTCCAAAGTGGCCGTGAAATGCCGCACATCTCTTAAAGATATGGCTGAGTCATTTTAACCAGTGGCAACTTGTGTTCCTGACCATTGTGGCATTGACGGTAACTGTAGGGCCAATAAGCTAGCACGGCTTGATACCAAGTTGACTGATGAGTACACAGACAATGACACAGGTATATCCTTACAGGCATGTAACCTTCTTATCTTTGAGAAATCCACTTCAAGAATGGCCCGACAATTTTTACCGACTCTCAATGCTAAGAGCACAAAATTTTTGCTAAACCTAATAAGCCCAGCTTTTTTTCAGAGGAGGTTAAAATCAAAAAAGTCAAAAACATCATCAAAAGTGCCGTCATACCAGTGGTATATGAGACATGCTCGCACTTATGCTATAACATTCTTTTCCTCTCGGCTGATTCCCCCTGGGGGCTGCTAAAAGCATTTCATCAAGATGGAACCGTGTCTATGCCTGCGTTCAGGTTCATTTCCTAATTCCGTATTGGAGTTATAAGCTATCGGCGCGTATTGATTGTTTTGTGACCAATGGTGCATCGGGAAGTTGCAAATCGTTACTAGATATCGACTTGTCGTCTGTTTGGGTTCGTCTTGAGGGTTTAACTCACGAATTCGTGCTTGTCGTCTGTTCGTGAGTACACTCTTAGTACACTGATTTCAGTTATAACAGGACACTGCCTAATGGTAGATACGCCCAGAGAACTGGCAAACAAACCCATGACTTCTGATGAAGCTGTCTAGATGAGGCAGAAGACGAGACGGTCTCGCACCTTCTGTGCAGTTGTCCTGCTCTATCCAGATGTAGATTTACCATTTTAGGAAGACATTTTTTAATGAGTTAGGAAGATCTTCGTACCGTAGAAATCAGGGATCTTCTAAAATTTTTGAAAAATATACACTGGTGTTAGGGGAGATAAGGACAAGTTCGCGGCATCACAATGGGCTACGAGCCTGAGTGTGTCTCACAGTCGACAAATGCTTCAACCTAACTTAACCTACATCTTCGCCATCTACGTTTCGATATGACCCCGATTGTGGTGTTTGTAAAATCTTGGAAGAGTTGGAAAATCGAATGCTTTAGAGTTTATGAGTGAAATATGTTGGCTTCAGGGCATATTTGGATAGTTGAAAAACTTTAGTTCAAAAATTCTGATATTTTTATTCTAGCAGATAGTGGAAATATGGCCAGTTATCGACCTCCTTGTGTCGTTGGTCTTTTTGACAAAATTATCAATGACAACATTTTTGTAAAGTATTGGCAAAACTTATACGGCTGTGTAAAATGACGTTTAGCGCTATGGCAAGCTCGGAATCGGAAATGACTACTCTGAGTCAGTCGATACCAATCGAGGTTCCAGATAAAGCGATTCCCTTTCGTGTGGTTTCTGTAATCTCCTACTGGAAACAATTATTCGTGCTGCTGAGTTGAACCATTTTGGCACTACCTATCACAAAATTGTCATACTATTGGCGATAGGTGACGATATTGATATTGTCGGTTGTACAGCGTTGGAGAAGAAAGCAGGCAAAGTTGGTCTTCCGGTGAACAAGAGTAAAACAAAGTACCTGCTGTCAACATACAAAGATTGTTCCAGTTTTGGACAACACGTCACTCTTGGTAACCGCGAATTTGAAGTGGTGAAGTACTTTATTTATCTAGGCACCAGTATTAACAGCTAGAACGACGCCAGCCTATAGATTAAACGAAGGATAAGTCTTGTCAACAGGTGTTACTTTGGGCTCAGTAGGCAATTGAGAAGTAGATCACTCACTCGAAAAATTAAAACAAAGCTGTACAAAAGCTTGGACGATGACGACAACCGATGAGAGAGCACTGTGAGCGATGGAAAGAAAAAATCGGAAAATAGTTGGCCCTCTTCGCGTAGGCGAAAATGAGTTCCGTGTCCGATGGAACAGCGAGCTGTATGAGCTATACCGAGATGTGGACATAGTGAAGCGTATTAAAATACAGCTGATGCACTGACCTGACCATGTAGCGAAGATGAACGACAGTGCTACGCACGGCAGTCCTTTGAGAGGGAACTCACTGGTGGGCGACGAGGAAGAGAAAGGCCTAATCTACATTGGAAAGATCAAGTGAGGCATAATCTGGCAAAACTCGGTATCACCAACTGGCGCAAGCAAGCAGCGAATAGAGCTAGATGCCGCAATGTTTTAAATTTGGCCAAAAGCGACATATGGTTGTAGTGCCATATAAGTACGTAAGTAAGTACTAAGTTGGCTCAATTTCATCCATGGTGCGTCCCTATCTTAATTTAAGGAATTGTTTTTGAGCCTTTTTCTCTAAAAGAACTCATAAAAATGATGCCAAATCACATCACTCTCTCTGCTGCTACTCTCAAATCTGCTGCTATTTCTGTATTGAATTTGTACAATGACAAATGCTAAGCTTTTTTATCGGAATTACAAAATTTATATTTTAAAAACTAACGCCAAATATTTCGAAAAAAAAAATTGAGTATTTTATAAATAAAATTAGTTTTTAAAAATATTTTTCCAAAAATTCACCTCAGATAAAAGAAAAATTTAAGCTTAAAAGAGCTGCATAGAAATGTTTAAACATTTTATCAAAATAAATTGTTAAAATTAAATCAAAATAATTAAATTTTGGCAATCAGGATGACTCAATAAGACCAAAAAACAGCACCCTAATGTGAATAAATATGTGCGCGGGCATTCTTCTGTACTTCATTCATCGCCTCCCTACTTGTGGAAACTACAGAAATAAATGGAAATAAATTTAAGCTACTACATTTACTTATTTATAAAAATTTTAATTTCAAAGTTTCATTTATCAGCAGCAGGGAAATGTTAAAAAAATTCCACAAATGAAATTTTTTAAGTTGCTTGAGGCCATTTTGTTGGTGCTGCTTCTCTATATGCGCTTATGTATGTAGATTGTTTGTGCTACCAATGTGCTTAATGACTTGAAGTAGTACTATTTTTTCATCACTATTAATTTAATGCTCTACTAAGTACAGAATTCATGAATAATAGTCGCACACGTACGCAACACTTGACATTTTTAACTGACGAGTGGGAATGGTGACTCGAAGTCTGGCTGTGAAGGCACGCGGCTGCCGGAGTGATGCGTTCATGAATAAGAATATGTATCGGGTGTCCCATTAAGGCCGTGAATTTTTAATTTAGCACAAAAAAAGTTTATTTTTTCACAAAAATCGCGAGGTTAAGGAGTGGAGAATTTCAAGGACATTCAATATGTAGAAATTTTAAAAAACTACTAGCGCAAAAGAGCGAATTTTGTCGGCCAAGTTCGAAATTTTCCCTATCTCGCATCGGGGCGTTGTAGTTGAGACACTAAATTTTTTTAATATTCCGACAATGGACTTCCCTCTATATGCTTCGGAGCATATCACAAGAAGAAAGTACATAAAAAATTCTCAACTGAAGGCCAGATTTGAATAGAACAACTTGCTCTTATCAATTTCCCTTTAAATTACCGAGTACTGCTAGTGTTTTTCAGCCAGAAGTCTTTGCGATCCTGCTTAGAGACCGCGGAAGCAAGAGAGCTACTAACATTTCTTCCGATAGTCAACCTGCGATCAAGGCATGGACGATGTCATGGTGCAGCTCCAAGTTGGTCAACTCCTGTAAAAATCTCCTCCTATCTCTTGGATGCGCAGGTAACATTTCTGTAACCTGGGTTCCAGGGAAATGAAATTGCTGATGAGCTTGCCAGGAAAGGGTTAAATAAATTGGTCTCAGGGGTCTGCTACCCAGGCATCCTCCTTCACTGTTGTTGAAGGGTAGTTGCAGAATTTATTTCTCAGGGTGTGGAGATGGAGCTCCATTTATTCGTGTGCTATTTCGAAAACCCTTTGGTCCCAGTACAATAGACGGAGGACTCAGAAAGCCCTGGGTACTCCACGCCATTCAAATTCCAAAGTCGTAGCTGTGTTTACCGGCCATTGAACGGTCGGCATACATGCAGGAAAGTTAGGTTTACCATTTCACCTAGAACTGCAAAAGCTGTGGGAACCTTTTAGGGAGGGAGACTGTTGGGCACTTTCTTTGTAAATATCCGCGTTTGGCAGATAGATGATTAGATTAGATTCTTTGTAAGGTTTGCACTTCGACCTCATGGTCTTTTGTGCCCTCTACTCATCACAGTACGTCATCCAGACCCAGTTTCTTTATTAAACTCAGGATAGAGCCGGGTTGGATTGAGCGTATGTGCCTTTCTTCTTGGCTGGCCAAGATGGCTCAACCTTCTCTGCGGTAATAGCGTTACATTTCAGCAGAAGATGCATTGCAATCTTCTGGGATTGGGCGCAAAAACGATAGGAGTCCGTGGAGCATATCCCATTCATGTGCAGATGACTGCAGTGTGCAGAGGCCTGTGAGAATATCCATGAGCATTCTCAGTCTATCCTTGGGGAGAGTTATGAATTATTAAACCCCTTTTAGTTGCATCGTCCCAGTAAAGATTTCACCTGGCGTAGCCCAATAGTTTGATCCTAGCAAACCTTCGTCATTCCCAGCTCTTCTCTCCTATCTCCTATCTCTTCTCCCTCAGGGAGAAGGATGGTGTGTTGAGCTGGACGATTAATGTCACTGGGTGCTTCTTTCTTCGACAGCCTGGGCAATGCGCCAACCTAGACCCCTGGTTAGCTGTAGATATTAACTCGTTGGAGGTCTCACAATTGTATCAAAACGGCGCTACTTGGGGAATGCCACACTGCCACTTCAACCATTTCCGCTACCTACCTACCTACCAACTGCTCCACGAAGTCATGAAAAATGTCTCCAAAAGGGTAAAAGTGATCATTTATCGAATCCTCCAGACTTTTTAATGCAGAAAACTAAAACAGGAACACCCTGTATATATGTACATACATATGTATATTGGCTATACGCAGCATACTTGTGATCTGTCAATTACTTACGTACTGTATAAAAAAGAAAATTTGTACTTAAAATGTGTTTTACGTGTTTAGATATGCCAAAAATTTGTAAAGGAGCAGCGAGGGGTTTGCTAAGAGTATTGCATTTAGCTGTTGTTGTGGTGCTTTTGAGCGCGCATAACAGCAAAACATGTAAATTGTAGCGAAAGTTCTCCTTCTCTTTGCACCACTGAATGCTGCTCTGTTAGCTGGTGTTTTTTTTTTAAATTAACATATCAGACATGCGTAACGCGTTGCAAATTTGGCACCTCTAATGAAATATGGGCGTGGTGTTGCTGTCTTGTTACATGTCAAATTCATAAATATTGAATTTTCTTGCACGTACTGGGAAATGCCTTCGATGTTGGCTGATTATACTTGTAAAACACATCTCCATCTTCAACTTCCACTTACAGTTCCACTTCTACCTACACTTCCACTTCTCCTTCCAACTTCACTTCTCTTTCCACTTCCACTTTCACTTCTTCTTCGTCTTGCAATAGACTCATCTCTGTTTGATTACCGTTGCCTCGCTGGTCTGTTGATATCTTCATTTATATGCGCGCTCTTTGGTTTTGATTGACATGCCCATTTCTGGTTATAGTCTTCGGGTGTGTATATATGAAGGTACATACATACTTATACACAGGCATGCATCTCTCAATATATGTAAGTTATTTGACGTTTGAATGGAGGTTTGATTAATGAAGCGTGACTAAATAATGCTTGTACCAAACCCTGAGCAAGCAACCAATTCGCTTGTTTCGAGCTCCAGCAGACATTATTAGAGATTCACTGAAACAAAGTGAAGAATGTTACTCAAAAATATACAAATTTATTTACTTGTATATCAACAACAATTTGCTTTATTGTTGCATAAGAAGCTGCAAGATTTAAGGCAAGCTACGATGCTATACCTTCAGACCTTCAGCTTATACACTTATGTTTGCATGTTTGTATGTATGCTGTATATTTTTTATGACTTCCCTACCTTTCAAAGAAAGTTATTTGTGGCGTCTTTTCGCTATAGTTGGATAATTTCTTTATCTTTGATGCGTTCATATTATATGTATAAATGTTCACTTCATTTTATCTGCTTAGTTCTTGCTTCCTTCTCTTTCACTAGGTTCGGCTCAATAATGTTAGGAATTGCCGTCAATTGTGACCGCTATCATTTTTCGTTGAGTGATTTTGCTGTTATTGTGTTTTAGGTGATTTGTAAAATATTTGTTATGTAATTTTTTATTTATTTTTCTTTTATTTGTCTTGTATTGAATTTTAGGTAATTTGTATAATTTTCCAATTGATAAAGAAATTTGTATAAATTAGTAATTTATGTGGGACTCAGATACTTGTTTATTTTCTTACTTATCCAACATTTGGGACTTAAAGATTGGTTTATTTTCTCACTCATCCAACATTTTTTGTGTGAAAGAAATATTTTTGCATCAATCGACTTTTGACTGCTTAATGAACCGTTAGATTTCCGTTCTAATATCAAATTGTGGCGGCATCTTCAACTGAAAAGGCTATGAATTTGATTTAATATTCTTTTTATTTGCGAATAATTTGTAGTTTGAAAAGTTTTCTTTATTTTTTATATTCTTCGTCTTTGTAAGTTTTACCCTTTATTGTTAATAAGTTGTTAACGTTTGCGTTTCTTGTGATTTTATGCAAATGCGTGTCTTGCGGTTTTTTGTGTCAGGGTTAGTGTTTAAAAGCACAAATAACTGTTGGCCGTGGGATGAATTGCAAAAAACAACCGACGCTGCTGGAGCTTGCGTTCCTTTAAAAAGTAAAATAAAAAATTAAAAATAAAAAAAATCAAATAACAATTTCAATAAAAAATAAGCATAAAAAAACCAAAATAAAAAAAATAAAAAAAATATGTAAAAAAAATTTAAAATAAAAATTAAAAACTAAACTAAAATAGAAAAATAAAGAGTAAAAAATAAAAAATGAAATAAATTAAAAATTATACTTGTACAATTAAATACGCATCAAACCATTAAAATAAAAAAAATCAACAATAGACAAAAATGTCAAACAACAACAAAAACAAAGCTTTGGGCGATCTTTACAAATTGCAAAATTAAAATAAAGTCGTATCTGATAAAAATATTGAAATTCATATATTACTTTCAGTTGAGCTAAAATTTGCAATTCATGCAAACAAAAAAAAAATATTCGTATATTTTTAATTGTTTTGTTGTTGTTATTATTTCTAAATCTAAAATTATTACATTTCTTTTCTATTTTTTTTCAGATTAAATTTTTACTCCAGCGTCTCATAATCGTTACATAACGCTCAAATCACTCAATTGGTAAGTTACTGCCTTTAACAGCAGCAATTAACAGATTACCGATTACAGAACTCTCAGTGGAATGTTTTTAACAGTAACATGTAGCCGGTTATGTTAGATTACATGCACAGTAACATCGGAGATTCTCTGGTAACATGGAGCAGGTTATGTTAGATTACACAGTAACATAAGTGATTCTCTGGAAACATGCTGCAGATTATGTTAGATTACAGAACCATCAGTAAAACAGAAATGGCAGCATATGAGGTATTTTTATACCTAAGTGCGTAAAATACTATAGAAATAATTATATGCATATAAGTTGATAGAATAAGGAAATATGGCTCTACTCAATAACAAATGTACCATTTTAATGCAAAAGCTATTTTTTCCAAGCATTCCAAGCATTCATATAAATAAATGCCCAAGAAGTGGGAAGCAAATCCAATAAAACAAATCTCTCACTTACTTGATTGATATTGAACTGCAGAATTTTGCGTTATGTTTATCAACAACACATTTTATTAACTAAAAAATTAGAAATAAAGAATAAATTTTTCGAATTTAATGCGATTCATTCTGCAACCTCTTCATTGGTTTGATCCCCTACCACTCTACAGTGGTTCGGTCTTGCTAATAAATTTTGAGTTCTTTGCCAATAGTCATACCCATTCAGTCTTTGATGCTTGTTTATGATGTTGCTATATTTGTGGTTCTGTTGATTGTTCCGAAGCTCTTGAACAGATTGTCTTCAATGTGCCTTACAAAACTTTACAAAATTACTATCTATTCGACGTCAAAACAGTCAAATCAAGGTACTATAACTTTACCCCTATTACAAGGGCTCTTACTGACTTAAATAGTATCTACAGAGTACTCGACCTAGATTTTGCTATGCCAAGATTTCTTTTCCATTTTTGAATTGCGTCCGACTATCCCTCTTTTCTTCTTATATGTAAGATTTGCCTTTAATTAAAAATATTATATGTATTTGGTCTATAAGTTTCTTGTAATCACAGACTTAAATAAATAAGATGAAAATTAAATTCATTGATCGCCTTTAACGCGAACTATTACTCTGAATCGATTGACAGTTGAGTTGCTGCGTCAATCTGAACCTGCTCAATCTACCTGCATTTACTGAGAAAAACTTTCGCGTGCATATCAACATTCAGGCCTCTCCACATTCTGTTAGTGTTGAGCTCGGCTTGCTGTATATCCAGTAAGTGAATTAGTTTTAATCTACTTAACGTAGAGGCCACTGTGCTATCGAAAGGAACTATTGTCTCCTAACTATAATAGATTAGTGCATACTTTGAGTGACAGTGCAAAACTGCATTGAAACCTCCACCCTCCCCTTGCCTCACCTTCCAAATGCAAACAAACGCTTTAATCTTGGTGCATCTAAACTCTCGCTAATGCTGGTGCTTGACTTTTTATGATTATTTGTATATTTAAATATTCCTATGCTCTCTGTTCATTCAACTCATCATTTTATATGCTTATGAATGGCTCTTTTGCGAGTTTTTACTAATTTGTTGTAATAAATCAAACTTTTTATGATTTCGGTGCATTTGAAGATTTTTGAAGTTAATTAATAATTTTCATTATAGATCTGGTTCGATTGAAAGGTGGTCTTACGCTCCGTACACTGCCACACTTGTTATAGAAAACTATTTCCTCCTAAACAGATACAGCCAATTTCTGTAGGTGCTTGAATAAAATATGTTGAATTGACGCTAATTACTACTACCCCTCCTTCAATCACTGCTCATTCAGCGTAAATAATGTTAACTTCCAGAGCTAGTGAACATATTTATGCTAACACTAACAGTGTCTGTTCATAGTCTACTCATATGCGTGTGTTGTGTGGCTCTAAAACATATTCATGTTAAAACTAACATTTTCTGTTCACAGTCTACTCATATGCGTGTATTATATACATAGCTCTAAAGTATATTTAAAGCAATTTGTATTTCTTATATGTTTTTGTTTAAAAATAATACATTATATCAGATGTATAAAAATAATTATTTCAACCTTCTAGCTAGACTTATTTGGAATTTAAACACTATTCTTTAATGCTAAGTATGAAAAATAGTAATAATAGTTTTGATTAGTTAACTACAAACAACATCGCTTTGATGGCAACATAAAGCCGAACAAACTAATCTCCAAAGCACAATCAACAAATGAGAAAAAAGTATCTCACTAATTAATCTGCAACGCAGTTGTGATTCATACATGCATGTGCGCGTATTGGCAAACTTATATGAGAGTTTTTTATATGTACAGATGTATATTATTGCTTTTTAAGATATATTAGAAATATAGTAGAAAAAAAAGCTTATAAAATTAGGGTTAATGACTTAATGCCCGTATTGCGCATAATGCGCATAAAAACATTTGAACAATTTTTTGCTCATCTTAAAAAACGTATTTATTAAGAAACTCGTTAGAAGAAAAATCGTGAAATTAGCAGGAAGCATAAAATGCCACTGGCATGTAGAGAGAATAAAAAGCGCTGTCAAAATGAGAAAGAAATTCGCAGAAACCCAAGGTTTGTGCATACATACATACATACACACATGTAAATATGTGTTTGTGTAATTGTGTTTTGCCTGTATGAACTTTGAAGTATTTATACGCATGTGTTTGTTCGTACTTAGTTGTAAAGATGCGAACACAAGCCACTCCAAATTGGTAAGAAATTGCGCGCTGTTTCTTTGTAACCGGTTTGGGGCAACCGAAAATGGTTGAAAAGACTTTTTCAAGTGCTTTGTAGATTCTAACAGAAAAGGTATGACTAAACAATGGACTTGACGTATTTGGATCGGAATGAGAGCCAACCAAAGTAAACAAGCAAAGAAGTGGCTTAAGATAGGAAGACACCGAAATTTAAAAGTACATACATACATATATACGTATATGTACATGTATACATTTATTTATACATATATCCGACGCATGTTTTACATATAATTTGAAAAACAGTTACTGAAATATCGTATTTTTAGAATTTTTGAAAATTACTGTTAGATATACGGAAGGTAAATGTGATTCTGAAACGCTTTTCAGCACCTACGGAAAAATAGTATTTTTTGAAATTTTTGAAAATAACCTGTAAATAAATGCAAGGTAGGCGTGGTTACTATGCAATCCAAGATGTGTTAAAGAATGCAGAGGTCGCTCTCGCTAATCCAAAAACACAACACCACACCTTGTTAAGCCCCCAGTTAGTCTGGAGTGGAGGGAAATGAAAGAGCGGATGTTTGTGCAAGGAAAGGCTCTAAGCTGGACCTCCAGCGAGTGGCAGAGGGCATAAGCGTTTCTCTAAACGAACTTTACACTGCGATTTACTTGAGCATAGTGGCTGAAACCAATAGTCACTGACTACTAACTGTAAGGTCTCCAAAGCGCTCTGACCAAAACTGAATCTTGAAAGGACAAACTGTCTGCTTGGATTCAACAGCTCAACTACCAGCGTCTTCACAGGTGTTATTACGGATCACTGCACTATTGACACCCCAGGCAGTAGAATAGCTGTACCTCACAATACCTTCTGCAGGAATTGTGGTGGCGGTGGAGGTGTGGTCTGAGTGACAAAGGCCAGACCAAATTAGCACAAAAGTTGCCATTTTGAACACCCCACTTGTAGAACCACTAGTTTTTATTAGATGAATCATCTTGATTTGACTATGAATCTGCCTATGAAGTCTATTTTCTTTTCTATAATTTTTTTTCAAGAGATGCAGGAGTTATGGAGAAGAAGAAGAAATTGAGTTGGTACAACACCTGCTCTGAATGTCCTGCACTTCAAAGATGCCATGCCAAATGTCTTGGCGATTATTTCTGAACTCACCTGGAAAATTTGCGGAATGTCTCAATGGAGGGTCTACTAGGTAGGTACGTAGGTCTGGTGGCTGCCAATATGTCACACTTAGACCTGCCGTAGGTCAATTAGGGTCTAGTTAACCCTTTCGCTACATCTTTTTATTGCGCCATCCAAAAAATCAAAATTTTTGTCTGAGTATTTATTTTAGGACCAATAACAATACAAATAAATTTTTTTTTGGGTTATTTTTGCTTTTTTAATGTTGCCATATGGCAACAAATGTTTTGTATTGGTTTCAATCGCAAATAAACTTCTTCTGCAATCTAATGAAAGTTAACACCTTACGAGAAATTTGTTGCCATATGGCAACAAGCTTAGTTTTAAAAATTAGCACAGCTTTTAAAGCTGCGAGCGAAAAAATATTTATATGCCAAATGACAGATTGAACATTTTTCTATGCCTAAAAATCTAAAAATGCAAAATACAAATTTCAGAGTGAAGTGCTATATGCCAGAAGGCTTTTTTTAAAAATGTTGTATTACCGATATATAATGGGCGGTTATTATTTATTTTATCTCTGTTTAACCATTCAACTTCAATTTTTGAAAATATGTAACAAAAAAGTTGATATTTTTTACAAGAGAGTGTTGACGGCCTTTTAAAGTTTACTGTTGCCATATGGCAACAATATCGCGAAAGGGTTAACTTCTTAAAAACAGTTAAGGGGCTTAAGCAACTTAGTTTGGGGGAAGGAAATCAAATGCAGTTAACACAAAGGGCCTTAAACCACCGAGTGTCTTGTCTTGGACAAGCAACCTGGCTAACCTAAACTTATCTACAATGCAATTTTTCCAATTTTCAATACCAACCTACTTTAGAAAAGTGTGATGGGTATACCAAGTTTCAATTAGATAGCTAAATTTAAAAATTTACTCGACTTATGCAGCTGTACGAGCAGACAGACTTGGTTAAATCGATTTCTTTGGTCATTCTGAACATTTTGATATTCATAAACCTCTAAGCATCGCCATTCCATTTCATCGCAATTTGTTACTAATAACCGTTATGCGAGCGAAGTTTTAATACTCTAATGAAGAGAGAACTAACGCACTAGAGACCTACTCATTTTACACCTCTCCCCCTTTGAGGCCACCCTGTCGAAACAACCGTCTGATGGCTTCACTGCTTCACTAAGCATACAACAACATAACTCTCTAGTATGTGTATCCTAGTGCGCTTTGGTATAAAAAGAACTTCTATGTCATAAGATTTAAAATCTGAAAATGTAATAAAATAAAGTACAAACAACTTAGCATCAGCAAAGTAAGTGCGTGGAAACGCATTTCTTCCGCAAACGAGAAAATATTGATTGCTGCTTTATCTTGGAATGCTGAATCGTGTCGAGATGTTAACTATGCGATACTTGCATACTCGTACATATCTTTTATATTTCTTATTTACCAACTACATCTTCAAGATGCCAAATGACTCTATCAACATACTAGTTGTGTAGTGTATGGCCTGCTGATGGGTTGTGCTTCACGCCAATATTGGGTTGCCATTCGTAGATGAGCTCATAAATTTCGATTTGTCTGAGAGTAGTTACACTCTTTCTATTTATCTATTTTTTGTAATTTTTTCCTCTATTGACCTTTTTCTTCTCTTAACTATAAATTTGTTAAAATTTTTTCTCTGCACACAAATGTTCCTAACTGTGATTTCAAATGATTGGCAATTGATTTGTGTGTGTGTGTGTGTGTGTGTGGTTGTTGTTGTTGTTGCCAATCATTCATGTTCTATGTGTGTCTAAGAGAAACTCATCTAAAACATTATTAGCAAACCTTACGCCAGTTCATTAAATTGCTTTCTGTTTTTGTCCCTTCCTTTGCTGCTTCGCTTTTTTACTGCCTTCGTTACTGCAATACATTTTGATTATTTGCTACAATTTTACTTGATTTGCCACAAGTCATCAACAAAAAAAAAAACATAGTGGAATAACATTCAGGGGGATGAATTGGCACAATTGTAAACTTCATGCCAATATCTTTTGATTAGAAGTTACGGGATGCGGATATTTCGGTGTTTTTTAGCATCGGAAGCTCCGGGATTAGTTGATATGAATACCTGGGCTGATTTTTTAGTTTTTTCTAAGGCTCTTTCATAAAGGCAATAGACCAACAATAATGTTTTGTACGTTTGATTATCATAGCAAAGCATTGACAAAGTGGAAAACAAAGAATGAATTCGCCTTATTTCATTCTGTGCTGACAGCTACATGGACACGGCGAAAGAAGAAACAAATCAGCTGATTTATCGGTACCAGCTTTAATAGATTCGCCTTGGGGTTTTCGAAGCTAAAGAGCGGGAATTATTTTGAATAAAGTCACATTAAAAGAAAGTTGACATTAACACGAATTGCAGAAATTCACTTTTTTGGACTTGCACTATAGGCAAAAAATATAAATAACGGTTATTTGTACTATAAATGGTTTGCTATTCTTATGAGCAAACTTTAAATCTGATAAAATAGAAGTCCCTTGTTTCTAGCCTTGTATTAGTCCACTTAGCTGAAAGAGAAAATTTAAGAATTATGAGGAAATTTGTTCCCAAACTAACCTGACCGATCTTCCTAAACCTCAACCTAAGTAACTACACTCCAACAAATTGCATTATTTAGCGAGCTTTACTGCTTCATGAATAGTTACGTTAGGTTAGGTTAGGGTTAGGTTAAATGGCTGCCCTTGCGAGGGGCCCATTTGAAAAAAAATTGAAATTTGTTCGTTGTGATACTATACAGGAGGGGAGGGGAGGAAAGTAGAAGGTAAATTTCCAGACAGGTGGATTAGAGTATGACAACTAGCAGTGGCTATTTATGTTCGTATTAGCCGCTTTAGGCTACTGATGAATTTCACCAGATGTTTGATATTGAAACCCACAAGATCCGCAGGAGTAGCGAAAAACTGAGTACCCAGATGTCCAAACCTTTGCCAGACGAAAGCTGGTCAGCTGAGAAGAAGGTGCTGAGATCGTCCACCTCGTCGACTTGATAAAGATAAAGATACTTGCCTTAGACGTGAATAGTTAGTAGGCATTGTTTTGAAATAAATAAGTAATATTGAATACCTATTTATCATAAATTTTTCTCAAACATGCTTTTATTTCATAAAATGGAGTTAAAATGCTTCTTGTTTGGCAAAAAAAATGAATAATAATAACCATTGAATTTTTACTGAGAAAATTGTGTATAAAGATAAATCCCGAAATTCGGGACTTATCTATCTAAGGCATTGAGTGTTTCATATTTTACAAAAACAACGAAACTACAGATATAACTAAGAATTTTCCCAACCCCTCCAACTTCAATAAAGAGGCTTCACTGTACAAAATTTCCGAATTTTGTGGAAGATTGTTTTTTTTTTAGTTCACTTTGTCTCTTAGCGCTTATAAAATAAACGACATAGAAAAATGTAAATGTCACTAGAAATTTTTGATTATTTCAAACTTTCTTTCAAGTTTTTATTATTTCTCATTCTCTGGCAAAAGTATTTTCTTCAGTTGGAAAACATTCATTCCTTTTTCTTTTTTTATTTCTTTTATTTTTACTTTTTTTGTTAGTTGTTAAAGTTAAAAATGCTTCTACTTTAAATGGCAGGTCCAATTTTTCAAATCCGCATTCTTCTTTCTCTTGAATGGCGCCATAACCACTTCCGCAATTTTGGCCGAGTTTAACAAGCGCGCCAGCCGTTTCTTTCTCGTGCTAACCCGCGCTAGTTGGTCATACCAAGTGAAGCCAAGTCCTTCTCCACCTTATCTGTCCAACGCAGAGGAGGCGTTCAAATCGAAACTAAATTTCACTCTCCGATTTCTTAATGGTGGATTAAAAACATTTTTTCAACAAAACCAACTTTCGAGAATCCATCCCAAGGCGGAACTTACGTTCGAGCTCATGTGTTAAGTGGCATTTCATCTATCCTCTGTTAGTGAATTTCATTACATTGAGTTGTATATCTCATTAGAATGTGGGACTTAAATATTTATTGAGTGCTGCATGCCATTATTTCCAAAGCTGATGTCTGTATTGCATGAGAGCACTTCACGTTCAAGACATGAAAATTGGCCTCTGTATCCTCTCAAGTAGCTCTTTGATTTGGTCAGTCTATAATGGAATTCTACTATTCCAAAGTTTAATTTTTTACCAAGCGTCGCAGTGGTAGATGAGTTGATAAACAGAGCCTTTATAACATATTTTCATTTCTGCTTTGGACTGTTCTACGAAAATTCAAACCTGCGAAAATTCCATGTGGTTCTCTTTCTATTCATCAATGCTCTGTTGGAGTCCGTTAACAGCAAAATGAGAGTAGATATGTTCTTTCTTTTCATAAAGCTTAAGCTTCGTAAGTATTTTCGATGCTATTTTGACGAAGTTAGCATAGATTTCCTGCAAACGGCATTTTCCAATAGTTCGTTATTTGCGGATCAGCCGAAATGGCGTCGTACGTCAATCATATTGGGTACTTGTCAACTAGACAGCTTCAGTAAACTCGTACAAATAGTCAAGTAAAGGTGAAACGAAAATATTTCCATCACTTTTAAATGTTTTTCTATTTAGTAAAAAAGTTAAAAAAAAATTAAAAAATGGATGATAAATTTTGCGCCACCTCTTACATGCACCAAAAATATTTTGAACATTTTTATAAGCCTTGCTTTTAAATTTTACATAATACACATGGACTCATTAACAATTTATTTGTGTCTTATTTTATTTTATTAATACGTTTCACGAAAATAAAGTTTAGCTGTCTACAAATTTAAGAAAATTAAAGAAAAATTCAACATATCTTTAGAATATATGCGAGTATGCATGGTTATACTCGTAGTTCAATTAATTTGGGTACAATAAAGTGAAAGTTTAAAGTCGTGCTGATTTTTGAGAATTATTATCTTCTGGCAGTCGAAACATGGTTTCCCTCCTTCGCGTAGGCAAAGTATAAGTATAAGTATATAGTTACTCGTTGGCCCACTAAGTTACTCTTTTAAATGGCTTGGAATCGAAGTGCCTGACCTGCATACATCACCTACAGATCGGTAACCAATTGGCGCGGCCGAGCTTTCACTAAAGTTAAGAAAATTTCTCCACCTCTCTTTCTGATAGATCAGCACCTTGTATCCCTACTCATTGAGACATAAGGCTCGAAGGCGCTGAGTTCCATTAAAAAAGCAATTTTATTTAAGCTACTCAATGCTCGCTGGGCAATTTCAGTAAATTTTTATGTTTCACCTCTTATCTGCTGCTTACATTTTACATACCCATAAAACCATCGTACACTGGCCCAATGAAGAGAGTCAAATATTTGGGCCACACAAAAGATAACAAAGTTTACTTAAGATAGCTTGCATACCTATCCAAGTCTCCCGTGCTGTTACCGTTATTGTCGGCGCCGTTGCCGTTGCTTGCGGAACATGTGTATGTATGTAAGCATGCGCAGAGGCCATTGCAAAACTTGTGGACGCTATAAAGACACGACCAAACGCACACTTTTTTACTCACTTATATTTAAAAACAAAGACAGTTATGAGTTTACTGAAGGAAAAATCGAAGTACTGTACAAGTGGAATGAAAATCGAAAATTACTGATAAAGTTGATTGCATTGAAAGGTTGATTACTTGTGTGTGGCGCGTTGGTTGGGCTTTGATATGGATTGATTATTTACTGACGATTGAGGGGCGAGTGGTAGTGAAGTTGGCATTTTTGAAATATTTTTCAAATTACGGCATCGAGCATCTAGGATTGTGGAAATAAATTGCGGGTTTTCTTATAGAATTTTATTTTTTTCATAAGCAAACCTTTTTAAGATGGAAAATCAATTGATTGTAACGAACACAGGATTTGTTACATTTTTTTTGTTACATTTGATGCTAATTATACGTGCATTATGCATATTGTTTGCGATAAGAATTATATATACCTGCGTTCAAAATAATAGCAGCGCGATGAATTACAAAGTTTTAACAATTTACAATTATTTCTTTTCAAGTTATTTTTTTAATTTTTTGTTATAAAATTATAGTATATTCTCCCTCAAAAACCATATAATTAAAGGCGCAACAATTTGCTCAAAGTTCATAAAAAATTAACAAGTTTTAAAAAATTTTCATCAACATTTTCAACTTTTTATTTAGAATTTTTAGAAATTTCAAGGCATGCAGTTTTATAGCTCAGTATTGTGCGTTAATTTTTAATAATTTTTTTTCATACAATGTTGACAATTTTCTTCTATATAAAGTTCATGTTCAAAAGTCTTTTATATAAAAGAAAATGGTCAACATTTCAACGAGTCACTTGAAATTTGCAAAATTTGTACAAAGTTTACCAAAAATTTAACAAATTAAAAAAAAAATTTTTTCAAAATTTTCAACTTTTTATTTAGAATTTTCAGAAAACGGCATGGCTTAAGCAGTTTTATAGCCCTTAAATTTTAGTACAATACAGTGCAAACTCGAAATGGCGCAAAAACCGCATTGATTATTAAAAAAAAATTTTTTCTACAATGTTGACAAATTTCTTCCATATAAAGTTCATGCTCGGAAGTATTTCATATGGACCAACGAAAATTCTGAGTCACATGACATTTGCATTTTGTTATATTAAGAAACTAAATTAATGCCTATTAAGCTGCACACCCAGAATTTTTCTAAAGATGCTAAATAAAATATTGGAAATTTTGATGCATTTTTTTTGTGAAATTTGCTATAGAGTATACTATACTTTTATAAAAAACTTAAAAAAAAGTAGAAAAAAAAATTATATTCAAAAAGTAACTGCAACTTAGCAATTCATTGCGCTTCCATTATTGTAAACTCAGGTGTATATTTATACAAATATTGACACAGCATGAATGAAAGCTCGGCGCGACGCTAATCGCTTTGTATAGCGATTCTACAAGCTATAGTGAGGAAGAAGAGGTAGGTTTCACCCTTCAGATGCCTCTTGAGACATGCGTTACGCTGACTTACAATTAACTTCTAAATACTGTGGCTGATCAAACTCCTAACTATCTGAAATTGGATCTGATATACTCAACATATGCCCAGCTAATGAAGAAACCATATCTGATCTCCACCCCCTCCTTATTTGGTTACTAAATCAACTCATCTGACGCCTTATTTTAGTAGGCCGCTGACATCGTTGAAAGAGCTCGTGTGTTCCAGCCGTCACTTAATTTTGACTCAGTTCGGTCTAATCGGCAAAACTACACAAACAGAGTTTAGATAAGCAAGGTAGAGTCCATTCTCACTCTACAGACATGGAGGGAACTATTTTTAGCAGGTAACTTCTAACCTAATCATCTGAAATAGATATGAGCTATTATAGTTAATCGAAACTGAAGCTATAGAAAGACAGTCAGGAATTAAGGTTCAGGTCATCAGGGAGGACCAGTTTGTTGAGGCGGCATCCGTTTGATCGCCTGTTACTAGTTAAAGATCATAGTAAATTGCTTAACAGCAATTCCTGTAGGGGTGCTACCACAGGAATCAATCCTTGTAAGCACTTTATAGAGGCTAAGCCACCTCGCTGAGATCCCGGACTAGACTCCACTGCAACAACTGGATCGGATATTGAAGCAGTTTAAATAAACTCTTACTTCTCCAGAATTGACCCTGATATACTGACTTTAAATCCACTCACCTAACACGCCTCTCCCTGTGGACCCAACCCAACATGATTCCTAGGCCTACCGATAGATGAGACAGGCGATAACGATCGGTGACTACACCGCACTGGCAGGGCTTGAATGCTCGGCTAAAGCAACAAGAACAACAACAAAGATAGTCAGGCGACAATTAGAGCTCTGTACTCTGTCATTTTCAATTCTAAATTTGTGCTGAACTTTCACCGATCTATGCAGGAGATGCCTAAGCAGAAAATATATCATCTCACCTGCGTCTGGGGTTAAAGGGATATTGAGGAAAACTGCATGGCAGATAGGCTGTGGCAATCCGTATGCTATTTGAAAACTGCTACTTAAAAGGTTTCTAGAGGGAAAGGTGGAAATAAGGCGCAGCTACTAGTATTTCAAGCTACACGGGTTCGAGTAGGAACCTGAAATGAACACGAGTTATATACACTCTGTTCTTTTCTACTAACATTGGAATCTTGACTGGACTGTCTCTGTTGCTGTCTCACATCGTCCAGAAACAAGTTTTGGCATGTCGATACGCCATTTTAGCCACTTTAAATCAGGCGGTTGATATTAATTGAAGAGACTAAAGAGGGAATCTAAACCGTTCAAGCGGGAATATTTTAGTATCACATGCCACTAGGTTTCGATAGATTCAGTCATCGCTCTTGAATGATACCTAGAAGCTTAGTGTCTGCCAGATCAATAGGCGTGCACTTAACACAAAATGGTTTAACGAGGTCTAGCAGATAAACTGCGACTGTGGTATCAGAATGGATCGGCAAAGGTTTAAAAGAGTTGGTATTTAATATATTTATTTATTTTAAGTATTTATGTATGCAAATTTAACACCAAACATATATAAAACATAAATTTTAATTATTTTTACTTATTTTGTAGCTTTGGGAAATATTTAAATCTTTTTTAGATGTTTTCTAAATCTTTTGACTTGTTTTTATATTCCCTGTATTTATTCAAACAAAATTTTTACCGGTTACACCAAAAGATTTAAAGCTGCCGAATACAAATAGAAAAAGAATATTTTGTTTTTATAAAAAAAACCATCTCCGAGTACGTTTATGAAAGCAAAAAGCTCTTTACTATTTTTCGAAGGCGACATAAAACTGCAACACCCTGTATTTGTAAAAAGAATTAAGAGGCAAAGAACAATTTGCTGAAATCACCCAATCTAAAAAATCAGCCTAGATATGTCAAGGGCTATCTCTCTATGAGCTGCTTCACATTTGTCTACTTAGCTGTCCACGCATGCCAAATAATGCTTTAATCCAATGATATAAAACCGCAATACAGACACATATACATACTTATATATACAACTTCTTATAAGCCTCAAAACCGCTTGCTGCGTATGGAAAAAATGTCACCCAGAAACATTGCGACAGGTTATAGAAGTGGAAGGCAAGGCGGCGGTATAAGTCGAGCCAGCTGGTAGCGGAGAAGACGCCACAAAAGCGCTTAATCCAATTTCACTTTCACTTCAATATCGTTGTTAATATAATATCACTAATGCAGTTGTTGTTTTTTGTCGTTGCATACTAACGCATACGAAATAATACTTATTGAAGCGCACCGGGAATGACCGCTGACGACGGTCGACTTCAAAGCCGCCAGCCACTGAGCTTGAATACAATGCTATATAATGCTGGCGAATTGGGTCAGTAAGTGGGGCAGGCCAAAAAAATTTACAAACAAACATACATGCATTTGTATGTACATATGTACGTTCAATAGCATATCGATAAAACATGCGACAGACAAAAGCCTCCAAATGGCAGCGCATACGTAGAACGGCACGTAAGCAGCTTAAAAAACAAATGCAAAAAGAACTAGTTCATAGAGGCAGGCAGACAGTCGACGTCATATATATGTAGCTACATATCTATGTATGCGTATGTTGACATAAAATCATATGTATACCCACATATTTTGTGGGTAAAGTGTCTGACACAGTGTGACAAGTGGTTTTCATGGGGCTTGCGATGACTGACGGAGCGGAAATGCGCCAAAAAGGGGTGTACATAAAAGTAAGTTAATACCGACAATTACAAAATAGTTCAATTAGACATACTACTATATACTTATACATATCTAATTGTACTATAAAAATGTTTGTATTTAATCTCATAGATAGTTTAGAAAAATGTAAGCACATACAACAAGTGCGAGGGTTAAATCACTCACAAAACAAAAAAAAAAAAAACAAAAAAAAAACGCGGAAGCAATTTGAATGAAATTTAAACTTCACACGGTAGTACGAGGGCTACCATTTATATTGTGCGCCTAGGTAAGGTTACGTAGTGCTGGCTGATCTGTAAAAAGATCTCTCTTAGACCTCCAGGGTACAATGTGTTGCCAGTGCCTTGTATTTGGAGTCGAAGATATTATTTTAAGAAATTCTTAATGCACCTTTTCACGAGTTTCAAAAAGCCACTCAGCCTTTTGTCAGCACTATCCTTCAAGGAGGAAAAATATGCTGGCGCTAGGCAAATGTGTCAAGTCCTACCAAGAGCAAAACAATGGCAAAGTAGGTGTTCCAAATTATCCCTAGCATTCGCTTCGTTGCATGGGTTACACGCATCGCTCTGGACTATTAACATTTTGCCTGCGTGATGTGGGGTGAGACAGTGTCCCGTCAGTACTCCAACTAATATTTTGCAGTCTTTCGTAGAGAGTGATAAAATAAAGTTTGTAGTTTTCGTATTCCAAGTCCTTAGTTATTTGTTATTCGTAGTCCAAGTCTTTTAGCAGTTTTGTACGAGCTTGAGTGTTCCCATATATCAACATCCTTTCTAAAGCTAGTTCCTCAGTTCCTAGTGGCTAATGAAAGCTCTGCAAGTATACCACTAGGCCCTGTACCCTTTCTAGGTGTCAATTTTGCATTGATTCAACTGTGGATTGACGATTTCATGAGGTCTACCCGTAGAGGGCGTTGGTCTGGGTTGAACTTGTGCAGAGTAGCCAAGTGCTTTGTGAAAGAACCAAACAGGTAAATAGCGGCCTTTCTCCTAAAACTCAGCAGAAAGGACCTGAGATTAATGATGGCTGCCATGGGGGTCGACGGCAGTCCTAGGATGACAACACTGCAGCGCGTTTTCTCTCTAGCGTAGTTTTCCAGAATTAGTGTTAGGATATTTGGTTGCGATATATTGAGTATGGATAAAGTTCATACTCTCTCTCTTCCGGATCTCTTAAGATTAATCAATGAATCTAAGAGATTTGTGAAGAGTGGCCTCAAACTAATTTTTCCGCCTTACCACCCATATTTCATATTTCCTATCTCTCTATTCTTTCTACTGAAACCTATCCGGGTGTAGTACAATGGTCCCCTGTCTGAGTGCTTGGACTTGTCCAACCCCCACCAAAAATCTAATCTTAATCTAATCTAGTCCAAGCAGCTGTAAATGCTTTAATAGGCCCTTGGCTATCAAAGAAATTCTTTGTCCGAGTAATAAGAGGAGCCAATTCAGTTTGCTTTTGTTGGGGCATAGATTTCAGCTTGAAATATACTCCAGTAGTCAAGAAGTCTGAAAGACTTATGGAGAAGTTGTGCAACTAATAAATGAAATGCAAAAACAATTCTAAAATACGCTTAGATGCATTATTCGTCACTTCCTTCGAGAAGTCTTTTGAAGCATATTGGTTAGGTTTTTTCATCACCAATCAATACTTACAGTTTTGTTTTTTGCAGTCCGTACAATGCATCGTCTTTAAAAATTATCGCCCTGACCTTCCTAGTCGGTCTTTTAGGACCTTGATTCTCACGGTAAATTCACTGCCCTCCTACTGCTTTTTGGACTCTACTGTATTGTGTTGGTTCATGTTCATCGTACAACTGGGTATCTTCAAATCCTTCTTTGAAGCTTTCAAGCCCTAAATAATTGCTAATTGTGAGAAAGCGCCGCTGGTTTTGGGGTTAGTTTTACGATGTTCAAATATTTATTCAAAACTGGATTTACTAATACCTTCTCTAATTCTCGTACCTTTATTCGCCGATCTCCAGTATCATAAACAAGGATTTTATCGACCATTTCCGATGCTCCTTGAAGTAGTCTTTTAGGCGGCCAGAGCGTTTGGTGACGGCACTTGTGCTGTTATGATCGCACAGAAATTAAGTAGGTGGGGAATAGTTTCGATTAATGGTAAACACTTTCTAAGCTTGTGTTTGGCTTGTGTTACATTTTCTTCGTTATGAAATATTAGAATTTCACTCCGAAAAATTCCAATCTCTCCAGAACTCCAAACACATTCTTAGAAATGTTAAAATTTTACTTCAAATAGCTCCGAAATGAAAAATCGCTCACATAGAGCTCCAAAATAGACTATTTTTTGAAGAAAAAACTGTGTTACAATAAGGTTTATAGCTCATAAAAGCGTTCTTTAGTATTCTCCTGTCTAACCGGAAACTCTGACGTGCTGTGAATAAAACAGCCGTGGATTCGGACCCAGCGACCCAAAAAACGCACAACATACAAAGTCAGACCCTCAGGCTCAAAAAATGTTTTGTTTACACGTGGCTGCGCAATAAAAATCGAAAAATCTTACAAGTCATAGCTCCGATAGCTTTCGTATACGACGTCTGTATATTAGAAACTTGAGTGTGCATCCTTC